>NC_092814.1:5010000-7510000 GCF_023375885.2 Dermacentor andersoni
GCTTATCCACGATGGTAGGACAAGGACCGTACGCCAACGGCGCAAGAAGTCTCGATGATGAAAGTAGGAAGAAATAATGACGTCGATAGAACGACGAAGGCATTATGAGGACGACGGCATGATCACGATAGGACAATTCTGAGGGGATGACGATACATATCCACTACATAATTACAATGCCATGACGACTGTGGCATAATCCCGATTGACTGAATGTTGCACAATAATCACGGAATGAAGGAGTTATGCTGATAGAAAGACGAAGGCGGTATGGCAACGACAGCATGACAACAATGGGATGACACTTGTGTAATGATGGTGCGACAACAGCGTGACGACGTTGGCCTCGCAATGGTGCAACGACAAGTGTACGAAGATGCCAGTGGGCCACGACGGTATCACGATCATGGTATTACAACAAATGCATGAAGATGACCGTATGTCGACGGTGCAATGGCGATTAAAAAAAATTAAATTATGGGGTTTTACGTGCCAAAACCACTTTCTGATTATGAGGCACGCCGTAGTGGAGGACTCCGGAAATTTCGACCACCTGGGGTTCTTTAACGTGCACCTAAATCTAAGTATACGGGTATTTTCGCATTTCGCCGCCATCTAAATGCGGCCGCCGAGGCCGGGATTCGATCCCGCGACCTCGTGCTCAGCAGCCCAACACCATAGCCACTGAGCAACCACGGCGGGTGCAATGGCGATGGCATGACAACCGCGACATAAGCACGGTTGAATGACGACAGCATCATTAGGATGGAGTGACGTCGACGAAACTGTGTAGGTGGCATGGCGATGAGCGTAGGACGACAATTTGATGACGTTTCTGAAATGATGTCCATGATCAGACAGCGTTACGAGAAATGCAGGACTAAAACAGAATCATCATGACTGTATGACGATAATGGAACTACCACTATGACCCCGAGGACACGCGTAGCGTCTTATATTAGTAGAAACCTTAGTCACACGCCGTAAGATAGATAGATAGATAGATAGATAGATAGATAGATAGATAGATAGATAGATAGATAGATAGATAGATAGATAGATAGATAGATAGATAGATAGATAGATAGATAGATAAAGAAATGTCTGAAATAGGCTAAGAATTAAAAAGCGGCGTGACAGTGAGCACGGTTGATTACTGCATTGTACCGTTTTCTCCGCGGTCGACAAGCGCCGCTAATGTGCACTAATCTATGCAGCGTACAGTTTTTATAGTCTTCAGTCTTAAGCTTGAAGTTTTCATAGTCTTTAGTTTTTTAGAGTTGCAAATAGTATGTCTGGGCCTAATCTGGGTCCTACACGAACCCGAACCCGACCAGAGCCCGAAGCTCCTAGGTCTGAACCCGGCCCGGGCCCGAGTCAACAATTGCTTACCTGGACCTATCCCGGCCCACGGGCTGGGATGGGCCCGGGCTTTTGGGCCAGCCGGGGCCCGTGCAGTGTTCTAAATTCCGAATCCCGCATTTGTTTACTCGCGTAAGGAACATCAACTTATACCTAGGACGTACCTTTGCAGTACTAATCTTTTGATGCGATTACCATTATTTGCCTACTTCAGACGTTTTGAGCCTATCTATGTATCATACCTACCTGTCTACACTCTTTCGCTGGCACAACGGCCCAAGTTGTTTACCAGTTGTGGCCATTAGGTCCTGGTCGTGATGCCGTCGTTCCATCTTTGTGCATTGAAGCTTTGCTATCTGGCCATCGTCATGCTATCGTCGTCACGCCTTTACGTCCATTCAGTGGGCGAAGTTGTCTAAAAACTTGGCTCTCTCGGTAAGTACTCGTGGGGGTGTTGACGTCGGGGTCGTTGCAGCATCGCCATTCCAGCTTCGTAAACCGCCTCTTGTCATGGCGCCGTCGTCAGGTCATCGTCATCATACAGGCTTCACGATAGAGTCGCTGTTACGCCATTGTCATACACTCGTGGTCATCCGATTGTCCTCATACCTCTTCATGCCATCGTCGTTGTGTCGTAGTTATAAAGTCGTCGTCATGCATTCGTCCTCATACCGTCGTCGTGATGCCGTCGTTCTGTCGTCTGCGTTCTAACATCGTCATCCAACTCTCACGATGCCGCGTTGCCACACAGTCGTCGTCATACCATTGTAGTCATGCCGTCGTCATACCATTGTAGTCATGCCGTCGTCTTGATGCTGTTGTTTTACCATTGTCTTCACTTCGGTAACGTCATCCCATTGTCGTCATCATACTGCTTTCGTCGTTCCATCGACGTCAATCTGTCTTTGTGAGTCTATTGTAAATATGCTGTCGTCATTCAATCGTGATAACGCTGGCGCTGTCGTGCCATCGTTGGCATGGCGTCGCGTTCAAACAGTCGCGATCGTGCCGTCCTCGTCATGCTATCGTCGCCATCCGGTTGTCATCATGCCATCGTCGTCATACACTCATCGCCATGCAATTGTCCTCATGTTGCAGTCGTCACGTTGTCGTCGTTATACCGAAGCAAGGTTAGGGTACGGGCTAGTTGGTATTCCATTGTTTAAAACATTGTTTACCTCGCATACAGAGACAAGGGACCAAAAGAACGACGAAGACAAGCGCTTGTCTTCGTCGTTGTTTTGGTCCCTTCTCTATGTATGCGCTTTAAGTGATGTTTTGAAACGGTCATTACACCAACGTCATCAATGAAGAGTGGTCATATGATTGTAATCATCCCGTTGTCATCATACCGCCTTTGTCATTCCAGTGACGTCATTCCTTGTCTGATTCCATTGTTAGTGCGTCGGCGTCATACAGTCGTCGTCACGCCCTCATGTTCTTAGCCTTTCTATGCCAAGTGAATGCTATAACAACATAACAGGATTCCGCAGTCGGCCACACATAACCAAACCAACGGAAGTCTCAGAGGGACAGCTACAGATGTTAAACAAACACTACTTCAGAAATGTGGTGCGTTGCTACACGCTCGCATGCTAAGCATTACTATCGACAGTCATCATGAGATGACTTCTGCAGTAACATTTTTAAATATTCTTTTTTTTTTCAATAACAATCTTCGCTTTGAGTCAACTGCCTGCGCATGGGGTTTACCGCAGCAATCTTGATGTCTTTTACCGTTTTAGCTCGGGTGCGCCTATCTAAGTACATGCGAAAACGGCAATCGTTTTTCAGAGCAACCACTGCACCATAATCTCATGAATTATGTTGACTTTAAAAGAAAATGTTAAAATGCAGTGATTTCAGCAAGCAATGTTTGATTTAAGCTGTCTACTTTCCTTATGTAATCCTTTAAAAAAATCGCAAAACTTCAAGAAACAAAACTTGACGTGTAGAACTCTACCTCAGAGCCAGAAAAGATGTCGCACTTCTGCAAACTGCCCTTAATAATACATCTAAAGAGGGCAGCTATAATATATCATGCGACGCCCTGAAATATACCACTAATTAATTTGTGAATGTTTCATTAGCAACACCCTTCCAAACATTGTAACAAATTCACATAAGTTGTAAATCCGTGCATAAAATTTGTCCGATTTTTATGCTCCATTAATGCAGTTTATAGAAATGCCTATTTTTTTTTTGCATGGCTGAGTTGCGGATTTGCAAACTTCATGTTTCTATTCTTTTTGCTTTCAAGTTTACCAATTTTCTGCAATTGTGAAAAAATTCCATTGTCAAAATCACAATTTTATTTCCGGCAGTCACTGTAATTTAACTTTATCTCTTAAATGCAATAAATTTGATTCAGATCGGTTGGGTCATTTCCTCGCGTATTTTTTCACATGTATTTCAACAGCCGGCATCGGAGATAGGCCTCAGCTATCTTAAACAAAGCGTCACGGTGGTTCTCTAGGAAACCCATGAAACAGAAGCCTGACTATCGGCGAGCCCGTGGCCACCGCGGTGCAGAAATAAAAAAAAAAAAAACGCCCAAGAAAAATATATTCACCGGAAGCATCGCAGGAGTCGTTATCTCGGCCAGACATCTCTGCGAAATTCCGACGCGCTGTCTGGCCAAGTGTCTAGGAACATCGTCGATTCATTGCCCGTCTTCGAGATAGCGCTGATACATCAGCGAAATTGTTTCCATGTGCCGAGGGGAAGCGATAGCCTCAGGGTGTGCTTCTTTTTATTGTGCTTTCTTTAGTTGTGTGTCATGTCATACTTCATGGCGCTATTTTTGAAATCTTCAAGCTATTTTTCAAATCTTCAAGGTTGATACGCCACGTGGTGGCGAAGGAAAGCATCTGAACGAAATGTCCCTAATTCCTGGGTATATTGAAGAAAGGTGGTTTGCGCAAGACGAGAGCTTCGAAGGCCAATCGCTGATCCTCTTCCCATGAAAAAGTGGAATAATTCTTTGGAAGAGACGTAAGAGGTGTGGCAAAAAATGCAGTAAGGAATAAGCGTCCTAAAGTGCGGTGTAAGCTCCACGAATGATTTATGTTCGGGCACGTTGAGAGTAGGCGGGAACTTCTGAACAGTTGCCAGTTTCGATGTGTCAGGACTTACACTATTCTCTGCTATAACGTGGCCATGATAGTTGATTGCCGGGCAGATGAAGAAACACTTCTGTGGCTTAAACGAGAGGTCTACATTCTTGAACTTGGAAAATGTGTCTCTAAGGTGCGAAACGTGGTCCTCGAACGTCTGACTGAACACTACGCAATTATCCATATATACAAGGGCATTGCTGTATTTAATATAATCCATAACTGTATCAACTCCTCGCTGATATGTAAACGGCGCGTCATCTAGGCCGAACTGCATCTGTAGGAATTCGTAAAGACCCCATGGTGTAATGAACACAATCTTCTCTATGTCTTCGGGGCGAATGGTGATTTCATATAACCCAGACACCAAGTCTATCACAGAAGTATTTGCTTCCTATAAGAACCCGTAGTGGATCTTCAATACTTGGGATTGGATACATATGACGTCGCCAGTTGCTGCGTTGAGCCGCCAATAGCCAACGCACATGCGTGTCCTGTCGTCTTTCTTCGCTACTGGAACCAGTGGTGACGCCCGTGGACTCGTGGATGGTTGCGCTACATTGGCGTCGACGAAGTCCTTGATCATGCTTTTGACGAGGTCGCGCTGCGTAGGAGAGAATCTACAAGGATGTTGGTAGATTGGCTTCACATGTCCTGTTGGAATGTAATGTTGCGGAAGCTCGCAGCTACCCACATAGGTACTGGACTCTGCAAGAGAAGCAGTATGTTGCGCCAACTTCTTCATAACTTACAGCTCACTCGAGGATAACGCTATACTGATGAATAGTCCTCTATTTTAGTGGTACAATGCTTCGGGCCGACTGCATATGCTGGTGGTTCATCAAGGTCCTCAGGAGAAGGCAGAAAATTAATCTGCAAGATTCAATGACATCCTTCAGCAGAAAGTTCATTGTCCTCTATGCTGCTCGCTTCTTCTTCAAGGCCGACCGTTGTCTGAGATGGAAGCACGACGGCTTGAGACGAACAGTTCGTCAGCCAAACATTGACAGCTTTTACAGCGAAGCTGTCTATGGCTAGGATCTGGAAAAAAAATGTGTCCGGCGTGTTGACAAAAATAATGCGCCGGAGCGTGAATGCTGTTGCCCAAAGGCTAGTCTATGACGATGCGTGTCGAAATATAACTTATAAAACAGAATAGTCTACCAACAAATAGGCGTGTGTGATTTTCTCTTGACATTCCCCTAGCGCCTACATCAGTTGCATCTTGCATTCGGTATGGGTAAGACCCGTGTCGGTCGCTCCGAAAAGGCAGAGCGCGCCTTCAAGGAGTGCAGGGGCATTCATCAGGGCGAATGAATGCGGAAGCGATGAGAAGCCGAATGTGCAACGGCCTAACGTGCTGCGGCCGATAGTGCTTGCCCATCGACTTTAAGTAACCGTCCCCGTACCGATGAAGAACGCGGCCATCTAGAGCGCTAGCGACAACAGAAACGTGAGTCCAATTGCTGTCACCGGGCTAGAATGACTGATGAAGATCGGGCAAATGACGATAAATGCATACGCACTGCCCGCCAGGACCCTCAGTATCGCGAAGCCGAAATGGCCGTCGGCGAGTCGGTTGCAACCCAAACGAGCGCTTCCCAGGAGCCAGGGCAAGATTTCAATGGGAGTTGGCCGGGAATCAATTTGGGTACCAGTGCTGTGTGCGTGATCGTCTGTGGTTCGCTGGATGCCTTTCCGCTATCTCCGGCGTGCGATACCAACTGCAGTGTGACTGTGCGGCGGCGACGATCCGGCAGTGTGTGTAATTGGAGTGCCCCGAGCAAGTGCCGGTGCGCGGGAAGTGTCGCGACTGCTTGCTTAAGGAAGTTGTGCCCGGTTCGCCACTACTAACGGCTACGTGTGCCCCCGCCCCGTTCCGGAGCACCTCCCAAATATGAATGTCGTAGAACGAAAGCTGGTGTCGCCACGCCTTCGTTTCTTGTGCATACGTCGCTTCACCCACGGTAGTGGCAGTATGGTATAAAGAGGCAGATCGTGAATGTGCCCATGGACGTTCAGGCCACCGTGAATTGCCTGCCCCGCAACCTGAGCGACGATATGGCAATCGACGTTCACATCAAAAGTCGGCTTTTGGCGAAGCCCACGTATAAAGGTGGGCTCGTCAAAAAGGCAAATTTGAAGGCGTAGCTAATTACCTAGTGACTACGCCATTGTACCGATACTACGCTGTCCGGATTGTCCAACAACTGCGTACCATTCCAGATGACCGAGACCGTGATGAGGACGACGACGGGATCCTGGGCGAGATATCGGTGTCCGATCGAGATGGTGCCATACAATGCGCCACGGTGATTAACGCTGTTGCCTAAAAGCTAGTCTATGACGATGCGTGCCGAAACATCAGTGGTCTGGAACAGCGCACTAGTTACATGACTGTAGCACCGGATGAGAACATGACACCATTTTCCCTGCTATATGAGGGACACGCCGAGGACCTCTTTTCCCCCCATATCTACTTAGGGCTTTCGCGGAAAATTACTAGTTCCCGCCCAACATCATTCGTCAAAGCAATAGTGAAATTAGGCGTGCCTACCGACGAGGCGTCGGGCCGTCCCGTGTTTTATACATGGCCACGAAGGTCATGCGCCAAACATGGTTTATAAGATGGTGACCTTCAGACGAACCTCCGCAACTGATAACATCATGCGGCGATAGTTGGACGACTGAGAAATTGTGAGGAATGCTCTCAGCCACGACTTGACGTTCATGCAAGGACACTCCGCAAAACTCTTTCGCTTACGCTCCATCCAGGAATGCACAGAGTCGCCATCTTGGGAGACCGACGGCGTTCGTGACCCTGTCCGCCTCCGAGGCCCACTCGAATCGTCTCATTGATTTGCGCGAGCGGCCGCGTGTTCGCGGTAACGCCTCGCTGCAGCGCGCAAACCAGGACATGACCTTCGTGAAACCTGTTGAACTGTGGAACAACGTCCCGGTCGCGACCGCTATATATGCGTACAAAATATTCAACGTCATTCTGAACATTCTCATATTCGCGCCTCTCACCGCTTAATCCTTGGGTGGTCATTGATTCCCTCAAGCGAGTCGAATACCAGCAACCAGGCAGCCCACACGTCCACATTTTGGTGTGGTTGGACAATGCAGCCAACGAAGAACTAATCATGTGCTGGCCTCGTAGCGTAGACCTGCTTGAGCATATGGTGTCTCTCGACACGTCGGTACTGAAGCGTGAGCGGACCCAAAGCTACCAGCATATTAATTTGCACCGATCGTCTTTTTCGCCAAAAACCGCCAATTAATGGAACCGCCTTCCTGCCGCCACAGTCTCAATTTGGGACACCACTAACTTCAATATCGCTGTTCAACGTGCCTTATAGCTTGATTTTCTATTCTTGTCGTATACAGCAAATATTGTACATAATCTATATATTCACCACTGCAAAGAATTCCACAAAATGTTGGTTTGGAGGGCCGTTCTTGCCCAGTGAGACCACCAGGGTGATTCTAAGACAACTTCAACGACATAGAATGGCGCAAGAAACTGAAAGCGAAATGCACGGAGATGCACCAAGCACTGGAGCACACAAACTACACCGACACTGGATATGTCTGTCGGCAGTTCTTTGTTATGTCCGACAGTGAATACGTGGGAATTCTGAGGGCGGGTGTCACGAGGCCTTGTGTAGTGCACGCTAGAACAGTGGACTAGAAGTGGGTCAATGCCTTCAACCCGTGGATCGGCTTTCCCTAGACTCGAACATGGACTTGCAGGTAACACTTGACCACTATGCATGCGCCACATACGTGATAGACGATGTTAACTAGGCCGACTGAGGCATGCCCGATTTAGACAAGGCCGTAGTTAGGATCATGGACGAGAACACCGCAATGGAGTACCGCGAACTGCTTTAAGTTCTTGGTGCCAACATGCTACAGGCCGTTCAAATGTTGTCTCAAGAGGCAGCATGGTACCTACTGAAGCAGGACATGTCTTCGAAGGGTCGACAAGTGGTGTACATCTCCACCTGCCTACCCGAGGAACGGATATATGTTCACAAGTCGCGGGACCAGATCACTGCCGAAGGACTTGACGATAATTCAGCTCAGGTGTGGAAGTTGAACATCCTAGAGAAGTACTTAGATCGGCCGCCTGAGTTGGAATTCGTGTTTTTGGCAGACTTTGTCGCAAAATACAAGTGCAATGCCTACCGGAAAGAGGACGTTGCTAGGCAGCAAACTATCGCCATCGGGTTTCGCCACTACCCGCAGGAGCAAACTCTCGACTATATGAGGGAACAAGTGCTCCTGTTTCATCCGTCCAGGCGGGAAGTGGACGTGTGGGATGAGGACAGATTCGAGCGCTTATACGAACATCTGCCTTGATTGTAGAAAGACAAAAAAATACACTCGCGACATGGACTTTGATGCATTCATGCAAGTGGCGAGGGCCATAATCGAATAAGATGAAGAAGATGGAGAAGAAAGAGAAAACCGCCGCAACAAAGAAGCCGTCGCATCCACCGTGCTCTTTCAGGAGGACATGTACTTCCTTGGTGATTCCGAATATGTCGCCGCAGGAGCAAATGAGACTACACCGTGCGTTACCGTTCAGAAACGTGAACACATCCTCAAGGCGGAAGAGTTTTACGACTTTATGCGACTGACGAACGTCGAGTAGCGTCAGATTCTCCGAGAGATCATTCACCGCACCACCATTCGAGGATCCAAGCTACTGTGGGTGTTCCTGGTGGGTCCCGCAGGATGTGGAACGAACTTTGTCCTCCATAATATAATGGAAATTTACAACAAGCATTACAAATAGAGGGCCGACTCCGGATATAGCGCCAGCGTCTTGTGCACAAGCACTGGCAAGGCGGCGGTGGCAGTTGGAGAAACGACCGTTCATGCGGCCCTGAAGTTCATGCGGCCTGAACGACCGTTCATGCAGCCCGGCACAATGACGGAGGACTCCGGGGTAGCGATTTAAACACCTTTCGCAGCGCTTTCGCCAATGTTAAATGCGTTATCATTGGCGAAGTGAGTTTGTTATCCGCGCATGCCTTCGACCGCATCGACTCACACCGCAGTCGCATACAAGAACGATGAACCATTCGGGGGCCTTGATGTCATGTGCGGTGACCTGAGGCAACTACCACCTGTCAGAGCGAGCGAAGTCTTCAAGTGCGTTCTAGGGCTCAACGACATCTTGAGTTCTTAAGTAGTGGCATAACTTGTATTTTACCCTGCGGCAAGTTGTGCGACACAAGGATGCCTCTTTCTGCCACATCTTGACCAAGATCGAAGACGGCAGGGTCCTTGAGCCACAAGAGATTCAATTGATCGAGAGCCGCTTTGTGACGGCGAACCAAGCAGCAGTGATTCCTCTAAGTGCCATTCGCATATTGTCTTACGCATACGGAGACACGCAATCTGCCTCGTACGAACATTCTTGCAAAAGGCAAGCCGTATATGCTTACCTCCAATGTAGACGTTAAAGATGACTTAGTCAACGGTGCAGCCGGCGTGCTTCACGAAATAGACTATAAGGAAGGCAATACATATGAGAGTGTAGGCTGTGCCTCAAGTTCTGTGGGCAAACCGGGAGGCTCACAAGACTAAAAGCCAAGCCTCTCAGCGACGCGTGCATACGTGATGTCAGGATCTTGTTGGATTGGGTGCCGGTCGAGAGGCGTACATTTAGCATCACCCTAGACCGAAATAACGGACTCACGTGTCGCCAAAGGCAGTTTCCGGTGGTACAGGCTAGCGCAGTCACTGTATACAAGTCTCAGGATGCTACGTACTCCTCAATGGTTTACGAATACGACTGGGAGCACCATCATTAACTTGTGTAGTTCCCCTTGACCAAGTGCACTGGCGGCAACAGCCCACACCTCGCCATCGAAAAGGGTGACTTTACATTTCATTATGACAAGGAAAACGTTGGTCGTGACCTGCTCGACGAATTCAGGTGACAGGATTCACACCATGTTCTGACCGTTCAGAAAGCCTGTGTTCAAATGGTGACCCAACTGCACACGTTTGAACTGGCCGGTATGAATGTGAGGTCGCTCTAGAAGTAATTCATTGACGCCGTGCGTGATCCCGTGCCACACACCATTCCACTCTTGTCGGAAGCGTGGACCGACGTTCTGGTGCAAAGGAATGGACACACGGGGTTGGCGCGCAACAAGAGCGTCCCGAGCGGGTGGAGTTGCCATCAATGCAAAGACCCGCTGCATGACTGCCACCCCGTACGATATGCCAGTCGTAAATGATGCCTCGGATTGCGCGGACGTTTGTGTCGTTAAGCTGGAAGATGGCACAGCGGTTGCTGCGGTATACATCCCTCCCGCAACCTCAAAGAAAGAGATCCAAGACTTTCTGACTGACATGTTCGGTTGGGTGTCTCTCGACAACACAACCATTGTCGTCGTTGGTAACATTAATGTTGACATCAGTAGACCCGACGGAAGGTGGATTTCATCGATCATGTTGGAACGTTTCGGCTTAAAGTGTTGCAATGAAGTTGATCGTGCATTGATCTCACATTTAACGAAAATGCGTCTGAACCGATGTGCAACCAATTGCAGTTGCAACCAGTAGCTACCATAGAGCAATGATCAATATGGTGACCATCTTAGTGGAATTAAAAAAAAAAGGCCAAACTAAACCAAGTCATGTGTTGTGTCTTTTCAGCCAATTTAACATAACCACCAAATTGAATAATTAAAAATATAAAGAAAACAATACTAACAGCTTTGCTCGTCTTCCATCTTCACGTAGTGGAAGGGCTCTGAATTTTTTTTTCTGATGCGTCTGCAACCATCGGTCTAAGATAAGTAAGTAGAAGTCGTAAAAGAGCGTTGTGCCGGTGCACTACTTGGTGGTCTTTGGCACCCGGGAACAAGTCGGCGTGATGTGAGAAACGCGTGAAGAAAAATGATTTTGATGCCGTGAGGGAGAGGGCTTCGCCTTTGTCTCTTTTGCTTGAGGCATACTTCTTTGCTGTACGTCATCTTCTGAGTAGTTTGCGATTGCACGCTCTTCGTGCGCTGACGATGCAGCCTAGGCTTTCGAGGGGAAAACATTACCGAAACAGGACGTTTGACGCTCTACGGTGCCGCAGTCTCGAGTTCTTCCACGACCATAATTTCAACGTTTTCCTCTGGCTTTTTTCTCTGGTCAAAGGGCAAAAAGGAGTCAAACATGTCGTCTACTCCCCTGAATGTCTTGTCAAAGAAGTGTTTCTTGGCTTTAGGTGAAAGTGTACCCTTGATTACTTGACAGTTTTCCGATTGCTTTGCGAGATAATTGCACTGTTCCGTGAGGTCCAACTTGTGGTATGCGAAGTCAGTACAGGACTACTCAGTTCGTTGTATAACTCCGAACTTCCGCTGCATAGAAGTCACCTCGCAGCGCAAGTTGTAACGTCGGTGGAAGGCTGCCTTAACATCAACCCATATAGTGATGTTTGCATGTATGTGTGATGGCGCATCCATACGAAGTATATCGCTAGGGGCCTGGAGATAATGAAGGATATAGGTACGTCTTCCAGAACTCAGAAGGTCTTGAACCAAACATAAACTTGGTAAAAGCAGGCTGGATCATCTTTCCAACATGCGGTAAAGAACTGGCTGCGAAACGTGAAAGTCGATTGAGAGAGTCTTTAGAAGAACCGTCGGACGCATACTGAATAATTTCGTTGCTAGCCTGGTGATTTTCGTTTCCCGCACTGCGGTTATGACTCATTGATATGATGTTTGAATCTATACTGGCACATAATTTGGTGTCAGACGTGACTTGGACTCCAAACGCTCGATGCGTTCCACTATGGGCACGAGTAGGTTGCAAAATAAGTTTTCACCTGCCTGCAGCTGCGTGTCAGGAGGTGGCTTTGAAGCGTCATCTTCTGGAACGGAATCGTATCCTTCAGAAAGCCTTCTTTTGAGTCCCTCCAGTTTTCGACGGAGCTGCTCGACTTGGGTTTTAAGGGCACTTGTTTCGGGCGTGGGGTACCTGAAGGCTTCCACTCCGGCGGATCATCGAACTCTTTGAACGCATCGATGGAACATTGGATGGACGCCATCTTGGGTGCACGGTGAAGACGTTCTCTCAAATTCAGTGGTTCAACGAAAGCAGCGCGTAGCGAGCGACGTCTCTAAATCGAAAAGAGGTTTTCGGAGCTCACCCCAAGCGCTTTCTCGCCATGAGCGACATGGCGTCGTGGCCGTCGCTTGTCTATAGGCTCCGAGGTGACATGTGCGCACACCCTGGAGGGACTTCTTTACTCCTCGTGGCAGCCCTTGCGCGCACGAGCTCGGCGCCGATCATCGCCCTTCTTCGCGCCAGAGCGTCCTCTGCTCTGGCGCGAATCCCAAATTAGGACCCCAATAAATTCGAGTATTCTCTCTCTTTCCTATGGGTCACCCCATAGCATTGCAGGACCCAATAAAGTTTTTCATCCATCCATCCAACTGCATATACATCTTTACAAGCAGGCAGGTTAAAGTGATAATTAGTGTGCGCTATCGTATTCCGTGTACGTAGCTGTGTAAACGTACTTAATAGACATAGTTACTGTATAGATAACACTTGAGCAATGACTTTGTCGACCTTCTGTATGTGTACAGTATTTAGTGGCAATATCCGAAGGGATTTAAAAAGACGTGCACTGTGGCCTTTAAACTTAGAGAACGTTATAAATACAAAATATGGCACCCATATGCCGCTTTGTTGCAGATATTGTTAATGCGAGTACCTCCATTTACATTATATCCAGAAATAACGCCTAGGTACTTAAAAGTCTTGATCCTAATAGCTATTATCCAGACTTAATCGCAAAATCTCATAATCTGCAATTTTTTTCTTAGAGCGAGACATTGCTTTCTTTGTTTAATATTTAACGATGACTTGATTATTATTAAGACATTTTTGAACATAATATCTCGCTCATAGCAGCCTCTAGTTTATCCAGTGTCGCCTTTTAAAGTTAATGCTGTATCATGAGCGTACGTGAGAGCTTCAGAATATTTCATTATAGATGGGAAATCATTGGCATATAAGCTGAACCGAACAGGCCCAAGAACATAGTCCTGTGATACCTCTGCTAGTATTGTTTGTGCTGAAGGCGGTAAATCTTTCATTACAACATGTTGCCGTCTGTTAGAGTGTAATTATCTCGGAAGATTTGCCTCTAAAGCCCTATCTGAGAACATTACGCACAAGAATGTCATGACAAACCATGTTAAGTGACGCTTTATATTATATCGATATTAGTTCCAGCTTTGACTTAAACATACCCGTGGATGCTCTCTTGTTACACTTTGAAAAAGCGTTCGACAATGTTCCGCATCAACGGCTACTCCTAAAGCTTTGTCGACTAAGCATTAACACACCTGTATGCAATTGAATTCGCAGTTTTCTCGCAAATCGACAAGAATTTGTCTATGTTAACACCCACTCATCAAACCGATCCCCCGTAATCTCTTGTGTGCCATAAGGTACAGTACTTGGACCCCTACTTGTTCTCATTTATATTAATGACCTCGTAGCTAGTATCTCTTCTACCATTCGTCTATTCGCAGATGACTGCGTCGTATATCGTCCCATTAGAAACAGCGCAGATATTAATTCTCTTCAAAATGACATCTACCTTATTGAGTCCTGGTGTAACACATGGGTAATGCCCTTAAATATAAAGAAAACTTCAATAATGTCGTTCCACTGCAGGCCGCATTACCAGCCAGCACAATATATAATTTCCGGCTCCACAGTATCATCCTCTGAATCTTACAAATATCTTTGCGTAACATTTTCAAGCAATCTCTCGTGGTGAACGCACGTAACAAGCATAGCTAAATCCGCGAATCACGCTTTGGGCTTTCTTCGTAGGCACTTAAGACTCGGTCCCCTATCAGTGAAACTAATAGCTTATCGTGCATTTGTTCGTCCAAAGTTAGAACACGCACGCGCTGTTTGCGACCCTCATCTATCTAACATGTCTGATATTCTCGAATCAATCCAATATCGTGCAGCTCGTTTTATTTACTCTGTTTCATCTTACCATTCCAGCGTTTCCGAGCTTAAGGCTCGTTGTTACATTACCAACCTTGAATTGCGACGTCACATCTCTAGACTATGCCTTTACCACAAGTTTTATTATGTTCCCTTCGAAGTTCCAGCTGTCTTGCCTGTTCATCACTTGTCCAGCCGCACAAACCATCCCAGAGCGGTTTACCCTACCCCAGCGCAAACTACCACTCATCTTCACTCTTTCTTTTGTGACGACCGCACGGGACTGGCACCATCTACAAGCAATTGCCGTGCACCACTCCAATCAAAATCAATTCAAGGCAGCACTGGAATCACACTTTCACTGTAATTAAAACCCATCTCTCATGTAATACCCCAACTGGGGTCTTTGAGGTATAATAAATGAAATGAATCTAAGTGCTTTTTTGGCGTCTAAGATAACTACGCCTGCGATTCGATTGTTGTGGAGAGATGTATTGAATATCTGGGTGAAAATCAAATCTACGTAAGAGATGATCTGTCAATTCTGAAACCATGCTGTTTAGTAGTGCAGATATTATGCTTGATAGTGCAACCTTTTATATATTTGCAGATTAATATCCCAAACATTGTGTTTATTGCGCTTAAAATGGATATTGATATTGTGACATGCTGACGAAGATGATGTTTTAATATAGGTCGGAAGAAGACGACGCTCTGGACTTTGCGCGCTGTCTACCATGCATGTTGTCAGCTGCTATAATTATGTAAATATCCTGTAAATATACGTCTGACTGTTTTTAACCCCGTAACATTTTGGTGGAGGTTGCAGGATCATTATCAAGACGAATTTATGCAGCGGGCGCTCCTTGGCTGCCTCTACAATGCCAGCTTTAGGTGAGGATGCTTTGGGCCCCTCGGCACCCACGCCTACCGTATTTCTAGCAAAACCCCGCGACCCAGGAACCTTTTCTGGCAACGACGCCACTGATGCTGTAGACTGGCTTCAACTATATGAGCGGGTGAGCACCAGCAATCACTGGGACCAGACTATCATGCTCGCTAATTTGATATTTTACCTCGTGGGCACGGCACGCGTCTGGTTTCAACACACGAGGAGGAACTTACCAGCTGGGATATTTGTAAACAGAAGCTCTAAGATTTGTTTGGCAAACTTGTTGAACGTCAGCGTGCCGCCCTAAAAGACCTCGCTTCGCATGTGCAGACGTGCACTAAATCCTACCTCACGTACATCCAGGAGGTACTCGCTCTGTGCCGCAGAGTGCACGCCTTCCATCTCCTTGTGTTCAAGAATTCTTTCACTATGCAAGCCATTATTGCCGAATACCAGCGGTTTGAAGAAGCCAAGAGTCGCCACATTGCCCAGCCATTTACCCGCCTTCCCAACACGGCTGCTACGTCTACCTGCGAAGACCTCCGCTGTCCGCCCAGACCCATTCGCTCTGATGATATCCTACATATCATCCGACGTGAAATAGAAGCCGCATCCGCCGTCACGACCCCAACCCATGGCCCTGACAATTGCCAGGCGACCGTCTCATTGATCCAGTCCGTCGTGCGCCAAGAATTGGCCAATGTTGGCTTGACCAACGTCTGCTCAGTTAATCGGCCCGACTACACTCCGTCCAGCACTGCCACACGCACCCGCAGCCTGAATGCCCCAACGCAGTATCGCAACCCGGCAGAATGGCGTACTCCAGACGACAGGTCTATATGCTTCACTTGTGGCCGTATCGGCCATATTTCACGTCACTGCCGGTCTTCGTGGAATTTGACACCCTGGTCCTACCACCCATCCCACGGCCTTCATGCTGCTCCTCGGTTCGCCCGCAAACACAGCCAGTAAATTCTGGTGACACTTCTCTTCCTACACGCTCTAGCCGCTCTCCTTCTCCACGTCGCCGCTTCTCCTGATCGCCCCCATCTCGCCGATCGCCGTCCCCTAGCTCCTTCTGGCGCACCCTTCCGGAATACTAACGGGTGCAGCACCTGGAGGCGATGCTGCCAAAGCGAGCCGACGCAAAAATCCTCTTCTGACCTTGCCCACACATCGGAACCTCTTTAAAGTGAACGTGGATGGTGTACCTTTTACGGCTCTTGTTGACACTTGCGCGCACGTATCTGCGATGAATGCTCAGCCTTGGAATCGTCTCAAGAAAGTCCTCACTCCTGCCCCGTCGCCTGTAGTCCAAGTAGCCGACGGTGGAACACCAGCCGTTATTGGCATGTATCCGGCTCGTGTGAGTGTCGCCAGACATCGTACTTCTGTTTTATTTTATGTTCTAGAGCACTGGGCCCTCACGACCTCACCCTGGGCCTTACTTTCTGTCCACAGATTCCGCATTCATAGAGTGTTCTGCTGGTGTTGTGCTACTCGCTCTACATGGTGCTATTGCCCCTCCCGATAGTGCTCCGATACGACTATGTTCCACAGAGCATCTTCGCCTCCTTCACCGTGCCGAACCTACATAGGTGTCTCGCCCGTTCCACCTGTACCCAGACGGTGACTACATCGTATCCCCTTATCCGGATGTCCTGCTCTAGCATAACGTCGCTTTTCCTTGCACCATCATTACCATTTCGGACAACACGTCCTGCCTTCCGCTTGTGAACTTTGGACTCTGTACACAAGTACTCCCGCGCGGAATATCCCTGGAGCAAATAACGCCACCCAGAGACTACCACATTTCGGCTTTACCTTGTGACAGCTCCTCGTGTTCAACTCTTGCTGCGCCCCCTGTCCTTTCAGACTTGACTGCCCTAACCAAAATGATTGCTCCCGACCTTCAGCCACAGCCTGCTCAAGAACTCAGTATCCTCCTTGCCTCATACTGGGACATATTCGACCTTGGAGAGTGCCCTCTAGGACAAACATCTGTCGTAAAACATCGAATAAACACCGGCGATGCGGGCTCGATCCATCGGCGACCCTACCGCCTCTTGCCTACTGAGCAACATATCATCCAACATGAAGTTGATAAGATGCTTTCTTGAGACATCATCGAACCTTCTTGCAGCCCATGGGCATCCCCTGTTGTACTAGTTAAAAAGGACAATAGTTGGCGATGTTGCCTCGATTATCGACACCTCAACAAGGTAATAAAGAAAGACGTCTATCCGCTACCACGCATTGACGATACCCTGGATTGCCTGCATGGAGCACAATATTTTTCGTCCATCGACCTTCGCTCCGGCTACTGGCAAATTGCCGTCGATGAGATGGACCGCGAGAACACAGCTTTTATTACTCCCGATGGCCTGTATCAGTTCAAAGTGATGCCTCTCGGTTTATGTAATGCCCCGGCCACATTTGAACGAGTGATGGACGCCCTCCTACACGGTTTGAAGTGTTTCATCTGCCTCTGTTACCTGGACGATGTGATCGTTTTTTCTTCGACTGTTGCGATGCACCTCGAACGCTTATCGGCGATCCTATCTGTTTTCCGTCAGGCGGGGCTACAACTAAATTCGTCCACGTGCCACTTTGGTCGTCGTGAAATTTCTGTGCTCGAGCATCTCGATTCTTCTGGTGTACGCCCTGATCACGATAAGAAACGGGCAGTGGAAAACTTTCCCGTGCCAACATGTGCCAAGAATGTTCGCAGCTTCTTGGGCCTTTGCTCCTACTTCCGTCCGTTTGTTCGAAGTTTTGCGAACGTTGCGCGCCCTCTCATTCAGCTCCTAAAGAAAGACGCTGCATTCATTTGGGGCCTTGAGCAAGCTGCTGCTTTCACCGAGCTGATTGCGCTGCTTACATCCCCGCCCATTCTCGCTCACTTTGATGCGTCAGCTCCAACAGAAGTCCGTACCGATGCCAGTAGCCACGGTATTGGAGCTATCTTTGCACAGAAACAACAAGGGTGAGAACGTGTTATTGCCTACGCCAGCCGCGTTCTTTCCTCTGTGGAATTATTCTATCGCCGAACGCGAGTACCTGGCTCTCGTTTTGGCATTGGGTAAACTAAGCCCCTATTTGTTCGGCCGCCAATTCACAGTCATCACTGATCACCACGCTCTCTGTTGGCTTTCGTCCCTCAAACATCCTTCACGGCGCCTTGGCCGCTGGGCTCTGCGCCTTCAAGAATACTACTATTCAGTTGTATACAAAACTGGCCGGTACATCAAGATGCGAACTGCTTGTCGCGCCATCCTGTCCACCCTCCTGACGTTTCTGATGTTTCTACCTGTCACCGTTCTCTCTGGCTGCTTTTTGCGGTATTGGAGCCGAACTTCGGGATGCCTCCTTGCAACACCTTATTCTCACTTCAACGACGCCTGATCCTTCTCTTCGCATGTTTGAAATTCATGATGGGATATTGTTCAGCTCTAACATGCGCGCGGACGGCCCTGACCGCCTCTTCGTTGTGCCTGGGCCTCTGCGTCAGACTGTTCTCGCCCAGCTTCATGATGTACCGACTGCAGGTCAGTTTGGCGTGTCACGGACTTATGACCGCGTTCGTCGGCGCTTCTTTTGGCCTGGTCTATACCGTGACAACTGCCGTTATGCCGCTGCGTGTGACCTTAGTCAACGACGCAAAAAGCCGACCGCACTCCCTGCTGGTCGCCTTCAACCACTTGACGTACCATCCGAACCATTCTTCTGTGCAGGTGTTGATCTTTTAGGCCCTTTTCCTACGTCTGCTTCGGGAAACAAGTGGATTGCTGTAGCAGCAGACTACGCCACCTTATATGCAATCACACGGGCTCTTCCGACAAGCTGTGCAACCGATGTTGCCGACTTCCTCCTAGAGAACGCCATCCTTCACAACGCCGCCCCTCGACAGCTCCTCACCGACCGAGGCCGCTACTTTCTTTCTAAAGTTGTGAATGACATTCTGCACTCGTGGCGACTAAACGCAAACTTGCTAATGCTTACCATCCACAAACGAACGGTCTAACCGAGCGCCTTAACCGCACCCTTACTGCCATGCTGTCTATGCATGTCTCCGCTGACCATCATGACTGGGACGTTGCGCTGCCATTCGTTACGTTCGCCTATAATTCGTCTCGCCATGATACCGCAGTCTTCTCTCCATTCTTCCTCTTGTTTGGCCGCGACCCTACGCTACCTTTCGACACAGTTCAGCCTGCTAGTCTGAATTCCACGTCCGGGTACGCATGTGAAGCCATACTCAAAGCACAAGAAGCACGCCATATTGCCCGAAGTCGACTTGTGGAGTCGCAGGACAATCAGTGGCGCTTATATGACGCCCGCCATCGTGACGTCCATTACACACCGGGCGCCCTCGTTCTCCTTTGGTCGCCGTCGCAACGCGGTGGCCTCTCGAAGAAGTTACTTTCACGCTACTCTGGCCCTTACCGTGTCTTGCGTTAAGTAACTGACGTCACGTACGAAATCGTCCCTCTTGAGCCAAGCGTGGCTCAGCATCGCTCCGACGTGGTCCACGTCGCGCGTATTAAGTTGTATCACTCGCCCGTCTCCTAACCAGCACTGAGCCGGTGCTTCAGCCGCCGGGGGCCATGTGACACGCTGACGAAGATGATGTTTGAATCTTGGTCGGAAGAAGACAACGCTCTGGGCTTCACGCGCTGTCTACCATGTTGTCAGCTGCTACAATTATTGTAAATATCCTGTAAATATACGCCTGACTGTTGTTAACCCCGTAACAGTATATATATATAGCTTCACGGCATAGAATGATTTCTATTCTTATAAACTTGCACTACTTTAGCAGTTTTAAGCACATCAGGGCATAGGTCTGCAACTAGACTGATTAAACAAATGCTGGAGGTGCATCCCTAAAACATCTACGTTATCTTTAGCGATCCTAACTGCAATTGCATCTATTCCAGCTGCTCTGTTTACATGAAGACGTCGGACTGTTTGCAAAATTTTGAACCCCTCTGCAAATTAAAAAACGCAGGTATTTAATATAAACATCACTGTACACGCGGGTTTTGTCACATGAGTGAGCTTAGGGGCAAATTGTGGGCCTACATTTCTGTAATAATTGTTGAATGCATCCACAATGTCTTGTTTTAACAAATTAAGCATTATTTTCTTACCTAAATGACGGCGAATGGCTTCGTTCACCAAGCTTCATACTATAGCAGTATTTCTACTGGCTGCTTCGACAAGCTGGCTGTAACACGTTTTTTTCTCTTCCTGATTAAAAAACCGATTAATTTCTCAAACTTTTGAAAGGACTATAATAGAATGCATTGAATGCATGCATTTGCGCTACGTCCGTCCACGTCCTGTCCTTCCTTAATATCGTGTTTGTAAAACTGAGCGCAATATAACCATGAAGAATGCATTGCTTTTATGTTCTTTCCACTTACCGTGCCACACATCTTTTTCTTTTACATCTTTGCTATATAATGAGCCATCAATGGGCAGACCGGTTTCTCGTACTGACCACCTAAATTCTTACGAGAGCTTTCTAGTATGGCAGTCAGTGGTGAGGACATCAACAAACTTCTCATATTTCCTGTCATCATATAAAACGTAAAAGTGCATTTCATCTTGCTTTTCCAAACGAGCAGTGCAATCTATCTTCGTGCGTGTATTAGAACGAAAATTTTCCACAGAAAAATGCAAACAGTTATCAATAACTATAAAGATGGGCGACTGACCAATTATGGGAGGGCGATAAACGCCCGCATACACACTAATCCGGCTGGTGCAGAGTTCATGGTCAATCATTGTACTAGAAGTGGTGGGGACACGTGTTGCCTCTGTTATAAGATTTTGCAGGGGAAATTATTGCAGCAGATGGCTATAGTTAGTGTAGTTATGACCGGACGTGTCAATATTGAAGTCGCCGACTATTACAATGCAGCCATGGTGACTACGAGGCAAATGTTCAAGAGTAGCTTCGAAATACTGAAGAAAGCATTGTACCGATGAGCGCGGGGGGTGATAAACGACCCCTACGAGAGGATCGCCACTAATTTTACTGAATTTCCAATATATCATTACTAACACAAGTGAGAACCTGGTAAGCCTTCTGAGCCATCACAAAAAGGCCTGCGCCTCCAGCCCGTGAACGTGTGTTTCGGGGTAGCAACTGCAGTTTGTAACCCTGCACTCAAATTGATTCGTTTCGTTTGAGTCAAGTTCCGATAACAGCTACAATGTCATAAGCAAAATTATGTCAGGCTAACAAGAGGTCAATGAACCGAAATTACTTTTAAGGCTCCGAATGCTCAATGAATTCTTTAAGGGTTTCGTTATTTTCAACTTAATTGTTTATTTGATCAAAATTCTATGGCATTATGAATTTTGGAGGGCTCATGCGAACTGAATACTTTCTTTTTGTTACACCATATTTGCTAGGTCATCTTCACACGTCACACGCACGACAGGAGAATCTTCCGCCTTGCGCATGAGGATCTTGTCTGGGATACCCAGACAAACTTCTAGTTGCACTTGTGTCTGACAAGATCAGCCTTCTCAAGAAGAACCTTATTATCAGGAAAAAGTACTCATTTATGTCAATTTCGTCACCACCTGCAAGGCTGAGACAACTGGTGCTAGGCTTCGTCTTCCTAGCTTCACTCAAAATTTTATTGCGGGATGCCCTTGTTGAGAGTTTGACCACCCCATTATGTTTAACCTTATCCATGGACGGCTCTCAATTCCACAGCATCAGTGTCATTCGCCGCAAGAGGGGCCTCAAGACAGGTCGCTATTTTAATAATTGCGCTATCAAGGTCCTCATGTTGCAGCGGCAGGAACGCTCCTGATTTCAACGCTGATGTCCCTACCACACTGTTTGATTTCCATCAGGTCAGCCCTCACCGATTTAATTTCTTTGCGAAGTTGCTAGATTTCTTTCTGTCGTTGGGAACTATGCAACTTCACCTCAGAAAATGGACGTCGGAAGCCGTCGGCTTCTTTTCTGAAGTACTCAAAGCTCTCTTTAATGAAATTCAGTGACTCTTGCACACCACTAATCTCAGCCCAAATTCCTGTGTTTGACTTTTCAAGTGGGCTGACATCATTTATACGTACATTGCCAATGCATTCAGCTTTCCCGACATGTCAATCAAGATTTTCACAATTTCTTTTATGCTATCTGTCTGTTAATCACCGATATCACTGAAGACATCTGGAAACCGCCAGACGTGATGTCTGGTCCCCCGTCACCTTAAGACGCAAACACAGGGCCAACAGCGTCTACTTAACCAGGGAACTACAATACCACATGAAACAATAAGAGCTACACAGCACATACTGCCGTTTAGAGGGAGCACTCCAAATCCCTGAAGATAATGTCTCGCGTATGGTGGCAGCAGCAGCAATTACGGCACCATACTAAGACAGGTCAGCATAATTATAAAAGAAAATGTGACACAAATCTGCAAATGCTTAGCTGAGTTAAGCCATGGCTGTGCGCTGCCACTGCTGCTGCTGCCAATCTGACCGCCGGTCACCCGCCCACTCGACAAGCCAGATAATAAACTATGTAGTTGCTGTCAACATGGATAGATGGCAACAGTGGTGAAAACGGCAGCTCCACAGAAGGAAGCTTCAGAAGCGTTGCAACAGGAATGGCTCCTAGTGGGGTTGTACCACTGCAGAGGCCGTCCTAAAGTCAGTCAGTTGTAAAAAGCTCAACCGTAGAAACCTTATTCCCGCAGCTCGCAGCAACGCTGGGCGATTCGCGCTGAGAGCACCGCAGCCACCAGCTGTAAAATGCAGAACTAATATAACTTATCAATTAAACACACAATTCTACAATTAGTACCAACATATTCTTTACAAAAGCTTGTGCAGAACACAAGCAAAAATAAAATTGAAAAGTACAAGGCGTCAGGAGGAATTTGCTATTAGACAACAAATCATATAGTTTCCCTCCGAGGTAGATTTATCTAGCCACTATAAAAAAACAACACTGGTTATGGTACAAATGAAAACACTGACTGGAAACCACTAGAGAATAAAAAATCGCTGATTGTCGCACAATGCGACATGGAAAACAGCGGTAATAAAACATATCCTTGAACAGAATAAATATAACTCGTAAATAAATAATACAAGGGAGTGCTAAGTGGCATAGAATTAATTGTACACGTGAAGACGGTGAAGCATTCGAATGCGCTGAAGCGCGATAGACGGGTCAAATACCAGATAGACGAGACAAGCGCTACTAACAGCAGTCCCGTCTATCTCGCCTTACTTTGTCCCATTTATAACGCGTCACCGTACTCAGATATGCATCACCAACTGGGCCAAAATTCTACTCTTCTGAAAACAACCATACATGTGTTGGCGTGATGTCAGATGGTATTTGAAGATGAAGCGCTAAACATTTATCCCCGTTCGATGTGTATATCAGTTTTTTGGGGTCTTGTAACGTCGGGTTGAGTGGCAATGTGTGGTCGTAGATTACTTCCATTCTATGATAGTGCGAGGAAAAAAATTACATGGCGAGGTGAGATGCTGTGTACTTTACGCGTTCGATTTTATAAGAGAGTTCTTGGCGTGGAAACCTGGCAGTGGGTTTCTGGAAGAAGCCATGACTCATAGTGGATGGTAATAAAACTTGTGAAGGAGTGAAAGGTAAGATATCTAGCGGCGACATGATAGTCGAGGCAATTAAGCGCGTGTTTTAGGAGCAGTGAAGCCAATGAAACTTGAGTTGTCAGAGTAAATCGATCATACAGCACCTTTTTGTTAGAGTCTTATGTTAGAAATAATGCAAGCCTGCTCCAGAGCTCCCATTTGGCGGAACGCGTATTCTACTTTTGGACGGAATAATGAAACGTAAGCAAGTTTACGAATGTGAGCAAGATGCTGTTGGAGGTTGTGCTTGAGCAGTCCTGATGAGCGGTTGGCACATGCAAGCATATGATCAATCGGCTACTGCCATGATAAGTCGGGCATGAAGAGTAGTTGTGCTTTTAATCAGTTGTAAGTTCGACTGGCTGCTTTTCAATTGTGTAAGTACTTTTTATCGGGGAAATGCGGTTAATAAAAGAAGTCATTTCGGTTTCAGATTAATTGAAAGGAATTGGCCAGGAGATGCAAAAATCATTGAGCACGGAAAGATTGTTTTGTAAATCTACGCGGTCAGCGTCGCAAGAAATGTTTTGGTAAATCACGCAGTCATCATTGAATTATCTAATACAGGAAGAAACACGAGATGCTTAGTCGTTCATCTAAGTGTGAAATAACTTGGAACGGATAACACTACTTTGAGGAACAACGGAAGAGTCATGACCAACAGAAGAATCACGGTCATTAAAGGTGTAAATTGTATTCGCGAAGGAATTCCTTTATTCTTGCAACTACGGCATAGAAAATCTTAGGTTTTGTTAATTTTGACAGCAGTATGTGCTGTCTGTGCGTGTCGGACACGGTGGAAAGCTATAGAAAAATCTAAAAAATGCATCAACTTGTAAGCCGGCGTCTATGAAGATAAGTGAAGGAACTCAGCGATCTGTGTTTCGCGCGAATAACCATTTAAAAACCTGTGCTGATACTCAAAGATGACTTCTAGATCGTAGATGCGATATATTTCTTAGAGTGTATTGTATTGTTACACGAACGAAGGATTAAGGACTGGAGTCTGTTTACAAGGCACACTTACAAAGGCGTAACTGCGGCGCTGGCCAGTTCGGCCGCAGCCAGCGAGCGTTCGTCGTCTTCGTCGGGGCGCCCGCGTGCATGGGCCACAAGAAAGACGCAATGTGCATGTATCAGTATTTTCCATGAGCTGTAAAATGGTACTAGTTAAAGAAATTGTCTATAGTTAAGGGGTGAACAATGATCACGGGTCTTAAAAATGCGTATTGGCAACATGCCCGTGATGATAAATGGCGTTAATTGATCATGATTGTGAAAAAAATAACCGATAGTAATGGAGCAAGACTGGACGATAAATCTTTTAGTAACTTGTTATTAAATGGAATGTTGAAGCTGTAGAAACGCAAATTTTCTTTTGCTGCTAAGAATGAGAAAGTTTTTTTTTTTTTTAGAATGCGAATAATTTTTTAACGAGTCGCTAAAAATGGCTATGCGAGTGGGTTCAGATGCAGTCTCCAGTGAGAGGATTGGCTAATGATAACATACTGGGAAGGGGATCTTTTTTCTCACCGATGAAAATCGAACGAAACATTATGTTTAGTACGTCAGGTAATTTAGATTTTTGAATACGTAAGACATATTAATTGCCGTGAATAATTAATTATTTAGATTCACCAGGATTTATAGATTACCAAGAATATTTAGCATTGCTATGTAGCACAGATAGAAGCGTCGGTGTGCAAAAGGTATGTGCAACCTGACTGCCATAACACTTAATACCATCGAAATATTTTTGTCTCATGTGTGTCGAATCGGCTATCTTGGAACTGTGAATCAAATGTTTATATTAATTTTTGGAAACAATGCTGGACTTTGCCTAGAGTTGCCACCACGATTATTACTAGACTGGCGCGTGCAATCGCCGTTGAGCTAGCATATGGGCACGATGTGCAGAGCATGTCTCGTCTTCGTGGATAGATTACTGTCTCTGCTTATTGGCGTAAATCCGGAAGCATTTTCTAAACCCTGAAGGCAGTAAAGCGGCGCACCTGTAGAGTCATTTTGAAATGATGAGTAGTTGGCGTCCTACGATCGAATGAAATGTCAAAATGTCGCGGAGACAATGCCGAAATTCACAAATCGGCTTGACAGATGTCTGCGTCGGTACAGCAAGGCAGGTGGAGGAAAAAAACTTGTAAACATATATAAATACAGCCACGCACACAGGCACAAGTGCAAGAAAATATGCTGTATAAAGTGCAGAGATGTCCAAAAATAATATACACTTATAATATGCACTTGCTTTAGTGTGAGGATAATAAGATCCAGCCAACCCAGAACATGCGCTGCGCCAATGAAGATATAAATAACAAAAATAGACAGACTAAAATCCAGCTTAAAAGAACATGCACCGCGCCAACCAAGATAAAAACGAGGCTACACAAATGGGCATAACTTTTTAGCGCCCAGTTCTTAGGCGCCCGTTCCCGCGTTGAGCGTCGTCGTCCCTCGTCGTAACCGAGCGAACAGGCACAGCGAAGGTTGAAAGAGCGAACGCGGCGACGACGATACTGAAGAGAGCACGAAGAGGAAAGCGGGGAGAAAGGGTGAGGATGAAAGCGGAGTGCCGCACAAGACGTTATTCACAGCGGCGACCAGGCACGCGGCAAGCGCGTCCACCGATAGCGTACTTACTGAAACAAAGTGCTGGCGTGCGCTTCTGACCCACTTGGCATTCGCTGCTTGCCTGCACTGCCGCCGCTAGAGAATGCGCTCCGCGCAAGCCACGCGTTCCCGTGTTTTCTTTCTGAACAACGAGCGACGCAACCTGTGGAAATGCTCCGTCTGCCTCTGCTGCTGAAAGAGCTGCCCGAGCAGAGGCTCAGCGTCACCGCCGACGGGACCCTGCCGCTAAAAATCAAATTATTTGCCGCAATATATTGCGAATTCGAAACATCTAAAAGCCGCGCTCAAAGTTCTCATTAGATGGCATCCTAATCGTCGGGGAATTTTTTATGCAATGATTGAATCACAAAAATTCACCGGCGGTCACGATACTTCCTAAAGCCAAATTTGGTGTTTTCAACTCGCGATATATTGGCTGGCGCGGACAATCCATCTTGTGCGGCACGTTCCAAATGGAGCGGAGACCGCCGCGGTTGCTCAGTGGCTATGGTGTTGGGCTGCTGAGCACGAGGGATCGAATCCCGGCCACGGCGGCCGCATTTCGATGGGGGCGAAATGCGAAGACACCCGTGTACTTAGATTTAGGTGCACGTTAAAGAACCCCAGGTGGTCGAAATTTCCGGAGTCCTCCACTACGGCATGCCTCATAATCAGAAAGTGGTTTTGGCACGTAAAACCCCATAATTAAAAAAAAATGGAGCGAAGTTTGCAACGACAGATCGCGAGAGGCAGCGCGTAGGTGACATGTGGCCGCGATTCCATGGAATAAAGAACCAACTTTTGAGAAGGGAAATTGTACCTTCCGCAATGGTACGAAAATAAGCATCGGCATCGTATGGAACTTACTTAGGTGGACGCCAGATGGCACTGCTCCATCCGGAAGCGGAAGTGCGTTTTTTTAGAGCGAAATATAATATGGCCATTTTTTGCCGATAGCATTCGCTGGTACACGCCGCGCTTGCCCTGCCGGTTATGCGGCGTGCCTCAATGCCTTGGCTGCCGCGTAACCGGTGCGTTCTAATTGCCAGGAGAGCAATGAGCCTCTGCTGACGCCCATACAATCAAGCCACAAGTGAGTGAAAGAACGTGCGACTTTATTGGCAGAAGACAAGCAGTGTACATTCTCGTGCAATAGCAGAAATAAAATTTGCATATCGAGATACGCTGGAATAATTGACGCGAGCTCGTAAACGGCTCACCGTCATTGTCGTACATGGCGGTCTGGTAACGAGCGGCAACCAGCAGCGCAAGAAAATTGGACAGAGTGTCCCACCTGTTTGCAGTGGCAGGCGCCGTTAAAGATGAGCAACTTGCATTGAGAAGCAATCGGGTGACGCAGGCAACTTCTGCCGCAGCCTACACAGCGACATGTACTACCTGGCATTTTAGCGCTAACTCCTTTCCAACCTGCACGTTTCTTTTCTTTCGGGGGCCGCTACTGTGTGGCTCACACTTGGTGTTCTACATTGTCTAAATATGGACAAGTCGCTTTCGTGGACATCACCTTCATCAGCCACCTTTGCGGGCCTTTCCACCCATGTGGCTCTCAACTTCATACACGTCGAACCATGTAAGCATTATGCTGGTCTCCGTTCTTGCTTAATCGCGGCCGAGAAATGCAAGAGGCACAATTTGCCCATGGCTGCAGCAGGAAAAGGTGAACGGTGAGCATTAATCACGGTGTGTGTAAATTGGGAGCCTATGTCGCTGTGCAGACTGCAGGAGCGAATGCTTACTTCGAGAGACTACTTCCCAATGCAACTGACCAGGCTGCCACATTCGAGAAGCATAACATGGCGACCATAACCAAGTCAGATAACAGCGAAATTAAACAGCAATCAATCACCGCATAGGGTTCAGACAATACATTATACATTGGCTAGGAACCATATGACAACAGTGGGCATTCACATACACGGGTCTCTTGGGATATATTCAGCCGTCTACTTACAGGCATAATGCTTGCCTTCGTCGCACGTGGTGGTCAAGTAACGAGCGACAAACAGCAGCACAAACAGATTGAACAGAGTGTCGTACCTGTTTGAACCGACAGTTGCCGTTGAAGATGAGCAACTTGCATTACGAAGCAACCAGGTGATGGAAGCACCTGCTGCCGCAACCAACACAGCGACATGGACACCCGGTATTTTAGCGTTAACTCCTTTCCAACCTGCACGTTTCTTTTCTTTCGGGGGCCACTAACGCGTGGCTCGCACTTGGTGCCCTCTTTGTCTCAATATGGACAAACCGCTTCCGTGGGCATCACCTTCGGCAGCCTCTTCTGCGGGCCTTTTCACCCATGTGGCTATAAACTTCATACACTTCAAACCATGTAAACACATATGCTGGTCTCCGTTGTGAGCAAATCATGGCCTAGGTAGGCCGCAATCACAATTTGCCCATGGCTGCAGCAGGAAAGAACCAATGGAGAGCACCAGTTACAGTGCGTGTATACTGGGAGTCTATCTCGCTGTGCGGACTGCAGGAGCAGATGCTTACCTCGAGAGACTGCTTACCAACGCAACTGACCAGGCCCCCACATCCGAGAAACATAACACGGCGACCACAACCAAGTGGGGCAGCAAAACCAGATTCTGCAATCAATCACTTCAGTGCAGCTTGCGCAAAGACCCAGGCTATTGAGGAAGAAGAGCAATCATCAACGTGACTAGGAATATGGCAAATGAGAAAGCTTGGATTCAAGAGAGAAGCCACTCTGCTCTGCAAGCATTGAAGGCTAAAAACATCAAGAAAAGTAAAATGGTGCATTGCACACGGTGCGTAGGTTAATGAAAGACACATGCCGATGCTGCATCAGCTATTTCAGGAGAGGAATTGTGCATGACAACATGCACTAGAAGATACTACTGCATATATGGTACGCTACCAGACAGTGACTGGTATTAAGTATCAGCGAAGAATCGGTTTACTTTTATGCTTGGATGAGGATGAATGATCTCTAACGAGAATGGGCAATGAAAAAGCTTGCATTTATAGGAAAAAATTACCCTTGGCACAAATGGAATTGACATGGCCAGGAAGCTGATTAAGGGTTAACTGACAGAACTCTTTTGGCCAGCGTCGTCGGTTGCAGCTGTATCTAAACACCAAGAATTTCTAGAAAGTCCTTTTTGAGTTACCTGGATGACTCAGCCAATTTGTCCATGCTGGTGGAATGGTGGCTGAAGCTCTTTTCAGTCTTGCCACAGTTCCCTACAGACTTGATATCCAAATTCTTCTGTTTGCGCCTCTTTGTTCATTGTGTGAAAGCCTTGCAAATTCGGCTCCAGCCCCTTCCTGTTGGTGTAGATGGGAGCTCCTGTGATGACCAAGATGTGCTTGGCATAGACTGTTGGGGCAGAACAGTGACACATGAGATACAGTACAGATTAGCCAAACTCATACAGTGTTTTCTTTTACGTTCGAACCCATTATAGTGAACCATAAAGTTGAAAAAGCATTCATATCTGCAGCAAAGAAATGGCATGTATCTCAAGACTAACAAGCGAATACAGCATATATCAAGCATTATTTATTTGTGAACCAGGTATTGTTTACCTTGTAGTAGCAGCCAAAGTCCACACAATGGTTTTGTTGTAGCAGGCAGCAGCTTCTGTTTAGTGCGTGGAGTGTGTTGCTTTATACCGGTGCCGTCCTCATTACTGCATGTCGGGAACAAAAAATTTGACTGCATCAGAAATTGAAAAAAGCACAATTTTGCAATATGAAATGCAAAAAGGTGTGGCATATATATTGTAATGGTTTGCGACTAGAGAGCACATGCGAATGTACACTGTCTGTTCTAGGGTGCCTAAGCGGCATGTTAAATAAATATTGCTATTGTCCATAAAATTGATGTCTGCCTAACTACAATGCATGTGAATAGCTGAAGTATTATTAAAATCACAAATGAGAACATTTGTGCGCTCATTTATACACTAGAAGAGGCCGAAGGAACCAACCCAAACCAAGAAAGTCATCCTCCACTTATCCTCCTACAAGCCTACTGAATCTGAAGCTGCCGTTCTGCGCAAGGGCTTGAACGTGAACACTGGCGACACACCCAATACGGCGAGAGTAATCTGCGCTGTGGAACGTGCGGTCATTCAACTTCCTTCCGAAGTAAGAGAAGAAGCTCGCACCCGCGCCATTGGTGTTCTGTCAAAGTGGCGGACGCGCAACCCTCAAGCCCGATTTTCACCTGCTGAGAAACAAGCCATCGAGGGCCTCCGGAACAATGCCTCCATTGCGATCCTCCCTGTATATAAGAGAAACGCCATCGTGTTGCTCAACAGAAGTGACTACAATGAGGAAATCAAGACGAGGATACCTGCGTCGCGATTCAAAAAGAACACGCCGCAAACCTGCAAACAAATCTGCAAAAGCTCCTCTCCAAGGTTTTTAATTTTGTACCACCGCTGCACAAGCATCTCTACCATCTCCTCTTGTGTACTAACGGGTCCGCACATGCAATATACGGATTCCCGAAAGTTCATAAGCCAGCCGTTCCACTGCGGCCTATTGCCGACTTCACAAGCTCACCGCTGCACCGGTTTTCAGGTTACCTACACCAAGTGCTGGGCCCGCTCGCCGGCAAGACAGCGACGCACATTTCGAATTCTTCAGCCTTCGTGGTGAAAGTGCGCGACATTTTTCTGGGTGAAGACTACGTTATAGTGTCATTTGACGTGAATTGCCCTTCACTTCAGTGCCTGTTGACGGGGCCGTATCTACGTGCATAAATGTCCTGCTGGCTGACGACACGCTCGCTGAGCGCACCCCTCTGGAAGTACATGAAATTGACGAGCTTTTAGACTTCTGTTTGAGCAGCACCTACTATACTTACGACGAACAATTTTACAGGCAGATCAACGGAACTGCCATGAGGGCTTTCATTTCCGTTTCTACCGCTCACTTGGTCATGGAGGTCATTGAACAGAAAGCCCTCGCTGGCTGACTTCGCTCCCGCGCCAAAGGTTTTCATCCGCTTCGTAGACGACTGCTTCGGCATTGTGCGAAGACAGGACGCTTCACGCCTCCTGCGTCTTCTCAGCTCAGCAGAAGGAGCCATACAATTTACTTCTAAATACAAGTGTGACAGTAGCCTCCCCTTGACGTCCTCGTGCGACGAAGTGGAACGAGACTCTCATTTGCCGTGCATAGGAAGGCGACTCATAACGGCCGGTACATAAACTTCAATTCTTGCCACCCGATTTGGCACAAGCAATCCGTCGTCTCGTCGCTCGTGACGCGAGCTACACGCATCTGTTCAAGTGAAGACGAAATGCAGAACGAACTGAACACAGTTCGTCACGAATTATCCAGGAACGGGCACCCCAAGAAGTTCATTAACAAAATGGAAGCTCGTGTCCTCCATCCCAAGCCGTCTAAAGGCAATCGTTCACGAGACGCACTGGCATCCCATATGTGCCTGGCGTCAGCGAAGCTCTTAGCCGCGTATCCTCAAGATACTATCTTAGAATAGCACACATGTCATGCAACGAACTGAGAAATCAGCTTGTTAACGTAAAGGATCAACTTTAAAACAAGAATTACCCTGGTGTCATCTACAAGGTACCATGCGCAGACTGCAGCTGCAGTTACATCGGCGAAACCGGCAAATTCATGAGAAGATTAAAAGATCACCAAAGGGACGTCTACATCAAGAAAAAAAGCCTCGAACGCCCTTGCCGAACACGCTGATAATAGCAGTCACGGTATCGATTGGGAAAACGGTGCTATAATAGCAAAGGAAAAGAATCCGATGACGCGACTCTTGTTAGGATTTTTATTTATTCAAGCTACGTGCATCAGTATCAACAAGACTGACGGAAATCCGCTGGCCAACTACACCCGTTCTCTACGGCTGATTTCGGCATAAAAACAACTTGTGGATCTTGCCCGCTTTTAGTGTGATCAAGGAACCCGTACGAGTCCCGAAACGTCTCTGTGTTGTTTTCACCTTGACTTGGTCAGTGACCGCAATTTCATCGTCATCATGTTACCTGACCGGACGAACTTTCGTCGAACTTTTGACTACACACTCTAAATATCATTACTTTCATCAGAGCTCTTTCTGTTGATGCACTATCTTTCTGTACACAATTGTGTAGACAGCATCTGAAAGGGTTAAGCACTGCGGAAGGAATACCATCAGCACCACAAGAAGGTTCACTTGAAAACAAGGTCTTCATTGACTGATAGCGCACACACCGTGCCAGACTGAGAATGAAGGTTACTTGAAGTATCTTTGACACCATATACAGAACACAAATGTCCTGCAAAGCCATAAGCTGTGCTCGGGACAACATCACCATTTTCGTCAAGAAGGCATACATCATTGGCGCTCTGTTTAGAAAAGTGAGAGTGCCCGAAGCTTCAGAAATATTTTGAATTATGTGTCACTCGGGCTTCAGCAGATTCACTGTGCTCGTAGTCATGATTTTAATAATAATAATGATAAGGAGAAGAAGAAGAAGAAGAAGAAGAAGCTTAGTTGTAACAGTGCACTCTAGACAGCTCGCAAGACTAAAGAAAGGCTGAGGCCTGTGCGCTAGAGCTTCTGAAAGCCAGCCATCTAGAGCAGGAATTCGCAGAGTGCAGAAGGCAGCTCCCTCCCTCCAAGTACACACACACACACACACACACACACACACACACACACACACACACACACACACACACACACACACGCACACGCATACACGCACACACGCACACACGCACACACACGCACGCACGCACGCACTTGTTCAATTACACGCACACAGTCGACGGGTGCACAACACGCAGGAGTGCTAATTCACTCCGGTCGCCATGAAGGAGAGTCCGAATGGGTGGGAGGGGAGTGCAGAGAAAGCTCTGTATGCCAGATATAAGCATGGAGTTGCAGCATAAGGCCGTACAGGCGTGATGGGTCTCAAGCTGTGCTGGCCGCTTGTTCAGACGAAATGAAGAATAAAGATGAGGGCTGTCCAAAGAGCCGTCAAGCACCCTGCAGCATAGACTAGTGCAATTTTGCGCTGGTATTGCAGGGTGTGCCACTTGAGGGCTTGAGGGAATCCTCGTAGGCTGACATGAGCTTCCGACGACGCAAAAGACGGGAGTAGGGGGTGCGTGTTGCCCAGCACTGAAAAAAATCAAGTTTGCCAGTGACGTGAGTTTGGTACAGGGACTGTACTGATGAGCAGTACTCAAGCCGTGGCAAAATGATATAAGTGTACAGTGCTCGGAGAAACAGGTCCACAGGGAAGGGCTACACGGGTCACAAAACCAAGAATGCGGCGATCCTAAGATACAGTGCTGGTGACATGTGCAGGAAAGTCGCGAGAAGAGCTGAATGTTACACCCATAATGGGAAGGACCCGAAGTTTTTACAGGACTGCGTCCGAGGAAGTAGGTTCGACATGCATCAGTTTTGTTGTGGCTGATACTCATGGCAGCATTTCCTGCAGTGTTACCACAAAGTTTGCTATTGTACGCCCAGTCGTTCACTTTTATGGTATGTATTTAGTTCAAGCGCGTATGCTGTACACTGGCATAATGTTGCAGTGCAACTTATAACTTGTTCATAAAACACATTCTGCGAAGATGCATTACGAACTTGGCTTTGAGGTGATCTTTTTCCTGACTACAGTTTATAGCATCGAAGCGAGAAACATTTTAGCGGAAACTGAAGAGATTTGGGCAGTTTAAGGATACCGACTGCACAAAGCACTGATGACACCTTTTCACCTTCCACATGGACTCACTTCATCTGCTCTCTCCATAAAGAAAGAGATCGGAACCCAATTATAGTTTCATTGACTCAGTACGTGCTGCTTCTCAAGCAGGCATCGAAGCAATCCTGGTATATGTGGCAGCACGCACAAGTCTTGCATGGTGCAGGTCCTCCTCTGCATTGCACACGGTGCACATATTGCAAACAGCCGCGCTTATAACGTAAAACTATTCCAAACTTTTCTATTCAAATTCTGCAATCAGACCGCCGCGATTGGTGAAAAACTTTGTGGACCACCCCCACTTCGCCTGTCTGTCACACGACGTCATGAAAACCGCGATAGCTCCCCATCTGATGTGATGTGTACACGCTGATTACGCATTAATTGACCGAACAAAAGAAAAATAGTTCATTCTGATTCGGCGCCTTTTCGCCATTAGCCTTCGGCTTTTCGTCAAAAGTGTTCGGGCTGCATCCACGTCACCTGCCTGCCATGCGACGTCACAAAACCACAATTCCTCACCGCGTCAAAGTGACGTGTACGCGTGAAACGTGCATTAACATGCCGAATACCACTCAATTATCTTCTGAATAGCCGCAGGCAGCCCCGTTCCTAAAAGAATAAAAGATGGCTGCCGCCGATCGCTCAGGCAGTGGCTACTCCCACCTGCCCGACAGCATGGCTTTATTTGCGTACAATAAAACTTTTGCGTGGCCGTGCAACGTTTTCGTGCACATTCGGCACGTTTACGACCTCGCTCAGCCAGCTTTTATTTGCTGAGGATCCTTTTTAGCGGCACTCTTAACCTTCCGTTGCATGCCGCCGAAATTTTCGACCAGCCACCGCAAGCTGAGGGAAAACGGACCAGTCGCAGATGCTGGTACCCCCTCCCTCTTCATCCAGTTCTCGATTTTCAGTGCAGTGGTTAGGCCCCATCGAAGCCTTCTCCACTTGAGCGTGCTCCTCGCCTGTTGTCAGCCAGTTAGATAAGACAAGCTGCTGAGTGTAGGCAATGTTATTCGTTTTTCAAGCAAACAAAAGTGACCTTTTGTGAACGAGGTGAGCGTTTGATTGGTCCATTCAGACAACAGTGTGGGTGACCGCTCGTTGCAAATTCGACGTCAGGAGATTGGAATAAAACATATTAGTATAGTTTTATGTTATAGGGCCCCAGATCATTTCTTTTGGCAGTGCTCAAGTATAAGGACACACTGACTCAAACATGACTGCGCTGTGTCATGTTTCCTTCAGTGCGCCAGCGTTCTTGAGTGCTGCACGAGTGATTTATCCCCAACAAGCCCATAAGACGCATGCACGTGAAAAAATTGAGTGGAGGAGTTCAGTGAAATTTTACTAAACTGGATTCACATGTCGAATAGAATAGCGCACTCTCAGCTGAAATGGCCGGCGTGGTTGGTAACCTACGTACTTCCCACTGTTCGGCTACTAGTGTATTTCGCTTTCGAAAGTTGTGTTTGCCAATGGAAAGAGCGGAGAGTTCGCCCGTTAAACTTGCTTCACCTGAGGCCACATGAAACACGCTGCGATTCACCACCCGAATTTCCATACGGTTCATTCACCACATCAGACACCACGCGAAGTCACGAGTGCCATACTTTAAGTGCATTTTCAGCTGGGCTCGTTTACACGCCAGTTAGAAACTCGATAGACGCGCTAGGCCTTCGCGTAACGTAAACAACATCGGCGATAGGCGACTGCTGATTGTGCAGTCTGCAGAGTTCGGAAGCATGTTTCCATTCCTTTCGAGTATGACAAAATTCACATACACCAAGCACAGACGTTGCGGCAATGGTGATTCGGTTGGATGTTTTAGCACTGAGACCGCACTGAGACCGGCGGAACCCAGTTGGCAGGTTGGATTTGTCGGCGTCATTCGAGGTCGGTTCGGATCCACGTCGGACTGCCACAAGCCACGTTCGTCGGTCGTGTCGTTGTCGTCCTACTATCACAACACCGTCTTTCAGCAACACTGTCGCGCGCTTCGTGTGTCCAAAGAACTCGCACGATCGTTGGTGTCGGCGTCTTCGTATTGGCGGCCATTAGTCCTAGCAGCCGGAGGCCTCGCAGCATCCGATTGATTGACGCCGGCGACGCATAGCAGTCTCTGATTGGTGCACGCGTGTGAAGCGTCGCCAGGCATCGGCAAACTTCTAGCATCGGCAGTCGACAAAATATCTGCGTGTCATCACGCTTCGCCCTGTTCCCGGCCGACGCTTTTGATGCATTGGCACGTGCCCAAGCAGCTTGCCGACGCGTGCCAGTGGTTGGGCCTCAAAAGCTGCACTCTAAACAGAGTCTCATCTCTGTTCTTCTGCGTAAAAGCTAAATTGCAATCGATATAATGAGCCATTGTTGCCGCCTATATTGGTCAGGAATGAGCCGGGCGAAAGAAAAGCTTAGTATCTTGTTTCGAGAGTATGTTGGACGCATGTAATAATAATACACACAAGTTTTTTACCTTCCGACTATGCTATATCACTCTCACTATGTGGTGTTAAGTGGTCGGAATATCGAGCAGATAACGAAGCATTCGATCACCACAGCCTTTTCTGGAACGTGGTGTATTCCAATATATCATTAGTGCGGGTAGGATAGATTCGGATTCGTTCGGTAAGATTCGTTATAGCAGCACAATATAAATAAATAAGGAATGATATCACTTTTGCATTCACTTTAGTACCGACATAACGGTAACATCCTATAATGTTCAAGGAGAGTTTCTATATTCGATGCGCCAACATTTATTCGAACTATTCGGACTGCCTTTTTCTGTAATTTGCTTAGTGCTGAAATATTTTTGGCTGTGTGTTAGGTTAGATGAAAAATAAAGCATGAAGAATTAATATATTGATCCGTATGAGCAAGCAATACCGTAATCTAGATAACACTACACCAATGTTGGACACCTTAGCGATAGGGTGGCTCATGTGGAGGTTCATGCTCTGCACATCACGTGTACCATGGAAGCATTTTCATACAAAAGACTGTATAAGTCAATCAGTTCGTACATGAAATTTTATAGTCAGTCCGTCCACGTGTCCAGATACCTCTGAAGAAATGTCATCTCTTTCTCATGCACCGCCAAAGACGGGCAGCTGACACATTCATTACCTGCTTTCCTCATAAAATACGCTTCAACTATTTTCCGTTCTGTTTTTGTTTTTCTTTTCCCAAGAAAGTTCTCTTGCCAAGCTTAGGTGTGCATGCGCAGATGTTGCAGCGTTCGGCCAAGTGGCCACCGTATCCTTTTCTAACGTCGTTATTGCGCTGTCCAGCCCTGTCACTGAATCAGTGGCCAGTTTGTCCAATATAAACCGGCCGACAACTTAAGGGTATATCATGCACATTTGATGTGCATACGGCGTAAGTAGTTCGTTGATTAGTATTGCATGCTTTTCTGGTTGTTGTGAAAGCTACACACTGCCGACAACTTGCAAGGCGCTGCAAAAACTAGGTTGTGTCGGTTTGCTACCTTTTTGAAATTATGTGAAACTTCATGGAGCTATGGGATTATATGCAAAGGTCCTTCGTCACAATCTTTGTTAGCGCACGGCCTTTCTCGTTTAAATTTTCGAATTAATCTCAGAGATTGATGAAACAACAGACATTTGGAGTCCTTTATATTTCCATCTGTCCATTTGGCAAGGCACACTATATTCAATCTAGCGAACACATGACGTTCGCAAATCACTATAAAGGCATGGGATAGCTATGCCCTTTTTTATCGATTTCAAATGTGCGCTATCGAAAGGTGGAAGACTTTTCTTTGCACCTTATATCCCCAGCACACGTGGTCATCTGATGGTCATAAAAGATGAAAAAGACGTGCCTTTTGAAACTATATATTTGAAAAACCCGCACTCGGGGCGCAATACTTACTTTATTTTATGAAATGCATTCTTTACTCAAATTGTACAGAAAATTCTTACAATTTTAGATAAAAGAACAAAAAATATTCTGCAATATAGACAACATTTCCACATCATGGCGTACTGCAGATGTTTCAATTCTCTAGCTTAAAACGAAAATGAGCTGCAAGAAATATTTAATGTCTAGTGGAAACTACCTTTTTACTGGAGGTGCCACACATTTGGGCAAAACATCACACTCTGCTCGACTCGATCTAGCAGATCTGTTATGTATGCTTAAAAAAACGCAATAAACAACGCCAGTAATATTGCGAACATCTCTAACACTCATAATTTGGCAAAAGAAATCAGTGACTCAACAGGCCGAGAACGAAACTCGCTGGCCAAAAGATTACGTCAGTCCCGGCTGGATTTGCCGATTTCTGTTGCCGAAAATAATCTCTCATGATCGAGTGTCCTCCTCAGACTCACTGCTAGCAACGGCTAGTGCCAAAATAATTATGAGAGGACGCAGCCTAATCGCAAAAGCGACGTAGTTCTTGAAGAACGCTTCACCTAGCGCAGAACGGGCCGTCGTTGTGATTACTGGGTCACAGCTCCTTGTGCAGCGCAAAAGAATAAACTACTCAAAACATGCAAGTCTACTCGTTAGGCTACGTCGCGGATGGCACAGTAGCTTTGTACAGGCAGTCGGCTCGTGCGTCACCATGACTCACGCTCAATAAAAAGAGATCGCGTGTTTTCGTACGCATTCTTCAGTAATTAAGGTGACTGTGATGATGTGCTCCAAAGAAAGGACAAAAATAACGGTGTCAATCTCATGCAATGTAGAATTTTGTGTTAATGCCGCTGGTTCGGTCGCAGAACGCACGCGATTAATTGTTCTTTTTTTAGCTTGTGCGTGCTTGTGAATTGTTAGTTTCGGTGTTCGTGGGTGATGTTGCCACTTTTGCAACACCGAGCCACAGCGCCAGACTCGCTCCAAATGATGCTCAATATGTGAGAACGCCAAATGCTGACAGGTGTTCATATCAATGACAACCTTTGAGAAATGCGCATTCCTTTTCAATCTCACGATCTGTCAGCGCAACAACTAGAAAAGCACGAAAAAGGAGGCAATCGCCAGCGCTGTCATTAAATAACCTCATACATACATACATACATACATACATACATACATACATACATACATACATACATACATACATGCATGCATGCATGCATGCATACATACATACATACATACATACATACATACATACATACATACATACATACATACATACATACATACATACATACATGCATACATGCATACATACATACATACATACATACATACATACATCAGGTGTGATTAAGCATGATTCATGATTGAAAACCATAATTCAACCTGTGTTCGAGTGAAGGAGGGCTCACTTACGTACTGATGCGCATGGATGTGAAAAGCTTCAGCTGTATTATTATAATGCCGATCTCTGTGCCTCATAACGGTGGCGTTATTATCGAAAAGCGGCACGCAGCCACAAGTGCGACATATGCATGAGGACGGGGTGTGCCTTAATGAAGTGCTTCAAGCGTACGTTGATGCGGTGCCCCTTCTGGACAATATAGACTTCAGAACAAGAAAGTGGCACTTTGTACTAAACTCCAGTACCACAGGACGTAGACCTGGAATGGTGCTTCATTGAACAGCCAGCGTTCTAGAGCGCAACCTGAGCCCTTCTCTGAAGAGCCGCCATTCCCGCGCTCTACACTAGGGGGACGCCGACTGTACGTGGTGGCACCGACGACATTAACGTCTGCGCTACGTCTTGTTTATTTTCCACGCTACTTTCTTTTTCAAAATGACCGCTCACGAACTAATTACCTTACCTTTGTGTTTATGAAGAGTACGGTGCTAATCTTTGATTCTCTGTGACAGTCACAGCAGTATTTCACTAAGGGATTTAAAGATGGGGAGAGTGATTCCTCGGCCCAAATAAAACTGCTTCACTTCCACCAATTATCCGCAGGCCAGTATTGTTAACTACTGTACCCTGAAAACTCATGCAACGCGTTATCTATTCTTCCAAGAGGTGTTAATTTGAATCCAATTCTTTAACTTAGTCTCATTTCATGGCGTCTTTTTAATCCGAAATACAATTTTTGTCATTCACTGATAGATTTTACGGGCCTTTTATGCTTCTCATCGTGTAAACAGTATTTTAATTTACTTTACTGAAGGCTTCATTCGATCCCGCAACACTTAATTTTTCTCACATTTGAAAAGCTGAACTTCGATCGAGGTGCCGGATTCAGTAAAATGTTCCTAACCGCCTTCAGTGTGCTTGTGCTGAGCAATGTGACCCCTCTTTCCCACCAGTAATTTGGGTAATCCCTCGAGGGTCTTTCCTAGGGCCGGTTTGTTCCTGAGGTCTTGTTCGCGCTTTTGTTGCCTTACAGTTGCGCTAAGCCTTGCAGAAAGATGGCTTGCGTATGCGACGACGTGCTCAGCATTGTTGGGGCGTGGAATCACCGCGGCACCGAGAGCGATTCCACTAGCATACGTGTGGATTTTCATGGGAGCAGAGGGATCAAAAGGGTGTAGTATCGGCTGTAATATCCGACCAAACTTTAGTTGATGATTCTCACTCCGCTTGGAGTCAAAAATGATGATTCCAAAATGCTGATTCACAGTCCGGTGTCCATTAGAAGGGTACGTCCGAATGCAGTCAGTGGGCATGTTTTATGAGCGAAGTTGGTAACAAAATGGCGCAAGCATGAGCAGAGGTGCAGAAAATTTCGGAGTTCCTCCAGTGACTACGAAATCATGATGTTGCTCTCAGCGGTGACTTGCTTCGGGTCTGAGCCTTACCCAGTCCCAGTACAAAGTGTCTAAGACATAGATCTTACGTTTTACCAAACGGACTTTTTTCAAGTTCAGCGGGAATGAAGCTCGCTCCTCCAGACAGCTTCACATAACATCAAGGTGAGGGTTATGTTTGTCGAATGCCTGCAAATAGATCCTTACATCGTTGAGGTAACGTAAGAAAATCTCCCATGTTAGGCCCCACAGATCTATGTCCATAAATATTTCCAATGTGACAGGAACAGCGCACAAACCAGTTGGCGTAACACTAAATATCAACAAGCCGTCTAAGGTAATGAAAGCGGTGTTCTCTTTGTCAGCCAGATCCATGAGATTTTGCCGATAACTGTGTCTCAAGTTCACTGACGAAAAAATTAGTTACGGAATGACGCCATCGATGGGGAGAACTGTATGCATGTCCTTTCGGCACTTTATTTTGTTAAGGTGAAAGCCCTAAGTGGCTCATGAGTCGAAAAATCCGATGGCCGGATTTATTGACAAATTGACCGTCCGGCTTTATGGCACCAAATTTCAATGGCACCAAAATTGATGAGAGTCGAACCCACGCCCTTTGGCGTTAATTAAAGGGCAGTTAATTAGGGTACAGGTCTTTAAGATAGAGTTAATTAAGACACTTCAGCCCGCGACTGTTGGTCGGTGTCGAACCCAGGATCTTTGGTGTTAATTAAGGCAAAGTTTATTCATTCACAGTTATTTAAGATGGAGTTCATTAAGCACTCGAAACCACTACCTTTGGTTGGCGAAAACGAGTAATAGGAAGTAACAACGCATTCGAATGAGAATTTTAAGTAATTTAATGAATGACTCGTGAGCGTGCAAGCTTTCTCCTTCATCCTCTTTAGTGTATGCTAAAGGGAATGCCAACTTTTTTATTTACTTAATACCCTAAAACTATGCCGGGCATTATAGGAGGAGGCAACAAGCCACAATCAGTAGAGCTGTAACAAAGGATACAATGCTTAACACACAAAAAGTTATACAAACAATTATGTTGAAGAAATATAGACTAGTTCAATGAAAACGCAAACTAATGGTAACGAAATTAACAGTAGAAAATTAGCGGAACGACAAAGTTGGAAGGCGAATAAAGCTCTAGTTGATGTTTATCAAAGGAAATGTCTTTTTGAATGAGTTGGGGGCGAGAATCGGGTACTTCGCACCCCACTCTACTGCCTTGCGTTAGGGCAGTTGGAGGACCCTCGGACTGCTTGATTTTGTGACGGCACATGACCATGGAAATGGCCCACGTTTTGAGACCTTCGGGATCGGGCCACGTTTTAGACTGAGTATCTCCACGGAAACAGCCGACATTTTTAGACCGGACTACCTTCGGAATATGCCCACGGAAAATGCAAGAGCATATACCCGATGCCGAAAAAATTGGGGTAACTCGCTCAGGTAGACATTGTCACCTAAAGAAAGTGTCGATCATTTAGCATTTCAGAAATTGCTAACGGTTTACAAATAGGCTGGCAATGAATTTTCGATAGAAGATGAAAATATTAGTGTGACCGCGTTCCCTGCTAATGTATTCCACTCGTTTAATGGCAATGCAAGAGGGTAGTTTCGGGACCTATTGGTTCAGGTAAATATTGGTTTTAATTACGATTGTTGACTGCGTGCTCGGAAACATGACGTGCCTGTTGAATGCGGGACACAGTAAATGGTGATTTGCTCTTGTATAAGTACTGAGAAAATTCAGAGCCATTCCGCTCCGTGAAGGTGTATGACCAGCGGAGCTGTATATAGCTAAGAAGAAAATAAAATAAACATCAAAGCCAATGTAACAGAAATATCCACGTTGTTATAATTATTTACATTTATCTCCTGACCACAGTAATTGTGAATTTATAGCCGCTATGACAGACGGTCATTGGCTCTTTGACGACAGTGGAGATGTTCTTATCCAACGTGAGGTCTATGCACGACCCATGGCACGTCTTGGAGACATTCGTCTTGGTGTGGCATTGAAGGCAGAACTTTTCCAAGAGAAACGCCACCTTCGATCGGGACGAGACACATCGAGGTCACCCAGAATGACGATGGGACTGGGGTCCACCGGGTGGATCCACCCAAATATGTCGATCACACAGTCTTCAAGGTCCCTCCTTGACGTTCCGGGATGAGCGTATACGGTGGGGACAACGATTCCGTCCCCAGTCTGTATGGCGCATGCGTCGGACATTCCACGTCAAGTCCCGTCGTCGGTGAGCTGTAACGGCCGCGCTATCGTTTGCGTAGATCGCAACGCATCAAACCATCATCCATCGCCGGTTTTGACATAGCTTGCCTCAAATGCAACTGGGACACATACGCTGATACGATTTTGCCTTATGTTTAAGCTATTTCAGCTCTATAGACGCCGCCATCGTTTTTGCCTACGCACATCACGAAACGCTAGAAACTAGCCTAAGACAGCTGCGCTCTAAAAATGCTGAGCGGGCGTGCTTCTCCGCATTGCAAGTTACGGTATTTCAAGTAATATTTTCAGGGCAGACATTGATATCGCGAGTAGCATGATGCGATGAACCTTGCCGCCTTGTTTTGTACTTGTTCATTCGTGTGGATTCGCTTATTGTCATGAGGGTGTCAAATGGTCGATGCGTATTCCAGCGATGACCTGACTAAAGAGATGTACGCGTATGTTCGAAGGCTGGTACCCTTATTTGCAAGGCATAGGCGCCACTTGAGGAAAGCGAGTTTTTCCGCGATTTACCAGTAATATATTCAACATCGGTACACCTACTTCAATCGTAGCTTAGGAAAACGCGTTAATCAAATTAAATCAAAGCAATGTAATCAAAGATATGTAGAGAAACGGACAGATTCAATTACCACATTGTTTATAATATAGCGGTTTGATACACGGGTGACGCTATTTGTTATCGTAACTTGCTTGGTCTTCAAGGTATTTATTTCTACCAGCAAAGTGCGGCATCATCACTGGGGTTCCCCTGATTGTAGGCAAGCTAGATCATCGTGGTTAAACACGGGGAAGGCGGGAGATGGAAATTCAAGGTGATGAACAAAAAAAAGAACACAGTAAAAGAGGGGCTAACGTTTCGACAAGTGTACTTGTCTTATTCAAGGCTGATTTCGGTTTTTTCAAGTTATTTCCCCGTAGTTTACATATTCCTCAGCAAACAAGCGTCAGAAAGTGCACTGGACAACTCCAGATGAGTTTCTTCATACTTTTTGAGCATAGATCTTCACTACTAATGTAAAGAACACCTTCTGAAGAATGTGTGCCCTCTAATGTCAGTTTATTCGTACGCGACGAGGGCTGTACATAATGCGGCATCATTATCGCTGGTAAAGGTGGTATTTAAATCATCATTAAATTTCTCTGCTTGACCTAATGTTTGTTCAGGTGGCAAATCACCTGCTTTGTGCTTGTTACCTTTAATGTATTTGCACAACTTATGGGGCGCTGTTTTATTAAAGTTGGTGATAGTAGCTCAAGTTATATTTGTTTTTCTATTTTACGGCATATTTCAATTTACACGGCAGTTTCTAAACCTTGGGAGCATAACATGTTAAGGGAAGCCTAGATATGAACCTTCGTTTCTTTATGATTCTGCGCTTAAAATGTATGATATCGCTTGTGATCCACGGGTTTGATTGTTGAACTACTTTCACGTTTTGTAGGAATAAAAGACAAGCAGTGTATCGCGTTGCTCTTCAAGTTTGACCACAATTCATTAACATAGGAGACGTATTCATCAAAAGGCGCAAACCACCGTTCGAGGAAACGAAATCGCAGTAGCATGTTAAATGCATTTTCGGGCATCGCAGCGACGTGCGAGAGCTTGCGTGGTTGTTGAGTCAATACGTGTGCGTGCTTGGCATGAACTATGGGTCAATCAACCATTTCCCATTCTTTCATTTAGAGAATGAGTGAAGGAACGAGAATCAAAGGTGGCTGGTTATCAGACTGACAAAATGTCCATGTAAGTAGAGACAGAAATATAGGCGCGCGCTGTTGGTGTGCCCTTGACGCGCACTGTGTGTTCAAGTTCAAGTTCATTTATTTTACCACATACATGGAGTTTCACATAAGTGGTTGGAACGAGGGAAAGAAAGCTGCATTAAAAACAGCTTGACTGGCCCCACGTCCACTAAGGCAGCATGGCAATAAAAGAAAAATACATTTCAACGTCGGTGTCTAATGCGAAAACGTGATATGTACAGAAGACATATTTAGAAAAAGTGAAATTTAACTGAACAAATTTAACACAGCATGCTTAAAACAGAAGTGTTAGAAAGTGTGCGAACGTTTTCATAAGAAATCTTGAATTTATTTCATGCCATCGGTAAGCAATAATTAACGTTTGAAAGCCGTAATTTGTGCGCGGCCGTGGCACATACCATTTTTCCCAGTGTCCGTTTAGGCGCGAAGAAGGATTTAGTTGCAAGTTAGCTACACTGTGTATATAACCGCGATTTCTTACGGTATCAGATCTAAAGGAAACTAATAAAGTGTATTCATATAGCACGTTTAATTTAATTACATTATATTTAACGAATAGTTCTGAAGTATGTGCATTAAATGGTAGGTTTGCAACAGAACGTAGGACCTTTTTTGTAGGATAACAAGATTATTTATGGATTACCATGTTCCGTTACCCCAAATTAAGTTACAATAGCGCAGTGGTGATGAGAAGAGTGCCTTAAATATCGAAAGCTTTTGAGGAACTGGCAATACGCGCTGACATTCTCTCAGTACGCCCAAGACCTTGCAAAGTTTGTTGTGTAAATGTTTCGTATGGTGATCCCATTTCATATATTCGTGAAAAATTAAACCCAGAGATTTTACTGTAGAAGAAAATTCAATTTTATTATTATTCAACATCAGATTGTAAGAATGAGAGAGCTCATAAAGTGGAGATTTAGAGCGAAAAAGAATAGCTTTAGTTTTTGAGCAGTTAATTTGCAAGGAATTGCTAAGTGTCCAGCTGCATGTATTTTCTAATGTCAAGTTAGCTAGATTCACGAGATCATGTATATTTGTTCCTGAAAAGAAAAGACTTGTATCATCAGCATAGGTTATGTATTGGGCTGAATGGTCAACATTTACAGTATCATTAATAAATATACTAAACCAAAGCGGGCCCAATATGCTGCCTTGGCGAACTCCATATTTAACAGGTTGCATAGAAGAGAGATTTCTGCGTATCGATACACATTGATTTCCTTTTGTTAAGTAGTTTTGAATTAGGTTGAGGGCAACACCACGAACTCCATAACACGGCAGCTTTCCTATGAATGTTTCATGGATGACTTTGTCAAAGGCCTTCGACATATCTCAAAATATGCCGAGTGTGAATTTCTTTGCTTCAATATTTTTAAGTATCAATTCATTTTGAAACAATGGAGCACGTTCTGTTGAAAAACCTGATCTAAATCCGTATTGCGATTTAGTTATGATGGAATGTTTGTCAAAGAAGTTTGACAGTCTAAGATTCATAATTTTTTCAGGTCCTTTGGAGAATAGGGGAAGCATTGAAATAGGTCTATAATTCCCGAGAATGGTTTTATCTCCGCTTTTGTGTATTACCGTCACCTTAGCATTCTTCATAATCACTGGGAAAATGCCAGTTCGGAAGGAAAGGTTATAAATATGTGTCACACACGGGCTAAGTAGATCAATAATATATTTAATCGACTTCATATCAAAACCTATTAACCTGTTAAAACCTAGGAAGAAATCACATACGTGCATACACAAACGAAATCCATAGGCGCATCATAGAGTCAAGTCAGAGAGTAATTGAAATAAATCAGTGCGCCTGTATTCCAGCTGGAAGGGGCAAAGGCTTCTCGTCCGGAGATTGCAGCCTCTCAGTGGGTCAGAGGTGATGTATGTTCTCCCCGACGCGAAGTGGCAGTTTGTGCACAATGCGCTAACTAAGAGCACCGGGCGCTGTGGCTGTTTCAGATTCCTACAAGACTTGCCCATGCTCAGGCTGCGGCGGCAATGAGACGATTTTCTGCAGGAGACGAGCTCCACTGCCTTGCTTGAACTTTATCCTTGCGTCAACGATTAGTAATTGGCGAAGCATTCTCGATACACGTCGGAATGCACATACGGCCAAAGCCGGTATACGGTGTGCGTCTATTCAGATATGCGCTTTAGATCGGCCATGAGATGGCATGCACAGTTGTACTACGCTGCGTAGAGGGCATCGTGAAAGCGTGATAGTTCCGAACAGATATGATACCTCCGCTCGCTAACCTGTGTGATCTGGTGTGGTGGTCAACGTGGAAAGCTTGAGTGTCCGGCGCATATGTATTGTTTAGCTTCTCTATGGTAAGAACGACATTGCAGGGCTTGCCAACCGCGAAAGTTCGCACAGTGCCATTGTCTATGCACTTACGTATGCGCATGTCTACCGCTTAAAGGGACCAAAGGAGACAGAATTGACGACCCTCTGTGGTGGGTTATGTAAGCATGTTCTTTAGTAAACACGGCGGAGAACAAATGATTCTCGTAATTTTTTACGTCCATTCTCTCATGCTTGCATTCTTCGCAAGGCGTAGACCTAGACGGCAGAGGAGGCGAAATAAAGCATGCTCTGCAACAAAATTTGTCTCGTCTAAAAATTTAAGACAGGAATAGAAAAACTTACCAAGTGAGGAGCACTAATTATGACAGGCACTACACTTATAGCCCTTTATTCAGAAGCAGAGCTTGCTACGTATGTATACTACACGAACACGAATTAGCAAGGGGCGACGAAGAGCAGAAGAGCTTAGCAATTTAATATCCGCATTTCATCAGCAAGAGCAGTTTGGCTAACACAGACTTGAGCATCTATTTCAAAGTGATACAACTGCAACAGCTCCAGTACAATATTATCTTTACTTTTGCCAAGGATCCTCATCAGAAAACGCGGTTCACAGTTGCGAAATATGCAATGCGAAGAAAGATGGGTCTTAAAATCTTTGTTTAAACTGTTGGCATGATGTCTCATTTGATAATTGCCGCAATGGCCAGTTTTGCCCGACGTAGGCTATTCCACAGCTTAGCGGAATGTGGTATATAACTCCAGTGGAACACTGCACACGGCGTGGTGGCTGCTCACTCTCTTCGCTACTGGAGTTTATTCGGTACATCTAGACAACTGCAAAAATTTGCCTGCAGTGTAATCATCATTTTTTCTGCACTAAATACACAGTTGAGCCAGTCGCTGGAACACGAGCAAATTCACTTCGCTTGTATATTGGCCCCTGACCATCCTACGCAGCACACGGCGGGGGCGGCCCCAACACTCATGGGTGTTGAATTTTTTTCGGAACATCACAGCAACTCAAAAATTGCGTTGTAGTGTAACCATCAACTTTTCCTCAATAAATACACAGTTAAACCAGCCGTGGACAGCCGAGCAAATGCACCTCGCATATCTATTCGTGTCTCACCATCCCCATTGCACCTGCAGCACACGGCGTCAGCGGCGCTCACTCTCCTCGCTGTTCAATTTTAAAGGGAACATCTAGAAAACTGCGAAAATCCGCCTGTAGTGCAATCACCAACTTTTCCGCAAATAATACACAGTTGAGCCAGCCGCTCACAGCCGAGCAAATTCATTTCACAGGTCTATTCATGCCTCACGATCCCCATTTGAAGCTGCAGCACACAGCGCGGGCGACGCTCACACTCCTTACTGAAGGATTTTATTCGGAACATCTTGTCAACTGCAAAAATTCGCCTGTAGTGCCGTCATCAACATTTACACAATAAATACATGGCTGTGCCAGCCGCTGGCTGCCAAACAAATGCACCTTCTATGTCTATTCCTGGCTCATGATTCATATATGCAAATGCAGCACGCAGCGTGAGCGGCGGTCAATCAACTTGCTGTAGGATTTTTTTTTTCAGAACGTCTAGGCAACTGCCGAAATTCGCATGTAGTGTAATCATCAACATTTCCGCGCTAAATACACGGCTGTGCCAGCCACTGGCAGCCAAGCAAATGCACCTCGCATGTCTATTCGTGTCTCACGATTCCCATGCGAACCTGCATCACATAGCGTGGGGGACGCTAACATTCCTTGGTGAATGAATTTATTTGGAACATCTTGTCAACTACAAAAAGTCTCCTGTAGTGTAATCGTCAACATTCCCTCACTAAGTACACAGTTAAGCCAGCTGCTGGCACCCGAGCAAATGCACCTCGCATGTCTATTCGTGCCTCAATATCCCAATATGCACCTGCAGCACACAGCGCGGGCAGCGCTGATTCTCTTCGCTGTGGGATTTTATTCGGATCATCTTGTCAACTTCAACAATTCGCCTCTAGTGTAATCATCAACATTTCGGCACTAAATACACAGTTAAGCCAGCTGCTGGCACCCGAGCAAATGCAACTCGCATGTCTATTCGTGCCTCAATATCCCAATATGCACCTGCAGCACACAGCGCGGACAGCGCTCACTCTCTTCGCTGTAGGATTTTATTCGGATCATCTAGTCAACTTCAACAATTCGCCTCTAGTGTAATCATCAGCATTTCCACAATAAATACACAGTTAAGCCAGCTGCTGGCACCCGAGCAAATGCACCTCTCATGTCTATTCGTGCCTCAATATCCCAATATGCACCTGCAGCACAAAACGCAGGCAGCGCTCACTCTCTTCGCTGTAGGACTTTATTCGGAACATCTTGTCAACTTCAACACTTCGCCTATAGTGTAATAATCAACATTTCCGCACTAAATGCACAGATAAGCCAGCTGCTGGCACCCGAGCAAATGCACCTCGCATGTCTATTCGTGCCTCACTCTCCCAATATGCATCTGCAGCACACAGCGGGGGCAGCGCTCACTCTCTTCGCAGTAGTTCTTTATAAGGAATATCTTGTCAGCTTCAACAATTCGGCTCTAGTGTAATCATCAACATCTTCGCAATAAATACACAGTTGAGCCAGCTGCTGGCACCCGAGCAAATGCACCTCGAATGTCTATTCGTGCCTCGCTCTCCCAATATGCATCTGCAGCACACAGCGGGGGCAGCGCTCACTCTCTTCGCAGTAGTTCTTTATAAGGAATATCTTGTCAGCTTCAACAATTCGGCTCTAGTGTAATCATCAACATCTTCGCAATAAATACACAGTTGAGCCAGCTGCTGGCACCCGAGCAAATGCACCTCGCATGTCTATTCGTGCCTCGCTCTCCCAATATGCACCTGCAGCACACAGCGCGGCCAGCGCTCACTCTCTTCGCTGTAGGTCTTTATAAGGAATATCTTGGCAACTGCAACAATCGCCTCTAGTGTAATCATCAACATTTACGCAATAAATACACAGTTGAGCCAGCTGCTGGCACCCGAGCAAATGCACCTCGCATGTCTATTCGTGCCTCACTATCCCAATATGCACCTGCAGCACACAGCGCGGGCAGCGCTCACTCTCTTCGCTGTAGGTGTTTATAAGGCACATCTTGTCAACTTGAAGAATTCACCTCTAATGTAATCATCAAAATTTCCGCAATAAATACACCGTTGAGCCAGCTGCTTGCACCCGAGCAAATGCACCTCGCATGTCTATTCGTTCCTCACTATCCCAATATGATCCTGCAGCACACAGTGCGGGCAGCGCTCACTCTCTTCACTGTAGGACTTTAGTGGGGACTTCTTGTAACTTCAACAATTCGCTTCTAGTGTAATCATCCACATTTCCGCAATAAATACACAGTTAAGCCAGCTGCTGGCACCCGAGCAAATGCACCTCGCATGTGTATTCGTGCCTCGCTCTCCCAATATGCATCTGCAGCACACAGCGGGGGCAGCGCTCACACTCTTCGCAGTAGTGCTTTATAAGGAATATCTTGTCAGCTTCAACAATTCGCTTCTAGTGTAATCATCCACATTTCCGCAATAAATACACAGTTAAGCCAGCTGCTGGCACCCGAGCAAATGCACCTCGCATGTATATTCGTGCCTCGCTCTCCCAATATGCATCTGCAGCACACAGCGGGGGCAGCGCTCACACTCTTCGCAGTAGTTCTTTATAAGGAATATCTTGTCAGCTTCAACAATTCGGCTCTAGTGTAATCATCAACATCTTCGCAATAAATACACAGTTGAGCCAGCTGCTGGCACCCGAGCAAATGCACCTCGAATGTCTATTCGTGCCTCGCTCTCCCAATATGCATCTGCAGCACACAGCGGGGGCAGCGCTCACTCTCTTCGCAGTAGTTCTTTATAAGGAATATCTTGTCAGCTTCAACAATTCGGCTCTAGTGTAATCATCAACATCTTCGCAATAAATACACAGTTGAGCCAGCTGCTGGCACCCGAGCAAATGCACCTCGCATGTCTATTCGTGCCTCGCTCTCCCAATATGCACCTGCAGCACACAGCGCGGCCAGCGCTCACTCTCTTCGCTGTAGGTCTTTATAAGGAATATCTTGGCAACTGCAACAATCGCCTCTAGTGTAATCATCAACATTTACGCAATAAATACACAGTTGAGCCAGCTGCTGGCACCCGAGCAAATGCACCTCGCATGTCTATTCGTGCCTCACTATCCCAATATGCACCTGCAGCACACAGCGCGGGCAGCGCTCACTCTCTTCGCTGTAGGTGTTTATAAGGCACATCTTGTCAACTTGAAGAGTTCGCCTCTAATGTAATCATCAAAATTTCCGCAATAAATACACCGTTGAGCCAGCTGCTTGCACCCGAGCAAATGCACCTCGCATGTCTATTCGTTCCTCACTATCCCAATATGCACCTGCAGCACACAGTGCGGGCAGCGCTCACTCTCTTCACTGTAGGACTTTAGTCGGAACTTCTTGTAACTTCAACAATTCGCTTCTAGTGTAATCATCCACATTTCAGCAATAAATACTCAGTTGAGCCAGCTGCTGGCACCCGAGCAAATGCGCCTTGCATGTCTATTCGTGCCTCACTATACCAATATGCACCTGCAGCACACAGTGCGGGCAGCGCTCACTCTCTTCACTGTAGGACTTTATTCGGAACTTCTTGTAGATTCAACAATTCGCCTCTAGTGTAATCATCCACATTTCCGCAATAAATGCACAGTTGAGACAGCCGCTGACACCAGAGTAAATGCACCTCGCATGTCTATTCGTGCCTCAATATCCCAATATGCACCTGCAGCGCAAAACGCGGGCAGCGCTCACTCTCTTCGCTGTTGGACTTTATTCGGAACATCTTGTCAACCTCAACAATTCGCCTCTAGTGTAATCATCAACATTTCCGCAATAAATACACAGTTAAGCAGGCTGCTGGCACCCGAGCAAATGCACCTCGCTTGTCTATTCGTGCCTTACTATCCCAATATGCACCTGCAGCACACAGCACGGCCAGCGCTCACTCTCTTCGCTGTTGGACTTTATTCGGAACATCTTGTCAACTTCAACAATTCGCCTATAGTGTAATCATCAACATTTCCGCACTTAATGCACAGTTAAGCCAGCTGCTGGCACCCGAGCAAATGCACCTCGCATGTCTATTCGTGCCTCACTCTCCGAATATGCATCTGCAGCACACAGCGGGGGCAGCGCTCACACTCTTCGCAGTAGTTCTTTATAAGGAATATCTTGTCAACCTCAACAATTCGCCTCTAGTGTAATCATCAACATTTCCGCATTAAATGCACAGTTAAGCAGGCTGCTGGCACCCGAGCAAATGCACCTCGCTTGTCTATTCGTGCCTCACTATCCCAATATGCACCTGCAGCACACAGCGCGGAGAGCGCTCACTCTCTTCGCTGTAGGATTTTATTCGGATCATCTTGTCAACTTCAACAATTTGCCTCTAGTGTGATCATCAACATTTCCGCAATAAATACACAGTTAAGCCAGCTGCTGGCACCCGAGCAAATGCACCTCGCATGTATATTCGTGCCTCGCTCTCCCAATATGCATCTGCAGCACACAGCGGGGGCAATGCTCACACTCTTCGCAGTAGTTCTTTATAAGGAATATCTTGTCAGCTTCAACAATTCGGCTCTAGTGTAATCATCAACATCTTCGCAATAAATACACAGTTGAGCCAGCTGCTGGCACCCGAGCAAATGCGCCTCGCATGTCTATTCGTGCCTCACTATCCCAATATGCACCTGCAGCACACAGCGCGGGCAGCGCTCACTCTTTTCGCTGTAGGTCTTTATAAGGAACATCTTGTCAACTGCAACAATCGCCTCTAGTGTAATCATCAACATTTCCGCAATAAATACACAGTTGAGCCAGCTGCTGGCACCCGAGCAAATGCACCTCGCATGTCTATTCGTGCCTCACTATCGCAATATGCACCTGCAGCACACAGCGCGGGCAGCGCTCACTCTCTTCGCTGTAGGTGTTTATAAGGAACACCTTGTCAACTTCAACAATTCGCCTCTAATGTAATCATCAAAATTTCCGCAATAAATACACCATTGAGCCAGCTACTGCCACCCGAGCAAATGCACCTCGCATGTCTATTCGTGCCTCACTATCCCAATATGCACTTGCAGCACACAGTGCGGGCAGTGATCACTCTCTTCACTGTAGGACTTTAGTCGGAACTTCTTGTAACTTCAACAATTCGCTTCTAGTGTAATCATCCACATTTCCGCAATAAATACACAATTAAGCCAGCTGCTGGCACCCGAGCAAATGCACCTCGCATGTATATTCGTGCCTCGCTCTCCCAATATGCATCTGCAGCACACAGCGGGGGCAGCGCTCACACTCTTCGCAGTAGTTCTTTATAAGGAATATCTTGTCAGCTTCAACAATTCGCTTCTAGTGTAATCATCCACATTTCCGCAATAAATACAAAGTTAAGCCAGCTGCTGGCACCCGAGCAAATGCACCTCGCATGTATATTCGTGCCTCGCTCTCCCAATATGCATCTGCAGCACACAGCGGGGGCAGCGCTCACACTCTTCGCAGTAGTTCTTTATAAGGAATATCTTGTCAGCTTCAACAATTCGGCTCTAGTGTAATCATCAACATCTTCGCAATAAATACACAGTTGAGCCAGCTGCTGGCACCCGAGCAAATGCGCCTCGCATGTCTATTCGTGCCTCACTATCCCAATATGCACCTGCAGCACACAGCGCGGGCAGCGCTCACTCTCTTCGCTGTAGGTCTTTATAAGGAACATCTTGTCAACTGCAACAATCGCCTCTAGTGTAATCATCAACATTTCCGCAATAAATACACAGTTGAGCCAGCTGCTGGCACCCGAGCAAATGCACCTCGCATGTCTATTCGTGCCTCACTATCCCAATATGCACCTGCAGCACACAGCGCGGGCAGCGCTCACTCTCTTCGCTGTAGGTGTTTATAAGGAACACCTTGTCAACTTCAACAATTCGCCTCTAATGTAATCATCAAAATTTCCGCAATAAATACACCGTTGAGCCAGCTACTGGCACCCGAGCAAATGCACCTCGCATGTCTATTCGTGCCTCACTATCCCAATATGCACTTGCAGCACACAGTGCGGGCAGCGCTCACTCTCTTCACTGTAGGACTTTAGTCGGAACTTCTTGTAACTTCAACAATTCGCTTCTAGTGTAATCATCCAAATTTCAGCAATAAATACACAGTTGAGCCAGCTGCTGGCACCCGAGCAAATGCGCCTTGCATGTCTATTCGTGCCTGACTATCCCAATATGCACCTGCAGCACACAGTGCGGGCAGCGCTCACTCTCTTCACTGTAGGACTTTATTCGGAACTTCTTGTAGATTCAACAATTCGCCTCTAGTGTAATCATCCACATTTCCGCAATAAATGCACAGTTGAGACAGCCGCTGACACCAGAGTAAATGCACCTCGCATGTCTATTCGTGCCTCAATATCCCAATATGCACCTGCAGCACACAGCACGGCCAGCGCTCACTCTCTTCGCTATAGGATTTTATTCAGATCAGCTTGTCAACTTCAACAATTCGCCTCTAGTGTAATCATCAACATTTCCGCAATAAATACACAGTTAAGCCAGCTGCTGGCACCCGCGCAAATGCACCTCGAATGTCTATTCGTGCCTCACTATCCCATTATGCACCTGCAGCACACAGCGCGGGCAGCGCTCACTCTCTTCGCTGTAGGATTTTATTCAGATCATTTTGTCAACTTCAACAATTCGCCTCTAGTTTAATCAACATTACCGCAATAAATACACAGTTAAGCCAGCTGCTGGTACCCGAGAAAATGCACCTCGCATATCTATTCGTGCCTCACTATCCCAATATGCACCTGCAGCACACAGTGCGGGCAGCGCTCACTCTTTTCGCTGTAGGTCTTTATAAGGAACATCTTGTCAACTGCAACAATCGCCTCTAGTGTAATCATCAACATTTCCGCAATAAATACACAGTTGAGCCAGCTGCTGGCACCCGAGCAAATGCACCTCGCATGTCTATTCGTGCCTCACTATCCCAATATGCACCTGCAGCACACAGCGCGGGCAGCGCTCACTCTCTTCGCTGTAGGTGTTTATAAGGAACACCTTGTCAACTTCAACAATTCGCCTCTAATGTAATCATCAAAATTTCCGCAATAAATACACCGTTGAGCCAGCTACTGGCACCCGAGCAAATGCACCTCGCATGTCTATTCGTGCCTCACTATCCCAATATGCACTTGCAGCACACAGTGCGGGCAGTGATCACTCTCTTCACTGTAGGACTTTAGTCGGAACTTCTTGTAACTTCAACAATTCGCTTCTAGTGTAATCATCCACATTTCCGCAATAAATACACAATTAAGCCAGCTGCTGGCACCCGAGCAAATGCACCTCGCATGTATATTCGTGCCTCGCTCTCCCAATATGCATCTGCAGCACACAGCGGGGGCAGCGCTCACACTCTTCGCAGTAGTTCTTTATAAGGAATATCTTGTCAGCTTCAACAATTCGCTTCTAGTGTAATCATCCACATTTCCGCAATAAATACAAAGTTAAGCCAGCTGCTGGCACCCGAGCAAATGCACCTCGCATGTATATTCGTGCCTCGCTCTCCCAATATGCATCTGCAGCACACAGCGGGGGCAGCGCTCACACTCTTCGCAGTAGTTCTTTATAAAGAATATCTTGTCAGCTTCAACAATTCGGCTCTAGTGTAATCATCAACATCTTCGCAATAAATACACAGTTGAGCCAGCTGCTGGCACCCGAGCAAATGCGCCTCGCATGTCTATTCGTGCCTCACTATCCCAATATGCACCTGCAGCACACAGCGCGGGCAGCGCTCACTCTCTTCGCTGTAGGTCTTTATAAGGAACATCTTGTCAACTGCAACAATCGCCTCTAGTGTAATCATCAACATTTCCGCAATAAATACACAGTTGAGCCAGCTGCTGGCACCCGAGCAAATGCACCTCGCATGTCTATTCGTGCCTCACTATCCCAATATGCACCTGCAGCACACAGCGCGGGCAGCGCTCACTCTCTTCGCTGTAGGTGTTTATAAGGAACACCTTGTCAACTTCAACAATTCGCCTCTAATGTAATCATCAAAATTTCCGCAATAAATACACCGTTGAGCCAGCTACTGGCACCCGAGCAAATGCACCTCGCATGTCTATTCGTGCCTCACTATCCCAATATGCACTTGCAGCACACAGTGCGGGCAGCGCTCACTCTCTTCACTGTAGGACTTTAGTCGGAACTTCTTGTAACTTCAACAATTCGCTTCTAGTGTAATCATCCAAATTTCAGCAATAAATACACAGTTGAGCCAGCTGCTGGCACCCGAGCAAATGCGCCTTGCATGTCTATTCGTGCCTGACTATCCCAATATGCACCTGCAGCACACAGTGCGGGCAGCGCTCACTCTCTTCACTGTAGGACTTTATTCGGAACTTCTTGTAGATTCAACAATTCGCCTCTAGTGTAATCATCCACATTTCCGCAATAAATGCACAGTTGAGACAGCCGCTGACACCAGAGTAAATGCACCTCGCATGTCTATTCGTGCCTCAATATCCCAATATGCACCTGCAGCACACAGCACGGCCAGCGCTCACTCTCTTCGCTATAGGATTTTATTCAGATCAGCTTGTCAACTTCAACAATTCGCCTCTAGTGTAATCATCAACATTTCCGCAATAAATACACAGTTAAGCCTGCTGCTGGCACCGGAGCAAATGCACCTTGCATGTCTATTCGTGCCTCAATATCCCAATATGCACCTGCAGCACACAGCATGGACAGCGCTCACTCTCTTCGCTGTAGGCCTTTATTCAGAACATCTTGTCAACTTCAACAATTTCCCTCTAGTGTAATCATCAACATTTCCGCAATAAATACAGAGTTAGGCCTGCTGCTGGCACCGGAGCAAATGCACCTCGCATGTCTATTCGTGCCTCAATATCCCAATATGCACCTGCAGCACACACCACGGACAGCGCTCACTCTCTTCGCTGTAGGACTTTATTCGGAACATCTTGTCAACTTCAACATTTCGCCTCTAGTGTAATCATCAACATTTCCGCAATAAATACACAGTTAAGCCTGCTGCTGGCACCCGAGCAAATCCAGCTCGCTTGTCTATTCGTGCCTCACTATCCCAATATGCACCTACAGCACACAGCACGGGCAGCGCTCACTCTCTTCGCTGTAGGATTTTATTCGGATCCTTTTGTCAACATCAACAATTCGCCTCTAGTGTAATCATCAACATTCCCGCAATAAATACACAGTTAAGCGAGCTGCTGGCACCCGAGCAAATGCACCTCGCATGTCTATTCGTGCCTCACTATACCAATATGCACCTGCAGCACACAGCACAGGCAGCGCTCACTCTCTTCGCTATAGGATTTTATTCGGATCATCTTGTCAAATTCAACAATACGCCTCTAGTGTAATCATCAACATTTCCGCAACAAATGCACAGTTAAGCCAGCTGCTGGCACCCGAGCAAATGCACCTCGCATGTCTATTCGTGCCTCACTATACCAATATGCACCTGCAGCACACAGCGCGGGCAGCGCTCACTCTCTTCGCTGTAGGATTTTATTCGGATCATCTTGTCAACATCAACAATTCGCCTCTAGTGTAATCATCAACATTCCCGCACTTAATACACAGTTAAGCCAGCTGCTGGCACCCGAGCAAATGCACCTCGCATGTCTATTCGTGCCTCACTATCCCAATATGCACCTGCAGCACACAGCGCGGGCAGCGCTCACTCTCTTCGCTATAGGGCTTTATTCGGAACATCTTGTCGATTTCAACAATTCGCCTCTAGTGTGATCATCAACATTTCCGCAATAAATACACAGTTGAGCCAGCTGCTGGCACCCGAGCAAATGCACCTCGCATGTCTATTCGTGTCTCACTATCCCAATATGCACCTGCAGCACACAGCGCGGGCAGCGCTCACTCTCTTCGCTATAGGACTTTATTCGGAACATCTTGTCGATTTCAACTATTCGCCTCTAGTGTAATCATCAACATTTCCGCAATAAATACACAGTTAAGCCTGCTGCTGGCACCGGAGCAAATGCACCTCTCATGTCTATTCGTGCCTCAATATCCCAATATGCACCTGCAGCACACAGCATGGACAGCGCTCACTCTCTTCGCTGTAGGCCTTTATTCAGAACATCTTGTCAACTTCAACAATTTCCCTCTAGTGTAATCATCAACATTTTCGCAATAAATACACAGTTAGGCCTGCTGCTGGCACCGGAGCAAATGCACCTCGCATGTCTATTCGTGCCTCAATATCCCAATATGCACCTGCAGCACACACCACGGACAGCGCTCACTCTCTTCGCTGTAGGACTTTATTCGGAACATCTTGTCAACTTCAACATTTCGCCTCTAGTGTAATCATCAACATTTCCGCAATAAATACACAGTTAAGCCTGCTGCTGGCACCCGAGCAAATCCAGCTCGCTTGTCTATTCGTGCCTCACTATCCCAATATGCACCTACAGCACACAGCACGGGCAGCGCTCACTCTCTTCGCTGTAGGATTTTATTCGGATCCTTTTGTCAACATCAACAATTCGCCTCTAGTGTAATCATCAACATTCCCGCAATAAATACACAGTTAAGCGAGCTGCTGGCACCCGAGCAAATGCACCTCGCATGTCTATTCGTGCCTCACTATACCAATATGCACCTGCAGCACACAGCACAGGCAGCGCTCACTCTCTTCGCTATAGGATTTTATTCGGATCATCTTGTCAAATTCAACAATACGCCTCTAGTGTAATCATCAACATTTCCGCAACAAATGCACAGTTAAGCCAGCTGCTGGCACCCGAGCAAATGCACCTCGCATGTCTATTCGTGCCTCACTATACCAATATGCACCTGCAGCACACAGCGCGGGCAGCGCTCACTCTCTTCGCTGTAGGATTTTATTCGGATCATCTTGTCAACATCAACAATTCGCCTCTAGTGTAATCATCAACATTCCCGCACTTAATACACAGTTAAGCCAGCTGCTGGCACCCGAGCAAATGCACCTCGCATGTCTATTCGTGCCTCAATATCCCAATATGCACCTGCAGAACACAGCGCGGACTGCGCTCACTCTCTTCGCTGTAGGACTTTATTCGGAACATCTTGTCAACTTCAACAATTCCCCTCTAGTGTAATCATCAACATTTCCGCACTAAATACACAGTTAAGGCAGCTGCTGGCACCCTAGCAAATGCACCTCGCATGTCTATCCGTGCCTCCCTATCCCAATATGCACCTGCAGCACACAGCACGGGCAGTGCTCAGTCTCTTCGCTGTAGGATTTTATTCGGAACATCTTGTCAACTTCAACAATACGCCTCTAGTGCAATCATCAACATTTCCGCACTAAATACACAGGTAAGCAAGCTGCTGGCACCCGAGCAAATGCACATCGCGTATCTATTCGTGCCTCACTATCCCAATATGCACCTGCACTACACAGCGCGGGCAGTGCTCAGTCTCTTCGCTGTAGGATTTTATTCGGAACATCTTGTCAACTTCAACAATTCGCCTCTAGTGTAATCATCAACATTTCCGCACTAAATACACAGTTAAGCCAGCTGCTGGCACCCGAGCAAATGCACCTCGCTTGTCTATTCGTGCCTCAATATCCCAATATGCGCCTGCAGCACGCAGCGCAGGCAGTGCTCAGTCTCTTCGCTGTAGGACTTTCTTCAGAACATCTTGTCAACTTCAGCAATTCGCCTTTTGTGTAATCATCAACATTTCCGCACTAAATACACAGTTCAGCCAGCTGCGGGCACCCGGGCAAATGCACCTCGCATATCTATTCGTGCCTCAATATCCCAATATGCACCTGCAGCACAAAACGCGGGCAGCGCTCAGTCTCTTCGCTGTAGGATTTTATTCGGAACATCTTGTCAACTTCAACAATACGCCCCTAGTGTAAGCATCAACATTTCCGCACTAAATACACAGTTAAGCCAGCTGCTTGCACCCGAGGAAATGCACCTCGAATGTCTATTCGTGCCTCATTATACCAATATGTACCTGCAGCACACAGCACGGGCAGCGATCACTCTCTTCGCTGTAGGATTTTATTCGGATCATCTTGTCAAATTCAACAATACGCCTCTAGTGTAATCATCAACATTTCCGCAACAAATACACAGTTAAGCCAGCTGCTGGCACCCGAGCAAATGCACTTCGCATGTCTATTCGTGCCTCAATATCCCAGTATGCACCTGCAGCACACAGCGTGGACAGCGCTCACTCTCTTCGCTGTAGGACTTTATTCGGAACATCTTGTCAACTTCAACAATTCGCCTCCAGTGTAATCATCAACATTTCCGCACTAAATACACAGTTGAGCCAGCTGCTGGCACCCGAGCAAATGCACCTCGCATGTCTATTCGTGCCTCAATATCCCAATATGCACCTGCAGCACACAGCGCGGACTGCGCTCACTCTCTTCGCTGTTGGACATTATTCGAAACATCTTGTCAACTTCAAAAATTCGCCTCTAGTGTAATCATCAAGATTTCCACAACAAATACGCAGTTAAGCCAGCTGCTGGCACCCAAGCAAATGCACCTCGCATGTCTATTCGTGCCTCAATATCCCAATATGCACCTGCAGCACGCAGCGCAGGCAGTGCTCAGTCTCTTCGCTGTAGGACTTTCTTCAGAACATCTTGTCAACTTCAGCAATCCGCCTCTAGTGTAATCATCAACATTTCCACACTAAATACACAGTTAAGCCAGCTGCTGGCACCCGAGCAAATGCACCTCGCTTGTCTATTCGTGCCTCACTATCCCAATATGCACCTGCAGCACACAGCGCGGGCAGTGCTCAGTCTCTTCGCTGTAGGACTTTATTCGGAACATCTTGTAACTTCAACAATTCGCCTCTTGTGTAATCATCAACATTTCCGCACTAAATACACAGTTAAGCCAGCTGCGGGCACCCGGGCAAATGCACCTCGCATATCTATTCGTGCCTCAATATCCCAATATGCACCTGCAGCACAAAACGCGGGCAGAGCTCACTCTCTTCGCTGTAGGACTTTATTCGGATCAACTTGTCAAATTCAACAATACGCCTCTAGTGTAATCATCAACATTTCCGCACTAAATACACAGTTAAGCCAGCCGCTGGCACCCGAGCAAATGCACCTCGCATATCTATTCGTGCCTGACTATCCCAATATGCACCTGCAGCACACAGCGCGGGCAGTGCTCAGTCTCTTCGCTGTAGGACTTTATTCGGATCATCTTGTCAACTTCAAGAATTCGTCTCTAGTGTAATCATCAACATTTCCGAACTAAATACACAGTTAAGCCAGCTGCTGGCACCCGAGCAAATGCACCTCGCATGTCTATTCGTGCCTGACTATCCCAATATGCACCTGCAGCACACAGCGCGGGCAGTGCTCAGTCTCTTCGCTGTAGGATTTTATTCGGATCATCTTGTCAACTTCAAGAATTCGTCTCTAGTGTAATCATCAACATTTCCGAACTAAATACACAGTTAAGCCAGCTGCTGGCACCCGAGCAAATGCACCTCGCATGTCTATTCGTGCCTGACTATCCCAATATGCACCTGCAGCACACAGCGCGGGCAGTGCTCAGTCTCTTCGCTGTAGGACTTTATTCGGATCATCTTGTCAACTTCAAGAATTCGTCTCTAGTGTAATCATCAACATTTCCGCACTAAATACACAGTTAAGCGAGCTGCTGGCACTCTAGCAAATGCACCTCGCATGTCTATTCGTGCCTCAATATCCCAACATGCACTTCTAGCACACAGCGCGGACAGCGCTCACTCTCCGCTGTAGGATTTTATTCGGATCATCTTGTCAAATTCAACAATTCGCCTCTACTGCAATCATCAACATTTCCGCACTAAATACACAGTTAAACCAGCTGCTGGCACCCGAGCAAATGCACCTCGCATGTCTATTCGTGCCTGACTATCCCAATATGCACCTGCAGCACACAACGTGGGCAGTGCTCAGTCTCTTCGCTGTAGGACTTTATTCGGAACATCTTGTCAACTTCAACAATTCGCCTCTAGTGTAATCATCAAAATTTCCGCACTAAATACACAGTTAAGCCAGCTGCTGGCACCCGAGCAAATGCACCTCGCATGTCTATTCGTGCCTCAATATCCCAATATGCACCTGTAGCACACAGCGCGGACAGCGCTCACTCTCTTCGCTGTAGGATTTTGTTCGGATCATCTTGTCAAATTCAACAATTCGCCTCTAGTGTACTCATCAACATTTCCGCACTAAATACACAGTTAACCCAGCTGCTGGCACCCGAGCAAATGCACCTCGCATGTCTATTCGTGCCTGACTATCCCAATATGCACCTGCAGCACACAACGCGGGCAGTGCTCAGTCTCTTCGCTGTAGGACTTTATTCGGATCATCTTGTCAACTTCAAGAATTCGTCTCTAGTGTAATCATCAACATTTCCGCACTAAATACACAGTTAAGCGAGCTGCTGGCATCCGAGCAAATGCACCTCGCATGTCTATTCGTCCCTGACTATCCCAATATGCACCTGCAGCACACAACGCGGGCAGTGCTCAGTCTCTTCGCTGTAGGACTTTATTCGGAACATCTTGTCAACTTCAACAATTCGCCTCTAGTGTAATTATCAAAATTTCCGCACTAAATACACAGTTAAGCCAGCTGCTGGCACCCGAGCCAATGCACCTCGCATGTCTATTCGTGCCTCAATATCCCAATATGCACCTGTAGCACACAGCGCGGACAGCGCTCACTCTCTTCGCTGTAGGATTTTGTTCGGATCATCTTGTCAAATTCAACAATTCGCCTATAGTGTAATCATCAACATTTCCGCACTAAATGCACAGTTAACCCAGCTGCTGGCACCCGAGCAAATGCACCTCGCATGTCTATTCGTGCCTGACTATACCAATATGCACCTGCAGCACACAACGCGGGCAGTGCTCAGTCTCTTCGCTGTAGGACTTTATTCGGATCATCTTGTCAACTTCAAGAATTCGTCTCTAGTGTAATCATCAACATTTCCGCACTAAATACACAGTTAAGCGAGCTGCTGGCACTCGAGCAAATGCACCTCGCATGTCTATTCGTGCCTTACTATCCCAATATGCACCTGCAGCACACAGCGCGGGCAGTGCTCTGTCTCTTCGCTGTAGGACTTCATTCGGATCATCTTGTCAACTTCAAGAATTCGTCTCTAGTGTAATCATCAACATTTCCGCACTAGATACACAGTTAAGCGAGCTGCTGGCACCCGAGCAAATGCACCTCGCATGTCTATTCGTGCCTCAATATCCCAATATGCACCTGCAGCACACAACGCGGACAGCGCTCACTCTCTTCGCTGTAGGATTTTATTCGGATCATCTTGTCAACTTCAACAATTCGCCTCTAGTGTAATCATCAACATTTCCGCACTATATACACAGGTAAGCAAGCTGCTGGCAACCGAGCAAATGCACATCGCATATCTATTCGTGCCTCACTATCCCAATATGCACCTGCACCACACAGCGCGGGCAGTGCTCAGTCTCTTCGCTGTAGCATTTTATTCGGAACATCTTGTCAACTTCAACAATTCGCCTCTAGTATAATCATGAACATTTTCGCACTAAATATATAATTAGGCATGCTGCTGGCACCCGAGCAAATGCACCTCGCTTGTCTATTCGTGCCTCACCATACCAATATGCACCTGCAGCACACAGCGCAGGCAATGCTCAGTCTCTTCGCTGTAGGACTTTCTTCGGAACAACTTGTCAACTTCAACAATTCGCCTCTAGTGTAATCATCAACATTTCCGCACTAAATACACAGTTAAGCGAGCTGCTGGCATCCGAGCAAATGCACCTCGCATGTCTATTCGTCCCTGACTATCCCAATATGCACCTGCAGCACACAACGCGGACAGCGCTCACTCTCTTCGCTGTAGGATTTTATTCGGATCATCTTGTCAACTTCAACAATTCGCCTCTAGTGTAATCATCAACATTTCCGCACTATATACACAGGTAAGCAAGCTGCTGGCAACCGAGCAAATGCACATCGCATATCTATTCGTGCCTCACTATCCCAATATGCACCTGCACCACACAGCGCGGGCAGTGCTCAGTCTCTTCGCTGTAGCATTTTATTCGGAACATCTTGTCAACTTCAACAATTCGTCTCTAGTGTAATCATCAACATTTCCGCACTAAATACACAGTTAAGCGAGCTGCTGGCATCCGAGCAAATGCACCTCGCATGTCTATTCGTCCCTGACTATACCAATATGCACCTGCAGCACACAACGCGGGCAGTGCTCAGTCTCTTCGCTGTAGGACTTTATTCGGAACATCTTGTCAACTTCAACAATTCGCCTCTAGTGTAATTATCAAAATTTCCGCACTAAATACACAGTTAAGCCAGCTGCTGGCACCCGAGCCAATGCACCTCGCATGTCTATTCGTGCCTCAATATCCCAATATGCACCTGTAGCACACAGCGCGGACAGCGCTCACTCTCTTCGCTGTAGGATTTTGTTCGGATCATCTTGTCAAATTCAACAATTCGCCTATAGTGTAATCATCAACATTTCCGCACTAAATGCACAGTTAACCCAGCTGCTGGCACCCGAGCAAATGCACCTCGCATGTCTATTCGTGCCTCACTATACCAATATGCACCTGCAGCACACAGCACAGGCAGCGCTCACTCTCTTCGCTATAGGATTTTATTCGGATCATCTTGTCAAATTCAACAATACGCCTCTAGTGTAATCATCAACATTTCCGCAACAAATGCACAGTTAAGCCAGCTGCTGGCACCCGAGCAAATGCACCTCGCATGTCTATTCGTGCCTCACTATACCAATATGCACCTGCAGCACACAGCGCGGGCAGCGCTCACTCTCTTCGCTGTAGGATTTTATTCGGATCATCTTGTCAACATCAACAATTCGCCTCTAGTGTAATCATCAACATTCCCGCACTTAATACACAGTTAAGCCAGCTGCTGGCACCCGAGCAAATGCACCTCGCATGTCTATTCGTGCCTCAATATCCCAATATGCACCTGCAGAACACAGCGCGGACTGCGCTCACTCTCTTCGCTGTAGGACTTTATTCGGAACATCTTGTCAACTTCAACAATTCCCCTCTAGTGTAATCATCAACATTTCCGCACTAAATACACAGTTAAGGCAGCTGCTGGCACCCTAGCAAATGCACCTCGCATGTCTATCCGTGCCTCCCTATCCCAATATGCACCTGCAGCACACAGCACGGGCAGTGCTCAGTCTCTTCGCTGTAGGATTTTATTCGGAACATCTTGTCAACTTCAACAATACGCCTCTAGTGCAATCATCAACATTTCCGCACTAAATACACAGGTAAGCAAGCTGCTGGCACCCGAGCAAATGCACATCGCGTATCTATTCGTGCCTCACTATCCCAATATGCACCTGCACTACACAGCGCGGGCAGTGCTCAGTCTCTTCGCTGTAGGATTTTATTCGGAACATCTTGTCAACTTCAACAATTCGCCTCTAGTGTAATCATCAACATTTCCGCACTAAATACACAGTTAAGCGAGCTGCTGGCATCCGAGCAAATGCACCTCGCATGTCTATTCGTCCCTGACTATCCCAATATGCACCTGCAGCACACAACGCGGGCAGTGCTCAGTCTCTTCGCTGTAGGACTTTATTCGGAACATCTTGTCAACTTCAACAATTCGCCTCTAGTGTAATTATCAAAATTTCCGCACTAAATACACAGTTAAGCCAGCTGCTGGCACCCGAGCCAATGCACCTCGCATGTCTATTCGTGCCTCAATATCCCAATATGCACCTGTAGCACACAGCGCGGACAGCGCTCACTCTCTTCGCTGTAGGATTTTGTTCGGATCATCTTGTCAAATTCAACAATTCGCCTATAGTGTAATCATCAACATTTCCGCACTAAATGCACAGTTAACCCAGCTGCTGGCACCCGAGCAAATGCACCTCGCATGTCTATTCGTGCCTGACTATACCAATATGCACCTGCAGCACACAACGCGGGCAGTGCTCAGTCTCTTCGCTGTAGGACTTTATTCGGATCATCTTGTCAACTTCAAGAATTCGTCTCTAGTGTAATCATCAACATTTCCGCACTAAATACACAGTTAAGCGAGCTGCTGGCACTCGAGCAAATGCACCTCGCATGTCTATTCGTGCCTTACTATCCCAATATGCACCTGCAGCACACAGCGCGGGCAGTGCTCTGTCTCTTCGCTGTAGGACTTCATTCGGATCATCTTGTCAACTTCAAGAATTCGTCTCTAGTGTAATCATCAACATTTCCGCACTAGATACACAGTTAAGCGAGCTGCTGGCACCCGAGCAAATGCACCTCGCATGTCTATTCGTGCCTCAATATCCCAATATGCACCTGCAGCACACAACGCGGACAGCGCTCACTCTCTTCGCTGTAGGATTTTATTCGGATCATCTTGTCAACTTCAACAATTCGCCTCTAGTGTAATCATCAACATTTCCGCACTATATACACAGGTAAGCAAGCTGCTGGCAACCGAGCAAATGCACATCGCATATCTATTCGTGCCTCACTATCCCAATATGCACCTGCACCACACAGCGCGGGCAGTGCTCAGTCTCTTCGCTGTAGCATTTTATTCGGAACATCTTGTCAACTTCAACAATTCGCCTCTAGTATAATCATGAACATTTTCGCACTAAATATATAATTAGGCATGCTGCTGGCACCCGAGCAAATGCACCTCGCTTGTCTATTCGTGCCTCACCATACCAATATGCACCTGCAGCACACAGCGCAGGCAATGCTCAGTCTCTTCGCTGTAGGACTTTCTTCGGAACAACTTGTCAACTTCAACAATTCGCCTCTAGTGTAATCATCAACATTTCCGCACTAAATACACAGTTAAGCGAGCTGCTGGCATCCGAGCAAATGCACCTCGCATGTCTATTCGTCCCTGACTATCCCAATATGCACCTGCAGCACACAACGCGGACAGCGCTCACTCTCTTCGCTGTAGGATTTTATTCGGATCATCTTGTCAACTTCAACAATTCGCCTCTAGTGTAATCATCAACATTTCCGCACTATATACACAGGTAAGCAAGCTGCTGGCAACCGAGCAAATGCACATCGCATATCTATTCGTGCCTCACTATCCCAATATGCACCTGCACCACACAGCGCGGGCAGTGCTCAGTCTCTTCGCTGTAGCATTTTATTCGGAACATCTTGTCAACTTCAACAATTCGTCTCTAGTGTAATCATCAACATTTCCGCACTAAATACACAGTTAAGCGAGCTGCTGGCATCCGAGCAAATGCACCTCGCATGTCTATTCGTCCCTGACTATACCAATATGCACCTGCAGCACACAACGCGGGCAGTGCTCAGTCTCTTCGCTGTAGGACTTTATTCGGAACATCTTGTCAACTTCAACAATTCGCCTCTAGTGTAATTATCAAAATTTCCGCACTAAATACACAGTTAAGCCAGCTGCTGGCACCCGAGCCAATGCACCTCGCATGTCTATTCGTGCCTCAATATCCCAATATGCACCTGTAGCACACAGCGCGGACAGCGCTCACTCTCTTCGCTGTAGGATTTTGTTCGGATCATCTTGTCAAATTCAACAATTCGCCTATAGTGTAATCATCAACATTTCCGCACTAAATGCACAGTTAACCCAGCTGCTGGCACCCGAGCAAATGCACCTCGCATGTCTATTCGTGCCTCACTATACCAATATGCACCTGCAGCACACAGCACAGGCAGCGCTCACTCTCTTCGCTATAGGATTTTATTCGGATCATCTTGTCAAATTCAACAATACGCCTCTAGTGTAATCATCAACATTTCCGCAACAAATGCACAGTTAAGCCAGCTGCTGGCACCCGAGCAAATGCACCTCGCATGTCTATTCGTGCCTCACTATACCAATATGCACCTGCAGCACACAGCGCGGGCAGCGCTCACTCTCTTCGCTGTAGGATTTTATTCGGATCATCTTGTCAACATCAACAATTCGCCTCTAGTGTAATCATCAACATTCCCGCACTTAATACACAGTTAAGCCAGCTGCTGGCACCCGAGCAAATGCACCTCGCATGTCTATTCGTGCCTCAATATCCCAATATGCACCTGCAGAACACAGCGCGGACTGCGCTCACTCTCTTCGCTGTAGGACTTTATTCGGAACATCTTGTCAACTTCAACAATTCCCCTCTAGTGTAATCATCAACATTTCCGCACTAAATACACAGTTAAGGCAGCTGCTGGCACCCTAGCAAATGCACCTCGCATGTCTATCCGTGCCTCCCTATCCCAATATGCACCTGCAGCACACAGCACGGGCAGTGCTCAGTCTCTTCGCTGTAGGATTTTATTCGGAACATCTTGTCAACTTCAACAATACGCCTCTAGTGCAATCATCAACATTTCCGCACTAAATACACAGGTAAGCAAGCTGCTGGCACCCGAGCAAATGCACATCGCGTATCTATTCGTGCCTCACTATCCCAATATGCACCTGCACTACACAGCGCGGGCAGTGCTCAGTCTCTTCGCTGTAGGATTTTATTCGGAACATCTTGTCAACTTCAACAATTCGCCTCTAGTGTAATCATCAACATTTCCGCACTAAATACATAATTAGGCATGCTGCTGGCACCCGAGCAAATGCACCTCGCTTGTCTATTCGTGCCTCAATATCCCAATATGCGCCTGCAGCACGCAGCGCAGGCAGTGCTCAGTCTCTTCGCTGTAGGACTTTCTTCAGAACATCTTGTCAACTTCAGCAATTCGCCTTTTGTGTAATCATCAACATTTCCGCACTAAATACACAGTTCAGCCAGCTGCGGGCACCCGGGCAAATGCACCTCGCATATCTATTCGTGCCTCAATATCCCAATATGCACCTGCAGCACAAAACGCGGGCAGCGCTCAGTCTCTTCGCTGTAGGATTTTATTCGGAACATCTTGTCAACTTCAACAATTCGCCTCTAGTGTAATCATCAACATTTCCGCACTAAATACATAATTAGGCATGCTGCTGGCACCCGAGCAAATGCACCTCGAATGTCTATTCGTGCCTCATTATACCAATATGTACCTGCAGCACACAGCACGGGCAGCGATCACTCTCTTCGCTGTAGGATTTTATTCGGATCATCTTGTCAAATTCAACAATACGCCTCTAGTGTAATCATCAACATTTCCGCAACAAATACACAGTTAAGCCAGCTGCTGGCACCCGAGCAAATGCACTTCGCATGTCTATTCGTGCCTCAATATCCCAGTATGCACCTGCAGCACGCAGCGCAGGCAGTGCTCAGTCTCTTCGCTGTAGGACTTTCTTCAGAACATCTTGTCAACTTCAGCAATCCGCCTCTAGTGTAATCATCAACATTTCCACACTAAATACACAGTTAAGCCAGCTGCTGGCACCCGAGCAAATGCACCTCGCTTGTCTATTCGTGCCTCACTATCCCAATATGCACCTGCAGCACACAGCGCTGGCAGTGCTCAGTCTCTTCGCTGTAGGACTTTATTCGGAACATCTTGTAACTTCAACAATTCGCCTCTTGTGTAATCATCAACATTTCCGCACTAAATACACAGTTAAGCCAGCTGCGGGCACCCGGGCAAATGCACCTCGCATATCTATTCGTGCCTCAATATCCCAATATGCACCTGCAGCACAAAACGCGGGCAGAGCTCACTCTCTTCGCTGTAGGACTTTATTCGGATCAACTTGTCAAATTCAACAATACGCCTCTAGTGTAATCATCAACATTTCCGCACTAAATACACAGTTAAGCCAGCCGCTGGCACCCGAGCAAATGCACCTCGCATATCTATTCGTGCCTGACTATCCCAATATGCACCTGCAGCACACAGCGCGGGCAGTGCTCAGTCTCTTCGCTGTAGGACTTTATTCGGATCATCTTGTCAACTTCAAGAATTCGTCTCTAGTGTAATCATCAACATTTCCGAACTAAATACACAGTTAAGCCAGCTGCTGGCACCCGAGCAAATGCACCTCGCATGTCTATTCGTGCCTGACTATCCCAATATGCACCTGCAGCACACAGCGCGGGCAGTGCTCAGTCTCTTCGCTGTAGGATTTTATTCGGATCATCTTGTCAACTTCAAGAATTCGTCTCTAGTGTAATCATCAACATTTCCGAACTAAATACACAGTTAAGCCAGCTGCTGGCACCCGAGCAAATGCACCTCGCATGTCTATTCGTGCCTGACTATCCCAATATGCACCTGCAGCACACAGCGCGGGCAGTGCTCAGTCTCTTCGCTGTAGGACTTTATTCGGATCATCTTGTCAACTTCAAGAATTCGTCTCTAGTGTAATCATCAACATTTCCGCACTAAATACACAGTTAAGCGAGCTGCTGGCACTCTAGCAAATGCACCTCGCATGTCTATTCGTGCCTCAATATCCCAACATGCACTTCTAGCACACAGCGCGGACAGCGCTCACTCTCCGCTGTAGGATTTTATTCGGATCATCTTGTCAAATTCAACAATTCGCCTCTACTGCAATCATCAACATTTCCGCACTAAATACACAGTTAAACCAGCTGCTGGCACCCGAGCAAATGCACCTCGCATGTCTATTCGTGCCTGACTATCCCAATATGCACCTGCAGCACACAACGTGGGCAGTGCTCAGTCTCTTCGCTGTAGGACTTTATTCGGAACATCTTGTCAACTTCAACAATTCGCCTCTAGTGTAATCATCAAAATTTCCGCACTAAATACACAGTTAAGCCAGCTGCTGGCACCCGAGCAAATGCACCTCGCATGTCTATTCGTGCCTCAATATCCCAATATGCACCTGTAGCACACAGCGCGGACAGCGCTCACTCTCTTCGCTGTAGGATTTTGTTCGGATCATCTTGTCAAATTCAACAATTCGCCTCTAGTGTACTCATCAACATTTCCGCACTAAATACACAGTTAACCCAGCTGCTGGCACCCGAGCAAATGCACCTCGCATGTCTATTCGTGCCTGACTATCCCAATATGCACCTGCAGCACACAACGCGGGCAGTGCTCAGTCTCTTCGCTGTAGGACTTTATTCGGATCATCTTGTCAACTTCAAGAATTCGTCTCTAGTGTAATCATCAACATTTCCGCACTAAATACACAGTTAAGCGAGCTGCTGGCATCCGAGCAAATGCACCTCGCATGTCTATTCGTCCCTGACTATCCCAATATGCACCTGCAGCACACAACGCGGGCAGTGCTCAGTCTCTTCGCTGTAGGACTTTATTCGGAACATCTTGTCAACTTCAACAATTCGCCTCTAGTGTAATTATCAAAATTTCCGCACTAAATACACAGTTAAGCCAGCTGCTGGCACCCGAGCCAATGCACCTCGCATGTCTATTCGTGCCTCAATATCCCAATATGCACCTGTAGCACACAGCGCGGACAGCGCTCACTCTCTTCGCTGTAGGATTTTGTTCGGATCATCTTGTCAAATTCAACAATTCGCCTATAGTGTAATCATCAACATTTCCGCACTAAATGCACAGTTAACCCAGCTGCTGGCACCCGAGCAAATGCACCTCGCATGTCTATTCGTGCCTGACTATACCAATATGCACCTGCAGCACACAACGCGGGCAGTGCTCAGTCTCTTCGCTGTAGGACTTTATTCGGATCATCTTGTCAACTTCAAGAATTCGTCTCTAGTGTAATCATCAACATTTCCGCACTAAATACACAGTTAAGCGAGCTGCTGGCACTCGAGCAAATGCACCTCGCATGTCTATTCGTGCCTTACTATCCCAATATGCACCTGCAGCACACAGCGCGGGCAGTGCTCTGTCTCTTCGCTGTAGGACTTCATTCGGATCATCTTGTCAACTTCAAGAATTCGTCTCTAGTGTAATCATCAACATTTCCGCACTAGATACACAGTTAAGCGAGCTGCTGGCACCCGAGCAAATGCACCTCGCATGTCTATTCGTGCCTCAATATCCCAATATGCACCTGCAGCACACAACGCGGACAGCGCTCACTCTCTTCGCTGTAGGATTTTATTCGGATCATCTTGTCAACTTCAACAATTCGCCTCTAGTGTAATCATCAACATTTCCGCACTATATACACAGGTAAGCAAGCTGCTGGCAACCGAGCAAATGCACATCGCATATGTATTCGTGCCTCACTATCCCAATATGCACCTGCACCACACAGCGCGGGCAGTGCTCAGTCTCTTCGCTGTAGCATTTTATTCGGAACATCTTGTCAACTTCAACAATTCGCCTCTAGTATAATCATGAACATTTTCGCACTAAATATATAATTAGGCATGCTGCTGGCACCCGAGCAAATGCACCTCGCTTGTCTATTCGTGCCTCACCATACCAATATGCACCTGCAGCACACAGCGCAGGCAATGCTCAGTCTCTTCGCTGTAGGACTTTCTTCGGAACAACTTGTCAACTTCAACAATTCGCCTCTAGTGTAATCATCAACATTTCCGCACTAAATACACAGTTAAGCCAGCTGCTGGCACCCGAGCAAATGCACCTCGCATGTCTATTCGTGCCTCACTATCAAAATATGCACCTGCACCACACAGCGCAGGCAGTGCTCAGTCTCTTCGCTGTAGGACATTATTCGGAACATCTTGTCAACTTCAACTATTCGCCTCTAGTGTAATCATCAACATTTCCGCACTAAATAAATAGTTAAGCAGGCTGCTGGCACCCGAGAAAATGCACCTCGCTTGTCTATTCGTGCCTCAATATCCCGATATGCACCTGCACCACACAGCGCAGGCAGTGCTCAGTCTCTTCGCTGTAGGACATTATTCGGAACATCTTGTCAACTTCAACTATTCGCCTCTAGTGTAATCATCAACATTTCCGCAACAAATACGCAGTTAAGCCAGCTGCTGGCACCCAAGCAAATGCACCTCGCATGTCTATTCGTGCCTCAATATCCCAATATGCACCTGCAGCACAAAACGCGGGCAGCGCTCACTCTCTTCGCTGTAGGACTTTATTCGGATCAACTTGTCAAATTCAACAATACGCCTCTAGTGTAATCATCAATATTTCCGCAATAAATACACAGTTGAGCCAACTGCTAGCACCTGAGCAATTGCACCTCGCATATCTATTCGTGCCTCAATATCCCAATATGCACCTGCAGCACAAAACGCGGGCATCGCTCAGTCTCTTCGCTGTAGGATTTTATTCGGAACATCTTGTCAACTTCAGCAGTTCGCCTCTAGTGTAATCATCAACATTTCCACACTAAATACACAGTTAAGCCAGCTGCGGGCACCCGGGCAAATGCACCTCGCATATCTATTCGTGCCTCAATATCCCAATATGCACCTGCAGCACAAAACACGGGCAGCGCTCACTCTCTTCGCTGTAGGACTTTATTCGGATCAACTTGTCAAATTCAACAATACGCCTCTAGTGTAATCATCAATATTTCCGCAATAAATACACAGTTGAGCCAACTGCTAGCACCTGAGCAATTGCACCTCGCTTGTCAATTCGTGCCTCACTATCCCAATATGCACCTGCAGCACACAGCGCGCGCAGGGCTCAGTCTCTTCGCTGTAGGACTTTATTCGGAACATCTTGTCAACTTCAACAATACGCCTCTAGTGTAATCATCAACATTCCCGCACTAAATACACAGTTAAGCCAGCTGCTTGCACCCGAGGAAATGCACCTCGAATGTCTATTCGTGCCTCACCATACCAATATGCACCTGCAGCACACAGCGCAGGCAATGCTCACTTTCTTCGCTGCAGGATTTTATTCGGATCATCTTGTCAAAATCAACAATACGCCTCTAGTGTAATCATAACATTTCCGCAACAAGTACACAGTTAAGCCCGCTGCTGGCACCCGAGCAAATGCACCACGCATGTCTATTCGTGCCTCAATATCCCAATATGCACCTGCAGCACGCAGCGCGGGCAGCGCTCACTCTCTTCGCTGTAGGATTTTATTCGGATCATCTTGTCAAGTTCAAAAATTCGCCTCTAGCGTAATCATCAACATTTCCGCAATAAATACACAGTTGAGCCAGCTGCTGGCGCCCGAGCAAATGCACCTCGCATGTCTATTCGTTCCTCAATAAATCAATATGCACCTGCAGCACACAGCGCGGACAGCGCTCACTCTCTTCGCTGTAGGACTTTATTGGGAACATCGTGTCAACTTCAATTCGCCTCTAGTGTAATCATGAACATTGCCGCACTAAATACATAGTTAAGCAGGCTGCTGGCACCCGAGGAAATGCACCTCGCATGTCTATACGTGCCTCAATATCCCAATATGCACCTGCAGCACGCAGCGCGGGCAGCGCTCACTCTCCTCGCTGTAGGATTTTAATCGGATCATCTTGTCAAGTTCAACAATTCGCCTTTAGTGTAATCATCAACATTTCCGCAATAAATACACAGTTAAGCCAGCTGCTGGCACCCGAGCAAATGCACCTCGCATGTCTATTCGTGCCTCAATATCCGAATACGCAACTGCAGCACACAGCGCGGACAGCGCTCAGTCTGTTCGCTGTTGGACTTTATTGGGAACATCGTGTCAACTTCAATAATTCGCCTCTAGTGTAATCATGAACATTCCCGCACTAAATACATAGTTAAGCAGGCTGCTGGCACCCGAGCAAATGCACCTCGCAAGTCTATTCGTGCCTCAATATCCCAATATGCACCTGCAGAACACAGCGCGCACTGCGCTCACTCTCTTCGCTGTAGGACTTTATTCGGAACACCTTGTCAACTTCAACAATTCGCCTCTAGTGTAATCATCAACATTTCCGCACTAAATACACAGTTAAGCCAGCTGCTGGCACCCGAGCAAATGCACCTCGCATGTCTATTCGTGCCTCCCTATCCCAATATGCTCCTGCAGCACACAGCGCGGGCAGTGCTCAGTCTCTTCGCTGTAGGATTTTATTCGGAACATCTTGTCAACTTCAAAAATACGCCTCTAGTGTAATCATCAACATTTCCGCAATAAATACACAGTTGAGCCAGCTGCTGGCACCAGAGCAAATGCAGCTCGCATGTTTGTTCGTGCCTCAATATCCCAATATGCACCTGCAGCACATAGCGCGGACAGCGCTCACTGTCTTCGCTGTAGGACTTTATTCGGAACATCTTGTCAACTTCAATAATTCGCCTCTAGTGTAATCATCAACATTTCCGCAACAAATACACAGTTGAGCCAGCTGCTGGCGCCCGAGCAAATGCACCTCGCATGTCTATTCGTTCCTCAATAAATCAATATGCACCTGCAGCACACAGCGCGGACAGCGCTCACTCTCTTCGCTGTAGGACTTTATTGGGAACATCGTGTCAACTTCAATTCGCCTCTAGTGTAATCATGAACATTGCCGCACTAAATACATAGTTAAGCAGGCTGCTGGCACCCGAGCAAATGCGCCTCGCATGTCTATACTTGCCTCAATATGCCAATATGCACCTGCAGCACGCAGCGCGGGCAGCGCTCACTCTCCTCGCTGTAGGATTTCAATCGGATCATCTTGTCAAGTTCAACAATTCGCCTTTAGTGTAATCATCAACATTTCCGCAATAAATACACAGTTAAGCCAGCTGCTGGCACCCGAGCAAATGCACCTCGCATGTCTATTCGTGCCTCAATATCCGAATACGCAACTGCAGCACACAGCGCGGACAGCGCTCAGTCTGTTCGCTGTTGGACTTTATTGGGAACATCGTGTCAACTTCAATAATTCGCCTCTAGTGTAATCATGAACATTCCCGCACTAAATACATAGTTAAGCAGGCTGCTGGCACCCGAGCAAATGCACCTCGCAAGTCTATTCGTGCCTCAATATCCCAATATGCACCTGCAGAACACAGCGCGCACTGCGCTCACTCTCTTCGCTGTAGGACTTTATTCGGAACACCTTGTCAACTTCAACAATTCGCCTCTAGTGTAATCATCAACATTTCCGCACTAAATACACAGTTAAGCCAGCTGCTGGCACCCGAGCAAATGCACCTCGCATGTCTATTCGTGCCTCCCTATCCCAATATGCTCCTGCAGCACACAGCGCGGGCAGTGCTCAGTCTCTTCGCTGTAGGATTTTATTCGGAACATCTTGTCAACTTCAAAAATACGCCTCTAGTGTAATCATCAACATTTCCGCAATAAATACACAGTTGAGCCAGCTGCTGGCACCAGAGCAAATGCAGCTCGCATGTTTATTCGTGCCTCAATATCCCAATATGCACCTGCAGCACATAGCGCGGACAGCGCTCACTGTCTTCGCTGTAGGACTTTATTCGGAACATCTTGTCAACTTCAATAATTCGCCTCTAGTGTAATCATCAACATTTCCGCAACAAATACACAGTTGAGCCAGCTGCTGGCGCCCGAGCAAATGCACCTCGCATGTCTATTCGTTCCTCAATAAATCAATATGCACCTGCAGCACACAGCGCGGACAGCGCTCACTCTCTTCGCTGTAGGACTTTATTGGGAACATCGTGTCAACTTCAATTCGCCTCTAGTGTAATCATGAACATTGCCGCACTAAATACATAGTTAAGCAGGCTGCTGGCACCCGAGCAAATGCGCCTCGCATGTCTATACTTGCCTCAATATGCCAATATGCACCTGCAGCACGCAGCGCGGGCAGCGCTCACTCTCCTCGCTGTAGGATTTCAATCGGATCATCTTGTCAAGTTCAACAATTCGCCTTTAGTGTAATCATCAACATTTCCGCAATAAATACACAGTTAAGCCAGCTGCTGGCACCCGAGCAAATGCACCTCGCATGTCTATTCGTGCCTCAATATCCGAATACGCAACTGCAGCACACAGCGCGGACAGCGCTCAGTCTGTTCGCTGTTGGACTTTATTGGGAACATCGTGTCAACTTCAATAATTCGCCTCTAGTGTAATCATGAACATTCCCGCACTAAATACATAGTTAAGCAGGCTGCTGGCACCCGAGCAAATGCACCTCGCAAGTCTATTCGTGCCTCAATATCCCAATATGCACCTGCAGAACACAGCGCGCACTGCGCTCACTCTCTTCGCTGTAGGACTTTATTCTGAACACCTTGTCAACTTCAACAATTCGCCTCTAGTGTAATCAACATTTCCGCACTAAATACACAGTTAAGCCAGCTGCTGGCACCCGAGCAAATGCACCTCGCATGTCTATTCGTGCCTCAATATCCCAATATGCACCTGCAGCACATAGCGCGGAGAGCGCTCACTGTCTTCGCTGTAGGACTTTATTCGGAACATCTTGTCAAGTTCAACAATTCGCCTCTAGTGTAATCATCAACATTTCCGCAATAAATACACAGTTGAGCCAGCTGCTGGCACCCGACCAAGTGCACCTCGCATGTCTATTCGTGCCTCAATATCCCAATATGCACCTGCAGCACACAGAGCCGGCGGCGCTCACTCTCTTCGCTGTAGGATTTTATTCGGATCTTTTTGTCAACTGCAACAATTCGCCTCTTGTGTAATCATCAACATTTCCGCAATAAATACACAGTTGAGCCAGCCGCTGGCACCCGAGCAAATGCACCTCGCATGTCTATTCGTGCCTCACAATCCCATATGCACCTGCAGCACACAGAGCCGGCGGCGCTCACTCTCTTCACTGTAGGATTTTATTCGGATCATCTTGTCAACTTCAACAATTCGCCTCTAGTGTAATCATCAACATTTCCGCAATCAATACACAGTTGAGCAGCCGCTGGCACCCGAGCATATGCACCTCGCATGTCTATTCGTGCCTGAATATCCCAATATGCACCTGCCGCACAGAGCGCGGACAGCGCTCACTCTCTTCGCTGTAGGATTTTATTCGGATCATCATTTCAACTTCAACAATTCACCTCTAGTGTAATCATCAACATTTTCGCATTAAATACACAGCTAAGCCAGCTGCTGGCACCCGAGAAAATGCACCTCGCTTGTTTATTCGTGCCTCAGTATCCCAATATGCTCCGGTAGCACACAACGCGGACAGCGCTCAGTCTCTTCGCTGTAGGACTTTATTCGGATCATCTTGTAAACTTCAAGAATTCGCCTCTAGTGTAATCATCAGCATTTCCGCACAAAATACACAGTTAGTCCAGCTGCTGGCACCCGAGCAAATGCACCTCGCATGTCTATTCGTGCCTCAATATCCATATATGCACCTGCAGCACACAACGCGGACAGGGCTCAGTCTCTTCGCTGTAGGACTTTATTCGGATCATCTTGTCAACTTCAACAATTCGCCTCTAGTGTAATCATCAACATTTACGCACTAACTACACAGTTAAGCCAGCCGCTGGCACCCGAGCAAATGCACCTCGCTTGTCTATTCGTGCCTCTATATCCCAATATGCACCTGCAGCACACAGCGCGGAGAGCGCCCACTCTCTTCTCTGTAGGATTTTATTCCGATCATCTTGTCAACTTCCACAATTCGCCTCTAGTGTAATCATCAACATTTACGCACTAAATACACAGTTAAGCCAGCCGCTGGCACCCGAGCAAATGCACCTCGCATGTCTATTCGTGCCTGACTATCCCAATATGCACCTGCAGCACACAGCGCGGGCAGTGCTCAGTCTCTTCGCTGTAGGACTTTATTCGGATCATCTTGTCAACTTCAAGAATTCGTCTCTAGTGTAATCATCAACATTTCCGAACTAAATACACAGTTAAGCCAGCTGCTGGCACCCGAGCAAATGCACCTCGCATGTCTATTCGTGCCTGACTATCCCAATATGCACCTGCAGCACACAGCGCGGGCAGTACTCAGTCTCTTCGCTGTAGGATTTTATTCGGATCATCTTGTCAACTTCAAGAATTCGTCTCTAGTGTAATCATCAACATTTCCGAACTAAATACACAGTTAAGCCAGCTGCTGGCACCCGAGCAAATGCACCTCGCATGTCTATTAGTGCCTGACTATCCCAATATGCACCTGCAGCACACAGCGCGGGCAGTGCTCAGTCTCTTCGCTGTAGGACTTTATTCGGATCATCTTGTCAACTTCAAGAATTCGTCTCTAGTGTAATCATCAACATTTCCGCACTAAATACACAGTTGAGCCAGCTGCTGGCACCCGAGCAAATGCACCTCGCATGTCTCTTCGTGCCTGACTATACCAATATGCACCTGCAGCACACAGCGCGGGCAGTGCTCAGTCTCTTCGCTGTAGGACTTTATTCGGATCATCTTGTCAACTTCAAGAATTCGCCTCTAGTGTGATCATCAACATTTCCGAACTATATACACAGTTAAACCAGCTGCTGGCACCCGAGCAAATGCACCTCGCATGTCTATCCGTGCCTCACTATCCCAATATGCACCTCCAGCACACAGCGCGGGCAGCGCTCACTCTCTTCGCTGTAGGATGTTATTTGGCTCATCTTGTCAACATCAACAATTCCCCTCTAGTGTAATCATCAACATTTCCGCAATAAATACAGGGTTGAGCCAGCTGCTAGCACCCGAGAAAATGCACCTCGAATGTCTATTCGTGCCTCAATATCCCAATATGCACGTGCAGCACACAGTGCGGACAGCACTCCCTCTCTTCGCTGTAGGATTTTATTCGGATCATCTTGTCAACTTTAACAATTCGCCTCTAGTGTAATCATCAACATTTCCGCACTAAATACACAGTTAAGCCAGCTGCTGGCACCCGAGCAAATGCACCTCGCATGTCTATTCGTGCCTCACTATCCCAATATGCACCTGCAGCACACAGCGCGGGCAGCGCTCACTCTCTACGCTGTAGTGCAGCACACAGCGCGGGCAGCGCTCACTCTCTACGCTGTAGGATTTTATTCGGATCATCTTGTCAACTTCAACAATTCGCCTCTAGTGTAATCATCAACATTTCCGCATTAATACACAGTTAAGCCAGCTGCTGGCACCCGAGCAAATGCACCTCGCATGTCTATTCGTGCCTCACTATCCCAATATGCACCTGCAGCACACAGCGCGGGCAGCGCTCACTCTCTACACTGTAGGATTTTATTCGGATCATCTTGTCAACTTCAACAATTCGCCTCTAGTGTAATCATCAACATTTCCGCACTAAATACACAGTTAAGCCAGCTGCTGGCACCCGAGCAAATGCACCTCGCATGTCTATTCGTGCCTCAATATCCCAATATGCACCTGCAGCACACAGCGCGGGCAGCGCTCACTCTCTTCGCTGTAGGATTTTATTCGGATCATCTTGTCAACTTCAACGATTCACCTCTAGTGTAATCATCAACATTTTCGCACTAAATACACAGTTAAGCCAGCTGCTAGCAGCCGAGCAAATGCACATCGCATGTCTATTCGTGCCTCAATATCCCAATATACACCTGCACCACACAGCGCGGGCAGCGCTCACTCTCTTCGCTGTAGGATTTTATTCGGATCATCTTGTCAACGTCAACAATTCGCCTCTAGTGTAATCATCAACATTTCCGCAATAAATACACAGTTGAGCCAGCTGCTGGCACCCGAGCAAATGCATCTCGCATGTCTATTCGTGCCTCACTATCCCAATATGCACCTGCAGCACACAGCGCGGGCAGCGCTCACTCTCTTCGCTGTAGGATTTTATTCGGATCATCTTGTCAACGTCAACAATTCGCCTCTAGTGTAATCATCAACATTTCCGCAATAAATACACAGTTGAGCCAGATGCTGGCACCCGAGCAAATGCACCTCGCATGTCTATTCGTGCCTCACTATCCCAATATGCACTTGCAGCACACAGGGCGGGCAGCGCTCACTCTCTTCGCTGTAGGATTTTATTCGGATCATCTTGTCAACATCAACAATTCCCCTCTAGTGTAATCATCAACATTTCCGCATTAAATACACAGTTGAGCCAGCTGCTGGCACCCGAGCAAATGCACCTCGCATGTCTATTCGTGCCTCACTATCCCAATATGCACCTCCAGCACACAGCGCGGGCAGCGCTCACTCTCTTCGCTGTAGGATTTTATTTGGATCATCTTGTCAACATCAACAATTCCCCTCTAGTGTAATCATCAACATTTCCGCAATAAATACAGGGTTGAGCCAGCTGCTAGCACCCGAGAAAATGCACCTCGAATGTCTATTCGTGCCTCAATATCCCAATATGCACGTGCAGCACACAGTGCGGACAGCGCTCCCTCTCTTCGCTGTAGGATTTTATTCGGATCATCTTGTCAACTTCAACAATTCGCCTCTAGTGTAATCATCAACATTTCCGCACTAAATACACAGTTAAGCCAGCTGCTGGCACCCGAGCAAATGCACCTCGCATGTCTATTCGTGCCTCACTATCCCAATATGCACCTGCAGCACACAGCGCTGGCAGCGCTCACTCTCTACGCTGTAGCATTTTATTCGGATCATCTTGTCAACTTCAACAATTCGCCTCTAGTGTAATCATCAACATTTCCGCACTAAATACACAGTTAAGCCAGCTGCTGGCACCCGAGCAAATGCACCTCGCATGTCTATTCGTGCCTCAATATCCCAATATGCACCTGCAGCACACAGCGCGGGCAGCGCTCACTCTCTACGCTGTAGGATTTTATTCGGATCATCTTGTCAACTTCAACAATTCGCCTCTAGTGTAATCATCAACATTTCCGCAATCAATACGCAGTTGAGCAGCCGCTGGCACCCGAGCATATGCACCTCGCTTGTCTATTCGTGCCTCACTATCCCAATATGCACCTGCAGCACACAGAGCCGGCGGCGCTCACTGTCTTCACTGTAGGATTTTATTCGGATCTTATTGTCAACTGCGAAAATTCGTCTCTAGTGTAATCATCAACATTTCCGCAATCAATACACAGTTGAGCCAGCCGCTGGCACCCGAGCATATGCACGTCGCTTGTCTATTCGTGCCTCACTATCCCAATATGCACCTGCAGCACACAGCGCGGGCAGCGCTCACTCTATACGCTGTAGGATTTTATTCGGATCATCTTGTCAACTTCAACAATTCGCCTCGAGTGTTATCATCAACATTTCCGCATTAAATACACAGTTGAGCCAGCTGCTGGCAGCCGAGCAAATGCACCTCGCATGTCTATTCGTGCCTTACTATCCCAATATGCACCTGCAGCACACAGCGCGGGCAGCGCTCACTCTCTTCGCTGTAGGATTTTATTCGGATCATCCTGTCAACTTCAACAATTCACCTCTAGTGTAATCATCAACATTTCCGCACTAAATACACAGTTAAGCCAGCTGCTGGCACCCGAGCAATTGCACCCCGCTTTTCTATTCGTGCCTCACTATCCCAATATGCACCTGCAGCACACAGCGCGGGCAGCGCTCACTCTCTACGCTGTAGGATTTTATTCGGATCATCTTGACAACTTCAACAATTCGCCTCTAGTGTTATAATCAACATTTCCGCATTAAATACACAGTTGAGCCAGCTGCTGGCACCCGAGCAAATGCACCTCGCATGTCTATTCGTTCCTCACTATCCCAATATGCACCTGCTGCACACAGCGCGAGCAGCGCTCACTTTCTACGCTGTAGGATTTTATTCGGATCATCTTGTCAACATCAACAATTCGCCTCTAGTGTAATCATCAACATTTCCGCAATAAATACAGTTGAGCCAGCCGCTGGCACCCGAGCAAATGCACCTCGCTTGTCTATTCGTGCCTAACTATCCCAATATGCACCTGCAGCACACAGCGCGGGCAGCGCTCACTCTCTTCGCTGTAGGATTTTATTCGGATCATCTTGTGAACATCAACAATTCGCCTCTAGTGTAATCATCAACATTTCCGCATTAAATACACAGTTGAGCCAGCTGCTGGCACCCGAGCAAATGCACCTCGCGTGTCTATTCGTGCCTCACTATCCCAATATGCACCTGCAGCACACAGCGCGGGCAGCGCTCACTCTCTTCGCTGTAGGATTTTATTTGGATCATCTTGTCAACATCAACAATTCACCTCTAGTGTAATCATCAACATATCCGCAATAAATAAACAGTTAAGCCAGCTGCTGGCACCCGAGGAAATGCACCTCGCATGTCTATTCGTTCCTCACTATACCAATATGCACCTGCAGCACACAGCGCGAGCAGTGCTCACTTTCTACGCTGTAGGATTTTATTCGGATCATCTTGTCAACATCAACAATTCGCCTCTAGTGTAATCATCAACATTTCCGCAATAAATACAGTTAAGCCAGCTGCTAGCACCCGAGAAAATGCACCTCGCATGTCTATTCGTGCCTGAATATCCCAATATGCACGTGCAGCACACAGTGCGGACAGCGCTCCCTCTCTTCGCTGTATGATTTTATTCGGATCATCTTGTCAACTTCAACAATTCGCCTCTAGTGTAATCATCAACATTTCCGCACTAAATACACAGTTGAGCCAGCTGCTGGCACCCGAGCAAATGCACCTCGCATGTCTATTCGTGCCTCACTATCCCAATATGCACCTGCAGCACACAGCGCGGGCAGTGCTCAGTCTCTTCGCTGTAGGATTTTATTCGGATCATCTTGTAAACATCAACAATTCGCCTCTTGTGTAATCAACATTTCCGCAATAAATACAGGGTTCAGCCAGCTGCTAGCACCCGAGCAAATGCACCTCGCATGTCTATTCGTGCCTCAATATCCCAATATGCACCTGCAGCACACAGCGCGGACAGCGCTCACTCTCTTTGGTGTAGGATTTTATTCGGATGATCTTGTTAACTTCAACAATTCGCCTCTAGTGTAATCATCAACATTTCCGCAATAAATACACAGTTGAGCCAGATGCTAGCACCCGAGCAAATGCACCTCGCGTGTCTATTCGTGCCTCAATATCCCAATATGCACCTGCACCACACAGCGCGGGCAGCGCTCACTCTCTTCGCTGTAGGATTTTTTTCGGATCATCTTGTCAACTTCAACAATTCGCCTCTAGTGTAATCATCAACATTTCCGCAATAAATACAGGGTTGAGCCAGCTGCTAGCAGCCGAGCAAATGCACATCGCATGTCTATTCGTGCCTCAATATCCCAATATGCACCTGCACCACACAGCGCGGGCAGCGCTCACTCTCTTCGCTGTAGGATTTTATTCGGATCATCTTGTCAACGTCAACAATTCGCCTCTAGTGTAATCATCAACATTTCCGCAATAAATACAAAGTTGAGCCAGCTGCTGGCACCCGAGCAAATGCACCTCGCATGTCTATTCGTTCCTCACTATCCCAATATGCACCTGCAGCACACAGCGCGGGCAGCGCTCACTCTCTTCGCTGTAGGATTTTATTCGGATCATCTTGTCAACATCAACAATTCGCCTCTAGTGTAATCATCAACATTTCCGCAATAAATACACAGTTGAGCCAGCTGCTGGCACCCGAGCAAATGCACCTCGCATGTCTATTCGTTCCTCACTATACCAATATGCACCTGCAGCACACAGCGCGAGCAGTGCTCACTTTCTACGCTGTAGGATTTTATTCGGATCATCTTGTCAACATCAACAATTCGCCTCTAGTGTAATCATCAACATTTCCGCAATAAATACAGTTGAGCCAGCCGCTGGCACCCGAGCAAATGCACCTCGCTTGTCTATTCGTGCCTAACTATCCCAATATGCACCTGCAGCACACAGCGCGGGCAGTGCTCAGTCTCTTCGCTGTAGGATTTTATTCGGATTATCTTGTAAACATCAACAATTCGCCTCTAGTGTAATCAACATTTCCGCAATAAATACAGGGTTGAGCCAGCTGCTAGCACCTGAGCAAATGCACCTCGCATGTCTATTCGTGCCTCAATATCCCAATGTGCACCTGCAGCACACAGCGCGGACAGCGCTCTCTCTTTGGTGTAGGATTTTATTCGTATGATCTTGTTAACTTCAACAATTCGCCTCTAGTGTAATCATCAACATTTCCGCAATAAATACACAGTTGAGCCAGACGCTAGCACCCGAGCAAATGCACCTCGCGTGTCTATTCGTGCCTCAATATCCCAATATGCACCTGCACCACACAGCGCGGGCAGCGCTCACTCTCTTCGCTGTAGGATTTTTTTCGGATCATCTTGTCAACTTCAACAATTCGCCTCTAGTGTAATCATCAACATTTCCGCACTAAATACACAGTTAAGCCAGCTACTGGCACCCGAGTAAATGCACCTCGCTTGTCTATTCGGTCTCGTCGAACGGGCCGAGGCCTTCACGTCAAACAAAGCGCTCGGAAGAGCGCGTGCCCAGCGCCTCGCTAGAGGCGATGGACACAACCACCAGCAAGACGGTGCCACCTGCGCCTAAGGAGCGGCGAGGATTTCTCGATCGCTCCAAAAGAGATAAAACTCCCGTCACGGCGCCTGCAAAGCGCCGGTGAACTAACATCTCCTTTCCAGAACACACAGTATCCAACTCCATCAAAATGGATACACAGATTACGCAATGGAATGTGAGAGGTCTCATCCACAATCTTGACGACGTAACCGAACTTCTACACAAATTTAATCCAAAGGTACTGTGTGTTCAGGAAACGCACTTAAAAGCTACACAGACAAATTTTCTCCGGTCGCACACTATCTTTCGTAAAGATCGTGACGAGGTGAATACCTCATCCGGCGGTGTAGCCATAATTGTCAATAAAACTATTGCTTGCCAACACTTGCCGCTTCGGACGTCCCTCGAGGCGGTTGCAGTTCGAGCAATTCTTTTTAGTAAATTAGTAGTAGTCTGCTCTATATACATACCTCTAAACTATCATATGAGCAAAATAGAGTTCTACGAACTTATTAATCAACTTCCTGAGCGATTTCTCATTGTTGGGGATTTTAAAGCGCATAACAGTCTGTGGGGAGATTCTAGGACTGATTCGAGGGGACGACAGATAGAATCCTTTCTTGTTACGTCCGGTGTATGCCTATTTAATAGGAAAAAACCCACCTACTATAATATTGCGCATAATTCATACTCCTCGATAGATTTAGCGCTTGGATCTTCAATACTTTTTGCCAACTTAGAATGGGATGTCATAGAAAATCCGTTTGGGAGTGACCACTTTCCTATAACTTTAAACTTACTAACACGACCCGACACCCGTCCACAGGTTCCCCGCTGGAAACTTGAATCCGCGGATTGGAAGTCTTTTAAGGAAGGTACTTACTTATCACAAGATTTTATACGCGATTTTAGCATAGATGATGCTGTAGCATATTTTATCGCTTTTATTATTGACGCAGCTGAAAAGTTCATTCCACAAACAAATGGTCACTCATCTAAGAAACGTATTCCTTGGTGGAATGAAGACTGCAGGGATGCACGAAAAAGACAAAATAAGGCATGGGGCAGATTGCGCCAATATCCTACGGCGGAAAATTACATTGCATTTAAACATATCAAGTCGCAAGGACGGTGCACGAGACGGCAGGCTAGAAAAGCAAGCTGGGAGAGGTTTCTCTGGGACATCAATTCCTATATCCAGGAGGCTAAAGTATGGGATGGTCTGAGAAGGCTAAAAGGGCAGGAGATCAACCCATTACCTTTGATTGATAAGCGAGGAAATACCTTGAAAAACCAGGCCGATGCCCTTGGATTACATTTTGCGCGTGTATCAAGTTCCATAAACTATTCAGAAATATTCCTTAAATATAAGCAAATAGCAGAACTTAAGTCAATAAACCGTAAATGCAGAGCAAATCTACCATACAACTGTCCTTTTAATATGGCCGAGCTTAGAGCTGCGTTGACCTCGTGTATGAGCTCTGCACCTGGATTTGACAGAATCATGTATGACATGATTAAAAACCTACACACTGATACACAGATGACACTTCTGGCACTTTTTAACTCTGTTTGGGCTGCTGGATACCTCCCATCCTCATGGAAAGAAGCTATCGTAGTACCGGTCTTGAAACAAGGCAAGGACCCATCCAACGTTTCAAGTTAACGTCCAATAGCACTCACAAGTTGCTTATGCAAACTCTTCGAGAAAATGATAAATCGTCGTCTCCTACATTTCCTTGAATCGAATAAAATACTCGACCCTTACCAATGCGGCTTCAGAGAAGGTAGGTCGACTACTGACCAGCCCGTGCGCATTGAGGCAGGCATTCGCGACGCCTTTATCCACAAGCAGTTTTTTCTTTCTGTTTTCTTAGACATGGAAAAGGCATATGACACGACTTGGAGATATGCAATTTTGCAAGACCTCTCAGAAATGGGTATTCGAGGGAATATGCTGAATGTAATTGAAAGTTACGTATCAAACCGTACATTTCGCGTTAGGGTGGGCAACGCTCTATCCAGGCCATTTACACAAGAAACTGGTGTGCCGCAAGGAGGGGTATTAAGCTGTACCCTTTTTATAACCAAAATGAATTCCTTGCGCTTATCTATACCGCAGAACATGTTTTATTAGGTATGCGTAGATGACGTACAATTAGGCTTCAAGTCATGCAACCTTTCTATCTGTGAGCGACATGTCCAGCTTGGCTTAAACAAAGTTTGTAAATGGGCAGAAGAAAACGGCTTTAAACTGAATCCTGTTAAAAGCTCATGTGTCCTTTTCACACGAAAAAGAGGATTATTTGCAGAGCCCAGTGTAGAACTACATGGACAGTGCATACCAGTTGCCAAACAACACACATTTTTAGGAATCATATTAGATCCAAAACTGACCTTCATTCCACACTTAAAGCACCTAAAACAGAAATGTCTAAAAACAATGAACCTTCTTAAACTCTTATCACATACAACATGGGGCAGCGACAGGAAGTGTCTGATGAACCTGTACAAAAGTCTTATACGCACACGGTTGGATTATGGGGCCATAGTATATCAATCAGCCAGCCCAAGTTCTTTGAAGATGCTTCACCCTGTTCACCACATAGGTATCCGCTTGGCGACCGGTGCCTTCAGGACAAGTCCTGTAGAAAGTCTCTACGGTGAAGCTAATGAGTGGTCCCTTCATCTTCAGAGGTCATACTCCAGTTTCATGTACTTCCTAAAAGTGAACACAAACCGCGACCATCCCTCTTATGTAAGCATAAACGACGTGGCATCTGCAATGCTCTTTAATAATCGACCTGCAGCTACAGAACCATTCCCTCTGCGCATTAGAAAGCTTGCCGAGAATATGCAAGTCCCAATTATACAGCAAAACCTGATGGCCCCAGCTAAGCCATTGCCGCCGTGGCAGTGGAAGCCCATAGAATGCGATATGTCATTCGTAGAGGTGACGAAACACGCCCCAGAGGCACAAATCCGAATGCATTTCTTGGAACTTCAATCTAAGTACTCGTGCATAGAATTTTACCCTGACGCTTCTAAGTCGCATGCCGGCGTGTTTTATGCTGCAATCGGACCATCCTTCCTTCAGTCCGACGGACTGCATCCGGAAACAAGCATATTCACTGCGGAAGCTTATGCAATTCTATATGCTGTTAAACAAATAAAGAAAGCAAAGTTGCACAAAGCCATTATATACACGGACTCTCTAAATTTCGTAAAAGCCCTAATGTTCCTCCGCAATCATCGAAACCCTGTACTTACCGTGCTTTATTCAGTCATTTGCACATCGTACATGTCTCAGCAGCAAGTCATAATATGTTGGGTACCTGGACATAGGGGCATTGAGGGTAATATGCTGGCTGACCAAATAGCCACATCAATTGCATCACAAGATATCCATGCCGCCACTGCACTACCTGCCTGAGATCTAAAGCCTTTCATCCGAAACAAACTCAGAAGCCACTGGCAGCGCTTATGGGATGCTGAGACAAATAATAAGCTTCACTTGATTAAACCAAAACTGTGTTATTGGCATTCTGCAACAAAAACACGACGAACAGATGTCCTATTCTGTCGTCTTAGAATAGGACACACATATGCCACACAGTTTTCTGCTAACTGGAAATGAACCACCATCCTGCGGTAGATGCGGTGAAAGGCTCACCGTCCTCCACGCCCTCCTGGAGTGTCGGGAACCCGAAACAGAGAGAAAGAAACACTTTCCGCTAGCATACCGGCAACACATCCCCCTTCATCCTATAATGTTTCTTGGTAAAGAACCGTTGTTTGACACCAGAGCAGTCCTAAATTTCCTAAGCGATGTTGTCTTACATGTTGTTAGCCCTACGAATTTGTAGCACATCCTCTCTCCAGAGGATGCCGCTGCGATAATATATTTTTTTATATAGCACAGGCCTTCAGACCCTCTCGTTCCAAGGGCTCATTTAGGCAGGAGTGCTTCTTGTAAACGTTTACCTTCATGTATTTTTAAATATCATCATTCTATCACAATGTATCTTTTGTGTAATTAGTTCTCAATAGTCATTGCCATAATTTTTATTACATATAGCTTTTATGCGCTTTACCGAGATTGCTTTTAGGCCCTTTACAGCTACGTCACAATCACTCACGGAATTCATCTACCCACTGCAAATCCATCAACACTGACCTGGCGCTCTTTGGTCATAATTGGCCCTTGCGCCATAAAACAACAAATTAATCATCATCGCTGTTGGATTTTATTCGCAACATCTCGGCAAATGCAAAAATTCGCCTGTAGTGTAATCGTCATCTTTTCCGCAAGAAATACACAGTTTAGCCAGCCGCTGGAAGCCGAGCAAATACAGCTCATACGTCTATTTGTGCTTCACCTCCCCCATATGCAGCTGCAGCACGCGGCTCGGGTGGCGCGTGCTCCGCTCGCTGTTGGATTTTATTCGGAACATCTGGGCAACAGCAAAAATTCGTCTGTAGTGTAATCGTCAACTTTTCGGCAAGGAATGCACAGTTTAGCCAGCCGCTAGGAGCCGAGAAAATGCTGCGCGCTTGTCTATTCGTGCTTCACCTCCCCCATATACTCCTGCATCACACGGCTCGGGTGGCGCGCGCTCTGCTTGGTGTTGGATATTATTTGGAACATTTCGGCTACTGCAAAAATTCGCCTCTAGTGTAATCGTCATCTTTTCCGCAAGAAATAAATAGTTTAGCCAGCCGCTGGAAGCCGAGAAAATGCAGCTCGCATGTCTATTCGTGCTTCACCTCCCCCATATGCACCTGCAGCACACGGCTCGACTGGCGCGCGCTCTCCTCGCTGTTGGATTTTATACCGAACATCTCGGCAACTGCCAAAATTCGCCTGTAGTGTAAATGTGAACTTTTCCGCAAGAAATACACAGTTTAGCCAGCCGCTGGGAGCCGAGCAAATGCATCTCGCATGTCTATTCCTGCTTCACCGCCCCCATATGCACCTGCAACACACGGCTCGACTGGGGCGCGCTCTCCTCGCTGTTGGATTTTATTCCGAACATCTCGGAAACTGCGAAAATTCGCCTGTAGTGTGATTGTCAACTTTTCTGCAAGAAATACACAGTTTAGCCAGCCGCTGGGAGCCGCGCAAATGCAGCTCGCATGTCTATACGTGCTTCACCTCCCCCATATGCACCAGCAGCACACGGCTCTTCTGGCGCGCGCTCCACTCTATATTGGATTTTATTCGGAACATCTCGGCAACTGCAAAAATTCGCCTGTAGTGTAATCGTCAACATTTCGGCAAGAAATACACTGTTTAGCCAGCCACTGGGAGCCGAGCAAGGGCAGCTCGCTTGTCTATACGTGCTTCACCTCCCCCATATGCACCAGCAGCACACGGCTCGACTGGCGCGCGCTCTCCTCGCTGTTGGATTTTATTCGGAACATCTCGGCAACTGCAAAAATTCGCCTGTAGTGTAATCGTGAACTCTTCGGCAAGAAATACATAGTTTAGCCTGCCGCTGGCAGCTGAGCAAATGCAGCTCGCATGTCTATTCGTGCTTCACCTCCCCCATATGCACCTGCAGCACACGGCTCGACTGGCGCGCGCTCTCCTCGCTGTTGGATTTTATTCGGAACATCTCGGCAACTGCGAAAATTTGCCTGTAGTGTAATCGTGAACTCTTCGGCAAGAAATACATAGTTTAGCCTGCCGCTGGCAGCTGAGCAAATGCAGCTCGCATGTCTATTCGTGCTTCACCGCCCCCACATGCAACTGCAGTACGCGGCTCGGGTGGCGCGTGCTCCGCTCGCTGTTGGATTTTATTCGGAACATCTCGGCAACTGCGAAAATCCGACTGTAGTGTAATCGTCAACTTTCCCGCAAGAAATACGCAGTTTAGCCAGCAGCTGGGAGCCGAGCAAATGCAGCTCGCATGTCTATTCGTGCTTCACCGCCCCCATATGCACCTGCAGCACACGTCTCGACTGGCGCGCGCTCTCCTCGCTGTTGGATTTTATTCCGAACTTCTCGGAAACTGCGAAAATTCGCCAGTAGTGTAATCGTCAACTTTTCCGCAAGAAATACACAGTTTAGCCAGCCGCTGGGAGCCGAGAAAATGCAGCTCGCATGTCTATTCGTGCTTTACCGCCCCCATATGCACCTGCAGCACACGGCTCGACTGGCGCGCGCTCTCCTCGCTGTTGGATTTTATTCGGAACATCTCGGCAACTGCAGCAATCGGCCTGTAGTGTAATCGTGAACTTTTCGGCAAGAAATACACAGTTTAGCCAGCAGCTGGGAGCCGAGCAAATGCAGCTCGCATGTCTATTCGTGCTTCACCACCCCCATATGCACCTGCAGCACACGGCTCAACTCGCGCGCGCTCTCCTCCCTGTTCGATTTTATTCCGAACTTCTCGGAAACTGCGAAAATTCGCCAGTAGTGTAATCGTCCACTTTTCCGCAAGAAATACACAGTTTAGCCAGCCTCTGGGCGTGGAGCAAATGCAGCTCGCATGTCTATTCTTGCTTCACCACCCCCATATGCACCTGCAGCACACGGCTCAACTCGCGCGCGCTCTCCTCCCTGTTCGATTTTATTCGGAACATCTCGGCAACTGCGAAAAATTGCCTGTAGTGTAATCGTCACTTTTCCGCAAGAAATACACAGTTTAGCCTGCCGCTGGCAGCTGAGCAAATGCAGCTCGCATGTCTATTCGTGCTTCACCACCCCCTTATGCACCTGCAGCACACGGCTCAACTCGCGCGCGCTCTCCTCCCTGTTCGATTTTATTCGGAACATCTCGGCAACTGCGAAAAATTGCCTGTAGTGTAATCGTCACTTTTCCGCAAGAAATACACAGTTTAGCCTGCCGCTGGCAGCTGAGCAAATGCAGCTCGCATGTCTATTCGTGCTTCACCACCCCCTTATGCACCTGCAGCACACGGCTCAACTCGCGCGCGCTCTCCTCCCTGTTTGATTTTATTCGGAACATCTCGGCAACTGCGAAAAATTGCCTGTAGTGTAATTGTCCACTTTTCCGCAAGAAATACACAGTTTAGCCAGCCACTGGGAGCCGAGCAAGGGCAGCTCGCTTGTCTATACGTGCTTCACCTCCCCCATATGCACCAGCAGCACACGGCTCGACTGGCGCGCGCTCCACTCTATATTGGATTTTATTCGGAACATCTCGGCAACTGCAAAAATTCGCCTGTAGTGTAATCGTCAGCTTTGCCGCAAGAAATACAGAGTTTAGCCAGCCACTGGGAACCGAGCAAATGCAGCTCGCATGTCTATTCGTGCTTCACCGCCCCCATATGCAACTGCAGTACGCGGCTCGGGTGGCGCGTGCTCCGCTCGCTGTTGGATTTTATTCGGAACATCTCGGCAACTGCGAAAATCCGACTGTAGTGTAATCGTCAACTTTCCCGCAAGAAATACGCAGTTTAGCCAGCAGCTGGGAGCCGAGCAAATGCAGCTCGCATGTCTATTCGTGCTTCACCTCCCCCATATCCACCTGCAGCACACGGCTCGACTGGCGCGCGCTCTCCTCTCTGTTGGATTTTATTCGGAACTTCTCGGAAAGTGCGAAAATCCGACTGTAGTGTAATCGTCAACTTTCCCGCAAGAAATACGCAGTTTAGCCAGCAGCTGGGAGCCGAGCAAATGCAGCTCGCATGTCTATTCGTGCTTCACCTCCCCCATATCCACCTGCAGCACACGGCTCGACTGGCGCGCGCTCTCCTCGCTGTTGGATTTTATTCGGAACTTCTCGGAAACTGCGAAAATTCTCCTGTAGTGTAATCGTCAACTTTTCCGCAAGAAATACACAGTTTAGCCAGCCTCTGGGCGCCGAGCAAATGCAGCTCGCATGTCTATTCGTGCTTCACCACCCCCATATGCACCTGCAGCACACGGCTCGACTGGCGCGCGCTCTCCTCGCTGTTGGATTTTATTCCGAACTTCTCGGAAACTGCGAAAATTCGCCTGTAGTGTAATCGTCAACTTTTCCGCAAGAAATACACAGTTTAGCCAGCCTCTGGGCGCCGAGCAAATGCAGCTCGCATGTCTATTCGTGCTTCACCTCCCCCATATGCACCTGCAGCACACGGCTCGACTGGCGCGCGCTCTCCTCGCTGTTGGATTTTATTCGGAACTTCTCGGAAACTGCGAAAATTCTCCTGTAGTGTAATCGTCAACTTTTCCGCAAGAAATACACAGTTTAGCCAGCCTCTGGGTGCCGAGCAAATGCAGCTCGCATGTCTATTCGTGCTTCACCACCCCCATATGCACCTGCAGCACACGGCTCGACTGGCGCGCGCTCTCCTCGCTGTTGGATTTTATTCTGAACTTCTCGGAAACTGCGAAAATTCTCCTGTAGTGTAATCGTCAACTTTTCCGAAAGAAATACACAGTTTAGCCAGCCTCTGGGTGCCGAGCAAATGCAGCTCGCATGTCTATTCGTGCTTCACCACCCCCATATGCACCTGCAGCACACGGCTCGACTGGCGCGCGCTCTCCTCGCTGTTGGATTTTATTCCGAACTTCTCGGAAACTGCGAAAATTCTCCTGTAGTGTAATCGTCAACTTTTCCGAAAGAAATACACAGTTCAGCCAGCCTCTGGGTGCCGAGCAAATGCAGCTCGCATGTCTATTCGTGCTTCACCACCCCCATATGCACCTGCAGCACACGGCTCGACTGTCGCGCGCTCTCCTCGCTGTTGGATTTTATTCGGAACTTCTCGGAAACTGCGAAAATTCTCCTGTAGTGTAATCGTCAACTTTTCCGCAAGAAATACACAGTTTAGCCAGCCTCTGGGTGCCGAGCAAATGCAGCTCGCATGTCTATTCGTGCTTCACCTCCCCCATATGCACCTGCAGCACACGGCTCGACTGGCGCGCGCTCTCCTCGCTGTTGGATTTTATTCCGAACTTCTCGGAAACTGCGAAAATTCTCCTGTAGTGTAATCGTCAACTTTTCCGCAAGAAATACACAGTTTAGCCAGCCTCTGGGCGCCGAGCAAATGCAGCTCGCATGTCTATTCGTGCTTCACCTCCCCCATATGCACCTGCAGCACACGGCTCGACTGGCGCGCGCTCTCCTCGCTGTTGGATTTTATTCGGAACTTCTCGGAAACTGCGAAAATTCTCTTGTAGTGTAATCGTCAACTTTCCCGCAAGAAATACACTGTTTAGCCAGCCACTGGGAGCCGAGCAAGGGCAGCTCGCTTGTCTATACGTGCTTCACCTCCCCCATATGCACCAGCAGCACACGGCTCGACTGGCGCGCGCTCCACTCTATATTGGATTTTATTCGGAACATCTCGGCAACTGCAAAAATTCGCCTGTAGTGTAATCGTCAGTTTTACCGCAAGAAATACACAGTTTAGCCAGCCACTGGGAGCCGAGCAAATGCAGCTCCCATGTCTATTCGTGCTTCACCACCCCCATATGCACCTGCAGCACACGGCTCAACTCGCGCGCGCTCTCCTCCCTGTTCGATTTTATTCGGAACATCTCGGCAACTGCGAAAAATTGCCTGTAGTGTAATCGTCACTTTTCCGCAAGAAATACACAGTTTAGCCTGCCGCTGGCAGCTGAGCAAATGCAGCTCGCATGCCTATTCGTGCTTCACCACCCCCTTATGCACCTGCAGCACACGGCTCAACTCGCGCGCGCTCTCCTCCATGTTCGATTTTATTCGGAACATCTCGGCAACTGCGAAAAATTGCCTGTAGTGTAATTGTCCACTTTTCCGCAAGAAATACACAGTTTAGCCTGCCGCTGGCAGCTGAGCAAATGCAGCTCGCATGTCTATTCGTGCTTCACCACCCCCATATGCACCTGCAGCACACGGCTCGACTGGCGCGCGCTCTCCTCGCTGTTGGATTTTATTCGGAACTTCTCGGAAACTGCGAAAATTCTCTTGTAGTGTAATCGTCAACTTTCCCGCAAGAAATACACTGTTTAGCCAGCCACTGGGAGCCGAGCAAGGGCAGCTCGCTTGTCTATACGTGCTTCACCTCCCCCATATGCACCAGCAGCACACGGCTCGACTGGCGCGCGCTCCACTCTATATTGGATTTTATTCGGAACATCTCGGCAACTGCAAAAATTCGCCTGTAGTGTAATCGTCAGTTTTACCGCAAGAAATACACAGTTTAGCCAGCCACTGGGAGCCGAGCAAATGCAGCTCCCATGTCTATTCGTGCTTCACCACCCCCATATGCACCTGCAGCACACGGCTCAACTCGCGCGCGCTCTCCTCCCTGTTCGATTTTATTCGGAACATCTCGGCAACTGCGAAAAATTGCCTGTAGTGTAATCGTCACTTTTCCGCAAGAAATACACAGTTTAGCCTGCCGCTGGCAGCTGAGCAAATGCAGCTCGCATGCCTATTCGTGCTTCACCACCCCCTTATGCACCTGCAGCACACGGCTCAACTCGCGCGCGCTCTCCTCCATGTTCGATTTTATTCGGAACATCTCGGCAACTGCGAAAAATTGCCTGTAGTGTAATTGTCCACTTTTCCGCAAGAAATACACAGTTTAGCCTGCCGCTGGCAGCTGAGCAAATGCAGCTCGCATGTCTATTCGTGCTTCACCACCCCCATATGCACCTGCAGCACACGGCTCGACTGGCGCGCGCTCTCCTCGCTGTTGGATTTTATTCGGAACATCTCGGCAACTGCGAAAATTCGCCTGTAGTGTAATCGTCAACTTTCCCGCAAGAAATACACTGTTTAGGAAGCCACTGGGAGCCGAGCAAGGGCAGCTCGCTTGTCTATACGTGCTTCACCTCCCCCATATGCACCAGCAGCACACGGCTCGACTGGCGCGCGCTCCACTCTATATTGGATTTTATTCGGAACATCTCGGCAACTGCAAAAATTCGCCTGTAGTGTAATCGTCAGCTTTGCCGCAAGAAATACAGAGTTTAGCCAGCCACTGGGAGCCGAGCAAATGCAGCTCCCGTGTCTATACGTGCTTGACCTCCCCCACATGCAACTGCAGTACGCGGCTCGGGTGGCGCGTGCTCCGCTCGCTGTTGGATTTTATTCGGAACATCTCGGCAACTGCGAAAATCCGCCTGTAGTGTAATCGTCAACTTTCCCGCAAGAAATACGCAGTTTAGCCAGCAGCTGGGAGCCGAGCAAATGCAGCTCGCATGTCTATTCGTGCTTCACCTCCCCCATATGCACCTGTAGCACACGGCTCCACTGGCGCGCGCTCTCCTCCCTGTTGGATTTTATTCGGAACATCTCGGCAACTGCGAAAATTTGCCTGTAGTTTAATCGTCAACATTTCCGCAAGAAATACACAGTTTAGCCTGCCGCTGGCACCTGAGCAAATGCAGCTCGCATGTCTATTCGTGCTTCACCACCCCCATATGCACCTGGAGCACACGGCTCGACTGGCGCGCGCTCTCCTCCCTGTTCGATTTTATTCCGAACTTCTCGGAAACTGCGAAAATTCTCCTGTAGTGTAATCGTCAACTTTTCCGCAAGAAATACACAGTTTAGCCAGCCTCTGGGCGCCGAGCAAATGCAGCTCGCATGTCTATTCGTGCTTCACCTCCCCCATATGCACCTGCAGCACACGGCTCGACTGGCGCGCGCTCTCCTCCCTGTTCGATTTTATTCGGAACTTCTCGGAAACTGCGAAAATTCTCCTGTAGTGTAATCGTCAACTTTTCCGCAAGAAATACACAGTTTAGACAGCCTCTGGGCGCCGAGCAAATGCAGCTCGCATGTCTATTCGTGCTTCACCACCCCCATATGCACCTGCAGCACACGGCTCGACTGGCGCGCGCTCTCCTCCCTGTTGGATTTTATTCCGAACTTTTCGGAAACTGCGAAAATTCTCCTGTAGTGTAATCGTCAACTTTTCCGCAAGAAATACACAGTTTAGCCAGCCTCTGGGCGCCGAGCAAATGCAGCTCGCATGTCTATTCGTGCTTCACCACCCCCATATGCACCTGCAGCACATGGCTCGACTGGCGCGCGCTCTCCTCGCTGTTGGATTTTATTCCGAACTTCTCGGAAACTGCGAAAATTCGCCTGTAGTGTAATCGTCCACTTTTCCGCAAGAAATACAGTTTAGCCAGCCTCTGGGCGTGGAGCAAATGCAGCTCGCATGTCTATTCATGCTTCACCACCCCCATATGCACCTGCAGCACACGGCTCAACTGGCGCGCGCTCTCCTCCCTGTTCGATTTTATTCGGAACATCTCGGCAACTGCGAAAATTCGCCTGTAGTGTAATCGTCAACTTTCCCGCAAGAAATACGCAGTTTAGCCAGCAGCTGGGAGGCGAGCAAATGCAGCTCGCATGTCTATTCGTGCTTCACCGCCCCCATATGCACCTGCAGCACACGGCTCGACTGGCGTGCGCTCTCCTCGCTGTTGGATTTTATTCGGAACATCTCGGCAACTGCGAAAATTTGCCTGTAGTTTAATCGTCCTTTTCCACAAGAAATACGCAGTTTAGCCAGCAGCTGGGAGGCGAGCAAATGCAGCTCGCATGTCTATTCGTGCTTCACCACCCCCATATGCACCTGCAGCACACGGCTCAACTGGCGCGCGCTCTCCTCCCTGTTCGATTTTATTCGGAACATCTCGGCAACTGCGAAAATTCTCCTGTAGTGCAATCGTCAACTTTTCCGCAAGAAATACACAGTTTAGACAGCCTCTGGGCGCCGAGCAAATGCAGCTCGCATGTCTATTCGTGCTTCACCACCCCCATATGCACCTGCAGCACACGGCTCGACTGGCGCGCGCTCTCCTCCCTGTTCGATTTTATTCGGAACTTCTCGGAAACTGCGAAAATTCGCCTGTAGTGTAATCGTCCACTTTTCCGCAAGAAATACACAGTTTAGCCAGCCTCTGGGCGTGGAGCAAATGCAGCTCGCATGTCTATTCATGCTTCACCACCCCCATGTGCACCTGCAGCACACGGCTCAACTGGCGCGCGCTCTCCTCCCTGTTCGATTTTATTCGGAACATCTCGGCAACTGCGAAAATTCGCCTGTAGTGTAATCGTCAACTTTCCCGCAAGAAATACGCAGTTTAGCCAGCAGCTGGGAGGCGAGCAAATGCAGCTCGCATGTGTATTCGTGCTTCACCACCCCCATAAGCACCTGCAGCACATGGCTCGACTGGCGTGCGCTCTCCTCGCTGTTGGATTTTATTCCGAACTTCTCGGAAACTGCGAAAATTCGCCTGTAGTGTAATCGTCCACTTTTCCGCAAGAAATACACAGTTTAGCCAGCCTCTGGGCGTGGAGCAAATGCAGCTCGCATGTCTATTCATGCTTCACCACCCCCATATGCACCTGCAGCACACGGCTCAACTCGCGCGCGCTCTCCTCCCTGTTCGATTTTATTCGGAACATCTCGGCAGCTGCGAAAAATTGCCTGTAGTGTAATCGTCACTTTTCCGCAAGAAATACACAGTTTAGCCTGCCGCTGGCAGCTGAGCAAATGCAGCTCGCATGTCTATTCGTGCTTCACCACCCCCTTATGCACCTGCAGCACACGGCTCAACTCGCGCGCGCTCTCCTCCCTGTTCGATTTTATTCGGAACATCTCGGCAACTGCGAAAAATTGCCTGTAGTGTAATCGTCACTTTTCCGCAAGAAATACACAGTTTAGCCTGCCGCTGGCAGCTGAGCAAATGCAGCTCGCATGTCTATTCGTGCTTCACCACCCCCTTATGCACCTGCAGCACACGGCTCAACTCGCGCGCGCTCTCCTCCCTGTTCGATTTTATTCGGAACATCTCGGCAACTGCGAAAAATTGCCTGTAGTGTAATTGTCCACTTTTCCGCAAGAAATACACAGTTTAGCCAGCCTCTGGGCGCCGAGCAAATGCAGCTCGCATGTCTATTCGTGCTTCACCTCCCCCATATGCACCTGCAGCACACGGCTCGACTGGCGCGCGCTCTCCTCCCTGTTCGATTTAATTCGGAACTTCTCGGAAACTGCGAAAATTCGCCTGTAGTGTAATCGTCCACTTTTCCGCAAGAAATACACAGTTTAGCCAGCCTCTGGGCGTGGAGCAAATGCAGCTCGCATGTCTATTCATGCTTCACCACCCCCATATGCACCTGCAGCACACGGCTCAACTGGCGCGCGCTCTCCTCCCTGTTCGATTTTATTCGGAACATCTCGGCAACTGCGAAAATTCGCCTGTAGTGTAATCGTCAACTTTCCCGCAAGAAATACGCAGTTTAGCCAGCAGCTGGGAGGCGAGCAAATGCAGCTCGCATGTCTATTCGTGCTTCACCACCCCCATAAGCACCTGCAGCACATGGCTCGACTGGCGCGCGCTCTCCTCGCTGTTGGATTTTATTCCGAACTTCTCGGAAACTGCGAAAATTCGCCTGTAGTGTAATCGTCCACTTTTCCGCAAGAAATACACAGTTTAGCCAGCCTCTGGGCGTGGAGCAAATGCAGCTCGCATGTCTATTCATGCTTCACCACCCCCATATGCACCTGCAGCACACGGCTCAACTCGCGCGCGCTCTCCTCCCTGTTCGATTTTATTCGGAACATCTCGGCAACTGCGAAAAATTGCCTGTAGTGTAATCGTCACTTTTCCGCAAGAAATACACAGTTTAGCCTGCCGCTGGCAGCTGAGCAAATGCAGCTCGCATGTCTATTCGTGCTTCACCACCCCCTTATGCACCTGCAGCACACGGCTCAACTCGCGCGCGCTCTCCTCCCTGTTCGATTTTATTCGGAACATCTCGGCAACTGCGAAAAATTGCCTGTAGTGTAATCGTCACTTTTCCGCAAGAAATACACAGTTTAGCCTGCCGCTGGCAGCTGAGCAAATGCAGCTCGCATGTCTATTCGTGCTTCACCACCCCCTTATGCACCTGCAGCACACGGCTCAACTCGCGCGCGCTCTCCTCCCTGTTCGATTTTATTCGGAACATCTCGGCAACTGCGAAAAATTGCCTGTAGTGTAATTGTCCACTTTTCCGCAAGAAATACACAGTTTAGCCAGCCTCTGGGCGCCGAGCAAATGCAGCTCGCATGTCTATTCGTGCTTCACCTCCCCCATATGCACCTGCAGCACACGGCTCGACTGGCGCGCGCTCTCCTCCCTGTTCGATTTTATTCGGAACTTCTCGGAAACTGCGAAAATTCGCCTGTAGTGTAATCGTCCACTTTTCCGCAAGAAATACACAGTTTAGCCAGCCTCTGGGCGTGGAGCAAATGCAGCTCGCATGTCTATTCATGCTTCACCACCCCCATATGCACCTGCAGCACACGGCTCAACTGGCGCGCGCTCTCCTCCCTGTTCGATTTTATTCGGAACATCTCGGCAACTGCGAAAATTCGCCTGTAGTGTAATCGTCAACTTTCCCGCAAGAAATACGCAGTTTAGCCAGCAGCTGGGAGGCGAGCAAATGCAGCTCGCATGTCTATTCGTGCTTCACCGCCCCCATATGCACCTGCAGCACACGGCTCGACTGGCGTGCGCTCTCCTCGCTGTTGGATTTTATTCGGAACATCTCGGCAACTGCGAAAATTTGCCTGTAGTTTAATCGTCCTTTTCCACAAGAAATACGCAGTTTAGCCAGCAGCTGGGAGGCGAGCAAATGCAGCTCGCATGTCTATTCGTGCTTCACCACCCCCATATGCACCTGCAGCACACGGCTCAACTGGCGCGCGCTCTCCTCCCTGTTCGATTTTATTCGGAACATCTCGGCAACTGCGAAAATTCTCCTGTAGTGTAATCGTCAACTTTTCCGCAAGAAATACACAGTTTAGACAGCCTCTGGGCGCCGAGCAAATGCAGCTCGCATGTCTATTCGTGCTTCACCACCCCCATATGCACCTGCAGCACACGGCTCGACTGGCGCGCGCTCTCCTCCCTGTTGGATTTTATTCCGAACTTCTCGGAAACTGCGAAAATTCTCCTGTAGTGTAATCGTCAACTTTTCCGCAAGAAATACACAGTTTAGCCAGCCTCTGGGCGCCGAGCAAATGCAGCTCGCATGTCTATTCGTGCTTCACCTCCCCCATATGCACCTGCAGCACACGGCTCGACTGGCGCGCGCTCTCGTCCCTGTTGGATTTTATTCCGAACTTCTCGGAAACTGCGAAAATTCTCCTGTAGTGTAATCGTCAACTTTTCCGCAAGAAATACACAGTTTAGCCAGCCTCTGGGCGCCGAGCAAATGCAGCTCGCATGTCTATTCGTGCTTCACCACCCCCATATGCACCTGCAGCACATCGCTCGACTGGCGCGCGCTCTCCTCGCTGTTGGATTTTATTCCGAACTTCTCGGAAACTGCGAAAATTCGCCTGTAGTGTAATCGTCCACTTTTCCGCAAGAAATACACAGTTTAGCCAGCCTCTGGGCGTGGAGCAAATGCAGCTCGCATGTCTATTCATGCTTCGCCACCCCCATATGCACCTGCAGCACACGGCTCAACTCGCGCGCGCTCTCCTCCCTGTTCGATTTTATTCGGAACATCTCGGCAACTGCGAAAAATTGCCTGTAGTGTAATCGTCACTTTTCCGCAAGAAATACACAGTTTAGCCTGCCGCTGGCAGCTGAGCAAATGCAGCTCGCATGTCTATTCGTGCTTCACCACCCCCTTATGCACCTGCAGCACACGGCTCAACTCGCGCGCGCTCTCCTCCCTGTTCGATTTTATTCGGAACATCTCGGCAACTGCGAAAAATTGCCTGTAGTGTAATCGTCACTTTTCCGCAAGAAATACACAGTTTAGCCTGCCGCTGGCAGCTGAGCAAATGCAGCTCGCATGTCTATTCGTGCTTCACCACCCCCTTATGCACCTGCAGCACACGGCTCAACTCGCGCGCGCTCTCCTCCCTGTTCGATTTTATTCGGAACATCTCGGCAACTGCGAAAAATTGCCTGTAGTGTAATTGTCCACTTTTCCGCAAGAAATACACAGTTTAGCCAGCCTCTGGGCGCCGAGCAAATGCAGCTCGCATGTCTATTCGTGCTTCACCTCCCCCATATGCACCTGCAGCACACGGCTCGACTGGCGCGCGCTCTCCTCCCTGTTCGATTTTATTCGGAACTTCTCGGAAACTGCGAAAATTCTCCTGTAGTGTAATCGTCAACTTTTCCGCAAGAAATACACAGTTTAGCCAGCCTCTGGGCGCCGAGCAAATGCAGCTCGCATGTCTATTCGTGCTTCACCTCCCCCATATGCACCTGCAGCACACGGCTCGACTGGCGCGCGCTCTCCTCCCTGTTGGATTTTATTCCGAACTTCTCGGAAACTGCGAAAATTCTCCTGTGGTGTAATCGTCAACTTTTCCGCAAGAAATACACAGTTTAGCCAGCCTCTGGGCGCCGAGCAAATGCAGCTCGCATGTCTATTCGTGCTTCACCTCCCCCATATGCACCTGCAGCACACGGCTCGACTGGCGCGCGCTCTCCTCGCTGTTGGATTTTATTCGGAACATCTCGGCAACTGCGAAAATTCGCCTGTAGTGTAATCGTCAACTTTCCCGCAAGAAATACGCAGTTTAGCCAGCAGCTGGGAGGCGAGCAAGTGCAGCTCGCATGTCTATTCGTGCTTCACCACCCCCATATGCACCTGCAGCACACGGCTCAACTGGCGCGCGCTCTCCTCCCTGTTCGATTTTATTCGGAACATCTCGGCAACTGCGAAAATTCGCCTGTAGTGTAATCGTCAACTTTCCCGCAAGAAATACGCAGTTTAGCCAGCAGCTGGGAGGCGAGCAAATGCAGCTCTCATGTCTATTCGTGCTTCACCGCCCCCATATGCACCTGCAGCACACGGCTCGACTGGCGCGCGCTCTCCTCGCTGTTGGATTTTATTCGGAACATCTCGGCAACTGCGAAAATTTTCCTGTAGTTTAATCGTCAACATTTCCGCAAGAAATACACAGTTTAGCCTGCCGCTGGCACCTGAGCAAATGCAGCTCGCATGTCTATTCGTGCTTCACTACCCCCATATGCACCTGCAGCACACGGCTCAACTGGCGCGCGCTCTCCTCCCTGTTCGATTTTATTCGGAACATCTCGGCAACTGCGAAAATTTGCCTGTAGTTTAATCGTCCTTTTCCACAAGAAATACGCAGTTTAGCCAGCAGCTGGGAGGCGAGCAAATGCAGCTCGCATGTCTATTCGTGCTTCACCACCCCCATATGCACCTGCAGCACACGGCTCAACTAGCGCGCGCTCTCCTCCCTGTTCGATTTTATTCGGAACATCTCGGCAACTGCGAAAATTCGCCTGTAGTGTAATCGTCAACTTTCCCGCAAGAAATACGCAGTTTAGCCAGCAGCTGGGAGGCGAGCAAATGCAGCTCGCATGTCTATTCGTGCTTCACCGCCCCCATATGCACCTGCAGCACACGGCTCGACTGGCGCGCGCTCTCCTCGCTGTTGGATTTTATTCGGAACATCTCGGCAACTGCGAAAATTTGCCTGTAGTTTAATCGTCAACATTTCCGCAAGAAATACACAGTTTAGCCTGCCGCTGGCACCTGAGCAAATGCAGCTCGCATGTCTATTCGTGCTTCACCGCCCCCATATGCAACTGCAGTACGCGGCTCGGGTGGCGCGTGCTCCGCTCGCTGTTGGATTTTATTCGGAACATCTCGGCAACTGCGAAAATCCGCCTGTAGTGTAATCGTCAACTTTCCCGCAAGAAATACGCAGTTTAGCCAGCAGCTGGGAGCCGAGCAAATGCAGCTCGCATGTCTATTCGTGCTTCACCTCCCCCATATGCACCTGCAGCACACGGCTCGACTGGCGCGCGCTCTCCTCCCTGTTCGATTTTATTCGGAACTTCTCGGAAACTGCGAAAATTTGCCTGTAGTTTAATCGTCAACTTTTCCGCAAGAAATACACAGTTTAGACAGCTTCTGGGCGCCGAGCAAATGCAGCTTGCATGTCTATTCGTGCTTGACCTCCCCCATATGCACCTGGAGCACACGGCTCGACTGGCGCGCGCTCTCCTCCCTGTTGGATTTTATTCGGAACATCTCGGCAACTGCGAAAATTTGCCTGTAGTTTAATCGTCAACTTTTCCGCAAGAAATACACAGTTTAGACAGCCTCTGGGCGCCGAGCAAATGCAGCTCGCATGTCTATTCGTGCTTCACCTCCCCCATATGCACCTGCAGCACACGGCTCGACTGGCGCGCGCTCTCCTCCCTGTTCGATTTTATTCGGAACTTCTCGGAAACTGCGAAAATTCTCCTGTAGTGTAATCGTCAACTTTTCCGCAAGAAATACACAGTTTAGACAGCCGCTGGCAGCTGAGCAAATGCAGCTCGCATGTCTATTCGTGCTTCACCTCCCCCATATGCACCTGCAGCACACGGCTCGACTGGCGCGCGCTCTCCTCCCTGTTGGATTTTATTCCGAACTTCTCGGCAACTGCGAAAAATTGCCTGTAGTGTAATCGTCACTTTTCCGCAAGAAATAGACAGTTTAGCCTGCCGCTGGCAGCTGAGCAAATGCAGCTCGCATGTCTATTCGTGCTTCACCACCCCCTTATGCACCTGCAGCACACGGCTCAACTCGCGCGCGCTCTCCTCCCTGTTCGATTTTATTCGGAACATCTCGGCAACTGCGAAAAATTGCCTGTAGTGTAATCGTCACTTTTCCGCAAGAAATACACAGTTTAGCCTGCCGCTGGCAGCTGAGCAAATGCAGCTCGCATGTCTATTCGTGCTTCACCACCCCCTTATGCACCTGCAGCACACGGCTCAACTCGCGCGCGCTCTCCTCCCTGTTCGATTTTATTCGGAACATCTCGGCAACTGCGAAAAATTGCCTGTAGTGTAATTGTCCACATTTCCGCAAGAAATACACAGTTTAGCCAGCCTCTGGGCGCCGAGCAAATGCAGCTCGCATGTCTATTCGTGCTTCACCTCCCCCATATGCACCTGCAGCACACGGCTCGACTGGCGCGCGCTCTCCTCCCTGTTCGATTTTATTCGGAACTTCTCGGAAACTGCGAAAATTCGCCTGTAGTGTAATCGTCCACTTTTCCGCAAGAAATACACAGTTTAGCCAGCCTCTGGGCGTGGAGCAAATGCAGCTCGCATGTCTATTCATGCTTCACCACCCCCATATGCACCTGCAGCACACGGCTCAACTGGCGCGCGCTCTCCTCCCTGTTCGATTTTATTCGGAACATCTCGGCAACTGCGAAAATTCGCCTGTAGTGTAATCGTCAACTTTCCCGCAAGAAATACGCAGTTTAGCCAGCAGCTGGGAGGCGAGCAAATGCAGCTCGCATGTCTATTCGTGCTTCACCGCCCCCATATGCACCTGCAGCACACGGCTCGACTGGCGTGCGCTCTCCTCGCTGTTGGATTTTATTCGGAACATCTCGGCAACTGCGAAAATTTGCCTGTAGTTTAATCGTCCTTTTCCACAAGAAATACGCAGTTTAGCCAGGAGCTGGGAGGCGAGCAAATGCAGCTCGCATGTCTATTCGTGCTTCACCACCCCCATATGCACCTGCAGCACACGGCTCAACTGGCGCGCGCTCTCCTCCCTGTTCGATTTTATTCGGAACATCTCGGCAACTGCGAAAATTCTCCTGTAGTGTAATCGTCAACTTTTCCGCAAGAAATACACAGTTTAGACAGCCTCTGGGCGCCGAGCAAATGCAGCTCGCATGTCTATTCGTGCTTCACCACCCCCATATGCACCTGCAGCACACGGCTCGACTGGCGCGCGCTCTCCTCCCTGTTGGATTTTATTCCGAACTTCTCGGAAACTGCGAAAATTCGCCTGTAGTGTAATCGTCCACTTTTCCGCAAGAAATACACAGTTTAGCCAGCCTCTGGGCGTGGAGCAAATGCAGCTCGCATGTCTATTCATGCTTCACCACCCCCATATGCACCTGCAGCACACGGCTCAACTCGCGCGCGCTCTCCTCCCTGTTCGATTTTATTCGGAACATCTCGGCAACTGCGAAAAATTGCCTGTAGTGTAATCGTCACTTTTCCGCAAGAAATACACAGTTTAGCCTGCCGCTGGCTGCTGAGCAAATGCAGCTCGCATGTCTATTCGTGCTTCACCACCCCCTTATGCACCTGCAGCACACGGCTCAACTCGCGCGCGCTCTCCTCCCTGTTCGATTTTATTCGGAACATCTCGGCAACTGCGAAAAATTGCCTGTAGTGTAATCGTCACTTTTCCGCAAGAAATACACAGTTTAGCCTGCCGCTGGCAGCTGAGCAAATGCAGCTCGCATGTCTATTCGTGCTTCACCACCCCCTTATGCACCTGCAGCACACGGCTCAACTCGCGCGCGCTCTCCTCCCTGTTCGATTTTATTCGGAACATCTCGGCAACTGCGAAAAATTGCCTGTAGTGTAATTGTCCACTTTTCCGCAAGAAATACACAGTTTAGCCAGCCTCTGGGCGCCGAGCAAATGCAGCTCGCATGTCTATTCGTGCTTCACCTCCCCCATATGCACCTGCAGCACACGGCTCGACTGGCGCGCGCTCTCCTCCCTGTTCGATTTTATTCGGAACTTCTCGGAAACTGCGAAAATTCTCCTGTAGTGTAATCGTCAACTTTTCCGCAAGAAATACACAGTTTAGCCAGCCTCTGGGCGCCGAGCAAATGCAGCTCGCATGTCTATTCGTGCTTCACCTCCCCCATATGCACCTGCAGCACACGGCTCGACTGGCGCGCGCTCTCCTCCCTGTTGGATTTTATTCCGAACTTCTCGGAAACTGCGAAAATTCTCCTGTGGTGTAATCGTCAACTTTTCAGCAAGAAATACACAGTTTAGCCAGCCTCTGGGCGCCGAGCAAATGCAGCTCGCATGTCTATTCGTGCTTCACCTCCCCCATATGCACCTGCAGCACACGGCTCGACTGGCGCGCGCTCTCCTCGCTGTTGGATTTTATTCGGAACATCTCGGCAACTGCGAAAATTCGCCTGTAGTGTAATCGTCAACTTTCCCGCAAGAAATACGCAGTTTAGCCAGCAGCTGGGAGGCGAGCAAGTGCAGCTCGCATGTCTATTCGTGCTTCACCACCCCCATATGCACCTGCAGCACACGGCTCAACTGGCGCGCGCTCTCCTCCCTGTTCGATTTTATTCGGAACATCTCGGCAACTGCGAAAATTCGCCTGTAGTGTAATCGTCAACTTTCCCGCAAGAAATACGCAGTTTAGCCAGCAGCTGGGAGGCGAGCAAATGCAGCTCTCATGTCTATTCGTGCTTCACCGCCCCCATATGCACCTGCAGCACACGGCTCGACTGGCGCGCGCTCTCCTCGCTGTTGGATTTTATTCGGAACATCTCGGCAACTGCGAAAATTTTCCTGTAGTTTAATCGTCAACATTTCCGCAAGAAATACACAGTTTAGCCTGCCGCTGGCACCTGAGCAAATGCAGCTCGCATGTCTATTCGTGCTTCACCACCCCCATATGCACCTGCAGCACACGGCTCAACTGGCGCGCGCTCTCCTCCCTGTTCGATTTTATTCGGAACATCTCGGCAACTGCGAAAATTTGCCTGTAGTTTAATCGTCCTTTTCCACAAGAAATACGCAGTTTAGCCAGCAGCTGGGAGGCGAGCAAATGCAGCTCGCATGTCTATTCGTGCTTCACCACCCCCATATGCACCTGCAGCACACGGCTCAACTGGCGCGCGCTCTCCTCCCTGTTCGATTTTATTCGGAACATCTCGGCAACTGCGAAAATTCGCCTGTAGTGTAATCGTCAACTTTCCCGCAAGAAATACGCAGTTTAGCCAGCAGCTGGGAGGCGAGCAAATGCAGCTCGCATGTCTATTCGTGCTTCACCGCCCCCATATGCACCTGCAGCACACGGCTCGACTGGCGCGCGCTCTCCTCGCTGTTGGATTTTATTCGGAACATCTCGGCAACTGCGAAAATTTGCCTGTAGTTTAATCGTCAACATTTCCGCAAGAAATACACAGTTTAGCCTGCCGCTGGCACCTGAGCAAATGCAGCTCGCATGTCTATTCGTGCTTCACCACCCCCATATGCACCTGCATCACACGGCTGAACTGGCGCGCGCTCTCCTCCCTGTTCGATTTTATTCGGAACATCTCGGCAACTGCGAAAATTCGCCTGTAGTGTAATCGTCCTTTTCCACAAGAAATACACAGTTTAGCCAGCCACTGGGAGCCGAGCAAATGCAGCTCGCATGTCTATTCGTGCTTCACCGCCCCCATATGCACCTGCAGCACACGGCTCGACTGGCGCGCGCTCTCCTCGCTGTTGGATTTTATTCGGAACATCTCGGCAACTGCGAAAATTTGCCTGTAGTTTAATCGTCAACATTTCCGCAAGAAATACACAGTTTAGCCTGCCGCTGGCACCTGAGCAAATGCAGCTCGCATGTCTATTCGTGCTTCACCGCCCCCATATGCAACTGCAGTACGCGGCTCGGGTGGCGCGTGCTCCGCTCGCTGTTGGATTTTATTCGGAACATCTCGGCAACTGCGAAAATCCGCCTGTAGTGTAATCGTCAACTTTCCCGCAAGAAATACGCAGTTTAGCCAGCAGCTGGGAGCCGAGCAAATGCAGCTCGCATGTCTATTCGTGCTTCACCTCCCCCATATGCACCTGCAGCACACGGCTCGACTGGCGCGCGCTCTCCTCCCTGTTCGATTTTATTCGGAACTTCTCGGAAACTGCGAAAATTTGCCTGTAGTTTAATCGTCAACTTTTCCGCAAGAAATACACAGTTTAGACAGCCTCTGGGCGCCGACCAAATGCAGCTTGCATGTCTATTCGTGCTTCACCTCCCCCATATGCACCTGGAGCACACGGCTCGACTGGCGCGCGCTCTCCTCCCTGTTGGATTTTATTCGGTACATCTCGGCAACTGCGAAAATTTGCCTGTAGTTTAATCGTCAACTTTTCCGCAAGAAATACACAGTTTAGACAGCCTCTGGGCGCCGAGCAAATGCAGCTCGCATGTCTATTCGTGCTTCACCTCCCCCATATGCACCTGCAGCACACGGCTCGACTGGCGCGCGCTCTCCTCCCTGTTCGATTTTATTCGGAACTTCTCGGAAACTGCGAAAATTCTCCTGTAGTGTAATCGTCCACTTTTCCGCAAGAAATACACAGTTTAGCCTGCCGCTGGCAGCTGAGCAAATGCAGCTCGCATGTCTATTCGTGCTTCACCTCCCCCATATGCACCTGCAGCACACGGCTCGACTGGCACGCGCTCTCCTCCCTGTTGGATTTTGTTCCGAACTTCTCGGAAACTGCGAAAATTCTCCTGTAGTGTAATCGTCAACTTTTCCGCAAGAAATACACAGTTTAGCTAGCCTCTGGGCGCCGAGCAAATGCAGCTCGCATGTCTATTCGTGCTTCACCTCCCCCATATGCACCTGCAGCACACGGCTCGACTGGCGCGCGCTCTCCTCGCTGTTGGATTTTATTCGGAACATCTCGGCAACTGCGAAAATCCGCCTGTAGTGTAATCGTCAACTTTCCCGCAAGAAATACGCAGTTTAGCCAGCAGCTGGGCGCCGAGCAAATGCAGCTCGCATGTCTATTCGTGCTTCACCACCCCCATATGCACCTGCAGCACACGGCTCAACTCGCGCGCGCTCTCCTCCCTGTTCGATTTTATTCGGAACATCTCGGCAACTGCGAAAAATTGCCTGTAGTGTAATCGTCCACTTTTCCGCAAGAAATACACAGTTTAGCCTGCCGCTGGCAGCTGAGCAAATGCAGCTCGCATGTCTATTCGTGCTTCACCTCCCCCATATGCACCTGCAGCACACGGCTCGACTGGCGCGCGCTCTCCTCCCTGTTGGATTTTATTCCGAACTTCTCGGAAACTGCGAAAATTCTCCTGTAGTGTAATCGTCAACTTTTCCGCAAGAAATACACAGTTTAGCTAGCCTCTGGGCGCCGAGCAAATGCAGCTCGCATGTCTATTCGTGCTTCACCTCCCCCATATGCACCTGCAGCACACGGCTCGACTGGCGCGCGCTCTCCTCGCTGTTGGATTTTATTCGGAACATCTCGGCAACTGCGAAAATCCGCCTGTAGTGTAATCGTCAACTTTCCCGCAAGAAATACGCAGTTTAGCCAGCAGCTGGGAGCCGAGCAAATGCAGCTCGCATGTCTATTCGTGCTTCACCACCCCCATATGCACCTGCAGCACACGGCTCAACTCGCGCGCGCTCTCCTCCCTGTTCGATTTTATTCGGAACATCTCGGCAACAGCGAAAATTCGCCTGTAGTGTAATCGTCAACTTTTCCACAAGAAATACACAGTTTAGCCAGCCACTGGGAGCCGAGCAAATGCAGCTCGCATGTCTATTCGTGCTTCACCGCCCCCATATGCACCTGCAGCACACGGCTCAACTCGCGCGCGCTCTCCTCCCTGTTCGATTTTATTCGGAACATCTCGGCAACTGCGAAAAATTGCCTGTAGTGTAATCGTCCACTTTTCCGCAAGAAATACACAGTTTAGCCTGCCGCTGGCAGCTGAGCAAATGCAGCTCGCATGTCTATTCGTGCTTCACCTCCCCCATATGCACCTGCAGCACACGGCTCGACTGGCGCGCGCTCTCCTCCCTGTTGGATTTTATTCCGAACTTCTCGGAAACTGCGAAAATTCTCCTGTAGTGTAATCGTCAACTTTTCCGCAAGAAATACACAGTTTAGCTAGCCTCTGGGCGCCGAGCAAATGCAGCTCGCATGTCTATTCGTGCTTCACCTCCCCCATATGCACCTGCAGCACACGGCTCGACTGGCGCGCGCTCTCCTCGCTGTTGGATTTTATTCGGAACATCTCGGCAACTGCGAAAATCCGCCTGTAGTGTAATCGTCAACTTTCCCGCAAGAAATACGCAGTTTAGCCAGCAGCTGGGAGCCGAGCAAATGAAGCTCGCATGTCTATTCGTGCTTCACCACCCCCATATGCACCTGCAGCACAAGGCTCAACTCGCGCGCGCTCTCCTCCCTGTTCGATTTTATTCGGAACATCTCGGCAACAGCGAAAATTCGCCTGTAGTGTAATCGTCAACTTTTCCACAAGAAATACACAGTTTAGCCAGCCACTGGGAGCCGAGCAAATGCAGCTCGCATGTCTATTCGTGCTTCACCACCCCCATATGCACCTGCAGCACACGGCTCAACTCGCGCGCGCTCTCCTCCCTGTTCGATTTTATTCGGAACATCTCGGCAACTGCGAAAAATTGCCTGTAGTGTAATCGTCCACTTTTCCGCAAGAAATACACAGTTTAGCCTGCCGCTGGCAGCTGAGCAAATGCAGCTCGCATGTCTATTCGTGCTTCACCTCCCCCATATGCACCTGCAGCACACGGCTCGACTGGCGCGCGCTCTCCTCCCTGTTGGATTTTATTCCGAACTTCTCGGAAACTGCGAAAATTCTCCTGTAGTGTAATCGTCAACTTTTCCGCAAGAAATACACAGTTTAGCTAGCCTCTGGGCGCCGAGCAAATGCAGCTCGCATGTCTATTCGTGCTTCACCTCCCCCATACGCACCTGCAGCACACGGCTCGACTGGCGCGCGCTCTCCTCGCTGTTGGATTTTATTCGGAACATCTCGGCAACTGCGAAAATCCGCCTGTAGTGTAATCGTCAACTTTCCCGCAAGAAATACGCAGTTTAGCCAGCAGCTGGGAGCCGAGCAAATGCAGCTCGCATGTCTATTCGTGCTTCACCACCCCCATATGCACCTGCAGCACACGGCTCAACTGGCGCGCGCTCTCCTCCCTGTTCGATTTTATTCGGAACATCTCGGCAACAGCGAAAATTCGCCTGTAGTGTAATCGTCAACTTTTCCACAAGAAATACAGAGTTTAGCCAGCCACTGGGAGCCGAGCAAATGCAGCTCGCATGTCTGTTCGTGCTTCACCGCCCCCATATGCACCTGCAGCACACGGCTCGACTGGCGCGCGCTCTCCTCGCTGTTCGATTTTATGCGGAACATCTCGGCAACTGCGAAAATTTGCCTGTAGTGTAATCATCAACTTTTCCGCAAGAAATACACAGTTTAGCCAGCCTCTGGGCGCCGAGCAAATGCAGCTCGCATGTCTATTCGTGCTTCACCACCCCCATATGCACCTGCAGCACACGGCTCAACTCGCGCGCGCTCTCCTCCCTGTTCGATTTTATTCGGAACATCTCGGCAACTGCGAAAAATTGCCTGTAGTGTAATCGTCCACTTTTCCGCAAGAAATACACAGTTTAGCCTGCCGCTGGCAGCTGAGCAAATGCAGCTCGCATGTCTATTCGTGCTTCACCTCCCCCATATGCACCTGCAGCACACGGCTCGACTGGCGCGCGCTCTCCTCCCTGTTGGATTTTATTCCGAGGAAACTGCGAAAATTCTCCTGTAGTGTAATCGTCAACTTTTCCGCAAGAAATACACAGTTTAGCTAGCCTCTGGGCGCCGAGCAAATGCAGCTCGCATGTCTATTCGTGCTTCACCTCCCCCATATGCACCTGCAGCACACGGCTCGACTGGCGCGCGCTCTCCTCCCTGTTGGATTTTATTCCGAACTTCTCGGAAACTGCGAAAATTCTCCTGTAGTGTAATCGTCAACTTTTCCGCAAGAAATACACAGTTTAGCCAGCCTCTGGGCGCCGAGCAAATGCAGCTCGCATGTCTATTCGTGCTTCACCACCCCCATATGCACCTGCAGCACACGGCTCGACTGGCGCGCGCTCTCCTCGCTGTTGGATTTTATTCCGAACTTCTCGGAAACTGCGAAAATTCGCCTGTAGTGTAATCGTCCACTTTTCCGCAAGAAATACACAGTTTAGCCAGCCTCTGCGCGTGGAGCAAATGCAGCTCGCATGTCTATTCGTGCTTCACCACCCCCATATGCACCTGCAGCACACGGCTCAACTCGCGGGCGCTCTCCTCCCTGTTCGATTTTATTCGGAACATCTCGGCAACTGCGAAAAATTGCCTGTAGTGTAATCGTCACTTTTCCGCAAGAAATACACAGTTTAGCCTGCCGCTGGCAGCTGAGCAAATGCAGCTCGCATGTCTATTCGTGCTTCACCACCCCCTTATGCACCAGCAGCACACGGCTCGACTGGCGCGCGCTCCACTCTAAATTGGATTTTATTCGGAACATCTCGGCAACTGCAAAAATTCGCCTGTAGTGTAATCGTCAGCTTTGCCGCAAGAAATACACAGTTTAGCCAGCCACTGGGAGCCGAGCAAATGCAGCGCAGCTCCCATGTCTATTCGTGCTTCACCACCCCCATATGCACCTGCAGCACACGGCTCGACTAGCGCGCGCTCTCCTCGCTGTTGGATATTATTCCGAACTTCTCGGAAACTGCGAAAATTCGCCTGTAGTGTAATCGTCAACTTTTCCGCAAGAAATACACAGCTTAGCCAGCCACTGGGAACCGAGCAAATGCAGCTCGCATGTCTATACGTGCTTCACCACCCCCATATGCACCTGCAGCACACGGCTCAACTCGCGCGCGCTCTCCTCCATGTTCGATTTTATTCGGAACATCTCGTCAACTGCGAAAAATTGCCTGTAGTGTAATCGTCCACTTTTCCGCAAGAAATACACAGTTTAGCCTGCCGCTGGCAGCTGAGCACATGCAGCTCGCATGTCTATTCGTGCTTCACCACCCCCTTATGCACCTGCAGCACACGGCTCAACTCGCGCGCGCTCTCCTCTCTGTTCGATTTTATTCGGAACATCTCGGCAACTGCGAAAAATTGCCTGTAGTGTAATTGTCCACTTTTCCGCAAGAAATACACAGTTTAGCCTGCCGCTGGCAGCTGAGCAAATGCAGCTCGCATGTCTATTCGTGCTTCACCTCCCCCATATGCACCTGCAGCACACGGCTCGACTGGCGCGCGCTCTCCTCGCTGTTGGATTTTATTCGGAACATCTCGGCAACTGCGAAAATTCGCCTGTAGTGTAATCGTCAACTTTCCCGCAAGAAATACACTGTTTAGCCAGCCACTGGGAGCCGAGCAAGGGCAGCTCGCTTGTCTATACGTGCTTCACCTCCCCCATATGCACCTGCAGCACACGTCTCGACTGGCGCGCGCTCCACTCTATATTGGATTTTATTCGGAACATCTCGGCAACTGCAAAAATTCGCCTGTAGTGTAATCGTCAGCTTTGCCGCAAGAAATACACAGTTTAGCCAGCCACTGGGAGCCGAGCAAGGGCAGCTCGCTTGTCTATTCGTGTTTCACCTCCGCCATATGAACCTGCAGCACACGGCTCGACTGGCGCGCGCTCCGCTCTATATTCGATTTTATTCGGAACATCTCGGCAACTGCGAAAATTCGCCTGTAGTGTAATCGTCAACTTTCCCGCAAGAAATACACTGTTTAGCCAGCCACTTGGAGCCGAGCAAGGGCAGCTCGCTTGTCTATTCGTGCTTCACCTCCGCCATATGCACCTGCAGCACACGGCTCGACTGGCGCGCGCTCCGCTCTATATTGGATTTTATTCGGAACATCTCGGCAACTGCAAAAATTCGCCTGTAGTGTAATCGTCAGCTTTGCCGCAAGAAATACACAGTTTAGCCAGCCACTGGGAGCCGAGCAAATGCAGCTCGCATGTCTATTCGTGCTTCACCACCCCCATATGCACCTGCAGCACACGGCTCAACTCGCGCGCGCTCTCCTCCCTGTTCGATTTTATTCGGAACATCTCGGCAACTGCGAAAAATTGCCTGTAGTGTAATCGTCCACTTTTCCGCAAGAAATACACAGTTTAGCCTGCCGCTGGCAGCTGAGCAAATGCAGCTCGCATGTCTATTCGTGCTTCACCTCCCCCATATGCACCTGCAGCACACGGCTCGACTGGCGCGCGCTCTCCTCCCTGTTGGATTTTATTCCGAACTTCTCGGAAACTGCGAAAATTCTCCTGTAGTGTAATCGTCAACTTTTCCGCAAGAAATACACAGTTTAGCTAGCCTCTGGGCGCCGAGCAAATGCAGCTCGCATGTCTATTCGTGCTTCACCTCCCCCATATGCACCTGCAGCACACGGCTCGACTGGCGCGCGCTCTCCTCGCTGTTGGATTTTATTCGGAACATCTCGGCAACTGCGAAAATCCGCCTGTAGTGTAATCGTCAACTTTCCCGCAAGAAATACGCAGTTTAGCCAGCAGCTGGGAGCCGAGCAAATGAAGCTCGCATGTCTATTCGTGCTTCACCACCCCCATATGCACCTGCAGCACAAGGCTCAACTCGCGCGCGCTCTCCTCCCTGTTCGATTTTATTCGGAACATCTCGGCAACAGCGAAAATTCGCCTGTAGTGTAATCGTCAACTTTTCCAAGGGAAATACACAGTTTAGCCAGCCACTGGGAGCCGAGCAAATGCAGCTCGCATGTCTATTCGTGCTTCACCACCCCCATATGCACCTGCAGCACACGGCTCAACTCGCGCGCGCTCTCCTCCCTGTTCGATTTTATTCGGAACATCTCGGCAACTGCGAAAAATTGCCTGTAGTGTAATCGTCCACTTTTCCGCAAGAAATACACAGTTTAGCCTGCCGCTGGCAGCTGAGCAAATGCAGCTCGCATGTCTATTCGTGCTTCACCTCCCCCATATGCACCTGCAGCACACGGCTCGACTGGCGCGCGCTCTCCTCCCTGTTGGATTTTATTCCGAACTTCTCGGAAACTGCGAAAATTCTCCTGTAGTGTAATCGTCAACTTTTCCGCAAGAAATACACAGTTTAGCTAGCCTCTGGGCGCCGAGCAAATGCAGCTCGCATGTCTATTCGTGCTTCACCTCCCCCATACGCACCTGCAGCACACGGCTCGACTGGCGCGCGCTCTCCTCGCTGTTGGATTTTATTCGGAACATCTCGGCAACTGCGAAAATCCGCCTGTAGTGTAATCGTCAACTTTCCCGCAAGAAATACGCAGTTTAGCCAGCAGCTGGGAGCCGAGCAAATGCAGCTCGCATGTCTATTCGTGCTTCACCACCCCCATATGCACCTGCAGCACACGGCTCAACTGGCGCGCGCTCTCCTCCCTGTTCGATTTTATTCGGAACATCTCGGCAACAGCGAAAATTCGCCTGTAGTGTAATCGTCAACTTTTCCACAAGAAATACAGAGTTTAGCCAGCCACTGGGAGCCGAGCAAATGCAGCTCGCATGTCTGTTCGTGCTTCACCGCCCCCATATGCACCTGCAGCACACGGCTCGACTGGCGCGCGCTCTCCTCGCTGTTCGATTTTATTCGGAACATCTCGGCAACTGCGAAAATTTGCCTGTAGTGTAATCATCAACTTTTCCGCAAGAAATACACAGTTTAGCCAGCCTCTGGGCGCCGAGCAAATGCAGCTCGCATGTCTATTCGTGCTTCACCACCCCCATATGCACCTGCAGCACACGGCTCAACTCGCGCGCGCTCTCCTCCCTGTTCGATTTTATTCGGAACATCTCGGCAACTGCGAAAAATTGCCTGTAGTGTAATCGTCCACTTTTCCGCAAGAAATACACAGTTTAGCCTGCCGCTGGCAGCTGAGCAAATGCAGCTCGCATGTCTATTCGTGCTTCACCTCCCCCATATGCACCTGCAGCACACGGCTCGACTGGCGCGCGCTCTCCTCCCTGTTGGATTTTATTCCGAGGAAACTGCGAAAATTCTCCTGTAGTGTAATCGTCAACTTTTCCGCAAGAAATACACAGTTTAGCTAGCCTCTGGGCGCCGAGCAAATGCAGCTCGCATGTCTATTCGTGCTTCACCTCCCCCATATGCACCTGCAGCACACGGCTCGACTGGCGCGCGCTCTCCTCCCTGTTGGATTTTATTCCGAACTTCTCGGAAACTGCGAAAATTCTCCTGTAGTGTAATCGTCAACTTTTCCGCAAGAAATACACAGTTTAGCCAGCCTCTGGGCGCCGAGCAAATGCAGCTCGCATGTCTATTCGTGCTTCACCACCCCCATATGCACCTGCAGCACACGGCTCGACTGGCGCGCGCTCTCCTCGCTGTTGGATTTTATTCCGAACTTCTCGGAAACTGCGAAAATTCGCCTGTAGTGTAATCGTCCACTTTTCCGCAAGAAATACACAGTTTAGCCAGCCTCTGCGCGTGGAGCAAATGCAGCTCGCATGTCTATTCGTGCTTCACCACCCCCATATGCACCTGCAGCACACGGCTCAACTCGCGGGCGCTCTCCTCCCTGTTCGATTTTATTCGGAACATCTCGGCAACTGCGAAAAATTGCCTGTAGTGTAATCGTCACTTTTCCGCAAGAAATACACAGTTTAGCCTGCCGCTGGCAGCTGAGCAAATGCAGCTCGCATGTCTATTCGTGCTTCACCACCCCCTTATGCACCAGCAGCACACGGCTCGACTGGCGCGCGCTCCACTCTAAATTGGATTTTATTCGGAACATCTCGGCAACTGCAAAAATTCGCCTGTAGTGTAATCGTCAGCTTTGCCGCAAGAAATACACAGTTTAGCCAGCCACTGGGAGCCGAGCAAATGCAGCGCAGCTCCCATGTCTATTCGTGCTTCACCACCCCCATATGCACCTGCAGCACACGGCTCGACTAGCGCGCGCTCTCCTCGCTGTTGGATATTATTCCGAACTTCTCGGAAACTGCGAAAATTCGCCTGTAGTGTAATCGTCAACTTTTCCGCAAGAAATACACAGCTTAGCCAGCCACTGGGAACCGAGCAAATGCAGCTCGCATGTCTATACGTGCTTCACCACCCCCATATGCACCTGCAGCACACGGCTCAACTCGCGCGCGCTCTCCTCCATGTTCGATTTTATTCGGAACATCTCGTCAACTGCGAAAAATTGCCTGTAGTGTAATCGTCCACTTTTCCGCAAGAAATACACAGTTTAGCCTGCCGCTGGCAGCTGAGCACATGCAGCTCGCATGTCTATTCGTGCTTCACCACCCCCTTATGCACCTGCAGCACACGGCTCAACTCGCGCGCGCTCTCCTCTCTGTTCGATTTTATTCGGAACATCTCGGCAACTGCGAAAAATTGCCTGTAGTGTAATTGTCCACTTTTCCGCAAGAAATACACAGTTTAGCCTGCCGCTGGCAGCTGAGCAAATGCAGCTCGCATGTCTATTCGTGCTTCACCTCCCCCATATGCACCTGCAGCACACGGCTCGACTGGCGCGCGCTCTCCTCGCTGTTGGATTTTATTCGGAACATCTCGGCAACTGCGAAAATTCGCCTGTAGTGTAATCGTCAACTTTCCCGCAAGAAATACACTGTTTAGCCAGCCACTGGGAGCCGAGCAAGGGCAGCTCGCTTGTCTATACGTGCTTCACCTCCCCCATATGCACCTGCAGCACACGTCTCGACTGGCGCGCGCTCCACTCTATATTGGATTTTATTCGGAACATCTCGGCAACTGCAAAAATTCGCCTGTAGTGTAATCGTCAGCTTTGCCGCAAGAAATACACAGTTTAGCCAGCCACTGGGAGCCGAGCAAGGGCAGCTCGCTTGTCTATTCGTGTTTCACCTCCGCCATATGAACCTGCAGCACACGGCTCGACTGGCGCGCGCTCCGCTCTATATTCGATTTTATTCGGAACATCTAGGCAACTGCGAAAATTCGCCTGTAGTGTAATCGTCAACTTTCCCGCAAGAAATACACTGTTTAGCCAGCCACTTGGAGCCGAGCAAGGGCAGCTCGCTTGTCTATTCGTGCTTCACCTCCGCCATATGCACCTGCAGCACACGGCTCGACTGGCGCGCGCTCCGCTCTATATTGGATTTTATTCGGAACATCTCGGCAACTGCAAAAATTCGCCTGTAGTGTAATCGTCAGCTTTGCCGCAAGAAATACACAGTTTAGCCAGCCACTGGGAGCCGAGCAAGGGCAGCTCGCTTGTCTATTCGTGCTTCACCTCCGCCATATGCACCTGCAGCACACGGCTCGACTGGCGCGCGCTCCGCTCTATATTGGATTTTATTCGGAACATCTCGGCAACTGCAAAAATTCGCCTGTAGTGTAATCGTCAGCTTTGCCGCAAGAAATACACAGTTTAGCCAGCCACTGGGAGCCGAGCAAGGGCAGCTCGCTTGTCTATTCGTGTTTCACCTCCGCCATATGAACCTGCAGCACACGGCTCGACTGGCGCGCGTTCCGCTCTATATTCGATTTTATTCGGAACATCTCGGCAACTGCGAAAATTCGCCTGTAGTGTAATCGTCAGCTTTGCCGCAAGAAATACACAGTTTAGCCAGCCACTGGGAGCCGAGCAAGGGCAGCTCGCTTGTCTATTCGTGTTTCACCTCCGCCATATGCACCTGCAGCACACGGCTCGACTGGCGCGCGCTCCGCTCTATATTGGATTTTATTCGGAACATCTCGGCAACTGCGAAAATTCGCCTGTAGTGTAATCGTCAGCTTTGCCGCAAGAAATACACAGTTTAGCCAGCCACTGGGAGCCGAGCAAATGCAGCTCGCATGTCTATTCGTGCTTCACCTCCCCCATATGCACCTGCAGCACACTGGCGCGCGCTCTCCTCGCTGGTGGATTTTATTCGGAACATCTCGGCAACTGCAGCAATCGGCCTGTAGTGTAATCGTGAACTTTTCGGCAAGAAATACATAGTTTAGCCTGCCGCTGGCAGCTGAGCAAATGCAGCTCGCATGTCTATTCGTGCTTCACCTCCCCATATGCACCTGCAGCACACTTCTCGACTGGCGCGCGCTCTCCTCGCTGTTGGATTTTATTCCGAACTTCTCGGAAACTGCGAAAATTCGCCTGTAGTGTAATCGTCAACTTTTCCGCAAGAAGTACACAGTTTAGCCAGCCGCTGGGAGCTGAGAAAATGCAGCTCGCATGTCTATTCGTGCTTTACCGCCCCCATATGCAACTGCAGCACACTGGCGCGCGCTCTCCTCGCTGTTGGATTTTATTCGGAACATCTCGGCAACTGCAGCAATCGGCCTGTAGTGTAATCGTGAACTTTTCGGCAAGAAATACATAGTTTAGCCTGCCGCTGGCAGCTGAGCAAATGCAGCTCGCATGTATATTCGTTCTTCACCTCCCCATATGCACCTGCAGCACACTTTTTGACTGGCGCGCGCTCTCCTCGCTGTTGGATTTTATTCCGAACTTCTCGGAAACTGCGAAAATTCGCCTGTAGTGTAATCGTCAACTTTTCCGCAAGAAATGCACAGTTTAGCCAGCCGCTGGGAGCCGAGAAAATGCAGCTCGCATGTCTATTCGTGCTTTACCGCCCCCATATGCAACTGCAGCACACTGGCGCGCGCTCTCCTCGCTGTTGGATTTTATTCGGAACATCTCGGCAACTGCGAAAAATTGCCTGTAGTGTAATCGTCCACTTTTCCGCAAGAAATACACAGTTTAGCCTGCCGCTGGCAGCTGAGCAAATGCAGCTCGCATGTCTATTCGTGCTTCACCACCCCCATATGCACCTGCAGCACACGGCTCAACTCGCGCGCGCTCTCCTCCCTGTTCGATTTTATTCGGAACATCTCGGCAACTGCGAAAAATTGCCTGTAGTGTAATCGTCCACTTTTCCGCAAGAAATACACAGTTTAGCCTGCCGCTGGCAGCTGAGCAAATGCAGCTCGCATGTCTATTCGTGCTTCACCACCCCCTTATGCACCTGCAGCACACGGCTCAACTCGCGCGCGCTCTCCTCCCTGTTCGATTTTATTCGGAACATCTCGGCAACTGCGAAAAATTGCCTGTAGTGTAATCGTCCACTTTTCCGCAAGAAATACACAGTTTAGCCTGCCGCTGGCAGCTGAGCAAATGCAGCTCACATGTCTATTCGTGCTTCACCACCCCCTTATGCACCTGCAGCACACGGCTCGACTAGCGCGCGCTCTCCTCGCTGTTGGATTTTATTCGGAACTTCTCGGAAACTGCGAAAATTCGCCTGTAGTGTAATCGTCAACTTTTCCGCAAGAAATACACAGTTTAGCCCGCCGCTGGGCGCCGAGCAAATGCAGCTCGCATGTCTATTCGTGCTTCACCACCCCCATATGCACCTGCAGCACACAGCTCAACTGGCGCGCGCTCTCCTTCCTTTTCGATTTTATTCGGAACACCTCGGCAACTGCGAAAATTCGCCTGTAGTGTAATCGTCAACTTTTCCGCAACAAATACACAGTTTAGCCAGCCGCTGGGAACCGAGCAAATGCAGCTCGCATGTCTATTCGTGCTTCACCACCCCCATATGCACCTGCAGCACGCGGCTCAACTGGCGCGCGCTCTCCTCCCTGTTCGATTTTATTCGGAACGTCTCGTCAACTGCGAAAATCCGCCTGTAGTGTAATCGTCAACTTTTTCGCAAGAAATACACAGTTTAGCCAGACGCTGGGAGCCGAGCAAATGCAGCTCGCATGTCTATTCGTGCTTCACCACCCCCATATGCACCTGCAGCACACGGCTCGACTGGCGCGCGCTCTCCTCGCTGTTGGATTTTATTCGGAACATCTCGGCAACTGCGAAAAATTGCCTGTAGTGTAATCGTCCACTTTTCCGCAAGAAATACACAGTTTAGCCTGCCGCTGGCAGCTGAGCAAATGCAGCTCGCATGTCTATTCGTGCTTCACCACCCCCATATGCACCTGCAGCACACGGCTCAACTCGCGCGCGCTCTCCTCCCTGTTCGATTTTATTCGGAACATCTCGGCAACTGCGAAAAATTGCCTGTAGTGTAATCGTCCACTTTTCCGCAAGAAATACACAGTTTAGCCTGCCGCTGGCAGCTGAGCAAATGCAGCTCGCATGTCTATTCGTGCTTCACCACCCCCATATGCACCTGCAGCACACGGCTCAACTCGCGCGCGCTCTCCTCCCTGTTCGATTTTATTCGGAACATCTCGGCAACTGCGAAAAATTGCCTGTAGTGTAATCGTCCACTTTTCCGCAAGAAATACACAGTTTAGCCTGCCGCTGGCAGCTGAGCAAATGCAGCTCGCATGTCTATTCGTGCTTCACCACCCCCTTATCCACCTGCAGCACACGGCTCAACTCGCGCGCGCTCTCCTCCCTGTTCGATTTTATTCGGAACATCTCGGCAACTGCGAAAAATTGCCTGTAGTGTAATCGTCCACTTTTCCGCAAGAAATACACAGTTTAGCCTGCCGCTGGCAGCTGAGCAAATGCAGCTCGCATGTCTATTCGTGCTTCACCACCCCCATATGCACCTGCAGCACACAGCTCGACTAGCGCGCGCTCTCCTCGCTGTTGGATTTTATTCGGAACTTCTCGGAAACTGCGAAAATTCGCCTGTAGTGTAATCGTCAACTTTTCCGCAAGAAATACACAGTTTAGCCAGCCGCTGGGAGCCGAGCAAATGCAGCTCGCATGTCTATTCGTGCTTCACCGCCCCCATATGCACCTGCAGCACACGGCTCGACTGGCGCGCGCTCTCCTCGCTGTTGGATTTTATTCGGAACATCTCGGCAACTGCGAAAAATTGCCTGTAGTGTAATCGTCCACTTTTCCGCAAGAAATACACAGTTTAGCCTGCCGCTGGCAGCTGAGCAAATGCAGCTCGCATGTCTATTCGTGCTTCACCACCCCCATATGCACCTGCAGCACACGGCTCAACTCGCGCGCGCTCTCCTCGCTGTTGGATTTTATTCCGAACTTCTCGGAAACTGCGAAAATTCGCCTGTAGTGTAATCGTCAACTTTTCCGCAAGAAATACACAGTTTAGCCAGCCGCTGGGAGCCGAGAAAATGCAGCTCGCATGTCTATTCGTGCTTTACCGCCCCCATATGCAACTGCAGCACACTGGCGCGCGCTCTCCTCGCTGTTGGATTTTATTCGGAACATCTCGGCAACTGCAGCAATCGGCCTGTAGTGTAATCGTGAACTTTTCGGCAAGAAATACATAGTTTAGCCTGCCGCTGGCAGCTGAGCAAATGCAGCTCGCATGTCTATTCGTGCTTCACCTCCCCATATGCACCTGCAGCACACTTCTCGACTGGCGCGCGCTCTCCTCGCTGTTGGATTTTATTCCGAACTTCTCGGAAACTGCGAAAATTCGCCTGTAGTGTAATCGTCAACTTTTCCGCAAGAAATGCACAGTTTAGCCAGCCGCTGGGAGCCGAGAAAATGCAGCTCGCATGTCTATTCGTGCTTTACCGCCCCCATATGCAACTGCAGCACACTGGCGCGCGCTCTCCTCGCTGTTGGATTTTATTCGGAACACCTCGGCAACTGCGAAAATTCGCCTGTAGTGTAATCGTCAACTTTTCCGCAACAAATACACAGTTTAGCCAGCCGCTGGGAACCGAGCAAATGCAGCTCGCATGTCTATTCGTGCTTCACCACCCCCATATGCACCTGCAGCACGCGGCTCAACTGGCGCGCGCTCTCCTCCCTGTTCGATTTTATTCGGAACGTCTCGTCAACTGCGAAAATCCGCCTGTAGTGTAATCGTCAACTTTTTCGCAAGAAATACACAGTTTAGCCAGCCGCTGGGAGCCGAGCAAATGCAGCTCGCATGTCTATTCGTGCTTCACCACCCCCATATGCACCTGCAGCACACGGCTCGACTGGCGCGCGCTCTCCTCGCTGTTGGATTTTATTCGGAACATCTCGGCAACTGCGAAAAATTGCCTGTAGTGTAATCGTCCACTTTTCCGCAAGAAATACACAGTTTAGCCTGCCGCTGGCAGCTGAGCAAATGCAGCTCGCATGTCTATTCGTGCTTCACCACCCCCATATGCACCTGCAGCACACGGCTCAACTCGCGCGCGCTCTCCTCCCTGTTCGATTTTATTCGGAACATCTCGGCAACTGCGAAAAATTGCCTGTAGTGTAATCGTCCACTTTTCCGCAAGAAATACACAGTTTAGCCTGCCGCTGGCAGCTGAGCAAATGCAGCTCGCATGTCTATTCGTGCTTCACCACCCCCATATGCACCTGCAGCACACGGGTCAACTCGCGCGCGCTCTCCTCCCTGTTCGATTTTATTCGGAACATCTCGGCAACTGCGAAAAATTGCCTGTAGTGTAATCGTCCACTTTTCCGCAAGAAATACACAGTTTAGCCTGCCGCTGGCAGCTGAGCAAATGCAGCTCGCATGTCTATTCGTGCTTCACCACCCCCTTATCCACCTGCAGCACACGGCTCAACTCGCGCGCGCTCTCCTCCCTGTTCGATTTTATTCGGAACATCTCGGCAACTGCGAAAAATTGCCTGTAGTGTAATCGTCCACTTTTCCGCAAGAAATACACAGTTTAGCCTGCCGCTGGCAGCTGAGCAAATGCAGCTCGCATGTCTATTCGTGCTTCACCACCCCCATATGCACCTGCAGCACACGGCTCGACAAGCGCGCGCTCTCCTCGCTGTTGGATTTTATTCGGAACTTCTCGGAAACTGCGAAAATTCGCCTGTAGTGTAATCGTCAACTTTTCCGCAAGAAATACACAGTTTAGCCAGCCGCTGGGAGCCGAGCAAATGCAGCTCGCATGTCTATTCGTGCTTCACCGCCCCCATATGCACCTGCAGCACACGGCTCGACTGGCGCGCGCTCTCCTCGCATTTGGATTTTATTCGGAACATCTCGGCAACTGCGAAAAATTGCCTGTAGTGTAATCGTCCACTTTTCCGCAAGAAATACACAGTTTAGCCTGCCGCTGGCAGCTGAGCAAATGCAGCTCGCATGTCTATTCGTGCTTCACCACCCCCATATGCACCTGCAGCACACGGCTCAACTCGCGCGCGCTCTCCTCCCTGTTCGATTTTATTCGGAACATCTCGGCAACTGCGAAAAATTGCCTGTAGTGTAATCGTCCACTTTTCCGCAAGAAATACACAGTTTAGCCTGCCGCTGGCAGCTGAGCAAATGCAGCTCGCATGTCTATTCGTGCTTCACCACCCCCTTATGCACCTGCAGCACACGGCTCAACTCGCGCGCGCTCTCCTCCCTGTTCGATTTTATTCGGAACATCTCGGCAACTGCGAAAAATTGCCTGTAGTGTAATCGTCCACTTTTCCGCAAGAAATACACAGTTTAGCCTGCCGCTGGCAGCTGAGCAAATGCAGCTCGCATGTCTATTCGTGCTTCACCACCCCCTTATGCACCTGCAGCACACGGCTCGACTAGCGCGCGCTCTCCTCGCTGTTGGATTTTATTCGGAACTTCTCGGAAACTGCGAAAATTCGCCTGTAGTGTAATCGTCAACTTTTCCGCAAGAAATACACAGTTTAGCCCGCCGCTGGGCGCCGAGCAAATGCAGCTCGCATGTCTATTCGTGCTTCACCACCCCCATATGCACCTGCAGCACACAGCTCAACTGGCGCGCGCTCTCCTTCCTTTTCGATTTTATTCGGAACACCTCGGCAACTGCGAAAATTCGCCTGTAGTGTAATCGTCAACTTTTCCGCAACAAATACACAGTTTAGCCAGCCGCTGGGAACCGAGCAAATGCAGCTCGCATGTCTATTCGTGCTTCACCACCCCCATATGCACCTGCAGCACGCGGCTCAACTGGCGCGCGCTCTCCTCCCTGTTCGATTTTATTCGGAACGTCTCGTCAACTGCGAAAATCCGCCTGTAGTGTAATCGTCAACTTTTTCGCAAGAAATACACAGTTTAGCCAGCCGCTGGGAGCCGAGCAAATGCAGCTCGCATGTCTATTCGTGCTTCACCACCCCCATATGCACCTGCAGCACACGGCTCGACTGGCGCGCGCTCTCCTCGCTGTTGGATTTTATTCGGAACATCTCGGCAACTGCGAAAAATTGCCTGTAGTGTAATCGTCCACTTTTCCGCAAGAAATACACAGTTTAGCCTGCCGCTGGCAGCTGAGCAAATGCAGCTCGCATGTCTATTCGTGCGTCACCACCCCCATATGCACCTGCAGCACACGGCTCAACTCGCGCGCGCTCTCCTCCCTGTTCGATTTTATTCGGAACATCTCGGCAACTGCGAAAAATTGCCTGTAGTGTAATCGTCCACTTTTCCGCAAGAAATACACAGTTTAGCCTGCCGCTGGCAGCTGAGCAAATGCAGCTCGCATGTCTATTCGTGCTTCACCACCCCCATATGCACCTGCAGCACACGGCTCAACTCGCGCGCGCTCTCCTCCCTGTTCGATTTTATTCGGAACATCTCGGCAACTGCGAAAAATTGCCTGTAGTGTAATCGTCCACTTTTCCGCAAGAAATACACAGTTTAGCCTGCCGCTGGCAGCTGAGAAAATGCAGCTCGCATGTCTATTCGTGCTTCACCACCCCCTTATCCACCTGCAGCACACGGCTCAACTCGCGCGCGCTCTCCTCCCTGTTCGATTTTATTCGGAACATCTCGGCAACTGCGAAAAATTGCCTGTAGTGTAATCGTCCACTTTTCCGCAAGAAATACACAGTTTAGCCTGCCGCTGGCAGCTGAGCAAATGCAGCTCGCATATCTATTCGTGCTTCACCACCCCCATATGCACCTGCAGCACACAGCTCGACTAGCGCGCGCTCTCCTCGCTGTTGGATTTTATTCGGAACTTCTCGGAAACTGCGAAAATTCGCCTGTAGTGTAATCGTCAACTTTTCCGCAAGAAATACACAGTTTAGCCAGCCGCTGGGAGCCGAGCAAATGCAGCTCGCATGTCTATTCGTGCTTCACCGCCCCCATATGCACCTGCAGCACACGGCTCGACTGGCGCGCGCTCTCCTCGCTGTTGGATTTTATTCGGAACATCTCGGCAACTGCGAAAAATTGCCTGTAGTGTAATCGTCCACTTTTCCGCAAGAAATACACAGTTTAGCCTGCCGCTGGCAGCTGAGCAAATGCAGCTCGCATGTCTATTCGTGCTTCACCACCCCCATATGCACCTGCAGCACACGGCTCAACTCGCGCGCGCTCTCCTCGCTGTTGGATTTTATTCCGAACTTCTCGGAAACTGCGAAAATTCGCCTGTAGTGTAATCGTCAACTTTTCCGCAAGAAATACACAGTTTAGCCAGCCGCTGGGAGCCGTGAAAATGCAGCTCGCATGTCTATTCGTGCTTTACCGCCCCCATATGCAACTGCAGCACACTGGCGCGCGCTCTCCTCGCTGTTGGATTTTATTCGGAACATCTCGGCAACTGCAGCAATCGGCCTGTAGTGTAGTCGTGAACTTTTCGGCAAGAAATACATAGTTTAGCCTGCCGCTGGCAGCTGAGCAAATGCAGCTCGCATGTCTATTCGTGCTTCACCTCCCCATATGCACCTGCAGCACACTTCTCGACTGGCGCGCGCTCTCCTCGCTGTTGGATTTTATTCCGAACTTCTCGGAAACTGCGAAAATTCGCCTGTAGTGTAATCGTCAACTTTTCCGCAAGAAATGCACAGTTTAGCCAGCCGCTGGGAGCCGAGAAAATGCAGCTCGCATGTCTATTCGTGCTTCACCACCCCCATATGCACCTGCAGCACACGGCTCAACTCGCGCGCGCTCTCCTCCCTGTTCGATTTTATTCGGAACATCTCGGCAACTGCGAAAAATTGCCTGTAGTGTAATCGTCCACTTTTCCGCAAGAAATACACAGTTTAGCCTGCCGCTGGCAGCTGAGCAAATGCAGCTCGCATGTCTATTCGTGCTTCACCACCCCCATATGCACCTGCAGCACACGGCTCAACTCGCGCGCGCTCTCCTCCCTGTTCGATTTTATTCGGAACATCTCGGCAACTGCGAAAAATTGCCTGTAGTGTAATCGTCCACTTTTCCGCAAGAAATACACAGTTTAGCCTGCCGCTGGCAGCTGAGCAAATGCAGCTCGCATGTCTATTCGTGCTTCACCACCCCCTTATGCACCTGCAGCACACGGCTCAACTCGCGCGCGCTCTCCTCCCTGTTCGATTTTATTCGGAACATCTCGGCAACTGCGAAAAATTGCCTGTAGTGTAATCGTCCACTTTTCCGCAAGAAATACACAGTTTAGCCTGCCGCTGGCAGCTGAGCAAATGCAGCTCGCATGTCTATTCGTGCTTCACCACCCCCTTATGCACCTGCAGCACACGGCTCGACTAGCGCGCGCTCTCCTCGCTGTTGGATTTTATTCGGAACTTCTCGGAAACTGCGAAAATTCGCCTGTAGTGTAATCGTCAACTTTTCCGCAAGAAATACACAGTTTAGCCCGCCGCTGGGCGCCGAGCAAATGCAGCTCGCTTGTCTATTCGTGCTTCACCACCCCCATATGCACCTGCAGCACACAGCTCAACTGGCGCGCGCTCTCCTTCCTTTTCGATTTTATTCGGAACACCTCGGCAACTGCGAAAATTCGCCTGTAGTGTAATCGTCAACTTTTCCGCAACAAATACACAGTTTAGCCAGCCGCTGGGAACCGAGCAAATGCAGCTCGCATGTCTATTCGTGCTTCACCACCCCCATATGCACCTGCAGCACGCGGCTCAACTGGCGCGCGCTCTCCTCCCTGTTCGATTTTATTCGGAACGTCTCGTCAACTGCGAAAATCCGCCTGTAGTGTAATCGTCAACTTTTTCGCAAGAAATACACAGTTTAGCCAGCCGCTGGGAGCCGAGCAAATGCAGCTCGCATGTCTATTCGTGCTTCACCACCCCCATATGCACCTGCAGCACACGGCTCGACTGGCGCGCGCTCTCCTCGCTGTTGGATTTTATTCGGAACATCTCGGCAACTGCGAAAAATTGCCTGTAGTGTAATCGTCCACTTTTCCGCAAGAAATACACAGTTTAGCCTGCCGCTGGCAGCTGAGCAAATGCAGCTCGCATGTCTATTCGTGCTTCACCACCCCCATATGCACCTGCAGCACACGGCTCAACTCGCGCGCGCTCTCCTCCCTGTTCGATTTTATTCGGAACATCTCGGCAACTGCGAAAAATTGCCTGTAGTGTAATCGTCCACTTTTCCGCAAGAAATACACAGTTTAGCCTGCCGCTGGCAGCTGAGCAAATGCAGCTCGCATGTCTATTCGTGCTTCACCACCCCCATATGCACCTGCAGCACACGGGTCAACTCGCGCGCGCTCTCCTCCCTGTTCGATTTTATTCGGAACATCTCGGCAACTGCGAAAAATTGCCTGTAGTGTAATCGTCCACTTTTCCGCAAGAAATACACAGTTTAGCCTGCCGCTGGCAGCTGAGCAAATGCAGCTCGCATGTCTATTCGTGCTTCACCACCCCCTTATCCACCTGCAGCACACGGCTCAACTCGCGCGCGCTCTCCTCCCTGTTCGATTTTATTCGGAACATCTCGGCAACTGCGAAAAATTGCCTGTAGTGTAATCGTCCACTTTTCCGCAAGAAATACACAGTTTTGCCTGCCGCTGGCAGCTGAGCAAATGCAGCTCGCATGTCTATTCGTGCTTCACCACCCCCATATGCACCTGCAGCACACGGCTCGACTAGCGCGCGCTCTCCTCGCTGTTGGATTTTATTCGGAACTTCTCGGAAACTGCGAAAATTCGCCTGTAGTGTAATCGTCAACTTTTCCGCAAGAAATACACAGTTTAGCCAGCCGCTGGGAGCCGAGCAAATGCAGCTCGCATGTCTATTCGTGCTTCACCGCCCCCATATGCACCTGCAGCACACGGCTCGACTGGCGCGCGCTCTCCTCGCATTTGGATTTTATTCGGAACATCTCGGCAACTGCGAAAAATTGCCTGTAGTGTAATCGTCCACTTTTCCGCAAGAAATACACAGTTTAGCCTGCCGCTGGCAGCTGAGCAAATGCAGCTCGCATGTCTATTCGTGCTTCACCACCCCCATATGCACCTGCAGCACACGGCTCAACTCGCGCGCGCTCTCCTCCCTGTTCGATTTTATTCGGAACATCTCGGCAACTGCGAAAAATTGCCTGTAGTGTAATCGTCCACTTTTCCGCAAGAAATACACAGTTTAGCCTGCCGCTGGCAGCTGAGCAAATGCAGCTCGCATGTCTATTCGTGCTTCACCACCCCCATATGCACCTGCAGCACACGGCTCAACTCGCGCGCGCTCTCCTCCCTGTTCGATTTTATTCGGAACATCTCGGCAACTGCGAAAAATTGCCTGTAGTGTAATCGTCCACTTTTCCGCAAGAAATACACAGTTTAGCCTGCCGCTGGCAGCTGAGCAAATGCAGCTCGCATGTCTATTCGTGCTTCACCACCCCCTTATGCACCTGCAGCACACGGCTCAACTCGCGCGCGCTCTCCTCCCTGTTCGATTTTATTCGGAACATCTCGGCAACTGCGAAAAATTGCCTGTAGTGTAATCGTCCACTTTTCCGCAAGAAATACACAGTTTAGCCTGCCGCTGGCAGCTGAGCAAATGCAGCTCGCATGTCTATTCGTGCTTCACCACCCCCTTATGCACCTGCAGCACACGGCTCGACTAGCGCGCGCTCTCCTCGCTGTTGGATTTTATTCGGAACTTCTCGGAAACTGCGAAAATTCGCCTGTAGTGTAATCGTCAACTTTTCCGCAAGAAATACACAGTTTAGCCCGCCGCTGGGCGCCGAGCAAATGCAGCTCGCTTGTCTATTCGTGCTTCACCACCCCCATATGCACCTGCAGCACACAGCTCAACTGGCGCGCGCTCTCCTTCCTTTTCGATTTTATTCGGAACACCTCGGCAACTGCGAAAATTCGCCTGTAGTGTAATCGTCAACTTTTCCGCAACAAATACACAGTTTAGCCAGCCGCTGGGAACCGAGCAAATGCAGCTCGCATGTCTATTCGTGCTTCACCACCCCCATATGCACCTGCAGCACGCGGCTCAACTGGCGCGCGCTCTCCTCCCTGTTCGATTTTATTCGGAACGTCTCGTCAACTGCGAAAATCCGCCTGTAGTGTAATCGTCAACTTTTTCGCAAGAAATACACAGTTTAGCCAGCCGCTGGGAGCCGAGCAAATGCAGCTCGCATGTCTATTCGTGCTTCACCACCCCCATATGCACCTGCAGCACACGGCTCGACTGGCGCGCGCTCTCCTCGCTGTTGGATTTTATTCGGAACATCTCGGCAACTGCGAAAAATTGCCTGTAGTGTAATCGTCCACTTTTCCGCAAGAAATACACAGTTTAGCCTGCCGCTGGCAGCTGAGCAAATGCAGCTCGCATGTCTATTCGTGCTTCACCACCCCCATATGCACCTGCAGCACACGGCTCAACTCGCGCGCGCTCTCCTCCCTGTTCGATTTTATTCGGAACATCTCGGCAACTGCGAAAAATTGCCTGTAGTGTAATCGTCCACTTTTCCGCAAGAAATACACAGTTTAGCCTGCCGCTGGCAGCTGAGCAAATGCAGCTCGCATGTCTATTCGTGCTTCACCACCCCCATATGCACCTGCAGCACACGGGTCAACTCGCGCGCGCTCTCCTCCCTGTTCGATTTTATTCGGAACATCTCGGCAACTGCGAAAAATTGCCTGTAGTGTAATCGTCCACTTTTCCGCAAGAAATACACAGTTTAGCCTGCCGCTGGCAGCTGAGCAAATGCAGCTCGCATGTCTATTCGTGCTTCACCACCCCCTTATCCACCTGCAGCACACGGCTCAACTCGCGCGCGCTCTCCTCCCTGTTCGATTTTATTCGGAACATCTCGGCAACTGCGAAAAATTGCCTGTAGTGTAATCGTCCACTTTTCCGCAAGAAATACACAGTTTAGCCTGCCGCTGGCAGCTGAGCAAATGCAGCTCGCATGTCTATTCGTGCTTCACCACCCCCATATGCACCTGCAGCACACGGCTCGACTAGCGCGCGCTCTCCTCGCTGTTGGATTTTATTCGGAACTTCTCGGAAACTGCGAAAATTCGCCTGTAGTGTAATCGTCAACTTTTCCGCAAGAAATACACAGTTTAGCCAGCCGCTGGGAGCCGAGCAAATGCAGCTCGCATGTCTATTCGTGCTTCACCGCCCCCATATGCACCTGCAGCACACGGCTCGACTGGCGCGCGCTCTCCTCGCATTTGGATTTTATTCGGAACATCTCGGCAACTGCGAAAAATTGCCTGTAGTGTAATCGTCCACTTTTCCGCAAGAAATACACAGTTTAGCCTGCCGCTGGCAGCTGAGCAAATGCAGCTCGCATGTCTATTCGTGCTTCACCACCCCCATATGCACCTGCAGCACACGGCTCAACTCGCGCGCGCTCTCCTCCCTGTTCGATTTTATTCGGAACATCTCGGCAACTGCGAAAAATTGCCTGTAGTGTAATCGTCCACTTTTCCGCAAGAAATACACAGTTTAGCCTGCCGCTGGCAGCTGAGCAAATGCAGCTCGCATGTCTATTCGTGCTTCACCACCCCCTTATGCACCTGCAGCACACGGCTCAACTCGCGCGCGCTCTCCTCCCTGTTCGATTTTATTCGGAACATCTCGGCAACTTTGAAAAATTGCCTGTAGTGTAATCGTCCACTTTTCCGCAAGAAATACACAGTTTAGCCTGCCGCTGGCAGCTGAGCAAATCCAGCTCGCATGTCTATTCGTGCTTCACCACCCCCATATGCACCTGCAGCACACGGCTCAACTCGCGCGCGCTCTCCTCCCTGTTCGATTTTATTCGGAACATCTCGGCAACTGCGAAAAATTGCCTGTAGTGTAATCGTCCACTTTTCCGCAAGAAATACACAGTTTAGCCTGCCGCTGGCAGCTGAGCAAATGCAGCTCGCATGTCTATTCGTGCTTCACCACCCCCATATGCACCTGCAGCACACGGCTCAACTCGCGCGCGCTCTCCTCCCTGTTCGATTTTATTCGGAACATCTCGGCAACTGCGAAAAATTGCCTGTAGTGTAATCGTCCACTTTTCCGCAAGAAATACACAGTTTAGCCTGCCGCTGGCAGCTGAGCAAATGCAGCTCGCATGTCTATTCGTGCTTCACCACCCCCTTATGCACCTGCAGCACACGGCTCAACTCGCGCGCGCTCTCCTCCCTGTTCGATTTTATTCGGAACATCTCGGCAACTGCGAAAAATTGCCTGTAGTGTAATCGTCCACTTTTCCGCAAGAAATACACAGTTTAGCCTGCCGCTGGCAGCTGAGCAAATGCAGCTCGCATGTCTATTCGTGCTTCACCACCCCCTTATGCACCTGCAGCACACGGCTCGACTAGCGCGCGCTCTCCTCGCTGTTGGATTTTATTCGGAACTTCTCGGAAACTGCGAAAATTCGCCTGTAGTGTAATCGTCAACTTTTCCGCAAGAAATACACAGTTTAGCCCGCCGCTGGGCGCCGAGCAAATGCAGCTCGCATGTCTATTCGTGCTTCACCACCCCCATATGCACCTGCAGCACACAGCTCAACTGGCGCGCGCTCTCCTTCCTTTTCGATTTTATTCGGAACACCTCGGCAACTGCAAAAATTCGCCTGTAGTGTAATCGTCAACTTTTCCGCAACAAATACACAGTTTAGCCAGCCGCTGGGAACCGAGCAAATGCAGCTCGCATGTCTATTCGTGCTTCACCACCCCCATATGCACCTGCAGCACGCGGCTCAACTGGCGCGCGCTCTCCTCCCTGTTCGATTTTATTCGGAACGTCTCGTCAACTGCGAAAATCCGCCTGTAGTGTAATCGTCAACTTTTTCGCAAGAAATACACAGTTTAGCCAGCCGCTGGGAGCCGAGCAAATGCAGCTCGCATGTCTATTCGTGCTTCACCACCCCCATATGCACCTGCAGCACACGGCTCGACTGGCGCGCGCTCTCCTCGCTGTTGGATTTTATTCGGAACATCTCGGCAACTGCGAAAAATTGCCTGTAGTGTAATCGTCCACTTTTCCGCAAGAAATACACAGTTTAGCCTGCCGCTGGCAGCTGAGCAAATGCAGCTCGCATGTCTATTCGTGCTTCACCACCCCCATATGCACCTGCAGCACACGGCTCAACTCGCGCGCGCTCTCCTCCCTGTTCGATTTTATTCGGAACATCTCGGCAACTGCGAAAAATTGCCTGTAGTGTAATCGTCCACTTTTCCGCAAGAAATACACAGTTTAGCCTGCCGCTGGCAGCTGAGCAAATGCAGCTCGCATGTCTATTCGTGCTTCACCACCCCCATATGCACCTGCAGCACACGGGTCAACTCGCGCGCGCTCTCCTCCCTGTTCGATTTTATTCGGAACATCTCGGCAACTGCGAAAAATTGCCTGTAGTGTAATCGTCCACTTTTCCGCAAGAAATACACAGTTTAGCCTGTCGCTGGCAGCTGAGCAAATGCAGCTCGCATGTCTATTCGTGCTTCACCACCCCCTTATCCACCTGCAGCACACGGCTCAACTCGCGCGCGCTCTCCTCCCTGTTCGATTTTATTCGGAACATCTCGGCAACTGCGAAAAATTGCCTGTAGTGTAATCGTCCACTTTTCCGCAAGAAATACACAGTTTAGCCTGCCGCTGGCAGCTGAGCAAATGCAGCTCGCATGTCTATTCGTGCTTCACCACCCCCATATGCACCTGCAGCACACGGCTCGACTAGCGCGCGCTCTCCTCGCTGTTGGATTTTATTCGGAACTTCTCGGAAACTGCGAAAATTCGCCTGTAGTGTAATCGTCAACTTTTCCGCAAGAAATACACAGTTTAGCCAGCCGCTGGGAGCCGAGCAAATGCAGCTCGCATGTCTATTCGTGCTTCACCGCCCCCATATGCACCTGCAGCACACGGCTCGACTGGCGCGCGCTCTCCTCGCATTTGGATTTTATTCGGAACATCTCGGCAACTGCGAAAAATTGCCTGTAGTGTAATCGTCCACTTTTCCGCAAGAAATACACAGTTTAGCCTGCCGCTGGCAGCTGAGCAAATGCAGCTCGCATGTCTATTCGTGCTTCACCACCCCCATATGCACCTGCAGCACACGGCTCAACTCGCGCGCGCTCTCCTCCCTGTTCGATTTTATTCGGAACATCTCGGCAACTGCGAAAAATTGCCTGTAGTGTAATCGTCCACTTTTCCGCAAGAAATACACAGTTTAGCCTGCCGCTGGCAGCTGAGCAAATGCAGCTCGCATGTCTATTCGTGCTTCACCACCCCCTTATGCACCTGCAGCACACGGCTCAACTCGCGCGCGCTCTCCTCCCTGTTCGATTTTATTTGGAACATCTCGGCAACTTTGAAAAATTGCCTGTAGTGTAATCGTCCACTTTTCCGCAAGAAATACACAGTTTAGCCTGCCGCTGGCAGCTGAGCAAATCCAGCTCGCATGTCTATTCGTGCTTCACCACCCCCATATGCACCTGCAGCACACGGCTCAACTCGCGCGCGCTCTCCTCCCTGTTCGATTTTATTCGGAACATCTCGGCAACTGCGAAAAATTGCCTGTAGTGTAATCGTCCACTTTTCCGCAAGAAATACACAGTTTAGCCTGCCGCTGGCAGCTGAGCAAATGCAGCTCGCATGTCTATTCGTGCTTCACCACCCCCATATGCACCTGCAGCACACGGCTCAACTCGCGCGCGCTCTCCTCCCTGTTCGATTTTATTCGGAACATCTCGGCAACTGCGAAAAATTGCCTGTAGTGTAATCGTCCACTTTTTCGCAAGAAATACACAGTTTAGCCAGCCGCTGGGAGCCGAGCAAATGCAGCTCGCATGTCTATTCGTGCTTCACCGCCCCCATATGCACCTGCAGCACACGGCTCGACTGGCGCGCGCTCTCCTCGCTGTTGGATTTTATTCGGAACTTCTCGGAAACTGCGAAAATTCGCCTGTAGTGTAATCGTCAACTTTTCCGCAAGAAATACACAGTTTAGCCAGCGGCTGGGAGCCGAGAAAATGCAGCTCGCATGTCTATTCGTGCTTTACCGCCCCCATATGCAACTGCAGCACACTGGCGCGCGCTCTCCTCGCTGTTGGATTTTATTCGGAACATCTCGGCAACTGCAGCAATCGGCCTGTAGTGTAATCGTGAACTTTTCGGCAAGAAATACATAGTTTAGCCTGCCGCTGGCAGCTGAGCAAATGCAGCTCGCATGTCTATTCGTGCTTCACCTCCCCATATGCACCTGCAGCACACTTCTCTGCTGGCGCGCGCTCTCCTCGCTGTTGGATTTTATTCCGAACTTCTCGGAAACTGCGAAAATTCGCCTGTAGTGTAATCGGCAACTTTTCCGCAAGAAATACACAGTTTAGCCAGCCGCTGGGAGCCGAGAAAATGCAGCTCGCATGTCTATTCGTGCTTTACCGCCCCCATATGCAACTGCAGCACACTGGCGCGCGCTCTCCTCGCTGTTGGATTTTATTCGGAACATCTCGGCAACTGCGAAAAATTGCCTGTAGTGTAATCGTCCACTTTTCCGCAAGAAATACACAGTTTAGCCTGCCGCTGGCAGCTGAGCAAATGCAGCTCGCATGTCTATTCGTGCTTCACCACCCCCATATGCACCTGCAGCACACGGCTCAACTCGCGCGCGCTCTCCTCCCTGTTCGATTTTATTCGGAACATCTCGGCAACTGCGAAAAATTGCCTGTAGTGTAATCGTCCACTTTTCCGCAAGAAATACACAGTTTAGCCTGCCGCTGGCAGCTGAGCAAATGCAGCTCGCATGTCTATTCGTGCTTCACCACCCCCTTATGCACCTGCAGCACACGGCTCAACTCGCGCGCGCTCTCCTCCCTGTTCGATTTTATTCGGAACATCTCGGCAACTGCGAAAAATTGCCTGTAGTGTAATCGTCCACTTTTCCGCAAGAAATACACAGTTTAGCCTGCCGCTGGCAGCTGAGCAAATGCAGCTCGCATGTCTATTCGTGCTTCACCACCCCCATATGCACCTGCAGCACACGGCTCAACTCGCGCGCGCTCTCCTCCCTGTTCGATTTTATTCGGAACATCTCGGCAACTGCGAAAAATTGCCTGTAGTGTAATCGTCCACTTTTCCGCAAGAAATACACAGTTTAGCCTGCCGCTGGCAGCTGAGCAAATGCAGCTCGCATGTCTATTCGTGCTTCACCACCCCCATATGCACCTGCAGCACACGGCTCAACTCGCGCGCGCTCTCCTCCCTGTTCGATTTTATTCGGAACATCTCGGCAACTGCGAAAAATTGCCTGTAGTGTAATCGTCCACTTTTCCGCAAGAAATACACAGTTTAGCCTGCCGCTGGCAGCTGAGCAAATGCAGCTCGTATGTCTATTCGTGCTTCACCACCCCCTTATGCACCTGCAGCACATGGCTCAACTCGCGCGCGCTCTCCTCCCTGTTCGATTTTATTCGGAACATCTCGGCAACTGCGAAAAATTGCCTGTAGTGTAATTGTCCACTTTTCCGCAAGAAATACACAGTTTAGCCTGCCGCTGGCAGCTGAGCAAATGCAGCTCGCATGTCTATTCGTGCTTCACCACCCCCATATGCACCTGCAGCACACGGCTCGACTGGCGCGCGCTCTCCTCGCTGTTGGATTTTATTCCGAACTTCTCGGAAACTGCGAAAATTCGCCTGTAGTGTAATCGTCAACTTTTCCGCAAGAAATACACAGTTTAGCCCGCCGCTGGGCGCCGAGCAAATGCAGCTCGCATGTCTATTCGTGCTTCACCACCCCCATATGCACCTGCAGCACACAGCTCAACTGGCGCGCGCTCTCCTTCCTTTTCGATTTTATTCGGAACACCTCGGCAACTGCGAAAATTCGCCTGTAGTGTAATCGTCAACTTTTCCGCAACAAATACACAGTTTAGCCAGCCGCTGGGAACCGAGCAAATGCAGCTCGCATGTCTATTCGTGCTTCACCACCCCCATATGCACCTGCAGCACGCGGCTCAACTGGCGCGCGCTCTCCTCCCTGTTCGATTTTATTCGGAACGTCTCGTCAACTGCGAAAATCCGCCTGTAGTGTAATGGTCAACTTTTTCGCAAGAAATACACAGTTTAGCCAGCCGCTGGGAGCCGAGTAAATGCAGCTCGCATGTCTATTCGGGCTTCACCGCCCCGATATGCACCTGCAGCACACGGCTCGACTGGCGCGCGCTCTCCTCGCTGTTGGATTTTATTCGGAACATCTCGGCAACTGCGAAAATTTACCTGTAGTGTAATCGTCAACTTTTCCGCAAGAAATACACAGTTTAGCCTGCCGCTGGCAGCTGAGCAAATGCAGCTCGCATGTCTATTCGTGCTTCACCGCCCCCATATGCACCTGCAGCACACGGCTCGACTGGCGCGCGCTCTCCTCGCTGTTGGATTTTATTCGGAACATCTCTGCAACTGCGAAAATTCGCCTGTGGTGTAAACGTAAACTTTTCCGCAAGAAATACACAGTTTAGTCAGCCGCTGGGCGCCGAGCAAATGCAGCTCGCATGTCTATTCGTGCTTCACCGCCCCCATATGCACCTGCAGCACACGGCTCGGGTGGCGCGCGCTCCGCTCGCTGTTGGATTTTATTCGGAACATCTCGGCAACTGCAAAAATTCGCCTGTAGTGTAATCGTCAACTTTTTCGCAAGAAATACACAGTTTAGCCAGCCGCTGGGAGCCGAGCAAATGCAGCTCGCATGTCTATTCGTGCTTCACCGCCCTCATATGCACCTGCAGCACACGGCTCAACTGGCGCGCGCTCTCCTTCCTTTTCGATTTTATTCGGAACACCTCGGCAACTGCGAAAATCCGCCTGTAGTGTAATCGTCAACTTTTCCGCAACAAATACACAGTTTAGCCAGCCGCTGGGAACCAAGCAAATGCAGCTCGCATGTCTATTCGTGCTTCACCGTCCCCATATGCACCTGCACCACGCGGCTCGGGTGGCGCGTGCTCCGCTCGCTGTTGGATTTTATTCGGAACATCTCGGCAACTGCAAAAATTCGCCTGTAGTGTAATCGTCAACTTTTCCGGAACAAATACACAGTTTAGCCAGCCGCTGGGAACCGAGCAAATGCAGCTCGCATGTCTATTCGTGCTTCACCGCCCCCATATGCACCTGCAGCACGCGGCTCGGGTGGCGCGTGCTCCGCTCGCTGTTGGATTTTATTCGGAAAATCTCGGCAACTGCAAAAATTCGCCTGTAGTGTAATCGTCAACTTTTCCGGAACAAATACACAGCTTAGCCAGCCGCTGGGAACCGAGCAAATGCAGCTCGCATGTCTATTCGTGCTCCACCGCCCCCATATGCACCTGCACCACGCGGCTCGGGTGGCGCGTGCTCCGCTCGCTGTTGGATTTTATTCGGAACATCTCGGCAACTGCAAAAATTCGCCTGTAGTGTAATCGTCAACTTTTCCGGAACAAATACACAGTTTAGCCAGCCGCTGGGCGCCGAGCAAATGCAGCTCGCATGTCTATTCGTGCTTCACCGCCCCCATATGCACCTGCAGCACGCGGCTCGGGTGGCGCGTGCTCCGCTCGCTGTTGGATTTTATTCGGAACATCTCGGCAACTGCGAAAATTCGCCTGTAGTGTAATCGTCAACTTTTCCGGAACAAATACACAGTTTAGCCAGCCGCTGGGAACTGAGCAAATGCAGCTCGCATGTCTATTCGTGCTTCACCGCCCCCATATGCACCTGCACCACGCGGCTCGGGTGGCGCGTGCTCCGCTCGCTGTTGGATTTTATTCGGAACATCTCGGCAACTGCAAAAATTCGCCTGTAGTGTAATCGTCAACTTTTCCGGAACAAATACACAGTTTAGCCAGCCGCTGGGAACTGAGCAAATGCAGCTCGCATGTCTATTCGTGCTTCACCGCCCCCATATGCACCTGCAGCACACGGCTCGGGTGGCGCGCGCTCCGCTCGCTGTTGGATTTTATTCGGAACATCTCGGCAACTGCAAAAATTCGCCTGTAGTGTAATCGTCAACTTTTTCGCAAGAAATACACAGTTTAGCCAGCCGCTGGGAGCCGAGCAAATGCAGCTCGCATGTCTATTCGTGCTTCACCGCCCTCAAATGCACCTGCAGCACACGGCTCAACTGGCGCGCACTCTCCTTCCTTTTCGATTTTATTCGGAACACCTCGGCAACTGCGAAAATCCGCCTGTAGTGTAATCGTCAACTTTTCCGTAACAAATACACAGTTTAGCCAGCCGCTGGGAACCGAGCAAATGCAGCTCGCATGTCTATTCGTGCTTCACCGCCCCCATATGCACCTGCAGCACACGGCTCGACTCGCGCGCGCTCTCCTCCCTGTTCGATTTTATTCGGAACATCTCGGCAACTGCGAAAAATTGCCTGTATTGTAATCGTCCACTTTTCCGCAAGAAATACACAGTTTAGCCCGCCGCTGGGCGCCGAGCAAATGCAGCTCGCATGTCTATTCGTGCTTCACCACCCCCATATGCACCTGCAGCACGCGGCTCAACTGGCGCGCGCTCTCCTTCCTTTTCGATTTTATTCGGAACACCTCGGCAACTGCGAAAATCCGCCTGTAGTGTAATCGTCAACTTTTCCGCAACAAATACACAGTTTAGCCAGCCGCTGGGAACCGAGCAAATGCAGCTCGCATGTCTATTCGTGCTTCACCGTCCCCATATGCACCTGCACCACGCGGCTCGGGTGGCGCGTGCTCCGCTCGCTGTTGGATTTTATTCGGAACATCTCGGCAACTGCAAAAATTCGCCTGTAGTGTAATCGTCAACTTTTCCGGAACAAATACACAGTTTAGCCAGCCGCTGGGAACCGAGCAAATGCAGCTCGCATGTCTATTCGTGCTTCACCGCCCCCATATGCACCTGCACCACGCGGCTCGGGTGGCGCGTGCTCCGCTCGCTGTTGGATTTTATTCGGAAAATCTCGGCAACTGCAAAAATTCGCCTGTAGTGTAATCGTCAACTTTTCCGGAACAAATACACAGCTTAGCCAGCCGCTGGGAACCGAGCAAATGCAGCTCGCATGTCTATTCGTGCTCCACCGCCCCCATATGCACCTGCACCACGCGGCTCGGGTGGCGCGTGCTCCGCTCGCTGTTGGATTTTATTCGGAACATCTCGGCAACTGCAAAAATTCGCCTGTAGTGTAATCGTCAACTTTTCCGGAACAAATACACAGTTTAGCCAGCCGCTGGGCGCCGAGCAAATGCAGCTCGCATGTCTATTCGTGCTTCACCGCCCCCATATGCACCTGCAGCACGCGGCTCGGGTGGCGCGTGCTCCGCTCGCTGTTGGATTTTATTCGGAACATCTCGGCAACTGCGAAAATTCGCCTGTAGTGTAATCGTCAACTTTTCCGGAACAAATACACAGTTTAGCCAGCCGCTGGGAACTGAGCAAATGCAGCTCGCATGTCTATTCGTGCTTCACCGCCCCCATATGCACCTGCACCACGCGGCTCGGGTGGCGCGTGCTCCGCTCGCTGTTGGATTTTATTCGGAACATCTCGGCAACTGCAAAAATTCGCCTGTAGTGTAATCGTCAACTTTTCCGGAACAAATACACAGTTTAGCCAGCCGCTGGGAACTGAGCAAATGCAGCTCGCATGTCTATTCGTGCTTCACCGCCCCCATATGCACCTGCACCACGCGGCTCGGGTGGCGCGTGCTCCGCTCGCTGTTGGATTTTATTCGGAACATCTCGGCAACTGCAAAAATTCGCCTGTAGTGTAATCGTCAACTTTTCCGGAACAAATACACAGTTTAGCCAGCCGCTGGGAACCGAGCAAATGCAGCTCGCATGTCTATTCGTGCTTCACCGCCCCCATATGCACCTGCAGCACGCGGCTCGGGTGGCGCGTGCTCCGCTCGCTGTTGGATTTTATTCGGAACATCTCGGCAACTGCAAAAATTCGCCTGTAGTGTAATCGTCAACTTTTTCGCAAGAAATACACAGTTTAGCCAGCCGCTGGGAGCCGAGCAAATGCAGCTCGCATGTCTATTCGTGCTTCACCGCCCCCATATGCACCTACACCACGCGGCTCGGGTGGCGCGTGCTCCGCTCGCTGTTCGATTTTATTCGGAACATCTCGGCAACTGCGAAAATCCGCCTGTAGTGTAATCGTCAACTTTTCCGCAAGAAATACACAGTTTAGCCATCCGCTGGGAACTGAGCAAATGCAGCTCGCATGTCTATTCGTGCTTCACCGCCCCCATATGCACCTGCACCACGCGGCTCGGGTGGCGCGTGCTCTGCTCGCTGTTCGATTTTATTCGGAACACCTCGGCAACTGCGAAAATCCGCCTGTAGTGTAATCGTCAACTTTTCCGCAAGAAATACACAGTTTAGCCATCCGCTGGGAGCCGAGCAAATGCAGCTCGCATGTCTATTCGTGCTTCACCGCCCCCATATGCACCTGCACCACGCGGCTCGGGTGGCGCGTGCTCCGCTCGCTGTTCGATTTTATTCGGAACATCTCGGCAACTGCAAAAATTCGCCTGTAATGTAATCTTCAACTTTTTCGCAAGAAATACACAGTTTAGCCAGCCGCAGGCAGCCGAGAAAATGCAGCTTGCATTTTTTTTCGTGCTTCACCGCCACCATATGCACCTGCAGCACACGGCTCAACTGGCGCGCGCTCTCCTCCCTGTTCGATTTTATTCGGAACATCTCGGCAACTGCGAAAAATTGCCTGTAGTGTAATCGTCCACTTTTCCGCAAGAAATACACAGTTTAGCCTGCCGCTGGCAGCTGAGCAAATGCAGCTCGCATGTCTATTCGTGCTTCACCACCCCCATATGCACCTGCAGCACACGGCTCAACTCGCGCGCGCTCTCCTCCCTGTTCGATTTTATTCGGAACATCTCGGCAACTGCGAAAAATTGCCTGTAGTGTAATCGTCCACTTTTCCGCAAGAAATACACAGTTTAGCCTGCCGCTGGCAGCTGAGCAAATGCAGCTCGCATGTCTATTCGTGCTTCACCACCCCCATATGCACCTGCAGCACACGGCTCAACTCGCGCGCGCTCTCCTCCCTGTTCGATTTTATTCGGAACATCTCGGCAACTGCGAAAAATTGCCTGTAGTGTAATCGTCCACTTTTCCGCAAGAAATACACAGTTTAGCCTGCCGCTGGCAGCTGAGCAAATGCAGCTCGCATGTCTATTCGTGCTTCACCACCCCCTTATGCACCTGCAGCACACGGCTCAACTCGCGCGCGCTCTCCTCCCTGTTCGATTTTATTCGGAACATCTCGGCAACTGCGAAAAATTGCCTGTAGTGTAATTGTCCACTTTTCCGCAAGAAATACACAGTTTAGCCTGCCGCTGGCAGCTGAGCAAATGCAGCTCGCATGTCTATTCGTGCTTCACCACCCCCATATGCACCTGCAGCACACGGCTCGACTGGCGCGCGCTCTCCTCGCTGTTGGATTTTATTCCGAACTTCTCGGAAACTGCGAAAATTCGCCTGTAGTGTAATCGTCAACTTTTCCGCAAGAAATACACAGTTTAGCCCGCCGCTGGGCGCCGAGCAAATGCAGCTCGCATGTCTATTCGTGCTTCACCACCCCCATATGCACCTGCAGCACACAGCTCAACTGGCGCGCGCTCTCCTTCCTTTTCGATTTTATTCGGAACACCTCGGCAACTGCGAAAATTCGCCTGTAGTGTAATCGTCAACTTTTCCGCAACAAATGCACAGTTTAGCCAGCCGCTGGGAACCGAGCAAATGCAGCTCGCATGTCTATTCGTGCTTCACCACCCCCATATGCACCTGCAGCACGCGGCTCAACTGGCGCGCGCTCTCCTCCCTGTTCGATTTTATTCGGAACGTCTCGTCAACTGCGAAAATCCGCCTGTAGTGTAATCGTCAACTTTTTCGCAAGAAATACACAGTTTAGCCAGCCGCTGGGAGCCGAGCAAATGCAGCTCGCATGTCTATTCGTGCTTCACCGCCCCGATATGCACCTGCAGCACACGGCTCGACTGGCGCGCGCTCTCCTCGCTGTTGGATTTTATTCGGAACATCTCGGCAACTGCGAAAATTTACCTGTAGTGTAATCGTCAACTTTTCCGCAAGAAATACACAGTTTAGCCTGCCGCTGGCAGCTGAGCAAATGCAGCTCGCATGTCTATTCGTGCTTCACCGCCCCCATATGCACCTGCAGCACACGGCTCGACTGGCGCGCGCTCTCCTAGCTGTTGGATTTTATTCGGAACATCTCTGCAACTGCGAAAATTCGCCTGTGGTGTAAACGTCAACTTTTCCGCAAGAAATACACAGTTTAGTCAGCCGCTGGGCGCCGAGCAAATGCAGCTCGCATGTCTATTCGTGCTTCACCGCCCCCATATGCACCTGCAGCACACGGCTCGGGTGGCGCGCGCTCCGCTCGCTGTTGGATTTTATTCGGAACATCTCGGCAACTGCAAAAATTCGCCTGTAGTGTAATCGTCAACTTTTTCGCAAGAAATACACAGTTTAGCCAGCCGCTGGGAGCCGAGCAAATGCAGCTCGCATGTCTATTCGTGCTTCACCGCCCTCATATGCACCTGCAGCACACGGCTCAACTGGCGCGCGCTCTCCTTCCTTTTCGATTTTATTCGGAACACCTCGGCAACTGCGAAAATCCGCCTGTAGTGTAATCGTCAACTTTTCCGCAACAAATACACAGTTTAGCCAGCCGCTGGGAACCGAGCAAATGCAGCTCGCATGTCTATTCGTGCTTCACCGCCCCCATATGCACCTGCAGCACACGGCTCGACTCGCGCGCGCTCTCCTCCCTGTTCGATTTTATTCGGAACATCTCGGCAACTGCGAAAAATTGCCTGTAGTGTAATCGTCCACTTTTCCGCAAGAAATACACAGTTTAGCCCGCCGCTGGGCGCCGAGCAAATGCAGCTCGCATGTCTATTCGTGCTTCACCACCCCCATATGCACCTGCAGCACGCGGCTCAACTGGCGCGCGCTCTCCTTCCTTTTCGATTTTATTCGGAACACCTCGGCAACTGCGAAAATTCGCCTGTAGTGTAATCGTCAACTTTTCGGCAACAAATACACAGTTTAGCCAGCCGCTGGGAACCGAGCAAATGCAGCTCGCATGTCTATTCGTGCTTCACCGTCCCCATATGCACCTGCACCACGCGGCTCGGGTGGCGCGTGCTCCGCTCGCTGTTGGATTTTATTCGGAACATCTCGGCAACTGCAAAAATTCGCCTGTAGTGTAATCGTCAACTTTTCCGGAACAAATACACAGTTTAGCCAGCCGCTGGGAACCGAGCAAATGCAGCTCGCATGTCTATTCGTGCTTCACCGCCCCCATATTCACCTGCAGCACGCGGCTCGGGTGGCGCGTGCTCCGCTCGCTGTTGGATTTTATTCGGAAAATCTCGGCAACTGCAAAAATTCGCCTGTAGTGTAATCGTCAACTTTTCCGGAACAAATACACAGCTTAGCCAGCCGCTGGGAACCGAGCAAATGCAGCTCGCATGTCTATTCGTGCTCCACCGCCCCCATATGCACCTGCACCACGCGGCTCGGGTGGCGCGTGCTCCGCTCGCTGTTCGATTTTATTCGGAACATCTCGGCAACTGCAAAAATTCGCCTGTAATGTAATCTTCAACTTTTTCGCAAGAAATACACAGTTTAGCCAGCCGCAGGCAGCCGAGAAAATGCAGCTTGCATTTTTTTTCGTGCTTCACCGCCCCCATATGCACCTGCAGCACACGGCTCAACTGGCGCGCGCTCTCCTCCCTGTTCGATTTTATTCGGAACATCTCGGCAACTGCGAAAAATTGCCTGTAGTGTAATCGTCCACTTTTCCGCAAGAAATACACAGTTTAGCCTGCCGCTGGCAGCTGAGCAAATGCAGCTCGCATGTCTATTCGTGCTTCACCACCCCCATATGCACCTGCAGCACACGGCTCAACTCGCGCGCGCTCTCCTCCCTGTTCGATTTTATTCGGAACATCTCGGCAACTGCGAAAAATTGCCTGTAGTGTAATCGTCCACTTTTCCGCAAGAAATACACAGTTTAGCCTGCCGCTGGCAGCTGAGCAAATGCAGCTCGCATGTCTATTCGTGCTTCACCACCCCCATATGCACCTGCAGCACACGGCTCAACTCGCGCGCGCTCTCCTCCCTGTTCGATTTTATTCGGAACATCTCGGCAACTGCGAAAAATTGCCTGTAGTGTAATCGTCCACTTTTCCGCAAGAAATACACAGTTTAGCCTGCCGCTGGCAGCTGAGCAAATGCAGCTCGCATGTCTATTCGTGCTTCACCACCCCCTTATGCACCTGCAGCACACGGCTCAACTCGCGCGCGCTCTCCTCCCTGTTCGATTTTATTCGGAACATCTCGGCAACTGCGAAAAATTGCCTGTAGTGTAATTGTCCACTTTTCCGCAAGAAATACACAGTTTAGCCTGCCGCTGGCAGCTGAGCAAATGCAGCTCGCATGTCTATTCGTGCTTCACCACCCCCATATGCACCTGCAGCACACGGCTCGACTGGCGCGCGCTCTCCTCGCTGTTGGATTTTATTCCGAACTTCTCGGAAACTGCGAAAATTCGCCTGTAGTGTAATCGTCAACTTTTCCGCAAGAAATACACAGTTTAGCCCGCCGCTGGGCGCCGAGCAAATGCAGCTCGCATGTCTATTCGTGCTTCACCACCCCCATATGCACCTGCAGCACACAGCTCAACTGGCGCGCGCTCTCCTTCCTTTTCGATTTTATTCGGAACACCTCGGCAACTGCGAAAATTCGCCTGTAGTGTAATCGTCAACTTTTCCGCAACAAATGCACAGTTTAGCCAGCCGCTGGGAACCGAGCAAATGCAGCTCGCATGTCTATTCGTGCTTCACCACCCCCATATGCACCTGCAGCACGCGGCTCAACTGGCGCGCGCTCTCCTCCCTGTTCGATTTTATTCGGAACGTCTCGTCAACTGCGAAAATCCGCCTGTAGTGTAATCGTCAACTTTTTCGCAAGAAATACACAGTTTAGCCAGCCGCTGGGAGCCGAGCAAATGCAGCTCGCATGTCTATTCGTGCTTCACCGCCCCGATATGCACCTGCAGCACACGGCTCGACTGGCGCGCGCTCTCCTCGCTGTTGGATTTTATTCGGAACATCTCGGCAACTGCGAAAATTTACCTGTAGTGTAATCGTCAACTTTTCCGCAAGAAATACACAGTTTAGCCTGCCGCTGGCAGCTGAGCAAATGCAGCTCGCATGTCTATTCGTGCTTCACCGCCCCCATATGCACCTGCAGCACACGGCTCGACTGGCGCGCGCTCTCCTAGCTGTTGGATTTTATTCGGAACATCTCTGCAACTGCGAAAATTCGCCTGTGGTGTAAACGTCAACTTTTCCGCAAGAAATACACAGTTTAGTCAGCCGCTGGGCGCCGAGCAAATGCAGCTCGCATGTCTATTCGTGCTTCACCGCCCCCATATGCACCTGCAGCACACGGCTCGGGTGGCGCGCGCTCCGCTCGCTGTTGGATTTTATTCGGAACATCTCGGCAACTGCAAAAATTCGCCTGTAGTGTAATCGTCAACTTTTTCGCAAGAAATACACAGTTTAGCCAGCCGCTGGGAGCCGAGCAAATGCAGCTCGCATGTCTATTCGTGCTTCACCGCCCTCATATGCACCTGCAGCACACGGCTCAACTGGCGCGCGCTCTCCTTCCTTTTCGATTTTATTCGGAACACCTCGGCAACTGCGAAAATCCGCCTGTAGTGTAATCGTCAACTTTTCCGCAACAAATACACAGTTTAGCCAGCCGCTGGGAACCGAGCAAATGCAGCTCGCATGTCTATTCGTGCTTCACCGCCCCCATATGCACCTGCAGCACACGGCTCGACTCGCGCGCGCTCTCCTCCCTGTTCGATTTTATTCGGAACATCTCGGCAACTGCGAAAAATTGCCTGTAGTGTAATCGTCCACTTTTCCGCAAGAAATACACAGTTTAGCCCGCCGCTGGGCGCCGAGCAAATGCAGCTCGCATGTCTATTCGTGCTTCACCACCCCCATATGCACCTGCAGCACGCGGCTCAACTGGCGCGCGCTCTCCTTCCTTTTCGATTTTATTCGGAACACCTCGGCAACTGCGAAAATTCGCCTGTAGTGTAATCGTCAACTTTTCGGCAACAAATACACAGTTTAGCCAGCCGCTGGGAACCGAGCAAATGCAGCTCGCATGTCTATTCGTGCTTCACCGTCCCCATATGCACCTGCACCACGCGGCTCGGGTGGCGCGTGCTCCGCTCGCTGTTGGATTTTATTCGGAACATCTCGGCAACTGCAAAAATTCGCCTGTAGTGTAATCGTCAACTTTTCCGGAACAAATACACAGTTTAGCCAGCCGCTGGGAACCGAGCAAATGCAGCTCGCATGTCTATTCGTGCTTCACCGCCCCCATATGCACCTGCAGCACGCGGCTCGGGTGGCGCGTGCTCCGCTCGCTGTTGGATTTTATTCGGAAAATCTCGGCAACTGCAAAAATTCGCCTGTAGTGTAATCGTCAACTTTTCCGGAACAAATACACAGCTTAGCCAGCCGCTGGGAACCGAGCAAATGCAGCTCGCATGTCTATTCGTGCTCCACCGCCCCCATATGCACCTGCACCACGCGGCTCGGGTGGCGCGTGCTGCGCTCGCTGTTGGATTTTATTCGGAACATCTCGGCAACTGCAAAAATTCGCCTGTAGTGTAATCGTCAACTTTTCCGGAACAAATACACAGTTTAGCCAGCCGCTGGGCGCCGAGCAAATGCAGCTCGCATGTCTATTCGTGCTTCACCGCCCCCATATGCACCTGCAGCACGCGGCTCCGGTGGCGCGTGCTCCGCTCGCTGTTGGATTTTATTCGGAACATCTCGGCAACTGCGAAAATTCGCCTGTAGTGTAATCGTCAACTTTTCCGGAACAAATACACAGTTTAGCCAGCCGCTGGGAACTGAGCAAATGCAGCTCGCATGTCTATTCGTGCTTCACCGCCCCCATATGCACCTGCACCACGCGGCTCGGGTGGCGCGTGCTCCGCTCGCTGTTGGATTTTATTCGGAACATCTCGGCAACTGCAAAAATTCGCCTGTAGTGTAATCGTCAACTTTTCCGGAACAAAGACACAGTTTAGCCAGCCGCTGGGAACTGAGCAAATGCAGCTCGCATGTCTATTCGTGCTTCACCGCCCCCATATGCACCTGCACCACGCGGCTCGGGTGGCGCGTGCTCCGCTCGCTGTTGGATTTTATTCGGAACATCTCGGCAACTGCAAAAATTCGCCTGTAGTGTAATCGTCAACTTTTCCGGAACAAATACACAGTTTAGCCAGCCGCTGGGAACCGAGCAAATGCAGCTCGCATGTCTATTCGTGCTTCACCGCCCCCATATGCACCTGCAGCACGCGGCTCGGGTGGCGCGTGCTCCGCTCGCTGTTGGATTTTATTCGGAACATCTCGGCAACTGCAAAAATTCGCCTGTAGTGTAATCGTCAACTTTTTCGCAAGAAATACACAGTTTAGCCAGCCGCTGGGAGCCGAGCAAATGCAGCTCGCATGTCTATTCGTGCTTCACCGCCCCCATATGCACCTGCACCACGCGGCTCGGGTGGCGCGTGCTCCGCTCGCTGTTCGATTTTATTCGGAACATCTCGGCAACTGCGAAAATCCGCCTGTAGTGTAATCGTCAACTTTTCCGCAAGAAATACACAGTTTAGCCATCCGCTGGGAACTGTGCAAATGCAGCTCGCATGTCTATTCGTGCTTCACCGCCCCCATATGCACCTGCACCACGCGGCTCGGGTGGCGCGTGCTCTGCTCGCTGTTCGATTTTATTCGGAACACCTCGGCAACTGCGAAAATCCGCCTGTAGTGTAATCGTCAACTTTTCCGCAAGAAATACACAGTTTAGCCATCCGCTGGGAGCCGAGCAAATGCAGCTCGCATGTCTATTCGTGCTTCACCGCCCCCATATGCACCTGCACCACGCGGCTCGGGTGGCGCGTGCTCCGCTCGCTGTTCGATTTTATTCGGAACATCTCGGCAACTGCAAAAATTCGCCTGTAATGTAATCTTCAACTTTTTCGCAAGAAATACACAGTTTAGCCAGCCGCAGGCAGCCGAGAAAATGCAGCTTGCATTTTTTTTCGTGCTTCACCGCCCCCATATGCACCTGCAGCACACGGCTCAACTGGCGCGCGCTCTCCTCCCTGTTCGATTTTATTCGGAACATCTCGGCAACTGCGAAAATTTGCCTGTAGTGTAATCGTCAACTTTTCCGCAAGAAATACACAGTTTAGCCAGCCACTGGGAGCCGAGCAAATGCAGCTCGCATGTCTATTCGTGCTTCAGCTCCCCCATATGCACCTGCAGCATGCGGCTCGGGTGGCGCGTGCTCCGCTCGCTGTTGGGTTTTATTCGGAACATCTCGGCAACTGCGAAAATCCGCCTGTAGTGTAATCGTCAACTTTTCCGGAACAAGTACACAGTTTAGCCAGCCGCTGGGAACCGAGCAAATGCAGCTCGCATGTCTATACGTGGTTCACCGCCCCCATATGCACCTGCAGCACGCGGCTCGGGTGGCGCGTGCTCCGCTCGCTGTTGGATTTTATTCGGAACATCTCGGCAACTGCAAAAATTCGCTTGTCGTGTAATCGTCAACTTTGCCGCAAGAAATACACTGTTTAGCAAGCCACTGGGAGCCGACCAAATGCACCTCGCATGTCTATTCGTGCTTCAGCTCCCCCATATGCACCTGCAGCACACGGCTCGACTGGCGCGCGCTCTCCTCCCTGTTCGATTTTATTCGGAACATCTCGTCAACTGCGAAAATCCGCCTGTAGTGTAATCGTCAACTTTTCCGCAAGAAATACACAGTTTAGCCATCCGCTGGGAACTGAGCAAATGCAGCTCGCATGTCTATTCGTGCTTCACCGCCCCCATATGCACCTGCAGCACGCGGCTCAACTGGCGCGCGCTCACCTCCCTGTTCGATTTTATTCGGAACATCTCGTCAACTGCGAAAATCCGCCTGTAGTGTAATCGTCAACTTTTCCGCAAGAAATACACAGTTTAGCCATCCGCTGGGAACTGAGCAAATCCAGCTCGCATGTCTATTCGTGCTTCACCGCCCCCATATGCACCTGCACCACGCGGCTCGGGTGGCGCGTGCTCCGCTCGCTGTTCGATTTTATTCGGAACATCTCGGCAACTGCGAAAATTCGCCTGTAGTGTAATCGTCAACTTTTCCGCAAGAAATACACAGTTTAGCCATCCGCTGGGAACTGAGCAAATGCAGCTCGCATGTCTATTCGTGCTTCACCGCCCCCATATGCACCTGCACCACGCGGCTCGGGTGGCGCGTGCTCCGCTCGCTGTTCGATTTTATTCGGAACATCCCGGCAACCGCGAAAATTCGCCTGTTGTGTCATCGTCAACTTTTCCGCAAGGAATACACAGTTTAGCCAGCCGCTGGGAGCCGAGCAAATGCAGCTCGCATGTCTTTTCGTGCTTCACCGCCCCCATATGCACCTGCAGCACACGGCTCAACTGGCGCGCGCTCTCCTCCCTGTTCGATTTTATTCGGAACATCTCGGCAACTGCGAAAATTTGCCTGTAGTGTAATCGTCAACTTTTCCGCAAGAAATACACAGTTTAGCCAGCCACTGGGAGCCGAGCAAATGCAGCTCGCATGTCTATTCGTGCTTCAGCTCCCCCATATGCACCTGCAGCACACGGCTCGGGTGGCGCGTGCTCCGCTCGCTGTTGGGTTTTATTCGGAACATCTCGGCAACTGCGAAAATCCGCCTGTAGTGTAATCGTCAACTTTTCCGGAACAAATACACAGTTTAGCCAGCCGCTGGGAACCGAGCAAATGCAGCTCGCATGTCTATTCGTGCTTCACCGCCCCCATATGCACCTGCAGCATGCGGCTCGGGTGGCGCGTGCTCCGCTCGCTGTTGGGTTTTATTCGGAACATCTCGGCAACTGCGAAAATCCGCCTGTAGTGTAATCGTCAACTTTTCCGGAACAAATACACAGTTTAGCCAGCCGCTGGGAACCGAGCAAATGCAGCTCGCATGTCTATACGTGGTTCACCGCCCCCATATGCACCTGCAGCACGCGGCTCGGGTGGCGCGTGCTCCGCTCGCTGTTGGATTTTATTCGGAACATCTCGGCAACTGCAAAAATTCGCTTGTAGTGTAATCGTCAACTTTGCCGCAAGAAATACACTGTTTAGCAAGCCACTGGGAGCCGACCAAATGCACCTCGCATGTCTATTCGTGCTTCAGCTCCCCCATATGCACCTGCAGCACACGGCTCGACTGGCGCGCGCTCTCCTCCCTGTTCGATTTTATTCGGAACATCTCGTCAACTGCGAAAATCCGCCTGTAGTGTAATCGTCAACTTTTCCGCAAGAAATACACAGTTTAGCCATCCGCTGGGAACTGAGCAAATGCAGCTCGCATGTCTATTCGTGCTTCACCGCCCCCATATGCACCTGCAGCACGCGGCTCAACTGGCGCGCGCTCACCTCCCTGTTCGATTTTATTCGGAACATCTCGTCAACTGCGAAAATCCGCCTGTAGTGTAATCGTCAACTTTTCCGCAAGAAATACACAGTTTAGCCATCCGCTGGGAACTGAGCAAATCCAGCTCGCATGTCTATTCGTGCTTCACCGCCCCCATATGCACCTGCACCACGCGGCTCGGGTGGCGCGTGCTCCGCTCGCTGTTCGATTTTATTCGGAACATCTCGGCAACTGCGAAAATTCGCCTGTAGTGTAATCGTCAACTTTTCCGCAAGAAATACACAGTTTAGCCATCCGCTGGGAACTGAGCAAATGCAGCTCGCATGTCTATTCGTGCTTCACCGCCCCCATATGCACCTGCAGCACGCGGCTCGACTGGCGCGCGCTCTCCTCCCTGTTCGATTTTATTCGGAACATCTCGTCAACTGCGAAAATCCGCCTGTAGTGTAATCGTCAACTTTTTCGCAAGAAATACATAGTTTAGCCTGCCGCTGGCAGCTGAGCAAATGCAGCTCGCATGTCTATTCGTGCTTCACCGCCCCCATATGCACCTGCACCACGCGGCTCGGGTGGCGCGTGCTCCGCTCGCTGTTCGATTTTATTCGGAACATCTCGGCAACTGCGAAAATTCGCCTGTAGTGTAATCGTCAACTTTTCCGCAAGAAATACACAGTTTAGCCATCCGCTGGGAACTGAGCAAATGCAGCTCGCATGTCTATTCGTGCTTCACCGCCCCCATATGCACCTGCAGCACGCGGCTCAACTGGCGCGCGCTCTCCTCCCTGTTCGATTTTATTCGGAACATCTCGTCAACTGCGAAAATCCGCCTGTAGTGTAATCGTCAACTTTTCCGCAAGAAATACACAGTTTAGCCATCCGCTGGGAACTGAGCAAATGCAGCTCGCATGTCTATTCGTGCTTCACCGCCCCCATATGCACCTGCAGCACGCGGCTCAACTGGCGCGCGCTCTCCTCCCTGTTCGATTTTATTCGGAACATCTCGTCAACTGCGAAAATCCGCCTGTAGTGTAATCGTCAACTTTTCCGCACGAAATACACAGTTTAGCCATCCGCTGGGAACCGAGCAAATGCAGCTCGCATGTCTATTCGTGCTTCACCGCCCCCATATGCACCTGCACCACGCGGCTCGGGTGGCGCGTGCTCCGCTCGCTGTTGGATTTTATTCGGAACATCCCGGCAACCGCGAAAATTCGCCTGTTGTGTCATCGTCAACTTTTCCGCAAGGAATACACAGTTTAGCCAGCCGCTGGGAGCCGAGCAAATGCAGCTCGCATGTCTTTTCGTGCTTCACCACCCCCATATGCACCTGCAGCACACGACTCGGGTGTCGCGGGCTCTCCTCGATGTTGGATTTTATTCGGAACATCTCGGCAACTGCTAAAATTCGCCTGTTGTGTAATCGCCAACTTTTCCGCAATAAATACACAGTTTAGCCAGCCGCTGGAAGCCGAGAAAATGCAGCTCGCATGTCTATACGTGCTTCGCCACCCCCATTTGCATTTGCAGCACACGACTCCGGTGGCGCGCGCTCTGTTCGCTGTTGGATTTTATTCAGAACATCTCGGCAACTGCAAAAGTTCGCCTGTAGTGTAATCTTCAACTTTTCCGCAAGAAATAACAGTTTAGCCAGCCGCTGGGAGCCGAGCAAATGTAGGTCGCATATCTATTTGCGTTTCACCACCCCCATATGCGCCTGCAGCACATGGCTCGGGTGGCGCGTGCTCTCCTCGCTGTTGGATTTTATTCAGAACATCTCGGCAACTTCAAAAATTCGCCTGTGTTGTAATAGTCAACTATTTCGCAAGAAATACACAGTTTAGCGAGCCGCTGGAAGCCGACAAAATGCAGCTCGCATGTCTATTGGTGCTTCACCACCCCCATATGCACCTGTAGTACACGGCTCGGGTGGCGCGCGATCTGCTCGCTGTTGGAATTTATTCGGAACATCTCGGCAACTGTAAAAACTCGCCTGTAGAGTAATCGTCAACTTTTCCGCAAGAAATGCACAGTTTAGCCAGCCGCTGGGAGCCGAGCAAATGCAGCTCGCATGTCTATTCGTGCTTCACCACCCCCGTGTGCACCTGCAGTACACGGCTCGGGTGGCGCGTTCTTTCCTCGCTATGGGATTTTATTCGGAACATCTCGGCAACTGTAAAAAGGATTTTGATGATGCCCTGCTTAACTTTCAGTGCATACATCTTGATTTGTCTTGCGCCAAGTTTCGTTCTCACTCATTTCAGGCTGCGTCCAGTTTAACGGCTTCTTCAGTCTTTCTCTCGTTATAATTTCTAATATCACTTATTTTCGCGTTGTTGATCGCTTTTCACAGTTCCGCGAATTCTATCTGATCTCTTGAGTTGGACACTTTCATTCTTTGTCGTTTCTTTATTAGGTCCTTTATTACTTGGGAGTGCTTGCCTAATGGTTGCCTTGGTGCCTTGCCTCCCACTTTATTGCTTGCACTGAAGCGAGCCTCGTTTAATACCTTGGAAAACCAGGCCGATGCACTTGGATTACACTTTGCGCGTATATCAAGTTCTATAAACTATTCACAAACATTCCTTAAATATAAGCAAATAGCAGAACTTAGGTCAATAAACCGCAAATGTAGACCTAATCTACCGTACAACTGCCCTTTCAATATTGCCGAGCTTAGAGCTGCGTTGAGATCGTGTATGAACTCTGCACCTGGAGTTGACAGAATCATGTATGACATGATTAAAAACCTACACACTGATACACAAATGACACTTCTGGCACTCTTTAACTCTATTTGGGCTGCTGGATACCTCCCATCCTCCTGGAAAGAAGCTATCGTAGTACCGGTCTTGAAACAAGGCAAGGACCCATCCGACGTTTCAAGTTACCGTCCAATAGCACTCACAAGTTGCTTATGCAAACTCTTCGAGAAAATGATAAATCGTCGTCTTTTACATTTCCTTGAATCCAATAAAATGCTCGACCCTTATCAATGCGGCTTCAGAGAGGGTAGGTCGACTACTGACCAGCTCGTGCGCATTGAGGCAGGCATTCGCGACGCCTTTATCCATAAGCAGTTTTTTCTTTCTGTTTTCTTAGACATGGAAAAGGCATATGACACGACTTGGAGATACGGGATTTTGCAAGACCTCTCAGAAATGGGTATTCGAGGGAATATGCTTAATGTAATTGAAAGTTACCTATCAAACCGCACATTTCGCGTTAGGGTGGGCAACGCTCTATCCAGGCCATATACACAAGAAACTGGTGTGCCGCAAGGAGGGGTATTAAGCTGTACCCTTTTTATAATCAAAATGAATTCCTTGCGCTTATCTATACCGCAGAGCATGTTTTATTCGGTATACGTCGATGACGTTCAATTAGGCTTCAAGTCATGTAACCTTTCTATTTGTGAGCGACATGTCCAGCTTGGCTTGAACAAAGTATGTAAATGGGCAGAAGAAAACGGCTTTAAACTGCATCCTGTTAAAAGCTCATGTGTCCTTTTCACACAAAAAATGAGGATTATTTGCAGAGCCCAGTGTAGAACTACATGGAGAGCACATACCAGTTGTCAAACAACACAAATTTTTAGGAATCATATTAGATTCAAAACTGACTTTCATTCCACACTTAAAGCACCTAAAACAGAAATGTCTGAAAACAATGAACCTTCTTAAAGTTTTATCACATACAACATGGGGCAGCGACAGGAAGTGTTTGATGAACCTGTACAAAAGCCTTATACGCACACGGTTAGATTATGGGGCCATAGTATATCAATCTGCCAGCCCAAGTTCTTTGAAGATGCTTGACCCTGTTCACCACTTAGGTATCCGCTTGGCGACCGGTGCCTTCAGGACAAGTCCTGTAGAAAGTCTCTACGTTGAATCTAATGAGTGGTCGCTTCATCTTCAAAGGTCATACTCCAGTTTCATGTACTTTCTAAAAGTGAACGCAAACCGCGACCATCCCTCTTATGTAAGCATAAACGACGTGGCATCTACAATGCTTTTTAATAACCGACCTGCAACTACAGAACCATTCTCTCTGCGCATTAGAAAGCTTGCTGAGAATATGCAAGTACCAATTCTACAGCAAAACCTGATGACCCCAGCTAAGCCATTGCCGCCATGGCAGTGGAAGCCCATAGAATGCAATATATCATTCGTAGAGGTGACGAAACACGCTCCAGAAGCACATATTCGAATGCATTTCTTGGCACTTCAATCTAAATACTCGTGCATAGAATTTTACACTGACGCTTCTAAGTCGCATGCCGGCGTGTTTTATGCTGCAATCGGACCATCCTTCTCCCAGTCCGGCGGACTGCATCCGGAAACAAGCATATTCACTGCGGAAGCTTATGCAATTCTATGTGCTGTTAAACAAATCAAGAAAGCAAAGTTGCACAAAGCCATTATATACACGGACTCTCTAAGCGTCGTAAAAGCCCTAATGTTCCTCCGAAATCATCGAAACCCTGTCCTTACCGAGCTTTATTCTGTCATTTGCACATCGTACATGTCCCAGCAGCAAATCTTAATATGTTGGGTACCTGGACATAGGGGCATTGAGGGTAATATGCTGGCTGACCAAATAGCCACATCAATTGCATCACAAGATATCCATCCTACCACTGCACTACCTGCCTTAGATCTAAAACCTTTCATCCGAAAGAAACTCAGAAGCCACTGGCAGCGCTTATGGGATGCTGAAACAAATAATAAGCTTCACTTGATTAAGCCAAAACTGGGTTATTGGCCCCCCGCATCAAAAACACGACGAACAGAAGTCCTATTCTGTCGTCTCAGAATAGGACACACATATGCCACACACAGTTTTACGCTAACTGGAAATGAACCACCATCCTGCGGTAGATGTGGTGAAAGGCTCACCGTCCTCCACGCTCTCCTGGAGTGTCGGGAAGCCGAAACAGAAAGAAAGAAACACTTTCCGCTAGCATACCGGCAGCACATCCCCCTTCATCCTGTAATTTTTCTTAGTAACGAACCGTTGTTTGACACCAGAGCAGTCCTAAATTTCCTAAACGATGTTGTCTTACATGTTGTTAGCCCTACGAATTTGTAGCACATCCTCTTTCCAGAGGATGCTGCTGCAATAAAATTTTTTTTGTATAGCACATGCCTTCAGGCCCTTCTGTTCCAAGGGCTCTCTTAGGCAGTAGTGCTTCTTGCAAACGTTTACCTTCATGTATTTTTAAATAGCATCATTCTATCACAACGTATCTTTTGTGTTCTTAGTAGTACTCACTAGTCATTGCTATAACTTTATTACATATAGCGTTTATGCGCTTGATTTTACATCATTCTTCTACGATGGATTTTAATGTTCATAGTATTCGTCATTATTCATCGCCATAATTTGATAGCACGTAGATTTTACGCACTTTACAGCGACTAATTTTAGGCCACTTTACAGCCAAGTCACATCTTCCATAATTCATCGTCAACATTACCACGTGTCATGGCGCTCTTTGGCCAAACCTGGCCCTTGCGCCACAAAACACCACACATCATCATCATCAAGCGAGCCTCGTTACAGTTTCATTCATTGCCTCTATGTCATCATCATCATCTCTCTGTTTTAAGGCAGCATACTTGTTTGCAAGTACCAGACTGAATTTGTCTACTTTTACCCTTACTGTCTCGAAGTTGACCTGTATTTTCTTGACCAATTAAACTTTTTCTCTCTTCCAATTGAGGTGAATCATAGCGCTCACTAACCTATGATCACTCCACTTTACCATAGCTATCACTTCTACATCCTGCACTATGCTGGGATCAGCAGAAAGTATGAAATCAATTTCATTTCTTGTTACACCCCCGCGCGGGCGTCTGCGTCAGCAGGCGTTTGGTGTGTTGCGACACCACGTACCCGAGCACGCGAGAGTTGGACCCTCCCGCGTGTAGACGTGCGCCGCTTAGCCGTGTCTGGGGAAAAGGGGATCCTGGGGGTTGAGCTGATGCTGGGTGTTCGGACCTTTAAGGCCCCCCGGCGGAGGCAACACACCCCTTTGGCCTCTGCTTCACATAGACGGCACCCCCGGACTGACCCACCTGGGGGAAATCGGTAGTTGCCTTTTCCTTTCTCTCTCTTCCTCTAGTCTTCGTCTTTCTCTCACTTTTCATCTTTCCTGTCTTCTCCTAGCTTCCGCTTACTTCCACTTTTTCCAGGCAGCAAGGGTTAACCTTGTGTGAATAGCCAGCCTAGGTTATATCATATTTGGTTATAGTGGTAATGTACAGCTGGCGTTTGCAGGCCGTGTTTCACAGGTCCTGCAACGTCCCCTTGTAGGACTCCACGGTGGGTGGCTGGCGTTACTGCCGAAATTACAATCTCTTATGGCTTCTTCTTTCCTCCCCTTACCTGATCACTCCCTCAAGAGGGGGCGCACCGATGATGTCTTCGAATTTTTTGCCCGTCAAAAAGAAACTTTTCCTCGTTTCCATGTAGTGCACTCCGAAACACCAGACAAACCCGTGCGAACAATCTCACCATTCCTCGTGTCCAAGTCTCTTACCCAAGTTTTTGGTACAGGTTATAAAGCATCCAGGATGGCAAGCGGCGATCTCCTCTTGGAACTCCGCAACCAGAAAGAGTATGAAAAGCTACCCAATCTAGTTTCATTTGGTGACGCCAAAGTAACCGTAACTCCTCATCGTACAATGAATACCACCCGTGGCGTAGTGTCTGATGCTGATCTCTTGGAGCTGACTGAGGCTGAGCTCTTGGAGGGCTTCAGCGAGCAGAACGTCATCAACGTTAGGTGAATTAAGATGAGGCGTGATAATAAGGAAATTCAGACCAAACACCTGATACTTACTTTTGGCACAAGTGTTCTGCCCGAGTCCATCGAGGCCAGCTATATCAAGCTCCGTGTTCGCCCATATGTTCCAAATCCCCTGCGTTGCTTCAAATGCCAGCGTTTCGGTCACAGTTCACAGAGCTGTCGAGGCCGCCAAACCTGCGCGAAATGCAGTGCTCATGAGCACACCCCTGAAACTGGTGAAAACTCTCTCCATTGTGTAAACTGTGAAGGGGAGCACGCTGCATACTCGCGGTCGTGCCCATCGTGGAAGAAAGAAAAGGAAATAGTTACAATTAAAGTAAAAGAAAACATAAGTTTCAAAGAGGCACGCAGGCGGGTATCCTTCCTGCCAAAGCACACCTTTGCCGATGTGGCGCGTCAGGGGGCAGCGCCACAACGGTCTCCGGCGGCTGTTCGACCCACACCCAGTGAGGCGGCAGTGACGCCATCCGCCACCTCGGCGGCTGCAGCTAACGCTGCTACGCCAACACAGCAGACGGGGCCATCGACCCCGAAGGTGGGCGCAGCCGAGGCTGCCCCAACCTCCCCGACCCCTTCCAGCGCTGGCAACAGCCGGCGCAGCCAGATCCCTCAGGGAGCCCCATCGACCTCCGGGCTGGTGGGCGCAGGGGTCTTGCCCTCCAAGGCGGGATTCTCTCGGGAAACATCTCGCTCGCAAGAGCACGTGTCCGGCGCCTCACAAGAGGCAATGGACACTACACCCATCCTCAAGGCGCACCAAGCGCCTAAGGAGCGGCGAGGCTCCCTCGAACGCTCCAGAAAGAACAAAACCCCTATTACAGGGCCTCGAAAGGGCTCTGTAATCTAAGGCATCCCATCCGTTTCCGTAAACACAGCACCAATTTATTTTAAATATGGATACACAAATCATTCAATGGAACATTAGAGGTCTCCTTACAAACCTTGATGATTTGCAAGAACTCACCCACAAACATAATCCAAAAGTGCTGTGTTTACAGGAAACACATTTAAAATCCAGACACGCAAACTTTCTCCGTACGTATGTTACGTTTCGCAAAGATCGCGATGATGCCGTCGCATCATCGGGTGGTGTTGCGATTCTCACTCATAAAAGTATAGCATGTCAACCTTTACAGCTTCGAACGCCCCTTGAAGCAGTGGCGGTGCGAGTTGTTCTGCTAAACAAACTCATCACTATTTGCTCGCTTTATATACCCCGACATTACAAATTAACTAAACATGAATTTCAGTCCTTTATAGATGAACTGCCAGAACCCTATGTTGTTCTTGGCGACTTCAATGCGCACAGCTCCCTGTGGGGCGACTCTCGTATGGATGCGTGAGGTCGTCTTGTTGAACAGTTCCTTTTTTCTTGTGGTGCGTGCCTTTTGAATAAGAGGGAACCCACATATTACTCTCTGGCAAACAGAACCTTTTTTTCAATCGATCTCAGCATAGTTTCTCCTTCTATTCTGCCTGAACTTGAATGGGAAGTTACAAAGAACCCTTACGGAAGCGATCACTTGCCCATACTACTAAGAACACCTCAAGAAAACGAATATCCACCACAGGCACCTCGGTGGAAGATTGAGACAGCTGATTGGGACAAATTTCGAACTCTTACTGGTATCTCATGGCATGACATCTCCTCGTTAGAAATTGATGCTGCTGTGGAGTATTTTACAGCCTTTATAATAGATGCCGCATCTAAATGCATATCACAAGTAAATGGCCTCTCGTGCAAACGGCGCGTCCCGTGGTGGACCGATGATTGTAGGATCGCACGTAAAAAACAGAACAAAGCGTGGGGTTTGCTACGCGCTTCTCCCACTGCAGAAAATCTTATCAACTTTAAGAAAGTAAAATCTGAAGGCAGGCGAACCCGCCGACAGGCTAGAAGAGAAAGCTGGCAGAACTTTTTATCGGGTATCAACTCGTACACAGATGAGGCGAAAGTCTGGAACAGGGTTAGTAGGATAAGAGGGCGACAAACATACTCCCTCCCTTTGGTAAACACACAAGGCGAAACTCTGCAAGACCAGGCAGATTCACTTGGGGAGCACTTTGAGCGTGTGTCGAACTCAATCAATTATTCCCAGTCCTTTCTTAAACATAAAGAAATAATGGAACGTAAGCCAATCATACGAAAATCCAGGCAGAATGAACCGTATAACCGGCCTTTCAGTATTGCCGAGTTGAAAGCGGCCTTGAACACATGCAAAAGCACTGCACCGGGACCTGACAGAGTCATGTATGACATGATCAGAAACCTACATACTGACACACAAGTTACACTACTTACACTATTCAACACTATTTGGGCTTCCGGATACCTCCCATCCACATGGAAAGAAGCGATTGTAGTCCCTGTTCTGAAGCACGGAAAAGACCCCTCCTTGGCGGCAAGTTACCGTCCGATAGCTCTAACTAATTGTCTGTGTAAGCTTTTTGAAAAAATGATAAATCGCAGACTTATACATTTCCTTGAGGTCAACAATATGCTCGATCCTTATCAGTGTGGATTCCGAGAAGGGCGGTCGACGACCGATCATCTTGTGCGCATGGAAGGAAATATCCGCGATGCCTTTATACATAAACAGTCTTTCCTATCGATATTCCTCGATATGGAGAAGGCATATGACACGGCATGGCGTAACGGTATCTTGCGAGACCTGTCGGAAATTGGCATCCGTGGAAATATGCTGAACACAATTGAAAGCTATTTGTCAAATCGTACCTTCCGAGTAAAAGTCGGCAATGCACTGTCACGTCCCTTTACGCAGGAAACTGGTGTACCCCAGGGAGGCGTGCTCAGCTGCACTCTCTTTATCGTTAAGATGAACACGCTACATGCTTCACTACCACCTGCCATTTTTTATTCCGTATACGTAGACGATATACAAATAGGCTTCAAATCCTGCAACCTCACAGTATGCGAAAGGCAGGTACAGCAGGGCTTGAACAAGGTTTCCAAGTGGGCAGACGAAAACGGATTTAAGGTCAACCCCCACAACAGTTCTTGTGTTCTCTTCTCAAGAAAGAGAGGCCTGGTCCCAGATCCTTGTGTAGAACTGGGCGGACAACAAATCCCCGTCAACAAAGAACACAAATTCCTTGGTGTTATTCTTGACTCCAGGCTCACTTTCATACCTCACATAAAACATCTTAAAGAAAAATGTCTTAGAACAATGAACTTACTTAAAATCCTATCCCACACAACGTGGGGTAGCGACAGACAGTGTTAATTGAATATTTACAAGAGCCTAGTTCGATCACGGTTAGATTATGGTGCCGTAGTATATCACTCTGCCGCACCGAGCGCACTTAAGATGTTAGACCCCGTTCACCATCTGGGTATCCGTCTGGCCACTGGCGCATTTAGGACAAGCCCTGTTGAAAGCCTATATGTAGAGTCAGATGAGTGGCCACTCCATCTTCAGAGAACAAACATCAGCTTAACGTATTTTCTCAAGGTTCGCTCTAATAAGGAACATCCGTGTTTCACAATCGCTAACGACTTGACGTGTGAAACACTTTTTCATAACAGACCCTCTATGAGACTTCCTTTCTCACTACGTGCAAGAGAACTTAGCACGGAAATGGATGTCCCAGTTCTCTAACAACGCCTAATGCCTCCAGCTAAGCTAGTACCGCCCTGGGAGTGGCAGCTGATAGAGTGTGACACATCCTTTGTAGAGGTCACTAAACATGCGCCAGAGACACATATCAAGATGCATTTCTTGGAGCTCCAGTACAAGTACTCGTGCACAGAGTTTTACACAGACGCTTCTAAGTCGCATGCCGGGGTGTCCTACGCAGCCATTGGTCCATCCTTCTCGGAATCCGGTGTACTGCACCCTGAAACAAGTATATTTACGGCTGAGGCCCATGCACTATTGTCGGCTGTGAAACATATCAGAAAATCAAATATTCAAAAAACAATTTTATTTACAGACTCCTTAAGTGTCGTAAAAGCCTTGAAGTCACACTGTAAACACAGAAACCCCGTAATAATCGAACTCTATTCCATTCTCTGTAGAGCATACATGTCTAACCAGCATGTCATTATATGCTGGGTGCCCGGACATAGGGGCATTGAGGGTAACGTTCTAGCAGACCAGATGGCCACATCAATTTCATTGCATGCAGCTAATCCTACTGCTTCGGTCCCTGTCACTGACCTGAAGCCTTTTTTAAGAAGGAAACTGCGAAACCACTGGCAACGTAAGTGGGACGCAGAAGTACATAACAAACTGCACGTGATAAAGCCAGATGCATCGAAGTCACGCGACGGGGTGTCCTATGCAGCCGTCGGTCCATCCTTCTCAGAATCCGACGTACTGCATCCGGAAACTAGTATCTTTACGGCTGAGGTCTACGCACTGTTGTCAGCTGTGAAGCATATCAGGAGATCAAAACTCCAGAAATCAGTCATATATACGGACTCCCTTAGTGTTGTGAAGGCCTTGATGTCATTCTCTAACCACAAAAACCCGGTAATTAATGAACTCTATTCCGTTCTGTGTAAAGCGTATATAGGTAACCAGCATGTCATCATATGCTGGGTGCCAGGTCATAGGGGCATCGAAGGTAATGTTCTGGCGGACCAGATGGCCACGTCAATTGCATCGCATTCTGCTAATCCCACCGCTGCAGTTCCTGTCACAGATCTGAAGCCCTTCTTACGGAGGAAACTACGGAACCACTGACAACGCCTATGGGACGCGGAAACAAATAATAAGCTCCACGTGATAAAGCCACGGTTAGGATTCTGGCCTTCCGTAACAAAATCACGCCGGACAGATATCCTATTCTGTCGTCTAAGAATAGGACACACATTTGGCACACATAACTTTTTACTCACCGGAAACGAGCCTCCAACCTGTGGTAGATGCGGGGAGAGGCTGACCGTCCTCCACGTCCTTCTGGAGTGTCGGAAAGCCGAATCTGAAAGAAAGAAACATTTTCCCTTAGCATACCGCCAGCACATCCCCCTTCATCCAGTAATGTTACTCGGCCCAGAACCGCTGTTTGACACCAGCGCAGTCCTGGGCTTCCTGAAAGATGTTGTATTACATGTTATTAGCCCCACACACTCGTAGCGTCTCCTCTCTTTAGAGGATGCCGCTGTGATAGCTGTTTCATATAGCACATGCCTCTAGGCCCTTGTGTTTCAAGGGCTCTGGCGAGGCAGCAGTGCTCCAGGTAATTTCGCCATCTAATATATTTTCTGTATTGCATCACTCTTTCACGGTGGATTTTATTACATATAGAACACGTCATTTGTCATCGACATAATCTTATTACAGATAGATTTTATGCACTCTAGAGCGACTATTTTTAAGGCACCTATACAGCCACTTTACATTAACCCCATAGAACTCATAACTACATTGCGGACTCATCAACACTGCCTTGGCGCTCTTTGGTCACACTTGGCCCTTGTGCCAATAAACACTACATATCATCATCATCATCTTGTTACACATTTAGAGCTTTTCCAGGTCCATTTTCTGTTGCTACGTTTCCTGAAGAAAGTGTTCATTATTCTCAGTTCATTCCTTTCTGCAAATTCTACCAGCTTCTTGCCTCTAGCGTTTCTAGAATCGACACCGTAGTTGGCAATTGCCTGTTCACCCGCCTGCCTTTTTCCCACTTTTGCATTGAAGTCCCCCATTACCACTGTATACCGCGTTTGCACTTTTCTCATCGCTAATTCAACATCTTCATAAAACTGATCTTCTTCCTTATCGTCGTAACTGGATGTTTGAGCATAGGCTTGTATTACCTTTAATGTATACTTCTTATTGGGTTTGATTACGACTACTGCTACCCGGTCGTTGATGCTGTAGAATTCGTCAATGTTGCCCGCTATGTCTTCATCGATTAGGAATCCTACTCCGTATTGCTTCTTATCCGGGAGAACCCTATAGCAGAGGACATGACCGTTATTCAGCAATGTGTAAGCCTCACCAGTTCTTCTAATCTCACTAAGGCCGATAATATCCCAAACAATGTCTGAAGTTCTTCGAAGAGTCCTGCTAAGGTAGCCTCAATCGAGAGGGTTCGGGTGTTAAACGTTGCAAGGGTCAGTCTCCATTGGCGGCCTGTCCAGACCCAGGTATTCTTACCACCTTCTGCTGCGTTGCAAGTTCGACCGCCGCCTTGGTCAGGTGCTCCGGAGCTACAGGAGACTGAGGGCCATTGGTTCACTGAGATCACTTCATTAGGCAGGTTGTCGCCAAATACTGCACCAGGGAGGCCAATTGCTGTTCTGGTGAGGGAGTCTTTGTTCAAGCTTAGTGGGCCTTCCTAATTTGCTTCTACCTGGATTAGTATAGCCCCACTCGCTCTCGGCATCTTTCGCCGGTGTCAGGCGCCACTCCAAGCCTGTAAATGTAGGGAACTGGAGGATGGCATACGCAGATACACCATCGTAAATAAAGAGGGGGAGGGGGGGGGGGGGGAGATTTGAACTTCCGACTACCGCAACCGAACATAAGACATAGCTCAGTGAGATAATCCCGCAGGCGGCTAGGCTACCTTGTCGCCGACAGGTAGCCTAGCCTTACATGCGTAAAAGATCCGCTGATTTGTCCGCCCTTTCCGGGTTTTTGCTGACCGGCATAGGTTCCACTCATCATCATCATCATCATCATCATTATCCTGGTTAAGCCCACTATAGGGCAAAGGCCTCTCCCATACTTCTCCAACTACCCCGGTCATGTACTAATTGTGGCCATATCGTCCCTGCAAACTTCTTAATCTCATCCGCCCACCTAACTTTCTGCCGCCCCCTGCTACGCTTCCCCTCCCTTGGAATCCACTCCGTAACGCTTAATGACCATCGGTTATCTTTCCCCCTCATTACATGTCCTGCCCATGCCCATATCTTTTTCTTGATTTCAACTAAGATGTCTTTAACTCGCGTTTCTTTAACCCTCTTTTCTTATCCCTTAACGTTACACCCATCATTCTTCTTTCCATAGCTCGTTGCGTCGTCCTCATTTTAAGTAGAACCCTTTTCGTAAGCCTCCAGGTTTCTGCACCGTACGTGAGTACTGGTAAATCACAGCTGTTATACGCTTTTCTCTTGAGGGATACTGGCGACCTGCTGTTCATGATCTGAGAATGCCTGCCAAACGCACCGCAGCCTGTTCTTGTTCTTCTGATTATTTCAGTCTCATGATCCGGATCCGCGGTCACTACCTGCCCTAAGTAGATGTATTCCCTTACCACTTCCAGTGCCTTGCTACCTAACTTAAACTGCTGTTCACTTCCGAGATTGTTGAACAGTACTTTAGTTTTCTGCAGATTAATTTTTAGGCCCACCTTCTGGTCAGTGAGCATGTCTTGCAGTTGGTCCCCTGTGTTACTAAGCAAGGCAATGTCATCAGCGAATCTCAAGTTACTAAGGTATTCTCCATTAACTCTGATCCCCAATTCTTCCCAATCCAGGTCTCTGAATACCTCCTGTAAACACGCTGTGAATGGCATTGGAGAGATCGTATCTCCCTGCCTGGCGCCTTTCTTTATTGGGATTTTGTTGCTTTCTTTATGGAGGACTACGGTGGCTGTGGAGCCGCCATAGATATGTTTCAGTATTTTTACATATGGCTCGTCTACACCCTCATTCCGTAATGCCTCTATGACTGCTGAGGAGTCGACTGAATCAAACGCTTTCTCGTAATCAGTGAAAGCTATATATATAAGGGTTGGTTATATTATGGTTATATTATGGTTATACTACATAGTGTCAATTCTCAGTTGTCCTAGCCTTTTGTTTCCAGCATCTTACTCATGCACGCGGTCTCGAGCGCGCCGAGGTACCTGATATATTTTTGCTGAATTTGAACAGAGCTTAACACTTGTGCGTAAAAATAAAAACGGGAGATGTTTTTCAGCGCTTACGAGAATCCCCGAGTGTCGTATGATCCGCTCGTCGCGTTTGCTTCTCTAGTCGTCCGAAAAACTCCCGCTCTCGGTTGGCTATTCTCAATGTTCAGTCACTTATATTTGTAGCCTTGCGTTATCAAGCGGGTCCTTTGCAAAGCAGATGCAGAAATCTAAGGTAATAGTATTATATAAAAGCGGTGATAAAAATAGCATGTCATGTTACCGACCGACTTCCATTTTACCGCTTTTTTCGAAAGGTTTGGAGAAAATTGTTGAAAAACGGTTAAGGAAATTTTGCAATAAGTTTAAATTGTATCAACAGCACAACATGGCTTTATGCGAGGTAAATCTACTAAATCAGCTTTATTGTCTCAACAAGAATAGATTCTTAAGGCTTTTGAAAATAAGAAATTGTGCTTCGGCATCTTCTTAGATTTCTCAAAGGCTTTCGATCACCCTAGTCATAATAGCTTACGTAAAGAGTTAGACCTTTATGGCATACGTGCCACTCCACTTGAGCTATTGAAATAGTACCCACGCCATTGTGTACAATGCGCTAAAATGTGGCCACATATACCTCCATTTCAAACTATTACTTCTGGTGTCCAACAGGGTGGTATTTTAGGACCTTTACTTTTCATTTTATATATAAATGACCTTGTTTTGACTGATAGCCAGCCGAAATTTGTCATTTATGCTGATGATGCAAGTTTATTTTTCAGGATTAGTTCCATACAATCTCTGCTTTCTGTTATTAACAATTCTCTTGTTAAAGTAAAGGGCTGGACTGAAGCGAACTCATTACTCACAAACACACAAAAAGCTAAAGCTCTTCTATTCAGTACAAGACAGTTTCCAACTCAACCCGATATACATATATACATAGGCAATTCACAGGTACAGTTTGTAGACACTTTCAAGATTTTAGCAGTAATTTTTAACAAGACCATAAGCTGGGACACTGAAGTTCAGTTCATTCTGAGTAAACTGGCTAAGTGCACCGGAATTCTTGCAAAATTTCGTCATTTTCTGCCCGAACGCATCAAATTAATCATGGACAATGCGCTTTGTGTATCGCATCTAAATTATTGTTTCTTGGTTTTGGGTACAACCACTGAAACAAACATTACTAACATATATATGCTTCAAAAGAAAGCTGTACGCTACATGGCAAACGTAAACTACTTTGCTCACACTCGGAACTGTTTGCTCGTTACCAAATTTTGCCGATTAATACCGTGCACGAATATTACTTATCATTAAAATATAAGCGACGTATCCCAAATAACCAGCTTAGTTTTCTTGAATTACCCTGCCTCAGACACAATCTTTTAGAATACTCCTTTCGCAAGAAATAAATCTGGCACATTCCCTTCTCCCGTACAATGTACGGGCAAGAGATCCTCCGACACAGCCTGCCCACTGTTTTGAATAAATTATTGTCAAGGGGTATAATTCCGGAAACACGTTCACTAGTTGAGATGAGAAGTGCATTAATTCACTAATAGCTTCTTTTTGAAAGCCGCGTTTATGTACATTTTTTCTTATCTTGTTGCGATGTATCCTGTGTAATTTTATTTTGCTGCGATGATTTTCTGTGTTTCTTTTTTTACTGTTATTGTGTTTTTCTGTTCTTATGCTTTGTTCACAAACTCATGTATATAAAGAGATGTTTTTGCCCTTGTTAAATAGCCAGAACAATAATATGTCATTTACACTTTGCGTTTTCGCTGTATGCCTTGTACAGGGCGGCTCGGGCGTCCCTCAAGTTATTGCGTTCACTTTTTGCCCGGGCCCACCCGCATCGTTACTTTTTGTCTATGTAAATAAACTCCACTTTGACTTTGACAACACATCCTCCTTAACTACGTGCCTTACCATGAAATGTTTGCAAGTTTACCAGATGGAGGGCTGTGAGCCCTATCAGGAAAGCAGCAGTCTACATTTTTGTATCATACTGAGCGGGAATGCTAAAGTTGACTTGCCAGCTTACTTCCTTTTAAGGGCGTTCTATGACAATCGGAGAAGTAGGATGTTGAGTCCTGACTTGTTTCTTTCCTTGTCATTATAGTCATGACGACCAATGTAGCAGGCTCCTACTTGCTAATGCACAAACTCTGTCATTTGCTATTCGCAAATCAGATTGATGGGCATTACGACAAATTATTACCACAGGTTAAAGAGGGGAGTGGTTACAAAGCAGTAGGGTAAGACAAACTAACAAGATCAGTGTGTTCTGGTAACGCAATGATTATCCTGATTATGCAATGTTAGCTATTGTTTTGCAAAAATAGTTTGTTATCTGTGATGGCTTAGATACTTACGGGAAGGTGGTTCCATTCCTAAGATGTCTCAGCGTGGTAGCTTGTCTTCGTCACAGCCCTCACAAAAACGTTTCATTGTTGAAACTTTGGCTACAGGCTGAGGCTGCACTTGCTCACCTCTCTTACTCAACTGAAGTGTTCATCTCCTCGTAACCTTTTTGCATTCTTTGAGCACACAAACCGAGATGGCTTTTTTTCCACATGAAACCGTAGATTGCATTTTCCAAGAATCCGTGAGCATTAATTGGGCATAGTTATATGTTTATTTAGTGTCCTTCTTTATACACAATATTTGCAGAGGCCCTTGTGAGCACTGTTGTCTCCATAACGTTTCTCGCCTTCCTAAGAGTATTCTACTTTTGTCAAAGCCATTACTGCTGCACTACTTGAACACTAAATGTGCAGCAGAAATATCAAGAACAGGCAATATGTGATGGAAAATTTAGCGTAACGTGTTTTTTTTTCGTCTACACTTCGTGCCTATCGCCAATGTGTAATGCAAACAATGCAACATTTCAGCTCCAACTTATCTTACTGACAGTGCATGTTTGCCGAGCAATTCTTATGTTTCTTTTTTTTTATCTTGCTGAAATCGTTGAAGGCAGGGAATATACGCACAGTATGAAACACGGGAAAGAGCACTGTACGCAATACGTGTGTAGCCCAGCACGAATATCGTTGCCTGAAGCTTCGTTCTCCTTGCTTTAGCGGCACGCCAAACACGATGAGAAAACTTCGCTTGATTTGAGCTTTCAATCCCAATAAATGGATTACTATCTGTGTTTCTGTAGGCTGTCAGCTCAGTGACTGACAACATTAGCTCCACCTTACCTGTACTAAAATCGTGGGCATGTACTGCTTCATTCACGATTGGCAATAACCAATGTAAACTTACTTGTGTGACGTTCTTTTTTTTTGCCAGTTGTGGCCTCTCGGTCACCTGGTGATATAATAAAGATATCTGTAGTCACCGTAGAGTACTTTGCACACGAATACAGTCCTTAAAGGGGTAACAAAAGTCCAAAACCAGCGAGCGAGCAGTGCAACGAGCCACACCAGCGGCTATCGTAACGGCCATACTGCTCACTGCGTAATGATGATGATATTAGTCGCGGTCGCATATTTTATTTCACAACGCCACCGATAATCTTATTTCCGTTGCACTGTGGAAGGCACAGTTTCACTTCGTTAAATTTGTATAGGTGTTCTGTGGTGTTACTGCGTTGGCAATACCGTGTGTTGGTTCACTACGTATCGCATTAATGCATATATATGCCTAAACTATGGCAGGTTAAAAAAAATAATATGTTTTGATAAATAGCCTTTCACATGCTTTATAATGTAATCAGCGGTTACTTAATCAAATTATTTGCTGCAACTGTCTGTTTTAAGCAGTCCTGCATAGGAGACATAGGCAAATGCAGCCCTTATCAGGCATCTTAAGATATAAAACTTGTTGTACCAACTCTCGTAAAATTTCGTGAAATGCATGGCAGTTTTCTTAGCGCAGAGCGAATAAATATTACGTTGGTCCTACGGAGTCACAATATTTTCACATGGGCTAAATCGTTTTTGGGTTTTCAACATATACTGCTGGCACTTTCCGGGCTGTTACTTATAGTGATAAATCTCTAGTATAAGATTGCTTGATGCCTATGAAATGTGACTTTCACCCTGCACAGCGAAAACGCATTCTTGACACACATAAAAAAACAGGCAGCAATGAATGACGCTTCTTCCCTATCGGACAGTTCCATATACGGCAGTGTTCAGGTGTATTTTCTCCAATTTACCGGCGTTGTGTGCAGGGATTATAAAAGGTTCTTACCTTTTTATCACGCAACATGAATTGTTTTATTTCGGTTGTCTCATCACCTGCTGTTTACGTTACACACCGTAAGCGTTATACACGACTGAAATTGCTTTGTAGTGCTTACAGTAATAGGCTATCACCCCAGAATTACAATAAAGGTACACGTTATAAAGTTTCAATGGTAATACATCAGTCTCGGTAAGGGGCCCTAAAGATGGAGTGCCTCAAAGCACTTGGTCCTATGCCACATATAGTGATTCTTTTCACGTACATAGCAGTTTGTCCTATATAGAAGTCCACTTCATCAGGGAAAAAAGAATTAGAGTGTATCTGTGTGGTCATGGTTGCTTCTTCATGAATTCACGTGCCGCCGAATTTCACCTGGCGCTTGCTCATATCTTCTACGCAATTTTGGACATTATAATGGTGGCTCAATGATAACCTTAGTATCATCATCATCAGCATCATCAGCATCAGCCCGGCTACGGCCACTGCAGGGCAAAGGCCTCTGCCATACTTCTCTAACTTCCCCGGTCATGTGCTAATTGTGGCCATGTCGTCCTTGCAAACTTCTTAACCTCATCCGCCCACCTACCTTTCTGCCGCCCCCTGCTACGCTTCCCTTCTCTTGGCATCCAATCCGTAACCCTTAATGGCCATCCGTTATCTTCCCTCCTCATTACATGTCCTACCCATGCCCATTTCTTTTTCTTGATTTCAACTAAGATGTCATTAACTCGCGTTTGTTCCCTCACCCAATCTACTCTTTTCTTATCCTTTAACGTTACACCCATGACTCTTCTTTCCGTAGCTCGTTGCGTCGTCGTCAGTTTAAGTAGAACCCTTTTCGTACGCCTCCAGGTTTCTGCCCGGTAGGTGAGTGCTGGTGATTTGAAACGGAACAGCGCGGTTTTCACGGGAACAAGCAGGGAGAAAGGTCACGGACGAGCGCTGACTTGCCAATGAAGTTTATTGCTTGGAACGAAGAAAATATAACAGCTCCAACCAACAGGAGCAAGCAAAAAAATCATCCATATGATGATACATATGGGGATATGATGATTACACTTATCTCCCTTGTTCAGAGCAGCATGTATGATTGACTGTGAATATATGTATGATTTTTTTGGTTTTTCCTGTTGGATGGAGCTGTTATATATTCTTCGTTCCAAGCCATAAGCTTCAGTTGGAAGTCACCGCTCGTCCGTGTCGTTTCTCACTGCTTGTCCCCGTGAAAACCGCGCTGTTCTGTTTCAAATATGGCTTACCAACTCTCCCAAATGTCCGTTTTTATGAGTACTGGTAAGACACAGCAGTTGTACACTTTTCTCTTGGGGGATAATGGCAACCTGCTCTTCATGATCTGAGAATGCCTGCCAAACGCACCCCAGCCCATTCTTATTTTTTAGATTATTTCACTCTCGTTATTCGGATCGGCGGTCACTACCTGCTCTAAGTAGATGCATTCCCTTACGACTTCCAGTGCCTCGCTACCTATAGTAAAGTGCTGTTCTCTTCCGAGGCTGTTAAACATTACTTTAGTTTTCTGAAGATTAATTTTTAGACCCACCCTTCTGCTTTCCCTCTCCAGGTCAGTAAGCATGCATTGCAATTGGTCCCCTGAGTTACTAAGCAAGGCAATATCATCAGCGAATCGCAAGTTACTAAGGTATTCTCCATTAACACTTATTCCCAATTCTTCCCAATCCAGGTCTCGGAATACCTCCTGTAAACACGCTGTGAATAGCATTGGAGATATCGCATCTCCCTGCCTCACGCCTTTCTTTATTGGGATTTTGTTGCTTTCTTTATGGTGGACTACGGTGGCTGTGGAGCCGCTATATATATCTCTCAGTATTTTTACATGCGGCTCGTCTACACCCTGATTCTGTAATGCCTCCATGACTGCTGAGGTTTCGACTGAATCAAGCAGTTTCACGTAATCAATGAAAGCTACATACAAGGATTGGTTATATTCCACACATTTCTCTATCACCTGATTGATAGTGTGAATATGGTGTATTGTTGAATAGCCTTTACGAAATCCTGCTTGGTCCTTTGGTTGACAGAAGTCTAAGGGCTAAGGTCTTAGCATCACGGCATTGCAAAGTTTTACCTACTGTTTCAGTCGGAAAAGCGCTGTGCGGCGAATGGTTCATGCTCGTAGCACATTGATCACTGAGTTCCCCATTAATACTGCCGCAGCGTGACCTTCAAGCAGAAAAATCTAGAAGGATGAGGCTACTTCCTCACTAGTGTCAGTTTGGTTCAAATTATCTTGAGCTTTTGTGAAAATTTTTTCGCAACATCCTGAGAAGGGAAACGTCTTCACTGAAACAAAAAGTGACAGAACAGTCCATGGTTGACGCTACGAATCCTTGATTACGTTAGCCTCTATTTCATGGCATGCCATGCACAGCCGCTACCATGTGCCCTCATCCCTATCTGCCTACAAGTAGGACCGGTTACTTTTGAAAGGTAAGACAGTTTTTTGATGTGGACGATAGATATCCGGAATCATATTCATTTTGTCGCTCATGAATACGTAATCACAATCTGGGCAGCAAGCATTTATTTTCAATCAATCTTGTTATGTTTTTTTTTTCTGCCATGAGATCTCGATCTCCACGTGCCCACAATATTGCACCTTTTGTCATGCGAAAATGTCTAGATACAGTGTTAGCAATACTTGCAGAGAAAGTTATCTAATGAACTCAGGCTGGGAGCCTCAAGCTTTTGTGTGGAGTAATGGGGAACAAGAGCAGTGCGGAACGTGTAGCATATCTGGCATTATTTTTGCGACGACTACTGCCGGTATTTTTCAATGACATGTTGAAGTTGCTATGGACTGTGCATTGCGAAAGTTGCGGCATTTGCTCGGCACACGAAGCAACGGGTGCACTGTCTAGGACGACGACGGCGTGGGCAACATTCAGGTGACAACCATGGTATGCTGCCCTTGTTATGTAAGTGGCGAGAGGGGCTCAAAGTGGCTCAATCTCTCGTTGGAACAACTACATGAAACAAACAGCATCGCAACAGGGCGGCAACCTAATAAAGAGAACAGTCACTTTCCTTGCCTGTAGCCCCTCTAAGTGCCTCGCACTGTAAAACCATGGTAGAGTGTATAAGCGCGACTGGACGAGGACGTAGAAAGAAAAAGACACACAGACACAGCGCTTCTACCATGGGTTCTACAGTCTACCATGGTTTCTAACCAACTAGCCCGCCAACGTGTTTTAACCAAGTAAAATCATAGCTCCTTGAAAGAGCACCTTAGAGGCTAGGTTTTTAGAACGCGTCCTTGGCCCGACGAAGGCCGCCTTATGAGGAAACGCTCGGAAGTCTCACCCAGGCGTGACGGCGCTGCTTGCACGCGATATTCCACCACATAGCGCATTTTCCAGTCTGTGCTTGTATGTCGTCAATTTGTGGGGTGTTTTACTGGGCAAGCTATCCTTGCCAATTGGCTATGTCGGCGTTTTCAAGCAACCACACTACGGCCCTGTTCACAACTGATGGCAGCCAAGATTGTAGGAACCCAGTCGGCGCCTCGGTGGTTGCGTTTCAGCGTAGCTAGCGGTACGTGCCGTCTTTCTTTTAAAACCCTGATGAGAAAACACTGCAGAAGGAAGTCAAGCTGTACGGTAACAAAAAAAAATGCCTGTTGTGTCACTATGTCACCGTCAATATGCCAACTTGTTCGTGTATATTTTACTGGAAACAGTTACTTCAGTTTGCATATTTTTCATGTAATCTTTCCAGCAGTGCGTAGAAATGATCACCTGCTGTTATGCTGATTCACAGTACCCGTTGCTTCATTTACAATGCGCTGCGAAACACGCCCTAGGTGGTTTTCTCGCTTTACAGTCTGAACCAGACTTTTCGTAGAACTTACATTGTCCTGCTACACAGTTTCAGACTTACTCTTTAAATTGCGTAAGATTAATGGAGTGCCATTATTTCAAATTACAGTGGTATGGAAGCAGATCTTTATTTCAGTCCGCTGGCACTTCATATCTTTTTTAATTAAAAGCTTCAAATTGCACATATCTTACAGAACGGTGCACTTATAAGTTCCGCTGTTATAAAAAACACAGAATGTTCTGTCTGGTCTTAAAATAAATATCCTACCCCGAAATATTCACAGCTGTGCAGTTGAAATTCTTTCATACTAATGTTTGCTATGTCGTGCTTAATATTACGCTCGGTCACCTTTGAAAAAATGCCAGATATTCGCCTCGTAACAACAACGACATTTCCAATTAAACTCCGTCCGGATTCACCACATAGTCGTGCCAACTGCACATGTCATGCAATACTATTGCAGGCATGCTCTGTCGTGTTTATGAATACGCTCAAAAGTGTGGCGTTAAGTGTTTGACTGTGGACCTGGATGCAGAACAACTCTGAACACAGTGAGCCACAAGAAGCGACGAGTAAGCTCAAATATGTGCTTAAATTCATCACTTTAACTTCTTAAACACTAAGTGGCTTAATATGTTATTTCTGTTGAAGAAAAGCAGAAATATCAGCTCGCTTGAAAAGAATTGGTTGGCCCTCCCATGGGCTATGCCTAAAGAATAAAAGAGCACGGAGCACCATATAAGGCAGACGCAACTCATTATACGTGTAAAGAATAACGAAAGGGCTGTGCCAGTATTAGTAACTTTCGGAACACGAATTTATTATTGTCTTACTCAATTTGGTGCACGCATCGAATAGTTACTGTTGGCAAATGCGGCAACGTTTTTAAATAGTTTTCGGTTACTTGACATGGTGAAATGGGCCCAATCAAGCAAACCATTGAAGCAAAAATGCCATGAGTTTCATCCCGCGTGGACTCAATTGCAGCATGCGGCGCCACCTGGGCAGCGAGTTGTTCGTGCGCATCACTTGCGGTCATACTTTACTCACTCAGTGTGTTCGGCTTTTGGCACCAATCACGAGTGTTTCAGTTTACTTCTTTAATAAGTGGATACGTGCTTACATACAGAAGCAGGTCCCAGAGCATGTGGCTGAAATGGGACCTCCTGTCAGAAAGTATATACAATTGCGCAAATATACAGCATAAAATAGCGATATAGTAGTCACTAAGTGGAAGAAAATGCAATGTAAATGTCGTACAAACTGCAAATAATATAAAGTCAATAACTAGTCGTACAATTAAAGCAGTAGTTAAGGCATTCGCAACAGAACATCTCTCGGGTTTGCGTCTGAATACGAGCATACGAGAGAGAAATCCTGCCTTCTTCGCACATGCTGTTGCCGTAGTCGATGCCCACATCAGATTTAACCTCGAAAGTACACAAATGCTGACGCGCTCGCAAAACTATATATTTAAACTTCATTACGGCATTGAGCAACCACGGATGCCCCAATGAGTCTTGAGTATATAAGCAAAATCTTTATTGTTTCGTAATGGTACATTTGTGATTTCGATAACGCGCGCTTGAAAATGTGCGCTATTATGATGTACTACCAACATTGTTTCATGGAAATCTCTAAAAATACGTCGGACGTAAGCGCGAATAATCCAGTTTGTTGCCTTAGAAGGTCCGAATAGTAGATTCAAAAGGAAAAAGCTCTTCCGCAACTTCGCGTTGCCTTCAGAACACAGCGCTTAGAATATGTATGCAACTCTTTAGCATACACGTGTGCAGTTATCGTTTGTGAAGCTTGATGCGACTGGTATTAGGCGTTCTTTTACGTAGTTCAATGTAAGCTCCGAGAGTCCCATTCGTAGCGCTGCGTCTGTTCTTCTGCTAAGCTCGGCTCAATGCCATGACTTTTACAGACAAGCGCAGAAATTAGTCAGATCTTTATTCTTCGTCCTATGTCATTCTAAGAGGCTTGATCATCACTTTAATTATTATATCAGACTACAATGCGCTGTCTCTTCCAATGAACTGAGTGAACCTAGGAAAAAATGAACTGATAGTTCTCCTTTCCAAGAATTTCTCTATTGGTCCGGAATTTGGAAGTACTCTTTCCCAGCAGCTGCTCATTGGTCTTGGATGCAGTCTGTATTGTATCAGGCGCGCGTGCGCTCTATGCATGTGCCCTGGCCAGCATGCTATCTGTAACACGTGGCTGTTATCATGCAGCCGCCGGTACACTATATATGTTGGGAAGCAATCCCGAATAAACGTTCTTCTTCTGGTTGCTTTCACGCGGCGTGTTCATTGTTGGACGCCGGAACACAGTCTTTCGCAAGAGTTCTTGATTGGTGTCAGACTCGGCAGCAATCTCCGACGGCACAATAATCACTGGTTCGGGTAGGCCGCGCACATAGACCGGCGTGTGTGCCACAATTACTCCTATGGCTGTGTTGATCGTTCTCATGAAAAAACACAGGTTCTTTAGAGTCAGGCTTCTCTTGGGTATAAACAGTCCTAGACACCGTAGGGCGCATTTCTAGGACTCCAGTTGTTCCGCATCGCGGTAAACGCCGTCGCTTGGAGCTGACGACCCCCGCAGAAGTATGCCCTGCAGACCTCCGGAACCTCTTTCCCACGGCCAGGCACGCTCTGCCTCTGGGAATCCATGCACCAACCCAAGAAATGCGCAATTACGGTGTGTGGCAAGTAGTCAGACTGATCCGCAAGTTCAGCCACCGACTGTAGTTCCCCGCCGTCGGCTCCCGCTAGCCCGAGCGCTGTTCAAGCGGGCCGCGCTGTTCACGTCCGCTCATTTGGCGCCAGCTCGTTAGGCGTGGCTTCTGTCACACACCTTTCCGCCATCATATTCGCCAGCTAGAAATCTGCACAAACTAGAGGGAGGAGCGCAGCGGAGGGCTCACTGTTCTGATGAAAGAGGCATTTAGAAACTTCTATATATACGTTAGATACGGTATAATGCACAACCTGCCGCGGTTGCTTAGTGGTTGTGGTGTTGGGCGCCTAAGCATGAGGTCGTGGGATTGAATCCCGGCCACGGCGGTCGCATTTCGATGGGGGCAAAATGCAAAAAGACCCGTGTACTTGGATTTAGGCGCGCGTTAAGGAACCCCAGGTGTTCCAAATTTCCCGAGTCCCCCACTACGGCGTGCCTCATGATCAGATCGTGGTTTTGCCACGTGAAACCCCATAATATAATTAATTACACAAAGGTAGAGCACAATTTACGCAAATCGCATATAAATCGGCCTTCGAAACGCCTGTATCAGCAAGAAACAATGCGGCAATAGTCCTAGCGATCGTGAGCAATGGGTAATATCATTGATCGAAAAGGAAATTGGTAAGCTCCCGCTATTTGCTTTCCTTCTTGATGTTGATGTGTGTGTTTTTAGAAAGCCGCTCGAAGAGAAATATCAGTCATTGCAAATGTATTGCACTGAAGTTGTGCAAGTAATAAAGGCAGATTCAACGGTGGCGTTCACGTATAACGCCTCTGGTTGACAGGGTGCCGTCTCGGTTCGATTGCCCGAAAGAACTTGGGTTTTATTCGGGTAACCTTCTTGTTTCTTTTCTCTATTTTTCTGTTATCTTTCGCGGAAGCGTCCCTGACATGGCAAAAACGCTTTTGCTACGTAGATCTTATAATGGCAAGTGGAGGCAAAGCAACGGCCGTTCGACAGCTAGGTCCAACTAACCATCTCGTCATCCGTTTTTAGGGGCGCTCCTTCGCGCATGTCGTAAAGGTGCTAGAAAGCTATCTGAACGCGTGAGCCGATGCGTGCGGCAGCGCTGCTTCCGCTCCTCTTGCCGGGTCAGGTGAAAGCGGCTAATTCGCCAGGTCAGCTCACAGACAACACATGCACAGAAAACAACCTGAATTGGTATCCAACCCAGGTACGCAGCATAGCAATCGAAAATTTCACTTCAACGCTTACAAAATGGCCGACCTTCGATGGTTCCTATGCTTGTAATAACCACTGACTGCCAACTGTTCAGCTTTCTGTCACGCGGTTTTTGTTGATTTCGGCGCTTCTAAAAACCCAGATTGCGCGTTTGCGTAACTTCTACTGTAACCTTTCATTAATCGCGCATTGGTGAACACACACAGCACTCCATGCTTCGTTAGAAAAGCGAGCCCTCAGCCGCGTTGACAGTGACTTAGATTGTAATGAGCTACTGTACGTGTACTCTCGATCACGTTGAGCAGAACCACATCTGCGAAGTGATTACTAATTGAAGAAGGCGAATCAACGTCAAATTAGAAGCGTTTATATTCTACTGAAACGGGGGCCGAAAATGCTTTTAAGCGTACGCAGAACCATAACGTCACTTACTCTGCCAAACCTAGTCGTATGATTAATGGAGTCCCCTGAAGGAGCGCCCACAAAACAACTGGTTTGAGAGACAGAGCATGCGGTACGACAAGCTTCACTTGCGGCTCTTCGCGAACGAAAAGGGAGGGACTTGGAAGAGCGGTCTGTGCAGCTATAAATGTACGGAAAAGAGTTGCGCCTCTCTGTTTTTCTTATTTTAGTTAACGTTTGTGTTAATTTGTGGAATGTAGTTTCGACTTGGAGATCTTGGTAATTGTGAAATGCTGCAATACTAACGGGTTTCTACCAGTAATTTATTGGATAGGTAGCGAAGTGTAACTGCATCATTGCTCTATTCGGGATTAGCACACGTTGTCCTTGCATTGCGTCGAGGGGCACCGAATGGAGTGTATTTTTCTTGCTAGGAAAGCCCGCATCAAGACTACGGAAGCTGGTGCGGCAGTTGTTACGGCAATGTTGAGCACGCCAATCTGCCCGGGTTGCTTCAAAACAGGCATGCTGCACCACAACACACACAGATAAGTGCTGACGTGAAGGAAACATGTATTCAGCTGTTCACTCTGCCTGTGCCCGGCGTAATATAACGTGAAACATTGAAAACCAATGACAAACGTCGGACGGACGTCTGAAAACACTGCCCAATCCGCTAACATACCTGTAAAAAAAGTTGGAGGGAGACGTCCGAAGTACCTTAGCCTAGTTTTATTCTAATGATGAAAAGGCTGTTCAATATTGGAAAGGAACTGAAAAGTTATTGAATATTCATTTTGTTTCTGGCATTATTGGATTCAATGTGATCTCAGAAATTGTTAGTCGCACTCCCCCAATAGGCACAGCAATTTATATGGAACCGGGAAAACATAATATTAACCATATTTGTACATTCCAATAGCGTTGCGCCAAATGCTGCAACCAGAAGACAACCTAATTTCTCTTTCATGCTGCGCTCAGTATTTATGCTAAATAAAATGTAGGACTTCCGTGAGGAAAAACTAAAATACGACTGGCATTAGCGCCGACTACAGGGGCGCAAGTGCTTCACCCCCCCCCCCCCCCCCCCTTCCGGAGATTAGCGCTGGGATCAGGGGGCATCGTGTCTTCTTTTGTACGGTTTTCTTCAAATCGACTGAAGAACTACAGCCTAAATGTTTAAAGCTGAAATAACAGCACAACGTTAAATTACCGCGGCTTCATAGATTTGTCTTGCACCAGCAAAGGAGACGGATGACAACGCCAAGCGATCCAGTTCGCTATCAGGGATTCCGACTAGCAACGGAAACTCTCGGAATGTCTACAGTTTCATGTTTCTGCGAAATAACATGAGTGGCCACTTGATATGTGCAGGTTTTTCTTTCGTGCACGTTCTCTTTTAAGACTTCAAACCGAGCAGTCAAATCAATTCTTCACTCAAAACATCAAATATGAACTTACTTTTAAATGTAAGCCTGGCAGACACTACACATTATGTTTGCGAACATAAATAAAATGTTTAGAGCAAAATGAATGGGACTCTGAGCTCCATAATAAACTCCAAAGCGTAAAACCCATCGAAAGCGAATGGCGGAGTGCCAGATAGAGGGAACGGTTCTACGAGGTTGTCTTGTGCCGTCCGGAAATAGGCTACACACACTTAACCCACAGCCATCTCTTATAAAAGGGTCTGTGAAGAGTGCTCGAACAGCTTATCATCGATACATTCCGGAGTCCCGCGGTCTCTACGGGAAGCCGTCATTTTTCGCATGGGTCACCTTCACGACTATGTCATGGCAGCGTTTTACGCAACAGTTCCAGCACTTGTTCTTCCGCTTCGGATTCCGAGGATATATGTCAACCAGAGCAATTGAATGGAAACCGGCCACGAACTGTGAAAATCGCAGCCACCAACGGACAAGAAATGTAGTACGTCATCCACCTCCTGAATCAACGTGACTGCAGACTCGACAAGCGATGGCTACGTATTCCGTCAATGATCAAAGTCACCCCTGCTTTGCTCGCCGAAAGGTATACCAACGTTGGAGCTGGAAGCGACCTGTAAGGTCGCTATGGGCTGAATGTTTTCGGCCCGGCCACCGGAGAAAGATGAGAATTTTCTTGTGCGAGCTCCAAGGCCCGCGCGTCCAAGAGCACAGCCCGGGGACGACGGAGCGCGCGCGCGAAAGAACGATTCGAGAACGCGCTCGAGATCTGTGAACACGTAAGAAGCAACTCCCTTTCTCAGCGCCGCCGGCCGTTGTTAGAATTTTCAAGCCGTAAGAGCGTGCTCGGCGTAGTGTTTTAGGTTCTGTGCTTTTTAAGTCAGGCTTCGAGCAGCGAAGTAGACAACCCGGGATTATGGGAAGCCGTCAAGTGTGAGCGTTGAGGTCAAGTGTTAAGTGTTGTGTCCGCTTTGGTATCTGAGCAACAAGTATTTAGTCACCTTTGGTGGCTCAGTGCGAAGATTTTGCTACTTCTGTGTGTGTGTTACTGTAGTGTGTTTGAAACGTTATATAAATCAATTTCTTCGGTTTCTCCCTGTGTCGTCCGTCCATCGTCTGCAAGCCAGTCTGCCACACATCCCACGCCAAATGAGTGTGAACCTCTAGGTAGGTACCAAGGGGAAGAAGCAAGAAAAACCTTAAGCATTACTCCACCTATTTGTACTTTGTACCTACAGACTCCAACGCTGTTAGCACCAACAAACGATTGACGCGCCATTTGTTTTGCTTTTACAGCGAAGCTGTGTACCTCGAGCCCCCGTGGGAATGAGCCTCATGTGTGCTATCGTAGGGGGGCAGACATCTTGGCTGGCTAACGTCAGCGTAGTGAACAAAAATGCCTTGCGGTAAAGCCTACTTATTCTCGAATAACCTGCATAAAACGTCTGCGACTCTTGTGTTATGAAAACTATCCCGAAAATTAGTGATGTGACCATTGCCGCTAACATGACTCTATCATTACGCTGAGTTATAATGTACTTTGCCTAATTAGGTAGATCCCAGCCAAGTTGTAAATGTTGTTGAATTCCCGTCTGCTGTCAATACATGGGCTTCTACAGGAGGGAAACGAACAGCCCCATGTTTGTCTGCTGGGATAAAACTATACTCCTTCCAGTTTTCATTAAGGTATATCTGTATAAAAAGCATGCTCAACAGCAAACTACAAACAACCGTGTTTTGTGTCGTGCACTCCTTCGGACTGCGTCTCGGTCTATCGTTTCTTTTTTTTTTTTTTGCACTAGTTTGGCTTTACTGTACAACCACGTTCCCACAACAATTGGGGCGAATTTGGGAGCACAACGACAGCTTCGCTGGCATCCCGCCTTGACAGAGTGGATTGGTCCCCCGACTTTTTCTCTGAAATGCGGAACACGTTTTTGGCACTCCATTCTGTAGTGGCCTTCCTGGTACTGTTTTCAGGAAACACTGAAAAACAATGAACACATATCTCATCGAGAACAGACCTCCCAAAGAGGTTGACGAAAGGTCACGCAATCCACCCCGCATGGGACCTTCAACGGCCGCTTCTAAGCCTACCGAGGCTTGCCGTAGCTGCACAGGCTGGACATCTGCCACTGTAGCCACTGGCTCCGCACGCGTGCGAATTGTTGGTGGCGACTCAGCGCCTAATGCTAAAGCACTAGAGGGACGACACTACCTACCAGCTTGTAAACATGCGCACAAATGGCTTTTGTATGACGCGTCTGTGAACAAGCTATTTTGTGAGACCTGTCGCGCTGCTTGGGAGATTAACATTTTTCTTCCAGATATTTCCAGGGGTAAGGGCACTCGCTTGACGTTTATGCGAAATGGGTTGTCTAACTGGAAGGAAGCTCTTATAATATTTAAGCGTCATGAGGCCTCGAATCTGCAGCTTGCTGCCATGAGAGGAACCGCAGCTGTGAAAACGGATGTGAATGTAGCAACTGCTTGTGCACTTGGGAGGCAAAAAGAAATAGAAGACGTAAGGAAAGCGCTGATAGCGACATTACCTGAATTGCAGTACTTAGCATACCAGGGATTGACAGTACGTGGTCGTGATGATGCTGAAAGAGATGTAAAGTCACGTCTCGAACCTCGCACCAATAACATTCGTGAACTGCAATCATGGCTTTGTCGAACCATGTGCACCTGGCCGTCCGACGATATTTTAAACGAAATGTTGAATATTTTGGCTCGTGATGTTCTCAGGTCACAAACAAGTGAGGTTCGTGAAGCGGGGCACTATGCCGTGATCATGGATGAGACAGCGAACATATCTGCCAAGGAGCAAGTGTCGATCTGCTTTCGTGTTTCCCAAAAGAACCTGGAAACACATGAGCTGTTCTGTGGATTTTATGACACAGCGAACGCCAGAGCGGCTGGTCTTTTTGCCCTTCTAAAGGACGTCCGCTGCCGTCTTAATCTTAGCATTGACAATTGCGGTGGGCACTTCTATGATGGCGCTGCAGAGAGGAGAGGCAGCGCAGTGGACGGCACGCCCTCATACTACATTCGCGAGCACTGTACGTACACTGCCTTGCACACATACTTAGCCTGGTGCTACAGAACATGAGCCAGAAAGCGTAAATGTGCCGCGATTTCTTGGGCATATCACAAATGATAAACTTTGTTACGTGCTCATGGCCATTTGCTTTTTCATCCACTTTCATTTATAATTTCTTTCTTTCAATTAATAAGCACATGTTATTTTCTCTATCATGTCGTTGGTGCATTTGTTTTGTGGCTTCTTATGATATGACTAATAAAAATTGGGCCCTAGGTTTCCTTTCTTCTCATTCATTAGACACGTTCCAGGTGTTTCTGAAAGAAAATGAGAGGTTAAACTTGCCGAAGTGTTGTGCCATGAGGTGGACCCTAAGGGCCATTTCTCTGAAGTCGATTGTTCAGAATTATAGCCGCCTGAATTAGTTTCTTCGTGGCCTAGCACCAGAATAAAGAAACGAGGTCGGAGCCAAAGTCACTGAATTTTCGAAAGCGCTGTCAAAATTCGACACACATTTCATCATCAAGCTGCTGACAATCGTGTTTTCGTGGTTTGACACAGTAGGCACTGCGTTTCAGAAAGCAGCACTGAGATTTGATCAAGTACAAAAATTGACAAGGCCGTCAAGGAGAGTCTTAGCGGACTTAGAGAAGATTTTTCCGATTTTGGAGCAAGACACACGCACAGGCACGTGAACTGTAACTGAATGTTAAAAGAGAATGAAACTCCTGCGCCAAGGAAACGGAAGAGATGGTGTGACGATGGATCTGTACTTTACGTTTTTCCTGCGGCAGAAGACATGTACTGCCATCTCTTGCCAAGGAGCATGCGCTTGGGGTGGGGGGTGGGGGGAGAGGAACGAATGAAAAAGAGGATGAGAATGGGCCTCAGCCCGCCCCCCTCCCCCGGCAGATTTAAAACGCGGCGCCTGTGACGACAATTAATTTCTAACACCTCAACTATCAGCAACAGAGAACTACTTTTCTTCAGGCATATTTTTACGGCTCACATACAACATAAGCTTAAATGATCAGAACGTTATGTTCAGTAAAATAATTATTGTCAGTTAATAAACGAATTGAAATATCTAGCAGGTGGGAGAAATTAACGCAGTCATCATCATCATCATCATCATCACCAGCCTGTTTTATGTCGACTACAGGACGAAGGCCTCTCCCTGCAATCTCGAATTACCCATGTCCTGCGCCAACCGATGCCAACTAGCGCCCGCATATTTCCTAATTTCATCGCTTCGCCTAGTCTTTTGTCGTCCTCGATTGCGTTTTCCTTCTTTTGGTACCCATTCTGTAACCCTAATGGTCCAACGGTTATCTAACCGGCGCATTACATGACCTGCCAAGCTCCATTTTTTCCTCTTTGATGTCAATTAGAATATCGTCTATATGCGTTTGCTCTCTGATCCAAACCGCTCTCTTCCTGTCTCTTAATGTTATGCCTAGCAATCTTCGTTCCATAGCTCTTTGCTCGGTCCTTAACTTGTTCTCAAGCTTTTTTTGTCAGTCTCAAGTTTCTACCCCACATGTCAGCACTGGTAAAATACACTCATTGTACACCTTCCTTTTCAATGATAATGGTAAGCTTCTAGTCAGGAGCTCGCAATGCCTGCCGTATGCGATCCAACCCATTTTTACTCTTCTGTGAATTTCCTTCTCATGATCAGCGTTCCCTGTGGTTAATTGATCTAGGTAAATGTACTCCTTCACAGACTCTAGAGGCCGACTGCCGATCCTGAACTAATCTTCCTTCGCCCGGCTATATATCATTATCTTTATCTTCTGCATGTTAATCTTCAACCCCACTCTTACACTCTCTCTGTTAAGGTCCTCAATAATTTGTTGTAACTCGTCTGCATTGTTGCTGAATAGAACAATGTCATCATCGAAGCGAAGGTTGCTGAGATATTCGCCGTCCATCTTTACTCCTACGCCTTCCCAGTTTAATAGCTTGAATACTTCTTCTAAGCACGCAGTGAATAGCATTGGAGAGATTGTGTCTCCATGTGTGACCCCTTTCTTTATCGGTATCTTCCTGCTTTTCTTGTGTAGAATTAAGCTAGCTGTGGAACATCTGCAGACATTTTCCAAGGTATTTACGTAAGCGTTCTGTACTCCTTGATTGGGCAATGCATCTATGACTGCTGGTATCTCTACGGAGTCAAATTCTTTTTCGTAATCTATGAAAGCCATATAGGGAGGCTTATGGTATTCTGCGGAATTCTCCATAACCTGATTGATGACATAGATGTGATCTATTCTAAAGTATCCCTTCCTGAAGCCAGCCTGTTCCCTTGGTTGACTGAAGTCCAGTGTTGCCCTTATTATATTGGAGATTATTTGCTAAATATTATATATAATACTGGGCATAAGGTAATGGGCCATAAATTTTCAATCCTTTAACGTCTCCCTTTTTGTGGATTAGTATAATGTTTGCATTCTTCCAGTTTTCTTGGACCCTTGCAGTCGATAGACACTTCATATAAATAGCTGCCAGTTTTCCAAGCATTATGTCTCCTCCATCTTTGATTAAATCGACTGTTATTCCATCTTCTCCTACCGCTCTTCGTTGTTTCACGTCTTGCAAGGCCCTTCTGACCTCATCGTTGGTTATAGGAGGAGTTCCTGTATCCTGTTCATTACTGTTTCTAATTGAGGTATCCTGCCTCCTCTGGGTACTGTACAGGTCAGTATAAAATTCTTCTGCTGCTATTGTTATACCTTCGAGATTGCTGATGATGATACCCTAATTTTCTTTCAGTGCATACATCTTGGTTTGTCCGATTCCAAGCTTCTTTCTCACCAATTTCAGCCTGCGTCAATTTTTTACGGCTTCTTCAGTCTTTCTCACGTTATAGTTTCGTATATCCCTTGTTTTCGCCTTGTTGATCAGTTTTGGCAGTTCCACGAATTCTATCTCTTGAGTTGGACACTTTCATTCTTGTCGTTTCTTTATTAGGTCCTTTATTACTTGGAAGAGCTTGCCTACTGGTTGGCTTGGTGCCTTGCGTCCCACTTCAGTTGCTGCTTCTGAAGCCAACTAGTTACGGTTTCATTCATTAGCTCCATGTCATCATTATCTCTCTGTTCTAAGGCAGCATATTTGTTTGTAAGTACCAGCCTGAATTTGTCTGCTTTTACCCTTACTGCCTCTAGGTTGACCTGTTTCTTATTCACCAATTTAGCCCTTTCTCTCTTCGAATTGAGGAGAATCCTAGCCCTCACGAATCTATGATCACTGCACTTTACCCTACCTATCGCTTCTACATCCTCCACTATGCTGGGATCAGCAGAAAGTATGAAGTCAATTTCATTTCTTGTTTCACCATTAGGGCTTTTCCAGGTCCACTTTCTGTTGCTACTCTTCCTGAAAAAGATGTTCATTATTTGAAACTCATTCCTTTCTGCGAATTCTACCAGCATCTCTCCTCTAGCCTTGCTAGAATCGACGCCGTAGTTGCCAATTGCTTGTTCACCAGCCTGCTTTTCCCCCACTTTTGCATTGAAGTCCCCTATTACTACTGTATACCGCGTTTGCACTTTTCTCATCGCTAATTCAACATCTTCATAAAACTGATCTACTTCCTCATCATCGTGACTGGATGCTGGAGCGTAGGCTTGTGCTACCATTTATCCATACCTCTTATTAAATTGTATTACGAGTACAGCTACCCTCTCATTAATGCTGCAGAGTTCGCCAATTACGTATATATATATATATAATACTTATAGCGGGACTCGAAACTTCCGACTATGGCAACCGACCATTCGCCATAGTTCAGTCTGATAATCCCGCAGGTGGGGAGGCCACCTTACCGCGTCAAGTACAGCCCCGAGGGCCCTACGTGCCTGAAAACTTCTTTGATTTGTCCGCGACAGAAGTGTTTTCCTGATCACGATGGGTGACTCAATATATAACGATTTCTAAACGGTTCCGGCCTTGTAGTGCGCAGGTGACACGGCGTAATATTGCTCAACGTTTCCAACATCGTGGTTCCATCTCACGGTCTCGGCGGCCTGTCGAATGCATCGGAGAAGTCTTTCCGAATGAGACGGACCTGGTACTAATGCGCCGCGCAAGGCGGAGACGGGGGATGTGAGGAGGGTGCATTGACTGAGGCTTTCGCTCAAAGGAAAATTCGCAGTGGCGAGACGGGCCGCCAAACAACGCAGTACCATTATAAAATTCTTTGAAAGCTTAGTTTCCGCCATAGCTAGTAGAAGTAACATGAGCACTGTAATGGTTACAACCTTGCGTGCAATTATCGGGGTCAGGGACGTACCCCAGGGGGGGGCTTAAGTCAGGCTGATAGGGCCCGGAAATTTTCTCGTTCTCTCGGTGCACCGCCGCCCACAGCGAGCCCCCGGTGCCGCAAATCACGATGCATGTTGTCTTGAATGTCCTTTTAAATGGTCGAAAAGATATTTCACTGCAAACTCTGCACAATTGGGCGGGATTTCGCGGCAACGCCCATGCACCGGGAGTCACATATCATAAAACAACGAGCCCCATCCGAGCAGAGATTCAAGGGCGTTTTGGTGGATAGCGGGCTCATCGCGGCATCTCGCGGAGGCCGCGGAATCCAAGGAGCGCATTGATTTCAATTCTGAAACTTTATGGGTATAAAGTTCTCATAAACTTTTGATGCGAAAGGTGCATTGACATTTTTTTTAAGTCGGGCTTTAGATTTTCAATTCCGGAACGTTGCGGGTTTACTGTTGTCATAACCATTTGACGCCAAATCTGCACTGACTTTTCTAACGTCGTACATCGCACCATACAATGAGACAGGACAAATTAGCACACTGTCGAAAATTTGACAAAGCACGCAGCGAGGTCCGATGAGCCGAAGCGTTGTGTTCGTTCATTTGTGCCGTCATGTCACACAAAAGAATATCAACATTCTTTTTCACCTGCGCCAGAGCATTCATGTCGAGACGCTAAAACCAACAAAGGTAACTACGTTGTTATTTATTTTCATACTTTGACTTTTATACGCGAGGACACATTGAGCCTCTTAATTTTTTTTCTTATTTTTTTTTGTTCTCACTACCCTCGGGCTGCTGGAACCAGTCAGAGCGCATGCGTTTTTCTCGTGTTGCCCCGACCACCGCGCGGCGCACTTCGATTCTGTTCTCACTTCGATTTCTCTGGCCGAGTACATTTCCGTCTGGCAGAGCTTTGAAATTTTTCTGGCTAGCAGACGAGAAAAAGAAACAATGAATTGTCGCTGGCTGCCATTACTGCGGGGACTCGACGGATTTCAACGCGTTCGCTTGAGTGCAACCTCTGCGGAAAATTTTATCTCGCCGGCGTAGGATACCCAGCAGCATGTGTCTGGTTCTCTGGTCACCAAGCGTCTGAAATTTTCTTCGGTATTCCTTCGGTAGCCACATTCGGTGCCCAAAGTAGGCATTCCATTGTGTCCAACATGCTTTCCTTCGCCCTCTTTTTTTTTTATTTCCGTGCACCCGCCCCACAAAAAAAAAATACATTGTTGCGGCGCAGCAAATTCTCGCACGGTGAAAGTTCGATTTTGTTATATCTTCTTCTGCGGAAAGTAATGGGCCACGGGACGCTTCAGTTGCCCGATACTCTTATTATTGCGATAGGAGTCATATGGACACTCCATGCGCATTCTTGCCGTCAACCTCATGTTCCGTATAAAATCCACGGGTGATAACATCGTCACCGCGCGCCGCATGTGCGGGGGGGCGTGGTTGAGCCGACGGCTCAGTCTTGTGTGCGCAAGAGACAAAAGCGAGGAGAAAGCGCGCCGCCTCCTGTCACGAGCGATACATCAGGGGGAGTGGGTGCTGTGATCTGTAAATCTATGGTTGCGCAACCTGTTTATTTGCCTTCTTTGACGCATTATATACAGTGACTTTTTTCTTAAATTAGTAGATTTATTAAAGACTTACACGCATATTTAGATATCTTGTTGTGAAGTTTTGTGTATACGTGCAGTGAACTTTGCTTCCAGTGCCACTTTCTTGCCCTTGATCAAGCTGTATCTTGGCATTTCTCATGTACGAGGGTGAGTCAAACGAAAGTGAACCAACCCACACCACGCAATAATGGTTCGGTTCGTTATGTGCGAAGTATGCGCGTAGCACAACAGGCATCTCTCATTTACAAAGGTGACACGCAGGTGTGAGGATAAAGCTTTTTTAATGCTCTCGTACACTGGGTTGAACATAGTTGCGTGACATAATAGACGCCCCAAAAGTTGAACAGCGTGATGTCGTGAAGTTTTTGACAGCTGAAGGTGTTTCCCAAAAAGAAATTAGTCGCCGTATGGCTGCTGTGTACGTTGAACATTGCAGTTCATTGGCCACTGTGAAGCCTCGGAGCAAACAGTTCAAAGAAGGACGTGAAATTCAAGAGCGGGCAAAAAGCCACCGTGCTATCACCCCCAGCACAATTGCAAAGGCTGATTACACAAAAACGGAGGATAAGCATCGATGGATTGGCCGGGCGTGTGAACATCAGTCATGGTTCGCGTCACACCACAATTCTTAAACATCTCCGTTATCGGCTCTTGTGTGCGAAATGGATGCCCAATATTTTAACCCACCACCGGAAGACGGACAGGTTCGGTGCTTCTTTGACTCATCTAATCCGTTATCACAATGACGGTGATGACTTTTTGTCTGAAATTGTGACGAATCATGGTGCCGCTACTGAGAGCCTGAAGCACGACGACAAAGCCTACGGTCGGTGGGAACATTTGAACTCGCCGCCACAAAGAAAGCAAAGGCAGTCCTTTCTCCTGGAAAGGTGTTGACTTTTTTTTTTCGATCTTCAGGGGCCATTATTGATCAAATTTGCTAAACCTGGAGAAACTATCAATTGCTTCTGATATTGCGAAACGTCGGATCAGCTGCGTGTCGCCATCAAAAAGAAACGACGCAGAAGATTGAGGAATGTGATCGTCTTGCTCCACAACAATGCCCGTTCTCACGTCGCTGATGTGCTTAATACAAAACGGGCAAGGTTCAAGTGGGGAACGCGGCAACATCGGCCATACAGCTCAGACCTTTCGCCATGCAATTTCCCCATTTTGGAGCATTTGAAAAAAAAAAACTGGTCAAGGGAATTAGATTCGTGTCGGGCGATGACGTGAAAAAGTCAGTTACAGACTTTTTAAAACAGCAACCCAAGGAGTTTTATCAGGCACGAATGACGCGACTCGTTAGTCAATGGGACAAATGTCTAAATGCTCATGGAGACTACTTTTGAATAAAGTGCACCGTTTGTCATTCATTTCATTTCATTTATTGATACTGTCAGCCTTTCTCAGGCTATTATAGGAGTGGAAAATCTAATAAATTGACATTCTAAACAAGGTACATTTCACAACTACGATATCGACACAAAAGACAAAGGACAAATCAAACAGTAGATAACAAAACGCATGCAAGTGCTGAGGCACAACTATTACATTGGTGTACTACGGTCCAGGTAAGATTTCAGGCATTCTAGAAAGGCATCGAGGGAGTTAATAGTTACAATGGAATCAGGCAGCATGTTCCATTCTTTAATAACACGAGGTAAAAAACTGTACTTAAAAGAATCGTTATAAGAACGGCGCACAGGAATGTACATGGAATGGCGATGTCTTGATGTCTGATTAGGGTGTATTGTAAAATATGGTGATGTGTTGATATTCAAGTGGCCATGAATTAAAAGGTAAAGAAACTTCAGCCTATCTACCTCAGTGCAGTATTCTAAACTTTTAAGGTTTGCCAATTTACATAATTCGGTTGGTGAATCAGTTCGGCGATATTTATTGAAAATTAAAAATTGAGAAAGTTCAGAAACTTGCTTCCCGTTTTATTTCTTAGACGCAGTGTAAGGATCCCAAACAATTTTGCCATATTCAATTACAGGTTTTACAAGGGTGTTATACGTGAGTCTTTTTACATCGGGAGTTGCATTACGGATTTTGCGTCTTAGTGTCCAAATTGCTTTGCGTGCCTTGGAGCATACATTATCTAAGTGTGTATTCCAGTATAGGTCAGAAGTGAAGGTTAAGCCGAGATACTTATGCTGATGGACTCTATTAACTGGTTTACCTGCAATGGAGTAAGGGTATATCATTATATTTTTCTTTCTAGTAACAGACATAATTACGGATTTGTCAGAGTTAAGCACCATCTGCTACTTAGCGCACCAATGTTCTATTGCATGCAGATTAGCGTTCAGTTCTTCTTGATCAATTGGAGTCCTAATTGTTTTGTATACGACACAGTCATCAGCGAAAAGTCTGATTGGGACCGTGATAGCTTTTGGGAGGTCATTTATGAAAACCAAAAATAAAAGGGGGCCCAAGACACTACCCTGTGGAACACCTGAAACCACAGGGGAAGAAGACGATTTAAAGCCTTCGAGGTGTACAAACTGTTCACGGGAGGTGAGGTAGGAAGAAAACCAGTGTGTTATTTTGGAGTTCCTGAATATAGCATTAATCTTTAGCAGCAACTTTGGATGGGATACCTTATCGAATTCTTTGGAAAGTCCAAGAATAATATGTCAGTTTGGCCACGGCTGTTTATTCCCTCGGAAAGATCGTGAGCGGTTTCTATGAGCTGGGTAATTGTAGAAAGGCCTTTTCGTAACCCATGTTGAGAAGGATGAAGTATGTTATTATTTTCAAGATATTCTATAAGGTGTTTAAATACAATATGCTCAATAACTTAGAACATGTACAAAGGAGAGAAATTGGTCGGAAATTATTGACAACCGATGAAGAACCACTCTTATGGACCGGAATAACTTTGGCATATTTCCAAGCGGACGGGAAAGAACTCGAGGTAATGGATATTTGAAAAATTTTTGTGAGGTATTTGGCAACCCACTCTGCATATCTAAGCAGGAATTCATTGGGGATTTCATCAGGGCCTGGGCTTTTCTTTACAGACAATTGAAGCAGCAAGTTAAGCACTCCTTGCTCTGTGACTTCTAAGTCTTGATCTGGAGGGCAGCCAGGTGCGTCTGCTACTTTTGGTGACAAGCCGTCGTCAGAAGTGAAGACGGATGAAAAAAAACGAGTTAAGGTTTTCAGCTCTTTCTGCGTTATTTCTGTCTCCATTTTTTCGAGGCTTTGAAGGAATAACATCGCGCCAAAATTTGGTAGGTGCCTCTATTAAAAATTTTTTTTAGTGTTACATTGTAGAACTTGTCCTTAGCCACCTTGACAAGATGCTTGAGTTGCGTACTCATTTGGCTAATGGCACTGCTATCGCCAGGAACAGACTTAATCCTGTTTGCCCTCCGTTTTCTTTTTAATTTCCGTTTCATGTGTATGATTTCTCTTGTTATCCAGGGATTCTTCTTCCTCCCGCAAGGGCACCTTGAGACTCAAGGTGATGGTGCTTGGCGCCACCACGGACCCTTAGCCCCCATACCGAAGCTGTAATCCGCACCGTGGCGAGAGGTTGTAAGGTGAAGGGCAGAAACCATGAACGGTGGCGGTCGGGGCCATGGTCAAGCCCAGGCCGACGGGCTCCCCGTCTGTTTACCAGGTGGGGGGCTCCGGGACCTTCTTGTGTCTATAAGGGTGAAACACAGGTGACACAATAGGAACCCTTAATCCATACATGCCGCATGGATTCTCAATTTCCCCCTCTAAAAAAAAATGATCGGAACCGGAAACGGTACCGCACCGAAGGAATCAAAGTTCCAACTCAGAAATGTGCAGAAAATTTTCCACAGTTCCTGGTAGTTCACGCTGTTGAGCAAAAGGTTCCAGTGGCCACTTTATCAGTGTTTGTACTACAAAAGTGGCTAGTAGCTAACATAGGCGAAGAATATGAAGCAAAAAAACTGTCCTCAGGAGATCTGCTTGTAGAAGTCAAATCCAAAAAGCAGAGTGATGCGTTAATCGCACAAAAGAAGCTTGCTGACCTTAACATTACTGTAACACCTCACAGAAGCCTGAACAGCGTTCAGGGAGTAATTTCTGAGCGGCTGCTAATGACAGAAAACGAAAATGAGCTCCTCGAGAATTTGCGAGACCAAGGAGTAACGTCCATGCGCCGCATAAATATAAAGCGCAATGGCGAAGAAAAAACAACACCTCACATCGTGCTAACATTCGGCAGCACTCGCTTGCCCGAGTCTGTCCGGGTTGCATTCATCAGGTGCCCAGTGCGCCCATACATCCCTAACCCTAGGAGATGTTTCAAATGCCAAAGGTATGGCCATAGCAGCAACACATGTAGAGGCAAGGAGACCTGTGCGAAATGCGCCGAAACCGAACACAATACTGACAACTGCCAAGCAAGTGAAACAAAGTGTGCAAATTGCAACGGTCCACATGCAGCGTACTCACGAACCTGTGAAGTATTCAAAAAAGAAAAACAAATAATCAATCTGAAAGTACGAGAAAACATATCTTACCCTGAGGCAAGGAAAAAGTTCAGTCAAGAGACATCCAGGTCATATGTTGACGCCGTGCGCCGGGGGGCCGAGCGGCGTCTGGTGACAGTGGGCACACAGTACACCATTGTTGATGTGTGCCTGCCCCGTCCCCCACCCGAACGGCACTCCGGTGTCGGCACCATTGACATCCCGGAGGTTCACCTGACGGCGGCCTCTGGCACAACCAAAGTTAGTGGGAGTGGCGACACACCACTCCAACTTCAGGCCACTGCCCAGGCAGGGCCATCCACAACTCTGACAGGTGCAGCCAAGGCTGCCATACTATCACAGAGAAAAGGCTCGCTGGCCCCTGAGCCGGTAGGCCGCAGGGCTTCCCCCCATAGGGAGAAGCCACAAATCCGTACCCCCGCGGGTTCCCCGCGGAAACCCATCACCTCGCTGGAGGCGATGGATATAAGCAGTAGCCCGCCTCCGCAGCAGTGGCGGCGCAACTCCCTTGATCACAAAAAGGGAGGAAAAACTCCAATAACGGGCCCCACAAAACCGGTAGCATAGGTTTTTGAAATACTTTCGTCAAATTTATTAGGTATGGCGTTCCTAATTCACTGGAACTGTCGAGGCATATTAAAAAACTACGGCGACATAAAAGATATCCTTGCTGTATATTCCCCGGTTGTTTTGTATCTCCAGGAGACAAACTTGGGATCAAAACATAAAAATATTTTAAGTAAATACAAAGTCTTTCGTCACGACCGAGAGCAAGCAAATAGGCTCTCTGGAGGTACTGCCATAGTTGTTCAAAGTAGTGTGGCTACTCGTGAAGTCAAGCTTCAGACTACATTTGAAGCCGTTGCAGTGTCTGTAGTACACTTTAAAACAATTACAGTATGCTCCGTATATATCCAACCACACCTGACAGTAACGCTCCATGACTTAGAAGACCTTTTAAAACAATTACCAGAGCCATATCTGTTAGTCGGCGATTTTAATGCTCACTCCAATTTGTGGGGAAGCGAACAAACGGACACTAGAGGCCGTATTTTAGAAGATTTTATTCTCTGTAATAATATATGCCTGCTCAACAGGGGCAAACACACATACTGCTCTCCAAGCTCAGGAAAATGGAGCTCCATAGATTTGTCTCTTACGTCGCCTTCTGTTTTTAATGCTTTTAAATGGGATGTCTTGGACAACCCGTATGGTAGCGATCATTTACCTGTTCTTATCAACCTAACATCATCTCCGCAAATCATCCCTACAAAACCACAACGTTGGAAGCTCCATTTGGCCGACTGGGCGCTGTTTCAAGAAAATGCCAGCTTAGAAAAAATAGATCTACATAATTTAGGTATAGACGAACTTAATGAAATTGTCACAAGCTACATTATTTCTGCCGCGCTCCTGGCCATACCTCAATCTTCTGGAGTGGTGAAACAAAACCACAAAACCTGGTATACAAAGGAATGTAGATTAGCAAAAAAGAAACAGAACAAAGCATGGGGAAACTTTCGAAGGTACCCCACGCAGAAAAATCTCATAGACTTTAAAAAGGCAAGAGCACAAGCCCGATATATCCGTCGTAGAGCCGAAAAGACTTCGTGGCAAAATTACGTAACTTCCATAAATAGCTCAACCACATCAAAAGAAATGTGGGAGAAGGTACGAAAGCTAGATGGTAAATACTCCCCTTTCACACTTCCCCTTCTAACAGCCCCTGGTAAACAGACAAACACCGAAGAACAGGCAGACATTTTAGGTGAATATTTTTCAGCAGTTACCAGCCCATCAAACTACACAGAATCATTTCTTACGTACAAAAACAGAGCCGAGAAACAAAGACTCCCTACAAGTGGATATACAAATGAACCATATAATAAATTATTCACTGTTCAAGAAATCAACACAGTCTTATCCGCTGGTAAACAGACTGCACCCGGCCCTGACGGAATACACTATCAAATGCTGTCCCACCTCTCTGAACCTGCCGTAGAGGCACTCTTAAGTTTTTTTAATAAGGCTTGGGTATCGGGTAAACTACCCGAAGCCTGGAAGAAGGCCATCATCGTTCCATTTTTAAAGCCCGAAAAACCACAAACCTCTCCCAGTAGTTACAGGCCCATAGCGCTCACCAGCTGCCTCGCAAAATCCTTTGAGAGTATCGTGAATATAAGATTAACCTTCGTGCTAGAAGTTCGTGAGCTTCTCGATGCCCATCAGTGCGGTTTCAAAAAGGCATGCTCCACAACAGACCACCTGGTTCGTCTTGAAAATACTGTCCGTGAAGCCTTTATACACAAACAACAATGTCTCGCTGTCTTTTTCGATTTAGAGAAAGCTTACGACACAACCTGGAGGTACGGAATTCTTCACGATTTGGCTGAGCTTGGCATTCGTGGCAGGATGCTGAACTGCCTAAAAGACTTCCTGTCAAACCGTTCATTCCATGTACGCCTCGGTTCAACCCTGTCGAGAATTTTCATTCAAGAAAATGGAGTGCCCCAAGGGAGTGTTTTAAGCACGACCCTCTTTGTTGTTAAAATGAATTCAATCAGTAAAATAATCCCAAGGTCAATTATGTATTCAATCTATGTCGACGATCTTCAGATAGCTTGCACATCCTCAAACATAGCAACATGCGAAAGACAAGTGCAGTTAACAATAAATAAACTTTCAACGTGGGCTGAACGAAATGGTTTCCGGTTCTCCCCACAGAAAACGGTGGCCATCCTTTTTTCACTCAAACGTGGCCTACAGATAGATCCTAGACTATACCTGAACGAAGCGGAATAGCCCGTAAAAAGTGAACACAAATTTCTGGGCATAACTTTTGACAGAAAACTGACCTTCTTGCCACACATAAAGAACCTGAAGAAGAAAACGTCCCAATCATTAAACATATTAAAGGTGCTTTCACATAAACGCTGGGGGGCTGATAGGACCTGCCTTTTACACATCTACCGCAGTATAGTTCGCTCTTGCCTCGATTACGGGTGCATAGTATACAACTCAGCTCGCCCGTCCTACCTGAAGCAATTAGATCCAGTTCATAACTCAGGTCTGCGCCTTGCAAGTGGGGCATACAGAACATCACCCATAAGCAGCCTATATGTCGAATGTAACGAACCAGCCCTCGCAGATAGAAGAGCCATGCTCACATGTGCATATGTCCTAAAAACCCGTTCACTACCAAAACATCTCTGCTACTCCATAGTTACGAAGTGCCCGTCTAAGCAGCTTTTTAACAACAAACCGAATGCGACGAGACCCCTTATTCTCAGATTTGAAGAAATTTGCCAGGAATTAGGTATTCTAGACACACTGCCTGATGTTGCCCAGAGACCCGAACCACTGCCACCTTGGCACACCTTTCCCAGTGTAGGTGACTACACACTGACACAATTTCATAAAAAGCAAACTCCACGTGAGCATATAATACAAGAATTTTTGGCGCTAGACAAAAAGTACAAAGAACACACAGCATTTTATACTGACGGTTCTAAAACATCACTTTACGTCGGAAGTGCTGTAGTGCAAGATAAATGGGAAAATGTAGTCAGGTTGCCTCAGTGCGCGTCAATTTTCTCAGCCGAATGTCATGCCATTTCGGTGGCTGTATCAAAAATAGTCGAGATGAACATCCAAAACAGCATTATCTACACGGACTCGCTAAGTGCAATCACAGCACTGAAAGCCAGAAACGTAAGGGAACCTTTAATAGGAAATATAATCCATAACATAATAACTGCTCAAACACAAGGACACGAAATTAAGCTTTGTTGGATACCAAGCCATCAAGGAATTAGAGGCAACGAGAGAGCTGACGCGTGCGCCGCTCAAGCCTGCCATAAGGATGTCAGTACTGTAAATATACCCTATGCAGATTGCATGAAGTTAGTAAAAAACAAGCTTAAAGAAAAATGGCAGCGTACATGGAATAGCGAAGAAAATAACAAACTACATTTAGTAAAACCTATTCTAGGAGAATGGAGATCATGCAGGCACCAGGAACGTTTCATAGAAGTAATTTTATGCCGCCTGCGAATCGGACACACACACCTAACACATAACTTTCTACTGACAAAACAGGACAAACCCTTATGTGAGAAATGTGGAGACGCACTCACTGTAAATCACATTTTATTCTCGTGCACACAACTCGAACGGCTAAGGAAAAAATATTTTACTGTATTTTACAATGAACGCATTCCCTTTCATCCCAGTCTGCTTTTAGGAGATAACCCACTAGTAGAAACTTCATCTGTTTTTAGTTTTTTGAAAGACGCAGCGATCCTAAACGAAATATAATATATCACAGAACTACTAATTCTAAAGATTATTACCCAGTTTTTTCAAGCATCTTATGATACACCTCACCCATTTTCTCAGTCCTGAGAAGAAGGCTGAGGTCTTCATTTAGTTTGTTGGGCTCCTCAGAGTCCTTGTCCGGACAAGGACCTTCGCTGAGGATACCCAATTTTGAAATAAATTAAACCATGTGTTTGGCGCATGATAGCCTGAGTTGCTTATGCGCCATAAAACCCAATACCAATACCAATACGATTCTTCTTCCTTGTACATTTTGAAAGCTTGGGAATAAAGTGCGTAATACAATCTTCCACAATGTTTGAAAAGTAGGCCCATTATTTGTCTACGGTAGCACCATTATCGGCAAGATGCATAAAATCATCAAAAATGAACCCTCAAGGCATTCCAACACACCAACGTCGTCAGCGGCTGCAAAGTTTAGAAACGTCTTACGTTTACTATGCGAACGATCTGGCACCATATCGAAAACCATTATTACAATTTTGTGATCAGATATACCTTCGCAGGGTTCGCAATCACAAAGATGTGGTAGCAGTTCTGAGGATATAAAGACTAGGTCTAGAAAAGATGATGTTTCTCATGCTCTGGTGTGACCTTCTACAACTTGAGTTAGGTTATAACAAAATGCAAGCTCAATTAGTTCTTCACAGCTAGGCATATCCGTTGCACTAAAGGAGAGTGTATTCCAGTCAATTCTGGGCAAGTTAAAATAACCTAAAAGTAGGATTGAGTCGTCTTGTTTTAAATTCCTGTCCATGAAATTAAAAAAAAAATTAAATTATGGGGTTTTACGTGCCAAAACCACTTTCTGATTATGAGGCACGCCGTAGTGGAGGACTCCGGAAATTTCGACCACCTGGGGTTCTTTAACGTGCACCTAAATCTAAGTACACGGGTGTTTTCGCATTCCGCCCCCATCGAAATGCGGCCGCCGTGGCCGGGATTCGATCCCGCGAATGAAATTGTTTTTTTAAGCTAACAAGCATGTCTACAGGGGAGTTTGGGGCTCTGTACACACCACCTACTATCACCGAGCGGTTATTTAACCTAACTTTTATCCATACTGATTCAATGTTACTTGGACCATCTAAAACAGAAAATACTATACCGCTTTTGACCATTATTGCCACTCCACCCGCTCTTTCTATCCGATCTCTTCTTACTATTAAATAATTTGGCGGCGTGACTTCCTCGTCCGATACATCCTGATGAAGCCAAGTTTCAGTTATTACTAGTATATGTGGTTCGTGTTCCAAGATAATGCTTTCAATGGCGGTTGCTTTGTTTACAATGCTTCTGGCGTTTATATTTATCGCCTTAAAGCCTGCGTTGGGAGAATTATTGAGTCACACTTGATCGTTTTCTGCAGGGGTATGACACTTCACTCTCTGAGCGGTTACTTCATCCCAAATGTAAAGGTCGTCGCCAATTTTAATCTTATCGAAAAGTAATTTAACTTTCAGGCCATCGCTCCTCTCCACATCTGACGAATTCCACAGCTTTTTGCGGATATCAACAACTCTTTTAGAATAGTCCTCTGATATGCTTGTTTGACTACCTTTGAGCTTGTGGCAGTTCTGCATAGTTTTCATCTTATCTCTAAAATTATTTAGCTTCAAAATAACAGGACGGTTCTTGTCCGGCGTTTTCTTTCCTAGTCTATGAATTCTTTCGATAGAGTTAAGTTTGTGTCCGAGTTTTTCTCCGAATATATTGTCATTTACCTTCTTCAGCAAGATCTCTTCAGATTCGCGCCCTTCCTCTTTTACACCTCGAATTATGAGGTTGTTGCGACGAGATCGGTTTTCTAAATCGTCAAACTGCCTGGAGATACTATTCATTGTCAAGCCGTGACCTTCCGTAGCAGTTTCTAAGTGGTCAAGCTTTTTGTGTGTTCCGTCAAGGCTCTGCAGTTTGTTTTCAATAGCCTGAAGCCTGGTTTGTATTTCAAGAATGCGTGACTCAGACGATGTTTGGTTTTGCTGAATTTCCGATATTTCTTTCTGTGTGCTGATTAGTTCAGTAAACATTTTTTTCAGTAACAGGGCCGGGATTGGATTCAATGTCTCCAGACAGCTTGAGTAAAAGAAGTGAAATCGAAAAACAGTCACACACATAATTGAAAAACCCGTGTGGACACGGCAGCACTAGTATACAAGGGTTATCACTACGGAAGCCATACTTTTCATCACCAACCTGCACAGGTAGAGGTACGTTTGGTGACATTGTCACGGCCGTGCCGCCGTGTCCACTGAAGCAGGAGCTTGCAGGAGCGCCTTTTATGTGCACTGGTCTTGCCGTCCCGTGATGGTGTGGTGACGTCAGCGTGCTCGAAGACAGTGCGCCGTAGTCCTTATCCACGTGTGGGAGGCGGAAAATGTCGAAGCCGGATGAAGATGCGCAGAACGAGCTGTATCCATGGGGCCATTGCGCAGCGTTGATTCCGTCAAGGTGCAGACAGCATCCTTCAGCAGGGAACGATGCCGATCCGCCAGAAACGAAGAGCAAGCAGCCAGCGAAAACCTGCACAGGTAGAGGTACGTTTGGTGACATTGTCACGGCCGTGCCGCCGGGTCGCATATATTCGCATTGGCTCACTTTCATTTGACTCGCCTTCGTAGATGTTGCAGAGCTCCTGCTTTTTATATGTGCTGTCTGTTGCGACTATAATTTCGGTGCAATTACTCACAATACACGACCGATGGCAGCTGCTCCTGCGCAATACATTGTAACAAAGGATAGCGTCATTGAGATTTTTCCCGGGTCGTTGCATATGTACAAAAATGTAAAGAAGGTTCTTGAATGACAGAGAGAGAGAAATGCAAATGAGAGAACGACAGGGAGGTTAACAAAGTTTCTATAAAATATTTGTCCTCACCATGCTCATTGCATGGCCTTCACATTTTTCATATCAGTGGCACGCACTGCCTTGCTGGTTTCAAACTGATGTAGTTCTATAGTTCGTGTGATGCTTTCATTGATTACTAAAGAGACAGAAAATATGGAAGCATTGATATCATTTATTTCGGGCACAATCTTGGACGCATGCTAGTATATTCTTTTATGAAAAAATACATATGTTACGTGTCTGGAGAGTGCCTAGCGTTCAAGAATTTGTTTGCAGCATCTTTGGCAATGCAGTTATTATTAATGTATTTGATCCCTCGACAAATTCCATAAAGAGGAGGCCAAGCTTCAACGAGGGAAGCAAAGAGCCTGTTAATTCACCGTTGACTCAGGCAGTGCGAAAAAAATTAAACAAACGGAGGGAAAGAAAACAACGACACAGCGCGGACTGTGAACTGAGGATTGAATGCACAAAAAAAAGCGACAGATATATTTGCGCGCTGAAAAAGACACGCGCGGTCCCAAGAAAAACTTAGAAAAAAATACTTTTTACTTCCTATGTCACTTATTGGTTTGCGTCCAGGTAATTTAACTCAGCGCCAGGCAGCATAATGGATGGCCTCGCGACACACTTTTGACCCGATTAGCTTCTCAAAAAATGCTTCTTATATTTCTCGTGCCACCTTGTTCTTGATTCTCGAGTGCCTTTCATTCAGCAAACATAGGTGCGCAGCCGCATTGCTTAGACTGTAATAAGTTTGAACACGACTGTCCCCTCAAAGAACCTCTGTGGTCCATTCCTCTGCTATTCAGACAATGACCCGTTGGCCCGACGTATCACTTCCCACAAGATAGCGGAACGTTACACCAGAGTCCTTCAAGACTCTGGTTATACACAAAGCCTTTGCCGCACTCGACGTAAAACTTTGGCGGTGCTTGATCGCGCAACCACGAAAACGGGCAAACGGTTGTCGGACAAACGGATGTGGGGCAAATGTGTAAGCACGAAGTGAATTTTCCGGATTTTGACGCAAGAATGGTGACGACAAGTACGACGACTGCCGCCGTGCGTACTGCGGTTGGCATGCCAACGGTAGGCGCCTTTTTACAATTGCTGTAGTAAGTACAGCCGGGTGGGGCATTTCCGGAGGCGCCCGACGTTTCTGCGCAGGCGCAAGAAAGAGCGGCTGCGAGAGAGATAATCTGGGGGTTTTCACTCCTTGAATATCTGACTCTGCCTAGGGGAGAGGTTTCTTTTCTCGTGTTGTATACGTTTTTCCTTATAGGCTTGCTGGTATAGCGGCGGGGACGAAATTCGAAATAAATCTGAAAAAATAGAAAAAATAATAAAATACAACATTTGTGGGTTTCATTATGGATATATCAGAGCATAAGTTTAGTTACAAGTTGAGTTACTGGCTGGAATAATTAGAATAATATAGAAATCAATGTTGCGTCAGCCTTGTTGGGCTCCGGCAGCAACGTGGCGACCGCTGCTCCTCCTCGCGCGCCTCGTTTGGAGGCGTGCGGCTCCACCAATGTGTGCGTGGGCGCCCGTTGCGTCTCGCAAAATTTGGACGACGCTTGAGCTTCGCCTTTACGAGTGGAACGCGATAGCATTCACAGATCCCCGACTGCTTCTTCCCGGCAACGCTGTGCGCGAAGGCGGCTTCGCGGTAGAAACGCGGGCCGCGACGAAGGCGAGCGCCAGCTTTAAGGCCACCCATCGCGGACGCCGGTCTGTGGGTGTCAAGTGCTGTTGCGCGATTGAAGCTGTTCTGTATGTTGCGCATTCGCCTCTCTGTATGTACGGTATCTTATACAACGGAGAATAAACGCTCGAAAGTCCTTTGTTCCCTCCCGTCCTTGCTTGTTTGCGCCAAGGCGATAATATTTATAGTATACTCAACGGGTCTCTTTTTTTTTTTAGTTTTCGCGTCACAGAAAAAAGTTCTCTCGTGTAGTCACATTAAAATCTGAGGGCTATCATGCTTGTAGGTTGTGTATTAAAAGGAACTATGGGGTTTTACGTGCCAAAACCACTTTCTGATTATGAGGCACACCGTAGTAGAGGACTCCGGAAATTTCGACCACCTGGGGTTCTTTAACGTGCACCTAAATCTAAGTACACGGATGTTTTCGCATTTCGCCTCCATCGAAATGCGGCCGCCGCGGCCGGGATTCGATCCCGTGACCTCGTGCTCAGCAGCCCAACACCATAGCCACTGAGCAACCACGGCGGGCGTAGGTTGTGTGTAAAGCGCGAGACACACGGGGCGATTTTCCGTGCGATCGGTTGCACGGCGCGTCGTGTGCGACTTGTCGCATGCGGCGGGACATGTGGCACGAATGAGCCACCGGCGCGTGGCTCAGCCCAGAACTGGGGCCCCAACGGGGAAGCTCGAAATGCTGCGTTACTTCGAACGGAAAGTGAAAGCAAACGAATTTGCACAGCTCTTTTGTTTAAACAAACGTTGACAATATAAACACGTCTATGCGAACACCGTAAGCCTGTTTCACATGCTGCGACTGGAACGACGAAAATCGGTGCAGTCGCCCGCGTCGCAGTGCCATTTTCAGAGGGTCCATTTCACATGATTACGATTTCAACAATGCGACTGGTGCGACGCCCAGGGTTGCTTACTGCCAGCTTTCGTGGCACACGCTGCATAATTCTTTTATTGTAATGAATAAAACGTTTACATTATAATATTGCGGACTTTTTTTATTAGGAGCAAGTAATATGCGTGTTTTATTATTCTAAAACGTGTTCAACTTAAGGTTTGTGTTCAAGTGCGCAAGGGTGTATTCTCATGTTCAGTGCGACATGGCGCACGTAAACAGCTGTTCGCAGGTGGTTCAGCGCTGTATCTTGCCTCATCTGCCTTCTATGACAATTTCGTTCTGCCTGCGCTACAATAATCTACAACATGACCTATCGACAAGTTCATATAGCTACCCTCACCGCATATGCAGTATTCGGAATTCGGCTGTCACGAAGTCGTCGTGACAGCCCAACAAGATCGTCGCGCTACCGGTGCTCGGCGTCAGCTTCTGGAGAAATGATGTGTGTAGCACATTGCTCGCGAGTGCGCATATGCGGTGCCTGCTCCTAGCCATATTCTTGCGCCAAACGCAACAACAAGCACCAACCCGAAAGTCCGCGTGTGCCGCTGAACGAAGCCGCAAATGATCTGTTTGATTAGTCTGCTGATGGTAGGCAGTTGTCCTCCTGTGGCTTGTCTGGCTGTATTGCAGAATGGCTTGGGTGAGCTCTGCTGTAAAAGCGGTTCCTCTGCCGGGTATGAGGACTTCTGGAGCACCATGTCGCAGCAGGATGTTCTCCACGAAAAATTTCGACACTTCGGCTACGCTGCCTTTCGGTAGAGCTTTAGTTTCAGCGAAGCGGGTGAGATAGTCTGTCGCCACGACGATCCACTTAGCTCCGTGTCTGCTCGTTGCTGCTCATCGAAGTCTTTCGCGCTTATTACTCCAAGGAAGGCGTCGTCATCCTCGTCATCTTGCGGCGGCGGGTCGATCGGGGCGCGTGATAGGCAATCGGCATGTGAGTGTTTTCGTCCGGACTTGTACGTTACAGTGATGTCGTATTCTTGTAGTCTGAGGCTCCACCGCGCCAGCCGTCCTGAAGGTTTAGCGCAATTACAGCGGAACACTTCATTGCGTCCAATCAGAAATTCTGAACACTGGCACATTCCCCGAACACGAACGAACTACGGTCTCCAAATGTTAAAATTCACCATTCCACACGTACTCAATACGTTCAAGCTTACAGAAGATCACTTGCGTGTCCTTTCAGGCAGGGAGTTATTCAATATGTTTACATAACCTGCTACAAGCCTAGAAAAATTCTATCTAACTAAAGCCGTCCTTTCTGTTTATAGTATGTCTTACTGTTATGTTACCTTGCAATAATTTTCTTGTCGTTGGTTTTGGTTTTTTTCTGCGTGAATGATTGATGTACTTGTAGGCACCCAAGGGTGCATATAATTATGTATACTTGACAATTATTGTACATGTTTTTACTTATTTTTCTTTTTCTATAATACGTTAAGACTGTATGAAGTTTGAATGATTGATGTACTTGTAGGCATCCAAGGGCGCATATAATTATGTATACTTGACAATTATTGCACACGTTTTTACTTATTTTTCTTTTTCTATAATACGTTAAGACTGTATGAAGTGTGCTGTGTTGTCGTTCTGCTGCTTTGTACGGATGGGAGGTGGGGCTAGTGAAGCTGCATCAGCGCAGCTTTTTTCCCACTTTCCACGCCACAACTGTTCTGTGTAAAACACACTGTACTGTTAGTGGTGAAAATAAACTTCAACTTCAACTTCAACTTCAAGTTAGCTAGCCAGGTCGCTGACCACTTTCAATGACCTCCCATATAGGTAAGGGCGGAATTTTGCTGTAGCCCAAATGATGGCGAGGCATTCCTTTTCAGTCGTAGAATAATTGCCTTCCGCTTTCGACAGCGACCGGCTAGCATAAGATATCACCCGTTCAAATCCGTCTTTCCTCTGGACTAGGACGGCACCGAGGCCTAAGCTAAGGGCGTCAGTGTGGATTTCGGTATCGGCATCCTCGTCGAAGTGTGCAAGTACCGGCGGCGACTGCATGCGTCGTTTGAGTTCTTGAAATGCATCGGCCTGCGGCGTTTCCCACTTGAACTCGACATCACATTTGGTTAGATGTGCTAGCGGATACGCGATGGGTGAAAAGACCTTGACAAAGCGCCTGTAGTAGGCACACATGGCAAGGAATCTACGCACTGCCTTCTTGTCGATGGGCTGCGGGAACTTTGCTATGGCAGCTGTCTTTTGCGGGTCGGCGCGGACTCCAGATTTGCTGATGACGTGGCCTAGAAACAGAAGCTCGTCGTAAGCGAAGCGGCACTTTTCCGGCTTCAGAGTAAGCCCTGATGACCTGATGGCCTCTAGTACTGTTGCAAGCCGCCTAAGGTGATCGTCGAAATTTCCGGCGAAGACGACGACGTCATCCAAATATACGAGACAGGTCTGCCACTTCAATCCTGCTAAAACCGTGTCCATCATGCACTGGAACGTTGCAGGCGCCGAGCACAGTCCGAATGGCATAACCTTGAACTCGTAGAGGCCGTCTGGGGTGATGAAGGTGGTCTTTTCGTGATCTCTTTCGTCGACTTCTATTTGCCAATAGCCAGACTTGAGGTCCATCGATGAGAAGTATTTAGCGTTACAGAGCCGATCCAACGCGTCGTCTATTCGTGGGAGGGCGTATACGTCCTTCTTCGTGATCTTATTCAGACGACGATAATCGACGCAGAAACGTAGGGTTCCGTCCTTTTTCTTCACCAAGACTACAGGTGATGCCCACGGGCTTTTTGACGGCTGGATGATGTCGTCGCGCAGCATTTCGTCGACTTGGTGCCTTGTAGCCTCACGTTCTCGCGTAGAAACTCGATAAGGGCTCTGGCGGAGTGGCGGAGCACACTCTTCGGTTATTATGCGATGCTTTGCGACTGGCGTTTGTCGAATCCTTGATGACGTCGAAAAGCACTCTTTGTATCGTCGAAGTAAACTTCTGAGCTGTTCTTGCTTAATCATGGGGAGACTTAGCTTTATGTCGAAGTCTGGTTCGGAAACTGTGGTCGTAGGAGTAGATGCGGCAGAATCCAAGATGACAAACGTATTGTTGGCTTCCAGAATTTCCTCGATGTATGTGATCGTCGTGCCCTTGTTGATGTGCTTGAACTTCTCGCTGAACTTTGTCCGCAACATTTTCGTGTTTCCTCCGTGCAGTCGAGCGATTCCTCTTGCGACGCAAATTTCGCGATCGAGCAGTAGACGTTGGTCGCCTTCGATGACGCCTTCTACGTCAGCAGGTATTCCGTTGCCGACCGAAATAACAATGCTGGAGCGAGGCGGGATGCTGACTTGATCTTCGAGCACACTCAAGGCGCGGTGACTAGGAAGGCTCTCCGGCGGTATCGCTTGATCTTCCGACAGCGTTATTGATTTCGACTTCAGGTCGATGATTGCGCCGTGTTGGTTCAGGAAGTGCATGCCGAGAATGACGTCTCGTGAACACTGTTGGACGATAATGAAGGTGGTAGAGTAAGTCCGGTCGTGAATGGTAATTCTTGGCGTGCACATTCCAGTAGGCGTTATGAGGTGTCCTCCAGTGGTCCGAATTTGAGGGCCTTCCCATGTAGTCTTAACTTTCTTCAACTGGGCGGCGATGAGTCCACTCGTGACGGAGTAATCGGCCACTGTATCAACTAAGGCGGTGACTGCGTGGCCGTCGAGAAGCACGTCGAGGTCGGTGGTTCTTTGTCTTGCATTACAGTTCGGTCTTGGCGTCGAATCACTGCTGCGTCGCGTTGACCTGTGGCTTTTATGCGACGTCGTCAGGTCGTCTTTCGTCGTCGTATTCTTTGCTTGCAGACTTCGTCGGGACGGCGGCGTGTCGTTATGTCGTCGAGGTAGTTTTTCGGTGTCTTCGTCGGTGGCGGAGGATCTTCGTCAGTTCGCCGAACAGCAACCGCACCTCCATCGGTTGCTGCTTTTAGTTTTCCGGATATGGGCTCGCAGAGCGGCCCCGGGCTCGGCCGGTGTATGGTCGGCGATGCGGTGACAGGTAGCAGCCTGGTGACGGCGAACGGGACGGTCGTCGAGGGCTGCCCTGAGTGGCGGCGAGATAGTTGGCGATATCGCGAGGTCGTTCGCCAATCTGCGGTCGCGGCGCATTAACGGCGAACCCTCGGAGTCCCATCTCCCGGTATGGGCATCGACGGTAGATGTGCTAGGCTTCTCCGCAGTGATAGCAAAGCGGACGGTGGTCGGGGGCGCGCCAAACGTCAGTCTTCCTTGGAACGCCGCGTGAGGTGACGGGTTGGCGTGCTAGCGGCAGGGGTGGTGGTGGACGACGGAATTTTTTCGTCACTGGGCCCTGCCGTGGGCGCGGAGGGGGAACGTGACGGCGGGCTACAGCGGCGCATGCAATCGCTTGCGGCTGAAGCGGCGGCGATGCAGGGGATACTCGGAGTCCTCCTCACGGACGGCGTCGGCAATTGAAGCCACTTGAGGCTGTGATGAATGGAACAGCTTTTATAGCTCCTCCCGCACGACCGCTCGGATAGTCTCTCGCAGGTCGTCGGTGGCCATTGACTGAACTCTGGCGTAGTTTGTCGAGTTAGTGCGGCGGTTGATTTGCCGATTCCGCTTTTCCAATGTCTTCTCGATGCTGGTGGCCTCGCGAAGAAACTCCTCGGCGGTCTTCGGTGGGCTCCGTACCATTCCGGCGAAAAGTTCATCCTTTACACCACGCATCAGTAGGCGGACTTTCTTTTCCTCGGACATTTCCGGGTCGGCGTGGCGGAATAGGTGGCTCATTTCTTCTGTAAAAATCTCGGTGGTCTCATTCGGCAGCTGCACTCGGCTTTCCAGTAGTGCTTGGGCTCGTTCTCGGCGTACGACGCTTGTCAACGTCTGCAGAAAGCCGCTTCGGAAAAGGTCCCAGGTCGTTAAGGTGGCTTCTCTGTTCTCGAACCACGTCCTGGCGGCGTCTTCCAATGCGAAGAATACATGTCGCAATTTGTCGTCGCTGTTCTAGCTATTAAATGCAGCGATCCTCTCATACGTGTCAAGCCATGTTTCCGGGTCCTCAAATTTTGAACCGCGGATCGTCTGAGGCTCCCTGGGCTGCTGCAGCACGATGGGGGACGCTGGGGCTGCAATTGGGGTTGCCTTGGCCACAATCTTCTTGGTCTTCTCGGGTAGAAGTCCATGCTCCGGGGGCAGCTGTTGAAGACGGCGGCTTGCTCGATGGTCCGGGACCACGTTGGGGTTCTCATTGCGGTCCGGGCTTCGATCACGGCTTGCCGGGGGCGTCCAGTACATGAACGAAAAGCACCTCCACCAGATGTCACGTAGTGGTGACGTTGAAGAACACACTAGCAATACTGTGAACGACAAGACTAACTTTTATTGAGCGAACCTGTGCCCACAAATCAGGCTACACTTACAGCACAACGATAGCGGCGAACACGGTCGGCGATCGGCGAAAATCTGATCTGGGTCAAGCGCGTCGGGTTTTATACAGCAGTCGTCGAATGTTCCAGACTAATCGTTGGGACCCGCGTGCCTTCCACAAAGTTCTACTCCATTCGCGTCAGGCGATGAAATCAGATAACACAAGGTTCGGCGACAACAGACAGCGGATAGAAGCATCGATAAACTTTCCAGAAACTTCGGATACGTGCGGGCGTGTCCCGCGCTGTGCGATAACATTTGTTAAGCGGTGAAACGTGGTCACCCGGGAAAGATCAACATGTACACGTGTCAATATGACGCGGCTGCTTACGCGCAGTTTTGCGTAGTGTGTCTTGGTCATCTTTGGGATTTACCTGCATATGCGATAGAAACCACAATGCGCGCTTCCATGACATTACTTTGGTCTTTCTACTTTCGATTAGTGTCTTGTTCGCCTTCGTCAATGAGTGTCTTTTTAAAGATGCTCTTGCTTGATAGTGCTACGGAACAAAATGTGCGATCACGAAAAGGCGAGCATAATAGTAGGGTCCCACCGGTTATTGCGGCTGACGTGTTCATACAGGCTGATCCAGTCATCGACGTCTTCCCCATCTTTGCCCGAGAATACGCCAGGATCACGGGGAGCGGGAAGAGTGGTGTAGGTCGTCGAAGTGGCAGCAGGTGTCGGAGCCGGGGGAGTACGGTTGTCGTCGCCGGGAGCCATGAAGGAAGGCTCGACGTACCGTCCACTGCGAAGCTCCGTGACGAGATACAGGGAACGTCCACCTCCACCAGATATGTTACGTAGGAAGACGCAGACGAAAAGCTATGTGCAAGTATATTTACAAGAAAATACGCTGCGCTTGGCCAAGAGGCAACAGCCCGCGCTAGCTTCTCATCGTCGTCGTCGTCTTCGCACTGCTCGCCTTTTTGTGATCGCACATATTGTTCCGTAGCAATAGTAAAAACCTTTGAAATAGGGTTGAGCACGTATGGAGGACGGCGAAAGAGCTGTAACTATACGTGCGATGACAAAAGACGTAGTTGAAATCTACATAACCACTCTGGCAGTTTTGGGCAAACAGAAATATGCGACAGGACAATTTCACAGGGATAGATATGAAACTCTCCTGTCGGATCATTCTGTGCGCCCAAAGTTGTCAGAATAATTAGAGTTTTGAACTACGTCTTTTGTCATCACACGTCTCTATAATTAGAGCTCCGTTGTCGTCCTGTGCAAATTCTTGTAAGGCCCTAACCGTAGGGGTGTTACCCGTCTGACAAGAAAAACACCTTCAAGGGTGGAAACATTTTTACAGTGTACTACGACACTCTTGTACTCGCATCGCCCTGAGTCGCCAGGATGGCTCTTCGCTGAGGGGGCCAATGTAGTGGAGTAGGGACTATTGAGAACGAAGTCCGGCAGCCCGGAGAGCGCGAGATAGCGACCGACGCTCAAGGCTGTTGTTGCGTTAACCCTGCTTGTAAATAAACTCCCCTTACGTAAGCAATACTGCTACAACGTGTATTTGCAAAATGCGGTTTTATGAAGCTACGCCCTCTGGTCAACTAAGACGTTTCATGCTAAAATGTCAAGCTTTAGAACACCGTTCTGCTTGATACAGTCACTAGGATTTAGCTTACTCTCTCGAATGCAAGAAACCTTAATCAAGTCTGTGCAGGGATTGTTTCATAAATGTATTTCTGCGTTTTATTTGTACTTGGATAGGCTGCGTTGGAGTAGGCAACGAGCTAATACTTGGTATTAAGAGGAAGCTTTAGCTCGGGTGCTCCTATATAAATACATGTAAAAGTAAAATTCGTTTCTCTCGGCAACCACAGCACCAAATTTGACGAGGTTTATTGCATTTAAAAGAAAAACTTAAAATCTAGTGACTGTTGGTTTCAAATTTTTGAGTTGATCGTCAATTTTTTATTAGAAATTGGTAAAAATCGAAAATTTTCAGAAAACGAAACTATCAAGTTTGCAACTCTGTCTCTCAACAAAGAAAAATGATAATACAATTCTATGAATTACATCTAATAGTACATCTAAAGCAGACTAAAATGATATGTTACGCATGAATACAAAAAGATTGAATAATATGGAAATACAACTTTTGCAACACCCTTGTAACCAACGTAACAAATTCACGCAGGATGTAAAATGTCATATTGAATTTTTCCGCTTTGAATTATCTAATGGATGCCGTTTACAGAACCGCGATATCCATTCTTGATGCAGAGCTATGAATTTGTAACTTGGTGCTTCTATTTTTTTCAAACGGTCAAATATTTGAAAATCGTTTTAAGAAAACTCAAGCCCTAAATCGAAATTCCCCTTGAAACAGTCACTAGAATTTCTCTTTCAAATGCAACAGATTTCATTAAAATCGGCCGAGGGGTTATATCAGAAAACGCTTTTGCGTTTTTACATGTATTGGAATGTGCCGCGTCGGAGTTGGGCCCGAGCTTCCGCTTAACTAAACAAGCCGAAGTTTAGGGCCGTTCAAACAGAGGTGCAATGATAATGACAGCTGTAACGTTAAGAGACAGCAGCGTCGCTCAGCCAAGAAGCGGGGGTAGTGGATCTCCTAATTGACGTTGGGAAAGAGAGTTGGGTAGCACATGGGCAGGGCATGGGCAGGTGGCCTGTTGGAAAATGAGTGCCATGCGTAGCCGGAAACGACAGCAAACTAGGCGGTGTCATGCAATTAAAATAAAAAGAAATCAAAAATCTTTATTCAGCATTCTTCCGCGTATGACAATAATAATGCTTGGACAAGAGCAATAAAGCTGCTACAAGCAACTTGACGAGGCCCTTGCCCCTGTTTGACTGGCAGCGCGAAGGTTTTACACTCATTGTAAATACATATTGTTTACATATATGTGTTGCATCTCACAGAAAAAAGCAAGACAAATGTATTCGCGTACAATAGCACCCCACGTACAGGCCAGCATGTCTGAAAACATATACTGGGGGAAAAAAACGCATTTCTGGTCCAATTTAGACCATTTTCACTCAGGACGTACAGACAATAAAAGAATCATACCAAGGCAATACGAAATCAAGTGACCTGTAAAATAAGAGAAAACGTTTACATTACATTTTTCTCCTTTTTTTTCTTTTTTTTTAAGTTGAAGACCGTCGTTTGCCATTAAAAATTCTTTCCATTGTTTTCTACTGATGGTCCTCGGGTCTATATGCCTCTTTTCAAGGCTATTTAGCAGGAGTGGTAAACGATATTGTAACCTGTAAAACCATTATTGGTTCGGGAAAATGGCAAATCCCATATTTCTCTTTGCCTTACGCTGTACGGCAGCTGCAAGGATTTTTTGAGGCAGCTCATTCGAAGAAAATGCTCATTTGTGTGTTTTAAGCTGCTCTTGTATTTTAAGAACAGGTTAAATATGTATGCATGCCTGACAGAAAGGACATTAAGTGACTGAAACAAATCCCGCGTATGGGAATCGTATGGGGCATTTGCGATATGGCGAATAACTTTTTTCTGTATTACAAGTAATTTGTGAATGTTCGTTCGAGATCTTGTCCCCCAAACAAGGTTACATTAGTTTATATGCGGGAGGAATAAGGCATTATATAGAAGAAGCTTGAGTTTCGGTGGAATCACCTGTCGCAATCTGCAAATCATTCCACATGCCCTCGGCAACTTTTTAGCCACAAGGTCAACATGAGCGTCCCAAGTTAAATTTTCGTTAAAAACGACTCCTAGTGATTTAACCTGTTTCGCAAGCTCGATTTTAGAATTGTCAAAATAGATATCCAAGCAACGATTTATTTGCCTTTGCACCGGCGCAAATGAAATACATTTGGTTTTCGCTGCGTTTAATTTTAAGGAATTTACTGTGCTTCATTGAAACAATCTATCAAGGGTAGTATTTGCTAAGCTTGCGAGTTCCTTAATATCCTTGGACTGAAATAATACGCTGGTATCTTCTGCATAGATAACAAAATATGCTTGATCACTAATGCTTATTAAATCATTAATATAAAGATTGAATAAGATCGGTCCCAGTGTACTGGCCGGCGGAACCCCAGTCTTCACAGGAAGCAAAGATGAATATTCGCCTGAAATAGCGATGCACTGTTTTCTTTGTTCGAGATATGATTGTAGTAATTCTAAAGGTATTCCACGAACCCCATAATGTGCTAATTTGCATAATAAAGTAGTATGATTAATCCTGTCGAACGCCTTCACAAAATCTACAAATATGCCAAGGGTTAACATCCTTTTTTCAATTCTATTAAGTATGTGCTGTTTTTGCGACAGTCGAGCCAGTTCGGTTGACCCCTGCTTTCGAAAACCGTATTGCTGAGACGTTATAATCGAAAACCTATTACAAAACGTTGTCACTCTATTACAAATAACTTTTTTCAGACCTTTCGAAATAACAGGTAATATTGCCACTGGTCGGTAATTGGATAAATCAATTCTGTCTCCAGAGTTATCCAACACCGAAACCTTTACTAGCTTAATTTTTTCTGGAAAAACACCTGTAGGCAAACAAGTATTAAACAAAAAAAGATGGGTGAAAACTGGTACCAGGAGATCGAGCACAAACTTAATAGGTCCTATTTGAAGTCCATCTATATCACGCGCTTTACTGTTTTTTAGTGATAAAAATACTAAGAATATTTCCTCCGGAGATGCCGGCTCAAAAAAAGCACTGTTCGTAATCTGCATGTCCAGGAAGCTCGTGGCAGTGTCATCGTGGACGCTATCAACCAGATTTATTAAATATTCATTAAACTTGTTCGCCAAATATTGCCCTTTAAATGCTTCATCATTAATTATTAAGTCCACTTCTTCATTTTGGCGGCTTCCCCTTTGTAATAGTTTGTTCATTTCGCGCCATATTTCATTACCACGAGCGCCCGGTTTCCCCAAGAGGTTTTCAAAATAGCTGTTTTTAGCATTCCGTAAAAACTTTGTCAAAAAGTTTCTGTGTTTTTTATAAGCAAGAAAGTCTGCACGATTTTTTGTTTGCAGAAATACGGAATACAACGCATATTTTTTTCTTATCATATTGAGACATTCATCTGCGAGCCAGGGCTTACGTATCTTCCTGGATTTTTTTCATCATCATCATCAGCCTGGTTATGCCCACAGCAGGGCGAAGGCCTCTCCCATACTTCTCCAACTACCCCGGTCATGTACTATTTGTGGCCATGTTGTCCCTGCAAAATTCTTAATCTCAACCACCCACCTAACTTTCTGCCGCCCTCTGCTACGCTTTCCTTCCCTTGGAATCCATTCCGTAACTCTTAATGACCATCGGTTATCTTCCCTCCTCATTCCGTGTCCTGCCCACGCCGATTTCTTTTTCTTGATTTCAACTAAGATATCATTAACTCGCGTTTGTTCCCTCACCCTATCTGCTCTTTTCTTATCCCTTAAAGTTACACCTATCATTTTTCTTTCCATAGCTCGTTGCGTCGTCCTCAACTTAAGTAGAACCCTTTTCGTAAGCCTCCAGATTTCTGCTCCGTACGTGAGTACTGGTAAGACACAGCTGTTATAAACTTTTCTCTTGAGGAATAATGGCAACCTTCTGTTCATGATCTGAGAATGCCTGCCAAACGCACCCCAGCCCATTCTTCTTCTTCTGATTATTTCAGTCTCATGATCCGGATCCGCAGTCACTACCTGTCCTAAGTAGATGTATTCCCTTACCACTTCCAGTGCCTCACTACCTATTGTAAACTGCTGTTCCCTTCCGAGACTGTTAAACATTACTTTAGTTTTCTGCAGATTCCCCGCAGGGGCGCCTGCGTCAGCAGGCGTTTGGTGTGTTGCGACACCACGTACCCGAGCACACGAGGGTTGGACCCTCCCGCGTGTAGCCGTGCGCGGCTTAGCCGTGTCTGGGGAAAGGGGGATCCTGGGGGTTGAGCTGATGCTGGGTGTTTGGACCTTTAAGGCCCCCCGGCGGAGGCAACACGCCCCTTTGGCCTCTGCTTCACATAGACTGCACCCTCGGACTGACCCACCCGGGGGAAAACGGTAGTTGCCTCTTCCTGTCTCTCTCTCCCTCCAGCCTTCGTCTTTCTCTCACTTTTCATCTTTCCTGTCTTCTCCTTCCTTCCGCTTACTTCCAGATTTTCCAGGCAGCAAGGGTTAACCTTGTGTGATTAGCCAACCTAGGTTATTTCATATTTGGTTATAGTGATGACGTACAGCTGGCGTTTACAGGACCTGTTCTTACAGTCCCTGTAGCGTCCCCTTGTAGGACTCCATGGTGGGTGGCTGGCGTTATTGCCGAAAATTCAATTCATTTATGGCAACATCCTTCCCTCCGCTTCCTGATCGCCCTCAGAAAAGAGGGCGCACCGATGAAGTCTTCCAATTTTTTGGCCGACAAAAAGAATCATTCCCGCGTTTCCATGTCATCCTTTCTGCAAAACCAGATAAACCAGTAAGAACTATCTCACCCTTCCTTCTTTCGAAGTCATTGACTGAAGTCTTTGGTCCTGGATATAAGGCGTCGAAGATGGCAAGCGGTGATCTCCTCTTCGAGCTCCGCGATCAAAAACAATATGAAAAATTGTCAACACTGGTGTCATTTGGGGAAACCCAAATAATTACAACCCCGCACCGCGCGATGAACACCACCCGTGGTGTTGTCTCTGACGATGACTTGATGGAGCTCACTGAGGCTGAACTCTTTTAGGGCTTCAGTGACCAGAATGTTATCAATGTTAAACGAATTAAGATGAGGCGAGATGGAAAAGAGATCATGACGAAACACCTGATATTCACTTTCGGCTCAAGTGTCCTCCCCGAGTGCATCGAGGCTGGTTATATCAAACTTCATGTTCGGCCATACGTTCCCAATCCTCTCAGATGCTTTAAGTGCCAACGTTTCGGCCACAGGTCACAGAACTGTCAAGGCCGGCTGACTTGTGCCAAGTGCAGTGACAATAAACATTCCTCCAAAACGTGCCAGAACACTCCACATTGTGTCAACTGTGATGGCGAGCATGCCGCATACTCGTGGTCCTGCCCGTCCTGGAAAAGAGAAAAAGAGATTGTGACAATCAAAGTCAAAGAAAACATATCTTTCAAGGAGGCACGTAGGCGGGTGTCATACCTGTCTAAGAGCAGCTTTGCCGATGTGACGCGTAAGGGGGCAGCGTCACAACGGCCTCCGGCGGCTGTCCGACCCACAGGCAGTGAGTCGGCAGTTACCCTATCTGCCCCCGCGGCGGTTACAGCTAGCGCTGCTCCGTCAACACAGCAGAGGGGACCATCGACCCCGAAGGTGGGCGCAGCCGAGGCTGCCCCAACCTCCTCGGCCCCCTCCAGCGCTGGCAACAGCCGGTGCAGCCAAATCCCCCAAGGTGCCCCATCGACCTCCGGGCTGGTGGGCGCAGGGGTCTTGCCCTCCAAGGCAGGACTCTCTCTTGTAACTTCTCGCTCGCCAGAGCATGTGTCCGGTGCCTCACAAGAGGCAACGGACACTACACACGTCCTCAAGGCGCACCAAACGCCTAAGGAGCGGCGACGCTCCCTAGAACGCTCCAGAAAGGGCAGAACCCACGTTACAGGGACTCGAAAGAGCTCTGTAACCTAAGGCATCACTTCTGTTTCCTTAAACAGAGCACCAATTTTGTATTTTTTTTACATATGGATACACAAATCATTCAATGGAATGTCAGAGGTCTTCTTAGGAATCTTGATGATGTGCAAGAACTCGTCCATAAACACAATCCAAAAGTGCCGTGTTTACAGGAAACAAACTTAAAACCAAAACACACAAATTTTCTTCGACAGCACGTTCCTTTTCGCAAAGATCGCGATGATGCTATCGCATCATCGGGCGGTGTTGCCATTGTAATTCAAAAAAGCATAGCGTGTCAACGTTTACAGCTACGAACGGCCCTCGAAGCAGTGGCGGTTCGAGTTGTCCTGCTAAACAAACTCATCACTATTTGTTCGCTTTACATACCCCCACATTACAAATAAAACAAACCTGAATTTCAGTCCTTCATAGATGAATTCCCAGAACCTTATGTTGTTCTTGGCGATTTCAATGCACACAGTACCTTGTGGGGAGACTCTCGTATCGATGCGCGAGGTCGTCTCGTTGAACAGTTCCTTTTCTCTTCTGGAGCGTGCCTTCTAAATAAATAAGAAAGAACCCACATATTACTCTCTTGCAAACAGAACCTTTTCGTCAATAGATCTTAGTATAGTTTCCGCGTCTATACTGCCTGAACTCCAATGGGAAGTTACGAGCAATCCTTGCGGGAGCGATCACTTCCCCGTACTGCTAAAAACATCTAAAGAAAATGAATTTTCTCCACAAGCTCCTAGGTGGAAGATAGATAGAGCCGACTGGGAGAAATTTCGAACTCTCACTACCATCTCATGGGCTGATATGTCTTCTTTAGAAATAGATGTTGCTGTGGAGTATTTTACAGCACTCATAATAGATGCCGCATCTAAATGCATATCTGAAGGAAGTGGCTTGGCATGCAGACGGCGTGTCCCGTGGTGGAACGATGAATGTAGGATCGCTCGTAAGAAACAGAACGAAGCGTGGGGGCTGCTACGCGCTTCCCCCACTGCAGAGAATCTTATCAACTTCAAGAAAGTAAAGTCCCAATGCAGGAGAATTCGCAGGCAGGCCAGAAGAGAAAGTTGGCAGAACTTTTTATCGAGTATTAACTCATTCACAGATGAGGCCAAAGTCTGGAACAGGGTAAATAAAATTAGAGGACGACCAACTTATTCACTCCCTCTGGTAAGTACACAGGGCGATACACTGCAAGATCAGGCAGACTCACTTGGGGAACACTTTGAGAGCGTGTCAAGTTCCACCAATTATTCAAAATCCTTTCTCAAACATTAACAAATAGAAGAATGCAAGCCACTCATAAGAAAGTGTCAGCAGAACGAACCGTCCAATTGTCCTTTTAGTATTGCAGAGTTGAGAGCTGCCTTGAGCGCGTGCAAGAGCTCTGCACCGGGATCTGATAGGATCTTGTATGAAATGTTCAAAAACTTACACAATGACACGCAAGTTACACTACTTACACTTTTGAACACTATCTGGGACGCAGGGTACCTTCCAACGGCATGGAAAGAAGCCATTGTGGTCCCTGTTTAGAAACAAGGGAAGGACCCTTCCTCAGTGGCAAGTTACCGCCCGATAGCCTTCACAAGTTGCATGTGTAAGGTATTTGAAAAAATGATAAATCGGCGACTCATCCATTTCCTTGAACAAAACAAAATTCTTGATCCCTATCAGTGTGGCTTCCGAGAAGGGCGCTCCACAACCGACCATCTTGTACGTATTGAAGGACATATTCGTGACGCGTTTGTACAGAAACAGTTTTTCTTATCAATATTCCTCGATATGGAGAAGGCGTACGATACAACATGGCGCGGCGGAATCTTGAGAGATTTGTCAGAAATGGGCATTCATGGTAATATGCTAAACATAATAAAAAGCTACTTGTCCAATCGTACCTTCCGGGTGAAAGTTGGCAATGTGCTGTCACGTCCTTTTACACAAGAAACTGGTGTACCCCAGGGAGGCCTGCTCAGTTGCACACTTTTTATTGTTAAGATGACAACGCTTCGTGCTTCCTTACCACCGGCCATATTGTATTCCGTCTATGTGGACGACATTCAAATAGGCTTCAAATCCTGTAACCTCGCAGTATGCGAGAGACAGGTACAGCATGGTTTGAAGAAGGTGTCAGGGTGGGCAGAGAAAAATGATTTTAAAATCAATCCTCAAAAGAGTTTTTGTGTGCTGTTTACGAGGAAGAGAGGCCTGGTTCCGGATCCTTGCTTAGAAATGTCTGGACAACAAATACCTGTAAACAAAGAGCACAAATTTCTAGGTGTTATACTCGACAATAGACTCACTTTCGTCCCACACATTAAACATCCTAAAGAAAGATGTCTGAAAACAATGAGCCTAATGAAACTTCTATCCCAGGCTACGTGGCGTAGTGACAGGAAGTGCTTAAAGGGACACTAAAGGTTACCAGAAAGTCAAGTTAAAGTGATAAAGCAATGCTCTAGAACGTCTAAGGCGTCAATATTATCGCGAAGAGAGCTTTAGTAACCGAGAAATTGAGGTAAATGCATGACACGATTTGAGACCCCCCAGCGACATTCCGGTACTAGCCCGATGACGAAAGGACTCCTCATAATTTATGTCGCTAGTACTCAAAAACTCGTATTAAAAAGATCTGATCATTAGATTATAAGACAGAAGAAAATGCTACTTGCCTACTTCTATTCGATTCTAAGAAAAAATAACATTTTCACGTTACCCTTGAGTAGTACGGGTGATCGAAAGGTTTAATTTTCGCTCTACTCTGCGCGCGCTTTGGAGTTTCAGTTGTTTCTTTATCGCGTCGTGCTGCGGTGGTCCTGCTGGCTCGTGAAACTTGCATTTGGAACAACCAGCGAGGATGCCACGTCCATGTGATGTCGTGGGATGCGCGAACGGTCCGCGGAACTTGGCCAAGGGCAGTTGCAGCGGCGAATCCAACGTTACTTATCACTGTGTGCCAACGAGTGAACCTCTCCGTTCGAAATGGTTAAGTGCCGTACCTCTGCCACAGCGCGCTGGCAAAGAGCCGAAAAATCACATAGTGTGCTAGCTGCACTTTCGTCCAGAGGATTACGAGTTCAACGCCGACTTAGTGAAGTCGTGTGGAGTGCCTTTCAAAGCAGGCCGCCGGCGTAGTAGTACGCAACGACGCCGGCAGCGCGAGCCCTCAGCAGCAGGTCACGTTCATCAGTGCTTAAATCGCGAGCCATCGACCCCAGCATCGCGAGCCAATGTGTCGTTGTCAGGGTCGTCCATTGCAACGAGCGTCGAAGTTGGCGTCATAAAATAAAGAACAAGCTTATCGTCGCGCGCTTTCCCTTCCGCTAGCCACCATAGTTCCGCTTTCGCGCTGCTGTCGGCTCTGTCTTGGCTCTGTTTCTGGCCGCGCGTTTTCGTTTTGCGCAGAAAAGCAGTAGCGCCGTCTGCGCGAGCCATTTTACTCTCCGACGGCGCAACGTCACTATGAGACCATGACGTCAATACTCCTCGATCGGGGGGCGGGTGATTTGAACTGCGCTAGAGCTACGTGGACGCTTCAGAACGCATTTTCTCTTAAAATAAGTCTCTTCTTCGCACGAAACAAGCATTTCGAGGTTTCTGGGATGATATTTCAACAGTCCACGTTGACTTAATATTAACCTTTAGTGTCCCTTTAATAAATCTCTATAAGAGCCAGATTCGGTCACGATTAGATTACGGTGCCGTGGTATACAACTCTGCCGCCCCGAGCGCGCTAAAGATGCTAGACCATGTTCACCACCTAGGTATCCGCTTGGCCACGGGCGCTTTCAGAACAAGCCCGATTGAAAGCCTATATGCCGAATCGAATGAGTGGTCACTCCGCCTGCAGAGATCGTACATCAGCTTTACATATTTCCTTAAAGTGCGCTCTAATCTTGAACATCCATGTTTTGGCATCGTTACCGATATGACGTGCGCTACACTTTTCAGCAATCGCCCCTCTATAAGACAGCCCTTCTCGCTGCGTGTGAAAGAGCTTAGCGATAAAATCCATGTCCCACTCCTCGAGCATCGCTTAATGTACCTAACCAAGTTCTTACCTCCTTGGGAGTGGCAGGTGATACAATGTGACATATCCTTTATAAAAGTTGCAAAGCACGCTCCTGAGGCCGAAATCCGGAAGCATTTCCTAGAACTACAGTACAAGCACTGCTGCGCAGAGTTCTACACAGACGCTTCGAAATCAAATGCCGGGGTATCCTATGCAGCCGTCGGCCCATCGTTTTCGGAATCCGATGTACTGCATCCGGAAACAAGTATCTTTACGGCCGAGGCCTACGCATTACTCTCTGCTGTGATGCATATAAGAAAATCAAAACTTCCAAAAGCAGCGATCTATACAGACTCTCTCAGCGTCGTGATAGCCTTAATCTCACTCAGCAAACATAAAAATCCCGTATTTAACGAACTATATTCGGTCTTGTGTAAAGCGTACTCATCTAACCAGACTATCATAATATGATGGGTCCCTGGCCATAGGAGAATCGAAGGTAACGTTCTGGCGGACGAGATGGCCACGTCAATCACATCGCAAGCTGTTAACCCTACCGCTGATGTGCCTGTCACAGATCTGAGACCTTTACTACGAAATAAACTGCGAAACCACTGGCAGTGCACGTGGGACGCGCAAACAAATAACAAACTGCACGTTATAAAGCCACAGTTAGGTTTCTGGTTCTCCCCAACAAGATCTCGGCGAACAGATGTCCTATTCTGTCGCCTCAGAATAGGACACACATTTGGCACCCATAATTATCTGCTTGCTGGAAGTGAACCTCCAACCTGTGGTAGATGCGGGGAGAGGCTGACCGTGCTCCACGTCCTTCTGGAGTGTCGGGAAGCCGAATCTGAGAGAATGAGACATTTTTCCTTAGCATACAGACAGCACATTCCACTTCATCCAGTAATGTTCCTCGGCCCAGAACCGCTTTTTAATACAGACACAGTCCTTGGTTTCCTGAGAGATGTGGTCTTGCATGTTATTAGCCCCATGCATTCGCAGCGCTTCCTCTGTTTAGAGGATGCCGCTGGGATAGTTGTACTGTATAGCACATACCTCCAGGCCCTTGTGTTTCAAGGGCCCTAAGGAGGCAGTAGTGCTCTAGCATTTCTTATAATCTGATATATTTTACCTATCGTATCATTCTTTTTAAATGCATATAAATGTTCATAGTACAAGTCATACGTCATCGCCATAATTTTATTATACAGATTTTACGCACTTTAGAGCGTATATTTTAAGGCCTCTTTACAGCCACGTCACACCAACTTCATAGTAATCATAATTACACTGCAAACTCATAAGCACAGACATGGCGCTCTTTCGCCATACCTAGCCCTTGCGCCATAAAACCCCACACATCATCATCAGTTTTCTGCAGATTAATTTTTAGACCCACCCTTCGCCTTTGCCTCTCCAGGTCAGTGAGCATGCATTGCAGTTGGTCCCCTGAGTTACTAAGCAAGGCAATATCATCAGCGAATCGCAAGTTACTAAGGTATTCTCCATGAACTCTTATCCCCAATTCTTCCCAATCCAGGTCTCTGAATACCTCCTGTAAACACGCTGTGAATAGCATTGGAGAGATCGTATCTCCCTGCCTGACGCCTTTCTTTATTGGGTTTTTATTGCTTTCTTTATGGAGGACTACGGTGGCTGTAGAGCCGTTATAGATATCTTTCAGTATCTTTACATACGGCTCGTCTACACCCTGATTCCGCAATGCCTCCATGACTGCTGACGTTTCGACTGAATCAAACGCTTTCTCGTAATCAACGAAAGCTATATATAAAGGTTGGTTATATTCCGCACATTTTTCTATCACCTGGTTGATAGTGTGAATATTGTTAATTGTTGAGTAGCCTTTACGGAATCCTGCCTGGTCCTTTGGTTGACGGAAGTCTAAGGTGTTCCTGATTCTATTTGCAATTACCTTAGTAAATACTTTGTAGGCAACGGACAGTAAACTGATCGGTCTATAATTTTTCAAGTCTTTGGCGTCCCCTTTCTTATGGATTAGCATTATGTTAGCGTTTTTCCAAGATTCCGGTACGCTCGAAGTCATGAGGCATTGCGTATACAGGGTGGCCAGTTTCTCTAGAACAATCTGCCCACCATCCTTCCACAAATCTGCTGTTACCTGATCCTCCCCAGCTGCTTTCCCCCTTTGCATAGCTCCCAAGGCTTTCCTTACTTCTTCCGGCGTTACCTGTGGGATTTCGAATTCCTCTAGACTATTCTCTCTTCCATTATCGTCGTGGGAGCCACTGGTACTGTATAAATCTCTATAGAACTCCTCAGCCACTTGAACGATCTCATCCATATTTGTAATGATATTGCCGGCTTTGTCTCTTAACGTATACGTCTGATTCTTGCCAATTCCTAGTTTCTTCTTCACTGCTTTTAGGCTTTCTCCGTTCCTGAGAACATGTTCAATTCTATCCATATTATACTTCCTTATGTCAGCTGTCTTACGCTTCTTGATTAACTTCGAAAGTTCTGCCAGGTCTATTCTAGCTGTAGGGTTAGAGGCTTTCAGACATTGGCGTTTCTTTGTTTAATGTTCTCGGATTTATCTCTTGAACAATGAATGACTCAGAATGATTCACACTTTTTTTAATAATTTCACCGTGTTTACAAAACATAAATAGGTAAGTGGTCACTCACGGCTGCTGAGACAACACCCGATTGTATCGTGTCTTCAATGCTGTTAGTTACGAATAAATCCAGAAGGCTTTCAGAAGAGTGGCTGATGCGTGTTGGCTCATCTATAACGTTTTTGCAACCAAACGAATCCAACATTACCTGCAATTCTCGTGACTGATTTGTATTTTGCAATAGGTTAATGTTACAGTCACCCCCAATTGTAATGTGCAGCCTATTTAATGACGCAAAACTCAGCACGCTCTCTAGAAAAGAAAGAAATGCGTCTAGTTTACCATTCGGTGGGCGATACAGCACAACAAATACTGATTTCTCATACTGTAAAGATAAGGCTTCATAATCTGGCGTTTCTATCGAGAATTCGGTGAGTAAGCTGCTTGGCATGTGCTCGGATACAAGTTGCAAACACCCCCACCACGGCGATGTGATCGATTTAGAAAAAAAGTTCGAAAACCAGGCAGGCAAAGTACTTCCCCTTCAGATTTGTACCACGTTTCTGTGAACATGATGACGTCAAATTTGAAACCGAACTCGGCAAGAAACATCATTAGTTCGTCATGTTTGTGCCTAGCTGATTGCGTATTGCAATGCAAGAATGAGATATTGGCCTCGAGCTCCACCACTGGAAAAGCCGGCGCCACCGTCGGCGTGACGTGCTATTAGGGATCACGTGGACATAGCGGCCGTGTCGGCTGCTTCGGGAGCGCGGAAGCGAGCTGAAAACGAGTTTAAATCGTTTAAATTCCCTCGTACGCTGCGGTCCTCATTTAGTGGCGAGATTTTCCCGCTTCGAGTGTCTCCTTTACAACGCTTGAAAGCACTAAAATAGCTAGGTAGTGGCTGCCTTTGAAGGCGCGCAACATGGTAGGCTACTGCTCGGTGCCGCAATGCCGGATGTACGCAACGGAGCCCCGTGTCAGCCTTATTCACACGTAGCAGCAGGACAAGAAGATGCGTGAAGCTTGGCTCGCGAAACATAAAACCGGCAAACAGTCATCGGATACAACTCGGGTATGCAGCAAGCACAGACGCGAGGACGATTTCTGCTACGGCGCCGAGTCTGCGATGTTCGGAAAACGCGCACTGAGACGCTCGCCCGAGTCCGCTGCCCGACTAATGTCATGACGGTTTGGTCTATGAACTTGTCGATGCTATAGATACTGGCAAGTTCACTGGAGTGGAAAGGGAGCGGTAAGAAGCACATTATAAAAAAGCATGGCATATGGTCATGTTTGTGTTATAAATTAATGCTCTGGATTACAAAAAAGAAGCAGCGGGAAATCGCACGCTGAGAATACCGATAAACATACAGTGCGACGCAACTCGAGAAATAATATTGAAACGTCCAAGAATTTAGAAGAAAAAAAATGATTGAATCGTCGCGACGGCACATCACAGTCCCCATAGGCGTCGAAGTCTCTGCGATGAAATTATTTTTGAACAGCTCTGATAGCGCCCACGCAACAATGGTTGCTTGTATACTGTCAAATGCTCATATTCTGCGGCCTAAAGCTCATGGCACGGTGCGAAAACGCGCACGCGGCGAAAGTGAAAGAGTGCGCGGACAAGCATGCAGACGCGCAGTCGCTCGCTGCAAATCTGTTCGATCGCTGCATTGAGGCTTCATTCTATTATGCCCCATTTAGTTATACAAACACTATAAGAACATATTTCACATAGTTTGCTCTCAGCGTTTACCTACCTTTCACGCAAGAAGCCGGTTTGGGAGACTCCATCGCGGCGACCGCTCGCAGTGGCGTTCACTGTACGTATTCGGTAAAGAGATAGCGTCCGTAAACGATTCTATGCTTTCAGTTTGCCCAAGATTATTACTTAGACAGTAAAAAACTTCTCTCGTTTCGAAAGTACTTACAGAAATGTCCGGGAGAGCTCGCGCGTGGTGTTTTCAGTGAGCGCTGACAGCAAAACCTATGAGGAGCGCGCCGCGCGATCCCTCATACTACGCAAGCGAGGCGCTTCCGATAGATGGCGACTCCGTAACTCCTCGCCGCCAATAGGCATCGCCGCCTGGGCAGACAACGCCACGTGGTATAACCATCACAACAAAAGGTACGAGAATGCGCGCGCCAAGAGATAGTAAAGACTACATCATCTTTTCCATGTCGGCTTCACATGTTACACGTAGCATACGGGAACTTTCCGTCTTACGAGCAAAAATTTTGCCTCCCCCCACCCATGCATAGCGCCATTTCATTTCCTTTTTCTTCTTTTCTTCGCCTCAGTCATTTCAAGTAGCTTCTTTAGATGAGGGGCCAGGGGATCATTTACAAACACGGATTGCTCAGTGGCAAATCCTAGCTCAGCTGTAGTGAACCTCGTCTTTCGTGCTTTTTCAACAACTGCGTCCCGTTTCGACCGCCGGTTAAAGACCACGACAATGTTCTGATTCGACCCATCTGTTCCTTCCGTCCCACTGTTCCGCACAGGAACACGATGGCAAACCTCAATGTCCTGCTCATTTATAGGCTCGCCCAGCGCTTCACCTACCTTTCCAAGCACGTTCACGAGGTTCTCGTTATTTGCAACGGGAATCCCCTTCACTTCGACGTTTTTGTTTCTTGAGTACTGATCCTGAGCTCTTATCCTGAGAGAATTATCACGGACCTGAGCCTTCAATTTGTCACCTCCTGAGCCAAAAGATCATTGGACACCTTTAAAGCTGCATTCTCCTCCTCGACGCTAGCACATTCCTTTTTCATGTCTTCATACTGTTTGTTTATGAATTCCAAGGATTGTTTTAGTTCCCTTAACTCCTTCCGGAATTCGCGTTTTAGGTCTGCTATCTCAATTCCCATTGGGACAGGTTACGAATCAAACACAGGCGTACAAAAATTTGACAGTCGGGCAGCAAAAATTCACTGTAAGGCAGCAGAAGCAGTACGTACAAAAATTAGCAGAAGTAATAAGAGTTCAGACCTTGGAAAGCAAGTTGACGAAAATCACACTCTGCTCCGTGCGCTGCCCCGCTGCCAAGTGGTTCCAACGATGATCGTGGCGTCCTTTTAAGCCAGGCAAAGCGAGCGTGTCACGTGTCCACAAAACCAGCCAATTCACCGGCGCATCAGGACGACGCCGCTGTATCTTGATGCAGCTGAACCGCAGGCACTTGGTCAGTAGTCGAGCGTTTCGCCTGTGAAATGCAAGTTGACGAAAATCACACTCTGCTCCGTGCGCTGCCCCGCTGCCAATTAGGAAGTTTGCAGGCAGAAAATATTGGCTGCCGGCACACGACAGGGGTAATTGGAGATCGATCGGAGAGGCCTTGTGCTTCAGTGGACATAGATTATGCCGCTGATGATGATCGTCTAATTTTCCATGATAATGAAAGCAAAAAAACAAGAAACCAGCATGTCGTGTTACCACATATATGTCCTGGAAAGCGTCGTCCATGTGTTGTGTTCGTTTAAGAAGCAGGCTTCCCTCTAGATGTTAAAAGTCTCGTAAAAGAAGCAAGAGCAAACAGACACTCAAAAGCACGACCAGGGATAGTGCAATGTCTGTCCCACTGGCTAAAATAAAAAATGGTGTCGGCCTTGTTTCCAGCTCCGAAAAAACAGGCGCGCGCGTGACAGGATGACGCGCGCATGAACGCCAGGCTGTGCGTAAAAGCACGCCACGCGTTTCGTCGTGCGTAGCAATACGGTGGTCATCACGACGCTGGTCTGACAGTGCTGGCGGCAGCCTTGCAGCCCTGCCCCGGTCTCCTGCGGCTGGCCTCTGGACGCGCATCACGGGACACGCAGTGCAAAGGGGGCCGTGACTGCCTACGCAACGCGCGAGGGATGCTCGTGCCCATCTTCGTGTGTTCTTTCCAGCGCTTGACAAAAAATTGGAGGACGCTTAAGCTTCGCCTTCAAGAGTGGAACGCGATAGCGTTATCGCACCGCGTTCTCACCGCCTACTCAAACGCGCTACGCCAGCCAAACGTCGCGATCGGCAGCGATAGCCGGGCCCCGACGCGCCATGAAGGCGGACGCGGTCATGGGGCGAGTGGCCCGCCACGTGTCGGGGCAGCGCCGTACATTGCGAGGAGGGGGTCTTCTGTGTTTGCCGCAAGATGGATCTGCGTGTGCACAGAGCGCAGGAGAAATTTAGCGGAAACGTACTTCGCTACTCGTGAAACTGCGACTTCTGTGAGTTACATTGTCATAATTACCGATATACACCGCAGTATAATTTTCTACGGCACGTTTCTAAGGCAACACCGCATACACTAGAGGCGATTTTGTCCCGTTTTCAAGGAACGAAGTCGTGGCTGAGCGGTAGCGTCTCCGTCTTACACTCCGGAGACCCTGGTTCGATTCCCACAATCGACCTTGCAAGATGTTTTTTATTTATGAAGTGCCTTCTGGGATTTATCGCTCATGGCCAACGCCGCTGACGCCGACACCGACGACTCCGGCTTTTCTGCGACACGAGCTCCTTAACGCTGTCGCGTTAAAATCAAATTCGCGCTTCGGATAGCCCAAGTAGGCACGTGGCGGCGTCAAGGCAGACGACGGTGCCGACAGCCGCGGGAAGCACAGGGTGGCTGCACTGCAACCGGAGTGGCTTCCCTTGAGACTCCTGGCGGGCACATGTGGGACGATATGGCTTCATTGTAGGCCTTTCTGTGGCACCAGTAACATTAACACTCCGACATAGAATTTCACCGTCCGACTACAATGTTGAAAACAGACCGCGAGCTTTCACACTGCGCGACCGCACGATGCATCGCTGCACGGTTCCCAGGGGTTCGAAAGAAAACGTCGCCCAAAAATTCCAAGAAGTAGCCATAAAAGTCGCCAACTGTAGCAAAACCTTTTTTTGGTGGTCAAAGAAGTGGCCACACTGAAAAACCAGCAACTGACGATTTTTAGCGCATTAAGAAAGAAGGTGAATAATACGTGTTATATGAAAGCAAACGAGAATAACATAACAAACGTTGTCACATTATTTTATCATAATATAGCATCTGACGTTCTTTGCAAATTTCCGCCGCAGTGCTTTCTCCTATCGGTAGCGCTAGTTGCAGCGCAATTTACTCGTTGCACGCCGTCCTTGCACCACACTATGACGTCGTTGTGCAAGATGTATGACGTCACATGCGCTCTCTCTCCCCGGCATGCAGTCGCAAGCGCCTTTAAGAAACACGCATAGACACTGGAACCTGTTATGTTTCAAACATAGCTGTCATGAAACCATAGACGCCGACTACGGGTGGGCTCCGGCGCCTGAGCCCCCTGCAAGGTTTTCCAAGGTGAAGGGGGGGGCTGAGCCCCCCTTCCCCTGCGGAGATGCCGAAGCCTACTACAATCCCCCCCCCCTAACGTGCTATTGCCACAGTTTTGTCCCCTACATCATTTGATGTTTCTTTCGACTTGCCTCGACCTTTTCACTAGTTTACAGCATCATTGTTGGCGCGGACGTGCACGATTTTAATTCATACTTTGCTTTCTTTCTGCAAATCATGACAATATGAGAACAAGCGCATTACAAGTACCAGCGGCGGCTGCCATATCTATATTTTCTCACTTCAACATTGTTTGAAATTTCCTTTGTTAACAGCATGCACAGAGACATATATTTAAATATATACACAGGACAAAGCTTATTATATTCTTAAAGAGAAGGAGGTAGCCAATTAACAATTATTTCGTAAGGTATGGATAGCTTATGCTTAGAGAATGAATATGTTGCTGTATGTTCACCTCCCTTCAACATCCTTTGCATGCTTTCTTGAGCCCGAAAAATCCTGTAGGCTTTAGTGACCCCTTCGACAGGGGCATTAATGATGTGTGTCTCAGTATCGCTTCCCTTTCCAGTAAGCAAAGCTAACGACTCACTAAAAACACTTCTAATAATTTACAACATTTACTAGGGATGGAAACATCGTCACTTGCATGCAGAGGTCACAAATATATACAGGTTGTCCCAATTAACTATCACGCACCAATATTTATAAAAAAGCAATGAGAGACTCGGAGAAACATAGTGCGTATTGTTTCCAGAAAAGGGAGCAACCGCCAGTATTTTTTGTTACTGGGATTTAGTTACGTAACTGTAAATAATTACCTAAATCAATCACGTACTATCATAATTATCAAAGTGTCAATGAGGTATTTCCAGAATTAGGGAGGAACAGCGACAACTAAGACGATCACAAGTGGGGAGAACGACACAGGACAAGCGCTGTTCCTTCCTAATTCAAGTATGCACCATCTAGCCCAAATGAATATTGTCCTGAGGTATTTCTAGGCACAGCCAAGGAACATATACTAATTTTTCCTACTGATAAATAAACCCTGCGAAATATGGCGAATACAACCTGACTGCGCTCCCACCCGCATCATAAAGCAGCTCCCTCGAACAGGCTCCTTCTGAGTTAGCCAGAACGAAATGAAGGAAATAAAGAAAAAAAATCACCGCCCAAGCACTCCGTACAGATCGTTAGCCAGCAAAGCTGAAACGTGCGGCCCTGGTGTTTATCACTGGGTTAGTCCGGACGGTTCCTTAAACGACGACTTGGTAGGCTGCCGGATCCTCCGTACGCAGTTGCTGTTCTTGTGCCCGGGCGGCAGCACCGGGACGGCGTAAACGAGTTCGTTCCCGGTCCTGCTCGCGGCGTTGCTGATCGAAAAAATGCCTACTCCTAAGGAGTACGTATGACGCGTGGCCTACCCGTTTCGGAGCCGGAAAGAAACTGCTGCGCGCCACCAGCTCGGCTGCGACGAAGGGCAACAACGTCACTACTAGCGCAGCCAATCGCGCGCCTCTCTTTCGCTTTTCTTTTGTGCATTCGCATGCGGTGGTGCCGGAGAAGTTTCCGGCGTACAGGCGACAAACGGACGGATTGACCAATCGCCTAGCCATATACTGCTTCGCTGTAAAACATCGTGATCGAACTAGTGCCTTACCTGCCACGCCTCCGCCGAAGTAACGCGTTGCGTTTGGTGTTAGTTGGAAACAAGCTGTGATAGCTATTGGCTTAGCGCAGATAAAGTGCACGGATGATTCTTTTTTTTTTTTTGCTACAATACCTATCACCACAATAGCGAATTGACAACGTCAGTGCAAATATTTAAAATTGCCTTTTGTTTCGTTCCAGTCGCCATGTCTTTCTCTAATGAGCAGAAGGTAAAAATGATTCTTGCCTTGGGAGCTGCAAATGACAACAAGAGGAAGGCCGCAAATATGCATCAGTAATGGAAGTGTGGCGGTAGACCAAAGGCGTCGACTATCATCACAAATGATGAAAACCTGAGACAAACAGGCAGCTTCAAGAAACAGCGGCTTAGGACTCCATTTTTGAGTCCCAGCCACGCACGGATGTTATAGAATTTATGGCCTCTAACCCTCATTCTAGCGTGCGGGACATGGCCGCCCAGGTATCAATTTCCAAGTCATCAGTTTGGAGAATTCGAAACGACGGCTTTTCACCCGTACCACCTTAACCAGCACCAATGCTTGAAAGATAGGGACCTGTAGAATCGTCTAGATTTCTCGAATTGGGTCCTCACAAAAGCCGGTGAGTCATCGGACTTACTGAGCAAAATCATTTACACACATTAAGCCAATTTTCACAGAAACGCCCAGGTAAATTTGCATAATGCACACTATTGGAGTGACTAGAATGCGCACTGCGTAAATCGCAATCGGAACCAGTACCAGTGGTCGTAAATGTGGGGTGCGAAATTTACGCTGGTCCTATAATCAGTCTCATCTTCTTCGGTAACACACTGACTGGACAGCGTTACGTAGACGAAATCCTTGAAGGAGTGGTGGACGAGTTTCTCAACGAAGTCACGTCTTCCACTTCTGTGGTATCCGCAAGATGGAGCAACAGCACACAGCAGCAGCCGAGCACGAAACTGGCAGGATGCGTCTTTTCTTGTGCAATAGATTGGAAGGCACGGGCGTGTAAGTTAGCTGGCTAGGTCACCCGACCTCTCTCCACTCGATTTCTTTCTTTGGGGTTTTGTAAAAATTGTGCTTACATGACTGAGACGGTTGTCAGATTAGCTCAAGACAAGGACAACGAGTATGTACGATAGAATGCGAGCGTCAGTCGTCAAGAAAGCCACTGAAGTTGTGGTAAAGCGGACTCAGTACCACGTAGCTGCAGAAGGAGACCAATTCGAACACGTCCTCTAGGCAGCACCTGGTGTTCAGCGGAGCTTACGAATTCAAATAAGGGCACACTCAAATCTGATCTATTTCATTTCTTTTTTGTTTTTTTGTGCACGAGTCCCGATTGCCAATTCGGCTGCTTTAGAAGTGGACAGTGACAGTGACAAGAACTTTATTAAGTGTCCTGAGGAACTCGATTGGGAGACCGAAGGCTCCCCGATCAAGTTGTTGGCTCCGCCCACGACGGGACAGGGAGGTGGTGACTCTCCGCGACGTCGCGGGCCCTCTGGACGGCCTGTAGTTGGTTTGTGAAATCCGAGCTCTTCAGCAAGGCGTCCCACTTGGACTTGTTATGAAAGTCGGAGCCCGCGTTGTACGGGCACAGCCAGAGCATGTGGTCGAAGGAGCAGCACGCGTGACCGCATTTGGAGCACGATTGCGGAAAGTTCGGGTCTATCCAACTCAGCGCTCTAGGGGTTAGGTAGGATCTCGTCTGTAAAAGTCTGAAAGTAACAGCCTGAGCCCTGTTCAGTTTCGGGCTGGGGGGAGGGAATTTTCTCCTGCTTTGTCTGTAATGTGATGTAATTTCATGAAAGGTCGTAAGATTATCTTTGAAGGGGCAATCCTGCGGGAGAGCCGGACCGTTATCTCGGGCGCGGTTCGTGAATTCACGCGCCAGGCAGTTGGCCCGCTCGTTAGGGTTGCAACCCGCTTGGTTAGTTACATCGTTTACGTGCGCCGGGAACCATGCTAATGTATGACCTCCAATGTCTTCTCGCGTAGTAATACGTAAGGATCTGTTGACGATGTCGGCTGCGTGTTTACAAACTAGAGCGGACGAGAAAGCCCTAACCGCCGTGCGCGAGTCGGAGAAAATGGTCGCCGGGCCTTTTGCGGCTTGAAGAGCCAAGGCTATCGCGGTTTCCTCCGCCTCATTCGCGTGTTTAGCGTAAATTGATGCGGCGCTGATAAGTGTCCCGCGCGCGTCAACGACCGTGATTGCAAACCTGTCTTCGCTGCCATATTTGGCAGCGTCGACGAAGAATGCGTCTGCCCCGTAAGGATCGATTCGTCGAAGGATGGTTCTAGCCCGCGCTCTTCTGCGACCTTCGTTATATATTGGGTGGATGTTCCTCGGCATGGGCTCAACCTTTATGCCTTCACGGGCTAATTTAGACAGGGGGTGTCTGTCGAGCGGTGCCTGTATAGGGAGTTGACCAGCTTCATCGAGAATTTTGATTCCCGGCTTAGTTGACGAAAGCCTGGAGATCTGTGCAATAAACTGCGCTTCAATTAATTCGTCAGTGGTATTGTGAATTCCGAGTTGAAGTAGTTTTACTGTGCTAGCGGATTGTGGGATACCGAGTATTCTTTTGATGCCGGACCTGATGAGCGTGTCGAGTTTGTTCTTTTCAATTTTGCTCCATTTTAGGTACGGTGCCGTGTAAGTAATGTGACTGATGAAGAAAGCTTGGAAGACCCTGAGTAGGTTGTCCTCCTTGAGTCCCCCCCTTTTGTTATTTACTTTCTTGAACGCATCGGTTTTCCCTTTTCTCTGCACGTGGGTCGTTTCCCGGTGTGTTTATTTCGCTTTTATTCATGCCATGAACCTGTTTTTGCAGCACGTATACACTCCCATGAAAACTAAAACCGTCAATTCAATTTGGCTTTGGTCCTAAGAAAGTTTCTGGCGCGAAATATAGCTGCGTGCGCACTCTGTCGATGCGGTGCGAGCAAAGCGGGGATTTTGAAGCATGCTTTACATTGATTTTCGCGTTTCGTGCGAGGTGAGAGCGGCTTTTGTTATCAATGCGATCAGTCGGCCTTGACAAATGGATAATAAGTGTGATGTATCTATGAGAGGAAGGAATAGCTGCGAAGCCGCGAAACTTGCTGTCTTCCGTTCTATTATGAAGGTGATGCGCGTTCTGTTCGGGTTTGCGACACGCAGTGTGGTTGCTTTCTATCAGCTTATCTGAGGGCGCTGCTTTATGATGGGGGTGGCAGCGCAGTCACGTGGTACTTTTCATATAAATCGTGAGGCTTGTTTGCCAGTCGGAAAAAATTGCACACAATTACTACGTCGTTGAAAACACAGCACTTAGATGTCGTTTGGGGGTGCCTGGCGTTGCTACAGATACCTCAGTGACACTTTGATAATTAGGACAGTACTTCACGAATTAGATAATTGCAATTGTCGAATTAAATTTCAGGAATGAAATGAATTACTGGCGACTACTCCACTGTACTTGAAACGATATGCCGTAAGTTTTTTCGAGTAACGCAACTGCTCTTTCTTCAAGTCTTGGTGCATGATAGTTGGGGCACCCTGTATAATTCACTCAGTAACAGCAATGAGTGTCAGCCTGATTCACAGGAAATCAGAATCAACAGCAGTCATGCGCAGGAGCGCTTATACTGGGACTCGCAGAAAAAAATAAACAGAGAGAGGCTGCAGTTTTGCCGGAAAGGCGAAGCAGTATTAGTTATAGCAAAGTATGCGACAAATACACGAAGGAAGATTACACCACTGAAGCACCGAGATACGACCGATTTGTAGTAGTGGGAAAGGGGTCAGGCAGTGAAATTACTATGAGGTCCTATCTAAATTCTCATATAAGGCGGTCACTTCAGCGAACAATTCTTGTAGGTCACGCGAAGTTTGTCAATATGCAATATATATATATATATATATATATATATATATATATATAGATGGGGTTCGGAAAGCTGGTTATACCCCCCCGCCCCGTGGAAACGAAAATTTTACGTCTATGCTTGAAGCGTTTTCGGTTGCTGTAGTCGCTTCTGGAGCCAAGGAATATGGCCTTCGAGACTCGCTTTCGAGGCAACCGTCGCTGGCGGTGGCATTAGGACACCACCTATTGATTCCGTCCAACGCATTGCGCAAAAGCATATTCTTTGAGATTACTTCATTCCTATTACTTATAGAGGACTGCTGTACGCCACCTATACAAAAACCCAGGGGGCCTTTTCATTTTTCCTTCCCCGACAGTCGCGGACTTCCCGAGGTGGCGATTTCAGTCAATCAGCGTTGCGTATGAAGCGTTTCGGGCTCAATTGGATAGCTCGGAAGTCGAAGAGGCCTACTGGCCTCCTGGCGGCTTTTGTGGGTTTTGAGCTCCTGGATTAGCTTCCGGCGCTTGCAAAAAAAAAGGCATGTGCTTCGAGATCATGTCTTTGATGCTGTTGCTTCGAGGGAGCCCCCGCAGGGACTCTAGCTATACCAGTTACCTCCGCCAAATTTTCCGTGGCCAGGAGCCTCTTAAGGTAGGCTGAGAAGTGGCCAAACCCGCTGTGGCGCATTCACCAGGGGCAAGGAGGAGGCTCACGGTCGAGCGCTGAAGCGCTCACCGTGATGCCAGCGCCGCCGGGTTCTGAGGCCCTCGAAAGAAGCCGGGCCCCACGAAAGCGCGCACCTTAATCCGAGTGCCCCGCACACCTTAGGACCCGGCCACAAGAGACTTGCGCTTATGTGGGCACGAAATGTGCAACATGTAAATCGGTGGAAATAGAACGTGGATGTATAGGGTGTCCCAGCTAAGGTTAGCCAAGCTCTTAAAAATAAAATATGGAATATACGAGGACGCAACTAATGGTATTCTATCAGCAGTGACGTACCGCACCAGGGGAACTTTTTTTCATAATGTAACTTTTGATAATTACATTATATTAAGTAAAGAAATTTATAATTACTGAATTGAAGGCCCGATTTTTGATACAAAAGTGATACTTGCGTTTTCAAACACGCTATTTAGTTGTTATCAATGTGCTACGGGTGGCGTAATTATTTGTTCCGAAAGAAAACGCGCGAAATATAAAACCAGCCGTGCGACGACGCGCTGGCAGAGTAGCGCAAAGGCGTGCCGGCCACCAAGTGAGGCCGCAATGCTGACGGGCCGCGGGCGTTGCCCCGCGTGGCGATTATGTTTGCGTCTTTCTTCGAGCGGACATCACGAGTGACACCGGGATATTGACGGCAACAATATGGTCATTGGACCAACTACAGCGCGCGTTGTTGAATAGATGACCATAGCCACGCCCACTTTACTGGTCACATGATCAGGGATTTCGAGCCGGAGGTGGTTAGTTAACGTGAAGATCACGGCATGCCGCCATTTCGTCGCAACCAGAAATGCCAGGGATTAGCATGCCGGCACGTTTTCAGACTGTCTGTAGCAGGTTTGCCGGAGCAGTGAATTGCCCAAGTGAGTGGGCAGGCCCGCTCTTGGATTAACAGAATGGTGCATGCGTTCGAAACGGAAGGTCGCTTGGTGAACCTGCCCCGAGGACCGACAGCGGACTGCGACGACGACCGCTGCAGCCGCGAGACCCGAAGCTGACTGCAAAAGCAATCCGCAATGACCGGGCGTCTCCACTGCTGCGACCTTGTCTTCCCAGAAGGCTCGCACGAGGTAACTGGACTGAGTGGCGCAGCGTGATTTTTACGGAAGAATCGACGTTCACAACGCGATGGGTCCAACAGCGGCGCGTCCGAAGGACGCGAAGCAGGTGGCCCACTTTTTCGTATCTTCGTATTTACGTCGCATAGGAGAGGCGGACGAGCGAATGCGTTGCACGGTTCTTCCTTTTCGCAAGGGAAATGTTGCGGCGAAGCGTAACCGCTATTGGCTACGTCGAGCTGGGCCAGCGCGTGTTGTACGAGGAAGCGGCGCACGCCCGATAACACGCGCCGTTTGTGCTCATCTTGAAAAACTGCGAAAAGAAAAAACAAGAAAGGCGATCAGGCAGATGTGACAGCGTGGGCGGTACCTTCCTTCTTTCGGGACACCTGCAGCCAGGTTTTGCTACACTGCTAATAAACCTCTCCATACGCCGGCAGGACGACAGCGTCAATTCTTTGCCAAAGGTGAACAGGGTTCGCTCATATAACTTTAGCTAGACTTAACAAATATGCCGATGCATCCTATGACTACGCGACCAAATGCATGTAGCTCACTTTTGTATGTAGTGTGTCACCCTATTCTTTGTATTTTGCATAATTGGATAATTAGTCAAGATTAATTAACCAACTTCTGAAGCAACGAAGCGAAGAAAAAAATCCTACTTAGAAAGTAACAGAGCTGCTTGCGAAACGTCCGAATAAACAGTTTCTGTCTTTCTATCTATTAAGTAAGTCTTGAATACATACGCACGCAGTCTTGTAGATATATGTAACCAGTCTTGGGTATTAGCTTATAGCAGCGTTGTATATCAACGTCTACAGCTATCTTCCTAACCTGGTGGCGTCCCCTTGTTGGGCTCCATTTAGGGCGGCTGTCACCGCTGCCGAAAACTTCACGACACTAAAGGCTGTCCCCACAATCCCTGATCGCCCTCAGAAATGAGGGCGCACCGAAGATGTTTTCAAATCTTTCGGCAAGAGATTGCAAAGCTTCCGCCGATTTCACGTCATCCTTTCTGACAAACGTGAAAAGACTGTGTGAATGATTTTAGTTTTGCTAGTGTCTCAGCGTGCAGGCATCGAGGGTGGCTAGCGGAGATCTTCTTTTGCAACTCGGCGATGCGAGGCAGCATGAAAGGCTAGTTACATTCGGGGAGATCCCAGGGACGAAATCCCCGCATCGAACTATAAACACCAGCGGTAGTTATCTAATGGAGCTGACAGAAGCTCGACTATTAGAAGGCTGGAACGATCAAAACGTAATCAATGTTAAGAGGATCCTGCTATAGGGCGAGGGAAGAGCATTTAATACTTACCTTTTAAGTATGCTCCCTGAGAATATTGAGACAGGGTATGTGAACATGTTTTAAATGCCAGCGATGTGGCCACATTTCACAGAACTGGCGAGGCTGCCAAACTTGTGCTATATGCAGTGCTCATGAGCACTCCTCTGAATTGTGTGAAAACTCTTTCCACTGTGTAAACTGTGGTGGAGAGCACGCCGCGTACTCGCGGTCGTGCCCATCATGGAAAAAAGAAAATGTGAAAATAAATGGAAACATCCGTATTCAGCTTTTCTGGACACAAGGGTTTAGTTCGCGTGAGTGCCACCACGTGGCGTACTGACCTTAAACTTTTCAAACTTCCCGCGGTGACGCGTGATGACGCCAACCAAACAAAAATAAACAAAATAAAAGCTATCCCTGCGCATTGAACTTCGCCACCATGCTTGTCCCGCCGGCGTTATCAGTGTTCTTGATAAAGCGTATTCGCTCGTCGCCTGGAAATTACTCGTCATCCTAAGGGCGTTTAGTCGCGGCGAGCAATGGTTGATTCTGGGCTGTTGATGCGGTTCTTTTTTTTCTTTTTTTTTCCTTTTCTTTTTCTTCTTTTTTTCATTCTACGGAGTAAAGAAGTTAGCCTAACCGTCAGAAGCACCTCGGGGCAGCCTTTCTTAAGTCGGCACACGTTGTTAACGTCCGAACACCGCACAGCGTCTACTAGACACGCCGTCGTGGACGGATTTTGATTTTCCCCTATCGAATTTGTTAAGGTGCATACAATTATTTCACTAGCGACTTTGCAATTCGCACTCATGGGCTACCGCCGCAGCTGCAAATCTAGATGTGCTTAAGTATTAAGACATATACATAGATATGTTGGTTTTTCACCTTGACACAACAGTAACGAAACAAGAGTTGAGCAAGCTGTCCCTGTGTCGTCGCAGGGTGTGAGACCGGGCTAGTTGGTATTCCATGCTAAAGTGACTAGCGCATGAGTGGACACGGGACACTAAAGAGGCGACAAGGATAAGCGCAAACTTCCAACTGGGCGCTTGTCCTTGTAGCGTCTTTAGTGTCCCCTGTCCACTCTTGCGCTAGTCACTTCTGTCTGTGTCGTCGTCCGTTATGCTATGGCCGAAGCTGCTCGCAATAATACGTCACATTTACTGGCCACCAGGCCAGGTACACCCTTGGGTACGACATATACAGTACTTGCAGTTAGTTTCCAAAGTCGTCTCCTATGGCGGTTATCCACGTGCGTGAAGCAAGAACGCTATTTAAAGTTGTTGTGCAGTAATATATGCGGGATTTGTATGTTCCCCACATTCTCTACCATGTTGCCGTTCCGCCTTTAATATATAGCCGCAATGTAGACTAGCAGCTATCGAACGCCATAAAGGCTATCCACATACTCAAAGATCTCGCGCACAGGTTCTGACACCCCGCAGGGGCGTCTGCGTCAGCAGGCGTTTGGTGTGTTGCGACACCACGTACCCGAGCACACGAGGGTTGGACCCTCCCGCGTGTAGCCGTGCGCGGCTTAGCCGTGTCTGGGGAAAGGGGGATCCTGGAGGTTGAGCCGATGCTGGGTGTTTGGACCTTTAAGGCCCCCCGGCGGAGGCAACACACCTCTTCGGCCTCGGCTTCACATAGACGGCACCTCCAGGCTGACCCACCTGGAGGAAATCGGCAGTTGCCTTTTCCTGTCCTCCTCTCCATTCTTCGTCTTTCTCTCCCACTTTTGCATCTTTCCTGTCTTCTTTTCATTTCTTTTAACTTCCTATTTCCGGGCGGCAAGGGTTAACATTGTGTAATATATCCAGTCTTGGGTATATATATATTAGGTTATAGTGGGAACGTACCGCTGGCGTACGCAGAATAGAATTTTTCTAATCCTGTGACGTCCCCAGGTTGGGCTCCGAGGTGGGCGGCGGACATTCCTTCCGAATACAGTAATCCTATATATGGCTTCAAATTTCCCCACACTCCCTGATCGCTCCCTGAAGAGGGGGCGCACCGATGAAACCTTCAACTTTCTCTTCAAACCAAAAGAAACGTTTCCCAAGTACCACGTAATACATAGTCAACACGAAACCAAGACAGTCCGTACAATATCCCCGTTTGTGGTCGCAAAATGCCTGACAGAAGCAATCGGTTCTGGTTACAAAGTAACTAAGATGGGAAGCGGCGACCTTCTTCTGGAAGTGCGTGACAAGCTTCAATATAGCAAACTGACGAAACTTGTTGCGTTTGGTGACATTCCTGTATCTGTGGGCCCCCACCGGTCTATGAACACTGTGCGTGGTGTCATTTCTGATGACGACCTCCTTGATCTTAGTGAGAGCGAGCTGTTGGAAGGATGGCAAGACCAAAACGTGGTAAAGGCACAACGAATTAAGTTAAGGCGCGACGACAAGGAAATTCCAACAAAGCATCTAATAATAACATTTGGAACAAGTGAACTACCTGATTCATTAGAGACGGGATATTGCAAACTACGCGTACGACCGTACATTCCCAATCCGCGCCGATGCTTCAAGTGTCATGGTTTTGGGCATGGGTCTCAGAGCTGCCGAGGGCGTGCCACTTGTGCAAAATGTGCATCTAAAGACCACGCTTCAGACAACTGTTCTTCCACAACCCACTGCGCTAACTGTGACAGAGACCACCCCGCCTATTCGCGATCGTGCCCGTCATAGAAGAAACAAAAACAAATAGTCGAACTGAAGGTAAAACTAAACATCTCTTTCCTAGAAGCGCGCAAGCGTTTTAGTGTCCACAACCAATCGAATCCGTCCTACAGTGATGTGACGCGCCGGGGGGCAGCGCCACATCTTCTGGCGGCCGCGCAAGTCACACGGAGTGTGACGGCGGTTACGCCATCAGCCCCCCTGGCGGGAGCAGTCACTGTTCTTCCGCCCCCTACCACGAAGGGCCAGCAGACTTCCGAGCCTGCCGGTCTCAGGGCCACTGCTCGTGCAGACAGGCCCGAAAAACCCCCGCGCGTGCCCGCTGAGCGGGCGTCATCCAGCGCCTCTGACGAGACGATGGATGTAACAAAAACTTCTCCGGCGTCTCAGACGCCGAAGGAACGGCGTGGCTCCCTGGAGCGCGCCAAGAAAAAAAAATGCCCCGCATTAAGGGGCCTGGAAAGGTCCCTTGAGGCAACCTAATTCATATCTCTTGACACACACCATAAAACACTTTCAATATGGCCACACAGGTAATGCATTGGAATGTGAGAGGTCTAATACACAATCTTGATGACATTAAGGAACTCCTTCGCACGTTTAATCCAAGGGTGCTGTGTGTGCAAGAGACACACCTCAATCTTTCACATACTAACTTTCTCAAACAGTATGCCATTTACCACAAAGATCGCAGTGACGCCTACGCCTCGTCAGGCGGTGTTGCTATTATAGTAGATAAGGGTATCATCTGTAAGCATTTACATCTGCAAACGCCCCTTGAGGCATTGGCAATCAGAGCCGTGCTATTTGATAAGCTAGTTACTGTTTGCTCTCTCTACATTCTTCCGAGCCATCAACTTTCCAGAACAGAATTCGAGAGCTTTATCGCAGAACTCCCCGAACCTTACATTGTAGTAGGCGATTTAAATGCACACAACACCCTCTGGGGAGGTTCTCGTTGTGATACGAGAGGGCGCTTATTAGAAAACTTCCTTTTATCCTCCAATGCATGCATACTAAACAAGAAAGAACCCACATTCTACAGCGTGGCAAACAAAACGTTCTCATCCATTTACTTAAGCATAACATCAAGTACACTAGTGCCATACCTGGAGTGGAACATGATCAAAAATCTATATTGGAGTGACCATTTCCCAGTTGTCTTAAAATTAACAAAAAGGGATAAGTTTTCTCCACATCTGCCCCGTTGGAAGGTCGACTGTGCTGACTGGAAACGATACAGAGAGCTGACACATTTGACCTGGGATAACATCTGTACTCTCTCAATCGATGATAGAGTGTCATATTTGACGGCGTTTATAACAGATGCTGCATCAATATGCATCCCTGAAACGAATGGATCACCCTCTAAACGACGTATTCCTTGGTGGAATGAGCAGTGTAAGGAAGCCCGCAAAAATCAAAATAAGGCTTGGAGTCGCCTTCGCAACTGCCCAACTAACGAGAACTTGATCAGCTTCAAGAAAATAAAATCAGAAGGTAGAAGAACGCGCCGCCTTGCCAAGAGAGAAAGCTGGCAGAAATACATTTCTAGTATTAATTCATATACAGACGAAAAAAAAGCCTGGAACAGAGTAAACAAAATAAAAGGCCGCGAAACTCATCCTCTACCATTAGTAAACACGCGAACAGATACTCGTGAGGACCAGGCTGACTGTCTAGGAGCACATTTCGAGCACATTTCCAGTACATCTCATTATACAGATACATTCCTAAAATACCAGCGACTAGCAGAACAGATGACTCTGGGTAGGAAAGGCACATCCAATGAAGCATACAATCGTCCATTTGGAATGGCTGAGTTCCAAGCCTCACTGAACTGCTGCAACAAGTCCGCTCCAGGAAGTGACAGAATAATGTATGAGATGATCAGACACTTACACCCTGAAACCCAACAAACACTACTGTCACTATTCAATTCCATGTTCTCTGCCGGATACATTCCTTCTGTCTGGAAAGAAGCAATGGGTGAGGATGGGTCCTTGCCCTCAAAGAGGGCAAGGACCCATCCTCACCCAACAGTTATAGACCTATAGCTCTCACTAGTTGTCTATGCAAATTATTTGAGAAGATGATTAACGGTCGCCTCATCCATTTTCTTGAAAGCAACAAAATACTTGATCCCTTTCAGTGCGGTTTTAGGGAGCGTAGATCCACAACAGATCACCTTGTCCGCATCGAGACAAATATACGTGATGCCTTTGTCCGCAAACAGTTCTTCCTGTCAGTATTTTAAGATATGGAAAAGGCATACGACACAACCTGGCGCTTTGGAATCCTCCGTGACCTGTCTGAAATGGGAGTTCGAGGCAACTTGCTGAACGTGATTCAGAGTTACCTCTCCAATCGGACGTTCCGTGTTAGAGTTGGTAACGTTCTGTCTCGTCGATTTACGTAAGAGGCTGGTGTTCCACAAGGTGGTGTGCTGAGCTGCACTCTTTTTATTGTCAAAATGAACGCGATCCAGACTGCCATACCACATACTATGTTTTATTCCGTATATGTGGATGACATCCAGATATGTTTCAAATCATGTAATCTAAGTATCTGCGAGCGACAAGTACAGCTTTGCATAAATAAATTATCTAAGTGGCGGACCAAAATGGTTTCAAACTAAACCCACAAAAAAGTACATGTGTCCTATTTTCTAACAAGAGAGGCATAATGGCGGACCCCGCAATAGATCTAAATGGAGAACGGCTATCTGTGAGCCATGAACACAAATTTCTAGGAATCCTTTTAGACAGTAAGCTGACTTTTGTACCACACTTAAAGTATCTGAAATCAAAGTGCCTCAAGTCTATGAACCTGCTGAAGCTCTTGTCACGTACATCTTGGGGAAGTGACAGGCGGTGCCTTTTAAAGCTCTACAAAAGTCTAATATTAACACGCCTTGACTACGGAGCAATAGTCTATAATTCTGCCGGACCTAGTGCTCTGAAAATGCTTGATGCTATTCACCACTTAGGTATCCGTCTTCCTACAGGCGCCTTTAGGACTAGCCCTGTGCAAAGCCTCTACGTCGAATCAAACGAATGGTCATTGCACTACCAAAGGACATATTTAACTTTATCCTACGCCCTGAAAGTTAACTCAGATGTTAAACATCCTTGTCATTCCACTATATGCGACTTGTCCACTGCTAGGCTGTTTCGTAACCGCCCAGCCACTAGGCCTCCTCTGTTCCTCCGGTTGGGAGCACTCTCAGAAAAAACAGGGGTCCCTCTTTTACACAATGTCCGAATGGCTCCTACACGGCTTCCACCGCCTCGGGAGTGGCAGACTATCCAATGCGATATCTCTTTCTTAGAAATATCGAAACGAGCGCCGGAGGCACATATATATTCGCATTTTCTGGAACTCAAGGAGAAGTACTCATGTGATGAATTTTACACAGATGCTTCGAAGTCTCCAGCTGGTGTTGCTTACGCAGCTCTGGGACCCTCACTTTCAACGTCTGGACCACTAAACCCATACACCAGTATCTTTACAGCGGAAGCATACGCCATTTTTAAGGCTATTCAACACATACGGCTCACAAATATCGCTAAGGCTATTGTCTTCACAGACTCATTAAGTGTAGTGAGAGCCCTAATTAGCTTACGAAAGCATAAGAACTCGGTTTTTAATGAGCTGTATAGCTTGTTATGCTCCGCATATATGTGCAACCAAGCGATTATACTATGCAAAAGGATAGACAGTTGGGCGAGTTGGTACGGTAACATGATTTTGGCTTCTAGCGCGAAGTGAAACACGGACACAGAAAGGAGCAGACAGGACGAGCGCTAACTCTCAACTAAATTTTTATTAAAACGAAGAACATATATATAGGGGATTGCAAAAACCGTAGCATAAGAACATGGCAAGGTAAAAAGCATCAGTTAAACATATCAGGGGGTATGGAAGTCAAAGAACAAAAATTACTTCAGATTAGTACACGTATTGCGAAGGTACTGAAATTCGCAATCTAACAGAGACAACGAAGCATGACTGACGCAAGTGTCTCTTAATCGTTTTATGTGGAATGCCTCGATAATTTCCCGCGTGGTTTGGCATCTGTGTCTAGAAAGAATTTTTTTGTGGTTGCAAACCTTTGTTTGAAGACACAAAAATTCTTTCAAAACTGCAAATAGTCTTAGATTTTTTAACCGCAACCGACACCCTGAAAATAATTTGGCCAGGAAATTTTAACACGTGATTACCAGCCCTTGCATTCGAGGGCCGTCTTGATGATTTAGTGTAACTGTTGTCTGGTTTTCTTATGTTTTTTATCAAAACACAACTGCCATCGTCCACGTCCATAACTAATCAGTGTCATCATTTTACTAGCTATATATTTACGTCATTTACAGCGAAAGTTTTTAGGCCCTTATACAGCCATGTCACACCTACCATAATAAATTCACTGTCCACGCCATTCAGAATAAATCCTTTAAATTACCATTTGTCATGGCGCTCTTTGGCCATAACTGGGCCTTGCGCCATTAAAAAACCACATATCATCATCATCACAGCTCCTGACACTTAATTGTATTCAAGAGTTGTGCGACTGTGCAGGACATCCTTAACGAATGTTACATAACACATTATGAGGTTTTACTTGTCAAAAGCACGATTTCATTATGAGGCACGCCGTAGCGAAGGATTCGGGAATAATTTAGACCACTTGGGATTTTTTAACGTGCGCCTAAAGCCGAGACCACACGTGCGCTTGCGGACGCGCGCAAGCTCGCGTCCGCGCGCCTCGGCAGCAATGGCGGTGTGCATGCACAAGACGCGCGCGCGCTCATTGGGATCACTCACAGAGGACAGGCGCCGCTTCGTACTTTGTTATCGACTGTGTTTCAGAATGCTTCGATATCCATAAACGTAACTGTTATATTTTTGTGGCTGTTAGATCAGCGCAAACAGGAAAGAAGCACTTTCTTGGATGATATAAATCTGATTCCCTGAGAGTTTAACGTTCCACACCGTAGCGGCGTAGCCAGGCGCGCCGACGCGAGTCAACCGAAGCGCGCGATAACAGATAGGAGCTGTTCCCCGAGATCACGCCGCGTTTCGACGCGTACGAGCCATGCCGCACCGTCTGCGCATGCGTGGGCGCGTGAACGCGAGCTTGCGCACGTTCGCTAGCGTACGTGTGGTCTGGGCTTAACCCTAATTTCGCATTTCACACCCATCGAAATACGGCTTCCGTGGTTGGGATTCGATCCCGAGACCTCGCGATTAGCAGCCGAACCCAATAAAAGCTAAGCAACTACGGAGGGGAAGGAATGTTGGCAGTAGGAGACAATTTGAGACAATTTGTTCCCATCCTCTTTCCGTGAGAATCGGTACCATCTGTCGAAGAATGACACCGTAGAATGCACTGTATCCAATGTGATGGAGTCTGCGTCCAATATTTCAGACCCGAATCATTCTGTAACTACTGACGACCGGGCATCTCGCTAATACGTGCAGTCGCTTGACAGCTACCGAGCGCTGGCGTCGGCCACAGGAGCTACTTGACCTTTGTTCAACACTTGCCGGCATTCTCGCCTTATTTCACACCATTGCGTTTCAGCTGAACTGCTTCAACAGCCACTTTATTTGTGCCAAAATTTGGCCACCCTGTCAACGTTATGGTTTCTTATGTTTAAGTCATCTTTTATATTTAGTCTAATGCTATCCTGAAATTTCCAGCGGTTTCACCTTTCCCAAAATGCAAGCATTTTGTCGGCCTCTGTTCATATTTTGGAGGATTTTTAATAGACGTGCAAACCATTGCGTGGACCCCTGACCAAGCTGCTCAAAAAGTCATTTTATATCCCTGAGGTCTTGTACAAGCTTCTGCCTTCCTGCCGTTCGTCAACCTCCTGATTTCCCTGTCAAATCTATCCCATTTTGACGACCCTAATCCCACGGAAGTTGGCAACGATATAGTGTCCATGGGATGAAAGCCATTTCAATCAATTCTACTGTGGATACGACAGCCGCTTTTGCTCACTGTGAATGGAAATCTTGCGTTAATGAGCGCCATTCCTAACCATTTAAATTGACAGTAAAAAAATTATTCGGATCTCATGTATGTGCGAATCGATGTAAGCAAAGCTTTCTGTGTTTGTTGTCATTGTCATACGTAATCTCCACAGAGTAGACAGGCACTCTCTAATGAAATACTGTCAATGTTTGCCTGATTACGCCTGCCATTGTGACGCAAATAAACAGAACTTGAACTCATTTGCTCAGAAATAAACGCTGAATGAAATGCTGACGTCATCCTAAACAAGATCAACAAGCGCGGCAGTGCTCGATGTTATGATGTCCCTATTCGTAAGCCTATATTCGTGATTTGTTTTTTGTTTTTTTTTTGGGGGGGGGGGCGATGTGCTCTTGTACCCTAGAAATGCCCCTCGGACGTCTCTGACGTGCTCGTTTTTATTCGCAAGTACCCAATGAAAACGCTCATTGCTGCAACTTCATGATGTCCTGGTGGCAGGTCGCCATGGCGTGTCGCGCAAGTATGACCACGCTGAATCATTTGGGTTGACATATACTATTTTGTGCGTATGCTTCACCACATTCATTTTTCAAACTATGCCAGAGCTCGAAAAGGGCGGCCAACTCCCTACGTCCCTTTCCTCTGTTTACTTCCGCAAAGTGTGTGTTTATCGCTGTGGTTACCAAATACGCCCAGCGGTATGCTACCACTCAAGCCTTTCTGGCGGCAGAGCAACTGAAGTCACAGGCTTTATTCAACATGGCGTCGACGTTCAATATGGCTATCCTCGATTACCTTTCGCGGACTTTGCTCAGCGCCTTCTCTCCAGTTTCATCTCTTATACTACTAGCTCCTGCTAGACACAACACAGACACGCAGCGACCTTAATGAATTATCAATTACACGCTAGTTGACACGCTGTCGATGTATATTTCCGCTGAACACCGGGATTGGAGCGTGGTGCTGTCTACGGTGACATTATCCGACTACAGCCTCGCTCAACAACAACGCTCGTTACTCATGACGTCTTCTTCTATTTTTTTGTCGACAAGAGCATAGTGTATTTCCTCTGAATGTGCTTTCGGCTTTAGGTGTGACCTTGCACGCCCGCTTATTCTGTTACATTGACGGCGACCGTTGTCGTCAGGCTGCCACCTCATTCTGAGCTTCGCAGTCACCAGAGAGCACAGAAAGCTGTCTTCACAAACAAACCATCGGGATTCGAGCCCATCTCCCAAATGCACCATCTTACATTTGGGAGATGGGCACGCTAGCCATTACGCTACCACCTGCCTCTACCAATTTCTGTTTATCTGCCTTCCCACTTCACGTTTTTGCCGCAGACGCAGGCAGAACGGATGCAGAAACGAAAAAAAAAGTTAAGATTGCTTGAGCTGCCAGCTGACACATGACCTTAACTTTTGCAGGTTATTCTCATTGGAGCGCATGTAGGCTTGCGGCTGCGTGCAGATTGTGGATCGCTTTAGCTTTATTGTAAATTTGCTTTCACCGACTCTTCTCAGCTAGAACTGAAATGCCGGACAAGAATGAGACCTACCGTTGAATATTTTTTTCTTGTTTTTTAAGTTTAAACCAAAAACGCTCATTTACACAAATAGGGATTTTTTAAAGAAATGGCATAAGGATACTATATTTCGAGGTCATGTCGTTGTGTAAATACGGGCCGACACCACGTATCGACGAAAGGGCATCACAGTGCCGATGCACGCGGCAGGTTACTGAATGAAGAAAACAGGAAATGACTGTTTTTCAGTTCTCGCAACATGTTGTACACAGAACACAAGGCACCCAACACCATGACATTTTATTTTTGACAGCAGCGACACACAATGGCGGATTGATTTACTTCCTAAAGGGGTATCATATTATTTTTTCATCGCGGAACCGCAAGCACAGGTTGCGTCGCGCGTATACCGCAGCCTCGTACTGTGGCTGCGCTCCTTTTCCTCTAACAATGTGGCCCCCGGCGGCTTCACGCGCTCCCGTAGGTGGCGGATCGGACTGTCACTCCAGAAGTTTAAGTACATAACCTCTTTGTATAGAAACGATGGCATGATTGTTAACATATTGTTGGCTTGGATATGTTTGGCATGAGGCCCAAGACCCTGTCGTCTAACGCGTTCTTATGTTTGCGTTCGCGTCTCTGTCTTGAAGTGACGCGCACCGTAACATGCTGCAAACGCGAAAAACACGGTTCTAAAATGTCTGTTCTCTAACTTGTGCAGTAAACCCATGTTTATAGTATTCGCGCAGTATAGTAGTAGTATAGTAAGAGTCACGAGTATGGCATCCGTAACCGCAAGCGTCACGTTATGGTCGTAACTTGTCGGGACAGCGTAGCTGTAATCCGCAGACCTCGCCGCTAAGGACTACGTGGCTAGGCATGGCTGATGAATAAGTAATTGGGAAGATTCGTTTTCAGTAAAGGTTTGTTACCAAGAACGGCAGGAGCTTATACTGCCGCAAAGGATGGATGCTGGGCGGTGACTCCAATCATTTACTCGGCACATCACACATCTACACAGGAATTCAACTGGTTTCGCCAACTCTTGCTTATATTTTCTCGCCGCTAAGCTGCGACTTCGCCTGCCATTCGGGCCCCAGCTTTTCCTCTTTGTCCCCCACTTCATTCCCAATCTGCTGAGACGTGCTTCCACTGATGCTTGCTCCTCCTTTTTCTCAATAAATGAAGGCATTCATTCATGCATTCCTAAGTTACTGCAGAAAATAGTGACACGTGTACTTATCTTTATCGGGCAACCGCGTTTCGCCGCCTAACATATGTAATCGCACAGCGCGGGACGCGCCTGCATGTATCCGAAGTTTCTGGAAAGTTATCGATGCTTCTGCCCGGCTCCCTGTTGTCGCCGAACCTTATGTTATCTGATTTCATCACCTGACGCGAATGGTGTAGAACTTTGTGGAAGGCACGCGGGTCCGAACAATTAGACTGGAACATTCGACGACTGCTCTATAAAAGCCGACACGCTTGACCCGCTGATCAGAATTCCGACGATCGCTGACCGTGTTTGCCGCTATCGTGGTGCTATAAGTGTAGCCTGTTCTTGTGGGCACAGGTTCGCCCAATAAAAGGTAGTTTTTGCCTCTCACAGTATCGCTACTGTGTTCTTAACGTCACCACCACGTGACAATAGCGTGTCTGTACCTCTATGACCACCCTGTCTCTCACTTGGACTCTCCCATCGCAAAACAAAGTTGCTGTGTTGCAAATGGCTGGGCGTCACATATACAATTTTCTAGGAATGGCCAGTAGCACGGCGGGGAATTTTCGGTGGGTGATGAGACAGTATATAGAACACCTTCTCTGCCATATCCACACTCAGTGCTTTGCTTCGTGAGCTACTATTAGCCGCTACGAAGAAGTACGAAATGAAAGAAACCTAGCTGGGCTGGTCGCGGGCAGCTCTTTTTGGATTCGTGATGCGTCGATTTAAAATATGTATATTTCTTATCTAAGCCTAAATGACAGCGATATAGGCGAGGTGAGTTACGGTAGCTCGTTGGTTTGGACTAACGACGCCCTTCATGCAGCACTTTCATCTTATGCGTGCTTGCGAACGGGAATGAAAGACAGGAGGGTAACACGCCTTCCTGAAATGAAACATTCGGAATAACCCTTTGTTTGGCGGTTGGACATATGTCGAGGGTCCCCGATACGAACCACCTGCAAGTCTGTATCACCTTGCAAAGGGGAACTCAGATGAAACGTTGTCAAACGGATAGGCTTTTAATTATCATTTATTTATTATTTATTTTACAATACTGCCGCTCTCAGCCGAGAGCCTAGCGGACGGGCATAAACACTTTCTTTTCCCTACATAAAATACATGTGCGAGCTACACAAAGAATGAAAGAGCAACGATATTCAACAAAATGCAAAAGATAAGGTAGATAAGCTATACAACAGAACACTAAACAAAGCAGAATAAAATGAACAGCAACCGGGCATATCATAGTCAAAGCAAAAACGTGAAGTATTTGGGAACAAACAAGTGTATACATCTTTTTTTCTAAGTACTGTTAGTTTAACATAAAGAGAATAGGGAACAAACATGAGAAGTCGTTAATAATCTCTTGTGATGAGCTCCAGTTGTGAAACGAACAGGGATAAAGAATTTGTCGCTGTTAATGACGAGTTAAGTTCATTCCATTCTCTGATTACTGGAGGAAAGAATGAGTACCTGAGTGTTAAGTTTATCTTTATTGAAATTCCTTACCATGAGGTGAAAGCCGACTAATAAGCATTTAAATTTTCTGTGCTATTAAAACATCCTGTTACTAAAAGGTTGCTGTGCTTTACAGCCCCCTAAATTAAAAAGTAAGTTATGAAAAATAACTTGGCGCGGTAAATGTGTAAACGCAGACGCAAGAAAAGGCCTAGTCCGTTTCCCAGTATTCACTCAATGAAGACGGAGCACCTCTATTCTCTCACGTTGTAATAATGTCAAGAACAAAACACTTCCAAAAGAGTTAGTTACGAATGTTACTCATTATAAGATGAGCTTGCGCTGGAAAAGAAAACACTCAAACATAACGATGGCTGCGCGCAAACTGCTTCCTCAGATTCCGATCTGCGGATCAAGGCGTCGGTTCGTCAGATTGGAATGCTCGTACATTGCAGCGCAATCTCGGGTCGTCAAAAGTGATGGACAATGTACGCCAGAATTCGCTTCACGCGCGCAATCTGATAAGATAACGCTCTTTCGCTATTGATTCCGTGACAACATACTGGATATTAGAAACTTGCAGGCGTATCTTGAGCTAACTGATAACTTTGGAACTGTGGTTAGACGCTAAAAAAAGCCCCCCCCCCCCCCCCCCTAAAAGAAGAATACAGTTTCTTTCAATATTAGCTGAAACATAGTGCGTGTGGTTTAAAAAGGCCCCCCACACTGCACAACGGCGCCGACATACAGGAAATTCAAGAGGGAACCCCTTTCCGATTACTTGTATTCATCAAACCAGCACATCGTGGTTCAATGTAGCCCTGTAGTCCAGGGGCCAGTTCCACCACAGGTACTGTGTCGGAGCTCATATTTCATCTCAGCATTAATTGTCACAAAATCACAGTATTTTTTACTTTAGCTCTTATGATTAGACAGCTAAAATACATCCAGCGAAACCCTCACCCTAATATTTCAGTACTTTTTGTTCTAACGTACAGATCCGTGCTGATCCATATGTTACAAAGTACTGAAAATGTACCCAATGCTTTCCTGCAGGAAGCTGTTTTTATTCCGTTAGATCCCAGGAAACCGAGCCTGATGACACCAACGCTCAGAAACCTAATCGGGAGAGCGCACAATTTTCTCGCACACCTTGTGGGATGTACCGTACCACTGAGGTGCTTCTTGTATAATATATGAGAATTGGTTGTAAAGACAGACGTACAAGGTTGGGCCATGTGCTTAAGCTCATAAAGTTGATTTGTGCCAAGATAACCTGTCCAAGCTTTCACACTTACTTTATAAGAAGCCTACAGCACCATCAATATGCCGGCTGCTTTTAACTGCACGAAACAAAACTATTGAAACGATACAAACAATGTTAACATGATTTTATCATTCGAGTGTTCAGATTGGTAACCTCTAGATGCGGAGTAAGTTGAGAAGTTGTTTGCGTAATTAACAAAGCTGCGTTAATTAAATTTTCAGTAATGGTTCTTACGTGGCTAAAGAGAATGAGCAGTTTGGAGCCCGTCCTCGAGATTACGCAGCCAAGCGAAAAAATTTCGACTAAACATGCTTCTGTAAGAGCCATGCGAACAAAAATATTCCAAGTAAACACTCTTGGAAGACGCAACTGACGCAGAAAAAGAACATCTGTAAAGTCACAGAAAGAACAGCACTTCACGACGGGACACAAAGGAGGAACCACACAAAAACTGCGCTAACTTTAAACGCTGTTCTTTATGTGATAATGAAGCAACTAGCCCGTCAGTCATTCCTTCCAAACCTGTAAAGTCAACCTGACCACATCTAGCCTTTTGTGATGCTGTCATCAATAGTATGGCCCCGTGAACATGTTCCTCATGGCCACATAGTCGCGTTCCATTTTTATTCATGCTGCTTTCTCGAAGGCAAGATTTTAAAGTTTTAGTGTCAATACGGCAGTGAACGTGTGCCACCGAAAGCTTGCTTGGTCGCAGAAGCGATGCATGACGGAATGATGGTGCAGATTTAGCGCGTCGCTGGCATCAAGACAATGCGCTGCCGCCGAGGGAAGGAAGATAACGAAAGTCAACAGCTTGGTAGCTGCGCACGAAGCGGTGCCGATGGTGGCGGTGCCATCATGACGAAATCTGAGGCGGCGATACTGACGGCTGAGGCGTTTTATTTTTCTTTTAGTCTTTTATTTCTTTTTTTTTTACAACGGAGTCGTTAAGAGTAAGCTTTAACTCGGGCCCAACTCCGACGCGGCCTATTCAAATAGATGTATAACGCCGAAACGCTTTTCTGAGATAACCCCTGGACCGATTTGAACGAAACTTGCTTGATTCCGGAGAGAAACGTAAATTGTATTGACTATTGCAAGCGGAATTTCTATTTAGGGCTTGAGTTCTGGTAAAAGATTTTGAAAAATTCGAAAGCGCGAAAAATACAGAAGCACGAAGTTTAAAAATTAATAACTCCGCATCACGAACTGATATAGCGGTTCTGTAAACAGCATCCTTTAGACAATTCAAAGCGGTCAAATCCAATATGCCGACTTATATCTTACGTGAAGTTCGTTCCGTTGTGAACAAGGGTTGTGGAAAAGTTGTATTTCCACATTACTAAATTTTTTTAGATTCATGCGTAATATATCAATTTTGTCCGCTTTAGATGTGCTGTTAGATGCAATGTACAGAATTGTGATATCAGTTTTCATTGCCGAAAGACAGAGTTGTAAACTTGATGGTTTCGTTTTCTGAAAATTTGCGATTTTTGCCAATTTTCAATAAACAAATGACGACTTAAATCGAAAATTCTAAACCAACAGTCACTAGATTTTAAGTTTTTCTTTTAAGTGCAACAAACCTTGTAAAATTTGATGCAGTGATTGTGGAGAAAAATGAATTCTCCTTTTACATGTATTTAGATTGGACCAACAGAGCTAAAGGTTCCTCTTAAGGGCGACTTTCCCCACTATCGCGTCCCCATGTAGAGCAAAATCCCGAAGATAGCGTAATACCGGCCTGACCCGCAGCGGGGAAGCAAGCGTTCAGCTCTCCCCACACGTGGGCCGATCCCGAACACAGTGCAATGCGGGGCCGGCATACTGTGGAGGTGCAGATCGCCATTAAGGGGACACAGCTTTGCTGGTCATCTTTCTTCACAGAGTGGGAGGGCACTGAAATTTTTTACTTTTCAAACATCAGGTCATCGACGGCGAAACCAGGGACACCAAAGCCGTCCTCGGGCTCGACCTAGAAAGCGCCTTCGACAAAGGGACGCACTCTGCCATCCTCACCCGGGTATCCCATATAAATCCAGGCGAGAGGTCGTACGAATATTTCAAAGACTTCCTCATCGGCTGAACGGCGGAGCTCAGAACCGGCGACCTGAAGACGGACGAGAAGACATTAGGGAGCCAGGGCACTCCCCAAGGCTCCGTCATCTCACCCATGCTATTTAAGCTTGTTATGATTCAAGTTGCCAAAAAACTATGCCAGCTTGAAGGACTGAAGCACACGATATACGCGGACGACATTATGCTGTGGGTGGAAGGGGGCTGTGATGCCCGCATAATATCCACACTACATACTGCCGTCGACACGATCGAAGAAAGCCTGGAAGGTACGGGACTGCGTTGCTCCCCAAGTTAGTCGGAGCTCCTGCTTTACCAACCGATCAAAACGCACAGAATCAAGAACCAAAGAAAACATGAAAAAATCAAGATCCGCACCAGGGATGGTAACACAATACCGACGGTCAGCAAGATCCAAGTCCTGGGCATGACGATCGAAGCGCTCGGCAGGAACGGAGACACCGTTACCCGCATCATGGGTAAGGCGGCCAACGCCATCAGACTGCTCAAGCGCGTTACCACCAAGAAGGGAGTAATGGAGGAAAACTTCATCAGACTTATACACTCCTTCGTACTAGGCCACATAGGGTACGTGGCAGCCTTCCACAAGTGGGTGAAAAGCGAAAAGAACAAGCTAGACATCCGAATCCGGAGGGTTTACAAGACACCACTCGGTCTACCCGAAACTACCAACACGAAACGTCTCCTCCAGCTGGGCATACACAACACGCTTGACGAGATCGCCGAAGCGCAAAGAGCCGCTCAGTTGGAAAGACTATCAGAAACAAAGGCCGGCAGAAAGATCCTGTGCAGTCTAGGCATTGGTTATTACGAACAGCAGGGACCAAAATGCCCTGTCCCTGACCACGTACGACGGAACGTGCGGGTTGACCCCTTGCCGAGGAACATGCACCCGGAATTCAACGAATGCAGAAGACGCGCTAGAGCCAAGGCACTGACGGACCTGCACGCGGAAGACACCGGCACCAGATACGTGGATGCAGCCGAATATGCCGGCCGCAACGGTTTCGCCATCGCGGTGGTCGACTCCGGAGGCAAAGTGCGGGCGACGGCCAGCACATCGAGCAAGCAAGTGGAGGAAGCAGAAGAAATAGCCATCGCCCTGGCCATCGTAGACCGAGAATGCCATATGATCCTTAGCGACTCCAGACAGACGGTGAGGAACTACGCCAAAGGAAGAATTGCCCCAATGGCGGCACGCATCCTGCTCCGACAGGCAGACCGCGACAAGAGGACTCGAATCAAGTGGTTCCCGGCGCACGCAGGACAAGCGTCGGAGAAGCATGCCAATCGCAACGAAACGGCACACGCCTGAGCGCGAGGACTAACCGACCACGCCCAAGGCAACGGCTGCCCGCTGTGGTTCAGCGCCAAAGACCGGATGACCAGCTATAACGAACTGACCAAGGCTTTCGGCTGGCCCGCAGACTCCTCCCGCCGCCCTACAAAGGGATGAGCAGGTCGCAGGCCGTGCTATTCAGGCAACTACAAACGAGCACGCTTCCAAGCCCGGCGCTATTGCATAGGATGTACCCAGAATCGCACCCCCCATGACAAGTGCAGAGCGTGCTGCAGGGAGACAGCCACATTCGAGCACATGCTATGGGATTGCTCCAAACATCCAAGCGAAGCTAACTGAAGACGTAACTCAAGGACGTACTCAGCAACGCGGAGCGACGACCAAGAAAAACAACTCCCGGCCGTCCAGCAGGTCATCGAGGCGCTGGCTAGGCAGGAGCCTGACGAGCCGGCAACGGCGAGCGGGGATCCTCGCACAGCACCCGCCATGATGACGACGTAGGCCACGTCCGAAGCGCGCCTTCGCACTTTACTGCAGGCTTAATAAACGTTTTACCAATCCAATCCAATTACTTATCCGAGTTTGTCCTGCATGCATCTTCGATGAAAACAAGAAGCAGGTATGCATAGAAAATCTGAGGAGGCGGCGGCAGGTGGTAGCGCAGAAGTTAGCATGCCCAGTCCCTGCACGTACTTATACCTGCATTGACATGGGTTCGTGGTAGTGATAGCGACCAAAGCTCTACTTTTTCTGCGCGCTCTAGGCATTGTGAAACTAAGGATGTAGTTAGCATGCCCAGCCACTGAATGCAAATTGCAGCAGTTACGAGTGGTGGAATCCCGCTGGGGCTGATTGTGAAGAAAGCTCTCCCCTGCTATTCCTAGTGCCTATGCCGTATTCCCCCACTGCCTTGTATCCAGCCTGCTTCTTGCCTACCTTGGCATTGAAATTGCCCATCAGTATAGTGTATTTTGTTTTCAATCTACCCATCGCCGATTCCACGTCTTCATAGACTTCTTCGTCATGACTGGATGATGACCAGGAAGTCGAAAGCTTCTATGAAGAACTTCTATTACACTTCAAGTTGGCCCAATCCGAAATTTCAATTGGGCCACCCCTAATTTTCAAGTTGGTCCACGTCCTCCAAAATCGTCCTCCAAATTTAAAGTCGAGGCACCCCAAAATTTAGTTTGGCCCTCCCCCATATTGCCCGCAAATTCAGATTGGCCGACCCCGAGATTGCCCCCACATTTAGGTAGGACCAACCCCATATCATCCCCAAATACAGATTGGCCCGCCTCCACAACACCACCAAATTTAGGTTGGCCCACTCCAATACCACCTGCAATTCAAAGTTGGCCCACCCCCATATCCACCCCAAACTAATGCTGGCCCACCCCTCGATCACCTCACATTTAGGATGGCCCACCGCAAATCACCCACCAATTAAGGTTAGTCCACCCATATATCACCCCCCAATTCAGCTTGGCCCAACCGCACATCCCCCCATGGTTAGCTTAGCCCGTCCCCATGTCACCCCCAAATTTAGGTTGGCCCACCCCCATATCATCCCCAAATCCATGTTGGCCCATCCCTATATCAGCCCCAAACTTAGCCTGGCCCACCCCTCTATCACCTCAAATTTAGGATGGCCCACCGCAAATCACTCCCACATTTAGGTTAGCCCATCCCCATATCACCCCCGATTCAGCTTCGCCCAGCCCCATATCACCTCCATGGTTAGGATGGCCCACCCCCCATATCCCCCCCAAATTTAGGCTTACCCACCCCTATATCACCTCAAATTTAGGGCCACCCCCATATCAGCCTAAAATTCAGCTTGGCTCATTACCATTTCACCCCAAATTTAGGTTGGGCCACTCCCATATCACTACCAAATTCAACTTGGCCCATCCCTGTATCACGCCCAAATTTATGCTGATGCCACTTCCAATTGCAAGTTGGCCGCCACAACCGTTTTTATAAAGACCTATGTATTCACGTGGGAAATGCGTCAAGTTTTTTGGCGTTACAGACACGATTTTGCACGATTTTGCTACCAAATTGCTGGGGTACTCACCAAAGAAGGCTGCGCATTAAAAGCAACTGCACCGAACAAGCGACACCATATGTTGATCCTAAATACTGACGGCTAGTCAAGCTAGCTTCTCCGTAGAGCGACCGGGGCAGTCACAGCGCTGGGCATTTATTCAAATGGTTTTTTTACGGCCACACCTACGGATTCATACCACTTGGCTGAAAAGAACACATTAACAGTAGCTATTCATTTACACGCTGCACATCTTCTCCTAGTTGGTGCATTTCTTAAATGGATGAATCTTTAAAAATAATTAAGGTTCGGGCAGCGACTCAGCTTAGCAGACCCTTTGTTCCGCACGAATGTTGCATAGGAATGGCACTGGCCACCGGGTGGCATTGTGGCTTAGGTGGACCTGACTCGCTCGGAGTATGTGCCATTGAGGACAGGCGAAAGTCGAAGAAAACAGACCTTCTAGAAGAACGCAATAAGAATAGCCATTTTGTTCTCCCAGGTTCCACGCTACAAAGCATGAAGGTTTTTTTTTTTTTTTTTGCATAACACAAAGCTATGCGCAAGCTTCTAGTTATGATGTCCAATGAATAAAATCTTCATAAATGCTATGACTTAACAAATGAACACGACACTGCTATGTTTTAGGAAGGAAAAATAGAAAACATAATATTTCAAGAGAACCACTGGAAAACCAGAACCGAAAGCAAATCATGAGTTTTGTGTTTCTGCCATCTGGTGGGAGACTATAAAGCTAAGTCCTATGCGGCTGTTAAAAATGCGCCGCTGAGAAACCAGAATCGAAAGCAAATGTTGCGTTTTGTGTTTCTGCCGTCTAGTGAAAGACTACAAACCTAGGTCCTATGCGGCTTAAAAAGAACGTGCGAAGTGGGAATCGAACAGCGGCCACCGCGACGCAGGACTAAAGGTGCTCGCTATTCTACCACGCGGCCACGGCTTCCGAGGCTTTGCACAGTGGTACGCTCATCCTTTTATAGATACCACGTGAATTTTCACGACAGTGCTACAAAAAAGGCTTTTGGGAACAGTGTTAGGCCATGTGTGGAGAGTCTAGATAGGCATCGATCGAAAGCTGAGTCTCCGAACTACATACGCTGCACTGGGTATTACGATAGACGCCGTAGTCTAATCACAGACACCGTTCTCGCCTCGAAAATCGAGTACAAATTTTCGTCGTTTCCCAAGGCTTCCATTGCTCAATCTTTAACCGCTGTGGGAACAGAATTCTTACGTTACATAGAGTGATCACTGCATTTGGCTCGTGTGGATTCTCTTCAAGAACACGTCTGTCACCTGCCTTTTTCGATAATCGGCCTGCAGCTTTTGTTATTCGCGAAAAACCCGCTCGTTCCATTGAAAACGCGCTAGCTTCGTGCCGGGGCCGCTTGGGGCGCTAGTTGGTACGTGTCCGCTAAAGCTGGATATGCTCATTCAAGGAAGCACGCCTACCTGCCTAAAGTCAGTTGTGCCGAAGTGACGCGTCAAGGGGCAGCGCCGGCCTCCAGCGGCGGTGACGCCACCCTCGGCGGCTGCACATCAGAAGGGACCTCCGGACGCGTGGTCTCAAAGGTCTCGCCTACCGAGGCCCTCGCATCAAACGCAGCGCTCGCGTGTGTCCAGTGCAAGAGACGCAGCCAGCCAGACGGCGCCGTCAGCGCCTAAGGAACGAGACCCTCGTGATCGCTCCAAAAAAGCTGAAACTCGAGTCACGGCGCCGTTAGAATGGGGTGTAATTAAAAATCTATTCGGAAGTAATCTAACACTGAACTTAGTAAACGAACATCCCTCCGCTCTTCCCTCGATGGAATCTGGCCTCCGCTGACTGGGCACGTTCTAGGAATCCACCTACTTATCACAAGATTTTATAGACAATTTTAGTACAGATCATGCTGTCTCATACTTTACCGCTTTTATCATTGACGCCGCTGAAAAGTTCATTCCTCAAACAAGTGACTCTTCATTCAAAAGACGGGTCGGGTCCCCTGGTCGAAAGACGATTGTAGAGAGCCGCGGAGGAGACAAAATAAAGCTTACGGCAAACTACGTGAATGTCCTACGGCCGAAAATTTTATAAAATTTAAACAGCTTAAATCTCAGGGAAGATAGACGGGACGCCAGGCAAAGAGGGCAAGCTCGCAGAGGTTTCGCTCGGGCATAAATTCGTATCCTCGAGAAGCTAAAGTATGGAACGGGCTGAGAAGGCTAAAGGGACAAGAAATCTATCCGTTGCCCCTACTGAACGATGAAGCGAACAGCTTGGAAGACCAAGCTGACGTTCTTAGCAAACACTTTGAGCGCGTTTCCAGTGTTAACCATTATTCCAGGAACTCCTAAAACACAAACAAGTAGCAGAACGCAAGGCCATCACCCGCAAATGCAGACAGAATGAACCATGTAACCTGTCTTTTAACATTGCCAGGTTGACAGCCTCCTCGACTGCGTATCAGAGCTCTGCACCTGGACCTGACAGGATCATGTACGACATGATTAAACACGTCTCCAGTGATACTCAAATAACTCTACTCGCACTTTTCAACGCGATATGGGCTGCGGGTAGCTCCCCACTGCATGGAAAGAAGCCCTTGTTCCGATTCTGAAAAAAGGCAAAGACCCCACTTTAGTAAAAAGTTACCGCCAGATCGCCCTCACAAGTTGTATTTGTAAACTTATTGAAAAAATGATAAACCGCCGCCTTTCACACTTCCTTGGGTCAAACAAAATTCTTGCTTTATATCAGTGTGGTTTTAGAGAAGGACAATCCACAACCGACCATCTCGTGCGCATCCAAGCAAACATTGGCGATGCCTTTGTACATAAACAATCCTTCTTATCTGTGTTTCTTGATATGGAGAAGGCGCACGATACAACTTGGCGTTACGGAATCCTGTGCGACCTGTCGGTGTTGGGCATCCGAGGCAATATGTTAAACTTCATACAAAGCTACCTACACAACCGCACATTCCGTGTAACAATAGGCAATGCACTGTCGCGTACATTCGTACGGGACACCGGGGTACCCCAGGGAGGCGTGCTCAGTTGCACGCTCTTTGTCGGTAAGATGAACACGGTTCCTACATCATTACCACTAGCTATTTTTCATTCCGTCTACGTAGACGACATACGAATAGGTTTCTAATCCTGCAACCTCACTGTCTGTGAGAGACAAGTACAACAGTGCTTGAACGAAGTTTCCAAGTGCGCAGACGAAAACGGGTTCAAAGTGAACCCCAACAAAAGTTCTTGCGTTCTCTTCACCAGGAAGAGGGGGCTTGCTGCAGATCGCACTCTCCAAATGTATGGGAAACAAATACCTGGGAACAAAGAACACAAGTTTCTAGGGGTTATAGTGGAATGCAGGCTTACTTTCGTTCCACACAAAAAATATCTTAAAGCAAATTGTTTAAAAACAATGAACTTACTTAAAATTATATCCCACACAACATTGGGTAGCGACAGAAAGTGTTTATTGAATCTTTACAAGAGCCTAATTCCGTCACGATTTGAATATGGTGCCGTGCTATATCACTCTGCCGCCTCGAGCGCGCTAAAGATGCTAGATCCCGTCCACCATCCGGGTATCCGTCTGGTCACTGGCGCATTTAGAACAAGCCCCCCGTCGAAATCATATATACGTAGAGTCAGATGAGTGGTCACTCCATTTTCAGAGAACATACATCAGCTTCACCCATTTTCTGAAAGTGCACTCGAATCAGGAACATCCGTGTTCCACAACCGTTGACGACTTGCCGTGTGCAACACTTTTTCGTAATATACCCTCTATGAGACTACCTTTTTCACTGCGTTGGAGAGAACTTAGAGAACCAATGGATGTCCCAATTCTCGAAGATCGCCTAATGTTCCAGCTAAGCTATTACCGCCCTGGGAGCGGCTGGTGATACAATGTGATGTATCCTTTGTAGAGGTCACAAAGCACGCTCCTGGGATCGAAATCGCTATGCATTTCCGTGAACTTCAATTAGTCCTGCTAGTATCTCTCCTCGTGTACTGAAGCGATGGGCTGCGCCCATTTCGCTTTACCTCTACATAATTTACTCAAAGTCCCTTTCAACAGGCACTTTACCCGATGATTGGAAAATTTTCTATGTTGTTCCAGTTCATAAGGGGGGCTAAAAAATATGTAACAAATTACCGGCCCATTTCATTAACATCGATATCATGTAAAATTTTGAACATATCCTATTAAGCACATATTGACCCATCTTACAGTTAATAAGGTTCTGATGAATGAGCTGCACGGTTTTCGCAGGGGCTTTTCTTGTACCATGCAACTTCTAGAGTTCTTTCATGAGTTGGCTTCCAACCTTGACGAGGGTGGGCAAACAGATTGCGTGTTTTTAGATTTTCGAAAGGCCTTCGACACCGTGTCGCACTCCCTTCGCCTCGTAAAACTGCAGAATCTAAATTATGACCAGAATTTACTAACTTGGATAACCAATTACTTGTTCGACAGGCGCCAATGCGTGCTTTTAAACGGGAGGTGTTCATCCTATGTTTCATCAGGCGTGCCTCAAAGCTTTGTCCTTGGACCGCTCTTATTCCTTATTATGATATTTCTGTAGGTGTTCCGTCGCGCATACGTTTGTTTGCCGATGATTGCGCTTGATATCGACGGGTTAGGAACGCAAGTGACGGCGTTTCCTTGCAGGACGATTTGGTTCGTATTACAAGGTGGTGCCAGAAGTGGCAAATGACGTTGAATCCAGAAGTGTGGGCTTACACATCTTACACCATAAATATGTATGGGATTACTATGGAACTAACATGCAAATATACTTGCGTTGTTTTATCGCATTATTGTTCATGGAATGCCAATATTGATTATGTTGTTGGTAAAGCAGCAAAGGCTCTTAACCTTGTCGAGCGGAACCTAAGATGGGCATCCCAGAATTTAAAGAACACAGCCTACCTCACCTGTATTAGACCGATTTTGGAGTACGCATGCCCTGTGTGGGACCCGATGCAGGCCAGGTCTATAGATAAGCTTGAAAAAATTCACAATAGAGCTGCGCGGTTTCTTTTAGGGCGGTACAAGCGGACAGACAACTGTACCGCTATGAAAACAGAATTGAGTTGGGAATCGCTTTCTTTGCGCAGAAAAAAAACTGCGCTTAATTTTTCTCTTTTTGTGTTTTCATGGTAACCCTGGAATTGCTTGTATAAACTACTTTGATGAAACCAATTCCATATCCAGTCGAAATGACCACTGACACAAAGTGAAAGAGTACCGTGTAAGGACAACTATGTTTTACAATTCCCTCTTGTGATAACTATCAGAGATTGTAAGCGGCTGCAAGAGACGCAAGTGTGCAGTATAGATGAAGAAGTATTTTGTTTAATTCTGCAATCATCCTGCTGTAACGCCTTTTTTTGCTAAGCGGGGCACTCACTGAATAAAGAATAAAGAACTTCAATCCAAGTACTCTTGCTCCGAATTTTACACAGACACGTGAAAATCTCATGCTGGCGTACCTTACGCTGCTGTTGGTCCCTATTTTATCTAAATCGGACGTATTGAACCCCCTAACAAGTATCTTCACTGCAGAAGCCTATGCAGTACTATCTGCGGTAAAGCATACAAAGAAATTAAAACTCGACAGAGAAATCATATTCACAGACTTGCTAAATCTTGTAAAAGCGTTAATATCTTTACAAAAGCATGCAAATCCAGTTTTTATTGAACAGGATCTTGTGCAACATTCATTTATCTCGTATAGATGTGATATGCTGGGTTCCTGGCCATATATAGAGGAATCGAAGGTAATGTGATTGCCGACGAAATCGCCAAATGAATAGCATCGCAAGGTATTCGCTCTGCTTCTGTCCCTGCCACAGACATGAATCCTTTCCTAGGAAACAAACTGTGAAATCACTGGCAACGCTTGTGGGATGCTGAAACGAACTATAAGGATCACGTGATTAAGCCGAAGTTAGGTTTCTGGCCCTGAGCTACAAAAAGACGAACAGATGTCTTATTCAGTAGACTTAGAATAGGACGCACATTTGGCACTCATAGCTTTCTCTTGACTGGTAACGAGCCTCCAACCTGTAGTAGATGTGGTGACAGGCTGACCGTCCTCTACGTCTTGCTGGAGTGCCGGGAAGCCGAAAGAAACATGAAGAAACATTTTCCACTTGCACACCGCTATTGTGTCCCTCTTCATCTGGCTATGTTCCTTGGCGAAGAACCGCTTTTTAAGACCAAAGCAGTCATCGCTTTGCGGAATGATGTTGTGCTACATGTTATCAGCCCATTAAATTCGTAGCGCATCCTCTTTCCAGAGGATACCGCTATGATAGTTGTTTTATATAGCACATGAATCTAGGCCCTTCTATTTCAAGGGCTCTGGTGAGGCAGTAGTGCTCTAGCCAATTTTTAGCATCCCACATATTTTGTAAATTGTATGATTCTTTCGCAATGCATGTTAATGCTCATAGTGCACGTCATTACTCATTGCCATAATCTTATTACACGTAGATTCTACGCAATTTGCAGAATCTATTTTAGGCCCCATTACAGCCACGTCACAGCAACTTCACAGAACTCATCTACCCACTGCAAACTCGTTAACACTGACATGACACTCTTTGGCCATACCGCGTCGTCTTAGAGTGCATCGTCATATTTTTAAACTCTCGCTAAAGTTAGCTGAAACACCCTCCATATGTTTGTGATTGTGATAGCTGATCGTGACTGCGACATGTGGTGACGCTGTTGTTGAATACTGATTCACAGCCACACGTTGTAGTGTAGAGCAAGGAAACCACTGGCTGTGGCGTTGTTCGCATTGCTGCTACGCTCGCGCAGTCTATCACATCGACTGATGTGTCCGACCTAATGCTTGCTGGACAATATGCAGGCCCACCGCCGTCGCGGTAATCTACTACCTTCACGAATCGCTGTGCTCTACAATTCAATTGTCTCGTGCTCTACCTGCTCAATCGCTAGCATGTTGCCAGGAGCGGGCGATATGGGTGCCAAGCCTCCAAAGAAGGCTTGGCGGTGGCCGGCAGCTGAATGGCCGGTAGCTTGCACGCACCTACTAGACACCGTGCTGTACCCGCTTAACGGCCCACTTCGCGACGGCTTCTACCAGCACGACCTCGCTGCTGCATCCGTTACTCGCTTCCTGGAAGCAAGGAGTGCTACACTGGCGGACCATTGTCGAACGCGTCTGGGCGGCGATGAAGAAAGGCCTTGCACGTCGGCCGCTGCTCCGGTGTTCCTGTGGGCGGCGTTGCACGCAGAATGGCAGAGATTGGCGGAGTGCTCTACCTTTGCCTGTCTGTCACGCCCAACGGCTGCCGTCCTGGCCGCGAGAGGAGAGCCGACGATGGCGTACTTTATGCCAACGTGTCCGCGACCGAGTCTTATTCCTTTATTTTTCTTCTACAGGTTTACATTCTGGAATAAAGTTTGCTAATCCATCGTGCAGCCGTTCCTTTTACTCAGCGAAGCGGTACGTTACTCGCACGGCATATGGGCCGCATCAGAAGGGCACGCGTCCGCGCGAGCCGCTCGAGCAGACGACGTCGCGGCGGGCGCGGTTCAGCGCGCCTAAAACCCCTGAACACAACAGTCACCACTTCCTCGGAACTTTGCCGCTTTCTCTCTCGCCTGCCACGCCTCCGGAAAGTCGATCCTCCTGTTGGTCGCAGCGCTGTGGTCACGTGCGCGCTTTTTTGGTCCGTAGCTGACGCCGGCGTCATTCCTGGGTATCGAAATCGCGCTTCGGTTGGTTTCTGGCATCGGAGTTTTAGCGGGGAGCGTAGCGCTGGTACCGTTTACGTATTGCGGGGTTGCCTAGCCTATGCTGTGTTTATGGGTGCAACAACCGCGGAGGCTAGCGGAAAAGACTTTTCGTTATTCTATCTGCAAAAAGCAACGAGGCTCGCCAAAAGATTTGGCTGTAGAGGATCGGCCGGGCAAACTTTCAAAATGCGTGAAAATCCGCGCTTTTGTGAGGAAAGTGGCCGCTCATCGGAAGTCACTCGTATTTTTTCGGACGGTTTGGTGAGAAGCACGAGCTTCTGCAGCCTTTCTTCGCACTAAGTAACGTTGGGCGCGGTTGTAGTTGTAAACGTTCACTCGCTGCTACGAAAGCCCTGCTTCGTGTTGTGTGAGCCCCGTCGTTCCCGCTTCTGGTTCGGCAGGCTACATTATGATGTTGTGCTCATTGCTTGGCGCGCTCGTTTCGTTGTAGTTGAACCATTGCTAGGCTTAGACACGAAAGTTTCGCTTCATATGTTAGTTCGACCAGCCGTTCAGTGACGCGTATTGCACACTGAAGTGACGCGCGTTGCTAGACGTATTTCATTTTTTTTTTTTTTAGTTGGACTCCGCTGACGAACTCGAGACTAAAACAGCGGTTCTCATCTTTTGAGACCCGCTGTTCATGCTACTCGCGGTGCAGGTCTAGCTTTTATGTAGCGCGCATCAGTGCATGTATTTGTATTTGCGGGGTTGTTACCAAAGTCGGCAGTTACTGCGCCTAGGCACAGTAACGGCAGCTATATCTTGTGTGCACCATATCTGCGCGCATAATAAATCAGAACGCAGACATCCGCTAAACACAGCCGAATTTTTGCTGGGTTCAAAAATGTCGTGCAAATCTAAGCTGGTTGAAACATTTTTAACGCGGATAGGTCGGGTAAAAGAAACCCCTAACCAAGGGGCGCTCAATGACCCAGACCACTTTCAACGTTCGACGTTGATGAAATTGTTATGGCCACGCGCACGGCAGGCTGACATATCAACAGTTCTTATTTTCGAAATTATTGCTGGCTGACATAACAACAGTTCTTATTTTCGAAATTATTTGTTAAATGTCACGGTGCATATTTTCTTCCGTGCCTTGTATCATATCTCAAAACATTGTGCCATACCAAATCCTAGCTTATTCATCTTAGGATCACTAAACCGAAGGCCAATTTGAAAGCCAAATCCTTGGCAATTACGGCATCAAGAAATTAAGGCCCGATGGATTACCAAGCCTCTTTGCAGTACGAGCAAACGTGCCTTTGACAGATTATAGAAGTTGTACACCACCATCTGTTCTGATATGACCTAGACCCCACGCTTGTGTTTTAAAAAAGCACATACAAAGCGTATGTTGTTACAATATCTCTTGGTGGCGTTGAAGTTCAAATGAAGCTGATGAAATGGCGCCGTTGAAGAAAAAAAGAAACGCACCGTTAGCTCGCTTGCGCACACCACCTGCAGTCGACGTGATCGTAGTGGAAGGAGCTTGGATAAAGCAGTGCAGCGTGGATACCGGTAGGTATTCGGGTAACACTTATTGATGAACCTCTCCTGTCATAAACGCAACAACCAGATCCTTCAAAGGGGCGAACGTTGGAAGCTCGCTGTGGCAGGCCGTGGTGCCGCCACCGTCGGCGCCCGGGAGCAGCCGAGTGAAGGAGCGCCGGCATAACAGGAGGGGAGATGTCGTTACTCTTCGATCATTTAGGGGTTTTACGCGCACCACGCTTGCAGCACCCCTGGCGTTGCGCAGAAGCCACGGTCTAAGGGGTAACCACAGTCCCGCGCTCATTGGAAACCGGAAGCAGTACGGCTACGCTCAAAGCGCTCTCATGTTCGCGGTGTTGGGGGCGAGGAGTTACGGAGTCGCCATCTGTCGGAAGTGCGTCCCTTGCCTAGTATGAAGATTCACGCGGTGCGCTCCTCATAGGTTTGGCTTACGGCGCTCAATAATAACACGACGCGGCAGCCCTGCTGGACATATCTGTAAGTACTCTCAAAACGAGGGAAGTTTTTGACTGTCAAAATAATAATCTTGGGCAAACTGAAAGCATAGAATCGTCTACAGACGCTATATCTTTACCGAATATGTACAGTGAGCACTGTTATGGTTGGGGGTTCAATCCCATCGCTCGTGATCTGTTGTCAAGATTGGAGTCGGGCATGAATTAGTAGGTAGCTGGCCCATGTCGTCGTCCAACTTATCCACGCTGAGGACGTTGATGAAGGGAAGGACTGCTTCTCACCGAGAACGAGGAATAAGGGTTTATTTACAGTATTGATATCAGTCTAACATGACTGTATGAGAAAGTACATCAGTCTAACATGACTGCTTGAGAGAGAGTGTGCTGAGCAGCCGCACAACAGCGGTTTTTAAACACTCGGTCCTCTCCCAAATACAAGGTGACGCGAACGTTCGTTCACTCATTTTAAACAGGCCGCCTCTCTCCTGGACGGGTTACACACACACACGCATACACACAGGTGCGATGGTCCGGAGCCGACGTCAGAGGGGCTTCGTAGAACTCGGAGCCGTTGCGGGTAGTGCGTTGTCTTGCGTCTTGGTCGGTGCGTGGGAAGGAGCCTGCGTCGGCGTTCCCGCGTCAACTCCCCCACTGTAGCAGATCAGGTCGGCGTTGTGCTGTTGCGCACAAAGCCTGCTTCGTCGAACTCCTTCAGTCACAACGGCGATGAGGCTAGAGCGCAACGGTGACGGTTTCAGCACAAAGCCTGCTTCGTCGAACGCATCCTAGCTGAAGCGATGGAGAGTGGAGGATGCGCGTATTGTTCATGACGCAAAGTCGACTTAGTCACGCCGAGGCTAGAGGTTGGCGTCGGAATTCCGAGATGAGGTTGCCACCACTGGCGTATATGGCTGGCAAACTTGCACTGCAGCTGGCCGTTCTTAACAGCGCCTCCATGGCCCGGAAAATCTCGACTGTCTAGCGCAGATAACCGCTGGGCAGGAAGAGAACGGCTGGTGGCCAGGGGGTGATCTCTTGGCTCGCAGTAACCACTTGTGCAAGGATGTCACCGCCCCAAAACATCCAACAAGGACAGGCAACTGCAAAATAAACCTCACAACACGGCTCTGCGCCGAGATGACGTACAGTGGCCCGCACTTCAGACCCGCTAGGCTTCAAAATAAAAAAGAAAAGAAAAGTGCACAAACAAGAAAGGCTGCATTTCGCTATGCCAATTTCTGAAGGAATTTCGTGCTGACAAATTCAGCAATCATGGAGGGAATCCTGCTAAATGAGAGGGGATCTTCTTGGCTTAATAAAATTAACACTAGTAACTCTAAAATTGAGGCGGGACCCTCAAACGCAGAATTCAAATTAGCCTGCTCAAACCATCCGCATTGCTATGCAACTTTCCCTTTTTATATCTAACGGAGAAGTTGTACTCTTGGAGAGTGAGGCTCCATCGGAGCAAGCGGCCATTTTTGTTTGACATTTGATTGAGCCACGTCAGAGGACAGTGGTCGGTCTCGAAGATGAACTTCGCTCCGTACAAGTAACACGACAACTTCTGGGCGGGCCAAACTAAACAAGCGCATTCCTTCTGAGAAGCGCTGTAGGCTTCCTCTCTTACATTTAGTTTACGGCTGGCATAGAGGATAGGACGCTCCTCGTTATCCTCGCCGACCTGACTAAGTACCACGGCCATACCTCTGTCGCTTGCGTCGCATTGAACTATGAATTCCTTTGTGTAGTCTGGCGCGCGAAGCACAGGACGAGAAACCAATAGCGTTTTCAAACTTTGGAAAGCGTTCTCTTTGTCTTTATCCCAGTGTACGCTACTCGGTGCTCCCTTTCGGAGGGCGTCTGTTAATGGACTGGCCGTTTGCGAGTAATTCGGAATGTACCGTTGATAGTACCCCACAAGTCCCAAAAATGAAAGAAGGTCTGTTTTCGTGCGTGGCTGAGAAAATTGTCGAATCGTAGCTATTTTCAGCTCGGCCGGCCGTCTCGTGCCTTGGCCGACAACATGGCCCATATAAGTAACCTGTGAACAACCAAATCTACACTTTTCCGCTTTCATCGTTAAGCCGGCTTCCCTCAACCGTGGGAACACCTGTTTGAGGTGCGATACGTGTTGTTCCCAGCTGTCCAAAAAAATTGCTACATCATCCAGATATGGCAGGGCAAGCTCCTGCAAGTCTTTTAGGACAATATCCATTAACTTAGAGAAGCTAAACGGCACGTTCTTCAGCCCGAAGCTGAGTGCGAGAGGGCGAAAAGTGCCTACAGGTGAGATGAATGCGGCATAGCGGCTGGCACTTTCTGAAAGGGGAACTTGCCAGTACCCCCGCACGAGATCTATAGTTGAAATGTATTTAGCAGCGCTAACTCTTTCAATTCGTTCCTCAATGTTGGGTATCGGGTACAGCTGATCCCTAGTGATGGCATTTAACTTCATGTAGTCGACACACGGACGAGGCTCCTTGTTAGGGGTTTCTACCAGTATTAGCCGTGACGTGTAGTCACTCTCAGCGGGCTCGATAACTCCCAACTCTAGCATGCGCTGTATCTCTGCCTCCATAATCTCTCTCTGTCTGGAGACACACTGTAAGGCTTTCATCTTACTGGTTCGGTTGATGTCAGCTCTATTTTATGCGTTATTAGTTCGGTACTATTCGCCCGATCGCTGAACCTGTCGATATATTCCCCTAACACCCCTTTTAGCTCATCTAGCTCCTCGGGTATTAGAGCGTGCGAGCTTACCGAGTGTTCTACTACTTCTTCTAGGCCGATTTCAGAGTTGGAGGTCGCCCTATACTCCTTAAACTTGGTACTAGGGCCATCCCGCTTTTTGATGGTATAGTTAACGACTCCGCTCCGCTCTATATACGGCTTCATCAAATTGCAGTGATATATCCTCACCTCCTTCCTGCGACCGGGCATTTTCAGAGCATAGTTAGTATCTGAAAGTTTATGCAACACTTTAACGGGCCCGTCCCAGTGAACTTCGAGCTTGTTCTTTCTTGAAGGTTTGAGGATCATTACCTGGTCTCCGGCGTTAAACGTACGAAGCCTCGCATTCTTGTCGTAATAGAATTTGGCGTTCTTTTGAGCTACTCCCATGTTCTTTCCGACTAGTTCTTGGGTTGCGCTTGCCGTTCCAGCAATTTTAGCACGTATTCAACAACTGTTGGACTCTCCCCTCTTTCCTCCCACATCTCTCTCAACATTCTTAGTGGAGAACGGAGTGTCCTCCCATACACTAGTTCTGCTGGCGAGAACCTTGTCGCTTCATGTGGAACAGTTCGCAAAGCGAACAAAGTTGCCGGCAGACAGTTCTCCCAGTCCTTGTGCTCGTAACAGAGCGCACGCAAAACTCGCTTAAGCACCGAATACCACCTCTGTACACTGTTCGACTGAGGGTGATAGACAGAACTGTGTATTAACTTTACCCCGCACTTTTGCAAGAATGTGGAAGTCAGTGCGCTCGTGAATACTGACCCTTGATCTGCCTGAATTTCGGCTGGAAACCCAACTCGTGCAAACACTGTCAAAAGCGCGTCTACTACTTCGGTGGAGCTGAGCTCTGTCAGAGGGATTGCTTCTGGAAACTTTGTAGTCGGACACAGCATGGTAAACAAGTACCTGTAGCCCGATTTTGTTTTTGGAAGAGGCCCTACCGCGTCTATTACAAGTCGTCTGAAAGGCTCTGTTATTAAGGGCACTACCTTCAGTGGAGCTTTCCTGGTTTACCAGAGCGCTGGCAGGTGTCGCATGAACTTACAAAGTTTCCTACGTCTTTGAAACAGCCAGGCCAGTAGTCCATAAGCAATCTTTCCTTTGATTTGTTTATGCCTAGGTGGCCATACCACCCATTTCCATGACAGAGACTCAAAAGGTCCTCTCTATACTTAGTAGGTACGACTAACTGATCTAAAATCCTACCCTTTCTATCTCTGTAGTGCCGATACAACAATCCTCCTCTCTCATGTATCGTCACGTTGTGCCTAGAAATGCCTTCTTTGGCTGTGTGATGTAATTTGGCTAAGCTCTCATCATTCTTTTGCTCGGCTGCCAATGACTCTCTATCCACACGTAAGAGCTTATCAAAGTTCTTTGAGGCCGGTGATAATAACCACCCTGTCTCGCTTGTGAGTGCGTCAGCTTGCTAGTCCTGCAGGCTTGAACTTGGACACCCTAGTGATACGCTCTCAATGAGCTGGTCAGCTGGCACGCCCTCCTCGAATGATTTTCCATCCCTCGAGCCTAGCTCGGATTCGGGTATGGAAGTTATCCCCTTTTCTGCTTCCGCTGGAGCAGCTTGTGCCTCTTCAGCCGAAAGCGGCGCGATTTTACGGGCTCGGCCTCGCGTCAATGCCTGTACTATGCCCTCTCCCAGTTTAAGCCCTTTGTCACGCAGTAACTGATTCGAAGGATTCGAAAAGATGTAAGGGTACTGTAGTGACAAAAATTTGGAAACTGCAGCCTCAGTCTCTAGCTCCCCGAATAGCCCACTGATTTTGACTTTGGCCATGGGCAGACGTACGCTGTGTTCTTCTACAACCTGTTTGATCAATGCTACTACTCCGGTGAAGTCATCTACCGTCACGTAAGACGGATGGACAATGTCCATCGTGGCGGCACTGTCTCTTAGCACTCGGCATGGTTTGCCATTAACTTGCAGGTCGTGAAGATAGGGGCTTAAAAGTTCCATATTCTCGTCTTTTTCCTCTACGTAGGAAAAAACTACGCTAGGCTTCACGCAGTTTACAGCTATATGTCCCAGTTTGTGACATGTATAACAGCGGATCGCCCTAAAAGATTCGAATTTTCTTTTCTGTTCCTTTTGTGCGGTTTCCCCGTTAAGTTTCTCCTCGCTCTTTTCTGCGGGCTTTTCCTCCACGTCTACAGGCTCCGATTGTCTAGTCTGCGAACCCTTTTTGAACGGAAATGGTTTCCTCGGTCCATTTCGACCGTCCCAATTTCCGTCCTCGGCGTTCAACTTTCTACGGGTTGCGTACTCTTCGGCTAATTCAGCCGCCCTTTCCACAGTGTTTACATTCCCCCTGTCTTGCACAAACAGTTTCACAGCTTGGGGGATGGTTTTGTAAAACTGCTCTAGACACATGCATGCTGTGATCACGTCTCTGCTGTCGTACGCTTCCGCGCTTTTCAGCCACTGGACTAGGTTGGCCTTTAAGCTATATGCAAACTCCGGATACCCCTCGCTGTCTTTCTTGCCTGTGCTTCTAAACCTTTGCCGAAAAGCTTCGGCTGAAAGGCGGTATTTCTTCAGGAGACTAGCCTTAACTTTTGCATAATCATATGCATCCTGTGCACTCAGTCTGGCGATTACTTCCGCCGCCTCACACGGCAACATAGACAGCAACTGCTGTGGCCATGTACTCGGGCCGAAGTTCATGTTCTCGCAAGTCCTTTCAATATTGCTTAGGAACAAACCTATGTCGGTCCCGACCTCAAATGGCTTTAATAGCCTGTCCATGCGGTACGATTCTGCCTCACTTGATCGTCCCAGAACGCCTTCACTTCGTTGAGACAACTCCAAACGTTTGCTTTCAAGTTCAAGTTGCATTTTTTTTAACTGGCTATCTTTATCGCGTTCCTCTCTCTCTTGTTCTTTTCTCTCTCTTTCTTCTCTCTTTTTCAGAAGTCCAAACCCCATTTCAGTTTCTTCCTTACTGGCCTGTTCGGAAATTAGGTGGAATAATTCCAATTTTAGCATTTCCTTGCGTACATCTAGGCCCAGTTCCTCAACAACAATCAACAACTCGTCTCTCAGCAGTGTCCTTAAGTCCATGATTGCTGCTTTACTGCCTTGATCCTGCTCTCTAAATCTAGCTAGGAAAACACACCCTAGCTAACACTCAACAATGTAGCTTCCCTACTGTTCTAAACAGAACAACCACAAAATGAAGCCTAGAGAGTAAAAGCAAGAACCAAGCACTCACCGCAGTCGCAGCACCACGTCGCAAAGTCCATCTCACCGCTGTCAGCCAGTTGTTATGATTCGGGGTTCAATCCCATCGCTCGTGGTCCGTTGTCAAGATTGGAGTCGGGCATGAATTAATAGGTAGCTGGCCCATGCCGTCGTCCAACTTATCCACGCTGAGGACGTTGATGAAGGGAATGACTGCTTCTCACCGAGAACGAGGAATAAGGGTATATTTAGAGTATTTATATCAGTCTAACGTGATTGCTTAAAAAAGTACATCAGTCTAACATGACTGCTTGAGAGAGAGTGTGCTGAGCAGCCGCACAACAGCGGTTTTTAAACACTCGGTCCTCTCCCGATAAAAGGTGATGCGAACGTTCGTTCACTCATTTTAAACAGGCCGCCTCTCTCCTGGACGGGTTACACACACACACGCATACACACAGGTGCGATGGTCCGGAGCCGACATCAGAGGGGCTTCGTAGAACTCGGAGCCGTTCCGGGTAGCGCGTTGTCTTGCGTCTTGGTCGGCGCGGGGGAAGGAGCCTGCGTCGGCGTTCCCACGTTAACTCCCCCACCCGTAGCAGATCAGGTCGGCGTTGTGCTGTTGCGCACAAAGCCTGCTTCGTCGAACTCCTTCAGTCACAACAAAGATGAGGCTAAAGCGCAACGGTGACGGTCTCAGCACAAAGCCTGCTTCGTCGAACGCATCCTAGCTGAAGCGACGGAGAGTGGAGGATGCGCGTATTGTTCATGACGCAAAGTCGACTTAGTCACGCCGAGGCTAGAGGTTGGCGTCGGAATTCCGAGATGAGGTTGCCACCACTGGCGTATATGGCTGGCAAACTTGCACTGCAGCTGGCCGTTCTTAACAGCACCACTGCCCGCAATCGCCACGATGGACTCTCCCGAACCGGCTTCTTTTGTGAAAGGTAGGCAGACGCTGAGAGTAAACTATGTGAAATATGTTCCTATAATGGGCTGTTTGTATAACCGAATGGAGCATATCAGAATGAAGCGTCAACGCAGCGATTGCACGAATTCGCATCGACCGACTGCGCGTCTGCACGCATGTCCGTGCACAATGTTTTCCTTTCGCTGGGGGCGCGTTTTCGCAGAGTATGAGCATTTTACAGTACACAAGCAACCATTGTTGCGTGGACGCTATCAGAGCTGTTCAAAAATAATTTCGTTATAGAGACTTCGATGCCAATCACGGCGACTGTGATGTGCCGTCGCAAGGATTGAATTTTTTTTTCTTGTAATTTCTTGGTCGTTTCAGTATTATTTCTCAAGTTGCGTCGCACTGTATGTTCATCGGTCTTCTCAGCATGCGATTTCCCGCTGCTTCTTTTTCGTAGCCCACTACATTAATTTATAACACAAACATGACCATGTGTCATGCCTTCTTCTAATGTGCTTCTTACAATTCTCTTTCCATTCTCGTGAACTTCACAGAATCTAGCATCAACAAGTTCGTAGACCAAATAAAGCGTCATGACATTTGCGGGACAGCGGGCGAGCGCCTGAGTGCGCGTTTTCTGCTACTCACCGAACATCGCAGTCCCGACGCCGTAGCAGAAATCTTCTGCGCGTCTGTGCTTGCTGCATGCCCGAGTTCTAGCCGATGGCTGTTTGTCGGTTCTAAGTTTCGCGAGCCAAGGTTCACGCAGCTTCTTGTCCTACGGCTACGTGTGAATAAGGCTGACACCAGGCTCCATTGCGTACGTCCGGTACTGCGGCACCGAGCAGTAGCCTACTATGCTGCACGTCTCAAAAAGCAGCCACTGCCTATTATAGTACTTTCAAGTGCTGTGCAGATACCCAAAGCGGGAAAACATCACCACTTAACCAGAACCACAGCGTAGGTGGGACTTCAAAATTTTGTTTTCAGCTCGCTTCGGCGCTTCCGAAGCAGCCGACGCGGCCGCTGTGTCCACGTGATCCCTCATTCCACGTCACGCCGATGGTGGCGCCAGCTTTTCCAGTGGTGGAGCTCGCCCCCAATACAACGATGCAACACATTGCCTCCGGCGCTGCATGCTTGGAGGAAGGAAAACACTAGGAGGGAACGTCGCGTGACAATCTTGAAGCCTAGTCAATAAAAATTGAGAAGATGGGGTGATGGGAAATAGGCCCTCACGTTATAGGCAAGCGGTAGGTTTAGTTGGCTCGCTTTGGTTGCGTCTGCTACGGGGCTTTTGGAATGTGCGCACATAGTCGGCGTGGAAAACGCACTCCCAGGTTGAGTGAAAGAATTCAAGTGCGTGAAGCAGTCGAGTCTGTGTTACGTCAGTCAGGTAAACCACCGAAGCACCACACGGCTCGCCGCTGAAGCAAGCAGCAGACAGGCGCCAATGGTGTGGCGAGTGAAGGCGTCGGCATTATGTCCAACAACCCGCGACAGCCACCTCAAGGAAAACTGGTCGCGTTTCGGGGCGGTTTCAAGGAAACAAGGAAACATTTCGTCCTGCAAAACTTGTGAAGGCAACCAAGCCGCCCTTCCGATTTGTCGCGTTTGGTGGCATCTTCTGGGAAATAATAAGATGTCTTTCGCCCCTGCAAAGATGTGCAGGCGCTCAAGCGAGCGTCCAGGGTCCACAGCGACTGCTTTTCCGTGTGAAAAGAATTCTTTCCATCTTGTACCTAATGATGGCCGGGTGAGCCGCGGACTCCGAGCATACTTGAGGCTGTGCCGGCCCGCTGTTATGGTAGACGGTCCCAGTCGACACTGTCATTCTGCTCAATGCCTTCTGCGTCTCAACACTCCGACGAGAACTCAAAAGGCACGTCCCACCAGCGTAGGGACGACGCGCCGCACAATCTTACAAAATATTGCACGTAAATCACAAGAAATGGCGAGGACTTCGGCGTTTAGATTTCAGGGTAATCCTGTTTATTTATTTCCACAACAAAAGAAGCACAGCAGTATCTTTTACTAAGCAAACACGCGACAAATAACTATCCTGTGAAAGATCTTGTCTCATCCCATATATGTGCTAGACAGCGGAACAAAAATTAGCAAGAAAATACGCACCGGAGTTTCAGGTACTGTTGCGTACTTCAGCGTAGCGTATCGTACTGCTGCCATGTTGTAGCGACACCTGCCTATCGAAGCTCGACCGACGTTACTATTAGGTAGCGTGGCGTTGTCGGCGGGCTGCAGGCATCCGGTAGACCATGGCGACCGGGCAAGGACGAGACAATTTCTAGTGCGAAACTTGCACGGTTTATTCAAAGGTTTATTCAAAATTACATTTCGGAGCTCCTTAAATAACCTCTCTACAATCGTGGGAGGGATCTTCCTTCCGGCGACGTCACGTGACCGGCACAGAAAGAGGGCCCCTCCTTCTCTGGTTATACCGAGTCTGCTGCAAGGAGGATGGCGTTTGTCCGTCTCTTTTACGCGTTGCTGGTTCGTGGAAGTTCGCCTTTAGAGTTTGGCTGTTCGAGGAAAGGGTCCCTCTAAAGTCGCACGCACGCACGCACGCACACACACACACACACACACACACGCGCGCACACACACACACACACACACACACACACACACACACACACACACACACACACACACACACACACACACACACACACACACACATTCACGCGCGCGCGCGCGCGCGCACGCACGCACGCACGCACGCACACACATGCACGCACGCACGCACGCGCACACACACACACACACACACACACACACACACACACAGACAAAAGAGGCCTGTAAACATTGCGGGGCATCCGCCAGACCGGCAGACGCGCTAGATGGTCATGGCGCATTAGGAAGGCACGCTTCATTTCGACGAGGCCTGGTAGGTGAAGGTCGGGTGAGAGGAAGTTCTTTCTGCACGAGGTGCGGGATGCCAACCCTGGCAGGAGAAGTCACGCCTCATTTCGACGAAGAAGGTCGGGTGAGAAAGTCCTTTCTGTACGAGGTGCAGGACGCCAACCGTAACAGTACACAACAGCTGATTTGACGAAACAATAGACCATGCTCGGGCCGGCATACTCTGCACGGTTTTCGAGGTGAGAGCGCCGACTTACTGCGGTGGTAAGAGCAAGTGACGCTTTGAAATTTGTGTTGCCGCGAGTCTGGCCCCCCAGTCTTTCTCCACGTTTCAAGGCAACGCGGCTGAAGCGAAGAACGACGCTCCTGGTAGCAGCAACCCACGCGTTGTACTTCCTACGCGCCTCCGTGTCTTTGACGGCAGGCGCCGCTAAGCCACTAGTCGTTACCACGTACCAAACAAACACGAGTGGTCCGAAAACAATGTGGACATATTCCTACCCGAAAGGCACCGCGCACAAGGTCCCGGCGAGCGGGAGGGGCGGCTTCAGACTAAGTTGGCTTGCCGAGGCTAGCAGAATCACGTGATGCTCCCTCCTAGTCTTTTTCCTTCCTCCATGGCTGCATGTAACGCGACCACGCGCTCCAAGGGTATCGTTTCAATCCATCAGCTATGTATGTACAGTGAAACCTCGTTACTACGAACACCACTTTAACGAACTTTCATAAATCCCCTGCTGGCTTTTTATAGTTTCAGCGTAAAAATATTTCAGTATGATTAGCCTAGTGATCGTTATTCAGTTTCCCTGTGGTGTTAACAACGCCTCAGTACTACGAGCTAATATACCGAAATCTGGGGGTTCTTACATTTCCGTGTATCCACGGCATCCGAAACAGCAGGCTAGCAGACGACAAGGCGCAGAGAGCCGACGTCGCGGCGCATGGGTTCAGAAAACGTGAGACGGCACCCGAGAAAAAAGAACGCGGGCGAGCGGAGGCGACGACGCATGAGCTTTTGCGAGCGCATGCTCCGCCCAGAAAAGTGTCGCCTAGCAACTGAGGCGCGTCTCTTCCTTCTTTCGTCCGCATTTCGGCCGCGGCCCTTTTTCTTACGCGCTTCTTTCTGCGGCCCTACTAGCTGCGCGCGGTTAAACCTCCGTACTCGCGGGGATGCCACAGGGTCGCGAAACTAGCGGTGTCGTTTACGCGCTCTTGTTCAGGTGGCCCCCTCGAGCGAGACAGTGGCGGTGTCCACGGGCAAGAAATGCGAAAAACAAACAAAAAGCAAGAAACGCTTTGGAGGCGGCATGGAGCTATCTTGTTGTGGGTAGTTTTCTCGGCGTCATCGTCTGTTTAGCGACTCTTATATGCCGTGGTTCGGTGGTGCGTGGCGGCGATGTCGATGGAAAATAGCAACAGCGCCCGCTGAGAGCAAACCCCGACGTTCTCGTGGATAGCTCATATGCTGTCAGCTTATTAACGCGGAATGGCGGTGATGAGTTGATGGGCAGAATGGTTAATTTTGGGGCTTTCGCTCTAACGATGTTTCAGAATAACGAAAATTTGCCGCGGTCCCCTGAATTCGTTATATCGAGATTGCACTGCATGTATTTATGTACGTAGACTTAGTCCTGAATTGCCGCAATCGCCAAGCCTCACAACATACAACCGCCTTCCAGTACACCGCCACAAAGATGGTGCCCATCGTTACCAAATGACCAAGCGTGTTAATGTACCCTATTAGGCACTTATTAATAACGTTGTTCAATTACCAATTATTGCTGTGGCTCAATGAAACCATTAGGTAATATTTTGTCTCCTGAACTATGAATATTCGCGTTTATGCTAAGCGAGTGACTGATATCTTGCTCTAGAATTCCTGCTGAAGCCCTGTGTACAATTATGTTGACACAAATAGGTAGTAGCATGGCAAACGTTTTGCTCGGATAACTTGTCGACGCATCATCAAAATTTCTGTCACTAGCACGCAAGTATTTTCACTACGGGGTGGTCGTGCGGTGCATTCTTTAATACGTGCACTGTGGGTTAGATATATACGGTGTGAAGAGATTGTGCGATGACAGTACGTGTTTCAGAGACTGTTGCAACGCAGGTACCAATCTTCTCGGCAGTTTATGACCCAAAAGCAAAATATTGCATCTTTTTGTTCACTTGTGCATACTATAACAGGACGATGCGATTCCAGGGAACTCATGGCTTGTTGATATGAGTACGCGAGGCCTAATGTCCTACTGAGTTCCCTGTTGGGATGTCGTTATATGGCAGTAGTTGGATCGGATGGTATGGAGCGCCCCGGGAGGCATTGGTTGAAGATGTTTTCGCCACGTGTGACTGCAAGTGGGAGGCAATCGTGAACAGGCGTTTCAATTCTCATGACATTAAAATGCTGTTGCGTTGCTGAGGCTATGAACGAGATTCAACGCGGGGCTGGTTTCTCGTATGTGAGGAGGTGTCATTCTTGCAGCACTACTCTAAGCAAACAGGTGAACAAGGCAGGTCTCGACGGGAAACGCGAGCCCTGGGAAAGGAGGAAGCTCACCGCCCGTAGCGTGCATGGTGTTAGGAATGGCCGTACGGGGTGGCAACGTGCCAGCTATTTCAGCCCGCTGCACGTGTTCCAATCGAAGCAGACGGGGCGCACTTCAGAGAACTGCGGATAACCGGCCGTCACGTGGCGCGGGGTCAGCTCCGGAATGTGGTGCTCGCCACCCTTGACGGAGCAGAGTTCTACGAAGCCCTCTGACGTCGGCTCCGGACCTTTACACCTGTGTGTGTGTGCAACACGAGCATGTGAGCCCGCCTTCTCCAAAAGGGCGCGTCATCTTCGGTGACGTCGAACGATGACTGGACAAACGCTTCCGTTCGCTTGGAATCAAGGGGGGGGGGGGGGGGGGGGAGAGCTTATAAGCAGTGCTCGTCGTCGGGAGCTGTGTGCTCGTTGTGTGCTCGTTTTCGTGCTCGTCGTCGTGAGCTGCGTGCTCGTTGTCATGCTCGAAATGTACTCGTGAGCTGTGTGCTCGTAAGCTGTTTGCTGTATGCGTCGTCTTGCGTGCCCCATTTGGGAGTCACGCTAGACTGTCGATGTATCTTGTTCAAAATGTTAATATGTAAATAAATCCTGTTCACCGAGTTCCTCTCTACGACCTTCAACTCCTTCAATTGGTGGCAGCGGTGAGATCGTCCGACGAATCTAATAATGGATGGCCGAGAGCAGCGTGACCACCATCGCCACGCTGGGCGCAAATGGCGGGGAAAGACACGCAATGTTCAAGCCCGCCAAGGTGTACAGTTTCCATGGATTCTCGCCGCGAGAAGCAAACCACGTGAGATGGATGTGTGAACCAACAGCAGACAACAACGGTTTTCGGCAACACAAATACCGCTCGTTTCTCGTCACGAGAGGCTGTTGAGCGGCACGAACGCGGTCATTTGTGGGCAACGCCGCAGGCGAGCTGGTCATTGCAAGCAGTGACCGTTTAACCTGACTCCTGGTTCTCCACTGCTCTGGGACTCCTTGCTGCTGACCAATGCAGTGAGCCTTCCGAGGGGATCTGAAACGGACTGCAAGCAGCTGGGTGAAAAAGCCCCGACAGAAGGCGATTGTCGCGTCAAGTCCCTGCAAGAATCTACAGGGGCTTTTTTTTAGACCTTGCAGGGTTTTTTTTTTATAAAAGAAAGTAATGAGCGCAGGGAGGCTAGCCTTTTTCAAGACGAGTTTCTATAGGCGAGGTGTGCATACTTTGCCGCTATTCATGTGAGCTTAGACTATTTAACAAAAATTGATAAACTTTCTTTTAGTGCCTTTGGGGCAGTTGTCTAAATTCTAAATGGCAAATTCGGAGGGAGTAACATTTTGACGCGCACTCATCTTTTAAAAATCTTGAAAATTGCGCATAATTCGAGATATTCACCACGTAATTGCAAAGCTCAATCGAGGCAATATCGAGACTGAGCGCGTCGCACGGCCTGCCAAGCTTCAACGATGGAGAGCATGCCGTGGCAGATGCCGACGCACAGCCAAAGCGGGACGCAATCAGCGGCCGCCGCGACTGGCCAAGACGTTTGGCTTCAGATTTCCTCACGCGTTCGATGTGACTGCGGAGCCGCCTTTGCAGCGCGACACTGGGCTTCGATATTGCCGGGATTTGCCGTTGAAATGCGGTGATAAATATCCTGAATCAGGTGCGACTTTCAAGATTTAAGAAAAGATCGGCATGCGCGTTATCAGCATGACATAACATTCCCGACAGGAAAGTAGCGAGCGCGGCGTTTTCAAGAAAGGAAACGCAATCAAGGCAGATGGCGATTATTGTTGTTTGGCAGATATACAGCCTAAAGGGTGTAACTTTGTCTGAGAGTGAATGCTCTTCAAAATGGTTGCACCCTTTTGGACTTGTCCTGCAGCGATAACTCAGCGCCCGCTATTTCCTGTCCAGAATGCTGCGTCGTGCTGATAACGCGCAAACCACTCGTGAGATGAAAGTATCGGGATCGGAATGCAGGCAAGACAGGTGACGATTATTGTTGGGGGACAAGACACGACCCAATGGGTGTAACCTTTTTGAAGACTGTGGGAACTGGCATGCAAAAATGTCCCATTTACTGCGCTAGTAGCCTTCCTATATAAAAAAATTCAAGGAGACCAACACTCTTAGCAAAAATTAGCCGAGATTGAAGTTTTAACCGCTCATGCGCTTTGAAAGCTGCCTTGCACTAAAGGGACCTGGCATGCTGGAGTAAAATGCGCTACATTGAGTCGTTTAATTGCCGCCTCTGATTTGAAACATAGTCGAAGGATGTCATTAGCCGACTTTACGACGTGCGGAGTTTTAGATCACGTGAATAGAAGCCATTAACAGGGAAACCACATGATCGACAACCTCGATCACGTGAATAAATGTTCCCCGATCCCTCACAAGCTCCACCCCTTCGAGAATTTATTCGGTCACATCCGCTGTGGCACAGGCGCCGAAATGTTGCTGTGTTGAATTTAGCGAGGGTTGAAGAGAAGTACGGCAGCGCGGATTCCGCAATTTATAAGTGTCAGCTGTGCATGGCTGTGTTTATTTGTTTACGCGTGGATGCAACCAGTTTCGCTTCCGCCAAAGTACCCGTAGCACGCCGTCCACCGAGACGTTTTGTCGTCTTTGTTTCCTACGCTACGAGGAAATAAGGTTCCGCCTATTCAAGATGAAGTGAAATATTCTCCAAATCACGACACTTGGCGCCATAACCGCTGAGTTCGCAGGAATCACTCACGAATAACCGCAAAACTTGGCGAAATAGAAGTAGTCCGACTATGCTGCCCATTAACTTAACGCGAATGAAAAACAATCACGTTTTTACATGCAAAAGCACGGTCAGCAAAGGAGAGTAAATTTTTAATCCGACTGGTATGTAGTATAAAAAGCCCAGAAACGGGAATGCGATACGGGGCGAGCGGTTTATTTATTTATTTATTTATTTATTTATTTATTTATTTAAGATACTTTCAAGGCCCGAATGCATTACAGAAAGGAGTGGGTGAACATAACAAAACATTTGTGCAATGTACAAATACATATTTAACGTGGCGTTTCATGAATGCTGGTTTTGAAGGTGTCGGTATCCAGGATGGCTGCAACGGTGGCGGGAAGGTGGTTCCAATCTTTGCTTGTGCTAGGGATGAATGCATTAGTACAAAGTTTAGTACGTGAAGACGGCACACCAACTTTGAAACTGTGATCAGAGCAAGATGATACGTATGACGGTTCGGTGATAAGCTGTTCTTTCAACAAAGGATTGTGGTGGTAGATTTTATGGAATAGCGAAAGGCGGAAGCATCTACGACGGAAAGAAAGTTCTGGCAAGTTAAGTGTTGTCTTCATTGAGGTAACGCTAGCATGTCGGAAGTAGTTTGATAAAATGAAACGCGCTGTACGATTTCGAATGGCTTCTATGCTGTTTATGAGTGTAATGTTAGCCGGGTCCCAAATGGCGCATGCGTATTCTAGTTTGGAACGAACTATTGTTTTGTACAGAGTTAGTTTCAGTGACGATGGTGCGGATGAGAAGTTTCGGCGCAAATAGCCCAACATGCGATTGGCATTGCTACATATAATGTCGACATGCATGTGCCAGGAAAGGTTGCTGGTGATGTGAACTGAGAGAGGGCTATTATTTAGGAAATATGTATGCAGATTAGTAGTACAGGTACGCTGTGATACCCGCATGCATTTACATGTGCTTAAGTTAAGCTTCATAGAACACTTGTCACACCATAAGAGAACGTTATTAATATCGTCGTGAAGTTTACGAGAATCATTGAGGCCATTAATTTTATGATATATAACGCAGTCATCAGCAAAACGCCTAATAGTCGAAAATTTCACACAGGAAGCAAGATCAATAATATAGATTAGAGAAAGTAGAGGACCGAGAACCGACCCTTGCGGCACTCCTGACGTTACCGCGAGGGGCGCACACGACGAATTGTTCGCGATTACGTATTGTGTTCTATTAGCGAGAAAGTTTTTAATCCAGTCCAGTACTAGCGGGTCAATGTCATGAAGACTAAGTTTATACATTAGTAGGTTATGGGATACGGTATCGAAGGCTTTAGCAAAATCGGTAAAGATGCAATCGGTGTCAAATCCTTAGTCGGTGTTAGAAAAGAGGTCGTTAGTAAAGCAAGCTAGTTGCGTTTCGCAGGAGAAGGATTTCCTAAAGCCATGCTGACTGTTGTTAAAAAAAAAGACTCCCATTTCGCATTATTTTTGTTTACGGTGTGTGCACTTGTTATGAGTTGTGAATGCGAAAGCATTAATGTCCAATTGAATGCCGCTGCCCTTGGAGGGAACTGCTCGCGGGGCTGGGTGGCGTCAGGCCGGGTGCACTCGGGTGGTGTCGCCCGACTGCCGCAGAATGGGACGCTCCCAAGTTGGGCGTCACCGCTTCGTCACACCGGGCCTGGAAATTTTGGTGCAAGTAGCATGATGTCACAAAACAGAGTGCACACGAGCCAGGGACACTCGCGTGGTTCGCCGACGTTTTCCCTTCTGTTGACACACGGCGATGCCCCCCGCGGGTTCCGTCGGGGCGCCGACACACTTGGATCACATTTCATGCTTTCGAATCGAAATTTCCATTGTCTGCACACAGAGGGTACACACGTCACAAAGAGCTGTAATATCAGGAGGGTGTTTAACTGGGCTAGTTTGTTCATTCTTCGAGGATTGTAGCAGCAGAAGCAACACGGACACATAAGGAACAACTAAATAAATAAACAAACTAGACGAAGATGCAGCTGCACTGTCAACTGATTTCTGTATTGAAATTCCAGCTCTTAATTATTTCGTCGCCATATGTCCTCTCTTGTCTATCTGAGGCTCTCTCAAAAAGGTGACTTCCTTTCCTGTCAAGGCCACTGACGGTGTGCTTACGCATTGCCCTCCTGTTTTACTTATCTCAAATGCCTCAAGAATTTGCTGAGTTAGCCTATCGTCGTTCCTTTTCAGGACTTGCACTTGATGAAATTTGGGGGTGAACGTGCTTACTTGGCTATCTTGTCCCTTCTTGTTCATTTCGCAACGTGTCCAGTTCAAGGGCAGATTGCTGCCAGGGGCCCCTGAAAGTGATGATGCGTGCTCTCCTGCTGATCATTAACCCCCGTATTCCTAAACACGCCTTCACTCAACGCTTCTCCTCGACTCAGCCAAGTCGAGGCGACGGGGCTTCCTTCACTCAAGGCGCCGTTGCGTTTCATGAACACTACTCCACCTTTCCTCCGCCAAGGAACGCCTTGAAAATGCGCCTTTGACTCGAGTGAAGTGCACTGACCGAGAATAGCGTCTGATGTCTAGAGTATTCCTAAATGTGTTTATCAAAACTGCAATTATTTAAGACAAATATGTGTGTCCGTTAACTCGTTTTCCTAATAAAACGACTACATGGCGCAATACACAACTTTAGCTCGGTGACGCTCCCACTGTGAGCAGTCGGTTGATAGATCAAGCGGGAGCTGTGTTTGAGGTCTGGCAACAATCGACCCCAACAGCTGAGAGCATGGCGCATGGCTAAAAACCAAGAAAATTTGCTCCGGCATTTGTCCGCTGCTCTTTGTTTCCTAGTGCTTCACTGATGGTTCACGTTGCGCTTCTTAATCGCGGTTATTATGGGTGATTTTGTCCGTGTGTGTATGGTGACCGAGCCGGATTGATTTCGAAGGAAGCCCCAGATGGAATGGCCGATGAGCAGCTTTGTTTATCTTCAATATTCAGGACCGATTGGCGCTGAAAGTTTGCTGAAAGCAACAAGAGGAGAGAAAATACCGGTTAGTGAACCATTTTTGCATAGAAGCACATTATTTTGATGCGGTTTTCGCGAGGTTGCTGCGGCGCTGTCAATAAAACGTTTCCAATGTGCTCAAGCATGACTGTTGTTCATGTTACGGGCATTAACACCTGAAGCATATTTGAGGCAGCAGAAGCTTGCGCAAAACATTTTTTTTAACTGATCGGAGCTTGGGGGAGATTCGGCACGACAGTCTGTTATTCCTTCCGCCTTTTTAAAGAAAAATGCAGAATGTACTTATCGGCCCGTATGTGCAACGATCATTCCAGTATCGCGTATGAAATCTTTCAGTATTGAGGAGAAGTCATTATTGTATGCATGTGGCAGAATGCAGATGGCTGAGTGCGTAGCACCATCAGGTTGAAGAAGAGCGATTTCGAGTCCTGTACTTTCCTATCCCTATCTAATTGAAGAAATTCATTGCTGCGACCCTCATAACTCATCTTAAGCTGAAAGTAGAACCAGAGCAGAAACAGCATATATTCAGGAAGGGATTACACGTGGTTGGGTGCCTACAGCCGACAGGCTGCTGTCTAGAATACAGATGGAGTTTTATTCTAGAATATATTTGTAAGCAATACTACTGTTCCTGTTTGCATGATCAGAGTTCACGCTGTATTTGCATACTATCAAGGTGGAAAAAAGACGAGCATAATGTCAAGTTGTTTTAGAAAAAAGAATGGCACTTGGATTGACCAGAAATTATTAAGGGGTACATATTATTTAAAAAAATAATATGGCTGAAGAAAAGAAAAACCTCGATAAAAAATACAATCACTTCAGCTACAACGTGTCTATGAAGGCGAATGCATGCAGTCAAAATGCTTTTAGTGGTGATGTTTGTCCTGGTAGGATGTCAGATGCGGTAGGATAGACATCTTAGCCAGAATATTGCGACAACTATTCTAGTGCAGCAGGACGCACGAACTGGAGCTTTTCACTTGCACACCAATGCAAGCGCATCACACACAGCACGCTTGGAAATGCAGTTGGTGTACGTGCTTGTGTTGGCAGCCTGGTTCCCGCATGAGACAAGAGGTTGGTGATAAATATACAATGATGTTAAGGCGCATGACAAGAAGTTTAGGTACTGTATTCGTTTTCTTTAGTTTACTTTTTGTACTAACTAAATTCGTTTAAGACTTTTGTGTTCTAGCACGCGATTTTTTTTTGCTGTATTAAGCTCATACTCTTTTTATTTATATTTGCAAATAAATAATTTTCAGCTGGTTTGGCGCTTGAGCAGCCAGACCGACATATGCAGTGATCTAACACTTACCTAATGAACCGTCTAGAGAGCTGGAATGTTCGCAACAAAGATACACGAGATATATCTGCTACCAGTTGCTGGCAATGCCTGTATTAGGAGCTGTCATTGCACTGCTACAGCTTTTTTATGACAATAAAAATAATCTGATGTGCAAAAAGTATACTCTGTTGTATTGTTATTGTGTTTTTTACTCAGATAAATCATTGCATTCACCTGTGTATTCATGCAGGCATAATTGTGAATGCCGTTTCATAACGAGCCACTTCCTCGTTGGGCTCGGATGTTCATAGGCATGATGAGCTAATTAAACTGAATATTTTGAAGCTAGGCCCACGTAATTATTGCTTACGACTTTAAATTCCATCAACTGCACACGGTCCACGCAAAATTACAGTTCATTATTTTGTTTTCCGTAGCGCAACTAGCTGCATGGAATTAAATAAAATTGAAAATAATACTAAAGAGAATGCACCCCCTCGTGTATCGAGATGATCGCCTTGCTTGCGGTCCTTGGATTAGCGCAGTCAGTGACGATCTACCCTAGTGCAACCCTAGTGCCGGCGCTTGCATGCACGCACACAGGCACGCACTAATCGCAGTGAACTGATGCGGCTGTGTACGACCAGCCGCGAGAAACACGTCAATGCTCTGGCACCAATAGTAGCTTTGGAGCACTCGCGCGGACAATACCTGTATGCAGGTCAACAACGGGCTCACGCCAGGAGTAATACCACAGTCACTGCACTTGCTCGCAGTCTTGTTAACAGGACGGCCGATCTGTCTCGGCGCCGCAGTGGAATAATTCCGTTGCCGAAGCGCTCCAGAGGATTGCACCGGTCCCAAAAACGAAGCCTTTGAAAATGCGGACCATGGTTAACGAAAGAAAAGATACGGAGGCAACTGGCGTCCATCGGAAAAAGCTGACGAGGCGAGCGACAGATGACAAGGCCGCCATGTTTACGCACTAACTTCATTCAAGGAGCGATTCAAGGTAGCTGCGAGGCTACCTTGACATTCTCGAGTAAAACGCTCGAGCTTTCCTTCACTCAACGCGCGTTTCTAGTGGAGGGTGGTTTGTGAAACGAAAAACCGCTCTCAAGGAGCATTTCGAGTGGAGGGTCGAGTCGAGGTGCGTTTGTGAATACGGGGGTAGGCATCTTCCTGTTTGCCCTATGTATTGTTTTCCACAGGAAAGGGGGATGGCGTACACTACTCCTTTGACGCCATCGCAGTACTTGTTCTGGTAGGCGATCTGGCATTGTGGTTTCTTCTTTTCCTCATATTCTTCCTTTGTTTGGTGCTGAGCGCACTACTCGGACTTAACTGCCGCTGAAAGCTTTGTTCAGTCTGACGCCCCGGCACGATTTCTTCAGTGCTGAACTAAACGCTCGCTATTGCCCTTTTTACAGTGTTGGAATGGCTTGACGTGAAGAGAAGAATTGTTTCTTTGCTCTGGGCTCGTATCCCCAGCATAGATGTCCCGGTTAAAATTCTAGTAAAATTTCCAAGAACTGCAGAGAACTGACTTATTCATCAAGCTCTCTTTCATGCTCACTTGAACTACTTTGCTTTAATATGGGGAAACACCAGATTAACCAATTTGAATAAGCTAAAAGTACTTCGGAAAAGAGCTATTAGGGCAATAGAGAACATACCATACCTTGAACATACCAGCCATCTTTTTGTGAAGCAAAAAGTTGTTACGGTGAACAATAGACACAAATGCAGTCTGCTACAATCCTACACTAGTGCAACTCGCGGGAAGCTTGACACATTTTTCACACTTGCAAATCTCACATTTTTCACACTTGCACTATTTACGGAACGCAAAGGCTTAGCCACACATTAGCAAACACTCTTAACGCATATGAGCAGCAAGACATTGAAATCAAAACACTAAACCCCACCAATGTAGTTAGCTTGTTCTTGTAACTGCGAATTCCTTAAATTGTATTGCTTTATATCATTGTTTTCACTAAGCACACGACTACGATGCCAATTTGTCTTCTCTTGCTTTATTATGTGCAAAAATGATTCTATATGTACTATTTTTCATACTCGTGTATAATAATTATTTGCTTTCGCTTGTGTGTTTACCCTGTCACTTCAATTATTCACTTTTTGCTTGTATAATTCTCTTTTTGCTTGTATATTTACCCTGCCATTGCTCCTACAAGGTGGACGGTGCTTAGTCAAGCCGCAGTATCCCCAGCTTTTCGCCGTCTCCCCTTTTTCACAGATGTTTTTGTTTGGTGAAAATAAAGCACTGACTGACTGACAACTGTGTTTCGAAAGCTCATAAGTGAAGTTCAGCTCTCGGCACGTTGATCGAAAGCACTCCAGTACGGTGTCCTTAAGTCGATGGTAATCGGTTGCATTCTCTGTTTGGCAGAAGTCGTCCACGTATCGATAGTCCGTGTGACTCGCCTTCCCTTGTTGGATCCTTGACTTGTCTTGTCGCATGCTGTCAAGTACAAGTCACTCAGGATTGGTGCTATTTTTGATCCAATGCAGATCGCTCTTTTTTAGACAAACGAGGTTCCATCATGCACAGCGATTGTGGCAGCGAGATAGGCGCTCAACACGTGCAAGAATGTTTTCAGAGGTATTCTTACCGAGTTTTGAAATGGAATGGCTCTTCCTCCTCTATGGTCTCTCTCAGTACATTCATCATATCCGCATGCGGTATTGAATAATACATGTCTTCGATGTCAATCTAGAACCCGCACCAATAATTCATTTCGTACATTCTTATCTCAGAGGTTCCTCAGTTAGGTCAGAGATCTTCTACCCTGATTAGGGAAAGTTGCCTGAAAAGGTGTGCTCAAAGCAGTGATTTACACGTGTCTGCTTCCGGTAAAATGGCGCGGAAGGGGTACCAATTTAATGGGCTTTTGCACTGAAGAACACCGACAGCGTGCTGGTTTTTGCTGCTTCGACCTTGTTGCACAGCTGGCTACCATTACTTGTTTCTTCTATGAGCTTCTTCACCTTTCTTTTCGCTTCCTTTAGGTCTTTATTTTCTACCTTGCGGAAGTTCTTGTTGATGACATCTAATGCTCTTGTGTTGTAGCTACTGGCGTCGAGTACTACAAGTCCCCCTTCTATGTCTGAAAGGCAATATTTAAGTTTTCTTTTTCCAATTTCTTTACAGTTTTGGCGAAACTGTGTTCATGGCGCTTGCGTTCTTTTGAATGAGCCAGTGTATGGACTCCTTCTGCCACAACTCTGCTAGCATCCTCTGCATTTACTTTTGCTACGACTCGTCTGACAAGCTTTCCTGCTGCGTCTAGTCTTGGGGGAAGCGCAAATTTTGTACCGAGTTCCAATGCTTCTTTTGAAGGTTGTGTGAGCTGTTCCTGTCCTACTGTGACCACTGAGTTCTTCCTTATCTTCTCGCAATCTCTTTTTGACCTTGTATTGTCGACTTCAAAACTGGCAGGAACCACCTATTCCACACGTGTTCAGTGCTAAAAACTGGCGCTGGCCACGTGAGGACGATAGGATTTTTCGTCAGAGGATTTCACCATGACGAAGTCGATGAGTAGGCGAATCGGTTTCCACATTTCAGCCCGCAGTGTCTTCATAATTCTTCTTGCATATCCTTGTGGCATGGAATGACTTCTACGATGCATGAAACAGGCAGCCGAGACCGTGAGCTGTTTGGTGTACCTCCCTCCAGACGCGACTAGTGAATTCGTGGTAAGCGCTGAAAGGCTTTTGATTTTCTAATTTTCTTTTTTTTTTCACACTACTTTTAGGTGCTCTTCAAAACCGCCGAAAATATATCGTGCATCTAGCCGCGTCCATGGCCGCTTGCATACGGGAGACTCCGAAACCATGATGTTAGAACTATTGATATATACAATGCCATGCCACCTGCAGCGATCATCAAAACCCGTATACCGCGGATAATTCAAGCCTGTTTTCAGGCATTCCAGTTATACTAAATGGACTTTAACTGACTCTACCGACATTCCTCGCGCTGACATTCTAATGGGAGCCACCCCCCCCCCCCCAAAAAAAAAAAGATTGCAGCGCTAAAAAAAAAACAGAAAAAGTGATGAGAAGGTTTGCAGTAGCACGCAAACAATAAGGAATAAATAACGTAACGTTAACAGTTGCAAAGTTCACATACAGATTTTCATCAAGTAAAAATAAAAATGTCGTAGTGTGCGTCCAGTTATTTCTTCTACATTTGCACTTATATTCGTTTTCGCGGGTATCCGTTTGTACTCCTATAGATCACGAGCATCTATTCGCAACTCTGAATGGTCATTGGTACGCCTGTAGGGTTTGCCTATAGCCGAGTTCACGGCCGTCTGCGCACGTGCGATTCCGGAACTGCTAGGCCAGAACCGTTTAGAAATCCTTTTATATTGAGTTACCCATCGCGATCAGGAGCACACACATCATCACACACATACACCAACAAGTTTTTAGGCACGCAAGATTTACGAAATGGGTTGCATAAATCTGCGAAACGCGCAGTCAATATGCCCCCCTTTTTGTGTACTCCTGTAGACACGAGCATGTAACCGCAACTCTTCAATTGCATGCATTGCAAGTTCGGTGCCAAACGGGACATCAATAGGTTTCCCGCGCGTAGTGTCCAAACAATGTGTAACTGATCGCAGGCAGAAGGTTACGCTGGAACTTAATGGAGGCGTCGTGTAAGCGCTTTCCAACCATAGAGCAAGGCCGCTTCTCTGTATCCCTCTATAAGTTCTTTCTTTTTGACGATGGTGCGCTTGAAACTCACCTCCTCCCGTGCACAACATCTGCAGGCTTGGAGTGACTGCTGTCACCGGCAAAAGATGCCGAGAGCGAGTGGGGCTATACTAATCCAGGTACAGCCAAATTAGGAAGGCCCACTAGGTTTCAACAAGAGACTCCCTCACCAGAACACGAATTGGCCTCCCTGGTGCAATATTCGGCCACCCCTTCCCAAATGACTCACTCAATTACCCACTGGCCCTCAGTCCCCAGCAGCTGCGGAGCACCTGACCAAGGCGGCGGTCAGACCTATAGCGCAGCAGAAGGTGCTAAGAATATCTGGGTCCGGACAGGCCGCCGATAGAAACTGACACTTGCAACGTTTAACACCCGAACCCTTTCGAGTGAGGCTAGCTTAGCAGGACTGAGGAACCATCAGACATTGTTTGGGATATCATCGAGCTTAATGAGATTAGAAGAACTGGTGGGGCTTATACATTGCTGAATAACGGACATGTCCTCTGCTATAGAGGTCTCCTACATTAGAAGCAATACGGGGTAGGATCCTAATCTATAAGGACATAGCGGGCAACACTAATCAATTCTATAGCATTAATGAGAGGGTAGCTGTAGTAATCAAACTTAATAAGATGTATAGATTAAAAGTAGTACAAGCCTACGCTCCGACATCCAGTCGCGATGATGAGGAAGTAGGTCAGTTTTATGAAGATATTAAATTAGCGATGAGAAAAGTGCAAACTCAGTATACTGTAGTGATGGGCGACTTCAATGCAACAGTGGGTAAAAAGCAGGCTGGTGAACAAGCCATTGGCTACTACGGTGTTGATTCTGACGAACGCTAGAGGAGAGATGCTGGTAGAATTCGCAGAAAGGAATAAGCTTAGAATCTATGTATGCCCTGTGAGTGAAGATTGATACCATGAAATACGAACTAGCCCGTACCCAAACCTTGCTTCAGAATAATGAGCACCTTCTTCAGGAAACGTAGCAACAAAAAGTGGACTTGGAAAAGCCCTAATGGTGAAACAGGAAATGAAATTGACTTCATACTTTCGCTGATCCCAGCATAGTGCAGAATGTAGAAGTGATAGGTAGGGTGAAGTGCAGTGATCATAGGACAGTGAGGGCTAGGATTCACCTCAATTTTAAGAAAGAAAGAGCAAAATTGGTCTACGAGAAACAGGTCAACCTAGAGGCAGTAAGGGTAACAGCAGACAAACTGAGGCTGATCCTTGCAAACAAATATGCAGCCTTCCCTTACAAAAATAACTAATAATAAAAAAAGACTGTCTATAGAAAGTCTATAGACTTTTCATAGACGACCTTTCCTTTCTATAGATTTGGTCTTTTGTTGATGCAAAGTCTATAGACTGTCTATAGACGAAAGTCGATAAAGTTTCTACTTCTTTTTGTCTATTCGCAGTCTATAGAGGCTCTATAGAAAAAAGTTGATAAGGTGTTTGTTTCCTTTTTGTCTACTTCCACTCTATAGAATACCTACAGACGAAAGTCGACACAGTCTCTATCTATTTTTGTCCATACTTTGACTATAGACTTTCTATAGACGAAAGTCGATAGGGTTTCTATTTCTTTTGTCTACTCGCAGTCTATAGACGGTCTATAGAAAAAGTCGATAAGGTGTTTGTTTCTTTTTTGTCTACTTCCCCTCTATGGACTACCTACAGACGAAAGTCGACAGTCTCTATCTATTTTTGTCCATACTTTGACTATAGACTTTCTATAGACGAAAGTCGATAGGGTTTCTATTTCTTTTTGTCTACTCGCAGTCTATAGACGGTCTATAGAAAAAAGTCGATAAGGTGTTTGTTTCTTTTTGGGTTACTTCCCCTTTATGGACTACTTTTAGACGAAAGTCGATACAGTGTCTATTTATTTTTGTCCATATACTTTTTATATAGACTTTCTATAGACGAAAGTCGATAAGATTTCAATCTCTTTTTGTCTAGTCGCAGTCTATAGACGGTCTACAGAAAAAATTCGATAAGGTGTTTGTTTCTTCTTTGTCTACTTCCCCTCTATATGGACTACCTGTAGACGAAAGCCGATACAGTTTCTATTTATTTTTGTCCATACTTTGTCTATAGACTCTCTATATTATGGACAATAGTCGACAAGGTTTCTATTTCTTTTTCTCTACTCCCGGTGTATTGAATGTCTATAGAAGAAAGTCGATAATATGTAATTCTGAGTTCCCATACCCCCCGCGCTCTGCGAACGCAATGATATGGCACTGGTTCATGCACGACGGCACCGCAACCCCGGCGCGGCGGGCAAACAGTGCAGACTGCTAGTCTGCGTTCGGTGCAGCTGCCCCGAACGAGGATCGCGGTGGAGCAGGCACCGTCCGAGTCACCAAGGTCTTCCAGGCACCCGAAGGCCCTAAACCTGGCTGCTTCCAGGACGTACACTTCGCGAAGACCAGGTGCTGAAGGTCAGATGGGGATGATGTGGCAAAGGTGGTGAATAAGTGGCGAAAGCCGGCAGACTAGGTGGTGAATTCACCACCTGGTCTGCCTCTGAGCTGTCGTGGTCTTGCATGTCTATAGATTAACAATAGACAAACATCGTTGATCTGGGCCCAACCCGTGTACGCTGTAACCAAGCGCAGGTACCGGTGGATAATACGTAGCTGCGTTTGATATAAGCACCTGAAGTTGTATACTGCTGAGATTGCTGTAGAGCCTATTTGTAGAGTTTAGTATACACATAGTGTATACCTCCGCATTTGTTGACCTCATGATATGATCTACGTAGTCGCTCTCGGCAATCCCAAGACAGTCTTCAAAGTTGTCGCATCAATTTTGCGGCAGCAGAATAGAGAAAGCAAAACGCCGATCCAGTTGTTATAATAGATGTTATGAACGCCAGCTTCAGCTACAAGTGGATTCCAACCTGGCATCAAGCTAACAGCAAAGACACTCGTAATGTTTGTAGCTGACAACGCGGACTTTGTGAATGTGCGATGAACCGATGTCGCGCATGTGGTGTTCGCGTTGTGTGTCGTCCGATTGTCGGATACTTTTCACATTGTCTTCATATCTGGGTTGCGTCACTAACATCGGGCGGTTTTTTGTTGACTGATATCCTGCACTATAAACCCATCAGAGTTTCTCATTCACTTAAAATAGGTGCCAAATTCTTTGAGCCCACCCAGTATTTCGCCGGCGGTATGCCTGCGCAGCCACGCATATGAGTACCTCAACGCTGTACTGATTGCTTTGACCTATCATCGGAACAGAAAATTAGCACTAACATACGTGCGGGCATCACATTTGGCGGTACGCTGGATGATATGCTACAAGTACGCTGTATTACTCATTGACGCTGGCAATAATGCGTCTGAAACGTCTGAAGGGCCCTGTAACGGCTTTTACAAACAGCGCATTCATGTTAGCGTTCCAGTCTCATACGATAGCCCACAGCGTTTGTCATACAACCTGCCAGCGCATTTCCTTCGCCCATGAAAAAAGATGAATAATGGAAATGAAAAGCCACCCGTTCCGGCGCGCATGGCGCGCATAGAGAGAGAGAGAGAAAGAGACAAAAAAAAATGAAGGAGGAAAAGGCGCTCACACTCCTCCGAGCGCGCACGCCCTCGCGCGCGGAGCTCCTGCGCATGCTCGGAGCTCTTGCGCATGCGCGGCGGTGCGCCGTCTCAACGAGTGCGCCAGGCACGTAAACGGTGGTACCGGTGTGCGGTGTCTGCCTGAACGTTCGTGTCTGTGTATGCGTGTCTTCTTTGTGGCATCACACGTCAACTACACTGAACGGTAAGCTTTAACAAAGATGTTTGCGTCAATAGCTCATGATTATTATGTGAGCGCATTTCGTAGCGCGAAGCGGCTGCATGTAGTGTAGGCGACTCGGGTATAGTGTCGGTTTGTTGCTGACATGGTTTGGTAACGTGCTCTTGTTCTCGCTTCTACTATACGGAATGTTTTACGGCGAGCAATCGCTCGGGCTTGTTGATTTTAGCATTATAGTTTAGGTGCGTAAAGAAGAAAGTACACCATGTTTTAACTTGATACTGAGCTACCACTTAGGGGATTGTGTATGTTGGGCAGCCAGTGCGGTAGATCTCATTTCGTGGCGCTTGATCCGGCCACGATGAATGCTGCGCCGCATGTGTAGTGAAATTCTCGTGACACGCTTTACGTATATATCTCGAAATTGTGTTAGCATCAAGAATGTTCAGACCGACACGTATAGTTGAATAACTGCTAGCGTACTCGGATGAAAGGGCGTGTTTGCGGGGCATGCATCAGCAGTGTGTGCGCTACCGTTTTCGCATTGTTTAAAAGTAGCAGTATCTTTAAAGTTCCTGGCAACCACTCTAAATAATTTTGGGAAGTTACCGTAAGCAAAACACGAGATTTGAATAAATATCTAGCAGAAATCTCTGAATTCACCCAATCTATTTATATGCAACCACAAACGCTTTTGGAACATGAAACCTGCGATACGCTCAGTCAGTCGCAGCTTCGCAACTTAGCCGAAAAAATTGGAGAACAATAAATTAGTCGCTCCGGGAAGCACCTTTACACGTTTCAGACTGAAGGCATTGCGTTTGACGGTAGTTGGAAGATTTGTTTTTTGTCTCTTTTTTAAACAGTTTAGCAGCAGAAGTTATCTTTCTAGCTATATGAAAAGCGTTGAGCGCCTATCGATGCTTCGGCGTTATGCAGTTTACGTGCTCTTAATCACTAGGCAGCTGCTGGCGCAGATTCGCATTGTGCCATTCGTGCATGGTATGAAGCCCTTGTCGTGCGTAATAAGTGTTCCGGTTTTCATTACTGTTGCATGTAGTGCCGTCGTCTTGGACAGACTGCATACTATATGCGCTGTACAAAAGAAAAAAAGAGCCAGATTATCAATTTGGTGCTCTTTTCTTAGTAGATAACGCACAGATTATTCAAATAATTCAGTGGACATTGCATTTGTTCTACCCTTATGAACACACCTAAGAGATCGTAACATGTTTTAGTTGATAAGTAACCTGATCAGTACGCCCCCATTCATGTGCATTCTACTGAAAGTGTGGCAAATGTATTCATCTCGAAGTATGAGAAAAGAGACATTGCAGACTGTTCTAAGCGGAAATAAATTGCAAATGTGAACGTGATTGTTCAAAACTGCAGTCAGTATGCTGAGCATGTTCGTTCGGCACGGGCATATTACATTAACACCTGAAAAATGTGCACAGTCCAGCCGGGTATCTTTGTTTCAACAATTATTATTATATGAATCGTTTGGAATTCTCGCATTTCTTTTATTTTTATAAGTACACTGTGTGTCACTTCAACCTGTCTTAAAACGAAACGTACCGTTGCTGGCACCGGCGACCATTACGGTTTTATAACTGCTTATCATATTAACGAGAAGAAAGGGGGTTAACCGAGGGGCCCGATTTTTATAAGTCATATCATGAGAAGCCAACAAACACTGACACCAAGGACAACATAGGGGAAATTACTTGTGCTTAATAAATGAAATAATGTAACGATAAATTAATGGAAATTAAAGTGGATGAAAAAACAACTTGCCGCAGGTGGGAACGGAACCCACAACGCGAAATGCGAAGGTTGTGGGTTCGGTTCCCCGCAGGGGCGTCTGCGTCAGTAGGCGTTTGGTGTGTGGCGACACCACGTACCCGAGCACACGAGGGTTGGACCCTCCCGCGTGTAGCCGTGCGCGGCTTAGCAGTGTCTGGGGAAAAGGGGATCCTGGGGGTTGAGCCGATGCTGGGTGTTTGGACCTTTAAGGCCCCCCGGCGGAGGCAACACACCCCTTTGGCCTCTGCTTCACATAGACGGCACCCCCGGACTGACCCACCCGGGGGAAATCGGTAGTTGCCTTTTCCTGTCTTTCTCTCCCTCCAATCTTCGTCTTTCTCTTACTTTTCATCTTTCCTGTCTTCTCCTAGCTTCCGTTTACTTCCAATTTACCAGGCAGCAAGGGTTAACCTTGTGTGAATATCCAACCTAGGTTATTTCATATTTGGTTATAGTTGTAATGTACAGCTGGCGTTTGCAGGCCGTGTTTCACACGCCCTGCAGCGTCACCTTGTAGGACTCCACGGTGGGTGGCTGGCGTTGCTGCCGAAATTACAATCTTTTATGGCTACTTCCTTTCCACCACTACCTGATCGCTCCCTGAAGAGGGGGCGCACCGATGATGTCTTAGAGTTTTTTTCCCGTCAAAAAGAAACATTTCCTCGCTTCCATGTAGTCCACTCCGAAACACCAAACAAAGCCGTGCGAACACTCTCACCATTCCTCGTGTCCAAGACTCTGACCCAAGTTTTTGGTACAGGTTACAAAGCATCCAGAATGGCAAATGGTGATCTCCTCTTGGAGCTCCGCTACCTGAAGCAATATGAAAAGCTACCCAATCTAGTATCATTTGGCGACGCCAAAGTAACAGTAAGTCCGCATCGTACTATGAATACAACTCGTGGCGTAGTCTCCGATGATGATCTCTTGGAGCTGACCGAGGCTGAGCTCTTGGAGGGCTTCAGTGAGCAGAATGTCATCAACGTTAAGCGAATTAAGATGAGGCGGGATAATAAGGAAATACAGACGAAACACCTGATACTTTTGGCACAAGTGTTCTGCCCGAGTCCATCGAGACCGGGTATATCAAGCTCCGTGTTCGCCCATATGTTCCAAATCCCCTGCGTTGCTTCAAATGCCAGCGTTTAGGTCACAGCTCACAGAGCTGTCGAGGCCGCCAAACCTGCGCTAAATGCAGTGCCAATGAGCACACTTCTGAATCTTGTGAAAACCCTCTCCACTGCGTAAACTGCGAAGGCGAGCACGCTGCATACTCGCGGTCGTGCCCATCTTGGAAAAAAGAAAAGGAAATAGTTACAATTAAAGTAAAAGAAAACATAAGTTTCAAAGAGGCACGCAGGCGGGTATCCTTCCTGCCAAAACACCTTTGCCGACGTGGCGTGTCAGGGGGCAGCACCACAACGGTCTCCGGCGGCTGTTCGACCCACACCCAGTGAGGCGGCAGTGACGCCATCCGCCCCCTCGGCGGCTGCAGCTAACGCTGCTACGCCAACACAGCAGACGGGGCCATCGACCCCGAAGGTGAGCGCAGCCGAGGCTGCCCCAACCTCCCCGGCCACTTCCAGCGCTGGCAACAGCCGGCGCAGTCAAATCCCTCAGGGAGCCCCATCGACCTCCGGGCTGGTGGGCGCAGGGGTCTTGCCCTCCAAGGCGGGACCCTCTCTGGTAACCTCTCGTTCTCAAGAGCACGTGTCCGGAGCCTCACTAGAGGCATTGGACACTACACCTGTCCTGAAGGCGCACCAAACGCCTAAGGAGCGGCGAGGCTCCCTCGAACGCTCCAGAAAGGGCAACACCCCGGTTACAGAGCCTCGAAAGAGCTCTGTAATCTAATCTCTGAAATCCCTCTAATTAATACCTGTTTCCGTACACACAGCACTTATTTGTTTCCAGTATGGATACACAGATAATTCAGTGGAACGTCAGAGGTCTCCTTAGAAACCTTGATGATGTTCAAGAACTAATCCACAAACACAATCCAAAAGTGCTGTGTTTACAGGAAACACACTTAAAAAACAAACACACAAACTTGCTCCAACAGTATATAACTTTTCGCAAAGATCGTGATGATGCCATCGCATCATCGGGCGGTGTTGCCATTGTCACTCATAGAAGTATAGCGTGTCAACCTTTACAACTACAAACGCTCCTTGAAGCAGTGGCGGTTCGAGTTGTCCTACTCAACAAACTCATCCCCATTTGCTCGCTTTACATACCCCCGCATTACCAACTAAACAAACATGAATTTCAGTCCAGGATAGATCAATTGCCAGAACCTTATGTTGTTCTTGGCGATTTCAATGCGCACAGCAGCCTATGGGGAGACTCTCGTATCGATGCGCGAGGCCGTCTCGTTGAACAATTCCTTTTTTCGTCCGGTGCGTGTCTGCTGAATAGGAAGACACCCACATATTATTCTCTCGGAAACAGAACATTTTCTTCAATTGACCTCAGCCTAGTTTCCCCTTGTATACTGCCTGAACTCGAATGGGAAGTTATCAACAATCCTTACGGGAGCGACCACTTCCCCATACTGCTAAAAACACATAAAGAAAAAGAATGTCTACCACAGGCTCCTAGGTGGAAGATCGATACAGCCGACTGGGAGAAGTTCCGAAACTTAACTAGTATCTCATGGAATGACATGTCTTCGTTTGATGCTGCTGTGCAGTATCTCACAGCCTTCATTATAGATGTTGCATCTAAATGCATGTCAGAAGTGAATGGCTTGGCATGTAAACGGCGGGTCCCGTGGTGGAACGACGATTGCAGGATCGCTCGTAATAAACAGAACAAAGCGTGGGGGTTGCTGCGCGCTTCTCCCACTGCAGGGAATCTAGTCAACTTTAAGCAAGTAAAATCCCAAGGCAGGAGAACCCGCCGACAGGCCAGAAGAGAAAGCTGGCAGAAGAATTTATCGAGCATTAACTCGTTTACAGACGAGGCCAAAGTCTGGAACAGGGTAAATAGAATTAGATGGCGACAAACATATTCACTCCCTCTGGTAAATACACAGGGCGACACACTGCAAGATCAGGCAGACACACTTGCGGAGCACTTTAAGAGCGTGTCAAGTTCAAACAATTTTTCGCAATCTTTTCTCATAAATAAACAAACAGAAGAACGTAAGCCATTAACAAGACAAAGTCGAGAGAATAAGCCTTACAACCGTCCTTTCAGTATTGCCGAATTGAGAGCTGCCTTGAGCGCATGCAAGAGCTCCGCAGCAGGATCTGATAGAATCATGTACGAAATGCTGAAAAACTTACACAATGACACGCAAGTTACACTACTTACACTTTTCAACACTACCTGGGACGCAGGGTACCTTCCGACCGCATGGAAAGAAGCCATTGTGGTCCCTGTTTTAAAACAAGACAAAGATCCTTCCTCAGTGGCAAGCTACCGCCCGATAGCCCTCACAAGTTGCATGTGTAAGGTATTCGAAAAAATGATAAATCGGTGACTCATCCATTTCCTTGAACAGAACAAAATGCTTGATCCCTATCTGTGTGGCTTCCGAGAAGGGCGCTCCACAACCGACCATTTTGTACGTATTGAAGGAAATATCCGGGACGCATTTATACATAAACAGTTCTTCCTCTCGATATTTCTCGATATGCAAAAAGGCGCATGACACAACGTGGCGATACGGGATCTTGCGAGACTTATCGGAAATGGGCATTCATGGTAATATGCTAAACGTAATAAAAAGCTACTTGTCCAATCGCACCTACCGAGTAAAAGTTGGCAATGTGCTGTCACGTCCTTTTACACAAGAAACTGGTGTACCCCAGGGTGGCGTGCTCAGTTGCACACTCTTTATTGTTAAGATGACAACACTTCGTGCTTCCTTACCACCGGCCATTTTGTATTCCGTCTATGTGGACGACATTCAAATAGGGTTCAAATCCTGTAACCTCGCAGTGTGCGAGAGACAGGTACAGCATGGTTTGAACAAGGTGTCAGGGTGGGCAGAGAAAAATGGATTTAAAATCAATGCTCAAAAGAGTTCTTGTGTTTTGTTTACAAGAAAGAGAGGCCTGGTTCTGGATCCTTGCTTAGAACTGTGCGGACAACAGATACCTGTAAACAAAGAGCACAAATTTCTAGGTGTTATACTTGACAATAGACTCACTTTCGTCCCGCACATTAAGCATCTTAAAGAAAAGTGTCTCAAAACTATGAATCTAATGAAACTTCTATCCCAGACTACGTGGTGTAGTGACAGGAAGTGCCTAAGGAATCTCTATAAGAGCCTAATCCGGTCAGGATTAGATTATGGTGCCGTGGTATATAACTCTGCCGCCCCGAGCGCGCTAAAGATGCTAGACCCTGTACACCATCTAGGTATCCGCTTAGCCACGGGCGCTTTCAGAACAAGCCCGATTGAAAGCTTATATGCCGAATCGAATGAATGGTCTCTCCACCTACAGGGAGCATACATCAGCTTTGCATATTTCCTTAAAGTGCGCTCTAATCTTGAACATCCATGTTTTGATACCGTTACCGATATGACGTGCGCTACACTTTTTAGCAATCGTCCCTCCATAAGACAGCCTTTCTCGCTGCGTGTGAAGGAGCTTAGCGATGAAATGCATATCCCACTCCGCGAGCATCGCTTAATGCACCTAGCCAGGCTCTTACTTCCTTGGAAGTGGCAGGTGATACAATGTGACATATCCTGTATAAAAGTTACAAAGCACGCTCCTGAGGCCGAAATCAGAATGCATTTCCTAGAACTTCAGTACAAACACTCTTGCGCAGAGTTCTACGCAGACGCTTCGAAGTCAAATGCCGGCGTATCCTATGCAGCCGTCGGCCCATCCTTCTCGGAATCCGATGTACTGCATCTGGAAACAAGCATCTTTGCGCCCGAGGCCTACGCATTACTCTCTGCTGTGAAGCATATAAGAAAATCAAAACTTCCAAAAGCAGCGATCTATACAGACTCTCTAAGCGTCGTGAAGGCCTTAATGTCACTCTACAAACATAAAAATCCCGTATTCAATGAACTGTATTCGGTATTGTGTAAAGCGTACTCATCTAATCAGAATGTCATATGTTGGGTCCCTGGACATAGGGGAATCGAAGGCAACGTTCTGGCGGACGAGATGGCCACGTCAATCACATCGCAAGCTGTTAACCCTACCGCTGATGTCCCTGTCACAGATCTGAGACCTTTACTACGAAATAAACTGCGAAACCACTGGCAGTGCACGTGGGACGCGCAAACAAATAACAAACTGCACGTTATAAAGCCACAGCTAGGTTTTTGGCCCTCCCCAACAAGATCTCGGCGAACAGATGTCCCATTCTGTCGCCTCAGAATAGGACACACATTCGGCACCCATAATTATCTGCTTACGGGAAGTGAACCTCCAACCTGTGTTAGATGCGGGGAGAGGCTGACCGTGCTCCACGTCCTTCTGGAGTGTCGGGAAGCCGAATCTGAGAGAATGAGACATTTTTCCTTAGCATACAGACAGCACATTCCTCTTCAGCCAGTAATGTTCCTCGGCCTAGAACCGCTTTTTAATACAGACACAGTCCTAGGTTTCCTGAGAGATGTGGTCTTACATGTTATTAGCCCCATGCATTCGTAGCGCTTCCTCTCTTTAGAGGATGCCGCTGGGATAGTTGTACTGTATAGCACATGCCTCCAGGCCCTTGTGTTTCAAGGGCTCTAAGGAGGCAGTAGTGCTCTAGAATTTCTTAAATTCTGATATATTTTACCTATCGTATCATTCTTTTTAAATGCATATAAATGTTCACAGTACAAGTCATACGTCATCGCCATAATTTTATTATACAGATTTTACGCACTTTAGAGCGTATATTTTAAGACCCCTTTACAGCCACGTCACACCAACTTCATAATAATCGTAATTACGCTGCAAACTCATTACAACCGACATGACGCTCTTTGACCATACCTGGCCCTTGCGCCATAAAACCCCATACATCATCATGGGTTCGGTTCCCACCTGCGGCAGGTTGTTTTTTCATCCACTTTAATTTCCATTAATTTATCGTTACATTATTTCATTTATTAAGCACAAGTAATTTCCCGTATGTTGTCCTTGGTGTCAGTGTTTGTTGGCTTCTCATGATATGCTTATCATACTGTAATATAATGAAACATCGTAATGGTACTGATTAATATTGCCATGTAGTCTTTAGTCAGAGGTAAACAAAGTTAACTAGAGGCATAAGTGATGAGAGCAAATTATATAGAAAACTACTATTGAACCGTAAAAATAACTCATTGTATAGTTTTCCCTCACATTGTTGGATTTGTTTTACGTGTGTCTCTTTGTCTTCCGTGCTGTACTCGTGTGGCCATCAATTAGGAACTTGCCGAAGCCCTTGTCAGCTTTATTAGACAAGATATTCAAGTCAGTTGCGTCTAATACTACATGTCAAGTGACCGACGTGTTATTCGTTTTATCTAAATATTATGGACTGGCAGTGCTTGGCAAGCATTAAACCACAATGTTTTTTTATTGCGCTTAAGCTGCAGGCGTCATAGATTGCCAGAAAATTTTCATGAAGACAGTTAGGGAAGGCTTGGAAGAAGATCGGGAAATTTTAAAATGGCCACATAGGTATGCTGTCTTGTTATATGTCATACAAAGTTTCGAGAGAATCTCTGTGCTAAATATATTTTTAAAACGTTTCACTTTATAAAAATTGAGGGAAATTGGTTCCATTTATGGAAAAAAAAAAGAAAGTCAAGCATACTGACAAGGCATTTCTTACTCAAAATGTTTTTTTTTTTTTTTGCGTTACGTAAACGTCCTGAACCTCGATAGCCTAGAAAAAAATTTCATCTTTCAAAGCACCTTAAATAATTTGCTGTGATAGAATTCATTCGAACTATACTATCAGTTCTGTTTCCTAGGAGGTGCACATCTGTCGTGCCATGACACAAAGTGCTCGTGTGATATTTCGGGTGCTCATGTGGTATACCTAACTTGGAAACCTGTTAGCATGCCCAACAGGCCTCATTACCTGTAAGAAATTAAGTGACCATATCAATACAATCAACCCATCTGCCTTCTGTTGAAGCTATGGCCAATCACCCATTCATTTAAAAGTATGAGAAAGACATTTAAATGTGTATTAAGCAACATAAATTACATTCTTAGGCATGGTACTGTGAATATTCCAGTCACGCCTTCTGAACATATCCCTCTGCACGGGCATACTTAACTACCAGCGAAAAAAAAAATGTACAGACAGCCCAACTGGGTAATGTTTCAGCAATAAATATAGAGACCATTTGGGATAAGTACATTGATGCATCATATATGAACGTGTCACAAAAGGGAACATACTGTTGCTGGCACGAGCAGCAGTTGTGACTGTTTAATTTTTCACCATACCATGCTATAAAACATTCTATAAAGGTACTGATCTGTATTGACAAGCAGTCATTGTCATAGTTAAACCGCATTAAGTATTGACTTAGATGGTTTGAGCAAATATATTAAGCTGCTTAATGAACATACAAAGAATACAGACTTGTTATTTTTCCCTCATATTGCTGCATCTACTTATTTGCAGCATACAACTGCAGCATCTTTGGGACTAATGACACAAAGGTCAAGGCCAGCCTGGCCACCATGCTTGCCAAGGAGTAGTGTAAATATTTAATCTGTTTCCATAATAGCATAAGACATGAATTTAAGGAATTCATCTATTATATCAAGCAATAAAAACGGTTAATGCATTGCCGGTGCATTTGTTTTATTTTTTGCACTGCACGATTCAGCACTATATAAATTCTTTCTGTTTATGCAACATATATGAAAGTACAGCTGGTTGAGGAGCATTATTAATCTACTAACGGTAAAGTATAAGTGCAGATGAAAAGGAAGAGGTGCACATGCATAAATACATTCAAAACTTTTTGCTACCGCATGTAAAGAAAAAGGTAAACTAACTTGTAGATAGCCGCTATGGGGTTATGGCCTTATACATTCTTTGTAGACTTGTCTATAAAATGTCTGTGTCTATAGAGTGTCTATAGATTAATGAAAATTCATGTTTGTTGACAAATGTCTGCAGAATGTCATAGAAAAAAGTATCAGATTATAAAGTTCTGTTTTTGTAGACTGAAGTCTATAGAATGTCTATAGACTATCTGTATACATTTGTCTATAGACCTTCCATAGACTTCAGTCTACAAAAGTAGAACTGTATATATAGTTCTACTTTTGTAGACTGAAGTGTATAAAATGTCTACAGACAAATGTCATCTATAGACATTCTATAGACTTCAGTCTACAAAAGTAGAACTGTAAGCCTATACACTTGTGCATAGACATTCTGCAGACAACTGTCTACAAACATGAATTTTAATTAATCCATAGACACTATATAGACATAGACTTTTTATAGACTAGTCCATAAGTGTATGGCCATAAGTCTATAGACTCAGACTTCGTATAGACTATTCTTTAAGAAGTGTATGGCCATAAGTCTATAGACAGTCTATAGACTCAGACTTTTTATAGACTAGTCTATAAAAAGTGTATGGCCATATGTGTATAGACCGTCTATAGGCAGTCTTTATTATAGTGTATGGCCATAAGTGTATAGACCGTCTATAGGCAGTCTATAGAATCAGACTTCTTATAGACTAGTCTATAAAAAGTGTATGGCCATAAGTCTGAAGACAGTCTATAGACAATCTATAGACTCAGACTTTTTATAGACTAGTCTAAAAAAGTATGACCATAAGTCTAGACTGTATAGACAGTGTATAGACAGTCTATAGACTCAGACTTTTTATAGACTAGTCTATAAGATGTGTATGGCCATAAGTCTATAGACTGTTTATAGACTTCATAGACAAATGTCTATAGACTGTCTATGGACTTTCTATAAAAATTTTTGTAAGGGTTAGAACAGAGAGATAATGATGACATAGAGCTAATGAATGAAACCGTAACAAGGCTGGCTTCAGAGGCAGCTTTGAAGAGGGAGGGAAGGCACCAAGGCAACCAGTAGGCAAGCTCTCCCAAGTAACAAAGGACCTAATAAAAACACGACAAAGAATCAAAATGTCCAACTCAAGAGATGAGATAGAATTCGCGGAACTGTCAAAACTGATCTGAAGCGAAGGCGCTAAAACGACGGAGGACAAAGAAGAAACACACACACACAGGGCGCCCTGTGTGTGTGTGTTTCTTCTTTGTCCTCCGTCGTTTTAGCGCCTTCGCTTCAGATCATGCTTAACCAACACGCCCAAGTATCCATCCTAATGTGAAAACTGATCAAGGTGAAGGTCGGAGCAAAATATAATTGACTTCTGTGCGGATAAGCTTGGCATCAAAATAAGTGAACAACAATTTGAGCGGGTGCATCGGTTGGGAAGATATAGCGAGGACAAACGGAGACCAATCATAGCCAAGCTGACCGTCTTTAAGGAGAAAGATCGCATTCTCTCTTCGGCACACAAACTGAAGGGAACGTCATATTCCATTCGCGAAGATTTTTCACCGGAAACTCGACGTGCTAGACGAAAGCTAATTGAATTTGCGAAAACCAGAATAAAGCTTTAAAGCTTTCAGTGGACAAGCTGCGTATTGAATCAAGAACTTATATCTACGATGGTTCTGCAAGTGCAGTTGTCCCGCTGAATAGATAGCTATGGTTGGGAGCATGCGCACAGAGTGACCAAGAACAAAAACTAACCCCGACTTCAGCCTCGCTATCAGTATCATATGCCAACACACGAAGCATATTATCAAAGCGCGATCTCATCTCTTCCTTCTTGGAAGACAGTAAATCGGACATTATCGCTTTCACAGAGACATGGCTACATTCTGCAATAACGAATGATGAAATCTTTTCATTTTCAAACATGTACGACATATATAGGTGTGACCGCTCTATTAAAAGAGGAGGTGGTGTTTTGATTGGTGTAAAGAAAACCATTTCGTCATTTTTGGTCAACACTAATTCTGATCTCGAGATTGTTTGGGTGGCCTGCACGATCTCATCTTCTAGGATGCTAATAGGTAATTGTTACCGTGCACCAGTTTCTAACAATTCTTTCATCAATGCTCTCCGCGACACAATCAACAGAGCAATTGAACTCTTCCCGGCTGATTTATCTTCTTGGGGATTTCAATTATCCACTAATCGATTGGACGAATTTATCATCTCCTTGTCATATATCGTCTGAATAAATCAACTTGTCTTTAGACTTTAATCTCTTTCAAGCTGTCACGAAACCCACACGTGGTACCAATGTTCTAGATCTTATTCTTAGTACAACACCTGAAACAATAGGTCACATAGAATATTTTGATGGTTTCAGCGACCAGCATTTGCTCCAAATAACGATAAACACAACGCCACCGGTGACGGGTAAAACGAGAAAACAAATTCGTGATTAAAATAAGGCAATTATAAAACAATAATCTCAGAAATTGAAACTTTCTTCGAAAAAACAATGTGGCCATCATTTTACGATAGATCCGTTGAAGAAAACTCGCTCATGTTTAAAAATACACTGCGCATTAGTAGACAAGTATGTTTCACTCGTTAATATAACTAACGATAAGTTGAACCCTTGGTTTAATAAAAAACGTTAACGCATGAGGAACAAAAAAAAAACGCTTGTATAATATCGCTAAGCGAGATCGCACATCAGCAGCGTTGCAGAATTACAAAACGTACCTTAAATCGTACTGCTCAGCTTTAGGGTGAAGCTAAAGATAAATATTTCTCTAATGATCTTCCTGAGCTGCTTAAGAACAATCCTGCCAAGTTTTGGAAAGTAATAAAGCCTAACAACGAATCAGATGAATTGTCATTACAAAACAGCAGCAATATTCCTATTCCAGACGGCCAATGTTCGGAGGTCTTTAATTCATTCTTCAGCTCTGTATTTACACAGGAGAACACTTAAAATATACCTTTTGTTTCGGAATAAGGCTACTAATACATGGAACTTATTGAAGTCACTTTGGAGGGCCTCTCTTCTCATAAATAACCTTAAGATGTCTTCTTCATGTGGCATAGATGGCATAAACTCAAAGATTTTAAAGAATACGGTAGAAATATGAAGCAAAATTCTTTTTCACATATTCAGACAGTCACTTGCGACTGGCCACCTTCCCGCAGATTGGAAGATGGCGAAAGTTATACCTGAATTAAAAAATGGCAACAGGAACTCCTGTGAGAATTATCGTCCCATTTCATTGATATGCATTCCCTGCAAGTTGCTTCAACACATTATCGCTTCGCAGATTTACAGACATCTTGAGACTAACAAATTCCTTTTTCATAATCAGCATGGCTTTAGGAAGGGCCTCTCGTGCGAGACACAGTTATTTGAATTTACAACAGACCTACACATGGCATGGCATGGCATGGCATGGCAAGAACTTTATTTTAGTCCAGAGAAACTAGGGTCCGAGGGCACAAGCCCCCAGGCTAAGTCGGTGGCTCCGCCCACGTAGGCACCGGTAGGCCAAAAGCTTTCCCGATGTCGTGAGCTCTCCGGACGGCCAGGAGTTGATCTTGGAGGACTTCGCTGGATATGCGCCGACTCCAGTCCTCCTCACTGTTGAGAACCGAAGCCCTTTGGTTGGAGCACAGCCAGAACATATGATCAAATAGACACGAAGTGTGTCCACAACTTTTACATTCCGCGGGAAAATCCCGGTCAATTTTGTATGCACAAAAGGTGTGGGATAAGATTTAGTTTGGATCATTCTTAATGTGACTGCCTGAGCTCGGTTGAGCTTCTGATGGGGGGGGGGGGGGGAGGAAAAAACCTCCTGCCTTCCCTATAGTGTGAGGTGATCTCGTGAAAAGTAGTAAGTGGGTCTTTGTAGGAGCCGCAGTCATCCTGGAGCAGTTCCTGATCTGATGCGCGGCATGTGAGATCTCGCACAGCAGAGTGAGCTTGCTCGTTAGGATTGCAGCCACTGGGGCTGACCGAGTGGCCCTGATGAGCCGGAAACCAGACTAGGTGTGAGCTATCCAGTTGGTCGTAATTATGAGTATTAATACTGTGTATAAGTAACTTGTGTGCTTCCACTGAGATGAAGCCGGCTGAGTAATTCCTAATAGCTGTACGGGAATCAGAGAAAATCGTGGAGCCTCTCCTCATTGTAATTACAAGTGCTATGCTTGCTTCTTCGGCGGCATGAATGGAGGTCGTTCTTAGTGACGCCGCGTTTATTAATTTACCGCTCTCATCGACCACGGCAATAGCGTAGCGGTTGCCCGATCCATAACTAGTTGCATCGACAAAAAGAGCTGAGCTGTGTTGTTGGTGCAGTTTACCCAGAATGCATTTGGGCCTGACGTCCCTTCTGCGCTTGTTGTACACAGGATGAATATTTCTAGGTATGGGGTCTACAAATAATTGTGTCTCCACCTCCTTGGGTATTTTGAACTTAAAGACGTCTCCTCCTCGAGGCAGTATTCCGACTTCATCTAGAATTTTACACCCTGGCTTAGTGTTGGAGAGTCTTGCAATTTGTGACATCGAATGTGCCTCAATGAGCTCATCTATAGTGTTATGAAGTCCTAACTTGTTGAGGAGTTCGGTACTCGTTCCGTGCGGGAGTCCCAGAGCCCTTTTGAGTCCGGAGCGTATAAGTGCGTTTAGCTTAGCCTTCTCTCCCTTCCCCCAGTTCAGGTATGATGCAATGTACGTCACATGACTGATGAAAAAAGCATGATATGCTCTGAGGAGATTGTCCTCCTTGAGGCCTGCATTTCGGTTTGAGACCCTGCCCAGGAGCTTTAAAGTACTGTTGGCCTGACCTGTGAGACGGTTTAGGGCCGTAGCGTTACAGCTCCTTGCGTCAATGAGAAGACCCAGAATTTTTATTTGCTCTACTCTGGGTATGACCCGTCCTGTGTTGTCTGTGATTTTTATTGGCAGAGTTTCTAAAGGCACCAGGTTACTAACACCTTGTCTCCCCTGTCTGAAGAGCAGCAGCTCAGATTTACTAGGTGATAGCCTGAGTCCGGTGCCCTTAAGGAAGGATTCTGTGGTGTCTACCGCTGCCTGTAGTGTCTGCTCTAGTGCTGCGAGTGACCCCCTTGGGACCCACACTGTGATATCGTCAGCATATATGACGTGCCCCAAGCTCGGGATTTTGGACAATTCCTCCGAGAGCCTGTGCATGGCAATGTTAAAGAGGAGTGGGGACAATACTGAACCTTGTGGTGTGCCGTTGTTGCCTAAATTGTATGGACCGCCTGTGACTATCCAGAGTTTGACCCGAGCTGTCCGATTAGCTAGAAAGGACCTCACATAATTGTAAAAATTGCTTCCCAGGTTCAAGGTTGAGATTTCATGTAGGATATGTTTATGTGCAACCGTATCAAATGCTTTGTTAAGATCCAGACCCAGGAGGCCCTTTACGTCCCTGCTAGGGTCGTCAATAATAGCCCGTTTGATCATTAGCATGGCGTCCTGTGTGGATAATGCCTTCCGAAAGCCTATGAGATTGTGTCTGAAAAGCTCCTGGTTTTCTATGTGTTCTATTATCCTATTATGAATAGCATGTTCGGCTACTTTGCCAATACAGGATGTAAGTGATATGGGCCTGAGGTTCTCCATTGTTAGTGGTTTGCCGGGTTTCGGTATAAACGTCACCTTGGCCTCCCTCCATTCCGGTGGGACAGTGCCTGATCTCCAGTGACTATTAATTTTGACCGTGATTATGTCTATGGCATCATCGTCCAGGTTTCGTAAAAGTTTATTTGTGATGCCATCCGGACCCGGGGCAGATCCCCCATTTAAATTAAAAAGTACATGCCTTATCTCAGCTGCAATGAAGTCACTGTCCAAGTCCGGTTGCGGTATTCCGGAGTAAGGTTGGCTTATTTCTTCTTCGCTTTCATATTCATTTTTAAGTGGCAGGTACATGTGTGCGAGGTCGTTTGCGACCTCTGTTGCTGTCCGCCCTATAGTTATCTGTTTATTGACGAGCCTGTTTATGGCGAGGTTTGTAGTACCTCTGGAGAGCTTGTCATTAAGTAGGCTCTTCAGTAGGTTCCATTTGCCTCCTCTGCGCAATCTGCCGTCTGTTTCTAAGCAAGTTTCGTCCCATTGTTGACGTGAAAGTTGAGCCGCGTATGTTTCGATATCACGATTAACTTGGGCGACCTTGGCTCTAAGTCTTCTATTGAGTCTGTGACTCTTCCACCTGGTTAGAAGGGCATTTTTCGCTTCCAGCATGTGAGCTAGCTTGGAGTCCATTTTTGGGACTTCGATTTCTGTTGAGACTATTTTAGTAGCTTTCTTAACCGTTGCCTTTAGCTGATCTAAAAGCTCCTCATAAGATTCGTCATCTATGCTGGTTTACTTACGCAGCTTACGGAAGAGATCCCAGTCCACGTATTCATATTTCCTTAGTGGTGGTGGTTGCGTCTGTAAGATGACTTCAATTATGTAGTGATCACTTCCTAAATTCTCCTGCAGATTGTCCCATGAGCCTTCAATTCCCCGAAGGAATGTAAGATCGGGGGTTGTATCTCTGGTAGTGGAGGTACCAGTTCTCGTGGGGAAGTTAGCATCTGTAATAAGAGCAAATTTTAATTCACTTGCTGTGGTTGCTAAATTAGTACCCTTGACGCTCTGATGACCATAGCCCCATTCTTTGTTGGGAGCGTTGAAGTCCCCAGCCACTACGAGTGGGGCTGTATCTGCCTTACTGGAAATGCGGCCCAAGAGGGTCTTAAGATCCCTTTTCCTATCTTGCGGAGAGATATAAACGTTAGCTATATACACGTTAGCTGCTTTTTTGTTTTTCAGGATGAGTTCGATCATTTGTGCTTCTAGACCAACCTTGTACTAGGGAAGCTCGTGAGTTTCATAGGAGGTACCCTTTCGAACCAAAGTCGATATTCCCCGACCACCTGGAATGGTCAAGGTTTCGGAGTTGTAACCCGGTAGAGAGATATCCTCCTTAGCTAGTGTTTCCTGTAAGAGAATAACGTGCGGCTTAACTTTGGCCGATCTAATGAGCTGCTGCAGGGGAGCCTTGCGCCTTCGGAAACTCGCACAATTCCACTGCCATATTTTAATGTTATTGTTGTCGTTTGAAGCCATTATGATACCACTGGTTGACTACCCGAACCACTAGAGTCCGCGCTCGGGCTACCGTTTGTGCCTCCGTGGCCTGCCGATGCAGCCGCTGCGCTTGCCTTTGCCTTAACTTTGGGCCTTTCTAGTTGACCCACTCGAGCATCTAGATTAGTGATGAGCTCCATGATTTTCGCCAGAGTCCTGTCTATTGTGGCTAACCTTGCGGCTATTCTGACTTTTTTGTGTTTGGGGGGTGCCTCACTCTCTCCCATCTCCTCTGCCTCAGAGGTTTCTAAATCTTCCTCCTCTGTTTCGCTAATGGGAACGGGGTGGGGGGCTTTACGTTTAGGTTTGCCGGCCAAGGGTTTTGGAGCCATTGTCTCCATCTGACTACGGGGTGTTTCGGACCATTCTTTAAAGGATTTGAAAGCCTCCCTGAGCTCAGACAGCTCTTGCCTTAATTTCCGATTTTCTGATTCTAATGCCAATATTCGGGGATTTGACTCACGTTCCGGCTGTGCTCTACCATTAGTACTCCTAGACCTTGCCCTTGTCGGTTGTCCTGGTTTCCCAAGGCCTCCGTTCTTGACTCGATCGGCCCAGGTTGCTCTTGGGGTCGACTGTGAACGGGACCTCGATCTTGCCCCAGGTCCTCGGGGTTGCTGGTCAACACCAGAAGATTCTCCAGAGCTGGGTTGTCCTCTGGATCGAGAACGCCCTCTGGAGCGGGAGCGCCCTCGTGAGCTGGAGTGTCCTCTCGTGTGAGAGCGCAAGTTGGGGTCAATTTCTTGCATGACCCCTTTGCGCTGGGGATTGTCGCTGTCTTCAATGTCGTCGGCCACCTGTGTACAGCGTGCTTGCTGTCGTTGGCGCATTCGACGCCTTTGCCTCACATTATAAGGCATCTGGAATCTTCGACTGCATTTTCGGTCCCTAGTGTGGTGTGCGCCTACACACTACTTAAATTAAAACTTACAAATTGATTGCTTGCTCCTTGATTTTTCGAAGGCATTCGACTGTGTCGCACATTGTCGCCTAATATCAAAACTCTCCGCACTTAAATTGGACTGTCTACACACACAATTGGACCTACACACTAACTTAAATTATAACTTACAAATTGATTGCTTGTTCCTTGATTTTTCGAAGGCATTCGACTGTGTCCCACATTGTCGCCTAATATCAAAACTCTCCGCACCTAAATTGGACTGTCTTACCTTGTCATGGATCCGATATTTCTTGTCTAATCGTCAGCAGTTTACTATTGCAAATAACTACTCTTCCTGAGTGGGCTAGGCTGCAGCGGCACCGGCACCATGTTTAATCGCTGCTTGTATATATATATTATTATGTATTATATGTATTTAATCGCTGCTATATATATATATATATATATATATATATATATAGAAAATTGTCAGTCATAGCTCTCGTAGTATAGCCCTCTGGGCCGTTTCCTTTTTTCTTTCGAAAGTAGTCCTATTAGGGTTATTATAATTCCACGAAGGTATTTCGCCCTCGTCAGCAGCAGTCCTTGAGATAGTATTCCGGTGGCTAGCTTCCCATGCTATGCGTGCCGCCCCCGCACCTGGTTAAGCTGTTCCTAAACGCTAGAGTTATACTATGTCCGCGCAACCTTGAGCGATCGGAAAGCGTGTTTTCCCCTCTCGGCCGGTGGAGAAGGGAGGCTTTGTTTCCGGCCGCAGAGCCCTCCTCGTCTCAGTAAGGTGCCTGGTGGTGGTCTCGTGCTGACGATGCCCTCTCGGTGAGCGCATATTCCCCCCCTCATCTTTTAAGAGGTTCAATACTTATAAGCATTTGTCTCGCAAACCATATTTACTTCAAGGGAATTTTCCACGTCTCAATAATTTCTCTCGTCGTATTCGAATGCTGATTGCCGTGCTATCGTTTGATAACGAAGCTTTCCCTCAAGTCTAAATATTTTAGGGCAGTTTTCCTAGTCTCTAAAGCCGCTCGAGTTCGCTCTTCTCCTCGGACGGCCATTTTTCCAAGAAAGTATGCCTTCCAACCAGTCGGACTAAACGACTATCGAAAAAAACCGACTATCGCGGACATCATCAGTCCCTTTGCACGTAAGTACGAGGCTCGGAGCAGGAGCTATGGCGCGTGAAAGTAACCTGGGGCCTGACGAACCAACCGACTGAGCTATCTTTCCGGGCAACATCCAACGGCCACGAGTTCAAATCACCTGTCATGCTCCTTTCCCCCCCCCCCTTTTTTTTCTTTCTTTTTAATGTCTTTTCCTTTATTTTATCACTGTACAGGAACCCTCCTAAAATAAAAAAAAAAGATAGATATATATCTTCAATTATGTATGGCCACACATGTGCAGGTCATAAATACCAGGTTCTCTAGCCGAGTGCCATCCGTGCGGTATAACCGAGCTTAGATTGGTCCACCTTGACTGATCAAATACGGCACCACTGTAGGTTAAATGAGGCGTACAACTCCTGCGGGACCCGCCGTGGTTACTCAGTAGCTATGGTGTTAGACTGCTGAGCACGAGGTCGCGGGATCGGATCCCGGCCACGGCGGCCGCATTTTGATGGGGGCGAAATGCGAGAACACCCGTGTACTTAGATTTAGGTGCACGTTAAAGAACCCCAGGTGGTCGAAATTTCCGGAGTCCTCCACTACGGCGTGCCTCATAATCAGAAAGTGCTTTTGTCACGTAAAACCCCATAATTTAAATTTTAATTTAACTCCTGCGGGGACGGTACAGTATCCGCCTCCCGTGCAAGAGGACCGTGATTCAAATCCAGGTGCCGCGCAATTCTCCACCGGTAAATACAAAAAAAACCATGTGTTGAGAAAATTGCACAAACAGGCCTGCAGTGCGGTCTGATCCCGGTGACCAGAACCGGTAACGCACTCTCTCACCAGAGCAGGATTGGCCACCCTGGTGCAGTACTTCGCCACAACCTCCTATATGAACACAACAATCAAACCCCGGCCCTCAGTCCCCAGCAGCTGCGAAGCAACTGACCACGGCGGCGGTCAGACCTGCGACGCTGCAGAGGGTGCTAAGAATCCCTGCCTCCGGACAGGCCGCCATTGGAATATGAACCTGGCAACGTTTAACGCTAGAACGTTATCTAGTGAGGCGAGTCTAGCAGTGGTATTGGAGGAATTAGAGGGCAGTAAATGGGATATAATAGGGCTCAGTGAAGTTAGGAGGCCAAAAGAAGCATATACAGTGCTACAAAGTGGGCACGTCCTGTGCTACCGGGGCTTAGCAGAGAGACGAGAACTAGGAGTCGGATTCCTGATTGATAAGAATATAGCTGCTAACATACAGGGATTCTATAGCATTAACGAGAGGGTGGCAGGTCTTGTTGTGAAACTTAATAAGAGGTACAAAATGAAGGTTGTACAGGTCTACGCCCCTACATCCAGTCATAATGACCAGGAAGTCGAAAGCTTCTATGAAGACGTGGAATCGGCGATGGGTAGAGTGAAAACAAAATACACTATACTGATGGGCGACTTCAACGCCAGGGTAGGCAACAAGCAGGCCGGAGACAAGTCAGTGGGGGAATATGGCATAGGCTCTCGGAATAGCAGAGGAGAGTTATTAGTAGAGTTTGCAGAACAGAATAATATGCGGATAATGAATACCTTTTTCCGCAAGCGGGTTGGCCGAAAGTGGACGTGGAGGAGCCCGAATGGTGAGACTAGAAGTGAAATCGACTTCATACTCTGCGCGAACCCTGGCATCATACAAGATGTAGACGTGCTCGGCAAGGTGCGCTGCAGTGACCATAGGATGGTAAGAACTCGAATTAGCCTTGACTTGAGGAGGGAACGGAAGAAACTGGTACATAAGAAGCCAATCAATGAGTTAGCGGTAAGAGGGAAACTAGAGGAATTCCGGATCAAGCTACAGAACAGGTATTCGGCTTCAACCCAGGAAGAGGACCATAGTGTTGAAGCAATGAACGACAATCTTATGGGCATCATTAAGGAGTGCGCAATAGAAGTCGGTGGTAACGCCGTTAAAGAGGAAACCAGTAAGCTATCGCAGGAAACGAAAGATCTGATCAAGAAACGCCAATGTATGAAAGCCTCTAACCCTACAGCTAGAATAGAACTGGCAGAACTTTCTAAGTTAATCAACAAGCGTAAGACAGCGGACATAAGGAACTATAATATGGATAGAATTGAACAGGCTCTCAGGAACGGAGGAAGCCTAAAAGCAGTGAAGAAACTAGGAATAGGCAAGAATCAGATGTGTGCGTTAAGAGACAAAGCCGGCAATCTCGTTACTAATATGAATGAGATAGTTGAAGTGGCTGAAGAGTTTTATACAGTACCAGTAACAGCCACGACGATAAGGTGAGAGAGAATAGGCTAAAGGAACTTGAAATCCCACAAGTAGCACCGGAAGAGGTAAAGAACGCTTTGGGGGCTATGCAAAGGGGGAAGGCAGCTGGGGAGGATCAGGTAACAGCAGATTTGTTGAAGGATGGTGGGAACACTGTCCTAGAAAAATTGGCCGCCCTATATACACAATGCCTCATGACCTCGAACGTACCGGAATCTTGGAAGAACGCTAACATAATCCTAATCCATAAGAAAGGGGATGCCAAAGAGTTGAAAAATTATAGACCGATTAGCTTACTGTCCGTTGCCTACAAAGTATTTACTAAGGTAATCGCAAATAGAATCAGGAATACCTTCGACTTCTGTCAACCAAAGGACCAGGCAGGATTCCGTAAAGGCTACTCAACAATAGACCATATTCACACTATCAATCAGGTGATAGAGAAATGTGCGGAATATAACCAACCCTTATATATAGCCTTCATTGATTACGAAAAAGCATTTGATTCAGTCGAAACGTCAGCAGTCATGAAGGCACTACGGAATCAGGGTGCAGATGAGCCATATGTAAAGATACTGGAAGATATCTATAGCGGTTCCACCGCCACCGTAATCCTCCACAAAAAAAGCAACAAAATCCCAATAAAGAAAGGTGTCAGACAGGGAGATACGATATCTCCAATGCTATTCACAGCATGTTTACAGGAGGTATTCAGAGACCTGGAGTGGGAAGAATTGGGGATAAAATTTCATGGAGAATACCTTAGCAACTTGCGATTCGCTGATGATATTGCCTTGCTTAGTAACTCAGGGGACCAATTGCAATGCATGTTCACTGACCTGGAGAGGCAAAGCAGAAGAGTGGGTCTAAAAATTAATCTACAGAAAACTAAAGTAATGTTTAACAGTCTCGGAAGAGAACAGCAGTTTACGATAGGTAGCGAGGCACTGGAAGTGGTAAGGGAATACATCTACTTAGGGCAGGTAGTGACCACGGATCCGGATCATGAGACTGAAATAACCAGAAGAATAAGAATGGGCTGGGGTGCGTTTGGCAGACATTCTCAAATCATGAACAGCAGGTTGCCACTATCCCTCAAGAGGAAAGTGTATAACAGCTGTGTCTTACCAGTACTCACCTACGGGGCAGAAACCTGGAGGCTTACGAAAAGGGTTCTGCTGAAATTGAGGACGACGCAACGAGCTATGGAAAGAAGAATGATAGAAAGAAGAGCAGAAAGAAGAAAGAAGAGCAGATTGGGTGAGGGAACAAACGCGGGTAAATGACATCTTAGTTGAAATCAAGAAAAAGAAATGGGCATGGGCCGGACATGTAATGAGGAGGGAAGATAACCGATGGTCATTAAGGGTTACGGACTGGATTCCAAGGGAAGGGAAGCGTAGTAGGGGGCGGCAGAAAGTTAGGTGGGCGGATGACATTAAGACGTTTGCAGGGACAACATGGCCACAATTAGTACATGACCGGGGTAGTTGGAGAAGTATTGGAGAGGCCTTTGCCCTGCAGTGGGCGTAACTAGGCTGATGATGATGATGATGATGATGATGATGATGATCTTCATGCAGTTCTTCGGCTTCCTTGCTGTACCCTCCCTTTGCGGCATCACATGGCTTGGAACTGCTTCGTCTGACTTGGCTCCCTTCGCGGTCGAGCACGTGGATGTCATCGAGTGCTTGCCCAGGAATTGCTCTATCGCTACCATATGCGATTACCTCGGCGCGTCCCACTTCAAGCTACAGCATGCAAGTCACCCCGGTGTCCTATCCTTTGATCAGCCAATCATCGACAACTCTCGGTCTGTGACGTCAACAGCCGACGGTATAAATGTCCAGCGCGTGGATCGACTCTTCAGTGGGCTAGGCTGCAGTGGCACCGGCACCATGTTTAATCGCTGCTTGTTCTTCATGCAGTTCTTCGGCTTCCTTGCTGTACCCTCCTTTGCGGCATCACATGGCTTGGAACGGCTTCGTCTGACTTGGCTCCCTTCGCGGTCGAGCACGTGGATGTCATCGAGTGCTTGCCCAGGAATTGATCTATCGCTACCATATGCGATTACCTCGGCGCGTCCCACTTCAAGCTACCGCATGCCAGTCACCCCGGTGTCCTATCCTTTGATCAGCCAATCATCGACAACTCTCGGTCTGTGACGTCAACAGCCGACGGTATAAATGTCCAGCGCGTGGATCGACTCTTCAGTGGGCTAGGCTGCAGCGGCACTGGCACCATGTTTAATCGCTGCTTGTTCTTCATGCAGGTATGTTACTATTCTGATGCGGAGTGTATCCGATCTGATGATCGTTTTCTGCTGCTGCACCTTGCCCACAACGTCTTGTATCCTGCTGCTCGCATGCATTGTATTGCGCAAGTCGTCTCCTCTTGAGCGGAGATGTGGAAATCAACCCTGGCCCGGGTACCTCGGTCTAAGTCTAGGCGTGGATCCGGTTCCGCTCTCGATGAGAATGATGCTCGCCCTTCCTTTGATAGCCATGACAAAAACGACCCTTCGGTATCGGAAATGTTCTCTAAATTATTGGAGGGGCAGACACAGTTGGCACGTGATTTTGCGGAAATTAAGTCATTTCAACAGTCAGTCGCGCGTCGCTTTGATGTTTTTGAGTCACGTGTTCATGCACTAGAATCCACTCCTATGTCCAAAGACTCTATTTTACTGTGTGATTTACGTACTGAAATAAGTGCCTTGACTAATAAGGTAACGGACTTGGTCTTAAAAAATGAGTCTTGAAAATCATTGACGTAGAAACAATCTGATCATACACGGTATTTCTATAGCAATGAATGAAAACGCTACCACCCTGATGACTGCAGTTTCATCTGTGTTTACTGAGCACCTGAAGACTAGCTGCCCTCATATTGAGCGCTGCCACAGGCTCGGTAGAGCACGCACTGGTTACATTCGTCCCGTCATTCTAAAGCTTTGTAACTTCAGCGACAGAACCGAGGTTCTTAGGAACGTCTCAAAACTCAAGGGCTCAAATTTCGTCATTAAAGAAGATTTCTCTTCCAGGGTTCGGTTAATTCGGAAGAAAATCTGGGACGCATCAGCCTCTTTTCGGGACAGCGGTTCTGTTGTGAAGTTGAGATATGATCATGCTTTCATTAACAAGGTTCGCTATAACTGGGATGACAGTTCAAACTCATTAGTAATGGCACCCGCTCAACGTGTTTCTTCTGAGTCTGGCCGTTTGACTTCCGTTCCATCCACTTCCTGAATTCAACCTGGCCGTTTTGAGAACCTTGTTGTCTTAAATATAAACGCTCGTAGTATTGTTAAAAAATTTCCTGATTTACTGTCCCTTATATCTATTCATTCCCCCCATGTTATTGGCATCACAGAGACTTGGCTGCACAATGGTATTTACGAATCTGAATTCACTCCACCCGGTTTTGTTGCCGTGCGCTTAGACAGGATTTGCGGTACTGGTGGTGGCGTGGCACTGCTTATCCGGTCGGATCTACGATTCTCAGTCTTGCCTTCTCCTCCAGAAACAGAATCTGTGTGGTGTAAAATTTACCTTCATAATCGGTGTATTGGGATTAGTGTTATATATCGTCCCCCCGGCTCTACTCTTGATGTTCTTCATGCTGTTGCAAATTTCATGAGCGAGATTAACATTGCTTCGTCGAGTTTTATCTGTATGGGTGACTTCAACGCCCCTGGCATCCACTGGCCATCATTGTCTGTAGTCGGTCGCAATACAGCTATTTGTAAAGAACTAATAAACATTTCCTTGTCCTTTGGTCTCACCCAGGTTGTTCCTAGTGCAAGCAGATTAAATTCCGTCCTTGACTTAGTTTTTCTAAGCGCTAACCTAGCCGAACGTGACTTCTCTTGCGAGGTAACTGATGGTATTTCAGACCATAAAAGTGTTTTAGTGTCACTCTCCTGTCCAATTTCTAAATCCCCATACACGTTTACTAGTTTCCCTGATTTCACTCGTGCGGACGACAATTCTATTACTGATGTCTTATCTCATCATTTCGATACGTTTAGTGCACTTGCAGACAACCAGGACGTCAACTGCCTTGCTAATTACTTTGAGCGTCTTGTCAAATCATGTATCGAACGTTTTGTCCCCATCAAAACTAAGAAAAGAAATTCTAACATTCCATGGATGACTCCTGATATCTTGCATTTGTCCCGTCGCGTTCGAAGGTTGAGGCGTTCCAGAAGAGGCACTGATTCTATGGCGTTGGATAGATTTGTTAAGGCAAAGAATGAACTCAATCTTAAGTTGCAAAATGCCAAGGATTTCTTTTTTCGCGTTCGCCTGCACAATTTGTTACGAACTAACCCACGAAAATTTTGGTCTTCTATATTACCTCGCGATGCTTTATCCACTTTCAGAATAGATAATGACGTCATCAACGACCCGGCGGTGATATCCGATGCTTTCAACAAGTATTTCCAATCCGTGTTTGTTTCCGATAACAACTTTATCCCGACACTTACCAATATAGTTTCTTCTGAAGCAATCAGTGACGTTGAGATAAACTGCGAAGGCATCCTCAATCTTATATTAAACCTGGATGTTAAGAAATGCACCGGTCCGGACGGGATACACAACGCGTTCCTTGTTCGTTATTCGTTGTGGTCATCAAAATATCTGTCAGTCATATTCAGAAAGTCCTTATCATCCTCTACTGTACCTTCTTCAGGGAAGTTAGCCAAAGTGCGCCCTCTTTACAAATCTGGAGATAAGCAGTGTTTGTCGAACTACAGACCAATTTCACTGACGTCACAGTCCTGCAAAATGTTGGAACACATCATTCATAAGCACATCACGCTCTTTCTGGAATCAAATAATTTACTGTCTAACATGCAACATGGGTTTAGGCGCGGTTTTAGCACGTTAACGCAGCTAGCTGAGTTCATGCATGACATTTCATTTAACCTTGATGTAAGCAACCAGGGTGATGCCATTCTTATAGATTTCTCGAAGGCATTTGACACCGTTTTACATTCTAAACTTATTGCTAAACTTAATGCTGTACTGAATAATCCTCATTTAGTTAACTGGATTTTAAGCTTTCTCTCATTTCGCTCCCAGTTCGTCTCTTACAGTTCGACTGACTCCGCTACGGTTGACGTGACATCAGGTGTGCCCCAAGGCTCCGTCCTTGGGCCGCTTCTTTTTTTATTATACATAAACGATTTGCCACTTCACTGCTCTTCTAACCTCCGTCTCTATGCTGATGACTGCGTTCTATATGAAGTGATTAAATCTTCTAATGATCATTATCGCCTTCAAGAGTCGTTTTCTAGATTTTGCGATTGGTGTAAAACTTGGCAAATGAACATTAATTTCAACAACACCGTTCTGATGTCTTTCTGCAACAAATCTTCCCCCTCCCTTTTCAGTTACTCGTTCAATGGCCGTGCTGTAGATAAGGTTTCTGAGTATAAGCATCTTGGTGTCATTTTTACGCATAACATGTCATGGTCCAAACACATTGATTACATATGCAGTAAAGCACTAAAAAAATTAGGTTACTTGAGGCGAACGCTAACCCGATCTCCTAAAGACACAAAGTTACTAATGTATAAATCTCTAATCCGCCCTGTTCTTGATTATGCATCTGTAGTTTGGAGCCCGCATAAGCAGTTAGAGATTAATAGACTAGAAGCTATACAGAAAAAAGCTGTGCGATTTATGTCATCATTACGATCGCGACTTTTCGCCCTCTTCAACACTTTCTTCCTTGAACCTAAACACTCCCTCTTCTCGTCGCCGTGTCGAATCATTAAAATTCTTGCATTGCATTGTCAATTCTTTAGTTAGGCTCTCAGACGATAATTACATTAACTTCGCGCCGGGATCATCAACGAGAAGACATCACGACCTAAACTTGATACCCTACTACGCACGTACTAACATGTTCAAATTCAGCTTTTTTCCCCGCTCAATTGAAGACTGGAATTCATTACCTGGGTCTATTCGCTCATGCTCATCCCAAATTTTTGCAACCGCCATCCCAGATGCATAATCGTGCTCACCCATGTCTGGCAGCATTTGTATAACTTCTTGTGTATTTTTCTTTCATTTTCTTTCATCAGTGCTCTTTAAAAGTGTTCACTTGTGTTTACCGCTGTATACTCCAATGTATTTTTTGTATCTTTTTCTTAACCTACTCCTGCTATAGCGCAAATTGCGCTGCAGTATGTATAAATAAATAAATAAATAAATAAATAAAACAGACGTTTTTTCTGGTGTACCACAGGGTAGCGTCCTCGGTCCCTTGCTTTTTCTAATTTTTATTAACGACCTACCTCACAATTTGTCCTCCTCCATCAGAATATTCGCCGACGGCTGCATAATTTATCGCCCAATTAAAAACTCAGATGATCATCTCGTTCTTCAGCAAGATCTTGCAAGAACCCAGCAAGAACCCTTGCTTTAGGTCCTAAGCACTGTTTTAAGCCTAATGTAAAACCCGTTGACGTTTTAAGCATACCGCGCTGCATAACCAGGTTCGTCCCAGAAGAATGCTCATGCTGTATTTCGGATTGCATTGCTAGCATTAAACAACCAAATCCTCATTTTAAGACGCCTGACCCTGTCCGACCGTTAGTTGATTACCTTGTGGAGCATAAACTTAGACCAGTAATATCTGACAAGGAAGGTTATTTCGTAATTATGCCAGATGACATGTCAGAAAACGCGATTTCAGCCATAGAAAAGAATTTGCAGCCAGTAAAACTCAAGCCTTCGGTAATTAGGCAACGTGCGGTTGACCTCCTATCAAGACATAATCTTGATAGGCTTGTCTGTAATGTCAAGAAAGCTAAATCTCTCACCTTAGAACTGTTTTTCTGGGCCAAGGCCCATAAACAAGAAATTCCTTTTCGTGCTATAGTGTCAGAGAAAGAGACGTGACAGGTCTGTGTCGCTAGTTACCTACAGAACTGCCTAGCTTTACTAGTTTTTTCAGACCCCTTTTGCCTACGTAATTCTCAGGCACTAGTTCAGTATTTGAGAGAGGAAAATCCTGGTGATTGTACAGCTTTTAGTATGGAAATCGAAGACCTGTATTATTCTTTGCCGCATGGTGGGTTGCTAAATTCCGTAAATGAGTGCATTAAAGAACAAGTGCAAGAGTCGGCTTTTATTGACAGATGCGGCGTTTCAACGGGACCTTTTCTAGAAATTCTTTCAATGAAGTTGAAGTCGACGCTGATTGGGTGGAGAGATGGCGTTTTTCTGCAGAAATCAGGCATGTGTATTGGCTCAAAGGTTGCCCCTATTCTTAGCAACATTTACCTGAGTAAGGTTGACAACTGCTTAAAGAAAGCCTTAGGTGATAGCGTTATCAAGATATTTCGTTACGTTGATGATTACCTGATTTTCTGCAATAGGGAAGAATTCGATTCCGCTGCTACCTCAGTAAGTGAGCAACTTAAACTTTATGGGGGAGGATTAAAGTTTACCAAGGAATTTCCTCAGCGACGCGTAATTCAGTTTCTTGACATTTCCTTGATCTTCGAACAAAATCATGTTTGTTGGCAGTACTCCCCAAGATCTTCGACACCGCTGCTAAACTTTCAATCTAAGCATTCTAAATTAGTAAAAAGCGGAATTGCCATGTCGTGCCTTAAGTCTTCCCTCACCAGATCCTGCATGCACAAAATGAGCGCCAATTTTAATGCGCAGGTCCGGCGCCTATTAGAAGCAGGTTATCCTAGTGTAGCGGTGGCCACTGTGGCTGAGCGCCTAAAGAAGTCGGTTTCGAGAGGGACGAACGTGATTACAGAAAGCAGTAATAGCAAAAAAAGAGTACTGGCTATTCCGTATATTTATTCAGTGTCGCACAGGCTTAAAAAAGTTGCTAGTAGATATGATGTTAATGTTGCTTTCACTGCTCCCAAAAAGCTAGGTAAGATACGCGCTGCCGTACAGAATAAAAAGGAGCGGGTAAAAGGCAAAAAACGAACAGATATTTGTCCAGTGAAGCACAATAAGAACAACAGTTTTACTGACTGTCGTATGGGTGTGGTTTATAAAATTCCCCTTAGCTGTGGCCAGTTCTACGTAGGGCAAACGGGACGGTGTATCAATCGGAGGCTAATGGAACATAAAAGGTCGTTAACCGGTGGATCGCCTTCTAATCTTTCGCTACATTGCCGAGATTGTAACTGCACGCCAGAGTTAGATGAATGCGCGATATTGTACAGGCATAAGAATGAAGATACGCGTCTTATGGTAGAGGCATGGCATATCTATAATGGTGGAAGTGCGTGCGTGAGTCAGCTTTCGATTACGTTACATAAGGAAGAGATTAAGTGCCTTAACAGTTATCTGTCACGTAGACCGGCACGTGTACCCGATTGACACGTGGTGTTGCCATTCCTGAGCATGCGCAGATGAGTTTTGTGTCTTTCTTTTTTCGCCTCAGTGCTCCCTTTAGTTGATAGTCGGCGTTCGTGTTGTCCACTTCTCTACTCTTGTGTCCTGTCTGCACGCCTCACTTCTATTTTGCATAATGAGGACCTTCAACAAATCATTAGCTGGTGCAATAAATGGCTAATGACTTTAAATACCACAAAATGCACAGTAATGTCGTTTACCTGGAAGTCGGCAACCTCACCGTATCACTACCATATTAACAATTACACTGTTACAACAGCTACACAATATAAGTATCTAGGAGTTCCATTCACATCGAATCTTTCTGGGACAGAGCATAGCACGTCCATTTTAGCTAATGCCTCCCAATCGTTGGGGTACTTGCGACGCAACTTAAGGAATGTTCCTTCAAATGTTCGCAAGCTAGCTTACCTAACTCTCGTTCGTCCCAAGCTCGAGTATGCATCTCCCATTTGGTCCCCTCACCAGAAATCCCTCATTGAAACGCTAGAACGGATCCAGAACAGAGCAAGCCGCTTCATCATAAACGATTACAGCTACCAGTCTAGGGTAACACAAATAAAACTTAAGCTTTCAATACAATCCTTGAACACTCGTCGAGACATTGACCTTTTATCACTGTTCCACAAATTCCTTCACTTCACTCGAACACCCGCATGCTTGAAACCACCCTACTCCACGTCACATAGGCTTCATAATCATTTCAGCTATGCCCGCCTTTACGGTTCTACCAAAGCATTCCATTACTCTGCTCTTCCTCGTGCTATCAGAATATGGAATTCGCTCCCGGACAGCATTGCATGCCAGTCCAACTACGATTCATTCCGTGATGCCTTGACTGAACGCATGACTAAAGAAATGTAAAGTTTTACGTTTGTCGCACAATGCTTTCTATACTTGCACTATCTTTTACAGCTTATTGTCGCATCATTACCGTTATGCCGCTATGTTTACCGTTCCGTTGGCATGTCGCGTCCTTAAGTTTCCTGTCATTTTTTTTTCATTATTACTGTTTAACACTCTCATGGTAATTACACGACTTCACTGAAAACAATCTGTGTGATTTATTCCTTGTTATTATATGATGTTTCCTTCTTTTCCCTAGTGAATTGTGAACTAAATAAGTCTTTGTTCATCTCGGTTGCACTTGCGGTTATAGCTTGTAAACAGATACGGTTTATAGATGTCTTGTATTCTATCTATTTTCTGTGTACTGCCCCCCTTACTCAATGCCTCACTTTGAGGCCTGTAAGGTATTTTTAAATAAAAAAATATAAGAAAATGCCTGAAATCAGTGAGAAAGAAACTTGGCATAGGACAAACCAAGATATATGCACTGAAAGATAAGCAGGTTAAAATGATCAGCAATCTCGAAGATATAGTAAAAGAAGCGGAAGAATTCTATACTGATCTGTACAATACCCAGAGGAGTCAGGATAGCTCCTTTAAAAACCGTTATGAACAGGATACAGAAACTCCTCCTATAACTAGCGATTAAGTCACAAGCGACTTGCAAGACATGAAACGAGGAACAGCGGCAGGAGAAGATATAATAACAGTAGATTTATTCAAAGCTGGAGGAGATATAATGCTTGGAAAACTGGCGGCTCCTTACGAAAGGTTTATCGACTGCAAGAGTCTCACAAAACTGGAAGAATGCAAAAATTATACTAATCCACAAAAAGGGAGACGTTAAAAAATTGAAAAATTATAGGCCCCATTAGCTTACTACCACTATTATATAAAATGTTTACCAAAATAATCTCGAATAGAATAAGAGCAACACTGGGCTTTAGTCAACCAAGGGAACAGGCTAGCTTCAGGAAGGGATTCTCTACAGTGGATCACATCCATGTCATCAATCAGGTTATCGAGAAATCCGCAGAGTGTAATAGGCCTATCTATATGGCTTACATTGATTACGAAAAGGAATTCGATTCAGTAGAGATCCGAGCAGTCATAGAGGCATACGTAATCAAGGAGTACAGAACGCTTACATAAATTCCTTGGAAAATATCTACAGAGGTTCTACAGCTACCTTAATTCTACACAACAAAAGCAGGGAGATCTCTATAAAGAAAGGGGTCAGACAGGGACACACAATCTCTCCAATGCTATTCACTGCGCGCTTTGAAGAAGTATTCAATCTATTAAAGAGACAGAAAGAGAGCGGTTTGGATCAGAGAGCAAACGGGTATAGACGATATAGTAATTGACATCAAGAGAAAAATAATGGAGCTGGGCAGGTCGTGTAATACGCCGGTTAGATAACCGTTGGACCATCAGGGTTACAGAATGGGTACCAAGAGAAGGAAACCGCAGTCCAGGACGGCAGAAGACTAGGAGGAGCGATGAAATTAGGAAATTTGCGGACGCTAGTTGGAATTGGCTGGCGCAGGACAGGGTTAATTGGAGATCGCAGGGTGGGGCCCTCGGCCTGCAGTGGACATAAAACATGATGATGATGATGATGATGTTGTTGTTGTTGTTGTTGTCCTTGGGAAGGCGACAACATCCCGAGTAGCAACCTAACGTCTTCCATCAAAACGATCTTCTTGATGTAACGTGAGAATGAGCGAGCCCGGCAAGTGAAGAAGGCAATGTCAAGACATATGTCACTTGAGTCAAGCTGATGCGAGAAACAAGTAGAAACGCTCAGAGGGCTGGAAATGGATCTCAAAAGTGTGTTTAACTGGGCTATAGTCGGGTACAACTTTAGGAAAAAGGGGCGTTTACACCTCCAAGGTGGGTGCACACAAGCCCTGACCAATGCGCGCGCACTCTAAACTGACGTCACGCTCCGGACGGTCGGTGACCCCGCCGATGATGGCCGCCCTCGCTTCGAACTCGGCCGGGTCGCGTCAGTAGTCTGCGTCTGCCTCTCATCAGAGGGAATTCCCAAACCTTTTGTGGTGGCCTATCGTGCCGGAAATATTATTGCGAGCTTACGATGCACCATTTGTGTCGCGTGCGTTTATTCGGAGCTGTGATCCGGCGACGAAAGGTTGCAGCGAGCATCGATGACGCTAAGCTACGCGAACTGGCGAGACTGCAGGCTTGCAAAAAAAAGAAACCGTGAAAAAAAAACGAATAAGAAACCTATCACATTGTTGAAAATAACTTTGTGAAAACACAGAACCAAAAAAATATAAATCTTCTGCTGTTTAAAAACGGGAGTATTTCTTTAAAACGATTTTTCTATCTTTCGTGCCTCGATGGTCTGCTCGCTCCAGGTTTGTAAACCTCTCGATAAATGCATTCTTTTTTTAAAGTACTCTTTAAATGGCAACTTATTCATTCTAAACTCGGAGAAGGAGTGGTAAATGTGCCGTGTACACGTATACCAGCGCAAAAGCCATGCAGAGCTGCTTTCTGTTCTTTTGCCCATTACAATGAAACTAAAGAGTCGATGACGCGCAGCAATGTAGAAGACAAGGCGTTATTTATCTCTCGCAATCAGCCCTGTGCTGTAGTAATCCAATCGCGCGATCTCCATCAAACCAGTTATAAAATACCAAAGACTTTATTTAGGCCGAGAACTGCGCGTTTCAGAACCACGATTTTTTGAGCGGGACTATTTTAGTCACGGAGGCAATTGGCTGTCGTGCTTCGGTCATCTGGGCGGAGCCTCCCCTTTTTTGCAAGAATAATTATGAAGATACTGCGAGCTGAAATATGGAAACAGATTCGCCTACTCACCGACTTCCTCAAGGTGAGAACCTAGGACAAAAGATCCTATCGTGTTCACTTGGCCAGCGCCAGGTTTAGCGCTGAACACATGTGGAATAGGTCGTTCCTGCCAATTTTGAAATCAACAATACAAGGACAAAACGAGTACGAGAAGATAAGGAAGAACACAGTGGTCACAGTAGGACAGGTGCAGCTCTCATAACCTTCAAAAGAAGTATTGGGACTCGGTCCCAAATTTGCGCTTCCCCCGAGACTACACGCAGCAGGGAAGCTTGCCATTATCATACGAGTCGTGTCGAAAACCTTCGTAGAAGAATGCAAGTTCGCGATTAAATGCGTCCAAGTTAGCTTTCTTGTTATCAGTGATTAATTCTTACGCGGGGGCTTTCTTTTTTAATGGCAATGAAATGCCGATATGAAGTACGCTGTGGTCGCTGAAGCCAGGGAACGAAGTCACATATTTATGTTTTCCAGGCTAGATGTTAACAAGAGATCCAGGGTGGGGTCGCCCCTAGTTGGGCATGCTTTTGCTTGGTGGAGGTTAAAGTCTTGAGGTTATTCAAGAAACTGCTTGGGTTCACTACAGGGTGTTTTGTTGGGTACTCAAAGTAGTGGCCAATTGATGCTCGGATGATTAATGTCTCCGAAAAGGATGATAGGTGCAGCAGGCATATTTTTTTATTTGTTCTAAAGAAAGCCGTAAGAAATCGCAAAATGAGTGTTTACTATCTGGTGGACGGTAACTGATTCCAAACACTACTTTGCCAATTGTACTGTGCAGGTTTACCCATGTTAGTTCGATGTTGTCGTCGTTATTTATCAGTGATGATGGTAAGCTGTCTCTAACGGCAACTAGTAGACCTCCCCCTCGCCTATCATGCCGATCGCGTCAGTAAACTGTAAAGTTAGGGTAGGATCGAAAAACTTCGTGGTCGCCGACATCCTTATTTAACCACGTTTCCGTTAGTAAAATCTTATGGGCAGTGGTGTCGTCTGTGAATCTTTCGAGTTCATCACGTTTTGGAATTATACTGCGGATGTTAGTGAAAGCCACGCTAATGTTTAAAAATGAATCAGGGCGGTTTATGAATGAAGCAGTCGCGGAATTTCTTGTTCGTCACTGGGGCTGGTCAGATAAGGTATCACTTGGAGCTGGCAGTTGCTTGCTGTTGGGTGCTGTGGTGTATTTCAATGACGCTATCGGATGCAGTAAGGAAAACAGGAGTGCAATGTGTAAGCACTCCGTCAGTGGCCTTGACAAGAAAGGAAGTCACCTCTTTGAGAGAGCCTCAGATAGATAAGAGAGTCGATATGGCGACGAAATAAATAAAAGCGGGAATTTCAATATAGAAATCAGTTGACAGCGCATCTGCGTCCTCGTCTAGTTGTTCCTTCTGTGTCCGTGTTCCTTAAGTTCTACTGCTACAATCCTCGTCGAGCAGTAATCGTTCGCTCGAGAACACTACCTGTACGATTCATAAGAAATATGCTCTACTGAATCATTCTGCAGATGATGATTACATGGTAGTGTTTTGTGTGGCAAGAGCCTAGTGTGGCCTTAGAGCGGCATGTCCGTGGTAGCTTAGTGGCTATGCTGTTGGGCTGCTAAGCACGAGGGTGCGGCATCAATTCCCGCCCACGGCGGCCGCATTTCGATGGGGGCGAAATCCGAAAACACTCGTGTGCTTAGATTTAGGTACAAGTTAACGAGCCCCTGGGGGTCCAAATTGTTCCGGAGTGCCTCACTACGGCGTGCCTCATAATCGGATCGTGGTTTTGGCTAGTAAAACCCTATAATTTATTAAAAAAGAAGAGCGCCATGTCAAAGATTTGTCGATGACCAACGAATTACAATGGATACCAAACGAAGCATGCTTCGCTTTACGTATTTGTCAACTGGGGTTGTAGTTTTTTTAGGCATTTGCTATCCACAAGTATCCGATACCTGCGTCAGTGAACCCTAGCTCTGTATCTTTGCTCTGGAAATAGTTGTCACATCTTAATGCGCCTTTTATTCACGGCGCGACGGCGCATGTGCGCTGCACGAGCGGACTAGTCGCGAAACGTTTCGCAAGATGTGGCTAGTTGTACTTGATGGTGGCGCGAACTACATTTCATGAAAGGCTAGGGACAGAAATAAGAAGACAGCATGGCGCTTTACTGTCTGCCTATTTCTTTTTACGCCTTGCGCGCCACAGTATTCCTCGAGAACTTAAGCACCAGCCAGCCCAAGTTCATCTGGCTTTGCAAGGGTCGCGCGCACGCGGCCCGATCTCGGGGGACAGTCCCCTGATAAAAAAACAAGCGCTCGCGCTGCTACAAGCGCTGTACCGCGTTGAAACTCCGCTGGTAGATCCACGCCGGCGCGGTGACGTGCGCAGCGCACGACTCGCATTCCGCTTTAAAGCAGAAGGCGTCCAGGGCTTCGTCCGGACGACTGACTGCGCCGTCAGCCACGTAGCCTTTCATTGATGGAATTTAACGAAAGACCCCTGGGTTACATTTGTGCGACACTTAGAAAAAATTCACCGACGATTACAATACTCCATAATGAGAAATTTGAGCGCAGCTCTATACGTATTTTCCTTTAGCGATATATTCGCTGGCGTGGACAATCTGTCTCGTGCAGCACGTTGCAAACGCAGCAAATCCCCCATTACGGCTATCTAAACTCAGCGCACTAAAAATTGATACTAATGTACTTAATTGGATAAAAGCATTTCTAACACACCGCATGCAATTTGTAAGCGCTAATGAAGTTAATTCAACTCTAACCCCAGTTAAATCAGGTGTTCCACAAGGGTCTGTGCTTGGGCCGCTGTTGTTTTTAATTTACATTAATGATCTACCTGATAACATTTCGTCTAAAATTTGTCTTTTTGCAGATGACTGCGTAATATATCGTAAAATTACTAATGACACTAATATTTCATCTCTTCAGGACGATATAAACACACTGCATAACTGGACTATAAAATGGCACATGCAGCTTAACGTCAAGAAATGTAAATCAATGCGAATATCCCGTACTAATGAAGCTTGTCCTGTCTATTTACTTAATAACATTCCTTTAGAGAGCGTAATAAATTACAAATATCTGGGCGTCCATATAACCTATAACTTATCCTGGAAGTACCATATCGACTTTATAACGAGCAAAGCTAATCGCACACTTGGATATCTTCGTAGAAACTTCTCGCTCGCACCATTATCACTCAAACATTTGTTATAGACGACATATGTCCGTCCATAGTTGGAATATGCATCATCAGTATGGGACCCACACCATGCCACCTCAATTAACTGCCTTGAAAGTGTCCAGAATCGCTCCGCTCGGTTTATACTGGCTAATTACCATCGTACGGCAAGCGTAACACAAATGAAGACTACTCTGAACCTACCTTCGCTATTAGCCCGCAGGAAACAATCACGCCTATGCTTATTTCATAAGATTTACTACCAGAAAGCTGCGCTTCGGTCGGCATGGATTAACCCAGCACCATTCATCTTCTCACGTAGAGATCATACGCATAAAGTACATGTTCCTCGCTCTAACACACTAACACATTCGCAATCATTTTTACCTAAAACATGCAACGAATGGAACGGTCTGCCAACATCTATTGTTAATATAAGTAATCCTGTTCAATTTAGAAATGCTTTAGTTAACTACATGTAAATCATGAAACTTGCGTTCAATATGTCATGTGACTTGTTATTGTATAAGTACTATTTTTTCAAATTAGCTATGTATGTATTTACCTATCATTCCCAACCTGTATATTGAAGTGCATGATGAAATTTCTATGGTGAACTACGACTACTATTTTTCTGTAAATTAGTAAGCTAGTGTAATTTTCTATTTTTACTTATACTGTGCCTTTCCTGTATATCATTTTTTACTTCCTTTATGTAGCCTCTCCCCTCTATAATGTGTATTTACTCTGCTGTAAATAAATGAATAAAAAGTGTGGCACGACTGCCTCGCTAATCTGCGAGAGGCGTGGGCGATGCATGGGCGCGATTCACAGCAGCCGCGGACAGCAGACTTCCCCAACGACGCGCGCTCCATTTTGCAGCCGTCGTCGTCGCGCTTCTCACGCTTTCGCCATACCTTCCTCCTCCGCTTTCCACCTCACGCCCCTCTTTTTCCGAGCGCCCTTCGCTGTGCTCGTTCGCTCGGTTTTTACGCCGCCGCTTACCACGGGAACGGGCTCATAAGAACTGTGCTCTAAAAGCAAGTCTTCTTGCAGCGTCGGCCCTCATTTGCTGGTGGGGGCCGTGCGTGCCTGACTTGACGTACTCGTTCGTGGTGTGGTCATCATACGACGACACGAGACCGAAAAGCCGCTCCTACCAATGACTGGCGGATGTCGCTGAGACCATTTGATCACAAGACGGCCTACGCAAGCGACGAGCTCGAGTTGTCGCACTGTGTGGCACGCGCCATCGTTCGACCGAACTCTGTGCGATCGGCCGTCGAACGGACAACGCGAAACTGCCTTCGCTTCTATGCATAGCTAATCGCGCTGAGTCATACATGCCTAGGAGCGTGAAATTGTCTGGCGCCGTCGAGTTCATGCAGCCGTTACCACGGTGGACCTGAACTGAAATGTAAGCAGTTAGGACGAAGGAAACAGCTTTTACAGTTTTTTCATAATTTACAACATTAATTATTAATGATAATGTTTATTTGCCATCATACATGTTAGATGGGAGGGCGGAGAGAAAGAAGCTGCTCGCAGGCAGCTTAGCAAGCGCACAAGCCCTGGCCTGTTTATTTTGGCAAGCACAGCAATACATAGAAAGTACGCAAACAAAACAAAGCAACAGCTGCTGCTGCTGCTGCTGCTGCTGCTGCTGCTGCTGCTGCTACTGAGTTAAATATAAATACAGGGGAATGAACGAACAGAAACGGATTCTAATGGCAATACAAGCCACGGAATAACATGATGTCACTGCGAAAGGAAATATCCAGAATCAAGCACTGTACATAAGGTGAAGATTCTGGTAAGAAGAAGAAATTAAATCAAAGCTATCTAATTTGTAGGCGTTGAAAAGAGAGGGTAACGCGTAGGATAAACGCTGTTGTTCCGTAGTAAGACGAGGAGTATTTACTAATCAGCTTTCTGCATATTTAGTTGGGTAGTATGGTAAATTGTTTTGCAAATTTACAAGACGTGAGCTATTGAGGTTATGTTTTTTTTCCGTTTTGAACTTCAGGCTCAGTCGGTACTTATATAAGTTGTGTATACTAATAATTCTAGAATTGTGAAAACGCTGAGCGGTGTGTGATCGGTACAGTGCATTATAAACATGACGAATGTATTTCTTCTGCAAACGAGGAATGGGTTGCAGGCTAGAGGGCGCTGAGGTTCCGCTACAAGGCTATGAAATCCCCCGAGTGGCCGAATACAAATATCTCGGGGTATGGATAAACAAACGGCAGATGCACACGGAAAAGCACGAACAGCCTTTCATAGCAAAAGGGCGAAGAGATGCCAGGATAGTGAAACAGGGCATCGTGGGGGTACAACAGGTATGAGGTACTGAGAGGTATTTGGAAGGGAGTAATGGTGCCGGGGCTTACTTTCCGGAATCCGGTGCTGTGTTTAAGGGCAGAGGTTCAGTCAAAACTAGAAGTAAATCAGAGAACTGTTGGAACATTAGCACTAGGTACCCACGGGAAAACCACAAACGAGGCAGTACAGCGGGATATAGGCTGGGCATCGTTCGAAGCATGCGAAGCTCAGAGTAAAATCCTATACGAAAAACGTCTGAGGAAATTGGGCGATAACAGGTGGGCAGCTAAGGTGTTTAAATACCTATACAGAAAAAGCGTTGACTCACAATGGCGAATAAGAACTAGGAAGCTAACCAGTAAGTATGCCAGACATGAGGACGAAGGAAGACAGAGCATTAAACGACAGGTTAAGAACGCGGAAGGTAAAAATTGCATAAATTCAATGGAAAAGAAGCATAGTGCCGAACTATCATCAACATCATCATCATCATCATCATCAGCCTAGTTACGCCCACTGCAGGGCAAATACCTCTCCCATACTTCTCCAGCTACCCCGGTCATGTACTAATTGTGGCCATGTTGTCCCTGCAAACTTCTTAATCTCATCCGCCCACCTAACTTTCTGCCTCCCCCTACTACGCTTCCCTTCCCTTGGAATCCAGTCCGTAACCCTTAATGACCATCGGTTATCTTCCCTCCTCATTACATGTCCGGCCCATGCCCATTTCTTTTTCTTGATTTCAACTAAGATGTCATTTACCCGCGTTTGTTCCCTCACCCAATCTGCTCTTTTCTTATCCCTTAACGTTACACCTATCATTCTTCTTTCCATAGCTCGTTGCGTCGTCCTCAATTTCAGCAGAACCCTTTTCGTAAGCCTCCAGGTTTCTGCCCCGCAGGTGAGTACTGGTAAGACACATCTGTTATACACTTTCCTCTTGAGGGATAGTGGCAACTTGCTGTTCATGATTTGAGAATGCCTGCCAAACGCACCCCAGCCCATTCTTATTCTTCTGGTTATTTCAGTCTCATGATCCGGGTCCGTGGTCACTACCTGCCCTAAGTAGATGTATTCCCTTACCACTTCCAGTGCCTCGCTACCTATCGTAAACTGCTGTTCTCTTCCGAGACTGTTAAACATTACTTTAGTTTTCTGTAGATTTATTTTCAGACCCACCCTTCTGCTTTGCCTCTCCAGGTCAGTGAGCATGCATTGCAATTGGTCTCCTGAGTTACTAAGCAAGGCAATATCATCAGCGAAACGCAAGTTGCTAAGGTATTCTCCATCAACTTTTATCCCCAATTCTTCCCACTCCAGGTCTCTGAATACCTCCTGTAAACATGCTGTGAATAGCATTGGAGATATCGTATCTCCCTGTCTGACGCCTTTCTTTATTGGGATTTTGTTGCTTTCTTTGTGGAGGATTACGGTGGCTGTGGAACCACTATAGATATCTTCCAGTATCTTTACATATGGCTCATCTACACCCTGATTCCGTAGTGCCTTCATGACTGCTGAGGTTTCGACTGAATCAAATGCTTTTTCGTAATCAATGAAGGCTATATATAAGGGTTGGTTATATTCTGCACATTTCTCTATCACCTGATTGATAGTGTGAATATGGGCTATTGTTGAGTAGCCTTTACGGAATCCTGCCTGGTCCTTTGGTTGAAAGAAGTCTAAGGTATTCCTGATTCTATTTGCGATTACCTTAGTAAATACTTTGTAGGCAACGGACAGTAAGCTGATCGGTCTATAATTTTTCAAGTCTTTGGTGTCCCCTTTCTTATGGATTAGGATTATGTTAGCGTTCTTCCAAGATTTCGGTACGTTTGAGGTCATGAGGCATTGTGTATATAGGGCGGCCAGTCTTTCTAGGACAGTGTTCCCACCATCCTTCAACAAATCTGCTGTTACCAGATCCTCGCCAGATGCCTTCCCCCTTTGCATAGCTCTCAAACCGTTCTTTACCTCTTCCGGTGTTACTTGTGGGATTTCAAGTTCCTCTAGCCTATTCTCTCTCACCTTATCGTCGTGGGTGTTACTGGTACTGTATAAATCTCTATAAAACTCTTCAGCCACTTGAACTATGCCATCCATATTAGTAACGATATTGCCGGCTTTGTCTCTTAACGCACACATCTGATTCTTGCCTATTCCTAGTTTCTTCTTCACTGCTTTTAGGCTTCCTCCGTTCCTGAGAGCGTGTTCAATTCTATCCATATTATAGTTCCTTATGTCCGTTGTCTTACGCTTGTTGATTAACTTAGAAAGTTCTGCCAGCTCTATCTGTAGGGTTAGAGGCTTTCATACATTGGCGTTTCTTGATATCGATGACTATATCGATACTGGAAACAGCGGATCAGGAAGGAAACGTTTTATGATAACTCAAGAGGCAGTGCCCTACTCTTTGAAGCTAGATCAGGATGTCTTAGAACGCGCAGCTATAAAAAGAAATTTAACGAGAAAGAAGACACATGTACTGTGTGGTAAATCTGTAGAAACAATAGAACACCTCATACTAAAATGTGATGGTACCCATCCCGATGTCGATGCGGGCGCAGTCACGCTTCCTGAGGCCCTAAGATTTTGAGATAACAATAGTCATGTAAATAAATATGCGGTGGAAATTAGCAAAAAGCGATTGGAAGATTGGTGGCTCAAATGCGGAGAGGTGACATAAGGTTAAAAGTGTAGAAACAATTATTTAAAGAAATTGGCAAATTTAAATAGCTTACAACACAGTTCAACAAAAATAAAAAGCTGAGCATGGTGGCAACTGCCATCACCCCGTTTCAAAGGGGACGCTCCTACCTTCCATTCATCCATCCGAGTTGACAGTAGTTGAGGTGAGAATAAAAAAAAGGGAGCTATAAAGAAGCAATTCGTGTTGATAACTGATAGCTGATCGGCCTATCATAGCGGTGATTCTTTGTCTTTAGATCGTTTATATGATTGTCCCAAGACATATGACAAGAGAACGCCCAGGCATTTTAAACTCTCTACAATAGCTATGTTGCGGAAGTACTGTAGTATGAGTGTATGGTGTGGCGGAATGATTATGTTAATTGGTCAGAAAATGACTGCCTTAGTTTTATGTTCATTTATACGCATACAGTTTAATATTGCCCATTTTCCTAGCGCGGTCAAGGTATTGTTACATGCGGATATCATTTCAGATATATTTTTTCCTGAGAAGAACATAATAGCATCATCTGCATAAATAATAAATCTTACATCAGGATTTGTGTTTACAGTGTCGTTAAGGTACAAATTTAAGAGGAGAGGTCCTAGTATGCTACCTTGTGATATACTACTTTGGATAGAGTTAACTGCAGAACAGGAACTAGTTAGCAGGACCGCTTGCTTTCTCTGGGATTAATACGACCGTATTAGTTGTAAAGCCTTACCGCGAACTCCATTCATGTAATTTTTGCAATAATATTTTGTGATCCGCCAAGTCGAAAGCCTTTGAAAATCGACAAATACGCCAAGTGCCATGCACTTTTTTCCAAATGGTTCAAGTTCTTTCTGTGCAAGAAGCGCCGGTTCAGTTGATTTATTTTTGGTGAAGCCATATTGATGGGAAGTAAGCAGGTCGTCGTTGTTAATGAATTTTGATAAACGCAAGTGCAAAAGTTTTTCAAAGACCTTCGAAATCACAGGTATTATAGACACCGGCCTATAGTTGCGCAAATAATTTCGGTTGCCTTTCTTTATAGATTACAGTTATCTTTGCTATCTGCATTTTTGTCGGAAAGACCGCTGTCCTTATGCATGCATTCAATATGTTAGCAAGACTTGGTTCTATGATATCAGCGACATGTTTCACAGGGCGCACCTGCAGGTCATCGATATCACGGCATGTACGGTTTTTACGCTCTGTATCACAGATATGATTTCCTACGCTGTGGCAGGCTGCAGAAATGTAGTCACTGTTCGGAGTGTTCATGTATTCTAAGGCGTCGGGCAAGCCACTGCTTGTTCCAGTCTTACGAAAGAAATTGCGTCAGCTCTGGCCTTCGCGATTTCGAATAACTACTTCGCACGGCGCGTACACAATAAGCGGCAAGCGCCGACACAGCGCTGTGCCAGCATCTCACCATACCTGTAGGCTGCCGGCCGCATTCGCTACGAAGATGGGTGGATCTGTACGTCTTGTTATGCTGACACATTTCACAGCTCTGCGCCAAACGGGAAACCAGAGACTGCGTGCATACAGCAGCATAAAGAACCACCTCGCTCAGTTGTATGCCAACGATGGCATGCGCGTTTTCGCAAGAGAACAACACGGCCTGTAAATGAGCGCTTATGCGAGCACAGTTTTCTCCACGAATATAGAACGCGATAACTATAAGTATGATGAAGCTAAAGAAAAGCGAGAATCAGTGATGAATTAACAGCCCGTAATATGTGTAACGGGATCAGAGTGGCCGTTAAGCGGTTCCGCCGCTTATATTGACTCGTCTCAGGTTGGAACAACACTACGCATATGCGCAGAAATGTATTTTGCTATCTTTTGACATTAAATCATATCAGCGATGCACCATTTCCTCAATATTTTACGCTAACATCGATGTGTAGATGTCTATGTAAACAGGTGCACCTCTTTGATAAATCCGACGCCGAAGACTGTGCTCGAAGACTTGTTGAATATGCAAGTGTCTCAAGAATGGGCATAAAGAATGAAGCAAGCGAGCTACGACAAACTCCATGGCAGCTGCGTCGGCAGGCTGAAGTCAGCGTGGCCTCACTGCTTCTACGACACCCAGTGGTCGGTGCGTGCTACACGGCTTCTAGGAATGACTTGCTGCCCCGGAGAAGCCATCCATAAATATTCGCGATCCACGCACAACCGATGCGCACTCAACATGCAGGTACACAAATCAAACGGCGAAAGCCCCGGCACCCTTCCAAAACGTTTCCAGCGGCAGGAAAAGGCGGATTGTGGCCACCTGGTGGTGCCTGTATGTATGTGTAGCCTTTCACAATAAACGTCGTCTGCTCTTGCGCTCTCTTTTGGCATAACCTGATGCGCGCCTGGAAACCATGATGTCGACAGTTGGTTGCCGGGTTGTTACACATGCATTAGATGTGTCGGCCGGCAAATGCTGCGACCCCCCGTGGAAACGAGTCGCGCCCTTTATGAGGACGGGGCGCCCACGCTTAATTACCGCTCTCCAGTGGCCGCGCTATTCTTAGAGGCGCGGCTGCGTGCCGGCCTTGGCGGCGTCCTTGGCCGCGTCATTCGGCGCCCTCTGGCGCCGGCTCCGCGCAAATCGATTCTCGGCGACCATGGCCCGACTCGGCGCGCCTCGTTCTGCGCAAGTAAAGGCCACGAGTATGCGCCACATTTCTCGTAGCTTACCGGAGCCGCCTTGTCGGGTTGACAGCACGCAAGCAGGGCATTCTTGTGCTGGCATGGAGCGGCGGCTATGTTGTTGTTTACGTGTTGTGCTCACTGATAAAAGAGAACGTATCTTTTGTGTGTAAGATTTAACAAATGCTCGAAATGTTGCTATGGTATATCAGGCAGGTGATGGTGTGATGTGAATATCTGCCTTCTGAAATTGAAAAGACATTAAAGCCAACATTTTTCTTCTAAACGGATAAAAAACCAGCGGAAATACGCGAGACTAGATCAAAAAGACGACGGAACTAGCTGGAGCCTTTGCACCTTTTCTTTTTTTTTCTTTAGAAATGTGGGATTTTCATCACAATATATTTTCCAGGAATTATCGTATGCAAAAAATATGAAGCTACGATTGTTATTGCAGTCAAATAGCCGCTGTCACCTTCATTTTAGGCGCTGTGTTCGGTCCAACACCTTGATACAATTTAGGTGCCCCGTGTCATTGGCTTGTAAAATAGAGATGTCGTTTTCGTATGTCATACCAATAGGCTTTCGTGGTATCGTAACAGCTGTGTGCGCATTCCTGTTTGTAAAATGTCTATTTTATGTTTGATCTGCTTTGTACTAATATGCATTTCGATTTTTATCCTCTCGAGTTTGCACACACTTGTCCTTATATAGCTGTACCTTTTGCAATAGGGGAACCTGTAAGGTATCAAAATAGAAATGGCTGGCAGCTTATCCTTATTCGCAGGTTGGCGTAGGTACGCTTGGTGAGTATCCTGTATTGAGCACACTCTAGTTTTGATTTGAAAAATGAATGATAAGCCAGTAATTTTTCATCAGGTGGCGCTAGTGTCGCTCCAGGTAGCCCTGGCTTCGGTTAGCAGACGAGTTAGTTGCATCCACTCGCAAAGGCAAGTCGTTACAAAGGCCAGTATACTATCTGAAAGGCGAGGCTCGTTCAGCGGGGACGTTACCGATTTTGCAGATTCCATCGGCAAGTGAACGACACGATTTCACATTTATTATAGTTCAGCGTCATAAGCCTTCGCGTGCATGACATCCGTTTGGAGAGCGGATTCGTCTGAGTTGTTAGTGATGGTATGTAAGACAGCCGTAGGCGTACATGCGCATGCTACACGAAGCAGGGAGCAGTAAATCGTTAATGTAAACAAGGTAAGTACAAGTGGGTTAGAAGGCAGATCATTTATGAATACTCATCGAGAGTGCCCTGTTGGAAATTTTTTGATCCAATTGAGTACGTTAAGATGGAAGTTTAGTTGTGAATGCTTCATCATTAGATGTGAGGGGGATACTTTGTCGAATGTCTTTGCCAAGTGCAGGAAGATGGCCAAAGTCAACGTTACAATTGCTGTCGTAGATTAAGATGGCCAATTGAGTTTGGCAGGAGAAACTTTTGCGATAACCATGCTGTGATGGACGGAAAAAAATTGTTCGAGTCAAGAGAGGTAATGATTTGAGAATAAATGGCGTGTTCTATGATTTTACACGGAGCGCTCGTTAAAGAAATCGGTCGGTAATTCAATGGAGAAATTTTGACCCCTGATTTGCAGACGACAGCAACCTTCCCTGCTTTCCAGTCATGCGGGATAAGGCCTCAAGAAAGTGAATGAGGACACTAAGATTTAATATGCTGCAGATCTGCACCTTATGCTTTTGAGAAGTTTAAGATTGATTTCACCTACGCCGTCTAATGAGAGCTTTATGTAATATATTTCAAGTCATATGCCATTGGCAGTAAATACACCATCATTACTGGTTTCCATTACTGGTTTACGAGGAAACAATTATGGACGATTTGTCTGTAAACGTAGTTTTAAACGCAGACGTTAAACATATTCGCGCATTCAGTGTCGGGCGCCACTAGGCCTGCCTCGTTATTTGTGGTTAGAATACGTGCCTGCAGAGCATTTATTCTCTACAAAAATTTTCTTTTATTGTTTTTAAGTGTAATTACGTATGAGGAAATTATTGTTTATCTCTGCGCACTGCGGATAAATAAGCGGCTTCATCTTAGTACTTGTTTTCCCATGCACAAGGAGTGCTGCGCTTCTTATTGGCTGTACGATGAGGCCGCTTTTTTTATTTATTTTGCGGACGCTTCTTTCCCTGGGTAACCATGTGTTATGAGAATTAGACCGGAATCTAATCTTTGAGACGAATGTTTCTGTTAGCTCGTTAAGTTTCTGCCTGTAGAGATGACAGTTCTCGTGGATATTTTAATAATTGAACCTAGACACAAATGTCGGAAAGAAGGTGCTGAGTTCAGTGTAATCCTGTCGCAGTCACCTGCTTACGTCACACGAGCGGATTGCTTTCTCGTGTGTTTGGCGTATCGCAAGCTATAAAGGAAAGTGTCAACCAAGTGTTGACGCTAAAGAAGACGAAGTCGACGTACATGGTTGTTCAAATGGTTGGGTGAATAAATGTTGACCATATCTATATTGGGCCTGTTTTTCATGTTTATTATTCAATTAATTCCTATCTTGATCGCATCGTATTTCACGCGCAATTACGGTTATCCATGGCCGTCCTGTAACGTGGGAGGCACTCGTTGCATTCTTCAGAAGCTTCGGCAGCCAGGCATATGTGCGACTCTCCTCCGCTATGGACGGATCGATGGATGCCATCAGCGTCACCTTTGTAACGCGGTGGTGGATCGCGCCACCAAGCTTTTAGTTTGTCGAATGTCCTGCCTATCATTTTGAAAACACGCACACACACAAAAAAAAGCGCCGTCCTGCGGCTCCTGGCGGCGGGCACGATCGGTCGTCTTGGTGTGGCGCACCGACGATTCGACAGGTTGGCGCAATAGTGGGCTAATAGCGCCACACACGAGCTTTGCAGAGTTTCAGTCTAGCGTGACAGCGCAGTGCCGGACGCTATTCCATGCAAAGTGCACCTAATGGAGTCTGCCTGTTCGGCAAGCTATGTGTGTGCGTCCGAAAAGTGCGAGAGGCAGCTCAAGGAAAGCCGGGCAAGCGTTGAATTTGCATTTTCCATGTGTGCCTATCCGAGCGAAATCAGCAGAAGCTGTACGCCATAGCTTCCGAAATTTTCCCGTCTCAGACGCCATATGCTCTCGTGCCTATCTCCACCGATGGGTGCCGCTGCCATCTCGGAGGTTTCTAAACATAAACATGCAGGGCGCAGAAGAAAGGAAGTGTGCTTAGAAATTGAGGAGCAGTGAAATAGAGAACAAATAGTTGTGTATGTGGTTACATAAACGCACCTTAGAATCTAGAAGAGCAACCAACAATTGGGAAGTATGTTTGGGAAGGGTGCAATAGAACTAGATCGAAAAGAAAAGAAGGGGGAATCGGAATGCTCATACAGAACGGAGCCAAATGGAAAATAGTAAATTCAAAGCGAATGTAACATCTTTGGTTAAAAGCACGATGAGCGGAAAGAGAACTTGGCTGTGGGTAACGTATTTATGAACGTGAAAACATTGCATAGAAGAACGAAGAGTTACTTTACTGATTAAGCGGAAGCCCCAAAAGCTTTGCATCAACAATCATGGCGGCACCCAATGAAGCGACGGCTCTAACCTAGCACAAGCTACACTGGATACATGGTAACGCGTGAAGTTTGTAAGCTAGAAGTGACTGCGGGTATTGTGTTCTCTCAACTAGCATGTGTAATGAAGATTGATTCATTAGCTATTCAAAAGGCGCAGCGCGACTGGGACGGAGACAAAGAAACACACATCACAATAGAAGCGCTCACTAACAACTGGTTTATTTGTACCAAAACCGGCCTATTTAGGCGCAAAAAAGATTGCCATATAGCATCGCAGTGAGCACAGATATGGTCACACATGATCAACCACAAGCAAGATACCCCAGACGTTTAAGAACACGTTACTAAATCCATAAAAACAGTAAGAACAAGATATGGGCATCGAACGTAGTCTACTATCGCCACTTATCTCAATGACTCCGCCTAAGGCGAAGTCACCATGCATAAGAAAATATTGTAATAGAAACAATGAACATGCGCACTGAACAAGGTGTCCACACACTTGGTTTGAGCAGGCTTCTGTAACGAAAAAAAAACACCTTTACAAGGGGGTGAAACTTTTTAGACCTAAAAAAAACCTTCAAGAAACTTAGTCTCATCGTCACTCAAAAATATGGATGGCTTCCTGACGCAGTTGTCCGCCAATCTTTTGATAAAAAGGTTCGGCGATTTCTTGCTCGGTCCTTTCTTTCGCGTTCATCAGAAACATACTGTCGTCAAATTTTGGTTTGCAGCCACACAGCTTGCAATGTTCTGCCAGAAAGCTGCCTGTCTTATTACGCACATTAAGATTATGCTCCCCGGCCGGCTCGTTGAAACATCTCCCCGTTTGGCCTATATACCGGTGACCGCAACCAAAAGGAATTTCAGAGACAACATTTGCCATACAGTCTGTGGATTTATTTTTGTGCTGAGTAGGGCATTGTGGCAACTTCTCTTTGTTTGTCGTACAAATTTTTGACAACTTACACGGCGCAGAAAATACAATCGGAACCTGATGCTTCGAAGCAATCTTCTTGATGCTGTGTAACAATTTATGAATATGCGTAATCACCTGCACCGGCCTTTTTTGCTTACCGGGCTTACTTTTAGGATTAAAAAGTAACGTTCAATCCACCGATCCAAAAAAAAAAAAAGGAAAGCACTCGATTTGCTGTAGGATCTGTACTTAGTGAGCCTTGCTAATCAAGCGAGGAAAGAGCAAAAAGGGTTTCTGGACGTCTTTTTCAACCTGAAGACCCATAAACCAGGAACACTACTTCGCGCCGTAGTTTTGGAAATTGGCAACGCGTCCTCGCTCGATATCTTCAAAAGCATCTGGAGCTTCTGGTGAGCGGAGATCCCTTTTCGATAAGGAATTATTCGGACATTGTAACGTTTTTGGATGAACTGTCACCTGGGTTGTACTATGCATTTTCAGTTGATATAGAAAATTATTTTATTTACTCTGTTCCACATCAAGAGCTGCTAAGTGTCTTAAAAGAAAAGATAGCGGCTTACGAAGAAAGTGATTTTCAGAATGCCACAGGGATTCGAAATGACGCTTTCATAATCTTGTTAGAATTTTATTTGAACTCCACTGCTGTGAAGTTTGAGGGAAACTTTTTCTTTCAAAAGCGAGGAATACGCACAGCTGTAGCTCCGGTTCTTTGTGACGTGTTTTTAGCCTATGTCGGGAGACGCATCCAGGCACATGTGCGGGATCCTCGCGTTGTTAACGTATGCGGCTATGCAGACGATTTTCTCGTAATTTTAAGAAATGTTTCAAACGATGATCTGGAGGCTGCTGTTCATGACACTGTTAAAATGATCTCATCCAACTCTGCCGGGCGTAGCTTCACTTGGGAAACTTCAAACAACTGCCAACTACGGTATCTGGACCTATCGTAGCTATTTAGGGATGACCATATATGCTCGCAATATTACCCGAGGTCTAAAAAGGGGCTACTGCTTTTTTACAGTGCCCATTCCTAACTCTTCAAAAGAGGAATTGTAATGAATTGCCATCAATCAACCCTAAAGAAAAGATGTTTCCAGGTAATGAGTGAAAGCTTTGGTTCCCAGGTGACGCGGCTGAAGGAAGCGGGATACCCATCGGTTTCAGTTACTGCGGTTTCAGAAGTGTTGCTTCCAATGATTAAGAACCTTAATCCAAAAAGTAAGCCTGGTAAGTAAAAAAGGCCAGTGCAGTAGTCCGTATAGTCATAAATTGTCACACAGCATCAAGAAGTATTCCTTCGAAGCATGAGGTTCCGATTGTATTTTCTACGCCGTGTAAGTTGTCAAAAATTTGTACAATGACAAACAAAGGGGAGTTGCCACAGTGCACTACTCAGCACAGAAATAAATCCACAGACTCTATGGCAAATGTTGTCTGGGAAATTACTTTTGCGGTCATTTGCGGTCACCGGTATAGAGGCCAAACGGGGAGATGTTTCAACGAGCAGGCCAGGGGGAATAATCTTCATGTACGTAATAAGACAGGCAGCTTTCTGGCAGAACATTGCAAGCTGTGTGGCTGCAAACCAAAATTTGACGACAGTATGTTTCTGATGAGCGCGAAAGAAAGGGCCGAGCAAGAAATCGTGGAACATTTTTTATCAAAAGATTGGCGGACAACTGCGTCAGCAAGGCATCCATATTTTTGAGCGACGATGAGATTGAGTTTCTTGAAGGTTTTTTTTAGGTCTAAAATGTTTCAGCCGCTTTTAAAAGTCTTTTTTTTTACAGAAGCCTGCTCAAACCACGTGTGTGGACACCTTGTTCTGTGTGCCATGTTCCTTGTTGCCATTATCATATTTTCTTATGGATGGTGACTTGGCCTTAGGCCGAAGCATTGAGATACGTGGCGATAGTAGACTACGTTCGATGAACATATCTTGTTCTTACTGTTTTTATGGATTGAGTAATGTGTTCTTAAACGTCTGGGGTATCTTGTTTTTGGTTCATCATGTGTGACCATATCTGTGCTAACTGCGAGGATACATGACAAGCCTTTTTGCGCATAAATAGGCTGGTTTCGGTGCAAATAAATCCAATTACTCAGCGCTTGTGTTGCGGTTTGTGTTTCTATGTTTCCGTCCCAGTCGCGCTGTACCTTTTGAATAGCCATCAACCAACTCGCCCAAATCAGTTTGACTGATTCATTAGATGCAGCTGATTTCGAATTCGATTGTCGAGTTCACGGCTCGCAGGCCTTACCCTTTGTGAATTTCGCTGGCGAAGGCACGTTAAGTTGGTTACTCAAAAGTAAGCGCGATAAATTGCTTGCTGCTAATAGAACAACCTCGAACTGGTAATTAAAGGCTGAAACTCAGACGGAAGAAAACTTCGCATACAATGCTATATTCTGTTTTCATAATTATAATAGTTTTTTATGCAACCGCAAGGCGATATCTGCAAACACAAAGCCCTGTTCTAAAGCCCTTGGTTCTTGCGTGCCCCAACGCTAACCCCCGTAATCGTAAACGCTAGAGAACTGTTATAAATTTCTCTTGTACTAGATCTCTGTTAGCAATGTAACCTAGTTATTGCAAATACGGGGATGAAATGGCATCGCCAGATCACTTGGGAAGTCTGAAATAGGCAATCGGCCATTGATTGCTGTCTGATGAGAGAATGCATTTGTGACAAGTTGAGAGAAATGGTCATTGACGAGGAACGGTATAGCAAGATAGCGCGTGACCATAAACGTATCATTTTGAAAATGGGACATGTAGTTGGGAAAGTTTGAGTAATAGTTCTGCGGAAACGTGCAAGGCGTAGAGAAGTAATTAATGAAGGGAAAATGAGACATCCACCAAAACGTAGCTAAGCGCTACGTAGGAAACCCATACGGATTCCTCGAAAGAAAAGCTTCGCAGTTGAAGAAAAATTCCTCCTAGTCCGGGACTCGAACCCGGGACCACCGTCTTTCCGGGGCAGCCGCTCTACCATCTGAGCTAATCAGGCGGCTAGCAGATGGCAGGCGAAGTCGAATTTATCAACACCTCAGAAGCACAGGCAAGACTTTGAGCAATTATTCTGCGGAAACCCGCAAGGTGCACAGAAGTAGTTGGGAAAGAAAGCAAAGAGCGAAGAATGGCCAGTGCAAATTTGAACGCTGAACAAATAACAAATATAGTCACAAGAGTCCAGAAAGAACTTGGCAAATGGCCAGAGGAGTGGAAATATAGTGAGCGTATAAGTGTAATGACAAGAGAAATGACATTATTTTGGGCATGTTCGTGTTGGTGACAGCACGCGTAACCGAAAAATGCGGTTGTGCAGGCTTTCACTAAAGCCCCATATATATGAGTGCGACGGGTCTGAAACTAAATCTGTTGGAAGTTAGCGCCTGTCTTCGTCGGTTTTCACTCTGTCCTTGTATTGTGTTGTGTGCTAGATGCAGTAATGACAAGAGGAATAAGGGAAACAACACGTTTGTTGGAAAGGAAAAAAGTAAGCCGAAAATGTGGTATCTGGGAGATACGGGAAGCGATCGACGAACCACAGAGAGAGAGAGAGAGAGAAAACTTATTTTTACGCCAGCATCCGGCGCTCAACCCTGGTGTGTCAGCTACGAGTCCTCACCCAACACGTCTCTGACGTGCAGGAGAATATTAGTTGCGTGGAGTGGTGGAATGAGCCCATCCGTCCATGATCGTGGCTTGATGTTAGTGGGAATGTTTGAGAGGGGTGACTGCAGTTTCGGTTGAGTGTGAGGGCAATGCCATAGACAATGCTCTAGGGACGGATAGCCCATGCAGTTCGGGCATTTCGGTGGGCCAGGTAGGCCTTGAATGTAGTGACGAAAAAGAGGAGTCACTATTGAGTTTGTTTGAAGTCTTCAGAGAATAGCGCTGTCTTCTCGCGAGAGGTTAGCAGGACGAGTAATAAAGGCGACGGCATTGGCGCGAAGTTCCTTTAAAAGTGATGTGCGCTCTTTGTGCAAAGTCTTTCTGTGTTCCCTTGGGTTAAATTCAGATGGCCATAGGCACGAGGGACCCGGAAAACTAACTACGCGGGTGAGCTCATGAGCTGGGGAGTTCCCCCCCCCCCCCCCATACCTTGGTGCCCAGGTATCCACTGCAAGGTAACACAGAGCGAAGGGTGTGCATCCAAGTGACATTGAAGTAAGCTGTGTATATGTTCAGGCAGCAAGTTGTCGCGAAACGTGGGGCATGCATCTTGGCTATCGGTGCGAATAAATATGCGTTGGGTGGGATGATAAGGCCGGGTGACTGCTTCGAGAATAGCAAGAGCCTCTGCGTCGGATGGGTCGGGGACTCCTATGTGTGCGTTTACATGCTCGTATTCAGGGCTGACTACTACAGTTAGACATTTACCTCCGAGTGACTAGCGTCCATATAATACGTAGTGTCTGGTAGCGGGTTTTCCCTATTTATTCGTTTGACTAACTGGGAGCGGCGTGCTTTGTGTTTGTGCGGCTGCATATGTTGTGGTATGGGTAGAACCGTGAATCTGGGTAGTGAGTCCTATGGTGATGAATACAACGGTAGAAAAGGGGGTAGGGCACCTGTCTGGTATCCCTGATGTTCGAGCAGTTTGCGCCCTTGTGGGGATGTTTGAAGCCTTTGAATTTGCGCTTGTCTGCAAATTGTAATGCATTCATCAAGTGCGTTGAAAAGCCCAGTGGCGGCCACAAGCTCGTTTGCGGCAAATCGGGGTACTCCTAAAGCTAATCTCGTATATTTGCGGAGCGCCGTCTCTAATTTGGAGTGCTGGGTTTTGAGGAGAGAGTGATATGGAAGTTGGTAGAGCACACGGGAGTAGACAAGCGCCTCAGTAATCCTTCGAAGTTCTTGCTTCTTTAGTCCTCTGTGTTCACGTGTTACTCTAGATAGCATGTGGTATATCTGGTTCAGTTGTCGGATTGTTTTTTCACACCATACTTCAGCTCTACCGTCATCCTGAAGGATGAAGCCCAGTATTTTAATGTTAGATCGGCGCGGTATTTGAGTGTGTTCGATATGGAGACTGATGCTTTGGCGCTGCTCTTCCGCGCGGCGGCCTGTTTGATTAGTTACTACTATGTACTCAGATTTTGTTGGAAAACACTTAAGCCCAATACCGTTAACGTATTCGTGAATGGTATCTAAGGCTGACTGGATGGTGTGCTCCTGTTGTCCTAGGGACCCCTTGCAACACCATATAGTAATATCGTCGGCATAAATATTGTGTTCGAGTAGTGCGATGGACGTGAGCCAGGCAGGCAGATCGAGCAAAGCAATATTGAAGAGAGTGGGTGATAGGATTGAGCCTTGAGGGACTCCTATGCTAAGAGATTATGGCGCTGAAAGCTCTCCAGTGATTTGTATTTGTATAGAGCGACCGGTAAGAAAATCTTTAATATTATTGTAGAGGCGGGCGCCGGTTCGTAAGGTCAAGAGGTTCTTGAGGATAGCGGAGTGTATCACGTGGTCGAACGTCTTGTGTATATCTACACCTGCGATTACTCTGGTTTGTACGAGACTGTGATTTTGATACGCATCTCCTGAGATACGAAGCATGGTTTCCTGAGTGCTAACATGTGATCTGAAGCTTGTCATTGTGTAAGGAAAAGCACTGCTGTTTTCTAAGTGCCGGGGCCATGCGTTCCATCAGTTTGCTTACACACGACGTTAAAGACATAGGACGTAGGTTCGTGATACAGTTGGCCGGTTTGCCAGGTTTCGGGGCTGGTATTGTTATTGCCGTTTTCCACTCCTCTGGAAAGATTCCAGATTCCCAAATATTGTTGATGTATTCTAAATGTTGCTCTAACTGAGAAGAGGGTAAGTTACGAAGTGTACTATAAGTAATCCCATCTTTGCCAGGCGTTGTGTTTCGTTTCAGCGAAGAGAGAGCCGTATGTAGCTCAGCTAAAGTAAACAGGCTGTTTATGCCTGTTGTACTCTCTCCGAGTGACTCAGTTGGGTAATCCGGAAGTTTTTCTGCATTTTGGTGCAAGGGATAGAACGTCTGACGAATTTCATCAGCTATTTCTTCGCGTGTCTGGCCAGAGCTCATCATTATCTTGTCCATGGTGTGTCGTGGTTTTCCTTGGCCCAAATTGATCTTCAGATATTCCACACCTTCGCAGTATGTAGGCGGCCGTTGAGCTTGTCACATGTTTCTAACCAGTTGTCGGTGCAAAGTTATTTGCTCAATAAGTTTGCGAAGGCTATGATTCTGTTTATGTTTCTTCAAATTCTGCACTATCCTGTGTCTTTTATCCCATAAGTTAAGCAGATGAGAGTCTATGTGCGGGTTTTCAGCAGTACGCGCAATCATTTTGGTGTACTTTTTCCTCATCTCACTAATATTCTTCACCCATGAATGTAGGTCCGGCTGTTCGTCGGCCCTGTCTAGGTCTGATCAGAATCGGTGCCAGTCAGTAAGTTGTGTATTGGAAGCTGCGTTAGCAAGGAGAGCCTTAGAGCGAGGAAGGCTTAGAGTAACTTCAATGATGTAATGGTCACTTCCAAGAATTTTCGTGAAGATTCGCCCAAGTTACATTCCCAATTGCGCGGTACAAGCTTAAGTCGGGGTTAGCGTCACGTTCGACACTGTTTCCTTGGCGCGTGGGCTCGGTTGTGTCATTCGGGAACGTATACTCGTTATCTTGCATTTTTCTTTTGAGGCGCTGCGCTGCTTTCGTTGTGCGCTGGTAGCCCCATGATATGTTATGTGTATTGAAATCCCCAGCTATAACGATGTCTTTGTCCTTATGTAGCTTTGTGTACGCGTCCAGTCATTTGAGAGAAGAAGGACAGTCGAGCCTTGGGACCCAGTATGCATTGATAATTAGAACGTCACCGCTGCCGAAGCGGCATTTGACAGTAACGTGCTCCGGAATCAAATTGTTTATGGAATCAGTATCGATTTGTATGGCTGGAACATGTTTGGCCACGTATGTTACAGTGGTAATGGGAATGGTCACACCCTGTGGAGCTCTTTTTTCTCGTTTAGTAATACTTCCTTGGGTAAAGTGTTCATATCCCGGTATTGATATAAGTACGCAAGCTTCTTGAATTACAAGAATATCTGGTTTCTGCGCTTCTCGGTAGATGAATTGTTGTAAGAGAGCCTTCTTCCTTCGTAAGCTCCTGCAATTCCATTGCCATAATACTAGAAATCGATTAGGGCCTGCCATATTACAGATTTGCCGAGCTGGAGGGCTCATCGACCTTGGACTCCGTGGATGTCTGTGCACGTGCGAATATTTGCGCGTTGGCTACTAGCTGTTGAACGACGGCATCAGTGCGTGCAATTTCTTGTTTTAGATATTGAATTTCAGCCTGTATTGTGCGAATCACTGCAACCTCATTTGCGAGGCTGTCTACTTTAGCCGTTAAAACCTGGACCGCTCGTTCAAGGCGCTGCATGCTTGTTTGGTCCGGCATGTGCGATTGTGTTGTGGATGGTGTCATAGGGCGCTGAAGAGCTTGACAGTATGAGTAACGAAGAATTGGAGTCCGCAAAATATAACGGGTTGACTATGAAGTGTTAGGTGAGGGTTGTGAGGAATAAGTAGGTAGGTTTGGACGGACTGGCTCGCCGTTATCAGAAGCTAGCTGGCTCTTGTCGTTTCTGGGACGTTTCGGCTCCGGAGTGGTAGATCGCTTCGCGGCCTTAGACGGCGGGCTTCCATCGGAGATTTTTTTCCGATGGTTTGGTTGGCACTGCGACTCCGCCTGCGACTCGCCTGGCGAAGCACGGCAAACCGGTTGGAAGGAGCGATGGAGGTGTCTGGGGTCTTGTCACTTATAGTGACTCTTGTGTCCTGTTGACAGGGACGGTGAGTCGCCGGTGGCAATTCAGGGAAATCTGATCTATACTGGAAGGGCTTCGTGTTTCGTATCCGTCGGCGACGGTGCTTGGATGGCCGCGAACGCGCGCGAGGTCCGCGTCCTTTCTTGCTGGGCAGTCTTTTGAAGTCGGCGAATGTTCACCGCCGCAATTATGGCAGTAGGGGAAGCACTCTTGGTGGGGGGCGTATGCTTTGTGCACTGGGAAATGTTCTACTGCATTGATGGCACATGCAATACGTCGAACGATTTGGGCATACGTCGGTGGCGTGACCAAGCGTGAAGCAGTGCGAGCACAGCGAACTTCTGTGTCGAAATGGGTAGAGGCGCTGGACAACGCGATTAATAATGGCAAATCTGGGTAAACGTGGGCCTTCCACCGTAACAATCACGGTGTTGGACGAGCCTATTCGGCGAATTGTCAGGAGTTTCGCTTGTTCTACTTCCACAATACTCTGCAGCTCTCCGTCGGAGACCGAGGTGGGTATTCCATGCATGACGCCGCGTGCGTTCATAGGATCGGCGGCCAGGTAGGCGGTTGTTTCGTGAGCTGCATCGTTGATAGTGATGCTCTTTAGTTCCGCGAGCTTGTTGGCAGCAGATCGACGATAGGTGTCAACGGCCGCCAGGTTTTGTGTGGTGCGGATTTTGAAGTATGTGTCGCTGCGTTCCACTGTGTTGAGTCCTGCCGCCGAGCGGATAGCGTTTCCGAGGGTACCGACGTCGACTGCGGCAAGGTTCAGGCATGCCGTGAATTTTACAATCACAGTGGTGGCTTGTTGCGGGCGTGGCGTTGTCCCTACGGTGCGCCAGTGGCCAAATGTCGTAGCGGATGCCGCTGCTTGCTCAATTTCCATGCTTCAGAAGCCCGCGAACGCGCGTGGCGTCGGTGGTGTCGAGGTGGCGTCCAGTCAAGGACTAGGCTTAGTGGCCGGCGGCCGGCTAAGCCGGCAAAGTTCTTCCATAAATTGTGCAGACACGATGAAAAGTTCGTCTCACCGGAAGGTGCGTACCTTCAGACGTCTTTCTAGCACAAGTTTGGAGTCCTATCGAAGAAGGTTCCGTTGATAGGGTGAAAACTTCGAGGAGCAGATGTGGATCCGTACTGACTCGGCGACCGCCCTCCGCATCTCTCAACCACAGAGAGCATAAGGATAACACAGACAGGCAGAAAAAGCGCAGTTTGCCGTAGGTTGAAGTAGACAGTAAATGGGAAGTATATGGGAAAAAATTATGTTGCTCGAATTCTGGTTCAAGCAAATATAAAAGGTGAACATGAACGTTGGTTGTCAGAAAACCGTAAAAGAAAAGAAGGCGGCACCTAGAATATCTTGGAACCACATAAACCTATTAGGCAGGATGTCTGGAACGCTAAACAACTTTCCCCAGACGAAGATGGAGATGAAGACGTAAAAAATAACAGCCGAACCATATTAATGCAATGACGAGGTTGTTTAGAGAAAAAGAACAGCATGAACGAGAACCAGACCAAGAAGGAGTTGGTGTGGTATGGTACAACTTTATTGAGGTCCTGCAGAAAAGGAGTTGCTTATGACAAATTTTAACATGAAGAAAGCCGAAGAGAAAATTTATAAGCGCATAGCCACAGGTATTGATGAGGTTCCCGTTAGGCTAATTAACGAGCTAGGACCAAAGCAAAGGAAAGTCTGTTCAAGACTGGAGAAATAAAGCTCACAAGATAGGTGAATACAAGACAGTTGGCGACAAAGCAGAATGAATTTAGTTTATGAAGGTAAGTGGGCGTGACGGCAGCGCATTGGAAACGATGTTTTTCAAGTCGCTTTTTTGTTTTATAGGTATGTCTATATAGGTATAGAACTCTCGTTCTTGCCGGTGATACCAGAAACAAGGAACAAACACATGGCGACTGGATGAAAGCCAACAAAGTCATCTTGCCGACTACCAAGAATCATTTGTATGGCCAGACACCTGGGACGGCGGAAAACACGGTCCAACAAGCCTCTATAAGGAGCACCTCGCCACAGATCACCTTCAGTGGGCTTGGCAGTAGAACATCGGAAATGATGTTGCCCGACCCGTTCTGCTTTGTTGTCCAGGTCTTTGCCGACCTGATCCAAGTGTCAACCGCCAGTTTTCGGCGCCTTGCCTGAACCGCCTGTCCTTCTCGGCGTTGATACCAGCAACGAGTTATCAGCACATGGCGACTGAATGAAAGCCATCAGAGTCATCCTGCCTACTATCAAGATTGCTGCACATACCCGAACATCTTGATCGGGGGAACACGTGGTCCAATAAGCCTTTATAAGGAGCACCTTATGCCCGATAACATTCAGCGTGCTTGGTAGCAGCACATCGGAAACCATGTTGCCCAACGCGTTCCGCTTTGTCTTCCAGGTATTTCCCGACTTGATACAAGTTCAACCGCCAGTTTTAAGCGTCTTGCCTGAACTGCCTGTCGTTCTCGCCGTTGATACCAACAACGAGCTACAAGCACATGGTGACTGGATGAAATCCAGCAAAACCATCCCGTCGTCTATCAAGATTGCAGCGCCTACCCGAACATCTTGAATGGGGGAATGCGTGGTCCAACAAGCCTTTATAAGGAGCACCTCGTCGCCGATCACCTTCAGTGGGCTTGGTGGCAGCGCATCGGAAACTATGTTGCCCAACCCGCTCTGCCTTGTTTTGCAGGTCTTTACCAACCTGATAAAAGTGCAATCGTCAATTTTCTGCGCCTTGCCTGAACTGAAGTTTAGCAGGATGCGTTGTTGGGCAAGTTGGTTCATTGTAATAGGAAACATTGGTTGCGCTTTCTAGACAATCACATGTAAGAAGACAGGACATGTGACAGGACATGTCTTCTTACATGTGATTGTCTAGAAAGCGCAACCAATGTTTCCTATTGCCTGAACTGCCTGTCGTTCTCGCCATTGACACCAGCAACGATCTACAAACACATGGCGACTGGATGAATGCCAAAAAAAAGTCATCCTGTTGACGATCAAAATGGCTCCGCAGGCCCCGACATCTGGAATGGGGGAAAAGGTGGCCCAACAAGCCTTTAAAAGGAGCACCTCGTCGCCTATCAGCTTCAGTGGGCTTGGTAGCAGAGCATCGGAAACGATATTGCCCATCTCGTTCTGCTTTTTTGTCCGGGTCTTTGTCGATTTGTCGACCTGATACGAGTGGAACTGCCAGTTTTCTGCGCTTTGCCTGAACTGCCTGTCGTTTTCGCCGTTGATACCAGCAACGAGCTCTAAGCACATGGCGACTGGATGAAAGCCAGCAAAGTCATGCTGTCGACTATCAGAATTGCTGCGCCTACCCGAACATCTTGAACGGGGGAATGCGTGGTCCAACAAGCCTTTATAAGGAGCACCTCGTCGCCGATCACCTTCAGTGGGCTTGACAGCAGCACATCGGAACCGATGCTGCCCAACCCGTTCCGCTTTGTTGTCCAGGTCATCGCAGACCTGATAAAAGTGCAACCGCCAGTTTTCGGCGCCTTGCCTGAACCACCTGTGGTTCTGGCCGTTGATACCCACAAGTTATATGCACATGGCGACTGGATGAAAGCCAAGAATGTCACCATGTTGACTTTCGTATTCAAGACTGGTGTGCTACATGGCTCATGTCCCTAAACGTTAGTAAGACTGTGCATATTTCATTCCATCGTCGACCTAACTACATTCCCCCTGCCTACAAGATTAACAACTGCACTATATCTACTACCGACTCCTTCAAGTATTTAGGAATTCACCTATCCAAAGATTTGTCTTGGACAAATCACGTAAGCCACATAATTAATTCAGCTAACAAAATTCTTGGTTATCTTCATCGTAATCTCTTCATGGCACAACCACCCGTGAAATCAGTTGCCTATAAAACGCTTGTGCGACCAAAACTTGAATATGCATGTGCTATCTTTGACCCTTACCAAACTAATCTCACTAAAGCCCTTGAAAGCGTTCAAAACCGTGCTGCTAGATTTATTCTTTCAGATTACTCATATCACACTAGCGTTTCATCACTAAAATCTAAACTAGACCTATCGCCTCTTTCCTCTCGTCGTCGCATCTCTCGCCTATGCCTCTATCACAGGTTTTTTTTATTCCATACCTCGTGACAGCCAGATGGTTCAGCTGGCTCATCGTGTTCGTCGAACAGGCCATCCGAACTCCGTAATCCCACCACAAGCCCGCACCACTACGTTCCTGCAGTCATTCTTCGTCCGAACTGCCCGAGACTGGAATGGCCTTTCCAGACAAACTGCACTCATCCGCGATACAGCACGCTTTAGATCTGCCATTGAGTGTTCCGACTCATCTTTGTAATTTCCACATCATCACTCCCGCCTTTTACATGCCCACCCCTCATGTAATGTCCTATTTTGGACCCTTGAGGTATTAATAAATAAAAAAATAATAAATAAAATATCAAGATTGCTGCGCATGCCCCGACATCTGCACTGAGGGACCACGTGCTGCAACAAGCCTTTATAGGAGCACCTCATCGCCGATCATCTTCAGTGGGTTTGGCAGCAGCACATCGGAAACCATGTTGCCCAACCCGTTCCGCTTTGTTGTCCAGGTCTTTCCCGACCTGATGCAAGTGCAACCGCCAGTTTTCGGCACCTTGCCTCAACCGCCTGTCGTTCTCGCCGTTGATACAAGCAACGAGCTATAAGCACCTGGCTACTGGTTGAAAGCCAGAAAAGTCATCGTGTCTACTATCAAGATTGCTGAGCATGTCCTGAAATTTGGAACGGGCAACACGTGGTCCAACAAGCGTTCACAAGGAGAACCTCGTCGCCTATCAGCTTGAGTGGGCTTGGTAACAGGGCAGCGGAAACGATGTTGCGCAGCCCGTTCTGCTTTCTTGTCCGGGTCATTGTCGACCTGATGCAAGTGCAACCACCAGTTTTCTGCGCCTTGCCTGAACTGTCTGTCGTTCTCACCGTTGATACCAGCAACGACCTTTAAGCTTTTGGCGACAGGATGAAAGCCAGGAAAGACATCCTGTCGACTATGAAGATGGGTGCGCATGCACCGACGCTTGGAACGCGGGAACATGTCGACCAACAAGACTACATAAAGAGCACGTGGTCGCCGATCAGCTTCAGTGAGCTGGTCAGCAGCACATCGGAAACGGTGTTCACCAATCCGTTCTGCTTTGTTGCCTACATTTGTGCACACATACCCACTAAATGCTTTCGCAGCTAACCGCTGTTTGGATCTGCTTCCTAGCGCATTGCTCATTGCGAACCTTCTATATAACTATAAGACGCCGAAAACAAAACACAGCCACATCAGAGGACAACGGGACAGAGCGCCTCCCTGGCGCTCTGTCCCGTTGTTCGCTCATGTGTGCTTGGGATATACACGGGGGTTCTTGGGCCCAGGGCTCAAGAGACAGCGAGAAAGGCATGGCGAACTGACATTGTCTATATCCATTTTATGCCATGGTGCGCAGAACATTTAAATGTACACAAAACGCAAGAATGCATACAGCACTTAAGCAAGTCTAGAGCACTCTTCGCGGGTCTATTCTAGTCATCCGTGTTTACGGGCGAAAGTTCGCTATCATAAAGTGTCCGCTCTCCCCGGACGGGCGACTAACGCACGCGCAGAATGACGGCGGTGTACTCAGGGTACTCCCAATGCCAGCAGAAGACGCTCACCGCTCTGGGCTCGAGCAGCGTGACAGGCCCATTGGCGGCGAGCTCTGCTGCTTGCCGAGCCGTCCACATCCGATCCCCAGCTCGAGCACTCCTCGCGTGCCGCCCGCCCCACCGCGCACTCTCCCTTTTCTTTCTCGTCCTCTCGTCCCGCCAAACGCCCCACTCGTCACAATGGTGTGTGTAGTTTTTGGCGTTCTAAACATAATCAATATCGAATTGCCCAACAAGAAGTTTTCTTTTATGTGATGTAGGTTCATTCCCAAGGAATTTTTTAGTGTGCGGTGATTTTGACTTCAATCCAGGTCCAACACATGAAGAAATGTTACCTCAGCTTGTTTTTGGCCAAACTAATATGACTGCCTCAATTAACAATTTACTTAGAAAGCAGAGGACGCTCGAGGATAAAATTGGCGGTTTAACTGAGCGCATTACCAGCGTGGAAGCCAAGATGTAACGCCTTCCCACATTAAACAAAGAGCTCAGTGATCTAAAAACAAATGCAACTCAACTTGACAAAAACAAGTCGCACATGATCAAAAAGATTGATAGCCGGATAAATAACTTGCTTTTCTGCGGTTTATAGGAGAAAGACACTCAAACAATTGTTGGTCTTCAGAACATGGTAAAGAAAGAAATCTTTCAGGAAAAATTTTAAGTCGAAATTTATAGTGTGGAAAGGTGTCACATACTGGGAAAAAAGAACAAAGGACCGAGCCACCCTGTAAATATGTAACTACAGAGATAGAGTTACGGTGCTACAGGCGCGCTCAATGCTGAGAGGTACCCATTTTGCTGTAACAGAAGAAGACCTTTTCAGCCGAATTCGCGAGATTAGAAAAAAGCTGTGGAACAGCTGTTCAGAGGAGAAGGCTAACGGCGCTGAAATCAAACTTTATTTGACAAACTATATGTTGATGGTGTTGTTCTTAGGCGGGACGAACAGAAGGGTAAGAGCTGTCGTGTTACTAGAAAGTAAAAAAACAAATGATCGAGTACAGTTAGAAAGCGAATGATCACACTGTTAAATGTGTCCAAGTATTGTCAATAACGCTACACAACTGGAGGGTTTGCTTCTTTCTCATGACATGGAAATAGCTGCACTTACCGAAACTTGGCTAAATTGCACCGTATTTGATAGTCAATTTGTTCCAGAAAACTACCGGGTGCTTCGAAAAGACCAAAATGGAAGGGGTGGAGGAGTAGCCGTACTGTTGAAATCTTCATTGCAGGTCTTCAATATGCCTGATATGGATGGTGTGGAGGGGTTATTTTGCAGATTCGATAAAAATAATTGGCTATATTCTAGGAGTAGTGTACAGGCCTCCTAACTCCACCCTTGAAGTCCTAGTTAACCTGCAAAAATATTTACAGCGTCATGTGAATGCGAATGATAGGCTAATTTTGACTGGTGATGTTAATCTACCCAACACAAATTGGACTACCTTCTTGTATTCCACTAACACTATTGAACAAACTATGCTTGATATTTTCTTTGCATTGGACCTGTTGCAAGTAGTTAAAGACTTTACTAGAGTTCCTAATGGCTCAGGTTCAATTCTTGATTTTTTTAATTGGTACTTTTCAATAAATAGTGGATTGCAATGTAACGACTTGTAGTTCTCATCACAAAGCTGTCGTAATGACCTTGAAAAATGCAAACATGAACCGCGAAAATACTGTTTTCTTTCCTAACTTCGTCTCTGCTCACGATGAATCAATTATTGATATGCTGGACCTTGATTATGACACCTTCAAAAATTTTAATCGCGCCGTCAATGACCTCTGGGTGTCTTTTAAATGCATTGTACGCATTGTTCCAACAATTGCCAAGAAGGCTCCAACATGTAACCCGTGGATCAAACGAGAGACGCTATGCTCGCAGCGCAAACTATAAAGAATTAAAAAAATGGTTCAAAGTAGGAAGCTGTTCTCAGACGAGCATTGATGAGCAATCAGAAAAATTAAAGCTTGTCCGGGACAAGGAAAGGTAGTGCGTTACGCAGTTGCCCTCCTTCATTAAGATATCCCCAGAAATATTCTGGAGCCAAATAACGCCAAGAGTGCAATCAAACGATATATTTACAGTAAACGCGTCAGGAGTGAACGTGATGATGGTTTGCTGTGCACGGCTTTTGATGATTGTTTCAAATCGGTATTTCCACAAAACGACGGCTTTCTTCCTAACTAAACCACAAGTTTACCATCCATTTCTCGTGTTATGATTTGTTTTCCGAGGTAGGTGTTCTCAATTAATTGTTGAAAGAGGGTGTTAAAAATCTCCTGGGTCAGACATTCCCAATGCTTTCCTGAAGCGTTATTGAGAGTGGTGTTCCAAATAATTATGCATGTTGTTCGGCAGGTCATTAAGTGATGGCTCATTACCGGATGACCGGAGAACCGCCAGAATCAAGCCAATTGATAAAACTGGAGACAGAACACCTATTCGGAATTACCTTGCGGCATCATTAAACGCAACAGCATGCAAAATTCTAGAACTTATTATTCATTAACATAAGGCTGATTTTCTTGAGCAAAATAACTTTCTAACCAATGCAGAGCACGATTTTAGACGAGGATACTCTAGTAATGCTCAGCTAGTGCAAAGTGTACATGGTTTTGCAGAGGCAAGAAACGAAGGAAAACAGGCTGACATAGTTTTGCACAATAAACTTCTTCATTAACTAGGAAATGTAATAAAAATGACAAACTAGTCACAGGTATTTGAGCTAACCTCAAAAACTGTCGTTAGTTTATGGTATTAAATAGTTCTTCTTCCTCTACAGTTTCTGTTGATTCTGGCGTTCCCCTGGGATCCGTTCTTGGACCGGTTCTCCTTCTTGATTTTGTCGGTAGCATTGACTCCAACATCTCGGTTTCTATCAGGTTGTACACCGACGATTGTGTGTTGTATGAAAACATTAATAGTACTGAAGTTGAAGACAGGTTAAATAACGATTTTTCAAAAGTAATATGTTGGTGTGACAAACGGCAAACGTGTGTTAATTACGATAAAACAGTGTTCATGCGCATAACACAGAAACGGAAACCTCTGCTATTTAATTATACTGCTAACAATAACTATATTTCTGAAGTAAAACGCTATAGGTACGTAATGCTTAGGTAGTTAAGAGCCAGCTAGGTTGTTAAGAGCATGCCGCCCATTCCAGGCTCACTCAATTAACCTCAGTACAGCTTCCAATAGTTCACTGATCATGTGAATCATGTGCGAGCTTATTTTTATATAGGGAAAAAGGATCAAAATAGTACTCGCATGTATGATGTTCACATCATCAAGTGGTCTCAAGTCTATCATCCTTGTTTGCTGCCATGGCTGAGAGAGGGGGCATGCCTGTCATGGTTATGCTTAATTTCGTGCTCTTTAGTGAGGTGTTGTACATTGTTTAAATGTTGAATCAGGTATGTATAATTAGTAAAGGGGCAACAAATTGGCGACCCAGGCTGGCAAGAAAGAATGTAATTATTTCATTTTACTCGAAATAGGTTGTCTTATCAGCAATATGTTATTTGGTTTCATATAGATATTGTTACGTAGGAAGACGCAGACGAAAAGTTAGTTAGTTTGGGTTTATTGGCACAAAGGCAACTAAGGCCATGCTGCGCCAGTCACAAGACAAAATGAAACGGGACGTTAGAGCAGGTAAACCTGCATTACATTATATTTGGTGTAAATAACCAGTTTCCTCTAAAACGTCGAGCAGGTTGGTAAATGGCACTAGGGGGTCATCTGCTAGTAATAAGGCAGGGTGTAATGGAGTGTGCGAATTATACAGGCTGTATAAAAACCTCCGTCTCAGTGTGTCGATGTGTGGACATGTTATTAGGATGTGCATGACTGTAAGAGCTTCATTGCATTTTTCGCAACTTGGCGGGTTTTCTTTTAGGAGAAGGAAATTGTGCGTCAAATGTGTGTGTCCAATTCGAAGTCTACACAAGATCACCTCGTAGAATCGTTGCTGGTGACTGCATGATTTCCACTCGCCAATTACAGGTTTAATTAGATGAAGCTTGTTGCTTAAACAATTGTCCCAATCGCGTTGCCATTTTGACGTCAAGGCCTTCCGAATCGCATTGATACTGTCTTTATATGGAAGTGCTGTATTTTGAATATTTTTGTACGGTGCCATTGATGCGCATTTATCCGCTGCTTCGTTACCCACTATCCCAACATGGCTTGGTACCTAGCAAAACCTAACTGATCGGCCATATTTTTTTGACAATAATGCGTTCAAAATATCGCCTAACAAGGGTTCACTTTGGGATTTCATGTATAGAGCCTTCAGTACGCTTAATGGATCTGTGTATATGATAGTGTTTTCAAGTTTGTCAGCAATGATCTTTTGAAGCACCGTCCATATTGCGTACACTTCGGCTGTGTAGACAGAGGCATGCTGAGGTAGTCGAGTACTTGTTTGCCAATTTTCTTTTACGGTCCCCACACCCACGTGTTTTTCCGTTTTAGAGCCATCAGTATAAAATTCCATGTAATCTTTATACTTGTTTTGAAGAGCGTGGAATTCTTGTATGATGTGTTCATGTGGTGTACCTCTTTTCTTTAAATGTGTTAGTGTTTACTCAGCTAACGGCCTGAAATCACACCACGGGGGCAAACGTTCTGGCTTTCTGGCTACCTGGAGGACGTCGCGAGGGATGTCATAATCCCAACAGTATTCCTCGTATCGCAGGAGAAGTGGTCTAATCATGTTTGGTTTATTTGTATAATGTAAGCTTGAGTTGCACTGTGTCACGATGTTGTAGCAAATGTGTTGTGGTGAGGATCGGATTCTGAGTATGTAGGAAAAAGTTAGTAACGCTCTGCGATGCTGTAAAGGAGGCTCATTACATTCAACATGTAAGCTCTGCACAGGCGATGTTCTGTAAGCACCGCATGCCAGTCGTAGTTCTAGGTTATGAAATGGATCAAGTCGTCGGACGTAAGATATTCTGGCTGAACCATATATAATGCTACCGTAGTCTAATATGCTACGCACCAAAGTGCGATAGATATGTAGCAGGCATTTACGGTCAGAGCCCCACTGTTTCCGGGAGAGGATTTTTAGAATGTTAAGTGCATTGTTCGCTTTGATTTTAATACTATTGATGTGTGCGAGAAAGTTCAACTTTTTATCAAACAGAACACCCAGAAACTTGTGTTCTTGTTTTACCGGTAGTGTGGCTTCTTGTAGCTTAAGGATGGGATCTAGTTGTAGGCCTCTTTTTTGTGTAAAGACAACACTGATAGTTTTTTCACTTGAGAAGCGAAAGCCGTTTTCAGATGCCTACTGCGTTAGTTTGTTTAATGTAATTTGAATTTGTCATTCGCAGGTTGCCATGTTCGATGCACGACACGCAATTAGTAGATCATCCACATATAAGGAATGCATTACAGAGGATGGAATTACATTATTGAGCGAGTTCATTTTCACGACAAACAATGTTGTGCTTAATACGCATCCCTGAGGTACACCGTTTTCTTGAATAAATACGCGGGACAGTACCGTTCCTAAACGCACTTGAAATGTTCGATCGGACATGAAATCAGCAAAACATTTAAGCATTCTACCGCGGATCCCCAAATCCGCTAAATCCCTTAAAATACCGTACCTCCATGTTGTGTCGTACGCCTTTTCTAAATCAAAGAAAACAGTGAAACAATATTGTTTGTGTAGGAAGGCAGCACGTATCTGGTGTTCTAGCCGAACTAGATGATCTGTTGTAGAGCAGCCTTTCTTGTACCCACACTGATGAATATCGAGTAGGTTCTCAGTTTTAAGGACGTATGCCAATCTGATGTTTATAATGGATTCATAGGACTTGGCAAGACAGTTTGTGAGTGCTATAGGTCGGTAGCTGGTAGCTGTTGTAGGATGCTTTCCAGCTTTCAAGAAAGGGATTATAATGGCTTTTTTCCACTCAATCGGCATTTTTCCTGTTTCCCAGATTACGTTGAAAAAGTGCAGAAATGTCTTAAATGCTTTTAGAGATAGGTGTGCGAGCATTGTGTAATGTACTCTGTCCGGACCTGGCGCTGTTTTTTGCCACTAGTGAGTACTCTGTTGATTTCCGGAAGTGTTAAGGGTGCATTATATGGTCTCTCGGAACTTCCTGTTGTCTGAATCTTTTGTTTTTCTGCTGTTTATAGTTTTGAAATTCAGTGTAGTTTAGTGAGCTTGATATGTTATGGAAATGCTGCCCTAATATGTCTGCTTGTTCTTTTAAATTCGTTTGTGTACCTGGAGGTGAGAGTATGGGGATCGTATAAGGAGTGCACTCGCTTCTAAATTTACGAAGCTGATCCCACATTCTTTTGGATGTTATTGAGCTATTGATGGAGGATACATACGTTTGCCAAGACTGTCTTACGGCTTGCCTGCGCATGTACCTGGCTTTCGCCTTTGCTTTTTTAAAATATAGGAGGTTATCTTGTGTTGGGTATAGCCGAAAGATACCCCACGCTTTGTTTTGTGCTTTTTTAGTTTGTGTACATTCACTCGTCCACCAGGGTTTTAGTTTTTTCCTTAGGAAGCCGGAGGATTGCGGGATCGTCTGTTCTGCTGCAGCAAGTATGGAGGCAATAATCTTTTCATTCATTTCGTCTATCGTTTGATGATCTGATATGTCATCCAGACTGGCCTTCTCGCTGAGGAGAGGCCAGTCTGCCAGATGGAGTTTCCAACGGGGTGATCTTAATGGTACTGTAGGGAAAGGAGATGTTCTTTTAATAATGCCGGGCATGTGATCACTGCCATAAGGATTGTTAATAACACTCCATTTAAAATCGATCAAGAGAGATGGAGTGCACAGCGCCAGATCTAGACAGCTCATAGCTCCTGTGCTTGGGGAGCAGTAAGTTGCCGCACCAGTGTTTAAAAGGCATATTTCGTTTGTCAGGATAAAATCTTCAAGTGTTTGTCCCCTGGCGTCAGTTGTTTTACTACACCATAACATGTTATGAGCGTTAAAATCACCCGCTAATAAAAAAAGGCTTAGGTAGCTTGTTTAAAGTTAACTCCAGATCTCTTACAGTAAAATGTGCATGTGGTGGAATGTATATTGAGCAAATGGTAATGGTTTTCTGTGATAAAACCGTGATAGCAACGGCTTCTAAGTGAGCATTAATAACAATTTCTGTAGCTGCAATGCCTCTCTGTAGAACAATAGCTACACCACCCGAAAGCCGGTTGTCCTGAGTACGGTCGCGCGTACAACAGTGAAGCCTTTTAAAATGTTTTTGTGCTTTTCACCTAGTTTGCTTCCTGTAAGCATAATGCGACGGGAGAGAAGTTAAATAACAGGTCTTTTATGTCACCTAAGTTATGTAAGAGACCTCTACAATTCCAATGGATCATAAAAGCCATTATAAAATTGAAGGGTAAGAAATGATATTAACGAGTGAATGGGAGATAAGAAATATGTTAGGTGACATGGATCTGAAGAAGGCAGATATAACGGAGCTATAACCCTTAGGTTATAGCCTTCTTATATTGGGTGGTTATTGGGATTTTGTCCCTCTTAGCGCGCTCGAGAGAGCGCTTGTCCTTCGGTGTCGATGACACCGGGGTTTTTGTTTCGACCTCCATCGCTCTCTCTGAGGCGCTGGAGGACCGAGAGTTCGGCGCCGAGACACGTGTCTCGGGTTTTGGAGTTCGCTTGATCTTAGGGACCTGCCCGACTGGTGTCTGCGGGGCCTTCGAAGAGGATGGAGCAGCGCCGACTGCTTCCACCACGGGGGCGGGAGGGGTCACTGCGGGACCACTATGCGTGGTCTCGGAGGACTCTTGAGACCTCTGTGACGCTGCCCCCATCTGCGTCACATCGGCGTAACTTCTTCGCGGAAGGTACGATAGCCGCTTTCTGGCATAGAACGAGATTTTTTTTGACAGTTAGAGCAATTACTTCTTTTTCTTTTTTCCAGCAAGGGCAGGACCTCGAATAAGCTTGATGATCTCCCTTGCAGTTAACACAACGTGGGGAAGAGGTGCAATTGTCAGTTTGTTTATCGTTGGAGCTGCATTTAGCACAAGTTGTTCGTCCTCGACATGCATGCGAAGCATGTCCAAACCTGTGGCATTTGAAACATCGTCTGGGGTTCGGGATATATGGTCTAACATTTACCTTTACATAACCTGCATCCAGCGAGGTAGGCATTACCATTGTTCCGAAGGTGAGTATAACATGCTTTGTGGGGATTTCTTGGTCGTTCCTGCGGATGACAATTTTTTTGACTTTAGTAGCATTTTGTTGCTGGAAACCTTCCAGTAGTTCTTCGTCGCTCAAGCCAATAAAATCTTCCTCTGATATCACAGCCCTGCTTGTTTTTAGTGTTCTGTGCGGTGAAATTGTCACTGTTGCGTTACCAATACTGGTAAGTTCTGTAAGTTTTTGCGCTTGATCTTTATCATTTAGTTCTAGGAGGTCCCCGCTAGCTATTTTTGAGGCTTTGTATGTAGGTCCGATTTTTTCTTTTAGACACTTGGCCACTAGGAATGGAGAGAGCTTTCTCACTGGTACGTTGTTTTCGCTGTGCACTACATAGAACTTGGGAAATGATGGAGCGTTGCTCCGAAAAGAGAACTGGAACGTTGCTTCGGTGCGGCATCTTTTCAGAGGCCGATCATAGAGAATAGAGGCTTGCGTTGCCATGAGAAAAATGTGTATGTTCGGCAACAGCGCCGACCGCCCACCACGGAGCCCAACGCGGTGACGCGGCAGAGCTTGTGTACAAGTCTGCACGACGCCAGTTGTACGCCGTCACTATAACGAAATATGGTGTACCCAAGGTAGGATAGCCACACAAGGTTAACCCTTGCCGCCGTGGAGAAAGGAAGTAAATGGAAGAGAGAAGAAGACAGGAAAGGCAGAAAGTGAGAGAGAAAGACGAAGATTCGAGGAGAAAGAGACAGGAATTGGCGACTGCTGATTTCCCCCGGGTGGGTCAGTCCGGGGGCGCCGTCTGCGTGAAGCAGAGGCCAAGGAGGTGTGTTGCCTCCACCGGGGGGCCTTAAAGTTCCAAACACCTGGCATCGGCTCAACCCCCAGGATCCCCCTTTCCGCGGAGACGGCTAAGCCGCGCATGGCTACACGCGGGAGGGTCCAACCCTCGTGTGTTCGGGTACGTGGTGTCGCAATACACCAAACGCCTGCAGACGCAGACGCCCCTGCGGGGGCAGACGAAAAGCTACATACAAGTATATTTACAAAGAAATACGCCGCACTTCGTCAAGAGGCCACAGCCTGCGCTAGCCTCTAATCCTCGTCGTCCTCTTCACACTGCTCGCCTCTTCGCCATCGCAAATACTATTCCGTAGCACTACCCCCGGCGGCAAAAGCGCCGCCCCGGAGCGACTAAAGGCCGGACTCGGACACAGTGTAGTAGGCCTTAACCATCACCATCACCATCATCATCATCATCAGCCTGGTTAAGCCCACTGCAGGGCAAAGGCCTCTCCCATACTTCTTCAACTACCCCGGTCATGTACTAATTGTGGCCATGTTGTCCCTGCAAACTTCTTAATCTCATCCGCCCACCTAACTTTCTGCCGCCCTCTGCTACGCTTTCCTTCCCTTGGAATCCATTCCGTATCTCTTAATGACCATCGGTTATCTTCCCTCCTCATTACGTGTCCTGCCCATGCCCATTTCTTTTTCTTGATTTCAACTAAGATATCATTAACTCGCGTTTGTTCCCTCACCCAATCTGCTCTTTTCTTATCCCTTAACGTTACACCTATCATTCTTCTTTCCATAGCACGTTGCGTCGTCCTCAATTTAAGTAGAACTCATTTCTTAATCCTTCAGGTTTCTGCCTCGTACGTGAGTACTGTTAAGACACAGCTGTTATAAACTTTTCTCTTGAGGGATAATGGCAACCTGCTGTTCATGATCTGAAAATGCCTGCCAAACGCACCCCAGCCCATTCTTATTCTTCCGATTATTTCAGTCTCATGATCCGGATGCGCAGTCACTACCTGTCCTAAGTAGATGTATTCCCTTACCACTTCCAGTGCCTCACTACCTATTGTAAACTGCTGTTCCTTTACGAGACTGTTAAACATTACTTTAGTTTTCTGCAGATTAACTTTTAGACCCACCCTTCGGCTTTGCCTCTCCAGGTCAGTGAGCATGCATTGCAGTTGGTCCCCTTAGTTACTAAGCAAGGCAATATCATCAGCGAATCGCAAGTTACTAAGGTATTCTCCATTAACTCTTATCCCCAATTCTTCCAAATCCAGGTCTCTGAATAACTCCTGTAAACACGCTGTGAATAGCATTGGAGAGATCGTATCTCCCTGCCTGACTCCTTTCTCTATTGGGATTTTGTTGCTTTCTTTATGGAGGACTACGGTGGCTGTGGAGCCGCTACAGATATCTTTCTGTATATTTACATACGGCTCGTCTACACCCTGATTCCGCAATGCCTCCATGACTGCTGAGGTTCCGACTGAATCAAACGCTTTCTCGTAATCAATGAAAGCTATATATAAGGGTTGGTTATATTCCGCACATTTTTCTATCAACTGATTGATAGTGTGAATATGCTTTATTGTTGAGTAGCCTTTACGGAATCCTGCCTGGTCCTTTGGTTGACGGAAGTCTAAGGTGTTCCTGATTCTATTTGCAATTACCTTAATAAATACTTTGTAGGCAACGGACAGTAAACTTATCGGTCTATAATTTTTCAAGTCTTTGGCGTCCCCTTTCTTATGGATTAGGATTATATTAGCGTTTTCCCAAGATTCCGGTACGCTCGAAGTCATGAGGCATTGCGTATACAGGGTGGCCAGTTTCTCTAGAACAATCTGCCCACCATCCTTCAAGAAATCTGCTGTTACCTGATCCTCCCCAGCTGCCTTCCCCCTTTGCATAGCTCCCAAGGCTTTCTTTGCTTCTTCCGGTGTTACTTGTGGGATTTCGAATTCCTCTAGACTATTCCCCTTCCATTATCGTCGTGGGTGCCACTGGTACTGTATAAATCTCCATAGAACTCCTCAGCCACTTGAACTATCTCATCCATATTAGTAATGATATTGCCGGCTGTGTCTCTTAACGCATTCATCTGATTCTTGCCAATTCCTAGTTTCTTCTTCACTGCTTTTAGGCTGCCTCCGTTCCTGAGAGCATGTTCAATTCTATCCATATTATACTTCCTTATGTCAGCTGTCTTACGCTTGTTGATTAACTTCGAAAGTTCTGCCAGTTCTATTCTAGCTGTAGGGTTAGAGGCTTTCATAGATTGGCGTTTCTTGATCAGATCTTTCATCTCCTGCGATAGCTTACTGGTATCCTGTCTAACGGAGTTACCACCGACTTCTATTGCACACTCCTTAATGATGCCCACGAGATTATCGTTCATTGCTTCAACACTAAGGTCCTCTTCCTGAGTCAAAGCCGAATACCTGTTCTGTAGCTTGATCTGGAATTCCTCTATTTTCCCTCTTACCGCTAACTCATTGATCGACTTCTTATGTACCAGTTGCTTCCGTTCCCTCCTCAGGTCTAGGCTAATTCGAGTTCTTACCATCCTATGGTCACTGCAGCGCACCTTGCTGAGCACGTCCACATCTTGTATGATGCCAGGGTTAGCGCAGAGTATGAAGTCTATTTCATTTCTAGTCTCGCCGTTTGGGCTCCTCCACGTCCACTTTCGGCTATCTCGCTTGCGGAAGAAGGTATTCATTATCCGCATATTATTCTGTTCCGCAAACTCTACTAATAACTCTCCCCTGCTATTCCTAGTGCCTATGCCATAGTCCCGCACTGCCTTGTCTCCAGCCTGCTTCTTGCCTACCTTGGCACAGAAGTCGCCCATCAGTATACTGCCTACTGACGTGCAAGATAATTACTAGATGCCAGAGAAGAGGACGAGGTTAAACTAACAAGAGCAATTTCGTACGTCACAGGTGTCACCTGGCGCAGCACGCGTTAGGAGCCTGTGTATCGCGAAAGGAGCTTCTCTGAAAGTCCGGCGGGACGAGAGGGCCACCACAGGAGCACGAGCACACGAGGCAAAACTGTACGTCACGGGCGTTTTACTGACGCTGCTGAGTGGTTTGCGAGGCCGTCAGTCGAGCACAGGCAAGCTGGCGTGCATGGTCCGCGAGGGCGATGGCGTCGCCCGCATACTCGCTTGTTGAGATCGCAGCAGGAGGAAGTGCCGTGTCAAGGGGCAAGGCCGGTTCGCGACCGTAGAGTAGATAAAATGGAGAAAATCGGGCGGTGGCGTGCCGGGAAGAATTACACGCAAATATGACGTAAGGAAGGGCAATGTCCCAGTCGGTGGTGGGCCTTGGAAACGTACTTGGACAGCATATCGGTAAGAGTACGGTTTAACGGCTCTGTCAGGCCATTGGTTTGAGGATGGTATGAGGTAGTCAGCTTGTGTTGAATGGAGCAAGAACGCACAATGTCGGCGATGACTTTCCAGAGGAAGTTACCACCACGGTCAGTAAGCAGCTGTCGCGGGGCACCATGAAGCAAGATAATATCCCGCATGAAAAAGTCCGCGACGTCAGTGGCACAACTGGTAGGGAGAGCTCGCGTGATAGCGTAACGGGCGGCGTAATTAGTTGTGACGGCTTCCCATTTGTTCCCAGATGATGACGTGGGAAAGGGACCGAGGAGGTCTAATCCAACATGAAAGAACGGTTCCACAGGGACGATGATCGGCTGGAGATGACTGGAAGGTAGCACCTGAGGTGTTTTCCGACGCTGGCAGGGATCAAAGGCAGCAACATAGCCTCAGACGGAGCGAGCGAGACGAGACCAGTAGAAGGGGCGGCGGACGCGGTCGTACGTGCGGGTTACCCCAGGATGTCCTGCAGTGGGTGCGTCATGCATCTCAAAGACCACAGTCTGTCGTAGATGTTTTGGCACGACAAGAAGAAGATCAGATCCGTCAGGGAGGAAGTTCCTTCGGTACTGAATGCCGCCCTGGACGACATATCGGCGAGCGCATGCGTCGCTAGTTGTAGAGCGCAGACGCTCGATGAGTGCTCGCAGCGATAGGTCTCGGTACTGCTCATCGGCGATGTTAGCGAAGGCAGACACAGAGAAAATGCCGTTTGCGGTACTACTATCGGTGTCGTAAGGGTCGTCTACCGGGTAGCGAGACAGGCAGTCAGCGTCCTTGTGTAGTCGGCGAGATTTGTGGGTGACAGAGAACGAATATTTTTGGAGGCGTAAGGCCCAGCGACCAAGTCTTCCTGTAGGGTCTTTCAGTTAGCATAACCAGCAAAGCGCGTGATGGTCTGTGACAACGGAAAATGGTCGGCCATATAAACATGGGCGGAACTTCGCAATCGCCCAAACTAGGGCCACACACTTACGCTCAGTGATGGAATAGTTGCGCTCCGAGGGTGAGAGGAGCCTGCCGGCGTAAACGATCACACGGTGGTTGCCGCGCTGGCGTTGTGCCAGTACTGCGCCAATTCCGTGACCGCTGGCATCAGTACGGACTTTGGTAGGCGCAGAAAGATCGAAACGGGCAAAAAGGGGAGGCGTTGTGAGGTCGATTAGATGCGAGAATGTAGAGGCCTCGTGATCGCCCCACTGGAAAGGGGCGTCTTTTTTAAAAAGCTTGGTTAGTGGTAGTGCTATGGCCGCAAAATTTTTCACTAAACGGCGGAAGTAGGAACAAAAGCCGATGAAGCTGCGCACATCCTTGACACACTTCGGAACAGGGAAGTGCGTAACAGCATGAATCTTGCCTGGGTCCGGTTGCACTTCGTTCGCGTCAACGAGATATCCAAGGACGGTAATCTGGCGATGGCCGAATTGGCATGTCGATGCGTTGAGTTGCAGACCGGCTCGACTAAAAACGTCCAGGACTGCTGAGAGGCGCTCGAGGTGTGTAGCGAACGTTGGGAATACTATAACGCCGTGAACGTGGACCATTTGAAACCGTGGAGAAGGGAGTCAATCATGCGTTCAAAAGTGGCAGGAGAGTTACATAGACCGAACGGCATCACTTTGAATTGATAAAGACCGTCGGGTGTTACAAAAGCAGTCTTCTCGTGGTCGACATCATCCACGGCAATCAGTGTTTGCCGTAGCCAAGATCAATAGAGGAGAAATTGCGAGCACCGTGGAGGCAGTCAAGGGCGTCATCAATCCGAGGTAGGGGATAAATGTCCTTTTTGGTAATCCTGGTAAAGTGCCGGTGATCCTGCAAAAGCGCCATGAGCCATCCCTATTTTTTACCAGTACAATAGGTGACGCCCATAGACTACATGACGGTTCAATAATGTTCATGGCAAGCATTTTGCGAACTTCTGTGCGAATAACTTGACGCTCAGCGGGTGACACTCGATACGGGCGGCGTTGAATAGGAGGGGCATCCCCGGTATTAATGCGATGCTTAACGGCTGTAGTTTGGGCCAAAGGACGATCATTAAAGTAAAAAAATCGTGATAGTAAAACAGAACATGGTAGAGCTTACGAGCGTGCTCGGACGGCATGTCGGGTGCAATCATTTTCTGTAAGTCGGCGATGGTACAAGTTGGCGACTGCGATTGTAGAGGAGGATCGGCTGAATTGTCGTCTACTGCAATAGATGCTACTGAGTGTACCTCGAATGAGCAAAGCTGGGCCAGGGACATCGCGCGTGGCAGCGCTTGTGTCGTCAAGCCAAAATTGACCACTGGCAGACACAAGCAATTCGCCGTAATGGATAAAACGGTATGAGGTACTGCGATGCCGTGTGTAAGTAGGATGTCTTGCATAGGATCCGCGATGTAGTGACTGTTGGGCACTGGAGGGATGACACTAAGTCACCGTAAGTCAGTGCCGAAGGTGGCAAGCGAAAGAAGTCGATGGAGCTGAGGCGAGTGGACTGTTCAGCAGAATCCAGAGCAGGCAGGTCAAGGCGAAGAGTACTGGCGGAACAATGGATGAGAGCAGAATGTGCAGAGAGGAAGTCTAAGCCGATGATGATGTCGTGGAGACAGTGGACGATGACTGTGAATAGCACGATAGTGGAGCGATCGGCGAAGGAGGCGCGGGCGGCACACATACCAATTACGGGGGCTGTTCCGCCATCGGCGACACGGACAAGAGGCGTCGTGGCGGGCGTGATTATTTTCTTCAGGCGGTTACGAAGGTCAGCGGTCATTACCGACAAGTGCGCCCCAGTGTCTATACGAGCAGATACAGAAACACCGTCGACTTGCACGTCAAGAAGGTTCAGATGAGCGGGCAACGTCAATAGAGGATTTGGCGGCGTAGGGAGCAATGCAGCGTCACCTCCAGGCGCTGCATCGTCTAGTTTTCCAGCTGGGAGCGGCGTCCGAAGGGAGTCGGCGAATAGGAGCGACGGGGCTGGGGAGAGCAAGATTGTCGTCGTTGGGGCGAAGGCGAACGAGAATAGGGGCGGTCCGGTGCAGGAGGATCAGTGGCGGCATTATGGGGGCGTGCGGCATAGGGACGAGGAAGGCCACCTGGGGGGTGAGAGTAGGCAGTGTAAGTAGATCGGGTCGGGGAAATCCAGCGACTGCGACAGTGCCGAGAAATGTGCCCAATTCGATGGCACTGAAAACAAATAGGCTTGTCGTCAGCAGTGCCCCGTTCAGACGGGTTGCGGAAACGTTGTGAGTGCGAAGAAGCGGGACGGGGCGGAATCGAAGTAGCTGGGTGGGTATCAAGGCGATGGGCCGAGCAGATGGTGTGAAGACCCATGTTCTCGAACTCCTCGCAGACAACCGCCTGGATCAGGGAAACCGTGACTGCAGGTGCGTTGGACGAGCTAGAGTCGAAGGCAGCCGGATAGGTGCCCTCGATCTCACGCCGGACGATATTGGTAACATCGCCAGTTTTGTTGGGATGAGGAGCGTCGGTACAGGAAGATGTCGCTGGGGTGTTAGGCAGACGGGCCAAGTGCTGATCGATACGTCGGCTTTGAGCGAGTTCCAGGCGGCGACGCTCTTTTATAACGGCTTCCACCGTCGCCACGTTGCTCAAAAGAAGCAAGTTGAAGGCGTCATCGGCAATGCCTTTGAGGATGTGGGAGACCTTGTAGGACTCAGTCATGTGTGCGTCAACTTCGCGGCACAGAGCCAAGACGCCCTGAATGTACGTGACGTAGGGCTCCGTTGACGTCTGCACACGACCGGAAAGCGCCTTCTGCGCGGCAAGTTGGTGACCGTAGGGGTTGCCGAACAAGTCTCGGCGCTTTTGCTTAAGCGAATCCCAACTGGTCAGCTCATCTTCGTGCGTCCGAAAACAAACTCGAGGTGTGCCACCGAGGTAAAAGACTACGTTGACGGGCATGATAGTAGGGCCCCACCGGTTATTGCGCCTGACGTGTTCGTACAGGCTGATCCAGTCCTCGACGTCTTCCCCATCTTTGCCCCAAAATACGCCAGGATCGCGAGGAGCGGGGAGAGTGATGTGGCAACTGGTGTCGGAGGCGGCGGAGTCGAGTTGTCATCGCCGGGAGCCATGAAGGAAGGCTCCACGTGCCGTCCGCAGCGAAGCTCCGTGACGAGGTGCAGGGAACGTCCACCTCCACCAGAGATATTACGTGGGAAAACGCAGACGAAAAGCTTGATACAAGTATATTTACAAGGAAATACGCCGCACTTGGCCAAAAGGCAACAGCCCGCGCTAGCCGCTAATCCTCGTCGTCATCGTCTTCACACTGCTCGCCTCTTCGTCATCGCAAATATTGTTCCGTAGCAATATTCTCCTTGAAAACGTCTGATGAGTATATAGATGAGATCTGCATATATTATCAGGGGACCATTATAATTAAATATTGCGTTATGCCAGTCATAACGAATTGTACACGCACAATGCTTAACCGTGCTTGCTGCATCGAGTTTAACGCTTATGCACGACAATCTTATATAAGGTAAAAACGTTCATCCATCTTTTATTTTTCTGCTTCAGTTAAGGTTTTATTCTGTTTGTAAAGTTTACTGCAGCACGCAGTAAATTTCTAAAAGGCATGTTTTATGCCACACTTCGTCTTTTGTGCAGGGAAAACACGGGGAAGGCGGGAGATGGAAATTCAAGACGATGAGCAAAACAAAAACAAGGTAAAAGCCGGAGCCAACGTTGCGACAAGTGGATTCTCTTTTGCAAGGCGACATATGCTTTCCTCGGCACAGTATATATATGTAGTTAACGTTCTTCTAAAAGCGAGATGGGTTAATGCGGGTGGGCGAGGCAATGACCGAGGACCTGTTAGCGGCGAGGGTGTATAATTGCAAAAAAGGTGTGCTATTCAACGTCGGCGGAGGAATGGGAGGGAGCGCCGCGTGTCAGCCGGTGGACGCTTGACAATTGGGGGCGACCTGCACCACTGGAAAAGCTGGCGCCACCCTCGGCGTGACGTGGCATGAGGGATCACGTAGACACAGTGGCCTCGTTGGCTGCTTTAAAAGCGCCGAAACGAACTGAAAACGAAAGTTTAAAGTCCCACCTGCGCTGTGGTTCTGATTAAGTGGTGAGGTTTTCCCGCTTTGAGTATCTGCACAGCATTTGAAAGTACTATAATAGGCAGTGGCTGCTTTTTGAGGCGTGCAGCATGGTAGGCTACTGCTCGGTGCGGCAGTGCCGGACGTACGCAATGGAGCCTGGTGTCAGCCTTATTCAAACGTAGCCGCAGGACAAGAAGCTGCGTGAAGCTTGGCTCGCGAAACTTACAACCGGCAAACAGCCGTCGGCTAGAATTCGGGCATGCAGCAAGCACAGATGCGCAGAAGATTTATGCTACGGCGTCGGGACTGCGATGTTCGGTGAGTAGCAGAAAACGCGCACTGAGGCGCTCGCCCGCTGCCCGGTTAATGTCATGACGCTTTATTTGGTCTACGAACTTGTTGATGCTATATTCTGGCAAGTTCACTGGAATGGAAAGGGATCGGTAAGAAGCACATTAGAAGAAGGCATGACACATGGTGATGTTTGTGTTATAAATTAATGTAGTGGGCTACGAAAAAGAAGCAGCGGGAAATCGCACGCTGAGAAGACCGATAAACATACAGTGCGACGCAACTTCAGAAATAATACTGAAACGACCAAGAATTTACATGGAAAAAAAAAGATTGAATCCTTGCGACGGCACATCACAGTAGCCGTGATTGGCGTCGAAGTCTCTATAACGAAGTGATTCTTTAACAGCTCTGACAGCGTCCACGCAACAATGGTTGCTTGTGTACTGTCATATGCTGATATTCTGCGAAAACGCGCCCGCAGCGAAAGGAAACCATTGTGCACGGACATGCGTGCAGACGCGCAGTCGGTCGTTGCGAATTCGTGCAATCGCTGCGTTGACGCTGCATTCTAATATACTCCATTCAGTTATACAGGCAACCCATTATAGGAACATATTTCACATAGTTTACTATCAGCGTTTGCCTACCTTTCACGCAAGAAGCCAGTTCGGGAGACTCCATCGTGGCGATTGTGGGCAGAGGTGCTCACTCTACATGTTCGGTAAAGAGATGGCGTCTGTAGACGATTCTGTGCTTTCAGTTTGCCCAAGATTATTAGTTTCACAGTCAAAAACTTCCCTCGTTTTGAGAGTACTTACAGAAATGTCCAGCAGGGCTGCCGCGTGGTGTTTTTATTGAGCGCCGTAAGCCAAACCTATGAGGACCGCCCCGCGTGATCCCTCATACTACGCAAGGCAGGCGCTTCCGACAGATGGCGACTCCGTAAGTCCTCGCCCCCATATTCGCCCCCAAATGCCGTTTCTAATATAAATACCTTGGTGTATGGATAAACGAAGGCAATATATATATGGAAACACAGGAAAAAAAACAATAACAGTGAAGGGAAAGAGAAATGCAGCCATAATGAAGCACAGAGCGCTATGGGGATACAAGAGGTACGAGGTTCTCCGAGGGATGTGGAAAGGTGTAGTGGATCCAGGACTTACTTTTGGAAATGCGGCTGTTTGCTTTAAACCAGGGGTACATACAGGACTCGATGTGAACCAAAGCTCAGTGGGTCGCCTCGCATTGGGCGCTAACGGGAAGACTACAAATGAAGCTGTGCAAGGTGATATGGGCTGGACTAGTTTTGAGGTGAGGGAAGCTCGCAGTAAAATTGAGTATGAAGAACGACTGAGGAATATGGAAGTAGGTAAATGGGCTGGACGAGTATCTAGGTATCTGTACAGGAAAAACATTGATTCACTGTGGAGGAAAAGAACTAGGAAGCTTACATGCAAGTATAACACAGCCACAAAGAACGTCAAGCGGTAAGTCAGAGAGGCCGAAATGATGTCATGGGTGGCGGCAATGGAAAATAAACCTGCCATGAGTAACTACTTAAAGGGACACTACAGAGAAAAATGATTTCTTCTGTATCAGTAAATTGCCTCCCTACTACACCAAAAACACCACTTTTACCACGATAAGACGCTTGGTAAGTCAGAAAAAGCGCAACAACGAAAGACGGGTGGTGACGCCTCTTTGAAGTTCCCGTTTCTGGTCGCTGTGACGTCATGGATTTTGATGGCATCTTCTAGGGCCTACTTATTTATATAGCGGTACAGATTGACTACATTGTGTTCTAAAGGAACTAAATATTCAACATGGCAACATCGCGTTTGGGCCCAACGCGGCCCAAACGCGAAAACATACTTTGGAATCTCTGACGTCACACTGACGTACCGGCGTTGGCTTTTGGGCGCGAATTTCAAATACTCATACTTCGACCTTCATTTTCTCGTCTAATAATCAAACTATTATTTTGGAATGACTGCCTGCAGTGTTCTCAAACAATGCTTTATTAGTTTAAACTGATTTGTTGTTTCGCTTTAGTGTCCCTTTAAAAGGAAAAAAACGAAATCAGGAAAGAAACAATTTATGACAACTGAAAGGGAAGCTCATTACTTTTCTAAGCGAGATCGGGACGCCTTAGAACACGCATCTATAAAGCGAGATATAAGAATGAAGAAGAAGCATGTGCTTTCTGCGGTAAAGCTAGCGAAACTATGGAGCATGTTTTATTACAATGTGAAGGCGTCTAACCAGCGGTCGATTTACGCACCACTGGCCTCCTTGAGGCCCTTGGGTTCAGCGAGAGCAGTGGAAAATTAAACATGTCCGCAATAGGGATTAGTAAGAGGCGATTGGAGCATTGGTGGAATAAAAGTAGGGAAACGACAAAAAACGGAGACGTACAAAAGCCCAGTTCACAATAGGGGATCAGAAAATTTGGGCGTGGTAGTTCATAGAGTTTTTTTTTTCTTTTTTCATTGTTTAACCTAGGTAGGACATTAGGCAGTATAATAGCAAGAGCTTGGTGGCGCCACCTACCGCCCCGTCCCAAAGGGGACGCTCACAACATCCATCCATCCAGCCCCCAATAGATTCCTCTTTTCGTGGAAAGGGCCTGGACGAGGGGTATTAACTCCTCCACTGAAGGTCAGCGAACTATCTTCTCTCTGCAGGAGGGAATGAAGAAGCGGCAGAAAGTGGTGCTCGTAGAAAAAAATAAAAATAAAGTGGAAAACATATATAAATGAAGGAACAAAAGAAACGGAGGAATGAAAATGAAAAATAAAACACTAAGCAACCAATGAAAAATAACTAAGTGCTGTTGCCTATAGCTTGAAATTTAGCAGAGCGAATAGATTCTAAAGCTCCCTTTGAAACGTTTATGCCTATTGGTTTCAATGTCTTGAACGTATGGATGAGGTATGATTCTCTGTATTATCTGTGTCGCGCAGAACGTAAATTTGACTATAGGATGTAGAGTTGAAGTTCACCAAAGCTATGACCTGGCTGGTTGAAATGCTCGGTGGCGGCTTTGGGAAGCTTTTTAGCTGTGCCCGCGCGATGACCGCTTCTGAGGCTAATTGATTGTCCCGTTTCACCTATATATTGTTTTTACAGAAGGAACCTCCAAGCGTATAAATCACATCCGAACTTGTACAAGTAAAGGTAATTTTCCCTCCGTGTGTATAACTGTTTGCGGTGCTTTTAATTTTAATGTCACTATAAAGGTGCCTGCAGGTTTTCCGCCTGGGGCGATAACATGCTTTTATTAGGGGGGAATTATGCTAGCTGAGTTATACGTGCACTAACATGTCTTTAATGTTTTGTTGCGGCGATAGCTCGCCCTGGTTACCACTGGGAACGCTTTTCTCAGACGCTCGTTACTTGTTAATATTGGGTGCTATTTTCGTACGTGCTGTTTATGTTTGGAAGGTCATTATAATATTTCGTTATAAAGACTAGTGGTATCTCAGATTCTGGTGTAGGCTGTTTCTTAGTTAATTCCAACGGCCTCTCTAATGTTGACGCGACGTCATAAGCTCTGTCAAGAGGAACGTGTGGTCTTTCTGCTAGCATTGTTTGTAGGTCATTTGGGTGATGGATATAATCGTTGTCTTCGCTGCAGATTCTTCTTATTCGTTTGGCTCGTCCGACAAAAAATCCTCGCTTGTAGTGTCCCGGATGATTACTGTTGTACCCTAAATATTGCTGGCTGTCCGTAGGCTTCCGGTAAAGTGTTATTCTCAGTTTTCCGTTTCCTATGTATACTGTCGTGTGTAGGAAGTTGATTTGGCTAGGACCGGGCTGAGCAGTAAATTTAATACTCGGGTGAAAGCGATTGAAATGGTTAACTAAGTCGGTTAACGCGTTTGTGCCGTGTTCCAATATTATAAATATGTCGTCAATGTAACGCCGACAGCTCTGGGGTTTTAAAGGGTATGATTTTCTTAGGTTTGCTTCAAGCTGTCCTATGAAAGTGTTGGCATACGTGAGAGCGAATGGCGTGCCCATGCTAGTGCCGAAAGTTTACAGGTAGTAAATAGAATAGAATTAGAAATAGTTGAGCGTGAGAACCAACCTAAGGAGTGACAGGTAAAATTCAGGAGCGTGCGCTTGGGGATTTACTGCGAGGGACTTGGATGCGGCTTCAATTCCTTCGCTCATGGGTATGTAATGTAAAGGGCAGAAACATCTAAAGTGACTAGAATAGCGCTGTCGGAAAGTATTTGGTTGGTGCGTATCCAGCTTTTTTGTACATCAGGGTTTTAGTTCACGTCATTGCCACCACGAGGCGTATTGATCCTAATGTTTACTTGATTAATGGTTCTATCACTGGTTTTGTTGCTATTAAATTAAATTAAATTATGGGGTTTTACGTGCCAAAACCACTGTCTGATTATGAGGCACGCCGTAGTGGAGGACTCTGGAAATTTCGACCACCTGGGGTTCTTTAACGTGCACCTAAATCTAAGCACACGGGTGTTTTCGCATTTCGCCCCCATCGAAATGCGGCCGCCGTGGCCGGGATTCGATCCCGCGACCTCGTGCTCAGCAGCCCAACGCCATAGCCACTGAGCAACCACGGCGGGTGAGCTCCCAAACTGGCCAAGTGTACACTGTGGGTTACTTACTTCTTTATGGTTTGTAATGTTTTTTTACACTGCATTTCTGTTTGCTGGCATAATGTCTAAGCCAACTTGACATTTTTTTGATTATGTATTGTTTTTGTCGGTCCTCAATCAGTTCCTGTGCCTGCTGCTGCTGCCCTCAGACCGGGTTTAAGGCCCGTGAAGTTGCTCCCAACAACGTTTTGCTTAAATTCCCCATAAATTGTATATTTGTGGAGACAAAGGCGAATGACAATAAATGAAAATTTTTCACACTTACCGTGGGGATTTAGTGATAACGTCAACGAAAACAAAATAAATGGATTAAAAGTTATCCGTGCGCCGAACTTCACCACAAAGCCTGTCCCGCCGGCGTTATCAGTGTTCTTGATAAAGAGTAACCGCTCGATCATCGTCCGTTGGAAATGACTTATCATTCTAAGAGCGTTTAGTCGCGACGAGAGAAACCCAGTGATGATTGATTTCACACTTTTCAGAGGCGTCCCAAAAGGCAGCCAGGGTTTGTTTAGTCACACCGAGCTGACAGGCTGTCGCCAGAGGCGCGGCAGTCGGAGCACATTCGCAGCCTTCGAACGTCGCACAGCGTCTACGAAAGACGGCTTTTGATTTTCACCGATCGATTTTGTTAAGGGGCTCTACTTATTTCCCTAGGAATTTTGCTAGCGGCGGTCATGGGCTACCGCAGCAGCTGCAAATCACACGCTGTGGTTGCTTAGTGGCTACGGTGTTGGACTGCTAAGCACGAGGTCGCGGGATCGGCTACGGCGGCCGCATTTCGATTGCGACGATATGCGAAAACACCTGTGTACTTAGTATTAGGTGCACGGCAAAGAACCCCAGGTGGCTTAAATTTCCGGAGTCCCCCACTACGGCGTGCCTCATAATCATCAAGTGGTTTTGGAACGTAAAGCCCCATAATTTAATTTGCCTGCAAATCTAGAAAAGATGTGCCTATGTATTAAGATGCACTAATGAACAAGTTGGTTTTGCACCCTGAGACAAGAGGCACCGCAGAAGAAGTGCGCAAACTCTCTTTGTTTCGTCGTCCGTTAGCACCCTATGGCTGAAGCTGCTTACAGTACTACGTCACGGTTACTGTCCACAGGGCCAGTTACACATAGCGTACTTGCGGTTAGTTGTCAAAGTACTGTGCTGTCACGGTTATCCACGTAGGTGAAGGAAGACCGCTATTTAAGATTATTGTGCAGTTATACACACGGGATTTATCTGTTCTCCATACTGTGTACCATGTTGCCGTTCCGCCTTTATAATATAGCCGCAATATAGACTAGCAAATATCCAACGCCAAAATGGCTGCCCACATAGGCAAGGCCTCGCGCACAGCTCCTCACACTTGTGTTCAAGAGTTGTGCGACTGTCAAAGACATCATTAAGGAATGTTGTCAGTTCGAGGAAGGTGACAGTCGGCACATGAGGCAATTTGCTCGCATCCTCATCGCGCGAGATTTCCTACCAGCTGTCGAAAAATGACACCGTAGAGTGCATTGTTTTCAGTGTGGTGGAGTCTCCCTGTAACTCGACTCTCCCTGTAACGACTGACGTACGACAGGCATGTCGCTAATATGCACAGTCGCCTGACAGCTGCAGGGCGCTGGGGTCGGCCACGTGATCTACTGGACCTCTCTCCAACACTTGCCGACTTTCTCGCCTTATTTCGCCCCATCTAGATTCGGCTGAATTCCTTCTACAGCCAATCATTTTTTGTCCCGAAAGTTGGTCACCCAATCAACGCTATATTATTTCATATTGAAATTGTCTGTTATATTTAACTTAGTGCTGTCCTCAGATTTTCCCCGCAGGGGCGTCTGCGTCAGCAGGCGTTTGGTGTGTTGCGACACCATGTACCCGAGCACACGAGGGTTGGACCCTCCCGTGTCTAACCGTGCGCGGCTTAGCCGTGTCGGGGAAAGAGGATTCCTGGAGGTTGAGCCGATTCCGGGTGTTCGGACCTTTAACGCCCCCCGGCGGAGGCAACACACCTCTTTGGCCTCTGTTTCACGTAGACGGCACCCCCGGACTGACCCATACGGGGGAAATCGGTAGTTGCCTTTTCCTGTCTCCCTCTCCTTACAACCTTCGTCTTTCTCTTAATTTCTACCTTTCCTGTCTTCTACTGGCTTCCCCTTTACTTCCAATTTTTCCAGGCAGCAAGGGTGAACCTTGTGTGAATAGCCAACCTAGGTTATTTCATATTTGGTTATAGTGGTAATGTACCGCTGGCGTTTGCAGGCCGTGTTTCACAAGTCCTGCAGCGTCCCCTTGTAGGACTCTATGGTGGGTGGCTGGCGTTACTGCCGAAATCTCACATACCTTTATGGATAGATCCTTTCCTTCACTCCCTGATCGCCCTCAGAAAAGAGGGCGCACTGATGAAGTTTTTCAGTTTTTCGGACGCCAAGTCCACAACTTCCCACGTTTCCATGTAGTTCACTCGGAAAAACCCGGCAAACCAGTGGGCACAATTTCACCGCTCCTTGTTTCAGACTTTGACTGATGTTTTTGGAGCCGGTTATAAAGCGACCAGGATGGCAAGCGGTGATCTCCTCCTGGAGCTCCGCGATAAGAAGCAATAGAGGAAACTGCCGACACTAGTGTCATTTGAGGAGACCCAACTAACAGTAACCCCGCACCATACTATGAACACCACCCGCGGCGTTGTGTCGGACGATGACTTGCTGGAGCTCACTGAGGCTGAACTCTTGGAGGGCTTCAGTGAACAGAATGTAATCAATGTCAAAATAATTAAGATTAGACGAGATGACAAAGAAATCCAAACCAACCATTTCATAATCACCTTCGGATCAAGTGTCCTGCCCGAGTCATCGAGGTAGGGTACATCAAGCTCCGTGTTAGGCCATATGTGCCCAATCCACTCAGATGTTTCAAATGCCAACGTTTCGGCCACAGTTCGCAGAGCTGTCGAGGCCGTCAAAACTGTGCGAAGTGCAGTGCCCATGAACATACTTCTGAAGCTTGCGAGAACACTCTCCATTGTGTAAACTGTGAAGGGGAGCATGCCGCATAGTCGCGGTAGTGGCCATCTTGGAAAAAGGAAAAGGAAATTGTGACGATAAAAGTAAAGGAAAATATCAGTTTCAAGGAGGCACGCAGGCGGGTATCGTACCTGCCCAAGAAAACCTTTGCCGATGTGACGCGTCATGGGGCAGCGACACAACGGCTTCCGGTTGCTGGCCGACCCACAAGCAGTGAGTCGGCAGTTACGCCATCTGCCCCCGCGGCGGTTGCAGCTAGCACTGCTCCGTCAACCCAGAAGAAGCGACCATCGACCCCGAAGGTGGGCGCAGCCAAGGCTGCCTCAACCTCCCAGGCCCCTTCCAGCGCTGGCAACAGCCGGCATAGCCCAATCCCACAGGCAGCCCCATCGACATCCGGGCTAGTGGGCGCAGAGGCCTTGCCCTCCGAGGCGAGGCTCTCTCAGGAAACTTCTCGCTCGCAAGAGCGCGTGTCCGGCGCCTCAGAAGAGGCAATGGACACTACACCTATCCTCACGGCGAACCAAGCGCCTAAGGGGCAGCGAGGTTCCCTCGAACGCTCCAAAAAGGGCGAAATCCGCGTTACGGGGCCTGGAAAGAGCTCTCTAATCTAAGGCAGCACTTCTGTTTCTGTATACACAGAACCCAATTACTTTAAGTATGGATACACAAATTATTCAATGGAACGTCACAGGTCTTGTTAGAAACCTTGATGATGTGCAAGAACTCATCCACAACACAATCCAAAAGTGCTGTGTTTACAGGAAACACGCTTAAAATCCAAACACACGAACTTTCTCCGAAAGTATGTTACGCTTCGCAAAGATCGCGATGATGCCGTCGCATCATCGGGTGGTGTTGCCATTGTCGCTCATAAAAGTATAGCGTGTCAACCTTTAGAGTTACAAACGCCCCTTGAAGCAGTGGCGGTTCGAGTTGTCCTACTAAGCACACTCATCACTCGCTTTACATACCCCCGCATTACCAACTAAAGAAACATGAATTTCAGTCATTGATAGATCAATAGCCAGAACCTTATGTTGTTCTTGGCGATTTAAATGCACACAGCAGCCTGTGGGGAGACTCTCGTATCGATGCGCGAGGTCGTCTCGTTGAACAATTCCTTTTTTCGTCCGGTGCGTGTCTGCTGAATAAGAAGGAACCCACATATTACTGTCTTGCAAACAGAACCTTTTCTTCAATTGATCGTAGCCTAGTTTCCCCGTCTATACTGCCTGAACTCGAATGGGAAGTTAGCAACAATCTTTACGGAAGCGACCACTTCCCCATACTACTAAGAACACCTAAAGAAAACGAATATCCACCACAGGCTCCTAAGTGGAAGATTGTTACAGCCGACTGGGAGAAATTCCGAACTCTCACTAGTATTTCATGGCATGACATGTCCTCGCTAGGAATTGATGCTGCTGTGGAGTATTTTACAGCCTTCATAATAGATGCCGCATCTAAATGTATATCAGAAATAAATGGCTTGGCATGCAAACGGCGTGTCCCGTGGTGGAACGACGAATGTAGGATCGCTCGTAAAAAACAGAACAAAGCGTGGGTGTTGCTACGCGCCTCTCCCACTGCGGAGAATCTTATTAACTTGAAGAAAGTAAAGTACCAAGGCAGGAGGATGTGCCAACAGGCCAGACAAGAGAGTTGGCAGAAGTTTTTATCGGGTATCAACTCATATGCTCACAAGGCCAAAGTCTGGAATAAGGTTAATAGGATAAGAGGGCGACAAACATATTCACTCCCTTTGGTAAATACACAGGGCGATACACTACAAGATCAGGCAGACTCACTTGGGGATGACTTTGAGCGTGTGTCGAGCTCAATCCACTATTCCCAATCCTTTCGTAAACATAAAGAAATAGAAGAACGTAAGCCAATCATACGAAAATGCAGACATAATGAACCGTATAACCGGCCTTTTAGTATTGCCGAGTTGAGAGCTGCCTTGAACACATGCAAAAGCTCTTCACTGTAGAGGTCACAAAGCATGTAGAGGTCACAAAGCATGCTCCTGACCTCGAAATCGCTATGCACTTTCTTCAGCTTCAATTGAAGTACTCCTGCTGCAAATTCTACACAGACGCGTCAAAATCACATGTTGGCGTATCTTACGCTGCTCTTGGTCCCTCTTTTTCTGAATCTGATGTGTTAAATGCCCCAACAAGTATCTTCACTGCAGAAGCATATTAAGTACTGTCTGCAGTAAAACATATAAAGAAATTAAAACTCGACAGAGAAATTGTATTCACAGACTCGCTGTCTTGTAAAAGCCCTTATTTCTTTACAAAAGCATAAAAATCCTGTTTTCATTGACCTTTACTCACTCTTATGCCATATCTATCACATAGACACGTAGTTATATGCTGGGTACCTGGCCATAGAGGTATTGAGGGCAATGTACTGACTAATAAAATAGCCACATCACTCACATCACTAACCACTTTTCCTACGGCTGCTGTCCCTATCACAGATCTAAAGCCTTTCTTGCGAAAGAAACTGCGGAAACACTGGCAACGCATGTGGAACGCAGAAACAAATAATAAACTGCATGTTATAAAGCCACAGTTAGGTTTTTGGCCCTCCCCAACAAAACCACGGCGAACAGATGTCCTATTCTGCCGTCTCAGAATAGGGCACACATTTGGTACCCACAATTTTCTGCTTACTGGAAATGAACCTCCAATCTGTGGTCGATGTGATGAGAGGCTGCCCGTCCTCCACGTCCTCTTGAAGTGTCGGAAAGTCATAATGTCACAATGCACATTAATGCTCATAGTCCACGTCTTTTGTCATTACCATAATCATATTACACATAGGCTTTATGCACATTAGAGCGACCAATTGTTAAGGCCCCTTTACAGCCACGTCACACCAACTTCATAGAAGTCATAACTCCGCTGCAAACTCATCAACACTGGCTTGGCGCTCTTTGGCCATACCTGGCCCTTGCGCCAATAAGCACCACACATTCATTCATTCCTCAGTTTTTCAGCGGGTTCAACTTTACCAAGATGCCCGCATTTCAATGTCTAAGAATTCTTTGGCGAGTACACCAGTAAAATCTATCATGCGAAATGTGTAATGCTGCTATCTCCACACAAAAAAGTGCGTAATTTGCGACGTTAAAATATTTATGTGTTATGATAGTGTAAGTGTAAATGTATAAATGATTAGTAGCTTTATAACCAGTAATGAACAAAAGAAACAAAAATTATACTCATATGATTACATTTATGCATACGCATAGGTATACACTGGGTTCCGTAGAAATTGCATGGGGAAGCCTATAGTACGGGTGGGTCAAGTAAAATTTGGAGGCGGGCTAGCTTGAAATTTGGTGGTGGGCCAACTTAAACTTGGGCTTACGCATGCCACAGAGTAACACAGGTAGTAAGCGACAAAAGTGGACACTTGGGGCTCTATTCTCGACACGCATGGTGGCTGCACGGCAGCCATTATCCGCAATACCAGATAACATCGCTGCTCTACCAGATAACATCGCTTGCCAATCTAAATACACTGCATTTCGCAATCGGCTAACCGATTAATATGCCGTTTCAACCGTCTAAACACGTCATGCCTTTTGTAATTTTCCGGCATTTTTTTGTACAAGTTGAAGAATTTCAGTGGTCCCAATTTTTTTACAATGCTTACTACTGTATAACATGCAAAAATGTTTATAATTTTGTGCTATTATATTATTGTTTACCATTTATTGTTATTGCTCTTGTAGTGTATTTGCTAATCTATTAATTTTCCATGTTGTGTACGTACTCCATCCATTATGCTGATGTTTATTTTTTTCCCGATTCCATACTAATATGTTACCGTATTTCCCCCTTACACTATGCCTTCTCGAAGGCCTGTAAGGTACATGTAAATAAATAAATAAATAAATAAATAAATAAATGCTGCTTCGCTGTGTCGTTGAAATTTGTGCCGGGAAACCGAAGTTTTGCAAAATGCAATTTTGCATTTTCATGAAGATAACGAGACGTGAAGCTGCAACTTTTAGTCGACTTAGACTATTTTCTGGTCCTTGGCAGCCATAGTGCTAGTTTAGCGCTTTAAAAAGAAACTGACTGGCAGAAGCTCGTACAATGCACCTTCAATATCGCGAATATGCGGTGTTGCTTTATGATAGCCGCCATCTCAGCTTGCTGACTGGCTGAAGGAATATCCCGTGAGGAGAGGCACAGGAAGGGCCGTTTCGTAAACGTCATTTTGACGTTGCGTGACGTTGTGCTAGTTTTCCATTGTAGATATTTTCCGCCATAATTATTAGTGAAACGAGCCGCGCGAATTATGAGTAGCCATATTCGATGCGTTCGAGAGGAATGCGTGTTGCCGCATTTTCCCCGTCTTTAGGGGCCAGCAAAACATTTTGTTCATAACGCGTGCTCAGAGTATCTGCATCGCTCACTGGTGGTGTTGGTATTTGTGTTGTGGGTCCTTAATTATTTAAAGCACGCTTATTTGAAATAACATTGGTTTAACATTCCAGACCTTCTGGGACATTTTCCGCTTTTCACTGCTGCCTTTTGATATCAAGATGAATCACTTTTCAAGCAGCGAACGAGAGGTGGCACTGCCAGCGCTGGCGTCTCGCGCGCAACGCCCGCCGAGTCGGGCGCGCGTGTCTCGCGAGAGGTCGCGATAACGCGGCGTGGAACATGCGCTCGTCACCGCTGGCAGCACGTGGAGACGCCAATATACGATCACTCATTCCCGGGGCCACGGGTTCATGAAGCAGACGACGGCTTGTATGCAGCAGACGACGGAAGCGACAAGCGGTTTCGACGGAATAATCATAAGCTTTGGGCGAGCTGCTTTATTTTTCACTGAGGAAAACTGTCTTTTTTTTTATGAAGAAGGTTCTGTGCCTTCATTTCAGCTTCTTGAGCCGCCGTAGTTGCTTAGTGGCGTGGTGGCTTAGTGGCTATCCTGCAATCTGTGCTGCTAAGCACGAGGTTGCGGGAAAGAATCCCGGCAATGGCAGCTGGATTTCGATGGGGGTGAAAAGACTCGTGTACTTAGATTTAGTTGCACGTTAAAGAACCCCAACGGGTCGAAATTTCCGCAGTGCCCCAATAAGGAGTGCCTCATAATCACCACGTCGTTCTGGCACTTACAACCGCACAATTTAATTAATTTCAGTTTCTCAGGCAAAATCTCAAGTTGGCGTCGCGTTCCGAAAGTAGAACGGGGCCATCAGAGGCATCTTGTAGAGGTCGTGCCTGCGTCACGCCTCGAAGAAAATGGCGGAATATCCAGCATAGAGCCGCTTCGCAGCCGAGCCATACATTGATGCATGAAACGTAAAGAGTGGGCACTCCAGTAGCGGCTGACTGTGCCGCCCGGCGGAATCGGCGCCAGCCTACGAGCCATGATCTCATTTTCGTTTTTTTATTGCTGCTTTTTTTGTGACCAGTAACGTTGCATACATCGAGTGATTTCATGCAGGCGCTTGTGACGCTGTTTATATGTTGCGACGACGAGCGCAGCAAGGTATTTCACTTTATGCTTATTTATTTATTTATTTATACCAGGTACCCTCATGGCCACAGGGGCTTATTGATGGGAGTGGTACAGTGCAAAAAGACCAGTATTAAACTTCGAAACACGTGCATACACATACAAAAAGATAAACAAGTAACAACATGAAAATGAATCGGTATACTGCATATCATATTGACTGCAAATAAAGACGGGGACAGAGAACACATAAGCAGCACGGGCGTGTTCTCTCCCTCTGTCCCCGTCTTTATTTGCGGTCAATATGATATGAAGTAAACAGCAACTAAGCCAAAGTTAAGTTCTTCGGAATCTATATACGTTCGGCTGAACAAGTAAGTAAAAAAAAATAGTGCTAAAGATACTGCAGCAACAATGCATAGCACATGAGAACATCGACGCTCATCAAGAACAAAAAGAAAAACTTCAATACACAATTTAGCTAACAGAATACAAATTCCCTAACCGCTTCTTGAATTCTTCGAAAGTGTTAGTAAGCGCGAATGATTTTGGTAGGAGGTTCCGCTCCGATGCTGTGTTTGGATAAAATTAGTGCAATTATGCAGACGTGCGACAATGTGCAATGCCAGCCTTGCATGAATAATCAATGCGCCGTGAAATGCAAGTGGGAGGGATTATGACCGTATTTCTTAGTTCGCTCTTTTGTTTATAAATTTTGAAAAAACAGACACTGACGCGATATCTTTCGGCGCAAGGCAAGTGGTGGTAGCGATAAGGTATTTTTCGTGATGGTTACGCTGGATAGACAATAAGAATTGCCATGAAGCGGGCTGCACGGTTTTGGACGGCTTCTGATGCTTCTGTTAGTAATTTAGTCTGTGGATCCCAAATGGGCGCATCAGCCTCGAGTTTTGATCGGACGAGGGAAGTATAAAAAAGAAGCTTAACAGAGCGCGTTGCTGTGTTAAGGTTTAGTTTCAGATAGCATATCTTGCAGTTAACATTAGAGATAATGTACGTTACATGTTTGTTCCAGGAAAGATTAGACGTTCAAAAGACGCCGAGGTATTTGTAACACGTAAAAAGGAAAGGAAATTAACTGGTATAGTTAGCATTGACGGTAAAATGACGTTGTGAAACTTAATTCTTAGCTCCTTTAAGGGCTTTCTTATAGACACCGACATGCTCCAGAAGGCTTGACCAAGCTTCAGGCCTAGCCAACCATTTTGCATTGTGAAATAGTCGACGCTTTTGATTTGAAAGTCCTTTGAACGTCTGATTAAACCATGGGGAATGGGGATTTGGGGTGATGGTTTCATGCGGAGTGTATGTATCTATTAAATCCTGAAGCTTGTTCTTGCAGGTACACCAATTTTCTTCAACGGAACGTTTGTTGAAGCTGGCCAAAAAGTTATTACTACGCTCTTATTATTAGTTATTATTAAAAGTTATTATTACGCTGTTACGAGGACCTTGCTTGTGCACAGGAACCACGCTTGCCATTTTGCAATCGTTGGGCAGTACACCTTCGACGGGTTATTTTTGAAATAGGACACACAAATACCTAGAAACTGGGTGGGTACACAAAGAAAGTAGTTTCGGCGAGAAGTCGTCTGGTCCTGCTGCTGGTGGTGGTGGTGGTGATGTTGAAGCAGGCGGGGTTAGCCTGGCATACATAGCCGGCAATTGTTCCGCCTGATCCTCCTTCGAGTTGAGATCAGGGGTGTGTCACCAGGTGTCGATGAGCCCCGTGTCTCGCAGGTCTGGTCCTGCTGCCTCATCTAGGAGTAATCCAATTCCATGCTGGGTTATGTCATCCATTTGTACTGGGCACAATAGTGGGACACTGTACCATCTTTGACGTTACTGCGTACAAACACTGAGCTGAAAAAAGGTTAAAGCATCCCTATTTAAAAAATTATGAACGAGAATGCACGAGAAATGTACGCTATTATTGCGCCATAGAATGTACGATTTCTCGCACACGAAACGAGTCCCTGTGAACTGTACAATTTCTCATACGCTGAACGATTTCTCGTACTACACGTGTGCATGAGATTGCGTTCTTGTGAATGAACGAGATTCCCGTACATCAAGAACGAGTTTGTACGAACTGAGTGCATACAAGATGAACGATCTTGTACGACCTACAAGAGTGTGAACCCTAAAAATATTGGCACGTCCTTTACATATTTACTATAAGAATGCAAATACATTTCTTGTAAATGATACTACATGCATGATCACTTGTTCTGACCTAACTGCAGTGTTGTCTTGCTGTAATGGCTTGTTTGCAGTTCTATGGTAAAAAGTAATTTTGAGGTGAAAATGCCAGAGGAAGTGATCGCTTGTATATGTACATAAAAGAGTATACATTACGCAGGTTCTCAAGTTTTTATTAATAGTGATCTCCTCTGAATTCAAGCAACATCATGTCAGACATCTGACAAGCGTTGTTTATTGGACCTTCTAATGGTACTTTGAAACACCCAGTCTGCTGAGAGATGACCATCGGTATTGAGTGATAGCTTGAGTGAGAGCTTAAGGGGCAACTGGAAAAGTAAAAAAAAGCCAACAATTTATTTTCACTTAAGCGATAAGATAACGCATAGGCAAAAGCAGTTTTGCCTACATTCACACAGGTAAGCGTGCTCTAGTGTTCAGAACATATGGGATACTGAACAAAGTTTATTAAAAATAAGTACTTTCCTTCAATGCTTATGACTGCTTAAGGAACATGCAGTACTGTTGTCGAATAACCTGTCACATAAGCAGTCCACTGAAACAAGTGTTCTCACAGGTAAAAAAAAAGACAAACACACTGCTTGATAAACAATAATTAGTAGTATTGAAGCAACAGAAGTAACAAGCCCAAAATGTAATGTTGAAAAGCAGCACAAACAGGTCGAGCGTACTAAATTACTTAGAAATTATCCTTCTGCCAGCAACGTAAAAGCCGTGGTGGCGTAGTGGATTCGACATAGCACTGCTAAGCCAAATGGCGCAAGCTAAAATCCTGGCCACAACTCCCGCATTTAGATGGTGACAAAATGCAAGAACATAAGGTACATTGGGCGCACAATAAAGAACCATGAGTGTCAAAAATTAAACCGGTGTCCCCCACTAAAGCGTCCCTCATAATCATATTGTGACTTTGCCAGATAAACCCCAGAATTTATTTTACTTAGGGCAAATAGTGTATGCATAAGGACAAATGCTTATATAGAATCATCTGACACCACCTACATTTAACAAACTTTAATATTTCTGAAATAAGAAATTGTCATAATATTTGAGGAAATGTCTATTTATGTCAAAATAATTACCATTAGCTCTAAATGGATCATTCTGCCTTACGTTCTTTTTAACTAAACTATATGTGCAGTGCAGGTGCTCACTATACCTAAAAAATTGGCACCATTCCTTAAAGTGGATGCTATTGTTCCAAGCAACAACATAAGTTTCCTTTACGATTGTTAATATATGCAAATGAGTTTCTCAATTCGTGACATCACCGACTCCTGGATAGGATCACTAGTCACACTGCCTCCCCCCCCCTTCATCTGTTGTTGTCCACAAGATGACGCCGATGACGACACTGATCTGAGTTTGCAGTTGTTAATGAATTCTGTTTCATAATGATGAATTTAGGGTCACTGACCCCATTCAGGCCGGTAAAGTTCGTGGTCTTGGCTCAGAAAGAGCTTACTGTTGGCACGTTCCATGGTACAGGTAACCCTCGCAAGGGTTGGGTGAATTGCCAGATTGTTGTCTAGAGTCTGTGAGGGATTACGTTTAGTTAGGTCAAGTAATCACAGAGAACCGTGATCATGAAAAGAAAATTCATAGACGAATAAAAATGGGTTGGATCGCATACGGCAGATATTGTCAGCTCCTGACTGGAAGCTTATCAATATCATTGAAAAGGAAGCTGTACAATCAGTGCTTTTTACAAGTGCTGACATATGGAGCAGAGACTTGGAGACTGATAAAGAAACTTGAGAACAAGTTAAGGACCGCGCGAAATGCGTCGGAACGATGATTGCTAGGCATAACGTTAAGAGGCAGAAAAAGAGCGGCTTGGATCAGAGATAAACGGGCATAGCAGTTATTTTAATTCACATTAAGAGAAAAAAATGGAGTTGGGCACGTCATATAATGCGCCGGTTAGAAAAGCGTTGGACCATTAGGGTTGCAGAATGGGTACTGTTGGGTACGGACCCTTTTCCTGCCATCACTCAAGTTCCCCGACCACATCCGATCGCCGTGGCATTCTAATTATGGCGCGCCGGGGCGCGTCTACCACGTTACCGGAACCGTCAGACAGGTTGGCGACCCCCACCTCATGCGCCGCACGTCGAGCTATTGTCCCCCTCCCTGCTTGAGTCTTCCCGAAAGTGCAACGGGAGGCTGGCACGGTTCCAGGTAGTTGATCTTGGTACCGAGCAAACCTGTTTTGCGGCTTTGGAAGGGCGTTCAAGAACAACCCGTCTCCTCCAGCTGAGCGCTTCCAGGCGAGGAGGCGACGCCAGAGTCAAGTCAACCCTCGGACAATGGAGCCCTGGAGCGTCCCCATTGACCGAATGTGACGGCACATGCACGGGCGCCTACCATTGGAGGAAAATGACGACACCTGAGCTGGCTCGACGATTGGCCGATAATGACATGACCCCGAGAAACCGAAGGGGTTTAAACCAAGAGACAGGGAGAAGAGTTTCTTCGTTCTTACCACGGACCGCAGCGTCCGATTTGCTGCCGGCCGTCGTTGACTTTATGACTGTGCATTACTTTGTGTAATTACTGCAAATAATGTAAATAAATCTTCAGTTTTAAAAATCATCCTCAACGTCGGTCAACGCCCGCACTCAACGGCACATCTAATAGTATCAAGAGACGGGAAACGCAGTCGAGGACGGCAGAAGACAAGGTGAAGCGATGAAATGAGGAAATTCGCGCGCTTTAGTTGGAATCGGTAGGCGTAGGACAGGGGTAATTGGAGATCGCAGGGGGAGGCCTTCGTCCTACAGTGGACATATAACAGGCTGATGATGGTGATGATGATGATGATTCCTTTGTGCAGAATGGCAGTTGCAGGTTTATTGGGCTTGTAGGAATCAACATCAAGTTAACTTTGTGGTTTCAACGGGCTCTTTAGGATTTAATATACCAAGTTTTCTGGAGTCTGCATAGGAAGTCCTTTAGTGTCGCTGTGAAGTTGACATTTAGCTTTATGTCCCAGAAGACACAAATAATGATCTGCTATAGTTTTCTCTACGCGTAGAATGCTCGAGTTTCTAAGCCCTTGATTTTCTGTCAGCACTGAGCTCTTGCTGGCAGTAATTTTTTTCCAGCTAGCCGAATTATCTTGATGCACCACGCTGACATTACCGATGCCTTCAAATGCGGACATTTTGGAGAAAGATTCTTTGCTTTGCAAGTCTGTTTGAAGGAAAGGTGGCACTTACAGATTTCTATTTTGGATGCGAGTTAGACGAACCAATAAGACTTCGTTACAATGTTCTGTCAATAAGTTTGGTAGAAAGTGTTGTCAATGGTTTAACGAAAATTCATTTAGTCAGATAGCATGATTTGTGAAGTTGCCTCACTGACCAAGTAAGTAATGATCATCACGTTAGGGACGAGACGAATTTTCGTCAAACCTTTACCTCCTACACAACTGAACACAAGACGTAACCAAGATTCGCGAGTTCGTTTCACTCACATCTAGAATAGCCACCTGTGAGTGCTACCTTTTCTTCAACCACACTTCCAAAGACAGGAGCCTTATCCTGAAAAGAATGCATTTGAAGACATCAGTTGTGTCAGCTTAGGACCTCAAGATAATTCAGCAAGCTGAGAAGAAATTACTGACAGCACAAGTATGCCAACAGAAAATGAAGGGCATCAAAGCTGATCCCTTCTTCGCAATCTGCCTACTAAAGGGTCATTTTTCATGACTTTCCAAATGCACAACTTCATGGCAACTTAATGCCGATGCTAAGCAAGCACTAATGCGGACAGTTGCAAAAAAACTTGATGCGCTAATACAAATGCGCCCACTCAAACCATAGAAATTATGTTTAACATGTGTTCCTACAACTACACTGAACCTAAACCTGCTGTTTCGGGCAAGGGAAGGAACATCAACACTGCTGCCTTGCCTGACTGAAAGGGAGTCATCTGCGCCGTGAATAGTGGTGTCAGTGCAGTTCCTTCCGAAGATGAGGCCCACACCTGTACTTTTAGTGCGCTGTATAAATTAGAGAAGCACATTCCACAAGCTTGTCTGCCTAGTATGAGCAAAGAACCCATGGGGCTCCAAAAACCATCCAACCAATGAACACAACCACAAACCAACAAACCTAACCTGTTCAGTGCTGAGAGAAGTAGCCTCAAGTCGGCTTTTCCTACAATTCTTTCTCGGCATGGCAGAATCTTGCTTTTCTGTGTAGGCACGTAAATAATGAAGAGGCATGCATCCCTACCTGCGAAAAGAAAAGCATGCAAAAGGGAGTACGCAGAGCACACAACTGTTGATGGATAATAAATACCACTATTGTGCAGTAGACACTACGTCGGCAAAACAGGCCAATGTGTAAATGACTGGATGTGCAACCATGTTAACTTGATGCTCAGTTCATTTGGAAGTCACTTTGTAGTGAACAGCGCACTTGCATTATTTTGTTTGAAAAGTGCAACTGTGGCAATGTATAAGGACAATAGGGCTGGCGAGATTTGTGAGGCTTTCCTTATATGTGTGACGGAAAATCTGTGAGTTGGCTCCACCAGCAGAGGATTATCAGATGGCAAGACCGCTTATTTATGATAGTAAAACAAGTGTCATAGTAGCCATGCCTTGTGTGCTTTTGGCAGTTGTGCGAGCAATCTCCTTCGGGCGTAAACACTGTTGAATTGCGGATGAACTACAGCACGCGATAGTACAACTTTCAACACATTTTTCCGTGCACTGTGATCCGACGCGATAGTGGCGTGAGTACCACAGGTACCTCATGAGCCGGGAACAAAAAAAACATGCGAACGGACCGAACCACGCTGATCAACAACGGCGCACCGCACGAAACATACAGCGAGATATTAGCGTTGTACAGGCCCAGGGGCTTAGTGATCGTTAATGCACACAAAAAAGGAGCACATTTTCTCTCGCCACAGCGTAAATATGATCAAACTATGACTGTCACATCGGCCACCCAGGCCGTCGCAACAACGTTTATAGATACTTTTTCTGTACCCTAACTCCTCGCCACCCCTATGCTCACCGAGCCGCCCGCTGCCGCCACCACAGCGCTGCCGCCGAACTTGGCTCCAAGCGCACGAGCGCCGTCTGCTATAGCCTGGCACGGTTGTTTGCCGCAGCGCTCGGCATTTGCATGGTGCTCGCTGAATAGAACAGCCGTTATTTCTTTCTGCTGTTGTTTAAGCTAAAGTATAATATTCTACAGACATCATAGCTGAAGGCGCACGTCCGGAAAAAGGGATGACTCTTGCGGACCGGAAATGCCAAAACGTGATTCCACTTCTTACTCATGCGCAAGTTCGCTTTGTCTTGACGGCCTTCGATGTATTCGATGGGAGCAAAAGCAGATTGGACAGTTTGGAAACACGCCAAGAACTGTGCACTTTATTCATTCCCATGCACCGTGCTATCTTTTGACGACCTTGCCGCTAATGCCATGCGACAGGTAACATGTGAATTGAGCTTGTCACCATCTCGAAACTGTACATCAGATACCTTGCATGATTTCCTTCAAACCTTTCTCCGCGCAAGAAATTGCATTTTGCTAATTCTGAAGTAACAACGCGGATCTAACGGCGGGAGAAATTATGTGCCGTTTGTAGTAGCTTTCCTGCACATGCTGTTGGAAACAGACATGAAACACGTCGGCATGTTGTCGTGAATTTCCCTAACATGACAGAAAATATGGCACCAGAAGCAAGGTTTATCGCTGGAGACGAAAAAATGGGCCTAGAACCAAAGTGCGCGCGCAATATCAACACTCGGTGACCCACACGTCGCAGGTACTCGTATTTATACGTGAGCGCGGAACTTGGACCGGACGCAAAAGGCCTCGTCCGCCGGCCACGTGCACGAGCACAGTTATAATGCACACACAGTGAGAAAATGAAATCGGCTACAGCACAAGAAGAAGCGCAAACACCTGCAACAAGCGCGCACATGTCAGCAGCGCCGCTCACTTGGCGCAAAGCTCGACTGCAGCACCGTCACATTCCCAGGAGCAAGTCACGCTTGGCTTGAGATGAACAGTTGTGGAACTCATTTCCTCATGATAGAGGTATGTTATGTTTATATCGGCGTCTCTGCTTCCGGTAACCGTGATCGCATGGGTAGTAGCGGGGTATTATTTCCATGTTGTGAGCGTTACGCGGCCTGTTTCAACGACGTTGCTGACATTGCTTTCAACAGCGAAGACAGCAACCTGCGGAGCAACCGTATCAACCGATCAGGGCCGTAAAACCTGTTTGAAATTCGCAGCAGATAGTTGTTTGGTTTGTGATTGTTACAAGGGGCTCCTGTTTGTCAGCAGCCTAATCGACGACGGATTTTGTGTCGAGTGGTGTCATCAACACACTTTGTTTCAGCTTGTTGTGCGCCGTTCTACGGATGTGTACTCTTCATGAGTGGTACCGTTCGTGCATCGAGCAGTGCTGCCACGCCGGCTGGATTTGCTTCCTTGTAAGAGCGCCCGTGCAGTCTTTCGCGAGTGCTTTTGGAAACTGCTCGCGTTCTGCCTGTGTGTACGCGCGCGTCTGACATGCGTCGTTATTGTGCCAGCGCTTTGCAAACGTGTTTTTCATTTGGTGACTGCGTGCGTGAACGCCAGGATGTGCTGCATGTTCGTCATTTGGAGACTGTACGCACACTGGAACTTTGGTTATTTCGAGGTCAGCTTTCAACGCATGGCGAAACATTGCCTTGTTGTTAAACATCATTGGCGCGCGAACTACTTTGTAATTTCTCCTTTGATTTCAAATTCAGTTTTGTGTAAAATGTAGGCAGGTACTGGTGCCCAAGTTGCGAGGCTAATCTCGTTTTTTGCCGCTGTTGTGCAGACGCGAGGATTTGTTCACTAGGTCAAGCTCTCAGCGAGCTGCGAAAGGCTTAGGGCAAACAATTTTTCATAGCAGTAATTGTGCATCGATCGTATGATATTTTTAGTGATTGATGGTTATCCAGTTTCATTATTTTTAATAATTTGTTACAAAGTGCGATGGAATTTGACTGCTATCTTGGATATTTATTAACCGAATTGTTTAAATTGTGTTTTGTGGTTCTGCTTTTTATTTTTACATGTTGGCATGCATGGCCAATTTCATGCCTGCCTGCTACGGTTTGACATAAGCAGGCACTAACAGGCTCTTAGCATGGCTACTGAAGAGACTAGCAGATTTGTATTTGACGGTTTTGTGGTTGACACACTGAGCTGTGTGGAAAATATGGAGCTTCAAGTTCGCCCAGTACTGTCTCTGACTGACATCTCGGATGCAAGGAATATTATTAGAATGTGACAAAGTGCATGCATCGCCTGTTACCGATCAAACTGCATGCAATAAACTCCCTTGCCAACTCGCCCTTGTTGGATCTGTTTCGAATGCGCTAAAATCTCAATGCCAGATTCTTTTATTGTGCGCATAAACAAACGTATAGCATCTTATTATGAAACATTGAAGGTGGCCAACTCCTACGTTGGATTAAAAATCTTAGGCTGATCTACTCTCAACAAGGGATGTATTCTCAGACGATAGCTTTCAACGATATCATTGTTCTATCTGATGCTTATTGGCTGGTCGAGGAATGCATCATGCAAAGGCGGTAGTATCACCGTAAATGTTCATCCGAGAATAAGTCCCCAAGTTAAAATCATTGCATCACTAGTACCGGAGATGTATGAGTTCATTCCATGAAATTCCGAAAGTAGAACTCTGGCCCTTTTATTTGCTCTGTAATTTTTGCTCGTATATGTCTCACAATGGTTTAATGTCATCATACAGCACATTGATCATGCTCTTGCATTTACTATAAACAACTCATTATAAATCTGTCATTAATGAGCTTTTATATGCACTACGGCTTAAGTGCGCATACTTTGTATGCAGCTCTTAGTCATTCTCAAAGATCACGTTGCTCATATGGCTACAGTGCGTAGACATCACACGCCACCTCACACACTTCATACATAATATCGTTAGGTCTACGCAGCACATCGCACATCGCACAGCAGATTGCATAAATATCGTGCACTTCGTAAAAGTCTGCGTAGAACCTCATACAGATCTCACACATATTCTTCGATATCTCGTTCAATACACTCTAAAAAAGCTTACACCCTTTGGGGTGCTTATTTGTCACACAACAATAATTGTCATCAGACTTGCCCGCATTTCCTTTCTTGAAAACACTGCGCTCGTTATTTCCCTGTCAAGAATGCTCTGTCATGCTGATACCGCGCATGCAGTTCGTGACTTGGAAGTACCGGGCTCCCAGCGTTAAAGAAAGGAAATGCGGGCGAGAGCGGTGACGAATATTGTGTGGCAAATATACACCTTAAACGGTGCAAATATTTTTAGAGCGTATGCATAGCATATCGTTCACTTCTGGTCAACTCCGTGCGATATGCATACATCTCGTTCATTTGCCATAGAATTATCATACAAATTTTTCAATATGAGAGGCTATCATCAGCAATCGTACCAAGGTGTAGCAGGGAAGTCATAGTTATGTCGTCCTTTTTGCTGGTTTTGATTAATCGCCAGAATCCTTTGGGTGGATCATTGAGCCTTGTATAGAAAGTGGAAAAAAATATGCAGATCCTACACACTGGCAATCGATGTAAGTGAACCTTTCCGGGCTGGATGCTTTGATTGACAATAATTAGCGGTGATGTTTTGGATCTCAAGGCTAGTTTGACATATTTACAAAATGTTGTTTCGCATGATTGGTACGTCTTGTGCGGATCGTTGTCTTCTATGCCATAGAGAACCAGTTTCCATCGTCCAGATCTGTTTTCAATGGCATCAATTACAGCTTCTTGCCATCTGAATGCTGCTTGCAGTACGTCTCATTTGGACTTCCATCCTTCAACAGCTCGCTACAATTTATGTAACATATCAAATTTCGATTCTAGCTTACTCAATTTCGCAGAAGGTTAGTGATAATTTGACTTTTCGCGGTTTGGCAGTTTTCAATGGCAGAAAGTCTTTTTTTCATTCTGTTTTTGACAGTATGGTAAGTCCATAAGAATTGACTCAGCTCAGCCTGCGTTATTCTCGACATCTCCACGCAACAAAGGCAATAGATACATCGCGCGACAGCGCAAAAGAGCAAAACGGCGTCGTCTATGGTACACAACACATCTATCATGCTTTCTCTCACGTGCATGCAAAAGAAGAACTTGGGGTGGAACCGGCAGTGACATTAAAATGCGAGAAGTAATTTCACTCCAACTAACCTGCACCATAAGCAAAAAGTTCGTAAAGGACGCAGCCGTAGCAGCGCTGGCTCCACAACCTAAGTTGAGACTGATATTGCGCTCCTTATTTAGGTTGTTCTAAATCCGGCTCAGGGGACAAGGCATGCTCACTGACCTGGCGAGGCAAAGCAGAAGGGTGGGTCTAAAAATTAATCTGCAGAAAACTAAAGTAATGTTTAACAGCCTCGGAAGAGAACAGCAGTTTACGATAGGTAGCGAGGCACTAGAAGTGGTAAGGGAATACATCTACTTAGGGCAGGTAGTAACTGCGGATCCGGATCATGAGACTGAAATAATCAGAAGAATAAGAATGGACTGAGGAGCGTTTGGCAGGCATTCTCAGATCATGAACAGCAGGTTGCCATTATCCCTCAAGAGAAAAGTGTATAACAGCTGTGTCTTACCAGTACTCACATACGGGGCAGAAACCTGGAGGCTTACGAAAAGGGTTCTACTTAAATTGTGGACGACGCAACCAGCTATGGAAAGAAGAATGATGGTTGTAACGTTAAGGGATAAGAAAAGAGCAGATTGGGTGAGGGAACAAACGCGAGTTAATGACATCTTAGTTGGCATGAAGAAAAGAAATGGGCATGGGCAGGACATGTAATGAGAAGGGAAGATAACCGATGGTCATTAAGGGTTACGGACTGGATTGCAAAGGAAGGGAAGCGCAGCAGGGGCCAGCAGAAAGTTAGGTGGGCGGATGAGATTAAGAAGTTTGCCGGGACGACATGGCCACAATTTGTACATGACTGGGGTAGTTTGAGAAGTATGGGGGAGGCCTTTGCCCTGCAGTGGGCTTAACCAGGCTGATGATGATGATGATGATGATGATGATGATGATGATGAACCGTCCGGCAGTCATCCATGGTCGTCGGTACGATAGCGGACATTGTCCAAAATTGGTGGCTGTGCAAGTCTCCAGACCATTGTCGTATTCGCTGCCACTTGTATCCTCACGGATCCACATAGTGTGATGCACCGTGGTGTACAGCAGTGCTGATGCCACTTTACCGTCTGGGTGGTGGTCCCAGCAGGAGCTTCATGGCGCTTGACAGGAAAACACCTGCGCCATAAGCAAGAAGTTCGTGAATGACGCAGCCGTAGCAGCGCCGGTTACACGCCCCAAGTTGAGACTGATATTGCGCCCGTTACATCATCATCATCATCAGCCTGGTTACGCGCACTGCACGGCAAAGGCCTCTCCCATCGTTTTAATGGCGATAGCTATTCCATCACCTCGTGACTCTATCTTTGCGGATAAGCTTTTAAGTAGAAGGTACGATTTCCGAATGCTGTACATGAGCATGTAACCATCATCATCATCAGCCTGGTTACGCCCACTGCAGGGCAGAGGCCTCTCCCATACTTCTCCAACTACCCTGCTCATGTACTAAGTGTGGCCATGTTCTCCATGCAAACTTCTTAATCTCATCCGCCCACCTAACTTTCTGCCGCCACCTGCTACGCTTCCCTTCCCTTGGAATCCAGTCCGTAACGCTTAATGCCCCTCGGTTATCTTCGTTCCTCATTACATGTCCTGACCATGCCCATTTCCTTTTCTTGATTTCAACTCAGATGTCATTTACTCGCGTTTGTTCCCTCACCCTTTTCGTAAGCCTCCAGGTTTCTGCCCCGTACGTGAGTACTGGTAAGACACAGCTTTTGTACACTTTTCTCTTGAGCGATAAAGGCAACCTGCTGTTCATGATCTGAGAATGTCTGCCAAACGCACCTCAGCCCATTCTTATTCTTCTGATTATTTCAGTCTCAGGATCCGGATCCGCGGTCACTACGTGCCCTAAGTAGATGTATTCCCTTACCACTTCCAGTGCCTCGCTACCTATCGTAAACTGCTGTTCTCTTCCGAGACTGTTAAATATTACCTTAGTTTTCTGCAGAATAAGTTTCAGACCCACCCTTCTGCTTTGCCTATCCCGCTCAATGAGCATGCGTTGCAATTGGTCCCCTGAGTTACTAAGCAAGGCAATATCATCAGCGAATCACAAGTTACTAAGGTATTCTCCATTAACTCTTATCCCCGATTCTTCCCAATCCAGGTCTCTGAACACCTCCTGTAAACACGCTGTGAAACACGCTGTATAGATATCTTTCAGTGTTTTTACATACGGCGCGTCTACACCCTGATTCCGTAATGCCTCCATGGCTCCTGAAGTTTCGACTGAATCAAACGCTTTCTCGTAATCAATGAAAGCTATATATAACGGTTGGTTATATTGCGCACATTTCTCTATCACCTGATTGATAGTGTGAATATGGTCTATTTTTGAGTAGCCCTTACGTAATCCTGCCTAGTCCTTTGGTTGACAGAAGTCTAAGGTGTTCCTCATTCTATTTGCGATTACCTCAGTAAATACTTTGTAGGTAACGGACAGTAAGACGATCGATCTATAATTTTTCAAGTCTTTGACGTACCTTTTCTTATGGATTAGGATTATGTTAGCGTTCTTCCAAGATTCCGGTACGCTCGAGGTCATGAGGCGTCGCGTATACAAGGCGGCCAGTTTTTCTAGAACGATCTGCCGACCATCCTTATATAGGCTGGGCATCTACTTATATAGGCTGTTTAATCATCCGCAGTGGTCTATGGTCGTTGGTGGGGTAGCGGGCATTGCCCAATATTGGTGGCTGTGCAGCTCCCCAGACCAATGTCGTATCCCCTGCCACTAAACCTCAGCGATCCACATAATGCGATGCGCCGTGGCTACCAGCAGAGTTGATGCCACTTTACCGTCCTAGTGGTGGTCACAGCACGAGCTGCATGATGCTGGACAGGAAAAAACCTGCATCATAAGCAAGAAGTTCGTGAACGAGCGCTGGTTCAACTCCCCAAGTTGAGACTGATGTAGCACTCCTTATAGAGGCTGTTGTAACCCTCCGCAGTGGTGCGTGGTCGTTGGTCCGGTGGCGTGCATTGTCAAAAATTGGTGGCTGCCATTCTCTTTAAATCCATACACTTCTGGAAGGTGGACACACCCTGCGGTTCTCCTTGGGTCAATATTTAGGCATTCCATCACGATGTGCCGAGTAGTTCCCGCGTTTTTCTTTGCACCACACACATGCCGCATCTTACACCGCATATACGTTACGTTGTGTTTTTGAGTAAGGATACAATAAGCTAAACACTAAACGCTGAAGAAATAAACATGCGCCGTCGACATCACCGCTAATTATCGTCAATCAACGGAAACAACACAGAAAGCTTTGCTTAGATCGATTGGCACAGCGCGTGGGATCCACATGATATTTTCCCACCAAAACTCTAAACGCCACTTACGTATATCTACTGGTGAAAAACGGAGGCAGCCATCTTCTTCGAATTCAGACGCTTCATGAAGGTGCACAGACGTTGTGGTTCTCACTGGGTCAATAGTTTTGCATTCCTTCACGATGTGCCCAGTCGTCTCCGCGTTCTTCTTTTGGAGCTTACACATGCCGCATCTTGTGGTGCATATTTCTACTTTGTGTTTTTGTAATCGGTTAGCCAACTCGGGCCGAAAAAAGGTAGCCACTGAAAGCTGAAGAAATAGACATTCGCTATCGACATCACCTCTAATTATCGTCAATAAACGGAAACAACACAGAAAGCTTCGCTTACCTCGATTGCCACAGTGCGTGGGATCCACCTGAATTTTGAACCAACACTATAACCATCTGTTACTTATTTCAACTGCGGAACAGTGTAGCGTGCCATCTTCTTTGAATCGATAAATTTCCGGAGTGTGGTCAGACCTTGCTGTTCTCACTGGGCCAATATTTTGTCATTCCAATACATGGCGAGTCGTTTCCGCGTTTTTCTTTTGTAGCACACACATGCCACATGTTGTGGCCCATATTTTTTGCGTTGAGTATTTGTCCTCAGGGAGCAAGCTCAGGCCGCAATAACATAGGCATTAAACGCTGAAGAAATAAATATTCGCCGTCGACATCACCGCTAATTATCGTCAATCAACGCAAACAACACTGACAGCTTCGCTTGCATCGATTGCCACAGTGCGTGAGATCCACATTATGTTTTCGCACCCAGATTAGAAACGTCTCTTGCGTATCTCAACTGCTGAACAGTGAAGCCTGCCATCTTCTCGGAATCCATATGCTTCGGGAAAGTGGACACGTCTTACGATGCTAACTATGTCAGCATTTTGGAATTCCATGAAGATGTGCCCAATCGTTTCCGTGTTTTACTTTTGTAGCATACACCTGGCGCATCTTGTGGCGCATATTTGTTACGTTGCGTTTTTGTCTTCAGGCACCCAGCTCGAGCCACAATAAACTAGGCACTAAACGGTGAAAAAATAAACATTCGCTGTTGATATCACCGCTAAGTATCATCAATCAAAGCAAACAACATCGACAGCTCCGCTTACATGGATTACCACAGTGCATGGAATCCAAATGATTTTTTCGCACCCAGACCGTAAACGTCTCTAACGTGTCTCAACTGCTGAACAATGATAAATAAGGTATAAAAAAATGTAATAATGCCCCGGAAACCCGAGTGAGCATGAGGCTTTCGTTACACTAGTGTCAACGAGTCAGACCGTTGGCATTGCCGTTACTTCTTGCAGCGAATATCGAAGGTGTACTGTTGCAGAGCCAAGCTCCAGCGCAAAAGACGGCCGTTCTTTGCAGACATGGACTGCAGCCATGTGAGGGGACTGTGGTCAGTCTCTATGGTGAACCTTGAACCAGCGGTATAGCATGCTAGCTTCTGCACCGCCCATACTACGCAGGCGCATTCCTTTTCTGAAGCACTGCATGCTTCCTCACGAATTGAAAGCTTTCTACTGGTGTACAGTACAGTGTGTTCGTTTTCGTCATCTCTGTTTTGAGAAAGCACCACCCCCATGCCCCTGTCGCTGGCATCACACTGAAGAATGAATGGCTTAAAGTAGTTGGGCGCGTTCAACACTGGCTGACTCGTTAGTGCTTTCTTCAGCATACTAAAAGCCTTTTCTTTTGCGTCATCCCATGTTACCCTTTGTGGTTCTGTTTTTCTTGGAGCATCTGTTAAAGAACTTGCAATCTGGGGATAACGCGGGATATATCTTTGGTAATAACATGCCAAGCCGAGGAATGACCTGATGTCCCACTTGGTGCGTGGTTGCGGGAAGTTGTCTATTGCAATCAGTTGAACCTTTGAAGGCCGACGATGGCCTTGCCCTATTACATGACCTAGATAAGCTGCCTCTGCGCGCCCTAATTGGCATTTGGGAGCCTTGACAGATAAGTTTGCCTCTCATAGACGACACAACATGGTTGGCAAGTGTTGCATATGCTCCTCCCATGATGAAGAAAAGATTGCTATGTCATCGAGATACGGAAGTGCAAAGGGCTCCATTCCCCGTAGCACCTGGTCCATAAGGCTAGAGAAACAATAGAGAGCAACCTTCAATCCAAAGCTCAGGACTTTCGGCCGAAAGGTTCTCATCGGGGAAATAAACGCCGCAAGCCTGCTTGCCCTCTCCGTCAACGGAAGCTGTCAGTACCCTCTGACTAAATCGAGTGGGGAGATGTAATTAGCATGGCTCACTTTTTCAAGCCTTTCCTCGACATGCGGTATTGGGTAGGTCTGGTCCTTCGTGATAAAGTTGAGCCGGTGGTAGTCGATACACGGTCGCGGCTCCTTTCCTTGGACCTCAGCCAAGATAAGAGACGAGGAATAATCACTCCCTCCGGGTTCGATTACACCTAGCTCTAACATCTTGTTTATTTTAGCCGCCATGACTTGACGTTGGCGAGGTGAAACGCGATAAGCTTTCGAACGAACTGCTTCTGTAACTCTATATCGTGAACGATCGCAGTGGCCCTGCCAGGTGTGCCTGAAGATATGTCTTTAAATTCAAACATGAGCTCCCTCAGTTAGGCCCTTTGATTGGGATTCAACTCCCCCGGCTCTACTAGCTTGTCAATGGTCTCGTGAACGCCTTTTGCCCCCGTTACTGATGTTTACTCCGGAAAGTCGACAGGCATCTCCTCAGGTTGGTTAAGGGACATGTTCACAATGGGCTCCCTCTGCCGTTAGGATTCAAGTAGATTGCTGTGGTACACTTGTGGTATCCTTCGTTTTCCCGGTACAGTGATTACGTAGTTTGTTTCAGATAATTTCTGACTTATGTCAACCGGTCCTTCCCATTGAACCTGTACTTTGTTTTTCAATGAAGGTTTCAGGATCATTACCTTTTCTCCAACTTCAAAGCGTCGCGTCCGACCCGTCCTGTCATAGTAATGCTTAGCATTGCTTTGGGCCTTGCGCATTTCTTGTTCAGCAATCATTGTGGCAGGGCTTACATCCAATAACTTCCTCCTGTATTTTGCCTCTTGAGACATTTCAGGCTCCGGCGCTTGCCTGACCTCTTCATTAGCTGGTGCACTTTCCGCAGTATCCCCTATAGGGCTGTCCTGTTTGGGGCTCGTTGACGAATCTTCGTCAAACCTGTTTCCTACGCCACTGGACATTCGTACACTGCCTTGGCCGCGAGCTCCCTTGCCTTGGAACGAATTAGGGCTTGCATTATTTCTTCGCTAAACTCGAGTCCCCTGCGTCGTAGCAAATCCTCTGATTTGTTAGAAAACAAATACGGATACTGCGGAGGGAGATGTGCCGAGACGGCGGCTTCAGTGTCCAGTAGTCCAAAAGGGCCTTCAATGCGAATCTTTGCCACAGAGAGACAAACACTGCAGGTATCTACAGCTTTCCTTACCGAAGCACATTCTCCCGTGAATTGGCCTTCCTCCACGGACGATGGGTGCACCATGTCCATTGTGGCTGCTGAGTCGCGAAGCAGCCGACACGGTTTGCCGTTTACGATAAGGTGTCGAATGTACGGTTCTAGCAAGTTCAGATTTTTCACGTTGCTACTTAATGACATCAACACTAGTTTGGGGTTTCTGCACCCCACGGAGATATTCCCCGTTTGCTGGCAGTTGTAGCAAACAACTGGTTTCCTTGCCTCGAAAGCTTTTTTTCTTCTGCCTTTCTGCCCTCCGTTCGGGTGACTCCTCCTTTCCCTCGCTGTCCTCGTCAATATTTTTCACCTAATCTGATCTTTCCATTTAATTACACTGACTCGACTTTGACCATCGCTTTGGCTTGTCGGGTCTCTATTTATTTACTTCATTCTTGTGAGCTTCGTTGCTTTCGAACGCACGGCGAGTTACGTACTCCTCAGCGAGATTGGCCGCTCTCGTGATAGTGCCCACGCCTGGCCTATCCGGAGCCCAATACTTGATGTTTTCTGGCGGCCGGCAGTAGAATTGTTCTAAAACAACAATGCATTGTCTTTTGGCGTCGCCGAGTGCACCTTCTTCTATGAGCCATTCTTTCAGGTTTACCTCCAAGGTGTATGCAAAATCTGAGCATGACTCACTTTAGGTCTTCTCGAGTTCCCTGAATTTTCGTCTGAATGCTTTTCCTGATAATCTATACTTTTTAAGCAGATTTGCTTTGACTTCATCGAGGTCCTCTGATTCTTCTTTCCCCATGCGGGCAATGGTATCTGCTACCTCACGTGGCAGTTACGTAAGCAAGCGTTGCGGCCAAGTGTTTCTCGCGAATTTCGCCTTTACACACGTGCGCTCAAATTTCACCAGAAAAAGACCTATCTCCCCTCCTACTGCTTAGGATGCCATCAAGTCTGTCATTCTGCGCTCGCTTTCGTGCTGCCTGCTCGCGCTCTTCTTTGGCCTCACATGCTGCCCGCTCGCGCTTTTCCTTTTCTTCTAGGCGCTTACGCTCTTCCTCTTTCTTCGCAATGCTCTCTAGGCATTCCTTCAGTTCGTCGTCGTCTGCCTCGATCGCTTCGATCGCCACAATGATCTCCAGTTTTCTCTTTGATTCGGTAATTTGGCGGCCCTACTCTCTGGCCAAGCTAAACAATTACTGATTCTTTGGTGCCTTCATGTTAATGGCTGCCCTTAGTGCAGCTAACTCTTCACTCGATAACAACCTCGACGTACTCAAAGCTTCCGTCAATGGTTAGAGAAAAATCACTGCTCTGTAGTTCTCCCCCAAAAAATACGTAAAGCCAAGTGATATCTTAGTGAAGAACACCTGTGCACTCACCATATGCAGTCATGAAGCCTGACACCTTCCTTCCGAACGTTGTCCCTAGGACGAAGAGGAGACGATCTCTTAGATGTCGTCCAAAGTTGGGGTCTCCAGGGTAGCGTATCCGATCGCTGCCAATCAGTTGTTGCGTTGTCCAGGGTAGCGCACCCCACCGCTGCCGATCGCTTGTTGCGACGCCTGTTTCTCGAAGCCCGACCGGCGTTAGTATTGGGTAGCGTGGCGTTGTCGGCGGGCAGCAGACATCCGGTAGACCATGGCGACAAGGCAAGCACGAGACGATTTCTAGCGCGAGACTTGCACGGTTTATTCAATGGTTGGTGAAGGAAAAGAAGAAGAGAAGGAATTGTGCAAAAGTACATAGCGGTGCCCGGTAAATAGGCCCACTAAAGTCGTAGGTGGGATCTTGCTCACGTCAACATCACGGGACAGGCATGGAGTCTGGTTGTGGATGGGCAGCTGATCACTTCTTCCCGATTAGACTGCACGGCCTCGCCTCCTCCGATGGAAACCCTGGTGCCTGGTCGGCGATGGGGCTATTGATCCATGCTCCCAGGTGAGGTGGCACGGGCTTGCTTGGTTCACGGACAGGGCGTCTGATTATGGATGGGCGATTGATCCATTCTTCTAGCCGATGTTGGTTCTCGGAAGTTCTCCTGTAGAGCTTGACAGTTCGTGAAAAGGGTCCCTCTAAAGTCGCACACACACAAAGGTGCCTGAAAGCAATGAGAGGCACCACCCAGACCGGCAACCCCTCGAGACAACCACAACAAATTGGGAATTCACCATTCGTTTCGATGAGGCATGGTGCTCGAGCATCCTTTTTGCACGGGGCGCTACACGCCAAGCGTAACAATATTTGTTACGGTGTGTCTTTGTCCTCAGGCAGCTGGCTCGGGCCGCAATAAGCTAGGGACTAAGCAGTGAAGAAATAAATATTCGCTGTCAATATCACCGCTAATTATCGTCAATCAACGCAAAGAACACTGACAGCTTCGTTTACATCGATTGCCACAGTGCGTGGGATCCACACAATTTTTTCGCACCCAGACTACAAACGTCTCTTACGTATCTCAACTACCGAACAATGAAGCTTGCCATGTTCTTTAATCCATACGTTTCTTGAATGTGGACACATCTTACGGTTCTGACTGGGTCAATGTTTTGGCATTCCATTAGGGTATGCCGTATCGTTTCCGCGTGTTTGTTTTGCTTGACGCACATGCCGCATCTTGTGGCGCATATTTTTGACGTTGTGTTGTTCTCAGGCAGCCAGCTCGGGCCGCAACAAGCTATGCACTAAATGCTGAAGAAATTAATATTTGCCGTCGACACCAGCGCTAATTTTCGTCAATCTACGCAAAGAACACAGAAAGGTTCGCTTACATCGATTGGCACAGTGCGTGGGATCCACATGAATTTTTTCCACCAATAGTATAAGCGTCTCTTACGTATCACAACGGCTGAGTAGTGAAGCATGCCATCTTCTTTATTCCAAACGTTTCTGGAAAGTAGACGCGCCTTACGGTTTTCACTGGGTCAATATTTTGGTATTCCATTTGGGCGTGCCGAATCGTTTCCACGTTTTTGTAGTTGCGCATATTTGTGACGTTTCGTTTTTGTCTACAGGCAGCCATCTCAGGCCACAATAAGCTAGGCACTAAACGGTGATGAAATAAACATTCGCCGTTGACATCACCGCTAATTATCGTCAATCAACGCAAACAACACAGAAAGCTTCCCTTACATAAATTGGCCCAGTGCTTGGGATCCCCAGAGGTTTTTCTGCAAATATTTACTTTGGTTAACTGAACATGCTCCTACGTCATATGAATATGGTGTCTTGGTTATTTACACGCGTGCATGTTCTTTTTGTTTGTTTTCACGCTGAGGCAATTTGCACCAGCATGGAGAAGCAGCATCTGCGCGATGCTTCTGTGGGCAGCTCCCCTAGCGGCTCACTGTCCAACTAGCGCATACCGTAGTCTAACTGCTAGGGAGGTGAGGTGCACGAGAAGCTGGAAGGTTGTCGTAACATAAGTGCTGCTTTAAGATCAGTGTTTCTGCAATCTGCAAGTAAATTTTCATGTAAGTAAAGGCTAAATAAATCGAATCAGAATACCGACCTTGCCGATACCGAATCAGGATACCGGTGCCGTGCTCGCGCCATCTGTTCGGTACCGGAAAATTATTGACTACGCTACAAAGTGGTGAAGGTGCTGGTTATTAAAAATCGTAGTGAGCCCAACGCTGAGAACTCAGAATGGTGCGAACGATTTTGCGACTCTGCCTCATCCTCCAACGTCGGCGACGGGCAAATCAAGACCGTTTATCGGACCCCTGCTCTTCAAATGTGTCTCTGAGAATATGTTGTGCAGTGTTTGTCCTGCTAAAAAGACGTCTCGTCATTTAGTACCTGGGATGATGACACCGAGGTGAAGTTTCGTTATCAAGAATTCGATGTGTAAAAGTGGTACACACCCAACTTCCGTTATTTATATCTCGGTTAACTGGAAAAATAATTTGTATGCACTCTATAGTCATGGCGAAGAAACACGTATTAGTTTGGATGGAGATGTGGTTGAGATGGAACGATAAATCCCGCCGCCTTGGTTAATTCGACCACCGCTTGTGGCCTCGTATGTGCGCTGTGGTTACGAGAAGCTTGAAAGAGCAAGAAATCTGGCAGAGAACGCCACTCATCCCCTAGGCTTCAAGCTGTCTTATTTTTGTCTTTCAGTGGCTGACGCTCCTTCCACCCGTTGCCGCTTGTTTCGTGTCGCATTGCGCCCCCGTATTAAGCAGTCTGCTTCGAGGGTTCAGTATGGCGTCGCGTGGAAGTTGCACAGCGCCATCTATCGAAGTCATGAATCATCGGCATCTCTTGTTGATGTCGAAAAGGTTTAATTGGTTCATTTCGCCACGGTTTGTTAATTCAATATTTTGGACTGTTGAACCAAATTTTATGGTCTCACAAGGGTCAAATTAACGGAAGCCGACCGTACATTCAAAATTTTGGCCGCTGCCTTAAATACGTGGCGAGATTGGGCTAGGTTACTCAAGTGTTGCTTCAGCAACCGCTACGCAGCAGAGATGTGATTCGAGAACAAAGCATGCCTGCCTTCTGAGGGCCCAGAGCAATTTGCTACGACGTGCTGCAGTCCGACTGGAGCCAGCTGCGGAGTCATCTCTTGCGCGGACCTCGTGCCTAGAACATCGTCCTCTCAGCCAGTCTGCACAAAATCTGCGAACCACACAGACGGCTGTGCCTCTGGCGCACCACTGGCCCGCAGCCGAGGAACCCAACACTCTCTGATGAGCTGCTTCCCGTCCACACGCCCACCGGCAAGGAGCTTCCACGTGCAATTCAGAAATGAAGACCACTACGTAATCGAAATGTCTGACCGTTTAAGAGCTGCCGAAGCATAAGTGGACCCTGCGTCCTGGCTTTGAAGATCCGACGGTGACGATGCTGCCACTACATCGGCCAAATCGCCCATCAGCTCCAGAAGCTTTGCCGAGACCATCAGCGAGAAGCGGTAACGGTGTGCGACATTATTTATGGAAAACTATGGCATACTGGGCCGTTCACATTGTCAAGACAATCGAGCTCATCGGCATCATGCCTGTGGGAGCAAACGGAACCACTGAAAGATGAAAGTCCCCACCGCACTAGAAGCTGCCGCGCGGCAGCTTTTTCTTGCCCCGCGAGTATTCGGGCGTCTTTTTTTACGGTGTCACGTGACTGCCACAGTCGGCGTGTATCGTTTTCCTCCTGTTTGGATGAGCCCTAATAGCAGACACAGGCTGTTTTGTAAATATTGTTTATCCGCCGCGGTGGCTTAGCGGCTATGGTGCGAGGTCGCGGATCCCGGCCGCGGCGTCCCCATTCAGATGGGGCAAGGGCGCCCGTGTGCCGTGTATTCGGGGCACGTGGTCAAAATTAGTCAGCAGTCCCCCACTCATTATGAAAGCGTAGTTTTAGCTCGTAAAACCCCAGAATTCAGTTCAATTCTCCTCGGATCTCACAAAAAATCGCTTTTGTCGAAAACTCAAGAGACAGCCAAGTTTTAATCGAGAGAATCGGAGGAAACAACCTCACGCCGGCGGGAATAATTCTTCAATTACGGGCTGCGCAAATCACTATCAAGTTTTTATTGTAAGGGACTACTCTTGGGGAGCTTCTGAGTAGCCTCGTAGTTTGCCGAGCAGCTCAGTAACTAGTCGGCTTTACTGCGGAGAAACTGTAAGTTTCTCCGCAGTAATCTAGAAGTAAAGAGTGTTCCGCAATCTAGAAGTGAAGAGGGTTCCGGCGCGGTGCTAAGAGCAGGTGTGCAATTCACTGAGCGAACTTGTGAACAAATTTTACATAAGAGATATCACAAGAAAAAAAAGGGTATTCACACAGCTAAGAACGTTCGCAAGATGAGGACGCTTGCAATGCTCAGCGCAGCAAAGAAGGGCTGTAGTGGACAAATGGTGTGTGTATATATGGAATCGTAGCGCAGGCGCGAACTTGAGTACTTGCGCCAGTAGTAATGGCAAGTCGATTCACAAAACGGCCGTCAGAGATGCCTACGTAAGAAGCAATTTCTACGATACTCACCAACGTATGTGCGCAGCTCGAGCACGTGCGGCTATGGCGCCAGAGGCCACGACTGATATCCGAGGATGGCGCAAGTGAGTGGCGCGTTCTGATTTTCCGTTTCGCCGAGCGCATTGAGCATTGCATTATTGTGTTGGGCGTACGCTGCTGTGAAACGCAGTGATGCAGTGCTGCCACATTTTGCTTTCTCTGATAGAATGTGTCTGAATGTTCATGCTGGTCATGACACTCTATCGGGTGGTAGCAGCAGAAGTGTGGTGCCCGACAACCGTCAAGCTTGCCATTGGTGTTGTTTTGAGTATCTCTACCACCTTTCTTTTCTAGTTTGAGCTTGCCCTCGCTCATTGGTCTGCGGATGATTATTTTGGAGGCGCTATGGAGCCTGTAATTCTCAATGCGATAACATGAAGCAACTAAAAAAAAAAAAAACGTGTAAACGTTTTAATTGTAATTAATAATTCTAATTGCCTGCTGTTGGACATTGTCATCTTCCGCACTGTTAGCCTCAGCCTTCTATTATGTTGCTGATAGAAACGACTTAGTGTCTGTGCCCACGGTTTCGCTCATCCTGGAGTTTACGGTGTGAGCGAACGTATGCGTATGATGGAAGACCATCCTGTCAGTGTAATACGAAGTGGGACGTTAATACGATGACATGTATAAAACTGAAATGACCAATAACGTCGCGTTCGAACGTTGATATTAAAATCATGTCCGCTGCCCGAACAAGCGTGATGCTGTGAAACAAAATACACTTGATGAACTGATAGAATAATTGTCGCACGAGTCCCTTTGTATGCAGCTGTGTTACAGGAACGCGCGTACGAACACTCTTTCGTGTAACAACTGTTGGGTGCGCCTGTACCTCTGAATGGGCTACAAAGATCCATGCCGCCACGACAAGCGTCGTGTCAGTCGTCATAAAGCGACCTGTGACGCAACGTATAGGATCCGACAGGACCTTTTGTTGGCGCAAATTGTTAACGTGTGTTCGGTCTGACAAGAACTACAGCGCATAGCGTACGGGCTCAAATCGCGCCAAGCATGCGTGCTTCTCCGATAATATATTTTCCTATTTCTAGATTGCTATTTATTGAGCAATGCAGTGAAGATCCTTTATGTTGTGTAAACGTGGAATCATAATGCAAAACCAAACATTCAAATATACCGCTTTTTTACTAGTCTGGAGAGATATTGGGAAGAAAACGCCTTTGACTGCTAGCGCACTTCTTTAAAGTGAATGATGCGCACGTTGCTTGCGCGTCCCTGTAGCTAATGAAAAAGATTCACCGAGTTATTTTCCGAGCGTGAAAGAAGCTCGCGAATACACGCAAAATTACCGCGTGACTGGCCGGTCGAGGCACTTTGCGTGTATTCGCGGGCTTCGGTCACGCTCGGAAAAACACTTTTTTGTGGCACGTATTGAGCAACAGAAAGCTCTACCAGAAGTTTTTCAAGTTGCTCTACAAATGTCTTATTGACACTTTTCATCTAATTATGGTATTTCAGAAGTTGATTAACTTGTTAAGTCCAATTGTGTAATTAGGCGGAATGAAAAAAAATAATCGGGGTATCTCCAAGCGACGCAAACAACATTACATTGGTTCTGTCCAGCTACGTGGCATTTGTTGCATATTTTTAATGTTTGGATAAAGTCACCTGGGGCAACTGTATGGTGCAGCCGTCTGTTCCTTGTGCATTGAAACTCAGACGCCAGCAAGCGAACTTTATTGAACATGATGTTAGTCTAATTTCGCACAAGCACAAATCGCAGGAACCTTCTGCTGCTGAATCCAGTAAGCATGATGTAACAGGTACGCACTGAAGAGCTCCGCAAGCGCCGGCACATGGATTCGGGGAAGTGGTAGCAATATGCACAGGCATCAATCGCAGTTTGTTGCTTTGATCTCTCCAAGTGTAGGTGATCCTAAACACGTTTTGTGACCAGAGTCCCATATAATGTCTCACTCTTCGTTTTTCTATAATAATGTTATAGAGCTGAGAAGAGGCACCATATCACTGCGTCTTTGATAAACGTCTCTTTTTCATCGTAGAAGCTTTCACATCGTTTAGCAACTTCCTGACACCCGTTAAGAGAGACCCATACCTTCTCACTGCACAAGCTCACGGCTACAGATGACATTTTTTTTTCATTCTGCGTGCTTTATTTGTAGCCCGTCGTGTTCCACAAGTAGCAGACGACAAACGCCGCTGAGCACCGTTCTATTGAGCGCAGCGCCATTTTTGCCTCATAATACTGAGAACTGGTGAACTTCGTTCAAGACGGCTTGGTCAGGATACCTGCTCCTCTAAGCACCATATCTAAGGTCTGGTTACTAGACAGGTAGGAGTGACAATTGAGCTGTTCACCACTTCTCCGCATTATGACGCAAAAATGGCGTTGCAATCAGTAGAATGGTTCTGCGCGCGTCGTCGCAGGCGAGACAAAATGCGTGTTTGAGGATATCGCTGCCGCTGATTTCAGCTATGATCTTGAAATACCATTGTATGAAGTGCAAGCAATGTTATATAGGTAAATTGTGCTATTGTCTGAAAACACGAAGCGCTGGAACAATTTTTTTAGCTTCTATGCAAGAACTTCGCACTACAGCTTTAGCGTTTTTGAATGAATGCGGAGTTATTTTAATGTTGCAGGCATTGTACTGGTGAGTAGTTTTTTTTTTGGATTTCGTGCCGCTAAGTATAATTTGAATTGATTAAATAATAAGGTTCAACGTCCGGAAGTACACGGGCTAGCTATAAGAGATGCCGCAGTTGGGCATTCCTGAATAATTTTTTGCGCCACCTGTAAGTCGTTAACGTGGGTCTAAACCTAAATACAAGTGCGCTTTGTATTCCCATCCATTCAGAACACGGCCGCTATCACGGATAAACGAACCCACGACCTCATCATCAGCAACACAACGATAACCACTGAGACATCATGGCGGGTAAGAACTCCGTTTCGAGCAAGGATGTTCCACTTGGTGCTGAATTTACAGCGTCCGTGTAATAATTAAGTGTTGTCGTTCGCCTTTCCTAAATCTTAGCAATATATCGTTTCAAACGATTGCGCCGTAGCTGGCAATATTTCGTATATTTTAGGAACAAGTGAACTTACCTTTTATGGGGTGCAGCCGTCGGTTCCTTGCACAGAAATTCACCCGCTTCTAATCGAACTTTATTGAGTGTGATCTTAAAAACTACGTTCGCTCAAAGAGAAAATGCGGCAGCCTTGGAACCTTCACATCCAGATCCACTGGACGGACATGATGCAACAGGTACATGATGACAAGCTCCGCAAGCGCCGGCGCAGAAATCTTTACGTCGTAATATATAATATACATTACAGATATTACAGGCGTCGATCGGAGAGCAAACGGCGATAGGCGATATTACCATTAAGAGAAAAATAATGGAGCTTGGCAAGCCACGTAATGCGTAAGATGGATAACCGGTGGGCCATTAGAGTTACATTGTGGGTGTCAAGAGAAGGGAAGCGCAGTGAGGAGGACGGCAGAAAACTAGATGGGGTGATGAAATTAGAAAATTCGCAGGCGCAAATCGGAATTAGTTTGCGCTGGACAGGGATAATTGGAGATCGCCGGGAGAGGCATTCGTCCTGCAATGGACATAAAAATAGGCTGCTGCTGCTGCAGCTGATGATAATGATAGAAATGAACGGAACCGTCATATAATTGCAGCTCTGGTATACGTTTCTTAGTCGACGACATGGGAGAAGTAGCGCTTCAGTGACTGCTCCTAAATACGTCCTTCGCCGAGAAGTGGTGTCCGCTGCTGCTTTAGGCTCTGTGACTTACAGTTCAGAGCGAAGAGATAAGTGTGCTTGATGATCTGTTCTGAAGGACAAATACCGTCACTTTTTGGTGCGGACTCCGCTTATTCGCCGTCCGACAGGAGCTTCCACTCACAATGCCCTTTTCGTCGTAGATGCTTCAGCATATTTTGAGCAACTTGCAAACACGCAATGCCTGTATGTCCCCATGCAGAAACTGGCGGCTACGGATGACAGTTTTTCATGTGTGGCGTGCCACAAGTGCCAGACGACATGCGCCACTTGTGCGTCACGAGAAGTGGCGAACCCAGGCGGGTTCTTCCCTGAAGCAGGTAGAGCCGGGCGTCATTCGCGGTGCGCACCAAAATAGGCTGCGGCCCGGCTTTGGGGTGGGTGGAACGGGGCGCCATGAACGAGGCGATGTGAGATAAAATTTATGAAAGAAGGCAAGCAACTTTGTGACCAAGTGCTAGGGAACATTGGGATCCGTGATGCTGCTATTGTATGAGTGCTGGAGAGGACATATCTAGTAGCCTGGCTTGGAACAGATTACAGTGTTTTTATCAAGTTAAATTGATTAAGTTCTCATGTACCGCATGCGCATTCTATTTTACCTTTGGCTGGAGCAGTTTGCACGTCTACTTTTTCCGCGAAGCCAGACAAATCTCTGTCGAAGACGCTTGTCCTTGTGCCCATTCTAGTTTTGGCCCCTGTAGGATATTATAAGCCAATAATTTTATATACGACAAAGCTAGGCGTAAGTTACGGCGAAGGGGGCCGAGAATGCGGTTGGCTTCGTTCGTTATATTGGGAACGTGGTGCGACCAACAAAAGTCAGTAGGTTATTTAGTACCAAGCTATGTATACCAGGTTACAGATGTAACCGGGGAGTCACAAAGTAGCCATTCTGGTGTATTGCCTGCGGTGTAAAAAAGAATGAATAGAGCATTCAGTGACATAAGCCGATAACTGCACCACTTTTCAGCGCGCTTGCCGTCGGATGTTGTTAATGCGAGTAACTCAGTTCTGCAGAATCCCGCAAGGTGGGGGCAGTATCGTGAAAGGGAAAAGTCATCCACCGAAATGTTGCACGGATCTACAAGGGAAACCCACATTTCTTTCTCAGAAACAACGCTTCGAACTTGAGGAAAAACTCGTCCTGGTCCGGGATTCGAACGCGGGACCTACGCCTTTCCGTCTTTTGCACGATGCTTTCTCCACTTTATGGCATTCCGCAGAACGGATGTGCCATATTCTCCCTCCGTGTCCTTAAGGTTGTCGATTGATTCGCGCTGTGATCTGCTGGCCGCCTGGTCAGCTCAGATGGCAGGACGACTATCCAGGACATATGTCCAGGTTCACGTCCCGGACCAGGATAAATTTTCGCTCACCTGTGAAGCGTTCTTTCCGAGAAACCCGTTTGGGTTTCGCTTGTAGATTCGTGCTACATTCGGGTGGATGAGAAATTTTTCCTTTCACGTTGGTAATGCTGTTAACTGCATAATAGAGAATACAGTACACTGCAAATAGTCGGACGAAAGATTAGTAGGAACGTCGCTAATTTAATGTAGAACGAGCAAAAGGCCATGCACCCTGAGGAACGCCTGATACAAGGTGAAGCAATAGAGAAGAGTAGTTGCTTGCATACGCAAATTGCTTTCAGTTGGGTAAATAATTTTGGATACGATTTAGAACGAGAGCATAAAGATTAGGACGCGTTTTAAGAAAAGCCTCTTGTGCGGGACTGTATCAAACGCCAGCTCCAAGTCGAGAAATAGTGTACGAAAATATCCAGAGCGGAGCTTATGTCATTAATAAGTAATGTCAATTGCGTTTCTCCAGAAAGACCTTTTTGGTTGGTGGTTGACGGCAAGAAGGCCGCTTGCTGCGCGCCGTGCCTGCGAGCCTGTGCGCGGACGATGCGTCGCGGCCGCCGTTTCGCAGCGTTTCCGCGCTCATCGAAGGCTCGTGTTTGCTGGTGCGTGCGTGACACCATGCTTGTTAATTTAGTTAGCGAATGTTTGCAAATTGACGCGGCCGATAGAACTGTTATCCTTACTTCGTATAGTTCTCTACTATTCGCTATCGCAATCGATGCTTCGCCTTTTTTAACAATAATTAAATTTTATAAAATTGTTAGTAAAATTATTAAAATTGTTATTAAAGTTATTATTATTTAAAGTATTATTGTTGAAATTCATTAAATTTTAATAATATTGTGGCGTAAGTATGCATTCATTCATGAGTAGCCCAGAAATATCTGTCCGTCACGCGAAGAACGCAATGCCTTGTATCGGCACAAAAATGCCACATTGGCGATGTTAAGACATTTCATCGGCATTATAGTGTAAACGTAGATGATTGCTAGCTTTATAAGTGATTGGGAACAATGAAACCAATAAATATAATATTGATCAAAGAATAGCCATATGAAGTTGTAGTTGAATTTATTTTCATCAGTACGTGCAAACAGTAGTACAAACAAGTGAAGTATAATTGCGCAGTCCCGAAGTAAGAACTGTCGGGGGGGACTTCCAAACAGGAAACAAATGGGGGTTAGTACAATTGTGGCAACAGTAGCAGGCTACATCATACAAAGGTTGTGTTTGGCAGGGAAAGAAAACTGCATAAAAAAAAGAAGAAAAAACAGAGCTTTGAATACAAAAGTGTGGTTGTAGTGTGTGGAACATGCAATGCGGAAAAGTCTTCATCGGGAAAAAAACCCAATAAACACCGGTTTAATACCAAACTTGATGGTGGTAGCATGGGGAACAAGCGATGCTGTAAAATACTGACAGGGATCGAATAAAAAAATAAAAAATACATATAAAAAGAAAATTAGGAACAGTACAGTACAAATATATTTAATAATGTTTACATCGCACAATGAAAATACTAGGAGTTCGGTAACGAGTCAATATAATACGCCTTAGCTCTGCGCTTGAAGTCTTCAAATGCACATGATTTGATGTCGGACCGAATCGAATTCCACAATGATACGCCTGAAAACATGACAGTAAATTTCCCATAGTGTGAATTTTAGGAAGGAGCAATTTGTGACGCGCGGAAAACCTTGTGTTATTATTATTAGTGAGGTCAGTGTGGGTAAAACTTTCAATACCTAGCTCCGTATTTATGAGGCGGAACATTATTAGCGACAGCTTATGATTGAATAACATGCGCAAGGGGAGAAGGCTTAGTAAACGAAAAATGGGAGCAGAGTGAGACGTAAAAGGTTGAAATGACATCAATCGTGCCGCTTGCTTTTGTAAAGTTACTAGTTAGTGGAGACGAGCGAAGCATGTGTCGCCCCATGACGAGAGGCAGCATGAAAGATGACTGGGAATATACGCGTAATACAAAGACGAGAGAATGCCCGGCTCAGCGCGATTTGATAATGACGTGAATGCCAAAAGAAATTTTTTGAACAAGAGATTGGGCATGGCGGTTGAATTTTGTGTGCTCATCTAAGATAATACCTAGAAATTTTGTTTACCCAGATCTTGTTATTATCTGATTGTTAAGTGATACGACTATGAAATATACGAATAATTTTTGAGGGGAATGAAATACCATAAATGTTGTCTGCGATGAATAGATATATAACGTATTTTTCAGGCACCATGCATGTTCATTAGCGAGATCATTGCTTAATTTATTTACTAGTGTCACGGAATTTTCGTCGGATACGAAAATGGTTGTGTCATCAGCATAGAGAAGGCAGTGGGCATGCGTTAATATTTGTGGTAAATTATTAATGAAGAATAAAAATAACAATGGCCCAAGTATTGATCCCTGAGGGACGCCTCTATTAATAACTTTAGGTGAAGAGAAGGAACTATTCACTTGGGGGACTATTTATGGTCGGTCTATTAGGTAGCCACGAATTAACTGCAAAAGCGGGCCAGGAATGCCATGAGGTTCTTGTTTGTGTAGGAGGATTAGGTAGTTAATTGTACAGAACGCTTTAGTGAAATCAATAAAGAGAGCACCGACTAATAGGCATTCGTCTACAGCTAATTTAACTTTGTCAGTAAAGGTAATAAGTGCAAGTTCAGTTGACAAATGCTCTCGAAAACCAAATTGATGCGGAGAATATAGCTTAAATTGGGATAAGTAATTAGTGTAATGCTTGTGAATAAGTTTGCCACCATCGCGACGTGCACTTTACTCCGGGCTCTCTGGTGCTTCTCTGGTCACCCATTCGACGTGTGGGCCTCTCCGAAAAGCTGCTGTTGCGCTACACTGGCCCATACCGTGTGGTGCGACAAGTGACCGATCTCACGTATGAGGTCATCCCTGCCGACCTGTCAGCGTCATCGTCGGCTGCAAGTGACATCGTTCACGTGGCGAGACTAAAGCCATACCAGACACCTTTCACCGCGGATGTGTAGATTAAGCACCGGGACGGTGCTTCTACCGCCGGGGGTCATACTACGGAGCAGCCGCCACATTGAGGCTGTACTGAGGAGGAAGAAGACGACGTGGGCCCGCTTGATATAGTGTCGGCATTTTGGCCTTTCGTTAGCTTCCCTGTAAATAAATTGTATATAGTATTGGGCTCCAGCTACACGTAACAATATTTACTATTCCCTAAAACAATACAATAATGGAATTCCCTACTCCCCACAGTCCTTTCAATCAGTCTCTTAATAACAGTTCGAAGTGTCGCTTCCATCTCATTTTCGTTGCTGCAGTTAAGCTTTAGGGATACTTCGTACTAGTGAGCTATAACAGGTAGTGGCACTGTTCCTATTCTTTTGCAATATTTTCCGAGCAATATACATTGGAATGCTTTGCCATTGTTTTTATATCTTTTCTTTTTTATTTTATTTTTTCCCTCTTCTTTGGTGTGACATGTGATTTGTTTTGTGTTTACGAAACTGCATTGTACTATATATTCACTATATTCGTGCTTGCGCATCTGCATCTTTTTATAATTTCTATTATTTAATGTTCGGCTAAAGCACTGCGGCGCTTATTTATGTATTGTATTACGTATTCTTTGTTTATTTACCCACACCCGCCGTGGTTGCTCAGTGGCTGTGGTCTTGGGCTGCTGAGCACGAGGTCACGGGATCGAGTCCCGGCCACGGCGGCCGCATTACGATGGGGGCGAAGTGCAAAAACACCCGTGTACTTAGATTTAGGTGCACGTTAAAGAACCCTAGGTCGTAGAACTTTCCGAAGTCCTCCACTACGACGTGCCTCATAATCAGGAAGTGGTTTTGTCATGTAAAACCCCATAATTTTTCTATTTACCCGCTCTATCACAATCTTCGGGTGAACTGTATTCATAAACGAATAAAGAACAATTAGTGACAGAACACCACTTAATAATGACACGTCGTTACTGCGAATCGGCTTTATTATAAAGTATCCCATTTGCAGTTTACACTGAAGTTCACGTTCATGGCTGGGCGGAGCATAGGCAGAACGGGTCTTTGTATTGTAATGATCGCTTCCCGTCGCCAACGACTCTGGCACTGACAGTATACTGACGGCAAACCTTAAGCCAACCTCTCATCACAAAAAACTGCCCCTTCGTCATTACAGACGTTGCATCGGCTGATCCCGTTTGGACCGAAGTCATGCAGTCGTCCTCACTAGAGCGCACAGCCACGACCACAGCGCCTCCTCCGCAGTACCAAGACAAAGGCAGATTTTAACCCTCTAACGACGGCAAGTAACTACAAGGAAAAAATTACTTGGCAAAAGCTTTTCTGTATTACAGAGAAAACGCCAGGCTGAAAAGTGGAAATGCTTCACCCCAAGCCACCTATGACTTTCTTTGGTATATGTACAGACAACACTCGTCCTACGTCAACCATAAGTGTGTATTCCTTTGCCTTCTACCACGTGTTCGACACCATTGAGGCCGGACGTGATGCATCGATGCAAAGCGAGTCGCGCGCTTAACTTGTTCCTCTGTTCTTGCTCTGAGCAGCAAATCATGCTTTCTGCCTGTTATTGAGTGTTGGTCGAAGACATTTAGCGTGAAACGCCGCACTCAACACCGAAACTCAGCAAGAAAAACAATTATCTGGTCTGTTGTGGCTGAGCCAAACGCCTTACTCAAGGGCTAGGAAACAAAAGTCTCCAGATTTCTTACTCGTAACTCACGCATGCTTGCAAGGCTCGTAAGGTAAGAGAATGGGACTTTTGTCGGGCACGCAGCTTTGGAGGAGTGGCGCTTTGGAGAGACGGCACACTAGCCGAGAGTTCTAGGGACCCTGCACGGAACCGTGTGCCTGTGTACCCTTTCGGAAGAGGTACCGCCATGGATAGATGTTATGAGCGTCCCCTTTGGAACGGGGCGGTGGGTTGCGCCGCCTCTTGCTATTATACTGCCTAATGTCTTACCTAGGTTAAACAATGAAAAAAGAAAAAAAAAGCACTATGAACTACCACGTCCAAATTTTCTGATCCCCTTTTGCGAACTGTGCTTTTGTACGTCTCCGTCTTTTGTCGTTTCCCTCCTTTTCTTCCACCAATCCTCCGATCGCCTATTACTAATGCCTATTGCGGACATGTTTGCTTAACCACTGCTCCCGCTGAACCCAAGGGCTTCAAGGAGGCCAGTGGTGCCTAAATCGACCGCTGGGTAGACGTCTTCACATTCTAATAAAACATGCTACGTCGTGTCTCTACCTTTACCGCGGCAAGCACATGCTTCTTCTTCCTTCTTATATCTCGCTTTGTAGGTAGGTGCGTGTTCTAAGGCATCCCGATCTCGCTTCGAAAAGTAATGAGCTTCCCTTTGAGTTATCATAAATGGTTTCTCTCCTGATTTCGTTTTTTCCTCTTAAGTAGTTACCCATGGCAGGTTTCTTTTCCATTGCCGCCACCCATGAGATTATTTCACCCTCTCTGACTTTCCGCTTGACCTTCTGAGTTGCTGTGTTGCCCACTCTATAGGTCGCATACTTGCTGGTAAGTTTCCTAGTTCTTTTCCTCCACTGTGAATCAATGTTTTTCCTGTACAGATACCTCAATACTCTCCAAGGCCATTTATTTTCTTCCGTATTCCTCAGCCGTTCTTCATACTCAATTTTACTGCGAGCTTCCCTCACTTTAAAACTAGTCCAGCCCATATCACCCTGCAAAGCTTCATTTGTAGTCTTCCCGTGAGTGCCCAATGCGAGGCGACCCACTGACCTTTGGTTCCCATCGAGTCCTGATTGTACCCCTGCACTCTTAGGCAAAGTTACACCCTTTGGCTTGCCCCTTCTGCCACACAACAATAATCGTTATCTGCCTTGATGCGTTTCCTTTCTTTAACGCTGCGAGCCCGGTACTTTCCAGTAACGAACGGCACGCGCGTTATCAGCATGCAACAATTTACACCCTTTGGAGTGCCCCTTCTGATAACGCGCGTGCCGTTCGTTACTGGAAAGTTCCGGGCTCGCAGCGTTAAAGAAAGGAAACGCATCAAGGCAGATAACGATTATTGTTGTGTGGCAAAAGGGGCAAGCCAAAGGGTGTAACTTTGCCTAAGAGTGTGGTTTAAAGCAAACAACCGCATTTCCAAAAGTACGCCATATCTGGCCATATCTTGTGAAAGTGGCGCCATCTGTCGTCGGGCCGGGCTCAGCCGCTGTGCTGGTATGTGCAGCGGCGCTGGCTGTCGAACAAAAGACTTGCTTGTTTTGCAATTTTCTTTTTATATATTTGTGCGTGTATGTGTGTGGTGTTAGGAATGGCCTGTCAGGGTGGCAAAGTGCAAGTTACTTCAGCCCGCTGCACGTATTTCGATCCAAACGGGGTGGTGGCGCACATCAGAGAACCAGCGAGGACAGCGCTAACCAACCGTGAACTTCCTTTGAAGAACTTGACCATAGAATAAAGACTAACTTTAGAGAAGGGAAACTGCACCTTCCGCAGTGGTACGAAAATAAGCAGCGGCAGCGCATGGAACTTAGCGGGGGGGACGCCAGATGGCGATGGTTAACACGGAAGCGGAAACGCAGTTTCTTTTTTTTTTTTTTGTTGTTGAGCAATATCCAATATGGCCGCTTCTCGCCGGTAGCGTGCGCTGGTACGCGCTGTGCTCGCCCTGAGCATTCTATGGCTCTGCGGCATGCCTTGTTTTGGCTGCCGCGTAGCTGGTGCGGTCTAATAGCCAGGAGACCAAAGAGCCTATACTGACGCCCATACAAACAAGACAAGTGAGTGAACTGAACGTGCGGCTTTAGTGGCAGAAGAAAAGCAGTATCCCTGTACATTCTCGTGCAACAACAAAAATAAAGTTTGCATGTCGAGATACGCTTGAATAATTAACGCGAGCTCCTACTTCGTTGTCGGACCTGGCGGTCTGGTAACAATCGACAACCAGCAGTGCAAACAGGTTGGACAGAGCGTCCCACCTGTTTGAACCGACAGTTGCCGTTGAAAGTGAGCAGCTTGCATTACGAAGCCATCGGGTGATGCAAGCATCTGCTGCCGCAGCCAACACAGTAACATGGACTACCCGCCACTTTACAGTTCAAACTCCATTCCAACCTGCATGTTTCTTTTTGTTCTTTCGGGGGCCGCTAAAGTGTCGCTCGCACTTCGCGCCCCACTTTGTCTCAATGTGTTCATCGTTCGTTTCGTGGGCATCACCTCTGGCAGCCACTTTTGTGGGCCTTTCCACCCACGTGGCTATCAACGTCACGCACTTCAGACTATGCGAGCACGTATGCTGGTCTCAATTCATGCCAGACCGCGGCCGCCGAGGAAGGCCGCAAGCACAATTTGCCCACGGTGCATGTGAATTGGGAGTCCATGTCACTGTGCGAACTGCAGCAGCAGGTGCTTACCTCGAGAGACTGCTACCCAATGCAACTGACCAGGCCGCCACATCCGAGAACCATGACCGAGGACAGCATCTCAAGGATGCAATCAATCACTTCAGCGTACCACTCGCATAAGGTTCACTGTATACTCTATACATTGGTTAACATCAACATGGCATCAGCGAGCATTCGCGTACATGGGTGGCTTGCGGCACATTCAGCTGTCAGATTACAGGTATAGTGCTTGCCTTCCGTCGCACCTGGCGGTCTGGTAACAAGCGACAACCAGCAGTGCAAACAGATTGGACAGAGCGTCCCACCTGTTTGAACTGACAGTTGCCGTTGAAAGTGAGCAGCTTGCATTGCGAAGCAATCGGGTGGCGTGAGCATCTGCTGCTGCAGCCAACACAGTAACATGGACTACCCGCCACTTTAGAGTTCAAACTCCTTTCCAACCTGCATGTTTCTTTTTGTTCTTTCGGGGGCCGCTAAAGTGTCGCTCGCACTTCGCGCCCCACTTTGTCTCAATGTGTTCATCGTTCGTTTCGTGGGCATCACCTCTGGCAGCCACTTTTGTGGGCCTTTCCACCCACGTGGCTATCAACGTCACGCACTTCAGACTATGCGAGCACGTATGCTGGTCTCAATTCATGCCAGACCGCGGCCGCCGAGGAAGACCGCAAGCACAATTTGCCCACGGTGCATGTGAATTGGGAGTCCATGTCACTGTGCGGACTGCAGCAGCAGGTGCTTACCTCGAGAGACTGCTACCCAATGCAACTGACCAGGCCGCCACATCCGAGAACCATGACCGAGAAGAACAGCATCTCAAGGAAACTCTGCAATCAATCACTTCAGCGTACCACTCGCATAAGGTTCACTGTATACTCTATACATTGGTTAACATCAACATGGCATCAGCGAGCATTCGCGTACATGGGTGGCTTGCGACACATTCAGTCGTTAGAATACAGGTATAGTGCTTGCCTTCCGTCGCATCTGGCGGTCTGGTAACAAGCGACAACCAGCAGTGGAAACAGATTGTTTTGAACCTGTTTTGCTTCAGTACCTCGCAAAAACCCAGTACCTCCGCAAGTTGTTCCTAGTACACTTCAATAAGTGTGGCGGATCAAAAATAAACTACATTTTCGTCCCATCCATTTCAAAAAAAGGATCTTGTGGGGTTATTTTGAGGGCTCTCCCAAGTGCACAGTTGTTAGCAGCTTGGCCACAGATCAGTGCCTTTACAAGGAGACCACTGTCCTTCAGCTTACTTAGTAGTTGTCTCAGCAAACTCAAAATGGCTCCAGAAGGAACTGTGCCGTCACCTATCATAAAACCTACAGGTTGGAGCCACTGCTTCGCTATACCAGACACAAGAAACAAGAGTGCTGTATTTGCTACACAACCAGACCTTTCAGTGCCACTGTCAACATAACCAAGAACAACATCATGCTTGGAGTCATACTGCAGGTTTCGTTTCAGAGAAATTTCATCAAAAATGACACATGCCCTGTCCACCAAATCCCAATTTTTTGTTTTTTTCTTTCACAAAATCCAGAATCTTTGGCATCAATCCTGGTTTGAGCGATAGTGCCGACAGCCAGGTTCTTAATGTTTTTACTGTTGGAAGGCTAAGGGTTTTTGCCAGGTACCTGTATGCTTTTGGGCTATTGAAATAGAGGTTAAGTGCAAACTCGCGGAACTCTGTTGGCCAGCGTCGTCCGTGCTTGCTCATTGGTTGCAGGTGCATCTGAACACGAAGAATTTCTAAAAAGTCTTTGTTGAGGTACCTGGATGACTCTGCCAATATCCGTGCTGGTGGAATGTAGGCCGAGGCACTTTTCAGTCTTGACACCGTCCTCCGTAGGCTTGCTATTTCATCCAAATATTTCTGTATCCGCTTCTTAGTTCGTGGTGTAAAAGCCTTGCGGATTCGGCTCCGGCTTCTCCTGTTGGTGTGGATGGTAGCTCCTGCGACGAGGACCGAGATGTGCTTGGGACAGGCTCTGTTGGGGCAGAACAGCAACACATCAGATCCAGCACAGGCAAGAATGTCGGCAATTAGCCACACACTGCCACACACTGGCTGTGAACGCACCTTGAATGACAACTGGCGGAGTCGTGCTCACTGGGTAGTGGAGCTGGGTCAACTGACTGGGTTCAGGCGTGCTTGGGACAGGCTGTGTTGGGGCAGAACAGCAACACATCAGATACAGCACAGGCAAGAACGTCAGCAATTAGCCACACACTAGCTGTTAACGCACCTTGAATGACAACTGGCGGAGTCGTGCTCACTGGGTAGTGGAGCTGCGTCGACTCACCGGTACTGCTGTCCTCAGTCGCAGAATACGGTTCCCATTTCGAAGCAGACGCATGGCTTACGACCGAAACGTAGCTTTCGGGCTTACATGTCCACTTGCAAACACGTCACTTCACCCCAAGTTAAGTAACGCGAGACATCGAATCGCAATAAACTAATTTTAGCAACAAAGAAGCAACCAGTCTAAGTGTACGAACGAATGAATCCGTGCCGCCATGCACTCGAAAAAAATTTTGAATCCAGGCGAGGGGTCATGTGGAAGATCGATGATGCTGAACGCTATATATTTGCGTTTATAATGACAAAAAAAGTAAACTTACTCATGAAAAGCACAGCAGCTAATTAGCAAAGATAATTTTATGGCTTATCTTATGTAATAAATATGCTTCGCTAACTGTAGTAGAAAGTTTGTAAAAAAAATTGCGCTTATTACGGCGCCCCTAGCGGGAGATATTGAAACTAACTCGGGAATCCCTTGAGGTGTTCTACTATGCTTGTTTAATAGCAGTGGCGCGTGGTCGATTTTTTCGCCCTCTGTGGCCATTTCTTGAACTTGAGAGTGTGCGGGGCCTGACTTGCCTACGGCGGCGTTCATCCACCAAGCGCCTCGTTCGGAGAACATGAGAAAGGCAGCTCTGGAATGTAGAGGCGCGGGATGGGTTCGGGCTTGACCAACTGACTACGGGGACGCAGGACACTGGATAACACGACGGCCGCGCTGCAGAGGTTACCTGCCTTCGGAGGGGGCACTGAAACTTGTGTGCGCGTGTGTGTGTGTATAAACCGTCCCGCGGAGAGGCGGCTGGTTTACGGTGACGTCGAATGATGACGTTGAACGGAGTGGTTATAAGCGGCTGTTGTCGGCTGCTAGTGTGTGCTCGTCGTCGTGCTCTGTGCTCTAAATGTACTCGTGAGCTGTGTGCACGTTTGCTGTATGCTTCGTCCCCGAGTTCCTCCGATCGTCCTACAAGCCCGACCTCCAAATCTTACAACTGAATGGCAGCGGTCAGATCGGCCTACAGCTCGTAGATCGGCGTACGACTCGGAGACAACAACGGCAGCTGACGGACGTTGGCACATAGTGACCGACCGGTATCCTGATCAAGTTGGAGGCGACTTAGGATTGACCACCTCTTGCAACTGACTGGATACGGCGGAGAAGGATTGGTGATATGGTGCTGCTTCAGTGGGTAAGCGTTTGGTTTTGGCTGTAAGATTTACCAGGCTTCAATTTCTCTGTGTTTTTGGATTTGATTCGCTGGGGATCTTTTACTTGCATTTTGATTTGCGTGGGTATCGCAGCAAGTATTGTGTGACAGCAGGGCCAAAGCTTAAAGTAGCGACCATGGTCCTAATGTGTTTGACGGGAGCTGACCTGTTGTGGTTGTGTGAAGAGCTCGAGGTAGACGTAGAGAAGGACTTGAAGGAATCAGAGATTCGTAAAACCATTCTGGAAAGTGGCAATGATTTGAAATTCATAGAACAAATTGGTAAACGAATTCTAAGCAAAAGACAGGAACAGGAATCAATTAGGCAAGAACGCCAAGAGCGCGAGCGAAAGCGCCAAGAGCGTGAGCAAAAACGGCAGGAGGTTGAAAAGGAAATGACCGCAGTGAAGAAACATACAGGATTTGCTGCAGTTAAACGCACGGGGAGAACAGCGGCTTGAGAAATCTGTAGGCTGGAAGCAGCGAAAGTGGGAAGTAGATATCAGATTTTGCTCAAAAGCCGAGGAAAGTAGTAGTACCTGTGAGAATAGCAGCACCTTCATAGGTGAACTCGAAGTGCTAGCAGCTAACGAAGCCTTAGTGGCAGCAGAGGCCGTTAAAAGCCAGAGTGAGAGCGACGAGGTGCTGTGCCAACAGAGGACTGTAGAGACAGCTAGGCCAGCTGCGAACAAATTGGCACAGTTACCGCGAGTGTGCGTCGCTTGTAATGTTAGCGAGGTTACTAGCGAAGTAGAGAGTACTGCTGACCCGACAGGCGCGACCACCCATGTCGAGTCAAATCTGCGTGCCAAAGTGATGTGCGAGCTGGACGATGCAGTTGAGGGCAGCTCTCGGGATTGCGAGCTCCGTAGCTCAAGGGAATAGCACTGCATTGTTCAGGGATCGGTGCAGCTCTCCGCCAGTCTAGGTAGGCACGAGAGCGATGATTTAGTTAGGAATCATTCAGACTGTGCGGGTAAGAGACCGATCTGGGCCGACGAAATGTGTACCGGCCAGCACGAGGCGCGATAAGGCGACATGAGAGGGAGTTCAAAGAGAAAGCGCCGCAGAAAGAAGCGCGCTAAAGATCAGAATGCGGTGGCTAATGTAGCGCAGCCAACGATGGCGAAAGGCGCAAGAAGCCAGGGCGCAAGGAAAAGAAAGGTACGGTCGTCGTTGACGATGTTGACGCATCAAGCACGTTCGAGCCACAGGTCAAAAGGAGACCGAGAAGCATGTTCTGCACGGACGCGGACAAAGGGCACGGGGCAGATAAATTCCTCGTCGTTCCGTCGTTCTTTTCGAAGTTCAGCGTGTAGGGCGAGGGAGCGCAAGGTGGCAAGACGAAACGAGGTGATAGGGAGTAGCGACGCGGTCAATCGAGTTCGTGATGAAAGGCGTGTGCCAGGACGCAAATTTGCATTAGACTGTAATGTCTTGGAGGAGCTGATAGTGAGTCAGCCCTTTTGTTCTTCCTCGGTAGCCAGAGTAGCTTTTGAACCGCGACCACCTCGAGTACGGCTCAAAAGTATGAGTCAGGTGTAAACGTTTGGAACGGGAGGCCAAGAGAGCTTCCGCAGAAGTGAAACGTCTTGTTTTATTTTTGAGCATTTGGAAAATTTTCGCGAATTGAGACCACTTTCTTTCAATAGGTAAGGTATGAGGTTTGTGTTTTTGTTCAAGAAGCTCCGAGATTGGAAAGATGCGTTTTATGTAAACACGTAGTTTGCCGAGATGTTCGTTAATGAGTAGATAGGCTTTCTTTTTTTTTGTGTGTGTGTGAGAAACCTCAAGGTCAAGGTTATCGTTGAGAGGCCTATCGTAACGCGCGTGTGTATTAGTTAACCTTCTTTTTTTATGTGTACTTTTATTTTAGATTTTCAGGTAGTGCATCATTTGCACTGAGAAGAGCTCTTAGGTCTATTAGCGCCTGTCCTGTGCGGACGGAAGGAAGCAGAAGGTTTATGACTGGGTTGCTCGTGTGTGTTGAGGGCAGCCGTATTCTGACTTCTCTAGTACGCGTGCGTAGAGCTAGTTAGTAGAAGGCACATTTGTTTACAGGTTCCTCGGTGTTGCGTAAGTTACGCAAGTTTGGTTGTTCAAGGAACGTGTCCTGTATGGGCTAAAGGAACAAATGTGAGTAAGCGTGATGAAAACTTTGTGTATGACGCAAGCACGTGTTCGGAATAGGGACCACAAAGCTAGCGCGATTGTATTTACGTACCTGTGGAGTTGGCCAGACGGTTCAGTGGCAACAGTACATGAGATAAGTACGCCACTGTGATAGGGTAAGAACAGGCTGTTCGTGAAGTTAGGCTGCTTAAGTTATGTTTGGGTATTGGTATTTGAGAGCCTTCGGTTTAGTTCTGCGTAAACCTTTGCTCTTGTGCAGCGCGACAGTCGGGTTTGGTCTAACTCAAGGGGAACGTGAACGGTCGCTTTGGCGGCACAAAATTTTGGGGCGAAATTTGGGATTCCCAGTTGAGCGACTTGCATGGAAATTTTGATACGAAGCCAGGTGGGTTAACAGCTGATTCCGGGTGTTTGCACGCGGAGTGGTATTGTGTTGCCGGGGTCGACTCTTCTGTGCCAGTTGTTGTGAGATGGTTGAAGACATTCCTAGTGCGCAGGCGTTGAAGAGAGCAAAGCCATCTTCTTGCTCACCAGCCATTCTCTTCTTGCCCAGCGGTTGCCAGCACTGGCCAGGCGAGATTTTCCGAGCCATGGAGGAGCTGTTAGGAATGGCCTGCCAGGGTGGCAAAGTGCAAGTTACTTCAGCCCGCTGCACGTGTTTCGATCCAAACGGGGTGGTGGCGCCCTTCAGAGAACCAGCGAGGACAGCGCTAACCAACCCTGAACTTCCTTTGAAGAACTTGACTACGGCGGCGTTCATTCACCAAGCGCCTCGTTCGGAGAACAGGAGAAAGGCAGCTCTGGAATGTAGAGGCGCCGGATGGGTTCGGGCGTGACCACCTGACTACGGGGACGCAGGACAATGGATAACACGACGGCCGCGCTGCAAGGGTCATCTGCCTTCGGAGGGGGCACTGAAACTTGTGTGTGCGTGTGTTTGTGAGAGGCGGTTGGTTTACGGTGACGTCGAACGGAGTGGTTATAAACGGCTGTTCTCGGCTGCTAGTGTGTGCTCGTCGTCGTGCTCTGTGCTCGAAATGTACTCGTGAGCTGTGTGCTCGTTTGCTGTATGCTTCGTCTTGCGGGCTCTATTTGGGAGTCACGCGTAGACTGTGTAAATGTATCCCTTGTTCAAATGAAAATAATGTAAACAAACCCTGCTCGCCTAGTCCTGTCGCCCCAAGTTCCTCCGATCGTCCTACAAGCCCGACCTCCAAATCTTACAGTAGGCGATGGTTGTGCTGTCCAAAGTAATTGTTAATGCTCTATCGCTGTCTCTTGCGAGATATATTTCACAATTAAGTGGCTTTGCTTAGCGGGGCATCCGCTCTGCAATAGAAATTTTCGTACAAATTAGTCCTGCGGCTGCCCAGTATTATACGAAACACGCGGATTGTTAGAAAGCGGCGTTGGGTCTTGCGCCATACAATATTTTTCCTTTGTTCATCCACACACGCACTTCTTCAGGCGTAACCTATCGTGCTATACGTGCGCTAGAGAAAAATAATCCTCTCTCGGAGGAATCTTGCCGAACATGAAAGGTGCATCCTGAGAAGCAGCGGCAGCTTCCATGCACAAATACCAGCTCATAAATGTGCACATTCTTATTATTGCGTCAGAATTCTTTGGCGAGCTCCCCAGCCCTGTCACGCGAAAAGTGTAGGCCTTGGATGTGTACAAATATGCGTAATTTTCAAAGGTAAGGCATTTAGTCGTTATGATTGTGTAAATGTAGATGATTGGCAGCTTTTCAGCGATAAGTCAAAATTTAAAAATACAAAGACAATACCCATAGAGATACATAGCGCTCTTTTGAAAATGCACGGGGAAGCTTATAGGCTCCTGACAGTGGAGTTTCCCGGCGACGGCCGCGCCACCTGTAGCGTCGAAAGCGCAACTCTGGTACTGATACAACTTCAGTCGACGGCGTAGAATCCAGCTAGCGCACGTATTGTTGTTATTACTGCGCGTGATTCGAAACTTCTTAACCACGTGCGCCGCCGTCCTGCGGGCAAACGTTCTCATACCACTGTTTTACGATGGCAAATGTGCAAGACATCGGAAACAGCCGAGGAAAAAATAGCGTGGGGACGGCGGTACTGCTGCGCCAAAGGCTGTAACGGCCGTGCAGGGCTGCCTGCTCTCCGACTCTACAGATTTCCTGGCTGGCCGTGGTTTTGCGCTTGCGCTTGCTTCTTGGAGGATCGCACTAGAAATTATTGTAGTCAGTAGACTGAAGTTTTTGGTCGAGAAAGAGTCTTGCCGGGCAGCCGACTTACATATTTTTGCAAATTGTCCATATCTTTTAGAGCTATTTATTTTGCTGTACGAAGCGTACTGCGTGGTGCTTGCAGATGTTCTGGCTTGCGTGAGTCGCTGAGCACTTCACGCTGTGTGGCTCTGCTTGGGTCCAGGTTGCCGAATACGGTCACCCGAATCTTGGCGGCCGGAGCGGCTCAAGTTGCGGCTCGAGTTGTGTACTCTTATATAAAGGTACCCCCCCCCCCCCCTTGGGGTTTATATGTGCCACACAACGGTAATCATCATCTGCCTTGTTTGGGTTTCCTTTCTTGAAAACGCCGCGCCCGCTACTTTCCTATCGGGAATGATATGTCATGCTGATAACGCGCATGCCGTTCGTTACTGGGAAGTACCGGGCTCGCAGCGTTAAAGAAAGGAAATGTGGACAAGACAGATGACGTTTATTGTTGTGTGGCAAGATACAACCCAAAGGGTGTAATTTTGTTTTAGAGTGTAAACAAAGTACTGCAGTTGCTTGGCAGAACATAGCAGTCTAATAACATTTTTGTGCAAGTTGTTTAAAAGAGCCTTTTAATAATTCTAAATATATGGCGCCCATCCTCCCTGGCAAATGAGGCTTTGCAAGCGTGTCAAAACAGCAGCATGGAGGGACACATTTTGTCTGCGGTAACTCAAATGGTTTGATAAGAACACCTACGCCAAATGCTTAATAAGCTCAGCCATGCCTGCACACTCAATTGAGCTGCTTGATCAAAGCATAATATCATAGTTGAGTGTACTCAGGCCAGAGATACGCTGCAGTTGTATTTGCCTTGCTGGGAGTGACACTTCGCCAGCACAGTCTCACCGGCGACTTCTTTCACGCTGTGAACGTGCCCGGCAGCGTAGAGCTTTACCCCTTTACGACGAATGGCAGGGCGTATCCGACCATGTAATCTTGAGATTGGTCTCAAACCACATAGCAAAACTTGCGCCATTTGTCCGTTTCAAAACAAGCATGAACATGCGATCAAGTTGGCAGGTCCGCGTGGGCAGCGTGAGTAGCGTGGTCCGTCAGTGTCAGTTTTGACGGAAGGTGCCGCAAGAGGCGCTGACGATCGCTGCTCGGACGCGCCGTCTGGGCAGTGTCAGGAGCGTATATTAGCGGTGGGCCAACTGAAATTTTGGGGGTGGGCCAACTTAAATTTGGGGGTGATCCAACTTGAAATTTTTGGGTGGGCCAACTCGGATCGGGTTGTTTGATTTTTTTTAGCGGAACGAAATAACCGTTTTTTTTTTCTTGTTACGAAGACGGCGCAAGGCGGCCGTAAACCAAGGCGACTGGGGATTACAGTGTACTTCTCGTTGGGGAAAATATTTTCGAATTAGGAATAAGAGTTTGCACTTATAAAGGGACCAGTGTTCTTCAAGTGTTCATTGATAGAAATCGGGCATCTTTGCATCCATAAAATGCTCCATTTCTTGCGTAATTGCGGGAGTATCAGCTTTGAATAATCGTGAATTGTCTGAACCTTCTTTGTGTACCAAAAGCGTGTTTTTAAGTCAAACTGCAGCAATGACTGATCACTTATCCTAGGAAGATAAGTTAAGGAGGAAACTAGGTCGGGGGTAGTAGACAGCACTAGGTGAAATGTGTTAGAAGACTCGGGTTGGTTTAAGGATCAGCTGTGCTAAATTCATGTCAAAGCACAAATTTAGAATTCAATAGACTCGGCGGAAGTACGCTTAAAATTAACACAGTCAGTCTCCCATGTTATATCTGGAAAATTAAAGTCCCCCAAAGCAAGTACCAGAGTGTTATGGAACCTAATAATCAATTTGTTAAGGAATCATGGAAATCTGCTCAAAATGTAGAGGACGAATTTGGTCGCCTATAACCTGCAGAGAATATAAAGGGATGGTCTGAAATGCTCACGCGCACACAGACTAATTCTAGGGGTGATGAAATGTCAATAACAGATAAATTTAGGTCATCCTTGACGGCAATCAATACGCCCCCTCCTGACAGGATATAGCGGTCGCACCTGTAGATGTTATAAACGCTTTCACAGTCGAATATTTCACTGTTCTTCATTTTCGCGGAAAGCCAAGTTTCAGTAAGAAAAGTGACGTCAGCGGAGCAAGAATCGATACTTAAAGCTGTTCGCTTGTTGGAAACGCTACGCACATTAGAGAAAAGAAGAGACACGCTATTTTGACAAGGTTGACTTGAAGATAGCTATGCGGAATGAGAGGAAGACCTGTGCCATCTTTAGTTACTTCAGTGGCGAAATCGGAAGAATGAAGTTCGCAGATATTATTGGTGGCAAAAGAATACACATAGGTTTCTTTTTTTTTGGTTCATGACTACACTAATTTACACTAAAGCCCGCAGTTTCATTCCCAAACGTGACGCAATATCAGATCTCGTGACGTCATCTAACAGCAACTCGCTAATTTTAATGGAAACGTGGCTTACAAGTGAAATTCTGGATGAAGAAGTAGTCCAAGACTTGCCAAACTTGGATGTTTATCGCTGTGACCGTCAAGGGGCACGCGGGGGTGGAGTTGTTATTGCTTGCAGGCATGACTTATCCTGTACACCAGTTATTATTTATTCCAACTTATAAATAATATTTCTTCTTAATCGCTCTTCCCTTTTATATGTCATTCTATAGTGTCTGCTACAGGCCACCTACGAGTAATCCAAACTTCTCACTAGAACATAAGAATGTACTTTATGCCAGATTACTGCAAGCCATCCTAACGCTCATATGCTTCTGTTCGGTGACTTCAACTTCCCTATTATGGATTGCAATAACCTGACTTCCGTAATAAACAGCACAGAGGCGAAATACATTTGTTTGAATTTTAACTTATCGAAACTTCTCTCAGAGCCGACGCGCGCAACGCGCGACTGTGAAAACATTTTCGACCTTATACTCACTCGCCATCCATTATCATCGATTACCTACCTTTGTCCTATCAGTGACCACAGTGTATTTCATGCCACATTGACTTTGCCCAAGCACCACGTGCTCTTTCCAGCAAAACTATCAACGTATATGACAAAGCAAGCTTCGCAGGTATAAATGAAGAATTGTGCACATTATTTCCAGTCTTTGAAACCTCATTCAATGAACGATCTGTTCAAGACAACTGGGAACTGTTTAAAAATAAAATAAATGAACTAGCGAGGAAGTATATTCCGAAAGTAACAGTCCGTGCGAATCATCGGAACCCCTGGTTTAATAACAATGTAAAGAGGTTGGAAAATAAGAAAAAAAAATTACTTTCTCGTAATGCAAAGGAGAAACCAAGCCCAAATTCATCGAAAAAATACTAAGCCGCTGAGAGAGAATACTTACGTGCTGTCTGCAATGCCAAATGGTCCTTTTTCAGTTATGATTTACCTAAAATGTTAACAGGCAACCCCGAGAAATTTTGGAAAGTTATCAACCCAGACAAAACACGCACTATAACTCTTGTTAATGATACGGAGCAAATCATGCCTGAAACTGAGTGCGCACGCATATTTAACAACGCATTTTCGTCAGTATTTTCTAAAGATAATAACGTTCCATTGTCTAATGTCCCCTGCAACATAGTTTCTTGCATGCGGAGCGTGGAGCCTGATGGTCTTTTGCGCATAATTGAAAACCTTAAACTTTCATCCTGAGCAGGCATGAATGGCATAAACTCTAGACGGCTAAAAAATACAAAATAAATGTCTTCATCATGTTTGTGTCATATATTCTCGCAGTCACTTTCTACAGGTTCCATGCCTCACGACTGGAGGGTGGGTAACGTCGTTCCCATCTACAAGTCTAGTAATATGAACACACCATTAAATCATCGACCCATCTCTCTAACTAGCCTTCCGTGCAAAATCACGGAACGCGTCCCTGATCATGAATCATTTGGACGTCAATCAATTTTGTCATTCCGCACAGCATGGGTTCCGTAAGGGTGTCTCTACCGAAACGCGACTAGCTTTGTTTCAGCACGACTTGCATGCACACCTTGACTCTAACCAACAAACTGACGCTCTGTTTCTGGGCTATGAAAAGGCCTTCGACAAAGTTTCTCACCGCCTATTGCTACTAAAGCTTCCGTCTTTGAATTTACGCAGTGACGTACTCAAATGGCTCGAAGCATTCCTTACTGATCGCTTCTAATTCATTTCCATAAATTACAAGATGGGCCCGAACTGCTAAATCTAGTCTTTTAATTTCAAATGAGCGCTGAAAGAAAAACGCTCAAGAGAGCGGAATGAGGTTTTGATCGCCTCGATTCCGCATGTTCACATTTCGTTCATATGCGCTCAATCACCGCGCGAGCCTTGATGATTGCTTGCGCTTAATCCCGTTTGCTCTGTGAATTATTTTGCTTGTAAGTGTCCTGCGTAAACACAGCGGTTACTTCGAACGAAGAATTCATGTAAAAAAGAAGGCTGACAGTCGCTTGGACCGAAAGACTTTGGACATAACGTCGCTGAAACGTGCGACCCTCACGGCAACTAAACAATCTCCTGTGTGCAAACAAGTGCGCCGCTGAGTGAGTCTGTCGTGTAGCGATTACACGACGGCTGTTGTGTTTTGTGGTTCAGTGCTACGAGCCAGTGCAACTGTCGTGACATTCTGAAGCGGCGGTATGGATCGTGTCAGCGAGTCTCCTCGATCGTGTTCGGGCTGCTAGCGCGGTCTAATCTCGCGCCACACCAACATGAAGCGTAGTGTGTGCGCGTGTGTGATTGCGGTTGACTGTTCTCGTGAACAGTGCGACGTCGCCACGTAAACTTGAACCATGACGCGCATTGTTGTGTTTATGCTTTTCGCCCCACCACTATAGCCCCGTATGAATTAGAGGGCCCTTATACAAAACGCAGGCGGTTTGGCCGAGCTATTACTGCACTGTGTTCTGCTGGCGATCCGTGTATCGCTTCTGGCGTTTTTCTTATGTTAATTTACAGTTGTGCGTTTTTCATCAGTACAATGCAATCGCCGATTACTGAAACATCTTCGAGTGTAAGGAAAACTTGGAAGGAACGAGCTCGCAGCTGTGTGTAATGTACTTTGATATATTGTATTATACTTTATTATTTTATGGCCAGTAGCAGTGACTATGCAGTATTTGTTTTTAAAAGCAGAGTAATGCAGGCACTTAGGGATATATTTATTCACGTATGCAATGCACAAAATACGATTAGGATTTGCAGAGCTGGAAATGAGTTTTTGGACATATTGTAAGGCGCAGTTAACAAGGCGCGCACAAACACAGGGAAGTGTGAAAGTATAATTCGCTGCTGAAATTTGTTATTTTTTATCGCACGTAACGCAATGCGGATATTTGTCCGCGACTCTTCTGCCCCACTGTTTGCCTGCATGCCAGACTGCACTTGCTAAGTCAACGGGCTCAAGATGCACTAAAATCGATAATCTCCACGAACTTTATTCATGCGCGCGAATGAAATACTGTCGCAGCTCTGCACACGTGTATACTTTCTCTCGCAACCTTCGTATCGCCCTACGTTACTTCCTTCGCATAGTTACCGACGGTTCAGTCTGTCCGTACAATTCTATGCGACCACATTTATCTTCTGGTTAGGTTTTGTTTGCCGCGCGGGATGCAAAATAACTTCTTGCCGTCCTCCGTCTGATCTCGGCACCCACCCGCACAGCAACAAGGCATTTCGGTCCTTCGCATCCTAGGTCATACTGGGCTATTCAGCGGGCTCATAACGAACTAAAATAAATAATATCCACAAACTTGGGCCATAACATCCATGCTCGCGAGTGAAATACTATCACAGCTAGACACACGTACGTGTATACTTTCTGTCGCACCTTTGTATCGTTGTATGTAACTTGCCTCGCATAGTTGTGCAGTTACCGACGGTTCAAAGTCCTTCCGTCCAATTCTGTGCAATCATACTTTTCTTCTGGTTAGGTTCTGGTTGCCGCGTGGGATGCAAAATAACTTCTTGCCATCCTTCGTCCGGTTTCGTCACCCAACCGCACAGCAACAAGGCATTTCGGCCCTCCCGGAAAGAAATTATCGCAGCAATGTGCATAGCACAACAGCCGAAACGCGCGCACTTCGCCCGCCGGAACTTTCAAGGCGGCAAAGGGGCGGAGCAAGGTCGCATGTCAGCGATCAGCCTATCGCTGGCGTCGCCGGCTGGATCAAAACCTTTCGGTACTTTAAAATTATTAAGGGACTTTAGTGCGGGCTGCGTCCGGAGCACCCTGGCGGCCGCCGCTCCCGCGCCCTCTGCACAAGGAAGGTGCGCACGCGTTGTGACGACGAGGCGCTCTCCTGAAACGACAACACTGACCTCTGCTCGCTGTGCCTTTACGTTATGTGAAATGCAGCGAATGTACAGAACTGTCGCAAGGTTGTCGTGTCAATGTCAGCGCCCCCTGTTGTCGATGAAACGTATTCCGTCTGCTGTGCTTGTTTGAGCAGGCCTTCTGTAACGGACGCCGCTAGTTTGTACGCGTTCGAAAAACCGACGTGCTGTTTCGCCTTACGCGATTGGCCTAGGCCGCGTTACCGGCGCAGCCTGGACGATCCCGTCAGGCGAAACTGAACGTTTCGAATGCGTACAGAACGCGTTCAGTCGCTGCAACGTCACAAAGGGCGCGGTCCGCGAAATTTGTGGGAACGGGAGAGAGAGAGCAGCCAATTGGCAAGCGGTGAATTCCCCAGAAGTTTGCGTGCCTCCTTTGTCGTCTGCTTGGGGACTATATACTAAAAAATTGTTCCTTGCCTTCTAATGAATATTTTTATATGTAAAGAAGGTATCTTTTCTCAAGCTTAAATACGTTCTCAAATAATAGTATGTATGACTACTACAATTTATTACTACTGCCTTCTCTGCCTGGTTGCTAGAAAGTGTCACGCACAAAAGAAAGGATAGCAACAGTCGCGTGCTTTCCAAGAGGCAAGAAAAACATGTCGCACCGCATCGTCCCACTGAGCCTCCGGGTCTTGGCTCGCCAGAGGGAGCTGTTCAACGCACTGTTCGATTCGAGAAACGAAAGCGACGCCGCCTTCTGCCATTTCATCTAACGCATTTCGCACCTCCAAACCCCCTCCTTCCTCCTCAGGCAACGCCAACGCAACAACAGAAGCTCCCATTGCAAGCGCCCTTTTCTCGAATTAAACTATTGATTGGATCCGAACGTGCCATTCCATAACCGCTGCAGCCGTTTGGATCTAATCTGCTAGACGTGCCATGCGAAGCCAGTTTCGTAGCGAGTGCATGATCGCTAGAACAGAACTCTTCTCGTCGCGCTCTACGCCCAACAAACGACGCGCTCGCCTTCAAAATAATTGACAGGAGCGTGTCGTCATTTTTACGTCAACAAAAACGTGGCCGCGCCCCGCGGATGACGGCGTCGGCACGGCCTAGGTTAATCGCATGATGCCAAACTCAAGGTGCATTCCGAACAACGACCTCCGATCGCGCCCCAGGACATGACTTGGGTGGCCGGCTTGGCGAAGTCGTCTGGCCTGCATCCTGGAGTTTGCGATCATTAAACGCTGGCGTGACTTTTACTGCGATAGCAATTATATGGACACTCCAGACGCATTTCTGCCGTCGGCGTCGCCGTGATGTTCTGCATAGAGTCCAAGGATGAAAGCATCGTCGCTGTGCTATATGCGAGTGGAAGCGTGCAAGGATGGGCGAATCAATCGTGCACGCAAGGAAGAAAAGCGGGGTGGAAATGTGCGCTCTTTCGTCGGCACGGGACGGGGCGGGGGATGGGGGGGGGGGGGGGGGGGTTCTACTCCGGCGGCCTCTGCGTATGGCATGACTGTGCGGGCATTCTCCTGAAAGCGACACGCAATGAGCGACCGAGGATCGCTCATCCCGGATGAGCGATCCTGCGATGAGCGATGCCGCCTAGGGCAACGTTACTAGACTAGCTTCAGTTTTCCAACTCGGCACCGTTGCGCGGAACCGCCACCCGCCCGCGCCTTCGTGGCGCTGCAGTCGTGCCCAGCTTCACTTCCTCACTAGCCGGCTACGCGGGCGGGCCGGACTAAGCACGCGGTGCAGCGTTGGTGTATTCTGTGGTTCGTTGTTGCCGGCGAATTTCAACAAGCATGTCATCCGCGATACTGTTGCCTTCGCCGAGTTCGTGCCACTGCTCCCGGGCTCGTCGTCGTCTTCCACAGCTGGCTGCGTTGCCGTTCATCATTCCAGCGTAGAATTTCACTTCTCTTCTGTCGTCGTAATGGGGAGGCCGCGTTTACGAGGGTGTGAGCCATTGCTTAAGGGAGTATGAGCCACTCATTGTCTTACGTAACGGACAGATTTAATTTTGAAGAAATTTAATTTCGAAGAATCACAAGCTGCAATTGGCGGGCGAAGGCTTCTAACCACGCCGCCGAGCAAACTCGAGACATCGAACGCAAGCGACAACGGTGGACTGCGGGCATACCGTCAGTGACGTCGTTCTCTCCGTCGCAGCCGCTTGTGTGTGTATAACCTCATAATTGAGAAATACTTTAATGAACCCTCGGGATTAACCCAGTGATAAACACAAGGGCCGCACGTTTCAGCTTCGCTGGTTAACCATCTTCACAGAGTGGAAAAGCCGCCGATTCTTTTTTTTTTTTTTTGTGGCTTGTATGCTTAAAGACTGACCTCATCTTTCTTTTTGTAGCGCTTCTTTGGCGTGGTGAGAAGCTTCGGTGGGGATGAAGATCATCATACAATCGCGCACTTTGGCCAGATATTCAGGCTCCTGAGCCTAAACTGCGCGAAACGTTAAGACGACAGGAAGAAACGCAGCTTCTGCGCTTCGCTGTATGCGTTTCTTCCTTTCGTGCAGTTTACCCTTCTTTCAGTATGAACCAACTGGCTCGATAAATGTTATTGCTGTAGGTGGATACCGCTTTCTCTTGGTATAACTAATTCGGACAAGGAAGAACGCCAGCGAGCGCGAATCGCGCGCCAACTGCCCGTCTGAACGAGCTCAAGTCTGCGGCGTCTGCAGTGGAGCTCGATGGAACGGCGCTGCCATCTGGCGGCTGTCACAGAAGTGGCGACAGCGCGGGCGGAGACAACTGAAGCTAGCCTGGGTGCGCCGAGGGCCCATAGCTTCGCGGGCGCTGTCTTTTCGCCTCTTAGTTTGCGCTGAAGCGAGAGGTCAGACTGGCCGATGCATAAGGTCAAGAGAACAGCTGGTCAGCTTGAAGGGAAGGACCTACATGCATTTGGCAATGCACTGCTGTTCAATTGAGCACGTGTAAGCCATTGTTTGACTGAACCGCTATTTTTTTAAATTAATCCTAATCAGATAACGAGAGAAATTGTACAACCTTGGCACATCTCTAGACTGCAAGCAGCATGTGTTAGCCATCCGTCTATCGCTTTAAATGACAGTGAAATTAGCTTGCTCAATAATAGAAGGTAGGGTGTCGATTCTGCTGCATTTTTTAAGGCTGTTATCATGTGGAACGGATGCTCTATTGGCCATGAGCGGTGGTTCTTGAGACTGTATATGTGCTGTTTTGGGAATAAAAATTAAGATTCCTGTCTGCGCTGGTCTTTGTGTCTTTTTTCTTGTTGTCGTTTAGTGTGCGCAGAACTTTCAACAATTGCACTTATCTTTTGTTTGTGGAGTTTTGCTCATCGATGTATATTGCTGTGTTTAAGCTTTTACTTTCCCTTTGGCCTTTATTTGATGGGATTAAAGCTACCGCCACCTGTATATAAAAATCGGCACAACGAATTAAAAATGTTTGCGGCGTGGATGAGAAATATGGCCCCGTAGTCTAGTCGTAAGCCTGAGACCGTTGGTGTGCATTTCTGTATGCGACTTTTTGACGCGTGTCACTGCAAAGATTCCCAAATAGATCTGCACCGTGATGTTTTAGAGGAGGTCACCACTGATATAACAACTTTGGGACTCAACGGTTAAGCATCATCCTTTATGCCTCTATATGCTGTTCTCACCTGCGAGCTTCATTTGAAAGTATGCTCCGCGTACTCATGGACACTTAAAGACGCGCAGTGTTTGCCGAAAAATAATTGTAGCACTTTCTCGGCACCTCGAGACGCCTAAAGCGTAAACTGAAGCATATATGCACAAGTCATTGCCATGTTTTAAGCCGTCTGAGAAAAGAACGTGTTCATGACGAAATTTCTAGCGAGCACAATAGACAAGGACGCAGAGATGGTGCAAACACGAGCGCTCACTCACAACTGTTCATTTTTGGAAAGAGACAGAGCATAAAAGCGCCAGCTATCTGCGCTAAGCATGTGCAAAACGAGTCATCAGTTATTATAAAGACAGATCACAAAGGTTCAAGCAGTATTCAAGAATACAAATTGTTTGTCCGTGATAGCAACCGATGGCTGGCTGACCGACGCATATTTCAGCACCCCTTATTATATAGAATGCCTCTGTAATTTCACGCGTTTATATTTATCTGAAAACAAAATATCATCGTTAAAAATACCGGTTCACGATGACTTAGGTTGCAGAGGATTTTCTTTTCCGAACCGTTGTCAGATGGGAAGAGGACTTGGCACCTTTGAAGGCACCGCGTCCGTGAGCGTACATATCTCATCAACCCATCATCATCCGATACATTGACCCCGGTTCCCCCCCACAACCCGGGCTGACTGGGTGGGGGGACTTGGTTCGGGCCAACGGTCCTTCCCGGACAAGGGGGCTGTTGTGGTGCAGCAACACAGAGTTACCGCACTCAGCACACAAACAGCCATGTCGGTCTTACAGGACTTAAGCCTGAATGACCCTCGGACTGCCTCGGCGCAAAAAAGGCCAAGGCATACAACCATGCAGAGCACCAAAGCCGTCCGCGGAGCAGCGCGACCAACCAAGGGTGCGCCACCACCGGTTCTAGCTCTGGGTTCCGCTGAACCAAACAAAACCTCGTAGATCGACTGGCGCACACGGCCGAGTCGAGCGACCTTAGGAGCATGCATCATAACTTAATGGAGAGCTTTCCGCCTGACTCATCAAAAATCACCGCAGGACGGGCCCACACTTCGAGAAACTTCTTCTCGCCCAAGCGGTGCCGCTCCCGGGTGAGGTGGAACCAGACCTCCTTCCGTGCTTTCGCAAGCACTTTGTGAAGGCCCGGCGCCCTCCCCCCGAAAACTGCATCGCGGCGTGCCAACCACACTTGGTAGGAGCACTCAGCGAGGAGAAGCACGAACTGGTTGACCGCCTGATTAGGCAAAGGGTGCAAAAATCGGACTGTCTGATAAGGAATGCCTGGGAGATTAAACAGACTAGCGATCCTACAGAGAAGAGCTGCAGGAAGCAAACACTGCGTAAATGCATGAACCGAGTCCTCACGAGCGCCACAGAACGGGCACACTCCACTAACCGGGACGGCTGTGAAGGGCCTGTAGCCCAACGGCAGGCACCCTCGCGCCAGGCGATACATAAAAGTGGCTCGCCTAGCGTCGAGGAAGCTAGCCGTGATGAGCTTCCAGTTTGGCCTGTGAATGGACAGGTCATACATTTGGCAATGCGGAGGGAGGCCTGGGGTAAGGATGTCTACTATTTCTTGGAGTGGAGTTGAAACTACGTCGATGTCGGGGCGAACCGTGCGGAGGCTTACCAAAGAGTTGGCAGCCGCCGCATAAATGGTGGACGGGGTACCTGAACGAGGAACGCAGTGCGAAAAAGTGCTCTGCGAAAACAAGCGGAGTCGGGTGCTAAGGAAAAACGAGGTAAAGCTTCGAGTCAGGAGCATATCCGAGTTAAGAGCGACCTGGGTCCATCTGACGTGTAGTGCGGTAGCCACGATGCCCAGGTCGGGAATTCCGAGTCCTCCCTTATCCCTGGGTAACTTGAGCACCCGCCTAGCTACACAACCATTTGTACCCTTCCAAAGGAAGCGAAAGAGGACCCTCTCCAAGATATGCTTGGTTCGGGTCGGAACAGGAGACACACACGCCACATACGTCAGGAACGAAAACAGAAGTGAGCGCAGGATTGTCGCTCGAGCAGTCAATGGGCATGACAACGCGCTGAACTCCTTAATTCTGGTTTCAAGCTTCTCCTTAGCCTGTTGCCAGTTTTCAGGAGACAGACCATCTGGTTCGAATTGGAAGCCTAGAATGCGCAGCCGCGTTTTCACGGGGAGACCATGAACGGGCTGCGGACTGGACGGAGTGGAGTTCAAGTACATGGCTGCACTTTTCGACCTATTCAACCTTGCACCACTCGCCCTGCAATAACTGTCCATGACCTCCAAGACGCCGCAAGCTGATGCTTCATCCGGGACGACAATGGACAAGTCATCCGCGTAGGCAAATAGTGCAACCGGAGGGGAACCTGGTGGGAGTAGGAACCTGCCAATTCTGCTGTCACAGGACAACCTCTGCAGAAGCGGTTCAAAAGCGAGTACGTAGAGGGCAGGTGAGAGGGGGTCCCCCTGCCGTACACCACGTCCCACAATGAACGCCTCCGAGACGCGGTCCCGTATGACAACAGCAGAAGTCGGTCGAGAATACAAAGCTTGGACCATCTGCCGAAAACCCACACTAAAACCAGCCTCTTCCAAAACACGGAAATGGTACCTATGGCTAATAATGTCGAAAGCCTTCTGATCAAAGGAGCAAAGAATACCTGGAAGTTTCCTGGTGTTTGCCCACAGGAGAAGGTCCCTCACTGCTTAACCGTGAAGCTGAGTAGAGCGCCCCTGGACACTACATGCCTGGTACGGACCCAAAACAGTGCTGAGCACTGGTGTGAGTCGCGTACACAGGCACTTTGCTATGAGCTTATAATCGCAGTTAAGAAGCGTGATTGGACGCCATGCTCGCAGATCGGTGCTCCTCGACTCGTCCTTACAAAGGAGAGTGATTAGCCCCTCTCGTTGAGACGCTGATAAGGTCCCTTCACTGAGTAGCCGGTTCACCAGTGATGTGAACGGCTTCCCTAACAGTGTCCAAAATTTAACATAAAACTCGACTGTAAGACCATCGGATCCTGGACTGCGATTACGCTTCATAGACTTCAAGGCGGAAAATAGCTCGTCCTCATCTATGGCTGAGTCGCACACTTGCGGCGGCTCAGCTGGTAAAGCAAACGGAAAAACAGCTGGAGAGGCAACTGGTTCAGCATACAAGGACATGTAAAACTGCCTCGCCAGTGCAAGAACTCCATCTGGTGAGTCGACTATGCTATTATCGCTTGGATCTATTAGGGAAGAGAGAGTTGTGCTCTTCCTTGAAAGATGTTTACGTAGGACGTTTCTGCTGCACCACGCTTCCATTTCCCACAGCTCTGCTCGGGTTGTGGCCCTCAAGCCATCCCAGCGTCGCTGCAGGAGAATCCGAAGTTCCTTTCGGAGTGAGGCCAGCGCCGGAGCAACTCCAGGCCCGCCGGACAGTGGCCTCGAGAGCAGGAGGATCGCGTCGGAGACGATTTTTATCTCCTCACGCTCCTCGCGCGCTCGACGCTTGCCCCAAGACCTGAAGCACTCACGCACCCTGACCTTCACGTCATCCCATTCCGTACCACTAAGATTCGCTGTGTTATGAAGCGATCGAAATAGTATGGATGATACCGAGAGCGTGTTTTTGTTCTTTTAGAGGAAGGAGCGTCTATGCACCGAACGGTTTGTCCTATGCACTTACATAACACCGCGGCGTGGCCGCGCTCCTCGCACCACCAAGCGGGCGCCGCGAGAAGTACTGCGGCGCAATCGGCGCCTGAGGCGGAGTTATACCCCTGTCAAGCGGGCAAGTTAAGTGCACTTACGGCGAGTGCACTCGGTTTTTAAGTGTACTTTCCCAAATCTTAACGTCGCAGCGGAGTGTACTCTCAGATGAGTGCACTCAAGTCGGAGTACGTTTACGGAACGCACTTTGCTGGCCGAGTGCGTAGCCTCGCCGCCAACGGTTTGAAGGAGTGCCTAGCCTCGCCACCAACGCTTTCAACGACGCAAAATGTAATGCATAGAAAAAGGACACACAAGTTTATTTCAGTTATTGAGCAGCTTTTAACAATATAATTTGTGTTTAGCGAGAAGCGAAACAGCACAATAAAGAAACGAATTTATCATGTAAGCAACTAACGGCGCCAGAATGATGCGGCACTGCGGCGCCGCCATGTTTATTCAGTACGTGTTTATTTTGGTGTGAAAGCGTGCTGACCACGCCAGTCGTGCTTTGAGCCGTGTGCGTGGCATTTTGCAGTGTAGCTAAATATCGAACTCGCAGTCTTTGCTCATATATACTCGCTCATATTCTGTTGTAGCAGGATCATGAGCAGAATCAACTGCCGCACGCCGCAGTGTTGTTTTGGATTGGCTAGGCATTCGTCTTGGCCAGCATTGACTTGCAACACACTTATAATAAAAACATCTTCGTTTCTTGTTGAGACAAATAGATGAAGTTTGTTGTTATATATAATTCTACTTAAAACAATCGCTTTTTAGCAGCTTTCTCTTGTTAACTTACCTCTTTAAAAACGCGCTCTTAGTCTGTCGCCATTTTTTTTTTTTTTTTTTTTTTACTGCGAGTGCACTCTGTTTTCCCGTTAAGAAGCGCGTTGCCTAAAGTGTGACTCAAGGTCCCGAAGTGCACTCCCCATAAGTGCACTTAACTTGCCCGCCTGACAGGGGTATTAGCTGCGCGTCGTCTGCTACGGTTCTTCCCACTTCGCCACACGCGCTCTGGTACACGAGACCGTAGCCGTGGTGCTCGAAAGGAAGGAGACCTTCATCTAGGCTTCATGTACGTGGAGCCGCGGTCTGGGCTTCTTCGTATTCACGATAAAATAAATCGGAAGCATAGATTTATATATATGCCTTGCTTGTCATGTGATTTTTTACTTAGCAAGCGAATTCGGAAATCGACCCTGTGTGACAAAAGGGACCTTTTATAAGTAAAAGGCGCAGTTAAAATTTCAGGTGTACAGCATGCCTACGTGCTTTGATAACCGATTTATAATACTACCTGTTAACGCACCATTGCTACAGGGTTTATGTACTCCAAGGCGCGCGCGCAATCTAGGTTTCGCGGCGAAGTGAGAGGAACCGTAGCAGACGACGCGCAGCTAACTCCGCCTCAGGCGCTGATTGCGCCGCAATGCTTCGCGCGGCGCCCGTTGTGGCGCTCCGGGAAGCGCGGCCACTCGCTCCGTGTTACCTCTGTACATGTTGCCTCATGTTAACGGAATCCGGTACACAACTATTCTGCGTTTTGTGAATTTTCGATCTTCTTTAAAACCGCAGCTGTATTTTCTTTTGCTAGTGTCAAACTTTTTTGAAACAGCTTGGCACTGTTTTTGCACTTTGTTAGGAGCGCTGAAAACCACTTCAACGCCATACCGGCTCACAACATTCTTTAGCCCATGTGAAATATAATGAACGTAAGGTACAACCGCAAGGCGTTTTCACTCCTTGCTATGCCTGTTCTTTGCATCTATTGATTGTGCACCCTTTTCTATCTGAGTCACTTAACTTAAATCCTTAATTACTTAACCCATCTAATTACAATCCTAATTATTTATTTAAGTACTTAATTTGTATATTTATTAAGCACAAGTGGATCTGGTGACTAGCAGGTGATCTGTCGCATAAACAGTTTTGGTGCTGTTTTGAAGCAGACAAGACCGAGTCAGGGCAACACCGTCATGAGCATATCTGGTGGTTGCGTCCAAAGTCGCAAGTATCGTTCATAGGAGGCAGGATATCTTCCTGTCGACACAGAGTAAAAGTGATGACTTGCCAGGTGTGTCGTGTAACACGAGCAGTTGCAAGCGAAAACGGCCAAAAAGAGGGCCACGTCGCTATCCCGATGATGAGCCGAATTCTACATCGACAGCATGTCGGCCAGCGTGCCAGTGAGGGTCTGATTCTGTGCAAATGAGTTTTGTTTATTGGCATCGCGATGCGGTCATGCTCTAGCAAAATGTGACAGCATCTCACTTGAGAATTCCCGAGTACATCGCATACACGGCGTGCGATGTACTCGTAATTATGGGGTTTTACGTGCCAAACCACGATCTGATTATGAGGTACGCCGTAGTGGAGATTCCGCAAATTTCAACTACCTGGGGTTCATTAATGTGCACCTAACCAAAGTAGATGAGTGTTTTCGCATTTCGCCCCCATTGAAATGCGGCCGCCGTGGCCTGGATTCGATCGCGCAACCTCATGTTTTAGTAGCCTAGCACCATAGCCACTAAGCAACCACGGCGGGTCGTACAACAGTGATTATAAGAAGCCTGCGACATAACTAAACAAATCAAGTTCAAGAACAAATCCACTTTAGTGTGCAGTGTAGAAAACAAGCAACTTCACAGTGTAATCGGGAGAAGGATTAAACTAAATTATGCGGTTTTAGGCGCAAAACGACGATCTGATTAAGAGGAAAGCCGTAGTGCGGTTCTCCGGCATAAGTTGGGCCATCTGGGATTCTTTAACGTGCGCCTAAATGTAAGCACACGTTTTTCTTTTGTTTTTTTGCATTTTGTTCCATTCGAAATGCAGCCGCCGCGGCCGGGATTGTAATTTGGTAAGACGCAAAAATGAACAATTTGTTTATTTATTACAATTTATTACAACAATCCGCACTCGCCCAAGAGATGCGAAATCACCCGTGTGCTTAGATTTAGTTGCACGTTAAAGGAGCCCAGGCGCTGCATATTTCCGGAGTCCCCGACTACGGCGTGCCTCAAAATAAGATCGTGGTTTTGGCACGTAAAACCCCACAATTGATTTTTTTTTTATTTTAACTCTCTTGAGAGTAATATAGCGCGGGGAGGAGGATGTTGTGTGTTTGTTTTTTTAATATGCGAAGCCAAACACGGGTCCAAAAAAATTTTGCAATAAAATCACAGTGCATAATGACGCGGAGATGATTGAAACACGGTGAGACAAAGCCAATACATCAAAGGGCGAAGAAAAAAAAAAGCAATATAAATCAATAAAAAAAGATTACAGTGAATTTCGGTTCTTAATACATGAAATTAGATTGCAGACTACTGAATTCAGAAAGTAAGTTCCATTAAAAAGTTGTGCGCAAAAAACGAATATATTAGTAAATTGGTTGTAGATTTGATTACCCGAACTTTCAAGCCATGGTAATGTTGTTGAGAGTGCAGCGATAATTTTGGTTTGATGAAAACGCTCGTGGTAAATATTATGACAGAACTTGAGACGAAGGCTTAGGAAAGGCATTTGTAAGATTTTCTTCATCGGTGTGACGCTCCTAAGATGGCAATAATCACTGACGATAAATGTGGCGGCGCGATTTTGCATGCTTTTCAAAGAGCCGATAATGTTTTGCTGATTAGGACCCCAAAACTCGCAGGCGTATTTGAGAATAGGTCTTACATGCGTTCTGTACAGAAACTTTTTCATGCTTGTAGGGCTACCGTGAAAAATACGGGCCAAGAACATGAGAGCTTTACTTGCCTTATTCGTTGTTCTGGTGGTACGCTCGTGACAGGAAACTGTATTAGTGAAATGCATACCAAAGTAACTTATCGCTGTCATGCAGGGAAGGATAATGTTCATTCATTTTCATTCATTCATTTGCATTTTATTGCCACTCTTGCCATATAAATTATCAAAACACTGACTAAACCCATAGCCAGACGCTATGGTTTCAGTCAGCATTTCAGTCAGTGTTTCAGCCAGTGTTGTTAATACAATATGAACTAGGTATATCAGAGGCTATGGGTTCAGTCAGTGTTTCAGTCAGTGTTGTTAATACAATATGAACTAGGTATATCTAACTTTTCTCTTGGGAAACGAATGTAATTGCATTTGGTAATATTCAGAGCGGTACTCTAGGTATCACAGCACGTGGAAGTCATATTCAAATCTCACTGAAAAATTTGTATGTATCTGGCAGTGTTGATTTGGCGGTAAACAACGTAGTCATCGGCATAAGAACAGAACGGAACAGAAGAATAAAAACATGATTAATCCGAACACGGATCCCTGTGGCACACCCAATGAAACACGAGCTAGTGAAGAGCACGAACTGTTCGCCAAAGGGAGTTGTTTACGCCCTGCAAGATAACTGTTAAGCCAACTGACTACATTATCTGAGAGGCCAAGGTGTGCATGGTAAATTGAAATGACTGACCTTGTCGAAAGCCTTGCAGAAGTCTAAGAGCAAACAGTCCACTGGAATGCCTTTGTCAACTGAAGATACTATATCGAAATGGAACTCTACTAATTGCGTGTCGCACGAAAAACCTGCTCGAAACCTATGCTAGTACTGAAGTAACTTTGTCTAGCCACATGTTTTTCTACATTGCTACAAAGAATGTGCTACGACTGCCGATGCAGCTGCTGCGCTTCCTTTGCCTTAACTTTGGGCCTTCCTAATTGACCCACTCGAGCATCTAGATTAGTGATGAGCTCCATGATTTTCGCCAGAGTCCTTTCTATTGTTGCTAACCTTGCGGCCATTCTGACTTTCTTGTGTTCGGGGGGTGCCTCACTCTCTCCCATCTTCTCTGCCTCAGAGGTTTCTAAATCTTCCTCCTTTGTTTCGCTAATGGGAACAGAGTGGGGGGCTTTACGTTTAGGTTTGCCGGCCAAGGGTTTTGGAGCTGTTGTCTCCATCTGACTACAGGGTGTTTCGGACCCTTCTTTAAAGCATTTGAAAGCCTCCCTGAGCTCAGACAGTTCTAGCCTTAATTTCCGATTTTCTGACTCTAATGCCAATATTCGGGGATTTGACTCACGTTCTGGCTGTGCCCTACCATTAGTACTCCTAGACCTTGCCCTTGTCGGTTGTCCTGGTTTCCCAAGGCCTCCGTTCTTGACTCGATCGACCCAGGTTGTTCTTACGGTCGACTGTGAAAGGGACCTCGATCTTGCCCCTGGTCCTCGGGGTTGCAAGTCGACACCAGAACATTCTGCGGAGCTGGGTTGTCCTCTGGATCGAGAATGCCCTCTGGAGTGGGAGGGCCCTCGTAAGCTGGAGCGTCCTCTCGTGCGAGAGCGCAAGTTGGCGTCACTTTCTTGCATGACCCCTTTGCGCTCGCTAGGAATCGTCGCTGTCGTCAATGTCATCGGCCACCTGTGTATAGCGTGCTTGCTGTCGTTGGCGCCTTCGGCACCTTAGTCTCATAATATAAGGCATCTGGAATCTCCGACTACACTCCTGCGAAACCTTTACACGAGCAGCAAAGAGGAATAAATTTCATTACTGCTACTGTGTGTGGATGAGCCCTGTACCACCAGGTGGCTGCAACATGCATACCATTGACATTTGCGCTTCTGCTCAACCCGTGAAACGGCACGGTCAAACGGCCACGCTCTGTCCCCTTGTACTTGCGTTTACCCGAATGCCGGACTCGCGAAACACTATTGCGGTAGTAATCCTCTTCGTAAAGTGACGGCCGCAAACGCGCAACTCCTGGTGCCGATCGGATAGCGGCAATCCGATGCGCTGCAGCCAGTCCGCTCATCTGCTGCCTTGCGGAGGGACACAATTTCGCAGCCTGGCATATTGCCTGTCGCTACGTTTACAGCCCAGAACGCAACAAAGTCGAATCATGGTGCTCGCGAAAGGGCGGACACCGACTCTGACCGCGGAGCTCTCGTCAAGATGGAGGGTGTTGTAACACAAGCAGACGACGCTTGCTGTGTGCCGCAAGGGCTTAAGCGTAGTGACAAATTGTTCTTGTGCATTCTCTTTCTGCTATGTTCCTTTTAGAGAAACAAATTAACTAACATTCCAACTATTACGAACAACATTTGTTCACCATAAAGTAGGAAACATTATTGATGAGGCGCCCTGGGCAGCCAATCGGGTAGCTCGCCCTATTAACGTCATTGGGGTAAATAACGTCAAATGGGTAGGGGCGGCTTGAAATTCAGCCGAGCGATGTGCTGCGATCGGCAGCGATGTACATTTTTAAAACCTTATAATAAATTACACGTTTACGCAGAGCATTTAGATGCGTCAATTAATGATCAGAAGGACCTACTCTAACGATTCGGTACGTTTGTACAATATCGTCAAAAGCGTTTCAGGGTCCCTTTAATTTAGCTAAAGCACGTTGTTGAGCTAGTTGCTTTCAATCCATGATAGAATGTGTAAGCGCGACTGAACAAGGACGTAGAAAGAAGCAGACACACAGCGCTGTCTCCGTGTGTCTTTTTCGTCTACGTCCTCGTTGAGTCAGGCTTACATATTACATCATTGTCAATTTAGATAGTAAGCGAATGTTTACAAGTTTATACAGCCGATAGAACTACTATTTTTACTTGGTACAGGGATCTACGAATATGCTATCTCAATCGGTGTTTCGCCATTCCGGCGGAACTGCGATTTTTTTTTGTCAGACTTGGACAGAGTGAGTACGACGCAAACCTGTCCGGAAGATCGGCAGCCGCAGGCCGGCACGCCCTATTGTAGTGCTTACATTTTTGTAGTAGATTACCTGTTCAACTAAAAATCGAGATTTTTTTGGAGATACTGCCAATTACATGGCCATACATTTTGTATATCTCGTAATTTTTGTTACATATTTTTCTTAGTAGATACAAGCGTGTCTTTACAATCTTAATATCTAACATGCATCTTGTTAATAAAACATTTATGCAGGAAAAGTGCAGTTATTCTGCTTTTTGTTTATGTATTACATAAAATACTGAGTGCAGTAGTTCCTTCAGAATAAAAAATCTGGCGTAACCTACAAAAAATAAAAATAAAATAACCTTTTCCCCCATGGTAGGGAAAGAGTCAACTTCATCAGGACAAATTTGGAGGGGAATATGCCGTATAAAAAAAAATTATGCGGATCCCACGCACTGTTGGAGTCGGTGTAAACGAAGCTTTGTGTGCTGTTTGCTTTGATTGACGATAATTGGCGCTGATGCTAACAGCGAATGTTCAATTTCTTCAGTGTTTACTGCAATACGAGATGGGTGAGTTAATGGTAAACGTTCCGTTGCGTGCACCACTGCTGCCTGTCTGCGTAGCAAACACAAGACATAGCGATACGAGTTTGAGTGAAGCGTTGTTGGGCGTCATTGCTCATAACCTCCGAGAAAGTTGGCATTGCCTCCAACGACACATCGCATAGTGGCAGAAGCGTTAAACTTTAACTGTATTATGGTGCTGTACGTGCCAAAAGGACAATCGAGGTACACAGTAGTGGCCGTCTCCGGATGAACTCCCAGGCTTGTTCAACGTGAACCTAAATCAAGATACCCGGCGTTGTGTTTGTCGAACTAGCGACCTGGAGCCGCAAGAAACCGCGGCGTTGATGGGGCTCGCCTATCGACGCCGAATAATTGTTCGTCTGCACGCGGTGTGTCGCTTGCGCGGTGGAGAAATTCGGATTGTGTGTATTTTTCAGAAATTGCTGAAACATGTCGTACTGTACTTTCAGCTTATTGACTTTGTACGCCTCCATTTTCCTCAAGCGCTCTCCCCCGTGTATGGGAACTCCGAGGGAATTGCGGCTGTCATTTACATGTTTCTTAAAGAAAAACAACACTAGGAACAATCCTTGGAAATGTACGACGTTGGTGTTCTTTTTATGTATTGGTATCCTGACGTAAGCTTGCATTTACACAGAATACATTTTTGCCATTGTAAGCATTCGCTAGGATTTATTAAGTAGCGATTTAAGGCACAAGTAACTCATATGTACACTGGAATTGTAGCCGGCCTACCTATCAATGTCAACGCGTTTCCATATTTTCCCCAAAAAAACCATCATTTTGCCGTGTGGCGATCGTGCGGAAGGCCGCCGTGTGAATGCAAAAGCGAAGCAGGCGTAAACATCCTTTCACTTTGTGGTGGCGCAGGTGCTGGCTGTGAAGATTGAGTTGGCTCGCAGCGGTGGCTTGCCAGCAGGTGGCATCGCTACTCGTGCGAGGACACGGGACCAGGGTTCCTAGAGCAGCATCGCTTCGTGGGAACGCGTGCGGCCGCCGCGCGGAGGTGAGTGACGCGTTGCGCCTCGCGAGGGCGCCAGTGCTCACCGTGGCGGCTCGTGCAGGGACCGGACTGCGCGGGCGTGGCTCCCGAGCGGCGGCGGCCAGGCACGAGACGACGACGCCTGCTATTTTTTAATAATGTTCACTAGTGCTGCCTGTTGGAAGGGGAATCCAACACGCCCGCGTAACGCACAAAGAGCTGCGTTCGAATAAAAATTATTTTGAGAGACTTGCTATCTTGTGTAAATCAACACGTAGACGAAAAAATAATCACATCTGTTGACAGCACGGTGCTACGACGAAAAGCTATATTTATTTAATTTATCTACAATATTCCAAGTCCAGTCGGCCTGTTACAAGAGTGTGGAAAAATACAAAAATATACAGTACAACATATAGGATGCAGGGATAACGGGGGGGGAGGGGCTGCCAACAACCTCTGCATACCCACCGCGCAGACAAGCCCCGCGGTCCGGTTGAAGCTCCAGGAAACAATGGATGACAAAAACGCGTACAGGAGAGTTAATTTCCTTTCCCTTGTCCTCTCGTAGCTTCAACGGTAGTCAAGGAGGGAAGGTGTTGAAGGTCCGAAGTCGGCGCCCCTCGATGATTCGAGTGCACGGTGGTAGCGCGAAGGAAGAGCCGTTGTCCGACGAAGTGACGTTTTATTCAAACGCCAAAGCGTCTGTCCGGGTCCAAGCCCGAAGCTCCGCTCTCCTTCCACACAACGAAACATGACTTTTTAAGCCCTCAATTGTACAAAGGATTCGCAAACCAGCCAATCACGCATGCGAGTTCACATCATTGTAACCAATAGCACAACCACCTTCGTGCCGCACACAGCATTGGTGGAAACAGTGGCACTCTTTAGAACACGCCAGGGGATAGGATTTCTCAAACACACGTGCCACCTCCCTCTCCCCTACGTTGGGCTGCGAGTATCGGCCCCTGATGTCTTCCCTCTTTTCACCTGCAAACGGCCGCCATGCTAGCTGCCGAGAATGTTCCGTGAAATCGCGGATTATTAACTGCATATCCGCCGCACAGCGGGCTACCCTGCCAGTGCTGAGAAATCTGTCTTCCGTGCAGCTGTGTGGCGGTTCGCTTGAAATACAAACACCATAATTGGGACGCGATGGCAATCGCACACAAAAGCATTCCTCGGCCGTAGCCGGCTAAGTGGTAAAGCTACCGCCATTTTCACGGGAATCCTTAGCAGGCGCACGCGGATGCCAAACATCAAACCGGCTGGGCAGCGTCGCGTCGCCCAATTTCCGTGACCGAGACGGTCGACGGGACATTTGGGGAGCGCACGGGCATTAGCGGTGGCGGTGACCTCAAGCACCCCCCCCCACGCTCGTCTCCCCGAACGCTCCCCTTCGGCTCGGGCCTTCTAGCCTTTTGTTCCGAGCGGGGGTGCAGTTCTAGTGCCTTTTCTACGGTGCAGCTACTAATCCGCTTTCTCTTCACGCGTGAGTGTTGCCCGCGTCCCCTCTTCGCGGAAACCATATGCGTGCCTCATTTCCGGTTATTGGCCGATACAGCAGGTGTGGGCTCGTCCTACGCTTTGCTGTAGTCGCCTAAACTGGGCCACAAAATAACAGCGAGGTCAAGTCCCTAATCTCAAACTGACTAGGAGGAAAACATTTGATAAGCTTGCAACTAAAACTTCCATCAGACCTGCTCGATATACTTTACATCAGTGACGGATTCCTCGAAGAGAATACGCTAGGCAAAAAGAGGCTTCCGACTTACCCACCGAGGTACGGGCGGGGTCTGGCACGGCCAAAACATGGATGGCTAACCACGTGCGGGAAGACGGCGCCTTGACCGCTGGCTGAAAACCCAAGAAGCTCCGCCACAGAACACCTATATGAACTTAGAGAAGGGAAACGGTACCTTCCACAGTGCAACGGAAATAAGAATAGCGGTGGCGTTGCGAAATAAAGTGTGCGACCGAGAGATGCCGCTGGCAAACTCAAAACTAATATCATCATCATTACGTAGTGAGCAATATGGCCGCTGCCGTAGCGGCTGGTGTGGCTCGTTGCGCTGCTCGCTCGCTAGTTTTCGGCATTTCGTTACCGCTTTAGGGGCGGTGTTCGTGTGCACGGTACTCTAAGATGACTACAGACATATCTATTAGATCGCCAGGTGACCGAGAGGCCACAACGGGCAAAAAAATAAAACATGTCAGACAAGTAAGCTTACATTGTTACTGTCAATCGTGAATGACGCAGTAAATGCCCACAATTTTCGTACAGGTAAGATAGAGCTAATGCTGTCGGTCGCTGAGTTTACAACATACAGAAACAAAGATAGTAATCTATTTAATGGAATTGAAAGCTGAAATCGAGCGAAGTTTTCTCATCGTGTTTGGTCTGCCATAAAAGTAAGGAGAACGAAGATTCAGAAAACGATAATCGTGCTGGGCTACGCTCGTATTGCGTACAGTCCTGTTTGGCGTGTTTCATACTATACATATACTCCTTGCCTTCGACAATTTCACCTAGATTAAAAAAAGAAACATAAGTGCTCGGCAAAGATGTATTGTCAGCAAGATAAGCTTGAGCTGCAATGTTGCATTGTTTTCATTGCACATTGGCGATAGGCACCAAGTGCAGAGAAAGAAAGCGTTATGCTAAATTTTACATCGCATATTGCCTGTTCTTGATATTTCTTTTGCACATTTATTATTCAGGTGCAGCAGTAAAGCCTTTTGCACAAATGAAATACTCGTAGGAAGGCGAGAAATGTTATTTACACAACAGTGCTTACATGGACCTCTGCAAATATTGTGTATAAAAAAAGGCGCTAAATAAACATATAAGTATTCCCAAATAATGCTCACGCATTCTCCGAAAATGTAATTTGCGGTTTCGTGTTAAAATTAATATCTCGGCTTGTGTGCTTAAAAAATGCAAAATGGTTACAAGGAGATGAAGCCCTCAGTTGAGTAACAGAGGTGAGCAAGGGAAGCCTGAGACTGTAGCCAAGGTTTCAACAATCAAATGCATTTCTGAGGGCTGTGAAGATACATGTTCCCACACTGAGGCTTCCCTTGCTCGTCCACTGTTGATTGTCTTAATGTTAAGTCAAACTTCGAGTATATTTTAAAAACTCTTTGTCAGTACACTGTCCTCAGGTATGTCATCGGCTGTTTGAAGAGAAAGAAAAATTGTTTTTATTGGTTTGTCATGATTGAGAAGTGTGGAGTAGGCCGCTAGGGTAAAGTTGCCTTTTGTAATCATCATCATCATCATCATCATCATCAGGCTGGTTACGCCCACTGCAGGGCAAAGGCCTCTCCCATACTTCTCCAACTACCCCGGTCATGCAGCAATTGTCGCCATGTCGTCACTGCGAGCTTCTTAATCTCATCCGCCCACCTAGCTTTCTGCCGCCCCCTGCTACGCTTCCCTTCCCTCGGAATCCAGTCTGTAACCCTTAATGACCATCGGTTATCTTCCCTCCTCATTACATGTCCTGCCCATGCCCATTTTTTTCTTGATTTCTTCTAAGATGTCATTAACTCGCGTTTGTTCCCTCGCCAAATCTGCTCTTTTCTTATCCCTTAACGTTACACCTATCATTCTTCTTTCCATAGCACGTTGCGTCGTCCTCAATTTAAGTAGAACTCATTTCTTAATCCTCCAGGTTTCTGCCTCGTACGTGAGTACTGGTAAGACACAGCTGTTATAAACTTTTCTCTTGAGGGATAATGGCAACCTGCTGTTCATGATCTGAAAATGCCTGTGAAACGCCCCCAGCCCATTCTTATTCGTCTGATTATTTCAGTCTCATGATCCGGATCTGCGGTCACTACCTGTCCGAAGTAAACGTATTCCCTTACCACTTCCAGTGCCTCGCTACCTATCGTAAACTGCTGTTCTCTTCCGAGACTGTTAAATATTACTTTAGTTTTCTGCAGATTAATTTTTAGACCTACCCTTCTCCTTTGCCTCCCCAGGTCAGTGAGTATGCATTGCAATCGGTCCCCTGAGTTACTAAGCACGGCAATATCATCAGCGAATCGCATGTTACTAAGGTATTCTCCATTAACTTTTATCCCCAATTCTTCCAAATCCAGGTCTCTGAATAACTCTTGTAAACACGCTGTGAATAGCATTGGAGAGATCCTATCTCCCTGCCTGACGCCTTTCTCTATTGGGATTTTGTTGCTTTCTTTATGGAGGACTACGGTGGCTGTGGAGCCGCTACAGATATCTTTCTATATATTTACATACGGCTCGTCTACACCCTGATTCCGTAATGCCTCCATGACTGCTGAGGTTTCGACTGAATCAAACGCCTTCTTGTAATCAATGAAAGCTACATATAAAGGTTGGTTATATTCCGCACATATCTCTATGACCTGATTGATAGTGTGAATATGGTCTATTGTTGAGTAGCCTTTACGGAATCATGCCTGGTTCTTTGGTTGACTGAAGTCTAATGTGCTCCTGATTCTATTTGTGATTATCTTAGTAAATACTTTGTAGACAACGGACAGTAAGCTGATCGGCCTATAATTTTTAAAGTCCTTGGCGTCCCCTTTCTTATGCATTAGGATTATGTTAGCGTTCTTCCAAGATTCCGGTACGCTCAAAGTCATGAGGCATTGCGTATAGAGGGTGGCCAGTTTTTCTAGAACAATCTGCCCGCCATCGTTCAACAAATCTGCTGTTACCTGATCCTCCCCAGCTGCCTTCCCCCTTTGCATAGCTCCCAAGGCCTTCTTTACTTATTCCGGCGTTACTTGTGGGATTTCAAATTCATCTAGACTATTCTCTCTTCCATTATTGTCGTGGGTGCCACTGGTACTTTACAAATCTCTATAGAACTCCTCAGTCACTTTTCTAGCCTTTTCTAGCCTTTTCTAGCCATCTCTTAGCCGTCTCTAGCCGCGTCTGAGCGCGTACGGCGTCAGGCGCGGCGGCTGCTTCGCGTGTCGACGCGCACGGCGTGGAGACCTTGTACTGCTAGGTTTTTTGCGCCTGGGCTGGAAGCTGCCGCCCGCTTCACCCGCCCGACGCGCCTCACGTGACAAGGGCGAACCAACGTGATTTCCGGAAATATTTTTCGCACGACGTGCAGGCAAGCCCGGGCATGCTGCTTGCGTTGTGATCGGAGTTCTGCGAGGGTTTTGTTATTTTATGACGGCAGCCGCTGAAGTCTTCAGCCGTAACGGCTGCCGAAAGTGCAACGGCAGCCTGGCACGCTACCAGGTAGTTGATCTTGGTTCCATATAAAGCTGATTTGCAGCTCTGAAAGCTGGTTTGAAAACAACCCGTCTCCTCCAGCTGAGCGCTTTCAGACGGGCCGGCTACACCAAGGCAACGCCGGTTGTAAGTCACCCGTAAGTCACCTGTAAATAAGACACAGTGGAGCCCTTGGAGCGACCCCATCTGCCGAATGTGACTGCACTTGCACGGGCGCCTACCATTGGAGGAAAATGACGACACGTGAGCGGGCTCGACGATTGGCCGAAAATGACGTGACCCCGAAAGACCAAAGGGGTTAAAAGCTAGAGACAGGGAGAAGAGACATGCATTCCTTCATTCATTCATTTTTTCGTTCTTCTTGCCACGGGCCGCAGTTTCTGATTTACTCAACGGTAAGATCCAATAAGGGCTAGCCTAGTTAATGATTTCATGCGAACTGTACATGAGCCTTTTGTAGTTAATGAATGAAAAATAATGGATATATCAAGATCTAATTTTAATCCTAGCACTTGCCATCTTAACAACGTTCCCTTAGATTTCTTCATGTCCTATAGATATATTGGTGTACACATTACTAATAACTTAATTTCGACCAATACAGTACATCATTACCAATGCTATTCGCATGCTTGGGTACTTACGTCGCAACTTTTCCAAAGCACTGTCTACTTGAAAACTACACCTTTACAAGACTCTAACACGCTCGAAACTTGAATATGCATCTGCAATATGAGATCCCAGTCACGTTAATCTTATTACTTTAATTTAACTAGTACAAAATAACTCTGTTCGTTTCATTCTTTCAAAATATATCCGTACCGCTAGTATAACCTCATTAAAACTAACCTGCACTGATTACCCTAGCTAACCGCCGTAGTCGCCTGTGTTTCGCTATTTCATAAAATTTTCAATCATACCACAATTCACGACGACTTCATACGGCGGCCTCAAGTACATGCCAAACCGCATTGATCATCGCAGCAAGGTAGGAATGAATTCTTATTACACGAAATCTTTCTTTCAATCTTTCATCCCCCTTACATCTCAGGAATTGAACCACCTTCCCTGAAGTATCGTAGCCATCATCGATAACAAACTTTTTTTTGCAAAACATTAGCTAACACTGCATAATCAGGAGAATCATTACGTTACCAGAACTCACTCCCCTCTTTAATGGCATACGCCCCTGAGGGTACTCTAAATAAAAATAGAATAATAAAGTGAAGATTGACTGCGAGAGTTTCTGTCAATATGAAGCGTGATTTCCTGAAAATGGCACTGAGCAGTTTTGAAGGTTTTAAAATTCTTTGCAATTTCGTGTAACAAATTCACGCTATGAGGGAGCATGTGATAATTGGTGGTAATGCCCATCAATCTGATTTCCAAATAGCAGTTGACAGAGTTTGTGCATTAGCAAGTAGGAGCCTGCTACATTGTTGCTATTCTAGTCGTCATGGTTATAATGAGATGGAAAGAAGCAAGTCAGGACTCAACATCTCACTTCTCCGAATGTCATAGAACGCCCTTAAAAGCAAGAAAGCTTGTATGTCAAATTTTAGTATTCCCGCTCGGTATGATACAAAACTGTAGACTGTTGATTTCCTGAGAGGGCTCGCAGCCATCTACCTGGTAAACTTTGCAAACATATCACGGTAAGGCACGTAGTTCAGGAGGATGTGTTGTCATTCTGGTGACCGTTGAGCTCCTTATGGCTTGGCGTGGGCAGCTTGCAAACCAATAAGCTCCCTTTTGTCCTTCTTCCTGAAAAGAGAAATCATGAAGTCATGACAAACATGCAAGCAAAACATGATGAAACAAAAAATAGTCGAATAAATGAACAAATCACAGTTCTTGTTGAAGGGTTCAGAAACATACCTTGCGAGGATTCAGGCTCTGTGGTGACACATTCACTGTTGACATTGTACGTCAAGAGACAATAGAGACCAAAGGGGTGAACAAATATGAGCAGCGTCTTCGAGGCTGGAGACAGCACAAGAGCCTTTATAACTATGGTGGAAGCGTGCCTAAGTTTGCGATTCATGTACGACTAAGAACAGTGCCATGACAGAAAAGCACACACACACACACAACACTGTTTTGACTGCGCATTTCTTACAATGGTGTCCTTGCTTTTTTTTTTGCCAATTATTTTGCCAGATACTACGTAATAAAAACAGTAATTTTATTATGTATCCAATGCAATAAATCCAACTGTATCACCGGAAGTACATTTGCACTAATGTGCAGTGAATTTATCGCAGTGTACCATTCATGCAGACACAGCCAAAACTATTTATTTTTTATTCTGTACTCAGTGTTAGGAATTTTAGCAACGTGGCAAAATAACAAGAGCCCTGTTTGAGTTGAATGAAAAGAGCAAGGCGCAATAGACCAGGACAGAAGAAGAACACAAACGACAGGACCGGCGCCGGTCCTGTCGTTTGTGTTCTTCTCCTGTCCTCGTCTATTGCGCCTTCCTCTTTTCATTGAAGCATGAACCAACTAGCCCAAGGAAGAGTTTTACTTCTTTGAATTGCCTTTGACGAGCAATACCTTTATCATTATTTCCCACTTTGAAGAAAAAATGACTTCAGGAATCTGTTTATCCGCCTCGAACGCGAAGAAATTCAAAGTTGAAAATGCGAAGCAGCGTTTTTCACTCACTGGAGCACACACCTAGAGGCTGCAAGGTTAATCCGCTTTCGTGGGTAGTATCCGAAGAGACTGCACTCGGTTCCAGCGACGAGTTTTCACGGTAGCTAGGAAATTTTTTTTTTTTTTTCAAGCAACATGTCATCACGCGGCGAGACGCGGCAGATCACGGAATCCGTGAATGAAGCCATCGTGCCGGTGAAACACCGCAGCTGATAAAATTCGCCGTCTTTAACCACGTTCGCCTGGTAGCGGCTATCGAATTTTGGACGCACATACTGGCTGATGTATTATTATCTCATAATTGGTAACTGACCTCCACGAAGCCATTCATGGTGGAATAAAAATAGATGCTATATTTATTGATTTTGCAAAAGCATATGACAAAGTTCCGCACATCCGCTTATTAATGAAGCTAACGAATGTTAACATAAGCAGTAGGATTGTGAATTGGATAGCTAATTTTTTAACCAACCGAAGTCAATCAGTGTACGTGAACGGGTACCCATCTTCAGTTTCGCATGTAAAATCCGGTGTACCACAAGGTTCGGTCCTGGGTCCAATATTGTTTCTGATCTATATTAACGACATAGGATACACTTTATTTTCTACTATCAGGTTATTCGCAGACGACTGTATCATCTACAGAGGAATTAGGAACGGCGAAGACGAGAACTCATTACAGGTAGACCTCGACAAACTCGCATTTTGGTGTGGCCAGTGGCAAATGGAAATTAACATTTCTAAAACTAAGGGCATGACGTTCACGATAGCACATAACCCGGAATTGAGCTACTACACCATTCAGGGAATCCCTGTTGAGAAAGCATCCACAATTCAATATCTCGGAGTTCATTCATCCTCTGCTTTATCTTGGAACGAGCACATTAATACCATAACCAGTAAGGCATCCAAAACACTCGGCTTCATTAAGCGTAACTTAGACTTGGCGAACTCTGCTACTGAGTTATGATCACGCTTGTTAGTTCAAAGGTAAAGTACGCATCCATTATTTGGAATCCGCATCAAACTTATCAGATCAATCAACTCGAAGCAATACAAAATAAAGCAGCAAGATATATCACGAGGAAATACTCGCGAAAATAGAGTGTTACGGATATCAAGGAATCACTTTCATTGCCCTCTCTTCAAAACCGCCGAATAATAGCATTGTTATCAAATTTTCACGCGCTTTATCATAGCAGATCCCTGCTCCGCGAATCTCACATTAGTGCAGCTCATAGTATTTTTCAGCGTTTTGATCACCCATTTAAAGTGCAACTCTCTTTTGCTCGCACTATTCTGTATCGTGATTCACCATTACTTTTGGCAATATATCATGGGAATAAACTACCGAGGGACATTCTATCTGCCATTAAACATGATGTTTTTGTTACCAAGTTGATCATTTACCTTAATGTGGGATTATTTCTGTGTTGAGTGGTTACTTGCGTATGTTATTCTTTCTCTACATTATTATGTCACTGTATCTTACCAATGTTCATTTTTACACGCTTGTAATTGTAACCGGCTCCCCCTCCCCTATGTAATGCCCGAATGGGCCTTTAGGATATATGAATAAAATAAATAAATAAATAATTAAAATGAACCTGCGTGATGCTGCTCAAAGGAAAAGACCACCCCGTTCGCAAATGTAAACGCCGTACAATTTGAATCGATAAACGGCACAAACTGCAATCGATACCAGTGCGCTGCTGCTTATCACACGTGACTGACTTCTCAAAACCTCGATTCAAGTCATAAAGCGCAGACTTTAATAACGTAAGTACAATAAAAACAATTGGCTGCCTATTTTGCGAAAAATTACACGTTAACTGTATTTGTCGGTTTTATATGTACATTTATAGATTAAATATTTAGCCGTGTTGAGCGCCCCTAGCAGAAAAAATACAAATTAAAGTATGCGACCAAATTACAGTAGCTTCACTTGCGCGCTTCATGCTGGAACGCGCCGTGGTTGATTTTTCGCCCTCTGTGGCGGTCGCTGGAACTGGAGAGTGTGCGCCTGGGGCCGAATCTTATAACGGTTCGGAAGGGAACCGGTTCACTTGGCCTCAACTGATTGGTCAAAATTTTGCTTTTGTCAGGGGCCGTCAGAGACAGTGGGGCGGCACCGCAAATGACGAACACGTCACGCATCTGTCAATCATTTCCAAAGCGAACCCGTCTTTGGCTAAGAGCGGAACTGGCGAAGGGGTAGTCCGCTTTGGGTTCCGTTGCTGTGGCTTAGCTGTTGGCTTGCGACCCTGGAGGCGCGCGCCGGTCGCGCGACCCCGGAGACACGCGGGCGTCGCGCGCGCGTGCGTTGCTCTTTCGGTGTCGACCACGGCTGGAAGTGCGATACGCTTTTGAAGAAATGACGGATAATGAGTTGCATCGCCCCTGCCGGCTTTCTAAGTAGACCCTTTGCAGGCTACGGTATCAATTGGAGGAGAATGGGTTGCAAGCGTACCAGTGGCCATTCCACGCAGAGGAAGCAATTGCAAGCTGCGGTTCATCGCCACCGGCCTGCAGCTCCCAGAGGTCGGTCGGAAGCGAAGCATTCATCGGAATGGCCTAGATCTCTGCTGCGGAGGCTGTCCACGAAGTTGCTCCTCCAATTACTGTGTTCGTCGGTTGAAGGTCTGTGTCAACTTTCTCGTGGCCTCCTCTTCAAAGCCAATGCCACGGAGATATTTTCATGGTGAGATCAAATTCCCAGAGCTTTCGCCAGCGTGAATAGCTCAGAAGGGTTCAACCTAGGCTGGTCCAGCGCTTCTTTCGTTCGGCTGGTAAAACTTTACAGTAAGGAGGCGAAGATATTGTGGAGATCTCTTATTTGGCTACCCTTTTTTTCGGGAGAGCCGCACCTTTTCCTCACTTTGACGTCACAGCGCGCACCGTCAGCACCACACTCCTCGATTTTACTTCGCGCACGCAATGCAGGGCCCATATATCGTAACGTTCGATTTCAAGTTACATTGCTTCTATCACGCGACTCGCCGTGGGGCAGATCGCAGGGATAGCGGCAGCGCGGCGTCGAGCGAGTCATGTCCGAGCCGATGACGAAGGGCGAAAAAAAAGGAAAATTGATATAGTCGGTTAGTAAAGGTGACGCTAAGAACCATGCAGTTTACTTTTTTGTTGCGCTCGCTACTTAGGAAGTGTTGGCAGTGCATTCCTAGCCGTTGCGTGCACCGTGCAAGCTCCTGGTAGCAGACGACATAGCGCTGCGCTCTGCCAACTCATTTACGCTTGCAATACCGTCTGTCGGCAGAAAATGAAAAGGAATGACATTAATAAATTACTTCTGCATACCGTAAACGCCAGTCACCACACGTTTATACTTTAGAACTAGTCGTATAATATTTACTTTATATTTTACATTTATTTAGCAAGCAGAAACGGTCTGCAGTTCCTCGATTAGCTCGTCATATGACTCCCTACACTTCTGAGGTACCTCTCATCTATTGATCACGTCCCCCCTTCTTCCACCACCGGCTTGGGAGTGGTACATTTAGTGACTTAAGCGGCCAAGTCAACGGTTAGTTTTCCGAACCGTTATAAGATTCCGCCCCTGGCTCCGCAGTGTCGCAGGGATCTAGCGCACCTAGTGGCTCAGACAGCGCTTCCGATTCCCGCGTGAGGAAGGAAGCTTCCCCTCTGCGCACACCTGGTGGAGTTTGCGTCGGACGCGACATTTGACGCGCGTGCAATGGTCACGGGCGACGAGGATTCCCACAACAGTGCAACACAAGATATGATGCACAAAGCTCAGACAATACTTATGTAAAAAAACTGAGGACACCCAAGCACTTCTTGTAAGTTGCGAATGCGACGGTCCTTGGAGCATGCGCAGCGCGTAATGTACCATAGCGCTACTTGCTCCCCGAGCCACCAAGCAGCCTTCGGTGCAAACGCCGCATGCCGCCACCGACGTCCTGCGCGACAAGAGACCGAGGAAGCAGCAGCGGCCACCAAGGCCCGAGCCAGCAAGCAGCAGCAACCTGCGGTGGTGGCTCGGGCACCGCGCACCGGATTTCGAGAGTTGCGGCGATGCCCTCTCAGGCAACACCTGGCGGGCTATTGTGACAGGATGCGTCCCCTTTCGCCCGCTCTGTTCCGTGACGTGGCGTCGTAGCCAATGGTACTTTAGGTGTCGTTTTGCTGCTACTAACTACAGATGGCGGCTTTGTTGCTCAATGGACGCTTTGACGCTTTCGCATCAAAAATTGTTTAGATCCCACGCAGAGAAGAAGCCATGAAGTGCGGATGCACGTCGCGTCAGCTCCGCACTTTCTTATGATTGTCGGCGGAATATCGCATTTTGTGAAGCACTCCATTGATAATCAATAGAAAAAGTGCCAAGGACCCCAAGGATACGATTCTCTACGAGGTGGACCCGTTGTTCGGCCGTCAATCGTTCTTTCCTCTCACTACGCGTGGCGGAAGATGTACGCCTAACGCGAACCCCTCTACACCTCGAACGTCTCCGCCGCAGCGGTGGCTGAGAGAGCTCGGCCTAGCGCGCCGAAGGAGATATCGAGGCCCTGCTCCATGATGGAAGTCGTGAGGGTGGAAGTCGAAGAAATGCAACCGGAGGAGTTCGGAAAAGAATGAGGTTGGTATGAAGTTAGAAGAGGCGCAAAGAAGTTAGAAGAGGCGCAGTGGTGGGGCCGGATTGGTGGGACGCAAGCAGCAGGGAAGAACCTCAGTCGGGGAAGCAAGAAATAGAAACAAATGGAGCAACGAGCGCAAGGTGCGCCAAATCGGCAAAGAAAGTTGGCTGCCTAACCTGCCAAAAGAAGACTACAGAGTTATCGTGCGTCTACGTGGCCGACTTAACGTATCGCACTACAAGCTGGGTCGCATTAATTGCTGCCTGCGCAACGCTGCCGGGGGAGGCAGAGAGACAGCGGACGAAGACAGCATATGCGTAAACAGCAAGCAAGATATAATGGTGCTCAGCACGCCTTCCGAGGATCGGGCCAGGAAATATGGGGCTATCAATAAGCTCCGCCTTGGAGAACAAGAATTTGAAGCAAGTGCTTACAGAGCAGCTGCTGATAACACATCCAAGGGTCTCAGCAAAGGAATATCCAAGGAGCAGAATCCGGAGGACATAGTGACCAGTCTGGTCACGCCACCAATCCTGGAGTCTTGCACGTCAAGAGTATCGGTAATACAGACAACGTGATTGTTTTATTTGAAGGTTTTCACGTCCCAAGATATGTGAGACACGGAGCGATGCTTATCCAGTTTTCCTTGTATAAAAAGCACATCGACATATGCTATGAATGTGTAAGAACAGGGCACAGGGCTGGCGTACGTGTACCCCAACCCTGAAGACAAGATTTGCCAGGGGTGTGAGTGCAAGAATCCACAGCAGGATCACAACTGCGAAGCGGAGTGGCAACTTTGCTGCAAAGTCCACCTCACGGGAGACAACGAGTGCAAGGCAAGATACAAGATACCGTACCTGGTCAAGAGACGCCGCTAGGAGCGATGGAGGAGAGATGAAGCAGAGGGCAAAGATGAAGAGTACTACTACCGCAAGTGCAAAGAACCCAGAGGGAGCAACAACAATAACCATAAGACTGTAGCGAGCAAGCAGCTTTAACCGACAAAGAAGAAACAAGCAGGAAAAACTATGGAAGAGACCGCTCCGGTTCCTTCCCGAGACTGCCCGGGGAAGCCGGTCGCGCAGACTCCAGGTCCAGGGCCAGATCATGGACGAGATCAAGGTCGAGGTCCGGTTCGAGAACTAATCGCGGGGGAGATGGGGGCAAAGCACAGGTGAGCTGGGCAAGCGCGGTGTCCGGAACTGCTACCCAATCGCCTAAATTAAGGGGTCCGCCCTAGAACAGGAAATGACACAGATTAGAAACATGCTAGAACAAATCACCCGAGAAAATGCAACGCTTAAAGATGAGATCAAGCAGCTTAGGGCAGAAAACACGAAGCTTCAGCAACAAAGAAAGAATGGTCACACACCCTCCTCCAGGATGATGTCGACGCCTAGTCGAGCTCCAACACCCGTTCCCACACAAGCAAACGAGGAAGCACCACCACACAAAAGGAGGGCGCAGGAAACGGTTGAGTTAAAGAGCAATCAGCGAGTTTATGGGAACGTTTAAGGGAATGTTCGATGGGTTACAGAACAAATCACAAACATGTATGAAGAGATTAAACAACGATTCGATTGGAATAGAGTAGCGGCACTAGAAAGCACACCAAAGAATATTAGGCTGGCAGGCGCGGCACCGGTTAAAAGCAAACCGTATAGCAGACCGAATGCGGTGCAAAATAGCAAGGCCACCGGGGAAGAACAGATAAATCAACATGGCGCCGCATAATCAATACACGATTTGGCATTGGAACTGCCGCCGGTGTAGTCGAAAGCGAGGAAACTTGCAGCAGTTCGTAACAACTAAGGAGACGCCAGATGTGATTGCCCTGCAGGAGACCGGGGGCATGGCAAAATCATTGGCGTATAAATCTTCCAGTGCTTCCGGCGAGAAGGCAACCGTCAAAATGCTGATACACAGGAACCTCTCGGCTGTCGAGCACGATACCGGTATGCGCGGCATCGACCACGTCCTGATTGAAATAGTCTTCTCCCGTAAAGAGGAGGGAAGTCTATTTATTCTTAACATATACAATCCACCCCGACACAAGCCTAAATTCGGCCCACTCTCCTGCAAAGCGCTGAGCGTAGCGGACAAGCAGGCGCTAGTCGTGGTCGGCGATTTTAACGCGCCACCCACGGCTTGGGGATACAGCACAGAGAACATTAAGGGCCGAAGCCTATGGGCAGACGCTCAGCACGAAGGCCTAACGCTCACAACTGACCCTCAGGCACCAAACACTATAGGAAACAGCGTAAACGACACGACACCAGATCTCACAATTACGAAGAATGTAGCAGATTCTGTAGTGAATGTAGTGGGCTGTAGTGGGCTGTAGGGGATGCAGGGGATGTAGATGTAGTGGGCTCGGTGGCTGTGCCACAACATGGTTGCATAATCCACTTGTCTTCGCCATGCAGGTGTACTCGCCCTCGATCATCTGCGTCATGCTCCCTGCTGTCTTTTGCGCTACCTGGGCGACCGCGATCGAGCGTGCGCCGTTGCGCGGCGCGGCTGACGCAAGGACATTGTGCGTAGCAACTCCCAACCTGCCGACTCAAGTCAACTTGACACTCATCGCAGACTGGGAGGCCCCATCGTCAGCAACAACACTCACCGTGCCAACTATAAAGGAGCAGCGACCGTCCACCGCACCCTGTGGGCTCGGTGGCTGTGCCACAACACGGTTGCATAATCCACTTATCTTCGCCATGCTGGTGTACTCGCCCTCGATCATCTGCGTCATGCTCCCTGCTGTCTTGCGCTTCCTGGGCGACCGCGATTTAGCGTGCGCCGTTGCGCGGTGCGGCTGACGGAAGGACATTGTGCGTTGCAACTCCCAACCTGCCGACTCAAGTCAACTTGACACTCATCGCAGACTGGGAGGCCCCATCGTCAGCAACAACACTCACCGTGCCAACTATAAAGGAGCAGCGACCGTCCACCGCACCCTGTGGGCTCGGTGGCTGTGCCACAACACGGTTGCATAATCCACTTATCTTCGCCATGCTGGTGTACTCGCCCTCGATCATCTGCGTCATGCTCCCTGCTGTCTTGCGCTTCCTGGGCGACCGCGATTTAGCGTGCGCCGTTGCGCGGTGCGGCTGACGGAAGGACATTGTGCGTTGCAACTCCCAACCTGCCGACTCAAGTCAACTTGACACTCATCGCAGACTGGGAGGCCCCATCGTCAGCAACAACACTCACCGTGCCAACTATAAAGGAGCAGCGACCGTCCACCGCAACCTGTGGGCTCGGTGGCTGTGCCACAACACGGTTGCATAATCCACTTATCTTCGCCATGCTGGTGTACTCGCCCTCGATCATCTGCGTCATGCTCCCTGCTGTCTTGCGCTTCCTGGGCGACCGCGATTTAGCGTGCGCCGTTGCGCGGTGCGGCTGACGGAAGGACATTGTGCGTTGCAACTCCCAACCTGCCGACTCAAGTCAACTTGACACTCATCGCAGACTGGGAGGCCCCATCGTCAGCAACAACACTCACCGTGCCAACTATAAAGGAGCAGCGACCGTCCACCGCAACCTGTGGGCTCGGTGGCTGTGCCACAACACGGTTGCATAATCCACTTATCTTCGCCATGCTGGTGTACTCGCCCTCGATCATCTGCGTCATGCTCCCTGCTGTCTTGCGCTTCCTGGGCGACCGCGATTTAGCGTGCGCCGTTGCGCGGTGCGGCTGACGGAAGGACATTGTGCGTTGCAACTCCCAACCTGCCGACTCAAGTCAACTTGACACTCATCGCAGACTGGGAGGCCCCATCGTCAGCAACAACACTCACCGTGCCAACTATAAAGGAGCAGCGACCGTCCACCGCAACCTGTGGGCTCGGTGGCTGTGCCACAACACGGTTGCATAATCCATTTGTCTTGGCCATGCAGGTTGGTAACCATCGAACTCTATTCACAAAAAAAAACACCACCAACTACTTTTTGGTACAGCTTCCGAGCCCGCAGTGTTGCCTTGCTACCTGTATCGAGTGCTTTCATGTTGTTCGGCCCCTATTACTGATGTGCGGTGACATTGAGAGCAACCCCGGCCCCGACAAGCTAGACGTAATCCTTGGCGAACCAAAAAAGATGTCTACTGGCCAGACAGAATTGGTTAAGGAAGTGCAAGAGCTTAAGTTCCAACTTCTGTCAATGGACCAGAAAATGACTAATCTAACTACGCGTCTCAGCGCCTTAGAAATTCACTGCGGAAGTCTATCTACACTCCGCAGTGATCTGGAGGGGATTCAGGCCACTTCGGCTGCAACGTCTCGTTTAGTTGGTGTGCTGGAAGCTCGTCTAGATGACGCAGAGAATCGCTCTCGGCGTAATAACCTACTTTTCTATGGTTTACCCGATACCAACCCCACTGAAACGTATTCGCTTACAGAAGACTTGGTTATTCGCCACTGCTCTGACCACCTGGACACCCAGTTGAGCCCTAACGATATTGAACGCGCCCATCGCCTCGGACGACACTCTAAGGACAGGAAACGCCCAATTATCGTTAAGTTTACATTCTTTAAAACTAAAGAATCAATTCTATCTAAAGGTTCAAAATTCAAAGGTACAGACTACAGCGTAGGTGAAGACTTTTCGCGCCGCGTTCAAAACTGCCGGAAACATCTTGTCGCTTTTGCCAGGGCGAAGTCCGTGCCTTTTTCCCTGAGATTTAAAACTTTGCATATTCGCCCCGAACGTTACGTTTTTGATGAACTTTCAGAATCTGTAAAAGAAATATCTTAACAATCAACTCATCCTTGCCGGTCATCGCGCTATCCCCCACCTACGCCATGTGCCAACGTTTCACTATCAGTAATCTTTACTAACATTCGCAGCTTCCTGCCGAAACGCGATATCGTATCGAACCTTGTAACTTCGTCAGGCAGCAATCTACTTATATTAACCGAAACGTGGCTGAACAACGATATCACTGACTCAGAAATTCTGTTTGACCTGCCGAACTTTAATCTTTTTCGCGCTGATCGCAATTATTCTCGTGGGGGAGGAGTCCTAATTGCAGCTAGCGAACAATTGTCTTGTTCTGCCATTAATGTCGCGTCAGACTTAGGAATGTCGTGGATTATGTGCCGCGCTTCGCCTCTGACGTTATTAATTGGTGTGTGTTATAGGCCACCTCGCAAAAGTCCCGACTTTCCCCGCAAGCTTCACAATGTTCTAAATAAACTAGTATCAAAGCACCCTAAAGCACACATCCTACTATTCGGAGACTTCAATTACCCCAATATCGACTGGAGTAACCAACCTCAGCCCATAGTTAGTCAAGAAGAGCCGAATGACTTCATTGACGTTTGCCTTAATTTTAACTTGACCCAAGTTGTATCCGAACCGACACGCGTCGCAGGGGAAGCAGCGAACACTCTGGATCTCATACTGACCACTCGTCCAGACAGTCTTAATTTCATTACAGGCCTCCGAGAAATCAGCGACCATAAAGTAATCCATGCCAACTTTAACTTCTCACCAGAATTAAAACAAACTTCCCAGAAAACTATTAGGCTCTACGATAAGGGAAACTACGAAGCAATCAACTCTGAAATAACGAACTTCTGTCGGTCTTTGAAACGTCCTATCTTTCCAGAAGTGTAAATGAGAACTGCACCCTTTTCAAACATAAGATTATCGAACTAACAAATAAATACATTCCGTCATGCAGTTTACGAAAGAGTAATCAGAAACCCTGGTTCACAAAGACACTGAAAAGGCTCGAAAACAAGAACAAACGCGCATTTCGTACAGCTAAACACCACGCAAACCCCCACGCATGGGAAAAATATTATGAAGCTGAGAACGCATACTTGGCCGAGATTGGAAGTGCTAAGCGCTCATTTTACGAAGTAGTACTAACAAAAATGATAGTTGATAACCCCAAGAAATTCTGGAAGGTGATAAACCCGAAGGAAGCGCGCGCTATCACCCTCACTAACAATGCTGGTGAAATCATGGCTGATGCCGACTGTGCAGACATCTTTAACACTGCATTTTCATCTGTTTTTACCGACGAATCCGAAGCACCATGTTTTACATTACCACTTATTATTACTACAGCCATGGACGCCATAACTTTCAGCAGTAGTGGAATTTCATGCATAATAGATAAAATAAAAAATACATCTGCCGCCGGCATAGGTGACATCAATCCAAAAATTTTAAAAAACGCTAACCCAGCCTGTTCCAGTATTTTCTGTTTATTGTTTTCACAATCACTCTCCGAAGGAACCATTCCAGACGACTGGAAAGTGGGGAAGGTCGCTCCCGTGCACAAAACAGGTAATACTGATTCACCTCTTAAGTATCGGCCCATTTCATTAACAAGTATTCCCTGCAAAATCATGGAACACGTCATTTACTCCCAAATCATGCAATTCTTAGATTCCAATAACTTCTTTCATCCGTCACAGCATGGTTTTCGTAAGGGTTTTTCGTGCGAGACTCAACTAGCCATTTTTCTTCCTGACATTCACGCCAACCTTGATATTAATCTACAAACTGACGCCATCTTCTTAGACTTCGCTAAGGCGTTCGATAAAGTACCTCACCAACGCTTGCTTCTTAAACTTTCCCAGTTAAGCCTACATCCAAACATCATCGCGTGAATTAGCGAATTCCTCACGCATCGCTCTCAGTCTGTCTTCATTAATAACCAATCCTCCGACCCGCTCCCAGTCACCTCTGGCGTCCCGCAGGGTTCCGTCCTCGGTCCCTTGTTATTCCTCATTTACATTAACGACTTACCCCAGCGCGTATCTTGTAATATCCGCTTGTTCGCTGATGATTGCGTTATATATCGTTTGGTAACTAACCCTTCTGACCAAGAATCTCTTCAGGCAAACCTAAACCTCGTGTTAAACTGGTGTTCGCAGTAGATGATGACACTCAACCCTAACAAATGTAAGTACATGTCTTTTCACCGCCCTCGCAACCCTCTTGTTTTTGAATATACCGTTTCTAACTCCCCTGTTGACCTCGTCCAGTCTTACAAATACTTAGGTATCACCATTTCTGATGACTTCTCTTGGCGACTGCACGTAACTAACCTAATATCATCCGCTAATAAAACATCAGGTTTCTTAAAACGTCACCTAAGGGAAGCCCCTCAACACGTCAGACTACAAGCATCCATCTCACTTATCAGAACTAAACTGGAATACGCATCGCCCATCTGGAACCCTGATCAAGCATATTTAACAAATGCCATCGAAGCTGTACAAAACCGAGCTACCAGATTTATTCACACTTCATACTCATTCGACGTTAGCATATCATCTCTAAAATTACAATCAGGTTTGTGTGATCTTTCTGCTCGCCGTCGCATTGCCAGTCTTGTTTTGTATCACAAGTTTTTTTATTCGCCCCTAGACAAGAACCATACATCTGCGCACCCCCACCACGCAGATCCCATCGCATCGGTCACCCTCTTCAAGTTTTGCCTCCACGAGCTCGTACTACTACCTTCATGAACTCATTTTTTTCACGAACAGCAACTGACTGGCCTTCCTCACCATGTCGCTGCCATAACCTGTCCATCCACATTTTCGACTTCTGTGAACGCCTGCATCTTGTAAACCCCACCCCTTATGTAACGCCACAAAAGGGGTCTTTAAGGAAAATAAAGTGATGTGATGTGATGGACAAACATGCAGGAAAGCTTAGGTAGTGACCACTACATCGTCATTACAACGGTACAAGCAGGCACAAGGAAAAAGAGGGGCAGAAAACTGTAACTTGTAGAATGGGACTCTTTCCGCAATATCCGACAAGATGCGGAAGACACTATAGCGCACATCGATAAATGGGCCGAGAAACTACATGAAAGCATTAAACTAGCTACCAAAACTGTTCCAGAGGAGGCAGGGATAGAGGAGATGGACAGCAGATTATTGTCAAGTGTTCGACGAAAACTTGTCTGGCGAGGAAACATATTGGTGCCAAAAAGCGTGCACTCGCCAAGAATAAAATAAAACTAAAGAACAGACGTTTCGGGCCCCGTACTGATCCCTTGGTCACAATGAAGATGTAAGCATGGGCGCGCGGCTATTGATGGGTGAGGTGGCGCAGCGTTCGGGTGCACATCTCGGGAAGATTACCCCGCGACCTGTTTATCGTGTGTCTAGATGATTGGATGTAAAATGGTTCTAAAAGAAAATGAACAGATAAGTGCTCCTCTTTTGCAATGATGGCTGCCGAGTCCCAGTCAGTGATGTGTCCGGTTAGTTGGTGATGTTCCGCCAGGGCGTTCGTGGCTGTGTGGCCCTTGGCGACGTCATTCATGCGTTGTTTCAAGCGCCGTTTAAACTTTCCGCTCTCGCCGATGTACGACAGGTCACACTATTTGCATGGTATCTTTTATATAACACCCGGGTAGTTCCTGTGTTGCAAAGGGTCTTTTGCGCAAACCAGCTGTTGGCCAAGTTTTCGGGAAAGCACGTGGGCGATTTGAACACCGTATCTCTTAAACATTCGTGCAAGGGCTTCGATTGTTCCCACTGTGTAGGGTACCGCCGCGCGCTTCACTGTTTCTTTCGCCGTTTCACGACGGGGCTTCGCTGATTTGCGCTCCTGCGTTCTGAGCAGTTCTACAGGGTAACCATTGTTCAACAGGTCCCTTTTCACAATCTGTAGCTCTTCCCTATGTTTCGTGGGGATGGAGCAGACGCGAATGCCCGGGAAAAGAGTGCTGCAGCGACGGATCGCTTTTGCCCAATTAGGTGCGCTGAGTCGAAGCTCAGGTACTTTCCCATGTGCGTTGGTTTTCTATACACACTAGTGCTCAAGCCGCTTGAAGTCCTCTCTACGAGGACATCCAGGAAGGTAATTCGCCCATTGTTTTCCACTTCAGCCGTGAATTGTATACTCGGCTTGAAGGAATATAGGTGCTCGAGGAAATCTGTTGCGTGCGGGCGAGGGATAATGCAGAAGCAGTCGTCGATGTATCTTAGAAATCACTTTGGTCCCTTCCCAAACGAAGATAAAGCGGCACTTTCCAGATCCTCTAGAGCAATTTTGGCGCAAACGACGGACACAGAGGCTCCCATCACTGTGCCGAATTGTTGCTTGTAGTACTCCTTGTTAAATACGAAGTACATATACTGGAGGCAAAATTTCAGAAGGGGGCAAATATCGTGGGATTCAAATGGCGTGCGTTCGGGCAGAGAAGAGTTAGTTTCGAGAATTTTCCTGCAGCACTCGACCGCATAGTCAATTGGCACGCATGTAAACATTAATTTTTCGTCAAAGGAGGTCATGACTTTGTCATCGTCAATGGAAGCGCTTCTTATTTGCTGAATAAAATGAGCGCAGTCTTTGACGAAAGTGGGCGTGAGTCCTGCAAGCGGCCTAAGAATACGGTACAGGTAGCCGGACAGTTCGTACAGCGGTGAGCGTGTCTAGTCCACAATTCGTTGAACCGGGACGTCCGACTTGGGAATTTTCAGCAGTTCGTAGAGCGCGGGAGCCGATCCGTTGTGGCAGAGGAACCTGTAGTAGAGATTCTTTCTTCCGGCGGCACAAACTTGAAAACTTCAGTTAGCAACTTCTGGAGCTCCGATTCCACCTTCTTCTTTGGATCCCTAACCAGTTTGGCATAGGTCGACTTGTCCTGGAGCAGTCCATTTATCTTGTTGATTTAGTCCGCACGGTCCAAAACCAGTGGCATTTCCCGAAGACTATGTCCTCGCTTTCTTTTAACCGTTTCAACGCGCTTCTTTCTGCTGCCGGCAACGTCGTTGGATTTGTCTTCGCACCCTTTGGGACGACCCCAATTGCACGCGAGCGAGTTTGTTCTCGTAGACTGGGCTCAACAATCGTACCGCTGGTTCCACGGCGCAAGTCAGCTGGCCGACGTTTGTTCTTCTGGCGATGTTCTACTTAAGGCCGCGGCTTAGCAGAGCATGCTCTGCCGGGTCGAGCCTGTACGAAGATAAGTTCTGAACACCCAGTGTGCCAGAATTATCGGCATTTCTTAGTAAAAGAAGGGAGAACTTGGAATCCTGGCACGCTGACCTTTGTTCCCGCGTGGCGGCAGCAATGCTGTTGGCGTGAAGTAGAACACCGTGGAATTCAATGGGCAGCTGTTTTTCGAGCCGACGTTGAGCGAAGAAGATGTCGTTCTCCAGGCGTTTGATTCTTGCCTTTGTTTCAAGGCTGCGGGCCTGGAGAAGGTGTTCCTCGGCTTTGGCAATAGCCCCTTCTCTATGGCAGTCTTGACAAGGACCGGGAGCCGCAGGGACCGCGGGATGAGTCCATGCATCTTGCAGCACGTGTTGAACTGTAGGTGGCACTAGAACGAGACAGGTCTCGTTTTCAAATTGGCGAACCGACGCATTTGCGTTATGGCCGCAGTCCCATGCTTCTCTCGAAGACCAACATAGTCAAGTGTCAGCGTGACAGGATTCCAAGTTCTCCCTTCTTTTACGAAGAAATGCCGATAATTCTGGCACACTAGGTGTTCAGAACTTATCTTCGTACAGGCTCGACCCGGCAGAGCATGCTCTGCCCAGCCGCGGCCTTAAGTACAACATCGGCACACGACGAAATGTCGGCCAGCTGACGTGCGCCGTGGAACAAGCGGTACGAATCGTTGAGCCCAGTCTACGAGAAGAAGCTCGCTCGCGTACAATTGGGGTCTTCTCGAAGGTTACGAGGACAAATCCTACGACGTTGCCGGCAGCAGAAAGAAGCGCGTTGAGACGGTTAAAAGAAAACGAGGACATAGTCATCCTCCCCACGGACAAGGGAAATGCCACTGTGGTTTTGGACCGTGTGGACTACATGAACAAGATAAATGGGCTGCTCCAGGACACGTCGACCTATGTCAAACTGGCTAGGGATCCAACGAAGAAGGTGGAATCGGAGTTCCAGAAGCTGCTTACTGAAGTTTTCAAGTTTGTCTCCCCCGGAAGAAAGAATCTCAACTACAGGTTGCTCTGCCACAACGGATCGGCTCCCGCGCTCTACGGGCCGCCAAATATTCACAAGCCGGACGTCCCCGTACGGCCAATTGTGAACTACACACGCTCGCCGCTGTACCAACTGTCCGACTACCTGCACCGTATTCTTAGGCCGCTTGCAGAACTCACGCACACCTTTGTCAAAGACTCCGCTCATTTCATTGAGCAAATAAGAAGCGCCTCCATTGACGATGAGGAAGTCACGATCTCCTTTGACGTAAAATCAATGTTTACATGCGTGCCTATTGAATATGCGGTCGAGTGCTGCAGGAAACTTCTCGAGGCTGACTTTTCTTTGCCCGAACGCATGACACTGGAATCTCACGACATTTGACGCCTTCTAAAATTTTGCCTGGAGGATACGTACTTCGGCTTTAACAAGATGCACTACAAGCAAGTATTCGGCGAGGGGAGCCTCTGTGTCCGTCGTTTGCGCCAACATTGCTCGAGAAGGTCTGGAAAGCGCCGCCTTATCTTCGCTCGGGAAACGACCAAAGCTAATTCTAAGATACATGGACGACTGCATCTGCATTATCCCTCACCGGCACGCAACAGATATCCTCGAGCACCTTCAAGCCGAGTGTACAGTTCATGGCTGAAGAGGAAAACTATGGGTGAATTCCCTTCCTGGATGTCCTCGTAGAGAGGACTTCAAGCGGCTTGAAGTCTAGTGTGTAAAGAAAGCCAACGTACACGGGAAAGTACCTGAGCGTCGACCCGGCTCACCCAATTGGGAAAACGTTATCCGCCGCTGCAGCACTTTTTTCCCGGGCATTACGGGTCTGCTCCAGCCCCAGGAAAAAGAGCTACAGGTTGTGAAAAGGGACCTGTTGAACAATGGTTACCCTGTAGAACTGCTCAGAACGCAGGAGCGCAAATCAGCGAAGCCCCGTCGTGAAACGGCGAAAGAAACAGTGAAGCGCGCGGCGGTACCCTACACAGTGGGGACAAGTGAAACCCTTGCACGAATTTTTAAGGGCTACGGCGTTCAAATCACCCACGTGCCTTCCCGAAAACTTGGCCAACAGCTGGTTCGCGAAAAAGACCCTTTGCAACACAGGAACTACCCGGGTGTTATATAAAAGATACCATGCAAATAGTGTGACCTGTCGTACATCGGCGAGAGCGGAAAGTTTAAACGGCGCTTGAAACAACGCATGAATGACGTCGCCAAGGGCCACACAGCCATGAAGGCCCTGGCGGAACATCACCAACTAACCGGACACATCACTGACTGGGACTCGGCAGCCATAATTGCAAAAGAGGGGCACTTATCTGTTCATTTTCTTTTAGAACCATTTTACATCCAATCATCTAGACGCAGGATAAACAGGACGCGGGGTAATGTTTCCGTGATATACACCCGAACGCTGCGCCCCCTCACCCATAAATAGCCGCGTGCCCATGGTTGCGTCCTCGTTATGGTCAAGGGACTGGCACGGGGCTCGAAACGTCTGTTCTTAATTTTTGTCTTATTCTTGGCGAGTGCACATTTTTTGGCACCAAGGAGATTATTGCACATGTGGGAAGCGAGAGGTAGTATGCTGTAAAGATTGAAGAAGCAAGAATATAATCGGAAATTAAGGAAGAGAATTGTGGAATTAAGGAAGCAAATCGAGGTATATGCAGATAGGTTAACCCAACAAAAGTGGGAAGCCACGTGCGACTTCATGGAAAGGCAGATAGGAATGTCCAAGAGCTGGAACATTCTCCGATGTCTCTTGGACCCCGGTGGTAGAAAAGCCATACAAAGACCCAATCTACAGAAGGTTACACACATCTACGACGGTGCAGTAGAAAAGCTCTTTTGAGAGCTCCAACAAATGTGCGTTGGAGATGCGGATAGAGAACGACTCCCGCATTACCTAGGTAACGAGAATCCTGATCTTGATATCCCTATTACCAAGGCAGAAGTCAGATGTGAACTTACCAGGCACAACTCGGATTCTGTACGAAGACCTGATGGGATAAGCAACAAAACACTCAGTAACCTCGATGATGTCTCCATCCGAGCTTTCACAGACTACATGAATAACTGCTGGGAGCAAGCTGGCATTCCAAGTCAATGGAAATCAGCACAAATAATTTTTTTCGAAAACCTGGAACGAAACCACAACTGACGAACTTAAGGCCCATATCGCCAACATCCTGCGTCGGTAAACTCATGGAACATGTGGTTCTCACACGCCTCACGAGATACATGGATGATGGAGGACTTTAGCCACATACCACGCTTGGATTTCGACCCAAGTTATCGAAGCATCATGGTATGCTCAAACTAAAGCATCAGATCATAGATGCGGGTGAGAAAACACTAGACACTAAGGCAATAGTAGGTCTCGATCTAACTAAAGCCTTTGACACTGTCACGCACAAAGCAATACTACAAAATCTCCGAAAGCTGGATGTAGGACGTAAAACATACGCGTACATCGAAGACTTGGCGGATCGTACCGCAAAGATTTCACTTGGAGAATGCAAAGTGGAGACGCTCAAACTAGGTAATAGGGGTACCCCACAGGGCTTAGTCCTATGTCCCTTTCTATTCAACGTGACAATGATCTGTCTTCCTGCGATACTCGAAAAGATAAAAGGAATCGGACACAGCCTATATGCGGACGACATCACCCTTTGGGTGGCAGCTGGAAGCGAGGGGCACGTGGAAGATATCCTTCAAACAGCTGTAAACACGGTTGAAGACTACATCAAGTTGATGTAGTCTTCAAAAGCTAAGATAGGATGCATCATTAGAAGAGCGTATAAACAAGCCGTGGGAGTTCCGGCAAATACGTCAAACGAGAGATTCTTGGCGCTCGGCGCGCACAACACACTACACGAACTTATTGAGGCCCAGATAGTCGCGTAGTATGAAAGACAGAATTTGACAGGAGGACACATCTTGGATTACATCGAAATAACCTACGAATTAAGCACAGCACGGAGTGTGGAAACAGATACCAAGGAAAATAATGGAGCATCTATGAATACCCGCAATCCCCAGAAACATGCACCAGGAGTTTCACCAAGATCGAAGAACCGCAAGAGCGAGAGCTCTCCACAAAAGGTTCCGTCGTGCCAGGGACATGGTCTCTGTGAACGCGCCGGAGTACGCAAATATACAAAGTATGTCAATAGTTGGTGCGAGTCTAGAGGATGACTGCAGAGTTAGTGGCACGGTAAAAACAGAGTAGGCGGAGGTGGCGGAGGAGCTGCCTTAGCACTGGCAATAGCCTCCACGGAGGCTAACATCGTAGTAAGCGACTCCAAGACAGCCGTCAACAACTATGCAAAAGGAAGAATCTCGCCGGAAGCGCTGAGAATTTTAAACAACTTTCATGAAGATCGAGGCATTCACATCATACTTGCACCCGCACACTCCTCCCTTCCCGGGAACGAAATAGCGCACAACCTGGCTCGAGAACTGACGCGCCGAGCAGCTGACAAGCGAAAATGCTGGGAACGGAGAGAGACCGGATGACCAGCTTTAACAAGATCACCAAATACTATAAATTGGGAAGGGCCCATTTCCCCTTGGGACATTCCTCGATGAGTAGATGACAAGCGACGGCATGGCGCCTCTTACAGATACATATTCGAACCCGGTGGCCTACCACCGCTACTACACGGACCTTTACACGGATATATGTACATTCTGTCAAGAAAGGGCGGACCTACAACATATGGTTTGGGCTTGTCCTAGGACACCCATACAGAATAAAATAAACAAGACCAGAGAGCAGTGGGAGACCGTGTTCCTCAGTTGTGCACCGGAAGACCAACTCAAGCAATCCAGCAGGCCGAAGATGTCGCCAGGGCCCAAGGGCTCGAGGCCGTTATGTAGATAGAGAGGCCTTGGTCTCAAATCTGCTGTCCACAAATAAAGTTTATTCCTCCCCCTCCCACGCACTGTCGGTCTCGACGTTATGCGAAGCATTTCGCAGGGAGTTGGCTATGCTGAATTGTTGGGGGTTCCGCCATAGGTTACCAGGTCTATCAATGCGCTACTACAGAGAACTAGAATTAACGTGAATGCGTGTGTGTGTAACGAGAGCAGCAAAACGACGCCGACAGCAACCAGGACTGCGTGATTTCTACGGACGATCGAGTTAATGTGAGCACCGGGATGTAGGTGCGAGATGAGTAACGAACGCAGAAAATTAAATGCTCACGGACACCAGCGAGTGCTATCGCTTGGAGGGGACACACACATGGGTGCCTTGACGGCGAATACCTGAAGCACAACCTGAAGCCAGTGTGCGTTTATATAGCCATTCGGACGAGCGGTGTGTTTGCCTTGGCCTAGCCGTCATGACGCTGCTATAGTAAAAATTGGTGTAGCCTTGTCATACTCGGACACTATATGAACTAGGAAAGAGCAGGCCTCGATGTTTGACTAAGCACTCTGGTAAGACTGGAAAGGCTGCGAAAGTCCGGTACAAGCTTCAGGAGCATCAAGGAGGTGGTTCGCCACAGTCCAGCGTTTGGAAATCAGCGCTCGTGAGAAGATCACTTTTCTATCCTTGCTATGCTGCCGAGATGCCAGGATCTTCTTACGCGGGCCACGCGACTCGAGGGCAGATGGCACGCGATAATGAGAGGCGAGAGTCGTATTACGAAGCTGCAATGACGATGCGATGACCATCACGGAAACACGAACCAAGCATATAGCCATCGGTTTAATTAAATAGGCAACGTAATCCACTCGGTCGGAATAAGTTCTTGTCATGGCATTAATATCATGACCGTGCATGCCAGCATGCCTGACATGAATTTACGGCATTCTTGTTATGCATGACATGAAATTCGTAGGAATGAGCATACTATGCAGTCATGGAATTCATGTTAATCGTGTTATGATATGCATGCATGTAACAACACATATCGAGAATACATCCAGTCAAAAATGCATAGCTTGTCATTCAGTTCATATATGTCATGTCATTCTCACTTATGATATTAATGTCATGGCGTGCATGCCATGTCATTCATGTCATGACATGAGTATCAGTTATGTGAAGTCCAGTTGTTACAAGTTCTGAATCAGGGTACCCACACCAAGAATCAGATGACATGACACGCATGTCATGACGTCAGTGTCATGAATGATCTAAACGACATGAGTTGATGGCATCGGGGTCGTTTCTTTACCTCGATATGGATCAGCATATGGGTGACTAGACATGCGTGCATGACATGACAAGAACAACACTGCATGTCTTGCCATGACGTACGTGACATGTTATGAAATTTATCATATTGGTGCCATGACACGCATGTAATTCACGTGATGACAATTATGTCATATCATTCTTGTGAGGCCATGCACCCAAGATATGACGATCATATCCAGATATATATGGAGTGAAAGAAACGACCATGCTGACACCATGTGTTTGATAAAATTTAGACAATGACATGCATGCTATTGAAAACAAATGATTGAGAACCTTAACAAAGAGAGTGTAAGAGTGGGGTTGAAGATTAATATGCAGAAAAGAAAGATAATGATCAATAGCCTGGCAAGGGAACAAGAGTTCAGGATCGCCAGTCAGCCTCTAGAGTATGCGAAAATCACTCACAGGGGACTCTGGTCATGAGAAGAACATTTACGGCAGAATAAAATTGTGTTAAAGTGCACACGGCAGACATACTCAGATCCTTACTGGAAGCTTACCATTATCACTAAAAAGAAAGCCTGTACAATCCATGCATTCTACCGGTGCTTACATACCAGGCAGAAACTTGGAGACGGACAAAGAAGCTCGAAAACAAGTTAAGGGCCGCACAAAGAGTGATGGAACGAAAGATGATAGGGGTATAACGCTAAGAGACAGGAACAGAGGGGTGTGCATCAAAGAGGAAACGGGCATAGCCGATATTGGAATCGACAATAAGAGAAAAAAATGGAACTGGGCAGGTGATGTAATGCGTAGAGCAGATTACCGGTGGGCCGTAAGGGTTCGAGAAATTGGGCCAAGTAAAGGGAAACGGAGTCAGGACGGCGATAGACTAGGTGGGGTGATGAAATTAAAAAAATCGCAGGCGCAAGTTGGAATTGGTTTCAGCAGCGCAGGGTTAATTGAAGATCGGAGGGGGAGGCATTCGTCCTGCAGTGGACTTAAAATAGGTTGTGGATTATGATGATGATTATGCATGCCATGTCATGCACGTTATGTTATGACGCGACATGTGTTTTCTCATTTGTGTGAATACGCGCATGACATTTTATGCAATTTGTCATTCATTCCATAAGACGCATGCACTTCATACCATGATATATATTTCGTGTCATGCCATCCATGTATACATGTCCTTCATACCCTGATATATATCGAGTTAAAGAAACGACCACGTCGGCACCGTGTGGGTTATGCCATTTATGTCATGGCATTAATGTGATCAGATATCATTTACGATATTCATGCGTGCATGCCATGCCTCTCCCTATTAACACGACAGCGCTAAGCGCCCCGTGTTGGAGAAAATCCTGTGTCGGCGCCGGCATCCCGGAGTTGTTCGTTAGCGAAAATTTCCGTATGTGTTTAGGTACATGTACATGCCACGTGTTGCTATGTGAAAAGAGCGAGACAATAAAATAAACCTGAAAATGATGCAATTTTGTGGCCACGGCTATGCACTACGTCGGAGATTGGCCCACGCAAGAGACCGCGTTTCAACCAGAAAGCTCGCGTTCGTGCACAGCGTTCGCCGCCAGTTACATAAGTTACATAAGTTACACAGTTACATAAGCTGCAGGCGGCGCCAAGCGTGAAAAGCGGCCAGGGATCTTTGAATGCTATCGCGTCACACTCTTAAAAGCGAAGCTGAAGCATCCTCTAGTTTAATATTCTGATATATACCCGGTTCAAGAAACGACCACGACGCATCACAGCGTAGAGGATAGATAGATAGATAGATAGATAGATAGATAGATAGATAGATAGATAGATAGATAGATAGATAGATAGATAGATAGATAGATAGATAGATAGATAGATAGATAGATAGATAGATTCAAAACACCTGAAGTTCGAAAAGAATGCTTCGTAGTGAACAAAAAAATTCACCGACGACTACGATACTCCCTAACGCGAAATTTGAGCGCAGTTCTATACGTGTTTTTATTTCGCAATATTGATACGTGTACTTGTTTATCTTTCTTGGGTGACCGATTTTACACCAGCTAACAAATGTTAAACGTTACGCTCAGCGCCGGACGCGCCTGAATGTATCGGAAGTTTCTCGATACCCGCCGCGGTAGCTAAGTGGCTACGGTGTTGGGCTGCTGAGCACAAGATTGCGCGTTCGAATCCCGCCCCCGAGGGCCGCATTTCAATGGCGCAAAATGCGAAAACACCCGTGTACATAGATTTAGGTGCACGTTAAAGAACACCAGGTGGTCGAAATTTCCGGAGTCCTGCACTACGGCGTGCCTCAGAAAGTGGTTTTGGCACGTAAATCCCTATTTCTTTAGTTTCTTGAATGGTATGGAGGATTCTATCCGTGTCTCTTGTCGCCGAACTTTTTGTAATCTGATAGTATGCGCTACGAGAATTCTTTAGTATGTTCTGGGACAAACGCGGGAACCAGCGATTATTCTGTAACCTTCGAATAAAAGCAGACGGGCTTGCTCCGAACATCAGATTTTGGACGATCGACTACTGTATTCGCCGCTATCGTTGTGCTTTGAGTGTAACTTGCTTTTGAGGGCAAAGGTTCCCCCAATAAATAGCACAACTTTGCGGTTCTTTTCTTCATCGTCACTACAACGGGACATACGGCGGAGGTGCTGTGCGTTCATGTACCGGACGCCGCCGTCAACCTGATACACCGAAGACAACACCAGCGTCGCCCCGACCATCGAGCAAGCCGCTGGCTACAAAACCTGCGCCCGGAGCACGGACTTCTACCTGAGACGACCGGAAAGATCGTGGCCATGTCAGCAGCCATAATGGCAGCCCCAGCGTCGCCCATCATGCTGCAACATCCCAGGAAGTCGCACCCGGTGAACTGGCTGGAATCGTATGAAAGGGTCGCTAGATTTAACAAATGAAACATCGACGACAAGCTGTACCATAGTTTCTCATTGAAAGACGCCGCAAGGACGTGGTTCAAGAATTGAGAAACTACCTTAACATGTGACTTATTTCGCCGCTACTTCCTACAGACCTTAACGAGCATCGTGCGTAAAGAGCAAGCGCAAGCTGTGCTGCAAGTCTTCGAACAACTACCCAATGAGACTATTCACGGAAGTGGTGATCCGCCTTTTCCGACACCCCAACCCGGAAATGTCCCAGGAGAAAGAAAGCCCGCTTCCTGATGCGAAGCGTAAAGCAAGAACTTTTTGCTGGACTGATCCGCAACCCCCCGAAGAACGTAGTTGAGTTTTTGACAGAGGCAACGACGATGGAGAAGACGCTCGAAATGGGCACCCGTCAATACAACCGCCAAGTGCTTTCGCCTAAACCGAAATTCAAGCACTAGGCTCTGACGAGTTCCGAGAGACCATTAGAACCGTCGTAATCGAAGAACTGCGCACGGTCTTCCCTGCGACGCACCCTCGAGTAGCATCCATTGCTGATATCGTCCGAGATGAGATTCAGCAGTCATTTAGAGTCCCCGAATCGCCATGGCCTCAGCCGGAAGCGATTACCCGCGCCGCTGTAGCCCGCTGTCATGCTCCCCCTCCGCACCCACGCCAGGGCCCGTTAACGGCGCAGTTCCGCCGTTCGCCGCTGCCAGCTCGCCCTCACGTCGCCCAAGGAAGGCAGATGTATGGCGCGATCCACACCACCGTCTGCTCTGCCATCACTGTGCAGAAGCGGCCCACGTCTACTGCCGGTGCCCATAACGCGACTTGGGACTACGAGGCTTCGCCCTCAGCGCGCCGCGTCCACAGCTTGGTGAACCGCCTAGTGATATCTCTTAAGGCAGAAAGCTGGGCTAGTTGGTGGTTGTTCGTATAAGGGGACATCACACTAGCGTTCGGTGTGTCTTTTTTTATCTTTTTTCGTGGTGCTGTCCGTGTCCTTTTTTACGCGCTAGTGCGATGTCCCCTTATACTAGTGATATCGCCGACTACATCGCCGAAGCACAGTGGAGACCCCGACGTTCTTCGCGTTCGCCGTCACCAGGGCGCTACCGGTTGCCGTATCGCCCACTGTACACAGGACAAGCCTATGGCCGGTCCGTAAGCCCATATCTGGAAAACTAAAAGAAGCAACGAATGGAGGTGCGGTTGCAGTACGTCGAAACAGCGACGACTCCCCTCCTCCGCCGACGACGACGACGCTTCAAGATATATCTCGACGACGTAGGAACGACAGGCCGCCATCCCGACGAAGATTAGAAGCGAAGGATACATCGACAAAAGAAAACCTGACGACGAAACCCACCAGCCACAGAACAACGCGATGCAGCCGTGATGTGACTCCACGACCCAATTGCAATGCAAGACGAAGAACCGCCAACCGAGACGTACTTCTCAACAGCCAGACCGTCGCCGCTATAGTAGACACAGGAGCCGACCATTCCGTCATCAGTGAACACTTCGCCGCCAAGCTGAAGAATGTCATGGCTACATGGGACAGCCCTTATATCCGGACAGAGCCCTCATATCCGGACAAAAATGATGCTGTGATACCGAAAAAATGATACCGACTGTGCTTCTGTGGAGGATTAACCAACTCCATCACCACGGTCTCCTAGCATGAAGCAAGGTTTGACTCATCTTGGTTGTCTGGATCGTGTGAAAACGTGCCAACCTCGGTTGTCCATATTTCCGAGCAACCGATGCTAACCGAGCCCTGTCCTGTTCCTGAGTTAGCAACGTCTATGATACTCGGCCGGGCCCCTGCCACAAAGCTCCAGGTGTCCGGTTCGCCACGCCCGATTTGTACTACGGCTGATCATCATCATCATCATCAGCCTAGTTACGCTCACTGCAGGGCAAAGGCCTCTCCCATACTTCTCCAACTACCCCGGTCATGTACTAATTGTGGCCATGTTGTCCCTGCAAACGTCTTAATGTCATCCGCCCACCTAACTTTCTGCCGCCCCCTACTACGCTTCCCTTCCCTTGGAATCCAGTCCGTAACCCTTAATGACCATCGGTTATCTTCCCTCCTCATTACATGTCCGGCCCATGCCCATTTCTTTTTCTTGATTTCAACTAAGATGTCATTTACCCGCGTTTGTTCCCTCACCCAATCTGCTCTTTTCTTGTCCCTTAACGTTACAGCTATAATTCTTCTTTCCATAGCCCGCTGCGTCGTCCTCAATTTCAGCAGAACCCTTTTCGTAAGCCTCCAGGTTTCTGCCCCGTACGTGAGTACTGGTAAGACACAGCTGTTATAAACTTTTCTCTTTAGGGATAATGGCAACCTGCTGTTCATGATCTCAGAATGCCTGCCAAACGCACCCCAGCCCATTCTTATTCTTCTGATTATTTCACTCTCATGATCCGGATCAGCAGTCACTACCTGTCCTAAGTAGATGTATTCCCTTACCACTTCCAGTGCCTCGCTACCTATCGTAAACTGCTGTTCCCTTCCGAGACTGTTAAACATTACTTTAGTTTTCTGCAGATTAATTTTTAGTCCCACCCTTCTGCTCTGCCTCTCCAGGTCAGTGAGCATGCATTGCAGTTGGTCCCCTGAGTTACTAAGCAAGGCAATATCATCAGCGAAGCGCAAGTTACTAAGGTATTCTCCATTTACTCTTATCCCCAATTCTTCCCAATCCAGGTCTCTGAATACCTCCTGTAAACATGCTGTGAATAGCATTGGAGAGACCGTATCTCCCTGCCTGACGCCTTTCTTTATAGGGATTTTGTTGCTTTCTTTATGGAGGACTACAGTGGCTGTGGAGCCGCTATAGATATCTTTCAGTATTTTTACGTACGGCTCGTCTACACCCTGATTCCGCAATGCCTCCATGACTGCTGAGGTTTCGATTGAATCAAACGCTTTCTCATAATCAATGAAAGCTATATATAATGGTTGGTTATATTTCGCACATTTCTCTATCACCTGATTGATAGTGTGAATATGATCTATTGTTGAGTAGCCTTTACGGAATCCTGCCTGGTCCTTTGGTTGACGGAAGTCTAAGGTGTTCCTAATTCTGTTTGCAATTACCTTAGTAAATACTTTGTAGGCAACGGACTGTAAGCTGATCGGTCTATAATTTTTCAAGTCTTTGGCGTCCCCTTTCTTATGGATTAGGATTATGTTAGCGTTCTTCCAAGATTCCGGTACGCTCGAGGTCATGAGGCATTGTGTATACAGGGTGGCCAGTTTTTCTAGAACAATCTGCCCACCGTCCTTCAACAAATCTGCTGTTACCTGATCCTCCCCAGCTGCCTTCCCCCTTTGCATAGCTCCCAAGGCTTTCCTTACTTCTTCCGGCGTTACTTGTGGGATTTCGAATTCCTCTAGACTATTCTCTCTTCCATTATCATCGTGGGTTCCACTCGTACTGTATAAATCTCTATAGAACTCCTCAGCCACTTGAACTATCTCATCCATATTAGTAACCATATTGCCGGCTTTGTCTCTTAACGCATACATCTGATTCTTGCCTATTCTTAGTTTCTTCTTCAGTGCTTTTAGGCTTCCTCCGTTCCCGAGAGCCTGTTCAATTCTATCCATATTATAGTTCCTTGTGTCCGCTGTCCTACGCTTGTTGATTAACTTAGAAATTTCTGCCAGTTCTATTCTAGCTGTAAGGTTAGAGGCTTTCATACATTGGCGTTTCTTGATCAGATCTTTTGTCTCCTGCGATAGCTTACTGGTTTCCTGTTTAACGGCGTTACCACCGACTTCTATTGCGCACTCCTTAATGATCCCCATAAGAATGTCGTTCATTGCTTCAACACTATGGTCCTCTTCCTGGGTTAAAGGCGAATACCTGTTCTGTAGCTTGATCCGGAATTCCTCTAGTTTCCCTCTTACCGCTAACTCATTGATTCGCTTCTTATGTACCAGTTTCTTCCGTTCCCTCCTCAAGTCAAGGCTAATTCGAGTTCTTGCCATCCTATGGTCACTGCAGCGCATCTTGCCGAGCACGTCTACATCTTGTATGGTGCCAGGGTTCGCGCAGGGTATGAAGTCGATTTAACTTCTAGTCTCACCATTCGGGCTCCTCCACGTCCACTTTCGGCCAACCCGCTTGCGGAAAAATGTATTCATTATCCGCATATTATTCTGTTCTGCAAACTCTACTAATAACTCTCCTCTGCTATTCCTAGAGCCTATGCCATATTCCCCCACTGACTTGTCTCCGGCCTGCTTCTTGCCTACCCTGGCATTGAAATCACCTATCAGTATACTGTATTTTGTTTTGACTTTACCCATCGCCGATTCCACGTCTTCATAGAAGCTTTCGACTTCCTGGTCATCATGACTAGATGTAGGGGCGTAGACCTGTACAACCTTCATTTTGTACCTCTTATTAAGTTTCACAACAAAACATGCCACCCTCTCGTTAATGCTATAAAATTCCTGTATGTTAGCAGCTATGTTCTTATTAATCAGGAATCCAACTCCTAGTTATCGTCTTTCTGCTAAGCCCCGGTAGCACAGGACGTGCCCGCGTTTTAGCACTGTATATGCTTCTTTTGGCCTCCTAACTTCACTGAGCCCTATTATATCCCATTTACTGCCCTCTAATTCCTCCAATAGCAGTGCTAGACTCGCCTCACTAGATAACGTTCTAGCGTTAAACGTTGCCAGGTTCATATTCCAATGGCGGCCTGTCCGGAGCCAGGGATTCTTAGCACCCTCTGCAGCGTCGCAGGTCTGACCGCCGCCGTGGTCAGTTGCTTCACAGCTGCTGGGGACTGAGGGCCGGGGTTTGATTGTTGTGTTCAAATAGGAGGTTGTGGCCAAGTACTGCACCAGGGTGGCCAATCCTGCTCTGGTGAGAGAGTGCGTTACCGGTCCTGGTCACCGGGATCAGGCCGCACTCCAGGCCTGTTTGTGCAATTTTCTCAACACACAGTTTTGTTTTGCATTTTCCGGTGGAGAATTATGCGGCACCGGGATTTGAATCACGGTCCTCTTGCACGGGAGGCGGATACTCTACCGTCCCCGCGGGAGTTAAATTAAAAATTAAATTATGGGGTTTTACGTGACACAACCACTTTCTGATTATGAGGCACGCCGTAGTGGAGGACTCCGGAAATTTCGACCACCTGGGGTTCTTTAACCTGCACCTAAATCTAAGTACACGGGTGTTTTCGCATTTGGCCCCCATCGAAATTCGGCCGCCGTGGCCGGGATCCGATCCCGCGACCTCGTGCTCAGCAGTCTAACACCATAGCCACTGAGTAACCACGGCGGGTCCCGCAGGAGTTGTACGCCTCATTTAACCTACAGTGGTGCCCTATTTGATCAGTCAAGGTGGACCAATCTGAGCTCGGTTATACCGCATGGATGGCACTCGGCTAGAGAACCTGGTATTTATGACCTGCACATGTGTGGCCATACATTATTGAAGATATATATCTTTCTTTTTTTATTTTAGAAGGGTTCCCGCACAGTGATAAAATAAAGGAAAAGACATTAAAAAGAAAGAAAAAAAAAGAAAGAAAAAGGGGGAAAAAAGGAACATAACAGGTGATTTGAACTTGTGACCGTTGGATGTTGCCCGGAAAGATAGCTCAGTCGGTTGGTTCGTCAGGCCCCAGGTTACTTTCAAGCGCCATAGCTCCTGCTCCGAGCCTCATAGGTGCCAAACCTCCCCGATGAGCTTCCTTCTACTGACGAGCGCTAGGAAACAACACTCAAGAACCGACGGATTTGTTTCCTGTTTGGCTTCAAATAATCGTGTTCCCACCGACAAAGTGTGCCTCGAGAGGACGTATGAGACGGCTTCTCGTTGCGGCAACAGAGAAGTACAGACACCCCCGCAGCAAGAGGTCCGTTGCGAGATTCTCCGATGTGACTCTGCTAAGTGGCCGGACGTTATTTCTGACAGCTTTCGGAGTGTATGCCTTGAGAAAGGGCCATTGTATTTTCAAAATCGGGCAGAAAATTTTCCGTCTTCCGAAAGGCAATGCAAAACTCAGAAACGCTGTATGCCACCTCATCTTTTCGTGCGAAAGGCTGTAAATGGGGAGGCGTACGAGCGACACTGGTTAATGTACTCGGAGTCAAAAGGTTCCGTTTACTGTTTCATGTGCAAACTATTTTCGATTTCAAGCAACCGCAGTGCTTTCACCTCGTACGGCTTTTCTGATTGGAAAAGAGCAAAAGAAAAGGTTTGCCCACATGAAAAAAGCGTCGAGCACCGGAACAACCTGGCAGCATAGCTCGCCCGCTCTAACTCGAGCAGCACAATTGACAAGGAGCTGGTTAAGCACATTGTCGCTGAGACCGCTTACTGGACAGAGGTGTTGAAGCGCGCAGTCGTAGTTAAGCTTGTAGCTGAGCGCAACCTAGCATTTAGGGGCAGTGGGGAGATTTTTGGTTCATCGAGAAATGGCAGTTATGTGGGAGTGCTTGAGACAATCGCCTAGCGTGATCCCTTTCTAGAGGAGCACATCAACCGCTATGGGATTAAAGGAAAAGGTAACCTATCGTATCTGTCAAAAACCATTTGTGAGGAATTTATCGAGCATATGGCAAAGGCTGTCAAGGAACGTCTCGTTGACGAAGTGAAACGCGCAAAATACTTCTCTTTAATTGTTGATTCGACTCCAGACCTTACTCACGTTGATGAGCTGTCAGTCGTTTTACGATACTATTTAAATGGGAAAGTGTACGAACGCTTTCTTGAATTTGTTCCAATTGAATTGCATACCGGCTTGTATCTTTTCGATACCGTGGTGTCCCTCTTGACGACCAATGGCATCTCAATTGATGATTGTTGCGGTCAAGCTTATGATAATGTGAGTAATATGTCAGGAATGTACAAAGGACTGCAAGATCAACTCAAACACCTGAACGAATTGGCAGTCCACGTCCCGTGTGCTGGTCATTCACTGAACTTGGCGCGTGTAGCGTTGACAGTTGCCTTGAGGCAGTGAAATTTTTCATTGTAATTCAGAGACTGTATGTATTGTTTGCTGCCTCAACTAAGCGATGGAGGTATCTTTTGGCCAGCATGGACGGAATTGGCCAGCAGCTTGTTTTCAAAAGTCTCTCTGAGACGAGGTGGCCAAGACACGCTGAATCATGTAAGGCCATTCTGAAAAATTTCAATGCAATTCTGTGTTGCCTTGAAGCTATATCAAAGAACGAGGAACAAAATGGTGACACTAGGATCGAAGCGCACTATCTCTTCAAGAAAATGACAAAACTAGAGACTGCATTCATGGCGATTTTCTGGAGTGAAATCTTGGAGCGCTTTGGCAAAACGATGGTAGCACTTCAGAAACCAGGCGTAGATATTTCAACTGCTGTAGATTTGGTGAGCTCTCTAGAAGGCTTTGTTAATTCTTTGCGACCTCTCTGATACCTTCGAAGAAACAGCACGCACGCTAAGTACCAATCAAAGTTATCAGGATGAGGGAAACGCATTGTTTTGAGTAAGCACCCGGAGGGAAAAAGCGATAGTGCGCTACAAGGTAGAAAAAACGTTTGTCGTAGAGTCCTACAATGTTGTACTTGACAGTCTAGGCTCTGCTTTGCGAGTGCGAAAGGCTGCTTACACTGAACTCTGCGAAATGTTCGGATTCTTAAAGTTGCTGACAGAAGTTGGGAGCGAGGATTCTCTGGCACAGCAGGCTGAGAAGTTTGTGAAAAGCTACAAAAATGATTTGGAGTCAGCATTTTCCGCTGAAATTCTTCAGTTTGCGAACTTTCTGCACAACTCTGTGTGCCAGGACAAGATTCCCCTGGGAATAATGAAGTTGCTGCACGAAAGAAAGCTTATAGATGTTTTTCCGAACCTTTCTATTGCTTTGCGAATGTACTTAAGCATGCCCGTGGGAAACTGTGAGACCGAACGATCATTTTCTAAGTTGTCGCTGATAAAAAATCGCCTTCGTTCGAGCCTCCTTGACGACAAGGTGAACTCGCTTGCTATGATATCCATTGAAAGTGACCTACTCCGCCATCTATCCTTCTAACAGACTATATCTGATTTCGCCAAAGCGAAGGCGCGAAAGCTGCCATGTTAAAAGAGGACTGTTTGCGCTATACATGAATAGTTGCAATAAGTTCGTTGTGTGGCCTCCCAGCCTCCACGTTGCCAATGAAACGCTGAGCAGTGTAATTCAATATATGCAAATCTTCGTTGTTCGTCTCTTGTTTGTTCTTCTTGTGATATTTAGCGCGCTTATAAAGAACTGTATTTTTGTTGTTTTTGATAGTGCCACGTTTATCTGGTGTCGTGCTTGCTTGTCTTACCTATAACGAAAAAATTTTCAAATCATGTTTTGTAATTACAGTTGGTAATTTTCATCTGTATTCTAGTGCATTTTTATGGTGTTTGTATTGCCTTAAGTATTGTATATATCTATTGCAGATTTATACAGTAACGTGTATAATGATTACTGCATTATTAATGATAATGATTATAATGATTAATGACTACTGTGTGCTGATTACTGTATTATTGGTTACTGCGTGTGACCTCTCGATACAACCCGACCTCCTTTTCAGAGTCATGGATCGTATTTCGGGCTCGCGCTTCCTAGTAGATACGGGTGCAGAGGTCAGCGTACTGCCGTCCACAAATGGTGACTCGAAATCACCTGGACCTACGCAGCCCCGTGGTCCCTCACTCTCGACTTTGGCTGGCGGCGCACGTTGCGCTGGGTCTTCATCGTAGCCATTGTCAATCAACTCATCCTCAGCTCAGACTTCTGGATCAATTTCGACTTCGACGTCAGTATGCGCCGCCATCACGTGATTTACTGCGAGACGCGCCTCTCCATTCCATGCGTTCTGTCGGTTGTCGCTCCCACTGGAATCCACAGGTTGATCCCACCTTGCCCGTACGTAGAATCCTCAAAGTCTTTCCCGAGGCCACGAGGCGCTGCAATTTAAATCAGCTACCCAAGCACAGCTTAACACACCACATTGTCGCGCGTGGTCCACTCGTCGCAGCTCATCCGCACTGCCTCTTCGGTGCACCTCAGGCAATTGCTTAAGTGGAATGCGGTCACATGATACCGCTGGGCATTATTCATTCTTCGCCGAGCGCTTGGGCCCCGGCACTCCATCTGTTGTCCAAGAAAGGACCGGGTGACTTGCGTCCGTGCGGCGACTACAGGGCTCTAAACGCTCACATGGTGCACGCTAGCGCCTCATTGGACAATCAACGTTCTGCAGATGTCCAGTAAAGATCCGAAACGGGACAGTCGAACGTCCATAGGACATACTTAAGCCTGTGGATTATTCTTTGATGTCCATGGGATCGTGCGATGCACGCGAATTGACGTTCATACAAACGTCCCAAGAACGTTATAATGGCATATTCAGACGTCGAAGAGATGTTTAAATATATACTATTTTTATTGCATAATCCTGAGTACGTCCTAGGGACATTTTGGTCAGGATGTAGGAAGCTTCTGGGACACTTTGTCTTACTAATCATCCAAAGTGCGGTTGTGGGACATTTGGTTGCGGATTTAGGATATTGTCACGTGGTGGTGACGTTAAGAACACAGTAGCAATACTGTGAAAGGCAAAACTAGATTTTATTGGGCGAACCTGTGCCCACAAAACAGGCTACACTTATAGCACAACGAAAGCGGCGAACACAGTCGGCGATCGTCGGAAATCTGATCAGCGGGTCAAGTGCGTCGGCTTTTATACAGCAGTCATCGAAGGTTCCAGACTAATCGTTGGGACCCGCATGCCTTCCACAAAGTTCTACAACATTCGAGTCACGCGATCAGATAACACAAGGTTCGGCGGCAACAGACAGCGGATAGAAGCATCGATAACTTTCCAGAAACTTCGGATACATGCAGGCGCGTCCCGCGCTGTCTGATAACATTTGTTATGCGGCGAAACATGGTCGCCCGTTAAATATAAGTACACGTGTCAATATCCACACGTCCGATTTGATTATAAATTACCATAATTGGGACGTTCTTTAGAATGTGCCCTATAGGTGCAGTAAGCCTGCTGCATTTTACATACCATTAACAAAGTAAGCTTGGCCAGGTTTTGTGTCGATTTGTGGGGCAATGATGAAAAAGAACTGCATGGCTCTTACAGATCTATCCCAGCGGTCTAATAAGGCAACCAAACACTTTTGTTATGCAAAAGCTGAAGTACCAGGAGACAGGCCAGGAATACAGCCCACCGCATCGCAAAGCACGTTAAAAGAAGGCTGCAGTGCACCTAAGCAATGAGCACATAATTCACTGCTACACTAAGCTAATACATTACATACAACTTCATAAAAATGCATTAATTCAGAACATATAGACTTGCAAGCTATACTTTCTGTGCTAACAGGAACGAAGCCACAGAAATAAGTTCTGCAGGCTGCTGAATCATTTGACAATCTCAATAAAAATACAGCATTTATTTCAATAAAACAGTTGCAGAAAGATCACCAGTTCAACTTTCAAATGCACTCAGCAGTTTTCAGTAAAGCCCATCAATGCAAACAAATAAAGCTCAATAATTTCATCATACAAGCTCAGCCATTAGGAGTTATCAATGACGAACCATGATTAGTGAAAGTGCACATGAAATAACCTGTTTACAAATGCTCTTTGGATAGCAAGAAAATTTAACAATTCGCAATGGGGCCACCACGGAAGCTAATACGAGGCCTACTGTGGGCTCACTTCCGTGGTCGCAGCACATCAATGCGAACTTTGCTGAACAGTCAGATATGTTAGCGACTTTATTGAGTAGTTACACACACTAACACGAGTTATGCTAAAGATGTCACAACTACACTAGGCATTAACGAAATTACTTGAGACTAGTTCAGTCGCCATATATAGACACAAAGAGGTGCTGTATGATCATCCATTTATAGAGTAAATGCGCTATGCGTCCATAACAAGTTCTGGGAAAGGTCAAGAGAGCAAAAATTGACACTTTCATGAGTGCGGAGATCATTTCAGTTGAGCTAATAATTTGCAGGTGCACCTCAGCCAGTAAAAGAACTTTAAAAGCGCTCTGCAAGGGTGGGGGTACAAAGGAAGTTGGTAGAGCTACTGCTGGTTGGCCCGCTTCAACGGTCGAAGGAACATAAAGGCAATATTTGCTGGAAAGTTCGCAGGTGTCTTAACCATGCAGGAAGCTACTCCATACTTTCTGCGGGACTGCTTCAATGATCGCACACATTTAAAGTACTAAATATTTGATAGATACACTGGGCAGTAATAAAATTACAAAAGGATTACTTAAGCCCTTGTAAACACGAACATTGCTGGAGAGTTCACCGATACAAAAGCAGTTAAAAGACACCTACTTCATCACGAAACCAGATTAATTCCACTGGTACTAGAAGTTACAAGATACTTGATGTACTTGAGTGGTCACAAACACAAATTCACCGTGAGTGTTCACAGGCTCGAAGGCCTCTAAGCAAGTGAACAGATGTTGAATGCGACCTTTCCGTGGTCACAGCCAAATATTGCTGAAGCCGTCGCAGGTACCTTGGCGTCTGCACAATTAACTAAAGGCTTGCGGCACGCTCGCTGCAGCAGTCATACACAGAAAAATGCATTATATGAGTTCACCCGTACCAATACGGAGGATTTGTGTGGGCTTGCTCAAATACAAGTTCATCCTAAAAAAATTCACCGGTATCAGACAGCCTTGATGGAAATTATCAGATGCAGAGCGTGGCGGGTCTTCCATGTCAGCAGATACAAATACTTCTGAAAAGATCACAGGTATCTTAGCGATGAAACATTTTACTAAGTCTCAGTGCAGGCTGGCTCAGCGGTCGCAGACTACATTGCAGTTCACATGTACTAAGAAATTTAGTGGGACATTTCTGTAGACTTGCTTCAACAGTCACAGAGACGAAAATTAACCCAGAGTTCACAGGTGCATCGGCACATAAGGAAGTCGCCTGCAACAGGCGTGGTGCAGCCTTTCATCCATGGTTGCAGATGCAGAACAGAAGAGATCACGGGTACGCTACACAATTTACTATTCGTCCTGCAGAATCAGTTCCAGCGGTCGCAGGCACTAAAATGCACTGTTAAGATCAGAAGTACTAAGAAAGTTAGCAGACTTCCGCGGGCTTGTTTCTGTGCTGATCATCAGCGAAGGATGATGTCGACCCAAAGTAACACCAGGATGATGGAAGGAACACAGCATGGCTGTAAAGTATGCAATAAAGACGTGTTAGAAATATATGCGAAAATTACTATCCACCATGCGCATGTTAATACCCCCACTTTTAATGGCGATCTAGAATTTCTGATATTAACTTTGCTTCCTTGTGGCTTAGTATAAACTTGTTGAGCTAACAGTTATCAGAAAAGGAGTTGTAGTGATTTCAACTCTCATCATCATTTATTATTCCCTTAAGGGCCCCATTTGGGGTATTACATAAGGGGGAGGCGAAACAATAATACAAACATCGAATGAATAGTCATGTACAAAGCAAAAAAAAAGGCAACAACTGAAAAGACACTAAAAAGAACAGGTTTTTGCATAATTAGCTGCAAATATGGGTGGTTAGTAACTCTCGAAATTTCGAAGGGTTTCGCTCTACAACAATGGATTCCGGGAGCGAGTTCCATTGTTCTATTGCAGAGGGAAGGAATGATTTGTTAAAAGCGTTTGTAGAACCATGAAGGCGTTGGATACATAAAGAATTGAATAGACGATGTGATGAGCGAATGGGTGGAAATAAAAGTGAGGAACGAAGGTCAGGAAAGTTATAGTACAATTTATGGAATAGGCAGAGTTGCGAAATTATGCGTCTTGATGCTAAAAGGGGTAGACCAATGGATAACTTTAAGTTAGTAACGCTGATAGTGTTGTCATAATTCGATAAGATAAAACGGGAGGCACGATTTTGAGTAGCTTCTAAAGTGTCAATCAAGTACTTTTGATGTGGATTCCAAATTGTAGACGCGTATTCTAATTTGGTACGGATGAAAATTTCATATGCTAGTTTACGAATCGACGGAGGAGACAAGGATAGGGATCTTTTAATATAGTGAAGGGATCTTGAAGCATCGGCTGTTATTTGTTGGATGTGGTTCGACCAATTTAGTTTGTTAGTGATGATAACGCCAAGGTAGCGGTAACTGTCGACCTCGGATAAATTCACAGAGCCCAAAGTGTATAGAAATTTGGATGTAGAGCGTTTACGTGATACATGCATTAACTTGCATTTGGAGACATTTAGTTCCATCATCCAGCGTGAGCACCACTTGTCAATAGAATTTAGGTCATTTTGCAGAATGGATTGGTCAGTGTTAGTAGTGACATGACGGTAAATAACACAGTCATCGGCGAATAGACGTATTGTGGATGATATGTCTGTTGGAAGGTCGTTAATGTATATTAGAAAAAGGAGTGGGCCGAGGACGGATCCCTGTGGTACACCGGATATTACTTTGGTAGTATCTGAACAGCGACCGCCAACACAGGTGAACTGGAGGCGATCTGTCAGGAAGCAAATGATCCATGATAGGATTAGTGGGTCGAGGTGAAGGCATGAAAGTTTGGACACTAGTCGGTGATGAGGGACGCCGTCGAAAGCCTTTGAAAAATCTAAGTAAATTACGTCAGTCTGAAATGAAGAATCTAAGTTTAGGTGGAGATCTGTGGTGAATTCGAAAAGTTGCGTTTCGCATGATAAGCCTGGACGAAAGCCATGTTGTTTGCTAAAGAAAAAAGAATTTCTGTCGAGGTGGGAAGCTATTTGGGAATAAATGACGTGTTCTAAAAGTTTACAGGCAATACATGTAAGTGAGATCGGGCGATAGTTGGATGGGTCAGAGCGCTTACCAGATTTAAAAACGGGGGTTACTTTGCTTAGTTTCCAGTCTTTGGGAATAGTACCCTCGCTTATAGACTGGGTAAAAATGATTTGTAATATCTGGCTAGAAATGACGTTAGTGCCTTTTAGTATCTTCACCGGTATGTTGTCAGGTCCGGGGGAGCTAGATATGTTAAGTTTATTGATTAGGCTTGCGATTCCTTCAGCAGTTACATCAATGGGAGGCATTTCAGTGCCGCAATATCTTGGTAAAACAGGAATGTTGGTGGAAGATTCACAAGTGAAGACGGAAGAGAAGTATGAATTGAAGACGTCAGAACGCTTTTCAACTGGAACATGGGACCCATTAGGATTAGTTATGGTAATGTTATGCGACTGATTTCTATTTGGTGCGAGTATTTCCCAAAATTTTTTCGGGTTTACACGGATGATATTGAGAAGATCCTGGTGATAAAATTTTTTCTTAGAAAGCTTCAGAAGGCTGTTGTACTCGCGCAGGCAGGTGAAATACTTCTTCCATTTAGGGGCGGAACCACATTTTTTTGCCACTCTGAAAAGGCGCTTTTTCTTCTGTGCTAGTTTTTTTAGTTGGTTTGTGTACCAAGGCTTTCCCATGACACCACGAATACACACAAGAGGTACGTGCTTATTGATTAAGCTGAGTAGCTTATGCTTGTACAACAGCCAGTTTGTATCAACAGACCTTCTGAAGGCAGTTGCTTTGAGGTATTCAAAAAAAATATTCAGTTCAGTGTTAATTATGGAAAAGTCAGCTTTTTTGTAGTCCCGAATTAGTTTTATTGAAAGCTGTTTGACTGGAACTGGGATTTCCAAATTGAAAAGTACAATACTGTGATCACTCAGCCCATTGACACATGCTATAGACTGAATGTATTCGGGTTGGGAAGTGAGGACCAGGTCAAGGGTGTTTGAGCCACGTGTAGGTAAATTTACTGTTTGTGTAAGGTTGAAGTTTAAGGCTAAATCAAGGAAATCTTTTGACTGGCGGGATGATGCTGTTAGAGTGTCCCAGTTTATATCCGGAAAGTTAAAATCACCACAAATAATATAGTTAGCACGCGGGAATTGAGAGGATGCATCTAAAATGACAGTGTTAAGTTCGTCGATAAAGGAAGGGTCACAATCGGGTGGGCGATAACATGATATGAGAATGCAGGTGCATGTGGGCATGGATATGTGCACACAAAGAATTTCGTGAGTACAACTGTTAGGGAGCTGGTAACAAGGAATGCTGTTTTTCGTGAAGACAAGAACGCCACCACTCCTTCGTTTCCTCCTATCGCGTCTGTAAACAGTGTAGGGGGAATCTGCATGTAATAGCTCAGTGTTATCTATGTCAGGGGTTAACCAAGACTCAGTGAAAATGACCATGTCTGTGTTATTATCCTCGAGAAGGGTTTCAATGGTATCTTTTTTTGACATGTAACTGCGAACATTAGCCAGTATAACAGAAAGTATGCGATTGCGTGATGTTTCAAGAGGGTTTAGTAGCGGCTGGGAGCGAAAGGAGAGTGCTGGGCAAGCCTGAAGTGATGGCTAGGATTTAACTTGTAAAACTGAGTCTGATTGCACATCATATAAAAACTGTCTATCATTCATCTGAAGTTTATCGAAGCGTATCTTGAAAGTGGAGGCGTTGTTTTGTTTCGCATAGGCGTACAACTTTTTCCTTGCAAGCCGGACGCGCGATGAAAAATCTTCCCGGATAGAAATTGCCGTACCTTTAAGCTTTGGCCCGGCAGACAGAATACTACACTTATCTTTGTACCGCGCAAGTTTTACTATAATTGGTCGGTGTTTACCGGCCTGGAAACGGCCAAGCCTGTGTGCGCGTTCTATGTCATGTTTGGTTATGGAAATTAGAAGTTTATCTGCACACAGTGAAATAACGCGAGACTCTGATTGCTCCCAAGTTTCATCATGCGCATCCTCAACACCGAAAAAAAGTAGGTTGTCCAGGCGAAGGCGGTTTTCAGAGTCATCGCATTTCTGTACGAGGTCGTTTATTTGGGAAGTGAGTGTAATTATTTCAGTATTGTCACTAGATGCAGGTATCGAGTGATTTGATTTATCAACGTCTACAATTTTCTCAAGGGCGTCTACACTGGTGGATAGACGGCCGACCTGGTTTTCAATGGTGGCCTGTGTAGCACGGATTAGAGCGAGCTCAGACAGAACGGTGTTCTGAGAGGTTTCTAAACGGAACAGGGCGCTAGCAATGGATTCAAGGGATACCGGAGTGGGGATGTCATTAACAGGACCGGGGTTAAGCTCAATGTCCCCAGAAAGGGCTAGTAAAAGGAAAGTGAGGTGAGCATTCACACAAAATGAACATAGCAAGTGGCACAAAACTTTCCGATTGGCATCAAATGTGTCTGTACAAAGATAAAAGGAAGTCGCCCAGTCTCTACGTCAGCATAGCTATGCCAAGCGTGCTGATAACAGTACAAGATGTCGCAGTTTCGTCCGAAGAGCGATGCAGTGATTGCGACCGCAAATTACCAGACAGCTATAATTAGGCAGCTTTACGTGTTATCGCCAGTGCAAATAACGATAAACCTTTGCTTCCTTGTTAAATTAACAAATTTGGTGTCGTGCGCAAAGCCAAACATGAACACATCTCACTGATGGTAGATAGATAGCTAGTAGATAGATAGTACTTTTATTCATATCAATTCTCGTACACCAAAATCAGGCCTACCAAAGCCCCACCAAGGGCTTGAGTGGCAGCGCCTGGCAGACAGCGAACATTAGCAAACTAAAGGAAAATACAGATGTTGCAACGAACTCTACGAACAAAAAAAAAGAGAAAAATTTAACAACACAGAGAGATAGATATATAGACATAACTATTACAACATCAAAAGGGATGACTGTAATGCGAAATTAAGACAGTAACACTATATGAAATCATTATGGGGCAGGAAGCAATGCGGAGACATACCGCAAAATTTTTTTAGGGCGTATTTCGTTCTCATGCGGAATACACTAGGTGGCATACTATTAAAACAGGCAGGTACATAGTATTGACGTGTGCGCTTTCCGTACCGGGTTGAGGAGCGAGGAATGCAGTAACGGTATTTTGGTCTTAAATCACGTGCAAGAACATATGGCATGGTGAACTGACTGTACCAGAAATGTTTAAGCACAATAGTTTCTGTTAACAAAGCGTTAAAGCTTGGAAGCTTTAATCTTCTAAAAATATCAATGTTAGTACCAATGGGCAGGTCGTAGGCAATATTCTTTAAAAGTAAACGCAGAAGCGAATTCACCCTGCGCTGCCAGCGAACCGTGCAGTGACCATAAACCGTGATTCCGTATCTAAGCACACTATAGGCTAGAGCGTGTGTAACACATGTGCGGACAGAAAAAGGCATAGAATATCTAATATTATACAGGACACAAGACACAGCAGGAAGTCTTTGACAAAGAAAAGAAAGGTGCGAGTTCCTAGAGAGATCACTGTCGAAGATCAGGCCAAGACATTTGACCGAATGCGCATATTTTACTGGTACACAGTTACAATGAGAACAGGAGTAAGTATGCAAATAAACAGGATGACTCAACTAAAATTTTTCAAGGGTTATGAAAACATATAAGTTGCATTTTAGAACTATTAAAATTAATAAAGTTAGACCTAAACCCGTCCATGGCTTTAATAGCTGCCATCTGTAATGCTGTAACAGCATCAGTGTGTTTCTTTGCGCGTGCAACAATAACAGTGTCGTTAGCATACTGGAACAATGAAACAGGCACATTGTTAGCAATATCATTAACGTATAGATTGAATAACAAAGGACTCACTATAGAACCTTGCGGGACTCCGGAAGTAATTACCGTGAAATCGCTATGGAGTCTTGAAATCGACACATACTGGCGCCAATCTTGTAAAAACTCAGTAAGTAAATGTAAAAACGAACCTCGAAATCCCATTGTTGAAAGTTTATCAAGCAGAAGAACGTGGCAGATGCTATCGAAGGCCTTGCTTACGTCAAGAAAAAGAGAGCATACGACTTCATTATTATCAAAAGCTGAATTTATTACGTCAGAGAATTCTTCAAGAAGATCTGTTGTTCCTTTTCCTGGTGTGAAGCCATACTGACAAGGTGATAGAACATTGTGCGTATTCAAAAAATTCGTGATGGTAAGTAGTAGATGATTTTAAAAAATTTGGCCAATGCATGACAGAATAGAGATAGGTCGGTAATTACTCATCATGTTTCTGGAGCCACCCATATACAAAGGTATAACTTTAACAGTTTTCATTGAAGTCGGTATTATACCCCTGGGAATGATACTATTAAGGATAAGTAGTAGGACACCTTTAATCGCTTCAAAATTTCTTCACAATTCAGAAACAGTGCGGCCGTCATGACCAGGAGATTTGCTACGTTTAAGACTGAAAAGTATACACCTTAAGTCACTTTCGGTAATGTCAGGAAGGAAAGCAGATTCCATCACACTGGGAGGCACAGGACAGTCGGTAGGCGGGCTACGAGATGCACCAGAGACCAGAGAAAATAGTTTGTTAAAGTCATTAGCAATGCTCTGTCCATCTTTATGGAAATGAGATATGAAATATATATCATTATAAAGAGCAACGCTCACTCCTTTCTAGTTATTTACCAATAACCATGTTTTCTTGCTGTTAAAGCGTGCGTCGTTAAACTGAGACCTAAAGTGGTTGCGCTTGGGCAGACGGATCATGACATTACCTCGGTTTCGTTCATGTTTAAACTACAGTGGTAGTTCAGAACAGTTTGGAGCACGTCTCAATGAAGCCCAGAGCAGATCTTTCTCTTTAATGGCTTCCAGTACTACGGGGGACATCCACTTATGGTCTAAATTTTCTTGCTTAACGATCACCATGTGTGAAGATTCGGCTTTGTGTGAGCGAAAAACCTCGACGAAACTGTCATAAGTCTGCAGGGGACACATTGTAAATAAAAGAATCCCAATCATACTTTGCTATACTTTCATCAAAGCGCTTATAATCAAGTACTGATACGTTTTGCTGGCTGCGCAAAGGCGCAAGGTGGCTGGAACCATCCGCTAACGAGCAGTAGACGAAATAGTGGTCTACAAGCTTGACTTCAACCACAGCAGACCGCACCAACAGGTTTTGAGAACGCATGTTTATGTGGTCGATGCGAGACGAGACCAGCTGCCCAGATAAGTATTTCTCACGTGTCGGGCTGTGGATTTTAGTCTCTAGTCCCCACTTTGATAAAGTGTCAAGATAATCTGCGACCGTTGGCACAGTTGGGCGTTGAATATCGATATTCATATCCCCGATAATGCACACGTGTTCTTCACTGGAAAATGATGATATTGCAGAATCAAGCTCAGCTAAAAAGATTCCACCATTACAACACGGAGGGCGGTAAATTATGAGTAGAATCAACGGCAACCAAGGTGCACTTAGGCGGAGCGCAACTTCTTCTGCTTGAGTAAAAGGAATACCAATTTCAGAAACTGACCAAGAATCTAACAAAAACTGCGATTCCTCCGCCTGTTCGTTGTAGACGAGTGTAAGAATGTAACTCGTAGCCTGCCAGCGAGAAATGTGATAACACATCTGACGAAACGTTCACTTCCGTGAGAGCAACAACGTAAAAATTTGAATGAAACGGGTGAGCTGGGGAACAAAAATTGTCCCAATGTTTCCGTATACTGCGAATATTACCATGAGTAAACGGAAATAAATTGCGTGTGTGATGCTTAAAGAACTTCTGGACTTGAGAAAAATTGGAAGACTTCACGAAACCAATGTCAGACATGGTTATGTTAGTTTTTCAAGATCCGAAAGCTTGTTGATACAAATGAGAGGTGCGCCTTCGGAATGTTTTGCAAGGACCTTCCCATTTTTGGTCCAAACGAACTTGCCGGACGGAACAACTCGCGATTAGCCCGAGACAGGTGATCGTTGAAAAACAGCCGAGGAGACTGATCGTCAAGCACCAAATCAGGAAGGCCTTTCCGGGCCCCGAGCCATTTCTGCTTAACAGAAATTGAGCGAGTTTGCACTAGAATCGGTAGAATATAGTTGCCTCGCGATGGCAGCCGATGTACTGCCGAGATATCTGCTTGTTGACAATCGGTTATGTTTAGCTTGCCTGCCAAACTACTTAAGAAAGAGTGTAAGTTTTCATGAGATTTGACGGGAAGGCCGTGAATCTCCAAGTTACATCTTCTGCTGTATTGTTCGAGGTCATTTATTTCCGCGCTCATCCTGTCAATCACCTGTGTCTGGGAAACTACTGTTGAAGCGAGCGATTGAACTTGTGATCGAAGGTCTCCAAGCTCAGTCTGATTAGTGGCCACTGTAGCAAGCACCGAGTCATAATTTGACGAAAGAAAATCAATAGCGGACTGTATGTGCTCGACTGCCGAAGCAACCTTTTCGCTAGTTTCCTTGACAAACAATAGTTTCTCAATTTTCACCATCAGTGTTGAAACAGTTGTAGTCAAAGAATCTAGTTTCATATTGAGACTCGTATTCAGGTAAACAGGATTCAGGTTCATATTGAGGTAAACTGGCTGTATTAACGCTGGCGTGATGAAGTGAGGAAGCCGCGACAAGCGATCGCGTCTCGCTGCTTCCAGCCACAATGCGTTTCCAGAGCAAAATTTGCGCAATCTTCAACACTAAGCTGCGCGGGTGCAGTGCCCACGAAGCCACTACCCACCGCGGCGCACGTCAGCGGCCTTTCGTTAGGAGTGTTCCTACAATTTCTATCGCAATAATAAAAAAATTAAGCGAATGTCGACTATAAAACGCCAGTAAATATAGAATGACGATATGGGGATGCAGCAGTCTCGTAATCTTGTCCAGTGCGTCGCGCACACATGTCAGCACATACGCTGGCCGAAATGATAGCAAATGCGAGAACTGAAGCAGCAGGTTCGTCAACCACCCTGTGTGTGAGGTGCTGCCATTGAAATACTAATGCCTACAATATAGCTACGTTATTCGAAACCTCCGCGGTTATACGATTCTTGCATACGATGTTACGCAAACACAACTCAAACGGTAGACGAAGCTTAAGCGACACGGTAAATCATCTGACAGAAACTTAATTAACAGTCAAAAGAGGCAAACGTTCTCCATTACTGAAAAATAGTATTATTTGGTTCTACGTGCCAACACTACGATCTGATTATGAAACACGCCATAGTGGGGGACTACGGAATTATGTGGACCATCTGGGGTTCTTAAAGTGCACGTAAATCTAAGTACACGGGTGTTTTAACATTTCGCCCACATCGAAATGCGGACGCCGTGGCCGGGACTACATTACTAAAAACACGGCAACGTGCGAATTCGGAGCAATAGTCTAATAAACGTAAACGTTTCGATCGTTACAGATAGCTGAGACGCAAGCTTGACACCTCACCAACATACTAGCATGCACCCGAGAACGAGTAAATAAGCAGCAGTTCACAAGAAGTCGCCCAAAGTTTTGTTAAAAATTCAGCAGCGCAGCCAGCCAACCATCATGTGCAGCAAGTGCTGCGATCGCTATACAAATGCTCACAAACGTTTACTTACCTCAACCGTACGCCGTTTTACGATCACTCTCGTAGTCGCGGTTATGCAAAGAAAACTCAAACGGCAGACGAAGCTCAAGCGACACGGTTAATAAGTGAGCGCGGGCGCGTGACGCAAATTTAGCAGTCAACAAATATCGACAAACGTTCCCCATTAATAATACAAAACAATACGACCACATGCGAACGAGCTACAGTATAAGTAGCGTAAATGTGTAGATCGTTACCGCAAGCTAAGAAATAAGCTTCATCTTATTACCATCACATCATTATCATCATGATCATTACCACCACTTATTGGCCTTGGAAATCATCGCTGACGGCGCTGGAACTGCCTCAGCCCTGAGCCCTTTCGTAAATACTGTTGCAAATGCGGAATTAAAAGTGTCAGCCCATTCAGTATCGGTAATTGTCTCGTGTGAGTCATTGGTGAGCGTAATAGTGTGAACAGGATGAGGATTTATTACTTGCCAAAATTGTCTTGGGTTAGTGCGCAGCAAACTCGGGAGTGCAGTGCCGTAAAAGGAACGCTTTGCGCTGCGGATTGCAGTCAGATATTCGTTTTCAGCTTTGTAGTAGGTTTCCCATCGATGCGAGTTCCCGTTATTTGTAGCCACTCGGTAAAGACGTTTCATTTTATTTTCTAGTTTTTTTAAGGCGTTAGTAAACCAAGGTTTTTGATTATTGGGGCGAATGTGAACTTTAGGAATATATTTGTTAGCCAAATCTGTTAACTTATCCTTAAACATCGACCAGTTATGGAATATTGACCGATTGCGATACGCCGCTTCAAACGTGGGGAAGAAGGTCTCAAGTTCGCGGTTAATTGCGTCATAGTCACCCTTTTCGTAAAGCCTTATAGTTTTCTTATGTGTCTTATTTGGTGTTACAGGAAAAGAGAAAGTAGCATGAATGACTTTATGGTCACTAATTCCTCGAAGGTGTGTAATTGATGAGAGGGTACTGGGATCATTAGTCAGGATGAGGTCCAGAATGGTTGCGGATTCTGGTGTGACACGCGTTGGCTCCGAAACTAATTGTGTTAGATTAAAGTTCAAACAAATGTCGATGAAATTCCTTGTCTCTGGGGGACCTACTATTGAAGAATATGTTAAGTTGCTCCAGTCTATATTTGGGAAATTAAAGTCCCCGAAAAGTAAGATGGAGGCATTAGGGTAGATGGTCGTTAGTTGTATTAAATTGTTATTGAGCTCCCCACAGAATTCAGGATATGGCTTCTGGAAAGCGACAGCGCAACTCGTGAATCGACCATCAACTTATTGGCCTTGGAAATCATCGCTGACGGCGCTGGAACTGCCTCAGCCCTCCCCCCAGACGGTCCTCACTGAGCCACGAACGTCAACACTTGTGCCTGGTATAAAGCAGGCCTGCAACGGGTCGCTTGGCAGTGGGCACGGCAGCAGCGTCAGAATACCGCCTAACAATCCGCTCCTATTGTGAATCCAGACGCTCGTGATTCTGGTGTTTCAACCAACGGCACCAACGGGATCCCCATCGACCCCAGATGCGCAGCAGATATGGCTTCTGGATATCGACGGCGCAACTCGTGAATCACCATCAACTTATTGGCCTTGGAAATCATAGCTGACGGCGGTGGAACTGCGTCAGCCCTCCCCCCGGACGTCCTCACTGCGCCACGAACGTCAACACTTGTGCCTGGTATAAAGCTGGCCTTCAACGGGTCGCTCGGCAGTGGGCACGGCAGCAGCGTCAGAATGACACCTAACAATCCGCTCCTATTTTGTATCCAGGTGAGAAAGAATGTTCGAAAATGCTTCCGCAGTAAGTATGTATTCCTCATTTTGCTGCCGTGCCCACGGCTCGTGTGCGACCTGGTTGGCCATTCCTGTGCTTCTTGCTGCTTCTGGGTGGCGATTTCGAGTCCAACCCGCGACCCACACTTGAAGAGCTGGCCGCTCAACTGAAGCTTATCGCGGGTGAAATAAAAAATGGCAGAGCAGAGACGAATAAAAAACTCAATGCGCTTGATAAAAAGCTAGAGAAAATTGCTAGCCTTGAGACTAAAGTGACTGACTGTGTGAACAGAGTAGCTGAACTTGAATGTAGTATGGAAATTACGGCCAAAAAACTAGATGCCCTCGAAAATGGAGGCCGTCGTTCTAATCTTATTGTATATGGTGTTGAGGAACCAGAAAACGAGTCGACGCAAGTACTCGAAACAACTGTAGTTAAGGAAATTTTCGAGAATGTACTTGGCGTAACGATATCGGGAGTCGAACGCCTTCACCGTCTTGGTAGGCCAAAGCAGGGCGATGAGCAAAAATCCAGGCCTGTCATAATGAAGATTGTTGACTACCAAGACAAAACAAACATTATGAAAAACTGCTCAAAATTGAAAGGCTCCACAATTTCCGTCGGTGAGGATTTTTGCCAGTCTATCCGAGAAATTAGAAGGAAGCTGTGGGCTCACACCAAAGAAAATCGTGATCGACAGGAAAAAGTACGCCTTGTGTATGATAAGGTTAATGTAGAAGGAAGGCTCTTTTCTTGGCACGAAAGCAGCAATAAAGTGATAGCAGTAACAAAAACGCCAAGGAAAAGGCAATGAAAAAAGATGTACCAAGCGAACCAGGTATCACGAGACGCTCAAGTCGGCAACAATAATCAACATAAGTGCTCGCAGACTCGTTAATAAAGTAGATCAGCTAGAAGCAATACTCGTGGCACATATCGTCAGTATCACAGAAACGTGGCTGCATTCCGGTATTTCTGATAAGGAAGTTGTACCCCCAGGATATGCGATAGTGCGCAAAGACAGGGAATCACGTGGTGGGGGTGTCGCGCTTCTTTGTAAGAAAGGGATCCGCTTTTCTACTATGCCCGACGTAAGAAATACTGAAGCTCTGTGGTGCAGCGTGCATCTTCAAGATACGATCGGTAAAGTGGGCGTCCTCTACAGGCCCCCGAATGCTGAAAGTGTGTGCCTTGATTCTTTACTTGACTATATGCAATCGCACGTGCACGGGGGCTCGATTGTACTTGCTGGTGATTTCAACCTTCAGAGATTGAGTGGTGTTCCCTTATCCCTGAAACAAAAGCTCAAAGCATCCTACTGGACATTATGCTTGGCTTTAATCTTGATTAGTTTGTTTCCGTCCCAACTCGTGTACAGGGAACGTCATCCTCAATCTTGGACCTCGTCTTTGTCAGTTACAGTCTTCCTATAAATGAGTCGGGAGTAGACATACTTGATGGACTATCCAACCACAAAATGGTCTTATGCTCATTACCATTCACTAGCCCACCTACATTACGTGGCCAATTAACGCAAATACCCGCCTTTAACAAAGCCAATGATGACGCTATAATGACGTACCTTGAACACGAGTACCCTGAATTTCATGATTTTTGTACCGATGAACGTTATAGTATCGATGCGGTTTGGCTAAAATTGAAGTTTCATGTCATGCATTGTATGCGTAATTTCGTCCCAGCTGTGTACAAATCAACTGACAAACGCAATCCGTGGATCACGCGTGAAATAATTCATACTAAACGTAAAATCAAGAGGTTACCAAAAACTAGCAAGCAAGGGAATGTTTCAGGCTACCGTTCTCAAGTAAATTCCCTTACTAGATTACTTAAGGAACAAGTGCGTAACGCTAAACAGAAATTCTGTGGCTCTACATTGCTCGAGTTTATTAAGAATGCGCCTGACAAATTCTGGCAGTATATGAATGCTAAGCCGACTAATCCAGCTTCACCAGATGCGCTAGATCAGGCTAGAGCTCATGACTTTAACGACTATTTTTGTTCGGTTTTCACAGCTGATAATGGTACTGCGAAAATAAATCCTTCCTTTTACAATCGGGATTATCTATTGGTAGGCACGCCTACTTTATCGGAGGCACGCATCCTTTCGCTCCTATTAGGCATCAATGAAAAGAAAAGTAGTGGTCCAGACGCGATTCCCAACAGCTTTTTGAAACGGTACGAGGAGCCAGTCAGCAAATATCTTTATCTCATATATTCCAAATTTTTGAAAGACTGTTGCCTTCCTGCTCAATGAAAACTGCTCAAATTACTCCCGTACTCAAATCAGGTAATGCAGCGTCTCCTTCTAAATTCCGGCCTATTTCTATCACTTGCACTTGCAGCAAAATTCAAGAACACATTGTATTAAAATTTCTAATAAGTTTTATTGAGTCAAACAATATCCTCCACATGCATCAGCATGGCTTTATATCTGGATTATCCACTTTTACACAGCTTGTCGAAACACTGCATGACCTGGCCCTCGGCATTAACGAGCGCATTCAAACTGACGTCATTTTTCTCGATTTCTCGAAGGCTTTTGACTGCGTCTCGCATACTAAACTGCTCCTTAAACTTCATTACATATTAGGTGATGGCCCAATTTTCCAATGGATTAATAATTACTTAACTGGCCGCTACCAATTTGTACAGTACGGCTCTCGCTCCTCCCACCTTGCTCCAGTGTTATCAGGTGTTCCCCAGGGATCTGTGTTAGCTCCAGTTTGGTTTTTTATTATTTATAAATGACATAACTAACTATGCTGACGTGAAACTCAGGCTCTTTGCTGATGACTGCATGCTCTATAATGAAGTACGACACCGCGATGACCAGGTGAAATTAAATAATGCCTTAAATAAAATAGCTCAGTGGTGTGTAGATTGGCAAATGACAATAAACATTGATAAAACCGTATTCTTGTCCATTACAAATAAAGTGTCTAAGCTTGATTTCCCATACCATTTTAACGATGTGCCACTTCGAAGTGTAAACCAGTATGAATACCTAGGCCTCATAATATCGTTTAATCTCGGCTGGACAGAGCACGTGCGTCAAGTGTCAAATAAAGCATTAAACAAACTGTTCTTCATTAAACGGGCCTTGTCATATTCTACACATGAAACAAAGCTTCTAGCATACGTCACTTTTGTCCGCCCAGTCTTAGAATACGCCAATACTGTGTGGTTTCCTCACACTGCGAACGATATCGCCATTTTGGAAAGGGTGCAGCGGAAAGCGGTGCGTTTTATCTTTAACAGCTACGGACGCCTTGACTCGACTACTGCTCTGTTACAGCGACTACTGCTGTTACAGCTACCCTTGAAAGTCGCGCTTTTTCGGCTCAAATTTGTGTACCAACTATTGCATAGACCATTCCGTATAAACCCTGACTCTTACTTGAAATTGCGTGATACTAGACCGACCAGAAGACGGCATGCATGGGAAGTTGTAGAATATCCGTTCATTAATAATACGTTTCGCTATTCTTTCTTCCCACGCTCAATTCGGGAATGGAATACACTGGATGTAGTCGCAAAACAGCAGCCAACACTGGAAAAATTTATGGATTTAATTGAGCATGCTGTTTCAGCCTAAAACTTGTCAATATAAGTAAGTAAATTGCTTTCGCTATGCAATCCATCCCGATTCAGTTTGTGATAGGAAAGCACTTGCCTACATTTTTTGTTCTGTGAATTTTGTAGTTGAATGATGCCTTCTACTCTGCGTTTTTTTAGTTTTCCTGCTGGTCGATGTACATTGGCTTCGTTGTATGTATTATTATGTATAAATGTGCTACTGCTATTCTTGAATAGTCTCCAATCATTATGTGCTGTTTTTCTATAGAATGTTTTACTAGTGTTCATTGATGTGACTTGTTGCTCACCCCTGTAAAAATCCCCATGGGGGATTGACACTATTCTATAAATAAATAAATAAATAAATAAAATAACAGCCTTTATCCGACCACACGCAAATACCCAGCAGCCTAAGAAGGCGGCCAAAAGTTTCGTTATTTAGAAAAATGTGGATGGCATTATTTGGCACGAATATACAAGGGTGCTAAAGTTCAGTAGTGCGGCCGGCTAATTAACTATCAGGTGCATCATACCAGCCGTAAAGACAAGCGTGGCAAAGTTCAGCAGTACGGCGGGCCAATTATCCATCACGTGCAAAAAGTGCTCCGATCGTTATACAGATGCCTACATCTGTATTGCACGTGCGATGTTCACGTACAAACCTGCATGCTTATTCTTTCACTCCAAGGTCAGCGAAAATCTGTTCCATCATCCTTTAAAACCAGGATTTCCACTTTTTGAGTAGAGTCCCACCCATCTTTGTAACGCCCTACGTGACATTCAGAGTATAGAAATAAATGAGTAAAAGAAATTCAGTTAAACCATCCTTACGCATTTTTTACGAATGCTGTCGCGTTCGTTAAGTAAACAAAACACCAATGGCAGACGAAGCTTAAGCCACACGGCTGCTCAGTACGAGCGCGTGATAGATTCAACTTTCACAAACTCTCATAATAAAAAAATGCGACCACGTGCGGAAACGCTAATCAGCGCGCACGTTTCGTCATTACAGAGCTGAGACGTGAAGTTGACCTTAACACCATACTAGCATGCAGCTGGTTCACGTGTAAATAAGCACAAGTCTAAGAAGTCACCAAGATATTTCGTTATTACGACAACGTGAATGACACTGTTAGCCAGAAACAATACCAGCCTTAAATGCACGCGTGGTTAAATTCAGCAGCGCGACCGGCCAACGGGCAGCCAATTCTCCGATCGCGATACAAACCCCAGCAAACGTTCTATTATTCCGAACGTACGCAGTTTTACGGTTACTTTGGCTATCCCTGTTTACGCAAACAAAACGCCAACAGAACACCTATCGAAGCTTAAGCGACACGATTATCACTAAGAGCACGCGAAAGAATCAGCAAATTGAGAAGATTTCACTGTTACGTACTAAACAATGCGACCACGTGCGAACGAGCAATTAAGTCGGCAGAAATGTTTTATTCGTCACTCACAGACAGCCGAGGAGCAAATTTCTTTTCATATCCACATCTTACTAGCATCCGATCACGTCTAAGTAAGCAGAAATCAACAAGTGGCCGTAAAATTTCGTTAGTCCAAGCAAATTGCACAGCACTGTTAGAAAAAGCAATATAACAGCCATAAAAACAGGCGTATTAAAATTCAGCAGCGTTGCGGCCATAATGTGCAGTAAGTGCCCCGACCATGATACAAATGCGTACAAAATTTCAGCTATTTCAACCTTCCGCAGTTGTATGCAGGACGGCCCGTGGGCTGGAGCCGCGGAGGCCGAAGTGGGCCGGGAGGTGTTCGCATAAAACAATGGGCTGTCCGCGACAGCCGATCTTATACACGCCTGGCACGCGTCGGCGAGACCCAACCCACGGACCAGCCTGGGTTCTAGCTTTGGTGTCGCCGTTGCCGCTTTGGTGTCCTGGAGGCGCCGCCAATATGGTAAATAATGACACCTTGTTTCAATTAGTAAAAAAAACGCGACTCAATAAATATTATTTCGGGCCGCAATCACTTGTGGGCACAGGCTGAAATTCAGAAGCGGCAGAACGACGTCGTTATTAGTAACAGTGACTGGCGTATGCGGAAAATTAACGTTCCTGTTCAAAAGCACATCGATGATGGGGCGAAGCACATATTCACCGTCAGGAACCTGTAGTTGGGCGGCCAGAGTGACGTGAGTAACTGCCTCGGGTGACAGGCGTACATCGTGAAGCGAGCACAAATGCGGTGGGGCGGTGCTCGGAGCATCGGCGTCTTGAGGCAGTTCCAACTAAAGGTAGAGTGTATAAGCGCGACTGGACGAGGACGAAGAAAGAAACAGATACACAGACACAGCGCTTCACTTTCAACTATAGATTTTATTTTCGCACGCGTCGATAAATATATACCGTGCGAGCGGAAACAAACGTAACAGCAAAAAGAACATTGAGTGGTAGATTTCGTTGAAACGGACACGTGTGCAAGGCAACGGAAAAAAAGAAAAAACATGTACTACAATCGTCACAAAGACAGGCCAAGGAATCGTATCTCCTTTTCCGATAGTGACACCGAAGGCTTGCTTACGCACTTTTGCTCTAATTTCGCTATCTCGTAGGCCTCTACAATCTCCCTCGTCATCCTGCTATGAGCCTTATACAGAACGGAAGTGCTTTCAAACATGGGCTTGCAGGAACAATCTCGGCAGTGAATACCCAAATGACCCGAGATTACCTTAGTGACGTTATAGTGATGCTCCTTTAATCTCTCGTTGATGCATCTGCCGGTTTGACCAATATACGTACTTCCGCATGAAAGTGGGATGGCATAGACAACGTTATGAGTACAGGTTACAAATTGTTTGCGATGTTTGGTAGAACATGAGTGCCTTTTGTTATTTTCTGTGTTAATCTGTTTGCATAGCTTCTGTAGACGCTCAGGGGCAAAGAAAACCACGTCTACTCCCGATTTCGCCGCTATTCTTCCGAGATTATGTGAAATGCAATGAATGTATGATACCACAGCAACTTTCTTCGCTCTAGCATTGGTGCTGCTTGCATTCGACGAGTTTTTGCACTTTTTGCTTAAGCCCTCCGTGACAGAAGTTAGCATGCGCATCGGGTCCCCAGAATCTGCCAGGCGCTTGGCCTGCTCTTTGAAACTGGCTTCCATTTTGTGGTCACATGACTTCGTCACATGACTTCAGCAGGCCAAGCGCCTGGCAGATTCTGGTTACCCGATGCGCATGCTAACTTCTGTCGCGGAGGGCTTAAGCAAAAAGTGCAAAAACTCGTCGAATGCAAGCAGCACCAATGCTAGAGCGAAGAAAGTTGCTGTGGTACCATACATTCATTGCATTTCACATAATCTCAGAAGAATAGCGGCGAAATCGGGAGTAGATGTGGTTTTCTCTGCCCCTGAGCGTCTACAGAAGCTATGCAAACAGATTAACACAGAAAATAACAAAAGGCACTCATGTTCTACCAAACATCGCAAACAATTTGTAACCTGTACTCATAACGTTGTCTATGCCATCCCACTTTCATGCGGAAGTACGTATATTGGTCAAACCGGCAGATGCATCAACGAGAGATTAAAGGAGCATCACTATAACGTCACTAAGGTAATCTCGGGTCATTTGGGTATTCACTGCCGAGATTGTTCCTGCAAGCCCATGTTTGAAAGCACTTCCGTTCTGTATAAGGCTCATAGCAGGATGACGAGGGAGATTGTAGAGGCCTACGAGATAGCGAAATTAGAGCAAAAGTGCGTAAGCAAGCCTTCGGTGTCACTATCGGAAAAGGAGATACGATTCCTTGGTCTGTCTTTGTGACGATTGTAGTACATGTTTTTTCTTTTTTTCCGTTGCCTTGCACACGTGTCCGGTTCAACGAAATCTACCACTCAATGTTCTTTTTGCTGTTACGTTTGTTTCCGCTCGCACGGTATATATTTATCGACGCGTGCGAAAATAAAATCTATAGTTGAAAGTGAAGCGCTGTGTCTGTGTATCTGTTTCTTTCTTCGTCCTCGTCCAGTCGCGCTTATACACTCTGCCATGGATTCTAACCAACTAGCCCGCCAGCGTGTTTTATCCAACTAAAGAACGCCGGTCGTGCAGTCAATGAGAGCAGAACGAATGGATAAAAAGTCCAATCGAAGGATAACGTCCTGAGGGCAGTTGTGGATCACAGTAAAAAGAACAGAAGTAGGGCGGCCGGCTATGCTTAAACGCGCAGTACACATTCGAAGAACCAGCACGCCGCCGTCGGCCTCACAAAGCACTCCGACAGCTGCTGGGGTGACGAGCTTGTTTAACCGTCTACGTAGGCTGGCACGCATCACAAATACGGGGGCTCCAGTGTCAACGAGTGCTTGTACAGGTACGTCGTCTATTTTAACGTCAATTGCACCTCTCCTTGTGGGCACAGACAGTGGATTTGTTGCAGTAGTAGGCAATGTAGCACTACCTCCGAGGGCCGCATTCCTTAGTTTTCCGAAAGAGTGCGGCCGAAAGCCACAGGGGACGAAACGCGACGCGGCTGCGGCGAACGGGAAGGTGGGTGACGTGTTTGCGGTGAACGAGTCTGGTGTCCGCGCGGCGATGGTGAGCGACTGTACCACGTGTTCCTAGCAGAGTTGTCGGCGCTGTTGGACTCGGCGGTGGGCGAAACATTGCAAGCATTTGCATCAAAACGGTTCAGGTTGGTCGGCGCGTGAGGTGCGGAGGGCCACGAGTTGCGACAGTATCGGGCGACATGAACAATGCAGCGGCCGGCGAAACATATCGGCTGGTCGTCCGCAGTTCTGCACTCAGTCGGGTTGCGATAGCGCGGAAAGAAGCGTCGGGGTGGAGCGAAAATAGTAGAAGGGAGTTCGTTAGCTCTGGAATTGGCGACATCACATACAGAATGTAACCAATGTTCTCAAGGTCCTGGTGGACGATGGTTTGTAAGAAGGAAACTGAAGAAATGGTAGCATCAGGGCTACGCGAGCAGAAAGCTGTGGGCGCCATTGCATCCAGTTCATGTCGAACGATTCGCAACACGTCCCCTGACACGTGCGGGTTGAACTTCACACGTCAACGTTGCGGCAGTATTCTGAAGTCTGGCGAATGTTGCAAGACGCGTCGGCTTTTGGCCTGCTTGAATTGTTGGCACTCTTTAATGATAGCATCAACTGTAGAGCCGCTTTTGAACATCAGCAGATTAAAGGCGTCGTCAGCAATGCCCTTCAGCACGTGCCCGACCTTCTCAGGTTCCATCATGTAGTGATCAATTTCACGACGAAGTGCCAGCACGTCCTGGATGTACGAGACATTGGACTGCGCGGGGGACTGGGCCCGGGAGGCCAGTTCTTCTTTAGCGGCATTTTACGGCCGGCTGGTTTGCCAAACAACTCTGTCAACGTCTCTTTGCATTGGTCCCAGCTGGTTAGCTCCTCTTCGCGGTTTTCGTACCACACCTTTGCCGTGCAACTTAGGTAGAACAACAGGTTAGCTAGCGTAAGCGTGGGGTCCCATCTGTTGATTCCACTGACACGTTCGTACATAGCCTCCCACTCTTCAACGTCGGCGCCATCGGTCCCGCAATAAGTTCCGGGATCCTTAGGTTGCACAACCACAATCGAAGGTGACAGCGACGTAGCTGGCGACGGTGTAGGCGGCAACGACGTTGATCCCGCGTGCTCACCATCATTCATGGCGCGGCCGGTGATGCGACGTCTACTGCGGAGTTCCGTTTCCCGCCGTGGTACCCCGCACCTACACCAATATGTTACGGGGATGTTGTGAGCATAGAAAGACTGTATTTACAATATTGTTACGGTGAAGAGAAGGAAGAAGTTGAATTATACTAGAGGAAGACGAAATCTTGCAGTTGCCTGACCGCCATATACCTCACTTGTAAATATTGTCACGTGGTGGTGACGTTGAAGAAAACACAGTAGCAATACTGTGAACAAGAAAACTAACTTTTATTGGGCGAACCTGTGCCCACAAAACAGGCTACACTTATAGCGCAACGATAGCGGCGAACACGCTCGGCGATCGTCGAAAATCTGCTCAGCGGGTCAAGCGCGTCGGCTTTTATAGAGCAGTCGTCGAATGTTCCAGACTAATCGTTTGGACCCGCGTGCTTTCCACAAAGTTCTACACCATTCGCGCTACGCGATGAAATCAGATAACACAAGGTTCGGCGACAACAGACAGCCGGGTAGAAGCATCGATAACATTCCAGAAACGTCGGATACATGCAGGCGCGTCCCGCGCTGTGCGATTGCATTTGTTAAGCGGCGAAACGTGGTCGCCCGATAAAGATAAGTACACGTGTCATTACCCCCCTCTTAAAAAGCATCGCCCCGATGCTGCTAACAAACGAAAGTAACAAAGAAAAGCACTCGTAGCAAAGAAAACAACAAACTAAGGAAGTTCGTCAGCGTCCGTAAAATGGTTTAAGGCGCACCACGTGGACCACTTCAGATCGTGCGCGGCGCCGTTGTGAGTGCGAAATGCCGTCTGGCACGACCTCATAGTCTAGTGCGCCAATACGTCGGATGACCTTGTAGGGTCCGAAATAGCGTCGCAGCAGCTTCTCACTGAGTCCTCGCCGGCGTATCGGGGTCCATACCCAAACACGGTCGCCGGGCTGGTACTCGACGAAGCGTCGTCGGATGTTGTAGTGTCGGCTGTCGGTATGCTGCTGGGTCTTGATCCGTAGGCGGGCGAGCTGTCGGGCTTCTTCGGCGCGCTGGAGATAGCTAGCGACGTCAACATTCTCTTCGTCAGTGACGTGGGGCAGCATGGCGTCGAGCGTCGTCGTCGGGTTCCTGCCGTAAACCAGCTTAAACGGCGTGATCTGTGTTGTTTCTTGCACCGCCGTGTTGTAAGCGAATGTTACGTACGGCAGGACGGCATCCCAGGTCTTGTGTTCGACGTCGACGTACATCGCTAGCATGTCGGCGAGGGTCTTATTCAGCCGCTCCGTAAGACCATTCGTCTGCGGGTGGTAGGCCGTGGTTCTCCTGTGCGTTGTCTGACTGTATTTCAGAATGGCTTGGGTGAGCTCCGCTGTAAAGGCCGTTCCTCTGTCGGTGATGAGGACTTCTGGGGCGCCATGTCGAAGCAGGATGTTTTCGACAAAGAATTTCGCCACTTCGGCTGCGCTACCTTTCGGCAGTGCTTTAGTTTCAGCGAAGCGGGTGAGGTAGTCTGTCGCCACGACGATCCACTTATTTCCGGTTGTTGACGTCGGAAAGGGTCCCAGCAAGTCCATCCCGATCTGCTGGAATGGTCGGCAAGGAGGCTCGATTGGCTGTAGTAATCCGGCTGGCCTTGTCGGCGGTGTCTTGCGTCGCTGACAGTCTCGGCATGTTCTGACATAACGGGCGACGTCGGCGGTCAGGCGCGGCCAATAATACTTTTCTTGTATCCTCGATAGTGTCCGGGAAAAACCGAGGTGTCCAGCGGTCGGATCGTCATGTAGGCATCTCCACCAGCACCTCCACCAGATGTCACGTGGTGGTGACGTTGAAGAAAACACAGTAGCAATACTGTGAACAAGAAAACTAACTTTTATTGGGCGAACCTGTGCCCACAAAACAGGCTACACTTATAGCGCAACGATAGCGGCGAACACGCTCGGCGATCGTCGAAAATCTGCTCAGCGGGTCAAGCGCGTCGGCTTTTATAGAGCAGTCGTCGAATGTTCCAGACTAATCGTTTGGACCCGCGTGCTTTCCACAAAGTTCTACACCATTCGCGCTACGCGATGAAATCAGATAACACAAGGTTCGGCGACAACAGACAGCCGGGTAGAAGCATCGATAACATTCCAGAAACGTCGGATACATGCAGGCGCGTCCCGCGCTGTGCGATTGCATTTGTTAAGCGGCGAAACGTGGTCGCCCGATAAAGATAAGTACACGTGTCAATATACATTATTTTACACTCGTGGGCCTGCTTTCCTCCTGCAACATTTTGGTGGAAGGTGCGGGGTACAATCACAGAACTTCGCAGCGGACCTCATCTACCTGCCGCCACAATGGCAAATCAACCGACACAAGCGACAACACCTCAGCAGCCCGTGCCGACGGTCATCCTCACTCATCCGCGGGACCCAGGGACATTTTGTGGCACGGACAACGCCGACGTTGAGGACTGGCTTACGATGTGGGAGCGAGTGTGCGACAACCACAGGTGGGATCCAACAATGATGCTAGCAAACGTGATATTTTATCTAAGAGGAACGGCGAAGTAATGGTACGACACACACGAAGGTGACTTAATGAGCTGGGATGTCTGCAAAGAAAAAATGCGAGACCTGTTTGGCAGACCTGTCGGTCGTCAGCTGGCAGAAAAAAAAGAACTTGCGTGCCACGCTCAGACGTCCACAGAATCCTATGTCATGTACATACAGGATGTGCTGGCCCTCTGTCGCAAGGCTGATAACAACATGACCGAGGCAGAGAAGATTGGTCACATAGTGAAAGGTATTGCAGGCGATGCCTTCAATCTACTGATGTGTAAGGATTGTGCTACTGTGGATGCAATTATAAAGGAGTGCTGGCGCTTCGAACAAGCAAAGGGCCGCCGCGTCGCTCAAACTTTCGACCGATTGCCCAATACCGCCACATCTTCTTGCGAAGAGCCGCCGCGGTACGTTCAGCCCACAGGCCCAGAAGATATCACGCGCATTGTTCGCCGTGAGCTTGAGGCCATGGCTCCGGCTCCAGTTCGTTCCGACTGTCGGGAGAGCGTGCCCGCTATCTCCCTTATACAAGCAGTCGTTCGGTGGGAAATAGCAAGTTTGGGCTTTCCGTCTCTCTGCTCGGTCAGCCATACAAACACCTACCAGATTTCTCCTGCCGCTCGCTCCCAGACGCAAAGCTTTCCGCCGCTCCGTCGCAACCCAGCTGACTGGCGCACAGCGGAAGATAAACCCATCTGTTTTGATTGCTCCGGTATTGGACACATCGCCCGTCATTTCCGCAACCACTGGTCGTCGCCTCCTCGGTGGTCGTCTCGGAGTTACTACCGCCAAGTACCGAACAATCGTACTTTCTCGCCCTATACGCCGACTAGGAGCATCGATGCCGACAGTGCTCCACCAAGATCCAGCCGCTCCCCGTCTCCGCAAGGTTGTAGGTCCCGTTCGCCTCTCGTTCACCGCTCTTCGTCCCCTTCTGCAACCGGTCGCTTTGCTTCGGGAAACTAGGCGGTGCAGCTCCGGGAGGTGAAGCTGCAACTCCGACCCCGCCCACAAATCCTCTGTTGACCCTGCCTACATGTGGAAACCTACTGGACATTGAAGTTGATGGTGTTCCTGTTAGATCTGTCGTTGATACAGGAGCGCAGCTTTCAATTCTAAGCGCTGCTCTCCGCCGAAGGCTCAAAGAGGTTCTGACACCCACAGTACCGGGCACTATGCGAGTCGCCAATGGGAGTATTTCACCTGTCCTTGGAATGTGCACAGCACGTGTGACCATTGGGGGCCATTATACCGTTGTTCTCTTTATCGTCCTTGAACACTGTCTGCACGACCTAATTCTCGGCCTCGACTTCCTTTGGAAACACTTTGCCCAAATTGACTGCTCTGCAGGTGTTGTACAGTTGGATCTGCCGCTTCCTGCCGACGCAACAACTTGTGCTTCACACCGCTTATGTTCTGCTGAGTTTGCAAGGCTGTCTCCACAAGCGGCTATAAATGTCCTCCTGACGCCCTGTCCTCCCGTACCTGATGGCGAGTACGTCGTGTCGCCGCTTACTGACGTGGTTTTGTCGCGCAATATTGCCCTGCCAAGCACCTTAATCCGGATCCGCGAAAACTGCACTCGCGTGCCCATCCTCAATTTTGTATTTTCATCGCATGTGCTGCCACGCGGTATCGCCATAGAGCATATCACTCCTTTGGAAAAATTTGAGATTTCTTTTTTGACCTCTGAATCCTTCCTCAGTACCAGCGGACCTTTTGCAACGGCCAACCAAGATAGCAACATTGTGCAAACGAAGAGAGCAGCGCAGCTATAAATACGTCCCTTCTTATCAATAAAGCATTCTTCTTGTAGCCACGACCGTGTGCATTACGCCCGATACATGGTGTCAGAAGTGGGATCGCTCACGGCACCATGACCGACCTGCGCCCGCCTGAGCCACTGCGAGTGGGCGACAACGCTGCAGCGTCCTGGCAGACATTCAAGCAACGCATCGAGCTGTACCTGATAGCAACTGAGCCCACGAAGCCAGGCAGTAAGGAGCAGAAAGCTGCAATTTTTTTGCATGTTGCGGGTCAAGAAGCAATTGACGTGTTTAATACTCTGAACCTATCACCAGAGGAAGCTAAAGACTACGACGTTTTGGTTAAAGCATTTGAAAACTACTGCTTGCCTAAGTGTAATGAAACTTATGAGCGATATGTGTTTCGCTCGCGTCGTCAGGCACACGGAGAGCCATTCGAACAGTTCTTTCGGGATCTGCAACTAAAAGCAAGAACGTGCAACTTCGGAGATTTACGAAATTCCATGCTGCGGGATCAAATTGTCTATGGCATTTGCAGCTCTTCCCTGCGAGAAAAGCTTCTTCGAAAGAGAGACCTGACCCTAGCCACAGCGGTGGAATGCTGCAAAGCTGAGGAACTTGCCGAATCGCAAAATAGGGCGTGGACGGAGGAAAACAAGATTGAACCTGTATTACGAACGCAAGCTAAACACGGACGCCAAAAATGCCGGTATTGCAACTTCTCGCATGCGCCAAGGAAGTGTCCGGCGTACGGCAAAACATGCAACAAGTGCACGAAGCCTAATCACTTTGCCGCCTGCTGTACGGGCAAGCGAGCAGCCGTTGATGACGTGGTCGAAGGAGCGGAGAGTGATAATGACTTCGACGTTCTGGAGATCAGGACGACGGAAAGCAAGCGTGGTCCCGAAAGTCGCGACTGGATTGTAAGAACGAGCATTGAAGGAACTGATGTGCAGCTTAAGGCCGACACGGGAGCACAGGCTAACTTGTTGCCGCGTTCGCTGTTCAAAAGGCTCGGAACTAGACAGGAGCCGTACCCCACGAGGAGCATCCTGCGCCATTACGGGGGCGGCGAAATACCGCACAGTGGAAAAGTTCGCCTCGCCGTGCAGTTAGGCAAGCGGCGTGTGCTGCTTGAGTTCTTCATAGTAAAGAAGAAGCAAGCTATTCTGGGCCTCGGGGCAAGTGACCAACTTGGTCTGGTCAACAGAGTGAACTCGGTGGGCAGCAGCGAGACATACGTAAGCCTAAAGCAGGCATTCCCAAGGCTATTCACGGGCATAGGCAGGACGCGGCGCGAGTACAAAATGGTGCTCCGGAAGGACGCTGTCCCGGTGGTTCAGCCAACCCGGCGTGTGCCTTACGCCCTCAAGAAGCCGCTTAAGAAAGAACTTGACCGGATGAATGCTGCGAACATCATCGAGAAGGTAGAAGAACCGTCAGACTGGGTAAGTCCCTTGGTTATCGTGAGGAAGAAAAATGGAGACTTAAGAGTATGCATGGACCCGCGGGCAATTAATAGGGCGATGAAGAGAGAGCACTTTCAGTTGCCATGCCGGGAAGAAATCGAAGGTGATCTAGCGCATGCAGAGTATTTCAGCAGACTCGATGCAAACAGTGGGTTCCATCAAATTCCCCTCGACAAAAAAACATCAGAAATCTGCACATTCAGTTCACCGTTTGGTCGGTATCGGTATCTCAGACTGCCATTCGGTATTACATCTGCACCCGAAGTTTTCCAGCGCACAATGAGCCAGATATTCGACGACCTCCCGGGAACACGGGTGTACATTGACGATGTGCTAGTGTGGGGTTCTACGCGAAAGGAGCACGATGAACGCCTGTACAAAGCGCTGGAAAGGGCACAGGCAGAGGGCCTAACTTTGAATGCAGAAAAGTGCCTTTTTGGACGTACTGAAATCAGCTTCTTGGGTGATAAGATTAGTTCCAAAGGTATTGAGCCAAATCCCGACCTGATAAAGTGCCTTTTAAACCACCCTCCGCCAACGACCAAGAAAGACGTTCAACGCTTGCTTGGCACCGTGAACTATTTCGGGAAATACTTGCCACTGTTGTCAGCCCACACTGAGGCCCTGCGCAGTTTGATTAGAAACGACACACTTTTCGAGTGGACGCATGTTCACGAGCGTGAGTGGGTGCTGCTCAAAAAGATGCTGACGGAAGCACCCGTCCTGGCTATCTTTAATCCCGAGCTTTCCACGAAACTGTCGACGGATGCGTCAGCATTTGCACTCGGAGCAGTGCTTTTCCAACAACATAGAAAAGACTGGCGCCCGGTAGGCTACGCATCGCGAGCACTCACAGAAACTGAGCGAAGGTACGCCCAAATAGAAAAAGAGGCCCTGGGCATAACATTCGGCTGTGAAAAGTTTAATGATTATGTTATTGGAAGACATGTCGTTATCGAAACCGACCACAACCCATTATTGGCTATTTCAAAGAAAGAAATAGGCGACATGCCACCCCGTCTGCAACGACTATTTCTTCGACTGCTGAAGTACGAGTTTGAGTTGCAGTATGTTCCAGGCAGCAAATTGGTTGTTGCCGACACGCTGTCACGAATCCCATCGCAGAAACAACCAGAAAAAGGCTCAACGAACGTTGAAGTTCATGCCGGGGCGTTCTGACTGCCGTTGTTGGACCAGCCACCCTATCTCGTCTGCAGGCAGCAACGGCCAGTGATGCAACGACGCAAGACGTCATTTCCAGCCTGCAGTCGTCAATACCTGTAGAAGGTGAGCTCAAGTCCTTCGCACAAGAACTTTCTGTAGTCAACGGAGTACTCCTCAAGGGAACTAAAGTATTCGTACCTGCAAGCATGCGAACAGAGATGCTGCGACGAGTGCACCAAGGGCATCTCGGCTTAGGAAAATGCAAATCGAGGGCTCACAAGTTGATGTATTGGCCAGGAATGTCAACAGATATTGCCCACTTCATTGACAGGTGTGACGTTTGCAAGAAGTTTGCGTATCGACAGCCTGACGAGCCCCTGTGCCAACGCACCGTTCCAGACATGCCATGGGTGAGGGTTGGTACAGATCTTTTTCAACACGCCGGAAAGCATTATTTAGTTGTCTATGACGCCTACTCTAAGTTTCTAGAAGTCGAGCATCTCAAGGATACCTCTGCAACGACTGTCATCCATAAACTACGTCAGATCTTTGCAAGGCATGGATTACCACTAGAAGTTTGCAGTGATGGTGGCCCGCAGTTCACGTCAAAAGAGTTTGAAGATTTTGCGGCTCGTTATGACTTTGTTCATACGATTTCAAATCCCTGTTTTCCCAGGTCCAATGGACTCGCCGAGAAGGGCGTACAAGTGGTCAAGCGGCTTCTTGGCAAGACTGAGAGCAAGAAAGAGGACTTCTATTTGGGCCTTCTCAATTACAGGGTGTGTCCTCTCGAGGATGGCCGATCACCATCGGAACTGCTAATGGGACGAAGTCTCAGAACGCTACTTCCAGATTTTTCAGTGTCATCATCAGGTCCCGTCCAAAAGCATGTCCAAGCAAGGACCACAGGAAGAACACTAACTCCACTACTGAAGGGAGACGTCGTCCGCATCCTCGGAAATGGTAGATGGGAAATCAAGGCGCAAGTCCAAGATCTCGTGGCCCCAAGGTCGTATACCGTTCTGACAGAGGATGGCCGGGTTTTCCGTCGAAATAGACAGCACCTTCGCAAAACATCAGAAGCGTTCCATCGAGCCATCCATTACGAGGCGGACGACTGCGACGACACCCCCGATTCATCTTCGAGCGCAGCCTCGCTGCAGCCGCCTGAACCTTCGCAGGCCGCACCGGATCGACCACCAGCGGGCACATCCGGCCCACCTAACATCCCAGATTCACTAAGGCGGTCTACCAGACCGCGAAGACCACCAGATCGCCTGGCCTACACGCACGGATCCGGCAGACTGAAACAACCTAGGAGTGTTGACTGCTACTCTTCGATGTTGAGTGCTTTCCGTGTTTTCAGTGTTTCCATTCTTCGAAGAAAGGAGGATGCAACGGCCAACCAAGATAGCAACACTGCGCAAACGAAGAGAGCAGCGCAGCTATAAATACGTCCCTTCTTATCAATAAAGCATTCTTCTTGTAGCCACGACCGTGTGCATTACGCCCGATACACTTTGTCGCCCACTCCTCCGTACTCGACGCCTGCGGACGATGTTTCTAAGATGATCGCCCCTGACCTTCCCTCCGAGCAAACAGCAGCTCTTCGTCACCTTCTGTCATTTTATCGGGACATCTTCGATTTGGACGACTGTCCACTTGGCCAAACATCTGTTGTCACGCATCGCATCAACACCGGTGATGGCAGCCCCATTTATAGGCGGCCATATTGTGTCTCCGCAACAGAAAGGGTCATCATACAGAAAGAGGTAGACAGGATGATGGACAAGGACATCATTAAACCTTCCGGTAGCCCGTGAGCATCACCGGTTGTCTTAGTAAAGAAAAAAAGACAACTCGTGGTGCTTCTGCGTTGACTACCGTCACCTCAACAGGATAACAAAGAAGGATGTTTATCCCCTGCCTCGCATTGATGACGCTCTTGACTGCCTTCACGGATCCCAATACTTTTTATCAATTGACCTCCGCTCCAGCTATTGGCAGATTAGCGTCGATGAGATGGACCGCGAGAAAACAGCATTCGTCACGCCGGACGGTCTGTACCAATTTAAAGTCATGCCCTTTGGATTATGCAATGCGCCAGCTACATTCGAGCGCATGATCGACTCTTTCTTGCGCGGCTTGAAGTGGTCTACATGCCTCTGTTACCTCGACGATGCGATTGCGTTTTCGCCGAACTTTGAGAGCCACCTGCAGCGCCTCACAACCATACTATCCGTGTTTCACAGGGCTCGCCTTCAGCTAAACTCCTCCAAGTGCCATTTCGGTCGCCGTGAAATTAACATGCTCGGCCATCTCGTAAACGCCGCCGGAATCCAACCTGATCCACAGAAAGTTCACGCCGTGCGAAATTTTCCTGTACCTTGTTCAAGAAACTATGTCCGTAGTTTTCTGGGCTTACGCTCTTATTTCCGGCGATTTGTGAAAAATTTTGCCGACATCGCTCACCCTCTCACTGACCTTCTTAAGAAAGACGTCTCTTTCTCTTGGGGACCACTGCAGAAGAAAGCCTTCTCTACCCTGAATGAGCGGCCTACAACTTCCCCAATTCTGTCACACTTTGACCCTTCTGCGCCCACTGAAGTACGAACTGACGCGAGTGGTCATGGCATCGGCGCTGTCCTCGCTCAGCGTCAACAAGGCCAAGACCGTGTCATTGCTTACGCTAGCCACCTTTCCACGTGCAAGCGAAATTACTCCATTAGTGAGAGAGAATGTCTCGCGCTCGTATGGGTGGTCGCGAAATTTCGGCCGAACCTTTTCGGTCGGAGCTTCTGCGTCGTAACCGATCATCACGCCCTCTGCTGGCTTTCCTCTTTGAAGGACCCAACTGGACGACTTGCACGTTGGGCGTTGCGTCGACAAGAATATACTTTTTCTATTATATATAAGTCAGGGCGCCTGCATAAAGATGCTGACTGCCTGTCCCGCAATCCCGTGGATCAACCGAACGATACCAATGCAGACTCGGAGATCAGTGTTCTATCCCTCTCCGGCTTCCTCCATATTGGCGACGAGTAGTGCAAAGATCCTGTTCTTCGAACACTTATGGAACGCCTAAGCTCCTCGCCCAATGACCCGTCCCTCCGTAAGTTCACCTTGCGCGATGGAACTTTATACCGCCGTAGCGTCCGTCCTGACGGCCCGGAGCTCCTCCTAGTCGTTCCCAAGCACCTTCGAGTCGGCGTGCTCCAGCACCTTCACGACGCTCCTACTGCTTAACATTTTGGCATCACTCGTACGTACGACCGTCTGCGGCGCCGCTTCTTCTGGCCCGGCATTTATCGCTCGGTGCGCCGTTATGTCGCTTCTTGTGACCTGTGTCAGCGCCAGAAGACGCCTGCTATGCCTCCCGCTGGTTTGCTGCAACTAGTTGATACCTCTACAGAGCCCTTCTTTTATGTGGGCCTAGACCTCCTTGGCCCGTTTCCAATTTCCATCAAAGGAAAGAAATGGATTGCTGTAGCAACCGATTATGCCACGAGATATGCCATCGCACGAGCGCTACCAACCAGCTGCGCTACAGATGTCGCCGACTTCTTACTATACGATGTCATCCTGCACCACGGCGCCCCTCGCCAGTTGCTGACGGATCGCGGCCGCTACTTTCTATCGAAGGTCGTCGATGATCTGCTCCGCTCCTGTTTTACAGAACACCAGTTTGCTACCGCGTACCATCCTGAAACGAACAGCCTCACCGAGCGACTCAACCGCAGGCTAACTCAAATGCTGGCCATGTACGTTTCCGACGATCACCGCGACTCGGAAGTCGTTTTACCATACATCACTTTCGCATACAACTCGTCCCGTCACGACACTGCCGGATTTTCACCATTTTACCTGTTGTATGGCCGCGACCCCACCTTGCCCTTTGACACTTTGCTACCTTCCGCATTGCAATCACCCAGCACTGGTTACGCTCGCGATGCTATTGACTTAACCGCCCAGGCCCGAGAAGTCACCCGTCATCGCCTCACAGTCTCGCAAGCTTCTCAAAAGCGACGCTATGACCTTCGGCACCGAGACTCCCATGTTTCAACTGGTTCCCTTGTCCTTCTCTGGACGCCTTCACGTCGCGTCGGCTTGTCGGAAAAACTAGTTTCCCGTTATTCTGGTTCGTACCAGATCTTACGCCAACTGTCCGACGTGCCATAAGAGATCGGCCCAGTCGGTCTGCCTTCTGTGCCTCCCAACGTCACCAGCGATGTTGTTCACGTCGTCAGGCTCAAGCCCTATGTCCCCCCATTAAGTGAGCCTCTATAACTTGCACCGGGGCGGTGCTACTCCGCCGGGAGGGTGATGTTACGGTGAAGAGAAGGAAGAAGTTGAATTAGACTAGAGGTACACGAAGTCTGGCAGTTGCCGGACCGCCATATACCTCAGTTGTAGATATACATTATTTTACACTCGTGGGCCTGCTTTCTTCCTGCAACAATATGTATACAAGAGGAGTCAGAATAGTAACGATAGCGGACCACCAACAACACGCAGCAGCCAGTGTCTCGCGATCTTCTTCTTCCTCTCTCTTCTTTCACCCTTCCGTAACAATATAATTACGTCCAGCGGCCAACTTGTGACGCTAAGTTCAGCGCTACCACGCCCGCGACTTCTGCAACACCACTCAGAACTTTACCTGTCAAGGTACGTTGGACAGTCTTTTTGGCGTTTGCGGCGCTGGCGCAGAGTCAGCCATCGTCCCCGGCGGCCTTTCAGCGGCGTCCGAGCGTAAACAAACTCGATCCCCACTCCGCTATGCCGGCACGCCAAGGGACAAATGCCTACAACACGCGCTAAGAAACCTCCTCCGTAGTGCCTACTCAGATAGCCAGATACATCCATTAGATGTGAATAATATGGTGCACCTTGGACATTCAGTACATCCATTAGATATCCAGATTTATGCAGAAAACATTGTATGGATGTACTATGGATCATCGCAAATACACCCAGACCACGTAAGCGGTACGTTGTGGGGATGTCAGGGCCGGATATATAGAACATCTAATAGACGTCCACAACATCCTGTTGATATATTTACTACATGCAATAGATATGCACAACATCCACAGAACATCTACTGCACTACATATGGATGTATCTGCAACATCTAATATGTAGTTGAGTAGAACTTGTTGCTGGGCGAGTTGGTTGGGATCTAATGAAGAATACATTGTTGCGCCAAAAAAAGGGAAAAAATGACTACAAGAGACCCTACAAGAGACAAGACTACAAGAAAGCCTACAAGACTACAAAAGAGACCCTACAAGGACCATCCTAGCTTTTTTCAAAGACAATAACCTCCAGCTTCTTCAGTCTGATAAGGAAGGACGTTTCGCGGTCTTCTCGGGAGGTGTGTTTAGCGACAAGGCACAACAAGCTGTAGAAAAGAACTTTGTCCTAGCCAAAGAAAAGGCAACAACAGTCAAGAAACAAGCTGTAGCCCTTTGCACAGAACTTCATCTTTCCAAGTTAGTCAAGGTAATAAGTGAAAGTAAAGGCGCTTCCTTAACCCTGTTTTTCACAGCGAAATCTCGTAAGGAAGGAATTCCGTTCCGTGCCATCGTAAGCGAGAAAGGCTCTTGGCAACAGATAGTTAGCCAGTTTTTTTTTAAAGAACTTGAAAGCGTTGCAAGTGTATGATCCTTTCACGACTAAGAGCTCTTGAGCTGTAATTCAATTCCTGAAAGGAAATGCCTCTATCGCACACGCTTTTTCTGTAGGCGTAGTTGATTTGTTTTACTCAGTGCCTCAAGAGGAAATGTGTGCCTCTTTAGGGATTGCATTGACCACAACGGCCCAGTAGATTTTCAGAATATAGTGGGCATATCTATTGAGAATTTTATGGTTTTATTGGAATTTTATTTAAAGTTTACTTTTTTTTTTTAACGACGACTTTTATGTTCAACGCAAGGAATATGCATTGGGTCCTGCGTCGCTCCTGTGCTGTGTGACATTTTCTTGGCTTCAATTGACCGCGACCTGCACAGTTCCTTTGACGATAGGTTCTACCTTAAGGCTTTTAGATATGTCGATGATTTTTTTTTATTCTTTTAAAGAGCAACCATAATTTTACCGTTGACCAGTGCATTAGCCAAATCTTAGATGTTTTTAGACTACATGGGAAAAGCATGCTATTTACACATGAAATCCTTTCCCATAGCACTCTACAGTTTTGAGATCTGTCTTTAGTTTTTGACAAAGACCACGTATCTTGGCAGTATAGCCCACGCGCCCAGAAGGAATCGCTACCGTATGATTCGGCACTCTCAAAGCTAGTGAAAAGAGGAATAGCCACTCTTTGCCTTCAATCTGCTCTCATGAAGTCGTGCCCCCACTCGATGCAGACTAGCTTTGATAAGCAATTGGCGAGGCTACACACAGCGGGCTACCCGAGCTCGGCCGTTGGGGCGGCGTCAAAAACATTGCTCCAGAAGGTGAAGGAAAAAGCCACACGCCTAGGCCCGACCAAGTACGAGGCAAACCCGCAGTGGTGCCATACGTCCACAAGCTTTTCCACAAGTTGAAGAATGTCGCCACAAGGTTTGGTGTGCCAGTTGTTTTCTCGGGAGCACGCAAGTTGGTTGGACTCTGTCCGCGCATAAGCCGCGTTGACAAAAAGTCAGGATGCCAGAAAAAGCACACTAGACAGTACGTGAAATGTGTGACGGGCGTTATATACGAAATACCGCTAAAATGTGAGAAATCCTACGTTGGACAAGCGGGGACATGTGTTAATGACGGGGCCCGGGAGCATGAACTGTCTGTAATCAACAAAGGTAACGCGCATTTACCTGCGCATTGCACGGTTTGCCTGAAAGGAACACGCCAGCCACTACTGCGTGAGATAAAGATACTTGGCAGGAGTGGTGATACGCTAGCAAGGGAACTTTTGGAGGCATATCACGTAAAAGTAAGAGGCACGAGTTGTATTAGTGACACGTCTGTTTTTCTGTTTGAAAACGAGTTGCAAATGTTGAAAACCTCACTGTAATCGCTCTAGGCAACACTGATGTACGCATGCGCATTTGTTCATTCTCCCTGCCCTGCTCTAAGAATAAGATCAGTTTAAGTTCAGCGCTCAAGCTGTCGTTTCGTACTCTTCCTTCCCAAGTCTTTCTTTCCTTTTTTTGGCGCAACAATGTATTCATAACATCTAATATATATCTACTGGATGTGCCTTGCAATATTTTTGGCTGTATCATTTATTCATCATGCATGCATGCACTGGGCCTCTTCCATTTGTAGTCCCAGACTGCTCCAGACGGCTCGAGACGCTACAACAGCCAGTGATTATTGGCGTACGCAGCTTCTCAGAAAATCCCGGACTGTTTGGGACAACAAAGCAAAGTGCCACTCTTACTAAGCGAAGAAAAATTTCGTTGTCACCACCAGCATTTTTATTGTGAAACTTCTTACTGGTATCAACCGTTTGACAAGTACGTAATGATGTACACTATATTTGCAGTGAAATACAACGGCAGACTGCAGCTGTCTCATGAAAATAAAGTGAACAGTTAAAATACAGCATAATGCAATCTCTTGATTTTGGAAAGGCAGAATGAGCACTTAGTGCACCAACCAATACAAAAATACCACATATGCATAACAGCTGAGCACAAACATACTAAAGAATAAATAAAATGAGACATTAAAAGCAACACTTGCAAAGAAACACTTCTTACAGCACAGTGTTGCATTCTCTCCAGTAAAATAGAACACAATTGGCACATTACTACACTTAATTCTCATGAACAAAAAGAAAATTCACATATGAAAACATCAAAGCACTATTTCACTAGCCGTGTATTCAGCAAAAGAAGAAATTGAGACAATGTAGTGAACCACAATAAAGGAGAGCAACAGCTGAAGGCACAAAACAGCAATGTGTCCTATAGGGAAAACAATCTTAAAACCACTAATACGCTAGCAGAATTATAAATTCTGTAAGAGAAGCAGGCGATCCCCTGCAGCAAAGGGGTGCTGAATTAGCTTCCCCATAAAGGAGAAAAATTCGGAACACAGCAGCTGCATAAAAAAATAGTTTTAACATATTGTTCTCAGTCTTAGAAATGTAGACTGTTATAACGAGGAAGTCATTTTCTTCGCATTAGTAAGCATGCACTATAAGTACAAAAATGGTATGCTCTATAAATAATTCGAGTAGAGTAACTATACCATATTTCTATGCGAGTGAGGCTACAGCCAATTCGTGTGTAGATTCATGAATCATAAGTGATGTCAATGTAGTTGCAGTTAGTGGTTACCTTGTACTAAAGCACACTTGGCATGCACTAGTCAAACAAATGCAGTGGTACCAGGCCACACCATGCTGCTGAGAGTGCTGAGCTACTTGTAGCAGTATCAAATCAGCTCTTTCCTTTTAAACTGTCTCACTTCTTTCCGTACACTCAGCCTGACATCATGTAACAGGATTCTATATTTGTCACATTCTTGAAAACATACAGCACTACTTCAAATTCAGTGAGGTGCCACGAAAGGCCAAAGCATTGATTCAGCTGATGCTGGAAACGAGCTGCTACATCTACATGTCTGTAGCGTTATATGGTTGGTGTTCATACACTGGGTTCAACATAGCAGCAGTGGCTAATTGCATTGGCCCTCGCAGCATTACTACCAAGGAAACATGTTGCAGTGAGTGCTCATCTTAAGGTTACCACTTGAATGGAATATTATTTTTGGACGCTGAAGATACTGACGTTTAGCTTTGTAGTAATTACCGTGACTACAAGCTATACCGCTACCAGTTTCAAAAGAGGAGGAAAATTTGTCAACCCTCCTAAGGGCACATGATACGATGCTATGTGGGGCTGGAGGCGAACTGTATTTGGAAGATCACTCTCTTGCTGGCTGGCTTGAGCATCCTAAACCTGAAAAAGAGGACAGAATCTTCACAATTATGCAAACACATCGCTTATTACTTAGCTCACATTTCGATATTCACCCTTAATTGAAGCACATGCTTGACTGTCACTATAACGACAGGTGCGAACGTGCCCAAGACACTCACTGTCTCTCCTTGGGCGCGTTCGCGTAGGGCTTTATCTCGACCAAGTCAAGCACGGGCCTTCAAGTTAAGGCACATTGCTTAAATGGGGGGTAGGACATACAAGGTAGCTTAAGACGCCTAAAGTAACCGGTTTTCAGCTTCTTTAAATTCAGTGATTAGGTTAAGATCTCCGAGTATAAATCCACAGCTATAGCATCTTTATCATGGAGGCATACCTAAGGCATCCGCCTAAATAGTACCACTGACAATAACATTGCCATTGCAAGCAGCAGATCACAGCCAAGCTTTATATAATGTGCAAAAAGATCGATTGTTCAAGAACGCGTGAAAGTATATGGCTTGTGCCTACAAATGATACGAGCACGTAATACTGGACGCTATACACAGGAGCTATCCAAATGTACAGAGGAGCAACAGAGCGTGCAAACTATCACGTAGCTTTACAGACAGCCCCTATTACAAAAGACCTCCAACGCAATGCATGAACGGTGAATACTTCCCGACATCAAGCACCACTATCGAAAACGTGTGCCAGAACCACTGAAACCACCGTGCCGCTGTGCACAAAACCTGCGGACCGCGAGAAGCACGTACAGTACAAGCAAGACTAGGACGAGTATGAGAGGATGAAGTGAAACACGGGACAAAGGGAGACAAACAAGAACGTCGCTTCTCTATCGCCATTTGTTTTAAGTTGCAGTTCATCTGTTCAAACTAGTCTTAGCTATGCACCAATTGGCTCAGTTTAATACTTGTCCGAGAAAAAACACCAGTGACATGCCTCGAAGGGTACTGCCGAAACCGCTGGGCGTTTGCGTTATGCATCAGCTCTTCCTGCCCGTGCAAAGCACTCATTACCGGCATAAAAGAGAAGATAGTACAAAAACAAACCATCGACATACCTTGAAAACCACGGGCCTGCTGACGACCGGACACCACTGCAGACATGGCGAGAATAAGAAGTGAAGTGCCGCAGCATCATCCCCGCAACCTAAAAGTGGTTCGTTGTGAGAACCGTAAAATTGGCGCTATCTTCTGTAGCCCTTCAGGGAGCACAGCATAGAGCACCACGTCTCATCCATAGATAAAACTCAGCGCCAGCACTGGAACACAAGCTTACACATGCCCGCATATGCTTGCTTGCTGCGCCATTGCAATGACTGTGCTTATGGTGATGTATGACAGGCACGCGACTGTGAGAATAATTGATAATTAGACAATAATGCTGCGTGAAATCTCTCTAAATCATTTAACTTTTCTAACCTCTTTAAACACCATTTTTCATTCAGTGCAAAATTTGTGGCGTGCTTCCGGCTCGTTGTTTCGAGCATGCTTTCGACGCACATGGCCTCCGAGATGGAGTGTCAAGTGTATCAAGCCACGCAATTACATCCACACGGGAAGTCTGCCACAGTTTAAAAAATTTTGGTGGTGCTCAACAAAAGTAGAGTGCCTTAATATAATTTTCATGCAGTCTTTTCTACTATATATATGAGTTCATTCCCAAACATACTGTACCTCGTTTTTCCAATTATTTTTCCAAAGTAGGAAATAAAATGCCATTAATTGCAAGAAATGGAACGTCTATGGACATCCATTACATGATCACTGATGATACCGCGCGATCGTCGCACCAAACTACAGGCTCCAACTGCGCAGCATCGTCCACCTCAAAATCATGGAGGCGCGTGTAGACAATGCCAGAAAAAGCTTTGGGGGGCCTACAATGCACGTCTAAAGTTCAAACTTTATGGACGTTCCATGGACATCCAAAATTTTCTGTTGTACGTGTGATGAACGAACTAAATGGATGTTCATCGGACATCCAAAACTTTGATGCCATTGTACGTCCCTTAAATGTATGTGCATTCAAAGGGTGTCCGTAGGACATCCCATTTTTTGCTGGATGTTTGCATCAATCTGGTGCATCTATCGGATGTTTGTAGCTATCAGGGTGGACAGAGTAACATATTCAAAAAGCAAACGCCAAAGATTTTCTCTCTCGCGCCCGCTCTACTCGCGCCTGCGCACAAAAGGCAGGCTATCCCACAAATCAACGTCTCGTGAAAATCATAGATTGCCGTACGCAGCTTTCTCGACATGTTCGCAGAGCGTAGGGGCGTAGGACACGATTGATTCGGTTATGCCTTGCGGTACGTGGTAATGCACAGCTGTTACGACGCTCTGCCTATCGCTTTGTGACGTTTCCTCCAGATATGCTTGTGTAGTTTCGGTCGTTCATTGAAACTTCTCCATTTATCGTCTGCATTGGAAGTTTGATTCCGAGTGCAGCAGCTTCACATTGCTGGATGACATGTCTATTCGGCAGAGCGTGCGCTGAAGGCAGCCGTGGAAGAGACTTAACATGCAGCGATATGATCACGTAGTGCGTTTGGGATTTTATGTGTTGGTCCCACATATGGCCCGTGTGGGACATCCCGTTTAAAACATCCTTCGGGCATCCATAGGATTAAAGTTTTGGGATTCTGTTTAGATCCCAGAAAATGAATCGTGTGGATGTCCGAAGGATGTCTTAAATAGGACATCCTGAAATGAATGTCCAGATGTTATCCCCTGGATGTCCTGACTGCGACTTGGACGTTCGGATCTAATCAGGATGACTAGTGTATATTCGTGGTCCAATGGGTGTACCCGTCCACATATCCCAGATTTGACAGGCAACTTGGAAAGATGCAGGATATTTAGCAAACTGGACCTTGTCAAGGTATATCGCCAAATAATTTAGCCTGTCGATGTCCCGAAGACGGCCATTATTACGCCCTTAGGTCTGTTTGAGCATGTGCGCAAGCGCGTTGGGCTCCGCTATGCAGCTTACACGTTCTAAAGGTTCATGCCGAGGTTACACGCAGGCCTCCCTGGTATATTAAGCCCACATCGACATCCTCGTCGTAAGTTCCACTCCCCAACGTCAAGAGCGTCACTTCCGGGAACTCTTTCAGGGCCTTCAGCGATTTGACCTGGTTGTCAATCCCCACAAATGCGTCCTCGGGTCTCCCGAGCTCGAGTTCCTTGGCCGCCACATCTCTGCGCTTGGTATTCGTCTCTTGCCCTCTCGCGTCGAGGCCCTGAAAGACTTCCCAGCACTCACTACCCTACGACAGCTGCGTGAGTTCCTGGGTCTAGTGAATTTCTCACGCCGCTTTATTCCGCACTGCGTGGAGATTCTGCACCCACTGACTGATCTTCTTAGCAAAACTGAGAGCTCCCAATCCGCGATATCCTGTTCTCCCGAAGCTCAAGTTGATTTCAGCGCGGCAAAAAAACCCGTCGCCCGTTCAATAATACTCATCCATCCAAAGACGGACGTTCCCACTCGCATCATTGTGGATGCTTCCAGATTAGCTATCGGCGCTTTTCTCGAACAAAAAATTTACTCCGACTGGCACCCATTTGGTTTCTTCTCTCGGAAAATTCAATCTGCCGAGACTTGCTACAGCGCTTCTGGTCGTGAGCTGCTAGCCATATATACCACCACGCAACACTTCCGGTACTTTTTGGAAGGCCAGTCATTTTACGTTCAAACCGATCCCAAGCCTCTGGCGTGTTTCTTTCGTATGAACTTTTCCAAGTACGTTGGACGTGAACTTCGTGAAACAGTCTATGTATCGTAGTTCACATCGGATATCAATTACATTAAAGGCACCGACAACGAGGCAGCTGACGCACTTTTACGCATCACCTCCCTCGGCGTTTGAACATCTGCTATGGACTGGGAACGCATATCTTTCATCGGTAGGATTAACCATCTGGACAGCCAAGGGCAGCTTTATGCTGTTCGCCAGACTGCGTCAAAGAATAACTCAGGTGACGATTAGCCTCGGAAGCATGTCAATTTATCAAGCAAATCACATACGATTTGTGGCGTAGCACTTGATTCCAGGATGTACTGGAGAGGTGCTTTGGACAACCTCGTTTCATCACTTGAACCGCACTTGAATTCGGTGCGAAGGATAGCCATTGTACGTTGGGTAAGTCATCCTTCTTTGATGCTGAAATTACACTCGGCACTGATTGTGAATCGTGTGCTTTTCCCCGCAGGGGCGTCTGAGTCAGCAGGCGTTTGGTGTGTTGCGACACCACGTACCCGAGCACACGAGGGTTGGACCCTCCCGCGTGTAGCCGTGCGCGGCTTAGCCGTGTCTGGGGAAAGGGGGATCCTGGGGGTTGAGCTGATGCTGGGTGTTTGGACCTTTAAGGCCCCCCGGCGGAGGCAACACACCCCTTTGGCCTCTGCTTCACATAGACGGCAGCCCCGGACTGACCCACCCGGGGGAAATCGGTAGTTGCCTTTTCCTGTCTCTCTCTCCCTACAACCTCCGTCTTTTCCTTACTTTCCATCTTTCCTGTCTCCTTTTCATTTCTTTATTACTTCCGACCTTCCTGGCAGCAAGGGTTAACCTTGTGTGAGTAGCCAACCTTGGTTATGTCATATTGGGTTATAGTGGCAACGCACAGCGGGCGTTTGCAGGCCCTGGTTTTCAGGCCCTGCAGCGTCCCCGTGTTGGGCTCCATGGTGGGTGGCTAGCGTTGCTGCCGAAAACTTCACGTCCTCACATGGCTACTTCCTTCCCTCCACTACCTGATCGCCCTCAGAAAAGAGGGCGCACTGATGAAGTCTTCCAGTTTTTTGGCCGCCAAAAAGAATCCTTCCCGCGGTTCCATGTCATTCATTCTGCAAAACCAGATAAACCAGTACGAACAATCTCACCCTTCCTTGTTTCCAAATCATTGACGGAAGTCTTTGGTCCTGGTTATAAGGCGTCGAGGATGGCAAGCGGTGATCTCCTCTTGGAGCTCCGCGATCAAAAACAATATGAAAAATTGTCAAAGCTAGTGTCATTTCGAGAAACCCAAGTAATTATAACCCCGCACCGCACGATGAACACCACCCGTGGTGTTGTCTCTGACGATGACTTGATGGAGCTTACTGAGGCTGAACTCTTGGAGGGCGTCAGTGACCAGAATGTTATCAATGTTAAACGAATTAAGATGAGGCGAGATGGAAAAGAGATCAAGACGAAACATCTGATACTCACCTTCGGCTCAAGTGTCCTTCCCGAGTCAATCGAGGCCGGTTATATCAAACTTCGTGTTCGGCCATACGTTCCCAATCCTCTCAGTTGCTTTAAGTGCCAACGTTTCGGCCACAGTTCACAGAACTGTCGAGGCCAGCTGACTTGTGCCAAGTGCAGTGACAAAGAACATTCCCCCGAAACATGCCAGAACACTCACCATTGTGTTAATTGTGATGGCGAGCATGCCACATACTCGCGGTCGTGCCCGTCTTGGAAAAAAGAAAAGGAAATCGTAACAGTTAAAGTAAAGGAAAATATAAGTTTCAAGGAGGCACGAAGGCGGGTATCCTACCTGCCAAAGAAAACCTTTGGCGATGTGGCGCGTCAGGTGGCCGCGTCACAACAGCCTCCGGCGGCTGTCCGACCCACAAGCAGTGAGTCGGCAGTTACGCCGTCGGCGCCCACGGTGGTTGCAGCTAGCGCTGCACCGCCAACCGAGCAGAAGGGACCTTCGACCCCGAAGGTGGGCGCAGCTGAGGCTGCTCCAACCCACCCGGCCCCTTCCAGCGCTGGCAACAGCCGGCGCAGCCAAATCCTTCAGGGAGCCCCATCGACCTCCGGTCTGGTGGGCGCAGGGGTCGTGCCCTCCAAGGCGGGACTCCCTCTGAAAACTTCTCGCTCGCAAGAGCACGTGTCCGGAGCCTCACTAGAGGCAATGGACTCAACACCTATCCTCAAGGCGCACCAAGCGCCTAAGGAGCGGCGAGGCTCCCTCGAACGCTCCAGAAAGGGCAAAACTCCGGTTACAGTGCCTCGAAAGGGCTCTGTAATTTAATCTCTGTAATTTCCATAATCACTACTTCGGTTTCTGTACACACAGCACCTATTGACCTCCAATATGGATACACAAATAATTCAATAGAACATCAGAGGTCTTCTTAGGAACCTTGATGATGTGCAAGAGCTTATCCAAAAACACAATCCAACAGTGCTGTGTCTACAGGAAACACACCTAAAACCACAACATACAAACTTTCTCCGACCGTATGTGAAGTTTCGCAAAGATCGCGATGATGCTGTGGTATCATCAGGCGGTGTTGCCATTTTGATTCATAAAAGTATTTCCTGTCAGCTTTTACAGCTATAAACGCCCCTTGAAGCAGTGGCGGTTCGAGCTGTTCTTGTAAATAAACTCGTCACCATTTGCTCGCTTTACGTACCCCCACACTACAAATTAAACAAACATGAATTTCAGTCATTTATAGACGAATTGCCAGAACCTTATGTTGCTCTTGGCGATTTCAATGCACACAGCTCCCTGTGGGGCGACTCTCGTATAGATGCCCGAGGTCGTCTTGTTGAACAGTTCCTTTTTTCTTCTGGTGCGTGCCTTCTGAATAAGAAGGAACCCACATATTACTCTCTAGCAAACGGAACTTTTTCTTCAATCGATCTCAGCATAGTTTCTCCTTCTATTCTGCCTGAACTCGAATGGGAAGTTACAAAGAACCCTTACGGAAGCGATCACTTCCCCATACTACTACGAACACCTAAAGAAAACGAATGTCCACCACAGGCACCTCGGTGGAAGATTGAGACAGCTGATTGGGAGAAATTTAGAACTCTTATTGGTATCTGATGGCATGACATCTCCTTGCTAGAAATTGATGCTGCTGTGGAGTATTTTACAGCCTTGATAATAGATGCCGCATCTAAATGCATATCACAAGTAAACGGCTTGGCAGGTAAACGGCGTGTCCCGTGGTGGAACGACGATTGTAGGATCGCTCGTAAGAAACAAAACAAAGCGTGGGGATTGCTACGCGCCTCCCCCACTGCGCAGAATCTTATAAACTTTAAAAAAGTAAAATCCCAAGGCAGGCGAACCCGCCGACAGGCCAGAAGAGAGAGTTGGGAAAAGTTTCTATCGGGTATCAACTCTTATACAGAGGAGGCGAAAGTCTGGAACAAGGTTAACAGGATAAAAGGACGACAAACTTATTCACTGCCCCTGGTAAACACACAAGGCGATACCCTGCTTGAACAAGCAGACTCACTTGGGGAGCACTTTAAGAGCGTGTCAAGTTCCACCAATTATTCGCAATCTTTTCTCAAACATAAACAACTAGAAGAATGCAAGCCACTCACAAGAAACTGTCGGCTGAAAGAACCGTTCAACCGCCCCTTTAGTATTGCAGAGTTGAGAGCTGCCTTGAGCGCATGCAAGAGCTCTGCACCGGGCTCTGATAGAATCATATATGAAATGCTGAAAAACTTATACACTGACACGCAAGTTACACTACTCACACTTTTCAGCACTATCTGGGACGCAGGGTACCTTCGGACCACATGGAAAGAAGCCATTGTGGTCCCTGTTTTAAAACAAGGAAAAGATCCTTCCTCAGTGGCAAGCTACCGCCCGATAGCCCTCACAAGTTGCATGTGTAAGGTATTTGAAAAAATGATAAATCCGCGACTCATCCATTTCCTTGAACAGAACAAAATGCTTGATCCCTATCAGTGTGGCTTCCGAGAAGGGCGCTCCACAACCGACCATCTTGTACGTATTGAATGAAATATCCGGGAAGCCTTTATACATAAACAGTTCTTCTTATCGATATTTCTCGATATGGAAAAGGCTTATGACACAACCTGGTGATACGGGATCTTGCGAGACTTATCGGAAATGGGCATTCATGGTAATATGCTAAACGTAATAAAAAGCTACTTGTCCAATCGCACTTTCCGGGTAAAAGTTGGCAATGTCCTGTCACGTGTTTTTACACAAGAAACTGGTGTACCCCAGGGTGGCGTGCTCACTTGCACACTCTTTATTGTTAAGATGACAACACTTCGTGCATCATTACCACCGGCCATCTTGTATTCCGTCTATGTGGACGACATTCAAATAGCTTTTAAATCCTGTAACCTCGCAGTGTGTGAGAGACAGGTACAGCATGGTTTGAACAAAGTATCAAAATGGGCAGAGAAAAACGGATTTAAAATCAACCCTAAGAAAAGTTCTTGTGTTCTTTTTACACGAAAGAGAGGCCTGGTCCCGGATCCTTGCTTAGAAATGTGTGGACAACAAATTCCTGTCATCAAAGAGCACAAATTCCTAGGTATTATACTTGACGATAGACTCACTTTCATTCCACACATCAAATATCTGAAAGAAAAATGTCTAAATACAATGAACTTAATGAAACTTCTATCTAAGACTACGTGGGACAGTGACAGAAAGTGTCTAATGAATCTCTACAAGAGCCTAATGCGGTCACGATTAGATTATGGGGCCGTAGTGTATAACTCTGCCGCCCCGAGCGCGCTAGAAATGCTGGATCCTGTCCATCATCTAGGTATCCGCCTAGCCACTGGCGCTTACAGAACAAGCCCGATCGAAAGCTTATATGCCGAATCGAATGAGTGGCCGCTTCACTTGCAGAGATCATACATCAGCTTTACATATTTCCTTAAAGTGCACTCCAATCCTGAACACCCATGTTTTAATACCGTTACCGATATGACGTGTGCTCCACTTTTCCGCAATCGCCCGTCTATAAGACAGCCTTTCTCGTTGCGTGTGAAGGAGCTTAGCGATGAAATGCATGTCCCACTCCTCGAGCATCGCTTAATCCACCTAACCAAGCTCTTACCTCCTTGGGAGTGGCAGGTGATACAATGTGACATATCCTTTATAAAAGTTACAAAGAACGCTCCTGAGGCCGAAATCCGAATGCATTTCCTAGAACTTCAGTACAAACACTCCTGCGCAGAGTTCTACACAGACGCTTCGAGGTCAAATGCCGGGGTATCCTATGCAGCCGTCGGCCCATCGTTTTCGGAATCCGATGTACTGCACCCGGAAACAAGTATCTTTACGGCCTAGGCCTACGCGCTACTCTCTGCTGTGAAGCATATAAGAAAATCGAAACTTCCAAAAGCAACGATTTATACAGACTCTCTAAGCGTCGTGAAGGCCTTAATGTCACTCAGCAAACATAAAAATCCCGTATTTAATGAACTATATTCGGTCCTGTGTAAAGCGTACTCATCTAACCAGAATATCATAATATGCTGGGTACCTGGCCACAGGGGAATCGAAGGTAACGTTCTGGCAGACCAGATGGCTACGTCAATTGCACCCTCTGCTGTTAATAATACTGCTTTTGTACCTCTCAGAGATCTGAAACCTTACATGCGGAAAAAAACTGCGAAACCACTGGCAACGCATGTGGGACGCAGAAATAAATAATAAACTGCACGTTATAAAGCCACAGTTAGGTTTTTGGCCCTAGCCAACAAAATCTCGGCGAACAGATGTCCTATTCTGTCGCCTCAGAATAGGACACACATTTGGGACCCATCATTTTCTACTTATTGGAAGTGAACCTCCAACCTGTGGTAGCTGCGGTGGGAGGCTGACCGTCGTCCATGTCCTCTTGAAGTGTCGGAAAGCCGAACCTGAAAGAAAGAAACATTTTCCGCTTGCATACTGTAATTACATCCCTCTACACCCAGCTATGTTTCTTGGTAAGGAACCGCTTTTTAACACCAAGGCAGTCCTCGACTTTTTAAAGGATGTAGTTCTACACGTTATAAGTCCATTAAATTCGTAGAGCATCCTCGCTCCAGAGGATGCCGCTGCGATTATTGTTTTTGAATAGCACATGCCTCCAGGCCCTTGTGTTTCAAGGGCTCTAAGGAGTCAGTAGTGCTCTAGCATATCTTATATAACCTGATACATTTTTAGACATCCTATCATCCTTTTAAATGCGTCTTAATGTTCATAGTACACGTCATAAGTCATCGCCATAATCGTATTATACAGATTTTACGCACTTTAGCGCGACCATTTTTTAAGGCCCCTCTACAGCCACATCACACCAACTTCATAGAACTCATGATTACACAGCACACTCATAAACACAGGCGTGGCTCTCTTTGGCCATACTTAGCCCTTGCGCCATAAAACATCAAACATTCATTCGTGTGCTTTTCCAATTTTCGTTAATATCGCGATTAGAGTCCCAGTACAATCGATTGGAGTCTCTACATTAGACAGGCCTCAGGACAGCTCTTGGTTTGTCAAAGGCACCTGCCAGAAATAACGTTTTGCACTTGCATCTCCTTGCATCTTAACGTCCGCTCTTGAAACTTTGCCGCCTCAGTGAGACTCAAGCTCAAAGAGTGCTTGTACAGAAACTTCGGAGGGGGATGCAATACCTCACATTTGTGGCACTCCACACCCTTAGTATACTCTGTCTGCAATTTACAAAAAAATAGACCGTCAGAACCACCGTGTTCATATGAGTGCCTGTAATCCTAAACTTGCCATTCCGCCATTCCGCACCTGTAGCAGATACAAAATCTCTGCAGACAGAACGCGTCAAGAGAATGCATGACAGACAGCTTTAGTTTTGCAGCAATGGCTCTGTTGACAATGGGAATGCAGATAGCGCAGCGGCGTACGTGATAACGACCCTCAATGTCACGTGGGCTGCTAGACTTGACTTCATCGTGCCTTCTAAGGCAGGTGAAAGTGTCGACTTGCAGCAGCCTGGCGGAAACTGAATTCCTGTCAGCCTCAGCCTGTAGTTTGCTGTAGTCGCTCTAGTTTGCACTCGATAAGTGCATTACATCCTGTTAAAGAATTACATAAAGTAGCATATACAATCGTGCTCCAGTGGGTACCTTCTTACATCGGCGTAGCAGGCAAGGAGGTCGCTGACAGCCTGGCGCGCAAAGCGCTGCAAGTCAAGCCCACAAACAAGGTGCATCAGGACGCAAAAAGAGACACGAAGGCCATGGTAAGCCACTTCCGTGCGTGGTGGTCTCCACCGCATGAGCCTTGTGTGATTAGGACCTAACAGAACTGAGGCCGCTATTCTGTATCCTATCCGCACAATGTCAGCGATAATTCTAGCTTGGTGGTGCAAGACAGGAGATGAGAAACTCATCTGATCCGGTATCAGAATAACGGTGACGACTGCTTGTCTGCAATTGTGACCGGGAACGAATCATGGTACCGCGACTACGAGCCTGAAACACGATGGCAAAGCCTACAGTGGAGGCATTCAAATGGAACCCCCCACCCCCCAAACAAGTGAAGGCCGTCATTTACGCCGGAAAGCTGTTGTTGGCCTTTTTATCGATCGTCAGGGGCCATTACTGATAAAATTTGTTAAACCTGGAGAGACGATCAATCATTTCCAATATTGTGAAACGCCCGATCGGCTGCGTGTCGCAATAAAGAACAAACGACGTGGAAAATTGACGAATGGGGTCATGTTACTCCACGACAATGCGCGTGCCCACGTCGCTGATGTGGTTATTGCAAAACTGGAAAAGTTCAAGTGGATCGGATTGGATTGGATTGGAGAAACTTTATTTATGCCTGCAGTTGGGCGCTCGCGCGCCCCGACGAGGGCCTACGTCATCCTCGAAGTTGCCGTTACTCGGCGCGGGTCTCCGCTCGCCGTTGCCGGCTCGCTGGGTCCGTGCCTTTCGAGCGCCTCGAGGACCTGCTGGACGGCCCAGAGCTGATTGTCTCGGTCGTAGCTCTTTGCGGCTGCCTCGAGCCGCGGTGGGAGTGTTCTTGATTTAGCGTCTTCTGGATATTTAATGCAGTCCCACAAGATGTGCGTGTAGTCTGCGGTCTCCCTCCGGCAGACTCTGCACATATCTGTCGGATATGTCTCGGGGTACATGCGATTCATCAGTTTCGGGCTCGGTAGCGATCCGGTCTGGAGCTGTCTCAGTGCCACCGCTTCCGCTCGACTCAGTCTCGGGTGCGGGGGTGGAAGAGTCCTGCGAGCCAAGCGGTAGGCCTTCGCGATTTCATTGTAATCCGTCATGCGGTCCTTAGTTCCGAACCACGTCGGACGGTCTGTCGCCGGGGCGCGGTTGGTTAGCGCTCGCGCCGCGGCGTGTGCCGTCTCATTATGGTTCTCATTGCGTTCCGACGCGTCGCCCGCGTGCGCCGGGAACCACTTGAGTCGTACTTTTCGTTCGTCTAGTTTTACCGCTCGCAGTACGCGCTTAGCCTCCCTGCAGATTTGCCCTTTGGCGAAGTTTCGCACCGCCTGTCTTGAGTCACTCAGCACCGTGTGGCAGTCTGCGTCGGCGATGGCCAGGGCGATGGCTACCTCCTCCGCTTGTTCCGCTTCGGTGCTTCTCACGCTCGCTGCCGTCCTCGTGGCGCCGGTTGACGCCTCTATGACGACCGCTGCGAAGGCGTTCCGTTGGTGTTCGGCCGCGTCCACGTACCGCGCGTGTTCGTCGTTGGCATGCTGGTCGATGAGAGCCTTGGCCCTCGCCGCTCTTCTTCCCTTGTTGAACTCGGGATTCATGTTTTTCGGTATGGGGTCGATTCTGGTCTGGCGTCGGACCTCTTCGGGGACGGGGAGCTTCATCTCCACCTCGTTCGAGCCTCTTATTCCCAGATCGTCCAGTATCTTCCTCCCGGCTTTGGTCATGGACAGCCGTTCCAGTTGAGAGGTCCGTTGCGCTTCGGCTATTTCTTCGAGCGTATTGTGTAGCCCGAGTTCTAACAAGCGGGTCGTGCTTGTGGACTCGAACAGGCCCAGCGCCATCTTGTACGCTCTTCTGATGAGCACGTTGATCTTGTTTCGTTCGTGTTGCAGCCATCTGTGGTAGGCTGCAACGTACGCGACGTGGCTGATGACGAAAGATTGGACGAGCCTAATTAGGCTCTCCTCTCTCATGCCAGCCTTTCGGGAAGTGACTCGTTTGAGGAGTCGAATCGCGTTGGCTGCTTTTGCCTTTAGACGGGTGATGGTTTCGCCGTTCCTTCCGTGCTTTTCGATGACCATGCCTAGGATCCTAATTTTGCCGACCTCGGGGATCACGTTTCCGGATTTGGTCACGATTCTGATTTTTTCGCTTTCGCGTTGTCTGGTCTTGCCTGTGCTGTATTTGGTAGGTGGGAGTATGAGAAGCTCCGATTTGCTCGGCGAACATGCCAATTAACATGCCAATTAAACATGTGTCTGAAATCCTATCCCCCATCCTAGCAGACATAATAAATAAAATGTTTGAGACTGGAATCTTCCCTGACTCGCTCAAGATAGCCCGCATCTGTCCTATTCACAAGGGTGGTGCTGAAGGAGACATAAGCAACTATAGGCCAATCTCGGTCCTGCCTGTTCTATCGAAAGTATTTGAAGGGGCCATAAATATAAGACTAGAAAAATTCTTTGCGAAATATGGGGTAATAAGTGACATGCAGTTCGGATTTCAAAAAGGAAAATCTACCGAGGACGCACTTCTCAGTATCAAGCATGATATTATACATAACTTTGAGCACAGGCTTTACACGCTAGGACTGTTTGTAGATCTACGAAAAGCTTTTGACTCAGTGTGTCATGATGTGCTATTAATTAAACTAAAAAGATACGGTGTTCGCGGCGTCGTCCTTAAACTGATAGAGAGTTACTTAAGCAATAGGCTTCAATATGTAAGTGTCCACCAAGGAACGACTACAAAAATAGTAATTAAACAAGGTGTTCCTCAAGGCTCTATTCTTGGACCGCTATTATTCTTAGTCTATATTAATGATCTCTGTAGCATCTATAATTCCCCTAAACTAATAATGTACGCAGATGACACGAATATTTTCTTCACTGCACGTACCCTTACAGAGCTTCAGGAGATTGTTAATAAGTATATGGAGTCACTTTCTGACTGGTTACATGCCAACAGGTTACAGTTGAATACTAATAAAACCAAATATATTATATTCGCTCCGATTAACAAACCAATGAAGAATGATATTCATATTACCTCTCGGGGCACTCCGTTAAAACAAGAGGTTAAGCAAAAATTTCTGGGAGTATGGTTCCAAGAAAATTTGTCTTGGAACACCCACATTGATAATCTTGCTTTGGAGCTCAGTAGATCGCTCGGCTGCTTGTATAGAATAAGCTCACTTATACCTTTGTGGCTTAAAGTTTCTCTTTATTATACTCTCTTTTATTCCAGACTTTCCTACTGTATTTTGGTTTGGGGTACAACCTCTAGTAGAAACTACCTCCGAATACTAAAGTTTCAGAAGCGTGTACTTCGCCTACTCGAAAGATATGCAGGACACCCACAAGACTTGCCAACAGGTCCACTGTTTGTAAAGTATTCTCTGCTAAGAGCTGATGAAATTTATTGCTTCAAGTTATTGCAGTATGTACAAAAACATAAACTACACGCATTTAGCAATCCCGCTGAAACACACACGCTCGCCCTTCGAAGGCAAGAGCGCAGAAAGCCTCGAACACGCACGAATTATGGAAAACAACATTTAAATTACCAAATTCCGGTGCTTCTAAATAAACTTCCAGATGATGTCGACCTCAACAAATCGATTAAGAAAAAAACATTCAAAACAATGGTTATCGAGAAAGAAATTCGCTACCAGTGACATCTCATTTAAAACCATATGTAGCGTTTGTCTGTAAAATAGTGCTCTTTTACTGTGTGTTGGATGTCGCCTTTTTTCTCTTTTTTCATATGTTCGCTACGATGATTGACATTTTGCATTTGCGTTCATATGTTTTTTTTTTTTTTTTTCCCGTTCTGTCACATCTTTGACAAGAAATCTGTTTTATATATTTGTGTGCAGTGATATGAACTAGATCCTCTATGACATAGAACTGCGTAGAGTGTAACTACAAATGTGTGTGCTGTTTTTCTCAAATCTCTTTTGTAATATTGTCGAAACTGTATGCGGAGGGAGGGCCTCGTCAGGCTAGTAGCCTTTAGCTCTCCCTTCGCTTTTTCCTTGTATTGGAAAGAAACCAATAAACAAACAAACAAACAAACAAACATCTCAGTCCGGTGCCTTCCAGCTGGTCTTCTATTGCGTCGACGGCGGCTTGCAGCGCGCCCTCGATGTGAGCGTCGCTGCCACCGGTCACCCATATCGTGATATCGTCCGCGTAGATGGCGTGCCTGACGTCTTCGATGCGCCCGAGCTTTTCGGCCACTCCGATCATTACAAGGTTGAACAGCATCGGCGAAATGACCGATCCCTGCGGTGTTCCGGTGCTCCCGAGCTTCTTCTCTTGCGTCTGTAGGTCGCCTGCTCGTAGCTCGACGGTCCTGTCCGTGAGGAAGTCCTTGATGTAGTTGTAGGATCTTTCCCCCATGTTGAGCTTGGAGACTTGGGACAGAATCGCCGAGTGTTTCACCTTATCGAAGGCGCTCTGCAGGTCGAGCCCTAGGATGGCTTTGTTGTCGCGGGCGCTGCCACCATCATCGATGAGTTGGTGTTTGAGCTGCAGCATCGCGTCCTGCGTGCTGAGATGCTGTCTGAAGCCGATCAAAGTGGCCGGGTACAGCCCTTCTCGTTCCAGGTAGTCTTGCCACCTGTTGAGCAGGACGTGCTCCAGCACCTTGCCCACGCAGGACGTGAGCGAGATGGGCCGGAGGTTATCCGTGTCGGGCGGCTTCCCCGGCTTGGGGATCAGGATGGTCTTGGCTGTCTTCCACAGCTTTGGCAGCGCGCCCGCTCTCCAGCACTTGTTGTAGTATTTTGCGAGCTTTTCAATCGAGCCGTCATCGAGGTTCTTGAGCGTCTTGTTCGTGACGAGGTCCGGGCCGGCTGCCGACCGGCTGTTGAGGTCGTGCAGGGCCGCGCGTACCTCCTCGACGTCGATGTCACGATCGAGCTTCGCGGTAGGCAGGCCGCTGTACGGCGCGTGTTGTTCAGTAGGTGTAGTCGGCAGGTATTTGTCGTTAATGCGCCTGGTGACTTCATCGACGCCGTGTGCTGAGACCGCCCGATGTATGAGCCTGGCGAGTCTGTCCCTTTGGTGCGACTTGGTCTTCGTTTCGTCGAGCAGGTGCCGCAGTAGGTTCCACGTCTTCCCGCTATGCATCTGCCCGTCTGCCGCGTTGCAGATCTCGTTCCACTGTTGCATGCAGAGAGCGCGGCAGTGATCCTCGATCGCTCGGTTCAGCTCCGCCACCTTCTTTCGCAGTCTGCGGTTAAGCCGTTGTTTCTTCCAGCGATTGAGTATCGACTGTTTGGCCTCGATGAGATGCGCAAGCCGGCTGTCTACTTTGTCGATCTCCGCGCCCGTTTCAATCTCTTTGGTCGCGTCGCGTACGCTCTTGGTGATTTCGGCCGTCCACGAGTGGATGTCTTCGATCTCGTCGTCACCGTCGCTCTTCTGGCTTCTGGCGTCTCGAAAGGCATCCCAGTCTATCCATCTGTGAGTTTTGACGCTGGTGTCGTTGTGTTCCGGTATGCCGATCTCCACGATGGTGTGGTCGCTGCCTAGGTCGATCCCCGTGTTTCTCCAGGTGATCGCGCCCCGGATGTCGTTCTTCATGAACGTGAGGTCCGGAGTGGTGTCCCGGGACACGGAGTTACCAATTCTCGTCGGATGTGTCGGGTCCGTGATGAGGGTGAAGTCGAGTTCCGTGGCATCTTGGTACAGGTCGCGGCCCTTTGCTGTGTACTTGTTGTAGCCCCAGGCAGGGTTCATCGCGTTGAAGTCTCCGCACGCGATCAGCGTGTTGCGGCCCGCTGCGGTGCTGGCTCTGTGCAGTAATGTCTTGAATCTCTGTTTTCTCTGAGATGGGTTGCTGTAGACGTTGAGCAGAAACGCTGCAACATCCGCCATACAGCCCAAACATGTCGCCTTGTGACTTCCACTAATTGGGGAAATCGAAAAAAAAAATCAGCTGAAGGGAATCAGATTTGTGTCGGACGATGACGTGAAAGAATCCATCAGACTTTTTGAAGCAGCAACCGAAGGAGATTTATGAGATGGGAATCACGCGACTCGTTAGTCAGTGGGATAAATGTCTAAATGCTCATGGAGACTACTTTTGTTAGTGCCCCGTTTGTTATATATTCGCATTGGCTCACTTTCATTTGACTCGCCCTCGAACATTTTGCAGAACCCCTGCTTTTTATTTTTGCTCGCTGTTGCGACTATAATTTCAGTACAATTACTCACAATACACGACCGGTGACAGCTGCTCCTGAGCAATACATCGAAACAAATGAAAACGTCATTGAAAATTTTTACTGGCCGTTGCACATGTACATTAATGTAAACAACGTTCTTTAGTGGCAAAGTTTCATTAAAACCTTTGCCCTCAACTTGTTCATTTCATGGCCTATACATTTTTCATATCAGCGGCGTGCACTGCTTTGCTGGTTTCGGACTGATATAATTTTAAAGGTCGTGTCATATTTTTGTTGCTTATTAAACAGACAAAAACCATGGAAGCATTGATATCAGTTATTTCGGACACATATTTTGGGACATACGAGTGTATTCTTTTAGGAAAACATACATATTTTAGTTGTCTTGACAGTGCGTAGCGTTCAAGAGTTCGCTTGCAACATCTTGGCAATGGCAATGCAGTTATTATTCATATATTGGATCACTCGACAGACTCTACAAGGAGGAGGCCGAGCTGCAACGTGACCCCCCCCCCCCCTCGATCAACATTTCTGGCTACGCCACTGGCCTCTAGATGTGTCAACCAAACTCGATGATTCTTGTGCCTAAAGCTGGGAAGCTGAAGCTCAGCGTTGATGACAGGAGACGCAATTGTGTCGTCTTCGCTTGCAGCAGGAGTAGGAGCAGAGTCGTCCATGGCAGCGTTCGAGAAATAAACGTAAATGTCCAGGGTCACTACTTCTTGGGAGCTCGGTTTAGCGGAAGCAAGTAATACACGTTTTCACAGGTTGAGAACGAAGAGTAGACTGGCTTTATTCCACAGTAAAACAGGTTTTTACTGGAGTGGCAGTGGCAGCGCCCCTTTCGGGCAGCCACCTCACATCCAAGAAACAGCAAGGGCCAGTGACCCCCACGTAGATTCCAGGCGAGGTAACTGAATTTCACAGAAGCAGGGCGAAAATCACAGATACAGCCGGTCACTACCAAACAGTCCCTAAGGCGGCTGAGGATTTTTATATAATTATACGGTAGTTTGGGAATTCTTGGCATTCTTCGTCTTTAGTTGATATGTTTTTTTAAGCGTTGTAATTCTCTCACTGAGTCTTGCGTCGGCTTACTTCCTTGTTGGTGCCGTTGTTGCTTACTCTTGTTCTTGTGACAAGTAAGCCATCCAGATTCTTCATCGCATTCCTCTGGTGCAATGTCTATTTATTCCACCTCCATTGTTCGAGCAGGCTTCTTAGGTCTCGAAGATAGGCCTAGGCTCCCGCTGTTGCGTGCACGCTATACTCACCACAGCGGCGGCGTCATCGACGGCGCCAGCTGGTGCTCCTCGAACAGCTGCGCAGCTGCTTAGCTGGAGGGCACTCCCTACGGTAGGGTTATCGAGACGGTGGCATGATGTCGTAGGAATTCTTCAAATAAAGTCACTAGTAGAGCTCCTACTCCGATGTGAGCGGTCTCAATGGAAAGCTGATAACTTCCTGAAGAAGCCCTCGGGAATGGTTGGATAAACAATGCACTAGTTCTACTAGCACAGCGTCGAAAAACTGGAGCCCATACCATGTGCGTCTTCATACCATTTCCGCGACAGATATGCAGCATGAGGCGCAGGGGCTGGGTTGCGACACGGAACAGAGGGCAGTCAAGTATGTTGAAATAGGTAGCTCGGGCGACGCGGCCCTGCCGGAGAAGGAAATCTTTCCAATTTTCCCTCCCGAAATTCAGGAAGAGAGTCAGGGGATGGACTAAGATATAAAGCTCATTGCGAAGAATGAGAATCGAACCGCCAGCTCGCGAGGCATATTAAGCCGGAGGAGGTAAATGATTTCGATTTCCGCGATAGATATGCAGCAAGAGGCGCAGGGGCTGTGTTGCGACGCGGAAAAGAGGTCAGACAAGTAGGTTGAAATAGGTAGCTCGGGCGACGTCGTCCTCCCAGAGGAGCAAATATTTCCGATTTTCTGTCCCGAAATTCAGGAAGAGAGTAATGGGATGGATTACGATGAAAAGCTCATTGCGAAGAATGAGAATCAAACAGCCAGCTTTGGAGGCGTATTAAGCCAGAAAAAGTAAATCAATTCGATTTCCGCGAAAGATATGAAGCATGAGGCGCAGGGGCTGTGTTTCGACGGGGAACGGAGGGCAGTCAAGCATGTTGAAATAGGTAGCTCGGGCGACGTGGTCCTCCCAGAGGAGAAAATCTTTCCGATTTTCCATCCCGAAATTCAGGAAGAGAGTCAGGGGCTGAATTACGATAAAAACTCATTGTGAAGAATGAGAAACAATGAGCCAGCTCGGGAGGCGTACTCAAGCGGCAGGAGGTAAATCATTTGGATTTCCGCGACAGATATGCAGCATGAGGCGCAGGGGCTGTGTTGCGACGCGGAACAGAGGCCAGACAAGTAGGTTGAAGTAGGTAGCTCGGGCGACGTGGGACTGCCGGAGGAGGTTATCTTTCCGATTTTCCCTCCCGAAATTCAGGAATAGAGTCAGGCGATGGACTACGATAAAAAGCTCATTGCGAAGAATGAGAATCAAACCGCCAGCTCGCGAGGCATATTAAGCCGGGGGAGGTAAATGATTTCGATTTCCGCGATAAATATGCAGCATGAGGCGCAGGGGCTGTGTTGCGACGCGGAACAGAGGTCAGACAAGGACGTTGAAATAGTTAGATCGGGCGACGTGGTCCTAGCGGAGGAGGAAATCTTTCCAATTTTCCCTCGCGAAATTCAGGAAGGGAGTCAGGGGCTGAATTACGATAACAACTCATTGCGAAGAATGAGAATCAAACAGCCAGCTCGGGAGGCGTACTCAACCGGGAGGAGGTAAATCATTTCGACTTCCGCGACAGATATGCAGCATGAGGCGCAGTGGCTGTGTTGCGACGCGGAACAGAGGCCAGACAAGTAGGTTGAAGTAGGTAGCTCGGGCGACGTGGTTCCGCCGGAGAAGGAAATCTTTCCGATTTTCCCTCCCGAAATTCAGGAAGAGAGTCAGGGGATGCATTACGATAACAACTCATTGCGAAGAATGAGAATCAAACAGCCAGCTCGGGAGGCGTACTCAACCGGGAGGAGGTAAATCATTTCGATTTCCGCGACAGATATGCAGCATGATGCGCAGGGGCTGTGTTGCGACGCGGCACAGAGGGCAGTCAAGTATGTTGAAATAGGTAGCTCGGGCGACGTGATCCTGCCGAATGAGGAAATAATTCCGATTTTTACTCCCGAAATTCAGGAAGAGAGTCAGGGGTTGAATTACGATAAAAAGCTCATTGCGAAGAATGAGAATCAAACAGCCAGCTCGGGAGGCGTACTCAAGCGGGAGGAGGTAAATAATTTCGATTTCCGCGGCAGATATGCAGCATGATGCGCAGGGGCTGTGTTGCGACGCGGCACAGAGGGCAGTCAAGTATGTTGAAATAGGTAGCTCGGATGACGTGGTCCTGCCGGAGCAGGAAATATTTCCGATTTTCCCTCCCGAAATTGAGGAAGAGAGTCAGGAGCTGAATTACGATAAAAAACTCATTGCGAAAAATGAGAATCAAACAGCCATCTCGGGAGATGTACTCAAGCGGGAGGACGTAAATCATTTCGATTTCCGCGACAGATATGCAGCATGATGCGCAGGGGCTGTGTTGCGACGCGGCACAGAGGGCAGTCAAGTATGTTGAAATAGGTAGCTCGGGCGACGTGATCCTGCCGAATGAGGAAATATTTCCGATTTTTACTCCCGAAATTCAGGAAGAGAGTCAGGGGTTGAATTACGATAAAAAGCTCATTGCGAAGAATGAGAATCAAACAGCCAGCTCGGGAGGCGTACTCAACCGGGAGGAGGTAAATCATTTCGATTTCCGCGACAGATATGCAGCATGATGCGCAGGGGCTGTGTTGCGACGCGGCACAGAGGGCAGTCAAGTATGTTGAAATAGGTAGCTCGGGCGATGTGATCCTGCCGAATGAGGAAATAATTCCGATTTTTACTCCCGAAATTCAGGAAGAGAGTCAGGGGTTGAATTACGATAAAAAGCTCATTGCGAAGAATGAGAATCAAACAGCCAGCTCGGGAGGCGTACTCAAGCGGGAGGAGGTAAATAATTTCGATTTCCGCGGCAGATATGCAGCATGATGCGCAGGGGCTGTGTTGCGACGCGGCACAGAGGGCAGTCAAGTATGTTGAAATAGGTAGCTCGGATGACGTGGTCCTGCCGGAGCAGGAAATATTTCCGATTTTCCCTCCCGAAATTGAGGAAGAGAGTCAGGAGCTGAATTACGATAAAAAACTCATTGCGAAAAATGAGAATCAAACAGCCATCTCGGGAGATGTACTCAAGCGGGAGGACGTAAATCATTTCGATTTCCGCGACAGATATGCAGCATGATGCGCAGGGGCTGTGTTGCGACGCGGCACAGAGGGCAGTCAAGTATGTTGAAATAGGTAGCTCGGGCGACGTGATCCTGCCGAATGAGGAAATATTTCCGATTTTTACTCCCGAAATTCAGGAAGAGAGTCAGGGGCTGAATTACGATAAAAAGCTCATTGCGAAGAATGAGAATCAAACAGCCAGCTCGGGAGGCGTACTCAAGCGGGAGGAGGTAAATAATTTCGATTTCCGCGGCAGATATGCAGCATGATGCGCAGGGGCTGTGTTGCGACGCGGCACAGAGGGCAGTCAAGTATGTTGAAATAGGTAGCTCGGGCGACGTGATCCTGCCGAATGAGGAAATATTTCCGATTTTCCCTCCCGAAATTTAGGAAGTGAGTCAGGGGTTGAATTACGATAAAAAGCTCATTGCGAAGAATGAGAATCAAACAGCCAGCTCGGGAGGCGTACTCAAGCGGGAGGAGGTAAATAATTTCGATTTCCGCGACAGATATGCAGCATGAGGCGCAGTGGCTGTGTTGCGACGCGGAACAGAGGGCCGTCAAGTATGTTGAAATAGGTAGCTCGGGCGACGTGATCCTGCCGAATGAGGAAATAATTCCGATTTTTACTCCCGAAATTCAGGAAGAGAGTCAGGGGTTGAATTACGATAAAAAGCTCATTGCGAAGAATGAGAATCAAACAGCCAGCTCGGGAGGCGTACTCAAGCAGGAGGAGGTAAATAATTTCGATTTCCGCGACAGATATGCAGCATGAGGCGCAGTGGCTGTGTTGCGACGCGGAACAGAGGGCCGTCAAGTATGTTGAAATAGGTAGCTCGGGCGACGTGATCCTGCCGAATGAGGAAATCATTCCGATTTTTACTCCCGAAATTCAGCAAGAGAGTCAGGGGCTGAATTACGATAAAAAGCTCATTGCGAAGAATGAGAATCAAACAGCCAGCTCGGGAGGCGTATTAAGCCAGAGGAGGTAAATCAATTCGAGTTCCGCGACAGATATGCAGCATGAGGCGCAGTGGCTGTGTTGCGACGCGGAACAGAGGGCCGTCAAGTATGTTGAAATAGGTAGCTCGGGCGACGTGGTCCTGCCGAAGGAGGAAATAATTCCGATTTTTACTCCCGAAATTCAGGAAGAGAGTAAGGGGCTGAATTACGATAAAAAACTCATTGCGAAGAATGAGAATCAAACAGCCAGCTCTGGAGGCGTATTAAGCCAGAGGAGGTAAATCAATTCGAGTTCCGCGACAGATATGCAGCATGAGGCGCAGGGGCTGTGTTGCGACGCGGAACAGAGGGCCGTCAAGTATGTTGAAATAGGTAGCTCGGGCGACGTGGTCCTGCCGAAGGAGGAAATAATTCCGATTTTTACTCCCGAAATTCAGGAAGAGAGTAAGGGGCTGAATTACGATAAAAATCTCATTGCGAAGAATGAGAATCAAACAGCCAGCTCGGGAGGCGTATTAAGCCAGAGGAGGTAAATCAATTCGAGTTCCGCGACAGATATGCAGCATGAGGCGCAGGGGCTGTGTTGCGACGCGGAACAGAGGGCCGTCAAGTATGTTGAAATAGGTAGCTCGGGCGACGTGGTCCTGCCGAAGGAGGAAATAATTCCGATTTTTACTCCCGAAATTCAGGAAGAGAGTAAGGGGCTGAATTACGATAAAAAACTCATTGCGAAGAATGAGAATCAAACAGCCAGCTCTGGAGGCGTATTAAGCCAGAGGAGGTAAATCAATTCGAGTTCCGCGACAGATATGCAGCATGAGGCGCAGGGGCTGTGTTGCGACGCGGAACAGAGGGCCGTCAAGTATGTTGAAATAGGTAGCTCGGGCGACGTGGTCCTGCCGAAGGAGGAAATAATTCCGATTTTTACTCCCGAAATGCAGGAAGAGAGTAAGGGGCTGAATTACGATAAAAAACTCATTGCGAAGAATGAGAATCAAACAGCCAGCTCTGGAGGCGTATTAAGCCAGAGGAGGTAAATCAATTCGAGTTCCGCGACAGATATGCAGCATGAGGCGCAGGGGCTGTGTTGCGACGCGGAGCAGAGGGCCGTCAAGTATGTTGAAATAGGTAGCTCGGGCGACGTGGTCCTGCCGAAGGAGGAAATAATTCCGATTTTTACTCCCGAAATGCAGGAAGAGAGTAAGGGGCTGAATTACGATAAAAAACTCATTGCGAAGAATGAGAATCAAACAGCCAGCTCTGGAGGCGTATTAAGCCAGAGGAGGTAAATCAATTCGAGTTCCGCGACAGATATGCAGCATGAGGCGCAGGGGCTGTGTTGCGACGCGGAACAGAGGGCCGTCAAGTATTTGAAACAGGTAGCTCGGGCAACGTGGTCCTGCCGAAGGAGGAAATAATTCCGATTTTTACTCCCGAAATTCAGGAAGAGAGTAAGGGGCTGAATTACGATAAAAAACTCATTGCGAAGAATGAGAATCAAACAGCCAGCTCTGGAGGCGTATTAAGCCAGAGGAGGTAAATCAATTCGAGTTCCGCGACAGATATGCAGCATGAGGCGCAGTGGCTGTGTTGCGACGCGGAAGAGAGGGCCGTCAAGTATTTGAAACAGGTAGCTCGGGCAACGTGGTCCTGCCGAAGGAGGAAATAATTCCGATTTTTACTCCCGAAATTCAGGAAGAGAGTCAGGGGCTGAATTACGATAAAAACCTTATTGCGAAGAATGAGAATCAAACAGCCAGCTCTGGAGGCGTACTCAAGCGGGAGGAGGTAAATAATTTCGATTTCCGCGACAGATATGCAGCATGAGGCGCAGTGGGTGTGTTGCGACGCGGAACAGAGGGCCGTCAAGTATGTTGAAACAGGTAGCTCGGGCAACGTGGTCCTGCCGAAGGAGGAAATAATTCCGATTTTTACTCCCGAAATTCAGGAAGAGAGTAAGGGGCTGAATTACGATAAAAAACTCATTGCGAAGAATGAGAATCAAACAGCCAGCTCTGGAGGCGTATTAAGCCAGAGGAGGTAAATCAATTCGAGTTCCGCGACAGATATGCAGCATGAGGCGCAGGGGCTGTGTTGCGACGCGGAAGAGAGGGCCGTCAAGTATTTGAAACAGGTAGCTCGGGCAACGTGGTCCTGCCGAAGGAGGAAATAATTCCGATTTTTACTCCCGAAATTCAGGAAGAGAGTAAGGGGCTGAATTACGATAAAAAACTCATTGCGAAGAATGAGAATCAAACAGCCAGCTCTGGAGGCGTATTAAGCCAGAGGAGGTAAATCAATTCGAGTTCCGCGACAGATATGCAGCATGAGGCGCAGTGGCTGTGTTGCGACGCGGAAGAGAGGGCCGTCAAGTATTTGAAACAGGTAGCTCGGGCAACGTGGTCCTGCCGAAGGAGGAAATAATTCCGATTTTTACTCCCGAAATTCAGGAAGAGAGTAAGGGGCTGAATTACGATAAAAAACTCATTGCGAAGAATGAGAATCAAACAGCCAGCTCTGGAGGCGTATTAAGCCAGAGGAGGTAAATCAATTCGAGTTCCGCGACAGATATGCAGCATGAGGCGCAGTGGCTGTGTTGCGACGCGGAAGAGAGGGCCGTCAAGTATTTGAAACAGGTAGCTCGGGCAACGTGGTCCTGCCGAAGGAGGAAATAATTCCGATTTTTACTCCCGAAATTCAGGAAGAGAGTCAGGGGCTGAATTACGATAAAAACCTTATTGCGAAGAATGAGAATCAAACAGCCAGCTCGGGAGGCGTACTCAAGCGGGAGGAGGTAAATAATTTCGATTTCCGCGACAGATATTTATTTATTTATTTTATTTATTTATTTATTTATTTACCCTCAGGGCCTTTCGGCATTAGAGAGGGGAGTGGGTTATATATACAACAAATAAGAAGAAAAAAATATATCATGAGCTTATACATAATATTTGCTAATTATACAATGTTAGCTGAAAGTATGATAAATGCAGTAATAGAACATGACATATAAAAGTAACATAAACAAGAAAAAGGAAAACACCAGGAGCAGTTCGTACAAATGTTTGCTATTGTACATTGTTAGCTAGTGCTTTTCGAAAATGATCGTTGTTATGAATGGAAACAATGTCAGTAGGAAGATCATTCCAATCTTTCGACGTACGTGGCAAAAATGAATGTAAAAAGTGTGTCGTGTTACATGTACCAATTCTAACTTTATGATGATGATCAGTACGGTGAGATAAGTAATATGGTAGCGACATGAATTTTGGATGATGTGTAGGGTGGTGATACAGCTTATGAAAAAATGAAAGGCGGGAAATTTTTCGACGTGTTGCTAGCGGTTGAAGACCCAGATTCGATTTCATTGAAGAAACGTTCGCACCACGGTAGTAATTCCAAAGAATAAAACGAGTGGCGTTGTTTTGGATGAGTTCAAGGGAATGTATTAGGTTTTCGTGGTAAGGGTCCCATATAGCTGCAGCGTATTCTAATTTTGGCCGTAACAGGGTTTTATAAAGTAGTAATTTTAAAGGAGAGGGAGCATGAGAAAAGTTACGGCGTAAGTATCCCATCAAGCGGTTAGCTTGATTAATTATGTATTCGACGTGATGATTTCATGTTATTTTAGATGTTATATGTAGGCCTAAGTACTTATATGAGTTAGTAGATTCTAAAGCAACGTTATTCAAGTAGTACACAGGCAGATTATCGTTAGATCGGGATACTCTCAGAAATTTGCATTTGTTAATGTTGAGTTCCATTCGCCACAATCGGCACCATTCGCTGACGTTATTGAGATCGGCCTGAAGCAGGGAGATGTCGTATTCGTTAGTTATTTCTCTGAGGATTACACAATCGTCTGCAAATAAATGTACGTCAGAGGTTATTGCTGAAGGTAAGTCATTAACGTAGATAAGGAATAATAGAGGTCCCAGGACGGAACCTTGGGGCACACCGGACTGAACGTCGCTTTGAGGTGAGTCATGGCCATTAGCTGTTACGAACTGAGAACGGTTAGCGAGAAATGACTCAATCCATTTGAGAACGTTATGATCCAGGTTTAATTTGCTTAGTTTATAAAGCAAAAGTTTATGACACACTTTGTCAAAGGCTTTCGAAAAATCTAAAAAGATGCAATCGGCAAGAGAAGAACAGTCAAGTATTTGGTGTAGTTTGTGAGTAAATGTTAGTAATTGTGATTCACATGAGAATGATTTTCGGAAACCATGTTGTGATGACGAAAAAAATGAATAAGATTCAAGAAAATCAGCAATTTTAGTAAAAATAATGTGTTCTAGCAGTTTGCAGTAGGTACTGGTTAATGATATCGGGCGATAATTTGTAGGTGATGTTTTGCTGCCAGATTTGTGCAAAGGAATTATTTTTCCTATTTTCCATTCTGATGGAACAGTAGATGTGTTGAGTGATTGTTGAAATATTTTGGTTAGTATAATGGAACTATAAGCGCAGGTGTTTTTCAGAAATTTAGCACTGATGTTATCAAAGCCGGGTGACGAATCCATCTTCAATGAATCTATTAGTCGAATAACTCCGGGAACTTCAACCGTCACTGGAGGCATAGTTAAGAAGTTATAGCCATTCAAGATAGGTAGTTCAATATCAACTGTGCACGAGAAATTTTTAACAAAGTTATTATTCAGGAGAGTTGCGCATAGGTTTTTCGGAACAGGGTTACCAGAGCAAGTGTTAAGAGTGATAGAATCATCGGAAAGTGGATGTATGACGCGCCAAAATTTTTTAACGTTAGTTATCAGCATAGATGGTAATGTGGTTGATAAGAATGTTTCTTTAGCGCATTTGAGTGCGGCTACATAGGTGTTAGATGCTAATGTGTAGGCTTTCCAACGTGAGTCAGTGGGTGATTGCTTCGCGGAACGATACAGTCGTCTTTTTTTGTTGGATAGTCGTTTTAAATGATTATTGTACCAAGGCGCGCGCGGGTTGCATGTTATAGTACGGGTTGGGATGTGTTTATTGATTAAGCGATTTACCTCTGCCGAAAACATGTTCCAGTTTGACTGCACACTACGATTTTCAATATCACTCATGAAGATGTTAAGAAATAGACTGAGTTCATCATTTATTGCTTCGAAGTTAGCTCTCTTATAGTCTCTAATTATTTTTTTAGTCTTCGGAAGCTTCACAAACGCAGTATTAAAGTGAATATTTAGTAATAAGTGGTCACTGATACCCGGTAAGTAATGGATGGTAGAGGCATAATCGGGACGATTGGTTAGGATCAAATCGAGAATGTTTGCGGAAGTGGATGTTGATCTCGTGGCTTGTGTGACTAATTGACTTAATGAAAATGTAGTACAAATGCCCAAGAAATCTTTTGAATCAGAAGAAGAAGATAATAAGTTAGGTATATCACTGTTACAAACTATATTAGGAAAATTAAAGTCACCAAATAAGAAAAGAGGTCTACAAGGAAACTTTGTCGTAATGGTACTAATTATATCATGCAATTCATTGGTAAATGCGGGTGACGAGGAAGGTGGACGATAGCAAATGCTTAAAATTACCTTTTGATGGTTCAGAGTTGCTGTAGCCCACACTGATTCTAGATTGGTGCTGATGTGAATGGGTGACGATGGGACGCGTTTCGAAAGGGCAAGGAGTACGCCGCCACCACGGCGCTCTGTTCGGTCACAGCCGTATATCGTGAATCGTTTGCTATCATGAAACAGTTCTGAGTCTTGAATGTCATTCGAGAGCCACGTTTCAGTTAAAGCTATTATATGGGCTGAACACGTGCCAATTGCGGATGATAATGAGTCACGGTTTTTCAGAACACTTCTGATGTTAGTATAAAGGATGCTGACTTGATTATTTTGCGCATGCCCACTGCCCCTCACGTGTCCCTAAGTAGGAACATGTTGCGAGGCAGCTGAAACATTATTTAGGCCGAAGTTGCGTCTTGGCATCTCCTGAATACTATTCGAGTTAGAATGGTACATGTAGCATTTGTTGTTTAGTAGCAGTTTCTTGTGGCGGAGTTTAAACTGTGGTGACTCTGGTTGCGATTTCGCAAACTCAATTAGTTTTTTACGGGAGTGTCGAGTTGCGGGTGAAAAGTCCTACTAGATCTTAACTGCGCGCGTGATGAAAGTACCGATTCTTTCGCTCTGTAGTTAGTAAATTTAGCAATTATCGGGCGACATTTGTTAGCTTGGTAAGTGCCGAGCCGGTGGGCTCGCTGAATTGAACTGCTGGGAAAAGATCCAAGAGCAGCGTTAAGTACTGAGGTTAGTTTTTCTTCTGTCTGTTGCCAGGTTTCTTTCGAGTCGGGTAGGCCATGAAATATTAAATTATCGCGACGAGACCTGTCCTCCAGATCATCCAGACGCGATAATGAGGAGCTGTTCTGAGCAGCGAGGCTATCTACGTTGTCTTGCATGCGTGTTAGGTTAGTGTCGAAGTGTATGCAGCATGAGGCGCCGGGGCTGTGTGGCGACGCGGAACAGAGGGCAGTCAAGTATGTTGAAATAGGTAGCTCGGGCGACGTGGTTAGAATGAAAGGATAAAACCGCTAACTGCAGAGGCATAGTTAGGCAAGAAGAGGAAATCGTTTTGATTTCCGTGACAGACATTCAGCAAGAGAGCAGGCGCTGTGTTGCGACCCGGCACAGAGTGCAGAGAAGGAGGCTGAAACAGCTAGTTCGGAAGACCTAGTTCTGCCAAAGGAGGAAATCTTTCCGATTTTTCCTCCCGAAATTCAGGACGAGAGTCAGCACTGATTTACGACAAAGTACTCAGTGCGAAGAATGAGGATGGAACCGCGAGCTGCACAGGCTTAGTTAAGCAAGAATAGGAAACCGTTTCTATTTCCGTGACAGTAATTCAGCAAGAGAGCAGGCGCTGTGTTGCGACGTGAAATAGAGTGCAGAGAAGGAGCCTGAAATAGCTGACTCGGGAGACCTATTCCTGCCAAAGGAGGAAATCTTTCCGATTTTCCCTACCCCTATTCAGGAAGAGAGTGAGCGCAGATTTACGACAAAGTACTCAGGGCGAAGAATGCGGATGAAACCGCTAGCTCCAGATGCGTAGTTAGGCAAGAAGAGGAAATCGTTTCTATTTCCGTGACAGTAATTCAGCAAGAGAGCAGGCGCTGTGTTGCGACGTGAAATAGAGTGCATAGAAGGAGCCTGAAATAGCTGACTCGGGAGACCTAGTTCTGCCAAAGGAGGAAATCTTTCCGATTTTCCCTCCCGAAATTCAGGAAGATAGTCAGCGCTGATTTACGGCAAAGTACTCAGTGCTAAGAATTAGGATGAAACCACTAGCTGCAGAGGCTTAGTTAGGCAAGAAGAGGAAATCGTTTCGATTACCGTGACAGAAATTCAGCAAGAGAGCAGGCGCTGTGTTGCGACGCGGAACCGAGTGCAGAGAAGGAGCCTGAAATAGTTAAAAAAAATCTAATCAAAATCGCTTTATTTCAGGGTATTTCCTGCGGAGACAGAGACTAAAGGCTGAAATAGCCTGACTGGGCCCCTGCCCCCGTTCAGTTCATACAGCATTTACGCGTACAATAACATATACAGTAACGTGCACATTATATTAAAATTACAGTTGCACTCAATGTACAGCCGATGAAGGAAAGAAAGTGACTTCTAATACATCAGATAAGAAGTATGAAATGCATACATGTGTACATAGATCACGCAGATAGATATACATATAGAAAAGGTCACACAGGATTCATGTGTTATATAGCTAGTAGACCCTTTAGCCTGTTACAGATATGTAGATAACGACTATATACCAGTACATTGTGCTTACAAAACAGAAAAAAAAAGAAAATCAGGAATGCCATGGTCATAGTAGAAAGTAACGTAAAACAGTCTACAATACACATCCTGTTCTGACAAGGAACGTTTTGTACATTCTTTTAAGTTTGCCACGGCTGTCTGCCCAATTTATTATGTCTTTCTGTTTATTTAGAATCTGTATAGCTTGATACGTTACCGATTGTTTCCCGTAATTTGTCCTAATCTTCGGAAGCGTCCTCCTATGCTGCCTGAACCCGTGCTTATGTTCAACTACCATATCACTGTCTTTGTATATGTTTGTTGTGTGCATATGTTGCACTAATTTATAGAGATAAATTTGATTGTCCATAAGCATGTTGTGCTTCAGAAATAACTCCCTGGTAGGTAAGTCACGCATATCTCCTGCATAATTTTCAAATATACGTAGCACGCGCTTTTGTAGTACCGTTAATCTATTATAGTTGCGCTGAGTGGTGGTGCCCCATACTAGCGAACAGTAGGCAATCTTAGAATATACTAGAGTGTAATAAAGAGTTTTTTTTAGCCGAAGAGGTATTAATGTAGAAATATTTCTAATACATCCTATTGATCGAGCTATATCGACTACCAAATGGTCGACGTGACATGACCATACCAAAGACTCTTGGAACCAAACGCCTAGGAATTTTTGCTCAGGTGTTTGCTGAATAATCTCGGTTCTATACGTAGTACGCATGTCATGTTGGTCGCGTTTATTTGGAGGGGAAAAAATGATGTATTTAGTTTTAGAGGCATTTAATTGTAGACAATTATCATTTAGCCATTTCGATAGGTTTTGTAGATAATGATTAGTCTTTTCTTGAAGTTCACGTTTTGTCCGTGAAGTAAAAAATACGTTAGTATCATCCGCAAACATTACTATATCAAGGGTGTTGTCAATCTGAGTTATGTCATTAATGTATAACAAAAACAGGGTAGGACCTAATACTGATCCTTGAGGTACTCCATTTGTTACATTTAACGACGTCGAGGAATAATTATTAACATCTGTAAATTGGAAGCGTTTCTCAAGGTAGCTGGTTATTAATTTCAATGACATGGCACGTATTCCATAACACTGCAGTTTTAGAAGTAGAATATCATGATTCACGGAATCAAATGCTTTCCGCAAATCTAGAAAGAGACCTAAAGTAAAATCCTTATTTTCAATACCTTGAATAATTTTCTCCTTTGCACGAAGTAGTGCCAGTTCAGTTGACTTGTGTTTTTGAAATCCGAATTGCGAACTAGATATGATATTATATTTCTCTAAGAGCTTTGTTATGCGATCATTAATTGCCCACCCAAAGACTTTTGATAAAACAGGTAATACCGGTATTGGCCGATAATTTGTAAGGGCGTTTTTGTTTCCGGATTTGTGTATCGGAACAACCCTTGCTATTTTCAGTTGGTCAGGGAAGATACCAGTATCGAACATTAAGTTAATAATATAGGTGAGAACGTTTTTTAGTAACTTGGAAACATACTTTACTGGCTCAGCCCTAAATTCGTCATAACCAGCGGCGACATTCTTTATTCTGTTAAGTAACTCTTCAGTCTCTTGCGGGGAGACGTGATACAAAACAAACGAATTTGGTAAAGAACTGATGTGTCTTGTTGGTTGTTGACTGCCTAAAATTGCGGTATCTGCCTTTCCTGACTGTATAAAGTACTCATTGAATGTGTTAGCCAAACACTGGCCTGTTATCGCATTTCCATTGATCTCAATCTCTTGTACGCTGGTTATGGCATTGTTTCTGCTTGTCAATCCGTTTACTGTTTCCCATATATTTTTTACATTAGTTTGATGGCGAAGAAACAAACTTTCATAATAATTTTCTTTTGCTCTTTTAGATCTGCTTTTTTAGATTTCGAAGCTTCTTGAACTCCTTAAATTGGTTTACATCGCGCGTACTAATAAAAGTGTGATACATCGCGTTTCTTTCTCTTATTCTTCTGTATAGTGCAGGGTTAATCCAAGGTTTTATTGCTTTTTTATTCTTTCGGCCACATTGTAAAGGAAACGCATCATCATAACTTACTTTTAACTTCTTGTAGAATTCCTTGTAAGCATCATTAGGAGCACTGCAGTCATACACGCTAGTCCAATTTATGGCCTCCACTAACGAAAAAAATTTTTCAAGCGATTTGTCGTTTATCACTCGATATTTGCTTACTTCAAGATGTCTGCGTGTGAACTGATCAGTAACGCAAACCACGGGTAGATGATCACTTATATCGCTAACTATCACTCCACCTATTAGTTCTGATACACTGATATTCGTAACACAGATGTCTATGGCTGTAGCTGTTTTAGGGTCAATGCGTGTGGGAACCGAAATCAAATTTTCACATCCGTATGACATAATCAGGCTCTTGTAATTCATCGCGTACTGGTCATTACTAACTGTATTTATATTTATATCACCAACAACAAAAAAAGGTAACTTGTTTGTCTGAAAAACCTGCATCAATTGCTCAAGAAAATCTAAGAACTCGCGTTTAGAACCAGCTGGTTGCCTATATATGGCAGCAAGCTGAAATTGAGATGTTTTTATAACTAAGCATTCAACATTTGCATTTGTAATTGTGTATTCCTCAATAATGGTGTAAGCATAGCTATGACTGATATATACCGCCACGGCCCCTCCTCTCTTCCCTACGTGGTCCAAGCGTATACAGGTGTAATTATTAATGACGGGTGTATCAACGGTAATCGTCAGCCAAGTCTCCGTAAGAACAATGACTTCAAATCTCAGAACGAGAGACTCCAAGAAAATTTGTAGGCTGTCAAGCTTGTTTTTTATGCTTCTAATGTTGAAATGAATCAGAAAGAAGTTACTTTGCTTGGTCTTAAATGCGGTGTTAAATACTTCTGCTGTGTAGACATCACACGTGCTCATCTACAGTAAAAAGAAAGCAAGCTTATAATTAGCTGATACAATCTTTAGTTCATTTTGGCAAGGTCATCGGAAGAAGTGATTCGCAGGACAGGACTATCTTCGTTTTTCCTTGCTAGGATCTTGCCACCTGCTGTCCACACAAACTTCCATTTGAGCTCTTTCTTCTTTGCCACTGTTGCTCCAAGCAACTGCTTGTTGTGGCGTGTCAAATGTTCATTGACAAAAATCGCACTGTTAACACCAACCAGGCCAACGTCTTTTGCGTCAATTATCATTTTCTTAGCCTTGGCTAATATCGAGTCTCTCTTAGCACGCCTCACAAAACGAACAACAATGTTCTTGGTTGTTGAGTTCGCAATTGGAACTCTATGGCATATATCAATGTCCCTCTCGTCAACTGCCTCTCTGACTATTTCACAGATTTTTCGAACGGCTACTAAAGAGTCGCACTCGTCCGGAACACCCTTGATCTCAAGGTTGTTACTTCTTTGATATTGTTCCAACTCTTGTAATTTCAGAGTTAACTGTTTGTTTTCAGTTTTCAGTTTTTGATTCTCAGATACCAAGCTTTTTCATTCATCGCTTAGCGCCTTTAGATCCCGCGTCACGTCTTTGACATCGTCACACGTGTCACTGCAGTGCTGAACAGACTTTCTCAGTTCCCTGAGTTCAGCACGCATTTCCCGCTTAAATTCTGCAATCAAGGCTGCTACATCACTTTCCCCCTCTTTCCCTTTCCCCGGCGTCATTGTACGATAGCACAGGTATCAACTTAATCACTTTCATACAAAAAAAAGACAACGACAACAGGCGTGTTCGGCAGCAGCGCAGAGTTGCAAAGACGATTTCAAAGCAAATCGACACTAATTCCTCACCTGCAAAGCATGCAGAATTGTCTTTAGCGTGTGCACACTTCAATGCGCCGCTGCCGAACTGGACGCCTGGGCTCAGTGGGACCGTATTTAAGCCGTCCGCCGTCGGGAAGGTACAGCGACGCCCCCAGCTATCTTCGTCACGTGGTAGAGCCTTGACGGTCGCAGATCTTGCCTGTAGCGCTGATTATCCCGGCCGCTTCTTGAGATGGCTGCAAAGGATGCAGAATTGTCTTTAGCGTGTGCACACTTCAATGCGCCGCTGCCGAACTGATTCGGGAGACCTATTCCTGCCAAAGGAGGAAATCTTTCCGATTTTCCCTCCCCCGATTCAGGAAGAGAGTGAGCGCAGATTTACGACAAAGTACTCAGTGCGAAGAATGAGGATGAAACCGCTAGCTCCAGATGCGTGGTTAAGCAGGAAGAGTAAATCGTTTCGATTACCGTGACAGAAGTTCAGCAAGAGACCAGGCGCTGTGTTGCGACGCGGAAGACAGTGCAGAGAAGGGGGCTGAAATAGCTAGTTCGGAAGACCTAGTTCTGCCGAAGGAGGAAATCTGTCCGATCTCCCCTCCCGAAATTCGAGAAGACATTCAACGCTGATTTACGACAAAGTACTCAGTGCGAAATATGAGGAGAAAAACGCTAGCTGCAGAGGCGTAGTTAAGCAGGAAGAGGAAATTGGTTCAATTTCTGTGACAGAAATTCAGCAGGAGACCAGGCGCTGTGTTGTGACGCGGAATCGAGTGAAGAGAAGGAGGATGAATAGCTAGTTCGGAAGACCTAGTCCTACCAAAGGAGGAAATCTTTCCGATTTTCCCTCCCGAAATTCAGGAAGACAGTCAGCGCTCATTTACGGCAAAGTACTCAGTGCGAATTATTAGGATAAAACTTTTAGCTGCAGAGGCGTAGTTAGGCAAGAAGAGAACATCGTTTCGATTTCCGTGACGGAAATTCAGCAAGACACCAGGGGCTGTGTTGTGACGAGGAACGGTGTGCACAGAAGGAGGCTGAAATAGCTAACTCGGGAGACCTAGTCCTGCCATAGGAGGAAATATTTCCGATTTTCCCTCCCGAAATTCATGAAGAGAGTGAGCGCTGATTTACGACAAAGTACTCAGTGCGAAGAATGAGGATGAAACCGCTAGCTGCACAGGCGTAGTTAAGCAAGAAGAGGACATCGTTTCGATGTCCGTGACGGAAATTCAGCAAGAGACCAGGCGCTGTGTTGTGAAGAGGAATGGTGTGCAGACAAGGAGGCTGAAATAGCTAACTCGGGAGACCTTGTCCTGCCAAAGGAGGAAATCTTTCAGATTTTCACTCCCGAAATTCAGGAAGAGAGTCAGCGCTGATTTACGACCAAGTACTCAGTGCGAAGAATGAGGATGAAGCCGCTAGCTGCAGAAGCGTAGTTAAGCAAGAAGAGGAAATCTTTTCGATTTCTGTGACCACCTAATTCCTCTCCTGACTTCTTTGCTCATTTGCAAAGTTACCTGATGGCTCATGTGAAGCCTGGTGATCGATTAATTCTAGGCGGAGACTTCAATATGCCAAACGTGGATTGGTCAACCTTCACACTAAACGTTTCTAATGACAGGCTACAAGAAGGGTTGTTTGATATGATTTTTTCTTTTGATCTACGGCAAGTAGTTGACAGTTTCACTAGAATACAAGGTAACTGCTGCTCCATTCTTGATCTGTTTTTCTTAAGTGGATCTATTACGGGGCAAGCAAAGTGCGAAGTACTGCCTGGAATTTCCGATCACTCTGCTGTGTTGTTGACCCTTTCGGGCGTCTCTGTGAAGAAATCTGTTGATGTCACTTCCGTGCTCAACGTCTCACGCTCAGATGATGTCGCCATATTGGATATGTTTTCGTTTAGTTTTGACTCATTTCAAGGCAGCAGCGCAGACATTCATACACTGTGGAATCAATTTAAAGATCTTTTAAATGATTCCATCAAACGCTTTGTCCCTTGCATGCTAAAGGAAAGGAAAGGCAAATCTCCCTGGATTTCACGAGAAACATTGCAATTAAGAATACGATTAATGCTCCTAAAGACAAAAAGAAGTACCGCAAGAGACTTGGACGCTTTGCTTACTGAAACTTCCTAACTCTCCTCCGAGCTAAAAATGAAAGTTTCTTCAGATAAGCAACGCTACTTTCGGGAGAAACTTCCTAAATTTATTTTAACATCTCCTGAAAAGTTATGGAGGCTAATTTCTCCCAGTAAGGAAATTAATGATGCTTTCGTCGTAAATGGTGTTTTCAGTAATGTAGTGCAGCAATAGCAGATGCATTTAACTTACATTTTAGATCTGTGTTTACTCAATAAAATGGTTCATTGCCATACTTTCATGCTTCATACCCCCCTATGTTTGACGTTACTATTATAGAGAATGGTATACTTAAAATGCTCCTTAACCTTGATATTAAGAAATCACCCGGTCCTGATGGTTTGCCAAATGAATTCTTAAATTCTTCCTGCGCCATGGCTCTCTAACTATCTGAGTGTGCTCTTTTGTAAATCACTAAATGAAGGCGAGATTCCAATCGACTGGAGAACTGCAGCAGTGAAACCCATCTTCAAAAATGGTAATAAGCAGCACGTCTTGAACTATCGTCCTATTTCTTTGATTTCAACATAATGGAAGCTTCTGGAGCATATAATACACAAACATCTTACTGAGTTCATTTCAAAGAATAAAATATTATGATGCCATCAGCATGGCTTCAGAAAGGGTTTCTCTACATACACACAATTAGTAATTACTGTACACGATTTCGCTAAGGCCATAAATTCAGGTAAGCAGGTTGATGCAATCTTCATGGACTTTGCGAAAGCCTCTGACAAGGTTTCCCACAAAAAGCTACTCCACAAACTTGATGTTACTCTGGGTAATGCCAAAATTGCTACTTGGCTTTCTGCATATCTTTCAAACCGATATCAATATGTTTCATTCAAAAACCATGCCTCTCCGAGGCTTCCCGTTGAGTCTGGTGTTCCACAGGGTTCGGTGCTCCGACCAATGTTGTTTCTAGTTTTTATTAATGATATCGTTAATGGCATTCCTGTAAAAATTAGATTATATCCGGATGATTGTATAATGTATTCAGAAATAGATAGCGTCAGTGACCAACAACGACTAAATGAAGCCTTTGAGAAAACTTTAATATGGTGTAGTGACTGGCAATTGGCTATCAATATTGAGAAAACTGTAGTTATGAAAATTTCGCGCCAACGTAGAAATCTGCACTTCCAGTACTCGGCGTCTAATGTTTTGCTATCTGAGGTTGAGCAGATAAAATATCTTGGTATTTGGATTTCTAAAGATCTTAGATGGAACAAACATATCAACACTGCATGCAATTCCGCCAATCAAAAGCTTTTCTTTCTCAGGAGGGCCTTGAGACTGACAACACCTGAAGTTTGCCTTCTTGCATTTAACGCAATTGTGCTGCCAATTTTAGATTACGGATCCATAATACGGTATCCTTTCACCAAAAAAAGATATAATAAAGTAGAAGGCATTTAAAAGCGGGAAGTTCGTTATATATATAACAGCTTTGGGCGCACGTCGATGACAGCCTTGCTCAGCAGAGCCAATCTGCCAACGCTAACCAAAAGGAATCGTGTTTTCAGATTAAAATTTTAGTTTCAGCTCAATAAGAAATACTACAGCACAGATATTTCTGAGATTATTTCCTTTTCAACAGGTTATGCTACAAGGCAACGGCATGCACTAACAATTACGCCCTTCACTAGGCGCAAACATTGCTTTAAATACTCATTTTTTCCTAGGGTCGTAACTGAATGGAATCAACTGTCCAACGATGTGGTGTTGCAGCCATCCCTGAATTTGTTTATGTCCCATATTGTGTAATTTTCGTATTTTCGCTCTGTTACATTTGCACTTGCAGCAGGTGCATTGATTCAGTTGTACTCGAACCGTATCTTTTATGTAATGATATCTGTATTGTCTTTTTACTAGTCCATGTAATTTTTCTTTTGCTTGCCCTGCTAATCATGTCATAATGATGTATCCCCGTCCTGCAAAAATACTGTAACGTGATCGCAGTATTTGTAAATAAATAAATAAAAAACATACAAAAAGAAGAGAAAGTAGTTTCGATTTTCGTGACAGAAATTCAGCAAGAGAGCAGGCGCTGTGTTGCGAGGCGGCACAGGGTGCAGAGAAGGAGGCTGAAATAGCTAGTTCGGAAGACCTAGTTCTGCCAAAGGAGGAAATCTTTCCGATTTCCCCTCCCGAAATTCAGGAAGACATTAAGCGCTGATTTACGACAAAGTACTCAGTGCGAGCAATGAGGATGAAACCGCTAGGTGCAGAGGCGTAGTTTGGCAAGAAGAGGAAATAGTTTCGATTTCTTTGACAGAAATTCAGCAAGAGAGCAGGCGCTGTGTTGCGACGCGGAACAGAGTGCGGAGAAGGAGGCTGAAATAGCTTGTTCGGGCGACCTAGTTCTGCCAAAGGAGGAAATCTTTCCGATTTTGCCTCCCGAAATTCGGGAAGACAGTCAGCGCTGATTTACGACAAAGCACTCAGTGCGAAGAATAAGGCGAAACCACTAGCTGCAGAGCCGTAGTTAGGCAAGAAGAGGAAATCGTTTCGATTTGTGTGACAGAAATTCAGCAAGAGACCAGGCGCTGTGTTGCTAAGCGGAATAGAGTGCAGAGAAGGAGGCTGAAATAGCTAGTTCGGAAGACCTAGTTCTGCCAAAGGAGGAAATCTTTCCGATTTTCCCACCCAAAATTCGGGAAGACAGTCAACGCTGGTTTAGGACAAAGTACTCATTGCGAAGAACCAGGATGAAACCACCAGTTGCAGAGGAATAGTTAAGCAAGGCCAGAAAATCGTTTGGATTTCCGTGACAGAAATTCAGCAAGAGAGCAGGCGCTGTGTTGCGACGCGGAACAGAGTGCAGAGAGGAGCCTCAAATAGCGAGTTCGGAAGACCTAGTTCTGCCAAAGGAGGAAATCTTTCTGATTTCTCCCCCTAAACGCAGGAAGACAGTCAGCGCTGATTTACGACAAAATACTCAGTGCGAAGAATCAGGATGAAACCGCTAGCAGCACAGGCTTAGTTAAGCAAGAAGAGGAAATCGTTTCGATTTCCGTGACTGAAATTCAGCAAGAGAGCAGGCGCTGTGTTCTGACGCGAACAGAGTGTAGAGAAGGAGGCTGAAATAACATGTTCGGAAGACCTACTTCTGCCAAAGGAGGAAATCTTTCCGATTTTCCCTCGCGAAATTCAGGAAGACACTCAGCGCCGATTTACGACAAAGTACTCAGTGCGAAGATTGAGCATGAAACCGCTAGCTCCAGAGGCGTAGGTAAGCAAGAAGAGGAAATCGTTTCGATTTCCGTGACAGAAATTCAGGAAGCGAGCAGGCGCTGTGTTGTGACGCGGAACAGAGTGTAGAAAAGGAGGCTGACATAGCTAACTCGGGAGAGCTAGTTCTGCCAAAGGAGAAAGTCCTGCCGATTTTCCCTCCCGAAATTCAGGAAGAAAGTCAGCGCTGATTTACGACAAAGTTCTCAGTGCGAAGAATGAGCATGAAACCGCTAGCTCCAGAGGCGTACGTAAGCAAGAAGCGGAAATCGTTTCGATTTCCGTGACAGAAATTCAGCAAGCGAGCAGGCGCTGTGTTGTGACGCGGAACAGAGTGCAGAAAAGGAGGCTGACATAGCTAACACGGGAGACCAGCTTCTGCCAAAGGATGAAATCTTTCCGATTTTCCCTCCCGAAACTGAGCAAGACAGTCAACGCTGATTTACGACGAAGAACTGAGTGCGAAGTTTGAGGATGAAACCGCTAGCTGCAGGGGCGTAGTTAAGCAAGAAGGAGAAATCGTTTCGATTTCCGTGACAGAAATTCAGCAAGAGAGCAGGCGCTGTGTTGTGACGTGGAACACAGTGCAGCGGAGGAGGCTGACATAGCTAACTCGGAAGACCGAGTTCTTCGAAAAGAGGAAATCTCTCCAATTTTTCCTCCCGAAATTCAGGAAGACAGTCAGCGCCGATTTACGACAAAGTTCTCAGAGCGAAGAATGAGGATGAAACCGCTAGCTCAAGAGGCGTAGGTAAGCAAGAAGGAGAAATCGTTTCGATTTCCGTGACAGAAATTCAGCAAGCGAGCAGGCGCTGTGTTGTGACGCGGAACAGAGTGCAGAGAAGGAGGCTGAAATAGCTCGTTCGGGAGACCTAGTTCTGCCAAACTAGGAAATCTTTCCGATTTTCCCTCCCGAAATTCAGTAAGACATTCAGCGCTGATTTACGACAAAGTATTCTGTGCGAGCAATGAGGATGAAACCGCTAGGTGCAGAGGCGTAGTTTGGCAAGAAGAGGAAATAGTTTCGATTTCCGTGACAGAAATTCAGCAAGGCAGCAGGTGTTGTGTTGCGACGTGGAACAGAGTGCAGAGAAGGAGGCTGAAATAGCTTGTTCGGAAGACCTAGTTCTGCCAAACGAGGAAATCTTTCCGATTTTTCCTCCCGAAATTCAGCAAGAAAGTCAGCACTGATTTACGACAAAGTACTCAGTGCGAAGAATGAGGATGAAACCTCTAGCTGCCGACGCGTCGTTAAGCAAGAAGAGGAAATGGTTTCGATTTCCGTGACAGAAATTCAGCAAGAGAGCAGGCGCTGTGTTGCGACGCGGAAAAGAGTGCAGAGAAGGAGGCTGAAATAGCTTGTTCGGAAGACCTAGTTCTGCCAAATGAGGAAATCTTTCCGATTTTCCCTCCCGAAATTCAGCAAGAAAGTCAGCGCTGATTTACGACAAAGTACTCAGTGCGAAGAATGAGGATGAGACCTCAAGCTGCAGAGGCGTCGTTAAGCAAGCAGAGGAAATCGTTTCGATTTCCGTGACGGAAATTAAGCAAGAGTGCAGGCACTGTTTTGCGACGCGGAACAGAGTGCAGAGAACGAGGCCGAAATATCTTGTTCGGATGACCTAGCTCTGCCAAAGGAGGAAATCTTTCCGATTTTCCTTCCTGAAATACAGGAAGAGTCACCGCTGATTTACGACAAAGTGCTCAGTGCGAAAAATGAGGATGAGACCGCTACCGGCAGATGAGTAGTAAAGCAAGAAGTAGAAATCGTTTCGATTTCCGTGACAGAAATTCAGCAAGAGAGCAGGCGTTGTGTCGCGACGCTGTATAGAGTGCAGAGAAGGAGGCTGAAATATCTAGTTCGGAAGACATAGTTCTGCCAAATGAGGAAATCTTTCCGATTTTCCCTCCCGAAATTCAGGAAGATAGTCAGCGCTGATTTACGGCAAAGTACTCAGTGCGAAGAATTAGGATGAAGCCGCTAGTTGCAGAGCCGTAGTTAGGCAAGAAGAGGAAATCGTTTCGATTTCTGTGACAGAAATTCAGCAAGAGACCAGGCGCTGTGTTGTGACGCGGAACCGATTAAAGAGAGGGAGGCTGAAATGGCTAGTTCGGAAGACCTAGTTCTGCCAAAGGAGGAAATCTTTCCGATTTCCCCTCCCGAAATTCAGGAAGAGAGTCAGCGCTGATTTACGACAAAGTACTCAGTGCGAAGAATGAGGATGAAACCGCTAGCTCCAGAGGCGTAGGTAAGCAAGAAGAGGAAATCGTTTCGATTTCCGTGACTGAAATTCAGCAAGCGAGCAGGTGCTTTGTTGTGACGCGGAACCGATTGCAGAGAAGGAGGCTGACATAGCTAACTCGGAAGACCGAGTTCTTCGAAAGGAGAAAATCTCTCCGATTTTCCCTCCCGAAATTCAGGAAGGCAGTCAGCGCTGATTTACGACGAAGTACTCAGTGCGAAGAATGAGCATGAAACCGCTAGCTCCAGAGGCGTACGTAAGCAAGAAGCGGAAATCGTTTCGATTTCCGTGACAGAAATTCAGGAAGCGAGCAGGCGCTGTGTTGTGACGCGGAACAGAGTGTAGAAAAGGAGGCTGACATAGCTAACTCGGGAGAGCTAGTTCTGCCAAACTAGGAAATCTTTCCGATTTTCCCTCCCGAAATTCAGTAAGACATTCAGCGCTGATTTACGACAAAGTATTCAGTGCGAGCAATGAGGATGAAACCGCTAGGTGCAGAGGCGTAGTTTGGCAAGAAGAGGAAATAGTTTCGATTTCCGTGACAGAAATTCAGCAAGGGAGCAGGCGTTGTGTTGCGACGCGGAACAGAGTGCAGAGAAGGAGGCTGAAATAGCTTGTTCGGAAGACCTAGTTCTGCCAAACGAGGAAATCTTTCCGATATTTCCTCCCGAAATTCAGCAAGAAAGTCAGCACTGATTTACAACAAAGTACTCAGTGCGAAGAATGAGGATGAAACCTCTAGCTGCCGACGCGTCGTTAAGCAAGAAGAGGAAATGGTTTCGATTTCCGTGACAGAAATTCAGCAAGAGAGCAGGCGCTTTGTTGCGACGCGGAAAAGAGTGCAGCGAAGGAGGCTGAAATAGCTCGTTCGGAAGACCTAGTTCTGCCAAGTGAGGAAATCTTGCCGACTTTCCCTCCCGAAATTCAGCAAGAAAGTCAGCGCTGATTTACGACAAAGTACTCAGTGCGAAGAATGAGGATGAGACCTCAAGCTGCAGAGGCGTCGTTAAGCAAGCAGAGGAAATCGTTTCGATTTCCGTGACGGAAATTAAGCAAGAGTGCAGGCACTGTTTTGCGACGCGGAACAGAGTGCAGAGAACGAGGCCGAAATATCTTGTTCGGATGACCTAGTTCTGCCAAAGGAGGAAATCTTTCCGATTTTCCCACCCAAAATTCGGGAAGACAGTCAACGCTGGTTTAGGACAAAGTACTCATTGCGAAGAACGAGGATGAAACCACCAGTTGCAGAGAAATAGTTAAGCAAGACCAGAAAATCGTTTGGATTTCCGTGACAGAAATTCAGCAAGAGAGCAGGCGCTGTGTTGCGACGCGGAACAGAGTGCAGAGAGGAGCCTCAAATAGCGAGTTCGGAAGACCTAGTTCTGCGAAAGGAGGAAATCTTTCCGATTTCTCCCCCTAAACGCAGGAAGACAGTCAGCGCTGATTTACGACAAAATACTCAGTGCGAAGAATCAGGATGAAACCGCTAGCAGCACAGGCTTAGTTAAGCAAGAAGAGGAAATCGTTTCGATTTCCGTGACTGAAATTCAGCAAGAGAGCAGGCGCTGTGTTCTGACGCGAACAGAGTGTAGAGAAGGAGGCTGAAATAACATGTTCGGAAGACCTACTTCTGCCAAAGGAGGAAATCTTTCCGATTTTCCCTCGCGAAATTCAGGAAGACACTCAGCGCCGATTTACGACAAAGTACTCAGTGCGAAGATTGAGCATGAAACCGCTAGCGCCAGAGGCGTAGGTAAGCAAGAATAGGAAATCGTTTCGATTTTCGTGACATAAATTCAGCAAGCGATCAGGCGCTGTGTTGTGAGGCGGAACAGAGTGTAGAAAAGGAGGTTGACATAGCTAACTCGGGAGACCTAGTTCTGCCAAAGGAGAAAATCTTTATTATTTTCCCTCCCAAATTCAGCAAGACAGTCAGCGCTGCTTCACGACAAAGTACTCAGTGCGAAGAATAAGGATGAAACCGCTAGGCGCAGAGGCGTAGTTAAGCAAGAGGAAATCGTTTTGATTTCCGTGACAGAAATTCAGCAAGCGAGCAGGTGCTTTGTTGTGACGCGGAACCGATTGCAGAGAAGAAGGCTGAAATAGCTAACTCGGGATACCTAGTTCCGCCAAAGGAGAAAGCCTTGCCGATTTTCCCACCAGAAATTCAGGAAGAAAGTCAGCGCTGATTTACGGCGAAATACTCAGTGTGAAGTTCGAGGATTATCCGCTAGCTGCAGAGGCGTGGTTAAGCAAGCAGAGGAAATCTTTTCGATTTCCATGACAGAAATTCAGCAAGAGAGCTAGCGCTGTGTTCCGACGTGGAACAGAGTGCAGAAATGGAGGCTGAAATAGCTATCTCAGGAGACCTAGTTGCGCCAAAGGAGGAAATCTTTCCGATTTTCCCTCCTGAAATTCAGGAAGCCAGTCAGCGCTGATTTACGACTAAGTTCTCAGTGTGAAGAATGAGGATGAAGCCGCTAGCTGCAGAGACGTAGTTAAGCAAGAGGAAATCATTTCGATTTCCGCGACAGAAATTCAGCAAGCGAGCAGGCGCTTTGTTGTGACGCGGAACCGATTGCAGAGAGGCAGGCTGAAATAGCTAACTCGGGAGACCTACTTCTGCCAAAGGAGGAAATCTTTCCGATTTTCCCTCGCGAAATTCAGGAAGACACTCACCGCCGATTTACGGCAAAGTACTCAGTGCGAAGAATGAGCATGAAACCGCTAGCTCCAGAGGCGTAGGTAAGCAAGAATAGGAAATCGTTTCGATTTTCGTGACATAAATTCAGCAAGCGAGCAGGCGCTGTCTTGTGAGGCGGAACAGAGTGTAGAAAAGGAGGCTGACATAGTTAACTCGGGAGACCTAGTTCTGCCAAAGGAGGAAATCTTTCCTATTTTACCTCCCAAATTCAGCAAGACAGTCAACGCTGATTTACGACGAAGTACTCAGTGCGAAGTTTGACGATGAAACCGCTAGCTGCAGAGGCGTAGTTAAGCAAGAAGAGGAAATCGTTTCGATTTCCGTGACAGAAATTCAGGAAGCTAGCAGGCGCTGTGTTGTGACGCGGAACAGAGTGTAGAAAAGGAGGCTGACATAGCTAACTCGGGAGAGCTAGTTCTGCCAAAGGAGAAAGTCCTGCCGATTTTCCCTCCCGAAATTCAGGAAGAAAGTCAGCGCTGATTTACGACAAAGTTCTCAGTGCGAAGAATGAGCATGAAACCGCTAGCTCCAGAGGCGTACGTAAGCAAGAAGCGGAAATCGTTTCGATTTCCGTGACAGAAATTCAGCAAGCGAGCAGGCGCTGTGTTGTGGCGCGGAACAGAGTGCAGAAAAGGAGGCTGACATAGCTATCACGGGAGACCAGCTTCTGCCAAAGGATGAAATCTTTCCGATTTTCCCTCCCGAAACTGAGCAAGACAGTCAACGCTCATTTACGACGAAGAACTGAGTGCGAAGTTTGAGGATGAAACCGCTAGCTGCAGGGGCGTAGTTAAGCAAGAAGGAGAAATCGTTTCGATTTCCGTGACAGAAATTCAGCAAGAGAGCAGGCGCTGTGTTGTGACGTGGAACACAGTGCAGCGGAGGAGGCTGACATAGCTAACTCGGAAGACCGAGTTCTTCGAAAAGAGGAAATCTCTCCGATTTTTCCTCCCGAAATTCAGGAAGACAGTCAGCGCCGATTTACGACAAAGTTCTCAGAGCGAAGAATGAGGATGAAACCGCTAGCTCAAGAGGCGTAGGTAAGCAAGAAGGAGAAATCGTTTCGATTTCCGTGACAGAAATTCAGCAAGCGAGCAGGCGCTGTGTTGTGACGCGGAACAGAGTGCAGAGAAGGAGGCTGAAATAGCTCGTTCGGGAGACCTAGTTCTGCCAAACTAGGAAATCTTTCCGATTTTCCCTCCCGAAATTCAGTAAGACATTCAGCGCTGATTTACGACAAAGTATTCAGTGCGAGCAATGAGGATGAAACCGCTAGGTGCAGAGGCGTAGTTTGGCAAGAAGAGGAAATAGTTTCGATTTCCGTGACAGAAATTCAGCAAGGGAGCAGGCGTTGTGTTGCGACGCGGTACAGAGTGCAGAGAAGGAGGCTGAAATAGCTTGTTCGGAAGACCTAGTTCTGCCAAACGAGGAAATCTTTCCGATTTTTCCTCCCGAAATTCAGCAAGAAAGTCAGCACTGATTTACGACAAAGTACTCAGTGCGAAGAATGAGGATGAAACCTCTAGCTGCCGACGCGTCGTTAAGCAAGAAGAGGAAATGGTTTCGATTTCCGTGACAGAAATTCAGCAAGAGAGCAGGCGCTGTGTTGCGACGCGGAAAAGAGTGCAGAGAAGGAGGCTGAAATAGCTTGTTCGGAAGACCTAGTTCTGCCGAAATGAGGAAATCTTTCCGATTTTCCCTCCCGAAATTCAGCAAGAAAGTCAGCGCTGATTTACGACAAAGTACTCAGTGCGAAGAATGAGGATGAGACCTCAAGCTGCAGAGGCGTCGTTAAGCAAGCAGAGGAAATCGTTTCGATTTCCGTGACGGAAATTAAGCAAGAGTGCAGGCACTGTTTTGCGACGCGGAACAGAGTGCAGAGAACGAGGCCGAAATATCTTGTTCGGATAACCTAGCTCTGCCAAAGAAGGAAATCTTTCCGATTTTCCTTCCTGAAATACAGGAAGAGTCACCGCTGATTTACGACAAAGTGCTCAGTGCGAAAAATGAGGATGAGACCGCTACCGGCAGATGAGTAGTAAAGCAAGAAGTAGAAATCGTTTCGATTTCCGTGACAGAAATTCAGCAAGAGAGCAGGCGTTGTGTCGCGACGCTGTATAGAGTGCAGAGAAGGAGGCTGAAATATCTAGTTCGGAAGACATAGTTCTGCCAAATGAGGAAATCTTTCCGATTTTCCCTCCCGAAATTCAGGAAGATAGTCAGCGCTGATTTACGGCAAAGTACTCAGTGCGAAGAATTAGGATGAAGCCGCTAGTTGCAGAGCCGTAGTTAGGCAAGAAGAGGAAATCGTTTCGATTTCTGTGACAGAAATTCAGCAAGAGACCAGGCGCTGTGTTGCGACGCGGAACCGATTAAAGAGAAGGAGGCTGAAATGGCTAGTTCGGAAGACCTAGTTCTGCCAAAGGAGGAAATCTTTCCGATTTCCCCTCCCGAAATTCAGGAAGAGAGTCAGCGCTGATTTACGACAAAGTACTCAGTGCGAAGAATGAGGATGAAACCGCTAGCTCCAGAGGCGTAGGTAAGCAAAAAGAGGAAATCGTTTCGATTTCCGTGACTGAAATTCAGCAAGCGAGCAGGTGCTTTGTTGTGACGCGGAACCGATTGCAGAGAAGGAGGCTGACATAGCTAACTCGGAAGACCGAGTTCTTCGAAAGGAGAAAATCTCTCCGATTTTCCCTCCCGAAATTCAGGAAGGCAGTCAGCGCTGATTTACGACGAAGTACTCAGTGCGAAGTTTGACGATGAAACCGCTAGCTTCAGAGGCGTAGTTAAGCAAGAAGAGGAAATCGTTTCGATTTCCGTGACAGAAATTCAGGAAGCGAGCAGGCGCTGTGTTGTGACGCGGAACAGAGTGTAGAAAAGGAGGCTGACATAGCTAACTCGGGAGAGCTAGTTCTGCCAAAGGAGAAAGTCCTGCCGATTTTCCCTCCCGAAATTCAGGAAGAAAGTCAGCGCTGATTTACGACAAAGTTCTCAGTGCGAAGAATGAGCATGAAACCGCTAGCTCCAGAGGCGTACGTAAGCAAGAAGCGGAAATTCTTTCGATTTCCGTGACAGAAATTCAGCAAGCGAGCAGGCGCTGTGTTGTGGCGCGGAACAGAGTGCAGAAAAGGAGGCTGACATAGCTATCACGGGAGACCAGCTTCTGCCAAAGGATGAAATCTTTCTGATTTTCCCTCCCGAAACTGAGCAAGACAGTCAACGCTGATTTACGACGAAGAACTGAGTGCGAAGTTTGAGGATGAAACCGCTAGCTGCAGGGGCGTAGTTAAGCAAGAAGGAGAAATCGTTTCGATTTCCGTGACAGAAATTCAGCAAGAGAGCAGGCGCTGTGTTGTGACGTGGAACACAGTGCAGCGAAGGAGGCTGACATAGCTAACTCGGAAGACCGAGTTCTTCGAAAAGAGGAAATCTCTCCGATTTTTCCTCCCGAAATTCAGGAAGACAGTCAGCGCCGATTTACGACAAAGTTCTCAGAGCGAAGAATGAGGATGAAACCGCTAGCTCAAGAGGCGTAGGTAAGCAAGAAGGAGAAATCGTTTCGATTTCCGTGACAGAAATTCAGCAAGCGAGCAGGCGCTGTGTTGTGACGCGGAACAGAGTGCAGAGAAGGAGGCTGAAATAGCTCGTTCGGGAGACCTAGTTCTGCCAAACTAGGAAATCTTTCCGATTTTCCCTCCCGAAATTCAGTAAGACATTCAGCGCTGATTTAGGACAAAGTATTCAGTGCGAGCAATGAGGATGAAACCGCTAGGTGCAGAGGCGTAGTTTGGCAAGAAGAGGAAATAGTTTCGATTTCCGTGACAGAAATTCAGCAAGGGAGCAGGCGTTGTGTTGCGACGCGGTACAGAGTGCAGAGAAGGAGGCTGAAATAGCTTGTTCGGAAGACCTAGTTCTGCCAAACGAGGAAATCTTTCCGATTTTTCCTCCCGAAATTCAGCAAGAAAGTCAGCACTGATTTACGACAAAGTACTCAGTGCGAAGAATGAGGATGAAACCTCTAGCTGCCGACGCGTCGTTAAGCAAGAAGAGGAAATGGTTTCGATTTCCGTGACAGAAATTCAGCAAGAGAGCAGGCGCTGTGTTGCGACGCGGAAAAGAGTGCAGAGAAGGAGGCTGAAATAGCTTGTTCGGAAGACCTAGTTCTGCCAAATGAGGAAATCTTTGCGATTTTCCCTCCCGAAATTCAGCAAGAAAGTCAGCGCTGATTTACGACAAAGTACTCAGTGCGAAGAATGAGGATGAGACCTCAAGCTGCAGAGGCGTCGTTAAGCAAGCAGAGGAAATCGTTTCGATTTCCGTGACGGAAATTAAGCAAGAGTGCAGGCACTGTTTTGCGACGCGGAACAGAGTGCAGAGAACGAGGCCGAAATATCTTGTTCGGATGACCTAGCTCTGCCAAAGGAGGAAATCTTTCCGATTTTCCTTCCTGAAATACAGGAAGAGTCACCGCTGATTTACGACAAAGTGCTCAGTGCGAAAAATGAGGATGAGACCGCTACCGGCAGATGAGTAGTAAAGCAAGAAGTAGAAATCGTTTCGATTTCCGTGACAGAAATTCAGCAAGAGAGCAGGCGTTGTGTCGCGACGCTGTATAGAGTGCAGAGAAGGAGGCTGAAATATCTAGTTCGGAAGACATAGTTCTGCCAAATGAGGAAATCTTTCCGATTTTCCCTCCCGAAATTCAGGAAGATAGTCAGCGCTGATTTACGGCAAAGTACTCAGTGCGAAGAATTAGGATGAAGCCGCTAGTTGCAGAACCGTAGTTAGGCAAGAAGAGGAAATCGTTTCCATTTCTGTGACAGAAATTCAGCAAGAGACCAGGCGCTGTGTTGTGACGCGGAACCGATTAAAGAGAAGGAGGCTGAAATGGCTAGTTCGGAAGACCTAGTTCTGCCAAAGGAGGAAATCTTTCCGATTTCCCCTCCCGAAATTCAGGAAGAGAGTCAGCGCTGATTTACGACAAAGTACTCAGTGCGAAGAATGAGGATGAAACCGCTAGCTCCAGAGGCGTAGGTAAGCAAGAAGAGGAAATCGTTTCGATTTCCGTGACTGAAATTCAGCAAGCGAGCAGGTGCTTTGTTGTGACGCGGAACCGATTGCAGAGAAGGAGGCTGACATAGCTAACTCGGAAGACCGAGTTCTTCGAAAGGAGAAAATCTCTCCGATTTTCCCTCCCGAAATTCAGGAAGGCAGTCAGCGCCGATTTACGTCAATTTTCTCAGAGCGAAGAATGAGGATGAAACCGCTAGCTCCAGAGGCGTAGGTAAGCAAGGAGAAATAGTTTCGATTTCCGTGACAGAAATTCAGCAAGCGAGCAGGCGCTCTGTTGTGACGTGGAACACCCTGCAGAGAAGGAGGCTGGCATAGCTAACTCGGAAGACCCAATTCTTCGAAAGGAGGAAATCTCTCCGATTTTTCCTCCCTAAACTGAGCAAGACAGTCAACGCTGATTTACGACGAAGAACTGAGTGCGAAGTTTGAGGATGAAACCGCTAGCTGCAGAAGCGTAGTTAAGCAAGAAGAGGAAATCGTTTCGATTTCGGTGACAGAAATTCAGCAAGAGAGCAGGCGCTGTGTTGCGACGTGGAACAGAGTGCAGTGAAGGGGACTGAAATGGCTAACTCAGGAGACCTAGTTTTGCCAAAGGAGAAAAGCTTTCCCATTTCCCCTCCCGAAATTCAGGAAGACAGTCAGCGCCGATTTACGACAAAGCACTCAGTGCGAAGAATGAGTATGAAACCGCTAGCTCCAGAGGCGTAGTTAATCAAGACGAGGGAGTCGTTTCGATTTCGGTGAGAGAAATTTAGCAGGAGAGCAGGCGCTCAGTATGGGTTTCAAAAAGACCAGTCCACAGGGTTAGTTCTACTGCGTCACAAAGAATATATCCTGACGAATTTGGAAAACAAGCTCCTCACTCTAGGTTTATTTCTAGATTTCAGTAAAGCATTCGATTATAGTAACCACGATATTCTTTTTCATAAGCTCAATCTTTATGGAGTTAGAGGAGTTCCTCTTAATTTCTTAGGTCGTATCTCCAGAATAGACGCCAATATGTACAGATAAATACCTTCAGGTCCGAAGAAAGATTTATACTATCTGGAGTGGCTCAAGGCAGCATTCTTGGTCCTTTGCTTTTTGTTCTCTATGTTTACGATATTGTAAATATTTATTCCTATGTGATTTTTTAATTTATTCAGAAGGCACCAGCATGTTTCTAACATCACGTTCTTACACCGAGCTTATCACAACATTAAATGAAGTGCTCCTGAAACTTAGTACATGGTCTACGCAAAACTGGTTATTGTCAATCCATCCAAAACTAAAGACATAATGTTTCGTCCCAAAAGAAGCACCTCCGCTTTACTACATGGCATAGCCTCAAATAATGCTCATACTGAATTTGTAGAAAGCATCGAAACCCTAGGCGTGCATTTTGTCTCATCGCTGCTATGGAATGACCCTGTAAACTTTTTAGCACTAAACCTGAGTCAGGTAACAAGTATCATAAGCCGAAACCGATACCTTCTTCTTACATCAGGTAAATTAATTTTATATAAAGCTTTATTCGCCTCCCATATCATTATTGTCACCTCGCATGGGGCACTACGACTGATACGAATTTAAACAAATTATTTTTACTACAGAAAAGGATAGTACGCGTCCTCGCAAATGTTCCGTACGATACACACACCGAGCATTTATTTGACAAGTTTAAAATTATCACAGTAGAGGAAATCCATAGGCGTCAACTTTTGCAGAAGTTTTATCACATGAACAGGAAAAGCGATCTAACCGTTGTTAAATTATCATGTTTAGATGAACGTGTCCCCTAACGTTTCACAGGAAACACAGAACCCTGGACAGTGCACCGCTTTAGAACTAATTACAGCTCACAAATGCTAAAGAACAACTTACCAAGGCTTTTAAATCCTTACACTAAATCTGGAATTGATATTTGTGCCCTTACCCCATCAGAATTTTCTCGATTTAATCAGCAGAACTAATAATATTCATGTCTAAAGGTCAGGTTCTTGAGGCGCGCAGATTAGTTGAGTGTACAGCTTGTTGACATATATGTTATCTGTATATGTGTGTACTTACATATACTTTTTTGTGATGTGTGAAACGTCATTTAGTCCGTCTCATGCATTCTTGCAAAACTGTATTTTCGCATTGTCAAAAACACGCAGCAGCTGGGCGCTGCCCATGTCTTTATGATCAGGAGGGGCAGGGTGTATTTTCAAGCGGCACTTGCAGCTTTTCTTCCCTGTCTCCCCCACTCAATTGGAAATATACATATATTCAAATATTCAAATCTCAGTGCGAAGAAAGACGTACGATGAATGAGCGCGCTCGGGAGACGTAGTTAAGCCGGAGGAAGAAATCCTTTCGATATCCTCGTCAGATATTCAGCAATAGGCGTTGTGTTGCGACACGTACAGAGTGCAGAGAAAGAGGTTGAAGTATCTAGCTCGGAAGACGTAATTCCGCCGGAGGGGGAAATCTTTCTGACATCTCCATCTGCGATGATTCAAGGTAACCAGTCGGATACCGCCAGGGCGGGTTTGGACAAGCGGACATTCCTTCACATGTCCTCGGGGTGTCTTTGTACCGTCGAGGATCTGGGTGCCTTTTTCTTTTCCCTGTCGTCTCGGGGTAACTAAATGGGAGTGAACCAGGCACAGATGCCCTTCTGGAGTACCACGGGCCCCAAACTGCCACGTCTCTGTCGCAGATGGAGTTATTGTGCTTTCCCTTTACCTCTTCATCCAAAATGATGTGCTTGTGTTTTGGGCCAAGCTAACACCAAGATCTCTCCCGAGGAAAAGGGCTGGAAACCACCGGATTGACCGAGGGTGATGTCAGCCATCTCAAGACGCCGGATTGGGGAAAGGGATGTGTCTGTTACCACGAAGGGGTAATAGGTGTCCACGGCTTTGTGAAGCTATCGAGGGATAGCTTTAACGGGGGCTCCTTGGCTATGATGTATTGATGTGATAGCGCAATATATGGAATTGAAATAAAGACGAGATGGACGCTTGGTGATCGAGAATCGGCAGCTGCGACGTGAGCCTGAACATCTTATCCGCATCATTGGTATGGTTTGTTGCTGTACCATATTGACCCGCGTGCTCGTCGATTCTACGTCGTTACACTGGTCGAAGTGCTAGGCCTTGAGCGTCGCAATAGTTGTTCTATTTGTGGCGAACTCGATAGACGTGTCCAGCTTCACCAGAATGGCAGTGGACTGGTTCACGGTCCACGATGCACCACAAATCGGTTTTCCGACGCCGATAGTTCGGCGGCAACTCACCATGGAGCCAAGGATTTGGTGCGCATGCCGAAGATACGATATTATTTTTGCTACCGGTATCGGCGGGTCGGTAGACCCTACGGGGCTGACGATATCAGACAGTTATAGCATAACGTACGTTATACACTATAGTACAGTGTACGCTAAGCAGCGCACGTTTAATACAGTTTCAGTTGGCCTACGAGATATTCCCATCTCGAAGGCGATTTGTTGTGGCCATATGTTGTGGGTGACTTCATCGATAGGTGGCGCTGCCATCTCAAAGCTTTTTTTCGTTAGGCTTCGACTCATTCGAAACGATAAGCGATCTCGAAAACTCCACGAGGTTATCCAGAAAACTCTTCCGTCGATGGGGCCTGAGACTAAGCGAAAGCCGTTTACACAGTCATTTACTACGAACGAAGTGCATTTTACAAAAGCGAGGACAAACTAATTTCGAAGCGGGCAGCTTGGACCGCCGCCATGTTTCCCGCAGTCTACGCAAACCACGCAAAGACGTACGCTATAGGTCGTTTAGCGTTCTGCACATGTGCAGTAACCACCCGCAATATTATAGCGTAGGCAATGGTACAGCATACGCTAAACTAATACTGTGTAACGGCTCTTTTTGTAGCGTAGGTGATGTCCTAGTCGACATTGAAGTTGTGTTCATTAGACGGCCAACAGCCTCCGCATAAGCAAGGCGCCACGGCACTTCGCCACAGTCTGGCGATGAAAAAGCTCGCCGGACTTATTCCCGCACCACATCAGCTACAAAAGATAACGCTGGCGCCGGTTCCGTAAGGACAAGAACACATCCAAGCTGCCGAAACACTTCGCGCACAACTTCACGCAGAGGCCTGTTGTTACTCGCAGCCAGTACGGAAGTATCCGTAACCGAATTAATCATGTCATGCTGGCGGTATCGTTGCTGTAGGGCCCGTTCAATGGCTGTCGCCACTTTTGTGAACTCCGCCACTGTTGTCGGCGGATTTCTCACAAGGCCGGAAAACAGTTGCTTTTTCACTCCCCACAAAAGATACCGTAGCTTCCTTTTCCCTGGCATCTCGGGGTCTGCTTTACCGAAAAGGCGGGCCATGTCGTCTGAGAACATAGTAACGCTCTCATTGGGTTGTTGAATGCGCATTTTAAGGATACATTGCGCATTTTCTCTCCTGTCGATGTTTGTAAAAGTATCCAGCAGCTGTGTGCGGAAGTCATGCAACGTGGCAAAGCTCCTTTCCCGGTTGACTTACCACGTACGAGCATTGTCCTTCAGATAGAAATTGAAAGTCGAGAGTCGAGCTGGTCTTATGGTTGTATTTGGCGACATGCTCGAACTGTGTAGCCAATCTTGGACGTCTTCAAGGCCATCGCCAAGAAAGCTCTCCGGAACCATAGGGTTCTGCAGTTTTACTTGCTATGGAGCTGCGGTGGCCATGATAGTTGTAGGAGGCAAACGATTTCTCGAGGTTTCTTACAGGGGGCTGGACTCTAGCCTAGCAGGCGATGACTAAACCGGTGGACCAGTGTTTCGATGCGAGATTACGATTGCCGGTTCGATCGTCGGCTCCGCGAAGGGGTGCCAAGCATGAAGATTTCATTTCATTTATTTACCTTAGGACCCCACTGGGGTATTACAAAAGGGGTGGGTGTTCACAAAAAATAAAACACTCAAATTTGTGACAACAAGTACTCAGTCACATTGCCAGAAAAAGATGATGGACAGGTGAGAACGACGATATTGCGGGGAAGGCCGTTCCAGTCTTTGGCTGCACGAGGAAAAAAGATGCTGAAATATTAACAGTTCTCACACGTGTACGGGAAACTTGCAGTTGGTGACCAGTGTGAGGAGATATGTATCGGGCGGTGTGATGTAAGGAGCACAATTAAGTAATTAATGGTAAAGCTTATAGAGTAGACAAAGTGGTGCTATGTGTCGGCGGAGGGATAAAGCTTGCAACCCAGATTCCGCTTTGAGGGCGGTAACACTGACTTAGTGAGAATAAGATGAGTGAACGAATCTGGCGGCACAATTCTGTACCGCTTCAAGGTCATCTACGAGGCATACTTGATGAGGGGACCATATGGGTGACGCATACTCTAGTTTTGAACGGATAAGTGACTTATAGGCTAGTAATTTAGCGTGTTGGGGAGCGTTACGAAGGTGATGTTTCAGAAACCCGAGAGTTCTATTTGCCGATGATATGACGTTTGTAGTATGTGCATGCCATGAGTATTCATTGGACAAAGTAACACCTAAGTATTTGAACGATGTTACTGCTTGTATAGGTTCGCTAGCAAGTATGTACGGGAATGTAACGGGGTGCTTTTGATGACTAATGAAAGAAGTTTACATTTAGTCGGGTTAAGGGTCATTAGCCAGCGGTCGCCCCATTCCTGGACACGGTCTAGGTCATGCTGAAGTTTTTCTGCGTCTCAATGGTTAGAAACTGATCGGTAAATTACACAGTCGTCAGCGAACATACGGATTTCTCAAGATAAGTGTTGAGGCAAGTCGTGAATATATATGAGAAATAGGAGAGGACCGAGAACAGAACCTTGGGGTACGCCAGATGTTACAGGAACAGGGTCAGAGGTATGATTATTAACAGGGACGTGTTGGGATCGGTTAGACAAGAATTCCTTGATCCAAATCAGAACGTTGTGGTTTTATCGAGAAATGTTATGATTTGAAAATAAATGACAGGCTCCGTGATCTTGCACGGGACACTTCTTAATGATATGGGGTGGTAATTTAGTGGGGAATCTTTTTTACCAGATTTATAGACAGGAACAACCTTCCCCACTTTCCAATCACTTGGCATGTGACCTACAGAGAGTGAATGAGCAAAGAAAATACACAGATGCGCAGTAATGGTATGTCTGGTGTTTTTTAACAGCTTGGAATTGATTTCGTCAATGTCAGTCGATGAAGAAAGCTTAATGTTATCAAACAAAAATAAAATTACATTATGAGTTATTGTGATAGCAGGCATAGTAGACAGAGTTCTAGCTGGTGTCGTAGGCAAATATGTGCTGGGTTCTTTTTTGAAAACTGTGCTAAAAGCAATGCTAAAGGTGTTAGCGCTTTCGAGGTCCCCGACGGTTTCTCCCAATTCGTTGGTCAGAGTGATAGCGCGCGATTCGATAGGGTTGATGGCCTTCCAAAATTTTCTCGGGTTATCATTTAACAATTTTGTCAAATCGCTGTTGAAAAATTTGTACTTAGCATTTCTCACACCAATGAGGTAGGCATTCTCGGCAGTATAGTACAGCAGATGCGTTAGACGAGGCTCTCACCTTAGCAGCACGAAAAAAGCGCTTTTTTCTGGCTTCTAATGTTTTTAGTATCTTAGTGAACCATGGCTTTTGGTGGTTTTCACGGAAAGTAATTTTTGGAAGGAATTTGTTGGCCAAGTGCTGTATTTTCTATTTGATTACCTCCCAGCTCTCCTGGAGAGGCATGCTGTAAAATTGGGTTTCAAGGGGAAACAAATTCTAAGCTCGTTGTTAATTGCGTCATAGTTACCTTTTTCATATAGAAGGATTGTTTTCTTACGTTTCTCGCGCCTTTCAAAGCAGAACGAAAGCTCGGCGTGGATAGCTTTGTGATCACTAATTTCTTGAAGGTATTATATGTGATAAGCTCTCATGATTCGTAGTTTGTATAAGATGCAAGATAATAGCACCGACGCCAGCAACGCGCGTTGGTTCCCTTACTAAGTGAGTGAGATTGGCATTCAAGCACACTTCTATGAAATCATTTAATTCTCTGTGGTTCGTCCCTGAGGGAGTTAGTTTCTGCCATTTGATACCGGGATAATTGAAATCTCCGAATATCAATATATGTGAATTTGGATATGCAGTGCCGAGATGACTCAGAATATTGTTCAGCTCACTTGAAAAGTTAGGTGAAGTATGAGGAGCACTGTAGCAAACACCAAGTAAAACGGATTGCGCCGATGAGCGAAAAATTTACCATAACATTTCTAGATCAGAGACGATGTCTAATGGTGTGCACGATAAGCTAGGGCCCACAGCAATCAAGACACCGCCCCCTCGAGTGCGTCTGTGGTCATTTCTGAAAACTTGGAAACCTGCCAAGTCAGCAAGTACTTCTGTATCAGTGACATCAGGAGTAAGCCACGTTTCGGTTAGTATAAGTATGCTGCTGTTTGAAGAAATCATGGTGTTAGACACGAGTGGTCGCTTAGGTAAGAAACTGCGAATATTTGTGAATATGACAGATAATGAAAGATTATTTCTTGGCATGGTTCGGGGGCGGGTAATCACATTTTTCCGGGCCGACGATTGCTATTACACTTCTCTTACAGTTTCAGATACGCTATCCAACACGTAGCGCTTCAGTCCAATGTGCAGGGTTTTGTAGCGCAGATTAAATGGGGCAGGTTGCTTTCTGGCAAATGCAACGGGCTGGCTGCGAGCAATTCGAACTGCACGAGAAAAATCTCCGCCAATAGTATAATTGGTACCTTTTATTTTCCGGGCGCTCGACAGGACAATTTCTTTTGTTTTGAAAAATGTGAATTTTGTTATTATTGCACGGGGTTTGTCGTTCGAATGACGTCCGTGAGTTGCGTTCGGTTTTCGGCATCATTAAAACGTGCCTCTAGTGTTAAAATTAAGCAAGTAGTTTTAGTTGCCTCGACGCGGAGAACTTCTGTGTCTGTTTCAAGTGTTACAAGGCTTTCGTAATGGCTCTCAAATTCGGCCATACGAACTGATCAGGTGTATTTGTTGGTGGTGCTGTTCCGCATACTCATCGATCCTCCCTCGTTACAATATGTAAATACGGGGGACGGCCTGAATGTAAGCTGAGTCATTCACACGGAAACTTTATTGTTTGAAAAAAATACACCATGGCGTCACGAACTATACATCGTGCACTATTTTCGCCATCGTCGCCACCGACATTGAGACATTTGTCGTAGCGTGCAATCAGGTTAAAGAGACCACTCTGGTAAAACTCTCTGCCCTGCGCTACAAGGAATTGTCGCACAACCTGCTCCACCTCATCATTGTTTGGGAAGCGATGTCACGAGAGTGCGGCTTTCAATGCACGGAACAGCTGCCCATTCATACCGGATAACAGCACGCACTTCCATCGGTGACCCCGTTGTCAACACATGTCTGTCTGGCATCGCGATTTGAACTCGAATAACCTCGGGCACGCCGGCCTGCTCCCACTCTCTCTTCTTCGGCACTCTGCGCATGCGTATTCCCTTCTCCGCTGGCGCTCCTTCTGTCGTTGAACCAGCAACGCGCGTGGATTCTTATTGCCATTGTCTGCTTCAACTGGTGTATACCATCTACTCTTTTAAAAAAGAAAAGACGGGACTTAATTTCGGAAAGGCCCTCGTACAAACGTGTGCCTTAAAACGTCGTGAATGTCAGGCCCAGCCCCATGTGCCTTATACCAGCATACACCATTCTGCATGAAGTTTCCACATCTTTGCACCCCAGGGGGTATTCTGTAAGTCTCCCCCATGTGGGCATGTCCACGTCGTCTGCTGCTGAAATGCTGATTGACTGAGAGCGCCTCTTTTCTTCAGTGGCTATGGTGTTGGGCTGCTGAGCACGAGGTCGCGGGATCGATTCCCGGCCACGGCGGCCGCATTTCGATGGGGGCGAAATGCAAAAACACCCGTGTACTTAGATTTAGGTGCACGTTAAAGAACCCCAGGTAGTCGAAATTTCCGGAGTCCTCCACTACGGCGTGCCTCATAATCAGAAAGTGGTTTTGGCACGTAAAACCCCATAATTCATAATTCATTCTTTCCTTCTGAAGTGTGCTGAGCCCAGCCAATGCTAACTTCACGAGCAGACGAAAGGGAGATGCCCGCTGCGTGGACACTTACAGAATAACCCCCTCCGGCCCCAACCGCACTAGCACTTAAGGTCAGTTTCCACACAGAATACGGGTATCTCATTTCAAACTGCAAATAATTTAAATGGTCACCGTTGTTTGAAAATACAACTGTTTGTATTTAGGGTTGTTAATTCAGAAAACTGCTGAATCATGTGTTAATTACTCCTCCGGGGTAATATCACGCAGTCAAATGAATTTGCTAGAAGTACGATGAACCCATAACCCCAGTGGTGTGGTCTTCATTCGATTCCAGCTCCCAAGCTATTTGTAGTTTTTATAATTTTCCATAAGTTCTCTGGGCGCTGTTTTTTTTTATCTTTAACCTCCGCGAAGCGATCTCTTTGTTTTGTCATTTTCGCAGATACTGCTGATTGCATTTCAATACGTGTTTTTTTTATGAAAACCACTTGATGTTTCTATTCTTCTTCGTTCTTGTTTCCCGCGCAAACTCATTGCTCATATACCAGCTAGTCTAAATTTCTGCATTCTACGAAGACCATTATGCGCATACACGATGACACGTTGAAAGTACATGGCAAACGAGCAGTTGATAGGCCCTAAGAAAAGTCGCTTAGGGTCTCAATAAGGCCTTAAACCTTCCGAACCTATTCTAAATTCGCTCTAACAAACGGCACCAAAGCGGCTTTGGAACGTCAATGTAGGCCATATCCACGGTGTCCAGAAAAGATCATAGGATAATGCAGGCAGTGCCTCCGCTCGTTCTTAAGTGTAAATCGCTGACCTTGGCACGTCTCTTGAGGAAGTTGTCTGAGAAAGATTTTATTACACCTTGAAATTACGGCTTTCTTCTCCAGACAAAGTATACAGTAAGCTCTTGTGTCACAAATATCGTCCACTGCAAGAATAAATCTGAGTCAGGGGAGATATGCGGTCATGGCAATCATTAGAAACATTCTGAAGTTTTACGTGCCAAAAGTGTTATGGGATTCTCATGCACGCTGTAGTGGGGGACTCTAAATTTATTTTGGCCCAATAATTTACCGTGTACGAAATTCTATGTACGCGAGCACTTTGACACTTCACTCTCATCGAAATGAGACCACCATGGCCGAGATCCAACCCTCGACCTCAAGCTTAGCAATTTAACGAAGCTACGACGTCGCAATAATATGCACCCATGGTAATGACTACAAACTTATTCGCTCACTCGAAAACTGCACCTCATGTAAGCACACGTAGCCGCCATGTAGAAATTATCCTTCCGTGATTGGTAAAAATGTTTTCGGGCCACGTCCAGTTCGTATCTGTGTCACGCGCGTCACAAAACTGCGGTAACTGTAACTGAATTCAGCGACTGAGGATATGTTTGGTTTAGCCCTTTCCGAGAAACTTCAATGAGTTTACATTTAGAGGTGTTTATGTACATTTTCTATAAAGTGAACCAATTCTCAATTTTCTGCAAGTCTTCCTAAAGTTTAGACTGATCACTGCTGGAAGCAGGTCTTCGATATAGGCCGCAGTCATCTGAAAAAAGTCGTACAGTAGAGGAGACTATTTGCAAGATCATTAATAAATATCAAGAACAAGAGAGGGCCTACAAGAGAACCCTGACGAACGCCTGAATGTACATCGCATGTTTTAGACTCCTGATTTTCGATAACAGTGAAATGTGAACCATTAGTCAGGGAGTACTCAATCCATGATAGCATTAAAGTTTCAAGGTGAAGTCAAGAAAGTTTGGTCAATAAACGAAAACGGGCTACGCGGGCGAAGGCTTTAGCAAAATTGAGGTAGACCACGTCTGTCGGAAAGGAATAATCCTGGTTGAGGTGAAGATCAGTAGCAAATTCAAACAGTTGCGCCTCACAGGACAGGCCTTGCCGGAAAATATGTGGTTTCGAAAATAAAAATAATTTTTATCAAGGTGGCATGCAACATTTGAATATACATTGTGCTCTATGTGTTTGCAAGCGATGCAGGTGAGTGATAGTGGGCGATAATTTGACGGGTCAGAACGATTACGAGATTTGAGAACAGGAACTGCGCTGATTTCCAGTCCTTAGGAACAGAACTATTAGAAATTGATTCTGTAAAAAAAATATTAAAATTTTGTTGGAAACCAGTTTAGTATTCTTTAATACGTTTGATGGAATGTTATCGGAATGTTATTGATAGTTTTGAGCTCATCAATAAGTTTCATAATTCTTTCAACACAGGGTCCATTTGTACAAAACTGTAATCTGGTAGGGAGTTAGTGGGAATTGGGGTTTCCCGAGTAAAAACAGAACGAAAGTAGGAGTTCCTAACATCGGATTGATATTCACGAGGAACAGGGGATCCATCAGGATTAGTTAGATGAATCTTGGTGAGCGCAGCGTTTTTCAGCAAAAGTAAGTTTCCAAGTTTTTTCTTTGGTTACCATGGAGCACGTTCAGCACATCCTGGTGATAGAATTTTTTTTGAACACTTTATTCCAAGATTCTATGCTGGTGTAAGCATTCAAAATATTTCTGCCATTTATCACTAGACTTTATTTGTTTAGTATCTTGGAGCAGACGCTTCTTTCTTTTCGATTATCTTCTGACGGCATTCGAGAAACAGGGCCTGCTGACATCACCATCTATGCGAATAAGTGGTACATGAGCTTCTATAAGACCAAGAGTTTTCCGCTTATACCTGAATAGTGACCTATTTTGATCGAAAGACCTAGAGTATGCTGAACGGGAGAAGTGGTGGAAGACAGCGAGTTCCAGTGAGCTCCCTTGCCGAGTACGGCCTTTGTCAGAAGCTGGTTAAGCGCTAAACATTTCAACTTAGCCACAGGTGACTTTTTTAGTGACATGACAGAACAACTGGGAAAATTTTAGGGACTTCAAATTCAGAAAAGCTGCTTTGCAAAAGCCTTGTGCGCACGTTATAATAAAAAAAATCCGAGGGCACATAACCACTTCTTATGGGTTGTCAATGCAAAAACATTAATGTCTAACTGAATGCAGCTGGGTGTTTCTTCGAGTTATGAACTCCTCGTGGGCAAGCAAGTGCGTTGAGGCACTTGGCCAACGCTACTTTGGACGCTGCACTTTGATCCGTGACGTCATGCTACCTTGCCCGACTGCCATAGAATATTTATTTATTATTTATTTATTTAAAATACCCCAAGGGCCCTCATTACGAAGGTATTACATGGGGGGGGGGACAATCACAGGCACTGGTCATAGTTTGTACATATTAAAAACAAGAGAATGTAACAGAAGTAATAATACAGTGAAACATAGGTAATATACAAGATAATTACGTCCCAATTATTACAGAGAAAACATTAGTACATATTAGGAGAACATAAGGCAACTGCAATGAAAAACAGCTACAAACATCGAAAACACTGTAGAAGTCCCAAGAAATATAATAATACCATTAGTCGACAAGTCGTGAGCGAATTAAATGTAGAAACTTAGTCAAGTCTGGTTCCGTGGCAAGGACTGATGGTAAGGCGTTCCATTCAGTTATTGTGCGTGGTAAGAACGAATATGCATAATGGGATGACTGGCAGTTAATGCGTTTGACTTTGTATGGATGGTCACGGGGTGGGAAAATAACTGGTGGTGACTGAAAGAAATCATCGTGAAGTGATGGATGGTGATAAAGCTTATGGAAAAATGCTAGGCAAGAAATTTTACGGCGAAGTGCTAAGTTGTCAAACTCGACTTTATTCTTTACGAGGTGACACTGGCGTAACATGAATAATTTGAAAACATAAATCGCGCAGCACGGTTCTGCAAGGCTTCGATGTTACTGATGATATAAGTTTGTTCGGGATCCCAGATGGCAGACGCGTATTCTAGTTGAGGACGGATTAATGTTGTGTGTGCTAGTTTTTTAACATGCATTGGGGCTTCTTTTAAGTTATGTTTAATAAGTCCGAGAGTAGGGTCTGAAGAGGCAAGGGTAAGATTAATATGATTATTCCATGATAAGTTTGACTTAAGATTGATGCCAAGGTACTTGTAAGTAGTTGCGAGTTCCACAGCGTTGTTATCAAAGGAGTAGGTGGTTGGAATTCGTGGCCTATTGGTGAAATACATGAGTTTAGTTTTGGAAATATTTAATGGCATTAGCCAATTAGAAGACCATGCACTTATTGCGCCCAGGTCAGTTTTTAGTAAGTGGCTATCAGTGTTACTTGTTACACACCGATAAACTACACTATCGTCTGCAAATAGTCTGATTTTGGATGACACGCAACTGGGTAAATCATTAAAATAAGTCAGAAAGAGCAAAGGTCCAAGTACGCTGCCTTGTGGAACTCCAGACGTAACATCAGCATAACATGACTTGGAATTGTTAACTGATGTAAACTGAATTCTAGTTGAGAGAAAATCGGTGATCCATGCAATCATAGTAGGGCGAATGTTAAACTGTGAAAGTTTAACAACCTATGGTGTGGAACACGTTCAAATGCCTTAGAAAAATCTAAAATATTGCGTCAACTTGGAACCCGGCGTCTATTAGTGCGTGTATGTCGTTAATAAGTGCGGCAAGTTGGGCGTCGCATGAGTAGCCCTTGCGAAACCGTGCTGATGCTTAAAAATAATGTTATGGTCTTCAAGGAAGTTGATGACTTGACTGTGTATGATATGTTCGAGTAATTTACAAATAGTCCTGGTTAAGGAGATGGGAGGATAATCAAGGGGAGAAGCACGATCACCTGATTTGAAAATGGGTATTATTTTAGCAATGCGCCCGTCATTAGGAATACTACCAGTTGATAGTGATTGGGAAAATATAGCGGTTAACATAGAACAAATACTATGCGATGTATTCTTTAAAATTTCATTATTGAAAAATAGATGGTCGGCACTAGATGGCTTTGTAAGATTAGTTAGTTGAGATAAAACACCAGCATCACTGATGACTACATCAGGCATTGTGATTCCCACTAATGTCTTTAAAGTGGCCAATGAGTTAACGTTTTCATGAGTGAAAATTGTTACAAACGTATTATTAAGAAGTGGAGCGCAATGTGAATTGGGGATAGGAACACTATAAGAATCACTAAGAATGATGTCAGTGCGAATTGCAGGGTTCACCACACGCCAAAAGCGAGGAGTATTATTTTTTAGCATGTACGGTAAATCATGAGAAAAATAGTAATGCCGAGTGGATTTTAGCAATGCCTTATAAGCCTTTTCACACGCTTTGTGTTTATCATGGGCACTCGCTAGACGAGTCAGCTTTGCCTGCCTGTAAAGTCTCTTCTTTTTGTTATTAAGCCGCCGAAGCTTGCTTGTAAACCAAGGAGAACTGCTTTTGCAGGAAATGAATGGCATAGGAATGTAGGTGTCAATGAGTGATCTGAGGGTGGCTTTAAAGAGGGCCCAGTTCTGTTCAATGGGACGTGAATGAAAATCATGCAGAAATTGACCTGAAAATGTTGTTAATTCATTCTTAATTGCGTCGAAATTGGCTTTACCGTAACACATTATTTTCTTTTTGGTAATTATTCTTTTTCCCACGCAAAAGTTAGTGCATCCAGTTGTAACATCATGGCCAGCGATGCCTGCTTCATGAGTTATGTCGGCAATTATATCAGAATTATCAGTTAAAACTAAGTCTAGTATATTGGCAGAAGTTTCAGTGGATCGTGTTGGTTGACACGGCAGAAGTTGGGTTAATGAAAAGTCAAGACGAGTGCTGAGAAAGGTATAGGCGGCCGCAACCATGGCCGATACGGAGAGCGTCGACCAATCGATATTTAGAAAATTGAAATCGCCAAATATGATAATTGCCGACCTCGGAAAAAGCGCGCACACCTCGCCCAGCACTCGATCATACTCATCGGAAAACGCGTCAGACATGTCTGGTGGACAGTAAAAAACGCCAATGATCACACCAAATGCAGCACCTATCAAGGAAATCCAAATACATTCAAGAAAAGAATCGATAATGATGGGTGCGCCAATGAATTCTTCCTTTATCGCGATGAGCACACCGCCCCCTCTACGCTGTTGCCTATCACATCGAAAAAAACTTGGAAGTGGATTCACTCGCAAAGATGCTGTTATCGTGTATGGTGTTGTTAAGCCAGGTCTCGGTAAGTAACACTAAAGAAGCCTGGAATGAATCGATGAGCGATGAGAGTGCAATACCATTAGCGACAACACTTCTAGCGTTGGTGTATAAAAAGATAAATTTGTTATTAGTGCTACAGCGCAATTTTATGGGTGAGCCAGTAGATGAACCTGAGCTTAATGATACAAAGGAGGAGGAACATCATTCATCCCTGTGCCGAGAAACAAGAACAGCCTGGCCTTCATTGGTGTTCCACTCGTTCCATAGCCAACTACGGATGTATGGTGTGGGCAACAACAACAGCTGGAAACATTAACAAACTCACTGTCTTACAAAAACGTATTATACGCATTGCATGTAAAGTGCCGTATTTCTTCCACACTGCAGGCCTTTTCCATCAACACAACATTATACAGATGAAGTCCATGTATAACTACAGACTGTGCTATAAATATAAACTCGCCATGATGAAAAATGATGACTCCTTGCTTAGACTTGCTGGGTTAGAGCAGAGCAGAACTGTGTATGATACCCGCACAACAGAACCTTGGAATGTTAAGAAATGCCGCACAAACTATGGCAAACAAATGTTGCAGCATACCTTACCGACACTTCTGAACCATTTGTACTGCTACGAGAATATTGATGTATCTAATATTTCTCTGAAAGAATTGCCCCAAATGTTCGTGTAGTTTTGTACTGTACAAGTACAATGTACTGCGTACTGAACGTGCATGTCTCATTCTCTGTACCGAACGTACGTGTTTTTTTTTTGTTTTGTTTTTTTGTTTTTCTCCTCACGTTTTGTTTGTTGTACTGCGCCGCCGTCAATGCTGCACTGTAAGAGGAAGCCAGGACCTCTCAAGCTGTCTATACAGCTTTTTCCCTGGCTGTCCTCGCAACACCAGTTGCGGAAATAAACCTTCAACCTAAACGTCATTGTTCAAGTGCAGTTTGTTGAAAACAAGACGTACTAGATCTCCGTATTTCTTCATAGTTCGCGAGAACTGGAGAAGTTTCCGTCGCTTTTCGCGAACTGCTTCCGAGTAATCTCGCGAGATGCTCAAGTTAGTGTTCTTCAACTTATGGCCACGGCTCAGAACCAGTTCAACTTCCTTTTCATTGAAAAATTTGGCTATGATAGGCCGTTTCTTCTCGGACGAAAAGCGGCCCACACGATGTGCTCTCGAGATAGACGTCACGGTAAGCCCAAGGTTTTCGGTACAGAAATTACTTACGAGTCGTTCTGACTCTTCCAAGTTTGAGACTTCGCCGAATCTGTTAAGCCATAAAAGAGAGCGTTAGATCGCCTAGAGTGATCTTCGAGGTCGTAAATTTTTTCCTGTACGCCTACGAGACCATTGTCCTTGCTCGCGATGGACTGAGCACACGCGGCCGCTGCAAATTTCCCCTCTAGATCAAGAACACGCTTTGTCAGTTTTTCTAAATCATTCTTTAACTCTACGTGCATTTGAAGCACCTTGTTGACATATTCTTGAAGTACTGTATTACTAGCGTCAACACGCAAGATAGAGCCAGCCACAAGGTCTAGCTTTTCCTCTTGAGCCTTGGTCATGGGTCCAGGTTTTAGCTCGACATCACCACCCAGAACAAGCAGGCACAACAGATACGATGCACAAGCGCGAACACTTTTCAAAACATGTGTATAAGGTGTGTAATGGGGATGTTCCCGAACGCCGTGTTGATTTTGTCGCCACCGCTTTCTTTATGCCGGGTTTGGCAACGGAGGTCCAAGTAGCAAAATGCCATAAGGCCTGCTATCTAGGAGGCGATGGTTTAGATCAGTGGGTAAGACACTAGGCTTCTGTACATGGAGTCACAGGTTCGAAACTCACTGCCGCCAGCGTTTTCGCTTTCGAATTTATTCTGTATTTTCATACATTCTTTATTTCGATTGCCTAGGCGAAGTTATAACACAAGCGATAGCTTGCACGGACAAGGAACACGCGGTTCAAACAGGCTAGCAAGGGTGACGTTGCAGCGATGCCGCCTCCCCTCATACAAGAGCTGGCGCGCCATCACGGCAGCAGGTTTACGCTTTCGCCCGCTCGGCTCGATCGAGGCGTGCACGGGACGTAGTGCCACAAGCATCGGAAATTTAGGTTCTTTAGACTCCTTCGCTCAATCGGCTGTTTGATGCTTTCACATGAAAACTACATGTGAGCGACAAAAATTGGCTGCATAAAGAGATGGTTCATCATGCAGTTGTTGCCTTCGCAGGATTCCCAGTGCCATCGCAAAAATACATTTCTGAACGTATATTTTTCTCTCATGCACGAAACCGATTTGAATGGGTCTTAACGCTGCGAGTTTGGAATTTTCACGAAATCCGGTCGATTGGGGGATATTTACAAATTTTATCGTAAGATTTAGAATGCAGCAGGTAAATTATAACAATGTTGACTGTAGGAAGTCGTATGAATCGCAGAATCTGGGCTCATTCATGAGAGCCTGCACACGCTGCTTCCGATTTCGTGGGTTTCGGGCAGATCAGCGACGAGCTTTGGGGTGGACTTAGAGGTGGAAATGCTGCAGTTGCCCTACATAAGTGTCACGCCATTGTGATCGCCATTTAACATGCGACCTTGTGTCTCTTGAAGAATTTTGCCAACTTTCACGAAGCACCAAGAAATAGGAAATTTCCAGGCAAACGTGGACTAAGCGCATTTTCTGTGCAAGCGAAATCAGTTTGCTAGTGTTCGATGGAATCGTGCTGCATTTCTAACTTCCCTATCTGAAGGCAAACGCCCAATTTCAGCTGTTATTCTGCATTGTTATGTAAGTATAACAGTGAGGTAAAAGCACAGTACACACTGCTGGTAAATACACTCTTTCTTCTTCGCGTTCGCGGGCACTTTGCACTCGCGTGAGACGTTTCGGTGAAGGATTTATGTTATCCTAGACTATGTTAAGGAGTTTCAAAATGCCTACGTTACCAAAAATTACTGAGAAGTTCAAACAACCTTTTAACGACTTTGCAGCATTATTTAGCATATATAAAGCGACTTTTTGGTCGTACTTTAGCGACCCACTAAAAATTATTTCAAGTCTGATTAAGCCGCACATTTTACATAAAGCTGTCGTGACCATGCATTGAAGATCTGTGAATTGAGGTGTCGTACTGATGTTTTCAGCTCTTCTCTTAACGGGAAAGTCTTATGTCGCTCATACCCCCGATGGTCTTGCAAAAAAGCGAGTCGTCCGGCTCAATGGTACAAAAACTATCATCATTAGCAAGAGCTCATGCTCTTGTAAGCAAGCAAAAAAATGCAATGGCTTATACGCCTACAAAGCTTAGACTAAAAGCGCTCTGCACACTGTATCGAACGCTGCATACATTCATTGAACTGACACATACAACACATAGAATAGCATAAGTTTCAATTTCCTGCTCAGAGGATGCAACGTAAAATTGAAGAGAAACGTCGTTGGCGTGTGTATGACCCTTCTATACGAGCGCACGAAGCCGCAGCTGAAGAAGCCGAACTGCGTAAGCAGCAACGCGACTGCGCAAGGCGGCGCATTACCAAGTGTGCAGCAGGCCTTTACGTATTACACCAGTGTAACGTGCTGCCGAGCTTTTTTTTTTCCTGACACCATTTCACAGCTTCCACGCAGCTCACAAGGTGGCCAGTCCGTGGTAGGGTTGCGGTTATTACGAAATAATTATCTTTAACGGCAATGTTGTTATGTTTTTTTTTCTTGTAAAAATGTTATTCTGTACGTGAACAATTCAAGGTTGCCAAAACGACACAGAGTTTGTTTATTTCTCGATAAAATTATTCAGTGAGACTGCTATTATGCGTTTATTTCGTCATTGTAAGGATTTTATTCTGTATGAGTATGCATTACATATTATTATGATATTACGACACTCAAGAGACGAGCCGCCGCGAGAACGACGACGAAGTGGGCTCACCCGGCGTGGCGTGGCTGCGTGGCTGCCGCTTCTGTTCTGCTCCGTTCCTGCTCGTTCCTGCCGTTCCTGCTCGTTCGCTGCAGCTTCTGTCACTTGGCCAGGTTCTGGGTGATATTAGGCTTTACTAATCTTATTTATTGAGCTCTCACTAATTCTAACGCCACCTTCATCCTAGGCTGATGTCCATAAACTCCCCAGGCAGGGGTTTTTCCCCATGTGCGGCCTCTATTCCAACGGATGAATTACCTCTAGATTTGTTCATCCGCAGTGGTGTGAGCAACATCCCGCTGGCTCTGGTTCCTTCAAATGGAGGCTGTATACGTCTGACCAACCCCCATGCGATCCAGAAATCTCTGCAAGCGGCTACCTCTTCATACCAGACCATCACGGAAGTGAGGCAGTTCGGCCGCGGAGGTATCGTGTGTCGATCGCCAGACCAGTCCTGTGTCGCGGATTTGCTAAAGTGCTCATCATTCGCGTCATTACCGGTGAGTGCCTTCATCCCTGCTCACCTCGCCTGCACTAAGGGAATAGTCAGAGGTGTCGATGCTGATCTTTCTCCCGCTGAAACACTTGAGAGATTGTCTGGGACTGGAGTAATCGCTGTTTACCGATGCAGTCGAGTGGTAGACAATAAGCGGGTCCCAACAGAATCAGTGATAGGAACTTTTGCTGGAACTTCCTGCCCGTCAGAGCTAAAGGTGTGGCCCCTTGTGTTCAGAGTTGAACCCCTGGCGTCGCGTCCGATTCAATGCCGCAATTGCTTGCGATACGGCCACAGTATGGCAGGGTGTAAATCAAGACAACGTTGTTGCGCATGTGGGGGAGAACACGCTCAAAGTGATTGTAATGCCCAAGAAGAGCGATGCTGTCTCTGTGATGGAAATCATCCAGCCAATTGTTTAAACTGTTCTGTTAGGGCTCAAGAATTACAGGTGATTGAAATAATTGATCGTCGACGCTGCTCTAGGATGGAGGCTATAAACATTGTGAAAGAAAGGGCATCTGGCTATGCGGGGACAATAGGGAGACAAAATCTTTGCATGGACCGATCACTTACTGCAACTATAGAGGCCGCTGTGGAAAAGGCAGTTACTAAAGCTATGGAAAGGTTGGCAATGAGCCTTGGTGAATGTATCTCACAAGCCGTTTCTAGTCCTTTATCTCATTTGATGCAAACTACCTGCCCAGCTCCTGTACCAACGCAAACAGTTGATCCTGAGCACCAAACTAACCATGAAAGATCAGACGCCAGTCCTTGCAATAATGATATTGGACTTTCAACTCCCTCTTCCGCGGGCCCTACAACTTGTAATCTGATTAATACAAATTTGGAGATGACAGAGGTAGAACAAAATGCTCGAGCATATAAAAGAACCATGTCTTCTATTAGTGAAGACTCCTCCCCCGGTCCTCACTCAAAAGCTAAGAAAAGTCAGTCCAGTGTTGTGCTAAAGGATAACATTCTACAGAAGGCAGTTTCGACTGCGGCACTTTCCAAAATATAGGATCACTAAAAGTGCTTCAGTGGAACTGCCGCTCTTTATATTCGGCATCAGTAGATTTAACTTGTTTAACTTCTCAATTTAATCCTGATTTAATTATGTTACAAGAAACGTGGCTAAATCCTGAGAAATCTTTTCAGCTGAAATTCTACAGGTAATTCCGATTAGACCGTCCTACAAGAGGTGGCGGATTACTTACACTTATCTCATCTAAATTTTGCCATAAGGCTAAAATTTCATTTCAAGTTTCTACTCCAGAGTGTGAAATCCTAGCGATAGAACTGGTTCTCCGGGGATGTTGTCCTTTTACCGTAGTTAATGCATATTTTCCATCGGGCGTACAGGACACTAGCACACTGGATAGTGTTATTAACTCTTGTGGACGTGACATTGTAATCTCAGGTGATTTCAATTCTCACCATATTTCATGGGGTATAAGAACAGATTTGTGCGGCACCCGATTGTGGAACTGGTCGTTGGACAATCGACTCACCTGTGTAAACTCCGGATCTATTACGTTTGTTAGAGGCCGATCTTACTCTTCACTAGATCTTACATTCTCTGGCCCGAGTCTCTCCGTAACTTCTTCGTCCACTATTGATTGTTCGACAAGCAAGTGATCACCTTCCAATAGTATTTGACGTTGCACGTCCGGTAACATTTATAAGTGACCAGGTTCGAACTCTCATAAATTACAACATTTTTAAAAATGCTTACGAAATGTTCTTTCATCTCTGTCTGATGCACCTGCAGAACAAAAAACCACGATTATCTGTTCCGCTTTGGAAAGTTCTCGAAAAAAAGGCTCAATTTGAGATTACATTGAATAAAAGAAATTCTTACAGTCCTTGGTGGAATGAAGAATGCACTCGAGACTACAGAAAGAGAAAAGCTGCTTGGAAAAAATTATTGCATAACCAGAGTCCCCAAAATTGGAGTGACTATAAATTTTTTCGAGCTGTCTTTAAACATACAGTTTCTAAAGCCAAAGATGAATTCGACTGTAAGCATTTTGATTTCTTGTCTAACAATAAAAATAAGCGTGCATTGTTCCGTTTTCTCCGCGGTAGAAAAGTTCTTCCGCGTCAAATTAATATCGACTCTATAATCTTAAGTAGCGATGAAATGAAACAATCACAAGAAGAAATCGCAAAGGGATTAGAAATTAGATTTTCTTCTTTCTTGCCAAGTTGTTCTCGCTTAGGAAGGGCATCAGATGATTTTACAGAAATCTCCATGTTAGAATTGGCTGAAATCGTGGAGCGACTTCCAGATTCAGCTCCCGGTGTGGATGGGGTAACATCTACTATGATCAGAATTTTATTTAAGGAAGCTCCTGATGACCTTTTAGCTATTGTAAATTACTCAATTCGCTTCTCATGGATTCCGTCTGCGTGGAAAATTGCTAAAATCATCCCTATTCTTAAAAATCACGGGGAAGGATATACAATAGATAACATTAGGCCAATTGCGCTAACCTCAAATTTGGTTAAATTAATTGAAAGAATTCTATATGCCCGCATGAATAAATTTATACAGAACAAGGACTTGCTTAGCCCCTGCCAAATTGGATTGCGACCATCATGTTCAATTTGGCATGCACACGTGGACCTAGAAAGTAGAATAAAATTAGCACGGCGACAGAGGCAATGGGTGCTCTTGTGACATTAGACATTTCCAAAGCCTACGACAGTGTAGAACACTTAATTTTATTAGATATATTGCGAAATCTAGAGATTCCAAATTATTTTTCAAACTGGATTGGTGAATTTTGAAATGGAAGAACATTTTACTGCAGTCTGAGAGGCGTTTCCTCGAGTATATATAATCAATCACGAGGTGTTCCTGAAGGAGCTGTCACTTCACCATTACTATTTATTATTCTGATGTGTTCCATTCCTCTTCATCAAGATGTACAAACATACGTAGACGCGGATGACATTGCTTTCTTCGCATCAGACAGTGATATTCACTCTCTATATTATCGACTACAAAACTACCTCAACGCCATAGAAACCTGGTTAAACAAAATTCGCGTTTCACTTAACGTTAGAAAATGCTCGATATTGGCTTTCCCTCTTAACAATCCCGTTAATATATCGATATCCTATCGCCTCGAGACTATACCTCAAGTGGAGTCGGTGAAATACTTAGGTGTAGTATATGACGGTTCCCTCAGCTCGCTCGGCCATATTGACCATATAGTTAAAAAAGGAGTGCGAGCAGTTGGTATGCTACGTAAGCTGTGCAACAGTCGGTCCGGAATGCGGAGAGATCCACTTTTAATGATATACAAAATGTATGTGCGGCCCATTTTAGAATTTGGATGTGTTTTATTTTCTGATGCTCCAGCTTATAAATTACGTCGCCTTGTTCTACTTGAGCGAGAAGCCCTACGACTGTGTTGCGGATTACCGAAATATGTTGCCAATAACATATTACACCAAGAAGTCAGGTTGCCCTCAATATTGTGTAGATTTCGGTTACTGACGGTGCAAACAGTCTTAAAATTGTATGAATCCCCTATTACAAGATTGAAATACATATTCATTTTCCAGCCTGCACTTTTCTTCGGAGTACACTGGCATCGTTTTCATACACCACAGGTGGTTCTTTAAAACTGATGGTAGCGCTAAAAGGACGGACACAAGATGAAAAGACGACACGACGACGAGGAAACGTAGCGTTTCCTCGTCGTCGTGTCGTCTTTTCATCTTGTGTCCGTCCTTTTAGCGCTACCATCAGTTTTAAAGAATGCATCACCAACTAGCCCAGCACCAAGTTTTATTGAACCACAGGTGGTCTTCGTACAAACATTGATAAATCCCTTAAATGTACGTCTCTGGGAGGTACCGCCTATTTGTGATGTGCGAGAGAACCTACAAATTATATATGATGACATCTACCTAAATAATGCAAAACATCTCCCTTATAATATATTAAACGGCTTATTACAGGACCATTTATTGAGTTTATCTATAAGTACGGTCATTGCGACAGACGCCTCACAGTGTGAAGAAAAATCTGGAATTGGCATTTTCTCTCCCGCTCTAGACTGGTCATTTGCAATCAGGATTCCGGACTTCGATTCCGTATTTTTGGCTGAATTTCTAGCTGTAGTCCTAGCCTTACGCAAACTAAACTTGTAAATATCGGCGGTTGTAATAATAACAGATTCTTTATCCTTATGTTCATCGCTCACAGCAAATGGTGTCTCTAACCTTTTACGTACATTTCATTTTCTAGTGCCTGCCCACATAAATTTAATTAGATTGCTTTGGGTGCCTGGACATAAAGGATTAGTCATGAAGGAAATGGTTGACAGTCTCGTGAGAGAGGCCCTCAGTGGCCCTGTACTACCATTACTTCCTACAATAGCTTACCTGACGACTACTAGATTCAGGAGATATACAATTACACAAGACTTTTTGAACCCAGCTGTAGCTAATTTTTCAGAATATCGACACCGCCTATTCCCTTGGCCCAAAAATTCCTTTCACACCAGAAAAACTGAAGTCATCTTTACCCTATTACGTTGTCGAATACCAAAATTAAACTTCTATCGTCACAGGGCTGGTCTGGTGCCCTCCCCTCTGTGCCCAGTCTGTGGAGAAGATGAAACAACAGATCATTTTTTTTTCATATTCTGCCGTCGTTTCACTTCTTTAAGAAAAAAATCTAGAATCAAGATTTACACAGCTTGGTTTCAGCTTTTCAATCATAAATATCCTTTCTCTAGGAGCCTCCTCTCTTGGAAAGTGCCACAGGGATATTTGCTCAACCATGGAGGATTTTATAAGTGCTACAAAGAAATTCTCTTGAATTCTTAAACATTTTGTTTTTGTTCATTTCCTCCAGTTAGCTTTACCAATTTTAGTCTTTTAATAAAGATAGCCTAATTTCACCCAAATCTTGGCCAATCGCCCACAGTGGGTGTGGGCCATCGCATAAGGAATACCTTACCATACCTTTGGCGCGAGTGAATGTCGGCCTGGCGATCTGGCTCCAGTTCAGTGTAAATAGCTTGTAAATAGCCTCGTCCGTCTGTGTGTTTCTACATGTAAAATTACGGATATCTTTGTATACATATTGCGCACCCTGCAATAATGCTTTCACAGCGAGGTAGGCACTTCAAATTAATGAATTAAAAAACAAACAAACCAATAAATAAATAAAGCGATGCACCGTTGTAGTCCACTAATCTGTGTGCTTGACTGCAATATACATACCATAAAAAAGCTTGCTTGTGCGGAATCATTGAGAGGGTGGCACACTGGCCCATCTGTGGTAACGCAGATGTAATATAAAGTGAAACAACAGGGAAATTCAAAGTAATATGGGAACTTGCAATGATGAGGAGTAGTCGAACGAGGAGTGTCGCTTCAAGCCTACATTTCGGCAAGGGTCCCGTCAGGGCAGCAGCTGCTTTCTCTAGCATGCTTTCCTTATCGGCGTGCTTTCGGTACGTTTAGCTCACTCTCCCCTAGCCTCAACGGGGGAGGAAGAGGAGAGTAGACCGAGCCATGGTGTGACCTAGCTTCAACGTCCCTCCCACTGTAATTTCGGCGCCATTTACCACCTATTTTTTATTTTAAAGCGAAGCTTTCTTTCCCTCTTTTTTGGACGTTTCCACTGATGCGACTGCTGCTGATGTCTTGCATGGTATGTAACGGGGTGGTTGACAGCGTGTGTAATGTACATGGCAGGGGCGCGTGTCTATCAAACTTTTCCATCGGACTTCGGGGGCGTCACAACAATGCCCCCTGCATCTCCCTGGCCCTTGCTACAATGTCCACTGGAATTCCCTGGCCATCACGCAATGCCCTCTGTAAGGCTGTAATTACGCGTGAGACCCCCGCAAAAGCATTGCAGAAGCTGCAGCGCTAACCTTTGTACTCACGCTCGACAGCCAAGAGGGGAGATAGATTGGTAGAAACACGAGACAGACAATGCGCAACGGCAACGCTGTGACGAAGCAGGTGAATAACGACTGGTAGCTAGTGGCAGCTTGCATGCGTGGAAAGATCGCGAGAGAAGAGAAAGGCGCTGTCAGAAAGCGCGCTTCGTTTGGGGTCTCTTCAATAAAAGAAACGCTATAAGTAGACATGAGGATGGTTGCCGACCAACTGTAAAAATATAAAAATAATCAATCAATCAAATCAAAGGTATTTATACAAGTGTCCAGGAACAATCTCGAGGGTCTTGGTGCTAGCGCACTCGGCAAAACAATCCACAGGGAAAACAGTGCACGCCCACATACACATAGACACATACACAAGTGCGCACACAAAAAAAATAATAATTTTGTGAATACAGATTCTAACAGAGCATAAGATGAGTACACGAAGAGAACACAAAGCAAATGTGGAGAAACAGAAAAGGATTACGCAATAACGGAACATACAATTGATGAGAGTTTTTCTCCAGTTATTGAAATTTCTTTGGAACTCCCGCCAGCAAAATATTAAAGTCAGGTATGAGGATATCCCGACACTCTAAATGGGCGTTGTATGTCGCGTGCACTCTAGATAGAGGGAGACTGGGAGGCCGTGTTGCGTAACAGAAGCACCACCGGCACTGGTCCGTCGGGCACGGGGCAGCGGCTATTACTCCGAAGCCTTCGGTAAAAAGATTCCTCCCTCTCAGCCACTACGCGATGCGCTTTGTAAATGAATGACAGCGCTCAGGTGCTACGGAAAATGGCGCATAAGAACACCTCGTGCAAACACATCTCACTGGGCGCTCTGTGCACTACGTAGACAAGTGGTACTCGTAAAGTAACATTTAACACTACATCGTGACTATCGTATGCCCTCAAAATCACCGTCAAGTACCGTCAAGGATCACAAAAAGCGCAGAAAGCTTTGCTTACATCCATTCTCACAGTGCGTAGGATCTGCATAATCTGTAACATTTTTTTTACGTTAGCTACGCCAGACCACAGCCAGGAATTTTCTCCCTTGAGGGTGGGGCACTACGTAATTTGAAGTAGTAGCTTAGCGCGAATAAAATCACGGACACAAGAAAGACGGACAAGGACAAGCGCGGACAAGGAAAAACACGCAGCTACTGCTAGCCTCCTTGTTGAAACGTTGCCTCGTTAGACTCTCCAAATCACAGTGAGACGCATACAGGCGTACTCGACACGGCAGCTTGCATTGACGCTATCTCGCTCAGTGGGAGGGATGACGTCCGGCCACTTGAGTCGAGCACAGCTATAAGCGGAACTGATAGCGTGTCTCTTGGGGTCGCGGCCGCTGGCACGATGACCCAGCAGCGACCGGGGGCGCGTCACAAATAGATGCGCCTATTTCGGTCACCGCCACCACCGCAGCAGTAAATAAGAGCACACATATCTGGCGCAACGTTCCTCTGCGTTTAGGTTTGTTTATAGCAGCGTCTGTCATATGTAGGCTGTAACCACAATAGTCAAAAGCCGAAATAACAGAACTGTCCGTTTTCAGGAACATGCTTTACTCAGCTGGCAGCTTGCGCTGTCCAGTATTCCAATTGCTATCAACCGATTTACAGCATGACATGCTTTTTGAGTGCAGCTAGCGTTTTGGAACTTTCTCATTCTATAGCACGGATATATTCAGTTATTTCTGGCCGTATTCCATTCCTCCACATTTGTTGAATATCTCTCAAAAGCTTAGAGCGACAGAAAGCTGAGCTAGTAGGTAAGGATTTATTATGCAGGCGTTATACGGCGTTCGTGTTGTCCACTTCTCTTGTGTCCTGTCTGCACGCCTCACCGTTTTTGCATAATGAATCTCTCAAAAGCTGATTTTTTTTACTTTTTCGGACCCAGCTTTACTTAATTGACTGCGTTAACCTCTTAATTGTCCAAATAGGAAAAAATATTTTTGAAAGAGTTCTTTCTACCATTTCTTTCTAAAACAATATGATACGTGGAATGCATATAGCGGTATATACTGCTCGTATTGCAAAAAAAAAATTATCAGCCCAAGCATTCCGTAAAGATTCTTAACGAGCAAAGATGAAACGAGCGGCCCCGGTGTTTGGGTAGATGCCGACAGTTTATTAAAGTATTTCTCAGTTATTGGTTAGGTCGTTGTGTTTCAAAATTCATAACGCCACCAAACAAACAGAAGCGGTAGCACCGAGGGGCACCAACGAGTCAGCTGTGGATGAAAACGCTGGAGACAATCGCGATGACGATAGCTTTCTACACGCGGACACTATACTAGGGAAACTAGCGCTCGACAGCTTTGCTGCAAAAAGAATATTGAAAATAGATTACATTGTCACGTAGCAGTGACAGTGAAGAACACAGCAGCAAAACTATAGATGAGGAAACTTAAGTTTTTATTGGGGAGAACTTGTGCCCACAGAAGGCAGTTACACTCAATAGCACAACCATAGTGGCGAACACAATCGGCAATCTTCGAAATCTGACCACCGTGTGAAGCGCGTCGCCTTTCATACATCACTCGTCGAAGGTTCTCGTGCAATCGCTCGTGCCTACGTGGTTTCCACAATCTACTACGCAATTCGTGCCGCACATGCGATCTGATAATACAAGGTTCGGCGAGGACATACACAACAGATAGAACGAAACATTACATTCCCGTAAGTTCCAAATAACGCAGGCGCATCTTCCGTTCAGCGATAACATTTACCATTTGTTAGCCTGTGAACAGCGGCCACTGCAGAAAGATGAGCAAGCACACGTGTCAATATATATTTATTTGCTACAATTACAAAAAATGCCGCTTTACTTGCACGTATACAAAAGGAGAAAGGAAAAAAAAGTCAGATTTGCAGAAAGACACTTTGACCTCATAGCTTAGGTGATTCAGTGAATGCGGGCCTGGAAGATGCAACACGCATATAGCTTTGATTAAAGGGACCCTGGGGTCATTTATCGAATCAAGCGATTACGATTCAGACGACATAGCCTCACTCGTCATCAGTGCTGTTTCGTGCAGTGGCCTTCAGTGACACATACTAGACTTGTTCAACGCAACAAAGAACTTCACAGTTTATTCAGCGCTGCCTTTTGTACACTCTGGGAGGGAAAGAGAAGGGCAAAACTACGGAGTGCACAGAGGGTGTGCAATGATAACACTGTGCGGCACGTGTATAGCGACAGGCGCTGCTTGATCAGACAGGATACATCCTCCTTTCTTCACAGTGAAACAAACAACCAAAAATGTGTCACCCAAAGTACAAAAGTACAACAAAATCTCGGCAAGCTGTTTAGGGCACTTGCACAAAGTTGCCCTCGTAACCCAGTCTCTGCGGTGGTTTTCTGTTTCGGGTAGAACGTCTGGGGCCAGGACTTTCGGTCTCTAATTCTGCACAAGCGATGGTTGATTGAAGGCATTTGGGCTTTCCTCCCAGCACCTTTCTTCGTCTGAGGATTATTCGGTTTTGTCGAATGTCTCCGATGTTTTTACGAGGTATTGATGGTTGCGCCGCAGAATCTTGCTTTTCTCTGTAACGACCGAGTATCATCTTTGACTGCGTCAAGTTCAGAACGTTAGCTTTTCTTTCTCACGTGTTCCCCGGAACTCGCACCACTTGCCCTGTGGTCAAAGATGGAAGATACCGACGCTTTCACTTTGCCTGCTCATGTTTCAGCACTGCTGTTCGTAGCGCCCTGTTGAAGTCCGGTAGGGGCGTCCTCTATGGCCGGCGTTGAAGTGACTCCCCTGGGGACATTCCGTCTTCCAGTGGGCTGGACCTGTAGCTGAGGAGACCCATCCAAGAGTCATTTTTTCCTTCCATCGTATGTTTAAGAATTCTTTTAACTATTTGCACGCCTTTTTCGGCTAGGCCATAGGATTGTGGAAACCTTGGAGTCGGCGTTGTGTGCTTGAAGTCGTACTCTTTTGCAAAAATAGAGAACTCTCGGCTTGCGAATTGGGGTCCGTTGTCGGTGCATATTCCAAGAGATATGCCATACCTAGAGAAGATTGCACGTAGCCTTTCGATCGTTGTAACGGGAGATGTGTGAGTAAGTGAGTGAAATACCTTCATTAGGTCCATAGAAAACACAGGGGAGACCCTGCGCGTCCCGGTTAGTCCCACGTAGGGACCGCCAAGCCAAGCCTGACGGCCTGAACGCGCGCACTCTGGACTGCCAGAGTTTGGTCATTGAGTTCGGGGCTTCCCAAAAGCGCAGCCCACCCATCCTCCCTGAAGGAGGATCCGATGGCTTCACACTCCCACAACACATGATCCAATGCTGCCCTTAGTCCACAGGTAGGGTAGTCGGCACTGGGATATCTTTCAGGGTATATTGCATGAAGAACCGGATACACACGGGCTTGTAGAAGTTGAAGAGTCACCGCCCGCGCGCTCCGTAAGGCGGGGTGCGGAAGGGGGAATACCCGTTTTGACAGATAGTAGTAGGTGGTAACCTCATTGACCTTGAACAAGGGTTCCGCGCGGGGCAGGAGGACTGCGGAGGCGGCGCGGTCAGTGAGTCCTCGCGCGGCCTCGTGCGCGCGCTAGTTAGGGTTAGAGGGAGAGCCCTCAGTCAGCCCCAAGTGAGCTAGAACCCAAGTGAAAGAATGCGGAGACATACATTTGGCCCTTTGGAGAATGCAGAGGGCCTGAGGGGAGACCACCCCGTTTAGTAGGCCTTATTGGCTCCCTTGGAATCGCTATATTTTGCCTCTCTGCGACCATCGAGCACAGCCAGGGCGATTGCAACCTGTTCGGCTATCACGGGACTCGAAGTGCGTACCGTAGAGCAGCAAGTGAGCCTGGAATTGGAGTCGACGATGGAGATGGCGAATGCCTCTTGTTGGACATATGCTGCTGCATCCATGAAGCTTGCCTCAATGTGGTTGTTGCGGACATGCTCGAGTAGAGCTGCACCTCTGGTCCGACATCTGCCGACGTTGTTTCCGAGGTGCATATTGCGGGGAATGGGCGCCAAGTGCAGTTGAGACCTGATGTCGCTGGGAATCCGCATGGCTTCGGGGCAATGGTCGACAGGGCTGAGATCCAACTCGTCGAGTATCTTGTGACCCACCGGGATGCTGGATAGCCTGAGCAGCTGTGGGCGCTCTTGTGCCTCGATCATTTCTTCGAGCGTGTTGTAGACTCCGAGCTTGAGCAGGGTTTCGGTGTCGGTGCATGTATGTAAGCCGAGGGCAAGCTTAATGACCTTTCTGATGAGGGAATGGAGCTTGTTGCTCTCTGCAACATGCCAATTATGCATGGCCGCCGAGTAGGAAAGGTGGCATAGAACAAAAGGATGTATATTGTGGATGAGATTGTCTTCCTTGATTCCCCAGTGCCTGTTGTCGATCATCCGGATGAGGCCGAGAGCACTCTCCTTCTTGGCGGTGATATTTCTTAGTGCGGTTCCATTGGCACCGTTAGACTCGATATATATCGCCAATATTCGGAGCGAGTCCACTCTGGGCAGCGGGCAACCGTCATCAGTGAAATGCCGTATATCGCTTTCGGACGCCGGTTTCCAATCACGGTGGCCGTCGCCTCTGGCTCTTTTCTTGTAGAAAAGTAGTTCAGATTTGGATGGAGAACGTCTGAGTCTAGTGGGGCGGAAGAAGCGCTCGGTCGCATCGATGACGCTCTGCATGGCGCTCTGCTTGGCCATCGCTCCCGCCGACGCACCAGATGGGGATGTAATCTGCGCAAATGGTATGGTTGATTCCTTGAACCTTCGCCAGCTCCTTGGAAAGTTCGATCATTGCGATGTTGAATAATGTTGACGAGATGACTAAGCCCTGAGGCGGGCCGCATGAACCGAGGGTGATCTCTTGCGAGAGGTATCCTTCCATCTTGAGCTTGGCACTTCTCTGGCTAAGGAAGGATGGATGGATATTGTTTCTTGGCGCAAGGGCCAGAAATGGCCAAAGAGCGCCATGACATTTGATGATGAATGGCAATGAGTATCGTTGAATATGGCGGGAATCGAGTGGCTGTATATTGGCCTAAAATATTCGCTATAAATGGTGTAAAATCTCTATCTATTAAAATATTGCCAATGAGAAGTGAGTTCTATGGTTGTAAAAGTACGTTGTGAATGAGTAGATACTAAAACGTGTTAATTTATAGCAGCACGAGTGCCTCTGCGGAGCCCTTCAGCTCAAGGGCTGCGAGGCATGTGCCCTGTAAGTGATTTCATTGCAGCTACAGCTTCTAGGCACAGGCTGTGCTACAAATAGCCTGGCCAAATAATGTCTATTGTATTTGTTTCTTCTAAGAACTTGAGTACTAATTTAAAATTAAATAGAGGGCCATTGCCTAAAAAGAAGACTGGGTGTAAAGGTACATTATGACGGTATAAGAATAGGAAGAACTTTTTTCTCTCCCTTTCTAATAATGGGCACTGAACGAGAACATGAAGAACTGTAAGTCTACTGCCACACCTAGTGCATGTTGGAGGGTTAGTTCCAGTTAGAATATACGAGTGAGTGCTATAGGTATGCCCAATTGTTAATCTACGGAGCAGTACTTCCTGGTGTCTTGTTGTTTTCTCAGAAATCCAGTTCCCTATCTTTGGTTTGATTAGGTGCAGTTTGTTGGATACCTGAGTGTCCCATTGCCTTTGCCAATATTTCCGTAGTTTATATTGTAAAAAAGGTTTAAGGTCTGTGTGGGGTACAGGTATATTGAAGTTTGCGTCACAAAAAGCTACAGATGTAGCCCTTTCGTCAGCAGCTACGTTGCCCTCTATGCCTCTATGGCCAGGCACCCAAGAAAGAACAATTATTTGGTTCGACATGTACGCTGAGCATAGAAGGTTGTAGACTTCATTAAGGATAGGGTTTTTGTGTTTTCGCAGGCTTGATATGGTATTAACAACGTTTAATGGATCTGTGAATATGACAGCCTTTATTATACCTGTTTGTTTTATATGTTTCACAGCAGAGAGGATCGCGTATGCCTCCGCTGTGAAAATTCTGATGTTTGGATTTAATGCACCGGACGTTGAGAATGACGGTCCGAGAGCTGCATAAGCTACACCATAAGTAGACTTTGAAGCGTCTGTATAAAATTCCGCGCAGGAGTACTTCGCCTGGAGTTCGAGGAAGTGTGAATGTATGTGTACCTCAGGCGCATGTTTTGTTAATGCGACGAAATACATATCACACTGGATATTCTGCCATTCCCAAGGTGGTGCAATGTTAATGGAAGTCATTAGGACTGTTTCTCGAGGTTTAATACCAGTTTCATGAGCCAGTTGTTCTAAGCGCACAGACAGAAGAGCTCGAACAGATGGGCGGTTATGGTGAAGTCTTGCAGAAGACAAGTCAAGTAGAGTTGAGTAACACGGATGTTCGTTATTCAATTTACATTTTAAAAAGTAGGAAAAGCTTAAATACGTTCTGCGCAGATGTAACGACCATTCGTTCGCCTCCACATACAAACTTTCCACAGGAGTTGTCCTAAATGCGCCTGTTGCCAGCCGTATGCCTAGATTGTGGACTGGGTCGAGGATTCTGAGAGCACTATGCGATGCGGATTGGTACACCACGGCTCCATAGTCGAGGCTAGATCGTACAAGGCTCCTATATAGGCTACGCAAACACCTCCTGTCACTGCCCCAGTTTGTTCGAGAAAGTATCTTCAGCAGGTTCATTGTCTTCAGGCACTTCGCTTTGAGATATTTCAAATGTGGAATAAAATTAAGTTCTGTGTCCAAGATAATACCTAAAAATTTGTGTTCAAGGCTGACCGACAGTCGTTCTCCATTAAGTTGAATAATGGGTCCTGGTGATATGCCTATCTTGTTTGAGAAGAGAACACATGAGCTTTTTTGAGGGTTAAATTTAAAACCATTTTCTTCTGACCACTTTGAGAGTTTGTTTAGGCCGAGCTGTAGCTGTCTCTCGCAGATGCTAAGATTGCACGATCTAAAAGCTATCTGTATATCGTCCACATAAACCGGGTAAAAAAGTGTGTGAGGTATGATGGTATGTAAGGAGTTCATTTTCACAATAAAGAGTGTACAGCTCAGCACTCCACCCTGCGGTACACCTGTCTCCTGTACGAATGATCGTGACTGCACATTGCCAACTCTAACACGAAACGGTCTGTCAGACAGGTAGCTTTCAATAATGGTCTGCAGGTTGCCACATATACCCATTCCAGAAAGATCCCGAAGGATCCCAAAGCGCCACGTAGTGTCATACGCCTTTTACATATCAAGGAATACAGATACGGCAAGCTGTTTGTGGATAAAGGCTTCACGGATGTACATTTCCATTCGGACAAGCTGGTCTGTCGTCGACCTACCTTCCCTGAAACCGCATTGGTATGGGTCTAGTATTTTGTTGGTTTCAAGATAGTGGAGCAAGCGTTTATTCACCATCTTTTCAAAGAGTTTGCATAGGCAGCTTGTCAACGCTATCGGTCTATAACTATTTGCCAAGGAAGGGTCCTTACCCTGTTTCAAAATGGGAATTATAATGGCCTCTTTCCGGACAGAGCGAATCTGAACGGAAGACCATATACCATTGTAACTAAAAAGAAGGGTTTTTTGTGTTTCAGATGGCAAGTGCTTTAACATTTCATATGTTATGCGGTCAGAGGCTGGAGCAGAATTGTTGCAGCCGTTTAGTGCTGCTTGAAGCTCTGCTATGCCAAATGGTCTATTATATACCTCATATTTTGCAGTTTTTCGTACTAATGGCTGCCGTTCTATTCGTGTTTTATGTCTTCGAAATGTCTCATAATAGTGCGACGAACTGGATATGCGTTCAAGGTGTGCGCCTAGAAAGTTCGCCTGGTCTTCCATACTATCTCCCTGTGTATTTACTAAGGGTAGCGAGTAAGGTTGTCGAACTTTTTTTCTGTGCAATCTATTCCAGACCTTTGTCTCATCCGTGTAAGAGTTAATTCCTGATATATAATTTTGCCAACTCTCTCTTCTAGCTTGTCGGCGCGTTCTCCTTCCCTGAGATTTGACATGCTTGAAATTAACAAGGTTTTCTCCAGTCGGAGAATCGGGGAGCAACCCCCATGCTTTGTTCTGCTTTTTACGCGCGTTACGACACTCCTCGTTCCACCACGGAACACGGCGCTTGTTGGATGATCCCTTTGTTTCTGGGATACATTTGGTTTAGGCATCAATCAGAAAAAAAGGTGAAGTATTTAACCGCAGCTTCCATGGTTAGAGCAGAGATGTCAGTCCGCGATATGAGAGTAATTTTTGAGAACTGTTCCCAGTCGGCTGAATCAGTTTTCCACCGAGGAAACTGTGGGGGACATTCATTCATCTTCGGTGTAGACAGAACTATCGGGAAATGGTCGCTCCCGTACGGATTTCTAATAACATTCCATTTAAGATCAGGTAAAAGGGTGGGAGATGCAATACTGAGGTCTATAGAGGAATAGGTTTTATGTGCAGTATTGTAATATGTAGGTGCCTTACTATTCAAAAGGCATGCACCAGATGAAAAGAGAAACGGTTCAATCAATCGACCTCGCACATCGCAATGAGAGTCGCCGCCCCATAGGTTGCTGTGTGCATTTAAATCTCCTAGAACCAAATAGGGTTGGGGTAATTGATCTATTAATTTATGGAATTCATGTTTATGGAGCTGATATTGCGGGGATATATACAGATAGCAGACGGTAATAAGTTTGTTTAGAAGTATGGCTCGAACGGCCACTGCCTCTAGGGGCGTTTGTAGTTGTAGATGTTGACACGCTATACCTTTGTCGAGTATAATGGCTACACCGCCAGATGATGAGATGGCATCATCACGATCTTTACGAAAAATAACATAATGACGAAGAAAGTTAATGTGTTTAGATTTAAGATGGGTTTCCTGTACACACAGCACCTTTGGAGTGAGTTCGTAGAGAAGTTCTTGAACATCATCAAGGTTTCTGAGGAGACCTCTGACATTTCACTGCATAATTAGCGTGTCCATAATGAAGTTAATTTGGTGCTGTGTGTACGGAAATAGAAGTTATGCCTTAGATTACAGAGCTCTTTCGAGGCCATGTAATGGGGGTTTTGCCCTTTCTGAAGCGTTCGAGGGAGCCTCGCCGCTCCTTAGGCGTTTGGTGCGCCTTCAGGACAGGTGTAGTGTCCATTGCCTCTAGTGAGGCTCCGGACACGTGCTCTTGCGAGCGAGAGGTTACCAGAGAGAGTACCGCCTTGGAGGGCAAGACCCCTGCGCCCACCAGCCCGGAGGTCGATGGGGCTCCCTGGAGGATTTGGCTGCGCCGGCTGCTGCCATCGCTGGAAGGGGCCGGGGAGGTTGGGGCAGCCTCGGCTGCGCCCACCTTCGGGCTCGATGGTTCCTTCTGCTGGGTTGGCGGAGCAGCGTCAGCTGCAACCACCTCGGGGGCAGATGGCGTAACTGCCGACTCACTGCCTGTGGGTCGAACAGCCGCCGGAAGCCTTTGTGTCGCTGCCCCCTGACGCGTCACATCGGCAAACGAGTTCTTGGGCAGGTGGGATACCTGCTTACGTGCCTCCTTGAAACTTATATTTTGCTTTACTTTAATTGTCACAATTTCCTTTTCTTTTTTTCACGATTGGCAGGACCGCGAGTACGCAGCGTGCTCCCCATCACAGTTCACACAGTGGAGAGAGTTTTGACATGTTTAAGGTAGGTGTTCGTAGGCACTGCATTTCGCACACGTCTGGCGGCCTCGGCAGGTCTGTGAGCTGTGGCCGAATCGCTGGCACTTAAAGCATCGTAGGGGATTTGGAATGTATGGTCTCACTCGGATTTTCACATACCCTGTCTCGATAATGTCGGGTAGGTTGCTTGAGCCAAATGTAAGTATTAGGTGCATGGCATTGATTTCTTTTCCGTCACGTCTTATTTTAATTCTCTTAACCTTTATCACGTTCTGATCATTCCAACCCTCTAGAAGTTCGGCTTCAGACAATTCTAGCAGATCAGCATCCGATACAACGCCACGGGTAGTATTCCTGGTACGGTGTGGGGTCACTGTGACTGGAACACCCCCAAAAGATACAAGTTTGGACAGTTTTTCATATTGTTTCTGATCGCGGAGCTCTAGGAGAAGATCACCGCTAGCCATTTTCGATGCTTTGTATCCGGGACCGAACACTTCCGTCAGAGATTTCGAGACAACGAAAGGTGAGATCATTCTTACCGTCTTCTCAGGCTTATCAAAGTGGATGACATGAAAGCGGGGAAAGTTCCGTGTATGATTGCCAAAGAACTTAAAGACATCTTCGGTGCGCCCTCTTTTCTGAGGGCGATCAGGAAGTTTGGGGAAAGCAGTTTCAATGAAAATATACAAAAATTCGGCAACAGCACCGACCGCCCACCACGGAGCCCAACGAGGGGACGCGGCAGAGCTTGCATACAAGTCTGCACGACGCCAGTCGTACGCCGCCACTATAACCAAATATGGTGTACCCAAGGTTGGATAGCCACACAGGGTTAACCCTTGCCGCCAAGAAGAAGGAAATAAATAGAAGAGAGAAGGAGACAGGAAAGGTGGAAAGTAAGGGAAAGACGAAGGTTGTAGGAAGAGAGAGACAGGAAAAGGCGACTGCCGATTTCCTCCAGGTGGGTCAGTCTGGAGGTGCCGTCTATGTGAAGCCGAGGCCGAAGAGGTGGGTTGCCTCCGCCGGGGGGCCTTAAAGGTCCAAAAACCCAGCATCGGCTCAACCCCCAGGATCCCCTTTTCCCCAGACACGGCTAAGCCGCGCACTGTTACACGCGGGAGGGTCCGACCCTCGTGTGCTCGGGTACGTGGTGTCGCAACACACCAAACGCCAGCTTACGGAGACGCTACTGCGGGGTCCCCAGCCCGAGGCCGGCAATAGATTGGAGAATGAATTCGTGCTAGATATTGTCGAAGGCCTTCTGCAGGTCTAACCAAGGATGGCTCTGGTAGCTCCCGTGCCCCGGTCGATAATCTGATGTTTTATCGCTTCATCGTCCTGTGTCGAGAGGCCGGCTCTCAAAACACTCATATTTTGCGTGTACATGTCATTGGTGTCGATGTGCACCTTCAGCCGGCTGAACAAGGAATACTCTGCGACCTTACCGACACAAGGTCAGGGAAATGGGTCTTAGATTGTCAATTCCTCTTGCTTTACCGCCTTTATTTATTATTTCCTAATGTCTTTATTTTCCATTCCAACGATTTCGGAGACAGAAAGAAAAAGTTAGATTTCCAGTTTGAAAAGCTCTCGCCTCCCCGATACAAATAAATATTTTTTAGAATAAAGGAAAACCGTACAGACATATGAGCACAGAAGAAAAGGAATATCAGAACGCAAAAACAAACGGCATTTTTTAAACAAATGTACAATTCCAAAAAACAAAGCGGTGTGCATATTATCATGTCACACATTTCAAACAATAGGTCCCACCCTTTCGCGCATAACTGAAACAAAATGACGCAAATCTTTTGGCCGAATGCGTTGAAGATTTAAAGTGTAATTTTGGCACAGGTTTAAGAAATATGAAAGAGTGTTTCTGAGTGTATTGGCACAACTATATTTCGCACAAATATATTGCCAGTGGGGGCGAGGTTGAAGCAGCGCCGCTACTTGGGTTAAGCGTGGAGACGAAGAAGACGTTGTTGGTTTTTCTCTTTGACGACTTATAACGTATGTTTGTTAGTGGTGCTGCTCCACATCCTCGTCCATCCCTCGTCCTTACATTGGTGGAGGTGCGGGGTATTATTCAAGCTTGGCACCCCTTCGCGGAGCCAACGATCTAGCCCGGAATCACCATCGCGCATCGAAACACCGGTCCACTGGTTTAGTCGTCGCCTGCTAGGCCTAACTCCCGTGTCCAGTCCCTTGCAGGAAACCTCGAGAAATCGTTTGCCTCCTAAAAGTATCATGGTCACCGCAGCTCCGTCGCATGTAACACTGCAGAATCATTTGGGTTCCGGATAGGTTTCATGGTGATGCCTTTGAAGACGGCCAAGATTGGCTAGACCAGTTCGAGCTCATCGCCAAGTACAACCATAAGACCAGGTCGGAGGATGAACTCTCGAGTGTCTATTTCTACCTGATGGACTACCTGATGGCTACTGTTTGCCGGCCTTGTGAGAAATCTACCGACAACAGTGGTGGAGTTCGCAAAAGAGGCCACAGCTATTGAACGCGTCCTGCAGCAACGATACCACCAGCATGACCTAAGTAACTCGGCGGCGAACACTTTCGTACCAGCTGGGAGTAAGACAGGCATCTGCGTAATGTTGTCCGACACGTTCGGCGAGAAGAGCTTCGACAGCTTGGATTTGTTGTTGCGCATACGGAACCGGCGCCGGCGTTATCTTCTGTAGCTGATGGGGTCCGGGAAGAAGTCAGGCAAACTTTTCCTTCGCCATACTGTGGTAACGTGCCGCGGCGCCTTACTTATACCGTACGTGCACCAGCTATCGCACCGGCTGAGAAAAGTTGGAGAGAAGTGCGGCGTGGACGTGATGTTCACTGCCCCCGAAAAGCTGGTGCGCATGTGCAAAGTCGTAAACGAAAAGAAAAACCGTTCTGCGCCATAAAACATGAATGCAAGTTTGTACCCTGCATTGTTGGGGTCGTATACCGCATACCTCTCTCTTGTGGTAGATGCTACGTGGGGTAGACTGGCCGCTGCTTAAATGAACGGCCACGAGAGCACCGAACACTGGTAGATTCATTAGCGGGAGGCGGCCATTTGGCCATGCATTGTAAGCGATGCGGGTGCGTGCCTGCGTTTGATACCACGTGTGTGCTTGGTAGGGCAGGCACAAGGTGGGCGCGCGAGATTTGTGAGGCATATCACATTGACAGGGAAGGTGATAACTGTGTCAGCACGGCATCACTTGCCTTGTCCAAAAAAGAAAAAAATGTACTTACAGAACAGTCTGCCACATTTTGATTAGAATGTGCCCTTACTGTTTTAACCCTGTGTGCGCATGCACCACCGAAATGTATATATGTACCTTCGCTCGCAGTTAAAACCTCAGTTGATGTTTAGCGCTCATCCTGTCGTCTTCTCTGTTTGTGTCCCTGCTATTTTGCGCTAGTCTTTTGAATAATAACGACACACCAACTAGCCCAACTTTCTGCCTTGGTCAGTTGATGACACCTGTCGGGGAATTCACGCTCCGATTCTTAATCGCCGATTCAAGCTACTTCGCCACCCTCGTCATTCTTATTGACTGTTGTAAAAAAACTTATATTGGACATGGATTTCCTGCGTGAGTAAGGCGCCGTGATTAACATCCGTCACTGATGCGTCACGTTTGCCACGAGCTGTGATAATGTCACTCACTAGAAGAAATAACAGCCTCGCTTACGTATTGCTAAGAACTACGTGATACTTTTGCCCCGGATTTGCTCACTCGTACCCATGCACTCTAACAGTCTGCAGAATAAGACTGGAGTCGCTGAACGCATCAACGCGCTAGCACTGAATTGCGGAGTCTCCATTGCCAAAGCACTTATCAATTAAATTATGGAAGCGCCAAACTGTTGCTGACGAATTTTAATAAGGAACGTCCACACATCGTTAGAGGCAGCGCTGTCGCTTATTTCGAGGATGTAACACAAATACAAAACTGCCACTTAGCGCAGAAGGCGGCGTCTACCATCCACACAGCTGCGCCTATTGCAGACGTCAATCCGACGGTAACGGCCGTTTAGCGAAACCGACTTCTTGAACTCATCAATCAGTACCAGGGCTGTTTCAGATCTGCGTCAAGAGTTGGCCAAACACCACTTACCAAGCACCGCATCATTACTGATGTCGACGCCAGGCCCATTCAACAAAACCCTTATCGGGTGACCCCAAAGGAACGCGAAGCAATACAAAAACAAGTGAAGACGATGCTGGAACATGGCATTATTCGACTATCTAATAGTCCTTGGGCATCACCAGTAGCTTTAGTGAAAAGGAAGGATGGTATACGGCCATGAGGTTACGGCAACATTAGACGCAATCCTCCCTCATGAATTCGATGACAACGAGACGGGTGCTGAAGAGAACACACAACGAGCAGAGGCAGCTAGGCAGCTTGCGCGTCTGCGAATCCACGAACAACAGGACTATGACGCCTGATGCTACAATCTAGGGCCCATAACCGTAACATACAACGTCGGTGACAAAGTGTGGGTCTGGAAACCTATTCGTCAGCGTGGGCTCTTTGAAAAGCTCCTGCGCAAATACTCCGGGTCCTACATAGTTATTCGACGCATCAGTGACGTCAACTACGAAGTCGTTCCAGACGGCTCTCAGTGGTCAAAGCGACGACGGCATTTACACGAGGTCATTCACGTGCTTCGTATGAAGCCGTACTGTGAAGACTGACAAGACTGCGCAGTTCTTTTATCCCTGGTTTACAGGCCTCTATCATCAGGACGATGATCTTTTCTAAAAGGGGAGCAAATGGCACAACTATATTGCCGCATGTACGTGCCAGTGGGGAAGAAGTTGATGAAGCGCGACTTTTTGGGTTAGCGTGGAAACGAAGAAGACGTTGTTGGTTTTTTATGCGAAGCATATTACTAGAGCTCAACCCAGCTCCTCAGGCGCGGCGGTGTCGCCTTCAATACCACGTGACACCGTGACGTCACGACAGAGGAGAAACGGGGCTCCAACTCGCGCCGTCGCTCGCGGGGTCGCGGCGGTATATGAGCAGCTGCTTTTTTTCTAGGTGCCTTTGGCTCAACTCTTGCAAGATGGGCTGGGTGGGAATCGAACCAGGGTCTCCGGAGTGTGAGACGGAGACGCTACCACTGAGCCACGAGTACGATGCTTCGAAGCGGTACAAAAGCGCCTCTAGTGAATGCGGTGTTGCCTTAGAAACGAGCTGTTTCTAAGGCTCAGGCGTGCGTCGCTTGCTCTTGACGTGCTCAGGCGTGCGTTCCACTCTTGAAGGCGAAGTAGAGTAACGCATGAGTTGTTTCTTCTACTAGCCGAACCAAATATAGCCAAGCAACAGCCGTTCACCAGGCTAAACAGTGGTTCAACAACTAAAATAAAGGCTAGTATGCTTCGCATCCTGGGCTTAACCTTAGCTAAGCCACAGCCATTTTTCTCTGACGACTGATTAAGTGTGTATGTTGGTGGCGCTGCTCTGCATCCTCGTCGATCGGAGAAGCGGAGGAAGACGACGCTGTTCCATCTGTTGTCACTTCATCTCTGTAATTTTCGCATAGGTTTTACTATCTATTAAGTAAGTTATTTATATCCATGGAAGACGGCTGCATCTCTAAGGCGGTACTGTCCCTATGGGAGGGGTACGGCTGCTCCGGCGCCGGCATCTTTAAAGGGACAGCGCCATCCGAAGGAAGCCAGCGTGGCGGAGGCGGCCATGGCCTCGCAAGGCGTGGAGCTGCCAGTCATCAGGGACAATCAGCAGTCCAGTGCGTCATCATCGCTCAGTGGGGACGACTCAACTATCGTCGACCCTGACGAGGAAGTGGTTGATGTGGAGGAAGTGGAAAGCGACGTCTTCAAGGTGGTGACTCATCGGAAGCAAAGAACGGTCGTAATCCCAGTGGTAGTTTTACAAACAGACAAAGGTGTTGATTTGAGAGAGCGGAACCCTATCAGGCTCTTCGAAGCCATTAAATTACTGCTGAGATCTGCTCAGATTCGCAGTCGCTTCACAACGCAAGGTGCTCTTCATCTAGATATGGCAACGGAAGAGCAAGTTTACATTCTTCTCCGGTGCTCTCAGATTGGTGACATAAGAGTTAAAGCCCGGTTGCCCCACTCCTACATGAATAACACATGTGTTATTAGGGGAGTACCAGTGTGGTATTCGGAAAGCGACCTTCTTGACTACTTGAAACCGCAAGGTGTTTTGCACGTGAAACGTATGATGCGCCGGGTGGAGACTCAAGAAAAAGAATGGGCAGCGAAGCCTACTAACTCTGTTGTGCTAACGTTTGCTCCCAACACCGAGCACCCAGAAAAAATTGACCTCGGTTTTACCAAGCATACAGTCAAATAATTCGTTAAAACTCCTCCCCGATGCTTTAAGTGGCAACGCTTTGGGCATGTAGGCAAAGTTTGCATCAAAGATCAACGTTGCAAACGATGTGGTGGCACCCACGATTACAAAGCCTGCAAGGCAGATTTTTCTTGCGCTAATTGTGGGGGTGACCATCGAGCGAGTTTCGGTAGCTGCCCCTTCCGTGTAAGCGCCTTACACCGTCGAGTGTCCTTCATTAGTGGTCGCAAACCACAACCTACTGAGAAGCCGATACCTGGAAGGGACAAGTTCCCTGCGTTAGAGTCGGAAGTTAATGGCGTGGTAACAAGCAACGTCAGTGAGCGACCTGACCCTAGCAAGACGGCAAAGTCCTCTGTGGGTGAGTCGGCTGTTCAATCTGCTTCAGCCAAAAGTGTCCAAGTTCCTCAGCGACCAGATCAAAGCCAGACTCGAAGTCAAGGAGGAAATTCCCTTGCCTCAAAAGAGATGAAGAAACCAGCTGCAGCGGCCAAGAGTGGGTACCAGTCCGCATCTTTTGTTGAAGTTGTGAGGCAGTCCGTCCAGCAAAATAACGAGCTCAAAAATCGGGATCTGTCCGACCTTCTGCGAGTTTTGTTTGAAGTCCTCCGTTCATATGTTCAAGCGATGCAGACTAGCACCCTGAAGAACTTTCTACAGCTCGGTCTTTCCTTTGATTCCATTATTACCGCCTTCGCAGCGAACTTTACCTTACAATATGGCTAGAGTTCTTCAACCTCGTACAACTAAAATAACCGCAAAGTGCCGTTTATTATGCAATGGAACTGCGCTGGGATTATAAGTCGATTAGCAGAACTGAAATTATTTTTGAAAGAAACTTGTGTTCCAGTATTGGCCCTCTCGGAGGCTGGCCTACCAAGGGGGAGATCTTTGACAGGATATGTCGCGCACAAGAATTGCAGTATAAAGTCATTTCCCGCAGGCAGTGCCGCCCTTTACATACGAAGAGAGATTCCTTATGTCGCTTTGAACGTCACTGATCTTTGCACCGATAGTATTGAGGTAGCGGCTGTGAGGATACGGCAGGGCTTCCGAACTCTTTCTGTTGCATCCGTGTAGGTGTCTCCGCGGAAGAAGGTAGCAATAGATTTATTTCTCCAGCAGCTTTGTGACCGTTGCAAAGCGCCCCGAATTATCTGCGGTGAATTCAACGCCCATCACTCTGTCTGGGGTGACAGGAACACAGACTCCCGCGGACGCAAACTTGTAGAGTTTATCGACAGTTTGGGCCTGTGCGTGGCCAATGACGGAAGTGCCACTTTCTTCCGGCCTCCAGCCTCAGCCACGTCTATAGACCTAACCTTGCAATCACCTGATGTCAGTGGGAAGTGGTCAACTGCACCTGACCCCATGGGAAGGGATCACTATCCAATTTTAGTGTTTACTGCCGACTTCCATATGCGCGGCGCTAAAATGAGCCATGTTGTTAATTCGGACAAATACAGGGAGCAACTTGCAAGTGTTTCTGGTGATGTGATAGACAAAATGATTTATGGTAAGATGGCTGCTACCACGGCGGTCAAGTTGCCTAATCATTTTCCCAATCCTGATTTAAAACTCAGCAACCTTTGCGCAGCGCGCAGAAGGGCGGAGCGACAACTGATGCGGAAGAAGGACGACATATCCTTGAAGACGACCTTCAACAGGCTTAACTCGGCCATTCGACGCCATACGAACAAACTCTGTAGGTCGCAGTGGGCGTCCTTCTGCGCTAGCTTGACTGTTTTTTCGCCGATGACGAGAATTTGGCGAGTCATTGGTAGCCTTGGCAGTGATTCTCGTCCTAGTAAGCCTTTCGAAGCGGTTGCACTGCGCAAGCGCACAGAAATGTTTCCATTTACAAAGACAAGATCAAAAATTGATTTGCTGTTCAAAAAATTATTCTGGGGTTTTACATGTCAAAACGTCAATAATATGAGGCGCACTGTTGCTGGGGGCTCGGGACTAATTATACTTGAGTTATTTACCGCGCAACAGACGCACTGCATACGGGCGTTCTTGCATTTTGCCCCCAACAAAATGCGGCCGCCGCAACCAGGATTGCATTCGGCGACCTCGTGCTTAGCAGCGCCACGAGAAGGCTACTAAACAACCAAAGTGGCATTCAATTTCTACAGAAAAGTTGCCATTAACAAAGACATGATCAAAAATAGAGTTGCTAAACACAAAATTATGCTGGGCTCTTACGTGTCAAAACCTCAATAATGTGAGGCACACTGTAACTGGGGCTCCGCTGTAATTAGGACAACTGGATTTATTTACCGCGCACCCGATGCACTGTATACGGGGGATTTTGCATTTCGCCCCCAAATAAATGCGTCCGCGGCAGCCACGAATTGAATTCGGCGACCTCGTGCTTAGCAGCGCCACGTTAAAGCTGCTAACCGACCACGGTGGCATTCAATTTGTACAGAAATGTTGCCAGTAACAAAGACAAGATCAAAAATAGATTTGCTAAACAAAAATTATTCTGGGCTTTTACGTGTCAAGACCTCAATAATGTGAGGGACACTGTAGCTAGGGGCTCCGGCCTAATTTGGACAACTGGAGCTATTTACCGCGCACCCAATGCACTGTTTACGGCTGTCCTTGCATTTCGCCCCAAAAGAAATACGGCCGCCGCAGCCAGGAATTGAATTTGGCGACCTCCTGCTTAGCAGCCCACCGTTAAAGCTGCTAAGCAACCACGGTGGCATTCAATTTCTCCAGAAATGTTGCCATTAACATAGACAAGATCAAAAATTGATTTGCTATTGAAAAAAATTTATCTGGGCTTTTACGTGTCAAAACTTCAATATTAGGATGTACAGTAGCTAGGGACTCCGGACTGATTAGGACAACTGGAGTTATTTACCGCACAACCGATGCACTGTACACGGGGAACGGTGCAGTAGAGTTCCAAAACTCCTCTAGGGTGTCAATAGACAATTTTACGAAAATGCTAGAATTTTACGTTGATGTCATGTTTCTCTCATTCGAGAACAAGTTTTATCGACAAAGACAAGGGATTTGTATTGGATCCTGCGTAGCCCCGGTGCTTACTAACATTTTCTTAACCTGTATTGACAGCGCCTTGGAGCCAATTTTAACAGGAAAGGGTGTACTAAAAGTGTTCAGGTATGTTGACGATTTTTTATTAGTTTTTAACAAACTGAACATCTTGACTTACACAGATGGTGTAAGCATTGTGCTAGACAGCTTTAAAGAGGAGGGATGGGGGTTGGTTTTCAGCATGAGCTACCCTTGCAGGGGCTATTACACTTTTTAGAGATTAACATTACCTTGGGTAAAGATCATGTATGTTGGCAGTACGCACCTCGAGCAAAAAAGGAGCTTCTTGCTTATGCTTCGGCGCATTCAAAACCGTAAACCTTTCCATTGCTAAACTTTGTCTTGAGTCTGCTCTCGAGAAATCATGTCACCATGCAATGCGTGCGAGCTTTGACAAGCCAGTTGATAGGCTGGTTTCGGCGGGGTTCCCAAGCACGGTTATCACAGCAGTGGCTCAAGCGATCTTGCAAAAAATCAAAGGTACCATGGTCAAGAAACAGTGCGCACAAGAAAAACTAGCTGCGAAGTCGGAAGTGGTATCGTATGTACATATGATAGCCCACAATATGACAAAGGTGGCAAACAGACACGGCGTGCTAGTCGTGTTTTCGTCTCCTCGAAAACAAGCTCAGCTCTGCGCCCGCGTCGCGAGCCATGGTACGAGGAGCAACTGCACCAAAAAGCATGGAAAGCAGTTTGTAAAGTGCTGCACCACTGTGGTATATGAAATACCTTTGACCTGCGGGAAAACCTAAGTGGGCCAAACGGGCAGATGCGTGAATGACCGTGCAGCTGAACATGTGAGGTCGCTGAAAGAAGGAGGTGCGCATCTATCGCAACATTGGGCAACTTGCACTGCGTGTGACCGAGCGGCAGAACATTCGCCACGAAAACAATGCCAGTACTGCAAGAAGTGTGAACCAAGGTTCGGAAAGATAAAGATTCTTGGCAGAAGCAGGGAAACAAAGGCACGTGAGGTTTTGGAAGCATTCCATATAAAGAAAAGAGGAAAAAAACTGTGTTAGTGATACTTCCGTGATCCTCTTCAAAAGCGAAATATCCTATCTAGACGGGTTTGGCAGATGATGAATTATGATCATTGTGCGCATGTCTGTGATTTTCCTTATGTTTGCTGATTTTTGGGTAAATAAAAATAGATGAAGTTGGCTCTTGTCCTGTGTCGTTCTCCCCACTTGTGATCGTCGTTGTTGGCGCTTTCCTTCCTAATTCAACGCGTCAAAACCTCAATAATGTGAAGCACACTGTAGCTGGAGCTCCGGACTAATTAGGACAATTGGAGCTATTTACCGCGCATTTGATGCACTGTATACGGGGGTTTTTGCATTTCGCCCCCAAATTAATGCGGCCGCGGCAGCCACGAATTGAATTCGGCGACCTCGTGCTTAGCAGCGCCACGTTCAAGCTGCTAAGCAACCACGGCGGCATTCAATTTCTACAGAATTGTTGCCATTAACAAAGACAAGATCAAAAATAGATTTGCTAAACAAAAAATTATTGTGGTCTTTTACGTGTCAAAACCTCAATAATATGAGGCACACTTTAGCTGGGGCTCCGGACAAATTAGGACAACTGGAGCTATTTACCCCGCACCCGATGCACATTATACGGGGGTTTTTGCATTTCATCATCATCATCATCAGCCTGGTTACGCCCACTGCAGGGGAAAGGCCTCTCCCATACTTTTCTAACTACCCCAGTCGTGTATTAATTGTGGCCATGTTGTCCCTGCAAACTTCTTAATCTCATCCGCCCAGCTAACTTTGTGCCACCCCCTGCTACGCTTCCCTTCCCTTCGTATCCAGTCCGTAACCCTTAATGACCATCGGCTATCTTCCCTCCTCGTTACATATCCTGCCCATGTCCATTTCTTTTTCTTGATTTCAACTAAGATGTCATTAACTCGCGTCTGTTCCCTCACTCAATCTACTCTTTTCCTATTCCTTAACGTTACACCCATCATTCTTCTTTCCATAGCTCGCTGTGTCGTCCTCAATTTAAGCAGAACCCTTTTCGTAAGCCTCCAGGTTTTTGCCCCATACGTGAGTACTGGTAATACACAGCTGTTATTTGCTTTTCTCTTGAGGGATAGTGGCAACGTGCTGTTCATGATTTGAGAATGCCTGCCAATCGCACCCCAGCCCATTCTTATTCTTCTGATTATTTCGGTCTCATGATCCGAATCCACGGTCACTAGCTGCCCTAAGCAGATTCAATTCGATTCAATTCAGTTTGTTTGGACATATATAGGTGGTACAGGATGTCCACGTGGCGCGGCAAAAGGAGGCAACAATGCCTCCTGACAGGGCCTTCACCTCGGGATCACACATTATGAGAGCAGGTCGGCATGGCAAAATACTGCACTACATTGTGAGATCATAGAAATCAGTGGAAATTCAGAAATACAATGCTGTGTCACATATGACAAATTATCCTATGATTTGATATTATTCACTAATTACATCATTTTATTTCACAGAAACAATGATGTAGATAATCAATCAAATTGCACTTGCTCAAGATAAAAGAAAGGTGCAATTCTAAGCAAAAGAGGCAGGAGAAGAAAGCATCATTTTCATTTTTTTTCTTAAATTGAGAAAGGTTTCTGGAATCATTTATGCAGTTGATCATTAAAGGATAAGTGTTACAGAGTGTAACTATTTGGTTGTCTATGATCTGAGCACCATAATTTGCGCGTGACCTCGACCAAACCATAGATACAGTGGGCAAGTTATGGGTAAGGCCCCTGTTTAAGTACTTAGAGCAGAAGGATGTGAAATCATGCTTCATATTATGAAAGATAAGTACAGCCAATGAGAAACTGTAAAGGGGATAGTACGGCAGTACCTTAACGGCGTCGTACAGGGATTCTTTGGTAACAGGTGCGGAACGGAATACCGTCTTCAACGCCCTTAACTGAAGGGAGAAAAGGCGGTCTGAATCTGATTTGTTACATGTACCCCAAACTAGCTGACAGTACATAAAATAGGAGTTAACTACGGAAAAATAAATCAGTTTTCTCAAACGCAGAGGTGAAAGATATTTTACGCGTTGCAACAAATCGATAGACCTATTGCTTTCAAACGAGCCTGATCCACGTGATCTGTCCATGTTAAGTCATATTTGAAACAGACGCCCAGGAAGCGGCAAGAATTTGTTGGCAACAGATTGGTATTGATACATGTACTTATCTTTATCGGACGACCACGTTTGGCCGCCTAACAAATGTTATCGCGCAGTGCAGGACGTGCCTGCATGTAAAAGAAGTTTCTGGAATGTTATCGAGGGTTCCGTCCACTGTCTTTCACCGCAACTTGTGTAATCTGATTGCATCTATGCGCGACACCAATAGTGTAGAACTTTCTGGAAGACACGCCGGTCAATCTGGAACATTCGACGACGGATCTATAAAAGCCGACGCACTTGACCCGCTGATCAGATTTTCGACGATCGCCAACCGTGTTCGCCGCTATCGTTGTGCTATAAGTGTAGCCTCTTTTGTGGGCACAGGTTCGCCCAATAAAAGTTAGTTTTGCGTTTCATAGTATTGCTACTGTGTTCTTTGACGTCACGACCACGTGACATCTGGTGGAGGTGCTTTGCGTTCATGTACCGGACGCCCCCACAAAGCCGTGACACAAGCCCTCACGCGAAAGACACCAACGTCGCCAAGAACCAGCGAGGTAGTCGCAGGCTGCAAGGACTGCCCCCGGAGCACGGACATTTGCCTGAGACGACTAGGAAGATCGCCACCAAGTCCACCCCAATGGCAGCCCCAGCGTCCACCGTCGTGCTGCAGCAGCCCAGGGAGCCTGCGACGTTCCGCGCTTCAACTTTCGAGGACCCGGAAAGCTGGCTTGAGACGTATGAGTGAGTCGCTGCGTTTAACAACTGGAACAGCAACGACAAACCGCGACATGTCTTCTTCGCATTGGAAGACGCGGCCAGGACGTGGTTCGAGAACCGAGAAGCCACTTTAACGACCTGGGAACTTTTCCGTAGCAGCTTCTTGCAGACATTCGCAAGCGTCGTGCGCCGAGAACGAGCCCAAGCGCTATTAGAAACCCGGGTGCAGCTACCTAATGAGACAAGCGCGATCTTCACGGAGGAAATGAGCCGTCTCTTCCGCCACGCCGACCCTGAAATGCCCGAGGAGAAGAAAGTCCACCTACTCATGCGTGGTGTGAAGGAGGAACTTTATGCCGCAATGGTACGAAGCCCACCGAAGACCGTCGACGAGTTTCTTTGCGAGGCCACCAGCATCGAGAAGACACTCGAGATGCGAAACCGGCAATTCGACTGCCGCACGAACTCGACAAACTACGCCGGAGTTCAGTCACTGGGCACCGACGACCTACGCGAGACTATCCGAGCTGTCGTGCGGGAGGAGCTACAGAAGCTGTTCCCATCATCACAGCCTCAGGTGGCTTCGATTGCCGACGCCGTACGTGAGCAGCTCCAACAACAACTCGGAGTAGCCCCTGAATCGCCGCAGCCTCAGCCGCAAGCGATGACCTACGCCGCCGTCGCCCGCCGTCAGGGTCCCCCTCCACAACCGCGCCAGAGCCCCGTAACGCCGCAATTCCGTCGACCCCCACCGCCGCCGCCAGCACGCCCACCCGTCGCCCAGCGCAGCTACCCGAGGAAAACAGACGTTTGGCGCGCTCCTGACCACCGCCCGCTCTGCTACCACTGCGGAGATGCGGGTCACGTCTACCGACGATGCCCATACCGGGAGATGGGACTGCGAGGTTTCGCCGTGAACGCTCCGCGCCCGCAGCAAGGTGAACGCCCTCGCGATATCGCCGACTACCTCGCCGCTACTCAGTGGAGCTCTCGACAACTGTAGTGTTCGCCATCACCAGGCCGCTACCTGTCGCCGCAGCGCCGACCATACACTGGCCCAGCGCGGGGCCGGTCAGCGAGCCCGTATCCGGAAAACTAAAAACAGCAACTGATGGAGGTGCGGTTGCTGTTCGTCGAACTGACGAAGATCCTCCGCCGCCGACGAAGACACCGAAGAAACTACCTCGACGACATAACGACACGCCGGCGTCCCGACGAAGTCTGGAAGCAAAGATAACGACGACGAAAGACGGCCTGACGACGCGACGTTCCAGCTTCAGTTCAACACGACGCAGCCGTGATCCGACGCCGAGACCTAACTGCAACGCCAGACAAAGAACCACCGACCTCGACGTGCTTCTCGACGGCCACGCAGTTACCGCCTTAGTGGACACAGGGGCCGATTACTCCGTAATGAGTGGACACATCGCCGCCCAGTTGAAGAAAGTTAAAACTGCATGGGCAGGCCCTCAAATTCGAACCACTGGAGGACACCTCATCACGCCGACTGGAATCTGCACGGCAAGAATAACCATTCATGACAGGACTTACCCTGCCACCTTCGTTATCCTCCAACAGTGTTCATGTCAAGGATTGATGGTGAGCAATTCGCACTCTCCGAACCGGAGGGGATGGGGTGACAACAAACCCACCCCGCGTGCGTTTAGTGAGGGTTCGACTGCTGACCGGCGATAAGGTCCACGCCTGATCGACCGTGAACCAGAGGCATGAGACGGGAGGCGACGTACAACACACACACTCAATTTAATACAATAAAATCATGTCCGAGACATAATGGAAAAAAAAACATGCAAACTTCCAGTAGTGGGTCCTAGCTCGCGGAAGGCGTGCGGGTCACACAACACACGCCCTGACGCCACTCGCGCGACACTAAGCCCACCACGTGGGAACCATTAACACTCGCGAAATAACAAAAAATCCGCGACACAAATGAAAAATATACGCGACAATAAATACGGCAAACACTACACTAACAGAACATACAAAAATTAACACGCGATGGATAAACAATTGAAAGATTAAACGCGATTAGAAAAGAGTCCGGCGGAAAGTTCTGAGAGCGGGCTGGAACACGAGGCTTATCTGGGGCGTGCTTGCCGAGGTCCCGATCTGAAGAGCGTCGGGCTGCTGCAACCTCGCTGCTGAAGATCCTGACGGACTTGCACCGTCTGTCGCTCGACCGGCGAAGACTTCGGCCTGGAGATCTCAGCCTGCCGACCACATCTTCAGCTGTCCCCCGGTGCCCGACCAACCTGCTCCGTCTTCCAAGCCGCTCTGCCGCTCCCCGAGCTGCCTCGTCCCTCCGCCGCGCTCAGGCGACACACGTGACCAAACAGGTCGCGCGAGCTCGGGACAATGGGGAGCGCTCTCTCCCCATCGCCGTGCAAGCGGCGCTGTAGCTGGCGCGACACTGGCGGCCATCCCGAGAGGGACGCGGGCATGCACTCTGTGACACCACCCCGACGACAAGAATGTTATTCTAATAACATTCAAACTAGCACATAGTCATGCACGCGCACCTTAAGGAGACCGCACTCTCCACGCACTCGAAGGTCACGCGCACAATCACGTCGTCGTGTGGGTCACGGTTCGTGAAGTCCTCCGCACAAGGCACTTCGCCGCGCACATCGCCGCCTCGCTCTCGGCCAGTCAGTGCAGTCCACAGCCCAACTCAAACGCAAAAAGGAGAACAGAAAACTAATGAGAAAATAATGCTCCCGAGAATTCACAGATTCAAAATACATGCGACAAGGTATTGTCCCCTTGGGCCCTGTGAGTGGCGCAAACCACGGCAGAGCCGGCACGCGCACTCTACAGGCAACACACATCACACACACAAAAGAAAACACAAACAAAAAAACAGAGATCGGTGAATGGAAGCGCCGAAAAATGAACGAATTACACAACTCGCTACAAGATAACAATAACATGGCCGGACCAACAAAGGAGACGATCAATTAAGGGCAGGCTGCCCTTCTAAATTCTCGCTTCTCTTTTAGTCGTACTCGCTGAGGTCGCATCCCTGCTATTCCCCAAGCACTCCCGGCGCAAAGGTGGCGAGACGCAACAAGCGCCCTGCAGCGACATGCCGCTTCGCGCCTCGGCTGCCCGCTTTTGCCTCGCTGCTTGTGGTACACTGACCCCTGCCTAGTCCTCACCCATGCACAGCGCATGAGCAACCGGGTGCCACGAAGGGCGCGGCTCGGTGGTACCTGCCGTCGATGAACCGAAGATATCGCTCGCGCTCTCTTTCGCGGCGAAGAGCAACGCTCCGCGACCGCCAGGCTTTGTCGACGCCTCTGTGACCTCTGCGTCGTTTTGCGCGGCCTCTTCCTCACCCTCCGGAGTCTGCTAGGGGTCCGCACCTCGCGCCCCCGCGGTGTGTGGTAACTCGCCAGCCTCCGCCGCGCCACACACTTCGCCGCCTCTCTCGGCTTGCGATGTCGGCACCATTTGCCTGCGCGGCAGCTGACGTTTTTCGTGGCCAGCCTCTGACCATCGTCACCCACCACACCGCCTGATTCCCGAAGCAACGGCCTCTCGTTCGCTTCGAGGGCCCCGGAACCGAAGGGCTTAGGCACGAGGGAGGATACGGGCTGGGCACGAACCTGCGCAAGGTTCACTCCAGAGGGATGAGGTTGGTCAGCGGCGGCGGTCGAGCCCTGCAGGCACTCTGTGTTACGAATGTTCTCGACACGGCCCTCCCTCGCGCGCAACAGCGCAATTTCCCTCTCTAACTCGAGGACGCGCTGGGAAGACCGTGCCGCATCGCACTCCTCCGCCTCGCGTTGACGCAGCTCTCGCGCTTTCCTGCGCTCGCGACGATCCGCCTCCTCTTTGGAGCGCATGTCGCGCAAAAACTCCCGGAGCACGGGCCCCTCAAGGCCCATCTGCCTCCCGACGGCCACGATGCGCTCCAACTCCTCGAGGAGTCCATCAGCCATATTTCGGCCTTCTCCCGCTCTCGGCCGTACGCGTCTGTTCCGCCCGCTATGCCTCGTGGTCACGGAAGATCGCGGTCAGCGAGTCCTGTCGTGCGGACGCCAGTTGTCAAGGATTGATGGTGAGCAATTCGCACTCTCCGAACCGGAGGGGATGGGGTGACAACAAACCCACCCCGCGTGCGTTTAGTGAGGGTTCGACTGCTGACCGGCGATAAGGTCCACGCCTGATCGACCGTGAACCAGAGGCATGAGACGGGAGGCGACGTACAACACACACACTCAATTTAATACAATAAAATCATGTCCGAGACATAATGGAAAAAAAAAAACATGCAAACTTCCAGTAGTGGGTCCTAGCTCGCGGAAGGCGTGCGGGTCACACAACACACGCCCTGACGCCACTCGCGCGACACTAAGCCCACCACGCGGGAACCATTAACACTCGCGAAATAACAAAAAATCCGCGACACAAATCAAAAATATACGCGACAATAAATACGGCGAACACTACACTAACAGAACATACAAAAATTAACACGCGATGGATAAACAAATGAAAGATTAAACGCGATTAGAAGAGTCCGGCGGAAAGTTCTGAGAGCGGGCTGGAACACGAGGCTTATCTGGGGCGTGCTTGCCGAGGTCCCGATCTGAAGAGCGTCGGGCTGCTGCAACCTCGCTGCTGAAAATCCTGACGGACTTGCACCGTCTGTCGCTCGACCGGCGAAGACTTCGGCCTGGAGGTCTCAGCCTGCCGACCACATCTTCAGCTGTCCCCCGGTGCCCGACCAACCTGCTCCGTCTTCCAAGCCGCTCTGCCGCTCCCCGAGCTGCCTCGTCCCTCCGCCGCGCTCAGGCGACACACGTGACCAAACAGGTCGCGCGAGCTCGGGACAATGGGGAGCGCTCTCTCCCCATCGCCGTGCAAGCGGCGCTGTAGCTGGCGCGACACTGGCGGCCATCCCGAGAGGGACGCGGGCATGCACTCTGTGACAGTTCACGAGACTTCATTCTCTGTATGGACTTCCTGAACCAGCAGGGCGCAATCATCGACCTGAAGTCGAAGTCAATAACGATGTCGGAAGATAAAGCGATACTGCCGGAGAGCCCTAGTAGTCACCACGCCTTGAGTGTGCTCGAAGATCAAGTGAGCATCCCGCCTCACTCCAGCATTGTTATTTCGGTCGGCACCGAAACACCCGCTGACGTAGAAGGCGTCATCGAAGGCGACCAACGTCTACTGCTAGACCGTGAAATTTGCGTGGCAAGAGCGATCGCTCGACTGCATGGAGGGAAAACTAAACTGTTGCTGACAAACTTCAGTCAGGAGTTCAAGCACATCAACAAGGGTACGACGATCGCGTACATCAAGGAAATTCTGGAAACCAGTAATGCGTTTGTCCTCTCGGATTCCGCCGCATCTACTGCGAAGACGATGGTTCCCGAACCAGACTACGACATTAATCCAAGTCTCCCCGTGATTAAGCAACAGTAGCTCAGAAGTCTGCTCCGACGATACAAAGACTGCTTTTCGACGTCATCGAGGATTCGACAAACACCAGTCGCCAAGCATCGCATAATCACCGAGGAGTGCGCTCGACCACTCCGCCAGAGCCCTTACCGAGTTTCGCCGTGAGAACGTGCAGATATAAGAGAACAAGTCGACGAAATGCTGCGCAACGACATCATCCAGCCGTCGAAAAGCCCGTGGGCATCCCCTGTTGTCCTGGTGAACAAAAAGGACGGAACCCTACGTTTCTGCGTCGATTATCGTCGTCTGAACAAGCTCACGAAGAAGGACGTATACCCCTTCCCACGAATAGACGACGCATTGGATCGGCTCTGCAACGCTAAATACTTCTCGTCGATGGACCTTAAGTCTGGCTATTGGCAAATAGAAGTCGATGAAAGAGATCGCGAAAAGACGGCCTTCATCACCCCAGATGGCCTCTACGAGTTCAAGGTTATGCCATTCGGACTGTGCTCGGCGCCTGCAACGTTCCAGCGCGTCATGGACACGGTGTTAGCAGGATTGAAGTGGCAGACCTGTCTCGTTTACTTGGATGACGTCGTCGTCTTCGCCGGAAATTTCGACGATCACCTCAAGAGGCTTGCGACAGTACTAGAGGCCATCAAGTCGTCAGGGCTTACTCTGAAGCCGGAAAAATGCCGCTTCGCTTACGACGAGCTTCTGTTCCTAGGCCACGTAATCAGCAAATCTGGTGTCCGTCCAGACCCGCAAAAGACAGCTGCAATCGCACAGTTCCCCGCAACCCATCAACAAGAAGGCAGTGCGTAGATTCCTTCGCGTGTGTGCCTACTACAGGCGCTTTGTTAACGACTTTTCACGCATCGCCGAGCCGCTGACACGTCTAACTAAATGTGATGTTGAGTTCAAGTGGGAAACGCCGCAGGCCGACGCATTCGAAGAACTCAAACGACGCATGCAGTTGCCGCCGGTACTTGCGCACTTCGGCGAGTACGCCGATACAGAAATCCACACTGACGCCAGTAGCCTAGGCCTCGGTGCCGTTCTAGTCCAGAGGAGAAACGGAGTCGAACAGGTGATAGCTAATGCTAGCCGGTCGCTGTCAAAAGTGGAAGGCAACTATTCTACGACCGAAAAGGAATGCCTCGCCATTGTTTGGGCTATAGCTAAATTTCGCCCTTATCTTTATGGCGTCAGTGACCATCACGCGTTGTGTTGGCTAGCGAATATAAAGGATCCTTCAGGACGACTGGCGCGGTGAAGCCTCAGACTACAAGAATACGACATCACTGTAACCTAGAAGTCCGGACGAAAACGCTCCGATGCCGATTGCCTATCACGCGCCCCCTTTGACTCGCCGCCTCAAGACGACGAGAATGACGACGCCTTCCTTGGAATGATAAGCGCGGAAGACTTCGCTGAACAGCAACGGGCAGACCCGGAGCTAAAAGGCCTCGTCGAATATTTGGAAGGGCACACCGACGTTGTCCCTAGGGCGGATTATCTTCCTTCACGCTACAAAACAATCTAATCGTGAAGAAGAACTTCTCACCAGTCCGCGCCAACTACCTTCTTGTGGTCCCGTCAGGACTTCGTCCAGAAGTATTGCACGCCCTACATGACGATCCGACGGCTGGACACCTCGCATTTTCCCGGACACTATCGATAATACAAGAAAAGTATTATTGGCCGCGCCTGACCGCCGACGTCGCCCGTTATGTCAGAACATGCCGAGACTGTCAGCGACGCAAGACACCGCCGACAAGGCCAGCCGGATTACTACCGCCAATCGAGCCTCCTTGCCGACCATTCCAGCAGATCGGGATATACTTGCTGGGACCCTTTCCGACGTCAACAACCGGAAATAAGTGGATGGTCGTGGCGACGGACTACCTCACCCGCTTCGCTGAAACTAAAGCACTGCCGAAAGGTAGCGCAGCCGAAGTGGCGAAATTCTTTGTCGAAAACATCCTGCTGCGACATGGCGCCCCAGAAGTCTTCATCACCGATAGAGGAACGGCCTTTACAGCGGAGTTCACCCAAGCCATTCTGAAATACAGTCAGACAAGGCACAGGAGGACAACGGGCTACCATCCGCAGACGAATGGTCTTACGGAGTGGCTGAATAAGACCCTCGCCGACATGCTAGCGATGTACGTCGACGTCGAACACAAGACCTGGGATGCCGTCCTGCCGTACGTAACATTCGCTTACAATACGGCAGTGCAAGAAACAACACAGATCACGCCGTTCAAGCTGGTCTACGGCAGGAACCCGACGATGACGCTCGACGCCATGCTGCCGCACGTCACTGACCAGGAGAACCTTGACGTCGTTACCTATCTCCAGCGTGCCGAAGAAGCCCGACAGCTCGCCCGCCTGCGGATCAAGAACCAGCAGAGGACCGACAGCCGACACTACAACCTCCGACAACGCTTCGTCGAGTACCAGCCCGGCGATCGTGTTTGGGTATGGACCCCGATACGCCGACGAGTACTCAGTGAGAAACTACTAGGACGCTATTTCTGACCCTACAAGGTCATCCGACGTATTGGCGCACTGGACTATGAGGTCGTGCCAGACAGCATTTCGCATTCACAGCGGCGCCGCGCACGATCTGAAGTGGTCCACGTGGTGCGCCTTAAACCCTTTTATGGACGCTAACGAACTTCGTTATTTTTTTGTTTTCTTTGCTACGAGTGCTTCTTTTTTTATTACTTTCGTTTGTTTGCAGCATCGGGTCGATGCTTTTTAAGAGGGGGGTAATGACACATGTACTTATCTTTATCGGGCGACCACGTTTGGCCGCCTAACAAATGTTATTGCGCAGCGCAGGGCGTGCCTGCATGTAAAAGAAGTTTCTGGAATGTTATCGATGGTTCCGTCCACTGTCTTTCATTGCAACTTGTGTAATCTGATTGCATGTATGCGCGACGCGAATAGTGTAGAACTTTGTGGAAGACACGCCGGTTAATCTGGAACATTCGACGACTGATCTATAAAACCCGACGCGCTTGACCCGCTGGTCAGATTTTCGACGATCGCTGACCGTGTTAGCCGCTATCTTTGTGCTATAAGTGTAGCCACTTTTGTGGGCACAGGTTCGCCCAATAAAAGTTAGTTTTGTGTCTCACAGTATTGCTACTGTGTTCTTTGACGTCACGACCACGTGACAGTATTATAGATCTGTAGTTGGACGTGATGATTCAAGGGCATGTTTTTGGGGCGGAAAATAATATATTGTGTTTTCTTTATATTTAAGTCAAGTTTGTTATTATTTAACCAAATCTGTAGCTGACTCAGCCACTGATTTGCATGTTGTTCAAGTGAGGCTAGATTTGGACCAGAAAAGTAGACATTAGTGTCATCCGCGTAAACGATAATATCAGGTGTCAGGGGGATGTTGACGACGTCATTGATGTATAAAATAAATAACAAAGGCCCAAGAATAGATCCTTGCGGCACACCGTACTTAATGATTCCAATATCTGACAGAAATTGATTCATACTAGCGAATTGTTTTCTTCCTTTGAGATAACTGTCTATCAGCTCATGTGCTATTTCTCTGATTCCACACTTTCCCAGTTTTTCCATCAGAATTTCATGTTTAATAGAATCAAAGGCTTTTCGGAAGTCAAGAAAAATGTCCAGTGTATATAGTTTCTGTTCAAAGTTTTCCAAAATACGGTCCTTTATGAATAGCAGTGCTGTCTCCGTTGATTTTCCAGCCTGAAATCCATATTGTTGTTTACATATTATATTATCAGCATTTAAAAATTTTTTTAACCTCGTGTATATTATGCGTCCCGGGATCCTAGAAAAGAGCGGCAAAACAGAAATAGGTCTGTAGTTATTCAGATAATTTTTCCTCCTCCTTTGAATATTAAGGTCGCGCGTGCAACTTTCATTTTATCAGGGAATATACCGGTCTCTAATATGAGATTACAAATATATACTAGAAGACCCACAAGTAATGGATGTACGGCCTTGAATGGGCGTGCACTAATATCGTCATTTCCTGGCGAGCACCCATCCTTCATTGCCTTTACAACACTTACAACTTCTTCCTCCGATGTAGGTATCAGAAACAGTGATTTGCTATTAGTGGAAGGAACATTTGAAGTTATAGGCGTTAACGCTTGGTTCATGTGTGAGCAATTTGGCGAACCTACATTGAGAAAATGTTCGTTAAACTTGTTTGCAAGTGGTACACCTGAAAATCTTTTACCGTCGATATAAAAATCCAGCAGAATGCGTGCTTTGCCAACTTTTATAATGTTGTTAGCTGTTGGCCACAATAATTTAGGACTGTTCATGACTGTGGAAAATTTGTTGTCGTAGTAAGCTGATATTCCTTTCTTAAGATCTGAAGTTAGGTTGTTACGGAATTTTTTTAACTCCGTGAAATGAACCGGATGTTTCGTTTTTATGAAACGAGCAAACAGCCAGTTTTTTTCTGTTTATACGTCTGTATAATACCGGAGTAATGCACTCTTTTCTTATCCCCCTGTGCTTTTTATAGGCCCGAGTGGAAAAGCATTGTTATAGTGGTGAAGCACTTTCTCTAAAAAAATGTTATATGCCTTACCCGGGTTGCTTTCACTATATATATCATCCCAGACTACGTCAGTCATCAGTGAATGGAACTGCGCAATGTTATTTTCATTGATTATTCGTCGGAGGAATTTAGTTCTATTTATTTCTTTCACCAAGGAAAAGAAGGCGAAAAAAGGAAGGTGATCAGTTAAGCGAGTCAAAATTGCACCGGATGTTATTTTATTTAAAGGTAAATTAGTAAAGCACAAGTCAATGAGCGCTTCAGAGTGTTGACTGATTCGTGTCGGCTTATATACAATATTTTCACAACCATATGATAACATCAACTCGAAGAGGTGCACCTGGCTAGCATTGTTTCTTAATAAATCAATATTCATGTCACCAAATATAATAACATGTCGTTTAGTGAAGGTACCATATTCAAGAAAGGACTCAACGTAAGTAAGAAAGGTGCTAACTAATCCGTGAGGGGGTCGGTACGTGAGAAGTATAATCGTATTATGATCGGTCACACCAACTGTCTCAAAATCATCACAAGCTACGGTGAATTCCGGAAGAACCCCATAATCAATGTCTTGCTTTATATACGAAGATACGTCGCCGCCACGTCTTTCTTTCCTAAATACAGAGATGTTGTCATAACCTGTTAACTGTGTAACATCGCTATTTGATGTATACCATGTTTCTGTAAATCCAATTATGTCAAAGTGACATTTTATGAGCTCGAGATCAGCCTCAATTTCATCAATCTTATTTCTGAGGCTTTGTGCATTCAAATGATAGAAGGAAAAATATTTACAATAACTATTTTCATTTATGAACGTGTTAAGGGAGTCGCTAGTATAATACATCGTGAAGGTTAACAAGAACAGCAGCAATAAAAAAGAAACCAACTTAAGCAATTAGCTCAAGGTCTTGGTCAGAGGCAATCCTTATTACCCTTGCGCCAGGTTCTTTCCTTACAAAGACCTTTCCATTGGAACACCACGAAAATTGGTAGCCTTGTTCGCGTGCTCTTGATTTGGCAAGCCATAACAGCTTTCTGTTCAGTGCCGTCAGATTATCGAAAAAGGAAATGTCTTTATCACACTTCTTCACAACTTCACGCTTTGCAAGCCAATTTACTTTCACAGATTGGCGGGAAAACCTTATCAGAATGATTGACACTTTGTTCACAGGTGCTGGCAGGCGATGCAAACCGTCCACATCACGCTCATTCAGCAGGGGCAGCTCGAGTTTCTGAGCAAGATTATTCAGTTTTGAGAGAAGGTTTCCTTTTTCGGTGAAATATATACCGTGAATTTCCATGTTGTGACGCCTACTGTATTGCTGCAATTCCTTCAGTTCCTCAGTTAGCCTTGCAACTTCATTTTTGTCTTGGTGCACCTCTAAGACTTCTACGCCTCTCTTGCTAAGGCTCTCGATCTGCCCCTCATGTCTATCAGAAATTTGTAGGAGAGCATCATACTTGTCTGACACATGTTGAACAAACTTTTCAATGTTACTGACAGTTTCCTTTAGGTTTGACAAGTCTTCCACTTTGGCAGTTAGATTTACCAGACTGCTATTAATCGCAGCAAGTTGTTTAATGATAGCTGCAGGTAAGTCATTGCTACGTTGCACTTTGCGCGAAGCGGACATTCGGCATGTTGGACACTCCAATGTGTTCTTTGCTTCCTCATTTTTCGTCTTGAACGCGCGTTCACTTACGTCAGAACATTTGCCTAGGTGGAAGTATTGACAACACTCAACACATTTCATAGATTCCTCATCATTTGAAAGTTTATCACAACGCGAAAGACAAGTATCGGTTGTCATAATAGCATTCAAAGCAGCAAAGGCAGCAATAGAGGCAGCAATAAGGGCAGCAGGGGCAGCAACAGAAATGACAAGAAATACATGTTAGATTCAAATAATAACCAACCTGCGTATGACAAGTGATGAGAACAGGGCTGACGAACGAGTTGCCGCCACTGCTGCCCAATATGTGAAGCTGGCCAGCACGGTGTTCGCTTTTAAAGGCGAATTTGGGAGAATTAAAGGGAGATGTATTCCCCTACCACTTCTAGTGCTTCGCTACCTATCGTAAACTGCTGTTCTCTTCCGAGACTGTTAAACATTACTTTACTTTTCTACAGACTAATCTTTAGACCCACCCTTCTGCTTTATCTTTCTAGGTCAGTGAGCATGCATTGAAATCAGTCCCCTGAGTTACTAATCAAGGCAATCTCATCAGCGAATCTCAAGTTACAAAGGTATTCTCCATTAACTCTTATCCCCAATTCTTCCCACTCCAGGTCTCCGAATACCTCCTGTAAACACGCTGTGAATAGCATTGGAGAGATCGTATCTCCCTGCCTGACGACTTCCTTTATTGGAATTTTGTTGCTTTCTTTATGGAGGATAACGGCGGCTGTTGAGCCGCTATAGATATCTTTCAGTATTTTTACATATGACTCATCTACACCCTGATTCCATAATGCCTCCATGACCTGCTGAGGTTTCGACTGAATCAAACGCTTTTTCGTAATCAATGAAGGCTATATATAAGGGTTGGTTATATTCCGCACATTTCTCTATCACCTGATGGATAGTGTGAATATGTACTGTTGTTGAGTAGCCTATACGGAATCCTGTCTGGTCCTTTGGTTGACAGACGTCTAAGGTGTTCCTGATTCTATTTGCGATTACCTTAGTAAATACATTGTAGGCAACGGACAGTAAGCTGATCGGTCTATAATTATTCAAGTCTATGGCGTGCACTTATGTATTAGGATTATGGTAGCGTTCTTCCAAGATTCCGGTACGCTCGAGGTCATGAGGCATTGTGTATACAGGGTGGTCAGTTTTTCTAGAACAATGTGCTCACCATCCTTCAACAAAAATTCTGTTACCTGATGCTCCCCCGCTGCCTTCCCCCTTTGCATAGCTCCGAAGGCGTCCTTTACTTCTACCGGCGTTACATGTGGGATTTCAAATTCCTCTAGACTATTCTCACTCACATTATCGTCGTGGGTGCTACTGCTACTGTGTAAATTTCTATAGAAGTCCTCAGCCACTTGAACTATCTTATCCTTATCAGCAACGATATTGCCGGTTTTGTCTCTTAACGCATACATCTGATTCTTGCCTATTCCTAGTTTCTTCTTCGCTGCTTTTAGGCTTCCTCCGTTCCTGAGGGCATGTTTAATTCTATCCATATTATAGTTCCTCATGTCAGCTGTCTTACGCTTGTTGATTAAATTAGAAAGTTCTGCCAGTTCTATTCGAACTCTAGGGCTAGAGTCTTTCATACATTGGCGTTTCTTGATCAGATCTTTCATGTCCTGCGATAGCTTACTGGTCTCCTGTCTAACGGAGTTACCACTGATTTCTATTGCACACTCCTTAATAATGCCCATAAGATTGTCGTTCATTGCTTACACACTAAGGTCCTCTTCCTGAGTTAATGCCGAATACCTGTTCTGTAGCTTGATCCGGAATTCCTCTAGTTTGCTTCTTACCGATAACTCATTGATTGGCTTCTTATGTGCCAGTATCATCCCTTCCCTCCTCAATTTCAGGCTAATTCGAGTTACTGCCATCCTATGGTCTCTGCAGCGCACCTTGCCGAGCACGTCCACATCTTGTATGATGCCAGGGTTAGCGCACAGTATTAAGTATATTTCATTTCTAGTCTCGCAATTCGGGCTCCTCCACGTCCACTTTCGGCTATCCCGCTTGCGGAAGAAGGTATTCATTATCCGCATATATTCTGTTCGGCAAACTCTACTAATAACTCTCCACTGCTATTCCTAGAGCCTATGCCATATTCCCCCACTGACTTGCCTCCAGCCTGCTTCTTGCCCACCTTGGCATTGAAGTCGCCCATCAGTATAGTGTATTTTGTTTTGACTTTAACCATCACCGATTCCACGTCTTCATAGAAGCTTTCAACTTCCTTGTCATCATGGGTGGATGTAGGGGCGTACACCTGTACGACCTTCGATTTGTACCTCTTATTAAGTTTCACAACAAGACCTGCCACCCTCTCGTTAATGCTGTAGAATTCCTGTATGTTACCAGCTATATCCTTATTAATCAGAAATCCGTCTCCTAGTTCTCGTCTCTCCGCTAACCCCGGTAGTACAAGACGTGCCCGCTTTTTAGCACTGTATATGTTTCTTTTGTCCTCCTTACCTCACTGAACCCCATTATATCCCATTCACTACCCTCTCATTCTTCCAATAACACTGCTAGACTCGCCTCACTAGATAACGTTCTAACGTTAAACGTGGCCAGGTTCCAATGGCGGCCTGTCCGGAGCCAGGGATTCTTAGCACCCTCTGCTGCGTCACAGATCTGACCGCTGCCGTGGTCAGTTGCTTCGCGGCTGCTGGGGACTGAGGGCCGGTGTTTGTTTGTTGTATTCATATAGGAGGTTGTGGCCAAATACTGCTCCAGGGTGGCCAATCCTGCTCTGGTGAGAGAGTGCGTTACCGGTTCTGGTCACCGGGGTCAGGCCGCACTCCAGACCTCTTTATGCAATTTGCTGAACACACGGATTTTTTTCCGGTGGGAAATTGCGCGGCACTGAGATTCGAACCACAGTCCTCTTGCAGGCAAGGCGGATACTCTACCGCCACCGCAGGAGTTGTACGCCTCAATTAACCTACAGTGGTGCCTTCTTTGATCAGTCAAGCTAGACCAATCGGAACTTGGTTAAACCGCACAGATGGAACTCAATTGGAGAAACCTGGTATTTATGACCTATATGTGTGGCCATACATAATAGAAAATAATTTGTTTTGTTTTCTTTGAGAGTTTCCGTACAGCGAAAAACTGAAAGAAAAGAAATATTAAAAAGGGGGGAAGAAAAAAAGAAGGAAAACAAAAAAAAGGAGGAGCAAAGAAAATAACTGAGAAGAGAAAATTGCTGAAGCATAATTGCAGCGCCGTGGTTCTAAGGCGCACCCGCGGTAGAAAAACGGAAGGCGATATAAACGTGCGTGGCCATGGTACGCACGCAAAACCTGCTTTAATAAATTTAGAGACTTGAGAAAACGTTACGTTATCAACAGATAACATGGCACTCAGCACTTGAATGCAACCAGAGAAATTACTCAGACATGGAAAATACCCTTGAACTAAGCATGGTTTCCGAGAGAAATGCTTCTATGTATTGAACAATTTTAAAAAGATGAAGGAATATAGGATAATCTCCGCGCTTACCGAGAAGATGGCATCCGCACGAGACTACACCAGGCACCTTACTGAGGCATGGAGCTCCGCGGCTGGTTCGAAGCTCCCCTCTCAGCCGGTCACGCATAGATCACGTGCCTTCCGATCGCCCAAGGTTGCGCGGGCACTGTTCAAATTGAGCGGACTCGAGCGGCTTTAGAGACTCGGAAAAGCTTAAGCAGGTGCGAGCGCGGCACGCTTAGCGTGGGAAGTTAGCCCGAGTAACTATCCCAAGGACTGCGACTCACGAGAGCGAAATGTCTATGTGTAATTATAATAACCCTAATTTGACTACACCAGCCGTGGTTGCTCAGTGGCTATGGTGTTGGGCTGCGGAGCACGAGGTCGCGGGATCGAATCCCGGCCACGGCGGCCGCATTTCTATGGGGGCGAATGCGAAAACACCCGTGTGCTTTGATTCAGGTGCACGTTAAAGAACCCCAGGCGGTCGAAATTTCCGGAGTCCTCCACTACAGCCTTCCTCATAATCAGAAAGTGTGTTTTAGCACGTAAAACACAATAATTTTATTATTATTACTTTCGTATAGAGAACGGCCCAGAGGGCTGTACTACGCGTGCTATGACTGATAATTTTATTTATATATATATATTGACGCGTGAGTCTATTCTTCTGTACAGACGACAACGAAGATAGGGACATTAACGGATTTCGTCTAGTGGGTCAGTGGGATTCGGCGAGGACGAAGAAGACGTGTCTCTGGCCTGTTTTGTATTTGAACAAGTTGTCCTACGGCTCTTGAACGTCTCCCTGTCTACAGTCTGCGTTGTACTGCGACACTAGTGGAGGTGCTGGGTACTGACCGCGCCAGATGCTCGGGAGTCCTTCTGGGAGTCGTTCCTCTAGCCCGGACGCCTTATCACCAGTTTCTCAACACCCGCGCATCGCTTTAGTCGTCGACTACTAGGCCTTGCCCCGGAGTTCTCCCCTCTTCAACCACCTCTCCCTAGGAGCTCCACACATCTCGCAATGGCCGAAACCAGCCCAACGCAAGCACCCCAAAGCAGCCGGTTTTCCAGTCCACAGCAAGTAACCGTTCTGCATCCTCTGGTTCCCCATCGCTATAGCGGACCAGTCTTCGAAGACATTGAAGACTGGCTTGACAAATATGAACGCGTCGCACAGATTAATCAGTGGACTGAGCAGCAAAAGCTCTCCCACGTCTATTTCGCCCTTGACGACAGCGGCCGTACTTGGTACGAAAACCACGAAGCTAGCCTAACGACATGGAATGACTTTCGTCAGAAAATCACAGATACTTTTGCGAGTGCCGACCGACGCTACCACGCCCAGCAGATGATGGAGCTACGCGTACAACAACCTAATGAGTCAGTAACAATGTTCGCCTAGGACATGGCCTGCCTCTTTCGTAGAGCCGGCCCGAACATGACTGACGAAAGAAAGTTGCGCTACCTCATGCGAGGTGTAAAAGAGCAGTTGTTCGCGGGACTTGTGCGGAATCCACCAGTCACCGTCACTGACTTTATCAAAGAGGCTACGGCTATTGAGCGGCGCACTGACCGGCGAGTATCAGAACTCCTTGCGCGAATTGATCAGAGAACTCGTCAGAGAAGAAATTCAAAAGATTCTGACACCGACAGTGGATAGACCCGTAGCGTCAATCGCCGGAGTGGTGCGTGACGAAATCAAGCAGGTGTTACCGGCAGCCGATCTGCAAGATCACCAGCGTCCCATGACCTACGCAGCCGCTGTCCGATGTCCACCACCCATTACAACCACACCGCCGTACCACCAGCCTCCGACAGTCGCTCCTTGGTCGCCGCCGCAAGAGGGGGCTTCGAGGCACGCACCCGTCATGCAGCTACAGTCATACCACCAGCCGCCGTTCACAGCGCCTTGTCCAACGCCGCAAAACGACACTACGGGACGGCCGCAATTTCGGAGAACCGACGCATGGCGCACCGTCGATAGGCGCCCACTCTGTTTTCACTGCGGAGGCGTCGGCCACATTTCGCGTCATTGCTGGCATCGCGACACATCATTTCGACCTTTTCGTCCGTGGTCCTATGGTCGACGTGCAACTGACGACTCGATGCTACGTCGCGACGAAACTGCTTTTCAGGGACCTCCAATAGCGCACCCGAATGACGAATCTGTGCCGCATGTTCAGTCCGATTTCGGCCGTCGGTCACGCTCGCCAACCCCTCCACGTCAGATGCCTTCCCCTACTGGACGTACTTTTGCTGACCTCCGAGGGCGAAGGTCTCCCAGCCCACGCCGGGGAAACTGAAGGCGGCGACCTCTGGGGGTAAGGTTGCAGGCCCATCGCAAGACAATAAAAAGCCCCCGACACTCTCGGCGCAGAACGACGTGAAGCCGATAAACCCCGACACCGAAGAAATTGTGAGCGCCGACATTGATGTTTTGGTGGATGGACAGCCGGTGACAGCGTTAGCCGACACTGGTGCCGACTTCTCTATAATGAGTAAGGAACTCGTCCTCCGTCTGAGGAAAGTAAAGACGCCATGGACGGGACCCCACATAAGGACGGCAGGCGGGCAATTACTGATGCCTATTGGAAGATGTACTGCTAGAATTAGCATCCGGGATTCTTCTTTCGTGGCCACTTTCATCGTTTTTCCTGTGTGCTGTAAGGCTTTGATTATTGGTATGGATTTCCTTAAAGAATACGGCACCGTAATTAACATACCGGACCACATGGTGACGTTTTATAAGAGCGGTTTAGTCCATTGCTTATCGCCGCAACGCAACTCCTTTCGTCAAGCAGAAGACGACGTCGTCATCCCACCTCGATCATGCACCCTTGTTACGGTAGCATGTGACACACCGTTTCATTGCGAGGGAGTTGCCGACCAAATAACCACGTTGTTGCTTACTCACGGTATCTCGGTCGCACGAGGAATCGTAAATGTCACCGACGGGCGCACTAACTTGTTACTAACCAATTTTAGCACAGAGCGACGGTACCTTCCAAAGGGCACGGCTGTGGCTTGTTTTGATGGTGTTGCGGATGTTCGAGGCTGCTGTTCGCTACTCGAAGAAGCACCTACGCAAGGCCCAGCTTCTGCACTCGACGTCAGCACTGCTTTGTCGCAGCACGAACGAGAGCGGCTTCTCACGCTATTGTCGAAGTTCAATGACTGCTTTGCGTCGACGTCCAGCGTCGGACGGACGCCTCTAACGAAGCATCGGATAATTACAGAGGATACGGCAAGACCAATTCACCAAAATCCTTATCGTGTGGCTCCCAGAGAACGTGAAGTCATACATCAACAAGTGACAGAAATGCTGGAAGACGACGTGATTCAACCATCAACGAGTCATTGGGCATCTCCTGTAGTCCTAGTTAAGAAAGAAGACGGCAGCCTGCGTTTCTGCGTGGACTACCGAAAACTAAATCAAGTGACAAAGAAAGACGTGTACCCGCTTCCCCGTATAGATGATTCACTCGACAGGCTTCGTCACGCGCGTTACTTCTCTTCAATGGACTTAAAAAGCGGATATTGGCAAATCGAGGTAGATCCCAGAGACCGTGAAAAAACTGCTTTTGTGACGCCAGACGGCCTTAACCAATTTAATGTCTTGCCTTTCGGCTTGTGCTCTGCCCCTGCTACATTCCAACGCCTCATGGACACTGTGCTTTCGGGTCTGAAGTGGAAAACCTGCTTAGTGTACCTGGACGACGTCATCGTGTTCTCCGCAACCTTTGAAGAACACCTCCGACGGCTTGAAGCGGTTCTGCAGTCCATCCGGTCCACCGGCTTCACCCTGAAGCCGGAGAAGTGTCACTTTGGCTTCGGGGAACTACAGTTTCTCGGTCACGTCGTCAGCCACGCAGGTGTTCGCCCAGATCCTGAGAAAATTGCGGCCGTAGCACAGTTTCCCGTACCGTCCGATAAAAAGGCTCTCAGGCGCTTTCTGGGCCTCTGTGCCTATTACCGCCGGTTTATTGCGGACTTTGCTCGCATTGCGTCGCCGTTAACTCGCCTGACGAGACGACGTTGCTTTTGTATGGGGCGACGAAGAGCAAGGTGCATTCACTGACTTGCGGGAACGTCTCCAGACACCTCCAGTGCTTGCTCACTTTGATGAGACCGCTCCTACATTGCTCCACACTGATGCCAGCAATGTTGGCTTGGGAGCTTTCTTGTGCAGTGGCAGGAGGGCACAGAAAGAGTACTTGCCTATGCAAGCAGAACACGCTCACGCACAGAGGCCAATTACTCCACAACTGAGAAGGAATGCCTCGCCGTAGTATGCGCTGTTATGAAATTTCGTCCATATTTGTATGGCCGCCACTTCACAATTATCAGCGACCACCATTCACTGTGTTGGTTGACAAACCTTAAAGACCCTTCGGGACGAATGGCGCGTTGAAGCCTACGGCTGCAAGAGTTTGACATGACTGTCAAGTACAAGTCGGGGATACGACACACGGATGCTGACTGCCTGTCTCGATCGCCGATAGAGTCGTCTGCTCCACCCGAAGAACACTCGGCATTTCTTTGTGTCCTGGACACATCCACCATCGCCCAACAACAGCGGGACGACCCTGAGTTGCTTGAGCTCATCAATTACTTAGAGGGCAGATCTGCGAAGCCGCCTAGAGTTTCGCAAGATGCCTGTTGTCGTTTTGTTTGCGGGCCAAAGTCCTCTACAAAAGAAACTTTTCTTCGACCGGGTCCCCCTATCTGCTCGTCTCCTGCAGCTCTTCGTACGGAAGTACTTCAAGCCTGTCACAACGAGGTGACTTCTGGTCACTTAGGCTACACGAGAACGTTGGCCAGAGTGAAACAGAGGTACTACTGGCCGAGACTTAACACCACCGTGAAACATCACGTCCGCACTTGCCTCGACTGCCAGAGGCGCAAGTCGCCTCCGTCGAAACCAGCCGGCCTCCTGCAACCCGTCCAGGTTCCTTGAAGACCATTTGACCAAATAGGAATGGATATATTGGGTCCGCTTCCTACTTCTACTGCCGGGAATCGCTTTGTTATTGTAGCAACCGACTATCTCACACGTTACGCTGAAAGAAAGGCAATCCAGAGAAGCACAGCGGAAGAGGTGGCGCGCTTTTTCATTCAGCACATTGTGTTGCGACACGGCGCACCAACCGTCGTAATAACAGATCGAGGAACCCCATTTACGGCTGCGCTTTTAGATCACGTCTTGCTGCTAAGTGGAACGGCGCATCAGAAATCAACCGCCTACCATCCACAAACCAACGGATTAACAGAACGCCTGAACAAAACAATTGAAGACATGCTCTCCATGTACGTGGATGTTGAACATAAAAATTGGGACGACATCCTAACGTATATTACCTTTGCATATAACACGGCGAAGCAAGAGACAACGTGCAAGACTCCGTTCATCCTTCTTCATGGGCGGGATGTACAAACGATGTTCGATGCTATGCTTCCACATGACTTTGACGACACTGATACGGACGCCGTTGTGTTTACGCAACGCGCAGAAGAGGCTCGGCAACTGGCGCGCTTGCGGATCTGCCAGCAGCAAAACTACGACGCAGGGCGCTATGACCTTCACCGTCGAATAGTAATCTATGACGTCGGCGACAGAGTGTGGGATTGAACACCCATACGAAAACGAGGCTTCTCCGAGAAGCTGTTAAGGCGAAACTTCGGACAATATCGAGTATTGCGCCGACTCAGTGACGTCACGTACGAAGTCGTCCCCGATAGTCCCAATTGTACGCGGCGCCGCACGCACCATCCTGAACTTGTGCACATTGTCCGCATGAAGCCGTATGTGAGCGAATAACTATGCGAGAGACCCTTAATTCCGCAAGTGACACTTCTGGTCTAGCATCGGGACGATGCTCTCTTAGGGGGGGGGGGGGAACAAATGACGCGTGCGTCTATTCTTCTATGCGGACGACAACGAAGATAGGGACATTAACGGATTTCGTCTAGTGGGTCAGTGGGATTCGGCGAGTACGAAGAAGACGTGTCTCTGGCCTGTTTTGTATTTCAACAAGTTGTCCTACGGGGCTCTTGAACGTCTCCCTGCCTACAGTCCGCGTTGTACTGCGACAATATATATGTATATATATATATATATATATATATATATATATATATATATATATATATATATATATATAATGTATATATATATAACCATTCCACTTATTTCAAGGGAACCATACTTAGTTCAAGGGAATTTTGCACGCCTGAATAATTTCTCTCGTCGTATTCGAGTGCTGATTGCCATGTTATCGGTTGTTAACGAAACTTTCTCTCAAGTCTGTAATTTTATTAAGGCAGTTTGTCGTGTCGTATCATGGCCAGGCATGTTTATATCTCCTTCCGTTTCACTACCGCGGGTGCGCTTTAAAACCACGGCGCTGCAATTATGCTTCAGCAACTTTGCTTTCCTTTCTTCTTCTCCTCCCTTAACCTCGTTCTCTTAACTACTGCACGCAGAGACAAAGCAACAGCGCTTGCATTCGATCCCATAGATGAGATGAATATATATATATATATAGTTATCAGTCATAGCACTCGCAGTACAGCCCTCTGGGCCGTTCTTATTTCGAAAGTAGTCTTATTAGGGTTATTATAATTACACGAAGGTGTTTCGTCCTTGTGAGCAGCAGTCCTTGAGATAGTTACTCGGGCTAGCTTCCCACGCTAAAGGCACATTCACACCGAAAGCGGAGCGTCCAAACGGCCAAGCGGATTTTCAACGCGGCAAAGCGGTGAGCGCGCGCGCCTATTCAGACCGGACGGCTTGCCTGGCGGCCCGCGTCGCAGGAAAGGCGGAGCATCGAGCATGTTCGTAGCACACGTGTCGCCATCTCTTGGCACCGGTCGTCCGTCCTCAACGCGCGCGCGCGCGAGCATCGTCACCGCGCCACCGTCTTCTGGCCAGCCGCTCTCGCTTGCTAACCACTTGTGAAGAATGATCAGCTCGGACGAAGAAGACGAAATAGTTGCTATTCTACTCGCCGCTTCTTTAGCAACTTTTCAAGACGAGAAGCAGAAAGCTCGAAGGAAAACAGCCCGCCAACGCCACTGGTGGGTTCGCCCCGCCTTGCAAGAACGAGAGAGAATGGGTCATGCCAGTGCTTTGATTCTTGTGTTCAGTGTCCTTGTATACGTCGTGTCTCTTGGCATGTAGCATTGGGCAACATTTGATTGTGTCGAGCTGTCGAGATTGTGTCGATCCAGCTGTCTCGGTGGATGCCATTTTGAGTCGGCTTGTCTCCTCGAACCCTGGTTGGCTGCGGGAAAGCGGGAAGCTCCGGCGGGGCGGAAAAAATCGGTCCGTGAGCGATCGGGCTGCCCGCCGCGTTTTCCGCCTCTTTTGCCCGCTCGGCGAGGAGGTTTTCGCCGCTTTCCGCTTTCCGCCTGCCCGCTTTGCCCGCCTCGCCTTCGGTGTGAATGCGCCTTAAGAGTGCCGCGCTCGCCTAGCACGTGATGAAGCTTTTGCTAGTCTCTAAAGCCGCTCGAAATCGCGCTTATCCACGGGCGGCCATTTTTCCAAGAAAGTATGCTTCCAGCCATCGCGGACATCAGTCCCTTTCCACGTAAGTATGAGGCTCTGGACAGGAGCTATGGCGCTTCAATGCAAACTGGGGCCTGACGGACCAACCGACTGAGCTATCTCTCCGGGCAACATCAAATGGTCACGAGTTCAAATCACGTATTCTCTTCCTTTTTTTGTTTTCCTTCTTTTTTTCTTTTTCGTTGCCCCATTTTTAGTATCTTTTCTTTTAGTTTATCACTGTACGGGGACCCTCCTAAAAAAAGAAAGATAACAATCTCCTCTTTATGTATGACAACACATGTGCATGTCATAAATATCAGGTTCTCTAGTTGAGTGCCATCTGTGGGGTATGCCCGAGCTCAGATTGGTGCACCTTGACTGATCAAATAAGGCAACACTGTAGCTTAAATGATGCGTACAACTTCTGCGGGGGCGGTAGAGTATCCGCCTCGCGTGCAAGACGAACATGGTTCGAATGGCGGTGCCACGCGATTCTCCACCGGAAAAAAAAACAGAAAACCCTGTGTTCAGAAAATTGCGCAAACAGGCCTGGAGTGCGGCCTGATCCCGGTGAGCAGAACCGGTAACGCACTGTCTCACCATAGTGGGATTGCCCACCCTGGTGCAGTACTTGGCCACAACCTCCTATATGAATACAACAATCAAACTCCAGCCCTCAGTCCCCAGCAGAAGCGAAGCAACTGACCACGGCGGCGGTCAGATCTGTGACGCAGCAGAGGGTGCTAAGAATCCCTGGCTCTGGACAAGCCGCCATTGGAATCTGAACCTGGCAACGTTTAACGTTAGAACGTTATCTAGTGAGCCGAGTCTAGCAGTGTTATTGGAGGAATTAGAGGGTAGTAAATGGGATATAATAGGGCTCAGTAAGGTTAGGAGGACAAAAGAAGCATACACAGGGCTAAAAAGCGGGCACGTACTGTGCTACCGGTGCTTAGCGGAGAGACGGGAACTAGGAGTCGGATTCCTGATTAATAGGGATATAGCTGGTAACATACAGGAATTCTATAGCATTAACGAGAGGGTGGCAGGTCTTGTTGTGAAACTTGTAAGAATTGGTAAGAATTGGTAAGAAGGTAAGAATTTAAGGTAGTACAGGTCTACGCCCCTACATCCAGTCATGATGACCAGGAAGTCGAAAGCTTTTATGAAGACGTGGAATCGGCGATGGGTAAAGTCAAAACAAAACACACTATACTGATGGGCGACTTCAGTGCCAGGGTAGGCAAGAAGCAGGCTGGAGACAAGTCAGTGGGGGAATATCCATAGGCTCTATGAATAGCAGGGGAGAGTTATTAGTAGAGTTTGCAGGACAGAATAATATGCGGATAATGCATACCTTGTACCACAAGTGGGTTAGCCGAAAGTGGACGTGGAGCAGCCCAAATGGTGAGACTAGAAATGAAATATACTTAATACTGTGCGCTAACCCTGGCATCATACAATATGTGGACGTGCTCGGCAAAGTGCACTGCAGTGACCATAGGATGGCAGTAACTCGAATTAGCCTGAAATTGAAGAGGGAAGGGAAGAAACTGGCACGTAAGAAGCCAATCAATGAGTTAGCGGTAAGAAGCAAACTAGAGGAATTCCGGATCAAGCTACAGAACAAGTATTCGGCTTTAACTCAAAAAGAGCACCTTAGTGTTGAAGCAATGAACGACAATTTTATGGGCATCATTAAGGAGTGCGCAATAGAAGTCGGTGGTAACTCCGTTAGACAGGAGACCAGTAAGCTATCGAGGGAGATGAAAGATCTGATCAAGAAACGCCAATGTATGTAAGACAGCTGACATAAGGAACTATAATATGGATAGAATTGAACATGCTCTCAGGAACGGAGGAAGCCTAAAAGCAGTGAAGAAGATACTAGGAATAGGCAAGAATCAAATGTATGTGTTAAGAGACAAAGCCGGCAATATCATTACTAATATGGATGAGATAGTTCAAGTGGCTGCGGAGTTCTATAGAGATTTATACAGTACCAGTAGCACCCACGACGATAATGTGAGAGAAAATAGTCTAGAGGAATTTGAAATCCCACAAGTAAGGCAGGAAGAAGTAAATAACGCCTTGGGAGCTATGCAAAGGGTGAAGGCAGCAGCGGAGGATCAGGTAACAGCAGATTTGTAGAAGGATGGTGGGCACATTGTCCTAGAAAGACTGGCCACCCTATATACACAGACCTCGAACGTACCGGAATCTTGGAAGAACGCTAACATAATCCTAATCCATAAGAAAGGGGACCCCAAAGACTTGAAAAATTATAGACCGATCAGCTTACTGTCCGTTGCCTACAAAGTATTTGCTAAGGGAATCGCAAATAGAATCAGGAACACCTTAGACTTCTGTCAACCTAAGGACCAGGCAGGATTCCGTAAAGGTTACTCAACAATAGACCATATTCACCCTATCACTCAGGTGATAGAGAAATGTGCGGAATATAAACAAACCTTATATATAGCTTTTATTGATTACGGAAAAGCATTTGATTCAGTCGAAACCGCAGCAGTCATGGAGGCATTACGGAATCAGGGTGTAGATGAGCCATATGTAAAAATACTGAAAGATATCTATAGCGGCTCCACAGCCACCGTAGTCCTCCATAAAGAAAGCAACAAAATCCCAATAAAGAAAGGCGTCAGGCAGGGAGATACGATCTCTCCAATGCTATTCACAGCGTGTTTACAGGAGGTATTCAGACAATTGGAGTGGGACGAATTGGGGATAAAAGTTGATGGAGAATACCTTAGCAACTTGCGATTCGCTAATGATATTGCCTTGTTTAGTAACTATGGAGACCAATTGCAATGCATGCTGACTGACCTGGCGAGGCAAAGCAGAAGGGTGGCCTGAAAATAAATCTACAGAAAACTAAAGTATTGTTTCACAGTCTCGGAAGAGAACAGCAGTTTACGATAGGTAGCGAGGCACTGGAAGTGGTAAGGGAATACATCTTCTTAGGGCAGGTAGTGACCACGGATCCGGATCATGAGGCTGAAATAACCAGAAGAATGGGCTAGGGTGCGTATGGCAGGCATTCTCAAATCATGAACAGCAGGTTGTCACTATCCCGCAAGAGAAAAGTGTATAACAGCTGTGTCTTACCAGTAATCACCTATTGGGCAGAAACTCGGAGGCTTACGAAAAGGGTTTTGCTGAAATTGAGGGCGACGCAACAAGCTATGGAAAGAAGAATGATGGGTGTAACGTTAAGCGATAAGAAAAGAGCACATTGGGGGAGGGAACAAACGCGGGTAATTGACATCTTAGTTGAAATCAAGAAAAAGAAATGGCCAAGGGCCAGACATGTAATGAGGAGGGAAGATAAGCCATGGTCATTAAGGGTTACGGACTGGATTCCAAGGGAAGGGAAGCGTAGCAGGGGGCGGCAGAAAGTTAGGTGGGCGGATGACATGAAGACGTTTGCAGGGACAACATGGCCACAATTAGTACATGACCGGGGTAGTGGGAGAAGTACGGGAGAGGTCTTTGCCCTGCAGTGGGCGTAACCAGGCTGCTGCTGCTGCTGCTGATATATATATATATATATATATATATATATATATATATATATATATATATTTCTCATTTACGGTATTGAATATGAGCGCTGTTCCTTCGTTTCTGCGTCTAGTAGTTAAGAGAGCGAGTATAAGGGAGGGAAAAAAGAATAAAGGAAAGGGAAAATTAATGAAGCATAATTGCAGCGCCGTGGTTCTAAGTCGTACCCGCGGTAGAGAAACGGAAGGAGATATAAACGTGCGTGGCCACTTTACGCACGTGAAAAACTGCCCTAATAAATTTAGAGACTTGAGAAAACGTTACGTTATCAACACATAACATGGCAATCAGCACTCGAATACGACGAAATTACTGAGACGTGGAAAATTCCCTTGAACTAATCGGTATGGTTATAAGTATATATATATATATATATATATATATATATATATATATATATATATATATATATATAAAATTATCAGTATTAGCTCTCGCAGTACAGCCCTTTGGGCCATTCTGTCTCCGAAATTAGTCATTTTATAATTCTGGAGTTTTACGTGCCAAAACCACGTTTCGATTATGAGGCACGCCGTAGTGGAGGACTCCGGAAATTTCGACCGTTCTTTAACGTGCGCCTGAATCAAGGCACACGGGTGTTTTCGCATTTCGCCCTCATCGAAATGCGGCCGCCGTGGCCGGGATTCGATCCCGCGACCTAGTGCTCCAGAGCCCAACAACATAGCCACTGAGCAACACCATTAGGGTTATTGTAATTAGACATAGACATTTCGCTCTCGCGAGTCGCAGTCCTTGGGATAGTTACTCGGGCTAACTTCCCACGCTAAGTGTGCCGCGCTCGCACCTGCTTAAGCTTTTCCTAGTCTCTTTAGCCGTTTTAGCCACATTGTAGGTGGGGCTCCGGACAAATTAGGACAACTAGAGCTATTTATCGCGCACACCATGCACTGCATACGGGGGTTCTTGCATTTCGTCCCCAAATAAATGCGGCCGCGGAAGCCACGAATTGAATTCGGTGACCTCGAGCTTAGCAGCGCCAAGTGAAAGCTGCTAAGTAAGCACGGTGGCATTCCATTTCTACAGAAAGGATGCCATTAGCAAAGACACGATGAATAATAGATTTGCTTAACAAAAAATTATTCTGGGCTTTTACGTGTCAAACCCAAATTAATATGAGGCACACTGTAGAAGGGGCTCCGGAAAAAATAGGACAACTGGAGGTATTTACTGCACACCCGATGTAATGAAAACGGGGGATTTTCCATTTCGCCCCGAAATAAATGCAGCCGCGGCGGCCACGAATTTCATTCGGTGACCTGTAATTCGGACACCCGATGTACTGAATACCGGGGATATTGCATTGCACCCCCAAAAAATGCGGCCGCGGCAGCCATGTTTTGAATTCGGCGACCTCGAGCTTAGCAGCACCAAGTTAAAGCTGCTAAGTAACCACGGTGGCACTCAATTTCTACAGAAATGTTGCCATTAGCAAAGGCAAGATCAAAAATTGGTTTGCTAAACAAAAATCACTCTGGGCTTTTACGTGTCAAAACCTCAATAATATGAGGCACACTGTAGCTGGGTCTCCGGGCAATTTAGGACAACTGGAGCTATTTACCGCGCACCCGATGCTCTGTATACGGGTGATATTGCATTTCGCCCCCAAATAAATGCGGCTGCGGCACCCACGAATTGAATTCGGCGACCTCCTGATTAGCAGCACCACATTAAAGCTGCTAAGCAACCACGGTGGCATTCCATTTCTACAGAAAGATAGTTAAGTGGGGTTTAATGGCGCAAAAGCAGCTAAGGCTATGCTGCGCCAAACACGAGGTGTTTTAAAATCCAGTTTATGAAGGAAAAAGCTGTATTAGTAGTCTATATTTTACGTAAAAATCCAGTTTAGTCTAGAAATTTATGGACGTCAGATAATGGGACTAGCGGATCATCACCTCAAATTAGAGCAGGGTGTAAAAGTATGTGTAGTTGATATAATTTGTGCAAAAGTGTTCGTCTGTGTCTTTCAGTCTGCGTACATGTGAGTAATATATGCATAACTGTTAGTGGCTGTTGACATTTCTCGCATGTTGGTGTGTCTTCTTTCGTAAGTAAGTAATTGTGTGTGAGGTGTGCGTGCCCAATGCGTAGTCGGCATAAAACTACTTCGATGAACCGCTCCTGATGATAGCATGACTTCCACTCGCCAACTATGGGTTTCGTGAGATGTAGCTTGTTGTCGGCACAACAGTCCCATTCGCGCTGCCATTTTACCGTGAAGGCTTTTCTAATTGCACGGATGCTATTATTATATGGGAGTGCCGTATTTGTAATTGCTTTGTGCGCTGCCATGGCTTGGCAGCTGCTTCATTACCCGGTATCCCAACATGGCTTGGGACCCAGCAGAAACGAATATACCTCCCGTATTCGTTAAAAGCCACCATGTTTAAAATGTCTCCCATCAGGGGTTCACACTCAGATTTAAGATGTAGCTCCTTTAGTGTGCTTAAAGAATGTGTGTATATGACTGCATTTTTGTGTTTATCAGCGATAATCCTTTTGACAACAACCCATATAGCGAAAACTTCGGCCGTGAAAACAGAGGCGTGTTGTGGCAATCGAATACTTTTTTCCCAATTTTCCGTTAAGACCCCCACACCAACGTGCTCTTTCGTTTTAGAGCCATCAGTGTAATATTGCATGGTATTTTGATATTTGTCCTGAAGTGTACGGAATTCTTGTGTGATGTGTTCGCGTGGGGTGTCTTTCTTCTTTAAATGTGTCAATGTCTAGTCACATAACGGTTCAAAATCGTACCACGGGGGCAAACGCTGTGGCTTTCTGGCAATCTGGAGGACTTCGCAAGGAATGCACAGAATCCCGAACATATTCCTCATATCGCAGGACAAGCGGTTTAATCATGTTCGGTTTATTTGTATAGTGTAGGCATGAGTAGCCGTGTGTGAGGATGTTGTAGCATATGTGTTGTGGTGATGACTGAATTCTTAGTACGTAGGAAAAAGTGAGTAATGCTCTGCGCTGCTGTAATGAGGGTTCATTACACTCAACATATAAATTTTGAATAGCTGATGTTCTGTAGGCATCACTTGCCAGTCGCAGTCCAAGGTTATGTACTGGATCAAGGCGTTGGATGTAGGACTGTCTGCCTGAGCCGTAAACCACGGAGCCGTAGTCTAAAAAGCTACGCACAAGAGACCGGTAAATACGTAAAAGACATGTTCGGTCGGAACCCCAGTGCTTATGAGATAAAACTTTCAGGATATTCAATGCTTTCTTTGCCTTAATCTTTAGTGTTTCAACGTGGGCTAGGAAGTTTAGTTTTTTGTCAAAGATTACTCCCAAGAATTTATATTCTTGTTTTACCGGCAGCGCGACATCATTCAATTTTACCTCCGGGTCTAAGTACAACCCTCGTTTTTGCGAAAAAAGCACTGTAACGGTTTTCTGAGTAGAGAAGCGGAAGCCATTTTTCTCAGCCCACTCCATTAGTTTATTTATTGTTATCTAGAGCTGCCTTTCACACGTTCGTAAGTTTGAGGCGCGGCACGCTATTTGCAGATTATCGACGTATATGGAGTGCATAACAGAGGTGGGAATGACGTTGTTGACAGAGTTCATTTTTACTATAAAGAGTGTTGTGCTAAGTACGCAACCTTGTGGCACACCGTTTTCTTGGATAAATATGCGCGAGAGCACAGTGCCTAGACGGATTTGAAATGTTCTGTTGGACATAAAATCAGCCAGACAGGTTAGCATTTTGCCACGGATTCCTAGTGAGGCGAGGTCACGTAAGATTCCAAATCTCCACGTGGTGTCGTACGCTTTTTCTAGGTCGAAAAACACTGCCAGGCAGTGCTGTTTGGGTAAAAATGCTTGACGTATTTCGTGTTCAAGTCGGACGAGGTGGTCTGTCATTGAACACCCTTTTTTATAGCCGCACTGGTGAAAATCAATGGAGTTCCGTGTATCAAGCGTGAAAGTTAATCTCGCATTTACGAGACTTTCGTATGATTTCGCCAAACAGCTTGTGAGGGCAATGGGTCGAAAGCTGCTTGGGGATGTGGGGGATTTACCTGTTTTTAAAAAAGGCACAACTATTGCGTTTTTCCATCTCTTTGGCATGCTTCCAGATTCAAATAATTTGTTAAAAAAATCAAAGAGAGCCTCTACGGATGCTTGGGACAGGTGTGCAAGCATGGAATAATGGATCCGGTCAGGACCTACTGCAGTTGTTTTGCCAGCACAGAGGACCCTGTTAAGTTCTTGTACCGTGAATGAAGCGTTGTATTCATCCCTTGACATACAAGCAGTTGGTAGCTTCTCCTTTTCTGCTGATAGTTTGTATTTTAAAAACGTGTTTGAATAATTAGCCGAATTAGAGATGTTATAAAAGTGTTCCCCAAGTATATTCGCTTGTTCTTGTAGTGTTGTTTGAGTGCCTGAAGGTGTAAGTATCGGTATCGTGTATGATGAGTAGTCCCCCTTAAACTTCCTGACCTGTTTCCGCATCCTTTTGGTGGTGACGGTGCTATTAATTGTCGATACATATTTTTGCCAGGAAGACTATTCTGCCTGTCTTCGAATATATCGAGCTTTCGCTTTGGCTTGTTTAAAATTTAGAAGGTTGTTACATGTTGGGTACCTGCGTAAGATTCCCCAGGCCTTATTTTGCTGCTTTTTAGCTATGGTGCATTCATGTGACCACCAAGGATTAAGCTTTTTCGGAACAACGCCAAAAGATTGCGGAATGGCCTTTTCGGCTGCAGAAATAATACAGTTATTAATTTTTTCAATAATTTCGTCAATGCTTAAATCTGTTAAAGTAAGCTCCTCCAGACTGGCACTTTCTGTGAAAACAGACCAGTCTGCCATTTGTAGTTTCCAATGGCGCGGTTTGTGAGATATTATGGGTAGCGTTGAGGTGAGGTTGATTATACCCGGTAGATGATCACTGCCATATGACGTCTCCAGTACATCCCATTTAAAATCGGTAAAAATGTCAGGAGGGCAGAATGCTAAATCAATGCAGCTAAAAGTACGTGAACTCGGTGAAAAATGAGTTGGTGCACCCGAATTTAAAAGACAGATGTTATTAGTCAAAATAAAATCTTTGATAAGTTGTCCTCTTTGGTCATTCTTATCACTACCCCAAAGAGTGCAGTGAGCATTAAAATCTCCGACTAAAACAAAAGGCTCCGGGAGCTGGTCAATTAAATCTTCTAAATCTCGAGTTTTGAAATGGCTATGGGGAGGAATGTCAATGTTAAGTGACAAAGCGGTGACAGCTACTGCCTCGTACGGAGTGTTTAATAAAACGTTCCGTGTGGGAATGCCGCTTTGGACGAAAATAGCGACACCTCCTGATAAACGAATGGAGTGCTCGCGGTCTTTTCTTACGACAGTAAAACCTTTAAGAAAATGTGTATGTTTGGGTCCTAGGTTTGTTTCTTGGAGGCAGAATGCCACTGGTGATAACTTACTTATAATATCTTTGATGTCACCTAGATTGTGGATTAGGCCTTGCAATTCCAATGAATGATAAAAGCCATCTTATTGGATTTGGAAAAAAAAATTACTTATGTGCATGAGCTTACAAGTTGTAGGTGACGTGTTTGGAAAAAGCGTATTACCCTTATAAAGGGCGGTAACCGTTCAGGGTACTTTTCCCTTTCTCACCGGAGTTACAATATGTTTCTCCTTCTGTAAGCGCTCCATGGAGCGCCGGTCTTTTGGCGTCAATGACGCCGGGGTTTTTGGATCGACCTCCATCGCCTTTTCCGAGGCACTGGACGATCGAGAGCCAGGCGCCGAGACGCGCGTCTCGGGCCGTGGGGTACGGCTCAACTTCGGGCCCTGCGGCAGTGTGGTCTGCCGGCCCGTCTTCGTTTCTGATGGAGCAGCACTGGCTGCATCCACCAAGGGGGCGGTTGGGGTCTCTACAGGGGTACCGGACATGGACCCTGTAGATTCCTGAGACCGGTGTGGCACTGCCTCCTGCCGCGTCACATTGGCATAGCGCACTTGAGGTAAGTGCGCGAGCCTTTTCCTGGCTTCATGCAATGAAATTTTTCCTTTACAGTTATTGCAATTATTTCTTTTTCTCTTTTCCAGCAAGGGCAACTCCTTGAGTAAGCTGGATGATCGCCCTTGCAATTTACACATTGTGCGGGAACATTGCAGTTATCAGAAGGATAGTCATAGGCACTACATTTCGCACATGTTTCTTTGCCTCTGCATGATTGTGATCCATGCCCAAACCTCTGGCACTTGAAACACCGCCTCGGGTTCGGTATGTACAGCCTCACGTTGATTTTTAAATATCCTGCGTCGAGTGAACTAGGGACTGTGCTGCTACCAAATGTGAATATCACATGTTTCGACGGAATTTGTTGGTCATTGCGTCGTAGTGTGATTCTCTGTACCTTAATTAAGTTTTGCTCCTGAAATCCTTCGAGGAGCTCTTCATCACTGAGGTTCAGGGAGTCTTCTTCTGATATAACTCCTCTGCTTGTGTTCAGTGAGCGGTGTGGAGAGATTGTCACTTTGATGTCGCCGATAGTGGTGAGTTCGGCGAGTTTTTCAAGTTGATCTTTTTTGGTCAGTTCAAGGAGGAGGTCTCCGCTAGCCATCTTCGAGGTTTTGTAACCAGCTCCAATTGTTTTTGCTAGGCATTTCGAAACTATGAATGGTGACAGTTTTCTTACAGTTGTGTTGCCTTCACTGTGAAGAACGTGGTATTTTGGAAATGAGTTTTCGGTTGGTTTTAAAAAGAACTGGAAAGTTGCTTCGTTGCGACCTCTTTTCAGAGGCCGATCTAAAAGTCGCGGGAACGCTTCTGCCATTGGATAGTTTGAAAAATCGCCAGCGGTGGTAGCCACCCACCACCGAGCCAAACAAGGGGACGCTGCAGATTCCAAGAAACCTGCAGACGCCAGCTATACACCGCCACTATAATCTAATGTATATACGCAAGGTTGAATATATGACACACGGTTAACCCTTGCCGCCCAGAAATACGGAAGTAAGAATAAGTGAGTAAAAGACAGGAAAGATTGAAAGTGAGAGAGTCAGAAAAAGATTGAAGAGGGGGACAGGAAAAGGCGACTGCCGATTTCCCCCAGGTGGGTCAGTCGGAGGTGCCGTCTATGTGAAGCAGAGGCCAAAGAGGTGTGTTGCCTCCGCCGGGGGGCCTTAAAGGTCCAAACACCCGGCATCCGCTCAGCGTCCACAATCCCCCTTTCCCCAGACACGGCTAAGCCGTGCCAGGCTACACGCGGGAGGATCCAACCCTCGTGTGCTCGGGTACGTGGTGTCGCAACACACCAAACGTCTGCTTATGCAGACGCCCCTGCGGGGTTCTACAGAAAGGTTGCCATTATCAAAGGCAAATCAAAAATAGCTTGGCTAAACAAAAAATTATTCTGGGTTTTTACGTGTCAAATCCTCATTAATCTGAGGCCCACTGTACCTGGGGCTCCGGATAAATTAGGACAACTGGAGCTATTGATCGCCCAAACGGTGCACTGTATACAGGGGTTTTTGCATTTCGCCCCCCCCCCCGCCAAAAAAAAAATGCGGCCGCGGCAGCCATGATTTGAATTAGGCGATCTCGAGCTTAGCAGCACCAAGCTAAAGCTGCTAAGCAACCACGGTGGCATTCAATTTCAACAGAAATGGTGCCATTAACACAGACATCATGAAAACAACATTTGCTAAACAAAAATCACTCTGGGCTTTTACGTATCAAAACCTCAATAATATGAGGCACGCTGTAGCCGGTTCTCCGGACAAATTAGGACAACTGGAGCTCTTTATCGCGCACCCGATTCACTGTACACGGGGTTTTTTTTGCATTTCACCACAAAATAAATGTGGCTGCGGCAGGCATGATTTGAATTCGACAACAACGTGATTAACAGCGCAGAGTTAAAGCTCTGCGCTGTTAAGTGTTTGACCACGGTGGCACTCAATTTCTACAGAAATGTTGCCATTAACAAAGACAAGATGAAAAATAGATTTGCTGAACAAAAAATTATTCTGGGCTTTTAGGTGTCAAAACCTCAATAGTATGAGGCACACTGTAGCTGGGGCTACGGACTAATTTAGACAACTGGAGCTATTTACCGCGCACCCAATGCAATGTAAACGAGGGTTTTTGCATTTCGCCCCGAAAGAAATGCGGCCGCGGCAGCCACGAATTGAATTCGGCGACCACGTGCTTAGCAGCGCCACGTTAAAGCTGCTAAGCAACCACGGTGGCATTCAATTTCAACAGAAATGCTGCCTATAACAAAGACATGACCAAAAATAAATTTGCTAAACAAAAAATTACTCTGGGCTTTTACGTGTAAAAACCTCAATAATAATAGGCACACTGTAGCTGGGGCTCTGGAGAAATTAGGACAACTGGAGCTATTCCCCGCGCACCCGATGCATTGCATACGGGTGATTTTGAATTTCGCCCCCAAATAAATGCGGCCGCGGCACCCACGAATTGCATTCGGCGACCTCGTGCTTAGCAGCGCCACGTTAAAGCTGCTAAGCAACCACGGTGGCATTCAATTTCAAAAGAAATGTTGCTATTAATACAGACATGAAGAAAAAATAGAATTGCTAAACAAAAAATTATTCTGGGCTTTTACGTGTAAAAGCTCAATAATATTGCTACCTGAAGGTGAAGCCGAATACAATTTACAATTTATTCATAGGTAAGCTCACGGAGCCAGAATGGCGACGCTATATCAAGCCGCCATACACGTCGTCTTCGTCTTTTTTTTTCCTTATTATCGACATGGCAACATACAAAACAAGACATTTTAACAATACACAACAGTCGCGACAAAATCTCTGCCATTGGTTGGCGGTCACAGGGCTAAAAACGCTTGCAATTCGCTCCATGTTGGTTGTTCTTTTTGCAAATTCGTCCTCCTCAGAGCAGCCACACAGTGGCGGCTGTTCCGTAGCAGGCACCGTCTCGGTGTTTAATCTACACATCCGCGGTGAAAGGTGTGTGGTATGGTTTTAGTCTTGCCACGTGAACGATGTCACTTGCAGCTGATGATGACGCTGACAGATCGGCGGGGATGAATTCATACGTGACATCGGTCACTTGTCGTACCACACAATAAGGGCGAGTGTAGCGCGACAGCAGCTTTTCAGAAAGGCCCACACGGCGAACGGGCGACCAGAGAAGCACCAGAGAACCCGGAGAAAAGTGCACGTCACGATGGTGGCAATCATAGAGGCGTCTCTGATGCTCCTGTGAGGCCTCGAGACGGGAGCGGGCGAGCTGGCGTCGGCGTGTGCGATCGCGGCGCGGGCGTATTCAGTGGCGGAACGTGTGGCCGAGGGCAGCAAAGTGTCCAAGGGCAACACGGGTTCTCGGCCATATAGGAGATAGAATGGTGAATTGCCGGCGGTGTCGTGGCGCGATGAATTATACGCGAACCTCACATATGGTAAGTGAAGATCCCAGTCGTGGTAGTCGGTCGCAACGTACTTGGAAAGCATGTCGGTGATGGTCCGGCTGGGGCGCTCCGTGAGGCCGTTGGTCTATGGGTGGTAGGACGTGCTGAACTTGTGCTTTGTCGAGCAGGAGCGGAGGATGTCCTCGACGACTGCCGACCGAAAGCTGCCGCCACGGTCAGTGAGCGATTGGCGCGGAACTCCGTGCACTAAAATGATGTCATACAGCAGAAAGTCAGCAACGTCGGTAGCGCAACTTGTCGGGAGGGCTCTGGTGATTGCGTACCGCGTAGCATAATCGGTAGCGACGGCGACCCATTTATTTCCGGAGCCTGAGAGAGGGAATGGTCCAAGAAGGTCTAGACCAACACGGAAAAAGGGTTCGGGTGGGATGTCGATCGGCTGGAGACATCCAGCTGGAGGTGTGGAGGGCTTCTTCCGGCGCTGACAGGGCTCGCAAGCTGCAACGTAGCGCCGCACGGAGCGGGCGAGACCCGGCCGAGAGAATCGACGGCGTACACGGTCGTATCTGCGCGAGACGCCCAAATGTACAGCCAAGGGAGCATCGTGCAGTTGCTGGAGGACAGCCGACCGCAGGTGCGATGGAATGACGAGCAGAAGGTCAAGGCCATGTGGATCGAAATTGCGGCGGTATAATGCCCCCTCCTTAAGGAGAAACATTCGGAGAGAGGCGTCGCCAGGAGTTGACTCCAGACGGTCGATGAGGGCGCGTAATGAAGGATCGCGCCGTTGCTCGTTGCCGATTTGAAGCAACTGGGACACAGAGAAAACGCAAGCGATGGCGTCCACATCAGCCGGTTTGTCGACAGGGCAGCGGGACAAACAATCGGCATCCTGGTGCAAGCGTCCCGTCTTATATACCACGGAGAAGGTATACTCTCGCAGGCGTAACGCTTAGCGAGCGAGTCGTCCCGTGGGGTCCTTGAGCGAGGATAGCCAGCAGAGAGCGTGGTGATCAGTGATGACACAGAAGCGGCGTCCGTACAAGTATGGACGAAATTTCGCAACAGCCCACACAAGAGCGAGGCACTCGCGCTCTGTGATCGAATAATTGCGCTCGGCGGGTGATAGAAGTCGGCTGGCATAGGCTATTACGCGATCATGTCCACGCTGGCGCTGTGCTAACACTACTCCTACACCGTTACCACTGGCCTCAGTTCGAACTTCCGTTGAGGCAGCCGAGTCAAAGTGGGCAAAAATGGGAGGCGTGGTAAGGAGAGTAGTCAGCTGCGAGAAAGATGCGGCGTGGTCAGGACCCCAAGAAAAAGGGGCGTCTTTCTTCAAGAGGTCGGTAAGGGGACGTGCGATGGTCGCAAAATCCTTCACATAGCGTCGGAAGTAAGAGCACCGCCCTACGAAACTACGAACGTCCTTGGTAGACTTCGGAACAGGAAAGTTCGTAACGGCGCTAATTTTGTCCGGATCAGGTCGCACGCCGCTGGCGTCCACGAGGTGTCCAAGGACGGTGCTTTGGCGGCGAGCGAAGTGACATTTTGACGAGTTCAACTGGAGACCGGCGCGACGAAACACGTCAAGAATCGGTGAAAGACGGTCTAGATGCGTGTCAAATGTGGGCGAATAAACGATGACCTTGTTCAGATAGCACAAACAGGTGGACCACTTGAACCCCTGAAGCAAAGAGTCCATCATTCGTTCGAAGGTGGCAGGCGCGTTACACAGACCGAAAGGCATCACCTTGAACTGATAAAGGCCATCAGGCGTAACAGATGCAGTCTTCTCTCGGTCCATGTCATCGACGGGTATCTGCCAGTAGCCGGACTGTAAGTCGATAGAAGAAAAATAGGTGGCACCGTGCAGGCAGTCTAGAGCGTCATCAATAAGTGGCAAAGGATACACGTCCTTTTTTGTGATTTTGTTCAGGTGGCGATAACCTGCACAAAAGTGCCACGTTCCATCCTTCTTTTTGACAAGTACGACGGGAGATGCCCAGGGAGGACAGGAAGGCTCGATAAGGTCCTTTGCAAGCATCTTTGTGACTTCCTGTTGGATAACAGCTCGTTCCGACGAAGAAACACGGTATGGACGTCGGTGAATAGGGTTCTCATCGCCAGTATTTATGCGATGGGTCACGATGGACGCTTGACCTAAGGGTCTATTGTCAAAGTCAAAAATGTCGCGATAGTCTTCAAGAACGCGGCAAAGAGCTTCAGCTTGAGCAGGTGTAAGGTCAGAGGAGACCATCTTCTTAATGTCGACGTCAGTACCGTGCGATGACGTCACGGTATGGGCTGAGCTGTAACGAGCTTCCACTATGAATGGCTCGACCTCATCATCCTGCAAAGCGCGAATTATAGCCAAGGAGATGCCCTGAAGCAGAACTTGCGTGGTTAGCGCGAAATTGACAAGTGGAAGGCAGGTGCGGTTGCCAGTAATTTTCAGCACAGTGTGCGGCACGGTAACACCATGTGTAAGCATAACGGCCGGAATTGGTGCAGCCACGTAAATGCCGTCAGGTACAGCTGGTGAGGACAACAAGTCGACGTGTGTCACAGAGTGAGGTGGTAGGCGAATAAAATCTATGCAGCTCAGATGGCTTGGAGGCGGGTCCACAGGGTCGGCAAGAAGAGGCAAGTTAAGGCGAAGTGAGCCGGCCGAACTGTCAATGAGGGCAGAATGATGGGCGAGAAAATCCAGACCGAGAATGAGTTCGTGAGGGCAATGCTCGATGACGGTGAAGAGAACGACGGTGTGTCTCTCAGCAATGGTGAGTCGGGCAGAACACATGCCAACAGTAGCGATCGACAGTCCCTCCGTCGGCGACTTGTACAACTCGGTTCGGGGCAGGCGTCAGAGCTTTCTTGAGCCGACGGCGAAGAGCAGCACTCATAATGGACACATGCGCCCCAGTGTCAATCAACGCCCACACAGGAACATTGTCGACGAGAACGTCCAAAAGATTCTTGTTCGTGGGTAAGGTGAAACAAGGATTTCGGGCCAATGTCGTCAATGCAGCTTCACCTCCAGAAGCTGCACTGTCTAGTTTTCCGGTCGGGAGTGCGGCGAGTAGGTCGGAGAAGGAGCACGGCGTGAAGGGGGCGAGCGAGATTGGCGGCGGGAAGGAGAAGGCGAGCGGGAGTAGCGGGGTCGTGTGAAAGGTGTCGCAGAGTCAGATGATGGAGCGGGCATAGAAGGGGCGAAGGAAAGGATGCGCTAGAGGGGCGAGGGGGTAATCAGGATAATAGCGCCTCGGAGAAGTTCAGCGGCTGCGGCAGTGGTGAGTGACATGTCCAATGCGTCGGCAGTTAAAACAGATCGGCTTGTCGTCCGCGGTTCGCCATTCGTAGGGGTTGCGCTGTCCATAAGAGGAGCAAGAAGAGCGCGGTGGGGACGTGCGTTGAGACAAAGGTTCCGAGCGTACGGAACGAATGGATTGCACGCCGACATTGGACAACTCTTGACGGACGACGGCCTGGATCAAGGAGATTGTCACCGGAGAATGGTCAGGTAACGGGAATGAAGGGGCCGCCGGTTGTGCCGCTTCGACCTCACGACGAATGATGCGGGTCAAGTTGTCACATCGCGACGGCTGGTGGAAGAGGTGGTCACAGGATTACGTAGCAGCTGTGTTGGGAAGTCGCGTGATGTGCTCGGATACCCGGCGGCTTTTAGCATGCTCGAGACGGCGGCACTCCTTGAGGATGGTATCGATGCTGGTGACGTTCGTAAACACCAGTAAATTGAAGGCGCCGTCAGCAATGCCTTTGAGGACGTGACTAAGCTTATCGTCCTCAGTCATGTTCGGGTCAGCCTTGGCACAAAGGGCCAACTCGTCGAAAATGTACGACACGTAGGACTCGGTCGACGTCTGCACACGTGTGGCAAGGGCTTTCTTGGCGTTGACTTGTCGACCAAACGGATTGCCAAAAAGGTCGCGTAGCTTGTCTTTGAAGAGATCCCAGCTCGACATCTCCTCTTCGTGAGTCTGGAACTACGCCAATGGAGCTCCGTCGAGGTAGAAAAGTACGTTGGCAAGCATAATAGTCGGATCCCACCTGTGACTGGTGGAGACACGTTCGTATAAGCGGAGCCAGTCGTCAACATCAGGACTGCCGACTCCGTTGAAAACACCAGGATCCCGAGGTGGGGAAACTACGACGTAGGTCGGGGCTGCAGGCGGAGACGCTTGCGTAGATGAAGTGCCGCCAGCAGGAGCCGAAGTTGCATTGTCGCCGTTGCGACCGCTGCGAAGGTCCATGACGGGTACGGGGAACGTCCACCTCCACCAAATTAATGTTACGTGAAGCTGAAGCCGAGCACTATTTACAATTTATTTACAGGTAAGCTCACGGAGCCAAAATGGCGACGCTATATCAAACCGGCACACACGTCGTCTTCCTACTCCTCAGAGCAGCCACACAGTGGCGGCTGTTCCGTAGCAATATAAGGCACACTGTAGCTGGTGCTCCGGACAAAATAGGACAACTGTAGCGATTTACCGCGCACCCGACGCACTGTATACGGGGGATTTTGCATTTCGCCCCCAAATAAATGCGGCCGCAGCACCAACGAATTGAAATCAGCGACCTCGAGCTTAGCAGCACCACATCAAAGCTGCTAATCTACCACTGTGGCATTCAATTCCTACAGAAATGTTGCCATTAAGAAACACGTCATCAAAAATAGATTTGCTTAACAAAAAATTACTCTGGGCCTTTACGTGTCAAAACCTCAATAATGTGAAGCAAACTCTAACTGGGGCTCCGGACAGATTAGGACAACTGGAACTACTTATCGCACTCACGATGCACTGTATACAGGGGTTTTTGCATTTCGTCACCAAATAAATGCGGCCGCGGCGGGCATGATTTGAATTCGACGACATCGTGCTTAGAAGCGCCACGTTAAAGCTGGTAAGCAACCATGGTGGCATTCAATTTCTAGAGAAATGTTGCCATTAGCAAAGACGAGATCAAAAATAGATTTGCTAAACAAAAAATTATTCTGGGCTTTTAGGTGTCAAAACCTCAGTAGTATGAGGCACACTGTAGCTGGGGCTTCGGACAAATTAGGACAACTGGAGCTCTTTACCGCGCATCCGATGTACTGAAAACGGGGGATTTTCCATTTCGCCCCGAATTAAATGCAGCCGCGGCAGCCACGAATTTAATTCGGCGACCTCGTGCTTAGGATCGCCATGTTAAAGCTGCTAAGCAACCCCGGTGGCATTCAATTTCTACAGAAATGTTGCCATTAACAAAGACATAATGAAAAATAGATTTGCTAAACAAAAAATTATTCTGGGCTCTTACGTGTAAGAACCTCAATAATCTGCGGCCCACTGCAGCTGGAGCTCCGGACGAAATAGGACAACTGGAGCTCTTTACCGCGCATCCGATTCACTGTATACGGTTTTTTTTTTTGCATTTCACCCCCAAATATATGCGGCCACGGCAGCCACGAATTCAAATCGGCGACCTCGTGCTTAGGAGGGCCAGGTTAAAGCTGCTCAGCAACCACGGTGGCATTCAATTCCTCAGAAAGGTTGCCATTACCAAAGACAAATCAAAAATAGGTTCGCTAAACAAAAAAAATATTCTGGGCTTTTACGTGTCGAAACCTCAATAATCTGAGGCACACTGTAGCTGGGGCTCCGGATAAATTAGGACAACTGGAGCTATTGATCGCCAACACGGTGCACTGTATACCGGGGTTTTTGCATTTCGCCCCCAAATAAATGCGGCTGTGGCAACCATGACTTGAATTCGGCGACCTCGTGCTTAGCAGCGCCACGTTCAAGCTGCTAAGCAACCACGCTGGAAATCAATTTCTTCGGAAATGTTGCCATTAGCAAAAACAAGATCAAAAATAGATTTCCTAAACAAAAAATTATTCTGGGCTTTTACGTGTCAAAACCTCAATAATGTGAGGCACACTATAGCTCGGCCTCCGGACAAATTAGGACAACTGGAGCTATTCATCGCGCACACGATGCACTGTATGCGGGGGTTTTTCCATTTCGTCTCCAAATAAATGCGGCCGCCGCAACCAGGATTCGAATTCGGCGACCTCGTGCTTAGCAGCGCCACGTTAAAGCTACTAAGCAACCACGGTGGCATTCAATTTCTACAGAAAGGTTGCCATTACCAAATACAAAACCAACAATATATTTGCTGTTCAAAAAATTGTTCGGGGCTTTTATGTGTCAAATCCAGAATATTAGGAGGCACACTGTAGCTGGGGGCTCCGGACAAGTTTGAAAAACTGTGGTTATTTACCGCGCACCCAATTCACTGTATACGGGGATGCTTGCATTTCGCCGCCAACGAAAAAGGCCGCCAAAGCCAGGGTTCAATCCAGTGACCTCGTGCTTAGCAGCATCACGTTAAAGCTACTAAACATAAAAGAAATGTTGCCATTAACAAAGACGAGATCAAAAATATATTTGCTGTTCTAAAAAATTGTTCGGGTCTACGGCCATATATGGTATAATAAATAATGGGTAGATATAGCCATATACGGCATAGAAGCTGCCTATATATGGAAATATTAAATATTTGAAACATATGGTCATATACGGCCCTTATATGCCACAGGTGGCCCCATCTGGCCAATTTTTAATATGCCCATAGATGGCGAGAGCCCGTGGAGGTTCAGTTTCTTGTTTGGATATTGTGGCGAATGGACGTGCTTTTCGGGTCTCAGTTGCGGCGACGAAATCATAAGTTCATGTGCATGCTTTAGGCTTGCTTCTGTTTTTTATTTGCTGATTTTTTGCCTCTAAATAGTAATTGCGTGGTTTTCCTTTTCTTTCCTTTTTGTCCCCCGTATTTCGGGTGTGCGGGTGTGCTTCGTGTTCTTTTGGTTTTTCAGGATTGTTAGAGCGTCCTTTCGTGCCACGTGCTTCAACACGTGCAGCCGGGTGGGACGTTGAATGTTTCTAGGTTTTAAATGGTAGCTTGGAAGTGGCACGACAAATTGCTATTAGCGGTTTTACTATGAGGGTTTTTGTAGGAAAGTGAGATCGTGGCCGCGTGGTTTAGCGCGTGCGAGAGCGTGTCATACCTTCGGTCTCCGCGGCATTGATTCCTTTTGAAACAATGTGAGAGTTGCTTTGCTACATTTTGAGGATGGGGATCCTGTGCTTATCGGTTTTTGATAAAAGGCACGCGCACTGCATTGATATAGTATTATAGTATTTGTATCAGTAGTAGCATTATTACAGTATTGTAGTATCTGCAAGAAAAAGTGCAATACAAGGCTAGAAAGACGGGAAAGCAAAGCTGTGCCCGTGGGGTCCCTCAAGGCAGATGAGGAGACGGATGAGAAGGGAGAGGGCATCGAATGAACAGGCACACAATGTGATGTCGATAATAGGCTGCAGAAATTGGAGGCTTTCCAGGAAGAGCTTTTCAAACACGTGCAAGAGCTCAAAAATGAGCTAAACAGGGAGCGTGATGCACGGAAGGTAGTTGAAAAGAGACTTGAAGCAGCCGAGGAAAAGCTAAGCAGGGCCGCCATTATGAACGAAAACATTGGAACGCAGACTCACTAAGCGACAGGCGAGGGAGGGTCATCGAAATACGTGGAAGGCATGCAGGGTGATGACGGGTTACCTGGAAAGAGCGGCACCTACCTTGAGGCCCCCACGCGGAAAACGCAGGAGCCCAAGGGACAATGCCCCTTGTCGAGTCCGAATCATCGGAAAAGGACAAAGGGAAGCAGGGAGTGGTAGGAGAGAGTGTAAGGGTGATTATCGCTGGCGACTCAAACGTGGCTGTGTGCTCAAAAGCAATTGTGGAAAGGGTGAAAGGTGACAAAAGAGTGGTGGTAGGGACATTTCGAGGGCGGACACTGGGTTCTGTCATGGAGCGAGCAAAAGAATAGCTCGCGGAAGATGCCCACGCGCGCAACCTTCTCACAGCAGCAGGTGGGCTAAATGACGTCCTAAATAGGAAAGGGCAAGGACTAGCCCAGCGCTTGGCGAATGGGGTGGACGACTTGCGCGAACTATCCCCTCAGGCACAGATCGTGGTGTGCACGGTGCCAGAGGTGCCTGTGCGTGACAGTCATGTACAAAGAGCCGTAGTGGCTGCTAATGAGGAAATGTGGAAAATGAGCCGAGAGAAAGGCTTCGAGGTTGTCGAAGTAAACAGGGAAGTGAGAAGTTGTGGTGGTTTTGAACGAGACGAGGTCCACTTCAATTACAGGCTGGCACGAGAAGTGGGCTGGCGACTTCGTAGCACGCTGTTGCTTTATTTGGGGGCCCGCGGGCGCTCAGGAGGTCAGAGTAGATAGTAATGAAGAAGGTACCCTAGGAGAACATCAGAAGAGCATCGCCGTCGATAACATAAACAGGAGGAAAGCAAGAAAAATAACTCGCCATGCAATAGGCTACATAAACATGCAGGGCGGCAGAAGAAAGGAAGAGTGGGCAGAGATTGAGGAACAGTTACATAGAGAACAAACATAGGTGTATGCGGTTACAGAAACACACTTTAGAGACTCAGAAGAGCCGAAAGCATATTTAGCGCCAGCAAACAAGGACGGAAGGGAAAACCACTTTTTGATTATGAGGCACGCCGTAGTGGAGAAATCCGAAAATTTCGACCACCTGGGGTTCTTTGACGTGCACCTAAATCTAAGTAGACGGGTGTTTTCGCATTTCGCCCCCATCGAAATGCGACCGCCGTGGCCGGGATTTGATCCCGCGACCTCGTGCTCAGCAGCCTAACACCATAGCCAGACGGAAGGGAGACGACACCACAAGAGCCACCAGGTATTGAGAATTATGTTTGGGAAAGGTGCAACAGAACTAAGTCGGAAAGAAAGGGAGGGGGAGTCGGAATACTCATCCATCAGAGAGCCAAATGGAAAATAGTAAATTGACAATGTCAAGAGCTTCTTTGGTTATCAGGTACAATGAGTGGGAAAGAAACTTGGCTGGGCGTTACGTATTTCTGGACCGCAAAAAATTGCACAGAGAAGAATAAAGAGTTAGTGGAATGCATAAGCGCTCATATTAAGGGTTTCGGGAAAGGTGCTGAAATTGTCGATTAGGTGACATGAATGCCCACATACAGGATTTTCATGGCTATACCGACAATAACGGGAAGTCAATGCTAGACTTTTGTGAGCAACATAACCTTGTTATCATGAATACAGTGCCTAAGTGTGAAGGACAGATCAGCTGGGAAGTGGGAAACCGGCAATCGACCATTGATTACTGCCTGATGACAGAAGGAATTCATGATAAGTTGAGAGAAATGGTCATCGAAGAGGAAGGGTGTAGCAGGATAGGGGTTGACCGTAAACGCATCATTTTGAAAATGGGATATGTTGTTGGGAACGAGAGCAAGGAGAGCAAACTGGCCAATCCAAATTTGAACGCTGAACAAATAGCAAATATAGTAATTAGAGTTGAGGAAGAACTTGGCAAATGGTCAAGTAAAGACTGGGAATATGGTGAGCTTCTAAGTGTAATAACGACAGAAATACGAAAAGAAAAACAACAAGTTCCTTGTAAAGGAAAAAAGAAACCGAAAAGATGGTTGAACAAGGAGATTAGAGAAGTGATCGCCGAACGACAGATAGCATCTCGAGAGCACAGGCAGGCAAAGAAGGCGCAGTTGCCGCAGGATGAAGCAACCAGCAAATGGGAAATATACCGGGAGTCTATGGTTCAAATACTGGTGCAAGCAAAATTAAAAGGTTAATGTGAACGTTGGTTGTCAGAAATACGCGAGAAAATGAAGGCCTCATCTAGAATATTTTGGAACCACATAAAATTATTAGGCAGGAAGTCAACAAAAATACAAAAACATATCCTAGACGAAGATGAAAACAGACTGGAAGGGGAAGCGGCAATAAATTACATTCGAAAAGTAACAGCCTAGTCTTTCCAAGGCGATGACGGGGTTGTATTTGAAGAAGAAAAGAGCATGAAAGAGACCCAAATGGAAAAGGAGCTGGTGCTGACAAATTTAAACTGGAAGAAAGCGGAAGAGAAAATTCCTAAGCGCACAGCCACAGGGCTAGACGAGGTTGCCGTTAGGCTGATAAATGAACTGAAGTTGAAGTTTATTTTCACCACCATCAGTACAGTGTGTTTTACACAGAACCTGTTGTGTAGTGGAAAGTGAGGAAAAAGCTGCGCTGATGCAGCTTGACTAGCCCCACCTCCCATCCATACAAGGCAGCAGAACGACAGCACAGCGAACTTTATACAGTCTTAACGTATGATAGAAAAAGAAACAATATAAGTAAATAAAACGTGTACGATAATTGTCAAGTACACATAATTATATGCGCCCTTGGATGCCCAAAAGTGCATCAATCATTCACGCACAAAAAACCAAAACCAATGAAAAGAACATTATTGCCAGGTAACATAACAGTAAGACATACTGCAAACAGAAAGGACAGCTTTATTTCGAAAGAATTTTTGGAGGCTTGTAGCGGATTATGAGAACAAGTTGTATAGCCCCTTTCATGAAAGGACATGCAAGTGATTTTCTGTAAGCTTGAACGTATTGAGTACGTGTGGAATGGCGAATTTTAACATTTGGAGACCGTAATTCGTTCGTGTTCGGGGAATGTGCCAGTGTTCAGAATTTCTGATGGGACGCAATGAAATGTTCGGCTGTAAATGCGTTAAACCGCTTAAAATTAGGACATTTCTGCGAATTTCAGACCTCAACGACAACAACAACTGATGTTCCATAGGCAACACTGAATTTTAAAACATAAACTTCATAAATAAATTAGATGTATGATCTCTATAGCCTAAATCTGGAACAGCCCGTAAAGCACACTTCTGAAGTGTATATAACTTTTTCTTTGATGTTTGAGTTCCAGATGCCCATACCAACTGGCAGTAGCGTAGGTGGGAACTAAAAAGCGAATTCAAAATATGAAGTTTCTGGGGAACCGGCAGAAACGACTGACACCTCCTTAGCACACCTAGGGCTTTTCTTAGCTTAATACACAATTCATCAATGTGTGAATCCCACAACATATGTTCATGAAAGATAATTCCTAATGTTTTCACAGTCTCTGAAAGTTCAATTTCGAAATTATTTAGTAGCAGTTAATTCGAGTACTTGCAAGCCATTCCTTTCGGACGGAAAAGAACGGCCTTGGTTTTAGAGCTGTTGATTTGTAACGAATTACGACAAGACCCTTCCGATAATTTGTGTAAAGTTTCATTAGCTGCTCGAATCAACTCATCTAGGTTTGCTCCTGTAAAAAATAAGCTCGTGTCATCTGCATAGATAATGTATTTATTGATTGATCTGTGTCTACAATATCATTATTGTAAAGGTTAAATAAATAGGGCCTAATATACTTCCCTGTGGTACACCAAGTTTGATTTTTCGGGCCTTAGATATTTCCCTATTTATTGACACACACTGGTACCAATCGCTAAGATAGCTCCTTATTAAGTCAAGTGTAATGCCTCTGATGCCATAACAGGGCAATTTTTCTAACAATGTTTGGTGATCAATCCTACCAACGCTTTTGTAAAATGTACAAATACGCCTAGTGTGAGCTTTCTTGCTTCAATGTTGCCTAGTATGACCTCTTTCTGATGTAGAAGCTACTGTCTCTGTCGATACACCTCACCTGAAACCGTATTGTGCCACTGTACCAAAAAGTAAGGAAGCTCTGGTGAAAGCAGTGGAAAAAACTTTAAAAGATAGACGAATACCAGACAGTTGGCGACAAAGTAGAATGAATTCCATTTATAAAGGTAAGGGAGAGAAAGGCATAATTCACTCGTATAGACCGTTGACCATTACATCGGTAATATACAGGCTAGCAATTCAGGCAATCAAATTAAAGTTTCAAGCATGGGCACAGAATAATGGCATTTTGGGAGAGCTTCAGAATGGCTTCAGAACAGGTAGGCGTTTGGACGATAACTTGTTTGTTCTTACTCAGTGTACTGAAATATCAAAAGCAGAAAGAAGACCGTTGTATGTGGCCTTTTTAGACATTACAGGCGCCTACGACAACGCAGACCGCAAAATTTTGTGGGATATTAGGGAAAGGGAAGGGTTAGGTAACGATTGTCTACAGCTTTTGAGAGAGATTTACCAAGAAAATACCGTTTGCATTGAATGGAAAGGGATGAGGAGCGAGGAGAAAGTTCATATCAACAAGGGACTGAGGCAGGGATGCCATTTATCCCCGCTGCTGTTTATGATGTACATGGTGAGGATGGAGAGGGCGCTAGAAGGAAGTAATATCGGGTTTAATCTTTCATACAAACAGGCGGGTACAGTAGTAGAGCAGCAACTCCCAGTCCCAGGTTTATTTTATGCGGACGACATTGTGTTGCTTGCTAACAAGCAAAGTGATTTGCAACGTCTGGCTAATATCTATGGACAGGAAGGCAACAATTTAGGTTTGAAATTTAGTTTTAGAAAATCTGATGTTATGATATTCAATGAAAACAGCGAACAGACAGTGGAGATACGGGGCCAAGAAATACCTCGGGTTACAGAATATAAATACCTTGGTATATAGATAAACGAAAGCAATATATATATGGAAACACAGGAAAAAAAACGTAACAGTAAAGGGGAAGAGAAATGCAGCCATAATGAAGCATAGAGCGCTATGGGGATAAAATAGGTACGAGGTCCTCCGAGGTATGTTGCAAGGTGTAATGGTTCCAGGACCTACTTTTGGAAATGCGGTTGTTTGCTTTAAATCAAGGGTACAATCAGGACTCGACGGGAACCAAAGGTCAGTTGGTCGCCTCGCATTGGGCGCTCACGGGAAGACTACAAATGAAACTGTGCAGGATGATATGGCCTGGACAAGTTTTGAAGCTCGCAGTAAAATTGAGTATGAAGAACGGCTGAGGAATATGGAAGAAAGTGAATCGGCTGGGAGAGTGTTCAGGTATCTGTACAGTAAAAACATTGATTCACAGTGGAGGAAAAGAACTAGGAAGCTTAACAGCAAGTATGCGGCCTGTAGGGTGGGCAACTCAGCAACAAAGAAGGTCAAGCGGAAAGTCAGAGAGGCTGAATTAATCTCATGGGTGGCGGCAATGGAAAAGAAACCTGCCATGAGTAACTACTTAAGAGGAAAAAACGAAATTAGGAAAGAAACCATTTATGATAACTCAAAGGGAAGCTCATTACTTTTCGAAGCGAGATCGGGATGCCTTAGAACACGCACCTATAAAGCGAGATATAAGAAGGAAGAAGAAGCATGTGCGTGCTGCGGTAAAGCTAGGGAAACGACGGAGCATGTTTTATTAGAATTTGAAGAAGTCTATCTAGCGTTCGATTCAGGCACCACTGGCCTTCTTGAAGCCCTTGGGTTCAGCGGGAGCAGTGGTAAAGCAAACGTGTCCGCAATAGGCGTTAGTAAGAGGCGATTGGAGGATTGGTGGAAGAAAAGTAGGGAAATGACAAAAAACGGAGACATACAAAAGCACAGTTCGCAATAGGGGATCAGAAAATTTGGGCGTGGTAGTTTAACCTAGGTAGGACATTAGGCAGTATAATGCAACATAAGGCAGCATTAGGCAACCCACCGCCCCGTTTCAAAGGGGACGCTCATAACATCCATCCATCCATCCATCCATCCATCCATCCATCCATCCATCCATCGAGTGTTTCGATTGCGTTCTCCCAGCTACCACTTAAGTTTTACGGCATCACTGCCGGTTTGCGTCATCACTGCTCCCGCCGCAACCAATGCAAATATGGACGTGTTCGCTCATGCAGTTCACTAAGAACTCACACTTCTCCACCGCGCACTAGTTACCGGGCTCCTCCAGCGTTTTCACGCCTCATTCGACATTGGCCAGCAGTCCTTGGGCCGAGCGTCAGCAGTCGTTCATCAGATTGACACCGGTCAACCAACAACATTGCGCCAGCGTCCGTATCGTGTGTGTGCCGCTGAACGCCGGATCATCGACAAGCAAGTTGACGACACGCTGAGCCGTGATATCATCCAGCCCTCTAACAGTTCATGGGAGTCGCCAGTTGACCTAATTAAAGAAAAAGACGGCTCCACAAGGTACTGCGTCGACTATCATCAGCGCATTAACCGAATGACGCGCAACATGCCTATTCTGTGTAGCGCATCGACGATGCCTTGGACAGTCTACAGGTAGCGGAATTCTTTTTCTCGCTGGATCTGCGCTCCGCGTACTGGCAAGTGCCGTTGGCAGTGGCCGATAGCCCAAAGCCAGCCTCTGTAGCACCTGATCGGCTATACGAATTCACCGTCATGTCCTTCGGCCTCTTAAACGAACGTGCCACATTTGAACGAATGATGGAGACCCTTCTTCGAGGCTTCAAGTGGAATACGTGCCTTCGTTGCTTGTCCATTGGACATCGCGACCAACTAATATGCCCAATACCGGTTCTCTTCAATAAAACATCCAACTGGTCGGCTCACTTCCCTATTGAAAAAATATGTATGAGAATTTTACGAGAACTTATCTACGCTATTATTGCTCCGTAGACTCAACGATGTCGTATGTCACATGTGTACGAGAGAACATCGTCACTGAACGAGATCGTTCTCGTATGGGTACATTAAACGAGATTATTCTCGCATAGCTATGCTTGACGAGATAGTTCTCGCACGTCTATGCTCAACGATATCGTTCTCGTTTGTGTATGCTACATGAAAATGTTCTCGTTCAGCTATACAAAATGACACTATTCTTGTTTAGCTGCATTCTACAAGTGTTCTCATTTGTGTTGAATGAGTTCTTTTGTTCATGCAATATTTTTGGTGAAGTTCCACACAGTAACATCTACTGCCAACATTACAGCGAGTTAATTTCTATCACGTGAGTCGGCCGATGTGCCAGCTAGTAGACAAAGAGGACACTTTTTAGGGCACACAATTAACACAAACCATCTTTATTTTGCATCTCGAAGCATGGTGGCCAGGTGCTTGTTTAGGTCCTTCAGCCTCCTTGCCTCTGTATCCACAGTGCTCGGTGTTTTTGACACAAAGTGCTCGTATGCCTCTGCAAAAAAATGTAAACAAAGCAGCCGGCCCTGTTAGATTCTAACAAGCCATTGGAACTGACATGCATAATAGGTGGCTCCACTGCATAACTGAATGGGCTGGTTCTTGCATGATATTGTGTGTAAAGCGTGAAAATCTCACAGAGAAACAGGAAAAAGAGAACACGGAGGCTTATGAGTTTTCTACCTATGTAAATTGATATTTCAACATTAACGACAGCAGTTGAAAGCAAGTGCTCGTCCTCGCATTGTCTTGTTCCTGTCTCTGACAAACAATATAAATGGCTGCAGAATTGCAATACAAAACCACAGAAATAGTCTAATACCTTTCCACAAGTATTTTACATTAAATGAACAAGTATAACAAGCTCATGCAAGTGAATACAAGAGATAGTACAGCTCTTTGCTACCGCACTGCGGAATATGCAGACGGAAAACACTGCATAGATGCCAGTGCAGAATTGTTTATAGGAAAGATTAATGCACCTTTAATACCACTATAGAAACTAAATGATAGTTTTTGTTCTAGTTTAAGGCCTAAACAAGCTCCATGGCAGTTTGCATTTAAGGAGTGTAAGCATCCTCTGAAAACATGTACATGAGGAACACTGCAGAACACGAGTGTATTTATCACCAAGGCCAACCCTTGTGTCTTCTTAAATATTTATCAAAAGTCAAACTCAAAACTGATACTGAGGTGCAAGGTGTCCATATCATATTACCTTGTGAAAGCACTGTGGTGCCTGGATGTTGTGGGACCAACTCGGACGTGGAGATCAGCACTGATCAGCAACACTGCAGTCTGCTTACAGCTTTCCTGCAGGCCCAGCACACCTGCATTAAAGCAAGTGAGCTTGGTGTCACAAGAGCACTGTATTTACCCGCATAATGATCGCACTTTTTTGTAAAAAAATGGTCGCAAATTCAGATGTGTGATCATTACGCCGGTTAAATTTCCCGCAAAAAGAATTTTTTTTTATCCCGCGTTTGCTGCGGGATGGCAACAGGTCAACAAATAGGTGGCTGCCACTGAGTGTAGTGCGGGACACCAAAACAAAAATGGCGGCCGGCGCAGCAAGCTGAACACACCAAATGCGCCGAACGCGATTTTTTTTTCTTGTGACTACATTACACGCATTGAAACAGTTTCTTCCGTATCCGGAATGAATAATATCATTAATATCAGTAAGTTTGTGGCAATAACGTAGCCACGTCCACTATGAGGGGGCAGAAACAGATGGGCGTGCTTAGCTGCCAGTGACATAGAAAGACATGGCGGGCATGCTGCGGAAACTGCGGCATTTGCCTTCACTACTATCCTAATACAGCACGTTTCCGCTAAGGGTGGGAGAATATCTTAGCTGTGTTACAAGTGTTACAAGATTTGTTGCGTGCCCACGAGTGCAGATGAGAAAAATCGAAAGGTGCCTTTTTTGTTGTTCTTGACCACAACCATTACAAAGCCTACACATAATAAAGGCAATTTTGGTTGTAGCTTTTTTGTCATGGAAGTGCAGAAAATGATGAAAGGAATGAAATCGGGCATCTGCTTAAGAATGTTTGGTGCATGCAGACTGCTTGGTTTGTCTTAAAGAGTTGTTCGCGTAGCATCCGACAGATGGTAAGCGCGATCATTAATAGCTAGACTTGGCACATGACAGATCGCTGCGGCAAGTTCGGAGTGTGATCAACACAGGAAATTAAAAAAAATCGAATTTGTACGACAAAATTCAGGGCTGCGATCATTACGTGAGTGCGATCATTATGTGAGTAAATACGGTAAATATAAAAAGTGACACTGTGAACAAAGCAATACTTATTAGGTATAAATAAGAATGAAATGCTGACATTCGCCCATAGAAAGCTTTAAGTAACAAAGCCTGCAAGATAAGAAAAATGCAATGTATGGGCCATCTGTACAGGAACATTAATCGAAGGTCCCTTCATTTTTTTAGTCCCTTCTCCTCCTCATGCATTGATGGCAGTCAGGTTAAGTAAACTGGGCCAAATTACCACATAGTGTAAGCAAAGGTGGTCACTTTGTGGGCCAATTATGATACCATAGCACGACATGCATCCCTACAGTCGTTTTAATGTGTTCTGAAATGCTAGCCATCTTGTAGGCCCTACAGTGTCAAAGCATCCATAACCCTAACAGCGTTACCCTGTAGGGATAACCAATAAGTGTCCACAGCAGCACAACTCAGCATATCTATCAGGAGGCTTTCGTTACACTTTTACAACTCTCCTCCTCTGGCTTCATCCCAATTTTTGTCAATACAAGCTTGAAGCATCTGCACAAGCTGAATGCACCAGAGCACCATAAGAAATACCACATCTTTCTACCCAATTCCATGTTTAATATAAGACTGGCAAGTTCACTATCATGTGTAGAACAAACCAAATTGTTCTGTAATCATGTAATCTTCCACTACCTGTGAAAAAAAAGCATGCAAGAAAGAGTACGTAGAGCACAGGGGTGTTGATGGATATTAAATACCACTGTCGTGCAGCAGACACTACATCGGCAAAACAGACCAATGTATAAATGACTGGATTTGCAACCATGTTAACTGAATGCTCAGGTCATTTCGTGATCACTTGGTAGTGCAAAGCTCACTTGCATTATTTTGTTTGAAAACTGTGCACCTGTGGCAATGTATAAGGACCATAGTGCTGGCGAAATTCGTTAAGATTTCCTTGTATGTGTGACACGGAATCTGCAAGTTGGCTCCACCTCCAGTGGACTATCATATAGCAAGACTGCTTATTTATCATTGTAAAACAAGCGTCATAGTAGCCATGCCATGTGTCCTTTTCGCAGTTGTGTCAGCAACATGCATTTTCGATTTATCTGTTCTTGCCCTTTCACCTCTCGCTTTATAGTGCTGTGCAAGCAGTAAAACTGGATGGTTGTTAGACTTATGTCCTGTCACTTCCTCACCTTTCTTATGAATTGTGCATCAAATAAGGCTTTTTTTTTTTGGTGAAAGAGTGCTACTTTAAGTCATAAACAAGTTCCATGGCGGTTTGCATTTAAGTATCTTCTGAAAACATGTACATGAGGAACACTGCAAGAAGAACGCTTTAAAAAAAGAACACGAGTGTATTTATCACCAAGGCCAACCTTTGTGTCTCAGCATATTTCTCATAACTGATACTGAGGTGCAAGGTGTCTATATCATATTACCTTGTCAATGAAGCAAAGCACAGTGGTGCCTGGACGTTGTGAGGCCAACTCAGACATAGAGATCAGCACCTGCACTGATCAGCAACACAGTAGTCTGCTTACACTCTTTCTGCAGGCCCAGCCACATCTGCATTAAAACAAGTGAGCTTATTCTCACAAGAGTATAATATAAAAAGTGACACTATGAACAAAGTAATTCTTATTAGGTATAAATAGGAATGAAATGCTGATATTCGCCCATAGAAAGCTTTGAGTTAACAAAGCCTGCAAGATAAGAAATGTGCAATGTATGAGCCATCTGTGCAAAAACCTTAATCGAAAATCCCTTTTTTTTTGCTTCTGTCCTCCTCGTGCATAGTTGGCAGACAGGTTAAGTAAACTGGACCAGACTGCCACGTAGGGTAAGCAAAGGTGGTCACTTCTTCGGGGAGCAGCCTATAGGCTGCTTCTTGAAAGAGTATCAGAAAATGCGAATAATGCATGTATTCATTATTCACAAGAGGCCTTGTTTCTCTGAGAATGCCACAGCCAATCACATATTTTAAATTGAGCATTTTAAAATGCATGCAAAGTACAGCATGGCCTTGAGGGTACCCCAGACTACTGAAATGCACATCAGCCAAGTTCAGCAGACAACACCATAATTAAGCCTCTAGAAGTTGTGCATTTTACTGCAAGTTAACAGAGTAATGAGGAAGAGAAGGTGAGGGAGATGGTGCCACTATAGCATAGTTCAAGCTCTATCCCACATCATGTGCAGAAGGGCAAAGAATGCCCAGCTTTCGGTTATACTCGCACCTGTGACCACTGCACCATGTTGACTGACATGCGTAACAAGCAGTTTGTGATACCACGTTATTACATCCTGCAACTGACGTGACATCAGAGATCAGCTTCAAGCTTGACGCTATGCTATACTAGGGACAGATAATGAACCGGCTACATTAAAATCTAAAGCAAAAGTGTTGAACATTGTTTGCCAAACCTGCCAGCCTCTGCACTTCATATTTTGCAAAAATTCTACACAGAAATCCTGTGTTGGAAAGACAGCATGCACTTTCCTAAAGCTTTCTCTCAGCGCCCACATTTTTCTATGCATACTTTATTAACCTTGACACGCTGTACACAAACAGCACACTTGGAAAAGCTGAAACTAATCGGGAAAGTTGGCAGGTACCAAATACACGAACAGAACCTAGAACACATAAATGGCTGTGACCGTTTTGTACGTACCTTGCCAAAGCAGGCAGATCAGATGCTTTGTCGTGCTGTTCAGGCTGCATAGCGCCGCAGTCTCCTTTGTGGTGCAGAGATGCCTCCGTCTCAGGAAATTGTGACATCCCTAAACAATAAATGTTCAGCTTATTGTAATCACTGCTGAATCTGCAAACTTGTGATTTAACAACATTGCGTCAAATTGTGGAAAGCTCTCGTACAGCCAGCTACAAGAAGCTGCATCCGCTTAGACAAATTAAATGTTTCATTCTTACATCACAGGCGGTTATTCAACGTGTCAAAGGCACGAAAACAAACAGAACACTAAACACAAGAAATACAGGTTGCCTTGGCGACAATCTATAAGCATCAAAGTTTGCATACAAGCTAAAATCTTCTCACGAGTCAGATCATTTGGATGCCGTCGCGCGTTGACGTTAGCTGTGAAAACATTTGCACAACACATCAACGTACTTCTAGAATTGTCTATACGATTTCTTGCTGAGAAATTACGTACAGAAGCAGTGACATTCCCTGCTTGAATTTTTGTGCCCGTTAAGACCAAGCGATGCCCCGGCGCTAGCATACTTCATAACAAAAAGAAAATAAACAATAGATGAAGCTCTTAACAACATCAATCTCGGGGTAATTTTCGTGAAACGTTTTGCTAAATGTGCACTACGATATCGAACGAACATTAGAGAATCACTGTTACTGTTTTTGTAGCTGTACTAATCATCTTCTGCTGTGCATGACAAGGTACACTACATCAACCATAAGAATGCGCTAGGCGCCGGACTTACCTTCTGAGGCGAGCGCTCCTTCGTGTCCGTTCACGCCGCATCGACTGCACCAACAGTCCGTCCAGCGTAGTGTTGAATTGCGGTGAACTACAGCACGCGATAGCACAACTATCAACACATTCTTCCGTGCACTGTGAGCCGATGCGGGAGCGGCGAGAGTACAACAGCTTCTCATGAGCCGGGCACAAAGATAGCGCGTGTGGACCGCACTACGATAATCAACAGCGGCGCACCTCAAGAAACATACAGCGAGCTAATAGCATTGCACAGGACCTAGGGCTTAGTGATCGTTAATTCACACAAAAAAGGAGCACATGTTCTCTAAGCACCGCGTAAATATGATCAAACGATCAGTACCACATCGACCGCCCGGGCCGCCGCAATAACGTTTAGAGATCCGCTTTAAGTACCCCAACTCGAGCCTATGCGCACCATTTAGCCCGCTGCCGTTCCCGCCACCGCAGCGCAGCCATCGACCTCCACGCCAAGCGTCCGAGCGTCGTCTGCTATAGCCTGGCACGGTTATGGGTGTTTGTCGCGGCACTCGGCATTTACATGGTGCTCGCTGAATAAAGCAGCCGTTATTTCTTTCTGTTGTTGTTTAAGCTGAAGTATAATATTTTACAGACACCATACCTGGGGGTGCAGGTCCGAAGAAACGAATGAGATGAAAAAAAAGTGGGCCTACAAACCAAAGTGCGCACGCAATGTTAACGCTCGGTGAACCACACTTCGCCGGTACTGGCGTCTCCGTGAGCGCAAAACTTGGACCGGACGCAAAAGACCTCGACCGCCAGCCACGTGCACGAGGTCAGTGACAAGGCACACGCAGTCACAAAATAAAATCGGCTACAGCACAAGAAGCGCAAACACCCGCAACTAACGTGCACATGTCAGCAAAGCAGCACCGCTCACTTGGTGCAGAGCTCGACCGCAGCGCCCTCACAGTCCCAGGTAGAAGTCGCGCCTTGCTCGAAAGGAAGAGTCGTGCAACTGAGAAAGTAACTATAATAGCGTCCTCGATCACCTTGCGCCGGAGTTGCCCCGAAACCAGAATGGTGCGATTTGCACCGCCGTGGTGGCGCACTGCGGAGGGTCAACATCGAGGACAAAACTGCACCCCGTGCAGGGTGCTTGCCTGCAGCGCTACATTGCCCCTGGCGCGAAAAACGTGCGCGAACACGCGCGCGCACATTTTATTGTTTGCAGGTGCTGAGCATCTGCGGCAAGCGCTCGAACCTTGTCAAACTGCGTGCTCCGACATACCTGGTTGCAAGCAAACACCAATGGATTTTATAATTAATCCATACGACCCGTTCCTGACGACCCGTTCAACGAACCTGTCCACTTTGGGCCGCTCTTCACCACATTGTTTTTGGACGCGAGGTCGATCAGCATGTCGTCTTCGCTGTCAGACGAACTTGAAAAAAGCTAATCTATTGCAGCAACTAGGAGCGCTTCCTTTCTCATTGCCGACATCTCCACTAGCTAACTCCGTCAACTTCGTTGCAACCGCAGCTTGCGCAGCTATCGGGCCAGAGCGTCCGCGGTTCTGCAGTCGGCAGTGCGCGCGCGCGTCGCACGTCCCGCAGTGCTTGCTGGGATTGCACCCCGGCGCACCTTCGATTTTCTCGGTGCGAGACGGGGCAACGGAAAACCACCCCAACAGGGTGCGCTTCCGGTGATCGAGGATGGTCGGTGCGCACCAGTGCGGTTGATCGAGGATGAAAGTGCGCACCAAGGCGCCCCGGTGCGCACCGGTGCGGGTGATCGAGGACGCTGTAAGTCTCGGTCCGAAATGGGGGGAAATGACGTCTTTTGTTTACTTCGCTGTCTGTGTTTCCGGTAAGCGTGATCGCATGGGTAGCGTGGGTAGTAAAGGCGTATTATTTCAATGTTCTTGCGTGTTTTAGGCGACCTTTTTCAACAACTTTGCTGACATTGCTTTCAACAGCGAAGACAGCCTGTGGAGCAGCCCTATCAACCGGACAGGGCTGTAAAATCTGTTTGAAGTTGGCAGCACATCGTCGTTTGGTTTGTGAATGTTAGGTGTTCGTGTTTCTCAGCGGCGTAATCGACGACAGATTTGGCGTCGAGTGGTGTACACTTTGTTCAGGCTTGTTGTGCGCCATTCTACGGATGTGTACTGCTAATGAGTGGTGTTGTTTGTGCTTCGGGAAATGGTGCCACGCCGGCGGGATTTGCTTTCTTGTAAAAACATCCGTACCGTCTTTGGCGAGTGCTTTTGGAAACTGCTCACCTTTTGTGTGTGTGTGTGTGTGTGTGTGTGTGTGTGTGTGTGTGTGTGTGTGTGTGTGCGCGCGCGCGCGCGCGCGCGCACGCACGCACGCGCGCGCTTCTGATATGCGTCGAACGCGTAGGAACGTCCGTACAGTCTTTCGTGAGTGCTGTCGGAAACTGCTCGCATTCTGTCTGTGTGCGCGCGCGTGACATTCGTCGTCATTGCGATTTGCAAAGGTGTTTTTCATTTGGTGACTGCGTCCGCGAACGCCAGGTTGTGATACACGTTCGTCATTTAAAGACCCTGCTTCAATGTAGGGTCACTTACATTTTGGTTGCTTGGAGGTCAGCTTTTAACACATGGCAAGGCATTGCAGTGCGCTTAACCATCATTGGCACACGAACTGCTTTGTCATTTCTCCTTTAAATTCAAATTCAGTTTTGTGTAGTATGTAGGCAGATAATGGTCACCAAGTTGCGACGCTCATCTCGTTTTTTGCCACTGCTGTGCTGTGCACATATGAGGATATTTTACTAGGTCAAGCTCTCTTAGCAAGTTGTGAAACACTTAGTGCAAATAATTTTTCACAGCCGTAACTATGATCATGACCACAATTGATCACATGGCATTATAGGGATTGTTATTGTTATTACCATATTCTTTATTTATTTGTGACAAAGTGCGATGGATTTTGAGTGCTATTTTAGCTATCTGTTCACCAACCTATTACACTGTTTTGTGGTTGTGCTTTTTATTTTTATATGTGGGCATGCATGGCCAATCTCATGCCTACCTTCTACAATTTGACATAAACAGGCACTAACATGCTCTTAGCAGATTTGTATTTGACAGTATTGTGGTTGACGCACTTGGCTAGTTGGAAAATATGCAGGTTCAAGTTCGCCCATTACTACCTCTGACTGATATCTCTGATGCAAAGCAATATTATTAGGACGTGACAAAAGTGCATGCATAATTTGTCACTGATCAAACTGCCTGCAATAAACTTTGCCAACTCGTCCTTGTTTGAAGTGTTTCCAATGTGCTATAATCACATTGCCAGATTATTTTATTGCATGCACAAACAAACATATAGCATTTTATTATGAAACTTTGATGGTACCTGACTCCTATATTGCAATAAAATCTTAGGCAGATCTACTCTGAGCAAAGGATTCATTCTCTGATGATAGCTTTCGACAATATCATGGTGCTATCCAGTGCCTATTGGCTGGTAGAGGAATGCGTCATGCAAAGGCAGTAGTATCGCCTTAAGTGTTCATCCGAGAATATGTCCCCAAGTGAAAATCATTGTATCAAAAGTACCGACACCAGCTTTGATGGGGATGTATATGTGTTCGTTGCATGAAATTCCAGAAGTTGAACTCTGAACATCTTATTTGCTGATCATACAGCACATTGATCACGCTCTTGCATGTACTACAAACAACTCATCATAAATCTCACTGTCATTAATGAGCTTTTGTATGCACTACGACTTGAGTACACACACTTTGTATGCAATTCATAGTCATCCTCAAAGATCAAGTTCCTCATACAACTACAGTGAGTACACATCACATGCCACCTCACACACGTCATACATAATCTCGTCAGGTCTACGCAACTCATCGCACACATGTCATACAAGCTCTACGCATTCTTATCGCACATCGCATAAATCTCGTGCACTTCGTAAAAGTCTGCGTAGCACATCATACAGATCTCGCTCGTTTTCTATGAGAGTTCGTTCAATATGCATTTCATATCGTTCATTTCTCGTCAAATCTGTGCGACATGCATACATCTCGTTATATTTCTCGTCAAATCTGTACGACATGCATACATCTCGTTCAATTTCTCATACAAATTTTTCATTAGGGTTGTTGGGCATTACGCCTATAAGAATACGACACTCGCATTTTTTATCGCTCAGACCGCAAACCTTCATATGAAGACGCTCTATCCAGGTCACTGCTGCCTTCTGATCCCGTCCGCCCATGTAGTTTCACGTGCGATGCCTTCGGACTCAATATTTCCGATATGCGATCAGAACAGCGCAAGACTTTATGGATCTCTTCGCTTCTAGACTTCCTGTCTATACGGTCTCCAGCTTCTATCTCTCGGACGCTCCGTCGCAAAGCAACGCACTTGATCATTCGGGATAACCTGCTGTGCCGCCGGAGCTACAACTCCAGTGGTCGCAAAGGGTTGCTTGTTATTACCCCACACCTCCGCTCCGACATCGGCGCCACTTTCCATGATGACCCGCGATAATTGACATATTCCCGCCTCCCAGCTTCGGTACTTCAATACTAGTATTGAGTGAGCATGGACGATCAGTAGCAGTGATGAGGACGCTCAATCCAATTTTTTTGTACAGATACAGTGTGCATCTGGCCCGCGACCGACATGGTGGTGGTAGTCTTCCTGTATATGCTCCCGCAAGGAGCAGAGTTGCGCATAACTTTTCCGGCGCCGCTTGCACCGCTATTCACCAAGCGCGATCACGTGGTGCAAAATGACGCAAAATGATCAACTGCGCGCTCCGAAGCCAACTTTACGGAAACGGCGCCGACTCGTTTCTGTCAGTGCCGCCGAAATTGCAATCAGCGGAGCGTCGTCGAGCGTGCGCAGCCACGATCGGCGCCGGGTTGCAATTCAAGGATATTAAGTTAACCACTTTGGTCAAGTGCGAAGAAGCAGATCATTTTGACACTTGTATTCCAGTATGACGGGTTGCAGCGCACCAAACTTCGCAAATCGCACGGAAGGCGGCAGAGCTTTTTACGCGGTGCCGTGAGGACGGACGAGACCGGCCGGCTCCGACCAGGATATGTGAGGTCCGTTCGCCTTGTCTACAGAGGTGAGTTCGGCTTGTTTACACTAAAGCGGCATTTATCTCGAGTAACACTGCTGTACACGCTGAAATGAGTACGCCTGGCATGAGAGGTTCTTCACTTGTGCAATTTTCGGTGCATATGTGCAGCGCGACACAGACGCGGTACAAAGAAAGGACGACACGTCTGTGTCGCGCTGCACATAAACGCCAAGAATGTTAACTTCAACTCGTACAATTCGCTTTGTTGCTTGTACGATTGTTCTGACTATGCGGCTCCAGAAAAGTGTGTTCAGAACACAGTAAATACTAGCAGGTGCAATTTGTCCGCTGTCCCCTGGCTGTTCTCTGCTCCGTTTTTCGGGCTCCGGCTTTTCTCTGCTGCATCGGCGTTCTGATTTTTCATGTAAAGTCGATTGATGTGCTGGTGTTCATTGTTTTGTGGTAAGCGATAGCACTGTGCGTTCCCGCTTATGAGACGGCTGCGATAACTTCAGAATTTACCGCCTGCAACATGTTGCTTGTTCGATCAGCCTTAGTCCACGTGAGAAATGTGAAATTATTTTTGTACGTTTTATAAGCGCCGTGTTATAGTAAATTAACCTGAGTAGTATGAAGAGATAAAGAAAAGTGTGCTTCATATTAGTCTGCAATGTGGGCATAAAAAGTTTGCCAGTTTGTCATATCTTATGTGAATAGTCCAATAAAAATAACCTGTTGCCTTTCCAGTTCCTTTGAATTCTGCCCCCAAGGCTCCAAGAACCAGCACTCATCCCCTGCTGCCACCAGCCATTGCTCATCCATTCCCTTGTACGAAATAAATTTGATCTAGAAGCTGGTGCATCTTGAATCTTTTTCCACTTGCAGATTTGCTGCTACAAAGCAGCTGTTAAGTTTGCGGTATGAGTCGTAAAAATAAACTTTGCATGAGATGTGTGCATGTGAACATTTGAAATTCGTTTAAATTTACGTGTCTACACATCATATGTCGAAAACGTGCCGCTGCTGTGAACGACGTTTAGTGATGAATGACGGTCAACGGTCACTGACATAATTGCAGGCGCGATAGTTCTCTTGGCGACATTCATTATTCGTCTCGTTTCGGCAGCCAAAATGTGCTGACATAACTGTCTACCACACGTGTGTGAAGTTTTCTTTAAACACCCTTTAAAACATTTCTTGCCTTCCGCCTCCGCGAGAAAAATTTATATGCATGGTGAAAAACATTGCACCGCTTTTTGTTGCAAGGTAATGCGCGTTTGCACGCGAACTTTTGAGCAGTTCGAGCCATGGGCGTAGTCAGGATTTTATTTCGAGGGAACGAGGGGGGTCCTACTCTTTATATGTACATTTGTGCGTGTGTTTGTATATGTGCGTGTATTTATGTACACACAAACTAAATATTTCGGAGGGTTGGCACCTCTCCGCCTGCGCCAATCGTTCGAGCTTAGCCTGCGTTAAAAAGTGTCGTCTTGCTCAGCGCTTGCGTACAGTTGCCGCATATAGCTCGCGACCAGCAGACAAAAAAGCAAATGGAGCACAACGCGGCATTTGCCTCCTGCGCGCTCGAGGAGTGGCTTCACTGCAGAGCTGCATCATAAACCGGACCTATGCGCAACTCTGCTCCCTGAGGGAGCATATACAGGAATACTAGATGGTGGTGCCGGAAAGCCCCCTGGGAGCAACTTCAAACGAATAGCGAATAGCGAAGCGAATAGCCACTGATACACGGCTTTACTAGCGGCGGCAGCTCGATAAAGGGCTTTACGCTGTGGGGTGGTCGCTGCATCAAGAGAACACGCCGCTGAGGCATTGATGAACGTTGCGGAGCCCTGTACAATGCGGCGATAAGAGAATGCAGCCGTATATCTTTCAATGGTTGCTTGTAAGCGGGCTTGAGTAGCGGCGTGCGAGTGCGCATCTATTTCGTATTTCGCGAGCTTTTGTTTTTTCTGAGAAAAACAACCAGGACCACTCCAGCACGAAACAAATGCTTGCTTCTGAGGTTACTTAAGGTGCCCAGCAACTTTGTAATTGATATGTTTGCGATTCAAGCAATAATCAAAAAAGTTCACTAATGCAAAGTACTTAATGAAGTAATACTTCGTGATGAAAAAAATGCTGGCCGTAAGTGCATACGGCTACGGCAACTATGCAGTCGGTACGACTTCTCTAGAGCTCCTGGGTATTTTTAAAACTTGGTCCAAGTTAGCTGGGACACCCTGTATATCTATATGTTCAAATCAGTGCCCAGCAACGGCTTCCTAAGAATAGCATAATGGGATCTCGAAGGCAATCCTTTTGCGGCTTGCATGCGGCGGAAGCTATACCGGAAATTGAAAATACGTCATAGAATTTCTTTCTGTGTTAAAGTAGCTAAAGTATAGCGGTTAATATGGATTGTGCGATGGTTCTTTTTGTATTGCAACATCTACATGTAGTTGGGCGCAACAAGGCATAAATTGAGTCTGCGTTGATTATCATTTTAACATCACGGAGACGACAACAACCTCCCGAGTCTATGGGTAGTGCCACCCACCTCACCGTTTCAAAGGGGTTGCTCATAGCATCCAGCCATCAATCCTGTCTCTACGTTTACATGTGCCGTCGGTCGTGCGAGATGCTGCGATGTGTGTGTTTGATCGTGTATTTGCGTTTGCTTTAATGAACTGTGACCTAGGGTACGACACGCATGGCGGCTGCACGGCCGCCATTATCCGCCATGTTGACTCTCTGATTGGCTGTGGAGAGCTCACGTGCCTTGAAATTTGTGCCGCGAAACGGAAGTTTTGCGAAATGTCATTTTGCGTTTTCATCAAGATGACGAAACGTGACGTGGAGCTGCAAATTTTATGGACTAATACATTTTTTGGTCCTTGGCAGATATATTGTGATGTTAGCGCTTCAAAAAGAATGTGAGCGGTAGCGTGCAGAAGCCAGTGCAATGCATCTGCAATTGCGCGAATATGTGGTGGCGATCCAAGATATGCGCCATGCCAGCTTGCTGATTGGCTGGAGGAATATCTCGTGAGGAGCATCACAGGAAGGGCTGTTTCGTAAACGTCATTTTGACGATGCTTGACGTTGCGCCGGGCCGCCATTGCTGAGACTTTCCGCCATAATTTTTGCTGCGACGAGCCACGCAAATTATGCTAATGAGCAGCCATATGCAATGGCAGCCGAGAGGAATGCGTATTGCCACATTTTCCCCGTCGTTTGGCGCCACGCAAATCTTTTGTTCATTACGTGTGCTCATAGTATTTGCATCGCTCTCGGGTGGTGTTGGCATTTGTGTTTGGGGCCATCATTTTTTAAAAGAACGCGTTTATACGAAATAATATTGGTTGAATATAGCAAACTTTCGGCAATGTTGTCCACTTTTCGCTGCTGCATTTGTATTGTGATCAAGATTAATGCCTTTTCGCACAATCAAAAGTGATGACAACGGCCTCTTTCTAATTTATTAAAAGAAATGTACGCAAGACGGTGCCTTGAAGTTTCCTCCCGCGGTGCGAGTAACCAGCGAAACGAACAAGAGATGGCAGCGCCGGTGCTTGCGTCGCGCTAGTGGATATCTCTGGCGCGCGCAACGCTATCGGTGATATTCGGCCGTTTCTCAGCCAGACGAGTCGGGCTGAGTCACTTGCGTTTCCCGAAATAGCGATAACATGACCTGGTAGGTCGCGTATGTTGTCTCAAGCATGAAAACAAGCGCGTTGGCGCCAACATGCGATGACTCATTCCATTTTCCAGGGACACGCATCCTAGCTATTGAAGCAGACGATGGCTTGTACGCAGCAGACGACGGAAGCGAGAAGCGTTTTCGACGGAATAATTATACGCTTTGAGATAGCTGCTTTATTTTTACTGCGGAGGAAAACTGTTTTGCTTTACCGAAAACGCTATATTCAGTGCCTTCATTTCAGTTTCTTAGGCGAAACGTCAAGTTGGCGTGACGTTACGTAAGCAAAACGGGGCCACCAGCGCCATTTTGTTTGCGTCGCGCCTACGTCACGCATCGAAAAAAATGGCGGAATGTCTAGAATACCGCCCTTAGTTCGCGTGCACAAAAGTGCCAGAAGATATCGTGTGTCTCTCTGGAAACACGCTGTGTGCGTGGCGCGCCAGGCAAATGTGAACCACCGATTTTTATGCCGTTGAGTGCGTTCCCTTTGTCTCTGGTTGTTGTGGAAAGTTCGGTAGACGGCGCGAAGATATTCTTTAGAACTGGAACAATCGGTGTGGCCCACTCCGAGTGGGTCACTGGGGATATGCCAGCTGACACGAGTGGAATTAATACCTTCGAAACCTTATCAGTAAGAGAGTACGGTATTTTTCGTGCCTTGAACAACTTTGGCGTACCTCCAGGCTCGATGTGAAGTCAGAGCGGTGGGCCTTTCACGAGTTCTAGGCCCTCAGTGCACAGGTAGGCGAAGTGATCCATCGCCGCATACACTGACGGTGACCCCGGGTTTGACTCTAGTGGTGGCACCACTACGTGTAGCACCGCTGCGCCCTCCTCTTGTAGTTTCTGCAACAAATCACGAGCGCACAAGAGAAGACCTTCGCAGACCACGGCAATCAGGTTAGAATGAACCTCCGCTGACTTGCGGCTGACGCGCATGGACAGTACTCCGCTCACTGGCAGCTGTCACAAATAGCACGCCAGCTTTATTTTCGGTTCCTGTAGGTTGGGCCATTGATGACCGTGGGTTTTGTAGGTTGCTCTACGAATGACGCATGCAAGGGAGCCGGTATCTACATCCATCTTCAGCTTTACACCTTTCCATGTGAACGTTTCCTGAATCGGTGGCACCAATGAATCCCTCGAAGTGATAGACCAAAGTTGCGACGTGCTGCTATCACTGTCGGTGGCTTGTGCTCTCACATTCGGTGCGTTATCAATCTTTGGGCACATTCGTGCCAAGTGCTCTAGTTTGGAACATTTATAACAGTGCCTCCCCCTCATCGAACAGGCCGTCCGTTCATGCCTCCCACAGCGTTCGCATGGATTTCTCCCGTCACGTCTATTTTGTCGTCGTAGCATTGCTCCTTTGCTGCGGACACTTTCGCCGGACCCTTTTCTTGATTTATGTTCTGCGCATCTAACTCTGCCCTTTCTGCTGCCAACGCATCCGCTTCTTGTAATGGCAGATCAGGTTTTGCCCACAGCTGCTTTTACATGTTTCTTGAACGTACCCCACATACTATACGGTCCCTTAACATCCTGTTCAGCATGGACGAGAAATTGGAGTTACTTGCTAAGCGCCTTTTTTCCACAATAAATGCGCGCAACAACTCTCCTCCTGGTTTTGGTGTAAAACTTTGAAGCCTTCCGAAATTTCATTTGGCCGTGGGTCATAGTACTCTCTTAAAGCCTGTTTCACATGATGCGATTTTCGTCGCACCGGAAGTGCGATTTCCGTCGTTTGCGATGAAAATCGCAGTCGCAGTGCCGACCCGCCGATTTTCGGCTGCGACCAACCGGTTGGTCGCACAGTCGCACCGATCGCTGCGATTTTCCGTCGAAATTGCGCGGAGAGCTGTCAACGGAGCTATTTCGCCGGTTTGTTTTGGAAAATGCCGTCTCGCCCGACAAGTGCAATGCGCATTTGCATTTTCTTGTCGGTTTTCAAGCATGAATTTCCCGATGCATCTTGCAAGCTTATCTTGCCTCTTATTAAATTTGACAGAGCAACAGTGCAGGCTATCGTAATGAATTTGCTACGATAGCATTAAATCCGTGGCTTGAATAAAATATTACATGCACGTTAAGTTGCACCTCTTCTCTGGAGAATTTTTTTTTCTTGCACAGAAACCAATAAACATTGACTATGTTGCGGACTTTGTATCCTTACTGCATCTGTATGAACACTTGCTCTTCAATGTAATTAACTGTACAGCTAGTAGATTAAGTAAATTGCTTGCTATAGTGGCACAGTGACAACGTACCCTCCAGCACAATCATGTAGAACTCGTGCAACAATGCGAAAAGCAGGCAAACGGCCTGTTCTTGTGGGGATAAAACAGTATAAAACGACACGCCGAAGAAAAGTAAATCAAAACTGTGCAGTGAAGTCAGCCAGTTCAGCCAGTAGAAGCAGTTCTTGCACGTTCACAGCTGATCAAGTGTGCAGAAACATTCATGCCTTACATGTTTCTAGTAAGTTTCTAATAAGTTTGTAATCACATATATTAGTGTGTAAACCCATGTAACGATATCCGCTGCGATTAGTATCTTTATAAGTAATGAAATACCATGCTACTTGCAAGAACATATATCACCCGAGGATTTTAGAACAAATTTCTGCATTTCAACTATACACCATATGTGGTTTATTCAATAAAAGACCACAAACTGTGCTTTTTTGCAATGACAAACTTATTCCAAACTTTACTTATATACAGGCAATAAAAAAAATTATAAGACAGAAATATTGTTCTTCAATTTGTTCACTTGCCACTGTGGCTATAGCATTCTGCTGCTAACACAAGGCGAGGGGTTGATTATGCCAGCCATGGAAGTCACATTTCGATGGGAGTCATAGGTGAAAAAGAAGCTCTTGCACTTATTTCATCACCTTTTATTGAACCCTTACACTTCAAAATACTATTGCATAGGGGGGCATGCTTATGCAAAATCTAACACCAATAGAATGCAAAGGGCAGAATTGTAAAACAACCATCTTTCGTGATAATTCGAGTGTGTAAATATTCATTGCATCAATATGTATTGTTCAACAGCACTGCACAAATAAGCATTATCAGGTATAGCAAGTACTCTGTCAGGAAGCTGGTTCTACAGATGTATAAATATCAAGGCATGAATGCTCATACTATGTCGCACACATAGCACAAAGAAAACCATTTTGAAGAGTTGTCCCTTCTGGCAGATATGAGTGGGCCATGAGCAGCAGAAACTTTATTGCAGGACATTGTGTAATACCGCTTATGAAAGAATGAAGAGAGTGAAGAGGCTTTTAACAGCAGTACCTCATGCTACTCTAATAAGAGGAACGATGAGCAAAAACATTTCTGGTACAGCACTTAAACAGTAACTTTCTGAAAGACAGAAAATCTCAGGTGAGAGTTGGAGGTACAATTGGCCCACCCACAACAACACGGGCATACTACAAGGAACACTACAGCCTATGGTGTATTAGTCTATGGGAAAGCTATCTGATACAGAAATCAAGAATGATGCAACAAGCCCTCGACAACACTGCAGACTTTCTTGGCCAGTCTGGCCTCTCGCTTTCTGATAAGTCAGGTCATATCGACGTCGGAAAAATAAAGAAAGACTAGAATCAAAAACTACCCCAGACTGCACACATTGTGATCCACATAGCTGGACAAATATGCCCGCAAGTCAACATCCACAAATCCTCAGCTAGTGTAAGCCCGTGACGGCAGAGCCAGCACGTGGGTGAAACAATTATGCAATGCCTGGACGCAACTTCCATACCTGGTGAAAAGAATAATCTCGAAATAATGGGGGTGGACGAGTGGATACTACGGAAAATCGCAGATGCTGTGCTTGTGTCCAAGGTATGGTACGGTATGAATTATAGCAGCACACAAAAAAGACAACTCATCGAATACAAGCATCGGGTAGTAATAACAGGTCTTTCCAACTTTACCATGCTTGAAGACCTCTATGAGAAAGAGCTAACGAACAAGCACCTAGACAGAGTAGAGTTGCAGCCTGCAGCACAAATTCTTTCTCTCAAGAGCTCAGAACCTCGTCCCAATATACTATGCCAACAAGCATATGAGATGCAAAGAGCACTACCCCACCCTTCAAAAACACAACCTCATCATCATCATCATCATCATCATCATCATCATCATCATCATCAGCCTAGTTACGCCCACTGCAGGGCAAAGGCCTCTCCCATACATCTCCAACTACCCCGGTCATGTATTAATTGTGGCCATGTTGTCCCTGCAAACGTCTTAATGTCATCCGCCCACCTAACTTTCTGCCGCCCCCTACTACGCTTCCCTTCCCTTGGAATCCAGTCCGTAACCCTTAATGACCATCGGTTATCTTCCCTCCTCATTACATGTCCGGCCCATGCCCATTTCTTTTTCTTGATTTCAACTAAGATGTCATTTACCCGCGTTTGTCCCCTCACCCAATCTGCTCTTTTCTTATCCCTTAACGTTACACCTATCATTCTTCTTTCCATAGCTCGTTGCGTCGTCCTCAATTTCAGCAGAACCCTTTTCGTAAGCCTCCAGGTTTCTGCCCCATACGTGAGTACTGGTAACACACAGCTGTTATACACTTCCCTCTTGAGGGATAGTGGCAACCTGCTGTTCATGATTTGAGAATGCCTGCCAAACGCACCCCAGCCCATTCTTATTCTTCTGGTTATTTCAGTCTCATGATCCGGATCCGCGGTCACTACCTGCCCTAAGTAGATGTATTCCCTTACCACTTCCAGTGCCTCGCTACCTATCGTAAACTGCTGTTCTCTTCCGAGACTGTTAAACATTACTTTAGATTTCTGTAGATTAATTTTCAGACCCACCCTTCTGCTTTGCCTCTCCAGGTCAGTGAGCATGCATTGCAATTGGTCTCCTGAGTTACTAAGCAAGGTAATATCATCAGCGAATCGCAAGTTGCTAAGGTATTATCCATCAATTTTTATCCCCAATTCTTGCCACTGGAGGTCTCTGAATACCTCCTGTAAACATGCTGTGAACAGCGTTGGAGAGATCGTATCTCCCTGTCTGACGCCTTTCTTTATTGGGATTTTGTTGCTTTCTTTGTGGAGGACTATGGTGGCTGTGGAACCGCTATAGATATCTTCCAGTATCTTTACATATGGCTCGACTACACCCTGATTCCGTAGTGCCTTCATGACTGCTGAGGTTTCGACTGAATCAAATGCTTTCTCGTAATCAATGAAGGCTATATATAAGGGTTGGTTATATTCCCCGCATTTCTCTATCACCTGATTGATAGTGTGAATATGGTCTATTGTTGAGTAGCCTTTACGGAATCCTGCCTCGTCCTTTGGTTGACAGAAGTCTAAGGTATTCCTGATTCTATTTGCGATTACCTTAGAGAATACTTTGTAGGCAACGGACTGTAAGCTGATCGATCTATAATTTTTCAAGTCTTTGGCGTCCCCTTTCTTATGGATTAGGATTATGTTAGCGTTCTTCCAAGATTCCGGTACGTTCGAGGTTATGAGGCTATGTGTATATAGGGCGGCCAATCTTTCTAGGACAGTGTTCCCACCATCCTTCAACAAATCTGCTGTTACCTGATCCTCCCCAGCTGCCTTCCCCCTTTGCATAGCCCCCAAGGCGTTCTTTACCTCTTCCGGCGTTATTTGTGGGATTTCAAGTTCCTCTAGACTATTCTCTCTCACCTTATCGTCGTGGCTGTTCCTGGTACTGTATAAATCTCTATAAAACTCTTCAGCCACTTGAACTATCTCATCCATATTAGTAACGATATTGCCGGTTTTGTCTCTTAACGCACACATCTGATTCTTGCCTATTCCTAGTTTCTTCTTCACTGCTTTCAGGCTTCCTCCATTCCTGAGAGCCTGTTCAATTCTATCCATATTATAGTTCCTTATGTCCGCTGTATTACGCTTGTTGATTAACTTCCTGGTCATCATGACTGGATGTAGGGGCGTAGACTTGTACTACCTTCAATTTGTACCTCTTATTAAGTTTCACAACAAGACCTGCCACCCTCTCGTTAATGCTATAGAACCCCTGTATGTTACCAGCTATGTTCTTATTAATCAGGAATCCGACTCCTAGTTCTCGTCTCACCGCTAAGCCTCGGTAGCACAGTACGTGCCCGCTTTTAACACTGTATATGCTTCTTTTGTCCTCCTAACCTCACTGAGCCCTATTATATCCCATTTACTACCCTCTAATTCCTCCAATAACACTGCTAGACTCGCCTCACTAGATAACGTTCTAACGTTAAACGTTGCCAGGTTCAGATTCCAATGGCAGCCTGTCCGGAGCCATGTATTCTTAGCACCCTCTGCTGCGTCACATATCTGACCGCCGCCGTGGTCAGTTGCTTCGCGGCTGCTGGAGACTGAGGGCCGGGGTTCGATTGTTGTATTCATATAGGAGGTTGTGGCCAAGTACTGCACCAGGGTGGCCAATCCTGCTCTGGTGAGAGAGTGCGTTACCGGTTCTGGTCACCGGGATCAGGCCGCACTCCAGGCCTGTTTGTGCAATTTTCTCAACACACGGTTCTTTTGTGGTATTTTCCGGTGGAGAATTGCGCGGTACCGGGATTTGAACCACGGTCTTCTTGCACGGGAGGCGGATACTCTACCGTCCCCGCAGGAGTTAAATTAAAAATTAAATTATGGGGTTTTACCTGACAAAACCACTTTCTGATTATGAGGCACACCGTAGTGGAGCACTCCGGAAATTTTGACCACCTGGGGTTCTTTAATGTGCACCTAAATCTAAGTACACGGGTGTTTTCGCATTTCGCCCCCATCGAAATGCGGCCGCCGTGGCCGGGATCCGATCCCGCGACCTCGTGCTCAGCAGTCTAACACCATAGCCACTGAGTAACCACGGCGGGTCCCGCAGGAGTTGTACGCCTCATTTAACCTACAGTGGTTCCTTATTTGGTCAGTCAAGGTGGACCAATCTGAGCTCGGTTATACTGCACGGATGGCACTCGGCTAGAGAACCTGGTATTTATGACCTGCACATGTGTGGCCATACATAATTGAGGATATATATCAATTTTTAGGAGGGTTCCCGTCCAGTGATAAAATAAAAGAAAAGACATTAAAAAAAGAAAAAAAAAAGGGGGGGAAAGGAAATAACAGGTGATTTGAACTCGTGAACCTTGGATGTTGCCCGGAAAGATAGCTCAGTCGGTTGGTTCGTCAGGCCTCAGGTTACTTTCAAGCGCCATAGCTCCTGCTCCGAGCGTCATACTTACGTGGAAAGGGACTGATGTTACCCGCGATTCCGAGTGGTTGGAGGGCATACTTTCTTGGAAAAATGGCCGCCCGAGGAGAAGAGCGAACTCGAGTGGCCTTAGAGACTAGGAAAAGCTTGATCAGGTGCACGGCGAGCGCGTGATCGAATGCGCGCGCTGTTGCTTTGTCTCTGCGTGTAGTAGTTAAGAGAGCCAGTTTAAGGGAGGAGCAGAAGGAAGGAAAGGAAAGTCTCTGAAGCAAAATTGCAGCACAACACAACCTCAGGAGTACCTGAACTTGAAACACAACAGGCCCGTACCGTGAAATATGGGGGCAATAAATTAGGCCAGGAGACTATATGCAACTGCCAAACACACGGAGGAGGTTGCTAATCATGATTATGCAGGCAAACATAAGGCACATATAGTACACTGATCTGGCAATAGCAGTGTAACAGTAGTATGACACTACATAAAACTAAACCCCATATAAGTGAGTACCATTCCATGTCACCCTACACCTAGAAAAGCTGAACTGAAAGCAATCAAAGCAGCACCCTGCACAACACCCTGCATGGATTCACCAGAAACTGTCTGGGCCTGCACATCACACAAGATTGTCAGGAAAATCAGGAGATTAACACGCGACTTGCAAGCACATGGCCAGAAATTAAATTACAGGATACATAGCCATGCAGATATTCCAGGACACAAGCGGGCTTATAAGCCCGACATAACTGAAAACTAGATGAGTTTGTGTGTATTCATTATTAACTAAAGTGCAACAGATAGACAGCAGACAAGAACGAAGCACTCTGTGTGTTCACTTCGTTCCTCTCCATCGCATTTCTGTTGCACTATAGTTAATGAATTCATAAGGCTGCACAGGAAAAGAATGATACCTCTGCCCAAGGGCCCATCTCACATCCAAATCCACGCGTGTGCACACACGCACACACACAAATGTTGCAAGAGTGCATAGCATGAAGCAGTATCAACAGGATGACACTAGATATGGATGAGGACTAACTTTCAACTGAGGTTCATTTGTAAAAATGTGGAGAGATATATAAATTACCAGAAAAAAAAAGGACGATGAGCAAAACGAGAACAAGGTGAAAGCAGGAGCCAACGTTTCGACAAGTGGACTTGTCTTCATCAAGGTCCACTTGTGGAAACGTTGGCTCCTACTTTCACCTTGTTCTGGTGTTGCTCATCGTCTTGAATTTCCATCTCCCGCCTTCCCCGAGTTTTCCCCAGAAAAAGAAAGACATCTTTGAAGGATAGACAAAAATTGGTGCTTGATGCAGCCAAACATAAATAAAAATGCAACAGAAAGAAAATAGAGAAAAATTCCAAGTGCAGGAAAAAATCATTACAATTGCCAATCCTGCATGCCAGTACCTTTCAAGAAACACTGTTGTTATTCCAATTGACAGACTGACAGCTTGCTTATGCAAGCACATTCTTCCAGTTCCATGCCATTGGGAAAAAATGAGTTTTCTGGTAGGTAGCCACATGCACACTTGGTGATCACAATGTTTTTTTTTTTTCCCCTGGACTTGTATATATATATGTATTTTCTCCTTTCCTGCTTTTATGTTTGGTTTCATCAAGCGCTAGTCTTTATCAGGTTTTATTGCTGTACTACTTCATGCTAACCTTTATAGATCACTGCATTTCCACAATAAACCTTTTAATCAGAAGTTAGCGCACCCTGTTCTTATTGCTTCACACTGTACATTCTTGCTACATTGGCCAAATAAAATATTTTATAAGGTATCCTAAGGGCCATTAAAGTGACTTGTTGCAGTCTAAAAGAATGAATAGCCTGGCTGCAAATGGCACCAGAGAACACATAGGACGAACAAGAAAGCCGAGATGATCTAACAACCAAAAGTTTAATGTACACACCGAGTAAATGCTCGCTGACAAGCAATAGACTGAACATACACAAAAAGGAGAAGCAAAAATTCATGTGCGTTTCCTGACAGGAATTGCACCCATTTCTAACGGAGGCCGTGCTGACAAGATTAACCCAGCATTTTTAGATCGACAGCTTCCGTAATTTCTATAGGCAGCCGATCTGCACAGAATGCTAGCTTCTTCCTCTACGATGCACGCCCAGATGTGAAGAGTGCATTGTAGAGGAAGAAGCTAGCATTCTGTGGAGATCGGCTGCCTAGAGAAATCATGGAGGTGGTGGTGATCAACTTTATTGAAAGGGGGAAGGGTAAAGAGGGACGTGGCTGAGGGTTAGGGCTCAAGTAAGGCCCTGGGCCTGCTTGGCCTTTTCCGCCCAGTCCACCAGTTCAAGTTGTCGGTCGACGTCCCCGGAACTGAGCCAGGCTGTCCAGTCAGTCTCGCTGCTGACGGGGGGATGAGAGAACGGGAGCGAGGCGCATTCCCTCATTATGTGTGTTAGTGTTCCTGTTTCTGAACAGAGCCGATATTTGTCGCTTTCCCTGCCCCCTGTGATTTTGTTAATGTATTTTGGGTGTGGGTATGTATTTGTCTGAAGTCGCCGAAACGCGACCGCTTGCGTTTTGTCGAGTTGCTGGGCCGGTGGTGGCAGCGCGCGGCGCCTCAAGCGATACCGATGAGCTATTTCATAATAAGTCTCGCAGGGTTCCTCGTGTCTCTCCTCCTCATTCACGCCGTCCGCATCCGCGGACGAGGCTCGGCGCGCGAGATCTCGAGCCAAACTGTGAGCCGACGCGTTGCCGGGCACAGCCGCGTGAGCGGGGGTCACCACGAGGGTTTTCAAGCCGCTTAGGGGGCGTCGTGTGAGGACATGGTACGCCTGTTTGCAAATTCTACCACGGACGAAATTGCCGATGGCCTGCTTGCTGTCGCTGATGACGGTATTCGCTTCCGCATGCATGGCCATGGCAATCGCGGATTCCTCCGCTTCCACCACTCGGCCAGCCGTGATTGTTGTATGTTCTATCAGTCCTCTGTTGTGATCCGCTACCACCGCGGTCATGAGGTCGCCTCGAGGGTGTCTGGCTGCGTCTGTGTAGAGCACTCCATCTTGCGAGCCGTAGCGTCGCCAAATGGCTTCATGGAAGCTGTAGATGCAAAGATACTGGGAGAATCTTGTGTCAGCATGGCGGCTGTTACACTTTCAGAGATGGATGCGTTTCCTGTTGGGATCTGTATGGACACACATCAGATCTTGCTTCTGCTTTTTGTGTAAATCTGATTTATTACTTGTCGACCAGCGTTTACTCGGCATGCTCAATAAACTTTAATTTGTTAATACACCTCATGATTGTCTTGGTCTCTAGCAGAAAGGTGTTCATTCTTTTTACAGTGAAGCTGTATATGCCTAGGCGAAGCACTCATGGTCCGATCCCAAAAACCCTAGTGTGGGGGTGTGAGCCATCGTTTAAGGGGGTGTGAGCCATTGCATTCGTCTTGCATGATGGACGGAGAAATTTCTTGTTGGGTAGACATAGAAATGCTTATGCATTTCAAACATACATTTATCTGCATATTATTGCAGGGAAGGGACACAGAGGGGGACGGGGTTAAGACAAGATCATGATGTCATTATTATCTCGCAGCAAAGGTGTGGTGGGCCATTGGCTAGACCGATAGTGACGTCGTTTCTCTCTAGCAGCAGAGCGCGCATGCAGCAGTCTCTCTCCCAATAGGTTCGAAAATGTGTCCCTGTATTTAATTAAATGAAATGTGCAGCCCCGGTGTGTCACTTGGTAACTACAGTGCATAACTGAGTCATAAACATTATGATTAACGCATTACAAAACACCAGTGCGTAACATAATTCAGAAAGACTTTGATGGACCCGCTGGATTAACCCAATGAACCACTCATTGCACTTTCCATGATGGTGATCTTGCAAAGTGCAATGTGTGGCATTCCAAATAAACAATTTGATAAACCCAAGCCAAACATGTGCATAACCTCGTTAAGAAACAGACATAACCAATAATATAGAAAGACTTGAATAAACCATTGCAATTAACCCAGTGATAAACACCGGGGCCGCACATTTCAGTTTCGCTGGTTTACCGTCTGTACAGGGTGCATGGGCAGTAACTTTTTCTGTTATTGTTTGTTAAGTATTGTATAATGTGCCAGTAAAACAAGTTGGGCTAGTCGGTGCAATGTATTGGTACTGCTTTCTTTGCTGGTTTTTTTTCTTATTGTTGTGCCCTTCTTCCTTTTGTAACAACTTTTTTATTCCCCCTTGCATAATACTCCAACCTTGCAGCCTGCGAGGTATATAAATAAATAAGTACATAAGCACGTCATTCATTCATCTGCATACACCTCGCACCATTCCTTGCTCAACAAATGTCACTGTGTTGTCTCGCAGCGTGCATCTACATTAACTGCCGTTTGCCTTTCGGTATAGTTTGTGAACAGTGTAATGCATAAAGATTACATGACATTAAGGTTGTGACCCATGCGGTGCATAAGCAAACCTTGCAAAAGATGGCATGTTGGATTGTTGAAAATAAGACAAATTGTATATATCGCAGTTACTTTAATAGCATTTAATTGACCACTGACAAAAACTTCACTTCGCATAGATTCCAACACGTGCACTGAATCTGCTGTATTTTTTTTGCTTATTAATATAGTCGTTACTGCATGGCCACATTGTAGATTTGAAAACAAAGTTAAATAAATTTGTTTGTTGCAATATAACAATATGTGTAGATCACTGCGATTGTAACACCAGAACTTGATATAAACATGCACACTGTAGGATGCAGACAAATGCTCAGGACAAACTCCATAATGTTCGCATCCTGATACTTATGAAAGTGAACGGTTTCATTCCATGGCTGTCAATGAGAGGGAAAGAGAAAACTTAATTGTGTTCATGGAACAAAAACGCATTGATAAGCTTAGACATATAGTCATTGCTTAACACTTTCAAAATGAATAATTATAGCTTGCTATCGACATTGAAGCAGCCTTTCGACAGCAAGAAAAGGAATCAGTTTTTCCAGCTCTGAACATTGAATTGCAGGAAATGCAAGCAGGCATAAAATTCTCCCAATATAATCTGTTTAGGAATATCAAATTGGAATAAACATTGAGGCTTGCATTTGTACTTTCTCTGGCTGAGCAATGTAGTTTGAAATGACTCCCATAAGCATGTCGTAACAATGTTGATCTAATACAGGTTAAATGCATGACTAGCTTAAGAAATCTGGATGATTGCTATAAATTACAGTGAAGAAACTATAATATCTAATAACATTAATAATATAATAATAACATTTATTTCCAGAAAACAGACTAACCGTGAGAGGCGTGCGAGGCTGAGCAGAAAGCTGAAAATTTCTACGGCAAGTGCGCCTGCCGTGGGCCTACGATCCTGCATTATGAATAGCGCGTATTGATATGGTCTTCTTGTTAGAAGTTCCGAGTATACTACCAGCGCGAGACACGGGACAACAAAGTGGACGAGAAGCGTGTCTTTTAGAATGCTATGTTACAACGTACAGGTTTCTACAAAAGTGGCGGTAACTGCTCGAAACATTTGGTGCGTCGGCTTTTGCGCCTTTAGAAATATTTACAGAGGGCTCCCATATATATATTCGCAGCGCAAGCACGGCGATGGACGAACCAGGCTAGCGCTAAGGTTGAATTTCACACCACAATTTTCATTCCACGTCGTAATCACACAGATCGTTTGAGGCTTCGTTCAGGGGCACACGCGGGCGTTCGGGTTGGTGCTTCTTGTTGCGTTTGGGGTAAGAATATGGCGAGGAGCAGGCACCACATATGCGCAATGACGGGCAATATACACGCATCATTTCTCCAGAAGCTGACGACGAGCACGGGTAGCGCGAGGATCTTGTTGGGCTGACACGACAACTTCGTGGCAGCCGAATTCCGAATACCGCATATGCGGTGAGGGTAGCTATATGAACTTGTCGATAGGTCATCTTGTAGATTGTAGTAGCGCATGCAGAACGAAACGGTCATAGAAGGTAGATAAGACAACACACAGCGCTGAAGCATAAAGAATCGCTGAACCACCTGTGAACAGCTGTTTACGTGCGCGATGTCGCACTGAACTACAGAAACCGCCGCCGCGCACTCCAAGACAAATCTTAACTAACGTTTTTAAATTAGTAAACGTACATATTATTTCCTTCTAATCAAGAGAAGTCAATAATATTATAGTGTAAACGTTTTATTCACTACAATAAAAGAATTATGCAGCGTGTGCCATGAAACCTGGCAGTAAGCAACCCTGGGCGTCGCACCAGTCGCATTGTTGAAATCGCAATCATGTGAAATGAGCCCTCTAAAAATCGCATTGCGCCGCGTGCGACAGCACCGATTTTCGTCGTTGCAGCCGCAGCATGTGACACAGCCTTAACACCTTTACGATCGCATCGTAGCCGACTGCGTTTGGCTTCTGCGGTGCGACTCTGCCGCATGGCATGTCAATCATCCTTGACGTAGCAACACACGGGGCTCTTTTCCTGAGATTGCCAGTATCCTCGTTCGCTTCCAAATATGCCTCAGCTTTTACGAGGCCCGCTTGCCACTTATCTGTTTCGTCGTTGAATTCCGGGAGGCGGTGGCTCATGACAGACGGTGGGGTGGTTGCTAGCGCACACTCAGGAAACAGCTCGTTCTTTGCTGGAATCCTCGTTGCCACTGTGACAACCCACCACTCGGCTGGGCCGTGCGCGAAAGTACACGTACAGAGTGGCCAGGGAACAAAGTCAGCGTTTATTAAGGCGTAAGCCTTTAGTGGCTCATGAGGGCGCGGGCGTAGTCCGTGGTGGACGCAGGAAAGCGGTGATCACCGGCGAGGGGAGCATGGAGAGAATGCACCACCAGCGAGTGGACAGGAGGCGCCATGCCAGCAGCGCTGTACGAGTGGGCGCGTGGGAGAGCGCGGACATGCGCGTGGGGGTGCGCGCACATCGGCAACAAACTTTGCAGCCACATGGCTGTGATTGCATCCCATGATCGCGGCAATGGCGGCGTCCGTTCGCAGAACACTTCAGACAACACTAACAGGGTCTGTCATAGATAGTCTTTCGCATATTGCAGTTGAGCTCCGCAATGTGCCCATAGATTTTGTTGTCCGGCTTGGGCTTTTATCAGAACGAAAGGTAAGCGAGGGCAGAGAGGGAGAAAAGTACGGAGGAGGCACGTGCATGCGTAGACTGACGGCGCCTGGCAGCGGTAACCAGCAGTTTGTGGCACAAACCGAGGTGTATTTTTAACATGAAACCGTAAATTGCATTTTTCCAAGGATCCACGACCGTTGAATGGCTTACTTATATGTTTATTTAGTATCCTTGCTTAGTCACATAATATTTGCCGAGATCCTTGTGAGCAATGTTGTCTCCACAGCGTTCCTTGCTTTCCTACGAGTACTTCACTTGTGTCGAACCCTTTACTGCCGCTTCTGAACACTAAATGTGCAGCAGAAATATGAAGAGCAGAAATGTATCATGTAAGATTGAGCATAACGTTTTTTCCCCCCGATTCCATGCTTCTCGCCGATGTGTTATGAAAACAATGGGAGACTGCAGCTGGAGCTTATCTTGCTGGCAGTACATCCAAGGTAAATATACCTGGTAGCGAAGCTTCCATAGGAGCCCGTACGTCCAAAACATGGCGTTCATCGGTGGTTCATGGGGCTTAGCGCCATCTTTATGACGAGGGAACACATCCGGCAGAAGAATAAATAATGTGACGCCATATCAGTTAAAAACAGAAGCGATGTCATATTGTTTTCGAAGGGGCGAAATTCGTTTTGGTGGCCTGCCTTTAGAGCGATATATTGAAATGCCCTGACATTCAACTTGATCGGCGTTATGAGGTTTCAGCGAGGAAAGCAATTCAGGAAAGGCCAGCCGTACGGTTGTCGAAATCACACCCCTGCACAGAACATTTCTTGGGAGGGCGACCGAAGCTTTAAGTGTAGAGTGCTGTCGCCGGACGCCTAGCCCGTCGGCTAGCGCAGTCGTACGAAAACAATTAACTGGCAGTCGTAACACACAACTTCTTAATGAACAGGTATAGATGCGATGAAGCTACCCGCGTCACCAAATTCAGGCAAACGTCGACAAGTAAAAGAGCACAACGTGTCAGGGGGGCGTATATTAACAGCTGAAGTTTACGGGCGATTTATGCACAGTTCAAGAGCTGCATTGCATTGCGAGCGATAGCAGCGTCAACACCCCCTGTAACGATGGGCGCTGAAAAAAAAACGTATTTAGTAATAATAATAAAATTAAATAAAATTGTATTTTATTTACTCGTTACGAACATATAAAATTGACGAGGAATTTTATTTTCGTTGAATGAATTTAACTGTGTCTCGCTCTAATTAAAAACGCTTTTTTCTTTCCCAATGTTTGTTCCATCCAAACATAGCCGCACTTCCATCGCTGCTCCCATGGTTGCTGATGTCGGTGACAATTTGTATTCAACCACTTTTCGCCCGAAGCTTCGAGACCTATTTGGATCGATCTTGGTACGTCTTTGCCGAGCACTTTTCATCTTTCTTTTTTGGTGTATCTGGAATTGTCGAACGTAGACAGCATACTATAAATAACGTAAAGCAGCACTGTACGCAATACAAGCCGAAGGGTAGCCTAGGGTAAATCACGATTTCTGAAGCATCGTTCTCCCTGGTTTAGTCGAACGCGCTGAGAAAACTCAATTACAGCTTTCAATTTGTATATTTACATGACTATCTGTCTTTGTGTATGTTGTAAACTTAGTGACTGACAGCATTACCTCCAGCTGATCTGTGCGAAAATTGTGGACATGTACTGCTCCATTCATCATTGACAATAAACCATGTAAGCTTACTTGTTTGAAGTGTTTTTTGCTAGTTAAGGCCTCTCGGTCACCTGGAGACATAATAAAGATATCTGTAGTCCTGTTAGATTACCGCACACACGAATACCGCCCGCGGTAACAAAGCACCCAAGACAAGCGAGCGAGCAGCGCGACGAGCCCCACCAGCCACTACCGTAGCGGCCACATTGCTCACGACATAATGATGATGATATCAGTTTTGCTGCTACTGATGATGATGATATAAGCTGGCCAGTGCAGGCACAGAGGTAGAACATTCGCCTCGCGTGCAAGAGGACCGTGATTCGAATCCCGGTGCCGCGCAATATTCCACCGGATTAAAAATCCGTGTGCTGATAAAATTGCAATAAACAGGCCTGGAGTGGGGCCTGATCCCGGTGACCAGAACCGGTAACGCACTCCCTCACCAGAGCAGGGTTGGCCACCCTGGTGCAGTACTTGGCCACAACCTCGTATATGAACATAATAATCAAATCCCGGTCCTCGGTCCCCAGCAGCTGCGAAGCGACTGAGCACGGCGGCGGTCAGATCTGTGACGCAGCAGAGGGTGCTAAGAATCCCTGGTTCCGGAGAAGCCGCCATAGGAATCTGAACCTGGCAACGTCTAAGGCTAGAAGTTTATCTGGTTAGGCGAGTCTAGCAGTGCTATTGGCGGAATTAGAGGGCAGTAAATGGGATATAATAGGGGTCAGTGAGGTCAGGAGGACAAAAGAAGCTTATACAGTGCTAAAAAGCGGGCACGTACTGTGCTACCGGGGCTTAGCGGAGAGACGAGAACTAGGAGTCGGATTCCTGATTAATAATGGTATAGCTGGTAACATACAGGAACTCGATAGCATTAACGAGAGGGTGGCAGGTCTTGTGAAACTTAATATAAGGTACAAATTGAAGGTTGTACAGGTCTACGCCCCAATATCCAGTCATGATGACTAGGAAATTGAAAGCTTCTATGAAAACGTGGAAACGGCAATGGATAAAGTGAAAACAAAATACACTATACTGATGGGCGACTTCAATGCCAGGGTAGGCAAGAAACAGGCTGGAGACAAGTCAGTGGGGGAATATGGCATAGGCTCTAGGAATAGCAGAGGAGAGTTATTAGTAGAGTTTGTAGAACGGAATAATATGCCGATAATATTTCCCTTCTTCCTCAAGCGGGATAGCCGAAAGTGGACGTGGAGGAGCCCGAATGGCGAGACTAGAAATGAAAACGACTTCATACTCTGCGCTAACCCTGGCATCATACAAGATGCGGGCATGCTCGGCAAGGTGCGCTGCAGTGACCATACGATGGTAAGAACTCGAATTACCCTAGACTTGAGGAGGGAACGAAGAAACTGGTACATAAGAAGCCGATCAATGAGTTAGCGGTAAGAGGGAGAAATAGACGAATTCCGGATCAAGCTACACAACAGGTATTCGGCCTTAACTCAGGAAGAGGACCTTAATGTTGAAGATATGAACGACAATCTTATGGGCATCATTAAGGAATGTGCAATAGAAGTCGGTGGTAACTTCGTTAGACAGGATGCCAATAAGCTGTCGCAGGAGACGAAAGATCTGATCAAGAAACGCCAATGTATGAAAGCCTCTAACCCTACAGCTAGAATAGAACTGGCAGAACTTTCGAAGTCAATCAACAAGCGTAAGACAACTGACATAAGGAAGTATAACATGGATAGAATTGAACATGCTCTCAGGAAATGAAGCTTAGAACGACCGAAAGCTGAGCTAGTTGGTAAGGATTCATAATGCAAAAAAGGCGTGAAGACAGGACACAAGAGTACAGAAGTGAACAACACGAACGCCGACTATCAACTGAAGGGAGCACTGAGGCGAAAAAAGAAAGAAGACACAGAACTCACCTGCGCAAGCTCAGGAATGGTACCACCACGTGTCAGTCGGGTACAGGTGCCGGTCTACGAGAGATATAACTGTTAAGGCACTTAATCTCTTCCTAATGTAAAGTAATCGAAGGCTGACTCACGTATGCACTTCCACCATTATAGATATGCCATGCCTCTACCATAAGACGCGTATCTTCATTCTTATCGTGAGGCTTATAGCGCGTGAAAAAGACAAGGACGAAAGTGAGACGTGACACACAAAGGCGCTAACTTGCAACAATCTTTATTTCGAGCAAGGGACCCATACATATATACAACTTTTCGCGTACATCACACATGCGCTGTTTACAAAAAAACCTTTACACACCATTGCGCAGGTACCATAACTCTTTGCGGGAAAAGGCAATCGATGGTTTAGACACACAGTTATCCCCAAGCCTATCATATCCCCAAGCCTATCAAATGATAGGCTTGGGGATAACTGTGTGTCTAAACCATCGATTGCCCTTTCCCGCAAAGAGTTATCGTACCTGCGCAATGGTGTGTAAATGTTTTTTTTTTTTTTTGTAAACAGCGCATGTGTGATGTACGCGAAAAGTTGTATATATGTATGGGTCCCTTGCTCGAAATAAAGATTGCTGCAAGTTAGCGCCTGTGTGTGTCACGTCTCACTTTCGTCCTTGTCTTTTTCACACGCTATAAGCCTCACGACTTCTTACCAACAAGCCCAAATCACTGCTTTACTTCATTCTTATGCCTGTACAATATCGTGCGTTCATCTAACTCTGGCGGGCAGTTACAATCTCGGCAATGTAGGGAAAGATAAGAAGGTGATCCACCGGTTAACGACCTTTTATGTTTCATTTATCTTTTTATTTATATTTATGTTTCCTTTATTTTTATCCCTGTATGACAGATGTGTCTTACCAGACCTCAAGTACGGGGCAGAAACCTGGAGGCTTACGAAAAGGGTTCGTAAGCCGTGTTAAGCCAGCACCGACAGAAGCGACGCCCAGCATTGGACGCTACCAAGTATAAGAAGAGCACCGGAGGCGATGTCCTACCATTCTTGGCAGCAGTAGCGGCGTGTCGACAAGCGCTAAACCTCTGTTCTGCAAATTGCAGGTTAGTTGGAATCCAGTTTTCTGTAGGTTGTACTTAGTTGCCTCTTGTTTTTGTCGCCACTGCTGCTGCCATTGTAGTATTCCTGCTTTTCTTTTTATGTGGGTTTGTTTTCCTTGCAAACATGCCAATTTCAGACGACGATGCATGTCCTGGTTGTAAGGAAAGTTGTGAAAAAGGGCTGGTGTGCGGAGAATGTTCCTTCATGTACCATTTCGGTAACTGCTCAGGGGTAGCTGAATCAACTTACAAATCAAAAAGCGAAGCATGGCGGAAGCGTTGGCTTTGCCAAACATGTAAGATAGCTAAGCCGAGAGGTAGCCAAAGCAACAAAACAAAAAAAGAACAAGATGCAGACATAGCGATTGTGCTTCAAGGTATTCATGCAAAACTAGAAAGCCTCATGACATTAAAGGACACAGTAGAAAAAATTGAGCACGCAGTGGAAGTGATGTCAGACAAATATGACGAAGTTCTGGTACACATGCGCAATCATGACAAAGAAATATCGCAGCTAAAAAAACGAGTTGAATCAATTGAATTTCAAGACCGCGCAACTGAAAAACGACAGATAACTCAAGATCTAAACAACCTTGAATGGCAAAGCAGAAAACTAAATCTCGAGTTCCATGGCATACCCGTCAGTGAAAACGAAGACTTATTGTCAAAAATCAATGAAGTGGCAGCCGAGCTTCACATTCCAGAAATAACTAAATACGACATTGTCGCTTTGCACAGACTTCCAGCACCTAAAGATAAGATACCAGGTATCATAGTACATTTTACTAGACAGGATTTGAAGGCTCAGTTTTTACGAAAAAAAACAGAACTCAACCAGTCAAAAATGAGCTGCTACATTCAGGAAAAGTTGACGAAACACAGCAGGGTATTGCTCGGGGTAACCAGGCAATGGGCTAAAGTGCACGATTTCAAATACGCCTGGCATCGTAATGACAAAGTGTTCGTCCGCCAGAAAGATGGAACAACAGTACATCATGTAAAATGCAAGGAGGACTTAGCCAAGATTAAATAGACTTAAGTTTCTTTTTTTTCTTTTCCCTATTATGGCTTCATGCAAAGATTACATTACACCATCCGAATTTAAAGATGTCTGTGGTCTGGACTATGCCAGTTCACTTAAGCTGTTTCACCTCAATGCCCAGTCAGCTAAGAAAAAATCCGCTCAGTTCGAAATTTTGTTCAGCAAGCGTGATCTTGCTTTTGACATCATTATGCTTACGGCGACCTGGTACACAGAAGAAGCTAATGCATTATGCTTACCCTCCTACAACACCTATTTGGTGAACCGAACTACCTCTCGTGGAGGAGGTGTGGCAATGATGGTGAAGAACCATCTTGCCTGTCACCAAGTGCCGAATTTTTCTTGCGTGCATGAAGACTATGAAATTTTATGTTTGACTGTCGACAAAAAACTATTAAGCGTAATATACCGGCCTCCGAGCGGAAATGTGCAAAACTTCTTGGTATTTCTAGATTCTTTGTTTACTTTTGCAAATGAAAATAAGCTATCTGTAATCATCGGCGGAGATTTTAACATTAATATGCTTGGAGATCTGCCCGCAAAACGGGAATTTGAGCAATTAATTAAAGCCTATGGATGTATGAATGTAATTAATAAGCCTACCAGAATTACTCCCACATCTTTTTCGTTGCTTGATATGTTTATAACCAACTTGCATGCATCTAATATGAAGGCTGGAATTATGTACACACATATAAGTGATCACTTCGCTATATATATGTGTTTAGATAAGCATATGCGTAAAACGAAACCCACACAGCAATACTTTCAAGACTTTTCGTCAACGAATATGAAAATTTTCAAATTACAAATTTCTGGTGTACATTGGCGTATTGTGCTGAACGAGGCAGATGCTGAAAGTGCATTTAATATCTTTCTGAGTCTGTTTTTAGATGTATACAATAAATGTTTTCCCAAAAAAGTCTTTTCGAAGCCAAAGAAGATACGTAAGCCATGGATAACGAAAGAACTTCTCAGACAGATTGACATTAGAGATAAATTGTATGCAAAATTCATGGCTACACGCGACCCAGATATACTAAAGACGTTTAAAGTATTCCGCAATAAATTAACGAAGGAGATTAGAGGTGCCAGAAATGACTACATTTGCAATTTCTTTCAGAGTTCTGCAGGAAAGACAAACGAAATATGGGAAAAACTAAATACAGTTCTAAATCGCCACAAAAACTTTAGCTTTGTTACAAAGGTTGAGCGTAACAATGAAGAGATCACAGGCGCTCGTTTAGCGGATGAATTTAACAAATACTTTGTTGATATTAAAGTAGAACGTCCGACTGAAGGAGCACTCGATTATATTAGAACTAAAAACCAGGAATCCCTTTTTTTTAGTCCTGTAATAGAGCCTGATGTTATTTCGGCGTTCCGAGGACTAAATAACAGTAAAAGCAGCGACGCAGACGGTATAAAAGTTGCACCTGTCAAACATGTAATAGAACTAATTTCACCGTGCCTAACGCACATATTTAATCTGTGTTTTTTACAGGGAGTGTTTCCAAAACGATTGCAGGTTGCTAGGGTGACAGTGCTCTATAAAAAAGGCGATAAGACTGACATCGGAAACTACAGACCCGTGTCCATACTCCCTATTTTTTCTAAAGGGTTGGAAAAAGTAATTTACGCCAAAATAATGAATTTCTGCGATAAATATAGTATACTTTCCCAGTCACAATTTGGCTTCCGTAAACACAGGTCGACGGAACAGGCTTTGCTGGAGTAGAAAGAATTTATTTTAAACGCCTTTGAAAAAAAAGAAGTAGCCTTGGGTATTTTTGTAGACTTCGCAAAAGCGCTCGATTTTCTTACACATTCAATCTTACTCAAAAAGTTAGATACATATGGAATCCGTGGTAATGCACCAGCACTTTTAGCATCTTATTTAGAAAATCGACAACAGTATGTCTACCTCAATGGTTTCTCTTCCGATAAAAAAAAATAACGTCAGGAGTACCTCAGGGAAGTATCCTTGGACCACTTTTATTTAATATCTATTTGAATGACATTATATGTATTAATCCGAACGTTAAACATATCATTTATGCCGATGACACGACTATGCTTTTCTCAGCTGCATGTCCGAATGACTTAATTTCTGAAGCAAATAGCTCCCTATCGCCTTTGACTGAGTGGTCAAGTGCTAATGCATTAAAAATAAACACGGCCAAGACGAAAGCCATACTTTTCCGTCCAAGGAATAAGAGCGTTCTTATAAATACAGATCTTTTGTTGGGCGATTCAAAAATAGAAATACTCCGCGCATTCAAAACTCTTGGCGTTGTGTTCAACGAGAACTTAACGTGGGAAGACCACGTGGAACATGTTGTTTCTAAGATTTCAAGTGTCGTAGGAGCTACGTACATTAATAAAGAGATACTGCCTGTGCAGGCCAAGGTTATTCTTTACAATACATTATTTCACTCTCATATTAATTATGCACATTTAGTTTGGGGAACTACGGCTGTTACAAATTTACGTAAAATTCTTACAATGCAAAAAAGAATGTTGCGACATGTTCTCGGTGTTCCTCGAGATCATCCGTCTCTGCCTTTGTTTGAAAAGCTGGAAATTATGAAAATTACTCACATGTATCCATACCGTCTGTGTTTAACATATGAAAAGGATGTGAAAGAAAACATAAACTTTTTCTCAGCTTTAGCTTCTCTGTCAAAGAAAGCTCCTTTATACGATACACGTAGTAGGGAATTTTGGAACGTAGAGACGTGTAGAACTACCTATGGACAGCAAATGATGAAAAGAAAACTGCCAAAATTATTAAATTTTTGTCACAGACACGCTATACAAATAGAACATACATCAAAACAGCAATTAAAATTATTCTTTTCTGCCTCAGTTGTATTTCCCTGAACATTGTTCTCGTATGTATAATTTGTATGCATATCAAATTTCTTTTTGTCTTCTGACGTGCTTCCTGAACTCCTTCTTTTTTCTTTGTGAAATGTAATGACGAATGTTCGTGATATACCATTATACAGATGTTAATAAGCCGTTGTTGTGTGTATGCTGTTTACATATGTCTTCCAGCAGTGTCCTGTAAACACAATGTCATTACTACAGTTACATGTTCACATGTTTGGGAATGTGCATATTTATACGCCACAAAGATGCTTGTAGTTATACGTATTATTTTTGTACAATCAAAAAATGTTTTTTTGCTGTCGATAGCTGAACTGTCTGCCTTTATGGAATGTGTTTTACTTTTTTTTTGGGGGGGGGCGGGAACTAGTCAAGCTGTCTGTTACAGCTTTGTTTCCCTTACCTCCCCCATCACGTTGATGGAAAAAAATAAAGGTTATTATTATTATTATTATTATTATTATTACTTAAATTGAGGACGACACAACGAGATATGGAAAGAAGAATGATAGGTGTAACGTTAAGGGATAAGAAAAGAGCAGATTGGGTGAGGGAACAAACGCGAGTTAATGACATCTTAGTTGAAATCAAGAAAAAGAAATGGACATGGGCAGGACATGTAATGAGTAGGGAAGATAACCGATGGGCATTAAGGGCTACGGACTGGATTCCAAGGGAAGGGAAGCGTATCAGGGAGCGGCAGAAAGTTAGGTGGGCGGATGAGATTAAGAAGTATGCAGGGACAACATGGCCAGAATTAGTAGATGACCGGGGTAGTTGGAGAAGTATGGGAGAGGCCTTTGCTCTGCTGTGGCCGTAACCAGGCTGATGATGATTATGATGATGAATAGTTTTGATTTTGCTAAACCACCTATCCGTCGCACACTTAAGAACTTTTTTTGGTGTCGACGTTTTTTGCCATTGCTCTAGTTCAGGTACTATGTAATCCTAATAAATGAGGTTGGATTGCGCAAAATTTTGACGAGACACACAAAAGAGACACACACCACAGAGCGCTCCTGTAATACCTCTTATACCTCTAATACCTCTAAGCGTACCTCTAATGTGCTATACCAAGACGCCCAGTCGTCAACCTTGGCAAGTTTCCTAATAAATGTGTTGTATTGGCAGTATGTGTCAATAGGACTCAGGGAATTTCCCCCCCGTTATGTGGGCATTGTTATCATTTCAATATTGTCGCTTTGCAGTCATTGAAATGGTTAGCAGGAAGGGTGGTATGATAAGGTGAGATTCAAAAGCTTTTACATGTGACCTGTGTTTATTTAATCGGATCATTAAAGGCGTCACTGGCTGGCCGTTTACAGGATGTATATTGGAGAAGGTAGACTGGCTACCTTTGTGGTATCACAGATAAAGTCTGCTTTTACACCAAGGGTGTGTCTTATTCATTGTGAGTCACTGTGACCCGTCGTCACTGTGAGCCTTTCAAGCAGTGACAGATTCTGACAGGAATGCTTCATTAGGTTGTTTAATTTATGCATAAATAATGCTTTCAAACTCTTAAGGTTTGAGAGACTTGTATAGTTTTGTCTACTCATCACAGCTAGTACAGAGGTAACATGTTTCCGCTTCTATACTGTTAACGTGCCGTATATGCATACCGATTCTGTCCAGTTTTACTGAACGTTAATCTGGTACTGAAGTACTACACAAGGAAAAGAATTTGAGACAGGACACAGGCTATCGCATTTCATTCAACAGAATTTGTAGAAAGGCTCAGCAGATCTTGCCCTTATTTGCGCCTTTGGTCGTTTCTGTAGTGCTGTATTACGAATATGATCGTTCACAAGGTTGTAATTTGTGCGAGTGTGCTTCACTTACACAATTTTAGCTTGTCCTTTGTTCACAGTGGTGAACAAATCTCACCGAGATTTCCCCCCAAGGAGTAAAAGGCAACTAATAGACCTACACAAGAAGTATAGAAACGTATTCGCTGCGGCACCTTAGTGGATATGGTTTTTCGCTGCTGAGCGCAAGTTCAATCGCGCCCGCGGAAGCCGCATTTCGTCGAGGGCAAAATGCAAAAGCACGCGTATACTGAGATTTTGGTGCACGCTAAAGAAGGTCAGGGGGTCGAAACTTAAGCAGCCGCCTACTACGGCGAGCCTGATATTCATATCTTTGTTTTTTGCACGTAAATGTTGTAACCATAGGAACGCTTATTGTATATCACAAGCGTGTATTCAAGGCACACAATCTCACCCTTGTTCCTGTTCTTGTTCTTGCATCTGTGCAGAATATTTCGATGCAAACTGGACCATGAATACATAATAAACTTTGCGTGCTGGAGAGCAGCAATTAGTAGCCTTACACTTTTACTACGAACCACGTTTCCGACGTCTTAAAAATTTATTGAAGCTCACACTTGTTTTAGCGCCACAAAAGCGTAAGTATCATTTAAAAACTGCCACCGATTTCGATGTCAGGAAATCGACGTCATACGGCAGACAATGGTTCCGGCAAACGTGTGTAGGAATCACACGCACTCATCTCTGTTTCTCCAGGCTCGTGCACCACCTGCAACAGAGAGACGTTTGAATGTATTGTGACGAAATAAATTGATAATTTTGTTCACTGTAGTATAAGTTGGCAGGCCGAGGTAGGTGGCCTGCACCACCAAATCACTTTCCTCGAACAACGTCCACCACTTCCACTACAAGGGCTCTCTTTTGAAATGGCCCACCTAGGGAACAAGGTTCTTCGTACCTCAAGAAACTTGCCTAATAGATAACAGGTAGCGATGAAGCCGAAAACCCTTTATGTAGAAATAACCTGTTATCTTTCGCTATATGCGATGGACATACCAATACGTAGGTTAAGTCGCAGGTAGCTATCGTCTCTTTTTGATCATGTCATGACAATTGAAATCTATATCCTTGGTGGTTTTAAGGCAAACAAAAGCGCCCTACAAATGTAATATTTAATTATTACAAAAATAAAAAAAACAGTTCATAGTCACAGAAACGGCAAAAAAATTGCCTGTCAGGAAAAGCCTTTTTATGTTCGTATGTCGTGCTCGAAAGCAAGAGGCTTCTTAAATCCCTCGAGCAGAAGAACACGCAAGAAAATATACGATACAAGTATTTGGGCTAGTTACCTAAACACACGACGCTTACTCTAATGCTATTGTAGAAGGGACCCCGAACCACTTTTCATCGAAGTGGAGAAAGGCATTTGTAGATTAAAAAAAAATGTGCAGACCCCACGCACTTGGAAATCGATGTAAGCGAAGCATTCCGTGTTGGACGCTTTGATTGACAATAGTTAACGGTGATGTTGATGGCTAAAGCTTAATTTCTTCAACGTTTCGTCTAACACGAAAGTGGTGAGTTGATGTTAAAGGCATTCATAGTGAAATATTTAGCGCGCACAATTGACAAGGACACAGTGAAGGGGGACACACGAGCGCTTCTCACAACTGTATTATTTTCGGAAAGACACAGAACACATGAAGCCCATACTATCAGCGCGGAACATGTGCAACAGGAGTAGTCAGTAAAACAGGAACAGATTAAAAACAGATTAAAAAGGTTCAACCAGTATTTAAAAAAAGCAAATTCATTTTCAGGAATTGCAATCGATGGTTGGCTTATGCATTTTTCAACAGACTTTTTTTATATAAACCGCTTCTGTGATTTCACGTGTTAGTTTGTTTTTATCTGAAAACAAAATGTCAGTGTCGAAAAATACCGGATCACAATAACATAGATCACAGTGGTTCGACAAGTGCGAATAGTTTTCTTTACTGATAGAACGTTCGTGTTGTTTTAGACGGCTGTTTATGCACCAACCGGTTTGTCCTATGTACATGTTGCCACAGGTTAGCGGAAGCCGGTACAATATACCTATTCTGCATTTTGTGAATTTTCGATCTTCTTTAAGACTGGAGCTGCATTTTTTTACCCTATTGTCAAACTTATTTGAAATAGCTTCGCAGAGTTTTTGCACCTTGTTAGGAGAGCTGAAAACCCCTTCAACGTTATACCGGCTGGCAAGGTTCTTTAGCCCATGGAATAAAGAATGGACGTAAGGTACAAGCGCAAGGCGCTTTTTGTTCATGCTAAGCCTGTTCCTTGAATCTGTGGGTTGTACACCCTTTACTATATTTATTACTTTTTCGGCCGCTCTGACTATAATGTGTTCCGGGAATCCCACCGAAGCTAGTCTTGTTACCTGATTGGCAAAGCTTTCTTTGATTCGGTGGCAACAAGATTTTACTAAAGCGGCTCGAAGGCAAGACACCGCCATTCCGCTTTTTGCAATATTCGAATGTCCTGATTTGTACTGTAACATGGGCTTTGTTGATCTAGGGCTGTACATCCAGCATGTGTGGTCGGGTAGCAATCGCAGAGACAAATCTAGAAACTGTAGTCCGCTTTCTTTGGCAATCTCATGGGTAAACTTAAGGCCAAGTCCACATTCACGGAACACTTTTAGTACATTAACCACATCACAGCCATGTTCATTCCCATCAAAAATAACAAAAAAAAAACATCAAGAAATCGTAAAATCTTTGCCAAGCTTCCTAAGTCTGCTCCTAAGCCGGAGCAGACTCTCCCTCACCCCGCGGTCGTTCCTCAGGTGGCACCCGTCAGCGCAGCGGCGGTCCTCCGCCCTTCCCGCCTGGACCTGGCCGTCCACACACTCCCCAACAATCAACATGGCTGTGACAACCAATAGCACCTATCACGTTTGGCAGTGGAACTGCCGCGGATTCAAAAAGAAGAAGGCCAACCTTCATCAGCATCTTAATAACACGGCACAGCAAGAATCCTACAAACCTGATATTATAGCGCTACAAGAAGTCAACGTGGAAGCCGGCCTCTCCTTTTACCGGGCTTTCCATTGCCGTAACAACTCCAAGAAAGTCACTACGCTGGTTCGCCGAGAACAGGTGACGGCGATCCACGACATCGAAACTTCTCCCCCCTCGGGCATCCCACACGTTTTCGTGGAGATCATCCCGACGCGCACGTCAGTTCCCAGCTTATTCATCCTCAACGTATACGTCGCCCCGCATTCAGACCCGAAGCTCGATGCGCTTTTTCGCTCGGCCCTCAAAGTCAGCCGCGACTGCCCCCTGCTCATCGTTGGGGACTTCAACGCCGGTCATACTCTGTGGGGATACCTGGGCGACACCCGCAAGGGTAGACATCTAGCAGAAGCCGCGCAAGAGTTGGGCCTCACGCTAATCAACGATACTACCACCCGCACCAGAATCGGCAGCCGAGGTCAGGTAGACACTAACCCGGACCTGACGTTCGTCGTCCACTCGCAAGACTACGCCTGGACGAACACCGGCGAAACTCTCGGAAGCGATCACTGCATCCTTCACACGGAAATCTATGCACGCGGCAAGCGTCGGCGGAAGCATCGCTTCTCGGTTACAAACTGGGACAACTTCCGCGAGTCCAGAAGAATGCGAGCCAGTGAGGGATCCATCGCCAATATCTCATCCTGGACGAGCCAACTCCTGGCCGACGTGGAAGAGCATACGGAACATCTTGACCCGGAAGACGCCCCGGAAACCTCCAACGTCGACAGCAGGCTGCTTCACATGTGGCAGGCAAGATCGAGCATGCTCCGGCGTTGGCAACAGCAGGGGAAAGATAACCAAGCCCTAAAAGAAAGAATCACTAGACTCGACGCAGAGATCTCCGATCACGCGGCCGAGGTCACCCGGCAGCAATGGTACCAAATATGTGATCGCATCAGGGGACGCCTCAGCGCAGCCCGGACGTGGCACCTCCTACGCCACCTCCTGGACCCGGACACCACCAGGGCCGAAGGCAGAAGAAACATGGCCAAGTTAATCCACAGGCATGCTCAGGACCCGGGGGCGTTCCTGGCCGAGATGCGAGACAAGTACATCGGCCCGCAACTCAAGACACCGTTACCTGCGGCCTACCAGGGCCGGCCGAACGCGCACATAGACGAAGACATTACGTTCGCTGAGGTGTCGGCAGCCGCCTACAAGCTGCGGACGAATTCGGCGCCGGGTTCGGACCGCGTTACCAACAAGATCCTACGCAACCTGGAAGAGGCCGCAATGGAGCAGCTCACCGAGTTCATTAACGAATGCTGGAAGACGGGCGCCATCCCGGAAGAGTGGAAGACGTCAACGATCGTCTTTATACCAAAACCAGGCAAACCACTCAATGCGGACAACCTCAGGCCGATTTCACTCACATCATGCGTCGGCAAACTGATGGAGCACGTGGTCCTAGACCGTCTCAATGAACACGTAGAAGATGGGGACGAGTTCCCCCACTCTATGTTTGGTTTCAGGCCACACCTGTCCTCCCAAGATGTGCTCCTTCAGTTAAAAAGGCAGGTGATGCAACCCGAAAGTCCGGTGGACGCTCGCCGATTCCGGTGCCTCCTGGCCCTCGACCTGAAGAAGGCCTTCGACAATGTCGCCCACGCAGCGGTGCTCGAGGGCCTGACCCAAATGGGTGTCGGAAACCGAGCATACCAATACGTCCGAAACTTTCTCACCGACCGGAAGTGCCGGATCAAAGTCGGCGAACATGAAACTGAATTTATAGAGCTGGGGAGCCGAGGCACGCCGCAGGGATCAGTCATCTCCCCTTTTCTCTTTAACGCGGCGATGCGCGGGCTCCCGGAATTGCTGTGCTCTATCCCTGGGCTTCACCACAGCCTCTACGCTGACGACGTGACGTTATGGGCAGCGGCGGATGATCCACAAACTCTTCAAGAGATCATGCAACGCGGCATCGACGTCGTACAAGCTTATGCGGAGTCGAGAGGCCTGACGTGCTCACCGGAAAAATCCGAATACCTACTGATCAAGCCCGCCAGAAGCAGATGTCCCAGGGGATTACCACGGAGAAGGCGCTTCCTTGAACTTAAGGTCGGAGAACTTACCATCCCGGAGCGCCCCAGTATCAAAATATTGGGGCTAGACTTTCAGAACACGCTGCGCTGCGGGCTCATGTTAAAGAAACTCCAGAGGGCGACCAACTACACACTACAGCTCATGCGCCGGGTGGCTAATCGGCACCACGGCATGGGCGAGGGCGATCTGCTTCGGCTTGTGCAGGCATACATAACCAGCAGAACCATGTACTCGACACCATATGTCAAACTCGCAGCCACGGACTTAGCCAAATTAAACACCATGATCCGACGAAGCACAAAGGCAGCCTTGGGCCTTCCGGACCACGCGGCCACCGCAAGGCTAGAGGCCCTAGGCATGCATAACACGATCGAGGAGCTCTTAGACGCTCACCACACAGCCCAAATCCGTCGTCTCTCGCTAACCCCGGCTGGCCGCACAGTCCTCCGGAAGCTCAGTCTCGAGGCTATCCCCGAGGGGACAGAGTACATTACGATTCCGCGAAAGGTCAGGGGGCATATTTATGCCCCACCTCTACCCCGCAACATGGACCCCGAGTTCCATCAGGGCCGTCGGCAGGCACGCAGTGAAGCCATTTGGCGACGCTACGGCTCGCAAGATGGAGTGCTCTACACAGACGCAGCCAGACACCCTCGGGGTGACCTCATGACCGCGGTGGTAGCGGATCACAACGGAGGACTGATAGAATGTACAACAATCACGGCTGGCCGAGTGGTGGAAGCGGAGGAAACCGCCATTGCCATGGCCATGCATGCGGAAGCGAATACCGTCATCAGCGACAGCAAGCAGGCCATCGGCAATTTCGTCCGTGGTAGAATTTGCAAACAGGCGTACCATGTCCTCACACGACGCCCCCTAAGCGGCTTGAAAACCCTCGTGTGGACCCCCGCTCACGCGGCTGTGCCCGGCAACGCGTCGGCTCACAGTTTGGCTCGAGATCTCGCGCGCCGAGCCTCGTCCGCGGATGCGGACGGCGTGAATGAGGAGGAGAGACACGAGGAACCCTGCGAGACCTATTATGAAATAGCTCATCGGTATCGCTTGAGGCGTCGCGCGCTTCCACCACCGGCCAAGCAACTCGACAAAACGCAAGCGGTCGCGTTTCGGCGACTTCAGACAAATACATACCCACACCCAAAATACATTAACAAAATCACAGGGGGCAGGGAAAGCGACAAATGTAGGCTATGTTCAGAAACAGGAACACTAACACACATAATGTGGGAATGCACCTCGCTCCCGTTCTCTCATCCCCCCGTCAGCAGCGAGACTGACTGGACAGCCTGGCTCAGTTCCGGGGACGTCGACCGACAACTTGAACTGGTGGACTGGGCGGAAAAGGCCAAGCAGGCCCAGGGCCTTACTTGAGCCCTAACCCTCAGCCACGTCCTTCTTTACCCTTCCCCCTTTTAATAAAGTTTATCACCACCACCACCACTGTGAATATTTTGGTCTACACGAGCTAGAAAAATGTCGCTTAGCATTGGGGCTCCCTTGAACCTATACATATACCTGATTTTTGCACATACATTCCTTAATTCCAACCGAGAAAAGTAGAGCTCAGATAAAATAATAGCACTTCCATAAAGCTTTGCACCGGTGCTAAGCTGTCATTTCTAAATTTTACTTCATCATTATCTTCGCAAATACACATTTTAACATTTTTTAACAGCTCTGTGTGGGGAATCGAGTAAAATAAAACTTCTACGTCAATGCTGAGGGCACTGCATCCCTTTGTTTTGTCTTCCCTAAAATATTGTACAACTGCCTCAGAATTACAGATTGCTAACGGATCGGGGATTCTTAACGAGGAAAGCTGTTTCTGGATAAACAATGCTACCAGCTGCTACCAAGTTACTATCTATCTTACTACCTTACTACCTTAAGATCAATCTATCTTAGAGGTTACCTTGTGGGCATCCCTGCTGTTGGTCTGCGTAGTACACAGAACACACAGGGAGAAGTGTTTGCTTGAGGCGTTGTTGTGCGCTATATTTCATAACCTCTGAGAGGGTTGAGCATAGCCATTGCGTCACAAGGAACATCGCATTGAGGCAGAAGTATTCAACTTGAATTGCATTATTGGGCTGTACGTGCCAAACCAAAAATCGGATTATGGGGCAAGACATAGTGGTGGACTCCGAGTAAATTTTGACACCGAGATGTTGTTTAAAGTGTCTAAGTGCACGTGCCTTTTCCATTTCACCCCCGTCGAGATGCGGCTGCCGCGGTTGCGACAAAATCCACGGCCTCTATAAATGCCATAGCCGCAAAGCTAACGCGGCTGGTACAATTGCGTTGGTTTGACGGTCGACCGCTTTCGCAATGTCGCCTGGATTCTACGGTGCGCTTTAATTAATGCAGCACTGCTTCTGCACACGCTGCGTAGTTTGTCCGCTTGCCAAATTTCCGTGGTGTTTGTTTTTCATAAATAGCAGCAACGTATTGTACCTTGCCTTGAAATTAAGCCTATCCAGCTTCCCCGCAACCACCGTCCTTAAGTAGTAGCGTTTGCTTGCCTTCTCACGTCACCTCCCCCCTACCTTGTATGGGAACTGCCTCTTCTCCTCTCTCCTCCCTACAGTTCTATCTACGTCCCCTCTGGAGTCGCATCTTAGTAGAAGGGGAAGCGCTGCAGTTTATGCAATGCTTCTGAGGGCACTCACGGATAATTACAGCTCACAAAAGGCTAATGCAGCGACGGCCAGAGAGCTCCAGAGGGCATTGTGCACACTCGCCGCGGTGAGGTGAAAACTATTTTCTATTGTTGATTTCGCCGCTCCGACTCGCTCCTGCCATGTACATACACGCTGTGACCCCCCCTCCCAAGAAGCGGTGTGTCTGACAGCACCAGAAGCAGTGCGAAAGTCGAAGGAAGGTGCAAAGAGAGCTTCACTACAAATGTAGTAGCTTCGATCGAAAGCGAAGCATCGATTACCATCGCAAATTAGCAGGTAGCCATAGGAAGTCAGGATATTATGTTATTGAACGCATCAACTTGTAAGCAATCGCTTGCTAACTAAATTAACAAGCCTGGTGTCGGCGCCACAGCACACATGAACACATCACAACCGATGACTGCGGACATTCGATGGAAAAATGCTGGCATGAGGAAATGCGGCAGCAGCAGCGAGCGAAGCGATTTTCCTGATGTATATCGCTTCGACAGAAAGTCCGCGAAGACAACACAGAGCACGCACAAAGCTCTGCGGCGCCGACAAACCTAGACACTGCCCCCAACGCAGATCGCCACAAGATACAGCCGCGCGACCACGCGCAGCCGCCACATGCGCGTTTGCAGCCGGAGTAGAACGCCGCCCCACCCCGCCGGTGCCTGGCAGATTGCTAACGGTGTCTTTCAAGCATGTCCTCGACTACTGCTATAATAGCTATCCGAATGAGTATTTTGGGCATCACAGAGCTACTGAAGTTTTATAATTGTTCTCTTATTTGCATTACTTGCCTGAGACACATACCAAAAGTAAACAATGCAACCACATAGATATGCTTTGGCATACAAGCTGTGGACAGTGGTGGTCAATTTCGCGTTGACTACAGTTGTTTTAGCAAAAATGGCTACGACACGATTGCGCTTTGAAGTGCAGACTGCTAACGGTGCCCCTCGAGTACTGCTATTAATAGCTACCAGAATGAGCATTTTGGGGCTCAGCAAGCTACTCATGTCAGATAATTGTTACCTTATTCGCCTTACTTGTTTGACCCAGATAACAAAACTCGGGAATCCACCACATGAATCTGCTTTCGCATGCAAGCTGCCAAAAGTGGCTGACAATTTCGCGTTGACTAATGCTGTTTCGCGAACAGTGGCTACGATATGACTGCGTTTTGAAGGACAGGCTGCTATCGGTGGCTATAAAGCATGCCTTCAACTACTGCTATTAATAGCTACCCGAATGATTATCTTGGCCCTAACTAAGCTAATGACGTTTAATAATTGTTCTCTTGTTCGCATTACTTGCCTGAGCGAGATTACCAAAATAAACAGTGCAGCCGCATGAATATGGTTTGGCATGCAAGCTGCCAACAGCGACAGCCAATTTCGCATTGACTACAGCTCTCTTAACAACCATGGCTACGACATGACTGTGCTTTGAAGCGCAGGCTTCTAGAGGTTGGTTTCAAGCTTGCCCTCGACTATTACTATTAATAGCTACCCGAATGAATATTTTGGGTCTCACTAAATTACTGATGTTTCTACTTGTTCTTTTAATCGCATTACTTGCTTGAGCCAGATAACAAAATTAAACAATGCAACCACATGGATATGCTTTGGCATGCAAGCTGTCAGCTGTGACTGTCAATTTCGCGTTGACTACAGCTGTTTTAATAACAATGGCTGCGACATGACTGCGCTTTGAAGAGCAGACTGCTAAGGGTACTTTTCAAGCGTGTCTTCGACAACTGCTGTGTATAGCTATCCGAATGAGTATTTGGGCCTCACTAAGCTACTGATACTTTTAATTGTTTTCTTATTCGCATTACTTGCTGAGCCAGATAACGAAAATAATCTATGCCACTGAACGAATATGCTTTGGCATGCAAGCGGCCAACAGCGTCTATCAATTTTGCGTTGACTACTGTTTTTGCACGAAAAATGCTATGGAACTGTCTGCGCTTTGATGTGCATACTTCTAATGGCGCCTTTCAAGTGTGCCCTCGACTACTGCAAATAATAGCTACTCGAATGAGTATTTTGGGCCTTACTAATCTACTGATGTTTTATCATTGTTCTCTTATTCGCAGTACTTGCCTGAGCCAGACAACCAAAATAAACAATGCAACCACATCAATATGGCTTGGCATGCAAGCTGCCAACAGTGGCTGTCAATATCGCATTGACTACAGCTGTTTTCACATTAGTGGCAACGACATGACTGCGCTTTGATGTGAGACTGATAACGGTGTCTTCCACACGTGCCCTTGACTAGTGCATTTATTAGTTATCAGAATGAGTATTTTAGGCCTCGCTATGCTACTGATGTTTTTGTTCTCTTATTCGCATTACCTCCCTGAGCCAGATAACCAAAATAAACAATGCCAACACATCAATAGAATTTGGCATGCATGCTGCCAAGAGCGGCTGTCAATTTCGCGTAGACTACAGCTGTTTCACCAACAAAAGGCTACGAAATGACTGCGCTTTGAAGTGCAGGCTGCTAACGGTGACTTTCAAGCATCCCCTCAGCTACATCTAATAATACCCACCCGAATGAGTATTTCGGACCTCACTGAGCTACTGATGTTTTATAATAGTTCTCTGAATCGCAGTACTTGCCTGAGCCAGATAACCAAAATAAACTATGCAACTCCATCAATATGGTTTGGCATGCAACCTCCTAACAGCGGCTGTCAATTTGACTACGCGTGGACTACAGCTCTTTTAACAACAATGGCTGCAACGTGACCACTTTGAAGTGCATGCTGCTAAGGGTGCATTTCAAGCGTACCCTCGACAACTGCAGTTAGAAGCTATCCGAATGAGTATTTTGGGCGTCACTAAGCTACTGATTCATTTATTTCTTTTCTTATTCGCATTACTTGCTGAGCCAGATAACGAAAATCAATTATGCCACAACATAAATATGCTTTGGCATGCAAGCTGCCAACAGTCGCTGTCATTTTCGCGTTCACTAAAGCTATTGCATCAAAAGTGGCTTCAAACTTACGGCGCTTTGAAGTGCATACTTCTAATGGCGCCTTTCAAGCGTGCCCACGACTACTGCACATAATAGCTACCCGAATGAGTATATTGCGCCTCGCTAATTTACTGGTCTTTTATCATTGTTTTTTTTATTCGCAGTACTTGCCTGAACCAGATAATCAAAATAAACAATGCAACCACATGAATATGCTTTGGCGTGCAATCTGCCAACAATGGCTGACAATTTCGCGTTGACTAGTGCGGTTTCACCAACAATGGCTATGACATGACTGAGCTTGGAAGTGCAGGCTGCTAACGATGCCTTTCAAGCATGCTCTCAGCTACTGCTATTAATAACTAGCGGAATGAATACATTGGGTTTCACTAAGCTACCGATGTTTTATAACTGTTCTCTTATTCGCATTACTTGCCTGAACCAGATAAAAAAATTATACGATGAAACTCCATGGATATGCTTTGGCATGCAAGCTGCCAGCAGTGGCTGTGAATTTCGCGTTCACTACAGCTGTTTTAACAATAATGGCTACGACATGACTGCGCTTTGAAAGGATGTCTGCTAATGGTTACTTACCTGAGTCAGATAACCAAAATAAACAATGCAACCACATCAATATGGTTTGGCATTCAAGCTGCAACAGTGGCTGTCAATGTCGCGTTGACTGCAGCTGTTTTACCATCAATGGCTACGACATGACTGCGCTTTGAAGTGTAGACTGCTAACGGTGCCTTTCAGGTGTGACCTAAACAACTGTTAATAATAGTTATCCGAACGAGTATTTTAAGCCTCACTGATCTACTGATGTTTTATAATTGCTCTCTTGTTCGCATTACTTCCCTCAGCCAGATAATCAAAATAAACAATGCAGCCACATGAATATCCTTTGGCTTGCAACTGCCAAGAGCGGCTGTCAACTTTGCGTTGACTACTGCTGTTTCACCAACAAAGGCGACGACATGACTGTGCTTTGAAGTGCAGACAGCTAAGGGTGACTTTCAAGCGTGCCCTCGACAACTACTCTTAATAGCTACCCAAACTAGTATTTCGGGCCTCACTAGCTAATGATGTATGATAATTGTTCTGTTATTCACATTACTGGTCTGAGCCAGATAATCAAAAATAGACAATGCAACCACATGAATGTGTTTCGGCATTGTAGCTGCCAACTGTGGCTGTCAATTTCCTTTTGACTACTGCTCTGTCACCAAACAAATGGCTACGACATGACTACACTTTGAAGTGCAGGCTGCTAACGATGGCTTTCATGCATACCCTCAGCTAGTGTTGTAATAGCTACCATAATGAGTATTTTGTGCGTCACTAAGGGACTGATGTTTGATAATTGTTCTCTTCTCGCATTACTTGCCTGAGCCAGATAATCAAATAAACAATGCAACCACTGGAATATGGATTAGCATACAAGGTGCCAACAGTGGCTGTCAGTTTCGCGTTGGCTACTGCTGTTTGACCAACAATGGTTACGACATGACTGCGACTCGGAAGTGCACTCTACTAATGGTGCCTTTCAAGCATGGCCACGCCTACTGCTGTATTAGCTATCCGAAGGAGTATTTGGACTTCACTAAGCTACTGATGTTGTATAATTGTTCTCCTACTCGCATTACTTGCCTGAGCCGGATAACAAAAATAAACAATGCAAAACATGGTTATGCTTGTACATGCAAGCTGCCAGCAGCGGCTGTCAATTTTGCATACACTACAGCTATTTTAACAAAAATAGCTACGACATGAGTTCACTTTGATGTGCAGGCTGCTAGCGGTCGTTTTCAAGCACGCCCTCGTCTACTTAGAATATCTACCCGAATGAGTATTTTGGGCCTCACTAAGCTACTGAGAACAGACGCGACGAGCGGATCATACGACACTCGGGGCCTCTTCGTCAACACTGAAAAACTTTTCCCTTTTTATCTGTACGCACAAGTGTTAAGCGCTGTTCAAATTTAGCAAAAATGTATCGTGTACCTAGGCGCGCTCAAGTTCGCGTGCTTGCGTAAGATGAGGGAAACAAGAGGCTAGGGCAACCGAGAATTGACACTATGTCGTGCAACCTATACCGATCAGCAAAAACCAGCAAAGGGCTATATCGCTTGCGCATGTAGGGCCCTCTGGGCCGTGCTTGTCGGTGACAAGGAAGTATAGCCGCCAGCGGCATTATCCTACTGAGATATATCTTAATGCTCGGTTACGGTAGTCGGAAGTTCAAATCCACCTCTTTATTTTTTTTAAACGATGGTGTATCTACGTATGACCTCCTCCAGTGCATTACATCGGCAGGCTTGGAGTGGCGCCTGACACCGGCGAAGATGTCAAGAGCGAGTGGGGCTATGCTAATCCAGGTACGACCAAATTATGGAGGCCCACTAAGCTTGAACAAAGACATTCCCTCGCCAGAACAGGAATTGGCCTCCCTGGTGCAGTATTCGACCAGAACTTCCCTAATGAAATGATCTCCTCAATGAAGTGGCCCTCAGTCCCCAGTGGCTGTGCAGCACCTGACCAAGGCGACGGTCATACTTGCAACGCAGCAGAGGGGGCTCAGAATATCTGGGTCTGGAGAGGCCCCCAATGAAAACTGACCCTTGCAACGTTTAACATCCGAACCCTCTCGAGTGAGGCGAGCTTAGCAGGACTCTTCGAAGAATTTTCAGACATTGGTTGGGATATTATCAGCCTTAGTGAGATTAGAAGACATGGTGAAACTTACACATTGCTGAATAACGGCCATGTCCTCTGCTATAGAGGCCTCCCGGAGAAGAAGCAATACGGGGTAGGATTCCTAATCCATAAAGACATCGCGGTCAACATTGATGAATTCTACAGCATTGACGAGAGGGTAGCAGTAAACGTAATCATACTCAATAAAAAGAATAGATTAAAGATAGTACAAACCTACGCTCCAACGTCCAGTCACGACGATGAGGAAGTAGATCAGTTGTATGAAGATGTTGAATTAGCGGTGAGAAAAGTGCAAACGCAGTATACAGTAGTAATGGGGGACTTGAATGCAAAAGTGGGGAAAAAGCAGGCGGGTGAACAGGCAATTGGCAACTACGGTGTCGATTCTAGAAACGCTAGAGGTGAGATGCTGGTAGAATTCGTAGAAAGCAATAGGCTGAGCATAATGAACACCTTCTTCAGGAAACATAGCAACAGAAAATAGACCTTGAAATTCCCTAATGGTGAAACGAGAAATGAACTTGATTTCGTACATTCTGCCAATCCCAGCATAGTGCAGGATGTTCAAGTAATAGGTAGGGTAAAATGTAGTGATCATAGAGTAGTGAGGGCCACGATCCACATAAATTTAAGCAGAGAAAGAGTAAAATTGGTCAAGAAAGAACAGGTAAACTCAGAGGCATTAAGGGTAAAAGCAGACAAATTTAGGCTGGTACTCGCAAACAAATATGTAGCTTTAGAACAGAGAGATGATGATGATGACATAGAGGCAATGAATGAAACCATAACTGGGCTGGCTTTAGAGGCAGCAATTGAAGTGGGAGGCAAGACACCAAGTCAACCAGTAGGCAAGCTCTCCCAAGTAACAAAGGACCTAATAAAGAAACGACAAAGAATGAAAGTGTGCAACTTAAGAGACAAGATAGAATTCGCGGAACTGTCAAAACAGATCAACAAGGCGAAAATAAGTGATATTTGAAACTGTAACGTGAGAAAGACTAAAGAAGCCGTAAAAATGGACGCAGCCTGAAATCAGTGAGAAGGAAACTTGACCTAGGACAAACCATGATGTAGGCACAAAAAAATAAGCAGGTTAATATCTCGAAGCAATCTCGAAGATACAGTAAAAGCAGCGGAAGAATTCTATACTGACCTTTACTGTACCCAGAGGACTCAGGAGCGCTCTATTCAAAACAATAATGAACAGCATACAGAAACTCCTCCTATAGCTAGAGATGATGTCAGAAAGGCCTTTCAGCGACAACAGTTAGTAATCATCTGGACGTCATTTACAAATGGGGCTTGCAAAACGCGAATCTGTGAACCTACGCGCGAAGAATTCCTTGATGGTCATCTTGTCAAATCTTGCATAGAGTACGTATATGTATATATATATACGTGCAGATCACATGTGTGTCAAATCTGCAGTTATTGCAACCAAACTTGCTGATCATTACATGGCCTGCTGCTTTCTAACAGATGACACTACTGACTTGGTCGCTCCAAACGAAGTCAAACAAATCTCCATTCTTGGCCCCTTGGCTTTCTACAAATTTGAAATGAATCACAACTGGTATAACTTTTTGATGATTGTTGCTCCAGGCGACGCCTATGAGTACTTTGTCACACTGTTCACCGGCTTGCAGCAACATGGGTCTGTAAAATCAAACAACGTAACATGGACCGAAAATGAATGTCGACAGAAATACTAGCGGCAATAAAAGCGAAAGACTTGTTATGGGTTCACACAAGGAGAAGTCTTAATTGTACTGCTTTGCGGCATCGGTTCAAAGAGCTTCGAAATAAGGTCAATGCTCTGATACGTCTAGCAAAGCGTAATAACATACGGGCAAAATTTACGGACGCTCGTTTTGACAGCAGGAAAGTATGGTCCCTAATTAACAATCTTAGAGATTGTGATTTAAACGCTAGTTGCCATGTTGATCTGATGTCTCGTTTTTCTTCGAATGGTACTGCCACCGCTAACGATTTTAACTCATTTTTTTTTTCAGAAGTGTCTGGTGTAGCCAGACCTCATCCAGACATTTGCACATTGCAAACTAGTATATCATAATCGGCCTTTCTTCCCATGTTTCCGGAACATGATCCTAAATCAATCCTTTTCAGTCTAAAACCCAATAAGTCTCCAGGAATTGATAGTATTTCAATATTAGACCTGCGCAGAACTTTCGAAGCAATAAAAGATGTGCTACTACTCATTTTAAACAGTATTATTACCCCTGGTATTATTCCCGATAATCTGAAAAATGCGCTGGCCATTCCTCTTTTTAAAAATGGCGGACGCAACAATATCGAAAAATGCCGGCCTATTTCAATCCTTTCATTCATTGGGCCGATATTGGCAAAACATCTGCACAAGACAATGAGCAGCTTTTTAAACAATCATGGCGTGTTATCTCCTAGCCAGTATGGCTTTGTGCCGAATCGGGGTAGGCAGTTGCCGCTTGAAGATTTTTCCAATACACTAAACTCAGCGTTTGAACATAATCAGATTGCTTGTGCAATGTTTCTCGACGTCCGCAAAGCGTTTGACAGCGTCTGTCATAGTATACTAGTAACAAACTTTCTTTGCTAGGCTTTCGGGGCGCGTTTTTGCGGCTTCTGAAAAACTTATCTAACAGGCACGAACTTGTGTCTATTAGAAAATCTCGTAGCAACCTGACAAAATTAAAGCTGGCGTCCCACAAGGTTCAATTTTAAGGCCGTTATTATTTAATTTATATTTCAACGATATGTCTTATGTTGTGAACGTCAAATTATATCAGTATGCTGATGGCACTCTCCTTGTTTCATATGCTCGAAGTTACAGTGACGCCATATCTTCTGTACAAATGGCAACAACAAAAGTTATGGACTGGTTTCGGAATAATGTAGTCCACATCAATGCGTCCAGAACTCAACTGTTCTGTTTCCGCAACTCTGTCAAGCAAGTTACCCTATCGTCCCCATTATATTTGCACGCATCATATTCCAATTCCTGTTCGTATGACCCTGGGCAATACGCTTGTTCAAATAAATACCTTGGCATTTTTTACAATGATTTGTCCCGGAACTCTCATTTTGCATATAGAAGTCAAAAATCTTGCGCAGTGTCTTGTGTTTTGTATAATATTAAACATTACATGCCATTGCTTTTCCGAAAGCTTGTAGTACATGCCTTATGCTGCAGTGTAATCCGGTATGGGATATCTACATAAGAGCATGGCACTCAACATTTGGTAAACCGGGTCAACTCCGTCCTTCGTGGTATTCTGAAGCATGTTGCTTATGATGTCTCCCCCAAATCTTGTGTTGAAAACTTTTTCTTTACCTGATTTCAATTCTTTGCTGCTAGAGACTGTTATCTTAAAGCATTTTGGGATAAGCCAGTATAAAATTCCTTATGTACCTTTTCGTTGCCTGAGACCAAAAAATCTTTATGTTACACCCCGCTGTGAGACGAAATACGGTCGAAAACAACGTACCTATTATGTCCCAGCCAAGTTTACTTACTTCCCCAGAGCATACAAGATGTGAAGACGAAATATGGTCTCAGAAAGGGTCTTACGTGTTACTGATGGCTCTATCGCTGTCTGCCAGGCACTGCCGTTCAAGCCCAATGTGGCTTTAGCAGGCCCGATTTTTCCATTGTATCTTTCTCAAGTCATTATTAAAGTATTATTATTATTAAACAATGCCACCACATGAATATGTTTTGGCATACAAGCTGCCAACAGCGGCTGTCAATTTCGCGTTGACTACTGCTGTTTCACCAACGCTGGCTACTACATAAATGCGCTTTGAAGTGCAGGCTGAAAACGATGGCTTTTAAGCATCCCCTCAGCTACATCTATTATTAGCTATCCCAATGAGTATTTTGGACCTCACTGAGCTACTGATGTTTTATCATTGTCTCTTATTCGCAGTACTTGTCTGAGTCAGATAACAAAAAAAGCAATGCAACCGCATCAACATGGTTTGCATGCAAGCTGCCCACAGTGGCTGTCAATTTCACGTTGACTGCTTCTATTTCACAAATAATGGCTCCGAAGTGACTGCGCTTTGACGCACCTCCTGCTAACGGCGCCTTTCAAGCGTGCCCTCGACTACTGCAAATAATAGCTGCTTGAATGAGAATTTTGGGCCTCACTAAGCTACCCATGTTTTATCATTGTTCTCTTATTCGTAGTACTTGCTTGAGCCAGATAACAAAATTAAACAAACGAACCACATGGATAGGGTTCGGCATGCAAGCTGCTAACAGTGGCTGTCAATTCCAAGTTGACTACAGCTGTTTTAACAACAATGGCTACGACATGAATGTGCTTTGAAGTGCTGAGTGCTAAGGGTGCCTTTCAAGTGTGCCCTCGACAACTGCTGTTAATAACTATCCGAACGACTATTTTTGGCCTCGCTAAGCTACTGATGCTCCTAATTGTTTTCTTATTCGCATTACTTGCTGAGCCAGATAACGAAAATGAACTATGCCACCACATGAATAAGCTTTGCAATGCAAGTTGCCAGCAGGGGCTGTCAATTTCGCGTTGACATCTATTGCACCAAAAATGGCTTCGAACTGACTGCGCTTTGAAGTGCAAACTTCTAATGGTGCCTTTCAAGCCTGCCCTCGACCAGTGCAAATATTGGCTACTGGAATGAGTATTTTGGCCCTCACTAAGTTACGGATGTTTTATAATGGTTCTCTTATTTGCAGTACTTTCCAGAGCCAGATAAACAAAATAGACAATGCACCGACATCAGTATAGTTTGGCATGCAAGCTGCCAACAGTGGCTGTCAATATCGCGTTGACTACACCTGTTTTAACAGCCATGGCTACGACATGACGGCGCTTTAAAGAGCAGACTGTTAACGGTGCCTTTCAAGCTACCCTCGACTTCTTCTACTAATAGCTACCCGAATGAGTATTTCGGGCCTCACTGGCTAATGATTTATGATAATTGTTCTCTTATTCGCATTACTTGCCTGAGCCAGACAATCGAAATAGACAATTCAACCACATGAATATGTTTCGGCACGCACGCTGCCAACAGAGGCTGTCAATTTCGTTTTGACTAATGCTGTTTCACGAAACAATGGCTACGACATTACTGCGCTTTGGTGTGCAGGCCTCTAACGTTGGCTTTCCAGCATCCCCTCAGCTACATCTAATAATAGCTACCCGAATGAGTATTTTGGACCTCAATAAGCTTATGATGTTGTATAATTGTTCTCTTATTCGCAGTACTTGGCTGAGCCAGATAAAAATAAACAACGCAACCACGTGGATATGTTTTGACATGCAAGCTGCGAACAGTGGCTGTCAATTTCGCGTTGACTACAGCTGTTTTAACAGCCATGGCTACGACATGACGGCGCTTTAAAGAGCAGACTGTTAACGGTGCCTTTCAAGCTACCCTCGACTTCTTCTACTAATAGCTACCCGAATGAGTATTTCGGGCCTCACTGGCTAATGATTTATGATAATTGTTCTCTTATTCGCATTACTTGCCTGAGCCAGACAATCGAAATAGACAATTCAACCACATGAATATGTTTCGGCACGCACGCTGCCAACAGAGGCTGTCAATTTCGTTTTGACTAATGCTGTTTCACGAAACAATGGCTACGACATTACTGCGCTTTGGTGTGCAGGCCTCTAACGTTGGCTTTCCAGCATCCCCTCAGCTACAGCTAATAATAGCTACCCGAATGAGTATTTTGGACCTCAATAAGCTTATGATGTTGTATAATTGTTCTCTTATTCGCAGTACTTGGCTGAGCCAGATAAAAATAAACAACGCAACCACGTGGATATGTTTTGACATGCAAGCTGCGAACAGTGGCTGTCAATTTCGCGTTGACTACAGCTGTTTTAACAACGGCTACAACATGACTGCGCTTGAAGTGCAGTCAGAAAACGTTGGCTTTCAAGCATGCCCTCAGCTATATCTATTAATAGCTACCCGAATGAGTATTTAGGACCTCACTAAGCTACTGATGTTTCATAATTTTTCTCTTATTCGCTGTAGCTGTCAGAGCGAGATAACCAAAATAAAAAATGCAACCACATCAACATGTTCGCATGCAAGCTGACAGCAGTGGCTGTCAATTTCGCGTTGAGTACTTCTATTTCACAAACAATGGCTCCGACGTGACTGCGCTTTGACGCACCTCCTGCTAACGTCGCCTTTCAAGCGTGCCCTCGACTACTGCAAACAATAGCTACTCGAATGACAATTTTGGACCTCACTAAGCTACTCATGTTTTATCATTGTTCTCTTATTCGTAGTACTTGCTTCAGCCAGATAACAAAATTAAAAGAAGCAACCCCATGGATATGCTTTGGCATGCAATCTGCCAGCAGTGGCTTTCAATCTCGCGTTGACTACAACTGTTTAACAACAATGGCTACGACACGACTGCACTTTGAAGTGCAGACTGCTAATGATGCATTTCAAACGGGCTCTCGACGACTGCTGTTAATAACTATCCAAATATGTATTTTGGGTCTCAGCACGCTATTGATGTTTCGAATTGTTCTCTTATTCGAATTACTTGCCTGAGCTAGATAACCAAAATAAACATTACAACCACATGAATATGCTTTGCTTTGAAAGCTGCCAAGAGTAGCTGACAATTTCGCGCTGACTAGTGCTGTTTCACCAACAATGGCTTTGACATGAATGCGCTTTGAAGTGCAGACGGCTAACGATGGTTTTCAAGCATGCTCTCTTCTACTGCTATTAATAGTTATCTGTATCAGAATCTTGCTCCTCACTATGCTACTGATGTTTTTTTGTTCTCTTATTCGCATAGCCTGCCTGAGCCATATAACGAAAATTAAACAACTCTACCACGTGGATACGCTCTGGCATGCAAGCTGCCAGCAGTGGCAGTCAGTGGGTGCCTTTCAAGCGATACCTCCAATACTGTTGTTAATAGCTACCCGAATGAATATTTTGGGTCTCACTAAGTTACTGATGTTTCTAATAGTTCTCTAATTCGCATTACTTGCCTGAGCCAGATAACAAAATAATCAATGGAACACCATGCATATGATTTGGCATGCGAGCTGCCAAATGTGCCTGTCAACTTCGCGCTGACTTCTTCTGTTTCACCAACAATCGCATAAACATGACTGCGCTTTGAAGTACGTGTTTCCAACGGCGCCTTTCAAGCGTGCCCTCGACTACTGCTATTAATAGCTATACGAATGGGTATTTTGGGCCTCACTAAGTTACTGATGCTTTTAATTGTTCTATTATTCGCATTACAGGCGTGAGCGAGATAACGAAATAAACAATGCAACCACATGAATAAGCTTCTTCGTGCAAGCTGCCTAAAGTGGCTGTCAATTTCCCGTTGACTACTGCAGTTTCACCAACAATGGCTACGACAGAACTGGAGAATTGAATTGTAGGCTGCTAATGGTGGCTTTCAAGCATGCCCTCAGCTACTGCTAATAATAGCTAACAGAATGAGTTTTTCGGACCTCACTAAGCTCTTGACGTTTTATAATTGTTCACTTATTCGCATAAGTTGTCTGAGCCAGATACCTAAATATACTATGCAACCACATGAATAGATTTTGGCATGCAAGCTGCCAACAGTGGCTCTCCATTTCGCGTCGACTACTGCGGTTTTACAACAACAGCGACGACATGAGTGCGCTTTGTAGTGCTGACTGCTAACAGTGCCTTTCAAGCGCGCCCCCGACTACTGCTATTATTAGCTACCCTAATGAGTATGACTACCCAAGGTACTGATGTTTCTAATGGTTCTCTTATTCGCATTACTTGCGTGAGCCACATAACCAAAATAAACAATGCAAACACATGAATATAATCTGGCACGTAAGCTGCCAAACAGGGGTTGTCGATTTCGTGTTGACTACTGCTTTTTCACCAACAATGGCTACGATATGACTGCGCTTTGAAGTACACACTTATAATGCCGCCTGTCAAGCGTGCCCTAAAAGGTTGCAATTAATAGCTAGCACAATGATTATTTTTCGCCTCACTAAGCTACTGCTGTGTCATAATTGTTCTTTTTCGCATCACTTGCCTGAGCCAGAAAACTAAAATAAACAATGACACCAGATCTATATGGTTTAGCATGCAAGCAGCAAAATGTGCCCGTAAATTTCGCGTTGACAACTTTGTTGCACCAAAAATGGCTTCCAACTTACTGCGCTTTGAAGTGCATACTTCTAACGGCGACTTTCGAGCATGCCCTCGACTAGTGCTGTTAATAGCTACCCGAAAGAGTATTTTGGGCCTCACTAAGCTACTCCTGCTTTCAATTATTTTCTCATTCGCATTATTGCCTGAGACAAATAGCCAAAATAAACAATGCCACCACATGAATGCAAACTGCCAACAGCGGCTGTCAATTTCGCGTTGACTACTGCTGTTTCACTAACAGTGGCTACGACATGACTGCGCTTTGAAGTACAGGCTGCTAAAGGTGGCTTTAAAGCATGCCCTGAACAACTGCTATTAAAGTAATCTTTGGTACTAGGCGCGAACACACACAAGAAACATGGAAGGAGACGGGACACGGCACCACTTACAATTGCTTTATTCGGAGGCACACCATACACTTATGTAGCCATCTTAGACGCAAGGAACACAATCAGATCAAGATTGATACGGAAGCGAACCGGTTAATATTTCTTTTCAGCCATATATAAAGATATTGACGGGTCGCTGACGCACATGCTTCCTTTCTTTCCGATAAAGAAAGCTTCAATTACTTCCCGAGTTTTTGTATCTTTGCTCTTTGCTAAAATCGGCACCCCTGCAAAACATGGCTCGCAAGAGCGTGACGGGCAGGACTTAATGTGCTTGGGCATGTTTAGCCCTTCTTTATCTTGCTCTACATTTCTTTCATGTTCAGTAATTCGGTCGTTAACGCAGCGCTAAGTTTGGTCTATGTAGGAGCGGCTATATGGGAGGGAGATTTCGTACACGACACCTTCGGCGCACTTCATAAACGGTCGCCCATGCTTGGTGCCGCATATATTTTGATGTTCGCGTATTTTTTCGATACGAGAACAAAGGTTTCAGATATTTTCGGTGGCTGAAAACATAAGCTGCACCCCATGCCTGCTAGCAATCTTCTTTAAATTGTGGGCCATATTTTGTACATAGGGGACCACCACAGGCCTCACCACCTCTTCTCAAGGGGGATCTTCCCCAGTTCTCACAGCCACACTCTTCATTTTGTGTAGTAGGCGTTCAGGGAGTAACATCACAATCAAATCATGGAATCCAGCTGAAGACAGCCTGGCCAATTGGCTATGGAAGCTGAATTGCATCCTGTGATGGCAGGATCTTTCGAGGGCGGATTTCAGGCAAAGTGAAGCAATCCCCTTCTTTATTATCTTCGAATGGGTGGAGTCGTATAGCAGGAGCCCTTTCTTTCCACGAGGTGCATATGCCCAACAAATCCGATCCGCACAAAAATCAATGTTTATATCTAGAAACTCTAGGCAGTTACCCTCAGGCACTTCAATGGTGAATTCCAAGCCATTTCGATGTTGGCGGAATATAGATAAAATATCATGCACATTCTCTTCGAAGTTCGAACTTCCGTCCTTGCTAAAAAATATCAAAAAATCATCCACGTATCTAAAAGCTTCAAAAACGTGCCTAGGCGATAAAACCTGATGTAAAACTTGATCCATTTGTGAGAGAGAAATATTGCACAATACTGGCGCTCCACAGAGTCCTATACATATGCAGGCTTTCTGCAGAAAGCACTGCTGGTCAAATTTTTTAAAAATCGATTTCAAGTAAAACTCTAATAGGGTTAGAAAATTGTCAACGGTAATTCCCACATTGTTCTGAAAGGAACCGGTTCGTTTTTTTTTCTATACACTCTTGTACTTCAGCAAACGGTGCCTTGTGAGGAAGAGAGTCAAATAAATCTACCTCATCCACGGAAAAGGCGCGCCCAACATCTCATTGCGATTTTAGGAAGTCACGAAATTCGTCAGATTTCTTTCTAAGAAAGGGATCGTGCACTTCAAGTGTACTCAAATTTTGCACAAGAACTGGCTTAGCTGCTTCTGCCGCGACCCTTTTCCGTAACTATTGTTCTAAACGGCATACCTTGCTTATGCATTTTAACTGAAAAGAAGGCTTTCAAGGCATTATTTTTGCTTTTTCCTATCTCTTTGCCAAGACGTTGTAAAGCAAACTGCTCACATAAGGCGAATTCCATTGGGAGAACAGGAGTAGAGAGCCGAGCTGTGCGGAGTCGGGTGGCAGCGCAGTGAGAGCAGGAACACTCGACCCGCCACTGGAATGCGGCGTTCATCCGGAGAGCAGGTGGGAGGGAACGTGTGAGGAGAAATGTACCACGTGACACAAGCAATCGACGTCCCAGCATTCTCTGCGGGAGAGCGGCAAAACACGTGTAAAACTGTGTTGTGGTCGTCGGACGTTCACCGGTTCGCCGCAGCGTACAACGTGCATTTGTGCAACGCCGACGCATCCCGCAGCGTTTCCGCCTGCAAGATTATACGAAATGGATTCTGATGCTCAGCGCATCCGGCGTTCAATTATTCAGGGGAAGTCGCTGTCTTCAACCGAAGCTAAGGCGAAATTCATTTCATGGCTTCGTATTTGCGCACGCCTTCGTCGACATGCAGCACGCCGCACTTTCTAGCGCTAGCGGCCATGCGTTTAATGATTGTGTCTATAGGTACCCCAGCTCACTTGTATAATGCATGCAAGCGACGCACCGTGGATCAGAGAAATATTTATCTGACCGTACATATTCACTGATGATATTGCCTTGCTTAGTAACTCAGGAGACCAATTGCAATGCATGCTCACTGACCTGGAGAGGCAAAGCAGAAGGGTGGGTCTGAAAATTAATCTACAGAAAACTAAAGTAATGTTTAACAGTCTCGGAAGACAACAGCAGTTTACGATAGGTGGCGAGGCACTGGAAGTGGTAAGGGAATACATCTACTTAGGGCAGGTAGTGACCACGGATCCGGATCATGAGACTGAAATAACCAGAAGAATAAGAATGGGCTGGGGTGCGTTTGGCAGGCATTCTCAAATCATGAACAGCAGGTTGCCACTATCCCTCAAGAGGAAAGTGTATAACAGCTGTGTGTTACCAGTACTCACGTATGGGGCAGAAACCTGGAGGCTTACGAAATGGTTCTGCTTAAATTGAGGACGACGCAACGAGCTATGGAAAGAAGAATGATAGGTGTAACGTTAAGGGATAAGAAAAGAGCAGATTGGGTGAGGGAACAAACGCGGGTAAATGACATCTTAGTTGAAATCAAGAAAAAGAAATGGACATGGGCCGGACATGTAATGAGGAGGGAAGATAACCGATGGTCATTAAGGGTTACGGACTGGATTCCAAGGGAAGGGAAGCGTAGTAGGGGGCGGCAGAAAGTTAGGTGGGCGGATGACATTAAGACGTATGCAGGGACAACATGGCCACAATTAGTACATGACCGGGGTAGTTGGAGAAGTATGGGAGAGGCCTTTGCCCTGCAGTGGGCGTAACTAGGCTGATGATGATGATGATGATCTATTACAGTTTCCACATTGTATCGGCTGCCAGTATAACTTAAGATGCGAGCTATTCCGAGACTAATACCTTGTTCCGTTTCAGATTCACCTGCATTTGTAATTGTGGATCAATTCAGACTCAACGTACCCTTGATTTCTATGGATACGCTTGGTAAACGGCTACAGAACGATTACACGCTGTGCATCACGGAACAGAACTTTGCACCAATAATTAAATTTATCGTATACAGACCACAACGCAAATGTGCGTTCTCCCAGGAATGTGCCGTAGAGATGTCTTTAAATGCATGTGTTTGTTTTGCCTCCGGTCCTGTATCGCTAAACAATACACCCGATACTAAATTATTGCACAAGGCAGAAACAACTGACAGTGCTGTGTGCTCTCGTGAGGAGGCTGGAGAAGACACAGAACGTATGCCGTTACACTGCAAAAAATAATGACTAACCCTAACATGCTTTTTGCGAATATTCATGCACTGAATGTAAAACTAATATAACTAGATAAAATACTGGGTATATGGCCATCAGAACACTTGCAACACAGAGCAGCATGCGCAGTAGTGCAGTTTCTTGAAGAATTTTGAATATTTAAATGTTTGTTACTTTAACATTGTTCTCCGACGCTGTATTTGGGAGAAATGATCCATTTTGATATAGATGTGTTTTGTGTGTTCACTCATATTATCGTGTGTCTGTGGTTCTTTTGTCTGCGATTGTCTACAGTGGGTTTCTCAACAAGGGCTGCCTCATGTACGTCGATATGCAGACACAAAAATTTGTAAACTTCTCAGAAACAATTCTGTGTTGTATGTGGCGAACTTTAGGACTGTCGTCTTTTTTCCATTCTTCGTATGACGTTTTTAGCTAACTTATAAATTCGCAAGATAGGTCTAGCTGATGCCGTGTAACAGCCACCAACATCTACTGACGTACACTTAGTAAAAAAATGCAAGGTTATTTTTATCGATGCAATTTAACGAGCAGCTATACGAGCTGTACCAGTGTAGGTGCCTGTGGCTAAAGCTCAAACACATGCCGATGTCATGTGTACGAGCCGAAAGGCACATTTCCTGGGCTGCTGTTTTTTGCTGCTTTACCTCGCACAAAGCCAGCTACGAGCGACTGCAGTAAATGTAAACGAAAAGTAGTCTTGCTGCGAAGGTGATGTAGTAAAGCTATTAGGCATCTTCAACCTGTATACTTGATAGCTGTGGCTTTAAAAAAAATTTAACTGCGAAAACACTCAGTAATGTATATACCCATTTCAGCGGCTGTTCTCTCCTCTTATGCTACACAAAAGCAAACAAGCCTGATGATGCCAGAGATCAGCATCCCAGGTGAGACAATGAAGCTTTTATCGTTGTTTTCAAGTAACTTTAGGTATCACGCACATGAGAAATGTTACATGTCGCAAGTGTTTCTTTAATTATTAATGATTTGTGCAATATTTCATACAGCTTAATGCAGGTTACTAAACTCCTTTTCTGTCTGATATCCAAACTTATATGACATTGTCTGTAAGCACAAATTGCCTCACCACTTACGGGCCTACTTTATGTTATGTGAATGAATGAATACCTTTCCATCATGTGCGAAAACCTCTGCAGTGCTTCCTACCAGTTCGGCTGCCGATGTGCATATGCCAGTAAGTGATGGAGGGGGCATGGAGGCTGGATCATCGTGCATTGAAGCTGGGAGTGGTAAGTATTATTACTTTTTTCTTAAGCCCTACATTTACTGTTCTTTCAACTTTATAGGTGGTAGAGATGCAATTCTGCATAGAAGCTTGTCAGCCACTGCACCAGCACCAAGTGACGGGAAGGCACCAGCTCTGGCCAGACCATCGGGCACCAGGAGAGGAGGTGGTGGTGAGCGCCTCAGCGTTTGGCGTTTCTATTCACTGTGTAAGATTTATTTTCATTCCAGCTGCTGAGTGGACAGAGGGACAGACGAAGCTGCTGCTAGAGTACTACTACAAGTACTTCTCGCAGATTGGTCCGTTCAAGAAATTTAAAAACAAAAAACAGGCTTTCAAGCAAATCTCCATGGACGTTGAAGCTGTACTTGGCATCAAAAAAACAGCAAAGCAGTGTGAGAACCGGTACAAAACTATGATCAGACGTCGCAAGGCTGCCTCGGACAACAACAACAGATCTGGGGCATCACCGACTCCTGTGCCATTTGACGACGAGATGCGTAAAATAGAAACTATTGATGATAGCATTGAACCAGAAGTGCAAAGAGATGCATTGGGGGTTGGTTTCAAGGACTCGGCGAAATCTCCAGCACTAGTCTCACCAAATGCAGATAGCATTGAGAAAAATGAAAGCCAGTCACCAAATGCTGATGTGAAACCGCGTGCAAACAATACACGCTTGCAACACATGCAACTGTGTTTTTTTTTTTCTGAAATGAGGGCTATTAATAAAGAGCGTGAGTGTCGGAAAGCAGCCAGAGATGCCGAGAAAGAAAATCGCAGAGCCAAAAGGCAGGTTGAGCGACAGGCACTTCTTGAAGAGCGGCGCAAGATGCACGATGAGCGAATGGAAATCCTGCGTCAAGCCTTCGGTCTTCAGCAATAAAATATTTCATACACAGGACTAGTAAAAGAGACGGCAAAGCAAGCAAGAAGCGATAGGACAATATGCAAGAAATTGCGGCTTGTCCTGCTCCTTATGCTTTTGCATTGTGCGTTATGTGCTAGTCCTAAATATGTCTACAACTGGATTGCTTGGTTTAAATGCATATTTATTGTTACTATTTAGGCACAGAAACAAGGCACTACACTGGACAAAAGTATATGGACCAGCGACTCTGCCTTCTTTTTCTGCTATGGTGGTAAATTTCACAGGTTTTTCTCAGCGAGCCTCTGGTCCGTGTACTTTAGTTCACAGTCATGTAATTTCCACAGTTCATGGTTGCGGTCTGCGCAGTCCCATCTTCACCATCAAGTGAGCTCTCTTGATACCAGCCAAGGCACGTAGTAGGCTATCTTGCTGGGATCCACTGCTGCCGCTGCTTTGTTGAGTTGCTGGAAGGCTAGTCATTGTCGTTTGGTGTTGGTAGGCTGAGGGACATGTCTCGTGACAAGTTCTCCGGCAAATCTCCCCGCTCGATACAGAGATTGTGAAGCAAGCAGCACGAGATACTAAACTTAGACATATTGTCTACTGTCCACATGTCCAACCTGTGCAGTTGCCTGAAGCGATTCTTTAGATTTCCGAAGGCATTCTCAATCAGGACCCTTGTTCCTGACAGCCTTGCATTGAAGGCCCTATCTCTGCAGTCCAGCTTTCCGTAGTCCCGAATCGGTGTCATGAGGTACTCTCTGAAAGGGTAGGCTGCATCACCTACTATGTGATACATGCTCGAGCACAATTGTGGCAGCACACTGGCAACATTCGACCTCCTGAAAATTCTAGAATCGTGCATTTCACTTGGGGCACCAGTGGTGACATCAAGAAATCTCTTGTTGTTGTCGCATATGCCTTGAATGGTCAAAGATAAGCAGTGGTGTCTGCTTATGTAAACAGAGCGAACTTTGCCAGCTGGACATCTGATGGATATGTAGCTGCCGTCAACGCATCCAATTGTGTCTGGGAATCTTGATCCCTTCAAATTAAAGACAAAACACGTACATACATGGTTAAATGTGGCTTGCACTCGGATTTATCAAAGGTACTCGAAAATTCACTAAATTTCAACCCCAATAAAAGTGCAAATTTATCAGAGGGAGCGTCTCTTTTCATTAAGCAGTGAGTATAGCGATAGGCAGGCACTTATGTGCTGTCAAACAATAGATATAGTGTTACAGGGGCACATCACAGAACCACAGGTGCATGATGCAATTTTTTTAGTTGCAGAATGTTTACAAACGATTTAGCACATGCTAAATTATGTACTAAAAGCTTGGTCACCTGCTCAAAATCAGTGGCGAGCTTGTGCAGGTCCCTAGGGAACTTGATGACACTGGGTGCAATGTCGAGGAGGAACGAGGTTACTCGGCTCATCATTCTGTGGTGGGTGCTTTCTGCTACTTTGAAGCGGCCAGCAACGTCCCTAATGCATGCCTTGTTGGCTGCATACCAGAGAAGAAGGGACATCTTTTGAAAGAAGAAAATAGTACAGCGGAACGGAGTAGCATGTTTATTTTGTTTTGAGCGGGTTAAAAAAAACGCCTAAGACAGAAAATGCAATTCAACATGTATAGCTCGATTACTATAAGAGCTCGACATGCGTGACGAATCGCGCTGTTAGCTAAGCCAATCAATAAATTTTATTATTTTGCATATTAAGATTAAAATGGTGCAAATGAAGTATATGAATGTCACTAGGAATAGCCTGCTTGCAATGCTGATACAACTGTTTTATGGGCAATAGTTTGAAAGAGTGTCTTGAACAGTCATCTTGAATTCTGCTTTGTTACTGCACCTAGTTACAAGTAATTGACGGCAAGCTTGTTTGCTTCAGTATGGTGGTGCACGAAACAAAAAGAAAAACACATCAGATCCCATTTTAACTGATATACCTTTCACGCCCGTTAGCGGCATACCGCGTGTAATATAACAACCTGAAAGTCGCACCTTTCTGTGCAGCACATTTCTTGCAACCTGTCATGTTCTTATCATCCAAGCAGAAGACAAAAAAAATTGCTAATGTCGACTATCCCACATAACTCACCCCAGAAAGGACAGAATGTGTTCTTCAGGCGACTTCGCAGGCAGGCCACCGCGATCGCTCCTCTTAGGGCAGTGAGGTTACTTGGCGAATTCGGCTGCCAGGAGGTCCGCCACGGGCCGCGTGATGCGGAAATTTCTTTTCAACTAGAAAGAAAAACGGGCACTTTAACGATATGACTTCCCTCGGAAGCTGAACAATGCACCTCCTCGTCGGAGTATGAAGAGACAGTCTTTCCAATCTACGAGTCCACTTTTGGTCTTTCCTCCGGCAACGAAAATAGCTCTTGAGAGATCGCCGCGTACATTTCGTAGTCATCATCGCTACTAGTGTCGTCCGTAGAACTACAACTCGAATCCGAAGTTGATCTCCAGATGCTGCTGCTGCTGCCACCGTCGAGCGTCTCGAGCCCTTCAGCGAGGCGAAGACGCTTTGCTGCCACTGTCCCCCACGCATCCGAAGAGAAGCAAGGTGTACTAGAAATGTTGGTATCTCTCGCTGAATCATTAAGCCCGTTCATATTAACGACGTCAAAGTCACGGGGGCCAAAACAGTGCCTACGCTTGGCTGCCGCCATTGCCGCCGCGCTCGCCGGCTGAAGCAAAATAAATACAAATGAGGAGGATATGGCGGTTTGGAACACGTGACTTCCTCGGTACTCCGCTTTTCAGGCGAGAGCAGTGCGTACTGCTCCCGGCTGCTCTCGGCGCAGCGAAACTGCTCTTGTTCTACGGCTGGATGACGGCGCTCCCACTGGTGGTGGTGGTAGAAACATTTTATTCAGTCCTGTTCGACCAATGAAACACGCCGCGCCTGGAAAGAGCACTTTCAGCGTGCTTTTGAGTGCTCCTGTTCTCCCAATGGAATTCGCCAATAGTGCAACAGCTCTGCTCTTAACTCTAGTTGCTTTAACTTTGACAAGCGCAAAGTTGTATTCTAGTGCCTGTGCAGCTCTTTCCGAAGGTTACCTTCAGATAACACGACAAGCCCTCCCTCCTTATCGGGTTGTAAGAGCCTTACGTGCTTATTTATGAAGTACGTCACAATGGCAACGGTTGAAGTTTCCTTGTGACGTGAACGACCCCGGTCGCAGGACTTGAGAAGGCAGTTAACGCCTTCCAGAAGGCGCGTCTCTTGTTCGTCTGATTCGGCCTCGCTGCCAATTCGTCGATTGATGGCAAGCAGCTCATGCGGCCGCACTTGGGTCCATGCTTGGGTCCTTTTTCCAGAATAGATGACATCTCGTCGGGTAGGTGAATGTCTCCCTCAACCAGCAACCCACCGCCCACTCATTTTATTTTTCTTCTTACTTCTTTCGAGCAACAATTTGTCTAACATGCACACCCCGAGCTGTTCAGTCATTCTTGAAGCTGACCTCTTAACGGAACGAAAATTATTCTCAACTAGCCAGTTAGGGTGTTGTTTTCGACAGGCGATGCGTACAAGATCATTTAGCAGGAGAATATGACGCCACAGCTCAGATCTGAGGATCCTGCTTATGCGCTTAACATGTCCCCAGGAGCGTAGAACTGGCCGGACAAGAGCACTTACCTCAGCTGGTACCAATCCACTCTTGACACAAAAGGCGATGTTCCTTGCGTGACAGGTATATCTTACAGCAGATAAAATCCACTACTCCATGAAACACGGAGATGTCACACATATAGAAAGGCCCTCTGTACGAGAAATATAGCTTAAAGGACGTCTTGTTGGGCGAGTTGGTCACAATTCATTTTTGGTACTAGGTGCGAACACAAACAAGAAACAAGGAACAGAGCGCCACTTACAACTGCTTTATTCGGTTACACATCGCACACCTATATAGCCGTCTTAGACGCAAGGAACACAATCAGATCAAGATTGATATGGAAGCGAACTGGTTAAATATATATGTGTGGCGCCAGCCAGTATTGTGCAATAATTTTATCTCACAAATCGATCAAGTTTTACATTACGTTTTACCGTCTAGGCATGTTTTTAAAGTTTTTAGATAGGTGGATATTTTTTTTATATTCTTTAGCAAGGACGGAAGTTTGAACTTCGAAGAGAATGTGGATGATATTTTATCCGTATTCTGACAACATGGAAATGCCTTGCAATTCACCATTCAAGTGCCTGAGGGTAACTGCCTACAGCTTCTAGGTATAAATATTGAGTTTTGTGTGGATCCGAATTTTTGGGCATATGCGCCTCGTGCAAAGAAAGGGCTCCTGCCATACGACTCCGCCCATTCGAAGTTAAAAAAAAGGGGGATTGCTTCACTTTGCCTGAAATTCGCCGTCGGAAAATCATGCCCTCAGATGATGCAGTTTAGCTTCCCTAAACAATTGGCCAGGCTGTCTCAAACTGCATCCTCTGATTCGAGTGTGATGGCAGTCGCTGAAAGCCTACTACAAAAATGAAGAGTGCGGCTGTGAGAGCTGGGGAAGATTCCCCTCGAGAAGAGATGGTGAGGCCTATGGTGGTCCCCTATGTACACAATATGGCCCACAATTTAAATAAGGTTGCTAGCAGGCATGGGGTGCCACTTGTTTTCAGCCCCCCAAAAACTCGGAAGCCTTTGTTCTCGTATCGAAAGCAGTTGTGAAGATCAAAATGTATGCGGCACCATGCATGCGCGACTGTTTATGATGTGCGCCGAAGGTGCCGTGCACGAAATCTCCATATCATGCGGCCGCTCCTACACAGGCCAAACTGGGCGCTGCGTTAACGACAGAATTAGGGAACATGAAAGAAATGTAGAGCAAAATAAAGAAGGGCAAAGCATACGCAAGCACATTAAGCCCTTCCCCTCACGCTCTTGTGAGCCATGTTTTGCAGGGACGCGGATTCTAGCAAAGAGTAAAGTTGCAAAAGCTCGGGAAGTAACTGAAGCTTTCTTTATCGGAAAGAAAGGAAGCATGTGCGTCAGCGACCCGTAAGCATCTCTATATATGGCTGAAAAGAAATATTTAACCAGTTAGCTTTCATATCAATCTTGATCTGTTGTGTTCATTGCGTCTGAGACGGCTACATAAGTGTACGGTGTGCCTCCGAATAAAGAAGTTGTAAGTGGTGCTCTGTCCCGTCTCCTTCCATGTTGCTTGTGTATGTTCAAGCCTAGTACCAAAGATGATTTTCAATAGCAGTTGTTCAGGGCATGCTTCAAAGCCACCTTTAGCAGCCTGTACTTCAAAGCGCAGTCATGTCGTAGCCACTGTTAGTGAAACAGCAGTAGTCAACGCGAAATTGACAGCCACTGTTGGCAGTTTGCATTCATGTGGTGGCATTGTTTATTTTGGCTATTTGTGGCTATTTGGCTTGTGTGTGTTTGCGCCTAGAACCAAATTTGAATTCTGACCAACTCGGCCAACAAGACATCCTTAAAAGCTACCCGAATGAGTATTCTGGGCCTTATTAAGCCAATGATGTTTGGTAATTGTTCTCTTATTCGCATTACTTTCCTGAGCCAGATAAACAAATAAATAATGCAACCACATCAACATGGTCTGGCATGCAAGTTGCCAACAATGGCTGTCAATTTCGCGTTGACTGCTGCTGTTTCACCAACAATGGCTACGACATGAATGCGCTTTCAATTGCAGGCTGCTAACGGTGGCTTTCAAGCATGACCTGAACTACTGCTATTGATAGTTATCTGAATGAGTATTTAGGGCCCGAATAAGCTACTGATGTTTTAGTTCTTTTATTCGCATTACTTGCCTGAGCCAGATAACCAAAATAAACAATGTCGCCACATAAATATGTTTTGGCATGCAAGCTGCCAACAGTGGATGTCAATTTCCGCGTTGACTACTGCTGTTTCACCAAGAATGGCTTCGACATGACTCCGATTCGAAGTGCAGGCGGCTAACAGTGGCTTTCAAGCATCCCCTCAGCTACATTTATTAATAGCTACGCGAATGAGTATTTTTGACCTCACTAAGCTGCGGATGTTTTATAATTGTTCTCTTATTCGCATTACTTGCCTGAGCGAGATAACCAAAATATACAATGCAACCACATGAATATTGACGCGTGTATTCTATGCAGACGACGACGACGATGGGAGCACTAACGGACTCCGCCTAGTGGGTCAGAGTGAGATTGGGTGTTGACGAAGAAGGCGTGTCTCTGCTCTGTTTGTTTTTGAACAGATTGTCCTGTTGTTCGTGAAGGACGTCTCCCTATGTTCTGTCTGAAGTTGTACCGCGGCACTGGTGGAGGTGCGGGGTACGGACAGCGTCTGATGCGTCGGAGTCCTCCAACGCCTCCACGTCAGATGGCTTCAGCTACTGGACGTATTTTTGCGGAGCTCCGAGGACGAATGTCGCCCAACCCGCCGTGGTTGCTTAGTGGCTATGGTGTTGGGCTGCTGAGCACGAGGTCGCGGGATCGAATCCCGGCCACGGCGGCCGCATTTCGATGGGGGCGAAATGCAAAAACACCCGTGTACTTAAATTTAGGTGCACGTTAAAGAACCCCAGGTGGTCGAAATTTCCGGAGTCCTCCACTACGGCGTGCCTCATAATCAGAAAGTGCTTTTGGCACGTAAAACCCCATAATTTAGTTAGGGTCGCCCAGACCCCGTCGGGAAACCTGAAGGCGGCGACCTCTGGGGGCAAGGTTGCAGGCCCGACGCAAGACACTAAAAAGCCCCCAACATTTTCGCTGCAGAACGACGTGAAGCCGATAACCACTGAAGAAATTCTGAGCGCCGACATTGATGGTTTCGTGGATGGCCAGCCGGTGACAGCGTTAGTCGACACTGGTGCCGACTTCTCTATAATGAGTCAGTAACTCGTCCTCCGCCTGAAAAAAGTAAAGACGCCATGGACGGGACCTCACATAAGGACGGCTGGCGGCAAATTACTGATGCCTACTGGAAGATGTACTGCTACAGTTCACATCGGGGATTCTTCTTTTGTGGCCGCTTTCATCGTCCGTCCTGTATGCTGCGAAAATTTGATTATTGGAATGGACTCCCTAAAAGAATATGGCGCCGTAATTAACATCCCGGACCGCATGGTGACGTTTTATGAGAGCTCCGGTTAATTCCATTGCTTATCGCCGCAACACAACTCATTTCGTCTTACAGAAGACGACGTCGTCATCCCCCTCGATCGTGTGCCCTTGTTTCGGTAGCATGTGACATATTTTTTTGTTGCGAAGGAGTTGCCGACCAAATAACCGCGTTGTTGCTTACTCACGGTATCTCGGTCGCACGAGGAATCGTGAATGTCAACGACGGGCGCACAAACCTGTTGCTAACAAATTTTAGCACAGAGCGACGGCGCCTTCCCAAGGGCACGGCTGTGGCTTATTTTGACGGCGTTGCGGATGTTCGTGGCTACTGTTCACTACTCGAAGAAGCACCTACGCAAGACCCCAGCTGCTGTACTTGATGTTAGCACTGCTTTGTCGCAGCACGAACGAGAGCGGTTTCTTACGCTATTGGCCAAGTTCAACGACTGCTTTGCGTCGACGTTCAGCGTCGGTCGGACGCCTCTAACAAAGCACCGAATAATTGCAGAGGATACGGCAAGACCAATTCGCCAAAATCCATATCGTGTAGCTCCTAGAGAACGTGAAGCCATACAACAAGTGACAAAAATGCTTGAAGATGACGTGATCCAATCATCAACGAGTCCCTGTGCATCTCCTCTAGTTCTGGTCAAGAAAAAAGACGGCAGCTTGCGTTTCTGTGTGGACTACCGAAAGCTAAATAAGGTGACAAAGAAAGATGTATACCCGCTTCCCCGCATAGATGATTCACTCGACAGGCTTCGATAGGCACGTTACTTCTCTTCAATGGACTTAAAAAGCGGATATTGGCAAATCGAAGTAGGCTCGAGAGACCGTGAAAAAATTTGCTGTCGTGACGCCAGATGGCCTATACGAATTTAAAGTCTTGCCTTTCGGCTCGTGTTCTGCCCCTGCTACGTTCCAACGCATCGTGGATACTGTACTTTCGGGTCTGAAGTGGAAAACCTGCGTAGTGTATCTCAACGACGTCATCGTGTTCTCCGCAACGTTGGAAGAACACCTCGAACGGCTTGAAGCGGTTCTGCAGTCTATACGGTCCGCCGGCCTCACCCTGAAGCCGCAGAAGTGCCACTTTGGCTTCGCGCAACTGCAGTTTCTCGCTCACGTCGTCAGCCACGCAGGTGTCCGGCCGGATCCTGAAAAAATTGCAGCCGTCGCACAGTTTCCCGTACCATCCGATAAAAAGCCTGTCAGGCTCTTCCTCGGCCTCTGTGCCTATTGCCGGTGGTTTATTGCAGACATTGCGCGCATTGCGCCGCCCTTAACTCGCCTGACGAGAGACGACGTTGCTTTCGTATGGGGCGACGAAGAGCAAGGTGCATTCAACGACTTGCGGCAACGTCTCCAGACACCTCCAGTGCTTGGTCACTTTGATGAGACCGCTCCTACATTGCTCCACACTGATGCCAGCAATCTTGGCTTGGGAGCTGTTCTTGTGCAGAGCGGCAAGAGGACACAGAAAGAGTGCGTGCCTATGCAAGTAGAACCCTCTCGCGTACAGAGGCTAATTACTCCGCAATCGAGAAAGAATGCCTCGCCGTGGTATGGGTGGTCATGAAATTTGGCCCATATTTGTATGACCGACACTTCACAGTAATCAGCGACCACCATTCAGTATGTTGGTTGACAAACCTTAAAGATCCTTCTGGACGACTGGCGCGTTCGAGCCTAAGGCTGCAAGAGTTTGACATGACTGTAACGTACAAGTCGGGGAAACGACATACGGATGCTGACTGCTTGTCTCGATCACCGATAGAGTCACCTACTCCACCCGAAGAAGAAGACTCAGCATTTTTTTGTGTTATGGACACATCCGCCATCGCGCAACAACAACGGCACGACCCTGAGTTGCTTGAACTAATAAATTACTTGGAGGGAAGATCTGCGAAACCACCTAAAGTTTTCGCAAGAGGACTGTTGCCGTTTTCTTTACGGGCCAAAGTCCTTTACAAAAAAAAAAAAAACTTTTCTTCGACCCGGTCCCCCTATCTGCTTGTCATTCCTGCAGCTCTTCGTACGGAAGTACTTCAAGCTTGCCACAACGAGGTGACTTCTGGTCACTTAGGCTACACGCGAACATTAGCCAGAGTGCAGCAAAGGTACTACTGGCTGAGACTTACCACCACCGTGTAACATCACGTTCGCACTTGTCTCGACTGCCACAGGAGCAAGTCACCACCGACGAAACCAGCCGGCCTCCTACAACCCGTCGACGTCCCTCGAAGACCATTTGATCAAATCGGAATGGATATTTTGGGCCCACTTTCTACTTCTACTGCAGGCAATCGCTTTGTTATTGTCGCAACCGACTATCTCACACGTTACGCTGAAACAAAGGCTATCAAGAGCAGCATAGAAGCCGAGGTAGCGCACTTTTTCATTGAGCATGTGGTGTTGAGACACGGCGCGCCAACCGTCGTAATAACAGATCGAGGAACCCCATTTACGGCTGCACTTTTAGATCACGTCTTGCTGCTAAGTGGAACGGCTCATCCGAAGTCAACCGCCTACCATCCACAAACCAACGGATTAAGAGAACGCTTAAACAAAACAATTGAAGACATGTTCTCCATGTACGTGGACGTTGAACAGAAAAGTTGGGACGACATCGTACCTTATATCACCTTTGCATATAACACGGCGAAGCAAGAGACGACGCGCATGACTCCGTTCAACCTTGTTCACGGACGGGATGTACGAACGATGCTGGATGCGATGCTTCCATACGACTTTGACGACACTGATACGGACGCCGATGTGTTTACGCAACGCGCCGAAGCTCGGCAGCTCGCGTGCAGCAAGACTACGACGCAGGCCGCTACGATCTTCACCGTAGAATAGTTATCTATGAGGTCGGCGACAGAGTGTGGGTTTGGACACCCATACGGAAACGAGGCCTCTACGAGAAACTGTTAAGGCGATACTTCGGACCATATCGCGTATTGCGGCGACTCAGTAATGTCACCTGCGAGGTTGTTCCCGATAATCCCAACTGTACGCGGCGCAGCACACACCGCCCGGAACTTGTGCACGTTGTCCGCATGAAGCCATATGTGAGCGAATGACTATGCTAGCTGCCTTTACTTCCGCAAGTGACATTTCTTGTCTAGCATCGGGACGTTGCTCTCGTAGGGAGGGACAAATGATGCATGTATTCTATGCAGACGACGACGACGATGGGAGCACTCAGGGACTCCGCCGAGCGGGTCAGAGTGAGATTGGGTGATGACGGAGAAGAAGTGTCTCTGCTCTGTTTGTTTTTGAACAGATTGTCCTGTTGTTCGTGAAGAACGTCTCCTTGTGTTCTGTGCGCGTTGTACCGCGACAATATGCTTCGCCAAAAGAGCTGCCAACAGTGGCTGTCAGTTTCGCATTGTCTAGTGCTGTTTCCCCAACAATGGGTGCGAGATAACTGTGCTTTGAAGTACAGGCTGCTAACGGTGGCTTTCAAGCATGCCCTCAACAACTGCTAATAAAAGCTACCCGAATCAGTTATTGCGCCTGAATAAGCTAATGATGTTTGGTAACTGTTCTCTTATTCGCTTCAATTTCCTGGGCCAGATAACCAAATTAAACAATGCAACCACATGAACATCGATTGGCATGCAAGTTGCCAACCGTTGCTGTCTATTTCGCGTTGACTACAGCTGTTTTAAAAACAATGCCTACGACAGGACTACGCTTTGAAGTCCAGACTGCTAACGGTGCTTTTCAAGCGTGTCCTCGACTACTGCTCTTAATCGCTACCCGAATGAACATTTTCGGCCTCACAAGGCTAATGATATTTGTTCTGTTATTCGCATTACTTGTCGGAGCCAGATAACCAAAATAGACAATGCAACCACATGAATATGCTTTGGCATGCAAGCTGCCAGTAGGGGATGTCAATTTCGCGTTGACTACTCTGTTTCACCAACAATGGCTTCGACATGGCCGCGCTTTGAAGTACAGGCTGCTAACGGTGGCTTTCAAGCATGCCCTCAACTACTGCTTTTAACAATTTGAGGGCCTATTTTTTTCGCTATATACGAACGATCAAGGCTCGATTTTTTATTGCAGATTCTATTTCTTCTTAGGGACCTATTTCGAAACAATTCACCGTAATTTTTCTGGGGTGACCTTAAAGTGAGAAAAATATAGTTTGCAGTGGTATATGTGTATTCTTCATTCATTATTAACAGTATTAAAACAAGAAATAAACCCATAATATTTAAAAATTTTATGCCTTGGTATAGTTCAAGGCTTAGGATATGCGCACACGAGAATACTTCACAAATCTCCAATGTTCCTGCCCTTACTGTAATATTTCCGTCCATAGCGTGATCGAACTGTGTAGGTGAGCGCACTCAGAAAAGTTGTGTGGTTGTGTGCCCGTCAAAGAACCAAAACGTGCAACAACCTTCCGCTAATCTTCATGTTATCGCCAACTAGAGACAATTAGTTTTTGCCAGTCTCCAAGAAAAGCTACGGATACATATACACGGAGGCATCCTTCCTATGCGCACCCCTATGAGCAATAAACGCGCGAGAAACAAGCGGTCGCCGTTTGAAGGATTAGTAACGAGATAGCCATCGCTTTTGTAGCGCACGAAACCGAAATAGTCCGCGGAACAAAATCCAAACAGCTGCCCACCCGCGCGCCCATGCGTGAGCGGTAGTATATAGACGCGCGTGGGTAAACTAGCTTTAAAACAAACCATGTAACGAAAACCGAGATGGGGTGGCGCACGAAAAACATTCCCTGTATTCGCACATAGTTGCAGCACATGACAGAAAAGAAAAAGTTAAGAAATTGGCGCGCTTTTTAAACGTACAGACGGCGCCGTGAATATACGGCATCGACAAATTTGGAGTTCGCGGCGCCGTATATTTACGCCATTGGCCCTTAAAGGGTTAAATTCCATGCGAACTGCTTTTTAAGTCATGGCCACGTCGCTAACATCATCATCATCATCAGCCTCATTTATGTCCACTTGAGGACGAAGGCCTCTCCATGCAATCTAAAATTACCCCTGTCCTGCGCCAACCGATTCCAACTATAGCGCCCTCAAATTTCCTAATTCCATCGCTCCACTTGGTCCTTTGCCGTCCTCGACTGCGTTTCCTTTCTCTTCGTACTCATTCTGTAACCATAATGGTCCAATGGTTATCTAACCGGCGTATTACATGACCTGCGCAGCTCCATTTTTTTCTCTTGATGTCAGTTAGAATATCGTCTAAACCCATGTTCTCGTTGATCCAAACCGCTCTCTTTCTGTCTCTTAACGTTACGTCTAGCAATAATCGTTCCATCGCTCTTTGCGCGTTCCTTAGCTTGTTCTCAAGCTTCTTTGTCAGTCTCCAAGTCTCTTCACCATATGTCACTCGTAAAATTCACTGATTGTACACCTTCCTTTTCATTGATAATGGTAAGCTTGCAGTCAGGAACTGACAATATCTACTGTACAATTCAATTTTATTATTCCATAAATTTCATTATGATGATGAAGGTTCCCTGTGATTAATTGACCAAGGCAAACGTATTCCTTCACAGACTCTAAAAGCAGACTGACGATCCGGAATTCTTGATCCTGTGCCCGGCTCTTCATCATTATCTTTGTCTCCTGCATATTAATCTTCAACCCAACTCTTACACTCTCTGTTAAGGTACTCAATTATTTGTTGTACCTCGCCTGCATTGTTGCTGAATATAACAATGTCCTCGGCAAACCGAAAGTTGCTGAGATATTCGCCGTCGATCCTCACTCCTGAGCCTTCCCAGTTTAATTACTTGAATACTTTTTCCAAAGGCGCGGTGATTAGCATTGGAGAAATTGTGTCACCCAGTCTGAGCCCTTTCTTTATAGGTATCTTCCTGGTTTTCTTGTGTAGAATTGAGGCAGCTGTAGAACCTCTGTAGATATTTTCCAAGGTATTTACGTAAGTGTTCTGTACTCATTGATTACCTAATGCCTCTATGACTGCTCGTATCTCAACTGAATCAAATGTATTTTCATAATCTGTCAAAGTCATATAGAGAAGCTTATTATACTTTGCGTATTGCTCGATGACCTGATTAATGACATTGATGTGATCCATTGTAGAGTATCCCTTGCGATATACATCGCAAGGGATACTCTATTCCCTTGGTTGACTAAAGTCCAGTGTTACCCTTGTTCTATTGGAGATTATTTTGGTAAATATTTTATATACTACAGGGAGTAAGCCAATCGGCCTATAATTTTTCAATTCCTTAACGTGTCCATTTTTTTGGATTAGTACAACGCTTGCATTCCAGTGTTCTGGGACCCTTGCACTCAATAGACACTTTGTATAAAGAGCCGCCAGTTTTCCAAGTATTACGTCTCATCCATCTTTGATTAAATCAACTCTTATTTCATCGTCTCCTGCCACTCTTCCTCGTTTCATGTCTTCCAAGGCCCTCCTGACCTCATCACTAGTTATAGGAGGAGTTTCTGTACCCTGTTCATTACTGTTTTCAATGGAGGTATCCTGACTCCTCTGGCTATTGTAGAGGTGAGTATGGAATTCTTCCGCGTCTTTTACTATATCTTCGAGATTGCTGATGTTACTACCCTGCTTATCTTTCAGTGCATACGTCTTTGTCCTATGTCAAGTTCTTTCTGACTGATATCAGGCTGGGTCCATATTTCACGGCTTTTTCAGTCTTTCTCACGTTTTAGTTTTGAATATCACTTATTCTAGCCTTGTTGATCATTTTTGACAGTTCCGCCAATTCTATATTATCTCTTGAGTTGGACGCTTTCATTCTTTGTCGTTTCTTTAATAGGTCTTTTGTTACTTGGGAGAGCTTGCCTTTTGGTTGCTTTGGTGCCTTGCCTCCCACTTCAATTGCTGCCTCTGAAGCCAGCCTAGTTACGGTTTAATTCATTATCTCTACGTCTTCATCTCTCTGTTCTAAGGCTGCATATTTGTTTGCAAGTAGCCTCCTGAATTCGTCTGCTCTTAGCCTTACTTCGCCAAGGTTGACCTGTTTCTTGTTTACCAATTTCCCTCTTCGAATTGAGGTGAATGCTTCTCGTTACTAACCTATTATGGTCACTGCATTTTAGCCTCTCTATGACTTCTACATCCTGCAGTATGCTGGGATCAGCAGAAAGTATGAAGTCAATTTCATTTCTTGTTTCAACATTAGGGCTCTTCCAGGTCCACTTTCTGTTGCCATCCTTCTTGAAAAAAGTGTTCATTATTCGAAGCTTATTCGTTTCTGCGAATTCTACCAGCATCTCTCTTCTAGCGTTCCTAGAATCGATGCCGTAGCTGCCAATTGCTTGTTCACCAGCCTGCTTTTTCCCCATTTTTGCATTGTAGTCATCCATTACTGCAAAATACTGACCCTACCCTTTTCTCATCGCTAATTCAACATCTTCATAAAACTGATCTACTACCTCCTCATCGTGAGTGGATGTTGCAGCGTAGGCTTGTACTACCTTTAATCTATGCCTCTTATTATATTTACCCGGGGGTCCCGTTGCAGTCTTTGACTTTGAGACCCTCGTTTGTATACTATCTCTTACCAATTCATTGTATTTAAAGAATAATAATAAACTGAAACCTAACACTGAAACTGAAACAGATTACGACTACAGCTACCCTCTCTATAATGTTGTAGAATTTGTCAATGTTGTCTGCTATGTCCTCATGGATTAGAAATCCAACCCCGTATTGCTTGTTATCTAAGAAACCTCTATAGCAGTGGACATGTCCGTGTTTAAGCAATGTATAAGCCTCACCAGTTCTTCTAACCTCACTAAGGCCGATGATATCCCAAACAATGTCTGATAGTTCCTCAAGGAGGACTGCTAAGCTAGCCTCACTTGAGAGGGTCCGGGTCTTCGGCGTTGCAAGGGTCAGTTTCCATTGACAGCCTGTCCGGACCCAGAAATTCTTTGCACCCTCTGCTGCGCTACATGTCGGACCGCCGCCTTTCTCAGGTGTTCCGCAGCTACTGGGGACTGAGGGCAATTGGGTAATTGAGTGATTCATTTGGGAGTGAGCGGCCGAATATTGCACCAGGGAGACGAATTCCTGTTCTGGTGAGGGAGTGTCTTATAGTGGGCCTTCCTAATTTGGTTGTACCTGGATTACTATAGCCCCACTCGCTCTCGGCATCTCTTGCCGGTGACAGGCGTCACTCCAAGCCTGCAGTTGCTTTGCACTGATGTAGGGGCGCCTTTTCTCCCCACTGCTGTTTATGATGTACATGGAGAGGATGGAAAGGGAGCTAGAGGAAAGTAATACGGGGTTTAATTCCTCATACAAACAGGCTGGTACAGTAGTAGAGCAGCAGCTTCCGGGATTGTTTTACGCAGTCGACATGGTATTGCTAGCTATCAAGCAAAGTGATCTGCAGCGTCTGGTTAACATGAAAAAGGCTTGCAGTCACTGACCAAGTCAAACGAAAAGAAATACATTTCGGAACCCATGCGGTTTCACTGTTCACAATTAGGTGGACAAGACGAGTAGTGGCATTTACGGGTGCGTACGGGTTCCGAAACGTCTTTATTTTAGCCTGACTTTGTCAGTGACTGCCAACCTTTTTCACTTCACTACATACACTACAGGAGTGCTTGCGGGCAAGACTTAGTTTAAGACAAGACGTAGTTTAACCAAGGCTAACCAGTCTGTGCCTTAGCTTTCGCTACGTATATCCTATCATAGCCGAGAAACAGGTCGAAGAGCTCAAAATGAGCTAAATATGGAGCGTGATGCACGCAAGGCGGTGGAAAAAATACTTCAAGCAGCCTAGGCAATTCTGAAGAGGGCCGACATTGTGAACAAGAATAGCGACAATGGAACGCACTCTCCCAATGCTACAGGGCAGGCAGTGTCGGTAAAGCACGTGGAACGCGTGCAACATGGGTAAAGGGTAGCAGGAAAGAGCTGCACGTATACATTGAAGCCACTGCCAAGGAAATGCAGATACGCAGGAGTCAATTCTGCTTGTCAAGTCCGAATCACAGGGAAAAGGATAACACAGGGAAGCAGGGAGCGGCCTCAGTAGTAGGGGAGAGTGAAAGAGTGATCATCGCCAGCGACTCAAACCTGTCTAGATGCTCAGCAGTAATTTTGGAAAGGGTGAAAGGCGATGAAAGAGTGGCGGTAGGGTCATTTCGAGGGCGTACACTGGGTTTTGTCGTGGAGCGAGTAAAAGCAAAGCTTTCGGAAAATACCCACGGACGAGACCTTGTCATAGTAACAGGTGCGCTAAATGACGTCGTAAAAGAAAGGGAAACGACTAGGCCAGCGCCTGGCGAAGGGGGTGGACGACTTGCGGGAGCTGTCCCCCTCAAGTGTAGAACGTGCTGTGCACGGTGCAGGAGGTGCTTGTGCGTGACAGCAACGCACAATGAACCGTAGTGGCTGCTAATTAGGCGATATGGGAAATGAGCCAAGAGTAAGGTTTTGAGGTTTTCCAAGTAAAGAGGTAAGTGAGAAGGTCTTGTGGTTATGAGCGATACGGCTTCCAGTTCAATTACAGGCTTGAACGAAAAGTTGACTGGCGACTTGCTAGTAGCGCGGTTGCTTTTTTGGAGGGGCCCGCGGGAGCTCAGGAGGCCAGTGTAGGTAGTAATGAAGAAGTTCGTCTACGGGAACCTCAGAATAGCATGGCCCTCAATACCAGAAAAAGGAGGAAAACAAGACAGACAGTTCGCCGTGCAATAGGCTACATCAACATGCAGGGCAGCAGAAGAAAGCAAAAGTGGGTGGAGGTTGAGGAGAAGTTAAAAAGAGAACAAATAGGAGTGTATGCGCTTACAGAAACGCCCCTAGGAGACTCGGAAGAGCCGCCAAGTATTGAGAATTATGCTTTGGAAGGGTGCAACCAAACTAATTTTGAAAGAAAGGGAGGGGAAGTCGGAATGCTCATCCGTGAGGGAGCCAAATGGAAAAGAGTAAATTCAAGTTGTCGAGAGCATCTTTGGTTATCAAGTATAAAGACTGGAAAGAAAACTTGGCTGGGCGTAACCTATTTGTGGATCGGAAATAATTCCACAGAGAAGAATTAGGAGTTAGTGGAATGCTTAAGTGCTGATATAGGGGCGTCGGCAATAATGCCGAAATTATCCTATTAAGTGACATGAATGCCCACATACAGGATCTAGATTGCTATACCGACAACAACGGGAAGTAAACGCTAGACATTTCTGAGCAATTGACCACGCTTTCATAAATACAGGGCATAAGCGTGAAGGGTAGACCACATCGGAAGTGAGAAACCTGCAATCGACCATTGATTGCTGTGTGATGGCAGAAGGAATTCATGATCATGATCATCATCATCATTAGCCTGATTACACCCACTGCAGGGCAAAGGCCTCTCCCACACTTCTCCAACTACCCCGGTCATGTGCCGATTGTGGCCATGTTGTCCCTGCAAACTTCTTAATCTCATACGTGAGTACTGGTAAGGCACAGCTGTTATACACTTTTCTCTTGAGGGATAACGGCAACTTGCAGTTCATGATCTGAGAATGCCTCCCAAACGCACCCCATTCCATTTTTATTCTTCTGATTATTTCAGGCTCATGATGCGGATAGGAGGTCACTACCTGGCACAAGTAGATGTATTCTCTTACTAATTCCAGTGCCTGGCCACCTATCGTAAACTGCTCTTCTCTTCTGACACTGTTAAGAATTACTTTAGTTTTTTCCAGATTAATTTTAGACCCACCCATCTGCTTTCCCTCTACAGGTCAGTGAGCATGCGTTGCAATTGGTCGCCTGAGTTACTAAGAAAGGCAATATTACCAGTAAATCGAAAGTTACTAAGGTATTCTCCATTATCTCTTATCCCCAATTCTTCCCAGTCCAAGTCTCTGAATACCTCCTGTAAACACGCTGTGAATAGCATTCGAGAGATCGTATCTCCCTGCCTGACACCTTTCTTTATTGGGATTTTGTTGCTTTCTTTACGGAGGACTACGGTGAATGTGGAGCTGCAAAAGTTATCTTTCAGTATTTTTACATGCGGCCCGTCCACACCCTGATTCCTTAATGCCTGCATGACTGCCGAGGTTTCGACTGAATCAAACGCTTTCTCGTAATCAATGAAAGGGTTGGTTATATTCCGCACATTTCTCTATCACCTGTTTGATAGTGTGAATGTGGTCTATTCTTCAGTAGCCTTTACGAAATCCTGCCTGGTCATTTGGTTGAAAGTAGTCTAAGGTGTTGCTGATTCTATTTGCGATAACCTCAATAAATACTTTATAGGCAACGGATAGTAAGCTGATCGGTCTACCATTTTTCATGTATTTGGTGTCCCCTTTCTTATGGATTAGGATTATGTTGGCGTTTTCCCCAAGATTCCGGTACGCTCGAGGTCATGAGGCATTGCGCATATAGGGTGGCCAGTTTTTCTAGAACAATCTGCCCACCATCCTTCAAGAAATCTGCAGGTACCTGATCCTCCGCAGCTGCCTTCCTCATTTGCATATCTCCCAAGGCTTTCTTTACTTCTTCCGGCGTTACTTGTGGGATGTGAAATTTCTCTAGACTATTCTCTCTTCTATTATCGCCGTGGGTGCAACTGGTACTGTATAAATCTCTATAGAACTCCTCAGCCACTTGAACTATCTCATCCATATCAGTAACGATATTGCCGGCGTTGTCTCTTAACGCACACATCTGATTCTTGCCTATTTCTAGTTTATTCTTCACTGCTTTTAGGCTTCCTCCGTTCCTGAGAGCATGTTCAATTCTATCCATATTACAGTTCCTTATGTCAGCTGTTCTGCCAGTTCTATTCTAGCTGTAGGGTTAGAGGCTTTCATACATAGGCGTTTCTTAATCAGATATTTCGTCTCCTGCGACAGCTTACTGGCATCCTGTCTAACGAAGTCATCAACCACTCCTATTGCTCCTTAATGATGCCCATAAAATTGTCGTTCATTGCTTCAACACTAAGGTCCTCTTCCTGAGTTAAAGCCGACTATCGGTTCTGTAGCTTGATCCGGAATTCCTCTATTTTCCCTCTTACAGAGACCTCATTGATCGGCTTCTTATGTACCAGTTTCTTCCATTCCCTCGTCAAGTCTAGGCGAAGTCGAGATTTTACTATCCTATGGTCCCTGCAGCGCACCTTGCCGAGCACGTCCGCATCTCGTCTGATTCAAGGGTTAGAACTAAGTATGAAGTCTATTTCATTTCTAGTCTCACCATTCGGGCTCCTCCACGTCCACTTTCGGCTATCCCGCTTGCGGAAGCAGCTATTCATTATCCGCATATTATTCCGTGCTGGAAACTCTACTAATAACTCTCCCCTTCTACTCCGAGATCCTATGCGATATTTCCCCACTGACTTGTCTCGAGCCTGCTTCTTGGCTATCCTGGCATGAAAGTCGCCTTTCAGTATAGTGTATTTTGTTTTGACTTTACCCATCGCCGATACCATGTCTTCATAGAAGCTTTCGACTTCCTGGTCATCATGAGTGGATGTAGGGGCATAGGACTGTGCGACCTTCAATTTGTACCTCTTGTTAGGTTTCACAACAAGACATACCACCGTGTGTCCAATGCTTCAGAATTCGGGTATGTTACGAGCTATATCCTTATTAATCAGGAATCCAACTCCTAGTTCTCGTCTCTCCGCTAAGTCCCGGTAGCACAAGACGTGCACGCTTTTAGCACTGTATAGGCTTCTTTTGTCCTCGTAACCTCACTGAACCCTATTATATCTCATTTACTGCCCACTAATTCCTCCAATAGCACTGCTAGACTGGCCTCCCTAGATAACCTTCTAGCGTTAAAGGCTACCACGTTCAGATTCCGATAGCGGCCTCTCCTGACCCAGAGATTCTTAGCACGCTCTGCTGCGTCAGAGGTACCACCGCCACCGCGGTCAGTTGCTTCGCAGCTGCTGGGGACTGAGGGACGAATTCATGATAAGTTTAGGTGAATGGTCATCGACTAGGAAAGGTATAGCAACATACGCACTGACCATAAACGTATCATTATGACAATAGGATATGCACTTCGGAAAGAGAGCAAGGAGCGCCAAATTGGCAGTCCAAATTTCAACACTGAATAAATAATAAATTAGGTCACAAGAGTCGAGGAAGAACTTGGCAAATGGCCAAGGAAAGAGTGGGAATAGTGTGCTTCTAAGGGTAATAACTACAGAAATACGGAAAGAGAAGCAACATGCGCGTTGGAAAGGAAATAAGAAACCGAAAAGCTGGTGGAACAGGCAGCTACGAGAATTCGTCGCCGAACGAAAGAAAGAATACGAAGAGCACCCGCCGGCAAAGAAGGCGTTGTTGCCGCAGGATGAAGGGGCCAGTAAATGGGAAACATACCGGGAGACACAAGTATATGGTTTAAATACTGGTGCAAGCAATAATAAAAGGTGAAAGTGAACGTTGGTTGCCTTAAATAAGTGAGAAAAAAAAGGCCGAACGTAGAATATTTTGGAATCACGTAAAATTATTAGGGAGGCCGTCTGGAACAATACATCATATCTTTGACGAGGATGGAAACAAACTGGAAGGGGACGCGGCATTAAATTACATCCGAAAATAACAGCCGAATCTTTCCAAGGCAATTATGAGGTTCTAGTTGAGGAATAAAGGGGCATGAAAGAGAAACAGATGAAAAGGAGCTCGTGCTGACAAATTTCAACTGGAAGAAAGCCGAAGAGAAAATTCCTAAGCGCAGAGCCACAGGGCTACACGAGGTTCCCATTAGGCTGAATAATGAACTAGGAGAAAAAGTAAGGAAGCTCTGGTGGAAGCAGTAGAAAAACGTGTAAAAGATTAAAAAAAGTAAAAGAAAGTAGAATGAATTTAATTTGTAAAGGTGGGGGAGAAAGATAGAATCCACTCGCAGAGACCACTTACCATTACAATTTCAATATACAGGTTAGCAATGCAGGCAATTAAGTTAAAGCTGCAAGCATGGGCAGAGAATATTTGTATTTTGGGAGAACTTCAGAATGGCTTCAGAAAAGGTAGGCGTTTTGGATGACAGCCTGTATGTCCTTACTCAGTGTATTGAAATACAAGAATAGAAACGAGACCGTTCTATGTGGCCTTTTTAGACGTTGCAGGAGCGTAGGACAACGTAGACTGCAACATTTTGTGCAATATTCTGGAAAGGGAATGCTTAGGCGACGATTGTATACAGCCTTTGAAAGCGATCGACCTAGAAAATACCATTTGCGTTGCATGGGAAGGGATAAGCAGCTAGGAGAAAGTTCCTATCAATAACGCAAATCGTATGTTAGGCTACTTGCGGCGAAACGTTTGCACATCCCCTTCATCAATGAAACTATACTAATGAAACTATACTAGTGTTAATACTACTGTATAAAACACTAGTACGATCGAAGTTGGCATACGCATCTGCTATTTGGGACCCATACAATGCTACTCTCGTTCGCTTGAAATGGTTCAGAATAATTCGACTCGTTTCATTCACGCAAACTGCGATCGTACTTCTAGCATATCTTTTATGAAAAGCAAATTGTCTATACCATCCTTGTCACTAAGCAGAAAGACTGTTCGCTTATGCCTATTTCACAGGGTATTTCATCATCATATCCTTAGAAGTCAGCTCATTCTAACACCTACTTATCTGTCCTCTCGAGTTCATCACCGTCGTAAAGCAAGAGGCAGTTTTTGTCACACAAACATGCTTTTATATTCATTTATTCCACATAAAACGAATGACTAAAACCACCTTCCTCATGATATCGTGTCAATCGAAGACAACGCACTTTTCCACGGAATTTAAGTTGCTTTTTTTCAAACTGTGACCACGTGACTACATGCGCAGTATTTGTCCATGCGCTGTAGCGCTGTATTTTCCTTTTGTGCAATTCAGATGTGGCTAGGTTCATATTGTCACGTGGTGGTGACGTTAAAAAACACAGTAGCAATACTGTGAACGACAAAAGTAACTTTTATTGGGCGAACCTGTGCCTACAAAACATTGTAGGAAAATGATAGCGGCGAACACGGTCGGCGATCGTCGAAAATCTGATAAACGGGTCAAGCGCGTCGGCTTCTATACATAATACATAAATCGTCGAATGTTCTAGGCTAATCGCTGGGACTCGCGTGTCTTCCACAAAGTTCTATATTATTTGCGTCGCGCACACATGCAATCAGTTTTGACAAGGTTCGGTCACAGACAGCGGATGGAAGCATCGATAACATTCCAGAAACTTCCGATACATGCAGGCGCGTCTTGCGCTGTGCGATAACATTTGTTAGGAGGTGAAATGTGTCGCCCGATAAAGACAAGTACACGGGTCAATACCCCCCTTTAACAGCATCGACCCGATGCTGCAAACAAACGTAAGTAATAAAGAAAAGCACTCGTCGCAAAGAAAACAACAAACTAAGGAAGTTCGTCAGCGTGCTTAAAAGGGTGTGGGATGTCGTGTCTGCCGAAGGACGAATCGCAACATAAAAACGTAACGTTTCTTTATTCGACTAACGATGACAGCGGACGGGCATGTCCGCTGCCAACGCTATATTCGTCGGTATATTCCGGTAGCGGAAGGTAGAAGGCGGCATTTCTCAGCCAGGCAGCCTGTTTTTATAGCCACCGTCGGTGACGCATACCTCGGGTGACGTGGCGGTGGCGCTATGTTTTATCGACCATGCAGTCCAGCGTGCAGCTGTGTTATGCTGGGCTAGATGATAGGAAGACGGAGGTTGCGCAGAAATATGCGCGGAGTGTGTCGCCACAAGGGCTTCCGACGCACTACGTGGACCACTTCAGATCGTGCCCGGCGCCGCTGTGACTGCGAAATGCCGTCTGGCACGACTTCATAGTCCAGTTCGCCAACACGTCGGATGATTTTGTAGGCTCCGAGATAGCGTCGCAATAGTTTCTCATTGAGTCCTAGTCGACGTATTGGGGTCCAAATCCAAACACGGTCACCGGGCTGGTACTCGAAGAAGCGTCGTCGGAGGTTGTAGTGTCTGCTGTCGGTGCGCTGCTGGTTCTTGATCCGCAGGTGGGAGAGCTGTCGGGCTTCTTCAACGCGCTGGAGGTAAGTAGCGACGTCAAGATTCTCTTCGTCAGTGACGTGCGGCAGCATGGCGTCGAGCGTCGTCGCCGGGTTCCGGCCGTAAACCAGCTTAAACGGCGTAATCTGTGTTGTTTCTTGCACCGCCGTGCTGTAAGCGAAGGTTACGTACGGCAGGACGGCATCCCAGGTCTTGTGTTCGACGTCGACGTACATTGTTAGCATGTCGGCGAGGATTTTATTCAGGCGCTCCGTAAGGCCATTCGTCTGTGGGTGGTAGGCACTTGTCCTCCTGTGCCTTGTCTGACTGTACTAAAGAATGGTATGGGTGAGCTCCGCTGTAAAGGCCGTTCCTCTGTCGGTGATGAGGACTTCTGGGGCGCCATGCCGCAGCAGAATGCTTTCGACAAAAAATTTTGCCACTTCGGCTGCGCTACCTTTCGGCAGAGCTTTAGGATCAAGCGAAGCGGGTGAAGTAGTCCGTCGCCACGACGATCCACTTATTTCCCGGTGTTGCCGTCGGAAACGATCCCAACAAGTCCATTACGATCTGCTGAAAAGGTCTGCAAGGAGGCTTGATCGTCTGTAGTAATCCGGCTGGCCTTGTGGGTGGTGTCTGGCGTCGCTGACAGCCTCGGCATGTCTTGACGTAACGGGCGACGTCGGCGGTTAGGTGCGGCCAGTAATACCTGTCTTGTATCCTCGATAGCGTCTGGGAGAAGCCGAGGTGCCCGGCGGTCAGATCGTCATCCAGGGCGCGCAGTACTTCTGGACGCAGCGCCGAGGGAACAACAAGAAGGTAGTTGGTGCGGAATGGTGAGAAGTTCTTCTTCACGAGTAGCTTCTTTTGAAGCGCGAAGGAAGATAATCAGCGCTTAAAAGCCCTAGGGACAACGTCGGTGTGCCCTTCCGAATACTCGACGAGGCCATTTAGCTCCGGGTCTGCCAGTTGCAGTTCAGCGAAGTCTTCCGCGCTTATCATTCCAAAGAAGGCGTCGTCATTCTCGTCATCTTGCGGCGCCGGGTCAATGGGGGCACGTGATAGGCAATCGGCATCAGAGTGTTTTCGTCTGGACTTGTAGGTTACATTGCTGTCGTATTCTTCTAGTCTGAGGCTCCTCCGCGCCAGTCGTCCTGAAGGATCCTTTATATTCGCTAGCCAACACAACGCGTGATGGTCGCTGATGACTTTGAATAACCTGCCATATAGATAAGGGCGAAAATTAGTAGTAGCCCAAACGATGGCGAGGCATTTCTTTTCGGTTGTAGAATAGTTGCCTTCCGCTTTTACCAGCGACCGGCTAGCGTAAGCTATCACCTGTTCGACTCCGTTTCTCCTCTGGACTAGAACGGCACCGAGGCCTAGGCTACTGGCGTCCGTATGGATTTCTGTATCGGCAACAGAACTGACAACAGTAGCAACGAAAGACCTGGGGCTGCTGGGAAATGCCAGCATTTCTCAGGATGCCACAAATCTTACGAAAGGACCTAAATTGCAGCAAAACACATGTCTGTATCGGCGTACTCGTCGAAGTGCGCAAGTACCGGCGGCGACTGCATGCGTCGTTTGAGTTCTTCAAATGCGTCGGCCTGCGGCGTTTCCCACTTGAACTCAATATCACATTCAGTTAGACGTGTCAACAGCTCAGCGATGCGTGAAAAGTCCTTGACAAAGCGCCTGTAGTGGGCACACATGCCAAGGAATCTACACACTCCCTTCTTCTCGATGGGTTGCGAGAGCTGTGCGATGGAAGATGTCTTTTGCGGGTCTGGACGGACACCAGATTTGCTGATTACGTGGCCTAGGAACAGAAGCTCGTCGTAAGCGGAGCGGCACTTTTCCGACTTCAGAGTGAGCCCCTGATGACGTGATGGCCTCGAGTACTGTCGGAAGCAGCCTGAGGTGATCGTCGAAATTTCCGGCGAACACGACGACGTCATCCAAGTAAACGAGACACGACTGCCACTTCAATCCTGCTAACACCGTGTCCATCCCGTGCTGGAACGTTGCAGGCGCCGAGCACAGTCCGAATGGCATAACCTTGAACTCGTAGAGGCCATCTGTAGTGATGAAGGCCGTCTTTTCGTAATCTCTGTGGTCCATCGACGAGTAGTATTTAGCGTTGCAGAGCCGATCCAATGCGTTGTCTATTCGTGGGAAGGGGTATACGTCCTTCTTGATGATCTTGTTCAGACGACGATAATAGACGCAGAAACGTAAGGTTCCGCACTTTTTCTTCACCAAGAATACAGAAGATGCCCAAGGGCTTTTGGACGGCTGGATGATGTCGTCGCGCAGCATTTCGTCGACTTGGTGCCTTATAGCTTCATGTTCTCGCGTCGAAACTCGGTAAGGGCTCTGGCGGAGAGGTCGAGTGCACTCTTCGGTTATTATGCGATGCTTTGCGACTGGGGTTCGTTGAATTCTTGATGACGTCGAAAAGCACTGTTTGTGTCGTCGAAGCAGACTTCTGAGCTGTTGCTGCTTAATCACGGGTAGAATTGGATTTATGTCGAAGTCTGGCTCGGGAACTACGGTCGTCGGGGTAAATGCGGCAGAATCCGAGAGGACAAACGAATTGCTGGTTTCCAGAATTTCCTTGATGTATGCGATCGTCGTGCCCTTCTTGATCTGCTTGACCTCCTGGCTGAAGTTTGTCAGCAACACTTTCGTGTTTCCTCCGTGCAGTCGAGCGATCCCTCTTGCGACGCAAATAACACGGTCGAGGAGTAGACGTACGTCGCCTTCGATGACGCCATCTACTTCAACGGGTGTTTCGGTGCCGACCGAAATAACAATGCTCGAGCTAGGGGGAATGCTCACTTGATCTTCGAGCACACTCAAGGCGCGGTGACTAGGAAGGCTCTCCGGCGGTACCGCATGATCTTCCGACAGCGTTATTGACTTGGACTTCATGTCGATGATTGCGTCGTGTTGGTTCAGGAAGTCCATGCCGAGAATGACGTCTCGTGAACACTGTTGGAGGATAACGAAGGTGGCACGGTAAGTCAGGGCGTGAATGGTAATTCTTGCCGTGCACATTCCAGTCGGCGTTATGAGGTGTCCTCCAGTGGTCCGAATTTGAGGGCCTACCTACGTAGCCTTAACTTTCTTCAACTGGGCGGCGATGTGTCCACTCATGACGGTGGCTGCGTGGCCATCGAGAAGCACGTCGAGGTCGGTGGTTCTTTGTCTTGCATTACAGTTTGGTCTTGGCGTCGGATAACGGCTGCATCGCGTTGACCTGTGGCTAGTATGTGACGTCGTCAGGTCGTCTTTCGTCGTCGTATTCTTTGCTTCCAGACTTCGTCGGGATGGCGGCGTGCCCTTATGTCGTCGAGGTAGTCTCTTCGTAGTCTTCGTAGGTGGCGGAGGATCTTCGTCAGTTTTCCGGATATGGGCTCACGGACCGGCCTCGGGCTGTGCCAGTGTATGGACGGCGCTGCGGCGACAGGTAGCAGCCTGGTGATGGCGAACGCGACGGGCGTCGAGAGTTCCACTGAGTATCGGCGAGGTAGTCGGCGATATCGTGAGGGCGTTCACCCTCGCAGTCCCATCTCCCGGTATGGGCATCGTCGGTTGACGTGACCCGCTTCTCCGCAGTGGTAGCAGAGCGGGCGGTGGTCAGGAGCCCGCCAAACGTCTGTCTTTCTAGAATGTCTGGGCTGGGCGACGGGTGGGCGTGCTGGCGCTGGCGGCGGTGGTCGACGGAATCGCGGCGTTACAGGGCCCTGGCGCCGTCGTGGAGGGTGTCATTCACGGCGGGCGACGGGGGCCTAGGTCATCGCTTCTGGCTGGGGATGCGATGATTGTGGTTGCACCTCGGGGACTCCGAGCGATTGCTGGACTTCTTTGACAGTTTCGGCGCTTGAGGCCACTTGAGGTAGCGATGAAGGGAAGATCTTCTGAAGCTCCCCTCGTACGACTGCCCTGATGGTCTCGAGCAGGTCGTCGGTGGCCAGTGATTGAACCCCGACATAGTTTGTTGGCTTGGTGCGGCGGTCGAATTGCTGGTTCCGCATTTCCAGTGTCTTCTCGATGCTCGTCACCTCACAAAGAAACTCGTCGACGGTCTTCTGTGGGCTTCTTACATTTCCGGCGCAAAGTTCCCCCTTTACACCACGCATCATTAGGCGGACTTTCTTCTCCTCGGACATTTCCGTGTCGGCGTGGCGGAACAGACGGCTCATTTCTTCAGTGAAGATCGCGATAGTCTCATTCGGCAACTGCGCTCTGGTCTCCAGTAGAGCTTGGGCTCGCCCTTTTCGCACGACGCTTGTAAATGTTTGCAGGATGTCCCTTCGGAGCAGGTCCCACATTGTCAAGGTGGCTTCTCTATTCTCGAACCACGTCATGGCGGCGTACTACAATGCGTAATAGACATGTCGTAGCTTGTCGTCGCTCTCCCGGCTGTTAAATGTAGCGATCCTCTCATAGGTTTCCAGCCAGCTTTCCGGGTCCTCAAATGTGGTACCGCGGAACGTCGGTGGTTCCCTGGGCTGCTGAAGAATTATTGGGGCCGCTGCGGCTGCCATTGGGGATGTCTTCTTGGTCGTTTCTGGACAATCTTCTTGGACTGTCTCCTCGGTCATATCTGGTAGAAGACCGTGTTTCGAGGGCAGCTGCTGTAGCCGACGGCTTGCTCGATGTTCTGGGACAACGTTGGTGTTGTCTTTTCTGTCCAGGCTTGGATTACGGCTTGTCGGGGGCGTCCGGTACATGGACGTAAAGCACCTCCACCATATGTCACGTGGTGGTGACGTTGAAGAACACAGTAGGAATACTGTGAATTACAAAACGAACTTTTATAGGGCGAACCTGTGCCCACAAAACAGGCTACAATTATAGCATAACTATAGCGGCGAACAGGGTCGGCGATCATTGAAAACCTGATCAACGAGTCAAGCGCGTCGGCTTTTATACATCAATCGTCGAATGTTCCAGACTAATCGCTGGGACCCGCGTGCCTTCAACAAAGTTCTACATTATTCGCGTCGCGCACACATGCAATCATTTTTCACATGGTTCGGTCGCAGACAGCGGATGGAACCATCGATAACATTCCAGAAACTTACACGCAGGCGCGTCCTGCGCTTTGCGATAACATTTGTTAGGCGGTGAAACGTGTCGCCCGATAAAGACAAGTACACGTGTCAATATAACTTGAAATTCATAGTATCCCTCTTAGTTCATTCCTAAATGATTACGTCCACTGCACATGTCGCTTGCATTATAGAGGGACCCGTTGCATTCTTTGACTTGGGATCCTCGTCTGTGTATTGTATCTTTCCAATGGATTGTATTTAAAGAATAATAAGCTGAAACTGAAACTTGTAGTAATCGTAGTTACTGTTTTTCGCATGTGACCCACTCCCCTCTGTAATGCCTTGGCGCTTGAAGGTATGTGAAATTAAAAAATAAATAAATAAATTGATAAATAAATAAGGGCCTGAGGCAGGGGTGTCTTTTATCCACACTGCTGTTTATGATGCACACGGTGAGGATAGCGAAGGTGCTAAAAGGAAGTAATATTGGGGTCAACCTCTCATACAAACAGGCGGGTACAGAAGTAGAGCAGCAGCGTCCAGGTTAATTTTATTCGGACGACGTTGTGTTGCTAGCTAACAAGCAATGTGATTTGCAATGTCTGGCTAATATCTGTGGACAGGAAGGCGACAATTTGGTTTGAAATTTAGCGTTAGAAAATCAGGCGTTATGGTATTTAATGAAAACAGTGAACATACAGCGGCAACACAGGGCGTGGAAATACCTTGGGTAAAATGATATAAATACCATGGTATATGGATGAACAGAGGCAAAAGATAGATGGAAACACAGGAAAAATTAACTTAGGTACGAGGTGCTCCGGGGTATGTGGAAAAGTGTAATGGTTCCAGGAATTACTTTTGGAAATGAGGTCGTTTGCTTGAAATCAGGGGTACAACAAGGACTCGATGGCAACCAAAGGTCAGTGGGACTACTCGCATTGGGCGCTCACGGGAAGACTACAAATGAAGCTGTGCAGGGTGATATGGGCTGGACAAATTTTGAAGTGAGGAAAGCTCACAGAAAAATTGATTATGAAGAATTGTTGAAGAATATGGAAGAATGTAAATGGGCTGGGATAGTGTTGAGGTATCTGTACAGGAAAAACATTGATTCACACTAGAGGAAAATAACTAGGAAGCTTACCAGCAAGTATGCGGCATGTAGGGTGAGCAACACAGCCACAAAGAATGTCAAGCGGAAAGTCAGATTGGCTCAAATAATCTCATGGGTGGCCGTAATGGAAAAGGAAGCTACCATGAGTAAGTACTTGAGAGGAATAAACGAAAGCAGGAAAGAAACGTTTTGCGATAACTGAAAGGGCCGCTCATTACTTTTGGAAGCAATATCAGGATGCCTTAGAACAAGCACTTATAAATCGACATATCCGAAGGGGTACCCAAAGTTTTAATTACAATAAGAAAGTCAATGAGAGATTTACATAAAATTTTTGTCATTGTCATTGCCATGCATACTTGTGCAAATATCAAATCTTTCTCTAAAGTAGTTTTCTTTCCACAGGCTGTAGACGGCATGAACGTGCATGATGAACCAAGTTGAAGCTCGAAGTGTCGTAAAGTTCCTCCATTTGAAGGGCAACAACACAACACACGCGAAATCCATGACGAAATGAAAGCTGTCTAATGGGATGAAAACCCATTATAGGACCCGTTTGTGAGATGGTAGAGGAACTGTCAAAATGGTCACATGTCCCTGGCAGACGAGCCACGAGCGTGTAGACCCTCAATCAAGGATGATCTTATACCATAGTGAAGAACGTGAAGGCCGTTATCCTTGACGGCAGAAGATCGACAGTGGAAAGAGTGATGGCGGCGACTGGACCAAGTTAGGAAACTGCGTGGAGGAATATTCATTAGGAACTGCAGATGAATAACGTGTTTGAAGGCTGGGTACCTCGCTAGTTGACACCTTTTCAAAAGCAAACTCGCCACGACCTTTCCCAGAAGAACTTGACTATGCTGGAGTGGAATCACGACGATTTTTCGGCCCGTCTCGTCACTGTAAACGAGTGCTACGTATACCTCTGCGATGCGGAGACCAAAGAATTGAGCATGGAGTGGGAACATTCATCCTCCACCCCTCACAAAAAGGCGAAGTTCCAGAAATCTGAAGGGTGAGACACTGAACACCGATTGCTACTGAAAGCTTCTGGAGAAACTGCTTGATGCATTGAAACAAAAATGTCGCGGCATAATCAGCAAAGGCGTTCGTCTCCTGGCCGACAATGCACCCGTCCATATGACCCAAGCATCCGTTGCAGCCGCCCACCGGTTCGGCTATGAACCTTTGCAGCATCCACCTTATTCGCCTGATCGTGCACCAAGCGACTTCTTCCTCTTTCCTGAGATGAAGACACGCCTTCGTGGTCAGCGATTTGACGACAGAGAGGATGTCATTTGCGAGGTGGAACAGTGGTTTTAGAGCACAGCGGAGGACTCCTACCAAGAGGGTTTGAAACGGGTGAAGAAACACGTAAAATGTGTGATTCTGGAGGGAGACTTCGTGTGAAGAACTAACTTTGACTACTGCAAGTGACTATTGTATGTTTTTTTTTTATTTCATGGCGATAATTAAAACTTTTGGATACCGTCTCGTAAGATCGGAGAACAAGCATGTGCTTCCTGCGGTAAAGCTAGGGAAACGATGGACCATATTTTATTAGAATGTGAAAATACTTTCCCAGCGGTCGATTTAGGCACCTCTGGCCTCCTTGAAGCAGTTGGGTTCAGTGAGAGCAGGGGGAAAGTAAACACGTCCGCAATGGAGACTGGTAAGAGTTGATTCGACGATTGGTGGAAGTAGGGAAACGACGAAGTGAGGCGTACAAAACCAAAGTTCACAATAGGGGTTCAGAAAGTTTGGTTATGGGACTTTATCGTGGTTTGTTTCTTTTCCTTTTCTTATTTTCATTTTTAACATAGGTAGGACATTAGGCAATATAAGAAGAGCTTGGTGTAGCAACGCACCACCCGGTTCCAAAGGGGACGCTTATAGCATCCATCCATCCATCCGGAAAGCTCGATCTGTATATCTGTATTCAGTTACGCGTATATCCATTCCTCACATTAGGTTATTCGATGATCAATTCGTCATATAGTGAAGGCTTGTGTGCCACAAAAATTAAAGCAATTTAAATAACAGCTTAGGAGGTATTAGGAATAATCGTTCAAATTTACAAGAGAAACACCTGTATCACTGAGTGTAGGGAACAAAAACATCATTTTCCCTCCACTTACCATTAGTTCTTGAAGAGAACAAGTCATTGGTTACAAATACCTAGGAGTAACGATTCGCAATACCATTTGCGCTCAAAGTAGGTCGACTACATTTGGCCACGCCGAAGATTTTTTTTTTTACCGCAAGTTGAAATGGGTGCCTCTGGACCTCAAACTTGCCGCTTTAAATACATTCATTTTAACAAAATAGAATATGGCAGGAGTGCATTGGATTGAATTTGCGTTAAAGATAAACATTAAACTACGAAGGACGAATCATGGAGAGCAAGGTTGACCATTGCTGCTCAGACGGTGTGTAACAAAAATACGCGCCAGAGTAGCTACTTCGCCACGCTGATGTAAATACCAAGCGGGAGCCGAAGAGGAGCGCCGCAGTTCACGCTTGCTGTCCGCGCGAACACAGCACGGCGACGCTTCTCGGTCATTGCACGCATAACCACTGTCAAGTTTTTCGTAAATACGCTACTGACCTATGCGCGATGTTCAAAACAAGCAATGTACGCAGACGACACCTTTTGCTCCTTGTGGGCGCTTCGCCCATTTTTTAAATCGTATTTTTGGTTACAGCATAAAGGGAATTAAAAGAGAAAAATGTTTTCAACAGAACCGCTTGTTGGCCTAGCTGGTGCTTGCTAAAAGACATGTTTTTTGTCGCTAAAAGACATGTTTTTTGGCTTCTAATATTGTTAAAAAAGTCCTCAAGCGTAACACCAGCTGCATTTTGAAAAGCTATGATGTCACTTTCTTCTATGCACATCTTTACGGCAACAAAAAGTGCATCATGTGGAATTGAATAAAACAGATCCTCAGCATCCATAGAAAACGCATTGCCTATGGATTGTGGAAGGTCACTTTCGGTGACCTCAGTCACCGAAAGCCTTTTACGGAAAGTTAAAGGTACCAGCGCCACAAGGGAGGAAGAAAGAGCCAGAACCGTAAGACCTGCATTGATTCCTTATATTCATAAGGTTTCCCATAACCTCAAGAAGGTGGCAGGCCGGTATGGTGTACCCATTGCCTTTTCTGCCCCCGTCAAACTGGGTCGACTCTATTCGAAAACCACACGCGAGGAGACCGGTTCGCAAGGCTGTGGCAAGAAGCATAGCACGTCCTACGGGAGATGCGCTACAGGCGTGGTGTACGAAATTCCCCTTGAGTGCGGCAAGTCCTATATAGGACAGACTGGACGCTGCATAAATGAACGAGACAGGGAACACGAACTAAATCTAATGAAAGATGGCGTGGCACATTTGCCTGCGCACTGCAAGGCCTGCATTTGCAAACCATGGTTTTCTGAGATTAGGATTCTTGGCAGAAGTAGATTTCAAACAGCACGTGAGCTGATGGAAGCCTACTATATAAAAAAGAAAGGAACAAATTGCATTAGTGATATATCTATCGTGCTCTATAAATCAGAAACCAGATTGTTTGGCCGCTGGGTAACGTAGACCTGTGAACTGCCAGCGCATGCGTGTTGTATGTATATATTGTTGGGTCACAGCCCAAAATAAATCAGTCGGAAGTGCCGCCCGTGTTGTCTTTATGTGTCTTCCTTTTGTGAGTGTTAAATTGCGGCAAAAAACATGTCTTTTAAAAATGTTTTCTTCGGTGTCAGTAAATTTCTCTACCGGAACACAAGAAACAGCACTCCTACCGCGAGAAGGCGCTTGGTAAGCCAGGAAGAAAGCCCGATAACAAAAAGTACAGGTGGCGACGCCCACTTTCCACACTGTGACGCCATAAATTTTAGCAGCGTCTGATAGAGGCCATTCAATACTTTAGCGATACATATTGGCTGCATAGTGTTCCAAAGAAGCCTAAGAATGAATGTGGCAAGTTTTTCAAAAATTTTACTGAACCGATGAGGCGGAAATATGAACAAAATACTATGAAATCCATGACGTCCAACGGATATAACGGCGCTGGGGTTTTGGTGCGAAATTCAAAAATGAAAGCTTCAACTTCATTTACTCTTTGAAAAATCAAACTATTATCGAGTGATTAATGACAACCCAGTTTAGAAAGAATACTTCATCAGCATTAATATATTTATTGTTTTGCTTTATTGTGCCATCACCAAGTTATGTCTGAACACTAATCAGAACAAGTACATGTTATTTGCCCTAGTGAATAAGCCATTAAATGTGAACATTAGACTTTCCTACCAAGGCCACATGCTAGAGCTAGGGAGGAGTGAAAAAATCCTGGGAATATGGTTTGAGGAAGACTTGGAACAAACACATACCTCGGTTACTGACGAAATTGAGCAGAAGCGTTGGGTGCTTGCCGAAATGACCTGCATTATTACCGCTCTGTCTAGAAACCACACTGTACTATACTCTTTTCTATTATTGACTTTTGTATTGCGCATTGGGCAGAACAACGATGTACTATTATTCTAAACTTGTTATTTTGCAAAAAGGGTGTTGATTTCTGGAAATTTTGATGGCCCCCCACACGAGCTGTGTATACATACATTTTTTTGTGACGTAACTTATGTTAAAAGCCAATCAAGTCAACCATTTCAGACTGCTCTAGCACGTAAAAAACAATAACCTATTCTGGCTGCAAGCTTTTCAGGAGCCTCCATGTGCTTTTCGCAACACATTAGAAAGATTGCAAAGATTTTACCTATTGTTAGATACGGACCATTAACAAGCATCGCATCTCCGAACGCAACCACTCGCGGTCGGATTGCAATGCACGTCGGGCTATCCCGCCCCCGTGAGCCGCGCCCTTTTGTCCTGCATGGCGCCTCCCGAAAGTGCCACTGGAGGCCGGCAACCGTAGTGCCGAGAAAGGCTGCTTTGCAGCATGGGAGGTCGTTCGAGGATGACCAGGCGAGCAGGCAACACCGGACAGCCATCGCATAACAGAGCCCATGGAGCGTCCCCATTGGGCGAACATAACGCCCTACGATTGGATGAAAATGGCGCGACCCCGACCGACTGAAGGAGCTGTCAGTCCGAGAACCACCGAAAAGAAAGACGTTCCTCTTGCCGCGGGCCGCAGCGTGCAATTTGCTGCCGGACGTAACGATGACTTTATTACTGTTATTTTACCTGTTTATAGTCATGTGCATAACGTAAATAAACCTTTCCTTTTCAAACTCCACCTCAACCTCGGGCAATTCGCGCACTCATGGACGAGATACAATACTATATATAAACGACAACACAACAAATATCAGCTACCTACATTGCTAAATAAAATAAACAGCTTTTTAGGCATAAGAATTATTAACTGTAAATAGGTGTTCAAGTATGTTTTATGAAAAATCATATGGAATTTTTGTAAGTTTCCTTACGCGCTGATATTTCGTCTTGAATATGTTTAGCCCTACTAGCATGTGACACTATAAGACATATTTTCTCTTTTATGTTGTGTGCTTCTAGCATATTCTTTTTTCGCTGATTTATACACGATCACCAACGATAGCAACTGTAAAAATTGTAACAGAATGGATAACTGGGCTAGTTGGTTTACTTGCATCTTGAAACTGTAAAAGCGCACAAAGAGGAAAACGATGAGACTGCGCTTTTACTGTTTCAAGATGCAAGTATAGATAAATGTTTTATAGTATAAATGTAGTATTGTAAAGGGCTGTATATCTGTAAATAGCGTCGCGTCGCATATACGTGTGCATTTCATTAATGTCTTGTCTTGCGAATGCTTGCGGAATTTTTCGTGCCAGGCTATTTTTTGTATTCTATTCTGCTAGTTGACACAATTTTGCTCCAAAAATATGCATGGTGGCCTGCATGCCGCGTTTCCAGGCCTTTTGTTTCAGTTTCCGTTCCTTGACAGAACGAAGCAAGGAAAGGCTCGCTCCTCATCACGTGACGAGTGCTGTCGGTCATGAGTCAGATGTATTCACCTCTGCTACTGCGTGGCTGGTGTCGTGTCTGTAATTTAACAGTAAGAGAATGCTTACGGCTATTTTACGGACGATTAAACTATAAAACTTACGTGCCGTAGTTTTGTAATACATTGCTGACGCTATCAATGTTTCACCTATCCGGCAAAACAGCGACTTACTTTTAAAAGAGTTATAACCCACCGCGTTGCCTCAGAGGATATGGCGTTGCTCTATCCTACCGCGGCGGCCGTATTCTCAACCAGTCTGAGTGCAAAATCTTTCGTGCACCATAGTAGAAGGTAATGAACTCCAGATGGTCAAAATTAATCCGTAGCACTCTAAAGTATTATTTATGACCAACTGTGCCGTCGCGAGATGGTAAACTCAAGAATTGTTTTATCTAGCATGTTTTACTATTTGTTACCCTTCATAACAATAGCGAACTCACAGCAGTGCCTAATAATTTTTTAGCTTCCAGGAGACTACACGGATGTGATGGCTTCGAGTATTGTGAGAGACGGTGCGCCATGTCAAAAAGAAAGAAATCGAAAAAGGCGTTTAAAATGTTTTCGTGACAGAATAACCAGGTCTAAACATTATGGCAGAAAAGTGGTGTCTACAGCACAGGAATATGTTGTGCATGTGTACGACAATAAAATCTTCACGGTTACTGATGATGCTTTAAGACTGGCACCGATACAAGCATTATGGCCTCGACAAGCTTTAATAATAGGGCTGGAATGTTGCACAAGGATATATATTCATATATAATATGATGCTCTTAAAAGCCTAAACACACACGATGATTTTATCATAACACCAGCGGACAAGGGTGGCTCGGTCGTCATAATGACAAAAGAAAATTACATCAAAGTCGTAAGACAGTTATATGACCGGACATTTTATAAAAATTTTCCTGTGATCTTACCGATGAATTCCTTGCCACCATTAAGGATACCATTCATGTATTGGTGAAGCAGAAGAATATCGACGATAAGACAGCACGTTCCTTGATCCGACTTTGTCCAATAGCCAGACGCTTTTACCTGCTGCCCAAAATACATAAACCAAGTTTTCCAGGCCGTCCCGTTGTTTCCGGCATAAGAACGGTCCCAGAAAACTTCTCTCGTTACATGGAAAGTTTAGTCAAATTGATTCCGCCCACATTTTCTTCTTTTGTTAAGGATACTAATGCTTTTCTTTAGTACGCAGTAGACCTAACTGTTCCTGAAGGCTCGCTTCGGGTGACGATGGATGTCACTTCCCTCTATACGAATATTCCCCTTATAGATCGCATTCAGTCTGTCTTTAACTCCTATGAACACTTTCGGTGTAATAGCCCAATTGACAGCTCAACCCTCGACGTTTTTGCTCAAGTTATTTCTCCAGATTAACAACTTCGAATTTAACGGTTTTCATTATGTGCAAATTAGAAGAATATAAATAGGAACAAAAATAGGCCCCAACTATGCCAACGTCTTCATGGGAGTGCTCGAAGACGCAATTTCTTAAGAGTGCACCACTGAAACCTATGTACTTTAGGTGCTACATAGATGATATATTTTCTATTTGGGCACGTGGTCATACTGAACTCTTAAACCTCATTCCGGCATTCAAGCAGGCACACCCCGCTATTAAATTCACACATCGTTACTCACCTTCGTCTGTAGACTTCCTTGACGGCACTGTTACTATTTACGATGGACGCCTAATTACAAACCCTACAAAAATTTAACTGACAATAATCAATTCCTTCGTTTTCAACGCAGCCACATGCGTCATTGCAAGAATGGTTTCCATGTAGCGAAGCGCAGCGCTTTAGGCGCATATACTCCGAAGAAGGTTTTAATTCTTGTTGCCAGGAGCTCAGGAAGCCACTTCTCATTCGTAAATATCCAGAAAAGATAATCGATGCCGCGATACACTGAGTGGCGTGACACGACCGGATGAACGTTCGAAAGGGCACCAACAAGCCCAGTGGCTCCCAGTCGGCCAATTTGATACTTATGGCTAAACCCCGTTAGAGCGATATTGTACGCGACGGCGACGAGCGACGGCTTCAAGCGACGAACGAGGCCGAATGGGCCGTCGCTTGAACAGATGGCTCGGTCTTTCTTGTCTTTCGATCGCTTCGTTCTATAAATCTAAAATTTGTCGCTCGTCGCTCGGAAGTACTATGAGCGTCTAGCCAATAGTGCGAAGGCCGAACTGAATGTACATCACTCAATTACTACCGATGGTCGCAAGGAACAAGCAAACGATTGCATTTCTATACGTGCAAGGATAAGAACCTCAGAACGACAGAAAGTTGACCTAGTTGGTAAGGATTCATTATGCAAAAAAAAAAGAGGTGAGGCGTGCAGACAGAACACAAGAGTTGAGAAATGGACAACACGAACGCCGACTATCAACTGAAGGGAGCACTGAGGCGAAACAAGAAAGAAAACAAAAAACTCATCTGCGCAAGCTCAGGAACGTTATCAGCACGTGTCAATCAGGTACATGTGTCGGTCTAGCTGAGAGATAACTGTTAAGGCACTTAATCTCTTCCTTATGTAAGCTAATCGAAGGGTGACTCACGCACGCACTTCCACCTTTATAGATGTGTCATTCCTCTACCATAGGACGCGTATCTTCATTCCTATGCCTGTACAATATCGCGCATTCATCTAACCCTGGCGAGCAGCAACAATCTTGGCAATGCAGGGAAACATTAGAAGGCGATCCACCGGTTAACGACCTTGTATGCTCCATTAGCCTTTGATTGATACACCGCCCCGTTTGCCCTACGTAGAACTGGCCACAGCTAAGGGGAATTTTATAAACCACACCCATACGACACTCAGTAAACCTGTTTTTCTTATTGTCCTTCACTGGACAAATATCTGTTCTTTTTTTGCCTTTTACTTGCTCCTTTTTCCTTTGCACGGCAGCGCATATCTTACCTAGCTTATTGGGGTCCACTTCTCTACTCTTGTATCCTGTCTTCACGCCTCACCTCTTTTTTACGATAAATAGAACAACGGTATAATGGTCCCCAATGGTCACATGTGCTCTGCACATTCCGCGGACAGGTGAAGTACTCCCATCGGCGACTCGCACAGTGCCCGGTACGGCGGGTGTCAGAACCTTTCTGAGCCTTCGGCGGAGAGCAGAGCTCATAACTGAAAGCTGCGCTCCTGTATAAACGACAGAACTAACAGGAACGCCATCAACTTCAATGTCCAGTAGGTTTCCACATGTAGGCAGGGTAACAGAGGATTTGTGGGCTTCACCTCCGGGAGCTGCACCGCCTAGTTTCCCTAAGCGAAGCAAGCGGTTGCAGAAGGGGACGAAGAGCGGTCAACGAGAGGCGAACGGGACCTACGACCTTGCGGAGACAGGGAGCGGCTGGATCTTGGTGGAGCACTGCCGACGTTGATGTTCCTAGTCGGCGTATAGGGCGAGAAAGTACGATTGTCTGGTACTTGGCGGTAGTGACTCGGAAAGGACCATCGAGGAGGCGACGACCAGTGGTTGCGGCAATGAGTGGCGATGTGTCCAAAACCGGAGCAATTAAAAGAGATGGGTTTATCATCCGCTGTGCACCAGTCAGCTGGGTTGCGACGGAGTGGCGGAAAGCTTTGCGTCTTGGAGCGAGCGGCCGGAGAAATCTCGTAGGTGTTTGTATCGCGGACCGAGCAGACAGATGGAATCCCCAAACTTGCTATTTCCTCCCGAACGACAGCTTGTATAAGGGAGATAGCGGGCACGCTTTCCCGACAGTCGGAACGAACGGGAGCCGGAGCCATGGCCTGAAGCTCAGGGCGAAAGATGCGCGTGATATCTTCCGGTCCTGTGGGCTGAACGAACTGCGGCGGGTCTTCGCAAGAAGATGTCGCGGCGGTATTGGGAAATCGGTCGAAAGTTTGAGCGACGCGGCGGCCCTTCGCTTGTTCCAAGCGCCGGCACTCCTTTATAAATGCATCCACAGTGGCACAATCCTTGCACATCAGGAGATTGAAGGCATCGTCTGCAATAACTTTCAGTATGTGACCAATCTTGTCTGCCTCGGTCATGTTGTTATTAGCCTTACGACAGAGGGCAGGCACATCCTGTATGTACATGACATAGGATTCTGACATAGGATGACGACCGACAGGTCTGCCAAACAGGTCTCGCATTTTTTCTTTGCAGACATCCCAGCTCGTTAGGTCAGCTTCGTGTGTGTCGTACCATTGCTTCGCAGTTCCTCTTAGGTAAAATGTCACGTTTGCTAGCATCATTGTTGGATCCCACTTGTTGTTGTCGTACACTCGCTCGTACATCGTAAGCCAGTCCTCGACGTCGGCGTTTTCCGTGCCACAAAATGCCCCTGGGTCCCGCGGATGAGTGAGGATGACCGTTGACACGGGCTGCTGAGGCGTTGTCGCTTTTGTCGGTTGATTTGCCATTGTGGCGGCAGGTAGAAGACGTCCGCTGCGAAGTTCCGTGATTGTACTCCACACCTCCACCAAAATGTTGCAGGAAGAAAGCAGGCCCACGAGTATAAAATAATGTATATTTACAAGTGAGGTATATGGCGTTCAGGCAACTGCCACACTTCGTCTTCCTCTAGTCCAATTCAACTTCTTCCTTCTCTTCACCATAACAATATGATACGTATGACTTGAGGCGACGACCGAACGCGACAGCCACCTCCACCGCACCGCTCGTCGCCGTCGCGCGCAAGATCTCTTGTATGGGGTTTATACTTTACATATTCCGCGTCTAACCCTAAGGTCTTAGGCATACTCAGTAAACAATTATATCCTTACTCGAAGCGACAGGTTAAACGCCGTTTTTCCTGAGCCACCTGGTGTCGTGTATAAGCGCTCGAAAAAGGTAGATGACATACGTCCGTCTTCAAAAATTACCACTTATAACCGGACCGGTTGCAGCCGCTGCAATAAACAACGGTGCAAATTAGTCTGCCCCCATATTACCCGTACATTGACTGCCACAAGCAGAGCCAGCCAATCCCCGTTCACAATTAAAGACAGCTTTAACTGTGATACCTCTAAGTGGTGCACTTACCTGAGTGCGGTACTTGCCACATGGAATACATAGGCCAGACTGAAACACATCTTAAGATCCGTTTTAACAATCACAGACCGCATGCCAAGTCCAAACCAAACCTACCACTCTCGAAACATGTTAACATGCCGTGTCACTCTTTTACCAATCTCAAAATAACGATACTCGAATGTGAATTCTTTACTAGCCATGACCATGAGCTTAGCGAATCGTGCCTTATTCATAAATTTAGCACTGTTTCGTCTGAAATAAATGACAAAAAAAGGAAAACTAACCTGTCTAACTTTAGATTGAGCACGAAGATACCACACATTGTAACGCATATATGATTTCTTCGTGCCAACGTTTTGTTTATCTATTGCGTATGTGGCTTTTCGACGCACGTTCGGCTTGAAGTTGTTGAGTAGTTGAACTACTCCTTTTTAGATAATTTGACGTTGCACTTAGAGCTGTCACGCGCCGACATTACGCCTATGCATGCGTATATGCGCGCCGTTTTGTATTCCCTGCGCAGGATCAGGGTGTCCACTCGCACTTACCTGAGAATCATGTTTGTATATTTCATATTGTATCCCGAACATATCTGCATTCATTTTATTCTGTAGTCCAATATGCGTCGAATTGATAATGATTTATGATTCGCAGTGAAATTTTTAGTCAGGGCACATGGTGCGCCCTCTGCTCTTGATGCGGTGCTATTAAAGCTATGTATCTAGGGAAAACACGGGGAAGGCCGGAGATGGAAATTAAAGACGATGAGCAAAACGAGAACAAGGTGAAAGCAGGAGCCAACGTTTCGATATATGGACTTGTCTTCTAGAAGGCACGTATCAGCTAATGCTATGCAAGAATTTTTCATGTGGTATTGTACTCTGAGGAAGGCTGGTCCACCATGACTAAACATGTCTTACTTCTAAAATGTTTGTCGCCTCTTTCCTGCACACACACACACACACGCGCACGCACGCATGCGCGCACGCACACACACACATAGATAGATAGATGGATAGATAGATAGATAGATGGATAGATAGATAGATGGATAGATAGATAGATAGATGGATAGATAGATAGATAGATAGATAGATAGATAGATAGATAGATAGATAGATAGATAGATAGATAGATAGATAGATAGATAGATAGATAGATAGATAGATAGATAGATAGATAGATAGATAGATAGATAGATAGATAGATACGTGCATAGATATCTCCCGAAAAGTGAGTCGAGTATCGGAAGAATGCGAGCGCATCAAAAAACACTTGCACTGTCGCGGTGAAGCAGCCAGCACAGGGGCGCGGCACACAGCAAATTGGCGAGTGCTATGGCGCGCATCAGCCACGAGAAGCCGATGGTCTGGAGCAGGAGACCAGCAGCTGCAGGGCCTAGACACCAGATAAGACAACACGCGTATGGTTAGACTAGAGGACTAGATGATTACAGTCGATTATAATGTAGTGCTTGAGACCTGAAATTTCATCGTTATCTGAGTCACTTGGTTGCAGAGATCGCGCACCACACCTCCCACAATACAGAGGGCCATAGGAATGTTCAACAAGATAAAACATTTATTTAACATAAATTGAAGACTGTCTTAGTGAACTAAGTCACACATTTTTTGGCAACACTCGGTCTGACAAAATGTGCGAGTGCAAACGACCTTATTGTGCCGAGGTTCAGGGCAAGCTGCTTGGCGAAACATGGGAGCGACGCAAGGTCGTCGAATGCAATTATCGCCTCCCTTCCTATAACAACACGCGACATACAAGTTTAGTGATTCCTGCAGCAGCACAGCATGACTTGCTGGCTAGGACATTGCGCTGAAGAGGTCGATTCCGGCCGCATTTTGACGGCGGGGGAATATAAAGACGTGTAGCGTCATTATAGCAAACAATCTCAGGTGATCTAAATCACTCCGAGGTGCTGACTATGCCGTGCCCTGCAATCGAATCGGCACGCAAAATCCTATTATTTCGTTCAAATGTTGAACACTCGTTGGCATCGGCGCGCACGCCGAGCGCGTCGCCGGCGTTAGTGCGAGCGCAGGATGAGGCGTCTGTGGAGCGCTCTGTGGCGCATAGCCTTATTTGTAAGGCGACAAGGGGAAGCCTGAATTTTTTTGGGGTACAGGAAAATTCATTCCAGTGGTCTTAGTTGTAGAGGCGTTCGCAATACCTAATGAGCATAAGAGTTCGGCCTGGACACAATTGATGCAGGTCATTTTGATGTAGAGGCGTTCGACTGTCTTTCACTTTATTAAAGCAGCGCTGTTGGAACAACAAAATAAAGACAATCATTTGGTGTATATATGGGCTTCTGTCCAAGTGTTGTTCAAGTTTGGGGCTGTACCTAAGATAAAGGTGCACTAAAAGCGCTGTTGTACGCTTAGCAAATATAGATCTTGGTAGAGGATACAGATAGTAAGGATTTATATCGGCTGCTATTCTTCCTTCTCCGTTATTCGTTGGAACGTCAAGTTTCTCGGGTAGTGATCGGCAGTGATGATGAAACGCTCAATGAAAGATATGTAAACAAGATGGACAAGAAATGTTTACTGATGAATCTTGCTGTGCCGATAGTGCCCGCGTACTTCAACTACGGCACAGGGAACAATGGAGCTAGCAGTGTCGCACTCTTGCCCTGTCTAAATGACTGTTAGAGCCCAGACTACTGTACGGTGCCTCCCTAAAGTAACAGGAAATCTGAGTACTGCCCAGTGTCCTTCTAATGTACATTATGCGCATTATCACTGGTCCATCAGCAGTCGATATTTTAGCTCAAGCTAACGGACAGCATGTCGTCTGGATTGTTATAACTCAAACTGACAAAAAAGGGCACTAGGGCCGTTGGCCAGTCCCACATATGCAACTGCCAATATAAGATTGGTGTGCCATAACCCGCGAGAATTGGCTGACTCTTAGAAGTAAAACAAAACAATATTCTTGTAACCTAGCTGAAGATAAGAAGCGAGAAAGGTGCTTCTGAAGACGAAGAAGTGGGAGGCTTGGATGGGCTGAAATAAACATTGATGGTACCTGTTCTGTTATAAATTTGGCGCATTCGCATATGGAACACTGCGATACTCGCCAGAGGCACACCGCTTTTTCATGGTCAATGTGACCTACATCACAGTGCCCGGTGATAAGCCGGTGAATGTTTCACAGTGCGTCTACGATGAAGAGCGGTCCTGTTGGGGTGAGCATCATATTGCGCTCTTACTACTGCAGCTCGACTCCCTGAAGTCAAACGCTGGCGAGCCGAAGTCGTGCGTTTTTGCGAGTTTCGCGGTTCCACTGCAGCAAATCTTGTCTTCCCGAAAATTGAAGTAACTTCTCGTAACTAGGATTTAGAGGACCACAGTGCAAGTGCGCTGATGCACGATATAATGAAGTTGCAAGAAACGAATAGCGAGCACCAGCAGCTACTATTTCATTTTTATTGCATGCAAACTTTCGGCAAATGAGGAAGACACCCATGCAGCTTGTCAGACCAGAGGTCTACGACTGGTCGTACACAGGAAGTGCCCAGGAATGGCTTGACTTTTACGAATACGCCGGTGACAAGAATTGCTGGCAAGAGGATAAGGACAGTTATGAACGTGCGCCTTCGGAGGTAGTGCAAATATTTCTGAAAAAGCTGAACGCCCATGGAACGAGTGCAAACAGAACTTTTCATTTTCATGCGGCGAGAACAAGCTTCAAAGCTGGGACAAAATTATGTCTTACAAGTAGATCTCCCAGCCGGTTCCTGACTATTCCTTTGAGAAATGGCGACGGTTGCATTTAGCTGGCTCTGCTCTATCCCAGGCTTCAATGGTAGGCGTACTGTTTTTGGGCTTCTTTATGGCACTCAATAAAGTGCTTCATGGAAAGCTATTCCATAAAGTCCAGTGAATAGGGATACCCATGTTCATTGGATAAGTGCTTATATTTGTACTAGAACAGATTATTGCTATAACAAAATGAGTCCAGCGTGCTTCGTGTTAACGCTGGTGTTCCCCAGGGAAGCGTCGTTGGTCTGCTGTATTTATCATCTATATGAATGACTTAGCCGATCTCAACCCTCTGGATGTAAGGATTCGTGCATGACTGTGTTTCTTTCAATAAAATATCGTCAGCATGCGATCAGAGTATACTACAAGCAGCTCTTCTGGCCATCGACGATTGGTATAGAGAGTGAGACACGATGCTGAATTCTGGAAAAAAGAAACTGTTCTGGTATGCATTACGTCACGTTTCCCTACATCTTTCGTGATTGTCCAGTGAAACAGGTGGGTTAATACAAATATTTAGATATTACTTTTAGCAGTAATCTTAATAGCAAACCGCACATATCAGATATTCGTGAAGATCTTAGGAAGCTATGGTTTCTAAAAATGAAGTAAAAAAATGTCCCCTCAAACAAAAAGCTCTTTACTTATAAATCATTCCTTCCATCTAAACTAGAATATGCGACAATCATATGGGCCCCTTTAAAATGACATTATACTCCTTGAAAAAGCACAACGGAAAGCCGTAAGATTCATAGTTAAGAAGTATTGAAGTCGTGACGCAACTAGTTCATGAATCCAATTACATAACATTCATTTCTTAGAAATTCGAAGGCAGGTTAGCCGTTTAAAAGTTTTATACAAAATTCTCTCGGGGAAAATCACACTAAATGTTTTATCTTTAGTCAAACCAGCCACAGATAGAAAAAGCCGTAGTAAACACGATCAATCATTAGCGCTCGTATGCTTAGAAATGCTTAGCACCGTAACTAATGCTTAGAAATCTAGGCATTTCTGTGAACAGTGACAGACTGGAATTCACTACCACGGAGATTTCCGTATGCGGAGGTTTCGCTCCAAATTAAGAATTAATTAATTAGTGATATGGGTTCTAATATATTGTCCTCTTGTTGTTGTTGCTGTTGCCATTAACTTAGTGTTCCTTTCGAACCCCCTGCTTTGACCGAATGTTGGTCCGCCGCAATAAGTAAATAAAAAAAATTAATTCAGCAATGGTGTGGAACATTCAGGATATGCCGGGAAGCAGCGTGACGTCAAGCATTGTAACCCCTGCGCCACAAAGGAAGCGAAAAGGGTCTAAGCTTGTCCTTTCTTGAACGGCAGTGTTGTACGCGAAAGTTACATAAGGGAGCACATCGCTCGCGTTTTTGTGGTCTATGGCAGTGTATATTGACAGCATATCTACGATGGTCTTCTTTAGCCGTTCCGAGATTTAGGTGCGCATTAAAGAACCCCAGATGGTCCAAATTATTCAGGAGTCCCCTACTACGGCTTGCCTCATAAACATATGGTTGTTTTAGAACGTCAAGCGCCATAATTTCATTCATTTAGTCGATTCATCAACCAGTTGGTTTCTGGATGATACGCCATTGTTCTGTAGTGCCTGCTGGCGCGCAGCTTCAAAACCTTTCGTAGCATCTGTGCGTTGAATGCTGCCTCGTGATCAGTGATGATTAGCGCTCCCTGGAGGAGGCCGATGATACAGACGTAAAAATACGCCATGTCTGTTGCTGTGGCACTACTGGATGAGGTAATCGGTAGCGACTAGAATGATGTGACGAATGATCCCGCAAGTATGCTAAAACAGTGTTTGCGGAATCGCTATTGTTGTAATATTCCCGCTGGTCGTTCTCACGTGTTTGGCCATCGTCCCACGTGCTAAGCTATTACTTTACAGTCTTTCCAATATGTGGCCGGTAGTAAGCGCGACGAATTTTTTAAAACGTGCGCGTCAATTCTACGTGGCAGGAAGATGGTTAATTGCGACCAGCACGTAAAATGTGGCCACAGAGCGCGTTTGGCGTCTCGAGCAGATAAGCAGTTTGGTAAATATGGGTCCATTTTTTCTTACAAAGGGCCCCGTTGGGCAAAAACAAAACAAGGATACTGAACCTGCGGAATCACAAGGAGGGCTGCGCCCTCTCATTGATTACCTTCGAGGTAGTCAATGAGAAAGCGCTGCTCCTCGCAGTTGCGCTGTGTGTGGGCGAAACCAGGTGCTTGCACAGTGTGCAGAAAAGCGTTGCCCTCTTCAAAGTCGGTCCCCAATGAAAAAAACACGCGAACGAGAATGTACGAGAAATGTTGTACGCTATTACTGCTCCATAGACTCTACGATTTCTCGTAGACTGAACGAATGCTCGTCGACTGTACGATTTCTCGCCCACTATATGATTTCTGGTACTACACGTGTGTACGAGATTCCGTTCTTGCCAATGAACGAGATTCTCGTACACCATGAACGAGTTTGTTTGCACGAGCTGAATGCATACAAGATGAACGAGCCTGTACGACCTGCAACACTATGAACTCTCAAAAATATTGGCACTTCGTTTACATATTTACTATAATAATGCAAATAAAATTCTTGTAAGTGATACCACATGCATGATCACTTGTGCTGGCCTTACTGCAGTGTTGACTTGCCGTAATGATTTGTTAACAATTCTACGGTAAAGAGTAATCTTGAGGTGAAATAAATGTCAGATGAAGTAATGACTCGTATTTGTAAATTAACGAGTATGCTTTACGCAGGCTCTTTTGCAAAGCCATTCAAGTATTCATTAATAGTGATGTCCTCTGAGTTTAAGCAACAGCATGTCATACATCTCACAAGATTTGTTTACAGGAACTGCTAGAGTACTCTGATACACCCAGTCTGCTGACGGATGACCATTGGAACTTGTTGCTTGAGCGAGAGCTTGGATGTCACCTGAAAAAGTAAAGCCAAATTTTTTTTTCGCTCATGCAATAAGATAATGCATAGGCAAGAGCAGTTTCGCCTACATTTACAGAGGTAAGAATTCCCCAGCGTTCAGAACATATGGGATACTGAACGAAGTTTATATTGAATAGGTCGTATCCTGCAATGCTTATGACTCCTAAAGGAACACGCATAACTGTGGTAGAATATGCTGCCACGTTAGCAGGCCACTGAAACAAGTGTTATCACAGTAAAAAAAAGAAAAACTAACGCACTGTTTGATCAACAATAACTACTAGTATTGAAGCAACAAATTAACAAGCCCAATATGTACTTTTAGAAAGCAGCACAAACAGGTCGACCGAATTAAGTTACTTAGAAACTACCCCTCCGCCAGCAACGTAAAAACAGTGGTGGCGTAGTGCCTTTGACATTGAACCGCTAAGCAAAATAGTGCAGGATAATATTCCGGCCACAACGACCGCATTTCAATGGTGACAAAATACAAAACATAAGGTGCGCACACATTCAAGAACCCCAAGTGTTCAAAATTAATCCGGAGTCCCCCACTAAAGCGTCCCTCAAGATCATACTGTGGTTTTGGCAGATAAAACCCCACAATGTAATTTACTTAGGGCAAATAGTATACGCATAAGGACCAATGCTTATATAGAATCGTCTGGCAGCAGCAACATTTACCAACTTTTCATACTTTCGAAAATAAACAATTGTCAGATCATTTCAGCAAATATCTAATTATGCGAAAATTATCGCCATTACTTTTATATGGCCCATTCTGCCTTACTTTCTTTTAACTAAATTAGATGTGCAGTGTGGGTGCTCACTACACCTAAAAAATTGACAAGTGCATGGTATTGTTTAAAGCCATAGCAGAAATTTGCTTCACAATTGTTAACCTATGCAAATGATTTTCCTACTTCTTGACATAACGGACTGCTGGTCAAGATCACTAGTCACACTGGGCCCCCTTTCATCTGTTGCCCACAAAATTGTGCTGAAGAAGACAGTAACCTGAGTTTGTAATCGTTAATGCAGCCTTACATAATGATGAAATCTATACTGAAAAATGGTACCTTAATTTCATGGATCGAGGCCTTCCTCACATATCGAACTAAAACTGTCACTATCGACAACGTGTGCTCCGATTCCCTACCGGTGAAGTCAGGAATCCCTCAAGGTTCAGTGCTTGGGCCACTGTTCTTTTTAATATTCAAAAACGATGCCACCCTTGGTATTTCGGTTACTATTAATTTATTTGCAATGACTGCATCCTTTACCAGGAAATACGCAGTCCATGCGACCAGGCTCTCTTAAACACAGCTTCAATCAAAATATCTTCTTGGCTTGAAGTCTGGCAATGAAGGTCAACGAAAAGAAGACGGTGGCTATGAGCGTGACGCGTAAACGGTCTCCCTTAAAATACGATTATTTTATTAATGGCCAAAACCTATCTTTCGTTGATACTTACAAGTATTTGGGCGTCACACTTAACGCTGATTTTAGGTTGAACGAGCATGCTTCCTACATCGAAAACAAAGCTATGCAGAAATTGGGATTTCTAAGAAGGTCTCTGCGCAAATCCTTTCCAAAATTAAAACAAATTTCGTAGGAAACTTACATCCGTCCAATCCTCGAGTACTCTTCCGTGGTTTGGGATCCGCATAGTCAATAAAAGGTTAAAAAGCTTTAAATGATTCAAAGGAAAGCAATTAGATTTGTTTACAATCGCTACAGTTGTTTTACATCCCCCACAACAATTCTAAATAACGCTAATCTGGATGCATTGCAGACAAGAGGACAGCATGATCGTTTGAAATACATATTTTTACTGTATCATGACAAGCTGCGCATAAACAAGGACACGTACATAGAATCCGTTAATCGGCGATCCACGCGATCCGATCGCCCAAAGAAACTGAGGGAGTATTCTTGCAAGACACGAGCTTTTAAAAATTCTTTTTTTTTTTTTCGCGCACCATTACTGAATGGAATGCTCTTTCTGCTGATACAGTAAACTGAACTAGTCTTGAGTCGTTCATGGCAGAGCTGCGGCAACATTCCACTTGACCTTACCTCGCCGTACATGCCCCCCCTTCCCCTATCTGGCCTCGCTCAACGCACGCGCACTACGCTTCAATTTACGTTTTATTCTCTAGTACTTGTTCAGTGCGCTAAAAATATTTGCTTGGCGTCATGTGTATCTTTCGGTGTTCGCAAGGGGTAATGTTTTACAACCTTATCTTGCGCTGATTATGGTATGTTCAGCCTTTGTGGAGATGTTTGTCAAGAGATGCCTGTTGCCGTTATTCTGCCCTTGAATTGTATATTTTTTGGTGTTCGAGTTTCTAGCGTTTCGGTTTCTTGTACCTGTGCATGAATCATGTGCTCCCTAGTACCTGTATTGGACTTTCTTTGGCAAATTTTCCTGTTGCGCTTCTGGAATTGTTCATCTTTGTTTTCAAATCTGTTTTTTGTGTTATAACCCACTCCTGCCTAAGGCCCCATATGATAGGTCGGCAGTACTCCTGAAATAAATAAATAAATAAATAAATCACAATAAGTTTCCCGCACTTGGTCACCGTCTGCTGATTCCTAATTAATTTGCTTTTTGCAAATATTTACCATATAGCCTTCTTACAGAGCCTAATTATGTACTTAGCAATTCTTTAGCAAATATACTGAGCCCCAACAACAAAAATACAGTAAAATACTCTGGAATGCATAATGTCCCCCTGACGTACCGGCAGTTATGTTATGGCGCAAAATTTGGCAGAAAATGTAGCTTTGACCTTCAGACACTCTTCTATAAATTTTCTCCCATCAGAAAATCTGCACCAAGAAAAAAAAACTACTCGATGCATCTGAATTCATTTAGTGTTTCTCTTTAGTGTACCTTTAAGGCCAAATCATTAAGTTTTTTCAGCGATATATGTGTCCCAACTGATATTGTACAGTCAAACCACTTATCGTCGACCTTGCTTAAAGTACCTTTGTATGCCAAGCAACATGAAACTGAATAACAAGAGTCACTGTAAAGGGAGAAATAAATGCGATACCCCTAGTGTGAAGCAGCTGCACAGGCTAAAGAAAAACGAGGCTTCATGGCCTAAATGGAACACTGAAAATGAATTAGGCTTTGGGTGGGGACCCACATTATGGTACTACCTCCATAACTTAACAAGTGCTTATTCATCATCATCATCATCATCATCATCATCATCATCATCATCATCATCATCAGCCTAGTTACGCCCACTGCAGGGCAAAGGCCTCTCCCATACTTCTCCAACTACCCCGGTCATGTACTAATTGTGGCCATGTTGTCCCTGCAAACGTCTTAATGTCATCCGCCCACCTAACTTTCTGCCGCCCCCTGCTACGCTTCCCTTCCCTTGGAATCCAGTCCGTAACTCTTAGTGACCATCGGTTATCTTCCCTCCTCATTACATGTCCGGCCCATGCCCATTTCTTTTTCTTAATTTCAACTAAGATGTCGTTTACCCGCGTTTGTTGCCTCACCCAATCTGCTCTTTTCTTATCCCTTAACGCTACACCCATCATTCTTCTTTCCATAGCTCGTTGCGTCGTCCTCAATTTCAGCAGAACCCTTTTCGTAAGCCTCCAGGTTTCTGCCGCATATGTGAGTACTGGTAACACACAGCTGTTGTACACTTTCCTTTTGAGGGATAGTGGCAACCTGCTGTTCATGGTTTGAGAATGCCTGCCAAACGCACCCCAACCCATTCTTATTCTTCTGGTTATTTCAGTCTCATGATCCGGATCCGTGGTCACTACCTGCCCTAAGTAGATGTATTCCCTTACCACTTCCAGTGTTTCGCTACCTATCGTAAACTGCTGTTCTCTTCCGAGACTGTTAAACAATACTTTAGTTTTCTGGAGATTAATTTTCAGACCCACCCTTCTGCTTTGCCTCTCCAGGTCAGTGAGCATGCATTGCAATTGGTCTCCTGAGTTACTAAGCAAGGCAATATCATCAGCGAATCGTAAGTTGCTAAGGTATTCTCCATCAACTTTTATCCCCAATTCTTCCCACTCCAGGCCTCTGAATACCTCCTGTAAACATGCTGTGAATAGCATTGGAGATATTGTATCTCCCTGTCTGACGCCTTTCTTTATAGGGATTTTGTTGCTTTCTTTGTGGAGGACTACGGTGGCTGTAGAGCCGCTATAGATATCTTCCAGTATTTTTACATATGGCTCATCTACACCCTGATTCCGTAATGCCTCCATGACTGCTGAGGTTTCGACTGAATCAAACGCTTTCTCGTAATCAATGAAAGCTATATATAAGGGTTGGTTATATTCTGCACATTTCTCTATCGCTTGATTGACAGTGTGAATATGGTCTATTGTTGAGTAGCCTTTACGGAATCCTGCCTGGTCCTTTGGTTGACAGAAGTCTAAGGTGTTCCTGATTCTATTTGCGATTACCTTAGTAAATACTTTGTAGGCAACGGACAGTAAGCTGATCGGTCTATAATTTTTCAAGTCTTTGGCGTCCCCTTTCTTATGGATTAGGATTATGTTAGTGTTCTTCCAAGATTCCGGTACGCTCGAGGTTATGAGGCATTGCGTATACAGGGTGGCCAGTTTCTCTAGAACAATCTGACCACCATCCTTCAACAAATCTGCTGTTACCTGATCCGCCCCAGCTGCCTTCCCCCTTTGCATAGCTCCTAAGGCTTTCTTTACTTCTTCTGGCGTTACCTGTGGGATTTCGAATTCCTCTAGGCTATTCTCTCTTCCACTATCGTCGTGGGTGCCACTGGTACTGTATAAATCTCTATAGAACTCCTCAGCCACTTGAACTATCTCATCCATATTAGTAACGATATTGCCGGCTTTGTCTCTTAACGCACACATCTGATTCTTGCCTATTCCTAGTTTCTTCTTCACTGTTTTTAGGCTTCCTCCGTTCCTGAGAGCCTGTTCAATTCTATCCATGTTATAGTTCCTGATGTCCGCTGTCTTACGCTTGTTGATTAACTTAGAAAGTTCTGCCAGTTCTATTCTAGCTGTAGGATTAGAGGCTTTCATACATTGGCGTTTCTTGATCAGATCTTTCGTCTCCTGCGATAGCTTACTGGTTTCCTGTCTAACGGCGTTACCACCGACTTCTATTGCGCACTCCTTAATGATGCCAATGAGTTTGTCGTTCATTGCTTCAACACTAAGTTCCTCTTCCTGAGTTAAAGCCGAATACCTGTTCTGTAGTTTGATCCGGAATTCCTCTAGTTTCCCTCTTTCCGCTAACTCATTGATTGACTTCTTGTGTACCAGTTTCTTTCGTTCCTTCCTCAAGTCTAGGCTAATTCGAGTTCTTACAATCCTGTGGTCACTGCAGCGTACCTTGCCGAGCACGTCTACATCTTGAATGATGCCAGGGTTCACGCAGAGTATGAAGTCGATTTCATTTCTAGTCTCACCATTCGGGCTCCTCCACGTCCACTTTCGACTAACCCGCTTGCGGAAAAAGGTATTCATTATCCGCATATTGTTCTGTTCTGCAAACTCTACTAATAATTCTCCTCTGCTATTCCTAGAGCCTATGCCATATTCCCCCACTGACTTGTCTCCAGCCTGCTTCTTGCCTACCCTGGCATTGAAGTCGCCCATCAGTATAGTGTATTTTGTTTTGACTTTACCCATCGCCGATTCTACGTCTTCATAAAAGCTTTCGACTTCCTGGTCATCATGACTAGATGTAGGAGCGTAGACCTGTACAACCTTCATTTTGTACCTCTTATTAAGTTTCACAACAAGACATGCCACCCTCTCGTTAATGCTATAGAATTCCTGTATGTTACCAGCTATTTCCTTATTAATCAGGAATCCGACTCCTAGTTCTCGTCTCTCCGCTAAGCCCCGGTAACACAGTACATGCCCGCTTTTTAGCACTGTATATGCTTCTTTTGTCCTCCTAACCTCACTGAGCCCTATTATATCCCATTTACTACCCTCTAATTCCTCCAATAACACTGCTAGACTCGCCTCACTAGATAGCGTTCTAACGTTAAACGTTGCCAGGTTCAGATTCCAATGGCGGCCTGTCCGGAGCCAGGTATTCTTAGCACCCTCTGAAGCGTCACAGATCTGACCGCCGCCGTGGTCAGTTGCTTCGCGGCTGCTGGGGACTGAGGGCCGGGGTTCGATTGTTGAATTCATATAGGAGGTTGTGGCCAAGTACTGCACCAGGGTGGCCAATCCTGCTCTGGTGAGAGAGTGCGTTACCGGTTTTGGTCATCGGGATCAGGCCGCACTCCAGGCCTGTTTGTGGAATTTTCTCAACACACGGTTTTTTTTTTGTACTTTCCGGTGGAGAATTGCGCGGCACCGGGATTTGAATCCCGGTCCTCTTGCACTGGAGACGGATACTCTACCGTCCCCGTAGGAGTTAAATTAAAAATTAATTTATGGGGTTTTACGTGACAAAACCACTTTCTGATTATGCACGCCGTAGCGGAGGACTCCGAAAATTTCGACCACCTGGGGTTCTTTAACGTGCACCTAATTCTAAGTACACGGGTGTTTTCCCATTTCGCCCCCATCGAAATGCGGCCGCCGTGGTCGGGGTCCGATCCCGCGACCTCGTGCTCAGCAGTCTAACACCATAACCACTGAGCAACCACGGCGGGTCCCGCAGGAGTTGTACGCCTCATTTAACCTACAGTGGTGCCCTATTTGATCAGTCAAGGTGGACCAATCTGAGCTCGGTTATACCGCATGGATGGCACTCGGCTAGAGAACCTGGTATTTATGACCTGCACATGTGAGGCCATACATATTTGAAGATATATATATCTCTTTTTTTTTTAGGAGGGTTCCCGTACAGTGATAAAATAAAGAAAAAGACATTAAAAGAAAGAAAAAAAAAAGAAAGAAAAAGGGGCGAAAAAAAAAACGGAACATAACAGGTGATTTGAACTCGTGACCCTTCGATGTTGCCCGGAAAGATAGCTCAGTCGGTTGGTTCGTCAGGCCCCAGGCTACTTTCAAGCGCCACAGCTCCTGCTCCGAGCCTCACACTTACGTGGAAAGAAACTCATGTTGGCCGCGATAGTTGGTAGTTGGAAGGCATACTTTCTAGGAAAAATGGCCGCTCGAGGAGAAGAGCGAACTCGAGCGGCTTTAGAGGCAAGGAAAACTGCCTTAAAATATTTAGACTTGAGGGAAAGCTTCGTAAACAAACTATAACACGGCAATCAGCACTCGAATACGACGAGAGAAATTACTGAGACGTGGAAAATTCCCTTGAAAAAAAATCTGGTTTGCGAGACAAATGCTTGTATGTATTGAACCTCTTAAAAGATGAGGGGGGAAATATGCGCTCACCGAGAGGGCATCGTCAGCACGAGACCACCACGAGGCACCTTACAGAGATGTGGAGAGCTTCGCGGCCGGAACGAAGCCTCCTCTCTCCGCCGGCCAAGAGGGGAAAACGCGCTTTCCGATCGCTCAAGGTTGCGCGGACAAAGCATAACTCTAGCGTCTAGGAAAAGCTTAACCAGGTGCGATGGCGGCACGCATAGCGTGGGAAGCTAGCCGCCAGAATAACTATACCAAGGACTACTGCTGACGAGGGCGAAATACCTTCGTGTAATTATAATAACCTTAATAGGACTACTTTCGATAGAAAAAAAAAGGAAACGGCCCAGAGGGCTATACTACGAGAGCTATGACTGATAGTTTTCTATATATATATATATATATATATATATATATATATATATATATATATATATATATATATATATATATATATATATATATATTCATCTCATCTATGGGATCGCATGCGCGCGCTGTTGCTTTGTCTCTCCGTGTAGTATAGTTAAGAGAGCCAGTTTAAGGGCGGAGAAGAAGAAAGGAAAGAAAAGCAAAAACTGCAGCGCCGTGGTTTTAAAGCGCACCCGTGGTAGAGAAACGGAATGCGATATAAGCGTGCGTAGCCATAATACGCACACGGCAAACTGCCTTAAAATATTTAGACTTGAGGGAAAGCTTCGGTAACAAACGATAGCACAGCAATCAGCACTCGAATATAATTATAACCCTTATACTAATTGTAAATATTCATCTCATCTATGGGATCTAATGCGCGCGCTGTTGCTTTGTTCTGTGTGTAGTAGTTAAGAGAGCCAGTTTAAAGGCGGAGAAGAAGGAAGGAAAGGAAAGTCTCTGAAGCAAAATTACAGCGCCGTGGTTTTAAAGCGCACCCGTGGTAGAGAAACGGAAGGCGATATAAGCGTGCGTGGCCATGATACGCACACGACAAACTGCCTTAAAATATTTAGACTTGAGGGAAAGCTTCGTTAGCTAACGATAGCACGGCAATCAGCACTGGAATATAATTATAACCCTAATAATAATTGTAAATACTCATCTCATCTATGGGATCTAATGCGCGCGCTGTTGCTTTGTCTCTGTGTGTAGTAGTTGAGAGAGCCAGTTTAAGGGCGGAGAAGTGGGAAGGAAAGGAAAGTCTCTGAAGCAAACTTGCAGCGCCGTGGTTTTAAAGCGCAACCGTGGTAGAGAAACGGAAGGTGATATAAGCGTGCGTGGCCATGATACGCACACGACAAACTGCCTTAAAATATTTAGACTTGAGGGAAAGCTTCGTAAACAAACTATAACACGGCAATCAGCACTCGAATACGACGAGAGAAATTACTGAGACGTGGAAAATTCCCTTGAAAAAAAATCTGGTTTGCGAGACAAATGCTTGTATGTATTGAACCTCTTAAAAGATGAGGGGGGAAATATGCGCTCACCGAGAGGGCATCGTCAGCACGAGACCACCACAAGGCACCTTACAGAGATCAGTGCTTATTCAGTCTGTACTTATTCCAAAAGGTTGTTAATGACATACGCCTCCCTTTGCACTAATGCTGTATACGCCAGAGTAGGCTAAGGCTAATGCTTAGGTAGCCATAACCTTGTAATCGTCAAATTAAAGTCTATTATGACCTTTGTTTGCCGCTTTCAGTAATGCGTAGCTGTTCACATAGCAGCTTTAATTTAATTGTCGGACGGCACGGATTGAGTATGACGTGCATAAAAGACTTCTGTTAGGTGATAGAATGCAAATAATGTGAATAATACTATTTGCATTATTCACAACGAAAAACATTGTTTCTTCGAGAATGCCACAGCCAATTACATATTTCAAATTGACCATTTTAAAATTCATGCAAAGTATAGCATGACTTTGAGGGTACCGCAAAGTATTGAAATTCACATCAGCCAAGTTCAGCAAACACCATAACCAAACTTCTAGAAGTTGTGTATATAGCAAGTTGACAGAATAACAAAGCGGGGGAAGTCAGAGAGATAGTGCCACTGTAAGAAAAGCAATAGCAGAGTTAAAGCTCTATCCCACGTCATGTGCAGAAGGGCAAGGCATACCTAGCTTTCGGTTATGCTCTCACCTGCGACCACTGCACCAGGCTCACGCGTGACCTGAAGTTTGTGATACCAAGTTATTACAACCTGCAAGTCATGTGACATCAAAAATCAGCTTCAAGCTTACCGCTAAGCTGTACTAGGAACACATTATGAACTGAAAACATTAAAATGTAAAGCAGAAGTGTTGTACATATTTATGCGAAACGCACCAGCCTGTGCACTTTATATGTTGCAAAAATCCTAAACACAAATCCTATGTTGGAAAGACAGAATGAACTTTCTCATAGCTTTCCCTTGAGCACCCACATTTTTCTGTACATACACTATTAACCATTATTTACCTTAACACGCAGCACACAAGCAGCAGACTTGGAACAGCAGAAACTGACAACATGGTTCTTATATTAGTGAGTTTTTCTCAGTGCAGCCTGCTTCAAAAGCATATCCGAATAAACTTGCCTAAAGCAAGCGCCCCTCTGGTATTTTCTTAGAGATTTTGCGTTGGCATTAATTCAGGTGTTACAAAGGCGCCCCCATCGTCATGTAAACTGTGGCTGCGACGGCGGCAGAATCGTGCTACGTGGCCTGGAAAATGGCAGTAATAGCATACTGGCCGGTTATCAGGTGTACGCCACGGGTTGACAGCAGGAGTTCCAGCGGCCGAGTAAGGGACTGCAATCGGACGCGAAGGTGGCGGCGGCACATGGAAGGTGTCGGTGGTCCGGTAGGCATCAGGAGCCGGAAGAGCGTAAGGCCGGCAGACAACGTCAGCGTAAGTTAGCGGTCCAGCTGCAGGCTGCGGAGGAGGGGCAGGTGGTAGCGCCGCGGCAACTTGCGTCTAAATGACGTGACGAAGCGAAGGAGTCAAGGTTGTCGATGACTCGGGTGCGCTATTCGCCAGAGAGAGCTGGCGTGTGACTTCCTGACGGATGAACTACTTTATCTCTGGCATTAAAACAGAGATGTCGGCAGCGTCGCGGCTGAAATCTAACGGAGATAGATCTGCGGAGTCCTGCTGAGCAGCGCGTGTTGATGCACGCTCCTTGCGCAGCTCGTCGTACTGCTGACAGAGCTGTATTACCTCGGCAATCGTCCGGGAACTCTTCGCGACGATCATCTGGAAGGCATGGCCATCGATGCTTTTCATGAAGTGCTTGATCTTGTCTGCTTCGCAGATGTGTTGACGCGCTTGCAAAGCGAGAGCACGTCTTCAATATAGCGGGTGAAAGTCTCGTCCTGGCGTTGAATTCGGCCACGCAAGCGCTGCTCAGCGCGAAGCCGGCGAACGGTGGGACGGCCGAAGACCTCTGCCAAAGTTGTCGTGGAAGCCGACCAGGTGGTAAAATCGGCTTCATGATTGCGAAACCATAGGTTTGCCACGTCAGTCACGTAAAAGATAACATTTGTGAGCTTGGCGCGGTCGTCCCATTTGTTGTAGGCGCTTACACGGTCATATTCGGCGAGCCAGTCTTCCACGTCATGGTAATCTGTGCTGCTGAATATGGCCGGATCGCGCTGCCGGATGACACCAGAGCAAACGATGGGCGGGGGCGCGGGAGCAGCAGCCTGGGACGGTCCCGGTTAGTCCATTGAAAGAGCTGGTGGTGGCGTCCGACTGCGGAGTTCCAGGATGTCGAAGAGAAACCCAGCAGCTCCACCTAATACAACGGGGGTGTTTGCCTAGCAGCACTAGTTCTACGTTGTAGCGGTAGGCTTAAACAGGTCGGTACTATGGCGAAACGGGGCAGCCAGCAATTCTCGTCGTTTTCACTTTCACAAGCAACATGCCCACTGCCCATTGCCTTCAGTACAATATATATATATGTTACTTCCTGATAGAGGCATCTGTCACTGCCGCAAGGTTTTATTTGAAATGGTGATGCGATTCTTCAAAAACTCTCCCTCATTCATCCACGTTTTCTTATGCCCGGTTTCCCAGCTATCTTTATCCAGAGTTTAAAAATATGGGAATAACCATTTTGGTAGGGGCGAAATGCGAGAGCGCCCTTGTACTTAGGTTTAGGCGCCTGTTAAAGAACCCCAGGTGGTGTAAATTTCCGGAGTACCCCCCTACTGCGTGCCTCATAACCAGATAGTTGTTTCGATGATACTCAAAATATTTTTTTTAATTCCGCCTAATGGTATAATTATTCTAAATAATTTTTTGGACTTCCCAAATATTATAATTAGATTAAAAGTGTCAATGAGAAAATTGTTGAGCTACATGAAAAACTCCCGATACAGTTCTGTTGCTCAACAGGGGCTACATAAAAGGGTTCCGAGCGTGAAAGTAGCCCGCAAATGCACGCAAAGTTGCCGCTGGAATGACCACTCGAGGCACTTAGCGTGTATTCGCGGGCTTCTTTCGCGCTCGGAAAAATACTTTTATGCGGCACGTATTGAGCAACCGAAAGTTGTATTGAGAGTTTTTCATGTCGCTCTACAGTTTTCTCATTGACATGTTAAGTTCCTAAAACAACCTGCGGGCGCGCACACACACACACACACACACACACACATATATATATATATATGTATATATATATAAACGAGAAGAAAGGGGGTTAACCGAAGGGCCCGATTTTTATTAGTCATATCATAAGAAGCCAACAAGCACTGACACCAAGGACAACATAGGGGAAATTACTTGTGCTGAATAAATGAAATAATGAAACGATAAAGTAATGGAAATTAAAGTGGATAAAAAACAACTTGCAGTAGGTGGGAACCGAACCCACAACCTTCGCATTTCGCGTGCGATGCTCTACCAATTGAGCTACGGCGGCGCTGTTTCCCCATCCACTTTCTTGAGTATTTATGTGTCCCAGTAGAACCATGGGAGTGTTAGCCAGCACCACCACTCACAGACCTTGGCGGCGGACGTGGAAAGTCCTTTTTGCCGCAGGCGTCACGAGAACGTGATCTTTTTGGGCGAAGGCAACTGGTCAATAAACCCACATGAGTGGGCACGGGAGAGCAGCGACGATGTTCTTGCTCAAAATCGCCTTCTGCTTTCATATGCAGTTCATCGCCTTATTCTTCGGATGGCTATCCACGCTTGCGGTTGGACCAACTGCTCCTGCATCGACGCTGTTGCCGTTATCATCACCGCTATTGATACCTTCGGCGAAAGCGAGCAATTATGTCCAGTACGAGCGTTGCCCTGGTGCCACCTTCCCATCACTGCCACCGACAGCATCAGCACTGCCACCGACAGCATCTTGCCGCCGGGATTTAAAGGACTTGCATCGGCTTTCCGCCTTCAGTGGGCACGGGAGAGCAGCGACGATGTTGTTGCTCGAAATCCCCTTCTGCTTTCATATGCAGGTTGGTGCAGCCCCGCCTCTTTATTGTAAGCGTTCAAGCAACCGGTGTCTCTTGCTCTTCCCGTGCCCAAGTGTTGTTTGCGATACCTTGAACGACTGTATATTTGTCGTTGAACTTCTGATGCTAAGCGGTGACGTAGAACAAAACCCCGGTCCTCCCCAGCCTGACCCTGGCAAATCGCACAAGGAACTGCTTGATGCCATTACTGCCTTGTCAACGAAATTTGACAAGCGTCATACGGAAGTAATGGAATCTTTGGCCGAGTTAAAGGAAAACCAAGAGGCACTTACGCAAAAAGTCTGAGATCTTACAGAAAGATTGGTAACATTAGAATCTGTTGTTGAATCTATTGAAAATGCGTCGGCGCCAACTGAAATTAACCGCCTTGTTCATGAAACTGTTAGAACTAAATGTGCCGTACTCAACTCAAGGCTCGACGAATTGGAAGATCGGTCTCGAAGGGACAATTTATTCATCATCATCAGCCTGGTTACGCCCACTGCAGGGCAAAGGCCTCTCCCATACTTCTCCAACAACCCCGGTCATGTACTAATTGTGGCCGTGTCGTCCCTGCAAACTTCTTAATCTCTTCCGCCCACCTAACTTTCTGCCGCCCCTTGCTACGCTTCCCTTCCCTTGGAATTCAGTTGGTGACCCTTAATGACCATCGGTTATCTTCCCTCCTCATTACATGTCCTGCCCATGCCCATTTCTTTTCTTGATTTCAACTAAGATATCATTAACTCGCGTTTGTTCCCTCACCCAATCTGCTCTTTTCTTATCCCTTAACGTTACACCTATCATTCTTCTTTCCATAGCTCGTTGCGTCGTCCTCAATTTAAGTAGAATCCTTTTCGTAAGCCTCCAGGTTTCTGCCCCGTAGGTGAGTACTGGTAACGCGCAACTATTGTACACTTTTCTCTTAAGGGATAATGGCAACCCGCTGTTCATGATCTGAGAATGCCTGCCAAACGCACCCCAGCCCATTCTTATTCTTCTGATTATTTCCGTCTCATGATCCGGATCCGCCGTCACTACCTGCCCTAAGTAGATGTATTCCCTTACCACTTCCAGTGCCTCGCTACCTATTGTAAATTGCTGTTCTTTTCCGAGACTGTTAAACATTACTTTAGTTTTCTGCAGAATAATTTTAGACCCACTCTTCTGCTTTGCCTCTCCAGGTCAGTGAGCATTCATTGAAATTGGTCCCCTGAGTTACTGAACAAGGCAATATCATCAGCAAATCGCAAGTTGCTAAGGTATTCTCCATTAACTTTTATCCCCAATTCTTCCCAATCCAGGTGTCTGAATACCTCCTTAGACACGCTGTCAATAGCATTGGAGAGATTGTATCTCCCTGCCTGACGCATTTCTTTATTGGGATTTTGTTGCTTTTATTATGGAGGACTACGGTGGCTGTGGAGCCGCTATAGATGAACTGAGAACGCTCAGTTGAGGATAACTGGCTACTTTTCAAAAATAAACTACTATCTTTAATTGACAGTTATATACCTCAACGAAAGATACCCTCAAACACTAGATCGCCATGGTTCAACAACTCTCTTAAACACCTGCGCAACAAAAAGGAACGGTTATTCCGCCGGGCCAAGCAATCGGATCTTCCCGCTCATTGGTAAACGTACCGTCAAGTGGAAACTGAGTACATCCAAATGACTAGTAACGCTAAAACTACCTTCTTTAATGTTATACTGCCCTCGTTTCTTCAAACGAGTCCGCGCAAGTTTTGGAGTGTTGTTAATGGCACTACAACAAACATTATACATTTAACTTACCCTGATGGCACCAGTGTTCCAACTAATCAATGTTGCAGCGTTTTGAATGAGGCGTTCGTCTCTTTCCTCAATGCCAATATCATCGTCAATTTACCGAGTGCACCAAGTTCAATCTTCCCTGTGATGGATCCCATAATAATTGACTGGGTTGGTATTCGCCGGCTAATCAATAATCTGCAGATTTCTTATGCCAGTGGGCCTGATAGTATTAATTCAATAATATTGAAATGCACTGAAGTGTTTTCATCTGTTATTCTTTCTAAAATTTTTGCTCAGTCGTTGCAGTATTCTTCGCTCCCGCGTGACTGGAAGAAAGGAAAGGTGGTTCCAGTCCCAAAGTCAGGCAATGCGCATGCTCCCGAGAAATACCGTCCCATTTCATTGACAAGCATCACATGCAAACTTTTGGAACACATCCTTTACTTTCCCCTTGTTGAATTTTTGGAAACCAATTCATTCTTTCATTCCTGCCAACATGGCTTCAGAAAAATGTACTGGTGCGAAACTCAACTATAGCTTGCTTTACTAATGATCTTTTTGCTGCATCTGACAATTACTTTGACGTTGACTGTATTTTCTTGGACTATACTAAGGCCTTTGATACCATAACGCACGATCTACTAAACCTTAAACTCGATCAGCTTAACATTGATCTTTTAGTATTAGCCTGGATTAAGGACTTCCTTTCCAATCGAACTCAGTACGTAACTGCCAATAACGCTTCCTCTGCTTTTTCATCACTCACATCAGGGGTCCCGCAAGGATCCGTCCTCGGGCCTCTGCTCTTTCTAATTTATATTAACGATCTCCCTGGCTGCGTGAAATCGCCTTCAATTAACCTATTTGCTGATGACTGCGTAATATATCATAAGATTAGTGACCCCGCCGATTTCACTAAACTACAAGAAGGCCTTAACAATTTCTCTTTGTGGTGCAATGCGTGGAACATGAAACTAAACGTAAGTAAATGTAAATATATGCGCATTTCACGCCGCTTTAACAATACTGACACACGCATGTATTTCCTGAATAGCGCCCCTTTTGTCAAGTTAATTTTTACAAGTATATCGGCCTTTGCATCACTCACGGTCTATCGTGGCACAATCATGTTGAATTTATAACTTCTAACGCTAATCGCACGCTAGGCTATTTAAGTAGAAACTTTTACGCCATTCTTGCATCTTTAATACTGACGCTCTACAAAATAATTGTTCGATCAAAATTAGAATATGCCTCGAGCATCTGGGATCCCCTTCAAGTATCGCTAACCCTCTCCCTCGAAGCCATGCAGAACCGCGCGTCCCGCTTTATCCTATCTGATTACTCTCGTCATGCTATCGTAACACTCATGAAGCAAGCCCTTAACATACCGGAACTTTCAGTACGTCGTGCATGCAGTCGCCTCTGCCTTTTCCACAAGATTTACCACAACCCGGTATTAAAAGCAAAACTTCTTACTCCTCCTTCCTACTTTTCATCCCGCAGCGATCACCTTCATAAAGTTTTCGTGCCATCTTGTCGCACGAACGCGTACTATTACTCTTTTTTACCTCGCACCTGCAATGACTGGAACCACCTCCCCGCCTCGGTCGCAACTATTATAGACTCATCGAGGTTCTAGACTGCTGTTTTCCATGCCATCTAACAAATATTTTATTCATTGATCTACATTTCTTTTCTGTGTATATGTACCACTCCTTTCTCTAGCAACTACGGGCCTTGAAAGTATTTAAAATAAATAAATAAATAAATATATGAATAAATAAATAAATAAATAAATATGCTACCTGAAGGCATCAATGTAGCCGAATTCGAGACCCTCGTTATGTAATAAACGAGAAGAAAGGGGGTTAACCGAGGGGCCCGATTTTTATTAGTCATATCATAAGAAGCCAACAAACACTGACACCAAGGACAACATAGGGGAAATTACTTGCGCTTAATAAATGAAATAATGAAACGATAAATTAATGGAAATTAAACTGGATGAAATATATATATTACTTCAGGATAGAGGCAAGTACGGTCGCCGCAAGGTGATGTGTGAAAAGTTGACCCACTTCTTGGAAAACAACTTTCTCTCTTTCACGCGCATTCTTTCTTTTAACTCTTATTAATGCTTTCAGCTAACTTTGGGTAAAGTTTCAAAATATGCCCATGCATTCTAAGACGACGCGACCAAATGCATGTTGCTCACCTTTGTCTGTAGTGTGTCACGCTATTTTCGTATTTTTCTTAATTAGACAATTAGTCAAGATTAATTAACCAACTTCTGAAGCAATAAAGTTAGGCAAAAATTCCAATTAGAAAGTTGTACAGCACTTTGCAAAACATCCGATGAGGCAATTTCCAACTTTCTATCCATTAAGTATTAGTGTCCTGCTGCGGATTCCCGCGAAAAGAAAAAAATATCATGTGACATACCCGCTTGCGCATCGTGGTTGCAGCGCTCCCAAACATAAATTATGGGGTTTTACGTGCCGAAACCGCATTCTGATTATGAGGCACGCCGTAGTGGAGGACTCCGGAAATTTCGACCACCTGGGGTTTTTTAACGTGCACCTAAATCTAAGCACACGGGTGTTTTCGCATTTCCCCCCCATCGAAATGCGGCCGCCGTGGCCGGGTTTGGATCCCGCGACCTCGTGCTCAGCAGCCCAACACCATAGCCACTGAGCAACCACGGCGGGTGAGCTCCCAAACTGGCCACGTACAAACGAACATAGCAGCTAGGATAGCGTGCTGCCGCTTAAAAGGCAACAGGGCAGGGATGAAGGTGTTGACTGTGCTATTTACGCCACCGATGTACTTCCCTCGTGGCGGTTATGATCCGATAAGCAGACGGGGGTTCACACCGCCTAAACGATATGTTCGTTTGTGCCCGGAAGACTTGGGAGCAGTGCAATCACGACTCGCTAGCGGGCATGTCACGTGGCGTTTTTTTATATATCGTGGGCATCCGCAGTAAGCTGAAAAACACTAATACTTAACAGATAGAAAGACAGAAACTGTTTATTCGGACCTTTTGCAAACCACTCTGCAACTTTCCAATTTGCATTTTTCCTAGCTTCGTTGCTTCAGAAGTTTGTTAATTAGTCTTACCTCATTGTCTAATTAAGCAAAATTGAAAAACTGCGCGACAGACTACATACAAAAGTGGGCAACATGCATTGGGTCGCGTCGTCTTAGAGTGCATCGGCATAGGTTTCAACTCTGCCTAAATTTAGTTGGAACACCCGGTGCATGTATATATATATATATATATATATATATATATTCACATTCTAAGCAAGAGATACGGCAGCCGTTTCTATGAAAACTACTTTATTCTGGGCGACCCTGTGCCCGTCCACAAATACCGACTGTGCACTCAACAAAAACGTCGCTCGAGCTTCGCTTCTTCGAACGTGGTTCTCCTCTTTGTCGCCTCCTGTCGCGTGCCAGTCCGATTCTCGCGCACGAGCCGCCGGTTTGTCAGCACCGGCCCAGTGTTGCCTTGCGGGGCTTTTCTTGACGCTTGCGGTGTGGCGGCTGTATTAAACGCAGTTGGGATGTGGCCGTCGTCTTTTGTTTGCAATGCTGGCGGTATTAGCCCCCTCCGAAGAAGCACCGTCCCGATGCGTAGAAAAGGCCTATAGAGAGGCCAACTCCTTTAAAATGACAGTGGTTAGAGGATGGCCGGTGCTACGCTTGATCGTACGGGCAAATTCTGTTAGTCAGTGCCTTTCATGGTAAGGCTTCATTCGTACTACGTGTAGGAACTCTGGGCGAGTCCTGCGTCGTGTGGAGCAGACTTGGCCTCCAGGAGTTAACTCGTAATTTAAGGGATTTAGCCGGCGAAGTACTGTGTAGGAGCCAAAGTAACGGCGCAGTAACTTCTCCGAAAGACCGGGCGTACGTATAGGCGTCCATACCCACACTTTGTCTCCGGGGTTATACTGCACCTCTCTTCGCCCTATGTTGTACCGGTTTGCGTCGACGTATTGCTGTTGTACCATACGGTGCCTTGCCAACTGCCGTGCTTCTTCTGCACTTGATATGTACTCACTAACGTTAGGGTCGTCTTCGCTTCTGTTGTTTACAGGTAACATCGCGTCTAGTGTCGTTTTTTTACTGTCCGACCGTAAACAAGTTCAAATGGCGTGAAATGTGTCGTCTCTTGTACAGCAGTATTGTACGCAAAGGTAGCATTGGTAGAATATCGTCCCATGTCCGATGCTCTATGTCCACGTACATTGAGATCATGTCAGCGAGCGTTCTATTGAGCCGTTCAGTGAGGCCGTTGGTTTGCGGATGGTACGCTGTGGTTTTTCTATGAGCAGTATGTGTTAGTTTCATAACAGACTGCATCAAACGGGCCACAAAAGCTGTTCCTTTGTCTGTTATGAGTACCTTAGGTGCGCCATGTAACACTATGTGTGGGACAAAAACCTGAGCCACATCAATGGCAGTTCCTTTTGTAAGAGAAGATGTCTCAGCATACCGAGTCAGATAATCGGTTGTTACTACAATCCACCGCTTTCCTGCGGTTGATGCGGGAAATGGTTGAAGTAAATCCACTTCTATTTGTTCAAATGGTGCTGTTGGTGGCTGTATCGGTTGGAAAAATGCTCTATGTCCGATGCTCTATGTCTACGTACATTGAGACCATGTCAGCGAGCGTTCTATTGAGCCATTCAGTGAGGCCGTTGGTTTGCGGATGGTACGCTGTGGTTTTTCTATGAGCAGTATGTGTTCGTTTAATAACAGACTGCATCAAACGGGCCACAAAAGCTGTTCCTTTGTCAGTTATGAGTACCTTAGGTGCGCCATGTTGTAACACTATGTGTGGGACAAAAGCCTGAGCCACTTCAATGGCAGTTCCCTTTGTAAGAGAAGATGTCTCAGCATACCCAGTCAGATAATCGGTTGTTACTACAATCCACCGCTTTCCTGCGGTTGATGCGGGAAATGGTTGAAGTAAATCCACTCCTATTTGTTCAGATGGTGCTGTTGGTGGCTGTATCGGTTGCAAAAAACCTGCTTGTTTGAGTGGCGGTGTTTTGCGTGTTTGACAATCTCGGCACGATTTGACATAGTGCTGCACTGAATTCATCAACTTCGGCCAGTACTATTTCAGGCGGATTCTCACCAGAGTCCTACTAATTCCTAAGTGGCCAGTTGCGGGATCATCATGGCAAGCTTCTAAGATCGCAGCTCGCAGCGATGATGGTACGAGAAGTAGAAACGTCTCACCACTCTGCTCGAAGTTTCGTTTATAGAGGACGTTGTTCCGGAGGACACACGAACACAATCCACGGCCGAAAACTCGAGGCACTTTCACTTCTCTACCCTCCAGGTACTCGATGAGCAGGAGTAATTCCGGATCAGTACGCCGATGATGAGACATTTTCGTCGTATTCACAGCCCAAAGAAATGGGAAATCTTGCTCGTATTCAGGTGACGTAGCTTCTATTCGTGCGCGTGATAAGCCCCCAGCATCATTGTGCTTGAGACCGGACTTGTAAACGACCGTGATGTCACACTCCTGTAGCCGCAAACTCCATCTAGCGAGTCTTCCAGAAGGGACTTCGAGGTTCGCCAGCCAGCACAATGAATGATGGTCGCTGATTGCTTGAAACTGTCTGCCATATAAGTATGGCCGGAAGTTATTGATGGCCCATATAACCGCCAGGCATTGCTTTTCTGTAGCGGACTAATTTGTCTCGGCTTTTGATGGTACGGCTTGCGTACGCAATAACTTTTTCTTCTACATTCTGCCACTGAATAAGTATGGCACCGAGACCAACGTTGCTCGCGTCAGTGTGGATGTCCGTTTCAGCATTTTCATCAAAATGGGCCAGTATAGGAGGACTCTTCAAACGCCGTCGTAGCTCACAGAAGGCGTCTTCTTGTTCTTTCTCCCGCACAAAAGGGACATCTTCTTTTCTCAGTCGCGTGAGTGGTTCAGCAATTGTAGAAACATTTTCTGCCAAACACCTGTAGTAGGCACGCAGTCCCAGGAAACGTCTAATAGTTTTTTGTCTCTTCGCTTCGGAAACATTTCTACTGCAGTGATCTTCTCAGGATCGGAGCGGACGCCTTTAGCACTGACAATGTGTCCGAGAAAGCTGAGCTCACGAAAGCCTAAGTGGCCTTTTTCGGGTTTTATGGTCAATCCCGCCGTACCAGTAGCATCCTGAACTGCTCTCAGTCGCTGCATGTGCTGCTCGAATCTAGTGGAGAAGACCACCACATCATCAAGGTAGACGAGGCACGACTCTCATTTCAGTCCGGAGAGAACAGTGTCCATCATCCGCTGGAAGGTGGCGGGCGCAGAACACAGACCAAATGGAAGCACATTAAACTCGTATAGACCATCCGGCGGCACAAATGCCGTTTTTTCGCAATCTCGCTCGTCCACTTCTATCTGCCAGTATCCGCGTTTGAGATCCAGAGAAGAGGAGAAGTAAGCATTGCGTAGTTTGTCCAACGTGTCGTCGATGCGTGGGAGTGGATAAACATCTCGCTTCGTGGTGAGGTTGAGTTTCCTGTAATCAACACAAAATCGTAGGGTGTTATCCTTCTTTTTGACCAGGACTATCGGAGATGCCCACGGGCTATTGGATGACTGTAATACATCGTCTTTGAGCATTTCCTGTACTTGGCTTCTTCTCGCTTCTCTTTCTTTTGGAGCCACTCGGGACGGGTGTTGGCGCACTGATCTTGCAGGTTCTTCGACCACAATACCGTGCTTTGCGACGGGAGTACGACGGACTTTCGATGAAGCCGAAAAGTATTCAGCAATCTCTGTGACCAAGCTGACAATCTTATCTTTTTGTGGTGACGACAGCTCTCGGTCAATGTCGATGAAGGTAAGGACACTCTTTAAAGTGACAGTAGCTATAGTCGGAAACAAATTTAGAAAAAAGGGGAGGCCCCGCTGGCCCCGCCCAGACGACGAAGCGCGACAGCCGATTGCCTCCGCGACTAAAATAATCCCGCTCAAAAATCGTGCTTCTGAAACGCGCAATTCTCGGTATAAACAAAGACTTTTGTTTTTTGATGACTGGTTTAGTAGAGCTCTCATGTGCTACAGCACATGCCGGATCACGACCAAAGAATAACCCCCTGCCTTCCACAACGCTTCCTTAAAAAAATTATGGGGTTTTACGTGCGATAACCACTTTTTGATTATGAGACAGGCCGTAGTGGAGGACTCCGGAAACTTCGACCAGCTGGGGTTCTTTAACGTGCAGCTAAATCTAAGTACACGGGTGTTTTCGCATTTCGCTCCCATCGAAATGCGGCCGCCGTGGCCGCGATTCGATCCCGCGACCTCGTGCTCAGCAGCCCAACACCCTAGCCACTGAGCAACCACGGCGGGTACAACGCTTCCTGTCATCTGCTCTTTCGCTTCATTGCAAGTGATAAAAGTAGAAAGAGCAGCTCTGCATGACTTTTGCGCTTGTTTACATGTACACGGCACATTTACTACTCTTTTTCCGAGCTTAAAATGAATCAGTTGCTATTCGACAAGTACTTATATAAAAGAATGCATTTATCGCAACCATTACAAACCTGGGGCGTGAATACTCGAGGCAGGAAAGGTACAAAAATGCTTCATTCATCGTATTAAAAAACACTCATGGTGTTAAATAGCATAAAATTTATATTTTTTGGATTTGTGTTTCACAAATGTTTTCCTTTTTTTTGCGAGCCTGAAATCTCGCCAGTTCGCGCAAGGCATACCGTGCGAGTTTTCCGACATGGAGCGCAACGAGGTGACATCGGAATGCGATTCTTTGTTGGCGAACGAGCCTTGTGTCGCCTCGATGTCCACACCACCAAGGAACCTCGACAAGAACAAGAGTGGCCACATCTTGAACAGCGATTCACGCAATATGATCCTCCACTGCTACACGTATTGGCGTAACAGTGAGCCTGAACACAGCGTGGAGGCAACGACCAAGTTTGTCGCCGAGATGCTCGGTGTCAGCGAAACCACAGAGTTCACGGTGAGGAGGGAGGACAAAGCATCGCATATTTCGGGTGGCAAACTGTCGACGCCCTCAGGAAAGCGCCCACGAAATGCGGAGAAAAGGAGACGCAGCACAAAGTATGACAGCTTCACGTTGTGCGCGCTGAGGTCATGTGTGCACGATTTCTTTCGCCGCAACGAGATACCGATGGTCAAGAAGATAACTAACGAGTTCTCGAAGCGTATGGATCTCTCATCACTCAAGTGGTGTACTGTGCGTCGTCTGCTTGTCGAGATCGGATTCAAGCACGAGAAGAGGAGCCGCAATTGGCTGCTTATCGACCGGGATGACATATCTGAATGGCGGAATCGCTACCTTCGTGACGTGGAGCGCTACCGGGCGGAAGGCCGAAAGATCTTTTTTCAGGACGAGACATGGGTGACGGCGCGACACACTCGGTCGATCGTGTGGACAGACACCGTGGCGCAGAAGCGCGGACGCCTACATGCTCGAGCAAATGGCCTGTCAACGGGTTTGAGACAACCTTCTGGAAAGGCCAACGCCTGATTGTGACGCACATCGGCAGCGAGGATGGCTTCGTCGACGGGCGCTTAGATATATTCCGAGGCCAAAAAACGGGCGACTACCACGAAGAAATGGACGGCAATCGCTTCGAGGGATGGTTTAATAACGTTCTGCAGAAGTTGCCTGCTGGTAGCGTCATTGTTTTGGACAATGCACTTTACCATTCCCGGCGAGAAGAGAAATTACCGACGACAGCTTGGAAGAAGGAAAAAATACAGGAGTGGCTCAAAATCAAAAACATCAGCTACAGCGAAAGGATGGTTAAAAAGCAGCTGCTTGAGTTGGTAGCATCTGTAAAGCCACGCTTTCTGAGCTACATCGTAGACAATGAAGCTGAAAGGGCCGGATGCATTGTACTCAGGCTCCCACCGTACCACTGCGAATTTAATCCTATTGAGGTCATGTGGGCAAAGGTGAACAATGGCATCGCTGCATACAACCGAGATTTTAAGCTGTCCACGGTCGAAGACGTCTTGAGGGAAAAAATCAAGCATGTAACGGCGGAAGACTGGAGGAAGAACATTCCCCACGTGATGGATCTGGAGGCAAAGTTCAGGCTTGATACATCTGGGAGTGACCACATCCAAACCACCATCATCTAGTTGGGTGAAGATTACAGTGAAGAAAGCGACTCCGACTGCGAGCTGTCCGGCATTGAGCCACTCGATGAAGCATAACAGCTTCTTATTAACGAAAGAACGGCCCTTATTAGAGGTACCTAAATTTTACCGGTGGGTTCGCAGCAGCCCAGTATTCCCTCGTGACCTCTCAAATACATAAGCAGTTCATATGGTAACACATTATTTTTAATGGAAGCTTAATTCTGAAAAAGCAATGTCCTGCACAGATCGTGCTCAATATAAATATTGGCATGGAAACGTGCTGAAATGCTGGAAAATCTGAATGCAAATACAACTATTAACCCTGAATAAATTTGTGGGGCCCAAAATGCTCGTTCGGGCAGCCATTATCCAGCTTCAACCGAAAAAGCAGTAGTCAACATGAAATTCACAGCCACTCTTAGCAGCCTGCACGCGAAAGCACATTCATGTGTTTGCATTGTTTATTCACGGTTATCTGGCCCGGACAAATAATGCGAAGACAACAATTATCAAGCATCATTAGCATAGTGAGGCCATTTATAGCAGTACACTCTAAGAAAAGTTTACACCTTTGGAGTGCCCTTTCTGCCACACAACAATAATCGTCATTTCCCTTGATGCGTTTCCTTCATTGAAAACGCCGCGCCCGCTACTTTCCTGTCAGGAATGATATGCTGATAACGCGCATGCCTTTCGTTAGTGTTAAGTACCGGGCTCGCAGCGTTAAAGAAAGGAAACGCATCAAAGCAGATGGCGATTATTGTTGTGTGGTAGAAGGGGCACTCCAAAGGGTGTAAACATTTCTTACAGTGTAGTCGAGGGAAAGCTTCAAAGGCACCATTAGCAGTCTGCACATCAAAGCGCAGTCATGCCGTCGCCACTGTTTGTGAAACAGCAGCAATCAACGCGAAAATGACAGCCACTGTTGGCAGCTTGCATGAAAAACCACGTTCATGTGGTGGCATTGTTTAACCTGGTTATCTGACCCAGGCAAGTAATGCGAATATGACAACAATTATCAAGCATCATTAGCTTAGTGAGGCCCGAAATTATCATTCGGGTAGCCATTCATAGAAGCACTCGAGGGCAAGGTTGAGAGGCACCATTAGCAGTATGCACGTCAAAGCGCAGTCATGTCGTCGCCACCGTTGGTGAAACGGCAGTAATCAACGCGAAAATGACAGCCACTGTTGGCAGCTTGCATAAAAAAGCACGTTCATGTGGTGGCATTGTTTACCTTGGTTATCTGACCCAGGCAAGTAATAAGAATATGACAACGATTATCAAGTATTATTAGCTTAGTGAGGCCCAAAATACTCATTCGGGTAGCCTTCATAGGAGCACTCGAGGGCAAGCTTCAAAGGAACCATTAGCAGTATGCACGTCAAAGCGCAGTCATGACGTCGCCACCGTTGGTGAAACGGCAGTAATCAACGCGAAAATGACAGCCACTGTTGGCAGCTTGCATGAAAAAGCACGTTCATGTGGTGGCATTGTTTAACTTGGTTATCCGACCCAGGCAAGTAATGCGAATAGGAGAACAATTATAAAGCATCATTATTTTATTGAGGCCCAAAATACTCATTCGGGTAGCCATTCATAGAAGCACTCGAGGGCAAGGTTGAAAGGCACCATTAGCAGTCTATACGTCAAAGCGCAGTCATGTCGTCGCCAACGTTGGTGAAAGGCCGGAAACAACGAGAAAATGACAGCCACTGTTGGCAGCTTGCATGAAAAAGCACGTTCATGTGGTGGCATTGTTTAATCTGGTTATCTGACCCAGGCAAGTAATGCGAATAAGACAACAATTATCAAGCATCATTAACTTGGTGAGGCCCAAAATACTCATTCGGGCAGCCATTCATAGAAGTACTCGAGGGCAAGCTTGAAAGGGACCATTAGCAGTCTGCACGTCAAAGCGCAGTCAAGCTGTCACCACTGTTGCTGAAACGGCGGCAATTAACGCGAAAATGACAGCCATTGTTGGCAGCTTGCATGAAAAAACACGTTTATGTGGTGGCATTGTTTAACCTCGTTATCTGATCCAAGCAAGTAATGCGAATAAGACAACAATTATCAAGCATCATTAGCTTAGTGAGGCCCAAAATACTCATTCGGGTGCCTATTCATAGCAGTAGTCGAGGGCAAGTTTGAAAGGCACTATTAGCACTCTGCACGTCAAAGCGCAGTCATGCTGTCGCCACTGTTGGGGAAACTGTAGCAATCAACATGAAAATTACAGCCACCGTTGGCAGCGTGCATGAAAAAGCACGTTCATGTGGTGGCATTCTTTAACCTCGTTATCTGACCCAGGCAATTAATGAGAAGAAGACAACAATTATCAAGCATCATTAGCTTAGTGAGGCCCAAAATACTCATTCGGGTGCCTATTCATTGCAGTAGTAGTAGGCAAGATTGAAAGGCACCGTTAGCAGTCTGCACGTCAAAGCGCAGTCATGCTGTCGCCGCTGTTGGTGAAACGGCAGCAATCGACGCGAAAATGACAGCCACTGTTGGCAGCTGGCATGAAAAAGCACGTTCATGTGGTGGCATTGCTTAACCTGGTTATCTGACCCAGGCAAGTAATGCGAATAAGACAACAATTATTAAGCATCATTAACTAATTTGGGCAGCCATCCATAGAAGTACTCGAGGGCAAGCTTGAAAGGCACCATTAGCAGTCTGCACGTCAAAGCGCAGTCATGCTGTCGCCACTGTTGGTGAAACGGCAGCAATCAACGCGATAATGACAGCCACAGTTGGCAGCTTGCATGAAAAACCACGTTCATGTGGTGGCATTGTTTAACCTGGTTATCTGACCCAGGCAAGTAATGCGAATAAGACAACAATTATCAAGCATCATTAACTAATTCGGGCAGCCATTCATAGAAGTACTCGAGGGTAAGCTTGAAAGGCACCATTAGCAGTCTGCACGTCAAAGCGCAGTCAAGCTGTCACCACTGTTGGTGAAACGGCAGCAAATAACGCGAAAATGACAGCCACTGTTGGCAGCTTGCATGAAAAAACAAGTTTATGTGGTGGCATTGTTTAACCTCGTTATCTGACCCAGACAAGTAATGCGAATAAGACAACAATTATCAAGCATCATTAGCTTAGTGAGGCCTAAAATACTCATTCGGGTGCCTATTCATAGCAGTAGTCGAGGGCAAGTTTGAAATGCACTATTAGCACTCGGCACGTCAAAGCGCAGTCCTGCTGTCGCTACTGTTGGGGAGACTGTAGCAATCTACGTGAAAATTACAGCCACTGTTGGCAGCTTGCATGAAAAAGCACGTTCATGTGGTGGCATTGTTTAACCTGGTTATCTGACCGAGGCAAGTAATGAGAATAAGACAACAATTATCAATCATCATTAGCTTATTGAGGCCTAAAATACTCATTCGGGTGCCTATTCGTTGTAGTAGTAGTAGGCAAGCTTGAAAGGCACCATTAGCAGTCTGCACGTCAAAGCGCAGTCATGCTGTTGCCGCTGTTGGTGAAACGGCAGCAATCGACGCGAAAATGACAGCCACTGTTGGCAGCTTGCATGAAAAAGCACGTTCATGTGGTGGCATTGTTTAACCTGGTTATCTGCCCCAGGCAAGTAATGCGAATAAGACAACAATTATCAAGCATCATTAACTAATTCGGGCAGCCATTCATAGCAGTACTCGAGGGCAAGCTTGAAAGGCACCATTAGCAGTCTGCACGTCAAAGCGCAGTCATGCTGTCGCCACTGTTGGTGAAACGGCAGCAATCAACGCGAAAATGACAGCCACTGTTGGCAGCTTGCATGAAAAACCACGTTCATGTGGTGGCATTGTTTAACCTGGTTATCTGACCCAGGCAAGTAATGCGAATAAGACAACAATTATCAAGCATCATTAACTAATTCGGGCAGCCATTCATAGAAGTACTCGAGGGAAAGCTTGAAAGGCACCATTAGCAGTCTGCACGTCAAAGCGCAGTCAAGCTGTCACCACTGTTGGTGAAACGGCAGCAATTAACGCGAAAATGACAGCCACTGTTGGCAGCTTCCATGAGAAAGCTCGCTCATGTGCTGGCATTGTTTAATCTGGTTATATAACCCAGGCAAGTAATGCGAATAAGACAACAATTATCAAGCATCATTAGCTTATGAGGCCCAAAATACTCATTCGGGTGCCTAGTCATAGCAGTAGTCGAGGGAAAGCTTGAAAGGCACCATTAGCAGTCTGCACGTCAAAGCGCAGTCATGCCGCCGCCACTGTTGGTGAAACGGCAGCAATCAACACGAAAATGAAAGCCACTGTTGGCAGCTTGCATGAAAAAGCACGTTCATGTGGTGGCATTATTTAACCTGGATATCTGACCCAGGCAAGTAATGAGAATACGACAACAATTATCAATCATCATTAGCTTAGTGAGGCCCAAAATACTCATTCGGGTGCCTATTCATTGTAGTAGTAGTAGGCAAGCTTGAAAGGCACCATTAGCAGTCTGCACGTCAAAGCGCAGTCATGCTGTCGCCGCTGTTGGTGAAACGGCAGCAATCGACGCGAAAATGACAGCCACTGTTGGCAGCTTGCATGAAAAAGCACGTTCATGTGGTGGCATTGCTTAACCTGGTTATCTGACCCAGGCAAGTAATGCGAATAAGACAACAATTATCAAGCATCATTAGCTTAGTGAGGCCCAAAATACTCATTCGGGTAGCCATTCATAGAAGCACTCGAGGGCAAGTTTGAAAGGCACCATTAGCAGTCTGCACGTCAAAGCGCAGTCAAGCTGTCACCACTGTTGGTGAAATGGCAGCAATCAACGCGAAAATCACAGCCACTGTTGGCAGCTTCCATGAAAAAGCTCGCTCATGTGGTTGCATTGTTTAACCTCGTTATCTGACCCAGGCAAGTAATGCGAATAAGACAACAATTATCAAGCATCATTAGCTTAGTGAGCCCCAAAATACTCATTCGGGTGCCTATTCATTGCAGTAGTAGTAGGCAAGTTTGAAAGGCACTATTAGCACTCTGCACGTCAAAGCGCAGTAATGCTGTCGCCACTGTTGGGGAAACTGTAGCAATCAACGTGAAAATTACAGCCACTGTTGGCAGCTTGCATGAAAAAACAAGTTTATGTGGTGGCATTGTTTAACCTCGTTATCTGACCCAGGCAAGTAATGCGAATAAGACAACAATTATCTAGCATCATTAGCTTAGTGAGGCCCGAAATACTCATTCGGGTGCCTATTCATAGCAGTTGTCGAGGGCAAGTTTGAAAGGCACTATTAGCACTCGGCACGTCAAAGCGCAGTCCTGCTGTCGCTACTGTTGGGGAGACTGTAGCAATCTACGTGAAAATTACAGCCACTGTTGGCAGCTTGCATGAAAAAGCACGTTCATGTGGTGGCATTGTTTAACCTGGTTATCTGACCGAGGCAAGTAATGAGAATAAGACAACAATTATCAATCATCATTAGCTTATTGAGGCCTAAAATACTCATTCGGGTGCCTATTCGTTGTAGTAGTAGTAGGCAAGCTTGAAAGGCACCATTAGCAGTCTGCACGTCAAAGCGCAGTCATGCTGTTGCCGCTGTTGGTGAAACGGCAGCAATCGACGCGAAAATGACAGCCACTGTTGGCAGCTTGCATGAAAAAGCACGTTCATGTGGTGGCATTGTTTAACCTGGTTATCTGCCCCAGGCAAGTAATGCGAATAAGACAACAATTATCAAGCATCATTAACTAATTCGGGCAGCCATTCATAGCAGTACTCGAGGGCAAGCTTGAAAGGCACCATTAGCAGTCTGCACGTCAAAGCGCAGTCATGCTGTCGCCACTGTTGGTGAAACGGCAGCAATCAACGCGAAAATGACAGCCACTGTTGGCAGCTTGCATGAAAAACCACGTTCATGTGGTGGCATTGTTTAACCTGGTTATCTGACCCAGGCAAGTAATGCGAATAAGACAACAATTATCAAGCATCATTAACTAATTCGGGCAGCCATTCATAGAAGTACTCGAGGGAAAGCTTGAAAGGCACCATTAGCAGTCTGCACGTCAAAGCGCAGTCAAGCTGTCACCACTGTTGGTGAAACGGCAGCAATTAACGCGAAAATGACAGCCACTGTTGGCAGCTTCCATGAGAAAGCTCGCTCATGTGCTGGCATTGTTTAATCTGGTTATATAACCCAGGCAAGTAATGCGAATAAGACAACAATTATCAAGCATCATTAGCTTATGAGGCCCAAAATACTCATTCGGGTGCCTAGTCATAGCAGTAGTCGAGGGAAAGCTTGAAAGGCACCATTAGCAGTCTGCACGTCAAAGCGCAGTCATGCCGCCGCCACTGTTGGTGAAACGGCAGCAATCAACACGAAAATGAAAGCCACTGTTGGCAGCTTGCATGAAAAAGCACGTTCATGTGGTGGCATTATTTAACCTGGATATCTGACCCAGGCAAGTAATGAGAATACGACAACAATTATCAATCATCATTAGCTTAGTGAGGCCCAAAATACTCATTCGGGTGCCTATTCATTGTAGTAGTAGTAGGCAAGCTTGAAAGGCACCATTAGCAGTCTGCACGTCAAAGCGCAGTCATGCTGTCGCCGCTGTTGGTGAAACGGCAGCAATCGACGCGAAAATGACAGCCACTGTTGGCAGCTTGCATGAAAAAGCACGTTCATGTGGTGGCATTGCTTAACCTGGTTATCTGACCCAGGCAAGTAATGCGAATAAGACAACAATTATCAATCATCATTAGCTTAGTGAGGCCCAAAATACTCATTCGGGTGCCTATTCATTGTAGTAGTAGTAGGCAAGCTTGAAAGGCACCATTAGCAGTCTGCACGTCAAAGCGCAGTCATGCTGTCGCCGCTGTTGGTGAAACGGCAGCAATCGACGCGAAAATGACAGCCACTGTTGGCAGCTTGCATGAAAAAGCACGTTCATGTGGTGGCATTGCTTAACCTGGTTATCTGACCCAGGCAAGTAATGCGAATAAGACAACAATTATCAAGCATCATTAGCTTAGTGAGGCCCAAAATACTCATTCGGGTAGCCATTCATAGAAGCACTCGAGGGCAAGTTTGAAAGGCACCATTAGCAGTCTGCACGTCAAAGCGCAGTCAAGCTGTCACCACTGTTGGTGAAATGGCAGCAATCAACGCGAAAATCACAGCCACTGTTGGCAGCTTCCATGAAAAAGCTCGCTCATATGGTTGCATTGTTTAACCTCGTTATCTGACCCAGGCAAGTAATGCGAATAAGACAACAATTATCAAGCATCATTAGCTTAGTGAGCCCCAAAATACTCATTCGGGTGCCTATTCATTGCAGTAGTAGTAGGCAAGTTTGAAAGGCACTATTAGCACTCTGCACGTCAAAGCGCAGTAATGCTGTCGCCACTGTTGGGGAAACTGTAGCAATCAACGTGAAAATTACAGCCACTGTTGGCAGCTTGCATGAAAAAACAAGTTTATGTGGTGGCATTGTTTAACCTCGTTATCTGACCCAGGCAAGTAATGCGAATAAGACAACAATTATCTAGCATCATTAGCTTAGTGAGGCCCGAAATACTCATTCGGGTGCCTATTCATAGCAGTTGTCGAGGGCAAGTTTGAAAGGCACTATTAGCACTCGGCACGTCAAAGCGCAGTCCTGCTGTCGCTACTGTTGGGGAAACTGTAGCAATCTACGTGAAAATTACAGCCACTGTTGGGAGCTTGCATGAAAAAGCACGTTCATGTGGTGCCATTGTTTAACCTGATTATCTGACCCAGGCAATTAATGAGAATAAGACAACAATTATCAAGCATCATTAGCTTAGTGAGGCCCAAAATACTCATTCGGGTGCCTATTCATTGCAGTAGTAGTAGGCAAGCTTGAAAGGCACCGTTAGCAGTCTGCACGTCAAAGCGCAGTCATGCTGTCGCCACTGTTGGTAAAACGGCAGCAATCAACGCGAAAATGACAGCCACTGTTGGCAGCTTCCATGAAAAAGCATGTTCATGTGGTGGCATTGTTTACCCTGGTTATCTGACCCAGGCAAGTAATGCGAATAAGACAACAATTATCAAGCGTCATTAACTAATTCGGGCAGCCATTCATAGCAGTACTCGAGGGCGAGCTTGAAGGGCACCATTAGCAGTCTGTACGTCAAAGCGCAGTCATGCTGTCGCCACTGTTGGTGAAACGGCAGCAATCAACGCGAAAATGACAGCCACTGTTGGCAGTTGCATGGAAAACCACGTTCATGTGGTGGCATTGTTTAACCTGGTTATCTGACCCAGGCAAGTAATGCGAATAAGACAACAATTATCAAGCATCATTAACTAATTCGGGCAGCCATTCATAGAAGTACTCGAGGGCAAGCTTGAAAGGCACCATTAGCAGTCTGCACGTCAAAGAGCAGTCAAGCTGTCACCACTGTTGATGAAACGGCAGCAATTAACGCGAAAATGACAGCCACTGTTGGCAGCTTGCATGAAAAAACAAGTTTATGTGGTGGCATTGTTTAACCTCGTTATCTGACCCAGGCAAGTAATGCGAATAAGACAAGAATTATCAAGCATCATTAGCTTAGTGAGGCCCGAAATACTCATTCGGGTGCCTATTCATAGCAGTAGTCGAGGGCAAGTTTGAAAGGCACTATTAGCACTCTGCACGTCAAAGCGCAGTAATGCTGTCGCCACTGTTGGGGAAACTGTAGCAATCAACGTGAAAATTACAGCCACTGTTGGCAGCTTGCATGAAAAAGCACGTTCATGTGGTGGCATTGTTTAACCTGGTTATCTGACCCAGGCAAGTAATGAGAATAAGACAACAATTATCAATCATCATTAGCTTAGTGAGGCCCAAAATACTCATTCGGGTGCCTATTCATTGCAGTAGTAGTAGGCAAGCTTGAAAGGCACCATTAGCAGTCTGCACGTATAAGCGCAGTCATGCTGTCGCCACTGTTGGTGAAACGGCAGCAATCGACGCGAAAATGACAGCCACTGTTGGCAGTTTGCATGAAAAAGCACGTCCATATGGTGGCATTGTTTAACCTGGTCATCTGACCCAGGCAAGTAATGCGAATCAGACAACAATTATCAAGCATCATTAGCTTAGTAAGGCCCAAAATACTCATTCGGGTAGCCATACATAGAAGCACTCGAGGGCAAGCTTGAAAGGCACCATTAGCAGTCTGCACGTCAAAGCGCAGTCAAGCTTTCACCACTGTTGGTGAAACGGCAGCAATTAACGCGAAAATGACGGCCACTGTTGGCAGCTTGTATGAAAAAACACGTTTATGTGGTGGCATTGTTTAACCTCGTTATCCGACCCAGGCAAGTAATGGGAATAAGACAACAATTATCAAGCATCATTAGCTTAGTGAGGCCCAAAATACTCATTCGGGTGCCTATTCATAGCAGTAGTCGAGGGCAAGCTTGAAAGGCACTATAAGCACTCTGCACGTCAATGCGCAGTCATGCTGTCGCCACTATTGGGGAAACTGTAGCAATCAACGTGCAAATTACAGCCACTGTTGGCAGCTTGCATGAAAAAGCACGTTCATGTGGTGGCATTGTTTAACCTGGTTATCTGACCCAGGCAATTAATGAGAATAAGACAACAATTATCAAGCATCATTAGCTTAGTGAGGCCCAAAATACTCATTCGGGTGCCTATTCATTGCAGTAGTAGTAGGCAAGCTTGAAAGGCACCGTTAGCAGTCTGCACGTCAAAGCGCAGTCATGCTGTCGCCACTGTTGGTAAAACGGCAGCAATCAACGCGAAAATGACAGCCACTGTTGGCAGCTTGCATGAAAAAGCACGTTCATGTGGTGGCATTGTTTAACCTGGTTATCTGACCCAGGCAAGTAATGCGAATAAGACAACAATTATCAAGCGTCATTAACTAATTCGGGCAGCCATTCATAGCAGTACTCGAGGGCGAGCTTGAAGGGCACCATTAGCAGTCTGTACGTCAAAGCGCAGTCATGCTGTCGCCACTGTTGGTGAAACGGCAGCAATCAACGCGAAAATGACAGCCACTGTTGGCAGTTGCATGGAAAACCACGTTCATGTGGTGGCATTGTTTAACCTGGTTATCTGACCCAGGCAAGTAATGCGAATAAGACAACAATTATCAAGCATCATTAACTAATTCGGGCAGCCATTCATAGAAGTACTCGAGGGCAAGCTTGAAAGGCACCATTAGCAGTCTGCACGTCAAAGAGCAGTCAAGCTGTCACCACTGTTGATGAAACGGCAGCAATTAACGCGAAAATGACGGCCACTGTTGGCAGCTTGTATGAAAAAACACGTTTATGTGGTGGCATTGTTTAACCTCGTTATCTGACCCAGGCAAGTAATGGGAATAAGACAACAATTATCAAGCATCATTAGCTTAGTGAGGCCCAAAATACTCATTCGGGTGCCTATTCATAGCAGTAGTCGAGGGCAAGTTTGAAAGGCACTATAAGCACTCTGCACGTCAAAGCGCAGTCATGCTGTCGCCACTATTGGGGAAACTGTAGCAATCAACGTGGAAATTACAGCCACTGTTGGCAGCTTGCATGAAAAAGCACGTTCATGTGGTGGCATTGTTTAACCTGGTTATCTGACCCAGGCAATTAATAAGAATAAGACAACAATTATCAAGCATCATTAGCTTAGTGAGGCCCAAAATACTCATTCGGGTGCCTATTCATTGCAGCAGTAGTAGGCAAGCTTGAAAGGCACCGTTAGCAGTCTGCACGTCAAAGGGCAGTCATGCTGTCGCCACTGTTGGTGAAACGGCAGCAATCAACGCGAAAATGACAGCCACTGTTGGCAGCTTGCATGAAAAACCACGTTCATGTGGTGGCATTGTTTAACCTGGTTATCTGACCCAGGCAAGTAATGCGAATAAGACAACAATTATCAAGCATCATTAACTAATTCGGGCAGCCATTCATAGAATTACTCGAGGGCAAGCTTGAAAGGCACCATTAGCAGTCTGCACGTCAAAGCGCAGTCATGCTGTCGCCACTGTTGGCGAAACGGCAGCAATCAACGCGAAAATGACAGCCACTGTTGGCAGCTTGCATGAAAAAGCACGTTCATGTGGTGGCATTGTTTAACCTGGTTATCTGACCCAGGCAAGTAATGCGAATAAGACAACAATTATCAAGCATCATTAACTAATTCGGGCAGCCATTCATAGAAGTGCTCGAGGGCAAGCTTGAAAGGCACCATTAGCAGTCTGCACGTCAAAGCGCAGTCATGCTGTCGCCACTGTTGGTGAAACGGCAGCAATCAACGCGAAAATGACAGCCACTGTTGGCAGCTTGCATGAAAAAGCACGTTCATGTGGTGACATTGTTTAACCTGGTTATCTGACCCAGGCAAGTAATGCGAATAAGACAGCAATTATCGAACATCATTAGCTTAGTTATTCCCAAAATACTCATTCGGGCAACTATTAATAGCAGTAGTCGAGGGCACGCTTGAAAGGCACCGTTCGCAGTCTTCACATCATATCGCAGTCACGCGACAACCATTCTTGCATTTGTTTATCTAACCGGGGAAGTAACACCAATGTAGGCACAATTATTCACCCTGAATAGATCTGCTAGCATTGTTTGTACTAAAAAATGCTGAGTGAAGTTGAATGTGTTTTATTGAGGCAATTATTTAATTCACAAGCTATCGGCATAGTGATGGACAGCCAGGTTCAGACAATGATATTTGTGAAGTAATAAATGGTGAAAGTTGCAAAAGCTCTCTGTGCACTGCTTCGCTGGGCTCCATTGACAGAAAAATGTCTTTGCAACGACGAAAGCGTCAGACAGGAAATGACTCCCCACTGCACAATGTTATTCGTGTTGAAAACTTTTACCAACTTATGTGATGGGCAGCGAAACTGTCTGTTTGCTAAGGCTGAATGCATGAAAAATGCAACAGCATAGAAAGCTGTTGCTTCGCAATATGCAGCCTTTCATGTGCACTTCTGGCGAGCTGCCACATGTACTGATGCATAAACATGAACAGAGGTAAGAGGCAAAGTTTCTGTGCAACCCACATGACGCTTTGAAGAAAATGTATCTCTAAACCTTTCTGTTTTCATAGGCGATCAAAATTTGTTTTGAGCAAGTTGGTTAATCGCATTGAAGCAACAACACAAGAAGCAAGGGCAGAAAACGGAGCGAGTAGGCAGATTGAGAAGACGAGGTAGACCAGTGAGAAAAGTTTTAATGAGATGGAAGAAGCCAACCCTGCAGGGTACAGGAGTTAGTGCTTTCAATGAGATTCGTTAATGAAAATGTGTAAAGACTTTGCTGAAAGAAAACTAGCAAAAACAAATGCTAATATTAAATAAAAGGACAGAAATAAGAGTATGCGCAAACATGCGTGGAATAAGGCACACAAACGCGAAAACTAAGGAAAACTCAAATATAAAGAAATGGGGGAAATAAAAAAAATTGACAACCGCAAGAAAACATACACACATTTACAAACAGACCTGGATACTGGTATTATGGGATCGGGTTCACAAGCTGCTGTCCCTACCTTATCGTATGTTTTTTTTTTTTTTTTTTTTTACTGTGCTCTTAACACTGTCTTAGGCATTTTTAATTGCAACAACATATCACAAGAATTGAAAAGCCGCGCGAAGCTATGTTGTGGGAAACCATATCGAGCGCTGGCAACACAACTTATGCGTGACTGTGCCACAGCACGCATTTTACAGCTTGCGCGCGCGGTGAGCACTGGTGGGAAGCAATCAATCGACCGTGCCACACAACGCACGAGCACCGCCGTTAGACGCTCGGCCATCTCACAGCTGAAAACGATCGTTCACGCTAAGGTGACGGCGACACATCTTTGCGTTGGAGGCTTCTTTTGCAAATATTTTCTGTTGAGACGCTCGTAGGTTTGTTTCACGCGCGCAAGCTTTTCTCATTTCTCCTGAGAATGGTTTTGCTCCATCACTTCACCCCGTCCGACGAGAAACGCAGCAACACAGTACACGAACACACCCGTCGCTGACAGTAGGCACCAGGCTTTGGCAAACTTTTCTCGTCGTAACTTCACTCGGGAGCGAAATAAAACGGACACGGAACAAACAGGCAGGATGTGTATTTGCAGCGGTCGCCGTGGGATCCTGCTTTCAGGCAAAGCATAGTGCAGCGTCAGCGATCCTCGCTGCAATGTTTCTTCGCCGTATCACGGCTTGGAATAAACGCACGCGGCAGAAATGCCGCATCGTAAGCTCGCAGTAATATTTCCGGCATGATAGACAATCACAAACAGTTTGGGAATTTACTGTGACGAGGCGTTGACGCGCACAGCTGACGCGACTTCGCCTAGTTCGAAGCCCGGGCGGCCATCTTCTCCGACGGCGGAGTCACTGGCCGTCTGGCGCATGACGTAGGTCCAGAGTGCGCGCCCATTCGTGTGCATCCGCCTCGGAGGAGTAAACGCCCCCTTTTTTCTGAAGTTGTATCCGACTATAGTGATGCTGCATCGAGGGTTGACACATCGGCAAGTTGTGCATAGTTATGAAGAGACGCTATGGCTGTTCCCTTCGCCCCGTGTTATGCCTCATTGCCAAAGTTAGTCAAGAAGACATCCGCACATCCGTTACGCAGGTGAACTAGGCCTCTTGCCACGCATATTTGCTTTTCCAGTAGTGGCCCGATATTTCCGTCTGCAAGTCCCTCATAGTCACGAAATACGTCGCTCCTTACAACGACAGTCACACTGCACCGTGCCGGCACCGTCACGTGTTCATCCACAATACGGAGAGAGGAAATACGTGGCTGTTCTGTACCAGAAATGGTAACAGCATTTTCTGTAGAAAACAACACACGTGATTCTTGCAAGTCGATAATTGCGCCATTCGCTTGCAAAAAGTCCATGCCCAGTATCAGCTCACGGGAACACTCAGGGAGAACAATAAAGCTGGTGACGTATGTAATGCCTCTAATTCCAATTCTTGCTGTGCACATTCCTGCGTGGTCGACTAAGTGTCCCCCTGCCGTACGTATTAGAGGTCCGGTCCAATGGGTCAATACCTTTTTCAATTTTTCGACGAGTACAATGGTAATAACTGAATAGTCCGCACCAGTGTCTATCAATGCAGTCACTTCGAAGTCGTCGATGATGACGCGCCACTCAGAAGTAACGGCGTCATCACTGCACTGGTTCGTCGTTTCGTCACTGCCGTCGTCTTGTCGGATTTGCGATGGAGGGCATTCGGTGTTCCGGGCGTCATAGGCCTTGCCTCCACAGGTCGCTTGCTCTAGTTTTCCCGTCGCGGAGATTGTGAGCGACGCCTCGGTGAAATGGAAGAGGGACGCGGACTGGGCGACCTATGACGCATAGGCGCTGCCGATCGAGGTTCATGTTGCTGGGGGTTCCGAATAGTTTGGCGCGTAGACAAAAATGCTTCAATTTCAGCAGGGCGCTCACCGGTCCGAGGGCAAGGCGCATTAACAGAAAAGCCACGCAGCCCTACTCGGCGATACTGGCATTCCCGGTATAGGTGACCAGCCTCTCCACAGTGGTAGCAGAGGGGACGCCGGTCTGCAGTGCGCCATACATCGCTTTTACGTGGTCTTCCTTCTGCCATGGGCGGCACATTACGAGGAAATACTTGGGGTATTGTGGCCGTTCATCCAAAGTCGGTGCGTCCTAGGTCCTGACGTAAAACTTGGGCATACGATATCCGCACCTGACGCTCTGGTTGTACGCGGGGCCGTACCTGAGGCTCTGGCTCACAAATTACTTGCCGGACTTTTTCGCGTATGACATTGGCAAGTGCGGACACTGTAGGAGGGCTTTGGGCCAGCTGCAGTTTCTGCAGCTCTCCCCTTACGACGTACCTCACCATTTCGCGTAGGATGTCCATGTTGTTGGGGAGGGCTCCTGACACAACGCCAAATGATGGCACGCTTACATCTCTGTTGTACTGCCTCGCCCACTGCTGCAGCGTCTTCTCCATCATCGTCGCCTGTGATCGAAATTCGGCTACAGTGCGGAGCGGATTACGAAACAGGCCGACAAAGAGCTGTTTCACACCGCGCATTAGGTGCCGCAATTTCTTGTCCTCAGCCATGTTTGGATCAGCTCGGCGAAAGAGCTGGGTCATGTCCTCAATGTACATGGTCACACTTTCGTTGTTCCGCTGGCTCCTCGCCTGAAGAGCGGCTTCCGGCCTCTTACTGCGGTCCGTGTTCGGGTGCGGAGCAAGCAGCTCTCGTCGGAAGTCGTTCCACGATGATAACGACGCTTCATGGCTTTGAAACCACGTGCGCTCAGATTCCTCCAGCGCGAAGTACACATACTGGAGTTTCTTTGTTTCGTACCAACCGTTACATCTGGCGACACGCTCGAAGTTTTCGAGCCAGTCCAGAGCATCCTCGAATGTGTCTCCGCGAAAAGATTCCGGTGTCAGGGGTGAATCAACAACGACGTGAGGAGGGGTTACTTGAGTAGCCATCGCACTGGTACCTAGGGTGACTTTTGGCGCTGCCCTTGGTGAATCGGCGAGAGGACCAAACTCGGCGGCGCGTTCGTTGGTGGACAGGCGTTAATTCCGTTGGCTCGAAACTTCGAGGATCCGGGCTACCTTCCCTCACGCATGTGGGGCTTGGAATCTTACCCCGCAACTCCACCAGTTATGTAACCAACAGTTACGGCAGCCGTTTCTATGAAAACTAATTTATTCAGGGCGAACCTGTGCCCGTCAACAAAAACCGACTGTGCACTCAACAAAAACGTCCCTCGAGCTTCGCTTCTTCGAACGTCGTTCTCCTCTTTGTCGCCTCCTGTCGCGTGCCAGTCCGATTCTCGCGCACAAGCCCCCGGTTTGTCAGCACCGGCCCAGGGTTGTCTTGTCGTGCTTTTCTTTACGCTTGCGGTGTGGCAGCCGCCTTTTGTTCGCAATCCTGGCGGCAAGTTACTTGTTGTATCCGTTTTATTTCCACTAATTTATCGTTGCCTTATTTCATTTAGTAGGCACAAGTAATTGCCCCTATCTTGTCCTTGGTGTCAGTGTTTCTTGACTTCTTAGGATATATATATATACATATTTCAAGTGGCTGAGGAGTTCTATAGAGATTTGTACAGTACCAGTGGCACCCACGACAATAATGGAAGAAAGAATAGTCTAGAGGAATTCGAAGTCCCACAAGTAACGCCAGAAGAAGTAAAGAAAGCCGTGGGAGCTATGCAAAGGGGGAAGGCAGCGGGGGCGGGATCATGGAACAGCAGAATATGTTTAAGGATGGTGGGCAGATTGTTCTAGAAAAACTGGCCACCCTCTATACGCAATGCCTCATGACTTCGAGCGTACCGGAATCTTAGAAGAACGCTAACATTATCCTAATTCATAAGAAAGGGGACCCTAAAGACTTGAAAAATTATAGACCGATCAGCTTACTGTCCGTTGCCTACAAAGTGTTTACTAAGGTAATCACAAATATAATCAGGAACACCTTGGACTTCTCTCAGCCAATGGACCAGGCAGGATTCCGTAAAGGCTACCCAACAATAGACCATATTCACACTATCGATCAGGTGATAGAGAAATGTGCGGAATATAATTAACCCTTATATATAGCTTTCATTGATTACGAGAAAACGTTTGATTCAGTCAAAACCTCAGCAGTCATGCAGGCATTAAGGAATCAGGGTGTAGACGAGCCGTATGTAAAAATACTGAAATATATCTATAGCGGCTCCACAACCACCGTTGTCCTCCATAAAGAAAGCAACAAAATCCCAATAAAGAAAGGCGTCAGGCAGTGAGATATAATCTCTCCAATGCCATTGACAGCGTGTTTACAGGAGGTATTCAGAGACTTAGATTGGGAAGAATTGGGGATAAGAGTTAATGGAGAATACCTTAGTAACTTGCGATTGGCTGATGATATTGCCTTGCTTAGTAACTCAGGGGACCAATTGTAATACATGCTCACTGACCTGGAGAGGCAAAGCAGAAGGGTGGGTCTAAAAATTAATGTGCAGGAAACTAAAGTAATGTTCAACAGTCTCGGAAGAGAACAGCAATTTACAAGAGGTAGCGAGGCACTGGAAGTGGTAAGGGAATACATCTACTTAGGGCAGGTAGTGACGGCGGATCCGGATCTTGAGACGGAAATAAAGAGAAGTATAAGAATGGGCTGGGGTGCGTTTGGCAGGCATTCTCAGATCATGAACAGCAGGTTGCCATTATCCCTCAAGAAAAAAGTGTATAATAGCTGTGGCTTACCAGTACTCACCTACGGGTCAGAAACCTTGAGGCTTATGAAAAGGGTTCTCCTTAAATTGAGGACGATTCAGCGAGATATGGAAAGAAGAATGATAGGAGTAACGTTAAGGAATAAGAAAATAGCAGATTGGGTGAGGGAACAAACGCGAGGGGATGACATCTTAGTTGAAATCAAGAAAAAGAAATGGCCATGGGCAGGACATGTAATGAGGAGGGAAGGTAACCGATAGTCATTAAGGGTTACGGCCTGGATCCCAAGCGAAGGGAAGCGTAGCAGGGGACGACAGAGTGTTAGGTGGGCGGATGAGGTGAAGACGTTTGCAGGGACATGGTGACAATTAGTACAGGACCGGGGCAGTTGGAGAATTCTTGAAGAGGCCTTGGCCCTGCCGTTGGCATAACCAGGCTGATGATTATATATATATAGTGGGTAAAGCGGAATTGTTCCGGCTACCTTTCACACGGGAAAAATTTTAACGGTGCTACAAGGTAAACAGAACAAGTATTTTATTTCAACAGTTTCGACCGGTGATCCGATCTTCATCAGGTTTGCAAAAGAATGGCAGTTCGGCGCTGGTAGTGAAGACACCAGAAAGGGTCCCGGTCATTCTCAGATACATCAAACCGAAATGGACAGTTGGGACAGTGATTGACTTTTTCTCGGCACTTCGGCAGATTTACAGCTGCCTTATTGGCAACGATGCAGGGCAAGAGGAAGACAGAGTCCCATGTATGTAGAGCAAGGAGGTCAGTGAAAAAAGAACAAAAGAAAAAAAAATAAATGGGAAGAAAAATAGAAAATGAGAAGCACACTGGAGGAGGGAGGCATAAGTCGGAGAGTTTGCACACAGTCCTGCTTGCACACCTCGCATGGAATTTTGCACACGATGGTACTGGAATCACAGTCAAGATTTTCGTTAATTTTATATACGAAGGAGTTCGATGCCTCAGGCATGTCTGTTGTTGTCATGTGACGACACACCTTGCAACGAGGTTTCCCACACATCGAGGTTTCCCAGATATCGGACAAACAAAGTTCCCTTTTCGCCTGCGGTGCAACAATCACCACGCGCATGTGAGGAGTCTCCAGAATTTACCATTCTCCATGCACCTTCGACTGCTAGATCAACCTTTTGAACGCGTGAGCGTTGTGGTCTTGGTGTCTGGTTTGCAACACACCCGTGCACGCGAGCAGAGAGAATCTTTTTTCATCCGTAAATTCGGAACGTACACTAAAGGAATTATTGAGAGTCCGGCGCGCCTGACGTGCCTCCGGGATATGCCGTGAGAGTGCATGGGTAGCGCGAATACATATTCTGTACTCTAAAATTGACACACTGGCCACTGCTTTCTCCTGCCTCCGCGTGCGCCACAAGGGGCGAGCGGAAAACTAATAAATCCAGTTTCCTCCATCCTGCCACTCATATGGTAATTCTGAGTGCCCTATCGCCCCTTCTGGGAATCTGCACGAGCTGACGTGATGCCGGTTGTCGGTTAAACGTTCAAAAACTGGACCACAAGGAGGCTCCTTCACTCGGCTCCCTAAACCTAAGCCACGGGCCGCACTTGGATGGCGAATCCCACGCATACATTCTTTTTAGAACTAGTTTTGCTTTTCGCAACGTACCTGGACCAAGGGTTGCCGGAACGGGCCGTGCCTTGTATATGTGTACTGTGACAATGTGTTACCTTCCACAAGTTGCCGCTCTTCTGTCTTCCTCCTGGGCCCCTTCTCTATTGTGCTCCCCACCGCCCGATTTAACTTGCTCTCTCTCTCGCTACAACGGCAGCGCGCGCAGTGGTTCTGCGCAGCGACCGTTTTCTCCCTCCTTGCCTCGAGTCAATGGGAACCTAGCTGGTCCTACTCCCCGCCCCCTTCCACTCTCCGACTTATGCCTCCCTCCTCCTGTATGCTTTCTCTTTTTCTATTTTCCTTCTCTTTCTTTCTTTCTTTTTTTCACTGACCTTCTCTCTCTATATACATTGGACACCGCCTTCCTCTTGCCCTGCGTCGTTGCCACTAAGGCAGCTGTAAATCTGCCAAAGCGCCGAGAGAAAGTCAATCACTGTCACAACTCCCCCTTTCGGTTTGATGTATCGGAGAACTACCGGGCACCCGGTCCGGTGTCTTCACTATCAGCGCCGAACTGCCATTTTCTTGTAAACCCTGATGAAGGTCGGTCCACCGGTCGAAACTGTTGAAACTAAATACTTGTTCTGTTTAACTTGTAGCTCCGCTCAAGTTCTACATACATACATACATACATACATACATACATACATACATACATACATACATACATACATACATACATACATACATACATACATACATACATACATACATACATACATACATACATACATACATTTAAAGTATTTGGGAAGGAGGCAATTAAAAATCCCTACAAACAGTGAACATGCAACAACCGATGATTATCCGCACATCCTTCATTCACACCGGCGTCCATTGTAAGTGACCAGTGCCTGGTCACTTAGCTATTTTTGCTTGGTCACAAAGCTATTTTTGCTTTGAATTCGATCATTATAGAGAGAACAGATTGAAATAAGCGTGCATCGTTGTGAACTAAATGACGCTTTGACAGAACCTTGGTAGAATGCTTTGTGGGTGGAGCATTTCAGTGAAATACTTTCTTTGAGAGTAAGCAAAACTTCAGTGGCATCGGGTCTACGGGGAGTAAAAAATTTCATCACTGTGCTTTTACATGAAGGAGCTGCCTTTAAGATGTGGCCATAGCAGTTAGGCAGATGAGCAGAAATATTTTTTTAAATAAGGAGAGGAATGAGAAATGATATATTTGACGAGGTCGCGCTACCATTAGCAAGAGAAGCAACATTTTAGTGTTTACAATCAGTCATTTCTATCCGTCCATTTATGTCAGCCTAATGGTCATGTAGCTCTTTTGATTGTTGCTTGTGGCGCATTGTGGCTCCACGTTTTAATACTGACATCTTATTTCAGATTCAAAATGAGCAGGAAGACAACCCAGCTGGAACGCAAAAGGTGCATTCTTTGGTCATTCATTCTATAGCATCACCATGATTAAATGCTGTGATGCCTGAAAATGTATTGCAGGGAGCAGAAAAAAAAACACTGCTGATGCAACTGCAAACATTTCCTCCAGTGATCAATTGGTTCACAGTGCCTTCAGTAGCTGACATGGTGCCTTTAAGCACTCAGCTGAAAGACCTTGCAACTGCAGCGGGACTGAGAGTGAATTTCAGTGTAACTTGTGACCACATTAAACGTAGAATGTGCCTTTTTCACTGTATATGACTGATGTAAGAGGGGCGTTCAGAAACTTAGTGTGCTCATTAGTAGTCTACATGAGCGGCTATCTTTGTAGTTTTACCGGAATAAAAGCATTATGACCTATGTCTACAGCAGTGCACTGCTAGGGGTATCAAACCAAAACCGCAGCACCCATTGAGAAAGTTGGCTGAAGAACGAGCAGTGCTTTCTGCATTTCAAGGGCCAAATTCCAAATGATTGATGCCGAGCTGGACGGCGTGCAGTGCCGGTCACGACATATTGTAGCCAGCATGGCATGAATATCCTTGGCATTATGTTTCTTTAAGATACAGAACTTGCATCACTGCTCATGAAACAATTCGAAATTGGGAGTTTCAGGGAAGGTGGCAGGGCTCCCCTCTGGAGCAGCCAGTGCATGCCCTCTACTATACTGACAATCCTACGTTAATGAGAACCAGTGATGCATGTTATCCAGTTACGCAGCCAAGGGCATTCCTTGTTTTGTGTTAAGGGGAACACTAATTTATTTATTTTATTTGTACATACTGCAGCCCGATCGGGCTATTGCCGGAGTGGGTGTGAAAGGCAGAGAAATAAGAATAGTAAGTAATACAGGCCAATACGAAAAATACAAATAAACACAAGCCAAAACTATTCAATGGCCGCCAAGAATAAGCTTAAAGGAAGAGAACGAGTAGCACCAGGCAAAGAATTCCAGTACTCGATTACACGGGGAAATAAACTGTATTTAAATGTGTCCGTACGGGCGAAATAAGGTGCGATGTTTAGGTGATGGTGACTTCTAGTATTAGATGGTTTCGCAGGAGTTAGGTAGTTATCCGAAGATATACGGCAAGAAGAGTTAATAACGCAATGCAAGAACTTGAATGATTCCGTGCGTCGGCGATCTGAGAGCGGTTCTAACCCTAGGGATGAAAGCGCTGTATACGGCGAAAAATCCCTATCGTACGTATGGCATATGAAGCGGATCGCTTTCTTTTGGATGGCCTCAATTTGATTAATGTGGCACTGTTTGTGTGGATTCCAGACGGGAGAAGCATAATCGAGTATAGGCCGGATTAGTGATTTATACATGAGTAGTTTAGTATCTCTTGGGGCTGTGGTCAATGTGCGGCGCAGATAGCCTAACTTTTTCAGTGCTTTTGAGGTTATTAAATCAATGTGCTTCGACCAACACATACTAGGTGTGAAAACAAGACCAAGGTATTTATATTCATTAACGCTCTGAATTGGAGAATTATTAACTTTGTAAGTAAAAGCGGAAGGGGTCGTTTTATTAGTGAAAGTCATAACAACGGTTTTACGGACGTTAATTGTCATTTGCCAGGTATCGCACCAAGAGCTAAAATTAGAAAATGATTCTTGAAGCTGTAAATGGTTATCAAAGGAGGAAATTTTATGATACAATACACAGTCATCAGCATACAAACGTATATTTGAGGTTATGTGATGAGGCAAATCGTTTATAAAGATCAAGAAAAGCAACGGACCCAGCACGGAACTTTGTGGTACTCCTGAGGGCACCTCTGTCAACCTGGAATTAGCTCTGTTAAAGGACACAAATTGAGATCGATCGGAAAGAAAACTAGAAATCCAGCTGAGAATGTGGCGATTATTAAGGATGGCGTCAAGTTTATACATTTATTTCGAATGAATCACTGTATCAAATGCCTTTGAAAAGTCAATGAAGATTGCGTCAATTGGGTTGCCCGTGTCGAGGTTAATACAAATGTCATGTGTAAATTCACTTAACTGTGTTAATGTGCTGAACCCACGTCTGAAGCCGTGCTGGAAATTAGTAATTTATGTGACTCGAGGTATTCCATAATGTGTTTGTAAATAATATGCTCTAACATTTTACACGAATGAGAGGTTTAGAAATTGGTCGATAATTAGATAAGACGTGTTTGTCACCGGCCTTGAATAAAGGAAGAGCTTGAGCCATTTTCCAGGATGAGGGTACTGTAGAGGATGCCAGCGACTTACGAAATATGACAGTGAGGTAGCGACAGGTCCATAATGAGTACCGTACCAAAAACAAGTTCGGAATGCCATCTGGCCCAGTAGACTTCTTAGTATCGAGTTTCAATATTAAGTTCAACACACCTTCTTCGGTAATGTTAATGTCATTGATGGGTACGTCACTACGAGCAATGATGTCTGGAAGGATGACGTTGTTGTCGCGAGTGAAAACGGACTTGAAATAGTCATTAAATGCGTTTGTGATATGAAATGGATCATTGGTAGAATCATTGTTAATCACCATAAAAGTAGCCGTCGAATCACGTGGCAAAACAGACGACCAAAATTTACGCGGGTTGGTTTTTAGTAGGCCCTGCAGCTCCACACCGAAGAAGAAATCTTTAGCGCAGTTAATTTTCAGCCTAAGCTCCTCTTTTGCTTTAATGAAACCCGTCATGGCTGCCTGATTGGTAAAGCGCCTCTTACACCTTAGTCTATTTACACGACAACCTAATGACAACCTAAATCAATTTAAAATATAAATGCATCGTTTTAAATATCTAATTCTGTTAACTTTTTAGTAGTTGCATGCTTATTAGAGAAATTAAAGCTCAAAGTTAAATTTTCTGTGTATCGCTCCAAAATCTTCGTGCTGACACCTCATTGTCACATCATGGATTTCAAAGATTTTTGCAAACATGCATATTAAGTGATATAAGATATTAAGTGCCTAATGCCACCATACTCAAATACTTCTAAAATTTAAAAGCTGCCTTCATTGCCAGAAGGTTTTGGCGGCTACACCAGATGAAATGAGCTGCATTAGCGCATTAGCAGCGTTACTCGGCAATCAAAACAGCTCTCCAGGTGCTGTAATGTGAATCCGTAGTTTCACCAATTTTAACAGACCACATTGAATTAAAGTTGCTCCTATCTTGAAGGAAGTCCATGTCATGCCAGACAGCAGCCTTTCAGCAGAGGGAACGTGAGTTGTTTGGCAATTTTCTTTTGGCTGCTTCAATCAGAGAAACAACAGAGACAGTGTTGCCAGCATCACTGTCAACAGTACTATGTTTAGTACACGCTTACTGATTTCAAGCACCTAACCCTTTTATTAACATGCACTATATCACTTTGTATTCTAACATACGAAAACTTTATATATGTGTGGCTTTTCCCCATATACTTCAATAAATTGAGAATAGGCCCTTGGCGACTACAGTGTAAAGCTTCTTCCAGACCATCGGACATGTCCACTACTCCCATTTTGAAATTGTTTCCTGCTTCCTTACTTCACTTGCCTGTTTACAGTGTTATTATGAACCATTGATAAGTAGATTATGGGCTTAAAGTTATCAAAAAGAATGAGCTTTTCCGTCGCTCTTATTTAGCCCATTAAGGATCATAGTTTGGGGGAAACTGTGTCTCAAATTTAGGAGTTTGTTTTTAGTGCTGTGCAAATACTCGAAACATTCGAATTGTACAGCGTTCTATTCGATTTGGTCTTTGAATGGTCACTATTTCTAAATGCGAATATTATTCGAATAATTCAAAACAACAACGAAACATAATATTTGAGCCAAAGTACGGCAAATTTTCGCCTACAAGAACAAAGTATAGACATAAAATGTAAAAACTTGTACGAATAGTAGACCAGGCAACATTACTTAAGTAGATGTATTTTCGAGGCTGTACAGCGATCATTCATGCTTACTAAAGAGTCCTGCGCATGTGAAGGAACTCTTTGTTTCTACATTTGTGCTTTTAATAAACAGCTCTTCATAACATAGTATGCAATGACAGAAACTTGCTAACTTTAAGAAAACTAGGATGTGAACATCATTTTACAATAATTGTGATATCAGCTGCTCATTATTCAGAAGCTATCTATTATTCAATTTTCTTCTGGCATTATTCGACTCGGTCTCAAAAAACTCTATTCGCACATCTGTAATATTTTTATTGCAGATTTAAATTCTTCAGCGTGACTTTTTGAAAAAAAACTGGTAAATATTTTTCAATGAAAATAAAGCGGCAAAACCCTTTTAGTATTTGCACTTTTACAGGTTTTGTCTTTCTATGCAGGATAAAGCAGCAGCATTTTTGTGTAATAAAATTTGCATAAACATGTTTTATAGCAAACTAGGTGAAATGGCAAGACTCCCAAACTACTGCAATGATAGACACCAAGGAGCTAAGCGAAAAATCAGTTTTAGAGAAAGCGAAGGGGTGACAGCACAATAAGAATATTTTCTAGAAGTCCCAGATGGTTGCAGTACCTCCAGTGTGATGCCAGGCAACACTTTGGTCTGAAAAGCACATTTTTTTCAGAACGTTCCGTCGCAGCCACAGATGTACGGCAGTAAACCTCAAAGGGTTAAAGAAACTGGCGTGTGGCTCTTAGAAGACTGAGCATTTCTTCGTATGTGTCACATTCTGCATGTGTCGTGGTAACCAGCTTCGGGCACAACTACAGAGAATCCTCATTATAACAGCCGTTCGGCCGTTGGGGCAGAAAACACGCTTCGCTGTAAGCAGTATTTTATTTAAAGTAGAAAGTCCTAAGCCATTGTAAAGCGAGAAGTGCACTCCAATTGCATGTGAACTCATGAAAACTAACTTCAAATGAAGCCACACTTAATTGTAGTGACATGACTGTATTGTATTTGGAGCATGGAAAAGCACAGTGAAATGCTGCAAATTTTCATTATGGAAGTTACAAAAAATAATTTCAGTTGTCAGTAGTTTAGTTTCTTTATGAATTACGTGATTGTTTTTCACCATTTTGTTTCTAAGCAAGCAACGTTCACATCTTCGACATGGAGGATATTCATAGCTATTTTGCTACAGTGTGTTGTTCCTCTTTGCCTATTTCTGCATTTGACACAAAGTGGAGGCCTGTGCCACATTTAATAAAGTAAATGGTCATGCTGTGAAGCTGGCCCCGCGGAAAGTTGGAATAAAGCAAGACAAATACATAAATCGATTTCATTATAACGAGCGTATATTCTAAGCCCCGCTCTTGCATATGGAAGTGGCTTTTTAAAACTTGTTCTGGCTGTTTGTTTTTGCAGGCTTCACGTATCAAAAATGTCCCACCGCCAACATGCCCTATGTAAAGAACTCTGGCCTTCCTTCTCGCCTCTGAAGGGTCTAAGTTGGACAGCTCTGCAGTTGGATCAAAAGCCTCTGAAGAGTCAACTTTGGACAGCTCCAACCAAAACACAAGGGTAGTGCTTTTGTAACTCTCGGCATTTTTATGTTCGTTAATGTTCATGTTAGTCTCCTGAAGAGCCCAATTTGGATTCCTCAAACGAGTGTACACATGTGCCTTTCAATGCCTTGACATTTTTATGCTAATTTTATTTATGTTCTCCTAGTCTCCTGAGAAGCCCATGTTGGATTGCTCAATCCAGAGTAAAAGCGTTGTGCTTTCTTATATTTCACTACAATTTTATGTGAGTATTTCATATAGTTCCAGCAAGGATAGTGTTTCCTTAATATTGTTACGTGTGGAAAGACACAGACGAAATATGCTATTTACACGCTATTTACACTGGAGCCAGGTAGCCAGGCTGACACTCGCTCGTGCTAAGGGCACCGACCAACTTCTTCGTCGTTCTCGCGGCGGCTCGTCTCTTGAGCATCGCTCGATGATATTGTAATATTACCCCCCGCCGGCAAAAGCACCGTCACGGTGCTGTTAAATATCCAAGGTGCATGGAGAGTTGTAGGGAGGAAGAAGAAGCGCCAAGCAGTGCAGACGTGGAAGCATCGGCTCTGTTTCTTTTTGCATGCTCCGCTCGTCAGTTTTGAGAGTACAACGAAAAGAAGCTTACCACTGGATTCGCGAAGCGACGGCGAATCTACTGACACCAAGATTCGAGGTGGGGCTTGTTTTTTCACAATCTTACGGAACGTTTTCTGCTCCTTAATGAGGAAGGGCCTTTGTTGGGCCTAGTAAGCCCACCTGACCGCAGCCATGGCGGATACATACATGGAAGATGAAGGTTTTACTGGAAATGAAGGAAACAATGGTCAGGACGACTACGGCTGGCAAGTAGTGGCTGGCCGAAGATCACGAACTAGCACAAAGGCTGTGGATCAGGACAGCACATTGCCACGTAATCAGCGAGACCATGGAATCAAGGGAACCACCGTCGGTGGAATGGTCAAGAATCGGATTATCAAAGCTTCGAGGATGCCTCAACTGTCCGAGGAGCACCGAAAAATCATTATGCGACCTCGAGGAGGGCTAATTTTAACAAGGTGAGCACCACCACGATTGGTTCCGCAGTCATCGAGGCGTCCGGCCTAACGGAAGAGGAGGCCCGTGAAGATGTTGTCTGCCCGAACTTCATTCAAAATATCATCGTAGTCAGCACACCTAAGCCCGAACATGTTGCGAAGTACGTTAGAATCAAGTCTTTCAAGATTATGGAAGCGGAATACGAGGCAAATGCATACGAAGCGGCACCACATGCCACATGCAAAGGCGTCATCCGAAGAGTGGACATCAGAGACTCGCAAGCTATAATAACAAGAAACATCGTGCATGACTTGAACCCGCTTGCGCTAGCTGCGAAGCGCATCAAGACGTCGGGATCGGGTTGGGCACCGCTCTGATGTGTGTCCAACACCTGACTTTGTTCAGTGCAGGGGATGTGGAACTCGCAACCCAGGAGATGAACATGTGTGTGTACCTAAGTGTAAATTTTGTGAAGGCGATCACCCTACCGGCGACAAGTTTTGTAAGCAAAGATTTCAAATCCCTTACGTCGTGCGACTTCGTCGAAGAGAGCGAAACAGGACTCGGTCGTCAACAAGAGTGCAGTCGGAAGCGCAACAGCTGGCGCCCAACCATCACCCCGAGGACAGGGAGCACTCACGCTCCAGGAGTCGCACCGGATCCAGGTGTCGTTCACTATCCAGGGAGAGAAGGCGCTCCAAGTCAAGGGAAGGGCAGGTGGGCTTCGTGCAAAGGGACTCAATACCTGGCGAGAAGACGCCAGGAACCACTTGGGCTGACAAAGTAAAAGGTATGGCGAGAGTTGCTGGGGGCGCCTCGGCTGCTGTGGGTGATGACAATGATGCCAGAATAGAGCACTTAATTAAAGAAGTAACTTCTTTAAGAAAAGCTAATGAAGAATTGACCAGGCAGGTAGTAGAGCTTCGTAAAAAGACCAGTCGAGCCGTGCTAGAGTAGAGATAGATAGACCTGTAAGCAAAAGCAGCGATCCAGAAGAATCCAGCTCTCCTGCCCCTAAAAAGAGGGCGGTGAGTTCCGAGGATGAGTCAGTCTTCTCAGCCCTGAGTGAAATAAAAGATGCAATTAAAGCGATAAGAGAGACAGTGGAAACGACCAACTTTAAAGTGGACAAATTGTGGAAATGGAGACTAACGGCGGAGAAAAGACTTAGGAAAATTGAGACGCGAGGGGATGACGACGATGAGTATCTGCCATCGGAGGCGGATAGCATAAAATCCATTCCTGGATTGTCGGGGGCCATCACAAAGAGGAAAGTAGCGGGTAATAGAAAGGCAGCCTCACCTAAGAACAATTGACAGTAATCATGGATTTAACGTGTGGCAATGGAATTGTCGCGGGTTCCAACACAAAAAAGCAGCACTGCGACAGGTGATCAGGTCATCTGAGGCCAGGCCAAAAGTAATTATGCTGCAGGAAACCTTAGCGGACGAAATTATGCTTAATGGGTACAAAGTTATATGTAGAGACAAAAAAACGGGGAGGGGATTGGCGACCCTCATTGACGAAAAGTTGCCATACATTGAGCATGATATTCATCTTAGACATTCCATGTTTGAATTTATTCTAGTTGAGATAATACTTAAAAGGAACAGAGGTAAGACGCACAGCATTTTCTGTTTGAATATTTACAGCAGTCCTAACGACATGAGACAGGTTTAGAGCACACTTCAACAAGGTTCTTTCGGCTGCCGAAAATTCCCCGCTCATTATTGGAGGGGACTTTAATGCTCCCTATCACACATGGGGATACACTTGGAACACCAAGAAGGGAGAGGAGCTATGGAGTCTTGGCATGGATTTGGGGTTATGCTTGATTACTGATCCGGCGTATCCCACCCGTTGTGGCACGTCCACAAGCAGGGACTCCACACCAGATCTTACTTTCGTAAACAACTCAAGAGGAGCCAATTGGGAAAATTCAAACATGGATCTCGGGAGCGATCATTATATCATACACATAACCATATGCATACCGAGGCAGGAAACTAGAATCTTCAAATTCACTGATTGGGATCAGTTCAGAAAAATCAGGGCGAACAGAAGGAAAGTGGGGCCTCTAGATGCCGAGCAGGATCCCCTTCAGACGTGGGTCACCCAGCTCAGAGAGGACGTCGAAGAGGCCACTAAAGAAATCAGGACAGAGGAAAATATTGAGGCTATGGACAGCAGGCTGGCACATCTGATTGAGGCCAAACAGTCTAAATTAAAGAGATGGAAAACGCAGAGACTTAACAGAAGGCTAAGGAAAAAATTGCGCAATTAAACAGAGAAATTGATGATCACTCGAAGACTCTCGTGAAGCAACAGTGGGATGAGATCTGTAATTCGGCTGATGGTAAACTCAAGCATGGAGGTAGCTGGAACCTCCTCAAGCACTTGCTCAACGAGAATGAAACAAGGACCAGCAAGAGAACAGCTATATCTAAGTTCGTTCATCAGGAAAGCCAAGATAAAACACAGAAGGATATCATGGATAGTCTCGCAGCCAAATATCTCCCACTTAAACAACCAAACGAAGAAGACGAGAGCCCCGAATATACGGGAGGTATTTGTGAAGAACTTGACCGGGACTTCTCTGAGAGCGAAGTGAGGGCGGCTCTTCACAGTCCTAATAGTAGATCGGCGGCTGGACCTGACGGAATAACTAACAAGATATTAAGAAATCTGGATGATGAATCAATTTCTTATCTAACTGAACATTTCAATTAGTGTTGGAGAATAGGGGTATGTTCAGACGAATGGAGGGTGGCCAATACTATCCTCATACCGAAGCCAGGAAAACAACTCACTCTGGACAACCTCCGTCCTATTTCCTTAACGTCCCGTCTAGGCAAAGCTATGGAACATGTCATCCTAAATCGACTCACTAAATACGTTGAGCAGAACGACATCCTCCCATACAACTTGATCGGCTTTCGTGCCGGGCTGTCAACTCAGGATGCTATGCTGCTGATCAAACACCAACTTATACAGGCCAGCCCAGCGCATACGAAAGCTCTTTTGGGATTGTATGTGGAAAAAGCTTTCGATCGTATAAAGCATAAGGCAATACTTGGCATCCTCTCGGAGATGGGGTTAGGTAAGAGACTTTTTAACATGATTAAGGACTTTCTTAGAAATCGAACTGCACAACTCATGCTGGGTGAGCTTAAATCAGAAGCTAAGAATTTGGGAAATAGGGGCACTACACAGGGGGCTGTGCTCTCACCCATGCTATTTAATTTAGCAATGTCCAAGGTTGCAAGAAATCTGGAGAAAATTGAGGGTATACATTATGTGGTATATGCCGACGACATAACCATATGGAGTGCCAAGGGTAATGTAGGACAGACAGAGACCAGATTACAGGAAAGTTTATATGTTGTAGAGAAAACACTGAAAGACATGGGGTTGAAATGCTCGGCAGCCAAATCAGAACTCTTGGTCATTAAACATCGCAGAAAAGATCGCAAGCCAAGAGGTTACATTCCGGAAGATGAGCCAAGAGTGTGCTTATGCACTCATGAAGGATCTGCAGTCAGGCTAGTTGAAACTATCAAGGTTCTTGGGTATCACATAGACGGAAACAATGCTAACTATAGAACAATACAACATATCTCGAATAAAACAGATGAAGTCATTAGGTTACTAAGGAGAATTACCAATAGACACAGAGGCTTAGGAGAGGACAGCGCTTTGAGGCTAATACACGCCATTGCTCTCTGTCACTTCACTTATGTGGCTGGATTATTCAAATGGAAGCAGGCAGAACTTAACAAACTTAATGTGATGCTCAGGAAGCTCGTTAAAGTAGCCCTAGGGATACCCAGTAACGCTGCAGCTGACAAACTCATGAGTCTAGGGGTGCACAACACAATGGAAGAAATCGCGGAGGCCCAACAGCTAGCGCAACACGAAAGACTGACAAAATCACGAGTTGGCAGGAACATATTACAGGCAATAGGTGCAGAACTGCATACATCAAGGAGCCCAATAGAGGCTGAAGTAGAATTAAGGACGGACGTTAGAAACAAGATCAGAACCAACCCTCTCCCCAGACACATGCATCCCGAGTATAATGTCGAAAGGAGAAAGGCAAGAGCTAAAGCACTCTTGCAGGAAACAGAACAGCGGAACAAATTGGCAGCTATAGTTGATGCAGCCTGGGTGAAAGGTAAAGAAGCATATACGTCCATTGTCTCAAATTATCAAGGGAAGGTGCAATATGCTATCACTATTTTTACCAAGGACCCCATGGTGGCGGAACAAGTAGCAATTGCTCTAGCCATCCGGAGTAATAAGTGGGCCTGCATATACAGTGATTCGAAATCCGCTATAAAGTGTTTTGATAAAGGCTACGTAGCTGGTGTTGCAGGTAAACTTTTTGAAAACATTGGGATTATGAGAACTGAAATTCGGTGGTCTCCTGCGCATATGGGAAAAGTGGACGAGACTCGGATAAACCTCAATGAGGTTGCTCATGACTTGGCACGAGGACCTGCTAACCGTGACAGTCACAACCGAGCCGTTCACCATCAAGCCAGGGAATCTAGAGATCATTTAATAACATACCATGACATTACCAAACGCTACTATTTAGGACGCAGGCGATTCCCATTGCCACATTCAAAACTGAACAGGGCTCAGACAGTCTCACTGCGCTTATTGCAAACAGGTACATATCCCACACCGTACACCATTAATAAAATATATCCAGAGAGGGAGATTAAGATGGACTGCAACGATTGTAATGGCATCATTGGAATCTGACATATGCTGGCGGGGTGCCCCGCGATTCTCCCCAACCTCCTTAAAGAATGGACACAGTGGGAGAAAAGGATTCAAAGCCCATTGTTTCAGGACCAACTAAGGGCCGTCCAGAGGGCCCATGATGTCGCTGAAAGGCTTGGCCTGACAGTGCCAACGTGGGAGCGGCCCGCCTTGACTTAAGAAGTCGAGCCTCCGGACCTCATTCCAATAAATGTTTTCACACACACATGGAGAGTTGTAGGGCTTGAGTCGGGCAACGTGGACAATGTCACTGGTTGTCACAGCGGAGGATGTAGTGGGCGTGTCTAGAACGATTTCATAGGTGACATCGGTCACTTTGCGTATCACGCGATATAGGCCTGTGTAACAGGAAAGCAGTTTTTCACAAAGGCCGACTTTACGCGATGGTGACCAAAGCAACACGAGGGCGCCGGGCGCAAAATGGACGTCACGGTGACGGATGTCGTAGCGTTGTTTCTGCTTGTCTTGAGACACTTGTAGACGAGCGCGCGCAAGTTGGCGAGCATGGTCAGCGTGGGCGATTGCATCCCGGGCATAATCGCTAGTTGAAGCTGTGGCGGACAGAAGCACTGTGTCCAGTGGTAGCGTTGGTTCGCGGACATACAAGAAGCAAAATGGGGAAATGACAGCAGTTTCGAGACGGGAGGAATTGTATGCAAAGGTAATGTAAGGTAGAGCCAGGTCCCAATCACGGTGGTCGTCTGAAACGTATTTGGATAGCATGTCTGTAAGGGTGCGGTTCAAACGCTCAGTGAGGCCGTTCGTTTGGGGGTGGTAGGAGGTCGTAAATTTATGCTGTATTGCTGTATTATGCATTTATGCATGATGTCGTCAATGACTTTGGCCAAAAATGTGCGGCCGCGGTCTGTAAGCAATTGACGCGGAGCAGCATGCATCAAAATGATATCATGTAGGAGGAAGTCGGCAACATCAGTTGCGCAAGAGCACGGGTTACGGCGTAGCGGGTCGCGTAGTCCGCCGCGACTGCAACCCACTTGTTTCCTGATGTGGATTCCCGAAATGGGCCGAGAAGGTCCAAGCCGACACGATGGATGGGCTCGGCAGGGATGTCGAGCGGCTGCAGGTAACCAGCGGGGAGCTGGCAAGGCTTCTTGCGTCGTTGGCAAAGTTCAAAAGCGGCGACGTAACGTCGTACGGAACGGGCAAGGCCCGGCCAGAAAAAACGGCGACGTACACGGTCATAGGTTCGAGATACGCTGAGGTGTCCTGCCGTTGGTGCGTCGTGAAGCTCTTCTAGAACGGTGGAGCGGAGGTGTTTAGGTATTACAAGCAGGAGCTCAGAGCCGTCCGGATAAAGGTTACGACGGTACAGAGTACAGTCGCGGAGGACGAAGAGGCGTAGAGCAGCATCGGCCGGAGCGAGTTCAAAACGGTCGATGAGTGCCCTGATGTAGGCGTCACGGCGTTGCTCGTCGGCGAAATGAAGCAGCTGGGATACAGAGAATACGCAAGAAGCACTGGCAATATTGGAGGAGTCAGAGTCGTCAACACGGTAACGCGACAAACTGTCAGGGTCTTGGTGCAGGCGGCCAGACTTGTACATCACGGTATATGAAAATTCCTGTAGCCTCAAAGCCCATTGACCAAGCCGGCCTGTAGGATCATTTAGCGATGAGAGCCAGCAGAGAGCATGATGGCCAGTGACTACGGAAAAAGGGCGACCGTAAAGATAAGGACGGAACTTTGCAACCACCCAGACAACAGCAAGGCACTCTCGTTCCGTAATGGAATAGTTGCGCTCCGATGGTGCTAGGAGGCGGCTCGCATAAGCAATAACGCGATCCTTGCCACGCTGACGCTGGGCTAAGACGGCACCTACGCCATGACCGCTGGCATCTGTACGTACTTCTGTAGGGGCCTCAGTGTCGAAGTGGGCGAGAATGCGTGGTGAGGTTAGAAGAGTGACGAGACGAGAGAAGGCGGCGGCTTCTGTAGTACCCCACGAGAATTGTACGCCTTTCTTCAAAAGATTAGTTAGGGGCCTAGCAATTGTCGCAAAATCTGGAACAAAACGACGGAAGTACGAGCACAGCCTTACAAAACTTCGAACGTCTGCGGCTGTCTTCGGAACCGGAAACTCTCGGACAGCGCGAGTGTTGTCGGGATCAGGCTGTACTCCGGAAGCGTCAACGAGATGGCCCAGAAGAGTAATTTGTCGGTGGCCAAAACGACATTTGGACGAATTAAGGTGCAGCTTCGCCTTTCGAAATACATCAATTATAGTTGTAAGACGCTCAAGGTGGGTGTCGAACGTTGGCGAGAAGACGATGACGTCGTCGAGGTAGCAGAGGCATGTGGACCATTTGAAACCTTGGAGCAAGGAGTCCATCATACGCCCAAAGGTGGCAGGGGCGCTGCATAATCCAAACGGCATTACTTTAAATTGGTATAGGACATCAGGTGTGATGAACGCGGTTTTTTCTCTGTCCATATCGTCAACAGCAATCTGCCAATATCCCGAACGAAGATGAATAGACGAGAAATAGCTGGAATCGTGCAGGCACTCAAGGGCGTCGTCTGTACGTGGGAGCGGGTAGACGTCCTTTTTTGTAATGCTGTTCAGGTGACGGTATTCTACACACAAGCGCCACGTGCCGTCCTTCTTCTTAACCAGCACCACAGGTGACGCCCAGGGACTCAATGAAGGCTCACTGATGTTTTTATCGAGCATTTTGTTCACTTCATCTTGAATTACTCGGCCTTCCGACGAAGAAACTCGATACGGTCGTCGGTGAATAGGCGCAGCATCGCCAGTAAGAATTCGATGCTTGACCGCGAGCGTCTGGCCTAAAGGGCGATCGTCGAAATCAAAAATGTCGCGGTAGGACGATAATACTTCGCAAAGGTCTTCAGCCTGCGTAGAGGACAGGTCCATCGCAACCATTTTCTTTATGATGGGATCGACGCCCGAGGCTGGCGCGAGGGGCATGCTAAGCTCGCGAAAACCATCGGTCGATAACGCTGCCACGTATTGGTCGCCGAGACAATCAATGGTGGCAAGGCAAATACCTTGCGGTAGAATTTGCTTTGCCAATCCATAGTTACAGGCAGGCATACGAATGTGGTTCGCAGTAATAGTAAGTATACTGTGAGGCACGGTGATGTTATACTGTATTGGGATGTCGGGCAGAGGAGTGACGAGGTACTCGCCATCAGGAACTGGAGGGAAAGACAACAAACAGTTCAATGTAGGCTATGGACTTTGGCGGCAGGCGAAGAAAGCCGGTGGAGCGTAAGCGGCAGTGGGGTGCGTCAGAAGGTTCTGCGAGCATCGGCAACTCAAGGCGAAGGGTACTGGAAGAGCAGTCAATAAGAGCGGAATGGGCGGCGAGAAAATCGAGGCCGAGAATGAGGTCATGGGGGCAATGAGCAATTACAGTGAAGAGGACAGGAGTGTGGCGGCCGGCGATGCTGACACGTGCCGTATAGATGCCGATGATAGGCACAGTACCACCATCCGCAACGCGGACGACGCGTGCCGACGCTGGTGTGAGGAGCTTGTTCAGTCGTCGTCGAAAGGCAGCACTCATAATAGAAATATGTGCTCCTGTATCTATGAGTGCCGTGACAGGATAGCCGTGAACGTCAACGTCAAGAAGGTTTCGGTTAGTAGGTAACGTGAGCAGAGGATTTGAGGGCAGGGTCGACAACGCAGCTTCACCTCCAGAAGCTGCATTGCCTAGTTTTCCGGCTGGGTTCGGGAGGCGATAGGCGGCGAAGAGAAGCGGCGGGGTTGGGGCGAACGAGACTGGTGGCGTCGAGGTGAGGGCGAGCGGCTGTAGCGAAGGTTCAGAGCAGGGACATCAGCGGTAGTGGGTTCATGGCAGGTGGCATAGGGTACAGAAGGCGCAAAGGTGCGGGAATAAGTGGCGGCGTAAGTCGGAGGAGGTGGTGGCCATCGGTTGTGGCAGTGACGGGCGACGCGGCCGATGCGACAGCAGTGGAAGCAGATCGGCCGGTCATCAGAGATTCGCCATTCGGACGGGTTGCGGCGAGATGTGACAGAAAAGGACAGCCGGGAACGAGGAGGGAGGGCCGCTAGATAACTGGGGAACGCTGGGTCGAGACGTGGAACACACGGTGTTTAGACCCATGTTTTCAAATTCCTGTCTGACGACGGCCTGAATCGTCGCAATGGTGGTTGCTGGCGGATCGGCAGGTGTCGTGGAGAAGGCTGGCGAACAGGCGGCCTCGAGTTCGCGGCGAACAATACGGGTGACGTCGTCACAGGTGGTGGTCTGACGCGGTCGACCCTCACATGTCGACGTAGCAGCAGTGTTGGGTAGCCGCGCAATGTGGTGTGAGATACGGCGGCTCTTAGCGTGTTCAAGGCGACGGCATTCTTTTATAATGGCGTCGATAGTCGAGACGTTGCCGAAAACAAGCAAATTGAAAGCGTCGTCGGCGATGCCTTTTAGCACATGTGCCACTTTATCTGCTTCGGAAATATTGTCGTCAGCTTTACGGCATAGAGCCAAGACGTCGAGGATGTAGGAAACGTATGGCTCTGTAGATGACTGAACACGAGACGCAAGAGCCTTTCTCGCGGCAGCCTTGCGCCCAATGGGGTCGCCGAACAGTTCCCGTAGCTTTTCTTTAAAATTGTCCCATCTGGTTATTTCGTCATCATGCGTTTGGTGCCAGACGCGTGGGGTGCCGCCGAGATAAAAGATGACATTGGCGAGCATAATCGTTGGGTCCCACCTGTTATTAGCACTGGCGTGTTCATAGAGCTTGATCCAGTCGTCGACATCCTGTCCCTCCAGGCCAGAGAACACACCTGGGTCACAATGTGGTGCAACCATGAAGATTGGAGCAGTCCTCCACCATTGGACCTCCACCAGAGATGTTACGTGTGAAAAGACACAGACGAAAGATGCTATTTACACGCTATTTACACTGGAGCCAGGCAGCCAGGCTGACACTCGCTCGTGCCAAGGGCACCGACCAACTTCTTCGTCGTTCTCGCGGCGGCTCGTCTCTTGAGCATCGCTCGATGATATCGTAATAATATTATATCTTTTAAGCAAACACCAAAACCAAAACCACCGAGTTTTGTCAAGAACTGTTCCATTATGGAAAACCATTTCAAGTTTGCTTGATATGCAAAAGTAGGTACGAGAACATTTCTGAAAAAAATTTCGTTTCATACATACACCTGAGTCATTCCAGGGCAACAAACCTGCGTGTTTTTTACCATCACAGATCTAGTTGAAAAAATCTCGAAATGTTTGTTGAAGCTCCGAACTCTTTCTCCCCATTGATTTTCCTTCACAAAACTTTTCTAAAATTTTGGCAAAAATTGATTGTTCTTGCCCAGCTAAGCTATAAGGCACTGATCCACGCTTCTTTTCAAAGGGAAATTCTATGATCCAGATATTCAGATGGTGTTCATGTCAAGAGACTGAAGTGGTATGACTGCAAAATTTGCAAAGTTTGAATTTGTTTTTTCGAACGTAGGGAAATACAGAAGGCACAAAATAAATATAGAATGAGCCTTGTTGACTTGAGATAGCTGTAAAATATTTGATGCCATGGAGGTTCCGTTGATCAATTAAAAAAGCTGTAGAGTTCAAATGTTTCGCGGAAAGCTTCGCGTTGAAGGTGAGCGAATTAACTTTGGTAGCTGGCGCAAAAGTATGTGTCACCCATCATTACATAGCATACATGTCTGCTGTGCATGTGGGAAGTTACGAAAAGGTATTATTTTTTATAATCATTTTTATAATGTCCACTTGTGGATCACGCATACAGCATAAATATATGAAGCCTTGTCATCTAGCAAGGAAAGATTGTTAATATAATTAGCCACAAAAACAACTCAACAAGCTATGACTGCCCTTTTTTAACATTACAAAGGCAGGTGACATAAAGCGCAGCAGTTTCGACTCGTATTTTTTTAACATGAATCCGAAAAGTGGTCCCGGATGACATCTGACCACAAGAGACTGAACACTGCACATATTACTTTTATAGATGAGCATGCTGCAGCTCTCAAACAGTGGTAACACGCAGCACCACATGAATTTGTTCATACCCGTGTACGTTTTCAGTTTTAATTATGAAGGTGTTTTCTCCTTGCATCGTCATTGGGTGCTAGGGAGCAGGGCACAAAGTGTCCTCCTTGTATGTCGCATTGCATTGCAGTGCGACATGTCATTTAAAATTATTTCCATGAACAATATCAGTGCTCTTTCTGCATTTACTGTCTACGTAATAGCAGGTATTTCTTTTTGTAAACCGCATGAAACTTATCTTTTAGCACTGCAGCACTCTCTCACGAATTAACACGTATTGATATTTTATGTGCAATGGCTGTATAGGTTACCCGGCCCACACCAAGCACAAGCCTCATTGCGATAGAGCGTGCATCTCTTGGCAATAAAATGCAGACCCCAACACCGCTTCTCTTTCATTTGTGTTGCAGAGGAAACCGGCTTTGTCGTCTGCATTCCCGGATGGCAAGCTTGTGGGCACATCCGAGAAAAAGCCAGTGCTGATAAAAATTAAAAAAAAAAAATTTCGCGTTTTAAAATAAAGCCTTGTTCTTTAACTTCGCACATGCATAGCAGACATGTACAGCTATCTAATGATGTATCACATAATTTTTACGCCAACTACTAAAGCTTTTGTTGCATTGAATATGAAACTTCTTGCAAAATATTAGAATTTCCATGCATCTTTACAGATGATCAGCTGAACCTTCAGGGCTTCAAATATTTTTCTCCTATACTATGTCATCTGGGCTACCATTCTCTATTTAATTTACGTCTTCTGAATCATTCGTTAGAAAAAAATAATGCGCCGCAATTTTACTCACATTTGCTGGTGCCAAAAGTACTCGAAGTATTCAAATATTTGAAAAATTGGCTATTTTGGCAGTCGCATCACTTCACCATATTTCCATGTACACCATTCGAAGGCCTCGATCAATACAATGTGAGTTTGAAAAAGAATGTTGATTGAAGTCCTCTAGCTCAGCTGAGCAGGCAAACTAAACTGTCACCAAAATGCTACAAAATTTAGCAAAAATAAATACAATTGCGGAAGGGGTTTTGAACTCCAGTAAACATTTGGCAATGTTTTCAGCGATATCAGTGCTCTAAAAAAAAACGCTGGTCGATTTGGCATCGAAAGATACACTTCCTAGTGCGTCTGTGCCATTGTCAGAGTTGTTCATGAAAACTGCATTTTACACAACTTCGTAAAAATGGCTGATTTTGCTATCTAAAATACATGAGTAAGAATTAATAGGTATAAGTTGGCTTAAGTTTAAACTGCAACAAAGCTCTTCAATAATGGCAAAGATGTGCCTTTCATGTTTGCATGAAACCAGCTTTCTTTGTGAATTCTTTTGTTATTTTTTGTGGCAGTGAACAAAATTCAAATGGAACTCGCACAAGGAATAATTTTGTAGTATTCCAGTACGTCACTAATAGCTGTTTTTATAAATAAAATCTGAAGCAGTCAGTATGAATAAGTCGCTTGATATCGATTGACCCGCGCAGGAACGTTATCATGGTAGAAAACACAACTGGATCATGCAACAGCAATGCAGAATAATAAACTGCTCCCATATCATCACTTATTGCGATTGCCATCTTTCAAAAGTAGATGAGGTTTAGTGACATTGGCACATACCATTCAACCAACAAATAACGATTATACAGAGTGATCCTTCTTAAGTTTCACAGATTTTTCTTTCGCCTATGCCAGGTAGCATAATTATTGTTGTTGAGCTGTATTATTCAGAAGTGGACATTACTAGAACAAGAAATGGCAACACATTCAACTGATTCTCAGAAATTTACTAATTCACTTATAACATTACGGAACATATTGCAGTTTACAAATTGTAGATAGTGAGTTTTAAAGACGTATTCACTTTAAAATATTTTCTAGGATGACAGCAGTTTCAAGATTTTCCCATAAATGTGAGACGAAATACGTGGACATGGTACTTTGTGCTTCAATGCACATCAGTGCATTTTGTTAAAAAAAGTCACTGCAACAACAGTGCATATCTATGGCCAGTTTGATGGCATGTGTCTCGTTACTGGTGTCATTCTGGAAATTCATTCTAAGTGCCCACACCTTGTAAAATTACTGCCTACAATTCATACAAATTTATTAGGAAGTGAGTTTCTGTTAATTAGCTGAATAGGGACCTTGATTTCTCATGCAAGTAATGTTTGGTAATTATGTTAGCTGCAACAGCCAGTCTTTAATAAATTCCATGAAACTTAGCGACAACCCTGCATATCAGTGTCTCAGTGAGTGCTGTGTGAGGAGCAAATGGTGCCATGGTTATAGTACCACTACCTACCTAATAGAGAAAGGAAGTTCCTTTTTTGAGTGTTCTTATTTACAGTCATCTCAGTCTGCTTGTACATTTATTTACTTAGGTATTTATTTTTTGAGATTTATTTCTTTTGGGAAATGTGTTTTACTTGAGGGCACCACAGACTGCATCTCTCAGTATTCAATTTTGTTATAGTGTCAAGGTGCAGGAAGTTTGTACTTTGCAATTGTTTTTAAGAAGTTTCTGATGTTCTCAAACTACAAATGGTTAACATTTGCAAAGATGTTTGGTTATTAATAAACACTTCAGCTAGAAAAATGTATTCGTCTGGATCAGTTCACATCTCTTGATTTTTTTAAGGACCATTCACTGTGACAATTGAAAACGTAGCATAACAGTACTGTTAGCAGCTTTAAAATATAGTTTATTACAGGGAATCTAGGAGCATGCTTTCGAGCCCAGGGTGACCGAGGCCTGCAATACAAAGGCACCTGTATTTAAATTTTACCCTTATCCTCTCACAGCAAAGATTAATGTGACATCAAAGAAAATTGTATGTAAGACAACATACGTGAGCAGTATTTAGGAAAAGTGCTGTTTTAAACACTGCTAAATACACACTGGAGCATAAAGGGCTTTCAATTTGAGTGTTGACGTTCAACACAGCTGCAACAACATTTCAAACGACTTTCAATGTTGAGACTCAACAGATCTGCAACATTGCTTCAATGGGGTTTCAATATTGACAAACAACACATTTAAATAATACCTCACTGGGCTTTCAGTTTTGAGACTCAACAGATTTTCAGCAACGCCTCAATGGGCTTTTATATCTGAAATATTTATTGTTGAAATATCCGATAATCCTAAGTTCAAAAATGAGTTAACTCACCTGCTGTTGTCATAAACACAAGAAATTGTAGCATTGTCATCTTTTCTTTATTTTTGCTTAGCCTTTTCATTCTTTTTATCCCAACAAGCTTCGTTTTGTAGGCATATATTACTGTATTGAGAGCCATTTCTTTTGTTTGTTTTTTTCTGTCTCCTTAAGATCTCTTTAGGTTTCGATGCTCAGTGTGTTTTTTTTTCGTTTTTATTTCTCCCAGTACTGTGCGCCATTTATGGTTAATTTCCTTTATTGTATTGATGTAACCTGTTATTTTTAGTTCTAATTTTCTACCAATTTTCTGCTGTTTTTCTTAGCTATCCACTTTGTCGAATGTACCCACTCCCCTCTGTCATGCCCTCGGTCTTTGAGGGCAATGAAATAAATAAAATAAATGTATAGTCTTAACCTACTAAATTGGGGTCATATGCAAAAGTTTACTAACATTTTTTATGGTTACGCGGCTAGCGGATTTGGCCACCATCGTAAACATGCATTATTCTTAGTAGCTATTTATGCACGTTTTATTGCATCGATTGTACATTCTGCAGGAAATCAAACAGTAATTTGAAGAAACTGCTTGTTGGCCTAGTTAGTGTTTGCTGAAAGACATATCTTTTGCCAAAATGAAGACATACACGAGAAGAAGAAACATAGACGACAGCACGGGTAACACAACCAAGTGATTTATTTTGGCTGAGGAATAAACAGACGTAGAGGCATTCGCAGGATATTCAGAAACTTGGCAAACGCAGCGGTCGAGCAGACTCGTATCCGCTTCTTGTGTCCGCATTGTAACGAAGAAAGTACTAGAACCGTAAGTCCTGTAGTCATTCCTTGTTTTAATAAGGTCACCTATAACCTCAAGAAGGTGGCTGGCCCTGTGAAGCTGGTTAAATTCTGCTCGAGGACCACGCGTGAGGAGACGAGCCAGCATGGCTGCGGCAAGAAACATTACACAACTTCCAGGAAATGTGCCACGGGGGTCGTCTATGAAATTGCCCTTCCGTGCGTCAAATCCTACGTGGGACAGACCGGGCGCTGTATAAACGAACGAGCCAGGGAACACGAACTAAATATAGTAAAAGATGGCGTGGCACATTTTCTAACGCACTGCGAGACCTGCATGTGTCCACCACGTTTCCAAGAGATTAAGATTCTCAGTAGAAGTAAGAATAAGACAGCACATAACCTAATGGAAGCTTAATATATAAAAAAGAAGAAAAAATGAAGCTGTATTAGCGATACGTCAGTTATGCTTTACCAATCGGAGACGAGATTGTTCGACCGCTGGATATCCGAAGTTCGTCACTAGCCTGCGCATGCCTGCATGTCTATTTACTCTTGGGGTAACACCCGAAAGAAATCCGTTGTAAGTACCGCCTATGCTGTCGTCAATGTTTCTCCCTTTTGTGCATATTTTAATTTGCAGAAAAAATACATTAAAAAATAAATTATGGGGTTTAACGTGCCACAACCACTTTCTGATTATGAGGTACGCCGTAGTGGAGGACTCCGCAAAATTCGACCACCTGGGTATCTTTAACGCGCACCTTAATGTAAGTACACGGGTGTTTTCGCATTCCGCCCCCATCTAAATGCGGCCACCATGGCCGGTATTCGATCCCGCGACCTCGTGCTCAGCAGCCCAACACTATAGCCACTGAGCAACCACGGCGGGTAGAAAAAAATACATGTCCTTAAGAAACATGCCGTTTGGCAATATTTTTGTAATCAAAAACGTGCCCTTCATATGGCTGAATAAGGCTTAATAAGGGCATTGCTGACCAAGCCAGCGTAGTTGCATTTCTCATTGATCCTAGATGTCCAGATGTCTAGAAAGGGCCAAACAATTCAGGTAGGCCCTTCGGGCCTTTTTCTTGGGCAAGCTCTCCAAATCACGTCAGCTGGTTTACCTATGCCAGGAATGAAACTAGTAACACCAGGAAAATAAAAGAAAGGAAATCAAAGCCCCCTTTCTTAAAGAAATGTGGTTGAACGCGAAGCTTTTCACCAATGCAAATTGAATCAAAGTCCAAAGCCAACGACCACGCAGCTAATCTAAGAAATGCTGAGCGACCCGATGCTATGCATATGTGATTTGATTGCTTGTATAGGATTGTATTTTGCAGATCCTAAGACGAGCCCGTGTTCACGCGCACTTGCTTTCTCCGATAAGCAGGGAAGCTCAGTTATCGGGACAGGGGTGGTGTCATGCCTAGCAGACACAACTTGAGCTTCCAGTGAAGTTCGTGCGCATGCGCTATTTTCAGTGAACTCATCGCTTCGCGCCGTTATCAGCCAATGACCGGCCGGCTAGTCGACGCTGGCGCAGTACTGCGAATGTAAACTGCAGTGTTCTACGAGGATGTGTGTGTGTTGGCTTTCCTGCAGTACGTTTTCGGCGCTCATGGACGAATCAGTGAGACATATAAAGGTTCGCTTTTGAAAAATTTTAAATCTGCAAACATTCAAGACTAAAGCAAAGCAATGCAAGCTGCTAGTTGGTGGATGTTCATGAGTATGTTGCGCTGAATTTTACGTTGGGAAAAAGATGACAAAGGAGGGAAGGACGCGGACGTACGAAGCAAGAACTACGAACTCTTCGGTTTTGTTAGAGAACACGATAATGTACAAACTCAGAAGAGGGCGGGACCGTTAAGGGGCAGAGACTGATATGTCATGTGACAACGCGGTAGCCAGAACCACAGAGTTGAATTGCACCCATTCGGTCGTGCTAACCCTATTTCGGTTTCCTTGATAAAGGGAGTGGCCATGCATTGGTTTCTTTCTTTTTGGATTGCGAGAGCTTCTCATATTTAGCCTTCCGTTTTTGTTTTCGCTTTTCTGATAACTGAGGTATTGTAAAATAAAAAAAAAATTATGGGGTTTTATGTGCGAAAACCACTTTCTGATTACGAGGCACGCCGTAGTGGAGGACTCCGGAAATTTCGACCCCCGGGGGTTCGTTACCGTGCACCTAAATGTAAGTACACGGGTGTTTTCGCATTTTGCCCCCATCGAAATGTGGCCGCCGTGGCCGGGATTCAATCCCGCGACCTCGTGCTCAGCAGCCCAACACCATAGCGACTGAGCAACCACGGCGGGTATCTTGTCAAATAGAGGCGAGCAGTTACAGTGTTTACAGTTTAAATACTCGGTGCAATATTGTTGTACAGCGCAATCCGCCCTTCGTCCTTCCCTGTCGTACTTCACTTCCTCGTCAACTTTTTGCCAGTGTGAAACTCAGGGCGACATAATCAGGAACTGTACTTGGCACAGCGGAGGCAGCACCGACAGTCGACGTAATCGCTGCACCTGCTATCTTTGCAGCTACCTTGGAATCTTCCCTGGCAAAGCGACTGTGTCGTCAAGCGGCGGCTGCTGCTGTTGCTTCAGGAAAGGAACGTCGGTGACAGCGCAAGCAAGTTACCGGCATCACATCCGCCAGGGGAAGCAAGCTTAAAAGCCGGTGGTGCTCCAGGACTACGGTCACTTGGCACAGCGGAGGCAGCACGGACAATCGACGTAATCGCTGCACCTGCTATCTTTGCAGGTTGGCATTTTCGTACAGTATTTCTTTCAACGCAAGATATTTCTGTTACGCTGCCTTGACTGCTGCCAAGTTCCTAGCATTTTTTTTTCTTTTCTCTTGACCATTTACCTGTGTTGTACCATGGCTGATGCTGCTCGGTTCGAGGAGGAGCTAAGAAAGGAAATGAATGATTTTAAGGCAAGGTTGGAGCGTGAATTACGCAAAGAAATCCGCGAACTCAAGTTTCGAATTCTTCAACTTGGAATTTGAGAAAGTAAAGAAGGAGCGTGACGAGCTTGTGCAAGAAAACAGATCTCTCAAAAAAAACTAATGAAAAGCTTGTTTTGGACTGCGAGGCCCTTGAAGGGCGGGCGTTTCAGCTTGAGCAACGCATGACTGCCTCCGAGCAGTACTCCAGAAAATGTAACCTCGAGGTGAAGGGTTTGCCTTTCACTCAGGGTGAAAGCATTCCTGACACCCTGAGTCAGATTGGTAGACTTGTTGGTGTGCCCATTTCGGAGTCAAATATTGACGTCTGCCACCGTGTTCAAGCGAAAAACTCGAACGTTGCTCCTAACATTGTTGTCCAGTTTAAATGTCGATCAAAGCGTGACACTGTGCTCGAGAAGGCAAGAAAGCTGAAACTTTCGACGCGTGACTTTGGCCATAAGTCTAGCGAACCTGTGTTCATAAACGAGCACCTTTGCCCTGCTATGAAACAGTTGCTCGGAATCGCAATCGCGCAAAAAAAAGGCGAAAGACTGGCGCTTTGCTTGGACACGTGGTGGCAAGGTCTATGCGCGAAAAGAGGAAAAATCTCCTGTCTTGCACATCCGTAGTGCGCATGACGTAGAAAAAATTGTGTAAACTGCTCCGGTTTTCGCGAGCGTCAGCAGTCTATCTTGAATGATGAACGAGTCACCGCGAGATGTCAGCAACATAATTGAAATCAACTCCGATGTATGCTTTTCTTGCCTACACCTTAACATTCGTTCAGCTAGACACAAGGAAGATGAGTTATCAGTATTTCTAGACGAATTTAGTTTCCAGTTCGACGCTATCATGTTGACTGAAACATGGTATACATGTGGCGAAGAAATTTACAAGCCGGACGGATATCGGAGCTTCTTTGTAAATCGATCCCGTAGGATGGGGGGTAGGCTTGCTATTTTGGTTAAGAATAAGTTCGACTGTGAAGTTCTTTCGGAATTTTCATTTATATGCAACGAAGTTGAATGTTTACCTTTGTTATCACAAAATTATATTTATTCCGTAGCGTACCGACCCCCTAATGCTGACATAAGTACCCTTATTGAATTTCTAGACCGCCTCTTCAGCTACGTAAGCGACAAGTTCAATTTATATCTTGGGGGCGATTTTAACATTGATTTCCTGAAACGATCTCCTGCGCAGGAACCGCTTTTACTAACTGTAGAATCGAGTGGTAATTGCATACTGACTCAGACGGCTACACGCGTTACGATGCAGACAGCCACACTTATTGATGCATTTATCTCTAACCTAAATACTAGTAGTTTACTTTCAGGTGTATTACAGAGTTCTATCAGCGACCATTATCCCATTTATGTGCTCCTGAAATGTGCCGCAAATAAACAACACAACCTATGAGCGCAGAATACTGTGCAAAATATTACTCCGGACACCCTCGCGTCTTTTTTTTCTATTCTTTCAAATCAAAACTGGGATGACGTCTTTTCTTCTGAGACTGTAGATGCGGCGTATGAGGCATTCATCACCTGTTTTAAACGCCTGTACCATGATCATTTCCCTGAGAAAACTGTAAAAAAGTCCACTAGAAGTCGTAAGCCATGGATAAATCGAGATTGCCTTAGAATGATTAAAAAGAAAGACCAGTTATACAGGAAATTTATGAGGACCAAGTCCCTTGCTGATCTAGGCCAGTTTAAACAATACCGCAATAAAGTAACGTCTTTTCTCAGAAACGAAAAAAGAAACTTTCTGTACAATGAGTTTGACAGCGAGTTCTGTGATGGTAGCGCACAAGTTTGGAAAAAAGTTAATAAATTACTAAACCGAGCACTGTCTACGTCAGGAGTTACAGAGTTTTGGTTTGAAGGTGAGCGTATTGAGCGTGTCGCACTTGCAGATAAATTTAATACGTTTTTGAAAGATATTGTAAATACCGGTCTGAGTTCAGATTTCGCTTGCAACACTATACGACGGAATAGCAATAGCATATTTTGGGAGCCTACGGATGACACTGAAGTGTGCAGTACTTTTTCTTCCTTTAAGAACAACAGGTCTTGTGATATAGATGGCATTCAAATCTCGCCTGTAAAATTTGTCCTCACTCTAATAGCACCAGTATTAACTGATATTTATAACCTTGCCTTATCAAGCGGGTCCTTTCCAAAGCAGATGCAGAAATCTAAGGTAATAGTGTTATATAAAAGCGGTGATAAAAATAGCATGTATAGTTACCGACCGATTTCTATTTTACCGCTTTTTTCGAAAGGGTTGGAGAAAATTATTGAAAAACGGTTAATAAAATTTTGCAATAGGTTTAAATTGTTATCAACACCACAACATGGCTTTTTGCGAGGTAAATCTACCGAATCAGCGTTATTGTCTCAAAAAGAAATTATTCTTAACGCTTTTGAAAATAAAGAATTGTGCATCGGCATCTTCATAGATTTCTCAAAGGCTTTCGATCGCCTTAATCATAATACCTTACTTCAAAAATTAGACCTTTATGGCATACGTGGCACTCCACTTGAACTACTGAAATCGTACTTGCGTCATCGTGTACAATGCGTTAAAATAGGGCCACATATATCTTCATTTCAAACTATTACTGCTGGTGTCCCACAGGGTAGTATTTTAGGACCTCTACTTTTCATTTTATATATAAATGACCTTGTTTTGACTGTTAGCCAGCCGAAATTTGTAATCTATGCTGACGATGCAAATTTATTTTTCACAGGTAGTTCCATACAATCTCTGGTTTCTGTTACTAACAATGCTCTTGATAAACTTAAGGAATGGTCTGAAGCAAACTCTTTACTCATAAACACGAAAAAAACTAAAGCGGTTCTATTCAGTACAAGACAGTTTCCCACTCAACCCGATATACATATATACATAGGCGATTCACGTCTCCAGTTTGTAGACACTGTCAAGATTTTGGGGGTAATTTTTAGCAAGACTATGAGCTGGGACACTGAAGTTCAGTTCATTATGAGTAAACTGGCAACGTGCACCGGAATTCTCGCAAAATTTCGGTATTTTCTGCCCGAACGCATAAAATTAATTATTTACAATGCGCTGTTTGTATCCCACCTAAATTATTGTTTCTTGGTTTGGGGTACTACCACTAAAACAAATATTAATAAAATATACATGCTTCAAAAGAAAGCTGTACGCTACATTGCAAACGTAGACTACCTTGCTCACACTCAGGAACCGTTTGCTCGTTACCAAATTTTGCCGATTAATACCGTGTACGAATATTACTTAGCATTAAAATATAAGCGTTGTATCCAAAATAACCAGCTTAGTTTTCTTGAATTACCCTGTCTCAGTCAAAATCTTTCAGAATACTCCTTTCGCAGAAAAGAAATTTGGCACATTCCCTTCTCCCGTACAATGTACGGGCAACAGATGCTCCGACATAGCCTGCCCACTGTTTTGAATAAATTATTGTCAAGGGGTATAATTCCTGAAACATGTTCACTTGTTGAGATGAGAAGTGCACTAATTCACTAATATCTTCTTTTTGAAAGCCGCGTTCATGTATTTTTTTTCGTATCTTGCTGCGATGTATCCTGTGTAATTTTATCTTGCTGCTATGCATTTCTGTGGTTTTCTTTTTTTTTTCTTACTATTATGCTGTGTTTCTTCTGTTTATGCTTTGTTCACAAACTCATGCGTATACGAGATATTTTTGCCCTTGTTAAATAGCCAGAGTGTTACTATGACTTTTACACTTAACGTTTTCGCTGTATGCCTTGTACAGGGGGGGCTCGGGCGTCCCTCAAGTGATTGTGTTCACTTTTTGCCCTGGCTTACCCGCATCGTTGATTTCTTTGGCGATGTAAAATAAACTTCAGCTTCAACTCAAGAATTGTTCATTGATTATATTGCCATCTAATATATTCGCACATACCCTAGATTAAAATTATTTCTTCATTCCTAGCTTGACTATCGAAATATTTCAAAGTAAGAAAGTAGAACAGTAGCTGTCCTTCAGTTTGCCATAAACCAAGATAACCTTGCTTGTCTATTTCTGCTGTGTTCCGAAAGTCAGCAGGCTTGCTGGCTGGCTTCGTGTCTGCTAAGGCGCCATGAAACATTTCATGCTCTGCAGCCCCCCACCACTGCCTGGAAAAGGGCTCGCACGGAGGCAGCACTGAAACGCCAGCGAAGCCGATCAATCAAAGAGTTTATTCAGACAACGGATGGTACAGTTGCCTAGGGCGAAGACCAAAAGGCAAGTGGATGCCTGACGAGGAGTCTGCTCCCTTCTTGCTCCCATTCGAGAGCACAAGACAGTCAGCGCATAAAATAAACACTAAACGAGATGGACATACAGAGGGGTGGGTTAACACTGAAACTGGAGTTATTTCAGTTATTCCAGTGACACAAGCAAATAAAATCGTTTTGATGAAACCTCGATGCCTCGAGACGCAGATCGCGCAAGCGTAAGACGATCACTTTTGATTCACACAGTGACTGAGGGTCAGAGGGAATAATTAATAAAGAGTTTCTTTGCAGTCGTTAGTTGCATGTGAAAATGTGGCAGTAGTAATATTTCGAAGACATATTTCTGTCCTTTCCTTTTCTCCCTTTACTTATTTATTTATTTATTTGAGTACCCAAAGGGCCCATTAGGGCATTACATAGGGGGGGGGGACGAAAAAGTTCATGCATGAGTGAAATGTGTACAATGCAAATATATCAAGGTATTAGGAACCATAAAAAAATGGTTTAAACATCTACCAATAGCAAAAAAAGAAAGAAGAAAGAAAGAAAGAAAGAAAAGGGAAACGGAGTTTATGCAAAGTTTAGTAGCGCGAAACACGCATACGAAACTAAAATGCGATGCAACCCGTTAGTACCCATCAGAACACGAGTTTAAGGATACAATCGAATGATGATTTAGGTAAACAGCCTGCACAGATACATATCAGATGAAACGGAATGAATTTTATACAATGCCGAACACATGAAAACACTGTGTAAGTAAATATCCAAGAAAATGTGGGTTCGGACAGGTTGATAGACTCTAAAAAGGTTAGCAGTGCTGCATGAAATGATGATTCCGTAAGTGACAGAATGTTTGCAGGCAGCGAGTTCCATTCGGCAATAGATAAAACTAGAGGCGAATTTTGATAAGCGTTAGTCCTGGCAAATATAGGTTTTACTTTATGAACATGGTCTGTGCGGGTCGAGATTTGGGAAGCGGGAAAAATATGGGCGCGAGCGAATGCAATGTTGCTGTGGTAAAGGCTGTGGAAGAAGGACAACCGTGATAATATCCTGCGCATGTCAAGTGAAGGGCGATTACGTAATTTCTTTCAGGCGGGCACACTGTGATATCGAGAGTACGAAGCTAAGATGAACCGCGCAGCTTTATTTTGAACTGATTCGAGTAGGTTCGTGAGAGTAGAGTGATGGGGGTGCCAAATTATGGACGCATATTCTAAAGGAGGCCTGATAAGAGAACTGTATGCGCCAAGTCTGGTATCTGTGTTAGCAAGGTGTAAGTGCCGTTTCAGGTAACCAAGTTTTTTTGCATGTTTCCGTGGTGATGTGTTCAATGTGAGCATTCCAGCTTAAATTGGAAGTAAACAGGACACCCAAGTACTTGATTGAAGATTGAAGAACCTACATGTTCTTTATTTGCGAAATCGGCAGAACTATATACATGACCAAAAGTAAAGAAAAAACTTTTTCAATAAGTCACACATGAACCCCTCTTGACTAACAGCCAGATACTTGGTTTCGTTTTTTGTGAGGGCAATAGACGGCATGCTGATGCAAAGATCACCCAGCCGCTGTATCTTGTCAGCCTCTATGATTTCACGTGTAAGGTGCTCTCGGTGTTTCGAAATCACGACGCAGTTAGCAAATTCAGGGTTACAAAGGCAGTCTCTGCAGTGAATGCCAAGATGACCTTGCACGGCGGTATAAACATTGTAAAAATATTCTTTCAATTGCTGATTTAAACATCTGCCTCCTTGGCCAGCCTATTTCTTTCCGCAATTCAAGGAATCATGTAAACCACACCCAGGGCGCATGCTCGAAATCGCTTCCTGGCATGAGGATTCATGTGGCATGAGGATTCAAACGCCTACAGAGCCATAATATTTTTTCGGGACAGCACAAAATCTTCAATATCTGCTTTGCTGCCTATCTTCTTCAAGCTGTGCGAAATCTTGTACAAGTAAGGGAGCACCGCAACTGGCTTATTGTCTCTGGCAGCGCTGTGAGCTGGTGCTTTGTCTCCCAGCTTGATTTTCTTTATTATCCATTCTGCGACATTGGTTAGCATGGACAATCAAGTTCATGCGGCACATAGCAAACATAGCAAAATCTGCTGCGACTGCCTCATAGAATAAAGAACCAACTTTAGAAAAGATAAACTATACCTTCCACAGTGGTACGAAAATAAGCACCGGCAGCGCATGGAACTTAGCGGGGCGGACGCCAGATGGGGTTGCAGAACCACGAAGCGGAAGCGCTTTTTTTAAAAGCAAAATTCAATATGGCCGCTTTCTGCCGGTGGCATGCGCTAGTACGCGCCGTGCTAGTCCTCCTGATGTTAACAGCGCAAAACGTAGATGAGACACGAGACGAGAAGACGACACCACAAGCGCTGTAGCGCAATACGCAGACGAGACACGAGATAAGAAGACGACACCACAAGCGCTGTCAGCGCTTGTGGTGTCGTCTTCTCGTCTCGTGTCTCATCTACGTTTTGCGCTGTTAACACCAGGGTGGAAAACCAACAAGCCCAAGCTGCTATTCTAGTGCTAGCCCTGCTGCCTATACGGCATACCTCATTTCCTAGGCTGCCACGTAGCTTGTGCGTTCTAATTGCCAGGAGACCAAAGAGCCTCTACTGACGCCCATACAAAGCCACAAGTGAGTGAACAGGGCGTGCGACTTTATTGGCAGAAGAAAAGCAGTGCACCTTCTCGTACAAGAGCACAAATAAAATTTGCATATCGAGATGCACTAAGAAGCTCACTTACGTCGTCGCACATAGCGGTCTGGCAACGAGCGACAATCAGCAGCACAAGCAGATTGGACAGGGACCCACCTGTTTGCATCGACAGTCGCCGTAACTTGCATTGCGAAGCAATCAGGTGACGCAGGCATTTAGCGTTACCTACTTTCCAACCTGCACATTTTTTTTTCTTTCGAGCGCCGCTAATGTGTAACTCAAGCTTCCTGCTCGACATTGTCAATATGGGCATGGTCGGTTTTGTGGGCATCACTATTTTGCAGCCATTTTTGCAGGCATTTCTACCCGTGTGGCTATCAACTTCATACACTTCGGATCATGTAATCACGTATGCTGGTCTCCGTTCACGCCACATCACTGCCTATTAATGCCCACAAGCACAATTTGCCCACTGCTGCAACAGGAAACGTCCAACGGGGAGCACCAATTACGGTGTGTGCAAATTGTGAGCCATTGTCACTGTGTGGACTGCAGGTACACATGGTTACCTCGTGAGACTGTTGCCCAATGCAGCTGACCAGGTCACCATATCCAAAAAACAACACGGTGACCATCATCAAATGAGACTCGGCATTCAATCACCGCATAAGTTTCAGACAATATACTATACATTGGCTAAGATCCCCATGACAACAGTGAGCATTCACGCACTACGCTTTCAGCACATTCAGCTATCCGACTTCAGGCACAGTGCTTACCTTCGTCACACATGGTGGTCTAGTAACGAGTGACAACCAGCGGCACAAGTAGATTGGACAGTGTCCCACCAGTTTGCATCGACACGCATCTGCTGCACGCATGCACGCATCGCATGCACATGCACGCATCTGCTGCCATAGCCAACACAGCGACATGAACTACCCGGCATTTTAGCGTTGCCTCCTTTCCTACCTGCGCGTTGCTTTTTGTTCTTTCGGTGGCCTCTAATGTGTCGCTCACACTTCGTACCCACCTGCTCTCAATATTGACACGGTCTCTTTTGTTGGGATCACCATTTTGCAGGCACTTTTGCAGGCCTTTCCACCCATGTGGATATCAACCCCATACACTTCGGACCATGTAATCGCGTATGATAGCCTCCGTTGACGCCAAATCATGGCCGAGGAAGGCCACAAGCAAAACTTGCACACGGCTGCAGCAGGAAAGGACAGAATGGGGAGCACCAATCACGGTGCGTGTAAACAGGGAGTCCATGTCGCTCTGCGGACTGCAGTAGCAGGTGCTTACCTTGAAAGGCTGTTGCCTAATGCAATTGACCAGGCCGCCACATCCGAGAAATGTAACACGGAACGATGACCAAGTGGTACAGCATGGAAATAAGACTATGCAATAAAATCAATTCAGCATACCTCTAACGTAACGCATTGGCACTTTACACTATACATTGGCTAAGATCCACATGACAGCAGTGAGCACACAAGCACACTGGTAACTTGCGGCACATTCAACCGTCCGACTGCAGGCATAGTGCTTGCCTTCGTCAGGCATGGTGGTCTGGTAACAAGCAACAACCAGCAGCGCGAGCAGATTGAACAGTGTGTCCTAGCTGTTTGCACTGACACTCGCCATTGAAGATGAACAACTTCCATTGCAAACCAATCGGGTGACGCTGCCTATGTAGTGCCATAGAGTACCCGGCATTTCAGAATTACTTCCTTTCCAACATGCACATTTCTTTTTGTTCTTTCGCGTGCCGCTAATGTGTAAGTCACACTTGGTACCCCACATTCTCCAAATACGGGCATGGTCGGTTTTGTGGGCATCACCATTTTGCAGTCAATTTTGCAGGCCTTTCCACCCATGTGGATATCAACTACATACACTTAGGACCATGTAATCACGTATGATAGTCTCCGTTCATGCCAAATCATGGCTGAGAAAGGCCACAAGCAAAATTTGCACAGGAACAGCACGAACGGACGGAACGGGGAGCACCAATCATGGTGCATCTAAATTTGGAGTCTATGTCGCTGTGCGGACTGCAGGAGCAGGTGCTTGCCTCGAGAGACTGTTTCCCAATGCAACTGACCAGGCTCCGACATACGAGAAACGTAACACTGTGAAGAGTAGCAAGTAGGACAGCAGCGAAACAAGATTCCGCAATGAATCACGTCAATGTAGCTTGCACAAAAACACAGGCTGTGGAGCAAGAATAGCAATCCTGAACGAGACTAGGAATGAAATATGGCAATGAGAATGCTTGTAGTCAAGAAAGAAGCCACTCTACCTTGCAAGCACTGAAAGCCAAACACATTAACAAAAGCTTAATGCTGGATAGCCACGGTGCACATGTTATTGCAAGACACACGCCAATGCTGGGTCACCTATTTCAGAAGAAGAATTGCACATGGCAACGTACACTTGAAAATACTGCTACAGATATGTTATGCTACTAGACAGTGACTGGTATTAAGTATGAGCAAAGAATAGGTTGACATTTAATGTTTGGATGAGGAAAATGAATGATCTCTAACAAGAATGGGGAATGAAAAAGCTTGCATTCATTGAAAAAAATTATACTTGGCACAAATGGTACTTTACCACGCCAGGAAGCTCATTAAGGAAGGCAAAGCTGACGGAACTCCTTTGGCCAGCGTCGTCTGTGCTTGTTCAGAGGTTGCAGGTACATCTGAAGACACAGAATTTTTGTTGTTGAGGTGCCTGGATGACTCGGCGAATATCTGTGCTGGTGGAATGATAGCAGAAGCTTTTTTCACTCTTGACACAGTCGTCCGTAGACTTGAAATCTCATCGAAATACTTCTCGAACAACTTCATTGTTTCTGGTGTAAAGCCTTCCGAATTCGGCTCCCACCCCTTCCGGTTGGTGTAGATGGGGTCTCCTGTGATGGCCAAGATGTGCTTGGCACATACTCTGTTGGGGCAGATCAGTGGCACATGAGATACAGCAGAGATTATCGAAACCCATGTAGTGTTTTCTTTTATGTTCGAACCAATTACGCTGAACTGTAAATAGGAACAAACGTTCATATCATCTGCTACAAATAAATGGCATATATCTCAACACCAGCAAGCCAATGCAGCATATATCAAGCATGTTTATTTCTTAACCAGGTGTTGTTTACTTTGTAGTAGCAGTCAAAGTCCACACAATGACCTTGTTGTAGCAGGCAGCAGCTTCTACATAGTGCGTGGAGTATGTTGCTTTATACTGGTGCTGTCCTCATTACTGCATGTCTGGAACAGAAATTTTGGCTGCATGAGAAATTGAAAAACACAATTTTGCAATATGAAATGCGAAAAGGTGCGATATATACATTGTAATGGTTTGTGACTACAGAACACATGCAAATGTACACTGTTTGTTCTAGGGTGCTTAGCAGCATGGTAAGTAAATATTGCTACTCTCCATAATATGTAACTACAATGCATGTCAACGGCTTAAGTATCATTAAGATCCCAAATGACAACCTTTGTAGGCTCATTTATACACTAGAAGAGATCACACTGCTGGCTTCACAAGCGAATGCATGAAAGATATGAAGCTATTAGAAATGATGCATTCTTTTTATGCGTGAACATGATGCACCACTTCACTACTACAAAAATTAATGTCCTCAGGTAGGACTCAGTCTGGTTAACCTTCCTGCCTTTCCTTCTTCCCTTCTCTCTCTCTGTCTTCAGGTAAACCAAACTGAGCAGCAAGAACATTTGGAACCAACAGGTACGAAATATGGCTGAATTATCACGCGTGCAACTGTCTAATACATTCAATTCAGTACTTTATCTTCCGTTTATCAAAGGGTTATTAGGTTCTGCGGACGAAACAACTTGCAGGCGGACTCGAAAAAAAAAGATATTGACAAGGTTACTCAGTCACCCATGGCTACGGCTCCAACGAGATAAAAGATGTCCCGATATCGCTTTCTCTTTCGTGAATGTGTGTATAATGATGTCCTCGCAACTAAAAGTTTATTTCGGAAACAGCAACGGAGGGTTCTGACTGCCCATGTGCAACGCAATATTTAGTTCGTTAACTTGTCGCCGCCAGTAAGTGAACGAGAGCAATATTACATAAGGATCCAGGTAGCGATATTAAACGACTCACCCGTACTGCTGTCCACAGTCGCAGAATACGGTTCCCGTTTCGATGCAGATGCATGGCTCACGATCGAAACGTAGCTTTCGGGCTTACATGTCCACTTGCAAACACGTCACTTCGCTACAACTTAAATAACGCGAGACATTGAAGCGCAATAAACTAGTTTTAGCAGCAAAGAAGCAACCAGTCTAAGTGTACGAACGGATGAATCCGTGCCGCCATGCACTCAAAAATACCTGCGAATACAGGCCAGAGGTCAGGTGGAAGATCGATATGTTGAACGCTATTTGCGTTTATAATTAAAAAAAAAAACAATAAGCTTACTAATAAACAGTACAATATCTAATTAGCAATGATAATCGTGTACTCTTCTTTATGTAATAAAAATGCTTCGGTAATGCAGGAGAAAGTTCGTAAGAAAAAATGGATGGCTGGATGGATGTTATAAGTGTCCACTTTGAACGGGGCGGTTGGTTGTGCCACCAAGCTCTTGTTAATATACGGCCTAATGTCCTGCCTAGGTTAAACAACACAAAAAGAAAAAAGCACTATGAACTCCCACAACCAAATTTTCTGATTCCTTATTGCTAACATTGCTTTTGTACGTCTCCATTTTTTGTCGTTTCCCTACTTTTCTTCCACCAATCCTCCAATCGCATCTTACTAATCGCTACTGCGGACATGTTTACTTCACTGCTCTCACTGAATCCAAGGGCTTCAAGGAGGCCAGTGGCGCCTAAATCTTCCGCTAGGCACACGTAAAAAAAATTATGGGGTTTTACGTGCCAAAACCACTTTTTGATCATGAGGCACGCCATAGTGGAGGACTCGGGAAATTTCGACACCTGGGGTTCTTTACCGTGCACCTAAACATAAGTACGCGAGTGTTTTCGCATTTCGACCCCATTGAAATGAGGCCGCCGTGGCCGGGATTCGATCCCGCGACTTCGTGCTCAACAGCCCAACACCATAGCCACTGAGCAACCACGGCGGGTGCCGGGAAACCGTCTTCACATTCTAATAAAACATGCTCGATAGTTTCCCTAGCTTTACCGTAGCAAGCAAATGCTTCTTCTTCCTTATATTGCGCTTTATAGGTGCGTGTTCTAGGGCATCCCAATCTCGCTTCGAAAATTAATGAGCTTCCCTTTGAGTTATCATAAGTTGTTTCTTTCCGGATTTCGTTTTTTGCTCTTAAGTAGGTACTCATGGCAGGTTTCTTTTCCATTGCCGCCACCCATGAAAATGCGCTGATTACGGCACCTCTAGCTGCAGATATTAAAACTAACCCGGGCATCCTTTAAGTGCTTCTACTAGGCATTTTTTTTTTTATCAGCGGTGCGCGGTCAATTTTTTCGCCCTCCCCAGGTAGCACACAATGTCTTCAAAATGTCGTATTAATGGGTTCAACGTCACAAACAGATTTTTGACCAAACTCGACGCAATAAAAACGTCACAACCAGGATAGCTTAAAAACGAGGGGCTAGTAAGTTTCGAAAACGTTTTCATAAGTCTGGCCGTATCTGTTCAGTTAACCTGCTGGGTTTTCGACGGCGCGGTTCTTGGCGGGAGAATTGAGCATTTATCAAGCGGCATTCGTGTCAATTGCTGCTGTATTCGCCCTGCATGAGCATGAGTTCGGCTAGGAAAAAGAAGCCTTTTGTTGTGTTGAGCTCACGTCAGAAGTGACGAACGATTGCAAACGAAGTTGACGCCGCAACAGGCCACGAAGGAATGGTGCGCGAGTGCAGTAACATTAAAGCCGCTCTTTGTGGCGCGGACAATGGCTCCACATCGACTTCGGGGGAGCGCTGCCAGTCAGTAGACCATGCGGGTGTTAGATCTGATTCTGACAGCGCATCCTCTACTTCAATAGCTTTGGCTTTTTCATAAACTTTATCATCATTAAATTCTTTCCGACGATTTCTTTCACTGCCCTGCAGTAATTTTTTTGTCATGACCACTAGTGCAAATGTGAAACGATCGATATGTCACTCTCACCGTTTAGCAAATGTATTCATACCGCGCAGCATCGTGGAATGGAACAACTTGCCATCGCACGTAGGCACTGAAGGATGCGCAGAAAATTTCAAAGAGCTGCTACACACTGAGCGCAGTGCCCGACCTAATTAATTTGTTAAGTTATTACGCGTTTTTTCTCACAGTTTTTTACAAAGAGTTGCATTTTACCGATGGCATGTCAATCTTTCCCTTGTTCTACTTTGTAAGCATTCTTATACGGTGTATTTATAAGGCTTATTCTATATTACGCGTGAATAAAGGGATCGAGATAAAAAGCGAACATCAGTTTCGATGGCGCCGAAGGAATTGAATGGTACATTTGTTACTCTAGTAATTGTGCTCTGCAGAAAGTGTTACGGTGAATTCTACTGTGAGCACCATGAACACAAAACAATGTGCAGAAACCACCGTCGATGAATCTCAGTACAAGCGAATAGCCCGAACGAGCGAGCTAACGAAAGTATGAGAGAGAGCGGGCGAAATATAGTTGGCGAGAGAGCAAAAGAACAAACGATCGTGTTCCTTGGACATCAACAGCACTTACGACCGACCACTGACCTCTTAACAAGCATAAAAACAGCCGGAGACAGCAAGCTATTCGCTTTAATATTCATGGGACCTAACGGTATGGTCTCTGCACTCTAGGGCGCATAGCTTGGTGTGATCACGCATGGTCAGACGCGCCGATCGTCTAACCACAATCACGCGGCACCGACGGCGTCCCAAATGAAAGGGCTGCGAAATGCACAACGGAAACGGCCAGCTCACTGCTCTCGTTTGAGTCGGAGCGGCATATCCAGCAAGCGAGCCAGCGCGCGAAAGAACAACGGAGGAGAGAGGGCGGCGGCTGGCTCTGCGCGACATGATTCACAGCCGATACACAGAAAGGCGCAACGCGCACGACATGCCGTCGCGCACATCAAGCGCTCACACCGCGGCACTTCAAAGCCCGTCAACTAAAACCCCTTGATTTTAAAGTAGCGACACTCTCCTCCCCGCGACGCTTTCCTCCTCGATTCTCCTCGCCTTTTCTCCTTGGCTCCCGCGGACGGGCAGCAGCATTCTATGGAGGCGCGTTATTTTGGGCCAGTTGCACGACCCAGTGGTGCTGAAAATTTTGGGAAATGCTGACAACCACATCGATAATGCTCAAGGCAACGTTTCTGATGAGGTTATGTTTCTCCTAACGCCGTATGAGCGGGGAATACTGATATCTAAAAGGAGCTTTGAGGTGAGTTCGATACTGCAGACAATTTTTCTGCCACATGATGAGATGCTATACATTGTGCGTCTGAAATAGTATTTCTTGTGGCACATCCCTCTGCGTGTGGCTCATTAAGCGAAAGTCTTAGATCTCTGCTTCCAGGTCGCGTTGTGAGGTATTCAAAATGTCACGTGACCTATGTAATGCCGGAAGCGCACCAAAGCATGTCCAGACGTGTATAAGAGATGATTACTGATTAGCAAAGTTAATTAATGATTGATTAGTGATTGTATTAATATAGATTAAGGTTATTAAGGTAAAATAAGGTGTGTTAAGGAGAATGAAGGTCGATGAAGGTGCATGAAGGAGAATTAGGGCGGATTGAGGGGGATGTTGGAGAAGTATGGGAGAGGCCTTTGCCCTGCAGTGGGCGTAACCAGGCTGATGATGATGATGAAGGGGGATGAAGAAGGATGAAGGTGGATTACGGTGGAATAGGATGAAATACGTTGCGGTGCTAGACATTGTTGCCAGGAGAATATTTCTTGCATTATTACTTCATGACCACAATCACGATTGATTGCTAAACCTTCTTTATCAAAGCGCATTGATGCAATGATCTCGGCTCATGTTAAATAAATAGAAAAAGTTCCCTACAGAACGAAACCGCAGAAAGGTGTTTTTAAACATTCGCTATTAAAGCGAAGATTCACGGCCTCCGCCTAGAAGTCAATATCAATAGCAAGCGTGCGCGATCATGTCAACACGCCCTGCACATTTCCTGTATCCATGAGATAACCAAAGAATAATCGTCGCCCACTCATGCGTGCGTCGAAGTGCAGTTCAAAGCAAATTCCAATAATCTAAGCTGTCCTTAGGTATCGCCTAACAGATGCGAATGCGAAAGTCTTGTAAAGCCTACTGTAATTCACCTTAATACACCTCCATAACCCTTCTGCGCATTCTATTCCACATTAATCGTCCTTAATCCACCCTTACCGGTCTTATTTCTCCATCAATCCTAATTCACCTTAATCCATCTTAATCGACCTTAATCCTTTCGTCCACCCAAATTTTTTGAACACGCCGCAATCATTCATCATGCACCTTAATCCTCCTTTATACACCCTAATACACCCTTAATCCCCTTAATTCACCTTAATCTTCCTTCATCCACCTAATCCCCCTTAATACACCTTAATCCTTGTTCATGCATCTTAATCCACCTTAATACACCCTAATCAACCTTAATCCTCCCTAATCCGCCTATATTCAATCACTAATGAATGATTAATTAACTTGGCTAATCATTAATATCTTATACATGGCTGGACTTGCTTTGGCTCGTTTCTGGCCTTCCTGGGTCGCGTGATATTTTTTATTCACAACGTGACCTTAAAACAGAGATCGACAGTCGGATACTACTTTAGAAAAAAGGGGAGGCCCCGCCCAGATGACCGAAGCTCGACAGCCGATTGCCACCGCGACTAAAATAGTCCCACTCGAAAATAAGTGCTCCTGAAACGCGTAATTCTCGGCATACGTAAGGACTTTTGTATTTTGATGACTGGTTAAGCAGAGCTCTGATGTGCTACAGCACATGACGGATAGCGACAGAAAAATAACCCCGTGCCTTCTACAACGCTGCCCGTCGTCTGCTGTTTAGCTTCGTTCCAAGTTCCAAAAGTAGAAAGAGCAGCGCTGCATGGCTTTTGCGCTTGTTTACATGTACACGGCGTATCTACTACTCGTTTTTCAAGCTTAAAATGAATCAGTTGCTATTGAAAAAGTACTTATATAAAACAAATCAGAATAAGCCGACAAACACTGACACCAAGGACAATATAGGGGAAATTTCATTTATTAAAGCACAAGTAGTTTCCCCTACATTGTCCTTGGTGTCAGTGTTTGTTGGCTTCTTCTGACATGACTAATAAAAATCGGGCCCCTTGGTTAATCCCCTTTCTTCTCGTTGATTATATAAAACAATGCATTCATCGCAACCATTACAAACCTGGGGCGAGAATATGGTCGAGGCAGGAAGGTACAAAAATGCTTCATTCATCGTTTTAAATAAATAATATTTATTTTAAATAGCATAAAATTTATATTTTTTGGTTTGTGTTTTCACAATTTCACAGCACGCATTCTACAGCTTGCGCGCGCAGTGAGCACTGGTGGACAGGAATCAATCGACGGTGCAACACAACGCTCGAACCCCGTCGCTAGACGCTCGGCTATCTCCCTGCTGACAATGATCGTTCACGCTAAGTTGACGGCGACAAATCTTTGCGTTGGAGGCTTCTTCTGCAAATATTTTCTGTTGAGACACTCGTAGGTTTGTTTCATGCGCGCACACTTTTCTGATTTCTCCTGAGAATGGTTTTGCTCCATCACTTCACCCCGCACGACGAAAAACGCAGCGACACAGTACACGAACACACCCGCCGCTAACAGTAGGCACCAGTCTTTGGAAAACTTTTCTCGTCGTAACTTCTCTCAAGAGCGAAATTTTAAAACAACATGAAACAAACACGCAGGATGTGTGTTCGTAGCGGTCGCCGCGGGATCCTGTTTTCAGGCAAAGCGTAGCGCAGCGCCAGCGATGCTCGCTGCAATGTTCCTTCGCCGGATCACGGCTCAGAATAACCGCACGCGGCACAAATGCCGCATCGTAAGCTCGTAGTAATATTTCCGGCATGATAGACCATCACAAACAGTTCTGGAATTCACACTGACGAGGGGCTGAATGAATGAATGAAAAACTTTATTTTCACAAAGCAGGTATACCGGCGAAGGTGGGGCCCTCAGTCCAGGGCCCCTGTGGCCTTTGCCATCTTGCTAGCTCTGTCGATCAGCTTGAGCTGTTCTTCAGGCTTCGAGCAGGACAGCGCAGCCTCCCAGTGCTCCGGTGTTGGTGTTTTGTGTACTGGCGCTACCTTTGGCTTTTGGCAGGCCCATGTAACGTGGTAAAGCGTTGCGTGTTCCCCGCATAGCGGGCATTTATTGTCATATATTGACGGATAGATTTTGCTGAGCAGACTCAGATTGGGGTATGTGTTAGTCTGCAGTTGTCTCCAGGCAACCGACTGCTCTCTACTAAGGTCTTTGTGGGGAGGGGGTAGATCCTCCTTAGGGCTCTTTGGTTTTCTAAAATTGCTCCATAGCGTCTGGTGACTGTGTCCGGTTCCCCGTCGTGGTGCGCCCCCCGGTTGGCGTATGCTCGGGCGTTGGCGTCGGCACGCTGGTTCCCTGTCAGTCTCATGACCTGGTGTCCACGTAATGAAGCATCTCGAAAAGGCGATTTTTCTCGTCTTGCGTATGCGGATGGCCGCAGTGGATATGCGTCCACTGCTGTACCTTCTGCACGCTTCTTGCGAGTCCGTAAGTATTGTTGTAGTGGCCCCTTCGCCCTTGTGGGTGATGGCGAGTGCGATTGCCGCTTCCTCAGCCTCGAGGATGTTGTTGCCTTTAATCGAAGCGCAATTGATTTCTCTAAGCTGGTGATCAACAACGCTGACTACCGTCCCGGAGTGCTCTTTGTATGTGGTCGCGTCGACGTATAACACGTCTTTTCTCGCCGCGAAATATCTGTTGTGTGCTTCTGATCTTGCCTTTATTCTGGCCTTGTGTAATTTAGGGTGCATGTTTCTCGGTATCGGGCTAACCTCAATGATCTCTCGAATCTCTTTAGGTATGCTTTCCGTGTTGTTAATTTCTCTGCAAGCATCTCTCATACCCAGTATCTTCAGCGTGTTCCTGCCCATTGGAGTCAGCATGAGTCTCATTTTCTGCGCGAGAAGGTGAGCTTCGATGTGTTCTTGCACTGTGTTGTTTATACCCAATTGAAGGAATTTCTCCATCGAGGTGTTGACCGGCAGTACGAGAGCGCATTTGTAAGCTTTCCTAAGGATTGTCTCTAATTGTTCTTTTTCCTGCTCGAGCGCGGTTTGGTAGGGGACACTGTATACAATCCTACTGACCACGAGGGCCTGTATTAGCCTACATGTGTCCTCTTCCTTCATAGCTCGCCGTCTGTTTGAGATTCTTGCGATCATCCTCGTGACCTGAGCTGTAGTGCTTGCCAGCTGTCTGATTGTGTGATCCACACGACAGTTGCGTTGTATCCACATGCCAAGAATCTTAACTTGGGATACCTCCGGAACCTTCTTCCCCCTATGAAGATGTCTATGGAGTTTTGCAGATTGTATCCTCTTCTGTAGATTCTGAGCACCTCGGATTTCTCCGGGGAGCAGACAAGCCCGCAGTGTTCAGTGTATGCGTGGACTGTATCTGCTGCGCTCTGCAGAAGGTCTTGTTTTTCTCCTAAGGATACCTTGGTAACCCAGATTGTGACGTCGTCGGCGTATATGGCTTGCCTGAGCCCTTCAATTTTTTCGAGCTTCCGTGCAAACCCGATCATAACAATGTTAAAATGCGTAGGGGATATCACAGAGCCTTGGGGTGTTCCCTTTTTGGGCATGTTGAAGGTGTCAGTCCTGATGCCTCCTGTACCAATGGTGGCGGTTCTGTCACTGAGGAAAGCTCTGACGTAGTTGTGTATTCTTTCCCCGCAACCAATGTTGCTGAGACCCTCCAGCACAGCCCTATGACTTACATTGTCGAAGGCCGCCTTAAGATCGAGTGCAAGCAAGATATTTTCTCCGTATTTCGGGATGGTAGTAAGTCATCATCATCATCATCATCATCAGCCTAGTTACGCCCACTGCAGGGCAAAGGCCTCTCCCATACTTCTCCAACTACCCCGGTCATGTACTAATTGTGGCCTTGTTGTCCCTGCAAACGTCTTAATGTCATCCGCCCACCTAACTTTCTGCCGCCCCCTACTACGCTTTCCTTCCCTTGGAATCCAGTCCGTAGCCCTTAATGACCATCGGTTATCTTCCCTCCTCATTACATGTCCGGCCCATGCCCATTTCTTTTTCTTGATTTCAACTAAGATGTCATTTACCCGCGTTTGTTCCCTCACCCAATCTGCTCTTTTCTTATCCCTTAACGTTACACCTATCATTCTTCTTTCCATGGCTCGTTGCGTCTTCCTCAATTTCAGCAGAACCCTTTTCGTAAGCCTCCAGGTTTCTGCCCCGTAGGTGAGTACTGGTAAGACACAGCTGTTATACACTTTCCTCTTGAGGGATAGTGGCAACCTGCTGTTCATGATTTGAGAATGCCTGCCAAACGCACCCCAGCCCATTCTTATTCTTCTGGTTATTTCAGTCTCATGATCCGGATCCGTGGTCACTACCTGCCCTAAGTAGATATATTCCCTTACCACGTCCAGTGCCTCGCTACCTATCGTAAACTGCTGTTCTCTTCCGAGACTGTTAAACATTACTTTAGTTTTCTGTAGATTAATTTTCAGACCCACCCTTCTGCTTTGCCTCTCCAGGTCAGTGAGCATGCATTGCAATTGGTCTCCTGAGTTACTAAGCAAGGCAATATCATCAGCGAATCGCAAGTTGCTAAGGTATTCTCCATCAACTTTTATCCCCAATTCTTCCCACTCCAGGTCTCTGAATACCTCATGTAAACACGCTGTGAATAGCATTGGAGATATCGTATCTCCCTGTCTGACGCCTTTCTTTATTGGGATTTTGTTGCTTTCTTTGTGGAGGATTACGGTGGCTGTGGAACCGCTATAGATAGCTTCCAGTATTTTTACACATGGCTCATCTACACCCTGATTCCGTAGTGCCTCCATGACTGCTGAGGTTTCGACTGAATCAAATGCTTTTTCGTAATCAATGAAGGCTATATATAAGGGTTGGTTATATTCCGCACATTTCTCTATCACCTGATTGATAGTGTGAATGTGGTCTATTGTTGAGTAGCCTTTACGGAATCCTGCCTGGTCCTTTGGTTGACAGAAGTCTAAGGTATTCCTGATTCTATTTGCGATTACCTTAGTAAATACTTTGTAGGCAACGGACAGTAAGCTGATCGGTCTATAATTTTTCAAGTCTTTGGCGTCCCCTTTCTTATGGATTAGGATTATGTTAGCGTTCTTCCAAGATTCCGGTACGTTCGAGGTCATGAGGCATTGTGTATATAGGGCGGCCAACCTTTCTAGGACAGTGTTCCCACCATCCTTCAACAAATCTGCTGTTACCTGATCCTCCCCAGATGCCTTCCGCCTTTGCATAGCTCCCAAGGCGTTCTTTACCTCTTCCGGCGTTACTTGTGGGATTTCAAGTTCCTCTAGACTATTCTCTCTCACCTTATCGTCGTGGGTGTTACTGGTACTGTATAAATCTCTATAAAACTCTTCAGCCACTTGAACTATCTCATCCATATTAGTAACGATATTGCCGGCTTTGTCTCTTAACGCACACATCTGATTCTTGCCTATTCCTAGTTTCTTCTTTATTGCTTTAAGGCTTCCTCCGTTCCTGAGAGCCTGTTCAATTCTATCCATATTATAGTTCCTTATGTCCGCTGTCTTACGCTTGTTGATTAACTGAGAAAGTTCTGCCAGTTCTATTCTAGCTGTAGGGTTAGAGGCTTTCATACATTGGCGTTTCTTGATCAGATCTTTCGTCTCCTGCGATAGCTTACTGGTTTTCTGTTTAACGGCGTTACCACCGACTTCTACTGCGCACTCCTTAATGGTGCCCATAAGATTGTCGTTCATTGCTTCAACACTATGGTCCTCTTCCTGGGTTAAAGCCGAGTACCTGTTCTGTAGCTTGATCCGGAATTCCTCTAGTTTCCCTCTTACCGCTAACTCATTGATTGGTTTCTTATGTACCAGTTTCTTCCGTTCCCTCCTCAAGTCAAGGCTAATTCGAGTTCTTACCATCCTATGGTCACTGCAGCGCACCTTGCCGAGCACGTCTACATCTTGTATGATGCCAGGGTTCGCGCAGAGTATAAAGTCGATTTCATTTCTAGTCTCACCATTCGGGCTCCTCCACATCCACTTTCGGCTAACCCGCTTGCGGAAAAAGGTATTCATTATCCGCACATTATTCTGTTCTGCAAACTCTACTAATAACTCTCCTCTGCTATTCCTAGAGCCTATGCCATATTCCCCCACTGACTTGTCTCCGGCCTGCTTCTTGCCTACCCTGGCATTGAAATCGCCCATTAGTATACTGTATTTTGTTTTGACTTTACCCATCGCCGATTCCACGTCTTCATAGAAGCTTTCGACTTCCTGGTCATCATGACTAGATGTAGGGGCGTAGACCTGTACAACCTTCATTTTGTACCTCTTATTAAGTTTCACAACAGGACATGCCACCCTCTCGTTAATGCTATAGAATTCCTGTATGTTACCAGCTATGTTCTTATTAATCAGGAATCCGACTCCTAGTTCTCGTCTCTCTGCTAAGCCCCGGTAGCACAAGACGTGCCCGCTTTTTAGCAGTGTATATGCTTCTTTTGGCCTCCTAACTTCACTGAGCCCTATTATATCCCATTTACTGCCCTCTAATTCCTCCAATAGCACTGCTAGACTCGCCTCACTAGATAACGTTCTAGCGTTAAACGTTGCCAGGTTCATATTGACACGTGTACTTATCTTTATCGAGCAACCACGTTTCGCAGCCTAACAAATGTAATCGCACAGCGTGGGACGCGTCTGCATGTATCCGAAGTTTCTGGAAAGTTATCGATGCTTCTATCCGCTGTCTGTTGTCGCCGAACGTTATGTTATCTGATTTCATCACCTGACGCGAATTGTGTGGAACTTTGTGGAAGGCACACGGGTCCGAACGATTAGTCTGGAACATTCGACGACTGCTCTATAAAAGCCGACGCGCTTGACCCGCTGATCAGATTTTACGACGATCGCCGACTGTGTTCGCCGCTCTCGTTGTGCTTTAAGTGTAGCCTGTTTTGTGGGCACAGGTTTGCCCAATAAAAGCTAGTTTTTGCCTTTCACAGTATTGCTACTGTGTTTTTTGACGTCACGACCACGTGACATCTGGTGGAGGTGCTTTGCGTTCATGTACCGGACGCCCCCACAAAGCCGTGACCCAAGCCCTCACTCGGAAGACACCAACGTCGCCAAGAACCAGCGAGGTAGCCGCAGGCTGCAAGGACTGCCCCCGGAGCACGGACTTTTGCCTGAGACGACTAGGAAGATGGCCACGAAGTCCACCCCAATGGCAGCCCCAGCGTCACCCGTCGTGCTGCAGCAGCCCAGGGAGCCTCCGATGTTCCGCGGTTCAACTTTCGAGGACCCGGAAAGCTGGCTTGAAACGTACGAGAGAGTCGCTACCTTTAACAACTGCAATAGCGACGACAAACTGCGATATGTCTTCTTCGCTTTGGAAGACGCGGCCAGGACGTGGTTCGAGAACCGAGAAGCCACCTTAACGACCTGGGAACTTTTCCGAAGCGGCTTCCTGCAGACATTCGCAAGCGTCGTACGCCGAGAACGAGCCCAAGCGCTATTAGAAACCTGGGTGCAGCTACCTAATGAGACGACCGCTATCTACACGGAAGAAATGAGCCGTCTCTTCCGCCACGCCGACCCTGAAACGCCCGAGGAGAAGAAAGTCCGCCTGCTGATGCGTGGTGTGAAGGAGGAACTTTTTGCCGGAATGGTACGAAGCCCACCGACGACCGTCGATGAGTTTCTTCGTGAGGCCACCAGCATCGAGAAGACACTCGAGATGCGAAACCGGCAATTCGACCGCCGCACGAACTCGACAAACTACGCCGGAGTTCGATCACTGGCCACCGACGACCTGCGCGAGGCTATCCGAGCGGTTGTGCGGGAGGAGCTACAAAAGCTGTTCCCACCATCACAGCCTCAAGTGGCTTCGATTGCCGACGCCGTGCGTGAGGAGCTCCAACAACAACTTGGAGTAGCCCCTGTATCGCCCCAGCCTGAGCCGCAAGCGATGACCTACGCCGCCGTCGCACGCCGTCAAGGTCCCCCTCCGCGACCGCGCCAGGGCCCTGTCACGCCGCAGTTCCGTCGTCCACCGGCGCCGCCGCCAGCACGCCAACCCGTCGCCCAGCGCAGCTACGCGAGGAAGACGGACATTTGGCGAGCCCCCGACCACCGCCCGCTCTGCTACCACTGCGGCGAAGCCGGCCATGTATACCGCCGATGCCCATACCGCAACCTGGGATTGCGAGGGTTCGCCGTCGATGCACCGCGCCCTCGGGAAGGTGAACGCCCTCGTGACATCGCCGACTACCTCGCCGCTACCCAGTGGAGCCCTCGACGACCGTCCCGTTCGCCGTCACCAGGCCGCTACATGTCGCCGCAGCGCCGACCATACACCGGCCCAGCCCGGGGCCGGTCAGCGAGCCCATATCCGGAAAACTAAAAGCAGCAACCGATGGAGGTGCGGTTGCTGTTCGTCGAACTGACGAAGATCCTCCGCCGCCGACGAAGACACCGAAGAAACTACCTCGACGACATAACGACACACCGCCGTCCCGACGAAATCAGGAAGCCAAGACTACACCGATGAAAGAAGACTTGACGACGCGACGTTCCAACTTCAGTTCAACACGACGCAGCCGTGATCCGACGCCAAGACCTAACTGTAACGCAAGACAAAGAACCACCGACCTCGACGTGCTTCTCGACGGCCACGCAGTCACCGCCTTAGTAGACACAGGAGCCGATTACTCCGTCATGAGTGGACCCATCGCCGCCCAGTTGAGGAAAGTTAAGACTGCATGGGAAGGCCCTCAAATTCGGACCGCTGGAGGACACCTGATTACGCCGACTGGGATCTGCACGGCAAGAATTACCGTTCATGACCGGACTTACCCTGCCACCTTCGTTGTCCTCCAACAGTGTTCACGAGACGTCATTCTCGGCATGGACTTCCTGAATCAACATGGCGCAGTCATCGACCTGAACTCGAAATCGATAACGCTGTCACATGATCGAGCGATACCGCCGGAGAGCTGTCGTAGTCACCACGCCTTGAGTGTGCTCGAAGATCAAGTGAGCATCCCGCCGCGCTCCAGCATTATTATTTCCGTCGGCACTGAAACACCCGCTGACGTAGAAGGCGTCATCGAGGGCGACCAACATCTACTGCTCGACCGTGAAATTTGCGTCGCAAGAGGGATCGCTCGACTCCACGGAGGGCAAGTGGAAGTTATGCTAACGAACATCAGCCAAGAGTTCAAGCACATCAACAAGGGCACGACAATCGCATACATCGAGGAATTTGTGGAAACCAGCAATGCCTTTGTCCTCTCGGATTCAGCCGCATCTACCCCGATTAGCATTGTCCCCGAACCAGACTTCGACGTGAATCCAAGTCTTCCTATGAGTAAGCAGCAACAGATCAGAAGTCTTCTCCGACGATACAAAGACTGCTTTTCGACGTCATCGAGGATTCGACAAACACCAGTTGCAAAGCATCGCATAATAAACGAAGAGAGCGCTCGACCACTCCGCCAGAGCCCTTACCGAGTTTCGACGCGAGAACGTGAAGCTATTAGGCAACAAGTCGACGAAATGCTCCGCGATGACATCATCCAGCCGTCGAAAAGCCCGTGGGCCTCTCCTGTAGTCCTGGTAAAAAAAAAGGACGGAACCCTACGCTCCTGCATCGATTATCGTCGACTGAATAAGATCACGAAGAAGGATGTGTACCCCCTTCCACGGATAGACGACGCATTGGATCGGCTCTGCAACGCTAAATACTTCTCGTCGATGGACCTCAAGTCTGGCTACTGGCAAATAGAAGTCGACGAGAGAGATCGCGAAAAGACTGCCTTCATCACGCCAGACGGCCTCTACGAGTTCAAGGTCATGCCATTCGGACTGTGCTCGGCGTCTGCAACGTTTCAGCGCGTCATGGACACGGTGTTAGCCGGACTGAAGTGGCAGACGTGCCTTGTTTACCTGGATGACGTTGTTGTCTTCGCCGGAAATTTCGACGATCACCTTAGGCGGCTTGCGACAGTGTTAGAAGCCATCAAGTCATCAGGGCTCACTCTGAAGCCGGAAAAGTGCCGTTTTGCTTACGATGAGCTTTTGTTCCTAGGCCACGTGATCAGCAAATCAGGAGTACGCCCCGACCCACAGAAGACAGCTGCCATCGCAAAGTTCCCGCAGCCAACCGACAAGAAGGCAGTGCGCAGATTCCTTGGCATGTGTGCCTACTATAGACGCTTTGTCAAGGACTTTTCACGCATCGCGGAGCCGCTAACACATCTAACCAAATGTGATGTCGCGTTCAAGTGGGAAACGCCGCAGACCAAGGCATTTCAAGAACTCAAACGACGCATGCAGTCGCCGCCGGTACTTGCACACTTCGACGAGGACACCGATACCGAAATCCACACTGACGCCAGTAGCCTAGGCCTCGGTGCCGTCCTAGTCCAGAGGAAAGAAGGACTTGAAAGGGTGATATCGTATGCTAGCCAGTCGCTGTCAAAAGCGGAAAGCAACTATTCTACGACTGAAAAGGAATGCCTCGCCATCATTTGGGCTACAGCTAAATTCCGCCCTTACCTCTATGGCCGGCCATTCAAAGTCGTCAGTGACCATCACGCATTGTGTTGGCTAGCTAACTTAAAGGACCCTTCAGGACGACTGGCGCGGTGGAGCCTCAGACTACAAGAATATGACGTCACGGTAATATACAAGTCCGGAAGAAAACACTCCGACGCCGACTGCTTATCGCGCGCCCCCATCGATCCCCCGCCGCAAGACGACGAGGACGACGACGCCTTCCTTGGGATAATAAGCGCGCAAGACTTCAATAAACAGCAACGAGCCGACCCGGAGCTAAAAGGCCTCGTCGAGTATTTGGAAGGGAACACCGACGTTGCCCCAAGGGCATTTAAGCGCGGGTTGTCTTCGTTCACGCTACAAAACAACCTGCTCGTGAAGAAGAACTTCTCACCAGTCCGCGCCAGCTACCTTCTTGTTGTACCGTCAGCGCTGCGTCAAGAAATACTGCACGCCCTACACGACGATCCAAGCGCTGGGCACCTCGGATTCTCCCGGACGCTGTCGAGAATACAGGAAAAGTATTACTGGCCGCGTCTGACCGCCGACGTCGCCCGTTACGTCAAGACATGCCGAGACTGTCAATGACGCAAGACACCACCGACAAGGCCAGCAGGATTACTACAGCCGATCGAACCTCCTCGCCGACCATTCCAGCAGATTGGGATGGATTTGTTGGGGCCGTTTCCGATATCAACATCCGGGAATAAGTGGATCGTCGTGGCGACGGACTATCTCACCCGTTTTGCTGAAACTAAAGCTCTACCAAAAGGCAGCGCAGCCGAAGTGGCGAAATTTTTCGTCGAGAACATCCTGCTGCGACATGGTGCCCCAGAAGTCCTCATCACCGACAGAGGAACCGCTTTTACAGCAGAGCTCACCCAAGCCATTCTGCAGTACAGCCAGACAAGCCACAGGAGGACAACTGCCTACCATCCGCAGACGAATGGTCTCACGGAGCGCCTGAACAAGACCCTCGCCGACATGCTAGCAATGTACGTCGACGTCGAACACAAGACGTGGGACGCGGTCCTGCCGTACGTAACCTTTGCGTACAACACGGCGGTGCAAGAAACAACACAGATCACGCCGTTTAAGCTGGTTTACGGGAGGAACCCGACGACGACGCTTGACGCCATGCTGCCGCACGTAACTGACGAAGAGAATGTTGACGTCGCTAGCCATCTCCAGCGCGCCGAAGAAGCCCGACAGCTCGCCCGCTTGCGAATCAAGAGCCAGCAGAGGACCGACAGCCGACACTACAACCTCCGACGACGCTTCGTCGAGTACCAGCCTGGCGACCGTGTTTGGGTCTGGACCCCGATACGCCGACGAGGACTCAGTGACAAACTACTCCGACGCTATTTCGGACCCTACAAGGTCATCCGACGTATTGGCGCTCTGGACTATGAGGTCGTGCCAGACGGCATTTCGCATTCACAGCGGCGCCGCGCACGATCTGAAGTGGTCCACGTGGTGCGCCTTAAACCCTTTTACGGACGCTGACGAACTTCGTCATTTTTGTTCTTTTCTTTGCTACGAGTACTTTTGTTTATTACCTTGTTTTCAGCATCGAGTCGATGCTTTTTAGGAGGGGGGTATTGACACGTGTACTTATCTTTATCGAGCAACCACGTTTCGCAGCCTAACAAATGTAATCGCACAGCGTGGGACGCGTCTGCATGTATCCGAAGTTTCTGGAAAGGTATCGATGCTTCTATCCGCTGTCTGTTGTCGCCGAACGTTATGTTATCTGATTTCATCACCTGACGCGAATTGTGTGAAACGCTCGCGCGTTTTTTTTTTTTTATTTGTGTGCTGTTCGTGTACTTCGTGCCACAGGGCATCGGCTGTTCTTGGTCCTTCTGCAACAAATTTTCCAAGCGTACGTCAAACGGAGAAACCTCTTAGGCACTTAGGGATGTCGGTTCATTAAGTTGATGGAAATACATAGCACTTGCTGCTTAGAGTTCATATAATATTGCCATGTAATGCCGCAGACAGCTCTCCACGTGCCAGTTACGAGTACTGTCGTTAGTGCGCTGGTTCCTGGCTTGGAGAGCGTGCTCTGCCTTCTGTCGCCGATCGGTGCTGGCATACGTGGCAAGCAGCTGTCTAAGAAATTTTTCCCATGAAGATAGCGCCGCTTCATGATTCACGTACCATGTCCTCGCTGGCTCTTCTAACGCGAAGTACACTTTGCGAAGCTTCCTTGCCTTGTCCCAGCTGCTGAAATCTGCGACTGGCTCTAAGTATTCTCACCAGTCTTCCACATCTTCGAACGAATCGTCGTGGAAGGACTCGGACGTGCGTGTTGGGTACACGATGAGCTGAGACGATGCCACCAGGCAGGTCATGGTTGCACCGTCACTGGTAACTGTTGCCTGCACTGCTGCAGCAACAGGCAGTCCGAACTCGGGCGGGTCTCCTCGGAGGCAGCGGCTTGTGCGCTGGTGTAATGGTGAAGAATCAGCGCAATTGACTCGGACGTGCGTGTTGGGTACACGATGAGCTGAGACGATGCCACCAGGCAGGTCATGGTTGCACCGTCACTGGTAACTGTTGCCTGCACTGCTGCAGCAACAGGCAGTCTGAACTCGGGCGGGTCTCCTCGGAGGCAGCGGCTTGTGCGCTGGTGTAATGGAGTCAGGTCTCTGGATTCCAATCGCTCAGCGTTGGTGCTCCGCTATCTTACAAATTGGGGACTCAAAAGTCTACATCGCACCTCCACCAGAAATGTAGCACTCTTCAAGGAAGCACACTAAACAAACTGGTTTATTGTGGGCGAATTTGTGCACGGAAACTTAAGCCTAAAGCACTTTCACGCAATTTGCACGCAGAGTTAACAGGAGTCTATCAACAGTGAACCGCGTCTCCACACCGTACACACTTTCACGCGCCCCGAAGACCAGGAGCAGCGCCGTGACTTCTCATTGGACGGGGGGACTCGGGCGCTGCAGTGCGTGCGTGCACGAGGGACACGCGCTGTCTCGCCATCCGCGAGCCGTTGCTGACGTTCTTCTAATGGCGATGCGATGAGTAATGCCTCGGGACTTTAGCGATGAAGCGCTTGGGAGGGTACCTCACGAGAGTGCATGTAACTGGCGTGTGGAGAGCTGTCTGCGGCAATATGGGTTATTTGCACCGCAATTTTAGCTTTGTATTGCGGAATGAGCATGTGCATGATTAATTGCATATGCTTGTCCCTACCTGGAGGTCTTAGTTGAAAATGTGATTACAAAGCGACGGTGTGCCAATAAATGCAGCAATATCGGACTAACGCCTGGTAACTTAGCGTGGTGTCTTGAATGGAAGTAAACAGATGACGGGTGACATAAAAACCACTGGCATCAACACAGTGTCTCCTGGTAAAAGGGCGGGAGAATACGTAGATATACATCGGGGCATCTTCCCTCATCTGCTTTTAAGGACGTCCTCCGAATCTTTAAAGAAATGCAAGCAATCAGATTGCTAGCACAGGAAGAGCGAATGATTGTCATTACATAGTTAAAATGCTTACTAAACTTAATATGGAATCTACATCTTATGGGCCAGTTTCATTGAAATGCTTGTTCAAAACAATGTGCGCAATACATATTTAAAGTTAACATTGGTTATGTTCATTTTTATGGTTTGTGTGTTAGCGTTCTTCCAAGATTCCGGTACGCTCGAGGTCTTGAGGCATTGTGTATACAGGGTGGCCAGTTTTTCTAGAACAATCTGCCCACCATCCTTCAGCAAATCTGCTGTTACACACAACAACATAATCCTAATCCATAAGAAAGGCGACGCCAAAGACTTGAAAAATTATAGACCGATCAGCTTACTGTCCGTTGCCTACAAAGTATTTACTAAGGTAATTGCAAATAGAATCCGGAACACCTTAGACTTCCGTCAACCAAAGGACCAGGCAGGATTCCGTAAAGGCTACTCAACAATAGATCATATTCACACTATCAATCAGGTGATAGAGAAATGTGCGGAATATAACCAACCATTATATATAGCTTTCATTGATTACGAGAAAGCGTTTGATTCAGTCGAAACCTCAGCAGTCATGGAGGCATTGCGGAATCAGGGTGTAGACGAGCCGTATGTAAAAATACTGAAAGATATCTATAGCGACTCCACAGCCACCATAGTCCTCCATAAAGAAAGCAACAAAATCCCAATAAAGAAAGGCGTCAGGCAGGGAGATACGATCTCTCCAATGCTATTCACAGCGTGTTTACAGGAGGTATTCAGAGACCTGGATTGGGAAGAATTGGGGATAAGAGTAAATGGAGAATACCTTAGTAACTTGCGCTTCGCTGATGATATTGCCTTGCTTAGTAACTCAGGGGACCAACTGCAATGCATGCTCACTGATCTGGAGAGGCAGAGCAGAAGGGTGGGACTAAAAATGAATCTGCAGAAAACTAAAGTAATGTTTAACAGTCTCGGAAGGGAACAGCAGTTTACGATAGGTAGCGAGGCACTGGAAGTGGTAAGAGAATACATCTACTTAGGACAGGTAGTGACTGCTGATCCAGATCATGAGAGTGAAATAATCAGAAGAATAAGAATGGGCTGGGGTGCGTTTGGCAGGCATTCGCAGATCATGAACAGCAGGTTGCCATTATCCCTCAAGAGAAAAGTGTATAACAGCTGTGTCTTACCAGTACTCACGTACGGGGCAGAAACCTGGAGGCTTACGAAAAGGGTTCTACTTAAATTGAGGACGACGCAACGAGCTATGGAAAGAAGAATGATAGGTGTAACGTTAAGGGATAAGAAAAGAGCAGATTGGGTGAGGGAACAAACGCGCGTTAATGACATCTTAGTTGAAATCAAGAAAAAGAAATGGGCATGGGCAGGACATGTAATGAGGAGGGAAGATAACCGATGGTCATTAAGGGTTACGGACTGGATTCCGAGGGAAGGGAAGCGTAGCAGGGGGCGACAGAAAGTTAGGTGGGCAGATGAGATTAGGAAGTTTGGAGGGTCAACATGGCCACAATTAGTACATGACCGGGGTAGTTGGAGAAGTATGGGAGAGGCCTTTGCCCTGCAGTGGGCGTAATCAGGCTGATGATGATGATGATGATGATTTTTATGGTCTGGATACAGTGTTGTAGTTGCATATTTTGTGCTCATGCCACTTTCATGAGTCATAAATTTAGCATATCTTTCACATTGTAGCTTAAGTGTGCTGCTATATGTTCCATTAGCAGCTGCAAAAATTAGAGTGCGAGGCCTGCCTACTTATCTGGCAAGCACACCGAGTGGGAACACATAAAGTTGAGTGCTACCAAGTGGAGAATCAGCGCATACATGTGTAAGAGATGGTATGTGGGCAAATCGTCTTGGTAAAGCCACTGCATCTGCATTCAAAACATTTCAATTACCAGCGTAGTGCAAAAGGTCATGTCCACTTCGACGAAATGGAGCACTAGCGCAAATATCTGGGCATACCTGTCCAGGGTAGCAAGTGTATCTACATTGAAAACATTTCAAGTACCAGCATGTACGGCAGTGCCATGGCCAGCGGAGCTGTAGCGTACCAAGCGTTGTTCCCCCAAGCTGTTCATCAATGGAACTCTGCTTGGACTCTGTGCCAAATATTTTTGGATGTGAAAGTGAGCGTAAACTGGTAAAGCAATGGCTGGGGGCTACATGTGTGAAAGGTCTTTGTCATTCAGAGTGCTTTTTACAGCGAAGCTGTTAGTCCCTACTTAGTCGGCATTTTTTGTGTCCGTGTCCGTTACCGAAAATGTGGGCCGATCGCGGCGGCAGTGCAGGGCCAGAAGCGATGGCTGGTATCCTGAAGCTGAAAGCTGAGAAGCTGAAAGCTTTTCCAGAAAAAATGAGTAAAGAGCAGTACGTCCTGGTTTTCAACCCTCTGAATTCGAATATCGCATCGAAATTGAGCGAAGGAAAGCGCAAACATATTTTATTTCGACGAAAAGTGCAGCAGCCGACACGCCCAGCTCGCGCGCCTCATTGCCGCATGTGATTGGTCGGGCGCCTCGTGACGTCAACAATGGTGTTCTTCCGGACCGACTGCTGCCGCTATACACGAAGCACGGTGCAAGGTAGTTTGGTACTGTTTTGCTGAGACGGTCATGGAAAATTTCGTGAGCTTGCGTTTCTCTGAGGAGCTCGGCGTTAGGTCCAAACTCCACGAGAGGGATTTTGCGCGCGACGGTGACGGGCGACGGCTTCGAGCGAAGAAACGGGTCGTCGCTCGAACAGATCGCTCGACGTTGTCGCTCGATTCTAGAAATCTAGAACTCGTCGCTCGTCGCCCGGAAGTGCTATGAGCGACTAGCCAATAGCGCGAAGCCGGAACTGGATGCACATAACTCAAATACTACTGTTTGTCGCACGGAACGAGCAAACTATTGAATTTTACACGCGCAAGAATAAGAACCTAGTGCAAGCCCTTCTGAAATATTTAATGCTCCTTTTTCAGTAAAATACATCACCTTAAATTGATAAAGCATGCCTCACGCTAGTTTCGGCGCGTATATTGCTGCCCTCATACAGGGAAGTCATCGCTCAAAGCCGTCGCACGCGTGGAGTTCGGCTTGCAGGCGACGAGTGAATGCGACAGCCATCGCCTCGCTTGTCGCTTGCAAGATCACTTGTAAGGGGTTTATACTTTACTCGCTACATGTACGAGCCGATTGCGAAGAGCCGGCCTCTCCAAGAAGCAAAAAATGCTGGTGCAAGCACTGCTTTCCACGCGAACGAAGGCGAAGTGTTAGCATCTCCTTGAGTTGGAAATGTTCTTTGGCGAGTATGTTTTTGCTAAGCTGCATTCAGCGTTCCAGTGAGTACGTTTCCGGGCAAACAACTGTAGTGTTATGTTCCTGCATGCCTCCTCGTAGAACGTAAGCGGTGATGCGATCTTCGGCATTTGTGCGCTGCCCCAATGCTGTCGGCAATCTACACAGACGGTTTAAACACGGGAAAAGTTTACCGGCTATTGTAGCACGCGTAGTATAGAACCTTCATCAGCGCGCCATCCGCACGCTACTAGTAACCGGCGAATTCCATCGGCTACGTGAGATGGTCGGTTTCTCTATGTGTGCGAGAGAAGGGCGAGCGCAGCTTCCTGGCGTGAGCAGGCTTTCCAACACATGCAAACTTTACGCTTGCACTGTGTTATGGTAGCTGCATGCAGGCTGTTTCACAACACACGTGCGAATAGAAAATTCGCGGCGCTTGGCGATGAAACCTGCGTCAAGGGTGGGAGATAAACATGCACCTTCCGTTCAGCGTGCTAACACGAATGAGAACCCAAAGCACGCATTATTGATAAACTCCGGTAGTAATCGTCACGGAAGTGGTTAGAGCACAACACTGTTGTTCTTGAGCGCTTGAAGTTGTTTCGCTTCATAGAAGCCTCCCACTTAGCTGAAAGCTTGTCTTGCAGGAACTAATGGAACATCGGAACATCCTCACGGCCGCTGGTGTTCGTGCAAGCGTAGGCTGCACAGAACTCCGGCATGATCGGCCTACAAGTTCAATTGATGCTGCGCACGTCAACTATCACTCCTATATACACACAAACAAATGAATTTAGGGTCGAGCGAAGTAGATTAGGATGGCAAACACGAAGAAATAAGCCCGGTCAGGTATGGTCCCAGAGACTGCGAAGGAACGCAACACCAGTGCTGACGTCATTAAGCCGCGGTTTCCGATCTCCGCTTGCATCGTCAGCGTCAGCAGCAGCGCGCGGAGGCTTCAGCAAAGTGAAGCGCACAGTGCATACATTCTTTGTACTGCCGGCCGTCACAACGGTAGTACGAATTTGACCGCATCGTGAGCCAGGCGAAAGGGTTGGCGGGGACCAGGCCGCTCCTGATCCTCGGTGACTTTAACTCCCCTCACACAACGTGGGGCTGTAAGTTCCAGTCCAAGAGAGGAAAAGCATTGGCCAAAGCAATGGAGGCTCACGAGATGGCCCTCCTGAACGAGCCGGACGAAACCACCAGAAGAGGCAATAATGCCGCGACGGACACCCCGCCAGACCTCTCGTGGCTATCGGGCACGCTAGACGTCTCCTGGAGAAGCGAAGAAGGGGACATGGGGTCTGACCACAGCGTGATCGGCATGACGACCCGAGGCTCCCGATATCGGCTGTTCTGGGGACGGCGCGGATCACGGATTGGGACAAGATGAGAAAGTTTACGCAAGACAAGAAGGGGCGTCCGAGGAAGACTCGGGACAAGCTGAAACACAAAGTTCCTACACCAAATGGGCGAGGGACGAGAAGAAGGCCCTCAATAAGCTTATCCAAGAAATTGCAACGACTTCGCAGACACCGTACGTGGACGCCAGACTGACCCACATGTGGGTGGCCCGACACTCGTTAACGCGGCGGTGGAAACGTCAGAGACACAACAGAAAGCTGGCCAAGCGCATATCCGTCTTGAACAAACTGATCGCGGAGCACGCGGCCAAACTATGTAAGGAAAATTGGATGATGACCTGCGACGGCCTGCAGCGCAAGCTCTCCACGTGGAAGACGTGGTGTCTCTTGAAACATCTGATTGACCCGTTGAGTAGCAAAACTGCGACCAATCGCAACCTCACCAAAGTATTGAACACGTACAAGGGAGACGGCCACAGGCTGCTGGAAGACCTCAAGGCCAAGTACCTAAAGACAGAGAAGGGCCAGTACCCAGTGCCCGAGAGGTATGAAGGACCGGACAACGAAGAACTGGACCGGCCGCTTACCATGACGGAACTGTGGACAACGATAGATGACAGTAACAAGAGAAGTGCACCCGGCAGGGACGACATAACTTACAAATAACTCGGTAACATGAGCTTTACAGCGGCCCGCGGCCTCCTAGAGCACATCAGCGAAGCCTGGGAGAGCTCGCAGTTGCCGAAGTAATGGAAGGACGCCGAGTTCCGCGTCATTCCAAAGCCCGGGCCGGCAAGACCTTCACGATAGACAACCTGCGGCCAATCTCCCTCACGTCCTGCGTTTGGACTGTGATGGAGCGCATGGTCCTTCGCCGGCTGCAGAAGCACCTCGAAGAAACGGATCAGATGCCGGAGACGATGTACGGCTTCAGGCAACATCTCAGCACCCAGGACGTTATGATCCAACTCCACGAACTGGTCGTCAAGCCGGCAACGAGGCACGCGCCGCGCGGGATACTCGTCCTCGACCTGAAGAGAGCGTTTGACAACGTGTCCCACGCGAGCGTGTTGCAGAATCTGAACAAGACCAGGTGTGGTCAGAAGACATTCGGCTACATAAACGATTTTCTGTCAAACCAAACGGCGACCATCAGGGTAGGGGAGAAGAAGTCGGACCATGTCGAGCTCGGCGATAGGGGCACTCCTCGGGGATCCGTCTTGTCGCCCCTGCTCTTCAATCTGGCCCTCCTGCCCCTGCCCGATCTGCTCAAGCAAATCAGAGGCGCGGACCACGCGTTCTACGCCGACGATATTACGGTGTGGGCGGCCCGAGCCGGATCCGATGCCTGGATGGAGGAAGTCTTGCAGCGGGCGGCAACGACCGTGCACGAGTACGCACACACGAGCAGACTATGCTGCGCTCCTCAGAAATCAGACCTGCTCTTGATCCAAGCGGGAAAATATAAGAAGGAGCTGCCACCGAACGTGATTATGACCATTGCCGGAACGACCATCAAGCCAACAAAGCAGATTAGGATTCTCGGCCTACTACTTCAGAGCGACGCGAAGGCACATGCCGCCATCACAAAGATCAAGACTACAACCGAGCAGATACTTGGTATGATTCGGAGGGTATCTAAAAGAAACCGAGGCCTTAAAGAGGACGATGCCATGCGCCTGGTACGCGCGTTCGTCGTGTCGCGGGTTACCTACTCCGCCCCGTATCTCCAGCTGACGAATGCGAATAGGGACACCCTAAACACGATGCTTCGTAAGGCAACGAAGCAAGCACTGGGCATGCCCATATACTCGTCCACGCAAAGACTGCTAGACATGGGCGCCCACAACACGGTGGAGGAGCTCATCGAAGCCCACCTCTCTAATCAGAGAATCCGGCTCAGTCACACGGAACACGTACGAACCGTCCTACGCAATATAGAATGGCAGATCGAGCCAGTACCCCAGTACCCATCAAGACGGCCCTTCCGGAAGACTGGAAGGAGACCATTCAACCCAAACCCCTTCCCCGGAACATGACGCCGGGCAAGGACGACGAGAGGCGTACCGCGCGAGCCAAAGCCATAGCCTGGAAGCTGGAAGAGAACCCCAGGGTCCTCTACGCGGACGCCTCGCTCCGAAAACACAGTGGCCGTGCAGCGGTGGTGGTTACGTCAAAAGACAGGCTTAGCGTCAGCGCGTCCCTGAAGACAACAGACCCCGCAGTTGCCGAAGAAGCGGCCGCGGCCCTCGCACTCACACAGCCGAGCGTGGGCACCGTAGTCACCGACTCAAAGACAGCCCACAGAAGCTTCTGCAGGGGGGTAATCTCCTCCGCGGCCCGAGACATTCTATCCAAGCGCAAGCCTCCGGGAAAATCCATAGAGCTCGTGTGGGTCCCGGCTAACTCGCAGCTAGCAGGCAACACCATCGCCGACTACCATGCCCAAGAAATGTCAATCCGGGCCGAGCACGAGACGGAAGAGCTACCGCACCCGGTTACTAGCTTTTGGGACATTACCCGGATGTACCGAGAGGAAAGGTGCAGACTGCCAGAACCGAACACCAAACTCACCAGACAACAACAGACGACCCTGCGTCGAGCGCAGGCGGGATCGCTTGCGCATCCCGTACTGATGAACCACATTTACCCTGCGGAATACGATATGCTCTGCCCTTTTTGCAGAAGAGAAAAGGGCACCCTGCCGCACGTCTTGGCAGAGTGCACAGAACTCAAGACCCCCAACCCCTTGAGCGATGGGAGACTTTGTTATCCAGCCCCGCCCTACCGATTCAGCTCGCACTGACGGACAGGGGCCAGGAGCTGCTGGGAACATATTTGTCCCGTAACTAGGGAACCACACCGTCTGGTGTCTGCGTGCACCACTGATTTATTTCGGGCCCAGTAAATGTTGCATCATCATTATCATCATTTGGAAGCACGGATGCAACATATAGAACAGCGTACCTTTTAATAAAGAACAACCGCAAAACAAGCATCCGAGCGACATAATTAATAAGGTGCGCCTGGTAACAGCGAAGCACGTAGCGTTCCCGCATACGGTTCCCGATAGCGATTACTGCTGCGCAAGCTGCCGCGGCGATGGCAGCTTGCGACACGGGAAGTGATGCCCCTAGCCTTTCCTATATGGAATAACCAACCTAGCACCTGATTTCAGTGTTGTTGCTGCTCCGCTACGGGCGGTGGCGTGGTGTCAAAATTACCATCACTCTAAAGCACTTAACCACTGCATACCCCCACAGCAGTTGTAGTGGTAGTATTAAACAGCTTCGCTGCAGATCCACTTTCGCAGGGCCGGGATGGCGAGCCAATATCTTTTATGTACTTTAGGAGACTGGAGATGTGTGCTAGCGTCCTAATATATTCATGTGTTTGCAAATGATTCATTGCGACCTTATGCCTGTTTTTGCGAAAGTGGTACATATGTGCCTTTTGTACAATGCTGTTTATATAAACGGATTCGTATTTATTATGACCATTGCTCCCTTGGTGACTGAAGCGCAGCTTCCTGTGCATTCCAGTTAATTTCCAGGCCCGAAACATTCAATTATATGGGTTTGTGGGCCAAAACCACTATCTGATTATGAGGCACGCTGTAGTGGGGGACTCCGGAAATTTGGACCACATGGGGTTCTTTAACGTGCATCTAAATCTAAATACATGTGTGCTTTCGCATTTAGCCACCATCGAAATGCGGCCGCAGCAGCCGGGAAATTGCCAGGTTTATACAATTTGGTAATAATAAGGCTTGCACATTCATTTCTCGTGTACTAGAGTACTGTGATTATTTTAGTTATGTATAGCGTTACTCAGTCTCATCGAACTCTGCATTACAGTGCTGCTCACTTGTTACACAGATTTCCTTATTTGAGTATTCTTTATGATCATTCACGAGATTGTTCTTTTAGTTTTAAGATTCTTTTAATTCTCTCACCATTACTATATTTGATGTACTGTACAGGCAATATTTTCAAGGTTAACATGTTCCCGTTGTTTGGTTTTTATCACAGGATTGATTTTTGATCCTATGTGTCGTTATTCCTCTTAGTGTTCTTTTCAACCTCCTAGATTATTGGTAACATAGCTTGTAGGCAGATACCATGCGAATAAATCTCGCATTTTCATTCTGCTTCTTGCAGTTGCTGTGATATCAATTTCTAAATAACTCTAGTATGTTCCTCTGATAGCATGTAAGAAACTTTAGCACACTTCGTGTTCTTGCTGTTCGTCATTGTATGCGCATTACGAATTTCCTTTATGCACGTTCTAGCCATTGTTGATCAATTTCTAGTTCATTAAGAATTGTTTCTGCTTTAGTGATTCTTGATGCGCTTTTAATTCGATTTACCTTGAATTTGTCATATATTTTGCACAAACCTTGCATAAGTACTATTTTTGCAATGAAGTTATGGGTAGTGATAGGCTCGTTGCCTGTGCTCTTGGTACAAAAATCCTGGCCTGACTAATTGTCAAGACGCGCCCATTTATTAGCGGGATGTCATTCCGATCTTGTTGATAAACATCGTTGCTTCATACCAAAAGTTGCCTTGCGAATTCATTTTCGTGGACATGTGCCTTTTCAGGTGACTTGGTCGAGGATTCATCGGCCTCTGTAGGCAACAGTGCTTGGCACTGCTCCAGGAGCTCAGTAGCACTAGATACCGACGCTTATAGTTATTTAGAAACCGCGAAAACGAGCTTTAGATTATCGTAAACCTTTCAAGACTACTTCTAAACCAGTTTTTAGATAATGCCTTAAAAGCGTTTAGAAATGACATATGAAGAGCCCCGGCAAAGGGATTATTCGTGTCTTACTCAACCCTATTTCAAGACCAGCTTTTCGAATACGTTTTGAAGTGCTGTTCTAGATTGTGTGAAAAAAGTAATTAAGCCGGAGATTAGCAGGCACATACGACGTTTTACCAACGAAGTTATCTTACCCGTCTCTTCTTTAAACCGTTTCTTTCGCCACGGATAAACGATATACAAACGTTATGTATCTCTTTTGTGCTACCCGGGTCTGTGGCCGTTTGTTGAACTTGAGAGTGTGCGGGACCTGACTGCCTCTCTAACCTGCAGATCGAGAGATCAAGCGCGTGTGTGATGCGTGGGCGCGATTCACAGCCAGCCACCTCCGAGAAGTCTACCAGGCAACGCGCGCTACTTTGGCGCCATCTCCTAGCCATTGTCGCCGCATCCTCCTCTCCGCTTCTTGGTTCGCTCCATTACGCCGCCACTGCCGGTGCTCGTCGCAGGAATGGACGCCTAAGAGCTGTGCTGTAAAACAATCGCAAACCATGACATTCAAATCAAGCTAGAATGACACCGAACGAAGCAAAGCACACAAGCGCGGGAGAAAGCTGACGGGAGCAGACGATAGAATGAAACGAGTGGTCTGGCTGAGACCAGGTACGAGTACAAACAGAGTGGTGAGGCAGGTTGGCATGACAAAGGCACGTCTCTGAAGGGGCCGCTCCATTGGTCTCCGCCATTCGTGGCTTTCATCTCCTGCTTTGCGTTCAATCAATCACCTTTCGCAGGACTTGATGCTCGGGACGGAACCAAGCAAAACACAAAAGTGCGAGCAACAGCTGACGCAAGCAGACGATAGCACGAAACGCATGGTCCAGCTGAGACGAGTAGGCATCAAGTGGTCGGGCGGGTTCTCATGTTGCCACTTTCCCGCGCTCACGTCTCTGAAGGGGCCGCTCTCATTGGTCGCCGCCATTCGTGGCTTTCATCTCCCGCTCTGCGTTCAATCAATCACCTTTCGCAGGACTTGATGCTCGGGACCAAACCAAGCAAAACAGAAAAGTGCGAGCAACAGCTGACGCAAGCAGACGATAGCACGAAACGCATTGTCCGGCTGAGACCAGATACGAGTAGGCATCGAGTGGTCGGGCGGGTTCGCATGTTACCTGTTTCCCCGCGCTCACGTCTCTGAAGGGGCCGCTCTCATTGGTCGCCACCATTCGTGGCTTTCATCTCCGGCTCTGCGTTTAATCTATCACCTTTCGCAGGACTTGATGCTCGGGAGCGAACCAAGCAAAACACAAATGTGCGAGCAACAGCTGACGCAAGCAGACGATAGCACGAAACGCACGGTCCGGCTGAGACCAGATACGAGTAGGCATCGAGTGGTCGGGCGGGTTCGAATGTTACCAGTTTTCCGCGCTCACGTCTCTGAAGGGGCCGCTCTCCATTGGTCGCCGCCATTCGTGGCTTTCATCTCCCGCTCTTCGTTCAATCTATCACCTTACGCAGGACTTGATGCTCGGGAATGAACCCAGCGAAACACAAAAGTGCGAGCAACAGCTGACACAAGCAAACGATAGCACGAAATGCATGGTTCGGCTGAGACCAAATACGAGTAGGCATCGAGTGGTCGGGCGGGTTCGAATGTTACCAGTTTCCCGCGCTCACGTCTCTGAAGGGGCCGCTCTCATTGGTCGCCGCCATTCGTGGCTTTCATCTCCGGCTCTGCGTTCAATCTATCACCTTTCGCAGGACTTGATGCTCGGGAGCGAACGAAGCAAAACACAAAAGTGCGAGCAACAGCTGACACAAGCAGACGATAGCACGAAACGCATGGTCCGGCTGAGACCAGATACGAGTAGGCATCGAGTGGTCGGGCGGGTTCGAATGTTACCAGTCTCCCGCGCTCACGTCTCTGAAGGGGCCGCTCTCATTGGTCGCCGCCATTCGTGGCTTTCATCTCCGGCTCTGCGTTCAATCTATCACCTTTCGCAGGACTTGATGCTCGGGAGCGAACCAAGCAAAACACAAAAGTGCGAGCAACAGCTGTCACAAGCAAACGATAGCACGAAACGCATGGTCCGGCTGAGACCAGATACGAGTAGGCATCGAGTGGTCGGGCGGGTTCGAATGTTACCAGTTTCCCGCGCTCACGTCTCTGAAGGGGCCGCTCTCATTGGTCGCCGCCTTGCGTGGCTTTCATCTCCGGCTCTGCGTTCAATCTATCACCTTTCGCAGGACTTGATGCTCGGGAGCGAACCAAGCAAAACACAAAAGTGCGAGCAACAGCTGACATAAGCAGACGATAGCACGAAACGCATGGTTCGGCTGAGACCAGATACGAGTAGGCATCCAGTGGTCGGGCGGGTTCGCATGTTACCAGTTTCCCGCGCTCACGTCTCTGAAGAATGAATGAATATATGATGTTTAATGGCGCAAGGGCCAGCTGTGGCCAAATAGCGCCATGCTAGTGGTAATGAGTTAGCAGTGGACTGATGTGTTCTCTGAACTGAATGTGACGTGGCTGTAAAAGGCCTAAAAGAGTTTATATATATTCCAGAAAATATACGCGTAGTAAAATTATGGGAATGATTATTGACGTGTACTATGAAGACTAGAATGCATAAAAAAGAGTGATGCAATATAAAGTCTGTGAGGTGCTAAAATTGTCTAGACCACTACTGCCTCACCAGAGCCTTTGAAAGCCAAGGGCTTAGAGGCATGTGCTTTACAAAGAAAACTATCCTAGCAGCATCCTCTCGAAAGAGGATGCGCTACGAAATTAATGGGCTTGTGACATGGAGCACAACATCTTTCAAAAAGGCGAGGACTGCTTTGGTCTTAAAAATTGGTTCGGCACCAAGGAACATAGCCGGATGCAGGGGAATACAATGGCTATATGCAAAAGGAAAATGTTTTCTCCTGTCTCTTTCGGCTTGCCGGCACTCCAGGAAGACATGGAGGACGGTCAACCGGTCGCCACATCTGCCACAGGTTGGAGGGTCGCTACCGGTTAAGAGAAAGTTGTAAGTGCCAAATGTGTGTCCTATTCTCAGTCTAGTGAACAGGACATCGGTTCTTCGTATTTACGTAGTTGGGTGCCAGGAACCTAACTTCGGCTTAATTAGGTGAAGCTTATTACTTGTTTCTGCTTCCCACAAGCGTTGCTAGTGGCTTCGGAGTTGGTTTCTTAGGAAAGGCTTCATGTCTGTGGCAGGGACAGCAGCAGAACGAATGCCTTGCGATGCTATTGATTTGGCGATCTCGTCGGCAAGCACATTTCCTTCGATTCCTCTATGACCAGGAACCCAGCATATTACTACATGCCTATGTGATAGGTACATGTTACATAAAAGTGAGTAGAGTTCATTGAAGACAGGATTCGTATGCTTTTGAAAAGAAATGAGTGCTTTTCCAAGACTTAACGAGTCAGTGAATATGATGGTTTGTCGAGTTTAAGTTTCTTTATATGTTTTACTGCACACAGTGCTGCGTAGACTTCTATAGTGAAGATACTTGTTATGCGGTTCAACACGTCAGATTCAGTAAAAGAGGGACCAACAGCAGCGTAGGATACGCCAGCATTTCATTTTGATGCGTCTGTGTAAAACTCGGAGCAGGAGTACTTCAATTGAAGCTCACGGAAATGCATGGCAATTTCAAGCTCAGGAGCGTGCTTTGTGACCTTTACAAAGGATACGTCACATTCTATCACCTACCACTGCCAGGGCGGTAATAGCTTAACTGAAGGCATTAGGGGATGTTCGAGAAACGGGACGTCCATTTCTTCGCCAAGTCTTCTTACATGCAGTGAGAAAGGTAATCTCATAGAGGGTCTATTACGAAAAAGTGTTTCGCACGTCAAGTCGTTAACGGTTTTGAAACACGGATGTTCCTTATTATAGCGCACTTTCAGAAAATAGTTAAAGGTGATATATGTTCTCCGAAAATGGAGTGACCACTCATCGGACTCGACATACAAACTTTCAACGGGGCTTGTTCTAAATGCGCCAGTGGCCAGGCGGATTCCCAGATGGTGAACGGGGTCTAACATCTTTAGCGCGCTCGGGGCGGCAGAGTGATATACTACGGCACCATATTCTATTCGTGATCGAACTAGGCACCTGTAAAGATTCAACAGGCACTTCCTATCGCTACCCCATGTTGTGTGGGATAGGATTTTAAGTAGGCTCATTGTTTTTAGACATTTTGTTTTTAGACATTTTATGTGTGAAATGAATGTAAGCTTGGAGTCAAGTAAAACACCTAGACATTTGTGTTCTTTGTTAAAAGGAATTTGGTGTCCGCCCAGTTCTAGAAAAGGGTCTGGGACCAGGCCTCTCTTTCTTGTGAAGAGAACACAGGAACTTTTGTGGGGGTTGATTTTAAATCCATTTTGGTCCGCCCACATGGACACCTGGTTTAGGGCCTGCTGTACCTGTCTCTCGCAGACTGTGATGTTGCAGGATTTGAAACTTATTTGTATATCGTCTACGCAGACGGAATAAAAAACAGCTGGTGGTAATGATGCCCGAAGCGTGTTCATCTTTACGACAAAGAGCGTGCAGCTGAGTACTCCACCCTGGGGTACCCCAGTTTCCTGTATGAATGTACGCGACAGTGCAGGACCTATTTTCACCCGAAATGTACGATTCTCTAGGTAGCTGTCTATAATAGTTAACATATTGCCGCGGATGCCCAGCGCCGAAAGGTCGCGCAGGATACCGTACCGCCAGGTTGTGTCGTACGCTTTTTCCATATCTAGAAACACAGATAGAAAAGATTGTTTGTGCACGAAGGCATCGAGAATACTCGCTTCGATGCGCACGAGATGGTCAGTTGTAGATCGCCCTTCCCGAAAACCACATTGAAATGGGTCAAGCATTTTACTGGACTCTAGGAGATGTATGAGACGGCGATTGATCCTTTTTTTTTCAAAAAGCTTACACAGGCAGCTTCTAAGCGCTATGGCACGGTAGCTAGTGAGCAATGGTCTTTACCATGCTTCAAAGCAGGGATCACAATAGCCTCCTTCCACTTTGTTGGGAGATAACCAGCAGCCCAGATAGTATTGAGAAGTGTAAGTAGCGTGATTTGTGTGTCGGAGTGTAGGTGTTTAAGCATATCATACATGATTCTATCGGGGCCCGGTGCAGAGCTCCGACATACTGACAAGGAAGCTTTAAGATCCGCAATCGTAAAAGGACGATTATAAGGATCATTTGGGATGGATTTCCGATTCAGTGGCTTAAGTTCTTCTATTGCTTTATGCTTAAGAAAGTTCTCCGAATACTGAGTGAAGCTAGACACGCGCTCGAAGTGTTCACCAAGAGCATCAGCCTGGTCTTCCAACTTGTTTCCTTCTTTATCAACAAGGGGCAATGGCTGAAATTGTGTTCCCTTTAGTCTCCTCAGCCCGTTCCATACTTTTGCCTCCTGTGTGTAGGAGTTAATGCCGGACAAGAATCTCTCCCAGCTTGTCTTCTTTGCCTGCCTTCGCGTCCGCCTTCCCTGCGATTTAATGTTTTTAAATTCCATCAGATTTGCTGCAGTGGGGTATCGGCGCAGTATGCCCCAAGCTTTATTTTGTTTTTTCCGCGCCTCCTTGCATTCCTCATTCCACCATGGAACTCGTCTTTTGGATGAGGTACCCCTTGATTGTGGGATGAAGTTATTCGCTGCCTCGATGATAAAAGCGGTAAAATACGCTACCGCGTCGTCAATACTAAAATCGGTGATAAAATCTTGTGATAGGTAGGTCGATTCCTTAAAATGCTCCCAGTCGGCAGAAGCCAGCTTCCACCGAGGTGTAATGAAGGGCATTGATGTTCTTCAATTAAGTTTAAAAGTACTGGAAAATGGTCACTTCCGTATGGATTTTTAATAACACTCCACTCTAGGTAAGGGAAACGATCCGCGGAGCCGATAGATAGGTCTATGGAAGAGTGTGAGTGGTGATACACATCATAATAAGTCGGTTCATTTTTATTGAAGAGGCATGTTCCCGTGTTTACTGAGAAGTTTTCTACTAAGCGACCTCTCGCGTCGCATCGTGAGTCTCCCCACATGGTGTGGTGAGCATTAAAATCTCCCACAAATATGTAAGGTTCGGAAAGTTGGGTAATAAGGTTGTAAAAGTCTGTTTTTTTGAGATGACGGTTCGGGGGAATATAAATAGAACAGAGAGTGATTAATTTATTAAAGAGAATGGCCCGAACTGCCACTGCCTCAAGGGTCGTCTGAAGGGCGACGTGTCGGCAAGCTACAGACTTGTCCGCTATTATCGCTACTCCACCAGAGGCGTTAGCCTCATCGCGATCTCTTCGGAAGATGAAGTTATTGCGAATAAAGTCTGTGTTTGTAGGTTTCATATGTGTCTCCTGAACACACAGCAACTTGGGATTGTGTTTGTGTAGTAGTTCTCTAATGTCATCGAGGTTATTTAGAAGTCCTCGTACATTCCACTGTAGTATTTGTGTGTCCAATATGCTATTTGTGTTTAGTGCTGTGTGTTTAAGACACGAGGATTAGCTCACGGGCCTTTTTCAGGCGCCGTGATGGGAGTTTTGTCTCTTTTGGAGCGATCGAGAGTGCCTCGCCGCTCCTTAGGCACTGGTGGCGCCGTCTTGCTGGTGGTTGTGTCCATTGCCTCTTGCGAAGCGCTGGACACGCGCTCTTCCGAGCGCTTTGTTTGGCGTGAAGGCCTCGGCACGTTGGAAGAGGCGTTTGAGGTCACCTACCCGGAAGTAGATGACCCCTTCTGCGGGGTTGGCGTAGCAGTGCTAGCTGCAGCCGCCGGGGGGGGGGGGGGGGGGGGGCGGATGGCGTCACTGCCGCCTCACTGGGTGTGGGCCGGTCAGCCGCCGGAGACCGTTGTGGCGTTGCCCCCTGACGCGCCACTTCGGCAAATGTGTTCTTAGGCAGGTATGCCACCCGCCTACGTGCCTCCTTGAACGATTTATTTTCTTTCACTTTGATCGTGACAATTTCTTTTTCTTTTTTCCAAGACGGGCACGACCGTGAGTACGCGGCGTGCTCTCCTTCACAGTTTACACAATGCAAAGAGTTCTCACAAGCTTCAGACGTGTGTTCATGGGCACTGCATTTCGCACATGTTTGGCGGCCTCGGCAGCTCTGCGAGCTGTGGCCAAAACGTTGCCATTTGAAACATCTCAGGGCATTTGGCACATACGGTCTTACACGGAGCTTGATGTACCCGGCCTCGATTGACTCGGGCAGGACGCTTGAATTGAAGGTGAGTATTAGGTGTTTGGTCTGTATTTCCTTATTATCGCGCCTCATCTTAATTCGCTGAACGTTTATGATGTTCTGCTCACTGAAGCCCTCCAGGAGCTCAGCAGTCACCTCCAAGAGATCATCATCGGAGACTACGCCACGGGTGGTATTCATGGTACTATGAGGAGTTACTGTTACTTTGGCGTCACCAAATGAAACTAGATTGGGTAGCTTTTCATATTGTTTCTGGTTGCGGAGCTCCAAGAGGAGATCGCCGCTTGCCATCCTGGAAGCTTTATAACCTGTGCCAAAAACTTGGGTAAGAGACTTGGATACGAGGAATGGTGAGATTGTTCGCACGGGTTTGTCTGGTGTTTCGGAGTGCACTACATGGAAACGAGGAAAGGTTTCTTTTTGACGGGCAAAAAATTCGTAGACATCATCGGTGCGCCCCTTCTTGAGGGAGCGATCAGGTAATGGGGGAAAGAAGAAGCCATAAGAGATTGTAATTTCGGCAGTAACGCCAGCCACCCACCATGGAGTCCTACAAGGGGACGTTGCAGGACCTGTGAAACACAGCCTGCAAACGCCAGCTGTACATTACTACTATAACCAAATATGATAAAACCTAGGTTCATTATTCACACAAGGTTAACCCTTGCTGCCTGGAAAAATTAGAAGTAAAGAGAAGCTAGGAGAAGACAGGAAAGATGAAAAGTGAGAGAAAGACGAAGGCTAGAAGGAGAGAGAGACAGGAAAAGGCAACAACCGATTTCCCCCGGGTGGGTCAGTCCGGGGGTGCCGTCTATGTGAAGCAGAGGGCAAAGGGGTGTGTTGCCTCCGCCGGGGGGCCTTAAAGGTCCAAACACCCAGCATCAGCTCAACCCCCAGGATCCCCCTTTCCCCAGACACGGCTAAGCCGCGCACGGCTACGCGCGGGAGGGTCCAACCCTCGTGTGCTCGGGTACGTGGTGTCCCAACAAACCAAACGCCTGCTGACGCAGACGCCCCTGCGGGGACGTCTCTGAAGGGGCCGCTCTCCATTGGTAGCCGCCATTCGTGGCTTTCATCTCCCGCTCTGCGTTCAATCTATCGCCTTTCGCAGGACTTGATGCTCGGGACCGAACCAAGCAAAACACAAAAGTGCGAGGAACAGCTGACGCAAGCAGACGATAGCACGAAACGCATGGTCCGGCTGAGACCAGATACGAGTAGGCATCGAGTGGTCGGGCGGGTTCGCATGTTACCAGTTTCCCGCGCTCACGTCTCTAAAGGGGCCCCTCCCCATTGGTTGCCGCCATTCGTGGATTTCATCTCCCGCTCTGTGTTCAATCTATCACCTTTCGCAGGACTTGATGCTCGGGACCGAACCACGCAAAACACAAAAGTGCGAGCAACAGCTGACGCAAGCAGACGATAGCACGAAACGCATGGTCCGGCTGAGACCAGATACGAGTAGGCATCGAGTGGTCGGGCGGGTTCGCATGCTACCAGTTTCCCGCGCTCACGTCTCTGAAGGGGCCGCTCTCATTCGTGGCTTTCATCTCCCGCTCTGCGTTCAATCTGTCACCTTTCGCAGGACTTGATGCTCGGGACCCAACAAAGCAAAACACAAAAGTGCGAGTAACAGCTGACGCAAGCAGGCGATAGCACGAAACGCATGGTCCGGCTGAGTCCACATACGAGTAGGCATCGAGTGGTCGGGCGGGTTCGCATGTTACCAGTTTCTCGCGCTCACGTCTCTGAAGGGGCCGCTCTCATTGGTCGCCGCCATTCGTGGCTTTCATCTCCCACTCTGCGTTCAATCTATCACTTTTCGCAGGACTTGATGCTCGGGACCGAACCACGCAAAACACAAAAGTGCGAGCAACAGCTGACACAAGCAGACGATAGCACGAAACGCATAGTCCGGCTGAGACCAGATACGAGTAGGCATCGAGTGGTCGGGCGGGTTCGCATGCTACCAGTTTCCCGCGCTCACGTCTCGGAAGGGGCCGCTCTCATTCGTGGCTTTCATCTCCCGCTCTGCGTTCAATCTGTCACCTTTCGCAGGACTTGATGCTCGGGATCCAACAAAGCAAAACACAAAAGGGCGAGTAACAGCTGACGCAAGCCGGCGATAGCACGAAACGCATGGTCCGGCTGAGTCCACATACGAGTAGGCATCGAGTGGTGGGGCGGGTTCGCATGTTACCAGTTTCTCGCGCTCACGTCTCTGAAGGGGCCGCTCTCATTGGTCGCCGCCATTCGTGGCTTTCATCTCCCGCTCTGCGTTCAATCTATCCCCTTTCGCAGGACTTGCTGCTCGGGACCGAACCAAGCAAAACACAAAAGTGCGAGCAACAACTGACGCAAGCAGACGATAGCACGAAACGCATGGTCCGGCTGAGACCAGATACGAGTAGTTATCGAGTGGTCGGGCGGGTTCGCATGCTACCAGTTTCCCGCGCTCACGTCTCAGAAGGGGCCGCTCTCATTCGTGGCTTTCATCTCCCGCTCTGCGTTCAATGTATCACCTTTCGCAGGACTTGATGCTCGGGACCCAACAAAGCAAAACACAAAAGTGCGAGTAACAGCTGACGCAAGCAGACGATAGCACGAAACGCATGGTCCGGCTGAGACCACATACGAGTAGGCATCGAGTGCTCGGGCGGGTTCGCATGTTACCAGTTTCCCGCGCTCACGTCTCTGAAGGGGCCGCTCTCATTGGTCGCCGCCATTCGTGGCTTTCATCTCCCGCTCTGCGTTCAATCTATCACCTTTCGCAGGACTTGATGCTCGGGACCGAACCAAGCAAAACACAAAAGTGCGAACAACAGCTGACGCAAGCAGACGATAGCACGAAACGCATGGTGCGGCTGGGACCAGATACGAGTAGGCATCGAGTGGTCGGGCGGGTTCCCATGTTACCAGTTTCCCGCGCTCACGTCTCTGAAGCGGCCGCTCTCATTGGTCGCCGCCGTTCGCGGCCCACTCTTCTCCCGCTCCGCGTTCCTTTTTTTTTCATTTTTTGCAGTACTTGTTCGCTTGGTTGCGCCGCCGACGTTCGCCTCAGCAGCGGCCGCCTAAGAGCCGAGTTCACAAATGCAGTGCTCCATTATCAGGTACCTTATAAAGAACGCCGACATTTCGCCCGAGAGGCGACGCACTGATAGCGATAGCAGTGGTATGACAAGTACATTAAGTAAGTTTTGTAGTTTTATTAGCTTGCCGCAAGCATTCGCTCACCAATTAATAAGCGCGGCGTCACACGTGGTCACGCAAACAGTGGATCATCGCGAACACTCGCTGTGTCCACGCTGCCATGATGAAAAGCCCCAGTGTCATGGAGATGTTGCCTCGGACTGCCTCTAGCTTCAATATGTGTCCGACACTTGAGATGATGCGACGTTTATTAGTTTACTCAACCTTTTACTAGGTTGCAGGGGAAAAGAGCTCACGTGAAGCAATCAACGATTTTGTTCGTCTAGTCTTTGCACCCGCTGCAGACAAGAAGCGGCGCAGAGCCCGCGCTCCACCACCCGTGCAGCCATGGCTGGAGTAGAAGAGAAGACGCACCTCACTCCAGAGTCCTTGAATGCTTTGATGGTCACCAAACTCCGTAACGCTATGGGAGAGCTTCCTATGTTACCACAGCTGCCACGCGGAGGCGCTGGGAGAACAGTGGGGGTAAGTGGGGGCTAGAGGAAACCTGCGTCAGTTGGTTCTTTATTCTATGGCGTCCAAGTAGTCTGGTTGCATCGGCAGTCGGTTTTCCTCACTTGAAGAGATAATTTGTTCATCTGTACCGCGTTGTCCCTCTGGTGGTGCTACGAGCGAAAGGTATCGTTGTTTTGTTTGCCTAGTGACGCCGATGAGCCGGAGAAGCGGTAACGTGCAGCACCGCGACAGGAAGCTAAAGGCTTTACCTTCGACTCTCAACCTGTTAGAGTGTGCGAAAAAGTTTTTAACACCACGGTCGTTGTTTGAAGCGATATGTTCATTGTGAAAGGAGAGACTGTCCTTGCCCGGCGCCGTTCCTTGGCTGTTCGAAGATCTGCCGGTGTACTAGGCACCTCGGCAGAAATTGTGCAATTTTTTCTCAGAAGTCGTCGCACTTGTTCACAAGACAGAAGAACAAACTTGCTCGGGCAAGTAAGCGCGCAAGAAGCCCAGCCGGTGGGGGCAGGAAATTGATGTGCTGAATGGCTTGAGCCATGCAAACAAGCACCGGTTTGTTTTACTGCTTTTTTCTCAATGCGATAGATAATCGTAAAAAATGCATTTTCCTCTTTTCATTCACTAATATGTCAACCATGCTCATTTTTATATTTTGAAACTCCTTCATTAGAACTACATCGCAGCTGGCTGTTTTTTGTGGTGCTTTCCATCATATTACGTATTTTGCATTCTTGCATTGTTCACTGTGAATTTTCTTGCGCAACAGTGTCATGTTCACGAACATATGTAAGGAAATGTGCCATTATAGTGAAGCTTGCGACCAAATGGGCATAAGTGTATCCTCAGCGTGACACGTTTAGGGGTATTTTGCCCCATGTTATGTGGTTCACGTTCTCAATAAATCGGCAGTACAGCAGCGACATGCTCGTCAACACGTGCACTTATTTTTGTTTAGATTAGTGACATCAAAAACGGCTTCATTTCACTTAATCAAGTCTCCCCAGTCCAGTCTTCATTGCGCTCGGTGGCTGTGCCACGATGCAGTCATCCAACCCGCTCGTTTTCGCTACGCAGATTTTTGCGCCGCTCATCCCCCAGATGCTATTCCTGTCCCTGGTTCCCGCCCCTTCGCATGCCACCTCTGCCATCGAATCCCTTCATTTCAAATCTCCCGCCGGCCTTGCTGCACAGCTGCCTGCGGTTTCAGCCTGCCCGGCGGCGCCACCTCTGCTATTCCTCGACTGCCCCCAGACTCTCCCGTGGTCATCGGCAGCGACAGACACGACGACTATAAAGGCGCATCATCCGCGCTCGGCGCCCTGTGGGCTCGGTGGCTGTGCCACGATGCAGTCATCCAACCCGCTCGTTTTCGCTACGCAGATTTTTGCACCGCTCATCCCCCAGATGCTATTCCTGTCCCTGGTTCCCGCCCCTTCGCATGCCACCTCTGCCATCGAATCCCTTCATTTCAAATCTCCCGCCGGCCTTGCTGCACAGCTGCCTGCGGTTTCAGCCTGCCCGGCGGCGCCACCTCTGCTATTCCTCGACTGCCCCCGGACTCTCCCATGGTCATCGACAGCGACAGACACGACGACTATAAAGGCGCATCATCCGCGCTCGGCGCCCTGTGGGCTCGGTGGCTGCGCCACGATGCAGTCAGGCGGGGGACACTCCCCGGTTCCGGTGGCACAGGAAATTGGCGCCATCTCTGTAATGGGCGACGCAAAAATCCGTTTCCCTTGCATGGCCTCGTAGATTGTTGCGCGCACGCGCGCCGATCCAGGTGGCCAAACCCTTCCCCCCGCTTAACTCCTCTCTCTACGCCCTCTCTCGTAATACCCTCTCAACGCCCTGACTTTCGACTGTCTACGCGCCCGCGCCGCCGTGCCATCCCCGCCGGCCCGGCTGCTGCTTAGTCCGCTACGTAACGCTTTATTTTTGTTATCTACTGTCATCGAGATGCGTGCGCTGCTGTGCGTTGACCGACGTGGCTAGTTTCGTCAGTTCTGTGGTCCTCGATAGCTGTGTGCTTGTGCTCCGCGATGTTTCACCCGTTTCACGACTCGTACCGCTCGTGCATCGTGCAGTGGTGCACGAATACCTCAAAAACAAGTCCTGCAAGGTTGTTCCGGGTGCCTAAAGGCAACAGGTGAGCGCTCAGACCCAAGGAAATCAGAAGGCGCATGTACACGAACACAGCCCTGTCTTTTTGTGTACTCCATGAGGCTCCGGACGCCGTTGCGCCTTGATTGTGCTACACTTGCCTCTTCCCGGTAGAGAAAGCTGACAAATAGATGTTCCTCCTCATTGTCACCTGGTCTGTGACTTGTGTTTTTCTGTGCCAAGTCTCATTCTGCAACTTCAGTAACTTGCCCAGCTTTCCATACCGCCCTCAGTGCTTTTTCTGTGTATCACGTTCTACAAATCAACTAAGAGCTGATAAATTACTGTTAGTGTTTGTGTACTATCTCAGTAACCCCCGATGGGAAAACCGCGCGAACAACCTTCATGCGTAGGCATGATACGCTTTTTTTTCCTCTGGAAAGCATGAGCATTGCAAGTGTCCTACATGCAGATTTTTGCAGTTCGTGTTTATTATACAAGGGAGAGCGCAGTAGGTACGACTTAGTGCCTTAAGTGACGTAATTTTATTGCTAAGCATTGCATTCGGGTAGAAAGAAAAGTCGTGTTGGCTTGTTTTACCTGGTCTTTGATTGAGGAATAAGCCTTTCTGCGAATGTTTTCTCTGTGCTGCTGCAAAAGCCGACTATCTTCTGTTCCCCTTGCCACCGTTACTCAAGTTGTGGCCAAGTGCAAAATAATGTGGTAATGTGTGTTTCAGTTTTTAGTACAATGTTATTTTTTTCTGCCATGTTTTTTTCAATTTGTTCAGCAGTAATGAACATGTCAAGCATTTCATATACTTTCGTGCAGATTTATAAGTAAGTTTTCTTTTGTTATGGCTCTCAATCAAACAATGTTAGCATTTTATCCTATCTTTCAGGTATTTTGCGTGTCATTGGTTTTGCCATTACTAGTGAGTTTTCCCTTTTTATAGTTGTCATGACTATGTCATACACGTCGTCCAATTTTGTGCAATATCTTAGTGCACATATCAGGAGCTCGTCTACATTTAGGTCTTGAGGACGTTATATAAAAATTTTGTTTTTATATGTGTGTACATGAAATGGCCTTCGCGTTTTCTAGCACTTTCTTTTGTTATTTCACCATCTGTGAACTTTTGTCTTTAGTACTCTTGTATATGTCATGCACCTTTCACTTTTGCTCATTTTTTGAGCGTGTATCACACTACGTTGTAAGAAAAATCTCTTTTCGGAAACGAAGTCAATAAAGCGAGACTAAACATCTGTTGTGTTGGAAGTGGAATTTTTTTTATGTCCCGGCACATGCTGGTATAATATAAGTATGGGCAAGACTGCGTGCGTGCCAACGCATAGCCCACGGCGCAGCACGCGCCAGCTCGCAAGCAATGCCAATGCGCGGCGTAGCGCGCGCATTGCTTGCGAGCTGGCACGTGGCGCGCGGTAACAAGCGCGCTATAAAAAAGAAGAAAAAACGCGCCGCTTACGGGTAAAAACAAAAAAAAGTGAGCGGCGCGCGCGGCATGGGGGAAAGGGGGAAAGGGAGTGGAGCGGGTCGGCATAATAAAAACAAAAAGGAAAGAAAAACGTTTGGGAGAGGAGGTGCCGCGCGGCTGCTGTTGCTGTTGCCATGACAACGTAAACAATCATGTGCGCCGCCATTTTGCTTAATGCGTCGCCCATTGGTTAGGGCCGTAACTGAAGGGGACCTTGGCGCTAGCGTCGAAAGAGCGTCTGCTCGAAAACGGCCAATGGGATGTATACGGAGTGTCCCCCCCCTGATGCAGTCATCCAACCCGCTCGTTTTCGCTACGCAGGTTAGTAAGCAATACTCTTTTCATTAAAAAATCGAGCAACTACTGTCTCCTGCAGCTGCCGAGCCCACAGTGCTGCCTTTCCATTGCTCTTGAATGTGCTGATGTCATGGTCACCCTGTTCCTCTTGGCTGGCGAGGTTGAATCAAACCCAGGCCCCGAAAAGGTGCTAGAGGAACTGAAGAAACTGTCTGATGGTCAGTCACGTTTAATCGCCGAGGTCCAAGGACTTAGAAATCACCTTACAACTACGGTACAAACTATATCTGATCTGAGTAACAGATTATCCGCCCTGGAAACTAATTATCAAGATGCTGTAACCCTACGCATCGACATGGATACCATCTGCGCTAACACCACCCAAACAACCAAAGAAATCCGAGGTATTGAAGCCCGTTTGGATGATGCCAAAAATCGCTCACGACGTAACAATTTAATTTTTTACAACATTAAAGATGATAATGCATCCGAAACATACCCCGAATCTGAAGAAAGAGTCCTCCGCCTGTGCCGTGATCAGTTAGACTTATCCATTGACCCCAAAGAAATTGAAAGGGCTCACCGTCTCGGGCGCCATTCTCCTGACCGCATTCGACCCATAATAGTCAAATTTACATCTTTTAAAACCAAGGAGCTGATTCTTTCAAACGGCCGTAAGTTAAAAGGCACCGATTACAGCATAGGGGAGGACTTTTCACGCCCTATCCGACAAGCGCGAAAGCACCTTGTAAAGTTTGCCAAAGCTACTATTACTAAACTTTCCTTGCGCTACAAAACCTTGTGCATCGGTACTAAACGTTATGTATTCGACGAGTCATCACAATCTGTTCATGAAATCTTATAGCATGCCACCTATCGCCGCGCTACTAATCTTCCTTGTAAAAGCCTTCGCGGTAAACTGCCAAATCTTTCTTTTTCTATTATCTTTACCAACATACGTAGCTTCCTCCAAAAACGTGAACACATTTGTAATCTTGTTTCTTCATCTGCCAGCAATATACTCGTACTAACAGAAACGTGGCTAACAGACGACGTCACCGATCCGGAACCTTTGGCTGATTTGCCGCAATGTAACGTTTTTCGCAAAGACAGCAAGAACTCACGAGGAGGAGGTGTTCTTATTGCCACTAACCAGCTGTTGCCTTGTTCTGTTATTAACATCCAATCGGAGCTTGAAATACTTTGGGTAATCTGTCGTTCTGTACCATAAATCGTCATACTAGGCGTCTGCTACAGACCCCCCTCCATTCATCCAATCTTCACAGTTAAACGATAGTTTGAATCAAATAACTGGCAAACATCCCAACGTGCGCATTATTGTTTTGTGTGATTTTAATTACCCCTTCATTGACTGGCTGAACCTAACACCAACAGGCAACACCGAAATAACCAACTTTGTTTACGTTTGTTTGAATTTCAATCTCGCCCAGTTAGTAACTGAACCCACACGAGTCACACATGAATCCTCCAACATCTTGGACCTTATTCTATCTAATCACCCAGAAAGTTTATCATCGCTTACTTACCTCCGCGAAATCAGCGACCACAAAGTTTTACACGCCACTTTCACCGTCACCCCTGAATCGCGTCAAACTTTCCGCAAAACAATTCGCCTCTCTGACAGAGGGAATTACGAAGAGATTAATAATCACCTGACGCCATCATTTGCAAACTTTGAGACGGGTTTCGATGATCGATCCCTGGAGGATAATTGGCTTACTTTCAAAACTAAAATTGCCGAACTCACCGCGAAGTTTATTCCCACCATGACATTTCGTGCCAGTCACAACAAACCATGGTTTTCAAAGCTCTTGAAGACACTCGGGAACAAAAAAAGAGACTTTTCCGTGCAGCAAAACGCAACCCAAGCGCACGCGCCTGGAAGAAATATAACACAGCCGAACCAACATACCTGCAATCTATCCGTAATGCCAAACGCGAGTTTTTGAAACTGACCTCCCCAAGATCCTAACAAATAACCCGAGGAAGTTCTGGAAAGTACTAAATACTCAACAGGCTCCGATCATCACACTAGCTAACCCACTTGGCGAGATGACCAGTGACATTGACTGTGCAAATATTTTTAACACCACTTTCTTATCCGTCTTCACACACGAAACTGATATGCCACTTTCTACCGCAACTACCAACCTAAGTTTGCCTATGCCTTCAATCATGTTTTCTGCGCACGGCATTATATGTATTATAGAAAATATCAAGATGTCATCTTCAGCGGGTGCTGATGAAATCACCCCCAAGTTCCTCAAAAATACTGGCCCTGCTTCCGCACCGTATCTATCAAAACATTTTGCACAATCACTTTCCACAGGTAGCATTCCCAGCGATTGGAAGGTGGGGAAGGTTGTTCCGGTCTTCAGATCAGGTAACAAAGAATCACCCCTTAACTACCGCCCCATCTCTTTAACAAGTGTGCCATGCAAAATCATGGAACATGTCATTTATTCCCACATAATGAACTTTCTTGACTATTAATTTTTTTCATCCTGCTCAACATGGCTTCCGTAAAAACCTATCCTGTGATACACAATTGGCTATTTTCAACCATGACTTGCATATGAACCTTGACTGTAACCTTCAAACTGATGCAATATTCCTGGACTTCGCGAAAGTGTTTGACAAAGTACCCCAAAGACACTTGCTACTAAAACTTTTATGGTTAAACCTTCATCCTAACATTTTACAGTGGATAAGTGAATTCCTTGCTAACCGCACCCACTATGTTTACCTTAATAATCAAGCCTCTAGTCCTCTTCCCGTAACATCAGGTGTCCCGCAAGGATCAGTCCTGGGCCTGCTATTATTTTTAATATACATTATTGACCTACCAACGCAAGTCTCTTGTAACATCCGTATTTTTGCCGACGACTGTGTCGTCTATCGCACAATCAATAACACCTCTGATCAGCTCGCCCTCCAGAATGACTTGGACAGCGTACAGGACTGGTGTAACCAATGGCTCATGGAACTAAACCCCAATAAATGTAAACTCGTGTATTTTAACCGAAAACGTAATCCTCTCCTCTTCTCATACAAAATCTCGCACGCTACGGTAGAATTAACTCACACTTATAAATACCTCGGCCTAACATTATCCAATGATCTAACCTGGAACGCACATGTCACAAAAATCATATCATCCGCTAACAGAACCCTTGGATTCTTAAAAGGCCATCTACGACATGCCCCGCAAAACCTAAAATTACTTGCCTACAAATCACTTGTCCGTCCTAAATTAGAATACGCCTCTGCTATTTGGAGCCCTAACCAAAATTATCTAACAATTTCCCTAGAATCAGTACAAAGTCGAGCCACAAGATTCATAGATTCGTGCTATTCATATAACGTTAGTATATCATCATTAAAAGCAGAGGCAGGTTTAGCATCTCTAGCTTGTAGACGTCGTATTACTAGTATGTGCTTGTTTCATAAACTTTATTACAGCTCACTTCGTCATCCGCCCTACATCAATCCGCCGGCACGTATTTCCCCCCGCATTGGTCATCCCCTTCAAGTTGCACGGCCTCGTACGCGCACTGCTGCATTCGCATCTTCATTCTTTCCGCACTCAGCCCCGGACTGGAACGGCCTTCCACACGACATCGCCGCAATCACCTGTACATCTAAATTTCTGAATTGTATAACTAATGTATGTAACAGCGAATAATTTATGTTCATTACGTGTTTTCTTTGTTTATTATATAATTTATACATGTAACCCACCCATTATGTAACACCCCCAACCCCGGGGGCCTTTAAGGTAATAAAGTGAAGTGAAGCAATCTCACGCCAGGCAAGCGTAGTCCGTCCAAGAAACACGCTGTCATTATGAAGCATGCCAAATGGGAGCGGAGGTGATAGCGGGATTCGTCCCAGAAGGCGAGACATTTGTGAAAGCGTAACCAACGCGAGAATTAGAGCTGCACGGGTAGCCTTGCATAGCTACACAACGTAAAGTGAGACGCACTTTCGCGCGTGCAATGCTTACGTAACATGAACTTGTCAAGGTTACACGTTGGAAATAAACAGACGGTGGTTGCACAATCGCAGTTAAGGCTACGTTAGAGATCAGCGCGTATTCACGCGACACACCGTTGCGAAAGCTTCGTCGTTCCCGCTCTGAAATGCTGCCGACGCTCTCTGCGATTGGCTGCAGCAGAGTGAAGTTAGCGTTTATAAACTATAAACACGGCAAATCTAGTAGCTTTTCTGCTTTGTAACGTAGCCGCGCCACACTCGAGCGGCGCAGACGGTCTCATTGCAAATAGCGATCGGCGCTGCTTCAAGTCTCGCTGCGAGGCTTCAATTTCCGAGTCAGCGAGTTTCCTACACTCTTAAAAATCACACCATTATGGGTGTAATGCGGGTGTACTTACCTTTTCACCTTTGTAAACACCCTTGAAACACCCTTTTTTAACGGAAAAGGGTATTCAAGAAGAAAACACCCTTGCAACACCCCAGTCTTTCTCATTTACACCCTAATTATAAAGGAGTAAGTGAACAAGCTTACAGTATATGATAAATGAACATTGGCAGTTAACGCGTTGATATTGGCGATACATGAAACGCGTGCTACCTGCGCTTGAATCAGGTTGCTGGAATGATCAGATCGGGGCATCTAGGCAGCAGCGCACTGACTCCGAACAGCGGTCAAAAATGAAGTTTCCCAAGAATGTTGATATCGAACGGATGACACTAAAGCGCCGACATTGCATAGCCAGATATCTGCAAAAGGCTTCGCATGATCAATGGCAAAATATTTACAATGCTATCACTGAATACTTAAAGGTGTGCAACCAGTTAGACTGGGAATGGTTAGGAGTGAGGGCTAACGGTAAATAGCTCACGAACTTACGGTTTGTAGATGACATTGGCGTACTCAGCAACGCTGCAGACTATTTGGAACAAACGTTTGAGGACCTTAGCGCAGGAAGTGTAAAAGTCTGATTGAAAGTTAGTATGCAAAAGAGAAAAGTAATGTTCCACAGCCTGGCGAGAGAACGAAATGTCATGGGCGGCAGTCAGCCTGTAGAACCTGCGCAGAATACGTTTATTGAGGTTAATTACTCGCAGGGGCCTCTGATCAAGGAAATTAACAAAATTTTTAAAAAACATTGTTGGAGAGCTTACGGCAGGCATTACCAAATCATGACCATGGAGCTTACTGCTAAACATTACTTTCTACCGTTACTAACGTATGGGGCCAAAACTTGCAAGTTACCAAAGAAACTTTGGAAGACGTTGAGGACCGCGCAACGAGCGATGGTATGAAAAATATTAGGCATGACGATAATAGACTGTAAGACAGCGATGTGGATTAGAGAGCGAACGGGGATAGCTGATATTCTGGTTGACATCAAGAGGAAGAAGTCATGCTGGGCAGACATTGCAACGTGTAAGGGAGATAACTGCTGGTCTATTGGAGTTGCAGAATGGGTGCTAAGGGAAGGGAAGCACAGTCGAGGACGGCAGAGAACAAGGTGGACGTGATGGAATTAGGAAACTTGAAGACACATGGAACCCGCTAGCACAAGACAGGGGTATCGGAGATCGCTGGAGAAGCTTTCGTCCTGCGATGGACATCGAAATAGGCCCATGATGATGATGATGTCACAACATCCATGCCAGCTTCGCGGCATGTCATTCATGTTATGTCGTGCATGCGCGTCATGCACGTTCTGATAGCTCGATTTGCGTCATTGCGGGGGGGAGGAGGGGCGAGTAGCGGCATAGCCAAGGGGGCCACGCCAGGCACTTGTAGCGCTCACTAACAGTAAATTTTTTGCTACTATGGCAATGGCTCCACTCCTTCCCCCCCCCCCTTAACACGAAAATTTTTCTGGCCACGCCACTGTGGGGAGGGGGGTGTAAGATTGCTCTATACCCTCCCCCTAACTTGTCAACGGAAACGGGGGAGGGGAGGGGAGCTGCCGCCAGGCCGCAAACCTTAGGTAGCCCAATGAGCGGCTGCATTTCATTTTGGACGTGGATACTGCTCTAATGTCATTACACAGAAGGATTCATGGCAGTTCGAGGGCATGCGTAAATTAAAAAAAACACACACAGCCATCAGCAAGTCTTAAATTGAGCAGATCTTTGGAAGCTGGGCAACACTCTCATAAAAAGAAAAGCCTCGCACCCCTCTACATGCATTGTCAACTCGGGTCACCACCGACTGCACATTTCCGGTGAGTGAGTGAGTGAGTGAGTGAGTGAGTGAGTGAGTGAGTGAGTGAGTGAAAAACTTTGTTGTGAATGCCTGCAGAACGGTTAGCCTTCCCCTGTTAGGGAGGCGTTACCGTGACGCGGCCATGACGTCTTCGCGGCGTGTGGCGCCTCTACTTCGGCCGTGGCCGCACTATTCCCTTTGGTCGACCGCGCCTGCCCCTCTTTTGGGGTGGCAGCCTCCCTCCGGTTTCGCTCGGTCGTTGCCTTTCGAGGGCCGACGAGAGCTGCTGGACGGCCTGGGTTTGGACATCTTGGTCATAGCACCTCGTTGCGGCCTCGAGCCGCGGCGGGATCGTTGTTATCGTTGCAGCTTCGTGCGGATTCTTAGCAAAGTCCCAAAGGATGTGAGCTGCAGTGGCTCTTTCCTTTCGGCACACACAACAAAGATCACTTTCATAAACACTTGGACACACGTGCTTCATCAACACCGGGGTGAATAACGACCCCGTTTGAAGTTGTCGATATAAAACCCCCTCCTTACGGGTCAAGCCCGGATGAGGTGGCGGCATAGTCCTTCGCTCTAGTCGGTACCATTTCATAATTTCGTTGTAGGAAGTCATTTTGCCCTTGGTTTCCCACCACCACGACGGGTCGGCTGTAGTAGCAGCGGCACGGTTGGTTAGTCCTCGCGCCGCCGCGTTCGCCGTCTCGTTGTGGTTAGCGTTGCCGCGTTCCGACACATCACTGCCCATGTGGGCCGGAAACCACTTTATCACCACACACCGACTTTCACTCGCGAGATCGACCACACGCAACACACGCGCGGCTTCACCACACACCCTTGCTCTGGCGTAATTTTTCACTGCCGTCATAGAATCACAGACCACAGTCGTGCACTCGGGGTCGGAGATGGCCAGGGCAACGGCCACCTCCTCGGCTTGATGCGCCCCTCGAGTCCGCACACTCGCCGCTGTTCTCGTTGCACCGGTCGATGCCCCGACGATTGCAGCGGCGAATGCCTTTCTGTCATGTGGATACTCTGCCGCGTCCACAAACACGGCACCCCTGTCTTGGGCATGGAGATCGATGAGTGCCTTGGCCCTCGCCTGTCTGATTTTTTTTTACATTTCCGGTAAAAAAAATCACACAGGAACTCCTCTGGGATTTGTCTGAGTATGCGTAAGCATTGTGACTCTTCCTCATCTACACGCAGTCCATGTCGTTATCAGTGTTATGAGACTTGATCCGACGAATATAAGCGACAGCACTGCGGCGACACGAGCTGCTGTGGAGGGCGGCGCCAAGTGAATGGTGCAAGCAAAATACTGCAGGTGGCGGGGCCAGGTGCGCTAGTGACGTTCGGTTCATTTTAAGCCGTTATCGCTCTTTAGCCCTTCCCATCCGCGTCGAACCATTACCAACCGTTCTCCGGCGGCGGCTGCTTGTGGCACGGCCGCGCGAACCGTATCTTGAAAGCGAACTGAAGTGCGAACAGTCTGCCCACTGCTGAAAACTTCACGCGCTGTGTTCTCACCGTTTACTTCGTTTTGAAAACACACGCGCGTACACCTATCTAGAAAGTTATCTGCGAAAAGCGCATATTGCGGCATGAACTGAGAGCTTCGTGAGCTCTATGTTCTCGCCGCTTCGGTTGCGTTAAAGCGAGAGCTAGCACGAAGGTGAATTCACTGGCTGCGGCGGGCTCTATTTTGAAAGGTATCGTGCAGTACGGACTGACCGACGGATGGTTTTTTCTTTTTGGGTAAATATAGAAATGCTTACGTTATAAAAAAAAATTGGCTGAAGGCTTAGCTTGGTTAAGCCTGGAAGATTGCGAAAGCAATACCCTTGGCTGTGCCTTGCTTCGTCTGATGGTGTGGACATGGTTGCCCTTTGTTAAACTTATGGCTATACATCATCCGACATAGCGCAAGGCAGCGCGCCGACCACTGCGAGGAGCCGAGCTGTAGCCCCACTTATCCTCCTAGAGTGACGTCACACCAGCGAGCGCCCTCTCTCGGTAGCGCCGCAGCAGCGGCGCGCATGGCTTCGCCTCCACCATCGATGCCGCGAGCTGGGGCCCCGTCTCTCGGTCTGGCGTGACGTCACACCAGCGAGCGCCCTCTCTCGGTAGCGCCGCAGCAGCGGCGTGCAAGGCTTCGCCTCCACCATCGATGCCGCGAGCTGGGTCCCCGTCTCTCGGTCTCGCGTGACGTCACACCAGCGAGCGCCCTCTCTCGGTAGCGCCGCAGTAGCGGCGCGCAAGGCTTCGCCTCCACCATCGATGCGCGAGCTGAGGCCCCGACTCTCGGTCTGGCGTGACGTCACACGGTCACTTGACGCGCAGCTGTGTAAGGAGGCGCCGCGACCACCGATGGGCCAAAAGTGCGAGCAGTATTGCTTTCGCAATAAAAATCACAGGGTTCGCGAATTTCGCGATAACAACAAACACCAACCTACTCTCCCGCCCCCTGCTGAGCGATGCCGTCTTGGTCGCCCCCTCCCCACCCACGGGAAAAGAGACACTACGCCTCTAAGTTGAAGTAACGATGATGAAACGTTAACAACGACAAGAACGACGCATCCTTACGCGTTGTCCCATGGCCTCCGAGATTTGCATGCGAAGCGGGCGCACGCGAATCTAGGAGGCCATAATTAGCCGCTTACTTGCATAAAAAGACAAAAAGTTATGCCAAGTGACACAGTAAAAGAATGTAAACAAAGAACTGATCTTAACTATACTGTTTGGGGAAAAGAAATGAAAAATTAGACATCCGCAACACAGGCCACTAAAGCCACCACCGTCGTCATAACGTCGAAACCAACAGTTGGCAACATTGGTTCACCGCTACACCGCAGTTCAGTGATGCTACGGCTGCTGATTTATCAGTAGATCTACTCATTTTTAAAATTTTCTGCTAATTCAGTAATAAAGCGCTTGAGTCTGCTGATTTTCTTGCTTTTCTACTGAAACGAAAGCGAAATCTGCAACTTTTTCAGTACTGAGGATGGATGGATGGATGGTTATAGAGGTTGCAGAGGTTATATTATTGTGATGCCACCTAGCGAGAGAAAAATAGAAAGCGGTTGGCTCCGAGGTTAACATACATTCTTGCATTTCCAGACCCTCAAACGTGGCGCTACCTCTGCCTTTGAGGAAAGTGGGGAAAAGGCCTAGAGTTTCTATGCTCTATGGGAAAAGGTGAGGCGGTGAATTTGTGAAAGTGGGTGCACTACCGAATCCCACAACTATGAAACCACCATTATCATCATCATCATGACCAACCTATTTTTATGTGCACTGCAGCACGGAGGCCTCTATGGAGGCCTCTCCCAGCGATCTCCAATTACCCCTGTCTGGAAGATACTATACTCTAACGCTTTCAGGTACTAACTACCATCTGACGCCTTTGAATAGGCCATCGGAGGGCTTCCCTGTTTTTAAATTCGTGCTTAACAATGGCTCTCTGGATCCCCGGGTTTTTCAAAAGTATCGCTAAGAATCTCGGGGTCAATTTTTGTACTATTTCCTGGAAGCTACAATACTTCAACAGAGTACTAACATAAGCGCTGAATTCGTGGGCTCATAAACTGAGTGCAAAAATTGAAATTAACAATTTACTGAATTCTACAGATTTTTCGCGAAAAATCTGCTACTATATTTTAATGTGTCGTGGCAACACTGCCGCAGCTTCGTCTCCACAACGAGAGCCGCCATCTTCTCGCGCCTAACGTTTTGTATGGTTTTGTTCTCTGCAAGTCCGCGCGCGCTGCTCATCGGTGGATGCACGGCTGCACGGCGTCGCAATGCGGCCTGCGTCATTTTCTCGTGTTAGCATAATCGGTGTGAGACATGTCGCATGTGAAACGTTTGATATAAATGCCTCCCTTCCAAGTGAAGCGGCCGTACGGGCTTCGGAAGCGTCGACGGATTTCCGGCATGCGGATTTCAGGTACGTGGAAATGCGTTTCGCCCTCCTATTGAGCTCCGGAGCCAAGCGTGCAATATTTCATGTGAAAGATGCAGTGCTCGTCATCATGGTGTGAATTTCGATCGGCAAACGAGAACTGCGGCACTTAGCGCACACCGCGGCGGCTAAGTCAGCGTGGAAATTGTTTTTCGTTACCGTAATATGTTGCTGTCAGTCTAACTTGCGGCTTGTGGACAGCTAGCCCATTGACTTTTGCTTGTGGCTGGATAGGTATGTAAATGGAAGCGGTAATAATTTTCGAGAGTAGACAGTTGTTTCGCTCGATGTTTGGTCGTGTTCCCGGCGTTATGAAGGCTAGAAAACTGGCTTGATCGTGCTTAGTTTTAACTCCAAGAGGCGTAACGTTGGCGCTGTATGTGTTTGTTTTCCGTGCCGCGAGTACCACTTTCATGCTTTTGTTGCATGAGAGTGGTAGCTGCTACATGCCGCCTGGGCAGAATACAATAAAAGCAATTTTCTCACTTTCATGCGTATGCAATGTGACGTAACAAAATTTCCAGCGTTTTATTCGGAGCGTAAATATCCAGTATAGTTAAGTAGCAAACTCAAATTCTATCTTAGCTTAGTAGGCGTGAAACAAGTGAAACTCTGATTCCTTTTTGAATTGTTCGCCGAAACCGCACCGCCCGCCGATGCGTCATCGGCTATTTGACAGTAGCTTCGCAACGTGCGTTGTTTTATGCGCAAATATTGCCCGGTTAAGTATCCTGTTTATTTATGCCGACGCTCGTTCATCTTAATTTTAAGCGATTACTATCCCCGAGTACCGGACGATGCCAAACTTGTTGTGAGGTGTAGCTAACGCGGGAAATTCAAAGTGGCGTTGCTGCAAGTTCCTGTTTTTACGTTTCTTGCATTCAAAGCCAAAAGACACAGTATCACTGATTTCTTTCTATTCCTGCTGTACTTGATCAATCTAATGTGACAACTGTATTTGCTCTTTAATGTTCTCAATTTATTGTGTATTCAGCTTGGCTGCCAGAAAATGCTTGAATTTTTTCAGTATCCAAGTGACGGAATATTTCACTGACGGCCGTTGTGAAACACATAAGATGACAAAACTGATAGCAAAATGATGAGATGTTTCTTTTATAGAGTTCGGACTCGACTTTTGGTGAGGATGTCAATCGACCTTGGGCCTGGTGACAGCACACGGGACATGGCCAATGTGCAGCCTGTCAGTTGAGTGGCCCCGAATGGACCATCAACATCGGAAAATGAAGCAGAGCCAGGTAGGGACAATTTTCACTTTGGAAGAGATTACTTACAGCTACCTTTTTTTTAAAGAACTAAATAACATATTTACAAAACAATCCTTTCTCTTTGTGCAGCCTTCATAGAATTGTTTTTGCTTGTTATACAGATCTTCAGAAAGCAGTTCATCTGAACCCTTTTTGCATGCACAAATAAATAAAGAGTGCACTTTCTGAAGAAATTGATGCACTGAAATGTGCATTCGGCCCTCGCAGAGAAGAAGAATAACCAACTTTATAGCGCCAAAAAAAAACAGGTTTGAAAGTTGTTCTAACATCCTAACCCGCCTTGGCATACGGAACCAAATATAACAGCAACAGAGGTGCATGCAGAGAAGTGTTTGTAAATGTTTGCAAGAGATGGAGATTGTCTAAGAAATTGATTTTATTTACTCGGAGCTTCTTGGTGTCATGGCAGTGCAGCAAAAGCTCAAGATGATGTCCTGCTCGTAATAAAGCACCTTTAGATTTTAAAATTAAATTAAGGGCTTTTACATTCCAAAGTCAAAACCTAAAGTTTTGGGAACCTGTCCTTCTGTAATGTACACCTGAATCTAAGTGCATAAACGTTATTGCATTTTACCCCCATTGGAGGGCAGCTGCCATGGCCTAGATTGAATCTGTGACCAGCATGACTGAGCAGCATGGCATCATAGTAACGTGACTGTAACACCAGGTCAAAATGAGAAATACTGCTTAGAACTACCAACTTCTTGGCTCACAAGCACTTTGCACTAAGTTAAAGGAGTATGCAGTACTCACAGCGACCGTTTATGTACCAATTTCTTTTTAGGCTGTAGACTCCATTATTGGGGTGCGAAGTTTCAATCAGTCAAAACCAGCCTAAATTACAAAACCAGCTCAAAACACGCACCATGTATAGCTGGATTTTGATATGAAAAGGGAGTCAATTCATGTCGCCGGAAATGGAGGTGGCAGTCACACTATTTCATGCATTTTGCCTAAAACATAGTCAATAATAATAAATCGATTTCTAAAATATTCTTCTCAAAAAGTGTTTTTTTCTAGCATGAAATAAGGTGCCAAATGGTGTTTAGGTGCACGAGTGGTTAGTTGCACAGCACTTCTAGCATGTATTCACAGGCTTCTTTCAAGCTTGAAAAAAAAACATATGTATTGCACCTACTGAGCAGTAGAAAGCTGGATTGGGAATTTTTCAGGATGCTCTACAATTTTCGCACTGACACTTTTACTTTGAATATAATATTTGAGCAGTTAAATAATCGTTAATAACTAATTACCTAATTAGGAAAAATGCAAAAATTGGTTTCACTTGCTCAAAACGATGGCAAGCAACATTACCTTGGTTCTCTCCAGCTACGTGGCACTTGTACATATTTAAAGCTTGCACAAGTCGCACAGACCACCTGGTACTTACAAGGCATATATAGAAGCGGCTAAGTTGTGTGAACCAGCCATGTGTACCGAATCATGAGAAAGCCATGTTTCTTTGACTTCAGGGCATGATGAGATTTACATCGAGATTTATATGAGATTAATCAGAAGAATAAGAATGGGCTGGGGTGAGTTTACCAGGCATTCTCAGATCATGAACAGCAGGTTGCCATTACCCCTCAAGAGAAAAGTGTATAATAGCTGTGTCTTACCAGTACTAACCTACGGGGCAGAAACCTGGAGGCTTACGAAAAGAGTTCTACTTAAATTAAGGACGACGTAGCGAGCTATGGAAAGACGAATGATGGTGAAATGAAGAAAAAGAAATGGGCATCAGGACATGTAATGAGGAGGAAAGGTAGCCGATGGTCATTAAGGGTTACGGACTGGATTCCAAGGGAAGGGAAGCGTAGCAGGGGGCGGCAGAAAGTTAGGTGAGCGGATGAGATTAAGAAGTTTGCAGGGACGACATGGCAACAATTAGTACATGACCGGGGATGTTGGAGAAGTATAGGAGAGGCCTTTTCCCTGCAGTGGGCGTAACCAGGCTGATGATGATGATGATGATGATGATGATGATGATATTTACATGCTCGACACCTTGTATGAGTGTGTTCTAGGCCTGTTCGTAGTTTGGCTGCTACATAAACAATATTTCTCCACATGTAAGCTCATATGCATCTTTCAAGTATATTACCTCGTGTTTCCAAAATAAACCATCCTCGCGTTTCCTTCATTATGTCTTCATCTGTTGCTGTGCAAAATTTTTAACTATGCAACTGCACAAATTTTCATCTAGTTTTCATATTTCCTCGTTGTTTGGTGGCTTTATTTCTGAACAAGTTGTTTTCTTCAAACCCTGTTGCACACAGCAGTACACAGCATGGCTTTCTAGAGTGGGAATAGTTTTTTTTTAGATTTACATTAATACACCTTGCCTGGGCAATGTAAGCCTTTCTACGTAACACGGCCCTGCAATAATGTTTTATATTGCATTCCAGCAACGTGCAAAAGCTGTTTACTTACCAGATGAGAATATGTATAAATGTTGGAAGTAACAGAACTGGAAGAAGCCAGCAGATAATGAGGCCAAGGAAAGCATACAGAAACATGTTTTAAGTTTTTTATATGAAGTATAGAAATGATAAATTTAAAGGAAATGAAAGTGGATGAAACGACATCCACCTGTGGATGGGGAACGGACCTATAACATTCACATTACGCATGTGATATACTAACCACTGTGGTACTACGGCCGCGTTCGAGCGTCGACAATTTGAGGGGCCATTGTAGACGGTTGAATGCTGCCTTGGTAGCACAGTGGTTAGTGCATCGCATGCCTAATGCAAAGGTTGTAGGTTCTTTCTCCACCCATGGCTGTTTTTTTTAACATTTTCATTTGCCTTTATCACTTCTACATTTAAATAGAAAATTACAAATAGGTTTCCACGTGCCTTCCCTGGCATCTCCCAGCTGAGATTAAGAAAAAATTTTGCCCCTCAGTTCCCTTTCTTCTCGTTTGGAAGAACAGGAGCTTCATTTTAAAAATAATGAATTTACCTTGTACAGCATCTCAATCTGGTCTCAAAGAAATCTTATCACAGCATGTGTATTACTAAGTGAAGTTTTTGTTAAGATGATGATATAGCATGGGACCTAATAGTAGCGTTTGTGTGCAGAGACATGACTAGTCTGATAAATAGGAGGATTTTCAGCACTTTTAACATGGTCTGATCGTGTGTTTAAAAAAACTGTAATCTAACATGATTTCAGGCATAACTGTTGCCCCTGAAAAATATTTGGATCATCTGCATTGGCATTGTTTTTAGAGAGAACCAATACTGCGTTTATTGAAGTAGCCTCGTGGAACATGAAGCATCGCTTCTTGCTGAGTCAAGGAAATATCTGCATATCTGAGGTGCAGGTGTCTTATGCTCAAACGCTGTTTAAAGGCTGCTAATAAAAAAATTACTTCACTAGCCTTCCAGAGATTGCTAACATTGCTTCAGTAGCCTATGCTACTCGATCATAACCAATTTACCAGAGTGAACTTTCATCGCAGTTGGCTTTGCAATGTTTATGCAAAATACCACAATTGCCTACTAGACATGTGACTGCACTAAAACTTGGAATTAATGACCAGTAAGATTTATGGGATAGCAAAAGTTAGTTTATTACTCCAGAACAAAATGCCAGGAACTTCGGTTATTTCTGCCATAGAGTTTCTTACAGTAATTATTATAGGGAACTCTGGCGCTGCAGTCGTACCACCATGGGAATGATGGGAAGCACATGGATTTGTCTGAACTGCGTGCTTGTGAATTCAGACGTTCTTGTGGCTTTGCATATTATACGCTATATAAATCCTATTGTCGTAAATTTCAGCGCAGTCTATACACGTCGAAGTGCAGAAGACGCCGCCAACACGCATAATTGCTATTAATTGGAACGATTGAGCTTGTCCAGGTGACCAAATCGAAACGCGCCAAGCATCTCAAGGCACTGGTATGCCCGAGATAAATTCATCAGGGCGTTGCGCTCGCTTGTCGTTACATGCCTCTGTTGCTTAATGGTTTCAACATCAGACTTCTGTTCTAGAGTTCCTGTGTTCGAATCCTGTCGTCGGACGTTTTTAATGACGTTTATGTATTTATTACACAGTATATTGTTGAAAATGGCTAGTTTACAAAGTCACAAAGCCGTTTTAAGCCAAACAGCCGAAGTTTAGGCAAATCCATGTACTTCCCATAATTCCCATGCTGGCACAACCGTTTTGTTTCATCTCCTGTAGACACTAGCGTCAGAGTTCCCTCTAATAATTATTGTATGAAACTATGATTTCTGCGCCCCGCTCGTGCAGAAGCGGCACCACACCTGCTGCGTAAACATGCACTACCTTTCGACCAAGTGCAGGGAATGCTGTGAAGTCGCCCTGTACAAAGCCTGCACTAAGTAAAACAAATCACAACGTGCAGTTGCTGCCATGTTGAACTGGTGGAACGAGTAGTGAAATGCAGCGCCTCCTGAACTAGTTCAGAAAGTGCAGGTTAATCGAGTGGAGATTATATCGTAACACAAGTTCAGTGATTCTGCATTACATTGACGAAATATACTTCATGATACCTTTCCAGTTATTCCTTTAGTTATTATGAATCCCTTTTGCGTTGTTGGACAAAACTACAGAATGCCAACATATTTTCTAGCATTCACTGGTGGCAAACATGTCAAAACTTGTTCTAGTTTCTCGATTGCCGCTTTACCCGTTAACCCCCAAGTTAATTCCAGAAAAATTTACCAAATTAATTTTTTATGTACTCATTTTTTTTGGTGTCATTCTCATTCTAAAATGTATTACTTCATTGGTCTCTGGTTAGAAATAACACAAAAATAAAAGCTGCTCTTGAGGGCAGCTTTCCCTCAATACCTACTGTAACTCATCTTTGACAATAAGAGCAGCATACCATCGGGCAGAAAGAGTGCGACTCGTCATTGGCGATATTGGTACTACCTCCAGTCACTAGTACAGCTCGGGATCAAGGGTTCAAGGTTGCGACTTCATTGCTTCCCAATTTTAATTCTGAAGCTGTTACACTTGGGTGTGGCGTGTGTATGTACTATCGGCCAAAAAAGTAAACGGACCACGGCTCAGGTGGCCGGAGCGGCTGCGGGGCCACACCGGGGCGCTACTATTTCGCTAGGCGCGCTCACGGCGGGAGTGCCCCGTGTGACGCCAGACTTTGCCCTCACTCTCGCGCGGTGCCTTGTCACGCTTGATAAATTTCTAGTGCGCCGTTCGGTTGCTCTACTGCGGGCAGTCGCGACGAAGGAAACCGTGCATCGCCGGTAGTCCAGCACATGGCGCTGTCGCACAGGGGCGGACGGCAACCGGACAACAAACCGCCGCACTGAGAAGGAACGGAGACCCGTTCTGATTGTTGGTTTGTTTATATTCACCGTATCTTTTATACTAGTGCATGTCGCCGGCGTCCACCGCTGCTCGATTTTAGGCAACGTCGCGCAAGTAGCCGCAACGGCGGCTACGGTGACGCGCGCTCTGTTACGCCTGCGCGATAGTCGCAGGCGGCAAGGTTTACTTCGGGCACGGCTTATATGTCGAGATCATTTTTCCGTCATTGTCTCCAGTAGTACGTTTAATATTAACATCAGCGACGCCTCTGAAAACTGCTTTAATTAGATACTACAATGCGTAGGCCGTAATGAAACTTTACAAAAGCACGGCCAGGAAGAGATAATTGGGAAGACGGATCGGAATAACTATAGTCAGTCATGAAAGTTTATTCATGGAAACATTCCGTGGCTTGAAGGGGTCCTCAGTGCGATGAAAAGTTGCCGTCGGCCGCGATGACTTCGCTCACTCGCCATGGCATCGAGAGCGCCGCCGCTATAGCTTCGGACGTCCACGCAGCGCTCCCAACTCTCTAAGTTAACGCAGCGGCGTGAAAGAGCGCGCGTCACCGTAGCCGCCGTTTCGGCTACTTGCGCGACGTTGCCTAAAATCGAGCAGCGGTGGACGCCGGCGACATGCACTAGTATAAAAGATACGGTGAATATAAACAAAACAACAATCAGAACGGGTCTCCGTTCCTTCTCAGTGCGGCGGTTTGTTGTCCGGCTGCCGTCCGCCTCTGTGCGACAGCGCCATGTGCTGGACTACCGGCGATGCACGGTTTCCTTCGTCGCGACTGCCAGCAGTAGAGCAACCGAACGGCGCACTAGAAATTTATCAAGCGTGACAAGGCACCGCGCGAGAGTGAGGGCCAAGTCTGGCGTCACCCGGGGCACTCTCGCCGTCAGTGCGCGGAGCGAGACAGCAGCGCCCCGGTGTGGCCCCGCAGCCGCTCCGGCCACCTAAGCCGTGGTCCGTTTACTTTTTTGGCCGATAGTACATGTGCGTGCATTAAAATGACTTCATGCTAGAGCAAAGCAACTGTAGTGCAGAGAGGCATCAGTCATCTGTATATATTTGCTTTGTAAAGATGCGCTAAGTTTATCTTTTGCAGTATAGACTGGGCGCTCTTTGGCCAAAGATGCCCTTGTGCTATTAAAACATATCAATTAATTAGCTTTTTGCAGTAGCAGGTGCTTATCCTTTTTTCAGGATCGGTGCGCCAGTTTTAATTTGTTTTTCTTGAACTGTGCGATTCCACTCACAGGAATGCATGTTATCTGAGGTGTTCCTTTTTCAATCAAGAATGTTGAAGTTGTCTTTGTGAAACTCGATTTCTTGCTTCAAAGAAGCTTGTACAAACTGACCAAGCTGATAATTCTACCTGCTTATAAAAGAAATATGTTGCGGTTATGAACCCTCATAATGAATGACATATAGTACAAACATTTTATCAATTAAAACAATTTCATGAAATTTTTCGTGTTTTTTACCGTTCGTGTTCACTTCTCTACTCTTGTGTCCTGTCTGCACGCCTCACCTCTTTTTATGCATATTAAATAGCGTCTAAATTTAACCATGCTTTCTTTACCACAACGCAGGGAGAAAAAGTTCCGGTAGCACCATGCATTCAGTATGGTGGCCCGGACGTGTATGCAAGCAACGTCCTTCATGTGGACCAAGAACAACTCTTCAATGTCTCGCAGACTTCCATGCGAACCCCTCAACATTGTCGTCTCAGTGGAATAGCTGCTCATCTATCAGCGTGTCCATCACCAAGACTGCCAGTTGTAAAGCTTCTGAACCCCTTTAAGAAAACTTAATTATGTTTTTATTTAATTTTCACGGTTGGCCGTAGAATCTGAACATTTTTGATGTTTCTAACATTTTTACCTGGCACAAAGCGGTGCAATAACTTTAAACCAGTGTAATGTATTTAAGTGATGCTCACTCTAATGCCTATCTGGTTTTGTTAGTGTTTAATAAATTTTAATGTCTGATGAGGTAACAGCATTCCAATTTGTCATCGTGGCTCGTTTCAATGCGCTGCTTGGAAATAAGACGCAAAACTTACCACACGCCAGTTGTAGCATTTTTGCTTTCATGACTGCAGTATACACATTTCAAAAAATGAAAAGTGGGGAAAAAAGCCTCAAGAACATGATCATCCTAACATTGTCATGTCCTTACAGCTCTGCAATGACTAATGCCACATACATCTTGGGAGCACATTGGTTGCAATGCTTACAGGTATATTTGATAAGAGAATAGCTCGCACCCAGATTTGCCACACAGTTGATGGCTGATGGCATTTTTTGTCGTCTTCATGTTATTAGTATGTATTCAATATTCATTTAGATGTAAAGGACACTACAGGCTCTGAAGTACCAAATCGCACTTGCATTTCAGGGGACAAAGTGTCCAGCATGCCTGTCACAGAACGTGTTCTAGGGGCTACCTTATCTCTATAGGTAAATGGACACCAGATGCTCTGTGTACAATGTAATTTGTGTACTTGTCAGGAGTGCTTGAAAGATGTGCTACCGGATGTACTTGCACTGTCTGAAGATAATGCATGGTTCTAGAAAGCCTGCAGCTGAGCATCTGCCAGCGTAGTGAAGGAAGTTTCCTAATTTATTTTGTTGATGTGGTTGAAATTTAGGAGCTGCAACGAATAGTTCTGTGGCAATGCTGCCAAACTAAAGCACAAATTACACACCTCGACTGACACAATGTACTCTGAATGTTTTGCTACGTAGTAGCTGTTTGCTGCCTGACCTTATGGCACCTTTACGAGCAGTCGCGGGTGATTGCAGCGGCTGAGGCTTTATCAACTGGCAAGGTGAAAAAAGAATGCTCTGCCACCAGTGTGGCTGCACACTCCGAGATGCAAGCTATCTTGAACCAGATGTTCGGTAGACGGTACCTCGGCAGCCAAAACATTGTTTGACCCCTATAGGCAACTGCGTTCACAACTGCACACAAGTGTGCTGTCACAGCAGAAAGTTGAGAACAAGCAGCATTTATACCGTTGCTGCTTAAAAACATTAATGCAAGTCATTTTTTCACCAAGGCTGGTAATCATGCATAGGTAATGAGAACAGGGTATTTGTGACACACAAAGGCTCATGTGTCTAATGTTTAATTAGATCAGTAATCTATGTGATGGAATTATAAAAAGTATACATTTTGGTCCTGAGTGGTCTCTTGGAGAGACATGACCATTTCCGGCAGTTTAGTGTTTATTTTTATGTCTAGATTTGGTGTGCATATTGCAACTGTAACTAACAGTCAGTGCTCTGTCCTGCCCAGGTTTTATGCTGTCGTTGTGATATTTGCAATATTTCGCAGTTCAGCTGAGCGAAGTATATGTCTTTACTGTTACTACTTTTCATGTTCAACTTTTGTGCAGTGCTCACTAGTTATTACTGGCCATGTTTTGTTCACATATGTTCTTGGATTGTAGCGCGAAGTGACACGGACACAGACTAGAAGCAGACAGGACGCGCGCTGACTCTCAACAATATGTTTGTTGAAACGAAGAATAGATATATATATGTCTATATATAGGTGATTGCAAAAAACCACAGCATAAGAACATGACAAGGTATGAAGACATCAGTTAAACATATCAGGAAGTAGGGAAGTCAAGAAAGGAAACAACAAAAAGACTACTTCAGATTACCACACGTGTTGTGAAGATACTGAAATTCGCATTCTAGCAGTGACAAAGATGCGTGGCTAACACGAGTCTCTCCTAATCTTTTAATGTGGATTGCCTCGATTATTTCCTGTGTGATTTGGCATTTGTGTCTTGAAAGAATTTTCGTGTCTTGAAACAAAGGTTTACAACCGCAATTGAAACAATGTGACGATAGATGTGAAACACTAGTGTTGGTAAGTGAATGGTTGTGTTCAGTTAGTCTAATATTAATGCACCTGCCACTCTGTCCAATATAAGTCTTCCCGCACTTGAGAGGAATCTGATAAACTATACCAGTGTTACAATGCACAAAAGGGGACACATGTCTAACGCCGCAATCATCTTTTCTTTTTTTGCCACCCTGTTCAAATTTACTATTTATCATATGGCACATGATAGACAACTTGCGGGGGGCCAAGAAACCTGTATCGACATCATATCTATTGGCCATATTCCGTAAGCCATGGAATAATCTATGTACATAGGGCACCACAGCAAACCTTTTTTTCTGTTTTTCTTGTTTCTTAGCGGGCTCTTTACCCATTTTAAAAGCTTTTCACAGGTTAGTGATAATAGGAGGGAGGGAAGAGAAAGGTAGAAGGCAGGGAGGTTAACCAGAATAACGTCCCGTTGGCTACCCTACACCGGGGGAGTGGGAAATGGGAAAACAAAGATCACACAGAGAGAGAGGAGGGAAGGAAAGAAGGAAATTGCGGCGAGTTCGCTGACGCGTGTGGTCTTACAGAAATTGCATTAAAAGTCACAGATGGTCGCACAAACCCGTCGTCCTTAAGAAACACAGGTGACAGATAGCAGTCAGCCGCTTTTTCACGTAATTGACGTGCGGAGTCCAAGACAGGTGCCTGTCAATTACGACTCCCAAGAATCTGTGACATCTGCTGTATGGTATAAGTGGTCCGTTAATAGATACGCCGTAACCAGACATTGGCTTCCTCGTGAATGCCACCATTGCGCACTTTCCGCATGAAATTTCAAGTCCTTGTTCACGAAGGTAGCAAGATGTCATTGTGGCTGCCTTCTGAAGCCGAGCACGAAGCTGAAGTCGTGTCACACCTGATGCCCAAATGCAGATGTCGTCCGCATAGATGGAAAGTGGTACGGTGCTTGGCAGGTTGTAAACTAATCCACTGAGGGTGAGATTGAAAAGAGTCGGGCTAAGCACTCCTCCTTGAGGGACTCCTCGGCTACCGTAATGCTCGGACGTCGGGCCATTTTCTGTGTGCACGTAGAATTTTCTGTGTGCCGACGGCTTCTAACGTGCTAAGGATGGCTTCATGGGTGACATTATCATAAGCTCCTTTAACGTCTAGAAACAGAGCAGCAGATAGTCGCTTACAGGCCTTTTGGTGTTGCACAAATGTTATCAAGTCAACAACGCTGTCTGTTGACGAACGGCCTCGTTTGAATCCGGCCATGGCATGTGGATAGATTTCATAGTAGATTTTATAGATTTCCTATTGTGTGCACATGACTTAGTAATGGCAGACTTAAGAGCTGAGTAAGCTAGTCATGTCTACGCAATATGAAACAGTTTTTCACAACAAATAAATAGGCTCGAGAAGGCTAGTTATCCTGTGCATTTATTATCACTAACCTGCGAAAAGCTTTTAAAATGGGTAAAAAGCCCCACTAAGAAACAAGAACAACAAAAAGAAAGAAGGTTAGCGGTGGTGCCCTATATACATAGATTATCCCATGGTTTACGGAACATAGCCAATAGGTATTACGTCCATACAGTTTTCTCGGCCCCCCACAAGTTGTCTATCATGTGCCTATGATAAATAGGAAACTTGAACAGCGTGGCAAAAAAGAAAATATTTCGGCGTTAGACATGTGTCCCCTTTTGTGCCTTGAAAGACTGGTATAGCTTATCAGATTCCTCTCAAGTGCGGGAAGACTTACATTGGATAGGGCGGCAGGTGTATTAATGTAAGACTAAAAGAACACAAACATTCACTTAACAACCCTAACGCTTCACATATAGCGTCACATTGTTTCAATTGCGGTTGTAAACCTTTGTTCGAATACACAAATACCAAACCACACAGGAAATAATCGAGGCATTCCACATTAAAGATTAGGAGAGGCTTGCGTTAGCTATGCATATTTGTCTCTGTTAAAATGTGAATTTCAGTATCTTCACAACACGTGTGTTAATCTGAAGTAGTGTCTTTTCGTTGTTTCCTTTTTTGACGTCCCTGCTTCGTGATATGTTTAACTGATGTCTTCATGCCTTATCAGGTTCTTATGCTGCAGTTTATTGTAATCACCTGTATATATATATATATATATATATATATATATATATATATATATATATATATATATATATATATATATATATATATATATATATATAGGTTGAGAGTTAGCGCTCGTCCTGTCTGCTTCTAGTCTGCGTCCGTGTCACTTTGCGTTACAATCCAAGATCATGTTACCGTACCAACTCGCCCGACGTTCTATCCTTTTGTTCACATAGACACACTCAGACTTGTTCTTTCTTATGTGGCCGGTTATTTTCGTACTTTATGATAAGATACAGTGCTTTTCGAAAGAATACATGTGATACTTCGTAGTGAGGTTATTTAAAGAAGCTTTGCTGCTTAAAATTTAATTGAGCAATCCTGTGCTATTATTCTGTGCCTATGTCTTTGTAGTGCTATGGTTTTACTCCTTATCTTCCTTTTTACTTTCAAAATGAACAAACATTATTATGTAACCATTTATCTTTAATGAAATAATAAATACTTTTCTTCTGACATTTCGTCACAAATTTTACGATGATTTAGTTCAATTAGGTAACCTTAGACTAGCTGATTGTTATTCTGGTAGCTTAACTTACAATGCCTGTGGGATATTCAGTGCAAGCACATGGTGAAAAATAAACTAAATTATTGGGTATAAGCAGGTCACTGGCAGTAAATGGAGCATACATAAATTTCAGGGAATAGTGCATGCTTATCTATTAAACACCACGCACAGCTACACATGCAGTTTTGTTTGCAAATGCTGAAGCATTATTCTAAGTGGAAGCGCTTTGTTGCACTATGTTCTTTGGCTTTCAGTGCTACCTTTGGTCACTATATATGTGAAGGTACTAGTAGAAGCATCCCGTGGAGATAAATGACAACTTTGCTGAATCGAGGTATCAAATATGTGCTTAAAACGGCAAAAAACTGCTTGACAGGCAAACGTATGCTTCTGTAGTACTGCGCTGGTTACCGCCGCCAATCCATGCATTGCTTGCGCTCTATTTCATTCAATATAAGCTACAACAACGAGCTGTGGTGGCTTTCCCTCCTGGTCAAGCTGGTGGTGCTGCGAAAATTTTCGACCAAGAAAAGTGGAGGCTCTTAATTATTTCAGAAATGCATGTAACATCATGCTTTTGGTCGTGTGCTGTTTCCATGGAGTGATAAGTACTGGGGCACCAAGGTGCGCGAGATCCTGTGTCCTTAGTGCAGCGTGCGTTGTTATTGCGCTCTGCATCCTACTGGCAGTGTACTATCACTGCAGAGGAAGATGATGAAAAGCATAGGGTGTGTGCATTGCTGCGATCGCGAAACTTAAGTTTTTTTCCTGAAAGGGTCACACGTTACATATGCTACCACATGACAGACCAGAAGCGCGATATGACGACGCCTCACATATTCTGGCTCATACTGAACATGGTAGTATCATAACTAAGGCTAGGCAGCATTCACAACAGCTAGTCTGTCCATTAACTACATGGCTGTAGTGAACGCTAAAATGCAGGGATAACACCCTTTTGGAAGGGTGTTGTCCATGCTACACCCATATTGAAAGGGTGATGTCTGTTACACCCATATAGGAAGGGTGTTGTTTGTTTTACACCAATAGGCAAAGTGACGTCATAATAACACCTTTTCCTTTGTGGGGTGGTAATTTACGCCCCTCTGCTTGGGGTGTAACAATACACCCAAAAGGGTGTCACCCATGGAACAAGATATTTACACCCTTAAGGGTGTTAAAAAATTTTAGAGTGTAGGCTTGCACAGTGTCACAAGCCAAGCAAACGAGCTGTTCTTAAATTATCTCATGCTCCCCTGCCTGAGCAACTGCGCTGCCACGATACACACTGCTGCTCGGCATGACTGCCTCCATCGTAGCCTTGCTATCGTGCAAAGGTTAGCGAAAGTAACTTTTTCACGTGCACATTCAATAACCATATTGTATGTAAGGCAAAATATGAGTGATCGTAGAATTGTTTGATCAAACAATTGCTTCGAAGCGGTGCAGGCGCCGAGTGCGGTGCGCCCGGAAGAACCAGCAGCAACGACCCTAGCGGCGGCTTTTGTCCCTGTATGAAACTGCGGGCGGAGTTTTGTGGCCAGAAAGCCATTGAAGGACTGGCCACGCGGAAAGACGGCGCGCATCAAACCACCATCCTTCTCACCCTCAAACGCTTTCCTTGGCATCCAAAGCACGCGAGGTGCGTCGCACTCGTACTTCGTACGTAACCTAACGTCGACGCCGCAGGCCGAAATTCTCCGGAAGTATCCACAAAATTGCCATTGCAATAATACATACCAAAGCAGTACGCGAGGCTGACCGCCGTCTCCACGACAGCGTACACGGCACCGTACGAGCCGAGTTGTCTGCTTTCCAGGCGTAGCGCAAGCAGTGGCATCAGACAGACATCGGCAACACCTGCACAGTCCGCGAAAAGATTTCCACGAGCGTTGAACACGGTTTTGACTCCAATGTTTTCTACTTTTGATTTATCGTAACTACCTGGCTTGAAGGTCGGTCAATTATTAAGTGTTATGTTGATGTCTAGCTGTGTTATTTACCGCGTAATATCATATGACGCTAATTGAAGAGCGCTTCAGGCCATAGCATGTCCAACCAAAACACCGATTCGGATCGAGATCCGGTTCAACAAGCTCACATTTTGTCCTAGTTCAGTTCCGCTTTGAAGAAATATAAAATCCTAGTGGTTCGGGAAAACCAGTTCGCTTCAATGAACCAGTTTGCAAAGCCTTTAGGCACAGCCCATTTATTCCTACCCCATGGTGATAGGCTGCATAGTACTACCGACTTGTTCGCATGGCGCATGCTAAAGTATCATAAACAGGAGGCAGAAATACACAAATTAATTCACATACACGGGGGAATTTTCATGTAGATTATACAGACCGAAGTAATTAATTAGGAGCTTTGCGTCAGCGTAAGGTCGGCGTAGCTTCCACACTGGTGACTTTGAACGACGCAGGATTCAGTTATTTTTAGATTTCCTTCAGATGTTTACTACAGGACAGGTTGCGAGCGAGCTGTGGTGTGTCGTGTATGGTGTCACAAATAGCACTAATTGATATTGTATTACAGCAATCCCAACTTCAAACTTGTATCATGCAGCATGGCATTTAGCACTATGCTGATATGTTAGTTCTTTCCCTTTTATCTATTTATTTATTCCATTTCAGTATTTTCTATTCTTTCATTTTTTTTTCACAAGCACCAGTTTCTTTGGCTCCTTCCATCATCTCTTTCGCAGACACGATAGCCCACGACCACCAGCGAAACAAGTAATAGAGGGCTGCTTTGCACGCCGGCTGACACACGGGCCTTGACACGTGATTCAGACACGGCCGTGTCCCTGGCCTTGTGCACAACACTCCTTTACTCTCAATTCCACACCCTCACCGCTAACACACCTTCGCCCGTTGCCGCACCCACCTGCCTCACGCCCTCTCCCCTTTAGAAGAACCCCACCTATATATACTTTGGCGAGGAAAGCAAAATATGTCGCCTTGAAGAATAAAAGTCCACTTGTCGAAACGTTACCCGACGTGGTTGCTCAGTGGCTATGGTGTTGGGCTGCTGAGCGCAAGGTCGCGGGATCGGATCCCGGCCACGGCGGCCGCATTTCGATTGGGGCGAAATGCGAAAACACCCGTGTACTTAGATTTAGGTGCACGTTAAAGAACCCCAGGTGGTCGAAATTTCCGGAGTCCTTCACTACGGCGTGCCTCATAATTAGAAAGTGGTTTTGGCACGTAAAATCCCATAATATATCTATGTATCTTGTCGAAACGTTGGCTCGTCCTTTCACCTTGTTCTAGTTTTGCTCATCGCCTTGAATTTACATTTCCCGCCTTCGCCGTGTTTTTCCTGGACTCCTACTATGAGATCTTTTAAATTCTCACTTAAGGCCGTCACTTCAGTGAACAATTCTTCGAGGTCACCCGAAGTTTTGTTTGTTCAAGTGCATGAGATACACACACACACACACACACACACACACACACACACACACACACACACACACACACACACACACACACACACACACACACATATATATATATATATATATATATATATAGTCACGTGGTGGTGACGTTGAAGAACACAGAAGCAATACTGTGAACGACAAAACTAACTTTTATTCGGGGAACTTGTACCCACAAAACAGGCTACACTTACAACGATAGCGGCAACGATAGCACAACGATAGCGGCGAACACGGTCGGCGATCGTGGAAAATATGATCAGCGGGTCAAGCGCGTCGGCTTTTATACAGCAGTCGTCGAATGTTCCAGACTATTCGTCGAGACCCGCGTGCCTTCCACGATGTTCTACACCATTCGCGTCAGGCGATGAAATCAGATAACACAAGGTTCGGCGACAACAGACAGCGGATAGAAGCATCGATAACTTTCCGGAAACTTCGGAGACATGCAGGCGCGTCCCGCGCTTTGCGATAACCTTTGTCAGGCGGCGAAACGTGGTCGCGCGATAAAGTACACGTGTAGATATATATATATATATATATATATATATATATATATATATATATCAGGTTAAGAAGTCTGATAGGGCCCCAGCCCCCCCCCCCCCCCCTCCCGGGAAAATGAAAACTTTCCGCCTATGTTGCTTACCATGAACTGCGGGCACCTATACCACTGCAAAGGACGGATGGTGGTCACTCCAATCGTTTTCTCGCCACATCACACATATACGCTGGTAGTCAACTGGTTGCACCAACCCCTGCTCGTGTTCTCATGACCCTTAATTGCGACTTCGCCTGCCACCTGGCATCTTCTTTTTTTCTGTTTATGTGCCCCACCCCTTTCGCAATGTGCTGTGACATGCTTCCACTGATGTTCGGTACGATCCTTTTCTCAAAAAATGAATCAATTTATTCATTGATTCATTCATTCGTACCTTTATTGCTGCTTGTCCTGCGTTGTTCTCCCGCTAGTGATTGTCTTAGTTGGCGCTGTTGTTTCCTAGTTTTATTGATGTGAAGAACAAGGCATTTCGAAAATGGAGAATCACAAATACAACTCATCAGGCGAGCTTGCGTTGAAAACAAGTACATTCAACAACGATGGCTCGGCGCTAAGTCGCTTTCATCGGAATCTGAACTACGGATCAAGGGACTGGTTTATCAGACTTGAATGCTTGTACTATACAGAAACTATTGAACAAGAGCGGACACTCCCATAGTGCCCAACGGCCCGATTGACTGTAGCGCACTAAGCCGTCGGCGTTAATACCTGAACCACACTTTCGGCTTTCTGCGCGCGGCGTTTTGTATGCTAGGTGGTACGCGTCACGAACGCTCTTACAAGCCTCCATCGAGTATGTGCCACGTACAATTTCATAAAGAAGCAAGACGCTTTGTGAAATGAGGAAATGTTTATTTTATTCTATATAAATGCTCGTTGCGGGATTTTTGCGCATTTATCCAACGTTGTGGCACCAGATAAGCAGTAATAGTTCCCGTAAGAAGCTCCACCAGACGACGTCAGCTGAAAAAATTAAATTGCAAGCACGTGTCATTTTGGTATTAACATGCAATAATAATGCGTGTAGAGGTGAAGCGTGCGAAAGTGGTGAATGGGTGGCATTACAAACAAAAGCAGTTCGCTTTTACATACACGGTGTAGAAAATACACGACTCATCCCAAACAATACCGTACATACCATGAAAACATTCTATTTCCAAGCATTCCCCTCTTCCCGGGCCTTATTTCCTGCACTTTATCAGCACGAATACACTGGCTGCTACGCGTTTCCAGAACTTGGCTACAACTGACGCAATAGTACGCTACGAATACACAGAGGTGGCCACAACACAGGCGCTCAACGAGACCATGCTGGAGACTCGCAGTTTTCCTTCTACTCGTACTTAAGACAAATGCGTGGGTGCAAAGCCTGTCTTCAGTTGTTCAAAAGACAGAATTTTCGAGTTACAAGTTTCTGGCGTTTGAGCTCCTTGGCGTTATCTGTTGTTTGTTCTGCCGGCGCAAGCCACACGCTCCCGTGTGATCACTCTTGGCAATTGCTAGTCGCATTTTCGACAAGCGTGAGTAACGAAAGAAGACTTAAATTGTTGCGGGGCCATAAACTTGTCACAAACTTGTCGCAGTGAGATTCAGTGCGCGCCAAACTAACTGTCACCACGGCCGAGCTGCTCTTCGCAGCGTCAGGACAGACCTGGCGAGGGTGCCTCGTAAGTAACAAAAAAAAGCACCTAAAATAATTTTTAGCAATGTTAGGCGTCAGAGAAAGCGCCATGAACTTGTCGGCGCATTAAAGAGCGAAACTGCGCACCGTGGCGAGCTGCTTTTCGCTAACCGCGTCACAGCGCCAGGCGCGCCCACTGCGCTTGAGAAGTACCCCAAGAAGCGACTCATTTATTTACAATAATATTGGGGGTCAGAGAAAGCGCCATGAAGTTGTCGCAGTAAAAGTCAGTACATGAAAAATGCCTCAAAGCAGCCTGTGGGCCAACCATGCCCAAAAACTACCGAAATAAGTTAAAATAATACTGGGACTCATAGAAAGCGTCGCAAACATCTTCCAGTACGATTCATTAATTCAAATTAAGGGCGCCACGAAAGCCACGCTGTTTTTCGTTAACTGCGTCACTAGTCTAGCCTAGGTGCCGTGCGGTAAGCTTAATTGCTTCAAGTGCGCCGCAGACTGTCGAACAAAGTTTCTCACCTTGCCGTAGTCCAATAGTGCAGTGGTGCCATGTCGCAGTTCGGAAGGAATGCGAGAATTCGCCGGGAGCCTACCAAACCACGCTACATCCAAAGATAGAAAAAATTGGAGGACGCTTAAGCTTCGCCTTCAAGAGTGAAACGCGACAGCGTTCCAGTCGACCCGCCAAGGGGTGTAAGACAATGCGCTACGGCGCAGCGATCACTTACGAGGCACCCCGCATCGCACTTTGCACCCACCAATCACGCGGTGAGCGTCGAGCAACGCAGCGTTCGGCGCGGCAACGAAACGTGCGCCTCAGCAAGCGGAACGAACCAAGGAACTCGGTGTCTCGGAGGGGGAAACGATCTACGCCAGCCAAACGTCGTGATCGGCACGGGCAGAGAGATATATAGATAGTGATCTAAAGAAAGGAAGGACGCTTGACTCTGCCACCCGAGAGAGCACGGCGAAGCGTTGCCAGGGGAGAGGGAGTCGGGGCCGCGATGCGCCTCGCACCAGTCCCCGCACAGCCCCAATGCGCGCGTGGCGCGCCACCTGTCGGGGCAGCGCCGTACATTGAGAGGAGGGGGTCTTCTGTGTTTGCCGCAAGATGGCTCTGCGCGTGCGGAAAGCGCAGAAGAAATGTAGCGGAAACGTACTTCGCTACTCGTGTCACTGCAACTTCTGTAAGTTACAAGCTCATAATTACCGATATATATATATATACCGCAGTATAACTTTCTACGGCACGTTTCTAAGACAACACCGCATTCACTAGAGGCGCTTTTGTACCGCTTTGAAGCATCGAACTGGTAGCGTCTCCACCTCACACTCCGGAGACCCTGGTTCGATTCCCACGCAGCCCATGTTGCAAGTTGTTTTTATTTATGAACTGCCTGCCGGGATTTTTCGCTCACGGCCAACGCCGCGGCGCCGACACCGACGACACCGGCTTTTCTGCGACACGAGCTCCTTAACGCTCTCACGTTAAAAACAGGCAGACGGGTGATCGAACAGGCCAACGCTCAGATGCGCGGCCGGTCTCTATAGCTTCGGCCATAGAGTAACATAGTAAACGACAGGAGCGGGACACTCGAGCCGTTTCGCGGCTGAGCCAGGGGGGGACACTCCGCATGGCTCCCATTGGCCGTTTTCGAGCAGACGCTCTTGCGACGCTGGCGCCAAGGGCCGCTTCAGTTACGGCCCTAACCAATGGGCGACGCAGAAGCGAAATGGCGGCGCACATGATTGTTTACGTTGTCATGGCAACAGTAGCCGCGCCGCACCTCCTCTCTCAAACGTTCTTTTTTCCTTTTTGTTTTTATTATGCCGACCCGCTCCACTCCCTTTCGCCCTTTCCCCCATTCCGCGCGCGCCGCTAACTTTTTTTTTGTTTTTGCCTGTAAGCGGCGCGTCTTTTTTTACAGCGCGCTTGTTACGGCGCGCCACGCGCCAGCTCGCAAGCAATGCGCGCGCTACGCAGCGCATTGGCATGGCTTGCGAGCTGGCGTGTGGTGTGCCGTGGGCTATGCGTTGGCAGGCACGCAGTCTTGCCCATACTTATACCAGCATGTGCCGGGACATAAAAAAACATTCCACTTCCAACACAACAGATCTTTTGGTCTCGCTTTATTGACTTCATTCCCGAAAACAGATTTTTCTTATAATGTGGTGTGACTCACGCTCAAAAAATGAGCAATGGTGAAAGGTGCATGACATATACAAGAGTACTAAACACAGAAGTTCACAGACGGTGAAATAACAAAAGAAAGCGCTAGAGAACGTGAAGGCCGTTTCATGTACACACACATAAAAAAACAAGATTTTTATATAACGTCCTCAAGACCGAAATGTAGACGAGCTTCTGATATATGCACTAAGATATTGCACAAAACTGGACATGTATGACATAGTCACGACAACTATAAAAAGGGAAAACTCACTGGTAATGGCAAAAACAATTAGACTCAACATACCTAAAAATAGAATAAAATGTTAACATTGTTTGATTGAGAGCCATACCAAGAGAAAGAGCTTACTTATAAATCTACACGAAAGTATAAGAAATGCGTGACATGTTGATTACTGCTGAACAAATTGAAAAAACATGGCAGAAAAAAATAACATTGTATTAAAACTGAAACACACATTATCACATTACTTTGCACTTGGCCACAACTTGAGTAACGGTGGCAAGGGGAACAGAAGGTAGTCGGCTTTTGCAGCAGCATATACAAAACATTCGTAGAAAGGTTTATTCCTCATCAAAGACCAGGTAAAATAAGCCAACAACACGACTTTTCTTTCGACCCGAATGCAATGCTTAGCAATAAAATTACGTCACTTAAGGCACCAAGTCGTACCTACTGGGCTCTCCTGTGTATAATAAACACGAACTACAAAAATCTGCATGTAGGACACTTGCAATGCTCATGCTTTCCAGAAGAAAAAAAAGAGCGTATCATGCCTACACATGAAGGTTGTTCGCGCGGTTTTCCCATCGGTGGTTACTGAGATAGTGCACAAACACTAACAGTAATTTTTCAGCTGTTAGTACGTTTGTAGAACGTGACACACAGAAAAAGCAGTGAGGGCGGTAGGGAAAGCTAGGCAAGTTACTGAAGTTGCAGAATGAGACTTGAGAATGAGACACAAGTCACAGACCAGGTGACAATGAGGAGGAACATCTATTTGTCAGCTTTCTCTACCAGGAAGAGGCAAGTGTAGCAAAATCAAGGAGCCACGACGACCGGAGCCTCATGGAGCACAAAAATGGACAGGGCTGTGTTCGTGTACATGCGCCTTCTGATGACCTTGGGTCTGAGCGCTCACCTGTTGTCTTTAGGCACCCGGAACAGCCTTGCAGGGCTTGTTATTGAGGTATTTGTGCACCACTGCACGATGCACGAGTGGTACGAGTCGTGAAACGGGTGAAACATCGCGGGGAACGAGCACACAGCTACCGAGGACCACGAAACTGACGAAACTAGCCACGCCGGTCAACGCACAGCAGCGCACGCTTCGCGATAACAGCAGATAACGAAACATGAAACGTCATGCAGCGGGATGAGCCTGCTCCGGGCCGGCGGGGCCGCACGGCGTGCGCGCGGAGACAGTCGAAAGGGAGGCAGTTGCGAGGGTAGTATCGAGGGAGGGCGATCGGAGAGGAGTTCGGACGGGAAGGGCTAGGCCACCTGGATCGGCGCGCTTGCGCGCGACGATCTATGAGGCCATGCAAAGGAAACGGATTTTCGCGTTTGCGCATTACAGAGATGGCGCCAATTACCTCTGCCACTGGCCGAGCTATGGAGCTTCACCGATTCCACTAGGTGGCAGAGCACATCAAGAAAAATGTGGCTGTGGCTGCAGCTGCGGCTAGCAGCTTGATAGGCGGCATGACCACTGGGCACGACCCAGCATGTGCGAAGCCTTGTCACACCGCTCCGCCGGGCTCTTTCTGTAAAATGCACCTGAGCATTGTTGTTGGCTTCTTTTGCCAGCGTCTGCTTCTTCACCGTTTCATGGTAAGGCCACAGCAATTTTTTTGCGCGTTGTTAACGACTTTTCGTTATGTCACTGTTAGCCACATGAACGAGTGACAGCGGCCTTGCAGCCATGAACAGCTGCTGCCCATTTGCTACGCTGACTTTCATTTCGTATTCTTTTTTTATGCACAGCAATGAGCGGTGATGCTAGCTAAAACAGCGATGCGGCAGCGTCCGAGCTGCGATGCACGTTCGATACAATGACGAAGTTGGAAAATGAAATAAAATGGTTCGTTAAGAAATGTGGTCTATGAACACATGCTGTTCGGGGCAGAGAGCTTTATGATACGCGCGGCCACTGCTGAAAAAGTCTGGGGCTCTACTTCTGCAAAAGAAACGTAGTTATTTCTAAAGCGGCACACGTGCAATATTTGCAGTATGGCAATAATGCGCTCTCTCCCAACCTCTGCAGCAGGCTATGTGCGCTCGAGCGTTGTTAGCTGTTCTGTGTTGGGCTGAAAATACGTGTTTTCATGTTTTAATTGTGCATGAAGTCGTTACCGTAGAAAGTTCCTTGTTTCTTAGCCTTTATAACAGTGCTTCCCTAACCAAAAAAAATAAAATAAAATACGCATTGCATGAATCAACGCAGCATCTTTATTATAAAGCTTTGCAGGCTCCAATATTGCTTATACGAAGGAACGTAGCGTCTACATTCAATAGCTTTGAAGCCTCCAGTATTGCTTACCTTCTGTCTGTCTTTCTACGTATTGCGGGAATCTCCACCATTTCCTCAAAATACACTGCACAGCCAAAGAAGTCATCACGCATACTCAAGGGCAAAATTCCAAGTATCAGAAGATGATTGCAAGGCTTCGAGGACAGCAGGTGAAGACCCCCAACACAAAGTGCTTAATTGCAGCTCTTTAATGACGGCCACACTGGCTTACACAATCGAGATAAAGATGTTGGTGTGTGCTCAATTATTTTTGCAGCCATTTTATTTCGGCACACTACCATTCACATAATTTTGCTGCCCTAATTCACCCCCTTCGCAGAAGTACAAGAAAAAACGTCATATTTGTTTCCCTTCTAAAACAATCTCATTTTAAGCAAATTAATTGCTGACGTGTATTTGCAGTTTTGGTTTTCATTATCTGCATAGTTGCAACACGCCTTCTATGTGTTTTGCTTGTGCAAAGTTATTGCCATCACGCCATTCATTTCGCTGTCGGCATTTCGGCTGATGATTGCTGGCTATCCGCAGGTTTCTGGTAAAGTATTGTTCTCACTTTCTTACGTTTTCTCTGTAGGCCGTTGTGTCGAGGAAGTTAGTTTGCTTAGTAGAGTGGTGAGCAGTAAATTTAATACGCAGGTGAAAGCGATTGAAATGGCTAAGTTGGTTAATGCGCTTGAGCGGTGTTCCGATATTATAAATATATCGTCAATGTAACGCTGCTAGGTGTGGGGCTCTAAAGGGTAGGATTTTAGCAGGTCCAAGCTGTCCCATCAAAATGCTCGCATACTTAGGAGCGAATGATGTTCCCATGCTATTGCCGAAAGTTTGCAGGCAGTGAATAGAATCGAATTCGAAATAGTCGAGCGTCAGAATTAACCTAAGGAGTGACAGGAAAGTCTCGATCGTATTATGCTACAAGAAACAACGTGCACTGTGCAAACCTGATTTGAAGATATACAGAAACGTACCTTGATTTCCTGGCGGTTTCCTCTGGCTGTCAACACATTTTAGAGCGAAGCTGACGCCAGATTGTACACGTGCACTCTCCGATGTATTCGCTCTCCAAGCATGTGCCATGCCGCTGCGCCGTCGGCAGGGGTGGGAGAACAGCGCCTCTCCGCGGCGCGCGAGGGAACTTCTTCGATTACACCTCTGCAATGGGGTGCGCGCTGAATGGGACGGCCGGAGCAAGCCCCGCCGTGCGCGCGTGATCGAGGCGGCCGTGGCACGAGGGAGTTCATACGGTGAGAAGTCTCCTAGGGGCGCTGCAGTGCTATTCTCAATAAAGCCCCTTAAACTTCGTAAAGTAGTGCCACGCCACGGAGGAAGGAAACTCAGGAGAGGCCCTGTCGTCACTCTTTGTGAAGCTAAAGTGAAGCCGGAAGTTGGCGTTGCTCGTGGCGTTGCTCCATCTATCGGGCCCGCTCTCCTCTCTTGTTTACATTTTTCGCGAAACCACGCCGCGCTGCGCGCAACCGTTCTGCTCGGACGCGCGCGCTCCGCAGCAATATTAAACAATCGTTAGCACGTTAGCATGATTCCGCCAAAGAAGGCAATATTTCCCGCGGATATTACTTCGTCCGTTGCCATTGCCGTGGTGCGGTACATTGCGTACAGCGTTGCATGCGCGTTCATTTCACGAACTTTAGTTCCTCGAGTCCCACCTGGCCACAGCAAAATCCGGGAGAGCACGGTCCAGCTAACACAGCGCAAGAAAACACGCAGACCAACGTGAACCTGCCCGCACGGCGCCTTTGCCACGGTACGAAACCTACGGAGCAACACGTGTGAGCGCACAGAACCAAAACAAAGCCGCCATTGTGGCGCGAAAGGCGTGGCCGCCACGGCAAAGAAATAAAAAATCAGCGAAAAAGAGGAAAACCTACTACGTCATTTCCTCCACACTTTTCTCCTAGCGCGCGGAGGGGGTAGGGCCTCTCCTCAGTTTCCTTACTCCATGTGCCACGCTTTGAAGAATGCCGCCTCCACCTCGCACGCTCTGGCCGAGGCAGACGCCGTGTCGCTATTGGCCTAATAGCATCACGTGGGCACTCGCGCCGTGCATCAGCACCATTTTTGCTCGAGAAGTGTCTACGGAGTGGCGAGGAGCGCATGTTGGCGCCGTTGCTACGCTCGAGCAGTGTAGGTGGCGCCACAGTCGCCGACAGAACGTGAAAGAGGAGAAACGAGGAGGAGTGAAGGCGGAGGAGGAGAGTGTCGCTACTTTACGAAGTATAAGAGGCTTTAATTCTCAATAAAGTCAGTCATGACAATGGTCATGACCACTCTTTCTCTATTAGGGGAATAAAAACGCAGTGCCGCGGAACGGCTGTTCATCGCTGGCGATTCACTAGGCTATTAAGGCCCCCGCTTTGTGTGAAGTGATTTTTAAAGAGAAATGGAAGAGATAAGTGCAGTGCCGTAACTGTCTCTCACAGGAGGACACCTCAACAGCACTGCCCGGGGAAGAGGTATGGGGAGAAAAAGATGAAGGAGATAGAGACCGGAAGTAAAAAGGAGAGAGAGACCGGAATAGTAAAAAAAGAAAGGACAATGTAGCTAAGCGTTTGCGGGGCCTACAGCCGCGCTCTGAGGTGTGTTGCTTCACAGAATTCGATCAATGCCGAAAATGCACGCTTGGTGATGGAACTGTGAGCATTGGGGAAGAGTAGGCACTGCAGAGTGGTGGATGGCAAGCCGCATCGGCGGTAGGAGGCGTACAGAGCCTCCCTCTCGGTCCCGAAGGCCGGGCAGTGACGCAGAAGATGCTCCAGTGTCTCCACGCCGTCGCAGCTACCGCACACGGGGCTGCCTGTTCCCGTGAGTCAGTGTGTGCGCGCCGCTGTTTTGTAGCAGCCGATGCTCAGGCTGAGAAGGAAGGCGCAGTCAGGCCGAGCGAGGCCCGCACGCGGGAGCAGGCGCGGGTGCGTTCCCGCCGCGACGCGCCGATTGGGGTGTTGTGCAGTGAGGCTGCGCAGAACCGCTGTCTTGGCCGCGTCGAAGCTCATCACCGAGTGGGTGAGGGGAAAGCGCTCACCGTGCGCCGCCTTGGCGAGGGAGTCTGCCTCCTCGTTGCCTGGCAATCCGATGTGTGCGGGTATCCATTGGAGCACCAGGTCGCAGCCTTGATTGACGATGTGTCGCAAATTGCAGCCAACTCGAACAACAAGGGGCACTCCGGCGTAGTCCCTGGCCAGCATGCAAAGCGCCGCACGAGAGTCAGTAAGAATGGCCGCTGACACAATGTTCGGATGTTCCAAAAGGAGGTCGGCAGCGAGATCGATGACGGCAAGTTCGGCCACTGTCGACGACGCGGCAAAGCGCAGTCGGCACTGGCGCGTTTCCGAGATGCCCGGTGCCGTGCAAGCCGAAGCAGCGAACCCGCAGCACTGAACCCGTCCGGCGTCACCGAGCCATCTGTCTAGACGAGTAGTCGTCCTGCCAGTCGTTCGTGCAGTAGGGAGGCGGTCTGCTGTCTCATGGCGCACGCCGCCGTTCGGCGCTTTGATGCGACGCCAGGCACCGCGATGTTCACGTCGAGCAGACTGGAGTACGGCAGGGAGACGAACTGTGGCGACGACCCGATGAGCTTTGAGAACTCGGTGGCGCGCTGGCCCATACCCGAGTTCGGCAAGGAGTGGAGTCTGCAGACGAGCCGCTGGCCCTGTGGTGAGCACTGCAGGCGCTCAATGTGGTGGAGCGCCTGCTTTCGTGCACGAAGGGATGGCGGCCAGTTGCCCACTTCCGTGAGTGTCGCCCCTACTTGGGAGGAGCGAGGGAGGCCGTATAGTTCTCGCACCGCAGTACGGTGCGCCATGTCCACAGCATTCCAATTCGCCGCTCGAGCGTTGGTGGTGGGGAGGGCGCAGAGTGCCCTCGATGTGGCCACAGAGTTGTACACGCGCAGTGCGAGTTGGGCCGTGCATCCGTGTCCACGCGCGAGAAGAGAGCGCGCGGCGCTGGCGACTTTCCTTGATTGCTTGCAGATGTGGGAGACGGCCGCATTGAAGTTGACGCGGCAGTCGATCTGCAGGCCGAGGTAACGGACGCTCTTGCACCACGGGAGAGGGCAACGGAGCAGAGTCAGCGGTGGCGCTTCGGCACGTGCTCGCGTGCCTCGTGGGTGCACCAGCAGTGCCTCTGTTTTGGTCACCGACAGCTGGAGGCCGATGCTTCCAATGTACTGGTCCACCGCGTCGATCGCAGTCTGGACGGATGCACGCACCTGATAGCCGACTGCAGTAGGGCCAGTCGCAAAGAGGGCGATGTCGTCAGCGTAGATGGCCACCCGTACTTCGTGCGGTATCGCTTTTGGGGTGTAGTCCGGAAGTCGCGCGAGGGCAAGATTAAACAAAAAGGGGCTCAAAACACTGCCCTGCGGAACACCAGAAAACACACTGCGCGGCCGGCTGAGCGCACCTCCAACCCGCACCCGAAGCGTGCGATCAGACAAGAAGGCTCGCACGTAGTCGAGTAGCCGGTCGGTGATGCCGAGCTCGTGCAGCGCACTGAAGATCGTAGAATGCGGCAACCCATCGAAGGCGCCCTGTACATCAAGCAGGACGAGGTAGCCTGCCTCGCGACGGCCCACCGCCTGCTCGAGCGTTGCGACAACCTCGGCTAGGGCGTCAGCCGTTGCGCGCAGCCGGCGGAAGCCGCTCTGCTCGGGAGCGAATGCGTCGAGTTCCGCTGCAATCCACTCCAGACGACGAAGTGCCATGGCTTCGAGTATCTTACCGGCGACAGACGTGAGTGAAACCGGGCGGTAGGAGCTCACGCTGCTTCGCGGTTTGCCACTCTTGAGGAGAGGTACCACGGTTGCTTCTTTCCACTCGGGAGGGACGACGCCGGTGCGCCAGACGCGGTTGTACACCTCCAACAGCGATGGGAGCTGCTCGTCGTCGATGTTTCGCAGCGTCTGGTAGGTGATTCCATCCGCGCCTGGCGCAGAACGTCGCCTCCGAGCGTTGAGCACGATGCGCAGCTCGCTCAAGGTGAAGTCCTCCGTGCACAGCGCCTTCGCCTGCTGCAGAATTCCGTTCGTCGGGAAGTAGCGCAGCGGCGCGAGGAGAGCGGCTTTGTTGTGCTCAGGAAGCTCGGGAAGCTCTAGAACTGGGCCATCCGGCGAAAGCAACGGCGGAGGCGGTGCAAAGGTGGCGGCGAACGCGTCCGCGAGCTGCTCGGCGCTCAAGCCCTGTGCGACCGCTATGGAAAGTGCAGGACAGCGAGGGATCTTTGGTCGAAGGACAGCGCCGAGAATGCGCCACGGGCGCGATCTGTTGCGCGTATCGTCGAGCGACACACACAAACTGCTCCAGCTCTGGTTGCGCCGCTGCCTGGCATGACGGCGGCACGCCGCATCAAAGCGATTATAAAGAGTCCAATCCTCTTTCCTGTCGCTCTTGATGGCTCGATGTTCAGCGCGGCACCGGACAGCTCGAAGGTTAAGCAGGTTGATGTCGGGCACCGGCGTTCCCGCAGGCACAGAACAGCATCTCGTGGCGGCGTCGACACAACGTGTCACGTGAGTCAGGAGATCTGTGTTCGCAGTAGTGGGCGTGGCACAGTTTCCTAAACTGTGTCCAGTCGGTGACACGGTAGGAGCGCCGCCGTCCATGGGCTGCAGCGTGCGGCTCGAAGGAGATCGGGTAATGATCGGTGCCCTGAGTGTCGGGGCTGCGTCGCCACTCGTAGTGGCAACCCTCGCTCACAAGCAACAAGTCGATGGCGCTCTTCCGTGCGCCCCGGCGCACGAATGTGGGACTTCCGGTGTTGAGAAGTAGGAGGCCCGTAGAGAGGATGGAGTTGAGCAAGTCCCTACCTCGCGGCTCGGTGTGCTGGCACCCCCATGTTATGTGGTGACTGTTGAAGTCACCCAACACCACACAGTCACCCCCGATGCGAGCGACAAGCGCAACCACGAACGAACTGTCCCACCGACGCACGGGCCGAACATAAACACTGGCGACACAAGTGTCGACACCCCCCACACGCACAGTCACGGCCACACACTCGATGCCACTGGTCACGATGTCGGTGACATTTACGTCGGCTTGTGCGAGACATGCGCGAACATACAGAGATGCGCGCGACCGTCCAGGCGAATGCAGCGGGTCGCAGCAATGAGTCGTGCTGCAGGTCTGCGACTGGCATTCGGTGGCACTGTGATAGGCTACAAATCCGGGGAGGTTAAACTCGCCGGGACGCGCGTAAGTTTCTTGTAGCGCAAGCACGTCGTATTCGTGTAGTGAGAGGTGCTCGGCGAGTTCAGCGTGACGGCGGCGCAACGAGCGGACATTCCACTGGAGGATGCGCGGCCGACGTTTCGGAGATCGCCTATCCATGCTGGGGCAGGGCTTTCTTTCTTTATTCATTCATTTATTCAAGACATTCCTTACAGAAATGCCTTGGGGGACGCGACAAAAGGCACTGAACGTGCCTGACTGGGCCTCGCCACCCTTGGCAGCAGCAGTCACACAAGAACATAGAATAATTACAAAAAATATTGACTACAATAGGCTCAATTTGGAACACGGTAGAACTGAAACATCAATAAGTGTTCTCTCTTTTTTTTTACATCAATAACATAAATACACATACAATCAGATACATTGTACAGGTATGTCGAAACAATCGTCCGGGTACAGAAAATATATCGGACTTTCACAATGAAAAGCCAAGACACAGAGTAAGCGGAAACCAACTGGGATCAGTCCGGCACGATTTTTAGTCTGTGTTAAGGAAAACATTTTTGAGCATTTTTCTGAAAATGTGCACTGAGGTAGCTGTAACGAGTGCTTCAGCAATTTCCGGATATTCGTTGAGAAGGTCTGGTATTATAAAGCTTAGTTTTTGATCGCCAAATTTTGTACGAGAACGTGGCCTGGGTATTAAGTTCTTTCGTAGGCAGTACGGACCAGGTTTCACTTGATATTTGGTTTGGATAGGTGTTGTTTGGTGCTGATGCAATATTTCCAGGGCCAATTTGTATTTATACAATTTATGAATAGGCAGTATTTTATTTGATTTAAAAAAGGGTGTAGTGTCTTCAGAAAGTTCTAAATTTCCGATTGCACGCACCGCTCGCTTTTGCAAGCAGAAAAGACCGTCTAGGTTGGTCTTAGTCGTTGTTGACCGTACTAAGAAACAGTAACATAACCGGGAATGAAATAGCGCGTAGTATATCTGCCTTTTCACCGCAGACGGGATATAATATCTAACTTTATTTAAGATTCCAACAGCTCGCCCTAGCTCACTTCGGAGCTTGTCAACGTGAGGCGTCCATGAGAGGTTTTCTTGAAATGTCACCCCCAAAAATCTAACTGATACAGATTGTTCGATGGTAACGTTTTGAAAGTTTAAATCCAAGTTTACAGTCGGGTGGTGTCCTCGAGGCCGGAAGAGTAAGTATTTCGTTTTGCTGATGTTTAATTGAAATCTGTTAGATTGAAGCCACAAATCCAGACCTGATAGCCATTCGTTAGCTCGATGAAATACCTCTCTTACATGAGCACCTGTGAAGAATACATTCGTATCGTCTGCGTATAAAATTAACTTTGTATTTTTGCTAATGTTTACAATATCGTTAATGTATAATAAAAAATAACGTTGGTCCTAGTAATGATCCCTGTGGTACGCCAAATTTTACAAATTTTAAGTCCGAATTTACGCCATTTATGCATGTGAATTGAGCTCTCGAAGTTAAGTAGCTTTTTATCAAAGACCAAGCTTTGCCGCGTATTCCATACGATGGCAATTTCTTTAGGAGCACATCGTGTTGAACACAGTCAAAAGCCTTTCTAAAATCTAGAAATATTCCCAGGGTAACTATTTTCCTTTCGATATTGTCTAGTATGTGCTCCTTTATTTCAAGAAGTGCACTTTCAGACGACTTATTTTTTTCTAAACCCGAATTGTTCGCTTACTATTATATTGTTTGCTGTCAGAAAGCCAGAAAGTCTTTTATGTATTATGTTCTCCGCTATCTTAGCAAAGATAGGAAGCACTGATATTGGTCTGTAATTGTTCTTGTCTTTAACCGAACCACCTTTATGTATTACGACCACACGGGCTAGCTTCATTGCGTCTGGGAACACTGCGGTTGAAAGAATAAGGTTGAGAATGTGAATAAGCGGGATGCTTACCATCAGCGCGACAGCTTTCAGCGGTCTAGCTTTAATATCGTCAGCTCCAGCGGCGCAATCGTTTTTCAAAGCCAATATGACATCAGTTATCTCATATTGATCGGTGGGTGACATAAATATAGTATTTTGAGACTGTGTTTTCACAAAATGTTCACAAGACATTTTGGCGCGGTCATCTGCCGAAGCACCCACATTAATAAAGTGTTCGTTAAACAAGTTTGCGACCTCGATGTCACTCATGGACTCACTTTCATACAAAACACGTTTTGGCGAACTTGTCTTTCCTATAATATCCCGGATCGCTTTCCATACAAGACGAGAATTTCCCACAATTCCAGAAAATTTTCTCATGTAGAATTCTCGTTTTGCTTTTTTGATATCAGCACTTAATTTGTTCCGCATTTTCTTAAATATTTGAAGATCACATTCACATCTCGTGTCTAAAAACTTCTGGAAAAGTCTCTGCCTTTGTTTAATTCTGGTGTATAATTCATGTGATATCCAAGGTTTTCTTGTTTTTTAGGAGCTTTTAGCGGAAAGGAGGCATTGTAGGCAGAAGTAAAACACTTCAGAAAGACATTATAAGCAACATTGGGATCATTTTCTTTATGACACCATCCCATTTCTGTTGTTCCATGAGTTCATTAAACCTTAACATGTTTTGTTCCGAGTAGTCTCTAACCAGTGTTTCTTTTACTAATGTAAGCTTTTGTTTCGATGGTATATAAATTGGTAAATGATCGGTAAGGTCACAAGTGATTACACCTGACCACTTCATCAGGGCAAAAGCTTGTAATGCAGAGGTCTAATATCGTTTCAGTACTTGAGGTGACACGGGTAGGCTCGTTAATTACATTTGTACAACCATAGGATTCGAAAAGTTCTCTGGAATGGTAGAAAGGTAGCATTATTTTCAGAAGCATCTATATTAAAGTCGCCGACAAAAACACATTCACGGTTGATTTCAATACTACGCACAAATACTCCTTCTGCAAACTGCATAAATTCACTTATACACACAGATGGCGGTCGGTACACGACAGCAAGAATTATGTTATAGCAGTGAATAAAAACACACTCAAAATTTTCGTTCACAATATTATAATTTGCTGGAATTTGGTACGGCAGATCCGAACGGACATACAGGGCGACGCCACCTCCACGCTTCAATGAACGACAGGCTGACACACAGTCATATCCAGGTAGTAAAAAACAGTCATCCGGTGTGAACCATGTCTCACTAAAGCAAATGAAATCAAATTCATGGTTTAGGCTCGATAAAAATAAGGTAACCTCATCAAATTTATTTCGCAAGCTTTGGCAGTTCAAATGAAATAATGAAAGCTTTTGCTCATCCTTCAGCTGCACAGTATGATAAGCGATATTTGACATGAATGGAGTGGCGCTTTCATGTAAGTATAGCGGAGAACTATGCTATGATTTCAGGTTTGCAAGATCGTCCTTATCACGGACAACAACTGCACGTGCGCCGGTCCTTTTTCTTACAAGTACTTTTCCATTCGCGTGCCAAACGAACGCGTAGCCAGATTCCTTCGCCCAGCATTTTGCACTTGCCAGAAGAGTGCGAGAGAAACGAGTCAGATTTTCGCAGATAAACATGTTGGTATTAGCGTCTCGTAACGCCTTCCTCTTTTCCAGCCAAGCGTCGCGAATTACTGATTTTGCGAAGCTAACGATTACGCCCCGTGTTTTACCCGGCTTAGTAGGAAGCCTGTGAATGGCTGTTATGTCGCTCGAGCACAGTGGCTTAAGCTCCAGTGTCGAACCTATATCGTTAGCCTTCTTCATCAAATCTTCGTCATCAGACTCCGCGACGCCGTGAAATTCGATGTTCAGACGACGACTGCGCCACTCTAGATTATGTATATCCAGATTGAGCTTTGCAATTTCGCTGGCCCCTTCCCCCTTCTCTAGCTGTTCAACTCGCTTCGTAACTTCTTTGGTTAACTTTTCTTGGCCGAGATGGCGTGTTTGAAAGTCGTCAAACTTATCAGAGAGTAGTTGGACGGATGATTCAAGAGGCTCAAGCTTGGCAGACAAGGCCAGGAGAGAGTCAATCTTACTTTCCATTGCAAGAAGCCGAGTGATTAGCTCTCGATCGGACGGCTGTTCTTCACCTGCAATATGGGATTTGCTGCCACCCTTGCATGACTCACACTTCCAGGATTTATGTGCGTTTCCTCGTTTCGATTTGTGTGTATCCTCCGAAACGCCACTACAGGGTCCAAGATTAAAGACAAAATCACACTCAGAGCAGCGTATCGAAGGACAGCCGTCAGCAATAAGCTGTCGGCACGCGCAGCAGCGTAACATGATGTATGCGCGATCAACAACAGTTCCCTTGGCAGCAACAAGCATACGCAAAAAAAAAAGAACAGAATAACACGGATATTTTGAACGCATAGACTAACAAATGCAAGATGGCAGCGGCAGCAGCGAGAGCACTCTTCAGAAAATAGACCTCGGCTTTACGGAATAGGGTTGTGACACCAACCTGCAATCAGTTGAAAGACGAACGTGAGCGACGCTGTAAATTAGCTGCCGCCGCTGCCAAGTGAAGGATGCCGGCCTCTTGTTCCTGTTGATATAGTGATGTCCCCTGGCGGCACAGTCGCTTCTCGGAATGACGTCACAGATGACCGTTGCCGATCACCAGAAGATTGAACGATGGTTCCACCAAGGCGAATTTCTTCACGGGCGTATCGGCGATGTTAGCATCTGCAATCAGTTGAAAGACGAACGTGAGCGACGCTGTAAATTAGCTGCCGTCGCTGCCAAGTGAAGGATGCCGGCCTCTTGTTCCTGTTGATATAGTGATGTCCCCTGGCGGCACAGTCGCTTCTCGGAATGACGTCACAGATGACCGTTGCCGATCACCAGAAGATTGAACGATGGTTCCACCAAGGCGAATTTCTTCACGGGCGTATCGGCGATGTTAGCATCTGCAATCAGTTGAAAGACGAACGTGAACGACGCTGTAAATTAGCTGCCGACGCTGCCAAGCTGGGCTTTAAGGGCCGCGGCGCACATTTGTCGAGTGGTGTCGTCCATCGCTGCTGTCTCTATGAGGACGCGCAGTGCGGCTGCGAGGGCTGCAATAACTGCATCCTTTGGATCGCAAGCGGCGGAGGTAGTGGGCTGTTGCGTCTGCGCTTGCTCCGCCGGCTGGGCGCCGCGACCGCTGAGCGCGTCTCTGAATGACAACCCAGGTTGTACGATCGCGGAAGGACGGGTGGCTGCTCCTTGCTTCCGTCGGATGGCGTCTGATGAGGCGCGAGCTTTAGCGATCGCCTGCTGTCGCGTGAGAGGCTCTGGCGACAGTGACAACAGCACGGCAGCCTTCCTCTCCATTTGCCAATTGGGGCAGCGCGGCTCTGAGGCTGCGTGATTCCCGCTGCAGTTAATGCAGCGCGGCCTCTGAGCGGTGCAGTCGGCGGTGGCGTGAGACTCTCCGCAACGGAGGCAGCGGGCATCGCGCGAACATGTTGCGCCGGCGTGACCAAACAAGCCGCATCGATCGCACTAGAGTGGCCGCGGGAGTCTGGGACGAACCGTGCGACGCTGCTTGAAGAGGAGCACTTCGGCCGGAACGGCGTTGCCCGCGAATCGCACCGCTATGTTGTCGCCCCTGCGTTCGCATAAGAGGACGGTCACGGGGGCTTCAAGGTGATCTCTTATTGTGTCCGCGTCGAACGAGCGGTCGACACCGAAGATGGTGCCTGAGCAGGTGTTTTTTGTGAGAGCTTTCGCCCTCCCTGGCACATCGCCGACGGTGCGGACTTGTAGGAGATGTGACAGTTCTGCCCCCAGGAGCGCGTCTACGGCGACAACATTGCGTCGAAAGTTTACCCGCACGCGGTGTGCTCCCTGAATAGCTGAGAGCTGTGCGGCGATCGCTTCTTGCGTCAGTCTCAGGAAGTTGCCTTTCTTCCCTTGGGGACGAAACAGGACTGTGTCAGCGCGTACTCCTGGAGCTGGGCCGTCGACCGAGGGTGTATGTGTGATCATCTCGAGAGGCCTGTAGCGCGCCCTCCTTTTCCCGGCCCTCTTGTGTAGTGAGGGGGGATTAGCGCTGTGTTGAGTTGCCTGCTCGGTTGAATCCGAGACGGACATGAGTACTGGGCGACGTTCAGGCTCGGTGTGGGGCGGCTGCTGGCTGCTTTGCGGAGCGAGCGGCTGGAGCGGCCCGAAAACACAGCTGGGGCGCAGGCGCGCCGAGCTAGCTGGGTCGGTTGAGGAGGGCATTCCTTTTTTCCCCGTTGCCTTTTTCACTTCAGTGCCGTCGTTGCTCGTACCTTGAGAGCTTGTCGCAGGTGCGGCCCCGGCATGAGTCATTGGAGAGGGAGACTGGCCTTCTCTCTCTCGCTCGCTCGGGCGCGGACGAGTGGATGGCTTGGCCAGTGGGGGCTTTTGTTGTTCCCCGTTCGACTTGTCGGCGCTTGCTTGGGGAGCTGGCCCGTTCTGCGAATGCTCGGCAACCGCTGCCACGTGGAGGGCTGGGAAAGGTGACGCCGGTTGGCTGTCATGGCGCCGGCGGTGGTCCTTCGCTTGTTGTTCGCCATGTTGCGGAGCTTCGAGCGATGGCGGTGGGCTGCTTTCCGTCGCGGCCGCGGTCGTAGTTTCGTTGTCAACGCGAGTCAGCGGTGAGGCAGGCAATGATGTAGGCGACGACGAGCGATCTGACCTCGTGGGATTAGAGGTCGGTGACCCGCTACACGAGGCGCTGGGCGATGGCGACGACTCCGTGCTATATTTAGGGGCCCGTAGTGACGTAGTTCAGTGAAAATGTACAAGTTTATTTTTGTGCGCGAAGCCTCTGCGATGCCTTGCGTAGAAGTGCGTGCTTCCCAGCGACACATTTCATCGCTTGTTATTGCTTGCGCAGTGATGGTGCCTCTGAGCGCATGTACACAGTATTTGAGTGTGTTGTGCACTCCGAGGTGCTTGCGGGTTACCTCTGCTGGAGCCAGCAGCGAACGTAGATGGATATCGTAACGACACCGCAGCAATCGCATTTTGGCAGGTGAGGGCTATTGTGTGCAGTTATGAAATGAGACTTCGAACGCACGAAGGTGTTGGACCTGTTGAGAGCGCAGTGCTTGTGATGAAGAAGTGCGATTGCACTGGGTTTTGAAGAGCGAGCGATTCTCTGACGCTGATCGTGTTTACGACGCTGTGGCTCCGATACATCACCGATGACAGAGCAGCCATCTCAAACGACTGCTGCGATACGCACTCCTCAGCATCGTCGTCCCCCTCAGCGCATCGGCGCCTTGCAAGCAGCTAAAGTGACGCGCCGATAATTATTTGCTGTGCGCTACGTCACCACAATGCCGGCAATGAAACCGTGTTGTGGGGCCATCTCAGCCCCAAAAGATGTGTGCATAAGCCAGCGACAGTCAACGCTTTGTTTTTGATAGTAGTGCGCAGTACATCAACGATGACAGTGCGTTGTGCGTGTTTTATGTCGGTGGTGAAGATTGTTGATGCCTCTCAGCTCGGCACCGCAAAGCTGTTGCCAAAAAATAAGTTGGGCGTGGCCCAACCGTGGTGGGTGCGCGCACAAGAGTTACATTCCTCGCGCGGGGCGTGACCTCTGGTTTTTATTGACAGGCGAACTCGTGCTAAACTCGTACATCGCGAAACACCCTCCGAGTTCAACTCGGGAACATGGCGGCGGCAGCAGCAGCAGCCTGTGTCATTGCATCCAGCGGCAGCAACCGTCATTATGACCGTCTGGACGCGTTCACGTACATGACCGACGTAGACTTTCATTGTCATTTTCGCCTGTCGAAGACATCAGTGCGCTGGCTGTGTGACGAGCTAGGCGAAGACTCTCGTCTGCGGAGACAGCGTGTTGGGCTTCATTCGCTCAACGTCGAAGAGCAAGTCCTCTGCGTTCTCCGTTTCTACGGGACTGGGAGTTTTCAGGGAAGCGTCGGCGCCGAGCGTTACATTGGACATCATCAAACTGCTTTGAGCCGCTGTGTCAGTGATGTCTCTGACGCGCTTATCCATGCGGCAGTGCGTAAGCGGTGGCTGGCTTTCCCGAAGACTGCGGCTAAGCGGGCGTATATAAAAGAAGGCTTCCTACTTCGCAGGAACATTACGAACGTAGTCGGGTGTGTCGACGGAACGTACGTAGGAGTTAAGGCGCCTTCAATGTCAGCGTTACTGTGATTGTCATTGAAGCAATGTCTAGACACGCCATATTGCCAAATTTGTCACTTCCGTGTAGCCGACTTAAATTTTATGTTACCGGAATCTCACATACGGCTGCCTATGATACTGACTTTTTCGCTGGTTGCTGACTTTCTGTCGATTGTTCTACTTGTCTGTCATGGTGTCTTCCAAATGGCTCACATTCTTGGGAAAGAAGTTAATTAAATATAATAGGATAAATGAATATCACAAACTGTGTGAAGTACCGTATGAATGCTAATGCCATAAAGAACGTGCGGTTCTTCATTGGTGAAGTTACTTAGTATGCATAATGCTGAATTTTGGTCATGCGTCATTTATCGGCCGCAATGTGAAACAGCGAGGCATTGCACAATTCGTTGCAGTGCAAGATGCGGATGTTACGCCAAGGCGGTTGTGCCTATGCACTTGTGGCGAAATGAAAATGCATTGAGAGTCTCAGTGTGCTGGCTTGCATGAAAAAAATACTTCAGAGTGTTTGCTCTGTTAACCGTTCATGCATGTGCCAGAGGTTCAGTGTAATTGGGAGGGGTCGGCGTTATTCTGGAATGAAAAATCGTATATTTTCGTCACATAATGGGGCTCTAATTCTTCAGCAGTAGAACAATGCAGATCCAATGCTCTGCAGAACTCGGTGTGCGTGAAGATGTGGTGAACCACCAAGGGAAAAATTACGTATCGGGAGAAATCTGGTGCAGATGCCATGAAAAGTGGGTCTTTAACCCGCCATAATAAAAATAAAAATTGCAGAGCGAATAGACCTGTTGTACAGCTTTAGAGCAATGATTACAGAAAATGTGTTATGCTCAAACGTGTAAAAGCTTGCCGGAATGCCAAAGTAGGATGTGCGACATGCAGCATATTTTGGCATTGAACATGTCTTGTAACTGCTATTTTTATTGTAGGCCTCGCTGTCACGCCTTTCCCTCCGACACTCCCTTTACTGAAACATGGCACTGTCTTTCCATTGGTGTCATGATGATGATGGTAACGGCAGCAGTAAGGCTGGTTAATGCTTGCCCCTTTGATTCCCGTGAATTTAGTGGTAAAGAATATGACACCTGCATACACCTGTGCTGCAAAATTTAAGGCTTGTGATTTTTTTACAGAGTTAGTTTGTGTTGGGAAATTTAAAAGATGTGCACCATTGTGGCCTAATTACAGGAGCATTGGTGAGATTGAGGAGTTTGTATTGGTATAGAAACTTGAAGTTGAATTGCACAACAATTCGACGTGACACAAAGAAGAGAAATACACACAGCAGAACGCTCTGCTGTGTGTGTTACTCTTCTTTGTGTTCCGTCGAATTGTTGCGCGATCCAACTTCAAAAGAGCATTGGGCTTCTTTGGTTCAGGACCGCGGAAGTTTGAGCTATTCGGCAACATGTCAGTGCCTTGCCATACAATTATGAAAGTCTGAAGGTTTGCAAGCAAAACTTTGCTTTCACATCCACCTGCTCATGTAATACAAGCAATGATTGACGGAACCGTCATATGAAAATAATGGTGAAATGAACGGCCTTTGACAAGTGTAATATGTATATTCACAGAGTTGACATAATAGGTGCCACACCGGACTCAACAATTGTACTGGACAGAGCAGTTTGTTTCATATGTGAAACACAAGCTTCCATTACATGCTGTGCAGATAAGCAAGCTCACTTTGTTTTCACGTGGTATACAACATTCACTGTAATCTGTTTTTGATTCTAAAGAATTGCTAAACAGCGCCTCTTTTTCAAGGACGTCATTGGAATATTTGGCGAGACCTTTTTACAGCACCTCTTAATGGAAGTGTGGCCAGCCAGCTTTGCTTGGATGCTTTATAGATTTCTGTTTCTGATCATTGTGTGCTATCAAGTTGCTAAAGTCTATGCAACCAGTGCAAGGCATTACGTGATTCTATAGTCAGATACAACTTTAGGAGGCCGCAGAATCTGCACTTCAAAGGCAGGTGAACACAAGCCTGGACCAATGGCCATGCACTCTAGACGGACGTCGTGCCGCCGGACGCACTAATACCCGCTCATTGGAGAGGGACTATTATTTCTTTAGACGTGGAGGCAGTAGGCTGCTGCGCTTTGGTCACCTGGGCGTTTGGTCACCTCTCCTGTTTTCTGAAGTGGTATCTGACTGCAGAGGATGCCGCTTTTCATACAACACAAGAGGACAAAGTGTACAATTTTTTGACCTATGAAATGGATACATCACAAATGAGCTATGCAAGGGCTTAAGCTGTGTGAAAATTAGTACATGCAAATACTTGACATTGTTAAAGAATATGTGGTATAGAACATGCATGTAATGGCACGTTTGAATCGGGGAGAGTTGCATTCGTATGCACAGTCTATAGGTGATAGAATTATTAAGCTCCTGCTGTTTCTTGTGTTTTCATTGTGAATTACACACACTATTCATCTTGTGGCTAATCAACATGCACTGTATTCTTGCACATAGAAAGAACAGCACAATGACGTGTATGCTGCATTAGTGTATTTTTCATATACATGGTCTAAGAGTGGCACAGGTTGTGTTTGCCCATTTTGAAAAGGCACCAAGTGCATGTTAGAAGTGTCCTAATATGCACAGCACAATGTTTACTGCAGTAATTTTATTCATGCTCTTGAATAATAAAGAAATTCATAAACTGAAAGCTCCTTTATAAGGTGTCTTCTGGGGGCTCGACTGGAGAGCAGTGAGGGCACCGATACTACTGTTGCAGTGCAGCCCTCTGGACCTCTGCCAGGTTCTCAAGAGTACGTGCCTGGCGCTCGCCTACTGCCACCAGGCGGTTGTGTGCCTCCAGGAGCAGAATGGATTGCTGCAAAAAAAAAAAGTGCATTGTTGGAATGAATCAACCGCATATAAACCATTATTTACAAGAAAAATTCTCGTTGCACTATTGGTACTAAGTGCCCTTAACTGTGGAAACCCTTAGTGTAGTATGAATGATAAAACAATGTGTCGGGACTACGTTGCTTCATTGTTCATTACTGGGATTCTCTTTTTCAGAGCCAATTGTCATCTTGATTAGTGTGCCAGCAGCTGAGGCGTCCCCGCTCCTTCACGAATCTCTACTGTCAGCCCCACAAACCTACTTTTGTTCACTGCAAAACAAATGCCTCTCCCTACAGTCCCGTCTTATGCGAGCTGATTGCATCCTATGCCTACTGTCAGAGTTGTCGGACGATCTCGCCGCTGCCACCATTTGAAGGAGATGAAGGTCGTAGGGAGGAAATCGCTGAACAGGATTTATTTACATTATGTACATCTTAGACAAGACATACATCGACAGTCTAGCGTGACTCCCAAATGGTGCACGCGAGACGACGCATACACCAAACAGCTTACGAGCACACAGCTCACTAGTACATCTCGAGCACGACAACGAGCACGCAGCTCACTAGTACATCTCGAGCAGGACAACGAGCACTCACTAGCAGCCGACAATCGCTGTTTATAAGCACTTGCCCCCCCCCCCCCCCCCCCGTTGATTCCAAGTGGACGGAAACGTTAGTCCAGTCATCGTTCGACGTCACTGTTCGACGTCAGCGTAGATGACCCGCCCTTATGGAGGAGCGGGCCCACATACTCGTGTTGCACACACACACAGGTGTAATGGTCCGGAGCCGACGTCAGAGGGGCTTCGTAGAACTCTGCTCCGTCCCGGGTGGCGGTTTCAGCACAGAGCCTGCTTCGTCGAACTCCTTCACTCGCAACGGCGACGAGGCTAGAGGTTGGCGGCGGCGTTCCAAGATGAGGTCACCACCGCGGGCGTAACTGGCTGGCAAACATGCACTGCAGCTGGCCGTTCTTAACAGCGCCTCCATGGCCCGGAAAATCTCGACTGTCCAGTCCTGGCAACCTCTGGGCAGGAAGAGAATGGCTGGCGAGCAAGATGACGGCTTTGCTCTCTGGAACCCCTGCGCACTTGGAATGCCTTCAACCATCTCACAACTGGCAAAGAAGAGTCGACCCGGCAACACAATACCACTTAGCGTGCAAACGCCCGGAATCAGCTGTTAACCCACCAGGCCTCCTATCAAAATTTAAGTGCAAGTCACTCAACTGGGAATCCCCAAATTTTGCCCCAAAATTTCGTGCCGCCAAATTGAGGGTTCACGTTCCTCTTGAGTTCGACCAAATCCTACCATCGCGCTGCACAAGAGTAAAGGTTTACGCAGAATTAAACCGAAGGCTCTCAAACACCAATACCCACCCATAACTTATGCAGGCTAACTTCGCGAACAGCCTGTTCTTATCCTATCACAGTGGCGTACTTATCTCATGTACTGTTGCCACCGAACAGTCTGGCCAACTCCATAGGTACGTAATTACAAACGCGCTAGCTTTGTTGTCCCTATTCCGAACGCATACTTGCGTCTTACGCAAACGTTTCATTACGCTTTTTCACATTTGTTCCTTTACTCCACACAGGACGTGTTCCTTAACCGATCAACCAAACTTGCGTAACTTACGCAACACAGAGGAACCTTGGAACAAATGCGTCTTCTAACAACTCGTCCTACGCACTCGTACTAGAGAAGTCAGAATACGGCCGCCCTAAACACACACGAGCAACCAAGTCATTAACAATCTGCTTCACTCCGTCCACACAGGACATGCGCTGATGGTACGAAGAACGCTTCCCAGCGCAAATAACGCACTTACTGAAAATCTACGCGCTTAACCTTAGAAAATAAAAAAAAACATAAAAAAAGAAGGTTAACTAAAACACACGCGCGTTACCATAGGCCTCTCAACGATGACCTTGACACTCAGGTTACTCACACACACACAAAAAAGGAGCCTATATACTTATTAATGAACACCTGGCGATACTACATGTTTACTTTAAACGCGTCTTTCAACTTTTGGAGCTTCTGAAACAAAACATAAACAAAGCTCATACTTTTACATATTGAAAGAAACTTAAATCGCGAAAATTATCCGATGCTCAAAAAATAAAACAAAACACGTTTCACTCCTACGGAAGCCCTCTTGGCCTCCCGTTCCAAACGTTTACAACTGACTCATACTATTTGAGCCGTACTCGAGGTGGTCGCGGTTCGAAAGCTATTCTGGCTACTACCGAGGAACAACAAAAGGGCTGACTCACTATCAGCTCCTCCAAGACGTTACAGTCCCCTGCCAATTTGCGTCCTGGCGCCCCTCTTTCCTCACGAACTCGATTGACCGCGTCGCTACTCCCCACCTGGTCTCGTCTTGCCACCTTGCGCTTCTTTGTACTAGACGCTGTCTTCGAAAACAACGACGGAACGACGAGGAATTTAACTGCCCCGTGCCCTTTTTCCGCGTCCGTGCAGAACATGCTTCTCGGTCTCCTTTTGACCTGTGGCTTGAACGTTCTTGATGCGCACACGCCGTCAGTGACGACCGCACCTTTCTTTTCTTCGCGCCCTGCCCTCTTGGGTCTCTCGCCGTCTTTGGCGGCGCTACATTAGTCACCGTCTTTCGGTCTTTATCGCGCTTCTTTCTGCGGCGCTTTCTCCTCGAACTCTCTTTCATGCCGCCATCTCGGGCCTCGTGCTGGCCGTTACACATCTCGTCGGCCCGGATCGGTCTCTTATCCGCACAGTCTGAATGATCCCTAACTAAATCATTCCTCTCTTGGCTATCTAGACTGGCGGAGAGCCGCACCGATCCCTGAACAATGCTGTTGTTCTCTCGTGAGCTACGGAGCTCGCCATCCCGAGAACTACTCTCAACTGCATCGTCCAGCTGGCACTTCAGTTCGGCACGCAGATCTGACCTGACATGGGTGCTCGCGTCTGTCGGGTCAACAGTACTCTGTACCTCGCTAACGACCTCGATACCATGTGATGCGACGCACACGCGCGGTAACTGTGCCGATTTGTTCGCAGCTGGCCTAGCTGTCTCTACAGTCCTCTGTTGGCACAGCACCTCGTCGCTCTCACTCTGGCCTTGAACGGCCTCTGTTGCCACTAAGGCCTCGTTAGCTGTTAGCACTTCGAGTTCACCTATGAACGTGCTGCTACTCTCACAGGTACTACTCCTTCTCTCGGCTTTCGACTGAAATCTACTGTCTACTTCCTCCCACTTTCGCTGCGTCCAGCCTACAGATTTCTCAAGCCGCTGTTGACATTGCTCGATTAACTGCTCAAAACCTTCAATCTCTTTGTTCAGTGCATCAATGTACTGCTTCGTTACTTCTGTCAGGCCTTCTTGCTGCGAAACCCCTTTCAGTTTCTGCCTAGCTTCTTCCTCTTTTTGCCTAAATTCATCCTGTTCTTGCCTAATTGCTTCCTGTTCCCGTTTTTTGTTTAGACTTCGTTTACTCATTTGTTCTATGAATTTCGAATCATTGTTACTTTCTAGAATTGTCTTACGAATTTCTTCTTCCGTCAAGTCCTCCTCTACGTCTACTTCTATCTCTTCACACAACCACAACAGGTCAGCTCTCGTCAAACACATTAGAACCATGGTCGCTACTTTAAGCTTCGGCTCTGGTGTCACACAATACTTGCTGCGATACCCACGCAACTCAGAATACAAGTAAAAGATCCCAGCGAATCAAATCCAAAGACACAGAGAAATTGAAGCCTGGTAAATCTTACAGCCAAAACCAAACGCTCAGCCACTGAAGCAGCACCATATCACCAGTCCTTCTCCGCCGTATCCAGTCAGTTGCAAGAGGTGGTCAATCCCAAGTCGCCTCCAACTTGATCAGGACACCGGTCGGTCACCATGTGCCAATGTCCGTCAGCTGCCGTTGCTGTCTCCGAGTCGAAGGCCGATTTAGGAGCCGTAGGCCGATCTCACCGCTGCCATTCAGTTGTCGGAATTGGAGCGGTTTGTAGGGAGGACCTTGGGCGACCGGACTAGGCGAGCAGGACTTATTTACATTATGTACATCTTAGACAAGACATACATCGGCAGTCTAGCGTGACTCCCAAATGGTGCACGCGAGACGACGCATACAGCAAACAGCTTACGAGCACACAGCTCACTAGTACATCTCGAGCACGACAACGAGCACTCAGCTCACTACGAGGAGCACTCACACGCAGCCGACAATCGCTGTTTATAAGCACTTGACCCCCCCCCCCCCCCCCCCCCCTTGATTCTAAGTGGACGGAAACGTTCGTCCAGTCATCGTTCGACGTCACCGTTCGACTTCACCGTAGATGACCCGCCCTTTTGGAGGAGGCGGGCTAACATACTCGTGTTGCACACATACACAGGTGTAATGGTCTGGAGCCGACGTCAGAGGGGCTTCGTAGAACTCTGCTCCGTCCCGGGTGGCGGTTTCAGCACAAAGCCTGCTTCGTCGAACTCTTTCACTCGCAACGGCGACGAGGCTAGAGGTTGGCGGCGGCGTTCCAAGATGAGGTTACCACCGCGGGCGTAACTGGCTGGCAAACTTGCACTGCAGCTGGCCGTTCTTAACACTACAAACATCATATTTTTGTCCCATTAGGCAATTTTCTACCATCCTCGGCTGCAGTTCTCTCCTTGACATCCATTCTGTCACGCTTATGTAATCACCTGTTATGAACTGGCAACAAGTGATAGAAGAGTGCATGACCTGCCTGCCGATTCTATTTTTTTTTCTGAATCTCAATTAGCATATCAGTTGCCACGGTTTATACGCCACTGTCTTCCTGCCTTGATGCTATCTCCAACAATTTTTGTTACTTCGCTTACTGCACAGTCCTCGACTTCTCAAGTTTCTTTGTTAACCTCCAGGTTTATCTGCCATATTGCCTAACCGGTAGAATTCAATGATCCTAAACTTTTTTCAAGGATATCGGTAACGTGGCGGTCACGATTCGGTAATGTCTTTCATGTGCTGTTCAACCCATGAAATTTTTGTAATAAGTTTCCTGCTTTATATCAGTACCTGCTATTGATATTTCACCTGGATAAAGACACTCTTCCATAGATTCTGCGGGCTGAATGTCACTCATAAATTTCTGTTATCTCACCAAGGTAGTGAGTGTTACCTTTATCTTTTCCACATTTTCGCGGGCCCACGTGTATGTAAAAGCACGAACACTCATTGGTACTCTATGCGTTTTTTAAACTGCTGGACATTCAGTTCGTTGCTACTAAAGTGACTTAATCCGTGCAGTATTATTATGCTAAATATGAAACAGTAGAAATATACTTATCTGCAGTTTGTCGACGTCTCCTTCACTGTGTTGGTTGCCGGATTCATCGTCGGCACCACCTCCTTGTCGCATCGTAGCTATATAGGCTGTCTTCCTTTTGCACACACTATGCAATATTCCTGACGCTCGCACTCACGCAGAGTGGAGGAACTCGGCACACTCACAGAAGCAGCACCGGACAAGCTGTTTGTTCAGCATTACGTCGTGAACAGTGGGTGCGCGTTGTGATCTACAAAATCGCCGAAGCTATTGGAAGTCTTACGGGGTGCACAGAAAGATTGCTCACGGAGGAACAGAACTATCTAAGAAATAGTGGTCATCGTCGAGCCTGACCACTACGTCGCGCACTGCAAGCTCGTTGCACAAGTTTGTTCACACTGGGCCTCTCAGATGTTTAGCCGCCATGCTCGCTCGGAGAATGGATGTGATGACGCCACTACAGCGTTCCCTCGTAACATAATGCGAAGTGTACTAAGGGTTGAAATCTGGGCCAAAAACTCTACGTCACTTATGTCTGACCTAACTTCGAATACGCATGCTCGATATGGGACCCTGGGCATGCTACTCTAGTAAATATTCTTGAAAGTGCGCAAAATCGATCGGTCTGAATCATTCTTAACAATTATCATCGTACTGCCAGCGTTACTAACATGAAGCTTGCTCTTGGCATTCCCCTTCTCTCTTCCCGAAGAAAATTATCTCGTCTCTCCCTCTTTCACAAAATCTACTATCATAACCACGAGCTCAAGTTCCGGTACATTACACCAGCATCTTATGTCTCTACACGTATCGATCATCGCTTGGAAGTTCATGTACCTGCGCAGCGCACAGTCACGCAGCGCACAGAACATGCCTTGACTGGAACCGCCTGCCGGCGTCACTAATAGCTATCACAGATACAGACCGTTTGCGCAGAGCACTAACAAACGTATTATAAACCTACTCCAAAACTGCGTCACTACCGCGTTGTCACCTATTGCTATCGTTTCTTTCGTTGCTATTAATCCATGCTATCCTTCTATTCTTGTTACTTGATTTTTAGTGGTTCTTTTTGCAGTGTTACTTTTGTGCTCATTTACCTGTAGTTGCTCTATATTCTTTGCGATATAACTATGTGCATCACATCTCCGTGTATTTATTTTATATTTACTGATATCCTAAAGCCCCTCCCCTCTATGATGCTTCTTGCAAGTCCTGAGGATAATAAATGAAGAAATAATTAAGTAAATAAATAAATCTCGCTGCCTTTAGTTTTATTCAGGTGGCTTAATGGCAGAAGTATTAGCTTGAGAACCTTAATTCAGCCAACGTTTAAAATTTCGCACGGTGATGCTGCCATCAGAGGCGTAGCCAGGGGGGAGGGGGGGCTTATGGGGCTTAAGCCTCCCCCCCACCCTTGAAATTTTTTTGGGCTGTCCATGCAAGCCCCGGCGCAGGAAATCATTCTGGATTTTGTCTAGAATGTCTTTTTCACGCTCGAAAAGACATCTGAGTGCGTACATTGTGAACTTGGGCTGGATTTCGCGGCAACGCCCATGCCCAGGGAATGAGATAACGCAAGAAGCCCCGCCCGACCACAGAGTTTCAAGGGAAAATTGATGGCGAGCGGGCTCATCGCGGAATCTCGCGGAGGCCGGGGAATCTACGTAGCGCATGTATTTCAATTCCGAAACCTTATAGGTATAAAATCCTCATAAACGTATGATGTTAAAGGTACATTGACATTTCTAAAGCCGTGCTTTAGATTTTCAGTTCCCGAACTTTGTGGGTTTAATGTTGTTATAAATATTTGGCACGAAAGTTGCATTGAATTTTGTAACGCCGTACATCGGAATATACAACGAGACAAGCCAAATGAACACAGTATCAGACAAGTTGACAAAGCACGCAGTGAGGTGCAACGAGACGAAGCGTTGTGGTGGTTCATTTGTGCCGTCATGTCGCAGAAAAAATATCAACATTCTTTTCACCTGCGCCAAAGCATCCATGTGAAGAAACTAAAGCCAGCAAAGGTAACTACAATCTTATATATTTTTCTACTTAGGCTTTTATTCGCGAGGACACATTGAGCCTCTTCATTTTTCTTGTTCTCGCTACCCGCGGGCTGCCAGAGCCAGCCAGAGCGGATGAGTTCTTCTCGTGCTGCCACGACTACCGAGCGGCGCACTTCGGTGCACGTTCGTTTTTCACTCGTCGAATGCATTTTCCCCTGGCAGAGTTTTGGACGCCTTCTGGCTAGCAGACGAGAAAAAGAAACATTGGTCGCTCGCCGCCATTACTGTGGGGACTCCACGTATTGCGACGCGTTCGCTTCAGCGCAACTTCTCCGGAGTCTTGTCTCGCCGGTGTAGGATACCGAGCAGTATGCCTATGGCTCTTTGTGGACCGAATGTCTCACGTTTTCTTCGATATTCCTTTGGTACCCGCATTACGTGCCTAAAGTAGGCATTCGCTTGTGGCTAGCATGCTTTCCTTTGCGTTTTCTCATTTCGGTGCCACCGCCCCACAAAAAAAGAAAAAAAGGTATTGTTGCGGCGCCGCGAATTGTGGCATGGTGAAAGTACGATTTTTTTCATTTCTTCTTTTGCAGAAAGTAATGGGCCACGAGTCGCTGCAGTTGCCAGATATCCTTGTTACGTTATTGCGATAGCAATTATATGGACACTTCAGGAGCATTCCTGCCGTCGCCGTCGCTCTCATGTTCGTATAAAGTCCAAACGCGAAAACATCGTGACCGCACGCCACATGCTGTATATGAGAGTGAAAGGGTTGGGGGTGGGATGGGTGAGCCGACGGTGGTGACTAAGTCTTGTTTGCGCAAGGGAGAAAAGCGGGGATGAATCGCACCGCCTTCCGTCACGTGCGATACATCGCGGGGAGTGGAGGGGGGAGGGCGCGGGCCTTAGATCTGTAATCTGTGAATCTGTGATTGCGCAACATGTTCATTTGCTTTATTTGACGCGTTATATGCTGTGACATTTTCTTAGATACGTATATTCATTGGAGACTTATACGTATATTTAAATATCTTGTTACGAGGTTTTGTGCATACGTGCAGTGAACTTTGTTTTCAGTGACACTTTTTTTCCCTTTATCAAGCTGTATCTTCGCATTTCTAATGTACGAGGGCGAGTCAAATGAATGTGAGCCAACCAGCCCCGCGCACTAATGGTTCTGTTCGTTATCTGCGAAGCATGCGCGTAGAATACAGGCATCACTCATTTATAAAAGCGACACGCAGGTGTAAGGGCAAAGGTTCTTCAACGCTCTCATACACTGGGTTGAATATGGTAACATAATGTGAATTCCAAAAGTTGAACAACGTAGTGTTGTGAAGTTTTTGACAGCTGAACGTGTTTCCCAAAAAGAAATTGGTCGTCGTATGGCTGCCGTGTACGTTGACCATTGCATTTCATTGGCCAATGTGAAGCGCTGGAGCAAACGGTTCAAAGAAGGACGTAAAAGTTGCAAAGATGATCCAAGACAGGGCCAAAGCCACCGCGCAATCACCCCCAACACAATGTCAAAGCTTGTTGAACTGATTAGACAAGAACGGAGGACAAGCATCGATGAACTGGCAGAGCATGTGAACATCAGTCACAGTTCGGTTCACACCATAATTCATTAACATTTCAGTTATCGGCTCTTTTGTGTGCAATGGTTGTCCAAGATTTTGAACCACCGCCAGAAGACGAAGTTCGGCACTGTCTTGACTCATCTGATTCGGTAACACGATTAGGGTGACCTTCTTGTCCGCAGTTGTGACCGGGAATGAATCATGGTGCCACTACTACGAGCTTGAAACACGACGGCAAAGCTCACAGTGGAAACATTTGAATTCACCACCCCCAAAGAAAGCAAAGGCCGTCATTTCCGCCGGGAAGGTGGTGTTGACTTTTTTCGATCGTCAGGGGCCATTAATGATCAAATTTGCGACACCTGCAGAGAATATCAATCGTTTCCGATATTGTGAAATGCCGGATCGGCTGCGCGTTGCAATCAAGAACAAACGACGTCGAAAATTGACGAATGGGGTCATCTTGCTGCATGACAATGCCCGTGGCCACGGCGCTGATGTGGTTAATACAAAACTGGCAAACTTCAAGTGGGAAAAGCTGCAACATCCGCCATACAGCCCAGACCTGTCGCCTTCCGGCTTCCTCATTTGGGGGCAATTGAAGAAACAGCTCAAGGAAACCAGATTCGTGTCGGACTATGACGTAAAAGAGTCAGTTACAGTCTTTTTGATGCAACAGTCCAAGGAATTTTATGAGACGGGAATCACGCAACTCTAGTCAGTGGGACAAATGTCTAAATGCTCGTGGAGACAACTTTTAAATAAAGTATCCCATTTTTCATATATTCTCATCGTATCACTTTAATTTGGCTCGCCCTCGTACGCTTTTGGAAAACTCCAGCATTTTATATGTGCTCTCATTTGCGACTCTAATTTCGGTGCAATTACAATACATGACCGGTGAGAGCAGCTCCTGCTCAATACACTGGAACAAAGGACCGCGTCATTGAGATTTCTCCCTGACCGTTGCATATGTACAAAAATGTAAACAGGGTTCCTGAATGTCAAAGTTTCATTAAAATATTTGTCCTCGATTTGCTCATTCCAGGGCCTTTACACTTTTCATATCAGCGGCATGCACTGCTTTGCTGGTTTTGAACTGATATAGTTCTCAAGTTCATGTAATATTTTCTTTAATTATTAAATAGGGAAAAACATGGCAGCTATTGGATACCAGTTATTTCGGAGAGATACCAGGATTTGATACCAGATATGATACCAGGCATTTTGGAACACAATTTTTGGGACATACGAGTGTATTGTTTTATGAAAAAATACATATTTTTTGTCTTGACAGTGCGTAGCGTTCAAGAATTTGTTTGCAGCATATTTCACAATGGCAATGCAGTTATTATTCATGCATTTGATCCGTCGACAAATTCTATAACGAGGAGGCCGAGCTGCAACGTGCGCCTCCCCCCCCCCCCCCCCTGAACAAAATTTCTGGCTACACCACTTGTTGCTATAGGAGTATCTTGTATCTTGTGTATCTTGCGTCTGTGAGTGCAGTGCTCCAACTCTATAACGCACTGTTCTTGGGTCTCCTACGGTACAGCTTACCTGACCTGGGTGGGACCGGTAAGACCAACCTCCGAGCCCTCCAATCTGTACAAGCTCAAGCTCTCAGAATTTGTCTTGGCCTTCCGAGGTGTGCATCAACGGCAGCAACAATAGCCATCGCGCATGACCACCCTATCGATACGTATATGCACATCGACTCCTTACGGGTGCACATCAGGCACTTTGCCCGACTTCCATCGCATCATCTCGCCTCCCTTCCTGCCGCTCGACCTCGTTAAGCGTTTAGCAGAATTATTGCCGCCAACCACGGAAGTTTACCGTCAAACTTCACACCTGCAGCACGGCCATCTCTACCGCTGTGCTGCCTGCATCCACTCCAGGCCCTTCTTGTTATTCCCGGCATCAAAAAGAAAACGGAAATGTCATCTATCGCCCTCAAACAAACCGTCCTTTCATTCTTACATGAAAAACACAACGAACGCACTCACGGTTACACGGACGGTTCTGTCTCCTGTAATAGTTCAGCTGGAGCAGTGGTACTGCCCGCTCAATCTGTCGCTATCAAATTCAAGATGTCTCACGTTACATCATCGACGGCTGCAGAACTCGCAGCTATCCGTGCTGCTCTCGAGTTCATAGGTCCCAATTCACCACATTCCTGGTCCATCTTTTGTGATTCAAAGGCAGCTCTCCAGTGTCTGCTGTCCCCTTTCAACCACGGACCAAATGTACAATTAGTCGCAGACATCCGACTACTCCACCATTACGCAATCGACAAGGGACACAACATCATCTACCAGTGGATACAGGGTCACTGCGGAATTTCGGGTAATGACAGTGCGGATGACGCTGCCCGGTCGGCCCATGATGGTGCCCAGATTGTACCCATACCGCTGTCAAGAACAGATGCAGCCACAAGTCTTCACTCCCTCGCACGCGAGCTTACGCTAACTCTGTGGAACACCAGCGAATTCACGAACACACGTCTTCACAGATTGGATCCAAGTTTGCAACTCCGTCTTCCACCAGGGTTGCCACGAGCGGAAGCAACACTTCTGTGCCGCCTATGGCTCGGCGTGGCATTCACGAACTCCTATTCCTTCTGTATTGGAATGGCCGACAGCCCTGCTTGCGACACCTGCGGCTGCGAAGAGACGATCGCGCACCTCCTCTGTGACTGTCCACGTTACAATGTGCAAAGAAAAGTGCTCGTGACCGTGCTCGAAAAACTGGACAATCACCCCTTCACAGAAGAGAAAGTTCTAGGACACTAGACACCAGGTCTTAAGGGCTTTGCTCAAGTTCTTAAGGACATGTGAATTGTGCGAACGCCTTTGACTATTGTTGCGCGTAACATCGCGTTACTGTGTGCATTTTTCTTGTTTTTTTTCTTCTCTCTTCCTTCTCCTTTTATTCCCTTTACCCCTTTCCCCAGCACAGGGTAGCCAGCCGGTATTTACACTGGCTAACCTCCCTGTCTTTTCTTCCCTTTTGTCTCTCTCTCTCTCTCTTGTACCTTGAGGTACACGATGCAATCCGAAACACAAATACCGATAGACGTCTTGCCATACGTATCACGATACAGAGACAAGATACGCAAAGAGTATCTAAGATAGTATCTAATATACACGTATCTTCGATATAGACCAACACTGCTTCTTAGTCACCTTGTCTCAACACCTACCTTATCATTTCATTGGTTGTAGGCATTAGTTATCTATTGAAGACGTTCTGATGCCGCTCCACGAAAGTATCCCGAAGGAGGCAAACAGATACAAACTAAAGGCCATTCTTTCTATGGACCCAAAAAAGCTTTCGACTATGTCAAGCGCAATTCTAGGCCGCAAGAGCCGGAAGCTACTGGCTGCGGGCCTAAGCTTTATAATTATATCAGGAACTTCAAGCGCAGTCGCCCTTTCACACTAAGCGTTGGTCACTTCATATCACAGCAGTAACCGCATCTGCATAGGGGCATCCCGCAGGGTTCAGTGATCTCGCCCACACTTTTGAAACATGCCATGTGGGCGGTCCATAGCTCTCTCGGAGAAATTCCTGACATTCAATATACATTCTAGGCAGGCGACCTCTCTATCTGGATCAATAGGGGTTCACCAAGACACATATAAAAAACTCTCCCATGGCCAATGGAAAGGACACATGAGGGCGAGCGGGCCACTGACCTTAGATGTGCACCGGAGAAATCCGAGCTGCTTCTAGTCCACCGTACTAGATGTCAACGCCTACCGTACAAATTGTAAATGTAGTCGTGCCAGTTCACCCGCTACAGTTTGTAACCTCTTCAGTCACCAAATCCAGAAAGATGGGGACACGGTTACAACGTTGCAGCACTTACTCAGACCAAAGGAAAAGCTGCTACACATGATGCTTAGGTTCTTCAACATAACCAATGGAGTGAAGGAGACGGATATTCTGCAATGACGAAACGCAAGATTTACATCGTCTTGGTTCACTTATCCCACAGGTGACGAAGCTAATTCTCAGCCTTCCTTTGCATGCGCTGCCGTAGCATGGTGGCTGAACCAGTCCGTATTAAGTGCCATCGCAAATAACTCCGCCTACATCGCTCATGTCAAGGCAGATATACCCTCCGTTACATTGGTTATCAGCGTCGCCTATGCTTGACGCGAACTGCTGACCCGAGACCTACTGGCACGCCACATGAATCGCGAACGAGACAAGCAGAAGCGGCGTGAGCGGTTTGCAGAAGTATACAGCTAGACACCTTCACGGCACCTACTTATACACCGATTGAAAGCACTTCTTGTTGGGCTAGTTCGTAGCTGATCAATACAAAATATAAAGAGGCCAAATAAAGGGACACACACAAGAGCGGGCGCCCTGTCCCGTTCTCTCGTGTGTGTCCGTTTATTTGGCATCTTTATATTTTATACACCGATGCTAGCGTCGGGGCCCAGGGCTCCACTATAGCGCGAGCAGAAACAACGCAAAAAATCTGGCCGTGAGAAAGGGACAGACACTTACGTCCTGTTAGTTTGCGCTGTTTTAGCGCGGCATAAAACAACCAGCCCAAATGCGTACGCTTGCCCACTAGAGCAGTTGTGAATAACGACCTCTAAACTATACACATGGAGGTACTCCCAGAGACAGATCCGACCTTACCCGAGATGACAGCCATTGCAGTCGCGATCAAACACATGCCCCCTTGCACATCAGCCTCCCCAAGAACCATATTTACCGACTGCATGGAGGCGTTCAGGAAATCCGGGCACAACGATGTCCCCGTCCATACCTGCTCCCCTTATGCAACAGCATCTACAGGGTCCTTTAGAAGTTGTCTGGACAGCTCTTCATAATGGGATGCCATTACTTGGCCAGCAAGGCTTTGAACAAGGCGCTCGACATCCAGTGCCCATACAGTAACATGTTTCTCCTCTGCTTCTGCGACTCTGCCTAGAGAGTAGATGCAAGCAAAGTGTTCACTCGTCCACAGGGTGTACTCATTCATCAGGCTCAGGCTGGCATATTCCCTACGCCACAGCAGCTTTCCTGTGGATCCTGCCTGACGATCCCCCCCCCCCCCCCCCGTGCTGACTCTGTGGTGAACACACGAAATATCCCACATTCTCTGGCCCTGCAGTCCACAACAATGTTTCCTGCTTGCTCCCACCAAGCTTCTTTCCCACTGTGCGTGGCCGAGAGAAGCCAATGACGCCGACGACCAGATTGCGGTGGTTATCAGTGCTGCGAAGAACAATCAGATCCTGTATACCACGGCTACTTAACCTCAAAATAAAATTTTCTTCACCCCATTCATTAGCCTCCCCTTTCCTTACCTTTCCTTATTTATTGCGACCCATTATGACGTTTACGCTTACGCAAAAATCCACATCGACGAAACGGCCACGAGATTAGTGTCGTTTAAAGTCAACACTAGCGTGGACACAACAGTAGCGTTCGTTCGAACTTGAAACAAAACTATTCCATTTGTTTCTTTTGTGCCACACTTTACTCTAAAGTTAGCTTTTTGAATTTTATTTGTTTAATGACATCAATACAGCCTGTTTATATACGTCATAGACGCAATATCTCTGTTGTTGATATTCGCTTTGCGTCCTTAGAGTTGCTGGCTAGAAGCTATTTTAAATCACTTGCTACAAAATACCCCGAACAGCGCCCCATTACACGACATTGTGGGAACAACAATATGGGTTTAAGAATAGTCCATCAATGAAAATTTTGTTGCTACTCTTAGGTATGCTTTCCCATATGTCAAACATCAGGATCTCAATATCGTGGATCCTCTTTTTCATGTTTGTGAAAGCAAACGTACTAAGTAGCGATAAACAAATTTAGTACGATAATAATTTTTTCTAACATAACCGGCGTTTTATATCTGATAAAGACTTATTTAGCTATACGCAGTTTCTTCTAACCTTTACCTTTCTTACATATGACTTGGGCCAAAGGGCCATCTATCCTTACAAGGGACATTAATGGAAAATACCAAGTAAAGCTACATTCGAAGATTAGGCTCCTGTAATAACTAATTGGTCATTCGTAAGAAAAGCAGACTAGGGGAGAAGATGAAAATATGAAATGGAAGTGGCACCGCCGGTATTGCTCTGATATGCGACGGAAGCACTTGTGCCACTCGCCGCCGAGTGGCGTCGCTTTCTTTGTTTACAAACGCTAAGGCGACACTCGTCCCGCTCCAGTGACCGGTATGCTCGTCCCGAGCCGGGCGACTCGCAAGCATCCAAGCACTACGCGTCTTATATAGAGCTCACTTAAAGAACAGCGGCAAAGACACGTGGAGATTACGTCAACTCCTCCTTCTTTGTGATGCATTGCAAATCAAGCAGACCAGCTGTTGCAGGAATTTTCTACGCAACAAAACGATCTGTTTGTAGAAAGAAAGTGACGATAGATTTCTAGACAAATACACTGTGACCTAGCCCGACTTATTATCTGCGTTTACTGTCCCGATAAAAGAAAGCATAAACACGTTACCACCACATGCTTTGAGGCATTCTGACCTTCCGGGCGTTACAAGAGCCTGCGCCTACAGCACAACATAATATGACGAAAACAACTCAAGTCGCGTTATCTTACAGTGGGACCCAGAAATGGCCGTAAGAGGAGGAGCACTTACCTATTCCGAGGCCAAGCGCCAGGTGGGGACCGACCAAGTACTTTACACTTCGTACCTCGGGGATCTGCAATAGGAAGAATTTATTAGGCATAAATAGCCAAAAACCTACGGTATTGTGTATATTTTGTGACAAAACAGCCGCAGTACTGAATGATTCATTGGAATAAGTGTCTAAATCTTTAAACTATGTAGGCTTGAAGATAAGCGTGCAGACATGGCGAAATATATGTGCGCTGATGCTTTATATTTCAGGCAAAATCTCAAAAAACTATCGATTTATGAAAACAGCTTATTCAATATTTGGAAGTGTCTGGTATTGGTTCAACACGCGTATGAATTATTTCAATATTGATAGTCTTTATGTAATCAATTTCCGGTCTTGTTGTAACACGGTTTATGTGCTTGGCATAAAATGCTGCTAAGCAGCTAGAAATTGTTACGCTGATATGGAATTGGAACTAATGACTGCATGCCATATTACGTAATAACACCACCACTGAAGTTCATTTCTTTTTGTTAAAGCAACTGCAGGTAAACTCCTTTGAGCGAAAGTAGACAAACCAGGGATTTCGCGAGAAAGCAATTTTCGTCAGACACTGTAACGTAATCTTGAATTTAGGGCGACAGTCCACACTGGCGATTAGGAACTATTTAGTGTACGAACTATTCACTGTCAGTTTATGATCTTGAATTAAGGGTGAAGGGGCATGACACCTTCGCGAGGATACTGCGGTTACCGCCCTTATTTTTGCACACTGCGCTCCTGTTTGCCTTCGAAAGATCGGCTCATGTGTGGGCGCCGTGCTTCTTGGGCGCCCATTCCACAGTCCTGGCTTCGGAACCCTTCGCTTCACCAAGTGTGGCTACTTTCTACGTCCCGTCTGGCAATATGGTTCTTCGACGGAAATCTGGGATGGTATCAGTCATGGAAGAAGGAAAAAATTAGGAGGGAGCATCGCGCAACACGATTGAAGCTACACCTGGTGGCCGAACACGTGATCGCACTTGAAACTGCACCGTTGGTTTTAGTCTTCGCGCTCTGCAGGCAGAGCCACGGTATGGCAGCCCAAAAAACGCGCATCGAATAAAAACTACTGGCATAGATACTGGGAGTCGAACGTCTCCTTGATCTTGACGCAAGAGCTCACGTGTTGGGCCACCACTGAGCAAATGTATGGGCATCACGAAGCTTGCCAGGACTGGCTGCGCCACGTAATGCTCTCGGCTACCTTTTTCCTTCCTCCATGATATGAGTTGAGGCGGCGCGGGATATTGACGCCTACCGACGCCTGGTTCCTCCGGGGCACGACACCTCCGCCATGATGGTGCGCTTACCGCCTTTACATTTGCAGCTCAGTTATCTGGAAAATACTCTTTGTGTGAAGTCTGATAACTGTTGCCAAATAGCAGTGTCGTGCCTGGTTGAGCTGTACGATGATGCGAAGCGAGTGTTATGTTTGCCGTCGTGGTTGCGTTATCTTCTTATGAACCGGCTCCTTTTGGCTGCAGGCGTATAATAAAATGAACCTTAGTCCCCATATAGATGACCTTTCACGTTCGCTTGCTTCAATTTTGGAAGCTGTACGCTGGATTTAAGACTGGCACTTGATCACATCACGCAAGCTAAAAGGTGTTAAGGATAGATAGGATACTACTGACTTGAAAATAAGATGCTTATGTGATGGGGTGATGACTCGAGTCTGCCATGTGTACGGTTAGCACGTCCGACATTAGTTCGCCTGTCAGTAGGATTGCTGAAAAATTAGGGAAAATATATTTATGGTGTTATAACAATGAAAACAAGATAGGTAACTGAAACTTGCTTTCCCCAACTAAAAATATCTCGCCTGTGCTCTGAACAGCAGGTATTCAAATGAACTGTTGTGAGTTTGAACATGTGCATAGGCTCGGTTCCTTTAGCACTGAGAAATGTCGGGCAATATAGGCAAAACTTTGATTTTTTTAACGACAGGGTCAAAATTTTGGCTTCGGCACAGAAACTAAAGCGTTTCGTTTTCTATACATGAAGTTTTTTTGCAAGCATCGCGTCAAGAGAGGAGGAAGCGCGTTTAGTTTGCCAAAGCACAGAACCACCCATTCAAATTCTCAGTCGACAAGTTACGAATAGAAATCAGAGCATACAAGTACGATCCATCCACTAATTCTGTATCATAGCTACTCCACAGCTAGTCAAGAATGCACATGCGTGGGCGTCCGTCTTCCAAAGCACACGAGACACGTTCGTTATCACTCCATTTCACTGACGTCAGGAGCCTATATCCAAAAGGCGACGAAATCTGCTCGTTTCTAGACGATAATGACACTGACGTAATTGCTCTCACAGCGACATGGTTGCACCCAAACGCCAATGACAACAAAATTCAATGGGCTAAGAACACCTACACAATATATTGACAGGATCGCTCGCCAACGAATGATAGTGGCGCGTTACATGGCATTAGGAAGCGAATTCCGTCGTCTATAGTTTAAACGAACTCATATCTTGAAATTGTCTGGGCTGTATGTCCTGTGTACCCTACCAGACTTCTATTAGGAGCTTGTAACCGCCCACCTGAATCCACCCCTTCATTCATAATAGGTGATCTAAGGAAGAGCATATCCATTGCGATGGATAGCTCCCTTACTGAAAACGTATATCTTTTGGGGACTTTAACTTATTCCAAAATTGGCTGGCCCTTAATGCCTTCACCTTGCTGCACGTCGCAAGGTATTGTCAACGTTACCTTATATTTCAACTTCACGTAACTTGTTGGCCAGCCAACCCGTGGCACTAACATTCTTGATTTCGTTCTTACTACTGCTCCTGAAACTCTCGGATCCATCTTATTCCATGATGGTTTTAGCGGTCACCGACTACTCCAACTGGGTATTAAGGTACCAGTTAACCATACACGTGCAATAAGGAAAGAGATACCAGAACATTATAAAGGTAACTATGAAGGTACATACATAATGCTTGGAAAACTGGCAGCTCTATATACGAAGTGTCTATCGACGGCAAGGGTCCCAGAAAACTGGAAGAATGCAAACTTATACTAATCCACAACAAGGTAGACGTTAAAGAATTGAAAAATTATAGGCCCATTCGTTTACTCGCAGTATTATATAAAATATTTTACAAAATAATATCCAATAGAATTAGGGCAACATTGGACTTTCGTCAACCAAGGGAACAGGTTGGCTTCAGAAAGGGATACTCCACAATGGATCACATCCATGTCATTAATCAGGTAAGCGAGAAATACGCAGAGTATAATAAGCCTCTCTATATGGCTTTCATAGATTACGAAAAGACATTTGATACAGTAAACATACCAACAGTCGTAGCGGCATTACGTAATCAAGGAGTACAGAACGCTTACGTAAATACATTGGAAAATATCAACAAAGGTTCTACAGCTACCTTAATTCTACACAAGAAAAGCAGGAAGATACCTATAAAGAAAGCGGTCAGACAGGGAGGCACAATCTCTTCAATGTTATTCACTGTGTCCTTAGAAGAAGTATTCAAGCTATTAAACTGGGACGGCTTAGGAGTAAAGATCGACGGCGAATATCTCAGCAACCTTTGGTTTGCCGATGACATTGTTCTATTCAGCAACAATGCAGACGAGTTAGAACAAATGATTGATGACCTTAACAGAGAGAGTGTAAGAGTGGGATCGAAGATTATTATGCAGAAGACAAAGATAATGATAAATAGCCGGGCAAAGGATCAAGAGTTCAGGATCACCAGTCGGCCTCTAGAGTCTCTGAAGGAGGACGTTTACCTAGGTCAATTCATCACAGGAAACCCTGATCATGAGGAGCATATTCCCAGAAGAATAACAATAGGTTGGATTGCGTGCGGCAGACATTGCCAGGTCCTGACTGGAAGCTTACCATTATCATTGAAGAGGAAGGTGTATAATCAGTGAATTTTACCAGTGCTGACATATGGGACAAAGACTTGGAGACTGACAAAGAAAGTTGAGAACAAGTTAAGGACCGCGCAAAGATCGATGGAACGAAGATTGCTAGGCATGGGGGACGTTAGGAGAGAGAAAGAGAGCGGTTTGGAGCAGAGAGCAAGCGGGTATTGACGTCATTCTAATCGACATCAAGAGATAAAAATGGAGCTGGGCAGGTCATGTAATCGGCAGGTTAGATAGCCGTTGGACCATTTGGGTTACAGGATGGGTACCAAGAGAAGGGAAACGCAATCGAGGACGACAGCAGACTAGGTGGAGCGATGAAATTAGGAAATTCGCGGGCTCTAGTTGAAATCGGTTTGCGCAGGACAGGGATAATTGGAGATCGCAGGAATAGGCCTTCGTCCTGCAGTGGACATAAAACAGGCTGATGATGATGATGATGGTGATGATGAAGGTATCTTTACCGAATTAGAGCAAGTTTTCACGAGAATTGCCTTCCAACATATTCACGCCCCTCCGTTGATGATAACCGGCTGGTCTTTAAGAATACGAAAGACGTATTAGTTGATAAATACACCCCGCTCATCTGTTCCACTAACGAAAAAAGTAACCCGTGGTTTGATAGGTTGCTACGTAAGTAAAGAAACAGGAAAAAGCGCGTTTGCTATAATGCGAAGCGTTACCCAAGACCATCTTGGTCTAAACAGAAGGTACACCTTAAATAATACTGCTATGCAATACCAACTCCCCAAGACAAATACTATGCTAGAGATCTTCCCTCACTTTTACAATCAAACCCCCCAAATTCTGGCAAATTATTTCGCAGCGCACGGTAAGGGACACATCAGCCTAATTAACGACAGCAAAATTTTCGTAACTCAATGGAATGTGCGTGTCCGTTCAATGTCTTTTCTCACCCCTTTCACTCGGGAAGATCATTCCAATGTGCCCATAACTGCCGAATACGATTATCAATAGATGGAACCCATAACAGTCACCCCTGAGGGCGTGGAAAGTCTTATCAGAAATCTAAAGTCATCAGCGTCTGGAGGAATTGACTATTTCAATTCTAACATGTTAAATAATACCTTCCTACAGTTAGCCGTTATTCTGAATGTTATTTTCAATCAATCATTCTCAAGTGGTGAGCTTCCTATGAACGGGAAGACCGCGAAAATTAGCCGCGTGTTTAAATCTGGTAGGCGTGACAGGCCTGAAAACTACCGCGCCATCTTTCTTACGTGCATTAGCTGTAAACATCCTGAGCTTCTCTGATCTACACCCACTTTGAGTCAAATAGCTTTTTCTTCGTTAATCAACATGTTTTCCGAAAAACCCTTTTCTGTGATACCGAGCTGCTTGAATCTACAACTGATTTGCATTTCAAAATGGGCAATGGTAAACAATCCAACTGCCTATTCATTGCCTATTCGAAAGTGCTGGACCGCGTCGTCCATACTTGAACTATTTCCCAAGTATCTTCGTTTTGTCTTGATTCGGCAGGAATATGGTGAGTTCGTCATTTCCCGCTTAACCGGAGCCACTTTTCTGCATAAGTGCGCGTCCCCTATCACCGACGTGTTCTCCGGCGGGCCATAGGGAGGTGTCCTCTGCCCGCTGCTCTTTCTGATATTTATAGACGATCTGCACCCTAATATCTCTTACCGAATTCGTCTTTCTGCGAAGGATTGCATTATTTACCGCACAATAGAATCTGCGAAGGATCACGATACCCTGCAGGAAGATATATCCCATATAAGTTAATAGTGCTGCAAATGATGAATGACCCTATATTCTAAGAAGCGCAAATTGGTTTTATATAGTCGCAAACACTCCCTTGATGATGATGATGTGTGGTGTTTAATAGCGCAAGGGCCAGGTTTGGCCAAAAAGCGCCATGACAAGTGGTAATGTTGACGATGTATTATGGAAGATGTGACTTGGCTGTAAAGTGGCCTAAAAATAGTCGCTGTGAAGTGCGTAATATCTACGTGCTAAAAAATTATGGCGATGACTAATGACGAATACTATGAATGACGAATACAATGAACATTAAAATCTAGCGTAGAAGAATGATGCAAAATAGAAAATATATAAGATGGTAAAATTTCTTGGAGCACTGCTGCCTCGCCAGAGCCCTTGAAACACAAGGGCCTAGAGGCGCGTGCTATACGAAAGAGCTATCACAGGGGCATCCTCTGAAGAGAGGACCCGCTACGAACATGTGGGGCTAAAACCATGCAAGACAACATCTTTCAGAAAACTTAGGACTGCGTTGGTGTCAAATAAAGGTTCTGGGCCGAGTAACATAACAGGATGAAGGGGGATGTGCTGCCGGTATGCTAAGGGAAAATGTTTCTTTCTTTCATATTCGGCTTCCCGACACTCCAGGAGGACGTGGAGGACGGTCAGCCTCTCTCCGCATCTACCGCAGGTTGGAGGATCATTTTCAGTGAGAAGAAAGTTATGCGTGCCAAACGTGTGTCCTATTCTGAGGCGGCAAACACTCCCTTTCCAAACTTGTTTCCAAAATTGTGCTAATAACACAGAAGTATCCCGGGCCTCATCCAACAAGCACTTTGATGTGCACTTTGAATAAAACCCATATCACGGCCATATCTGCGAAAGCATATCCACGCTTGCTTGTCTTCGGCGCAATCTGTGAAACTCAACGGCTGACATCTGCTGACTGGCATATCTTACGCTCCTTCATCCGCAGCTAGAATTTGCGTCTTCAGCCTGGTCCCCGCATGGAATAGATAAGTTAGAATCCATACAAAGCATAGCCGCCCTGGATATTACTCGAAATTACAACCGAAGTGGTAGTGTTAGAGAAATAAAACGAAACATCACCCTAATGTGCCACAGATTTTGTAAATCCTTGTAGTGCACTGCTGCCGAACAATCTACTGTTGTTGCCTGTGCTGTATTGTGCATGTGCTTTAATGTCTAATGGCGGGAAAAGATACTGGAAAGAGCACTGTAAAAGGGGGCGGCGTGCCTTCGGAACAGGACACGACAAAAGATTTGCGTGAGATGACAAGGGCTCTCGAGAATTTGAGGCGTGATTTCCGGGAAGAAAAACCCGCCGTGGTTGCTCAGTGGCTATGGTGTTGGGCTGCTGAGCACGAGGTCTCGGGATCGAATCCCGGCCCCGGCGGCCGCATTTCGATGGGGGCGAAATGCGAAAACACTCGTGCACTTAGATTTAGGTGCACGTTAAAGAACCCCAGGTGGTTGAAGCTTACGGTGTCCTCCACTACGGCGTGCCTCATAATCAGAAAGTGGTTTTGGCACGTAAAACCCCATAATTTAATTGTTTTTTCCGGGAAGAAATGCGGGAGCTTAAGAAAAGTGGGTCTTACTGCACTGATATTTGCAATGATGTCAAAGATACTACTAATGAGATCAAAAACTTAAGGCTTGAAATGCAGGAATTGCTCAAACAGAACACTGAACTGAAAGGCGAAAACTCCCGATTATCACAAAGATGTGAAGAGCTCGAGCAATACCAGAGCCTCAACAACCTCGAGATTAAGGGCGTCCCGGATGGAAAGGACCCGCTTGAAATAATAAGCAAAATAGGCGAAAGTCTAGGGGTAACCATTGACACCATGGTTGACATTGACACGTGTCACTATGTGCGTACATTCAATGCTGATGTGAAGAACTTAGTTGTTCGCTTTGTCAGACGAAATCAGCGGAATGAGCTGTTATCAAAGTGCAGAAAAAAGAACATAGACAGCTCTATGCTTGGTCTTGAAGGAACAACCCCGGTTTTTGTGAACGAACACTTGACTCCAAAAAACAAGGCACTGCTTTCAGATGCGATCAAAAGGAAAAAGGCTGCCAAATGGAAATTTGCCTGGACGACTGGAGGCAAGGTGCTTGTACGTAAAGATGAAGACTCCGACATAATTCACATTGCACATGAAGGAGACTTAGATAAAATCAATTGTTGAAGACTAAATTGAATGTGATTTAATTGCCTTTCCTGTTCATGATGATGAACCCAGAGGAGAACAGCAGATACTACACAGCTGACGCTTTTAATCGTGAGTTTTCTTGTGGAAAGTTTTTTTTCTGCATTACATTCAAACTGTAGAAGCATTCGACCAAAGGCAGACGACATTTGTTTTGTTGCATTCGTTATCAGTTGACTTCGATATTCTAACCTTTACTGAAACATGGCTTTCAGATAATGACACAAAACCAAACTTTCCAGGTTATCGGTCAGAACATCTTTGTCGTAGGCAAAAAAAGGGTGGAGGGCTGGCTATCTACTTTAAGAATACCTTTTCTTATGAACTGTTTAGTGATTTCTCGGTAATGAATGCCGATTTTGAATGTTTGTGCTTGCGTATCGACAAAATAGTGGTGGTGGCTCTTTACCGCCCTCCGCTAGGGCACAAAGGTCGTTTCGTAGAGTTTGTGGACTTACTGTTGGCTTCCCCTGTCTTTTCAAACGCATCTTGCATTATTATGGGGGACATCAATATCGACTTAAGTTCCAATGATGCTTACGTAGAAAATTTTGAGGCACTGTTATCTACGTATGGCTCCGCAAACCATATAAATAAACCTACAAGACTTACAAAACAAACTGCCACTGTTCTGGATGTTTGCATAACAAACTTCAGTGCACGAGACATCTCCAGCGGAATATTTTCATATGCTCTTAGTGATCATCTGCCAGTTTTTTTTGCTTTTTTCAATTACTAAGCACTATGACAAGCCCTATATTAAGAGAGAAGGTAGACGAGCCATAAACCTTCCAAGACAAAAAGAATTTTTCCACTTGGTCAGTCTGATTGACTGGAGTGAGGTTTACAATGAAGAAAATGCAGACAGCGCTTACGAGAAATTCTTTTCTTTAGTACACGCTTCATACAACGCCGCATTTCCTGTATTACAGCCGTCCGGTCGGAATACAAGAAAACAAAAGAAACCTTGGAATAATTCAGAGCTTTATCACCGTATCGAAATAAAAAATAGGTTATTCCATGATTTTATCCGTTGACGGGATCCAAATACATTCACAGAGTTTAAGAAGTATCGGAACGCTTTAACGACTGAGTTAAGAAAAGCAAAACAGTACTACTATCAGAATCTTTTTGAGAGCATATATAATAATCAGCGACGAATATGGGAGGTTGTAAACTCGCTGACTTCAAGAACAAAAGCTAGGGATAGGATTACGCAGCTCGTAGTTGATGGTAAAACACTCACCGGTGAACGACTGGTGGTGGTGATAAACTTTATTGTAGGGGAGAAGGGTAAAGAGGGACGTGGCTGAGGGTTAGGGCTCAAGTAAGGCCCTGGGCCTGCTTGGCCTTTTCCGCCCAGTCCACCAGTTCAAGTTGTCGGTCGACGTCCCCGGAACTGAGCCAGGCTGTCCAGTCAGTCTCACTGCTGACGGGGGGATGACAGAACGGGAGCGAGGTGCATTCCCACATTATGTGTGTGAGTGTTCCTGTTTCTGAACAGAGCCTACTGTGGGGTGAACGACTAGCTAATACAATAAACACACATTTTGTGGATGCTGGCTCCTACAATACCATGAGCGAAACTGTCCGCGACGAAAGTATGCCACTAGACACCATATTGAATCACTCTCTTTTCCTGAAACCTACTGATCCTAGTGAAGTTTCAAGTATAATTGGCAAGCTAAAAATTAATACACCTCCAGGGGTGGATGAACTTCGTCCAAATGAAATAAAATTAATATCGCATTTAATATGTGAAGTTCTTAGCTACACAATTAACCTCACTCTAACAACAGGCGTATTTCCTAAGCTATTAAAAATCGTCAAAGTCACCACAATTTTCAAAGGAGGTGATACAAACAATTTATCTAACCACCGACCTATTTCAGTACTTCCTACAATATCTAAAATATTTGAATGCGTCATTCATGAGAGGCTAGTTTCATTTTTAGAAAAGCATCATGTGATAACTCAATGTCAATATGGCTTTCGCAAGCATCGGTCGACAGAACACGCTCTCGTACACATCAGACAGGATAATTGAAAACATGGAATGTAGAAAATATACACTAGGTTTGTTTTTAGACATTCAGAAAGCTTTTGATTCCATACAGTTCGATTTATTACTTAACAAATTATCAAGATACGGTGTCCGAGGTATTGTACTAGATCTTCTAGATGGTTATCTGAATGATCGTTATCAGTTGGTGAAAATTAATGATGCGGTATCAACAGTCCCGAAGCTAAAACAAGGAGTACCACAAGGATCAATATTGGGCCCATTACTATTTCTTGTCTATATCAATGACATTGTCAAAATTGATAGTTCTGCTGAAACCATAATATATGCTGATGATACCAATGTCTTTTTCTCTTCGCATAACCTACTGACACTTGAATCCTCTGTAAATGAATACCTTGTGCTTCTTTCAAACTGGTTAAGCAGAAACAAGTTAAGATTAAATGCCTCAAAAGCAACATATGTCATATTTTGTCATCCCAACAAACCTCTACACCACAGACTTAACGTGAAATTTGAAAACACCCTTATAAAACAAGTTCAGACACAAAAATTTCTCGGGGTTTGGTTTCAGGAAGACTTGAGCTGGTCAGTGCACGTTAGAAACCTAAGTGTAGATCTTGCCCGCACAGTTGGATGTCTGTACAGGATATCTGTGCTCATACCGCTCTGGCTAAAAAAGAACATTTATATTCACTTTTTTATTCCAAATTAACCTATGGCTTAATGGTTTGGGGCACTACTACGCAATACAATTATACTAAACTTATTACTTTGCAGAAGAAAATACTGCGCTGTTTTGAATCTTATTGTGGTAATGCACAGGACTTAAGAACCGCTCCTCTGTTTAAGAAACACGGCATCCTAAAGGCAGACCAGTTATATTGTCTAAAAGCGCTGCAAGTAATCCATCAGAAGAAACTACACGGAATTATGGACTCTGAAAACGCTGAATACCTTTTGAGGCACCGAAAACAACGAACACCAAAAATCCGAACAAATTATAGAAGGCAAACAATGGCGTATCAAATACCTGCGATCTTAAACAAGTTTGAAGGTAAGCTAAACTTTGAATGCAAATTAAAAGCATTTAAAAGCCAACTTAGGGAGCTATTGTTATCTTGCCAATTTAACTATAGCCAAAATTGAACTGTTTTTCATATTTCACTGTCTTCTCACAAAGGATACACAAAACTCTATATAACACAAAATGACTCTAGAAATTGCTCTAATCTTACTTTTGTGTCGTTTCAAGCAACATTATTCAGTTTCACTGACAATTATATTTTATTTGTATGTTTTTGTACAACAGCTGTTTGTGCTGATTTATTCAAGTAAATTGCTTAGCGTCCTATTATGTATGATTTGTTATGTGTCATTTGTGTGCAACAGTATATGCAATATGTTTGTGCACAGGTGTCAAATGCTGCGTTTTTTTTTAACTTTATTTCCTTTGTTTCTAAGATTTGTGTTGTATCTGTAACCGCTGTAGACTGTTTAGGGTCAGAGGCCTCGTCAGGCTCCTTCAGCCTTTAGCTTCTGTCCCTGCATCAGGCTCTGCTTTTGTCTGATGCTGAAAAAAAAAATAAAAAAAGAATAAGTCTATTTAAACTCGCCGTTGCGTTGCCGTGCTGCGCCTACTTCATACATACGTGCAAAGTCCATCAAACACCCATCTTCCCGGCGAACGACCGCACGAAATGTCACAAAGGCTTCAAAATCATTTGCCTTTTGAAAGTATTTTTGGAAAAACAAAACATTTAACTTATTTTCTTTAGCTGTTGTCATATCTCCTTGCAACGACCTTCCTGAGTGCATAACGTCCATTTCAGATCGCAATGTTTTCCGAGAACACTTCTATAGGAAATTTTTCCTTTTGCTCACGTTCAGTTCCACGTTAATTCACTTGTGCAATCCTGTCCCTTTTTATTGCCAAAATCTGTCTTTCTGATAAGAAGCCGACTAGAAGCTTCTTGTCATACGGTCTTGTGATAATTTCGTTTGTGTAAGGTTTTCTTTTTCTTCTTGCCGTATATTTGCTGCATGGAGTGGCGGCAAGTTAGTCGGCGATATCACGAGGTCGTTTACCTTGCTATAGGCGCGTCGCGTTCACGGAAAACCCTCGTAGTCCCATGTGACGGTATCCGCCTCGGCGGTAGAGGTGGCCGGCTGCTCCGCAGTGATATCAGAGTAGACGGTGGTCTGGAACAAACCATAAGTCTTTCTTCCTCGGATAGTTGTGCTGGGCGGCGGACGACCCAATTGCAGCGTTACGGGGCCCTGTTGCGGGCGTGGCAGGATACCCTAAGGCGACAACGGCGTAGGTCATCGCTTGCGGCGCGGGCAGCGGAATTTCGCGTTGCTCTTCAGAAACTCTGAGTGACCGCCAAAGTTCGCCCTCGAAGAAGTCTGACCAATGAGGTTGCGACGAAGGGAGCGCAGTTCTTCACGAGCCCTGGCGGAGGTTGTTGGAGCCCAGTTGACGGATTCCGCAGTGCGGCGCGGCACATGGCACTTATGTGGCCTAGTCTTCATTTCCAGATTTTTATCAATCGTCGTTGCCTATGTCAAGAAACTCAGCTACGGTATTCTGCGGATCGTGGATCAATCAGGCAAAAAGCTTTTGCCTCACAGTCTTCAGCAGGAAACGAACTTCCTTTTCTCCTGGCATGTCACGGCCAGGATGAAGAAACAGGCGGGTAATCCCTTCAAAGAAGATGACGACTTTTTGTTATGTGACTGCGTTCGATGTTCTAGAAGCACTTGAACCCTTTTTCTCCGTACGGCCCTCGTAAATGTCTGAAGAAAGCTGCTGCGAAGCAGGTGCCATGTCGCTGATGTCGACTCTCTATTCTCCAACCATGTTCGAGCAGAGTCATGTAAAGATAAATAGACATGGCGCAGCTTGTCCTCGCAATTTCAGTTGTTGAATCTCACCACTCTTTCGTATAGCTCCACAGCTCTGGGTCTTCAGCTGTGATCCCCGGCTGGTCGGTGGCTCCTGAGGCAGCAGAACAGGTGACGCTGGAGCTCTCATCGTGCCTATTGACTGGGTATTGCTCTTTGTGTCGTGCTCTGGTGGAAGTGCGTGCTCCGGAGGCAGGTTTTGTAGCCTGTGGCTAGCTCGATGGTCCACGGCGAAGTTGGTGCTGTCTTCGCAGTTCGGGTTTGCTTTACTGCTATGCGGGGGCGTTTGGTAAATGAACGCAGAGCACCTCCACTGGATGTCACGTTGTAGCAACGGTGAATAACATAGTCACAAAACTGTGAATTGCGAAGCGAACTCGTTAGTACGCGAAAGTGTGCCCACAAAATCACTCAAAGCGTTACGGTAGCGGCGAGTGCAATCGGCGATCATTGCAACTAATGAGCTGGTCAAACGCGTCAGCTTCTATACATGACTCGTCGAAGGTTTGGGCGTAATCAGTGGTGCCCGCGTGTCTTCCAGAAAGGACTGCACAATTCGTGTCGCGTATCTAATCAGATTCCACAAGCTTTGTTGACAACAGACAATGCATAGAACCATCGTTAACATTCACGAAATTTCCCATACATGCAGGTAGAGGAAAAGTGGTCACCTGAGAAAGTTAAAAAGTACACGTGTCAATACACACATATCTATAATTCATCGTAAGGCCGATATTTATGCTTTCTGTCCTTTTGTTATTGTTATTATTGGTTGTCACCAATTGTAGGTATTTCTTTTTCTATGTAACTTTATGCAACTGTGTTACCTTCGAATTTGTTAATGGTTGTAATCCTGTATGCACATATATCTATATTTTACTGCAAGCTCAATTTACATGCATTCTGCTTTTCTTTTTGTTTATTCTTATTGATTGTGGCCAAGTCTAATCTTCACGTTTTGAAGAAGCAGACAAAACGGAAGTACATCTTTCTTGCTGCGGTGCGAAGTAAAACAAAACATGCAGACATTCGGTTTGTGTTTTATTTCTCTAAGCTTTACTTCGTCCATTCAAACCACATATTCACAAACAGATCTTGCCTTGATTAATGATTGAATTTACGTGTCACCGCGAGCGACGTCACAGTGCAAACACATGTATGTAGGTGCGTTAGCATGTGTATGTCATCCTCCGGCTCGAAGGGCGGAGGTCGCGAGGGAAAGGGAAAATAGCATTCGGTTTGAAATTTCAGGTCTTTCTCCGGCGTAGCGATGTAATACTTTGCAGACACGATCGTTATCACGCAGTGTATGCTCTGCGCTTGTGAGCTCAAAATGGCCAGACCTGGTGAGGGGCCCTGTAAGGAACTGTGACTATGTTCTTCGTCCTTATTGTCAATATGACTGTATGTCAGTTTGAGGAAAATGTCAAAACTTTCTGTTGAGTGTAGAAAACCGCAGTGTACAATTGAGGCTGTTTGTGAGTAGCAGTATGGTATATTTCATTCATAATTCACGAGTGCTCCCAATGACGTCAGTGTCTAGAAGACACGACATAGCAGTTGAAATAATCTTTTCTTGAGAAACCGAGTGTATCGCGTGCTTTCATATATCAGATGGCAACAATGATAGGGAGAGGCTACCGTGACTGTGACAGAAACACCTAATTTATTTTGCCTGGTTCCGGAGGACAATATAGAACATGTACGAAGGGGCTTTTGTTTTCAGAGTGCAGTCCAGTTTTTGCTAATGCATTGTTCCTTTAATCCGACTTTGCAGAGAACCACTTTGATAATGTCTTTTCTGTCCTTTTTAAAAAAACTAAGGCTTCTTCAGTTATGAGTGTACAGCTGTATTTCTTGCAGTTATGGAAAGTACCCATCAACAGATAGTCACTATATTTTGTCTTCATTAGGACAGTATTTTAGACACTGACATATCTATTGTTTGTAATATTTTCCCGAAAACACTAGCATATGGCTGGGAGCAGTAGCTAACTGGGCAAGTTCATATGGGATCAGTTCAGAAAATGCACAAAGGACAAGGCGAAGGGCAGCATGTGCTGTCATTCTATTTCGTTTTTGTCTCTGTTTTATATGGCTTCTTCAGAAGAATTGTAGCACACAGTGACCTCCGCTTTTATCCTAGCTAGAAGGCTTACAGCTTAGGACTTCTCGTGACTCAAGCTTCTAGCGAGGCATTTCTTGGTCGCGCTCCCTTCAGTACAACATTTGATTTCTTTGATTGCATTGTTTGCTTGGGAAATCTGAAGAACAGGATCGCTGTTGCTCCTTGTTGTTAAAGGAGCAAGCTTCTGTGAAAATGTTGAGTCCTACTCCTATTGACAATAAAAATTCCCGAGGAGGCAGGCAAAACAACAATGCCATGTGTTATACTATCCGGTGCATGCAAGGTCATTGTTGTGGCCCGTAAACGCACGAGTTTGCTTTTTACCTTGTGGCCACCACCTTCTGTGAGATAATGGTTCGCATTTAAGCAATTTGTTTTGGGAACAAGGCATTAATGTCAACATACCTCTTGATGGTTACCCTGCACTGCAAAGCGAAGCATACGGCGGCACGTTATTTTCAATAAAACTTGCTTGTAGGGAAAAGTTGCAGGAAAATGATGTGGTTTCTGATTGTAAACTTGTTGCATACTAAAGCATTGATATATTTGTGAGCAATTGATTGTGCTCAAAACGAGCATCTTTATTTGTGCACCTTCTAAATCGTAGTTTTGGGTCAGATGTCACACAGAAAAACTAACTGTCCAGCATTATTGCTGTAATATGATGGCGATTAAGAAAGTAATGCCTCCAAGCCCACTACTTTGCCAGTAGTACTGCAAACATTTTGAGCTATCTGTCATTGTTACGCTGATGTTTAAGCTATAGCTATAGAATGTCACTTCCCCCACCTTCCTATCTCTTTGCGTTCCAAGCTAATCGAGCAATCCATGGCATCTAGTGGTGATGTCCGGTTGAAAGAGCAGGCTATAATTGAATTTCTCAGTGCAGAAGGTTGTGCGCCCACCAATATTGATTGCCGTCTGAAAGCAGTTTACGAGGATGCCTGTGTTGAAGTAAGAACTGTGCGGAGGTGGGCAAGGATTGTGAAAGATCAAAATCCAGCCTCATCAAATGTGCAGGATCAGCACCAAACTTTGCGGCCCCCAACGGCTTCTGATGAGGATCATCAACACCAGGCGGACGAGTGCACTCGGGGCAGTCGCAGGATCAAGCAACAACACTTGTCATTTCCATTGGTTCAGTAAACCACATCATAAAGAACCTCCTGAGTTACAAGAAGATTTGAACTTGTTGGCTGTGCTTCGACTTTGTCATCTCAGTCATCAGTTGCCGTAGTACCCAACACGCGCAAGTCTTGTAACGCAGGTCTTTAATGATGTGGTTCACTGAGCCAATGGAAATGGCGAATGTTGTTGCAATCTGGTGTTGCTTGATCCTGCGATTGCCCCAAGTCAACTCATCCGCCTGATTTTCATGATCCTCATCAGAAGCCATTGTGGGCCGTCCACTTCAGTGCTGATCCTGGAGATTTGATGCGGCAGGATTTTTGTCTTTCACAGTCCTTTCCCGCATCCGCACAGTGCTGACGTCAACACAGGCATCACCATTGTGATAGGAAGATGTGGGCCCAGGTCTCAAACACACATGGATGGCACAATGAACACAGACAGGCTTTACTGACACGTGGACGGGACTAGGATAACGTACATGAGAACACACACATTGTTCCCTTCATGAGTGTTTGTCGCTTAGGTATATTCAAGCTCAGCGTCAATGTAGGAAGGCGTCCGATAGCGCGTCGGTATCACAGACTCGCGGCACGAAGAGGCGCAAAGATGAATCTGGAGCTGCGAGTGGCGTAGGGGCTGGAGGCCGGGGCGGATGCCCGGCACACGACGAGCCACTCGCGCGAGAGCTGGGTCGGGACGTCTGCCCGCCACAGGGTAGACCGTTCGGAAGCCTTAGCTGCATCGGAACATGTCGGCGTCGGATGCTCGCCCAGCAGTAGAGTAGGCTGGTTGAAGCCCAAGGACAGCCCGGCCTGTTCTGCCAGCACACCCCGGAACACCGGCCTTGGGTAGGCGAACTGCTCGGCTCGTTCGGAAGGCCAGCCCAGGAAACTCAGGCAGTTCGCATGGTTGCCGTCTCCGCCCAAACACCGGCACGTCTCTTCCTCTTCGTCCGTCGCCGCCCCACAGCAGTCACGCGCATTCGGCCGCGGCATTCAAACAGTCCAAACCACTATCACATTTCCCCCCAAGTTCAAGAAGTCGAGGAGGGTAGCACTACGGCGTATCACAAGTCACAACGTTCAAACTGTTACTCTCATGACACATTAGTTCAGGTCCGTAGCTATACTACTTAGATAGTCTGCACCAACGTTATCACAGCCACGAATATACTCTACATGAAAGTCTTAATCCATACGGAGTAAAATCCAACGTTGTACGCGACTGTTCACGTGCTTCGCCGAATTGAGGTATCGCAGTGGTTGGTGGTCGGACTGCAGGATGAACGGTTTACCGCAAAGGTACACATGAAATTTCTGTACAGCCCATACTATGGCGAGGCACTCCCTCTCAATTGTGGAGTAGGCAGCTTCACTTGGCGAAAGCTTCCGGCCAGCGTAGGACACGGGGTGCAAACGCCTGTTGTGTTCTTGCAAAGGAACTGCTCCGAGACTTCTCGACTTCAACTTGGAGTCGCTCATCGATACTCAGTTGGTTCGAAATGGCGACGTCTTTTGATGTCTGCGTTCGGACGAGTGATGGGTAAGGCGGCGTTCTCTCCAAGCTCTAGACCTGTCGCGTCATCTGCTCCCACCGTTGTCGCTGTTACCTGAAGCAATTCACTGTTGGGTCGCTCTTCATATTTTTTCAACATATTTATGTGAAATATCGTTCTTCTCCTCCCAAGGTCAACAACATAGTCCAACGGACTTTTCCTTTCTACAACGTTGAAAGCTCCCTTCCACATGAGTATCAGCTTATTCCTTTCACCAGCCAGTAGAACAAGTACCTTGTATCCAGGATTGAGCTCTCGCATCTTGGCTTTCCTGTCATAATACGTGTTCTGTTGCTGTTTCGCTTTCGTGAGCTCTTGTGTGGCGAGGGCGCACGTACGCTCTAGCCGCTGACGCAGTTCCATGATGTATTCGTAAGAAGATTTCGTGTGGTTATCCAAACGGGGATTTGTCCACAATTCCTTTAGCACAGCCATCGGACCACGGACATAGCGTCCATACAATACTTCAAATGGCGAATAACCAATGCTGCTCTGTGGCACTTCTCGATACGCGAAGAGTAGCGGGCCAAGGTAGCGGTCCCAACATTTAGGTCGCTCTTGGCACATCCGTCCTAGCACGCGCTTTAGCGTGTCGTTAAATCGTTCCACTAATCCATTTGCCATGGGGTGGCACGGCGTGGTAGGCAATTGCTTAATTGACAGAAGACGACTGAACTCCTTCATCACAGCTGACATGAAATGGGATCCGCGGTCGCTGACAAGCTCCCGTGGTAAGCCCACTCGGGAAAGCATTTCGACGAGTCCTTCCGCAACAGTTCTCGACTCGGTAGATGGCAGGGCGAGAGCGTCAGGTTATCTGGCGGCGAAGTCAACCATAGCGAGGATGTAACGGTGTCCTTTATCTGAAGTTGGGGATAAAGGACCAATAATATCGATGCCTACGCGAGCAAAGGGCGTGCCAATTACAGACATCGTACCCCGCGGAGCGCGTCCGACTAAATGGTGCCGCACCGTTCGTTGACAGACGTCGCACGATTTAACAAACCGTTTCGTGCTTCAAAGTGTTGTTTTCACTGGCTTTACTCAACGAAAAATAACAAAAAAACATAGACGTTTCGCCACCTATGCGGGTGGCATCGTCAGTACATAAATGGCAACAAATGAGAAATACATCCTATTTATCTATGAAATTGCCGTAAACATCCGGCAGGGGGCCACGGTTAGAGTTGCATGAAGATTGCTTACGACGGATGAACCATGATTCTGCAAATCTTCTTGGGCCCCATCGGTGTTCCCGTGCTAGCGTGGTTACATTGTCAAAATCGAACATGTGTCCCTTTGATAAACAATGATCAACCAATTCCGTCTTGGCACGTGTAGCATGGGTGGCTTTCGTAGCATCTCGTAAATGTTCCTTGAGTCGAGTGCGACGTCGCCGCCCCGTCTCACCAATGTAGCTGGCACCACAGTCCGAGCAGTCGACCTTGTAGACGACACCACTTTGTTCGTCCGGAGGTGTGCGGTCCTTTGGCTTCGGGAACACATTTCCCAATGTGTACGAGGGTTTGAACACAGTTCGAACACCGAAAGGCCGTAAAGCCTTGCACACTGCTTCTGATACACCGCGGACATACGGAATGCACACAAAGGAAGCTGGCCTTTCGGCCTTGCTCTCGCGGGGTTTTTGCATGCGGCGCTGCGTATCTCTTCCGTTTCGTCTCCGACTGGACCCCTGGCCAGTAAAATTGAGCAACAATTCATTCCACCGTTTTCGTCACACCCTGGTGACCGGCGGCGATCCCTTCATGAGCCAACTTCATCACCATCCCCCTGAGATCTTTTGGCGCCACCAGCTGATCTAGTATCTTCCCACCTGATACTTTGTGCTTCCTGTATAAAATGTCGTCCTGTAGGTAATATTTGCTTGCGCGGCCATCCGCGACCATCATCTTGCCGACCTTTTCGAAGCATCTCCTCAGAGACCCATCGTCCCACTCTAAAGCTTTTAACATGCCTTGCTCTATCCCAGTAATTGCGGGTTGCGGGACAGGCAGTGTAGGCAGGGACCGTACCTTCGTTTCCTTTGTCACAGCAACGAGTTCGGTACCACATTCGTAGTCTTCTTTATGTCTTGAGGATGCGGCTGCGTTTTTAGCTGTGGACAACGTTTGGCCCTCTACGTCTGGTAGCTCTGCTTGAGCAGTGGATGACATCCTGATGGTAGGGTAACTCGTCTTGACGCTCTTATGTTTCTGCGGAGACAATGAATTGGCCGGATCATCAGGTGCACGGGCACCTTCAATGTTTCCCAATACCACATCATACAGGGGGTCTCGCATACATTTAACTCGCGCGACGCCTGTAAAGAATGGACTGACTAAGTGTACGATCGCTTCCGGTAAGTAGTGAATTGTGCGGTCCAGCAACATTACTGGACTTTTTGTTCCAGCCATTTTGTCCTCAGGTACCAAAGAGAGTCGCACGACCACGGTATTGCAGCCAGTGTCTCGTAAGACAGACACCGGTTGTGATTCGAGGAAGCCTCTTCCCACTGGCAGATTTCCACTGTCACATTTGGGGCCTTGTCGCATTAACCTCATGTTGCCTATCGGAACCGTTTCGCCACCTTGAAGCACTACGTATCCGCCACCCTCTCCTGTCGGCTTTTCGGCTTGCGACGGAGCCAGAATACACGAAGCTTGTCCTTCATTTTTCCTTCTTCAGGCTTCGCCTCCTTGTCCCTTTCTGCCGGACCATCCGCGACCTGTAGAGTTCTCTTTAGTCCGGAACCAGCACTACGAAGCTCGATGTCCTGCTTTACCACAAAGGAAGCACCGATTAGTTGCACGCGGCATCGCTGTTGGAGGTTCAGTCTTGCGAGCAGTGTCTAACACGACCTCCTTAGAGAACTTTTCCCTACCTAGATGGGTCAGGTTTTGTGCCTCTATAAAACAATCGGCATTCTTTGACAACGTAGCGAGGGTCTGACAGTTCCTTTCTTTCAGGAACACTCGCAGCGACGCAGAACATCTTCTCAAAAACTGTTGAGCAATCATGGTGTCCCCGGGGGAATCGAAAAGGTCCTCTCAATATGGGACATTTCAAGCTAGTGGTCAAAGTAGCCCGACATTCTACCTGCATATTGTAGGCCAGTCTCATTGTCTTCGTGACTTGCGTTTCGAAACTTTTCTCGGTATCCCTTAGCGGTGCACCGAAAGCGCTGAAGGAGAGTAGCTTTCAGCTGGTCGTAGTCAAGGGCTGCATTAGGATCAAGCCGTCCTATGACCGTCAACGCTTCTCCTGTCAGGCAGACGCTGAGGTAGAGTGCCCATTTTGCGCGAGGCCATACTTGACTAGTTGCCACTCGCTCAAAACGTTGCAAGTAGGCGTCTAAATCATCCCGAGCTTCGTTAAAGGGGGGCATTAACTTATGGGGACTGAATAGCTCAGGAGCCGCCCTGGTAACCGACTGTTCCGTAGTTCTGTCATTCTGTGCGCCTTGTGCGCCAGCAGTCTTTTCCTGGAGCTCGATCTTGAGCTTTCGCCCCCGTTCTTCCACTTCTAATCGTAGGCGCTCTTGTTCTGCCTGCGCTTTCGCGTCTTCCCAGTGTTGGGCGCGCTGGTCGCGTTCCCTCACGATTTCTGTATCAATCCAACGCTTTAACTCTGCTCCTGTCATCCCTAGCTCTTTCCCTATGACGTACAACCTCTCAATCTCCATCGCTCCTCCTGTGCGTTTTAAAATCCTGGCAGGCTCGCCAAAATGTCTGATAGGGAGATGTAAGCCCAGGCCTCAAACACACAGGGATGGCACAATGAACACAGAGAGGCTTTAATGACACGGGGACGGGACTAGGATAACGTACACGATAACACACACACAGTTCCCTTCATGAGTGTCTGTCGCTTAGGTATAGTCAAGCTCAGCGTCAATGTAGGAAGGCGTCCGATAGCGCGTCGGTATCACACACTCACGGCACGAAGAGGCGCAAAGATGATTCTGGAGCAGCGAGTGGCGTAGGGGCTGGAGGCCGGGGCGGATGACCGGCACACGACGAGCCACTCGCGCGACGGCTGGGTCGGGACATCTACCCGCCACAGGGTAGACCGTTCGGAAGGCTTGGCTGCATCGGAACATGTCGGCGTCGGATGCTCGCCCAGCAGTGGAGCAGGCCGGTTGAAGACCAAAGACAGCCTGGCCTGTTCTGCCAGCACACCCAGGAACACCGGCCTTGGGTAGACGAACTGCTCGGCTCCTTCGGAAGGACAGCCCAGGAAACTCAGGCAGTTCGCATGGCTGCCGTCTCCGCCCAGATACCGGCTCTTCTCTTCTATTTCGTCCGTCGCCGCCCCACAGCAGTCACGCGCATTCGGCCGCGACATTCAAACAGTCCAAACTACTATCACACCCATAAACTGCAGTCAGATTGCGATGAATGTTGATACGCGCACAACCTTCCGCACTCAGAAATTCAATTACAGCCTGCTGCTTCAACTGCACGTCACCACTTGGTGTCATGGATTGCTCGATTACTCTGGAACGAGAACAGATAAGGTGCGGAAAGTGACATTCGATAGCTTAAACATAAGTGCATTAATTGTGAAGAGTTCAAAATGTTTACAGTATTATTGGCGAAGTAGTGGGCTTGAAGGCATTACATTCTGAATCGCCCTCATATAACTGCGTAGCCTATCTCTCCTACATTTATGATCTAGCAGTATTAAATGCCTCATTCTTTCCAAATAACAGTATCTTGGAAGCAAGCACTATCGTTGCTTGTGTTTTCTTTATCCTGGTCTTCATTTGATGTTGAAATATTAAAGTGAATGATGCAGGGAAGCATCGCTTGTCATGTTTCGTGTACTTTTCCTCACATTAAACTGCTACAAATCATCTTGCAGGTAGGAAAGAAGCAGATTGCTACAGCGATCAATGAAGAAATAGTTTCATCTATGATGGCTCGCCTTTGAACATTGGAATGAACGTACGCAAAGGCCTCACCAGCCTCGCCTGTGGCCTAGAAGATTAGTTTGAATGAGGCTGTTCTTCAATTTAGAACGGCCACAAGACTTGTCACCACATAGACAGCGTAGTGCAAGCTCTAAATAGTGCACAGGAGGCTAGAATAAATGACCCTCCATGCAGTCCCTATTTCTTTGTCTGTGGTAAATGGGACCACTTCACGCAGAACAGTCACATCTGATTATGTGTTTTCTCTCAAAGTTGCTATGCCGTGAATTTGGAAACACATTACCTATTGTATGCACATCATACATAACATTTCTGTGTGCTAGCCTAACTGTAGACTTACGAAACATAAGATGAAGTGCATATGTACCTGCTACAACATTCCGTACTTCAAATCAAAGTTTTCAAAGCTTCATTTTCATCTCTTAAAAAAGAGAAAAAGGGGGTGGCGGGAAAAAGCTGCATTACTGCAGCTTGACTAAGCTCGGCCCCCTATGGTACATACAATTCGACAGGGTGCTGCAGTAGTATAGGTACATAGCGTAAGTCAAGGCACTTTACAGCAAACGTGAAGAAAAAAAATGATAACTTGGACGTACAGGCAGTATTTTTTTGTGCAGAACAACAACAACAAAAAATGTAGAAAAGAGAGGTACATACGAAATAATTTCAGCAAATAAGCTGTGACAATGCAGCTAAAAAATGAAAACGAAATTGAATACATCAGATGCATCAAACTCGATATACATAGACGACATACGCATATGTGCATACATACATATATAACACCCTTCAACACCCTTATGGGAAGGGTTATTATATTGCGCATCACACCAGATAGGGGAAGGGGTAATATATTCCTGTTCACACCCTTACACCCCATGGGTGAAAGGGTAATATATTGTTCAGAACACTCTCAAAGGATAGGGTATTATGGGAAAATAGAACCATCATAAGGGTGTAATTACCTATAAGTTCCAACTTTTTCAAGGGTACTATGGGGTTAGTTATAGACACTCAAAAAACCCTTAGGGGTGTAAATTATTTTACAGTGCACTCGAAGAAGAGAGAGGGCGCGCGCCGAAACACCCTTTCTGGCCTCGACACACTGCGAGCATAGCGAGAAGGGAGAGCTACAGCCCGAGCGTGCGCCAAGGGATGAGCCACTACTCTCCTAGAAAATGTGTGAGGCCGCGGCCGAAAACGCGAGAAATGTCTATAAGACACCCAAGCTTTGTTCATGCTATGGGAGCACGACTCCGCCAGAAAGTTCGGAGAAACGCTGGCGGAGGCAATAAAAGGGTGGTGCTGGAATCGGAGTAGATCGGAGGAGACCGCGCCAGTGAAGAGATGTGACGCGATAACCGACCGTCAGCAGAAGAGGAGATTCCCCGGAAAGCTGGCCCAGGGGTAGCACACTCTCAAGTTCAACAAATGGCCACAGAGGGCGAAAAAATCGACCGCGCGCCGCTGCTAACAAAGCCGACGTAGTAGCATCACTTTCGGGATTCGTTCGTTAGCTCCAACATTTCCCGGTAGAGGCGTCGTAATAAGCGCAATTTTATCTTACAAACTTTCTCTTACAATTACCGAAGCATTTTCTTTTACATAAAAACAGGGCAAAATTATCATTGCTAATTAGATATTGTGCTCTTTGTTAGTAAGTTTATTGTTTCTTCGCCATTATAAACGCAAATAGCGTTCAGCATCATCGATCTTTCACGTGACCTCTGGCCTGGATTTAAAATTTTTACCGGTATTTCCGAGTGCACGGCGGCACGGATTCATTCGTTCGTACACTCAAGACTGCTTTGTTTCTAAAACTAGTTTCTTGCGCTTCGATGTCTCGCGTTATTTAACTTGGGGTGAAGTTACGTGTTTGCGAGCGGACATGTAAGCCCGGCAGTTGGGTTTCGGTCGTGAGCCATTCGGAACAGGTCTGCATCGAAACGGGAGCTGGATTTTGCTGCGGCTGACAACGGCAATAACGGTGAGTCGTTTAACACCGCTGCTTGAATCGTTATATAATATCCGTGTCATTACCTTCCAGGCGGGCACAAGTTAACGAACTAGATCCTGCATTACATATGGGCAGTGAGGATCTCAGTTGCTGTTTCCTAAATAAACCTTTACTTGCGAGGCTGTCGTTTGGTTTACACACACAACCAGGAAAGAAAGAGCGATATCGGAACGCGCGTCTCATTTTTCATGTTATTGTAGCCGTGGTTGTAGGTGACTGAGTAGCCTTATCAATATACATATTAAACATTTTTTTCGAGTCGGCCGGCAACGTCTTTCGTCCACAAAACCGAATAATCCTTTGGTAAAATAAAGTGAAAGTACAGAATTTAATGTATTAAACAGTTGCAAGCATGATAATTCACCCATATTTCGTACTTGTTGGTTCCAAATGTTCTTGCTGTTCAGATTGGTTTACCGTAGGGCATTTATTTTTGCAGTAGTGAAGCGGTGCATCACGTTCGTGCAGAAAAATAATGCATCAGTTCTAATAGCTTCATGACTTTCATGCATTTGCTTGTGGAACTAGCAGTGTGATCACTTCTAGTGTATAAATGAACCCACAAATGTTCTCATTTGTGATCTTAATAGTACTTGCGCTGTTGACATGCATTGTAGTTAGGCAGACGTCAATTTTATGGACAATAGCAATATTTGTTTAACATGCTGCTTAAGCACCCTAGAACAGACAGTGTACATTTGCATGTGTTCTGTAGTCGCAAATCATTACAACATATATGTCACACCTTTTTGCATTTTAAAACTTTGCTTTTTCAATTTCTGATTCAGTCAAAATTTCTGTTCCAGACATGCAGTAATGAAGACGGCACCAGTATAAAGCAACACACTCCACGCACTAAACAGAAGCTGCTGCCTGCTACAACAAGGTCATTGTGTGGACATTGGCTACTACTACAAGGTAAACAACACATGGTTCAGAAATAAATATGTTTGATATATGCTGTATTGGCTTGCTGTTTGCAGCAGATATGAATGTTTGTTCATATTTATGGTTCAGTATAATTGCTTCGAACATATAAAACACACATAAATTTGGCTAATCTGTGCTGTATCTCATGTGTCACCGTTTTGCCTCAACAGAGTCTATGCCAAGCACATCTTGGTCATCACAGGAGCTCCTATCTGCGCCAACAGGAAGGGGCTGGAGCCGAATTTGCAAGGCTTTTACACCAAGAACAAAGAAGCACATGCAGAAGAATATGAATGAGATATCAAGTCTGCAGAGGACTGTGTCAAGACTGAAAAGAGCTTCAGCCACCATTCCACCAGCACGGACATTTGGTTGAGTCATCCAGGTAACTCAAAAAGGACTTTCTAGAAATTCTTCGTCTTCAGGTGCACCTGCAACATCTGACCAAGCACGGACGACGCTGGCCAAAAGATTGAGTTCCAGCAGTTTGCCCTTAATCAGCTTCCTAGCCATGTTAATTCCATTTGTGCCAAGTGTAATTTTTCTTCTATAAATGCAAGCTTTCTCATTGCCCATTTTTGTTAGAGGTCATTCATCCTCATCCAAATATAAAGGTCAACCGATTCTTCGCTGATACTTAATACCAGTCACTGTCTAGCAGCCTAACATATCTGTAGCAGTATCTTCTAGTGTATGTTGTCATGCGCAATTCCTCTCCTGAAATAGCTGATGCAGCATCGGCATGCGTCTTGCATTAACCTATGCACATGTGCTATGCACCATTTTACTTTTCTTGATGTTTTTAGCCTTCAATGCTTGCAGAGCAGAGTGGCTTCTCTCTTGAATGCAAGCTTTCTCATTTTCCATATTCCTAGTCTCGTTGATGATTGCTCCTCTTCCTTGATAGCCTGGGTCTTTGTGCAAGCTACAGTGAAGTGATTGATTGCAGAATCTGGTTTTGCTGCCACACTTGGCTGTGGTAACTGTGTTACGTTTCTCAGATGTGGGGGCCTGGTCAGTTGCATTGGTAAGCAGTCCCTCGAGGTAAGCATTTGCTCCTGCAGTCCGCAAAGCGACATAGTCTCCCAGTATACACACACCGTAACTGGTGCGCCCCGTTCGTTCTGGCCTGCTGCAGTAATGGGCAAATTGTGCTTGTGGCTTACCTCGGCCATGATTTGCTCAATACGGAGACCAGCATATGTGCTCACATGGTTCGAAGTGTATGAAGTTGATAGCCGAATGGGTGGAAAGGCCCGCAAGAATGGCTGCCGAAGGTGATGCCCACAAAAGCGACTTGTCCACATTGCGACAAAGTGTGAGCCACACATAGCAGCCCCCGAAAGAAAATAAATGTGCACGTTGGAAAGGAGTTAACGCTAAAATGCCGGGTAGTCCATGTCGCTGTGTTGGTTGCGGCAGCAGATGCCTGCGTCACCTGATTGCTTCGCAATGGAAGTTGCTCATCTTCAACGGCAACTGTTGGTTCAAACAGGTGCGAGACTCTGTCCAATCTGTTTGTACCGCAGGTTGTCGCTCGTTACCAGACCACCACATGTGACAAAGGCAAGCATTATGCCGTAAGATGGTTCGTAGCCAATGTATAATGTATTGTCTGAACCTCATGCGGTGACTGATTGCTGTGTAATCTTGCTGTTATGCCACTTGGTTACGGTCGCAGTTTTATGTTTTTCGAATATTGCGGCCTGGTCGGTTGCACTGGGAAGCAGCCTCTCGTAGTAAGCATTTGATCCTGCAGTCTGCACAGCGACATAGACTCCCAATTTTCATGCACCGTGATTCGTGCTCCCCGTTCGCGCTTTCCTGCTGCAGCAATGGGCATATTGTGCCTCTGGCCTTTCTCGGCCGCGATTAGGCATGAACGGTTGGAAAGGCCCGCAAAAGTAGCTGATGGAGGCGATGCCCACGAAAGCGACTTGTCCATAGTGAGACAATGTGAGACAGCAAGTGTGAGCCAGACATTAGCGGCCCCCGAAAGAAAAGAAACGTGCAGGTTGGAAAGGAGTGAATGGCTAAAATCTGGGGTAGCCCATGTCGCTGTGTAGGCTGCGGTAGCAGATGCCTGCGTCTCCCGATTGCTTCGCAATGCAATTTGGGCATTTTTAACGGCGACTGTCGCTGCAAACAAGTGGCACACTCTGTCCAATATGTTTCCGCTGCTGGTTGTTGCTCGTTAACCTGACCACCACGTGCGACGACGACGGTGAGCCGTTTACGAGCTCGCGTCAATGATTCCAGCGTATCTCGACATGCAAACTTTATTTCTGCTATTGCACGAGAATGTACACTGCTTGTCTTCTGCCAATAAAGTCGCGCGTTCTGTTCACTCACTTGTGGCTTGTTTGTATGGGCGTCAGTAGAGGCTCTTGGCAATTAGAACGCACCACCTACGCGGCAGCGAAGGCATTGAGGCATGCCGCATAGCCTGCAGGGCAAGCACGGCGCGTACCAGCGTACGCGACCGGCAAAAAACGACCATATTGAATTTTGCTCTAAAAAAAAAATGTGCACTTCCGCTTCCGGTTTGAGCAACGTCATCTGGCGTCCCCCAAAGTAAGTTCCATGCGCTGCCGCTGCTTATTTTCGAACCACGGCGGAAGGTACAGTTTCCCTTCTCTAAGTTTGTTCTTTATTCTATGGCTGGCCGCCGAGTTACCCGAGCGACTGCATTTCTGGAAGTTCCTTCTTCGAAATTTGCCTCGAGCTACGCCGAGGATGTCTGGCTCAAGACCAACACGGGTGAATACGAGTGAGCACTTGGTGCTCCTATTTATTATGTACTGCACCTGTTGAACTCCTAGTGCTTGTCGCTAATTTCCAGAGTTTTCTTCACGGTGTTAGAAATAGGTTAAGTGGAGTAACGACACGTTAAAAGAAGTGAGAATCCGGCACCAGTTTCTTTTCTTGCCACAAGGTGGTGCCACATGTCTCAGGGCTCACCTGGCTATGCCCAGAGGCTTAAAGTACCGACAAAAAAATTTTCGCTCTCGTTTTTTTCTGCTGTAATAAGTAGCTAACGACCCAGTAATCACCTCACGAAACAGCATTGGCTTCAGACTGCGACAGGTAATTATTTTGAGTCTTGTTTGTAGCGACCAGCTTAAGTTTCGGTTTGAAGAGCAACGAGATCGGCCAAGTAAGGAATGTAAACACAGTCGGACACGTGATCGCACAAAACTGTGACGTGCGCACGCCAGCGCGCTTGCCGGCGCGAGAGCTTCGTCTTGCGAATTCGTCTGCAGCACCTGCAGGTGCTTTGCGATTGGACAAGCTTTATTAAAGGTCCTGCTTTGCGATGTCCTGGCCATCATGGTCGTCCTTGTATTCGTCGTCCAGCGGCGTCTATTTCCTGCTTGCTGTAGTCGCCGCCCAATTAGACGTGGCCAACCACGTTTGATTGGATCCACTGCAAAGCAGCGACTCGGAAAGTGCGGCTAGCGACATCTATGAATATGCGTACACAACGGTACAACTAGTACGAGATATTCCTCGAGGGCGCTTTCAGAATTAAGCATATTCCGGAGCAGGACACAAGGCGAGGTAAAAGTCGACACAAAATCAGGTTTGGGGATACGTAGTCGTGGTGGAAGATCATCGGACTAAGCACGGCCGGTTTTGCCAGGCAAGTTGAGCGGGGCCCGCGTCCAGCGGCGCGCACCAACTTGTGCCGCTCTGCGACGCCGAGCAAGCCAAGCGATCACTGGCAGACGGCATATAGGCCTAGCTCGGCAGCCGTCGGATCCAACGCCGACGGCCCTTGCGACCCGTCCGCAGCTGGTAATAAAGCATCTATATTCTTCTGCACGTCTGCACATTTATGTCGCTCATAAGTGAAAATTAGTCTTGCCGACGCCGCTGGTAGCGATGAGAACGCACATTAGCCAGGCGAGCCGGTTCGCGGAGACGATTGCAGCGGCGGCTGCGCTGACGGCTTGCGAGTAAAAATCACGCCAACGATGTACTATATCGCAAAACGTTTGATAATATGCACACTTTGGAGGTTACTTTATGACTTATTTCGTGTCAGAAACACATTTTAGCCGATTTCTGTGCCGCCATCAGCGGCGAATAAGGGCAGCGTCACGAGCACGGAGAAAAAGAAAGACGAGGAAACGAGGAAAATCGGTGCGGTCGCACGCGCAGCAATGCGATTTTTATAGGGCCCATTTCACATGATTACGATTTCAACAATGCGACAGGTGCGACACCCAGGATTGCTAATGCCATGTTTCTTGGCAGACGCTGCATAATTATATTATTGTAATGAATAAAACGTTACCTTTTTCATATTGTTGACTTTCCTTTATAAGGAGAAAGTAATATGGGTGTTTTGTAATTTAACAACGCGTTCAAGTTAAGACTTGTTTTGCAGTGCGCAACGGCCGTTTCCGAAGTTCCGTGCCATGAGACACGGAGCACGTAAACACGCCATTTCTGGCTATTTCTGCCTATTTCTGCCTATTCTTCTGGCCGAGTTTTTAGGAGCAATCTTAGCTTTACGTAAAGTAGACCAAATGACTACCACAGCTGCTATTCTTACTGTCTCCCTTTCTGTATGCTCTTCCCTTACCGCTTCTAATGATTCACCCATGCTAAAACTCTTCCATTGCTAGTTCCTGCCCATGTGCAATGTGTTCATTTGATTTAGGTACCTGGTCATAAAGGTTTGTTTTTTAATGAAACGGCCGATTCACTGGCAAAGACATCCCTTTCCGGACCTGTTCTTCGTATTCTACAAGTGACAGCACAGATCGCGGCGGCTAGATTTCGGATGCGACCAAATAGAGAAGCCTTATCAAACCCATTTCTGACTGCTTCTCCAGGTTATAAGCACCTGTTATTTCCCTGGCGTAGAAATCCTGTAACACAAGGATGATTGAGGTCTCTCTCACCAAATTACGTTGCCGCATTCCCTCCCTGAATTTCTACTTACACAGGTCGGGTTTGGTTCCCTCCCCCCTCTGTAGGTTTTGTAATGAGGAGGAGACGATACACGACTTTCTTTTATCTTGTCGCCGCTGGGGCAAGAAAAAGATTGGTGGAATACTTTTCGAAGAATTGGCCTGGACCTGCTTTTCCTTCGTCCACTTTGGGATTCAGCAACAGGGATGCTTACTGCGCTGTCCAAACATTTCTAACAGAATCCAAACGAATGCCCTGCTAAGTCATATTTATTTTGCATGTTTAAATTAATTATTACTCATTCGATATGACTTTCCTGATTTTATTTTAACCGATAGTGCTACGCTATTCAATGCTAATTCCATAGACATTCGGAAATGTATGCTCCATATTAATTTGGAATAATCCAGTCATTTTATGGCCAATCCCCCATCGTGGGTAGGGGCCACATACGTGATAGCTAACAACAACAACAACACGTAAACAACTGTTCGCAGCTGGTTCAGCACTGTTTGTTCCATCTGCCTTCCATCTGCCTTCCATCTACCCTTTCGTTCTAGCTTCGCTACAACAATCTACAAGATGACCTATCAACAAGATTAATAGCTACCCACGCCGCATATGCAGTATTCGGAATTCGGCTGCCACGAAGTCGTGTCAGCCCAACAGGGTCGTCGCGCTACCCGTGCTCAGCGTCAGCTTCTGGAGAAATTATGTGTGTATATTGCTCGTGATTGCGCACATGCGGTGCTTGCTCCTCGCCATATTCTTGCACCAAACGCAACAACAAGCATAATTCCGAAAGCCCACGTCTGCCCCTGAACGAAGCCGCAAATGATCTGTGTGATTACTGAACGTGGAATGGAAATGGTGGTATGAAATTCAACCTTAGCGCTAGCCTGGTTCGTTCAATGTGGTGCGTGTGCTGTGAATATATATATATATATATATATATATATATATATATATATATATATATATATATATATATATATACGTGTATGGGAGTCCTCTGAGCATTTCGAACGGCGCAAAAGCCGACCAATAAAATATTTTGAGTTTCCATCACTTTTGTAAAAACCTGTCCGTTGTGCCATAGCATTTACAAGACATGCTTCTCGTCCACTTTGTAGTCCTGTGTCTCGCGCTGTTAGTATACTCTGAACCTCTAACAAGAAGCCCATATCAGTAGGCGCTATCCATAATGCAGGAAGGTAGGACCACGGCAGGCGTACATGCTGTCATGTTTTTCACCTTTCTGCTCAACCTCGCACGCCGCTCACAGTTAGCCTGTTTTGTGAAAATAAATATTATTATTATATTATTAGTCTTATTAGATATTATCGTTTCTTCACTGTAATTTATAACAATAATCCAGTTTTTCTATATCTATATATAATCTATAATCTATATTCTATATCTATATTAGATCAACATTGCTACGACATGTTTATATGAGTAATTTCAAACTTGAGTGCTCAGCCAGAGAAAGTACAAATGAAAGCCTCAACGTTTATTCCTATCTGGTATTCCTGAACAGATCATTTTTTTCAGAATTTTATGCCCGCTTGCATTACCTGCAATTCAGTGCTCAATGCTGGAAAACATGATTCCTTTTCTTGCTGTCGTAGCAATGTCAGTAGCAGGCAATAATTACTCATTTCTAAAGTGTTAAGCAATGACTATATCTCTAAGCTTATTACTGCGATTTTTTGTTCCATGAACACAATTAAGTTTTCATTCTCCAGCTCATTAACAGCCATGGAATGAAACTGTTCCCTTTCATAAGTATCAGGAGGCAAACTATTCTGGAGTTTCTCCTGAGCGTTTGTCCGCATCCCATAGTGCGCGCGTTTGTATCAAGTTCTGGCGTTGCAATTGCAGTGATGTAGGCATTTTTTCAAAATATGTTGCAACTAGCTGCTAATTTATTGAGCTTTGTTTTCAAATCTACAAGATGTGGCCATGCAGTAACGACCACATTAATAAGCACAAGAAGCTGCAGGTTCAGTGCACGTGTTGAAATCTATCCGAAGTGAAGTTTTTGTCAAATGGTCAAATAAATGCTGTTAAAGTAACTGCGATATATACAATTGGTCTTATTTTCAGCAATCCAACATGTCACCTTTGGCAAGGTCACAGCCTTAATGCCATGTAATGTTTATGCACTACACTGTTCACAAACTATACCAAAATGCAAACGGCAGCTAATGTAGACGCACACTGCGAGACATCAACACAGTGAGAACACAGTTCAGGAATGGATGGTGCAAGGTTCATGCAGATGAATGAATGACGTGTGCTTATGTACTTATTTCTTTTCATACCTCACATGCAGCAAAGTTGGATTATTAGGTGAGGAGGAATAAAAAAGTAGTAACAAAAGGAAGAACGGCACAACATTAAGAAAAAACAAAACAAAAAGCAGCACAAATACAATGCACCAACTAGCCCAACAACGTGTTTTACTGGCAGAACATTATGCAATACTTACCAAACAATAGCATAAAAAATTACCACCCATGCACCTTATACATATGGTAAACCAGTGAAGCTGAAATGTGCGGCCCCGGTGTGTTATCACTGGGTTAATTCCGACGGTTTATTAAAGTCTTTCTGAATTATTGGTTACGTATGTGTTTCTTAATAAGGTTACACACATATTTGACTCGGGTTTATGACATCGTTTATTTGAAATGTCACAGATCACGCTTCGCAACATCACCATCGTGGACGGAGCATCATCGCGCCATCGTTCACTGTCTTAATCCAGCCGGTCCATCAAAGTCTTTCTGAATTATGTTAAGCATTTGTGTTTCGCAATGCGTCAATCATAGTATTTATGACGCAGTCATGCACTGTAGTTACCAAATGAGACATCGCGGCTTCACATTTAATTTATTTAAATACAGAGACACATTTTTGAACCTAATGAAAAGTCGGAGAGAGACTGCTGCATGCATCCTCTGCTGCGAGAGAGAAAGGACCTCACTATCGGTGTAGCCAATGGCCCGTACACCTTTGTTGTGTAATAATTATGTCATCATGATCTTATCTTAACCCCGTCCCCCTTTGTTCCCTTGCCTGCAATAATACGTAGATAAATGTATATTGACACGTGCACATGTCTTTATCGGGCGACGCGTGTCACTACCGAACAAATGTTATCACACTGCGCAGGACGCGCTTGCATGTGTCCGAAGTTTCTGGAACGTTATCGATGGTTCCATCCGCTGTCTGTTATCGCCGAACCTTGTGTAATCTGATTGCATGTATGCGCGAGGCCAATGACGTAGAACTTTGTGGAAGGCATGCGAGTCCCAGCGATTACTCTGGAACATTCGACGACTGATCTATAAAAGCCGACGCGCTTGACCCGCTGATCAAATTTTTGGCAATCGCCGAGTGTGATCGCCGCTACCGTGGTTCTTTGAGTGTAGCCAGTTTTTGAGGGCACAAGTTCGCCCAATAAAATGCTCGTTTCGTTTACCACAGTTTTGCTGCCTTCTTAACCGTCACTACCTCGTGACATCTGGTGGAGGTGCTAGTGCGTTCATGTACCGAACGCCCCCGCAAAGACACGATCCAAGCCCGAAGCCCGAGGACAAAACCAACATCGCCCTAGACCAGCGTGCTAGCCGCAGACTGCAAGGACTGCCCCCAGAGCACGGACTTCTACCTGAGACGACAAAGAAGATCGTGGTCAAAACAACCCCAATGGCTGCCCCAGCGTCCCCCGAGGAAGACACGTTTGGCACGCTCCTGACCACCGCCCGCTCTGCTACCACTGCGGAGAAGCGGGTCACGTCTACCGCCGATACCCATACCAGGAAATGGGACTGCGAGGGTTCGCCGTTACCGCGCCGCGACCACAGCTTGGCGAACGACCTCGCGATATCGCTGACTACCTCGCCGCTAATCTGTGGAGCCCTCGACGACCGTCCCGTTCACTGTCACCAGGCCGCTACCTGTCGCCGCAGCGCCGACCATACGCTGGCCCAGTCCGGAGCCGGTCTGCGAGCCCATATCCGGAAAACTAAATGCAGCAACCGATGGAGATGCGGTTGCTGTTCGTCGAACTGACTAAGATCCTCCGCCGCCGACGAAGATCCTCCGCCGCCGACAAAGACGCCGAAGAGACCATCTTGACGACATAATAACGACAAGCCGCCATCGCGACGAAGTCAGGAAGCCAAGATAACGCCGACGAAAGACGACTTGATGACGCGACATTCCTGCTTCAGTTCAACACGACGCAGCCATGATCCGACGCCAAGATCTAACTGCAATGCAAGACAAAGAACCACCGACCTCGACGTGCTTCTCGACGGCCACGCAGTTACCGCCTTAGTCGACACAGGGACCGATTATTCCGTAATGAGTGGACACATCGCCGCCCAGTTGAAGAAAGTTAAAACTGCATGGCAAGGCCCTCGAATTCGGACCGCTGGAGGACACATCACCACGCCCTGCCACCTTTGTTATCCTCCAACAGTGTTCACGAGACGTCATTCTCGGCATGGACTTCCTGAACCAACACGGCGCAATCATCGACCTGAAGTCGAAGTCGATTCCGCCGCATCTACCCCGACGACCATGGTTGCCGAAGGAGAATACGGCATTAATCCAAGTCTCCCCATGATTAAGTAACAACAGCAAAGAAGTCTGCTCTGGCCATACAAAGGCTGCTTTTCGACGTCATCAAGGACCAGTCGCAAAGCATCGCATAATAACCTAACAGTGCGCTCGACCACTTCGCCAGAGCCCTTACCGAGTTTCGCCACGAGAACGGGAAGCTATAATAGAACAAGTCGACGAAATGCTGCGCGACGACATCATCCAGCCGTCGAAAAGCCCGTGGGCATCCCGTCTTGTCTTGGTGAAGAAAAAGGACGGAACCTTTCGTTTCTGTGTCGATTACCGTCGACTGAACAAGATCAGAAAGAAGGATGTATACCCCCTACCACGGATAGACGACGCATTAGATCGGCTCTGCATCGCAAGATACTTCCCGTCGATGGATCTCAAGTCTGGCTACTGGCAAATAGAAGTTGACGAGATAGATCGCGAAAAGAGCGCCTTCATCACGCCAGACGGCCTCTACGAGTACAAGGTCATGCCATTCAGACTGTGCTTGGCGCCTCCAATGTTCCAGTGCGTCATGGACACGGTGTTAGCATGATTGAAGTGGCCGACCTGTCTTGTTTACTTTGATGACGTCGTCCTCTTCGCCGGAAATTTCGACGATCACCTTAGGCGGCTAGCGACAGTACTAGAGACCATCAACTCATCAGGGCTCACTCTGAAGCCCGAAAAGTCCCGCTTCAATTACGATGAACTTCTGTTCCTAGGCGACGTCTTCAGCAAGTCTGGAGTCCGCCCCGACCCGCAGAAGACAGCTGCCATCGCAAAGTTTCCGCAGTGCATCGACAATAAGGCAGTGCGGAGATTCTTTGGCATGTGTTCCTACTACAGGTGCTTTGTCAAGGACTTTTCACGCATCGCTGAGCCGCTGACAACGCTACCTAAATGTGACGTCGAGTTAAAGGGGGAAACGCCGCAGGCCGACGCATTTCAAGAACTCAAAGGACGCATGCAGTCGCCGCCCGTACTTGAGCACTTCGACGAGGACGCCGATACCGAAATCCACACTGACGCCAGTAGCCTAGGCCTCGGTGCTGTCCTAGTGCAGAGAAAAGATGGACATGAACATGTGATAGCTTACGCTAGCCGGTCGTTGTCAAAAGCGGAAGGCAATTATTCTACAACCGAAAAGGAATGCCTCGCCATCGTTTGGGCTACAGCGAAATTTCGCTCTTACCTATACGGCAGGCTATTCAAAGTCGTCAGCGACCATCACGCCGTGTGTTGGCTAGCGAACTTAAAGGATCCTTCAGGACGGCTGGCGTGGTGGGGCCTAAGACTGCAATAATATGATATCACTGTAACCTATAAGTCCGGACGAAAACATTCTGATGCCGATTGCCTATCACGCGCCCCCAGTGACTCGCCGCCGCAAGATGACGAAGATGACGATGCCTTCCTTGGCATTTTAAGCGCGGAAGACTTCGCTGAACAGCAGCCAGCAGACCCGGAGTTGCAAAACCTCGTCGAGTATATGAAAGGGCACACCGACGTTGTCCCTAGGCCATCTAAGCGAGGATTGTCTTCGTTCTCGCTTCAAAACATCATCATCATCACCCTCAGCCTGGTTATGCCCACTCCAGGGCAAAGGCCTCTCCCATACTTCTCCAACTACCCCGGTCATGTACTAATTATGGCCATGTTGTCCATGCAAACTTCTTAGTCTCATCCGCCCACCTAAATTTCTGCCGCCCTCTGCTACGCTTCCCTTCCATTGGAATCCATTCCGTAACTCTTAATGCCCATCGGCTATCTTCCCTCCTCATTACGTGTCCTGCCCATGCCCATTTCTTTTTCTTGATTTCAACTAAGATATCATTAACTCGCGTTTGTTGCTTCACCCAATTTGCTCTTTTCTTATCCCTTAACGTTACACCTATCATTCTTCTTTCCATAGCTCGTTGCGTCGTCCTCAATTTAAGTAGAACACTTTTCGTAAGCCTCCAGGTTTCTGCCCCGTACGTGAGTACTGGTAAGACACAGCTGTTATAAACTTTTCTCTTGAGAGATAATGGCAACCTGCTGTTCATGATCTGAGAATGCCTGCCAAACGCACCCCAGCCCATTCTAAACCCTCGTAGTCCCATGTGACGATATCCGCCTCGGCGGTAGAGGTGGCCGGCTGCTCCGCAGTGATATCAGAGTAGACGGTGGTCTGGAACAAACCATAAGTCTTTCTTCCTCGGATAGTTGTGCTGGGCGGCGGACGACCCAATTGCAGCGTTACGGGGCCCTGTTGCGGGCGTGGCAGGATACCCTAAGGCGACAACGGCGTAGGTCATCGCTTGCGGCGCGGGCAGCGGAATTTCGCGTTGCTCTTCAGAAACTCTGAGTGACCGCCAAAGTTCGCCCTCGAAGAAGTCTGACCAATGAGGTTGCGACGAAGGGAGCGCAGTTCTTCACGAGCCCTGGCGGAGGTTGTTGGAGCCCAGTTGACGGATTCCGCAGTGCGGCGCGGCACATGGCACTTATGTGGCCTAGTCTTCATTTCCAGATTTTTATCAATCGTCGTTGCCTATGTCAAGAAACTCAGCTACGGTATTCTGCGGATCGTGGATCAATCAGGCAAAAAGCTTTTGCCTCACAGTCTTCAGCAGGAAACGAACTTCCTTTTCTCCTGGCATGTCACGGCCAGGATGAAGAAACAGGCGGGTAATCCCTTCAAAGAAGATGACGACTTTTTGTTATGTGACTGCGTTCGATGTTCTAGAAGCACTTGAACCCTTTTTCTCCGTACGGCCCTCGTAAATGTCTGAAGAAAGCTGCTGCGAAGCAGGTGCCATGTCGCTGATGTCGACTCTCTATTCTCCAACCATGTTCGAGCAGAGTCATGTAAAGATAAATAGACATGGCGCAGCTTGTCCTCGCAATTTCAGTTGTTGAATCTCACCACTCTTTCGTATAGCTCCACAGCTCTGGGTCTTCAGCTGTGATCCCCGGCTGGTCGGTGGCTCCTGAGGCAGCAGAACAGGTGACGCTGGAGCTCTCATCGTGCCTATTGACTGGGTATTGCTCTTTGTGTCGTGCTCTGGTGGAAGTGCGTGCTCCGGAGGCAGGTTTTGTAGCCTGTGGCTAGCTCGATGGTCCACGGCGAAGTTGGTGCTGTCTTCGCAGTTCGGGTTTGCTTTACTGCTATGCGGGGGCGTTTGGTAAATGAACGCAGAGCACCTCCACTGGATGTCACGTTGTAGCAACGGTGAATAACATAGTCACAAAACTGTGAATTGCGAAGCGAACTCGTTAGTACGCGAAAGTGTGCCCACAAAATCACTCAAAGCGTTACGGTAGCGGCGAGTGCAATCGGCGATCATTGCAACTAATGAGCTGGTCAAACGCGTCAGCTTCTATACATGACTCGTCGAAGGTTTGGGCGTAATCAGTGGTGCCCGCGTGTCTTCCAGAAAGGACTGCACAATTCGTGTCGCGTATCTAATCAGATTCCACAAGCTTTGTTGACAACAGACAATGCATAGAACCATCGTTAACATTCACGAAATTTCCCATACATGCAGGTAGAGGAAAAGTGGTCACCTGAGAAAGTTAAAAAGTACACGTGTCAATACACACATATCTATAATTCATCGTAAGGCCGATATTTATGCTTTCTGTCCTTTTGTTATTGTTATTATTGGTTGTCACCAATTGTAGGTATTTCTTTTTCTATGTAACTTTATGCAACTGTGTTACCTTCGAATTTGTTAATGGTTGTAATCCTGTATGCACATATATCTATATTTTACTGCAAGCTCAATTTACATGCATTCTGCTTTTCTTTTTGTTTATTCTTATTGATTGTGGCCAAGTCTAATCTTCACGTTTTGAAGAAGCAGACAAAACGGAAGTACATCTTTCTTGCTGCGGTGCGAAGTAAAACAAAACATGCAGACATTCGGTTTGTGTTTTATTTCTCTAAGCTTTACTTCGTCCATTCAAACCACATATTCACAAACAGATCTTGCCTTGATTAATGATTGAATTTACGTGTCACCGCGAGCGACGTCACAGTGCAAACACATGTATGTAGGTGCGTTAGCATGTGTATGTCATCCTCCGGCTCGAAGGGCGGAGGTCGCGAGGGAAAGGGAAAATAGCATTCGGTTTGAAATTTCAGGTCTTTCTCCGGCGTAGCGATGTAATACTTTGCAGACACGATCGTTATCACGCAGTGTATGCTCTGCGCTTGTGAGCTCAAAATGGCCAGACCTGGTGAGGGGCCCTGTAAGGAACTGTGACTATGTTCTTCGTCCTTATTGTCAATATGACTGTATGTCAGTTTGAGGAAAATGTCAAAACTTTCTGTTGAGTGTAGAAAACCGCAGTGTACAATTGAGGCTGTTTGTGAGTAGCAGTATGGTATATTTCATTCATAATTCACGAGTGCTCCCAATGACGTCAGTGTCTAGAAGACACGACATAGCAGTTGAAATAATCTTTTCTTCAGAAACCGAGTGTATCGCGTGCTTTCATATATCAGATGGCAACAATGATAGGGAGAGGCTACCGTGACTGTGACAGAAACACCTAATTTATTTTGCCTGGTTCCGGAGGACAATATAGAACATGTACGAAGGGGCTTTTGTTTTCAGAGTGCAGTCCAGTTTTTGCTAATGCATTGTTCCTTTAATCCGACTTTGCAGAGAACCACTTTGATAATGTCTTTTCTGTCCTTTTTAAAAAAACTAAGGCTTCTTCAGTTATGAGTGTACAGCTGTATTTCTTGCAGTTATGGAAAGTACCCATCAACAGATAGTTACTATATTTTGTCTTCATTAGGACAGTATTTTAGACACTGACATATCTATTGTTTGTAATATTTTCCCGAAAACACTAGCATATGGCTGGGAGCAGTAGCTAACTGGGCAAGTTCATATGGGATCAGTTCAGAAAATGCACAAAGGACAAGGCGAAGGGCAGCATGTGCTGTCATTCTATTTCGTTTTTGTCTCTGTTTTATATGGCTTCTTCAGAAGAATTGTAGCACACAGTGACCTCCGCTTTTATCCTAGCTAGAAGGCTTACAGCTTAGGACTTCTCGTGACTCAAGCTTCTAGCGAGGCATTTCTTGGTCGCGCTCCCTTCAGTACAACATTTGATTTCTTTGATTGCATTGTTTGCTTGGGAAATCTGAAGAACAGGATCGCTGTTGCTCCTTGTTGTTAAAGGAGCAAGCTTCTGTGAAAATGTTGAGTCCTACTCCTATTGACAATAAAAATTCCCGAGGAGGCAGGCAAAACAACAATGCCATGTGTTATACTATCCGGTGCATGCAAGGTCATTGTTGTGGCCCGTAAACGCACGAGTTTGCTTTTTACCTTGTGGCCACCACCTTCTGTGAGATAATGGTTCGCATTTAAGCAATTTGTTTTGGGAACAAGGCATTAATGTCAACATACCTCTTGATGGTTACCCTGCACTGCAAAGCGAAGCATACGGCGGCACGTTATTTTCAATAAAACTTGCTTGTAGGGAAAAGTTGCAGGAAAATGATGTGGTTTCTGATTGTAAACTTGTTGCATACTAAAGCATTGATATATTTGTGAGCAATTGATTGTGCTCAAAACGAGCATCTTTATTTGTGCACCTTCTAAATCGTAGTTTTGGGTCAGATGTCACACAGAAAAACTAACTGTCCAGCATTATTGCTGTAATATGATGGCGATTAAGAAAGTAATGCCTCCAAGCCCACTACTTTGCCAGTAGTACTGCAAACATTTTGAGCTATCTGTCATTGTTACGCTGATGTTTAAGCTATAGCTATAGAATGTCACTTCCCCCACCTTCCTATCTCTTTGCGTTCCAAGCTAATCGAGCAATCCATGGCATCTAGTGGTGATGTCCGGTTGAAAGAGCAGGCTATAATTGAATTTCTCAGTGCAGAAGGTTGTGCGCCCACCAATATTGATTGCCGTCTGAAAGCAGTTTACGAGGATGCCTGTGTTGAAGTAAGAACTGTGCGGAGGTGGGCAAGGATTGTGAAAGATCAAAATCCAGCCTCATCAAATGTGCAGGATCAGCACCAAACTTTGCGGCCCCCAACGGCTTCTGATGAGGATCATCAACACCAGGCGGACGAGTGCACTCGGGGCAGTCGCAGGATCAAGCAACAACACTTGTCATTTCCATTGGTTCAGTAAACCACATCATAAAGAACCTCCTGAGTTACAAGAAGATTTGAACTTGTTGGCTGTGCTTCGACTTTGTCATCTCAGTCATCAGTTGCCGTAGTACCCAACACGCGCAAGTCTTGTAACGCAGGTCTTTAATGATGTGGTTCACTGAGCCAATGGAAATGGCGAATGTTGTTGCAATCTGGTGTTGCTTGATCCTGCGATTGCCCCAAGTCAACTCATCCGCCTGATTTTCATGATCCTCATCAGAAGCCATTGTGGGCCGTCCACTTCAGTGCTGATCCTGGAGATTTGATGCGGCAGGATTTTTGTCTTTCACAGTCCTTTCCCGCATCCGCACAGTGCTGACGTCAACACAGGCATCACCATTGTGATAGGAAGATGTGGGCCCAGGTCTCAAACACACATGGATGGCACAATGAACACAGACAGGCTTTACTGACACGTGGACGGGACTAGGATAACGTACATGAGAACACACACATTGTTCCCTTCATGAGTGTTTGTCGCTTAGGTATATTCAAGCTCAGCGTCAATGTAGGAAGGCGTCCGATAGCGCGTCGGTATCACAGACTCGCGGCACGAAGAGGCGCAAAGATGAATCTGGAGCTGCGAGTGGCGTAGGGGCTGGAGGCCGGGGCGGATGCCCGGCACACGACGAGCCACTCGCGCGAGAGCTGGGTCGGGACGTCTGCCCGCCACAGGGTAGACCGTTCGGAAGCCTTAGCTGCATCGGAACATGTCGGCGTCGGATGCTCGCCCAGCAGTAGAGTAGGCTGGTTGAAGCCCAAGGACAGCCCGGCCTGTTCTGCCAGCACACCCCGGAACACCGGCCTTGGGTAGGCGAACTGCTCGGCTCGTTCGGAAGGCCAGCCCAGGAAACTCAGGCAGTTCGCATGGTTGCCGTCTCCGCCCAAACACCGGCACGTCTCTTCCTCTTCGTCCGTCGCCGCCCCACAGCAGTCACGCGCATTCGGCCGCGGCATTCAAACAGTCCAAACCACTATCACATTTCCCCCCAAGTTCAAGAAGTCGAGGAGGGTAGCACTACGGCGTATCACAAGTCACAACGTTCAAACTGTTACTCTCATGACACATTAGTTCAGGTCCGTAGCTATACTACTTAGATAGTCTGCACCAACGTTATCACAGCCACGAATATACTCTACATGAAAGTCTTAATCCATACGGAGTAAAATCCAACGTTGTACGCGACTGTTCACGTGCTTCGCCGAATTGAGGTATCGCAGTGGTTGGTGGTCGGACTGCAGGATGAACGGTTTACCGCAAAGGTACACATGAAATTTCTGTACAGCCCATACTATGGCGAGGCACTCCCTCTCAATTGTGGAGTAGGCAGCTTCACTTGGCGAAAGCTTCCGGCCAGCGTAGGACACGGGGTGCAAACGCCTGTTGTGTTCTTGCAAAGGAACTGCTCCGAGACTTCTCGACTTCAACTTGGAGTCGCTCATCGATACTCAGTTGGTTCGAAATGGCGACGTCTTTTGATGTCTGCGTTCGGACGAGTGATGGGTAAGGCGGCGTTCTCTCCAAGCTCTAGACCTGTCGCGTCATCTGCTCCCACCGTTGTCGCTGTTACCTGAAGCAATTCACTGTTGGGTCGCTCTTCATATTTTTTCAACATATTTATGTGAAATATCGTTCTTCTCCTCCCAAGGTCAACAACATAGTCCAACGGACTTTTCCTTTCTACAACGTTGAAAGCTCCCTTCCACATGAGTATCAGCTTATTCCTTTCACCAGCCAGTAGAACAAGTACCTTGTATCCAGGATTGAGCTCTCGCATCTTGGCTTTCCTGTCATAATACGTGTTCTGTTGCTGTTTCGCTTTCGTGAGCTCTTGTGTGGCGAGGGCGCACGTACGCTCTAGCCGCTGACGCAGTTCCATGATGTATTCGTAAGAAGATTTCGTGTGGTTATCCAAACGGGGATTTGTCCACAATTCCTTTAGCACAGCCATCGGACCACGGACATAGCGTCCATACAATACTTCAAATGGCGAATAACCAATGCTGCTCTGTGGCACTTCTCGATACGCGAAGAGTAGCGGGCCAAGGTAGCGGTCCCAACATTTAGGTCGCTCTTGGCACATCCGTCCTAGCACGCGCTTTAGCGTGTCGTTAAATCGTTCCACTAATCCATTTGCCATGGGGTGGCACGGCGTGGTAGGCAATTGCTTAATTGACAGAAGACGACTGAACTCCTTCATCACAGCTGACATGAAATGGGATCCGCGGTCGCTGACAAGCTCCCGTGGTAAGCCCACTCGGGAAAGCATTTCGACGAGTCCTTCCGCAACAGTTCTCGACTCGGTAGATGGCAGGGCGAGAGCGTCAGGTTATCTGGCGGCGAAGTCAACCATAGCGAGGATGTAACGGTGTCCTTTATCTGAAGTTGGGGATAAAGGACCAATAATATCGATGCCTACGCGAGCAAAGGGCGTGCCAATTACAGACATCGTACCCCGCGGAGCGCGTCCGACTAAATGGTGCCGCACCGTTCGTTGACAGACGTCGCACGATTTAACAAACCGTTTCGTGCTTCAAAGTGTTGTTTTCACTGGCTTTACTCAACGAAAAATAACAAAAAAACATAGACGTTTCGCCACCTATGCGGGTGGCATCGTCAGTACATAAATGGCAACAAATGAGAAATACATCCTATTTATCTATGAAATTGCCGTAAACATCCGGCAGGGGGCCACGGTTAGAGTTGCATGAAGATTGCTTACGACGGATGAACCATGATTCTGCAAATCTTCTTGGGCCCCATCGGTGTTCCCGTGCTAGCGTGGTTACATTGTCAAAATCGAACATGTGTCCCTTTGATAAACAATGATCAACCAATTCCGTCTTGGCACGTGTAGCATGGGTGGCTTTCGTAGCATCTCGTAAATGTTCCTTGAGTCGAGTGCGACGTCGCCGCCCCGTCTCACCAATGTAGCTGGCACCACAGTCCGAGCAGTCGACCTTGTAGACGACACCACTTTGTTCGTCCGGAGGTGTGCGGTCCTTTGGCTTCGGGAACACATTTCCCAATGTGTACGAGGGTTTGAACACAGTTCGAACACCGAAAGGCCGTAAAGCCTTGCACACTGCTTCTGATACACCGCGGACATACGGAATGCACACAAAGGAAGCTGGCCTTTCGGCCTTGCTCTCGCGGGGTTTTTGCATGCGGCGCTGCGTATCTCTTCCGTTTCGTCTCCGACTGGACCCCTGGCCAGTAAAATTGAGCAACAATTCATTCCACCGTTTTCGTCACACCCTGGTGACCGGCGGCGATCCCTTCATGAGCCAACTTCATCACCATCCCCCTGAGATCTTTTGGCGCCACCAGCTGATCTAGTATCTTCCCACCTGATACTTTGTGCTTCCTGTATAAAATGTCGTCCTGTAGGTAATATTTGCTTGCGCGGCCATCCGCGACCATCATCTTGCCGACCTTTTCGAAGCATCTCCTCAGAGACCCATCGTCCCACTCTAAAGCTTTTAACATGCCTTGCTCTATCCCAGTAATTGCGGGTTGCGGGACAGGCAGTGTAGGCAGGGACCGTACCTTCGTTTCCTTTGTCACAGCAACGAGTTCGGTACCACATTCGTAGTCTTCTTTATGTCTTGAGGATGCGGCTGCGTTTTTAGCTGTGGACAACGTTTGGCCCTCTACGTCTGGTAGCTCTGCTTGAGCAGTGGATGACATCCTGATGGTAGGGTAACTCGTCTTGACGCTCTTATGTTTCTGCGGAGACAATGAATTGGCCGGATCATCAGGTGCACGGGCACCTTCAATGTTTCCCAATACCACATCATACAGGGGGTCTCGCATACATTTAACTCGCGCGACGCCTGTAAAGAATGGACTGACTAAGTGTACGATCGCTTCCGGTAAGTAGTGAATTGTGCGGTCCAGCAACATTACTGGACTTTTTGTTCCAGCCATTTTGTCCTCAGGTACCAAAGAGAGTCGCACGACCACGGTATTGCAGCCAGTGTCTCGTAAGACAGACACCGGTTGTGATTCGAGGAAGCCTCTTCCCACTGGCAGATTTCCACTGTCACATTTGGGGCCTTGTCGCATTAACCTCATGTTGCCTATCGGAACCGTTTCGCCACCTTGAAGCACTACGTATCCGCCACCCTCTCCTGTCGGCTTTTCGGCTTGCGACGGAGCCAGAATACACGAAGCTTGTCCTTCATTTTTCCTTCTTCAGGCTTCGCCTCCTTGTCCCTTTCTGCCGGACCATCCGCGACCTGTAGAGTTCTCTTTAGTCCGGAACCAGCACTACGAAGCTCGATGTCCTGCTTTACCACAAAGGAAGCACCGATTAGTTGCACGCGGCATCGCTGTTGGAGGTTCAGTCTTGCGAGCAGTGTCTAACACGACCTCCTTAGAGAACTTTTCCCTACCTAGATGGGTCAGGTTTTGTGCCTCTATAAAACAATCGGCATTCTTTGACAACGTAGCGAGGGTCTGACAGTTCCTTTCTTTCAGGAACACTCGCAGCGACGCAGAACATCTTCTCAAAAACTGTTGAGCAATCATGGTGTCCCCGGGGGAATCGAAAAGGTCCTCTCAATATGGGACATTTCAAGCTAGTGGTCAAAGTAGCCCGACATTCTACCTGCATATTGTAGGCCAGTCTCATTGTCTTCGTGACTTGCGTTTCGAAACTTTTCTCGGTATCCCTTAGCGGTGCACCGAAAGCGCTGAAGGAGAGTAGCTTTCAGCTGGTCGTAGTCAAGGGCTGCATTAGGATCAAGCCGTCCTATGACCGTCAACGCTTCTCCTGTCAGGCAGACGCTGAGGTAGAGTGCCCATTTTGCGCGAGGCCATACTTGACTAGTTGCCACTCGCTCAAAACGTTGCAAGTAGGCGTCTAAATCATCCCGAGCTTCGTTAAAGGGGGGCATTAACTTATGGGGACTGAATAGCTCAGGAGCCGCCCTGGTAACCGACTGTTCCGTAGTTCTGTCATTCTGTGCGCCTTGTGCGCCAGCAGTCTTTTCCTGGAGCTCGATCTTGAGCTTTCGCCCCCGTTCTTCCACTTCTAATCGTAGGCGCTCTTGTTCTGCCTGCGCTTTCGCGTCTTCCCAGTGTTGGGCGCGCTGGTCGCGTTCCCTCACGATTTCTGTATCAATCCAACGCTTTAACTCTGCTCCTGTCATCCCTAGCTCTTTCCCTATGACGTACAACCTCTCAATCTCCATCGCTCCTCCTGTGCGTTTTAAAATCCTGGCAGGCTCGCCAAAATGTCTGATAGGGAGATGTAAGCCCAGGCCTCAAACACACAGGGATGGCACAATGAACACAGAGAGGCTTTAATGACACGGGGACGGGACTAGGATAACGTACACGATAACACACACACAGTTCCCTTCATGAGTGTCTGTCGCTTAGGTATAGTCAAGCTCAGCGTCAATGTAGGAAGGCGTCCGATAGCGCGTCGGTATCACACACTCACGGCACGAAGAGGCGCAAAGATGATTCTGGAGCAGCGAGTGGCGTAGGGGCTGGAGGCCGGGGCGGATGACCGGCACACGACGAGCCACTCGCGCGACGGCTGGGTCGGGACATCTACCCGCCACAGGGTAGACCGTTCGGAAGGCTTGGCTGCATCGGAACATGTCGGCGTCGGATGCTCGCCCAGCAGTGGAGCAGGCCGGTTGAAGACCAAAGACAGCCTGGCCTGTTCTGCCAGCACACCCAGGAACACCGGCCTTGGGTAGACGAACTGCTCGGCTCCTTCGGAAGGACAGCCCAGGAAACTCAGGCAGTTCGCATGGCTGCCGTCTCCGCCCAGATACCGGCTCTTCTCTTCTATTTCGTCCGTCGCCGCCCCACAGCAGTCACGCGCATTCGGCCGCGACATTCAAACAGTCCAAACTACTATCACACCCATAAACTGCAGTCAGATTGCGATGAATGTTGATACGCGCACAACCTTCCGCACTCAGAAATTCAATTACAGCCTGCTGCTTCAACTGCACGTCACCACTTGGTGTCATGGATTGCTCGATTACTCTGGAACGAGAACAGATAAGGTGCGGAAAGTGACATTCGATAGCTTAAACATAAGTGCATTAATTGTGAAGAGTTCAAAATGTTTACAGTATTATTGGCGAAGTAGTGGGCTTGAAGGCATTACATTCTGAATCGCCCTCATATAACTGCGTAGCCTATCTCTCCTACATTTATGATCTAGCAGTATTAAATGCCTCATTCTTTCCAAATAACAGTATCTTGGAAGCAAGCACTATCGTTGCTTGTGTTTTCTTTATCCTGGTCTTCATTTGATGTTGAAATATTAAAGTGAATGATGCAGGGAAGCATCGCTTGTCATGTTTCGTGTACTTTTCCTCACATTAAACTGCTACAAATCATCTTGCAGGTAGGAAAGAAGCAGATTGCTACAGCGATCAATGAAGAAATAGTTTCATCTATGATGGCTCGCCTTTGAACATTGGAATGAACGTACGCAAAGGCCTCACCAGCCTCGCCTGTGGCCTAGAAGATTAGTTTGAATGAGGCTGTTCTTCAATTTAGAACGGCCACAAGACTTGTCACCACATAGACAGCGTAGTGCAAGCTCTAAATAGTGCACAGGAGGCTAGAATAAATGACCCTCCATGCAGTCCCTATTTCTTTGTCTGTGGTAAATGGGACCACTTCACGCAGAACAGTCACATCTGATTATGTGTTTTCTCTCAAAGTTGCTATGCCGTGAATTTGGAAACACATTACCTATTGTATGCACATCATACATAACATTTCTGTGTGCTAGCCTAACTGTAGACTTACGAAACATAAGATGAAGTGCATATGTACCTGCTACAACATTCCGTACTTCAAATCAAAGTTTTCAAAGCTTCATTTTCATCTCTTAAAAAAGAGAAAAAGGGGGTGGCGGGAAAAAGCTGCATTACTGCAGCTTGACTAAGCTCGGCCCCCTATGGTACATACAATTCGACAGGGTGCTGCAGTAGTATAGGTACATAGCGTAAGTCAAGGCACTTTACAGCAAACGTGAAGAAAAAAAATGATAACTTGGACGTACAGGCAGTATTTTTTTGTGCAGAACAACAACAACAAAAAATGTAGAAAAGAGAGGTACATACGAAATAATTTCAGCAAATAAGCTGTGACAATGCAGCTAAAAAATGAAAACGAAATTGAATACATCAGATGCATCAAACTCGATATACATAGACGACATACGCATATGTGCATACATACATATATAACACCCTTCAACACCCTTATGGGAAGGGTTATTATATTGCGCATCACACCAGATAGGGGAAGGGGTAATATATTCCTGTTCACACCCTTACACCCCATGGGTGAAAGGGTAATATATTGTTCAGAACACTCTCAAAGGATAGGGTATTATGGGAAAATAGAACCATCATAAGGGTGTAATTACCTATAAGTTCCAACTTTTTCAAGGGTACTATGGGGTTAGTTATAGACACTCAAAAAACCCTTAGGGGTGTAAATTATTTTACAGTGCACTCGAAGAAGAGAGAGGGCGCGCGCCGAAACACCCTTTCTGGCCTCGACACACTGCGAGCATAGCGAGAAGGGAGAGCTACAGCCCGAGCGTGCGCCAAGGGATGAGCCACTACTCTCCTAGAAAATGTGTGAGGCCGCGGCCGAAAACGCGAGAAATGTCTATAAGACACCCAAGCTTTGTTCATGCTATGGGAGCACGACTCCGCCAGAAAGTTCGGAGAAACGCTGGCGGAGGCAATAAAAGGGTGGTGCTGGAATCGGAGTAGATCGGAGGAGACCGCGCCAGTGAAGAGATGTGACGCGATAACCGACCGTCAGCAGAAGAGGAGATTCCCCGGAAAGCTGGCCCAGGGGTAGCACACTCTCAAGTTCAACAAATGGCCACAGAGGGCGAAAAAATCGACCGCGCGCCGCTGCTAACAAAGCCGACGTAGTAGCATCACTTTCGGGATTCGTTCGTTAGCTCCAACATTTCCCGGTAGAGGCGTCGTAATAAGCGCAATTTTATCTTACAAACTTTCTCTTACAATTACCGAAGCATTTTCTTTTACATAAAAACAGGGCAAAATTATCATTGCTAATTAGATATTGTGCTCTTTGTTAGTAAGTTTATTGTTTCTTCGCCATTATAAACGCAAATAGCGTTCAGCATCATCGATCTTTCACGTGACCTCTGGCCTGGATTTAAAATTTTTACCGGTATTTCCGAGTGCACGGCGGCACGGATTCATTCGTTCGTACACTCAAGACTGCTTTGTTTCTAAAACTAGTTTCTTGCGCTTCGATGTCTCGCGTTATTTAACTTGGGGTGAAGTTACGTGTTTGCGAGCGGACATGTAAGCCCGGCAGTTGGGTTTCGGTCGTGAGCCATTCGGAACAGGTCTGCATCGAAACGGGAGCTGGATTTTGCTGCGGCTGACAACGGCAATAACGGTGAGTCGTTTAACACCGCTGCTTGAATCGTTATATAATATCCGTGTCATTACCTTCCAGGCGGGCACAAGTTAACGAACTAGATCCTGCATTACATATGGGCAGTGAGGATCTCAGTTGCTGTTTCCTAAATAAACCTTTACTTGCGAGGCTGTCGTTTGGTTTACACACACAACCAGGAAAGAAAGAGCGATATCGGAACGCGCGTCTCATTTTTCATGTTATTGTAGCCGTGGTTGTAGGTGACTGAGTAGCCTTATCAATATACATATTAAACATTTTTTTCGAGTCGGCCGGCAACGTCTTTCGTCCACAAAACCGAATAATCCTTTGGTAAAATAAAGTGAAAGTACAGAATTTAATGTATTAAACAGTTGCAAGCATGATAATTCACCCATATTTCGTACTTGTTGGTTCCAAATGTTCTTGCTGTTCAGATTGGTTTACCGTAGGGCATTTATTTTTGCAGTAGTGAAGCGGTGCATCACGTTCGTGCAGAAAAATAATGCATCAGTTCTAATAGCTTCATGACTTTCATGCATTTGCTTGTGGAACTAGCAGTGTGATCACTTCTAGTGTATAAATGAACCCACAAATGTTCTCATTTGTGATCTTAATAGTACTTGCGCTGTTGACATGCATTGTAGTTAGGCAGACGTCAATTTTATGGACAATAGCAATATTTGTTTAACATGCTGCTTAAGCACCCTAGAACAGACAGTGTACATTTGCATGTGTTCTGTAGTCGCAAATCATTACAACATATATGTCACACCTTTTTGCATTTTAAAACTTTGCTTTTTCAATTTCTGATTCAGTCAAAATTTCTGTTCCAGACATGCAGTAATGAAGACGGCACCAGTATAAAGCAACACACTCCACGCACTAAACAGAAGCTGCTGCCTGCTACAACAAGGTCATTGTGTGGACATTGGCTACTACTACAAGGTAAACAACACATGGTTCAGAAATAAATATGTTTGATATATGCTGTATTGGCTTGCTGTTTGCAGCAGATATGAATGTTTGTTCATATTTATGGTTCAGTATAATTGCTTCGAACATATAAAACACACATAAATTTGGCTAATCTGTGCTGTATCTCATGTGTCACCGTTTTGCCTCAACAGAGTCTATGCCAAGCACATCTTGGTCATCACAGGAGCTCCTATCTGCGCCAACAGGAAGGGGCTGGAGCCGAATTTGCAAGGCTTTTACACCAAGAACAAAGAAGCACATGCAGAAGAATATGAATGAGATATCAAGTCTGCAGAGGACTGTGTCAAGACTGAAAAGAGCTTCAGCCACCATTCCACCAGCACGGACATTTGGTTGAGTCATCCAGGTAACTCAAAAAGGACTTTCTAGAAATTCTTCGTCTTCAGGTGCACCTGCAACATCTGACCAAGCACGGACGACGCTGGCCAAAAGATTGAGTTCCAGCAGTTTGCCCTTAATCAGCTTCCTAGCCATGTTAATTCCATTTGTGCCAAGTGTAATTTTTCTTCTATAAATGCAAGCTTTCTCATTGCCCATTTTTGTTAGAGGTCATTCATCCTCATCCAAATATAAAGGTCAACCGATTCTTCGCTGATACTTAATACCAGTCACTGTCTAGCAGCCTAACATATCTGTAGCAGTATCTTCTAGTGTATGTTGTCATGCGCAATTCCTCTCCTGAAATAGCTGATGCAGCATCGGCATGCGTCTTGCATTAACCTATGCACATGTGCTATGCACCATTTTACTTTTCTTGATGTTTTTAGCCTTCAATGCTTGCAGAGCAGAGTGGCTTCTCTCTTGAATGCAAGCTTTCTCATTTTCCATATTCCTAGTCTCGTTGATGATTGCTCCTCTTCCTTGATAGCCTGGGTCTTTGTGCAAGCTACAGTGAAGTGATTGATTGCAGAATCTGGTTTTGCTGCCACACTTGGCTGTGGTAACTGTGTTACGTTTCTCAGATGTGGGGGCCTGGTCAGTTGCATTGGTAAGCAGTCCCTCGAGGTAAGCATTTGCTCCTGCAGTCCGCAAAGCGACATAGTCTCCCAGTATACACACACCGTAACTGGTGCGCCCCGTTCGTTCTGGCCTGCTGCAGTAATGGGCAAATTGTGCTTGTGGCTTACCTCGGCCATGATTTGCTCAATACGGAGACCAGCATATGTGCTCACATGGTTCGAAGTGTATGAAGTTGATAGCCGAATGGGTGGAAAGGCCCGCAAGAATGGCTGCCGAAGGTGATGCCCACAAAAGCGACTTGTCCACATTGCGACAAAGTGTGAGCCACACATAGCAGCCCCCGAAAGAAAATAAATGTGCACGTTGGAAAGGAGTTAACGCTAAAATGCCGGGTAGTCCATGTCGCTGTGTTGGTTGCGGCAGCAGATGCCTGCGTCACCTGATTGCTTCGCAATGGAAGTTGCTCATCTTCAACGGCAACTGTTGGTTCAAACAGGTGCGAGACTCTGTCCAATCTGTTTGTACCGCAGGTTGTCGCTCGTTACCAGACCACCACATGTGACAAAGGCAAGCATTATGCCGTAAGATGGTTCGTAGCCAATGTATAATGTATTGTCTGAACCTCATGCGGTGACTGATTGCTGTGTAATCTTGCTGTTATGCCACTTGGTTACGGTCGCAGTTTTATGTTTTTCGAATATTGCGGCCTGGTCGGTTGCACTGGGAAGCAGCCTCTCGTAGTAAGCATTTGATCCTGCAGTCTGCACAGCGACATAGACTCCCAATTTTCATGCACCGTGATTCGTGCTCCCCGTTCGCGCTTTCCTGCTGCAGCAATGGGCATATTGTGCCTCTGGCCTTTCTCGGCCGCGATTAGGCATGAACGGTTGGAAAGGCCCGCAAAAGTAGCTGATGGAGGCGATGCCCACGAAAGCGACTTGTCCATAGTGAGACAATGTGAGACAGCAAGTGTGAGCCAGACATTAGCGGCCCCCGAAAGAAAAGAAACGTGCAGGTTGGAAAGGAGTGAATGGCTAAAATCTGGGGTAGCCCATGTCGCTGTGTAGGCTGCGGTAGCAGATGCCTGCGTCTCCCGATTGCTTCGCAATGCAATTTGGGCATTTTTAACGGCGACTGTCGCTGCAAACAAGTGGCACACTCTGTCCAATATGTTTCCGCTGCTGGTTGTTGCTCGTTAACCTGACCACCACGTGCGACGACGACGGTGAGCCGTTTACGAGCTCGCGTCAATGATTCCAGCGTATCTCGACATGCAAACTTTATTTCTGCTATTGCACGAGAATGTACACTGCTTGTCTTCTGCCAATAAAGTCGCGCGTTCTGTTCACTCACTTGTGGCTTGTTTGTATGGGCGTCAGTAGAGGCTCTTGGCAATTAGAACGCACCACCTACGCGGCAGCGAAGGCATTGAGGCATGCCGCATAGCCTGCAGGGCAAGCACGGCGCGTACCAGCGTACGCGACCGGCAAAAAACGACCATATTGAATTTTGCTCTAAAAAAAAAATGTGCACTTCCGCTTCCGGTTTGAGCAACGTCATCTGGCGTCCCCCAAAGTAAGTTCCATGCGCTGCCGCTGCTTATTTTCGAACCACGGCGGAAGGTACAGTTTCCCTTCTCTAAGTTTGTTCTTTATTCTATGGCTGGCCGCCGAGTTACCCGAGCGACTGCATTTCTGGAAGTTCCTTCTTCGAAATTTGCCTCGAGCTACGCCGAGGATGTCTGGCTCAAGACCAACACGGGTGAATACGAGTGAGCACTTGGTGCTCCTATTTATTATGTACTGCACCTGTTGAACTCCTAGTGCTTGTCGCTAATTTCCAGAGTTTTCTTCACGGTGTTAGAAATAGGTTAAGTGGAGTAACGACACGTTAAAAGAAGTGAGAATCCGGCACCAGTTTCTTTTCTTGCCACAAGGTGGTGCCACATGTCTCAGGGCTCACCTGGCTATGCCCAGAGGCTTAAAGTACCGACAAAAAAATTTTCGCTCTCGTTTTTTTCTGCTGTAATAAGTAGCTAACGACCCAGTAATCACCTCACGAAACAGCATTGGCTTCAGACTGCGACAGGTAATTATTTTGAGTCTTGTTTGTAGCGACCAGCTTAAGTTTCGGTTTGAAGAGCAACGAGATCGGCCAAGTAAGGAATGTAAACACAGTCGGACACGTGATCGCACAAAACTGTGACGTGCGCACGCCAGCGCGCTTGCCGGCGCGAGAGCTTCGTCTTGCGAATTCGTCTGCAGCACCTGCAGGTGCTTTGCGATTGGACAAGCTTTATTAAAGGTCCTGCTTTGCGATGTCCTGGCCATCATGGTCGTCCTTGTATTCGTCGTCCAGCGGCGTCTATTTCCTGCTTGCTGTAGTCGCCGCCCAATTAGACGTGGCCAACCACGTTTGATTGGATCCACTGCAAAGCAGCGACTCGGAAAGTGCGGCTAGCGACATCTATGAATATGCGTACACAACGGTACAACTAGTACGAGATATTCCTCGAGGGCGCTTTCAGAATTAAGCATATTCCGGAGCAGGACACAAGGCGAGGTAAAAGTCGACACAAAATCAGGTTTGGGGATACGTAGTCGTGGTGGAAGATCATCGGACTAAGCACGGCCGGTTTTGCCAGGCAAGTTGAGCGGGGCCCGCGTCCAGCGGCGCGCACCAACTTGTGCCGCTCTGCGACGCCGAGCAAGCCAAGCGATCACTGGCAGACGGCATATAGGCCTAGCTCGGCAGCCGTCGGATCCAACGCCGACGGCCCTTGCGACCCGTCCGCAGCTGGTAATAAAGCATCTATATTCTTCTGCACGTCTGCACATTTATGTCGCTCATAAGTGAAAATTAGTCTTGCCGACGCCGCTGGTAGCGATGAGAACGCACATTAGCCAGGCGAGCCGGTTCGCGGAGACGATTGCAGCGGCGGCTGCGCTGACGGCTTGCGAGTAAAAATCACGCCAACGATGTACTATATCGCAAAACGTTTGATAATATGCACACTTTGGAGGTTACTTTATGACTTATTTCGTGTCAGAAACACATTTTAGCCGATTTCTGTGCCGCCATCAGCGGCGAATAAGGGCAGCGTCACGAGCACGGAGAAAAAGAAAGACGAGGAAACGAGGAAAATCGGTGCGGTCGCACGCGCAGCAATGCGATTTTTATAGGGCCCATTTCACATGATTACGATTTCAACAATGCGACAGGTGCGACACCCAGGATTGCTAATGCCATGTTTCTTGGCAGACGCTGCATAATTATATTATTGTAATGAATAAAACGTTACCTTTTTCATATTGTTGACTTTCCTTTATAAGGAGAAAGTAATATGGGTGTTTTGTAATTTAACAACGCGTTCAAGTTAAGACTTGTTTTGCAGTGCGCAACGGCCGTTTCCGAAGTTCCGTGCCATGAGACACGGAGCACGTAAACACGCCATTTCTGGCTATTTCTGCCTATTTCTGCCTATTCTTCTGGCCGAGTTTTTAGGAGCAATCTTAGCTTTACGTAAAGTAGACCAAATGACTACCACAGCTGCTATTCTTACTGTCTCCCTTTCTGTATGCTCTTCCCTTACCGCTTCTAATGATTCACCCATGCTAAAACTCTTCCATTGCTAGTTCCTGCCCATGTGCAATGTGTTCATTTGATTTAGGTACCTGGTCATAAAGGTTTGTTTTTTAATGAAACGGCCGATTCACTGGCAAAGACATCCCTTTCCGGACCTGTTCTTCGTATTCTACAAGTGACAGCACAGATCGCGGCGGCTAGATTTCGGATGCGACCAAATAGAGAAGCCTTATCAAACCCATTTCTGACTGCTTCTCCAGGTTATAAGCACCTGTTATTTCCCTGGCGTAGAAATCCTGTAACACAAGGATGATTGAGGTCTCTCTCACCAAATTACGTTGCCGCATTCCCTCCCTGAATTTCTACTTACACAGGTCGGGTTTGGTTCCCTCCCCCCTCTGTAGGTTTTGTAATGAGGAGGAGACGATACACGACTTTCTTTTATCTTGTCGCCGCTGGGGCAAGAAAAAGATTGGTGGAATACTTTTCGAAGAATTGGCCTGGACCTGCTTTTCCTTCGTCCACTTTGGGATTCAGCAACAGGGATGCTTACTGCGCTGTCCAAACATTTCTAACAGAATCCAAACGAATGCCCTGCTAAGTCATATTTATTTTGCATGTTTAAATTAATTATTACTCATTCGATATGACTTTCCTGATTTTATTTTAACCGATAGTGCTACGCTATTCAATGCTAATTCCATAGACATTCGGAAATGTATGCTCCATATTAATTTGGAATAATCCAGTCATTTTATGGCCAATCCCCCATCGTGGGTAGGGGCCACATACGTGATAGCTAACAACAACAACAACACGTAAACAACTGTTCGCAGCTGGTTCAGCACTGTTTGTTCCATCTGCCTTCCATCTGCCTTCCATCTACCCTTTCGTTCTAGCTTCGCTACAACAATCTACAAGATGACCTATCAACAAGATTAATAGCTACCCACGCCGCATATGCAGTATTCGGAATTCGGCTGCCACGAAGTCGTGTCAGCCCAACAGGGTCGTCGCGCTACCCGTGCTCAGCGTCAGCTTCTGGAGAAATTATGTGTGTATATTGCTCGTGATTGCGCACATGCGGTGCTTGCTCCTCGCCATATTCTTGCACCAAACGCAACAACAAGCATAATTCCGAAAGCCCACGTCTGCCCCTGAACGAAGCCGCAAATGATCTGTGTGATTACTGAACGTGGAATGGAAATGGTGGTATGAAATTCAACCTTAGCGCTAGCCTGGTTCGTTCAATGTGGTGCGTGTGCTGTGAATATATATATATATATATATATATATATATATATATATATATATATATATATATATATATATATATATATATACGTGTATGGGAGTCCTCTGAGCATTTCGAACGGCGCAAAAGCCGACCAATAAAATATTTTGAGTTTCCATCACTTTTGTAAAAACCTGTCCGTTGTGCCATAGCATTTACAAGACATGCTTCTCGTCCACTTTGTAGTCCTGTGTCTCGCGCTGTTAGTATACTCTGAACCTCTAACAAGAAGCCCATATCAGTAGGCGCTATCCATAATGCAGGAAGGTAGGACCACGGCAGGCGTACATGCTGTCATGTTTTTCACCTTTCTGCTCAACCTCGCACGCCGCTCACAGTTAGCCTGTTTTGTGAAAATAAATATTATTATTATATTATTAGTCTTATTAGATATTATCGTTTCTTCACTGTAATTTATAACAATAATCCAGTTTTTCTATATCTATATATAATCTATAATCTATATTCTATATCTATATTAGATCAACATTGCTACGACATGTTTATATGAGTAATTTCAAACTTGAGTGCTCAGCCAGAGAAAGTACAAATGAAAGCCTCAACGTTTATTCCTATCTGGTATTCCTGAACAGATCATTTTTTTCAGAATTTTATGCCCGCTTGCATTACCTGCAATTCAGTGCTCAATGCTGGAAAACATGATTCCTTTTCTTGCTGTCGTAGCAATGTCAGTAGCAGGCAATAATTACTCATTTCTAAAGTGTTAAGCAATGACTATATCTCTAAGCTTATTACTGCGATTTTTTGTTCCATGAACACAATTAAGTTTTCATTCTCCAGCTCATTAACAGCCATGGAATGAAACTGTTCCCTTTCATAAGTATCAGGAGGCAAACTATTCTGGAGTTTCTCCTGAGCGTTTGTCCGCATCCCATAGTGCGCGCGTTTGTATCAAGTTCTGGCGTTGCAATTGCAGTGATGTAGGCATTTTTTCAAAATATGTTGCAACTAGCTGCTAATTTATTGAGCTTTGTTTTCAAATCTACAAGATGTGGCCATGCAGTAACGACCACATTAATAAGCACAAGAAGCTGCAGGTTCAGTGCACGTGTTGAAATCTATCCGAAGTGAAGTTTTTGTCAAATGGTCAAATAAATGCTGTTAAAGTAACTGCGATATATACAATTGGTCTTATTTTCAGCAATCCAACATGTCACCTTTGGCAAGGTCACAGCCTTAATGCCATGTAATGTTTATGCACTACACTGTTCACAAACTATACCAAAATGCAAACGGCAGCTAATGTAGACGCACACTGCGAGACATCAACACAGTGAGAACACAGTTCAGGAATGGATGGTGCAAGGTTCATGCAGATGAATGAATGACGTGTGCTTATGTACTTATTTCTTTTCATACCTCACATGCAGCAAAGTTGGATTATTAGGTGAGGAGGAATAAAAAAGTAGTAACAAAAGGAAGAACGGCACAACATTAAGAAAAAACAAAACAAAAAGCAGCACAAATACAATGCACCAACTAGCCCAACAACGTGTTTTACTGGCAGAACATTATGCAATACTTACCAAACAATAGCATAAAAAATTACCACCCATGCACCTTATACATATGGTAAACCAGTGAAGCTGAAATGTGCGGCCCCGGTGTGTTATCACTGGGTTAATTCCGACGGTTTATTAAAGTCTTTCTGAATTATTGGTTACGTATGTGTTTCTTAATAAGGTTACACACATATTTGACTCGGGTTTATGACATCGTTTATTTGAAATGTCACAGATCACGCTTCGCAACATCACCATCGTGGACGGAGCATCATCGCGCCATCGTTCACTGTCTTAATCCAGCCGGTCCATCAAAGTCTTTCTGAATTATGTTAAGCATTTGTGTTTCGCAATGCGTCAATCATAGTATTTATGACGCAGTCATGCACTGTAGTTACCAAATGAGACATCGCGGCTTCACATTTAATTTATTTAAATACAGAGACACATTTTTGAACCTAATGAAAAGTCGGAGAGAGACTGCTGCATGCATCCTCTGCTGCGAGAGAGAAAGGACCTCACTATCGGTGTAGCCAATGGCCCGTACACCTTTGTTGTGTAATAATTATGTCATCATGATCTTATCTTAACCCCGTCCCCCTTTGTTCCCTTGCCTGCAATAATACGTAGATAAATGTATATTGACACGTGCACATGTCTTTATCGGGCGACGCGTGTCACTACCGAACAAATGTTATCACACTGCGCAGGACGCGCTTGCATGTGTCCGAAGTTTCTGGAACGTTATCGATGGTTCCATCCGCTGTCTGTTATCGCCGAACCTTGTGTAATCTGATTGCATGTATGCGCGAGGCCAATGACGTAGAACTTTGTGGAAGGCATGCGAGTCCCAGCGATTACTCTGGAACATTCGACGACTGATCTATAAAAGCCGACGCGCTTGACCCGCTGATCAAATTTTTGGCAATCGCCGAGTGTGATCGCCGCTACCGTTGTTCTTTGAGTGTAGCCAGTTTTTGAGGGCACAAGTTCGCCCAATAAAATGCTCGTTTCGTTTACCACAGTTTTGCTGCCTTCTTAACCGTCACTACCTCGTGACATCTGGTGGAGGTGCTAGTGCGTTCATGTACCGAACGCCCCCGCAAAGACACGATCCAAGCCCGAAGCCCGAGGACAAAACCAACATCGCCCTAGACCAGCGTGCTAGCCGCAGACTGCAAGGACTGCCCCCAGAGCACGGACTTCTACCTGAGACGACAAAGAAGATCGTGGTCAAAACAACCCCAATGGCTGCCCCAGCGTCCCCCGAGGAAGACACGTTTGGCACGCTCCTGACCACCGCCCGCTCTGCTACCACTGCGGAGAAGCGGGTCACGTCTACCGCCGATACCCATACCAGGAAATGGGACTGCGAGGGTTCGCCGTTACCGCGCCGCGACCACAGCTTGGCGAACGACCTCGCGATATCGCTGACTACCTCGCCGCTAATCTGTGGAGCCCTCGACGACCGTCCCGTTCACTGTCACCAGGCCGCTACCTGTCGCCGCAGCGCCGACCATACGCTGGCCCAGTCCGGAGCCGGTCTGCGAGCCCATATCCGGAAAACTAAATGCAGCAACCGATGGAGATGCGGTTGCTGTTCGTCGAACTGACTAAGATCCTCCGCCGCCGACGAAGATCCTCCGCCGCCGACAAAGACGCCGAAGAGACCATCTTGACGACATAATAACGACAAGCCGCCATCGCGACGAAGTCAGGAAGCCAAGATAACGCCGACGAAAGACGACTTGATGACGCGACATTCCTGCTTCAGTTCAACACGACGCAGCCATGATCCGACGCCAAGATCTAACTGCAATGCAAGACAAAGAACCACCGACCTCGACGTGCTTCTCGACGGCCACGCAGTTACCGCCTTAGTCGACACAGGGACCGATTATTCCGTAATGAGTGGACACATCGCCGCCCAGTTGAAGAAAGTTAAAACTGCATGGCAAGGCCCTCGAATTCGGACCGCTGGAGGACACATCACCACGCCCTGCCACCTTTGTTATCCTCCAACAGTGTTCACGAGACGTCATTCTCGGCATGGACTTCCTGAACCAACACGGCGCAATCATCGACCTGAAGTCGAAGTCGATTCCGCCGCATCTACCCCGACGACCATGGTTGCCGAAGGAGAATACGGCATTAATCCAAGTCTCCCCATGATTAAGTAACAACAGCAAAGAAGTCTGCTCTGGCCATACAAAGGCTGCTTTTCGACGTCATCAAGGACCAGTCGCAAAGCATCGCATAATAACCTAACAGTGCGCTCGACCACTTCGCCAGAGCCCTTACCGAGTTTCGCCACGAGAACGGGAAGCTATAATAGAACAAGTCGACGAAATGCTGCGCGACGACATCATCCAGCCGTCGAAAAGCCCGTGGGCATCCCGTCTTGTCTTGGTGAAGAAAAAGGACGGAACCTTTCGTTTCTGTGTCGATTACCGTCGACTGAACAAGATCAGAAAGAAGGATGTATACCCCCTACCACGGATAGACGACGCATTAGATCGGCTCTGCATCGCAAGATACTTCCCGTCGATGGATCTCAAGTCTGGCTACTGGCAAATAGAAGTTGACGAGATAGATCGCGAAAAGAGCGCCTTCATCACGCCAGACGGCCTCTACGAGTACAAGGTCATGCCATTCAGACTGTGCTTGGCGCCTCCAATGTTCCAGTGCGTCATGGACACGGTGTTAGCATGATTGAAGTGGCCGACCTGTCTTGTTTACTTTGATGACGTCGTCCTCTTCGCCGGAAATTTCGACGATCACCTTAGGCGGCTAGCGACAGTACTAGAGACCATCAACTCATCAGGGCTCACTCTGAAGCCCGAAAAGTCCCGCTTCAATTACGATGAACTTCTGTTCCTAGGCGACGTCTTCAGCAAGTCTGGAGTCCGCCCCGACCCGCAGAAGACAGCTGCCATCGCAAAGTTTCCGCAGTGCATCGACAATAAGGCAGTGCGGAGATTCTTTGGCATGTGTTCCTACTACAGGTGCTTTGTCAAGGACTTTTCACGCATCGCTGAGCCGCTGACAACGCTACCTAAATGTGACGTCGAGTTAAAGGGGGAAACGCCGCAGGCCGACGCATTTCAAGAACTCAAAGGACGCATGCAGTCGCCGCCCGTACTTGAGCACTTCGACGAGGACGCCGATACCGAAATCCACACTGACGCCAGTAGCCTAGGCCTCGGTGCTGTCCTAGTGCAGAGAAAAGATGGACATGAACATGTGATAGCTTACGCTAGCCGGTCGTTGTCAAAAGCGGAAGGCAATTATTCTACAACCGAAAAGGAATGCCTCGCCATCGTTTGGGCTACAGCGAAATTTCGCTCTTACCTATACGGCAGGCTATTCAAAGTCGTCAGCGACCATCACGCCGTGTGTTGGCTAGCGAACTTAAAGGATCCTTCAGGACGGCTGGCGTGGTGGGGCCTAAGACTGCAATAATATGATATCACTGTAACCTATAAGTCCGGACGAAAACATTCTGATGCCGATTGCCTATCACGCGCCCCCAGTGACTCGCCGCCGCAAGATGACGAAGATGACGATGCCTTCCTTGGCATTTTAAGCGCGGAAGACTTCGCTGAACAGCAGCCAGCAGACCCGGAGTTGCAAAACCTCGTCGAGTATATGAAAGGGCACACCGACGTTGTCCCTAGGCCATCTAAGCGAGGATTGTCTTCGTTCTCGCTTCAAAACATCATCATCATCACCCTCAGCCTGGTTATGCCCACTCCAGGGCAAAGGCCTCTCCCATACTTCTCCAACTACCCCGGTCATGTACTAATTATGGCCATGTTGTACATGCAAACTTCTTAGTCTCATCCGCCCACCTAAATTTCTGCCGCCCTCTGCTACGCTTCCCTTCCATTGGAATCCATTCCGTAACTCTTAATGCCCATCGGCTATCTTCCCTCCTCATTACGTGTCCTGCCCATGCCCATTTCTTTTTCTTGATTTCAACTAAGATATCATTAACTCGCGTTTGTTGCTTCACCCAATTTGCTCTTTTCTTATCCCTTAACGTTACACCTATCATTCTTCTTTCCATAGCTCGTTGCGTCGTCCTCAATTTAAGTAGAACACTTTTCGTAAGCCTCCAGGTTTCTGCCCCGTACGTGAGTACTGGTAAGACACAGCTGTTATAAACTTTTCTCTTGAGAGATAATGGCAACCTGCTGTTCATGATCTGAGAATGCCTGCCAAACGCACCCCAGCCCATTCTTATTCTTCTGATTATTTCAGTCTCATGATCCGGATCCGCAGTCACTACCTGTCCTAAGTAGATGTATTCCCTTACCACTTGCAGTGCCTCACTAGCTATTGTAAACTGCTGTTCTCTTCCGAGACTGTTAAACATTACTTTAGTTTTCTGCAGAATAATTTTTAGACCTACCCTTCGGCTTTGCCTCTCCAGGTCAGTGAGCATGCATTGCAGTTGGTCCCCTGAGTTACTAAGCAAGGCAATATCAGCGAATCGCAAGTTACTAAGGTATTCTCCATTAACTCTTATCCCCAATTCTTCCCAATCCAGGTCTCTGAATACCTCCTGTAAAACGCTGTGAATAGCACTGGAGAGATCGTATCTCCGTGCCTGACGCCTTTCTTTATTGGGATTTTGTTCCTTTCTTTATGAAGGACTACGGTGGCTGTGGAGCCGCTATAGATATCTTTCAGTATTTTTACATACGGCTCGTCTACACCCTGATTCTTCAATGCCTCCATGTGTGCTGAAGTTTCGACTGAATCAAACGCTTTCTCGTAATCAATGAAAGTTATATATAAAGGTTGGTTATATTCCGCACATTTTTCTATCACCTGATTGATAGTGTGAATATGGTCTATTGTTGAGTAGCCTTTACGGAATCCGGCCTGGTCCTTTGGTTGACGGAAGTCTAAGGTGTTCCCGATTCTATTTGCAATTACCTTAGTAAATACTTTGTAGGTTGCTGTAGGAGTAGGTTGCTTCAAAACAACCTACCCCTAAAGAAGAACTTCACACCAGTGCGCGGCAACTACCTTCTTGTTGTCCCGTCAGGACTGCGTCCAGAAGTATTGCACGCCTTGCATGACGATCCGACCCCTGGACACCTCGGATTTTCGCGGACACTATCGAGGATACAGAAAAGGTATTATTGGCCGCGCCTGACCGCCGACGTCGGCCGTTATGGCAGAACATGCCGAGACTGTCAGCGAAGCAAGACACCACCGACACGGCCAGCGGGATTACTACAGCCAATGGAGCCTCCTTGCCGACCATTCCAGCAGATCGGGATGGACGTTTTGGCACCCTTTCCGACGTCAACAACCGGAAATAAGTGGATCGTCGTGGCGACGGACTACCTCAGCCGCTTCGCTGAAACTAAAACATTGCCGAAAGGTAGCGCAGCCGAAGTGATGAAATTCTTTGTCGAAAACATCCTGTGGCGATATGGCGCCCCAGAAGTCCTCATCACCGACAGAGGAACGGCCTTTACAGGGGAGCTTACTGAAGCCAATCTGCAATACAGTCAGACAAGACACAGGAGGACAACGGCCTACCACCCACAGACGAATGGCATTACGGAGCGCTTGAATAAGCCCCTCGCCGACATGCTTGCATTGTACGTCGACGTCGAACACAAGATCTGGGATGCCGTCCTGCCGTACGTAACATTCGCTTACAACGCGGCGGTGCAAGAAACAACAATGATCACGCCATTTAAGCTGGTTTACGGCAGGAACCCGACAACGACGCTCGACGCCATGCTGCCGCACGTCAATGACGAGGAGAATCTTGACGTCGCTGTCTATCTCCAGAGCGCCGAGGAAGCTCGACAGCTCGCCCGCCTACGGATCAAGAACCAGCAGCGTACCAACAGCCGACACTACAACCTCCGACGACGCTTCGTCGAGTACCAGCACGGCGACCGTGTTTGGGTTTGGACCCCGATTCGCCGACGAGGACTGAGTGAGAAACTATTGCGATGCTATTTCGGACCGTGCAAGGTCATCCGACGCATTGGCGCGCTGGACTATGAGGTCGTGCCAGATGGCATTTCGCATGCACAGCGGCGCCGCCCACGATCTGAGGTGGTCCACGTGGTGCGTCATAAACCCATTTACGGACGCTGACGAACTTCCTTATTTCGTTGTTTTCTTTGCTACGGGTGCTTTTCTTTATTACTTTTGTTTGATTGTAGCATCGGGTCGATGCTTTTTAAGAGGTGGGATTAACACGTGTACTTGTCTTTATTGGGCGACGCGTTTCACCGCCTAAGAAATGTTATCACACAGCGCATGACGCGCTTGCATGTGTCGGAAGTTTCTGGAACGTTATCGATGGTTCCATCCGCTGTCTGTTGTCACCGAACCTTGCGTAATCTGATTGCATGTATGAGCGACGCGAATGGCGTAGAACTTTATGGAAGGCGTGCGGGTCCCAGCAATTACTCTGGAACATTCAACGACTGATCTATAAAAGCCGACGCGCTTGACCCGCTGATCAGATTTTCGACGATAGCCGTAGTCACATAGTGGCGCACAGAGCGGTAGAGTTCAGGCCAGAAGAAATGGCGCCGGACTCGCTCAAAGCTGCGGGTAACACCGAGATGCCCTGCGGTGGGCGCGTCGTGGAGTTGTTGAAGCACGGTGCGTTGAAGGTGGCCAGCAGTAGGTCAGCAGCATCAGGGCGCAAGTTGTGTTTGTACAGGACTCCATCGGAAATACAGTAGAAACGAAGTGAAGGATCAGGAGTTGGCTAGCTTAAAGGGACACTAAAGGCAAATACTAAATCAAGCTAAATTTATGCATTAGTGCTCGAGAATCTCTAAGGCGCCAATATTAGCGCGAACAGAGCCCTAATAATCCAGAAATCGAGGTAAATGCAGAACATGGTTAAAGACTCCTCCGGCACGTTCAAGTACTTGCCCGATGATGAAAGCACTCCTAAGTTAAATTCCGTCACTAGTTCTCAACCATTTGTTGCAAAAAACATCCTTGTAGTGCATTATACGACGAAACAAAATGCTACTTGTCTTGTTCTGTTTCATTCTTAGAAAGAAAAAATAATTGAAATTACCCTTGACAACGACGCGGGTGGTCGAAATGTCTCATTCTCGTACGACTGCCCGCCGCCCAGGCTTTTGCGTTTCACTAGTTTGGTTATGGCGTAGTGCTGCGTTGGGTTTGCTGGCTCGGAAAACTCGCACAAACTGCAAGTAGCAGAGAACTTTCATGTGATGTCGCGCTATGCCCGAACGACCTACGCCATTTTACCAAAAATCAGCTGGAGTGCCCAATCCACCGCTCCATCCTTAAAGGGCCCCTCACCAGGTCTGGCTATCTTGAGCTGATAAGCGTAGAGCATACATTACGCGATAGCGATCGTGTCGGCAAAGTACTAAATGGCTACGCGCCGCGGAAAGATTGAAATGTCAAACCGAACGCTGTTCTTACTTCTCCTCGCGGCCGCCGCGCTCCAAGCCTGAGGATAACGTACTCGCGTGCCTGCGCTATGTACTGGTGTCGGTAGTGTGACGTCGCTCGTGGTGACACGTGACTTCCAGAATTATAAAGGACAACATCTGTTATCTCTGGGATCTGTTGCTTGAATTGACAAATTGAAGTTAAGAGAAATAATAAAAATGCACAGACGGAATGTCTGCATGTTTTTGTTTTGTTTTACTTCGCACCTAAGCAAGAGAGATGTACTTTCGCTTCGTCTGCTTGTTCGCACAATCGTGTGGTCGCGTGCGCAGGTACCGAAACTATACCATTTTCTAGCGTGTTCCAGCGCGTGATCATGCTCTGCGATCCGCTTGTTCTGCCTCAGTATTCGTGTAGCACTGAATCATCCCGCTAGTCATGTGTACTTGTGCACAGCGAGCAAAATCATGTGCTGCGCGAACAAAACAACCGCTCGCGCGCCATGCCGTCAGCGGAAGTGCGTAGTGTTAAGAACGGCCAGCTGCAGTGCAAGTTTTGCCAACCAGTTGCGACTGTGGAAGCAACATCTCAGGGAGCATCGCCGCCAACCTCTAGCCACGGCGTGGCGAAGTCGACTTTGTGTCGATATCAATACGCGCATCCTCCACTCTCCGTCGGTTCAGCTAGGAGCCGTTGTGACGGAATGAGTTCGGCGGGCCAACTATTGTTACCAAACTCCCCAACGCGGACCTGATCTGCTACGGGTGCGCGAGTTGCCGCGGGAACGCCGTTTTGCGCTCCTTCCCACGCCCCGACCAAGACGCAAGACAACGCGCTACCCGGAACGGCTCCGAGTTCTAGGAAATTCGCGTGGTGTCGGTTTCGGACCGTAAACACGTGTGTGTGTGTGCATGCGTGTGTGTAAACCGTCCTGCGGAGAAGCGGATAGTTTGCGATGACTAAACGAACGTTCGCATCACCTTGTATCGCGGGAGGACCGAGTGTTTAAAGACTGCTGTTGTGCGGATGCTCGACATACTTCTCTTAAGCAGTTATGTTGGACTGAGACTCTCTCTCAAGCAGTCATGTTAGACTGATGTACTTTCTCAAACAGTCATGTTAGACTGATATCAATACTGTAAATAAACCCATATTCCTCGTTCTCGATGAGAAGCAGTGCTTCCCTTCATCAACGTCCTCAGCGTGGATTAGTTGGACGACGGCACGGGCCAGCTACCTTCGAATTCATGCCGGATTCCAATCTTGACAACGGATCACGAGCGATGGGATTGAGCCCCCAATCCTGACAACTGGCTGACAGCGGTGAGATGGACTTTGCGACGTGGTGCTGTATCTGCGGTGAGTGCTTGGTTCTTGTCTTGACTCTCTAGGCGTCATTTCGTGGTTGTTTTGTTTAGAACAGTAGGGAAGCTAGATTATTGAGTGTTAGCTAGGTTGTGTTTTCCTAGCTAGATTCAGACAGCAGAATCAAGGCAGTAAAGCAGCAATCATGGAGTTAAGAACACTGCTGAGAGACGAGTTGTTGATTGTTGGTGAGGAACTGGGCCTAAATGTACGCAAGGAAATGCTAAAATCCGAATTATTGGAGCTAATTTCTAATCAGGCCAGTGAGGAAGAAATTTAAATAGGATTGGAAATTCTCAAAAAGAGAGAGAAACGGGAACGAGAAAGAGAAGAACGGGACAGAGAACAACGGGACAGAGAAGAACGGGAAAGAGAGAGAGAGGAACGCGATAAAGATCGCGAGTTAAGAAAAATGCAACTTGAACTTGAAAGCAAACGTTTGGAGTTGTCTCAAGGAAGTGAAGGCGCTCTGGGACGATCAAGTGAGGTAGAATCGTACAGCATGGACAGGCTATTAAAGCCATTTGAGGTCGCGACCGACATAGGCTTGTTCCTAAGCAATTTTGAAAGGACTTGCGAAAGATGAACTTCGGCCAGAGTACATGGCCATAGCGGTTGCTGTCTATTGTTACGTTTCGCCTACGACGCGCGGTATAGCCGGCGCGGATGCAACGGACGCCGGGGCTTCGTTCAAAGCGGCGGACATTTTGGCCCGTTCGGAGCTCCCGCAAAGCCTCCCCGCCAAGCGCGTCCAGGCGTGTTTCAGTGCCACGTGTCTTCGTGTGTGCGTGTGTGTGTGTGTGCCCACGCTTGTCAAAGCGCGGCAGCCGGGGAGAGGAGCTCGCCAAGTGTGAAGCGAGGAGGTCTGACAGGCGCCAGCTCGGCGATGCGTCACTACACTCGTCTCAACATGTCTCTCAGCTCGTCCGTGCTCCGCCGTCACATGGTCTCATCCCGTGACCTTCCTTCTTGCCCGCGACGCCGAGAGTATAAGAGCAGCTGCCCCCGGACGCCAGGGGAGAGGCTCCGATTTCTTCTGTTGAGTTACGTGCTCTCCCGTCTCTCCACTTCGGTCGACCTGACCGCCCGCTCTTTTGCGATGCTAGAATAAACAAGTTGTTCTGTTACCAGTCGACTCATGCTTTGCCGGGACCTTCGGATGCTTCCGGTTGTGCCCCAGGCCGCCAGGCCAACGCTACCCTTGGGGCTTGCAACCCATTTGCAACAACGGGTGTCAGCGCTGAGGTTCCAACAACCCGTGCCAGCGGTGCGATTACCAACAGCTGGTTGCCAGCGGTGGGATCGCGACAACGGAGGCCAGCAGCGAAGAGATGCGGTTGACTGTATGCTGAGCAGCACAACGACCATCCGGGAGCAGTGCAACGAGCCCTGTGTGATGACTGGTTGCCTGCAGCGGAACGACTGCGCTGAATTCTTGGCTGCGAGGTTTGGTGAGTGCGGGACTTTCTTCTTCTGAGTTTTGCCAGGCTTTTGTTAGTGTCAGAAATAGAGCTGGTAATTGTGGTTGTCGTTGCTGCCGGGTTAGTTTGCGGCAAGACAATAGTAGGCAGTAGAGAAAGCAGCATTCAGAGCAGTCATGGATTTGAAGTCGTTGCGCAAACCGAAATTGCTGGAGCTTGCAAGAGAGTTGGGTCTGGATGTCTCAGACAAACTCAGAAAACCGGAACTGCTAAGGGCTATTCTTGAGTTAGAAGCTGAGGATGACGAGCTGTCCGAATGCCTTGAGACCATTGAGGAGCGGGCAAAAAGACAGGAGCGCGAACTTCAAGAGCAAAAAGAGAAACAGGAGCGCGAACTTAAAGAACAGAAACAGGAGCGCGAACGAAAAGAACAAAAAGAAAAAGAAGAGCGCGACCGTCAACACGCTTTGGAAATGAAGCGTCTCGAGGTAGAGATGGAACGCGCTCGTAATGGAAGTCAGGCACACGGTGCAGGAGAACGAGTATCGTTCAAAATGACTGACCTGATGCGGCCGTTTAAGCTTGGAGAGGACATTGGTTTGTTCCTGGTTAACTTTGAGCGAACGTGCGAGAAGCAGGGGTTCTCTCGGGAAACGTGGCCACAGCGCTTGCTCACTTTGTTACCCGGCGAGGCGGCCGATGTAGTCGCTCGCTTGAAAAGAGAGGAGGCAGCGGATTTCGACCAAGTGAAATCGAGTCTGCTAAAAAAGTACAGGCTGTCCGCGGAGGCGTTCCGTCGGAAGTTTCGGGAAAATGAGAAAGGCAAAAGTGAGTCATATACAGAGTTTGCCTACAGGCTTATGTCAAACATGCAGGAGTGGCTCAAAGAAGAGAAAGCGTTTGGTGACCACGAGAAAGTTCTGCAGTGTTTCGGGCTAGAACAGTTTTATAGTCGGTTACCTGAGAACGTGCGGTACTGGGTCTTGGATAGGCCAGACTTTAGTACGGTGGCTAGAGCCGCTGAGCTAGCCGAGGAGTTTGTGACGCGTCGGGCTCGCGGAGCTAAGGACGGTCAAAAGGGTGAATTTGGCTCCAAGTTTGAGAGGCCGAAGCTCACGCCCATGAGAGCAAAGGGGGACACACGTAGTTCGGATGCGAGTGAAAGCAGTCCGACCGAACGTAAGGAGACGGCGGCAGCCGAAGCCGAACGCAGAAAGCGGTTCGAGACGAGGCAAGCGCGCGTTTGTTATACGTACCAGAAGCCGGGTCACTTTTCGGCGCAGTGTCCAGAAACAAAAACAAAAGTCGTGTTTTTGTCCTTATGCAGCACTGACGAGAACATGAAGCTTCTCGAGCCTTACATGCGAGACCTCCTCGTGAACGGGAAAGAGTGCCGAGTGCTTCGCGATTCCGCAGCTACGATGGATGTAGTTCACCCCTCCTACGTAGAACCCGATATGTTCACGGGCGAGTGCGCATGGATCAAGCAAGCCGTGGAAGCTCACAGCGTGTGTCTGCCCGTAGCAAAAGTGCTTATTGAAGGACCTTTCGGAGCGCTTGAGACGGAGGCCGCAGTGTCATCTATGCTGCCCCCCCAGTACCCGTACCTATTTTCGAACAGGTCCGATCACCTCCTGCGCGAGAAGGGGCTTTTGTTTGGTGAGGCTAGCGTTCAGGCCTTAACCAGATCGAAGGTTCGGGAGCTCGCTGCAAAGGCGGTAGTTGCGGGACCGACGTTGTCGAACAATGAGAAAGGGTCAGAGGCGCAGCAAGCTGATATTCAGAGCACGCGCGAACTGAATAAAATTGAGCCTGTAGCGTTAAAGGCACCAGATACTGGAGAGGAAATTCCCGATGCGGGAAAGTTAGAAGAGCTATCTGCAGATTTGCTCATCGCGCCTACGTCAGACGGACTTAATAGGTTGCTAAAAGTCAGCCGGTCGGCTTTGATAGCCGAGCAAAAGAAGGATGGCAGTCTAGAAAACATCCGCTGCATTGTCAAGGAAGGTATCGCCAAGAAAAATGCTCGCTTTGTGGAAAGAGGTGGGGTCCTGTACCGGAAGTATCTAGACTGCAGGGGAGTGGAGTTCGATCAGCTGATCGTGCCTCAGTGCTACCGTCAGGATCTGTTGCGCTTGTCGCATGGGGGTTCGTGGTCCGGACACCTAGGAGTTAATAAAACTAAGGACCGTCTCTTGCAAGAGTACTATCGGCCAGGGTGTTTTCGGGACGCAGACCACTTTGTGAAGACATGTGACACCTGTCAGCGGGTCGGCAAACCAGGGGACAAATCGAGGGCGCCGCAGAAGTTGGTACCTATCATTACGGAGCCTTTCAGACGGCTCGTTATTGATACAGTGGGACCTCTGCCGGTAACAGCCACGGGGTACAGACACATTTTGACTGTGATCTGCCCAGCCACAAAGTTCCCTGAAGCAGTGCCGCTTAAAGAACTCAGCTCAGTTGAGATAGTCAATGCACTACTGTCCATATTTGCGCGAGTTGGTTTTCCTGCGGAAATCCAATCAGATCAGGGCACAGTGTTTACTAGCGCTTTGACGACAGCCTTTCTCGAAAGGTGCGGGGTAAAGCTGTTACACAGCTCAGTGCACCACCCCCAGTCGAATTCCGTTGAGAAGCTCCACTCCGTCATGAAGCGCGTGTTGAGAGCATTGTGGTTTGAGCAAACTGACTGGGAGCTGTGTCTGCCTGGGGTGAAGTTTTCATTAAGGACCGCGCCGCATGCGGCTACGGGCTTTTCGCCAGCTGAGCTAGTGTACGGTCGCTCGCTGCGTCCTCCGCTTCGCATGCTTCGAGACGGATCACTGCCCTCTCCAATGGCTGCAGCCCATCTCTTCCACAAATGGCCGCCTCCTGCGCTGGAGCCTAGCTTTGCAACAACATTCCTTTGAGGCGCGTTACAAAAAGGGGAGTCTCAACGGTAACGCCGATGGCTTAAGTCGAAGCCCCTAACGTAGGAATCAGCCTCAAAATTGTTTGTTACTGATGTTTTTCTTCCTGAGGCAGGATTTTTAACATATTGCTTTTGTGTAGTGTTTCAAAGTGATGATGTGCTTTCTAGTGCAATTTTCCGATTTGTGGACGCGTTCTGAGTGCTGCTAAACTACTGTAAGGAAGTAGGCAGTAGTATAAAAGGGGAAAGAGCCTGGCAGGGCTTAGTGAGGGTTGTGCCGTGCTTGCTGACTGAGCGGTTGAGTTTCGGCGTAGTTCTAACGCTTGCCGGGAACGAGAACAAAAATGTCAACTCTCCCGAAGTCACTTTGCAGTGTCCTGTGTGAACCTGAACGAGAGAACGAGGCCTTCTCTGTGCGCTGCGCTCAAGAAACGCCGAAGGACGACCGACTTCGGTTATGAGCATCATCAAGCGACATCCCTCCGGACAGCGGATGCAGTCCCCTGACCATCGGGATCTCCTTCCCCCGGCGGGGCGGTCTGTTACGTTTCGCCTACGACGCGCGGTATAGCCGGCGCGGATGCAACGGACGCCGGGGCTTCGTTCAAAGCGGCGGACATTTTGGCCCGTTCGGAGCTCCCGCAAAGCCTCCCCGCCAAGCGCGTCCAGGCGTGTTTCAGTGCCACGTGTCTTCGTGTGTGCGTGTGTGTGTGTGTGCCCACGCTTGTCAAAGCGCGGCAGCCGGGGAGAGGAGCTCGCCAAGTGTGAAGCGAGGAGGTCTGACAGGCGCCAGCTCGGCGATGCGTCACTACACTCGTCTCAACATGTCTCTCAGCTCGTCCGTGCTCCGCCGTCACGTGGTCTCATCCCGTGACCTTCCTTCTTGCCCGCGACGCCGAGAGTATAAGAGCAGCTGCCCCCGGACGCCAGGGGAGAGGCTCCGATTTCTTCTGTTGAGTTACGTGCTCTCCCGTCTCTCACTTCGGTCGACCTGACCGCCCGCTCTTTTGCGATGTTAGAATAAACAAGTTGTTCTGTTACCAGTCTACTCATGCTTTGCCGGGACCTTCGGATGCTTCCAGTTGTGCTCCAGGCCGCCAGGCCAACGCTACCCTTGGGGCTTGCGACCCATTTGCAACAACGGGCGTCAGCACTGAGGTTGCAACAACTCGTGCCAGCGGTGAGGTTCCAACACTATGTTGCCGTGTAAGGCGGCGGAAGTAATCGCCAGACTGAGTGCACAGGATACATGTGATTATGCAAAAGTTAAGGCTAGTCTCTTGAAGAAATACCGCCTTTCAGCCGAAGCCTTTCGGCAAAGGTTTAGGAGCACAGGCAAGAAAGATAGCGAGGGATATCCGGAGTTTGCATATAGCTTAAACGCCAACCTAGTCGAGTGGCTTAAAAGCGCGGAAGCGTACGACAGCAGACATGATCATTGAATGCATGTGTCTAGAGCAGTTTTACAAAACCATCCCCCAAGCTGTGAAACTGTGGGTGCAACACAGAGGGAATGTAAACACTGTGGAAAGGGCGGCTGTAGTAGCCGAAGAGTTCGCAACCCGTAGAAAGTTGAACGCTGAGGACGGAAACTTGGGCGGTCGAAATGGACTGCGGAAACCATTTCCGTTCAAAAGGGGTTCGAAGACTAGACGATCGGAGCCTGTAGACATGGAGGAAAAGCCCGCAGAAAAGAGCGAGGAGAAACTTAACGGAGAAATCGCACAAAAAGAACAGAAAAGAAAATTCGAATCTTTTAGACCAATTCGCTGTTACAAATGCCACAAACTGGGACATATAGCTGTAAACTGAAGGAAGCCTAGCGTAGTTTTCTCCTACGTAGAGGAAAAAGACGAGAATATGGAACTTTTAAGTCCATATCTTCACGACCTGCAAGTTAATTTGAAACCATGCCGAGTGCTAAGAGACAGTGCCGCCACCATGGACATTGTCCATCCGTCTTACGTGACGGTAGATGACTTCACCGGAGAAGTAGCATGGATCAAACAAGTTGTAGAAGAACACAGCGTGTGTCTGCCCATGGACAAAGTCAGAATCAGTGGACCATTCGGTGAGCTACAGACTGAGGCTGCAGTTTCCAAATTTTTGTCACTGCAGTACACGTACATCTTCTCAAATCGTTCGAATCAGTTACTGCGTGACAAAGGGCTTAAACTGGGAGAGGGCGTAGTAGAGGCGTTGACGCAAGGCCAAGCTCGTAAAATCGCGTCGCTTTCGGCTGAAAATGCACAAGCTCCTCCAGCGGAAGCAGAAAAGCGGATAACTTCAATACCCGAATCCGAGCTAGGCCCTAGGGACAAAAAAAGAGTTGAGGAGAGCTTGCCAGCTGACCAGCTGAATCAGAGCGTAACACTAGAGGGTCAGAGTTCTAGCCTGCAGGAAGAGCAAGCTCACGCACTCACAAGCGAGACAGGGTCGTTATTATCACCGGCCTCAAAGAACCTTGATCAGCTCTTACGCGTGGATAGAGAGTCACTGGCAGCCGAGCAAAAGAATGATGAGAGCTTAGCTAACTTACATGACACAGCTAAAGAAGGCATGGCTAGGCGCAACGTGACGATACAGGAGAGAGGAGCATTGTTCTATCGGCACTACAGAGATCGAAAGGGTAGGATTTTAGATCAGTTAGTCGTACCTACTAAGTACAAGGAGGACCTTTTGAGTATTTGTCATGGAATTGGGTGGTCCGGCCACCTAGGCATAAACAAATCAAAGGAAAGATTGCTTATGGAATACTACTGGCCTGGCTGTTTCAAAGACGTAGAAAACTTTGTAAGATCATGCGACGCCTGCCAGCGTTCTGGTAAACCAGGAGAGACATGGAAAGCTCCATTGAAGGTAGTGCCCTTAATAACAGAGCCTTTCAGACGACTTGTAAAAGACACGGTAGGCCCTCTTCCAAAAACAAAATCGGGCTACAGGTACTTGTTTACCATGCTGTGTCCGGCTGCCGAGTTTAAAGAAGCAATCCCTCTGAAAGAGCTCAGCTCCACCGAAGTAGTAGACGCGCTTTTCACAATGTTTGCACGAGTTGTGTTTCCAGCCGAAATTCAGGCAGATCAAGGGTCAGTATTCACGAGCGCACTGACTTCCACATTCTTGCAAAAGTTCGGGGTAAAGTTAATACACAGTTCTGTCTATCACCCTCAGTCAAACAGTGTAGAGAGGTGGCATTGGATGCTTAAGCGAGTTTTGCGTGCGCTCTGTTACGAGCACAAGGACTGGGAGAACTGTCTGCCGGCAACGTTGTTTGCTTTGCGAACGGTTCCACATGAAGCGACAGGGTTCTCGCCAGCAGAACTAGTGTATGGGAGGACACTCCGTTCTCCACTGAGAATGTTAAGAGAGATGTGGGAGGAAAGAGGGGAGAGTCCAACAGTGGTTTAATACGTGCTAAAATTGCTGGAACCGCTAAGCGCAACCCAAGAGCTAGTCGGAAAGATCATGGGAGTAGCTCAAAAGAACGCCAAATTCTATTACGACAAGAATGCGAGGCTTCGTACGTTTAACGCCGGAGACCAGGTAATGATCCTCAAACCTTCAAGAAAGAACAAGCTTGAAGTTCACTGGGACGGGCCCGTTAAAGTGTTGCACAAACTTTCAGATACTAACTATGCTCTGAAAATGCCCAGTCGCAGGAAGGAAGTGAAGATATATCACTGTAATTTGATGAAGCCTTATGTAGAGCGGAGCGGGGTCGTTAACTATACCATCAAAGAGCAGGATGGCACTAGTACCAAGTTTAAGGAGTATAGGGCGACCTCCAACTCTTAAATCGGCCTAGAATAAGTAGTAGAACACTCGGTAAGCTCGCACGCTCTAAGACCCGAGCAGCTAGATGAGCTAAAAGGGGTGTTAGGGGAATATATCGACAGGTTCAGCGATCGGCCAGGTAGAACCGAACTAATAACGCATGAAATAGAGCTGACATCAACCGAACCAATAAGATCAAAGCCTAACAGGGTGTCTCCAAGACAGAGAGAGATAATGGAGGCAGAGATACAGCGCATGCTAGAGTTGGGAGTTATTGAACCCGCTGTGAGTGACTACACGTCACCGCTAATACTGGTAGAAACCCTTAACAAGGACCCTCGTCCGTGTGTTGACTACAGGAAGTTAAATGCCATCACTAGGGATCAGCTGTACCCGATACCCAACATTGAGGAACGAATTGAAGTAGTTAGCGCTGCTAAATACACTTCAACTATAGATCTTGTGCGGGGGTACTGGCAAGTTCCCCTTTCAGAAAGTGCCAGCCGCTATGCCGCATTCATCTCACCTGTAGGCACTTTTCACCCTCTCGCACTCAGCTTCGGGCTGAAGAACGCGCCGTTTAGCTTCTCTAAGTTAATGGATATTGTCCTAAAAGACTTGCAGGAGTTCGCCTTGCCCTATCTTGATGATGTAGCAATTTTTTCGGACAGCTGGGAACAACACGTATCGCACCTCAAACAGGTGTTCTCGCGGTTGAGGGAAGCTGGCTTAACGATGAAAGCGGAAAAGTGTAGGTTTGATTGTTCACAGGTTACTTATCTGGGCCATGTTGTCGGCCAAGGGATGAGACGGCCGGCCGAGCTGAAAATAGCTACGATTGGAGAATTTTCTCAGCCGCGCACGAAAACAGACCTTCGTTCATTTTTGGGACTTGTGGGGTACTATCAACGGTACATTCCGAATTACTCGCAAATGGCAAGTCCATTAACGGACGCCCTCCGAAAGGGAGCACCGAGTAACGTACACTGGGTTAAGGACAAAGAGAACGCTTTCCAAAGTTTCAAAACGCTATTGGTTTCTCGTCCTGTGCTTCGCGCGCCAGACTACACAAAGGAATTCATAGTTCAATGCGACGCAAGCGACAGAGGTATGGGCGTGGTACTTAGTCAGGTCGGCGAGGATAAGGAGGAGCATTCTATCCTCTATGCCAGCCGTAAACTAAATGTAAGAGAGGAAGCCTACAGCGCTTCAGAGAAGGAATGCGCTTGTTTAGTTTGGGCCGCCAAGAAGTTGTCGTGTTACTTGTACGGAGCGAAGTTCATCTTCGAGACCGACCACTGCCCTCTGACGTGGCTCAATCAAATGTCACACAAAAATGGCCGCTTGCTCCGATGGAGCCTCACTCTCCAAGAGTACAACTTCTCCGTTAGATATAAGAAGGGAAAGTTGCATAGCAATGCGGATGGACTGATCAGGCTAATTTCAATTCTGCGTTTGAGGGTCCCGCCTAAATTTTAGGGTTACTAGTGTTAATTTTGTTAAGCCAAGAAGATCCCCTCTCATTTAGCAGGATTCCCTCCATGATTGCTGAATTTGTCAGCACGAAATTGCTTCAGAAATTGGCATAGCAAAATGCAGAATTTTTTTTTGTTTCTGCACTTATGTTCCTTTTTAATTTTTTCTTGAAGCCTAGCGGGTCTAAAAGGAGAGCCAAGGTACGTCATCTCGGCGCAGAGCCGTGTTGTGGGGTTCATTTTGCAGTTGCCTGTCCTTGTTAGATTTTTTGGGGCGGTGACATCAATAGACAAGTGGTCGCTGCGAGCCAAGGCATCAATCACCCCCTGGCCACCAGCCGCTCTCTTCCTGCCCAGCGGTTGTCAGCGCTAGACAGTGGAGACAGTCGAGATAGTCCAGCTGCAGTGCAAGTTTTGCCAACCAGTTGCTAATGTGGAAGCAACATCTCGGGAGCATCGCCGCCAACCTCTAGCCACGGCGTGGCGAAGTCGACTTTGTGTCGATATCAATACGCGCATCCTCCACTCTCCGTCGGTTCAGCTAGGAGCCGTTGTGACGGAATGAGTTCGGCGGGCCAACTATTGTTACCAAACTCCCCAACGCGGACCTGATCTGCTACGGGTGCGCGAGTTGCCGCGGGAACGCCGTTTTGCGCTCCTTCCCACGCCCCGACCAAGACGCAAGACAACGCGCTACTCGGAACGGCTCCGAGTTCTAGGAAATTCGCGTGGTGTCGGTTTCGGACCGTAAACACGTGTGTGTGTGCATGTGTGTGTGTAAACCGTCCTGCGGAGAGGCGGATATTTTGCGATGACTAAACGAACGTTGGTATCACCTTGTATCGCGGGAGGACCGAGTGTTTAAAGACTGCTGTTGTGCGGATGCTCGACACACTTCTCTTAAGCAGTCATGTTGGACTGAGACTCTCTTTCAAGCAGTCGTGTTAGACTGATGTACTTTCTCAAACAGTCATGTTAGACTGATATCAATACTGTAAATAAACCCATATTATTCGTTCTCGATGAGAAGCAGTGCTTCCCTTCATCAACGTCCTCAGCGTGGATAAGTTAGACTACTGCATGGGCCAGCTACCTTCGAATTCATGCCGGACTCCAATCTTGACAACGGATCACGAGCGATGGGATTGAGCCCGCAATCCTAACATTAGCGCCGAAAAAGAAAAGCGAGGAGAAAAAATATGAAGGCGGGGCCCGTGACGTACGCTTTACGGGATCCTCGAGGTCTGGTATGGGAGAACGGAGGGAAGGAATTTCGCTTGCGAAGGCTAAACGGGGCGAGTGGAGTGAGCGTCTTGCTATGCAGCGGAGCCAGCATCCTGAAATTGTGGGTTCGCGGCACTGAAATATTTCTATCTCGGCTAATATTAAGCCGATTTGAAAACTTTTTGCGGCAGAATGCTCCCTAGAGTAGTTATGGGCGAAACTTCGCTATCGTCGAAACCAGCGCTAGGCACTCTCGTTCGGTGGTAGTATAGTTGCGCTCGGCCATGTACAAAAGACGGCTTGCGTAAGCGATAATGCACTCTTCACCACGCTGAATTTAGCCAAGAAAAGGGCTAATGCCGTGGCCACTAGCATCTGTACGGATTTCAGTGGGTGCTGAAGGGTCAAAATGGGCTAAAATTGGGAAGCTCGTCAAGAGTCTGATGAGCGCTGTGAAGGCTTCGGCCTGTCGTTGTTCCCACGCGAAACTGACGTCGTTCCTTAAAAGCTCGGTGAGAGGGCAAGCAATGTCAGCGGAATTTTGAGCAAAGCGACGAAAGTACGAGGGTAAGCCTATGAAGCTGCGAACGTCCTTTACTGAGCTCGGCACAGGATAGTCTTGCATGACTCGAACTATGGCCGGGTCAGGTTGACTTCCATTGGCGTTTACAAGGTGCCCGAGAACCGTTATTTCACGACGACCGAAGTGACACTTCGGCAAGTTGAGCTGAAGTTACGTAGCGCGAAACACAGAGAGGACAGTCACGATACGCTCAATGTGGGTTTCGAATGTTGGAGCAAAAACGATTACGTCATCGAGATAACACGGACGTGTCCAGAAGGGTGTCCATCATTCTCTCGAACTTCGCTGGAGTATTTCAAGGCACGAAGGGCATGAATGAATTGAAACGGTCCATCACGCGTAATAAAGGTTGACTTCTCGCGATCCTTCTCATCAACAGCAATCTGACAGTAGCCCGAGCGGAGGTCAATCGATCAAAAATAGTTCGCTCCATGTAGACCGTCAAGTGCATCATCGATACGAGATAATGGATACGAGTCCTTTTTGGTGATTTCCAGATGGCGATAATCAACTCATAATCTCCAGGTGTTGTCTTTTTTCTTAGCCACGACAACTGGCGAGGCCCACGGGCTATCGGACGACTCGGTGATGTTGTTGTGCACCATCTTGGCGACTTTGCTCTGAATGATGCTGCGCTCTGCAGCAGACACGCGGTAGGGGCGCCGATGGACGGGACTTGCATCGCCGGTGTGAAACCGATGAGTGACTACGGCTGTCTGGCACGAGCGGGCGGTCATCAAAATAAAAAAAATATCACGGTAACTCAACAGTAAGCGGTTAAAGTCATTAGTTTGAGCTGGAAAGAGGTCGGTCGCGATTATTTTATCGACGTCGTGTAGGATGACGAAGCCTTACGGGAACACGCGATGATAGAGCTGGCAGAGGCAGAAATAGTGGGCGCGAGCGGAGATATCTGGTACTCGTGCACAGGTGTCAGACGGGCCACTGTAATGCTACCGGGAAGAACATGTGAAACAGACCTAAAGTTCAGAAAGAGAAGCCAAGTAGAATTATCCACAATGGTGACAACGGTACTTCGTAGCGCTACGCCATGCTGTAGAATAACGTCGACAAGCGGAGAGACGGGGTAGTCGCGATCAGGAACATGTAGTCGAGCGTTAAAAGGTAGAGTAGTAGCGGCTTCAGGCGGCAACCGGGCGAATCGGGCAGAACACAGGGACGGATGATGTGCATCAGAAACAAAAGAGCTGTCAGAAGGAAAGTCCAACTGTACGACACATGTATGCAGCCTGTTAGGACAGAATGGGTCGAAAGGAAGTCCAACCACAAAATCAGGTCATCCGGACAGCACTCTAACACAATAAATAAGACGGTGGCTTAATGGCCGGCACTCGTTACTCGTGCTGTGACCGGCTGGTGACCGGCTGGTTCGCAAGGTCCTAGGTACGTTGTCGCTATTTGTAGATGAAGGATGCACATAGAAACAGCGAGCACCTTGACGGTCGGACAGGCAGCTCCACCTAGGGGGCGATGACGAACGACTATGACAATGACGTGCGATATGTCCAACCAGCCTGTCCCCATTGCCCCTAAGTCGTCGGCCTCGTTCATGTCTTTGTCAACTTTACGACAGAGCGCGAGGACTTCTTAAACATACGCCACGTAAGATTCTGTCAGCGTTTGAGCACGTGTCGATAGTTCGTTCTTTGTTGCCAGCTGACGGTCAAAGGGCTTTCCAAAGAGGTCTAGAAGCTGCTGGTTGCAGACGTCCCAGCTCGTGACGTCGTGTTCGTGGATCTCGTACCATGCTAGCGCTGTGTTTCGGAGGCAGAATATCACATTCCCTAGCATTATCGTTGTGTCCCAACGATTACATTCACCTACACGCTCATACCAGTAAATCCAGTCTTCAACGTGCGTACCGTCCATGTCATTGAAGGTCCGTGGGTCTCACGGCTGGGACAACATGACGGAGGTCCAATTCTGCAGCACCGGAGGTGGGCGGTTGGTCATTGTGGCGCTTTGGCTGTCAATCATAGTTCCAGGGCTCACTCGGCGACCACTGCGGAGTGTTGGTACCCCACATCTACACCAAAATGTTGCGAGGCGGAGACAAGCACAAATGTTGTTTATGCAAGGCTAATGCTTAAGCCACCAGCTGACACTAGAACAGTGCGGCCGAAGCGCCCCAGCAACAACAGAACTTCTTCCTCTTCGTCTCTTCTCTGCATGCCCTGTTCTGCATCGCGACAATATAATCTTAGCAGCAACATGGGAGTTTTCACAGTTCGCAAGGTTAAAAAAAGGCTCAGGCACTTACGCTAGAAGACAGACATACACGCACACACGCGTTTATTCCTCACTCGAAGAGCACGTCACACACACATACAGCACAAGAACTGGGCAGTCGACGGGTGCACAATGCGAATAAGGTCTGTACGCCAGATATAAACATGGAGTGGCGGTGTCGGGCCGTACAGCCATGATGGGGCTCAGGCTGTGCTGACTGCTCGTTCAGACAGACTGAAGAAAAAGCTTAGTGCTGTCCAGACAGCCGCCAAGAAGCCTGAATAATAGACAGACTAGGACAACGGTGTGCTGGTATTGCAGGGTATGCCACTTGAGGGATTTGAGGCTGTTCTAGTAGGCTGGCATGTGCTTGTAACGTCCAAAAAGATGGCAGTAGAGGGTGCCTGTTGCCCGGCGCTGAACAACCTCGAGTTTGTCGGCAAGGTGAGTATGATACAGGGAGTGTACTGGTGAGCAGTACTCAAGCCGTGGCAGAATGAGAGAAGTGTAGATTGCTCTGAAAACCTCAGGTCCACGGAGAAGGGAGACGCGGGACGCAAAACCCAGAATGCGATGAGCCTTAGATAGAGTTGTGGTGACATCTACGTCAAAGTCGAGGGGAGGGCTGAATGTTACACCCAGAATGGGAAGGGCTCGAACGGTCTTTATAGGGGTGCTTCCGAAGACACAGGTTGGGCACGCAGCAGTTTTGTTGCGGCCAATACGCATTTCAGCACTTTTTTAATGCTAATTCAATGTTTCTTATTGCGGGCCCAGTCGTTCACCTTTACAGGACGTATTTACTTAACGCGCATATGTTGCGTATCGGCATAATGTTCCAGTAAAAGAGTTAACTTCTTAATTAAGCACATTCTGTGCAGATTCACTGGGAACTTCGTTTTAAGTTCCTCAGTTTCCTGAGTACAGTTTATAGTATTATAGCGAAAAACATTTTAGCGGAAGCTGAAGGCATTTGGCCAGTTTCAGTATACCGACTGCACAAAGCACTGATGACACGTTTTCCCCTTCCCCGAAATACGCTCACACCATATGCTCTTTCCATACAAAAAAGAGTTCAATTGTCAATGACAGTTTCATTACTCAGTACGTGCTTCTTCTCAAGCAGTCACCGAAGCAATCCTGGTTGCTTCGCTGCATGCATAGTTCTTGTATGATGCAGGTTCTCCTATGCATTGCACACGATGCACATAATGGAACCAGATCATTTTTTGCACTCCTCAAGTAGAAGGACGGAGACTCAAACATGACAAGAGCTGTGTCATGTTTCCCTCGGTGCGTGAGCGTTCCTGAGTGTTCCACGAGTGATTTATCTCCAACTAGCCGTTAAGGCTTATGCACTTAAAAGAATTAAGTGAGAGAAGTACTGTGAGCTTGTACTAAACTGGTACTTCACATCCCGAATCAAAGATCACACTCTAAGCTGAAATGGACGGCATGGCTGAAGATGGACTTACCATTGTTCGACTACTAGTGTATTTCGCTTTCGAAAGTTGTCTTTGCCGCTGGCAAAAGCGCAGAGCTTGCCCGTTATATTTTAATCGTCTAAGACAGCATAATTCACATACGAACCACGCCGCGGTTCACCAACCAAAGTTTCATATGGCTCATTCACTACACCACACATCACACGAAGTCAGGAGTGCCATATTTAATATCGCTGCAGCGCCAAACGGAACAGAAAATTCATTTCCTTCGACAGAGTTTCTCAGTAGGGATCGTTCACTCGCCAGTTACCAACTCAATGGACGCGCTAGGCCTACGCGTGATGTGAACAACATGAGCTGTAGGGGAGTGTTGATCATCTGGACTTCGTACTTCGAAAGCACTTTTCCATTCTTTTCGAGCACAAGAAATTTACATACAAGCACAGGCGGCGTTGCCACAATTATCAATCGGTGCGATGTTGTAGCAGACGATAGCATTGAGACCAGCTTAATGACAGTAGGGAGGTTGGATTTGTTGGCGTCGTTCAAAATTTGCACAGATTCTCATCGCGCTGCCACCACCCACAGTCGTCGGTCATGTCGTTGTCGGCCTAGTATCCCAACACTGTCTTTCAGAAACACAGTCGCGCACGTTATGTGTCCAAAGAACTCGGTCAGTCGTTGGTGTCGGCGTCTTCGCATCAGGGGCCGTCATAGGCATTACAGCTAGAGGAGTGGCTGCCTTTGATTGGTGGACGCCGGCGACGTGTAGGCGAGATTCTAGGATCGGTAGTCGGCAAAACCTCCGTGCGTCGGGACGCATCACCCTGTTCGCGACCAGCACTTTTGACACATTTGACGCATTTGTGCGTGCAGACGCATGCCAGTGGCTGGTTCGTCGAGGCGTGCACGTGACGTAGTGTAGCAACCACTGGGAATTTAGGTGCCGTTTCATGGCTACAGAGGCCGGAGTTTGCGCTGAATGAACCATTTGATGCTTGCGCATCACTATACCGCGGCAGGAGGATAAGCGGTGCTCCCTAGGGTGCACATTTGGCTCACTCTCTCGCGCACACACACACAATGTTACGCGGGCAGCAGCGGAAATTCAGACATATCACTACAGAACGAATTAGCTAACGAACAGTAGGCTCACTATACGTGGTTATACGCTTCCCGGCGCTTGCGCCGCTGTAGGCGACGCAGCTCAGGGTGCTGATCATGATTTATTTGCACCCCCTTTAACACCGGACGGGGATAAAGTGCGAGTTAGCCTCACTGAGTTAATCAGGTATGCTATGAATGCTTTTCCTGCTAGCATTATTGTATACATACATTTATTCTTCTCTGTCTACTTTGTACCACTGCCTATGCCTGTAATGAATCCAGTCGCAACAGACTCTTCCCTGCTTCTTTTCATCAATATTTTAAAGGCCTCTTGCTTATCGCGACTGCTAACCAGTTGAGACTTCCGTACACTTTAAATCCAAGCACTTCTAGAAGTTGTATGTTGCGTACTGGTCGCGCTGAGTAAATCCCCTCGCATTCCATCAGGATCTGCGGAGTGGTCTTCGGATTTTCGCTGCAGCATGTTGGGAGCTCGGTCTAGCGGAGGCAAGTAATACACGTTTTGACAGCTTTAGAACGGAGAGTCAACTGACTTTTGTTCAAAAGCAAAAACAGGCTTGACGAGTGGCTGTGCAGGCGTCTTATGTTGAATTCCTAGGGTAGAACCAGATGAAGTTTTTCTGTTCTGTATGGAGCAATCGTATTTCAATGTCAGAATGAGAGCGTAAGTAGCGTGTTGCAATGGCAGATTGGGACCAGCCACCGATTCCAGATCGCTCTGTGGAGAAAACTGTTTGCTCCGCCGAAATCGGCAGATTTGGCCGGAAGTCCGCGTGACGTATTTCCTTCACCCGCCTCTGCTTACTGTCGCGGTCACCTGTTTCCGGTCTCGGGCAGCTATGGACGGCATGGAAAACACGGACGTAACGCCACGCTGTGCGTTTTTTCTTGCTCTAAGATAGTCAGGGCTCCGACTCAGACATAAGTTCCAACTCCAGACATGATTCTTCCGACACGGAAGAAAAACTAACGGACCGAATGCTGGGATGATCGAGATGGTGGAGCTGATAGTGATGAGGCCTAGTCGATCCACCTCTAGTCTAACGCCCTCTCACTTAATTTCCCTGTACTTAGTGTCCACGCAGGAGCGCACGCATTCCATTCGGAGATTTGGCGAGAGCGATTTCAGTGGGAGCGATTCGCTCCATTCGTGATCCGGCTGAGCGCTCCCGATCTGCCACTGGAATTCAACATTAGATGGGGAAGTTGCCTCCATACCAAGTAAGAGCAGAGGGTAGTGACATCCAACGCGAGCGAAACTGGCTTTCTGAGAAGCGCGGGGAAAGAATACACGGACGGTCGCTACCAATCTCCCTCCTTAGAATGCGGGAGGCTTAGGGATGAATGTAGGATGGAATATAGAGGTAATGTTCAAGATGGGCTTCTTTCGCGCCCTCGCTCTACACTGTCTCTGCTTTGCCGCGAACGTCAATCTTGAAGGTTTTCTCTGAACGCGACATAACAGGAAAGGAAGGGGCTTTGTAGGAAGGAGTCAATGGTGGCTTGATAAGTCGCATCGCAGAAAGACGTGCGTGGTTGTGTCCATTGTCGGGAAACTAAACCCAGGTTGTCCGCGGGCGATGTATGGGGGCGTAGGTCGAAGCTGGCCGAGCTAGAATGTAGCCTCTCTAAGTGCTGCGCGGCCGGTAGCGGAGTGCCTTGCTGGGTGCCGAAAAGCTCGCATGGAACGCGCATTTCAGCTATGCTCACTCCGAGGTCATCCTTGATTGTCGTTCGCAGCTCCAGCAGTACTAGGTGTAGCCCTTCCTCAATGAAGCCTTCAGTTGTCGGTGGGGAGGCTCAAAGCTGCCGTTGCTCTGTGGGTGGTAAGCCGTGGTGTTATGAAGGCACGTGTCGAGCAGTCTCGCCAGGGTAGAAAAAAGCGAGCTTTGGAATTCTCGGCCTCGGTCAGTATTTATGCGCAAAGAGCAACCGTACCGCGACACCCACGTAGCAAGAGATGCGTCCGCCACTCTTTGGGCCAGGATGTCTTGTAGAGGGCTCGCCTTTGGCCACCTTGAATACCGGTCGACACGCGTGAGGAGGTACTGGAAACCTTGGCAGAGGGGGGTCGTTTCGCTTGGTGGCGGCTAGCGCTTGGAAATCCATTGGACCAGCAGGTACATCGCTGATCCGCGACAGTGCGTCAACTGCCTCATTCTCGCTCCGAGAGATGTGGCGGATAACCGTATAAAATTTGGAAATAAACGAAGGTTGCCGAAGCTTACGTTCTCACTATGAGGAACTGTTGTTCTTGAAAAGGAAGGTCAGCGACCTGTGGCCAGTCGAAATGTAAAAGCTACTGCCTTCAAGAAAAAAAAGCGGAAATGCTTGACAGCGCAATAGATGGCCAACATCTCCCTCCCAAAGGTGCTCTAGCGAGCTTCTGTAGGTTTCAGGCGCTTTGAGAATAAGCCCAGCGGCCTACAGTCTGTGCCATCGGGCTGCTGCTGTACTGCACCCAGTGCCGTAGTGAAAGCGTCTGCTACAGTACGAGTTGGCGTGTCGGGTATCCGATGAATCAGCAACACTGCCGTCACCAACCGCGTTTTGGCTTCCTGGAAGGAGTGTTCCTGCTCTGAGGACCAGTGGAAGGCAGGTGGTTTCTTGGTGTCCCGAAACAGCAGGCCGGTAAGCGACAGCTGAACTTGCGCACATGATAGTATGCAGCGCCTGTGAAATTTTATGAGTACGATAAGCTCGCGCAACTTTTCGAAAGATATTGGAGAGGTGAAGTCCTCGATTGCGCCCACCGTGATTCCAGTGGCTCGATGCCTTGGGGTTAAATGCGATTTCGGAGAAAATCCAGGGCCTTAACACTGAAAGTGCACTTCTGGGGCTTTAGGACCAGGCCGTGCTCATCCAGTTGTGGTCAAGTAGAAGGCACAGGTGCTCTTTGTGCTCTTCGTCTGGGCGACTTACAACGAGAATGTCATCAAGGTCATGAACCTTTGAAATCTTTGCGCCGCATTCTTCAAACCGTAAGGCATGAGGACAAACTCAAACAGACCAAATGAAGTAGTGATTGCTGTCTACGGAATGTCGCTGGGTTCGACAGGTATATGGTGCTACGCGATCATCAAATCGATCTTGCAATTTATTTTCGTTTCTACGAGACGAGCGCCAAAGTCACGTATGTGAGGAAGGGGATATTGATCCGGAAGAGTGACAGCATTCAAAGCTCGGTAATCGCCACAAGGCCGCCAGTCACCACTGTGCTGCTTTGGAAGCAGATGGAGAGGTGAAGACCAATTACTGGAATAAGGACTAATAACGCCGAGCTGAAGCATGTGTTCGAACTCTCGGCGGGCGACTTCCGACCTTCGTCCAGCGAGCGTGCGTGGCCGGGCGGTGGCAGGTGGGGCGATGGTGGTTATATGATGAGTCAACTTTTTTTCGTCACCTCGTTTCGGGGCTTCGTGAGTTGCGCGTACTCAGCAAGTAACTTGTCTACGATGGGACCAGCCGAATTGTACAGATGCCAAATCATGTGAGGTCGGACTGCAAGGCAAGTACATCGAGGGATGTGACGTTTTCTTTTAGGCGCCAACAGGGAAAAACAGGTTTGCTGAGTGGTTCTGGGGGCGTCTTAGGGAGCGCCCTCCATACCAAGAACGAACAGGGCGAATGACCCTAAGGCGAGGGAAAGCACCTTAGCGAGAAGCGGGGAAAAAGAGCGGATGGACAGTGCCTAGAAGCATACACATGTCTCATCTAACTGTGGATATTCGCTCCGGTATTTTTCTGCCCTTGGCAACCCGCTCGAGCTTGAAATTGCAAGGCACTTCCATTCGTGCTATTTTACAGATTATCCTTTCTAATTCAGCAGAGATACAGCAGTCATATAGGCATTACGTAATCAAGAAGTACAGAACGCCTACGTAAATACCTTGGAAAGTATCTGCAGAGGTTCGAGAGCTACCTTAATTCTCGACAAGAAAAGCAGGAAGATACCTTTAACGAAAGGGGTCAGAAAAGGAGACACAATCTCTCCGATAGTATTCCCTGCGTGCTTGGTAGTATTCAAGCTATTAAACTAGGAAGACTTATGAATAAGGATCGACGGCGAATACCTCAGCAACCTTTGATTTGCAGATGACATTTTCCTGTTCAGCAACACTGGGAACGAGTTACAACCAATGATTGAGGACCTTTACTGAACGAGTATAAGAGTGGGTTTGAAGATTATTATGCAGAAGACAAAGATAACGATTATTAGCCGGGCAAGGGAACAAGAGTTAAGGATCGCCAGCCAGCCTCTAGAGTCTGCGAAGCAGTACGTTTACCTAGGTCAATTACTTACAGGGTACCCCGATCATGAGAAGGAAGCTTATAGAAGAATAAAAAATGGGTTAGAGCGCATTCGGCAGTCATTGTCGTATCCTGACTGGAAGCTTTTCATTATCATTAAAAAGAAAGTTGTACAATAAATGCATTCTACCAGTGCTAACATATCGGGTAGAAACTTGGGGACTGACAAAGAAGCTGGAAAACAAGTTGAGGACCGCTCAAAGAGCGATGGAACGAAGAATCTTAGGCGTAACGTTAAGAGACAGGAAGACAGCAGCGTGGATCAGAGAGCAAACAGGAATAACCGATATTCTAATTGATATTAGGAGAAATAAATGGAGCTGGGCACTTCATGTAACGCGTAGGTTAGAAAACCGGTGGACCATTAAAGCAGTCAATTCGTTTAGTCAATTCGCAAGCGCTAGTTGAAACCAGTTGTCACCGCACAGGGTTAATTGGAGATCGTAGGGGGAAGCGTTCGTCCTGCAGTGGACATAAAATGGGCTGCTGCTGCTGATGATGATGACGATTTTTTTCTCATTGTTGAATATTTTCATTGTTTATTTCGCTTCCGTGCTTTCAATCTGATTCACTGATTACTCCTAGTTATCAATCTACACTTTCAATTTGTACTCGGTTGCCAACATTCGTGACCTCTTGCTCCATTCTGTGCCGACGTTTTTTAGGTACTGATACTTGTGCACTTTAGCCTCACACTTTAGCACTTTAGCAATCACATCTGTGCCTCTTAGGAGTTGTTGGGTGCCCCCAAATAGTGCAGAAAGCCAGCTTGCCTCTTTCAACCCTTAAAACGCTGGTTGTATTCACAGGAGCATTGCATTTTTTGCCAACATGCCACTTAAATTCACTTTGCACTGACACTGACTAAAGTAGTACAAACACGTGTTATAGCACTCGAGCCTTATGCATACTTATGGAACGCTTCACTGTATACATAAACATTCCAACTGCATTTATAAACATGTTTCTGAATTTGCTGCTTGCTTTTTACTTGCAGCTCTCTTGGGCAGTGATACATGGGCAGCGATGTGCACGACGAAGACCACAAAAAAAGGATGAAGAATGTTTGAAAGCACCTTGCCCAGAAGTCGGGCAACATGTGAAGGAAGTGATTGTTTTTGCCGCAAGCTTTTTTGCCGACTGTGGTACTTTCGGCAAATAAAGATTATTTCAGGTATTCATACAAATACTTATTTTATGCCAAATAACACGAGGCTGTGTATGTGCAGGCCTAATAGGCTTAAGCCATGAGCTCCAACAGGACGATAAGCCAACAGGCCGATCCGCCAACAAGTCGACAGGCCTACAGACCGATAAGCCAAAAGGCCGACAAGACGATATGCCAAATTTCAGCATAGCCAACAGACATGGCCTTCTTGGAATTTTTGACTGGATCTTCGCATGGTCGTTTCGTTAACTTTGTATGTACTAGAATTGCCATAGTAGGACAAGCATGTATGACGAACATAAATGATAGGTCACGACGTGAATGTCATGATACGCGTGCGGTGTAGGTCAAGAAACAGCCGCATATGTCTTGGTATGTACCAAAATTTGCACGGCATGACAAGAGTGTATGACGAACATAAATGATCGGTCATGTCATGAATATCATGACATGTCTGTCATGTAGGTCATGAAACAGCTGCCTACGTCTTGGTGCTCTCATTATCGTTTCGTTAACTTATTCATTTATTTATTTGGATGCCTTCTGCGCTCATAGGCGTTACAGAAGGGAGTGATAACAATAAATATAAAGAAAACACCGCAATGTCTGGCAAGGTATTCAAGCGCAATTTTAAAGTCACTGGGGTCCGTAATAGGTACAATGGATGTGGGAAAGTGGTTCCAATCATTACAAATTTGACGATCGAAAGAATGAACGCGTTGGTTAGTGTGACACCGACGAACAAACATTTTATAACGATGGTCAATACGAGATGATATGAAAGAAGGGTAGGAAAGTAATTCTTGGTTAAGACGAGGGGTGATAAATCTTATGAAATAAGGAGAGACATTCTGTTTTCCTGTGTAAGGAAAGGTACGGACGCCGCAACGATATTTTCATCGATGAAACATTGGGAATCAAGACGGGAGTAGTTGGAAAAAATGGAGTATGCGCCACGATGTGCCAAAATTGGCATAGTATGACAAGAGCATTGCATGACAAGAGAATTGTATTACGACCGCGGCGGTAGCAGAGCCATCAATTGCTTACAAGCGCAAAATCTTCAAACCCTGTCTGACTCATCGAAGAAGGCACCAGTATAGGTTAAATGAGGCATACAATTCTCAACTCCCTAGCGTTTAGGCCCGCAGAGTTCCCAGAAAAACCACAATGTCGAATGCTCGGTTGCGGTATACGGAAGTTCAAATCTCCCCTCCCCCCCCCATGTTTTTATTTTTTTATGACGGTGCATCTGAATTTGACATTCACCAGTGGACTACGCCTGCAGGCTTGGAGTGACGCCTGACCCCGGCGAACAATGCCGAGAGTGAATAGGGTGATACTAATCCAAGTACAACCAAATTAGGAGGGCCGACTAAGCATAAACAAAGACCCTCCAGCACCAGAACAGGAATTGGCCTCCCTGGTTCAGTATTCGGCCAGAACCTCCCTGATGATATCAACAATTAACCCACGGCCCTCAGTCCCCAGCAGCTGCGGGGACTGACCACCTGACCGGAGCAAAACTGAGCGGAGCACCTGACCAAGGCGGCGGTCAGACCTGTAATACATCAGAGGATGCTAAGAATCTCTGGGTCCGGACAGGCCGCCAATGACAACTGACCCTGCCAACCTCTAACAGCCGAACTCTGTCGAGTGAAGCTAACTTAGCCGAACTTTTTGAGGGACTATCGACGTTGCTTGGGATACTGCCGGCCTTATAGAGATCAGAACTGATGAGGCTTATACATTGCTAAATAACGGCCATGTCATCTGCTATAGAGGTCTCCCTGATAAGAAGCAATATAGGGTAGGATTCCTGATCCATAAGGAAATAGCGGGCAACATTGACGAATTCTACAGCAATAATGAGAGGGAGGGGGGCCGTAGGCGTAATCAAACTTAATAAGAGGTATCGATTAAAGGTTGTACAAGCCTACGTTCCAACATCTAGTCACGACGATGAGGAAGTAGATGAGTTTTATTAAGATGCTGAGTTAGCGATGACAACAGTGTAAACTCGGTATACACTAGTAACGGGTGACTTCACTGCAAAAGTGGGAACAAAGCAGGTGGGTGAAAAGGCAATTGGCAACTACGGCGTCGATTCTAGAAACGCTAGAGGAGAGATGCTGGTAGAATTCGCAAAAAGGAAAAATCTTCCAATAATGAACACCTTTTTCAAGAAACGTAGCAACAGAAAGTGGACCTGCAAAAGCCCCAATGGTGAAACAAAAAATGAAATTGACTTCTTACTTTCTGCTGGTGCCAGCATAGTGCAGGATGTAGACGTGATAGGTAGGCAAAAGCGCAGTGATCATAGGTTAGTGAGGGCTAGGATTCGCCTCAGAAAGATAAAAATTGGTCAAGAAGAAAGAGGTCAAACTTGAGGCAATAAGGGTAAAAGGAGACAATTTCAGGCTGGTACTTTCAAACAAATATGCAGCCTTAGAGCAGAGAGATGATGACATAGAGCTAATGAATGAAACCGTAACTAGGTTTGCCTCAGAGGCAGCAATTGAAGTGGGAGTCAAGGCAACAAGGCAACCAGTAGGCAAGCTCTCCCAAGTAACAAAAGACCTAATAAAGAAACCACAAAGAATGAGAGTCTCCAAGTAAAGATATAAGATAGTACCCCCGGAACGGCCAAAACTGATCAACAAGGCGAAAGTAATTGATATGCGAAATGAGAACGCGAGAAAGACTGAAGAAGCAGTAAGCAATTGACGCACCCTGAAATCAGCGAGAAGGAAACTTGGCATAGAACAAACAACCATATATGCACTGAAGGATAAGCAGGCTAATATCGTAAGCAATCTCGAAGGTATAATACTCCAGGTATACTCCAGTACTCCATCCAAAACAATAATGAACACGATACAGAAACTCCTCCTATAACTAGAGATGAGGTCAGAAGGCCCCTCTAAGTCATGAAAAGTGGAAACGTGGCAGGAGAAGATGGAATAACAGATGATTTAATCAAAGATGGAGGAGACATAATGCTAGAAAATCTGGCGTCTCTATATACGAAGAGTCCATCGACTGCAAGGGTCCCAGAAAACTGGAAGAATGCAAACATTATACTAATCCACAGAATGGGAGACGTCAAACAATTGAAAGGTTATACGCACATTACCTTACTTCCTGTATTATATAAAATATTTACCAAAATAATTACCATTAGAATAAGGGCAACACTGGAATTTAGGCAACTAAGGGAGCAAGCAGGCTGGCTTCCGGAAGAGATACTCTGCAATGGATCACATCCATGTCATTAATTAGGTTATCGAGAAATACGCAGCGTACAATAAGCATCTCCATATGGCTTCCATAGATTACGAAAAAGCATTTGATTCAGTAGAGATACCAGCAGTCATAGTGGCCTTACGTAATCAAGGAGTACACACCGCTTACGTACCTTGGAAAATACCTTGGAAAATATCTACAGAGATTCCACAGCCACCCTAATTCTACACCAGAAAAGTAGGAAGTTACCTATAAACAAAGGCATCACACAAGGACACGCAATCTCTCGAATGCTATTCACTGCGTGCTTGGAAGAAGTATTTGAGTTATTAAACTGGGAAGGTTTAGGAGTAAGGATTGACGGCGAATACCTCAGCAACCTTCGGCTTGTCGATGATATTGTTCTATTCAGCAACACTGTGGACGAGTTACAACAAATGATTGATGACCATAACAGGGAGAGTGTAAGAGTGGCATTGAAGATTAATATGTAGAAGACAAGCATTATGTTAAATAACAGGGCAAGGAAACAAGCGTTCAAGATTGTATGTCGGCCTCTAAAGTCTGAGAAGGAGTACGTTTACCTAGGACAACCAATCACAGGGAACGCTGACCATGAGAAGGAAATTCACAGAACAAAAATGGGTTGGATCGCATACGGCAGACATCGTGAGCTACTGACTGGAAGCCTCCCATTATCATTGAAAAGGAAGGTGTACAATCAGTGCATTTTAGCAGTGCTGACATATGGGGCAGAGACTTGGAGACTGACAAAGAAACTTGAGAACAAGTTAAGGACCGCGGAAAGAGTGATGGAACAAAGAATACTAGCCAACCCTTTAGGTGACAGAAAGATAGCGGCTTGGATCAGAGAGCAAACGGGTGTAGACGATATTCTAATTGGCATTAAAAGAAAGAAAATGGCGATGGGCAGGTCATCTAATGTACAGATTAGATAACCGTTGGATCATTAGGGCGAGACAATGGGTACCAAGAGAAGGGAAGCGCAGTAGAGCACGGCAGAAGACTAGGTGGTGTGATGAAATTAGGCAATTGCGGGTGCTAGTTGGAATCGGTTGGCGCAGGACAGGGGCAATTGGAGATCGCAGGGAGAGGCCTTCGTCCTGCAGTGGACATAAAATAGGCTGATGATGATGATGATGACAAGAAGATATGACAAACAAATTATATCTGAAGACATAAATGTCATGATATGCGTGTCATGGAAGTCATGAAATAGCCGCCTTAGTCTTTGTGCTCTCATGGCCGTTTCGTTAACTTGGTAGGCTCCCCTTACACTGCTTCGCATAACAGCTATTCCCACAGGGCGTGGGATCTGCCGGCTTTTTTATCAATAGAATATATATTACAATAGAGTTTAAAGCGAAAGCTTTACTAACCGCGTCGAGTTTCGCCGTTGCCAGCAATTTGACCTTCATTTGAGCGCTGCTGCACCGTAGCCTTGGCAACGCATCGCGTGACTCAACGCGCCAAGCCGACGTCACCGGCTTGGCGCATACGCTCTCCGCAGCTGGGTCGCCAGCTGACTCGCCGCGCCTGGGTAAGAGGAGCGCTCGCCTAGTCAGTGCGAGCTTTGCCATGGATGAGTGCGAGGTCAGCCCGTCATCTCAAAGCGTTGTGCGGGAGGCTTTGAGCCGTCGTCGCCATGCGGCGTCTGACCACTCCACGGATATCGCTCGGCGAGCTGCTTCACTGGAGAGGGTCCGCAACAGGCGTCGCACAGTCGAGATCAATGTAGCGAACGCGCTCGTGCCCTGTCCGTTGGTGCTCCGACGCTGCGCATAGTCGTGGCGCCTCTTTGCATGTCTAGTACTTGCACTTTCCCTGTGGCACAACAGGCATCGCGCCGTCGAAGGATGCGTGTCTACCCAAGCCACTGTCATGTATTGCCACCGACGTAGGCAGAGCCGTCATAGCTGGCTTAACGATAATTGTATACCTGAGTATAATTATTACAGCTCAAATGTTAACTAAGTGAAACGAAGACTTAACCAGGCTAAACCAAGCTTTCGCTTTGCATATCCAGGTTTAGCTGAGCTAAGCCACAGCCAATTTTTTATTCGCTTGTAACAGTAGCGCAGTTTTGCCTTTTTAGGTGGATTTTTTCAGTAGGGGAAAATTGTCTGAGTGGCAAAAAAGGGAAGCCGCTTTTATAATATTCTTTAACTAGCGTTTTAATTATTCTCTTTTGGGACATGCTGCAACTGCGAAATTCAAGTCGAGCAGTAGCGATGTCATTTCTACTTAGCAGCAATTATTTCTAACACCAATCTCGACAAGTCACAAATACCTGCAAAAAGAGCATTAGCGCACCACTAACCCGTTTTCAAAAAAGTATCCCTGCAGATGTTCGGGGCAACATCCACTGAAACGTCTAAGCAATTGTTGGAGACCGATTTCTCGAAAGCGCGGTTAGTAATTCTGCTATGTGAAGATAACTGGCCCCCTATTCGGCTTTATTTCTGTAATAATATATCTCTTCAATATAGAATAAAAAGTGATGTTATTCAATCGTTAAATTGTCTACATGCACATTGCGATTTCTCAAGCAAGTAATGTATTCCACTGCATAGCCGAATAGTGCATTCCATGCGTGTTCCATGCCTCTTTTTTATTAAAGTCTGTTGGCGCTGATAAAAGCGCACCCAGTATTTCGTGATTTATGGGTTGATTCCTCAAAACACATGCGCTCACTGGCATGTAGGTGAAAATGATCTCTTACAGTGAGCCGATTTATATGGCCTGAGATTGTCGGGAACGCAAGCAGCGGCGGTGGTGGGCAATGTTTTCTTTGAAGGAAAAAAACGAGTCAAAAACACAAAAGACAAGAGGTTCACACCTATGTACCAACTGGCGCGAATTTCAACCCTTCTGAAACGTTGTATTTGCCATATAACGAGGGTGAGGAGGCGTGGTTTGCAGGCAGAGCAGAGGACGCGAACTGCTGTAACGACAAAATGTGCTGCTGTATGAAAGTTAACATGCCCACAGCAAGCATGCATCGGGTATTGACACCCAGACGACATGCAAAGAGCATACCATCAGGACAGAGACGGTGACGAGACTTGTTGCGAGCAGCACCATACGCCATCTGAAACGAAAGTGCACCCATAATGCTTAGCCTGCACACTATAAGAATGCAAACGAATCTCAATATCCTCCTACACGTAGACGCAGTGCAGTGCTCATTTTTTTTGACGTCAGTAAGCCAACGCTGACGAACAGCGAGCGCCCTTGAGCAAAAAATCACCGCCCAAGTTTTTCGTACAGATGGTTAACCACTGAAGGTGAAGCGTGCGGCACCGGTTTTTATCACTGGGTTAATCCCGAGGGTTCATTACACGACAGCTTGGTAGGCTGCTGGATTCTCGGTACGCAGTTGCTGCTTGCACTTGGCTGGACGAGCCTGTTCTTGTGCCCGGGCTGCAGCATCGGCATGGCATAGACGAGCTCATTCCCGGTTCTGCTCGCGGAATTGCTGATCGAAAGCTGCCTGATCCTAAGGAGTACGTATGACGCGTGGCCTACTCATTTCCGAGCCGGAGAGAAACTGCTTCGCGCGCGCTCGGCTGTGCTGGAGAGTAACGACGTCACTACTAGCGTAGTCATGCAATCGTGTGCCTCTCTTTCGCTTTGTTTCTGGCATGCGCACGGGGCTGCGCCGGAGGAGTTTTCGACGTGCAGGCGACAGACTCACGGACAGAGGGACAAATCGGCTAGCCACGTACAGCTTCGCCGTAATATAGCACTCGGTTCCTGCTTCCCTGATTGCTATGAACGTCCCCTTTAAACGGGGCGGTGCGTTACGCCACCAAGCTTTCTTTATTATTTAGCCCTATGTCTTACCTCTCTTTTTTTCAACAGGCAAACAATCCCCAACATCAATATTTCTGAACCATTATTGGGATTAATGTTTTGTACGGCTCCGTTGTTTGCGGTCTCCCTACTTTTCTGCCACCAAACCGCCCATTGCCTTTTACTGATATCTATTGCGAACTTGTTTACTTCCCCCTTCTATCCCTGAAACTAAGGGATTCAAAGGGGCTAGTCTAAACCGACTACTAAGTTGATATCTTCACAGTTTAATAGAACATGGCGTGCTGCCAATAATGATAAAGTATGGGGTGCTGCTTGGCGCCGCCAGATGGCAGCTTCGGAAACTGCCGATTCAGGCGCCTTGATTCAGGGGACGCTTCTCGACCGAGGAGCTGGGAGGTTGTCGCGGTGCGCTGCTGCAACAAATACTTCCAGTGTCTGTCAACTGCCCGCTTGTTCCGCTCGTCCCCGTGCCGGCTCCCCTTGTAGGGGAGCACACCAAGAAGGGATGATCGCCCCGTCAAGATTAGAACCACTCGACCAACTGCGTGTTGCTAATCACAGCGAGACAGCTGACCTTACCACCCAAGATCCAGCCCGGTCCGCGCTGCAGGGCGAAACACCATCAAACAGCCCTTCTACAACAAAGTAACCAAGTAGCGCACATCCCTTTGCTGCACATGATCTACTACCCGAGCAAACAGCTATGGACAACCAGGACAGCTGGTCCGTAGTCTAGAACCGCAAACTCCCACTACCCAAACCAGCAGCCGCACTACAACCGCAAACATTATTTCAGGCCATAATGTTGAGGCAAGCCTTTCCCATCACCCATAACCCGCCGTACCAGTTTGCGCAGACTCTGTTTAGCGTTTCTTCAATTTAACGGGTCAGACATTCAGTGCCGGCTCCTCATCAAATTCAACCTAGCGGTGGTGGATTGCTAAACAGAATAAGCTGCACATTTGCTGCTGAACTTGCAACACCTGATCATTGAAGACCAAGCTGTGCAGCTTAATACTTGTGTTACTCTGCGCGAAGGACGTATCCTGTCATGCACAGAATCAAGGGTCTAACCGAAGAACAGCTAATGCAGAGATTGACAAGCTCGTCGCATGAAATCATATCGGCACGGCCTCTCGGCATATCTAACACACGCTCTAAAAAACATTTACACCCTTTGGGGTGCATATCTGTCCCACAGCAATAATCGCCATCTGCCTTGCTTGCGTTTCCTTTCTTGAAAACGCCGCACCCGCAACTTTCCTGCCGGGAATGACTGTCATGCTGATAACGCGCATGCCATTCGTTACTGGGAAGTACCGGGCTCGCAGCGTTAAAGAAAGGAAATGTGGGCAAGACACATGACGTTTACTTTGTGGTAAGACAGGACTCAAAGGGTGTAAACACTTCTTAGAGTGCAGCTCTAATAACATTCAACGGCACAAACCTACCCGAATACGTGCCATTAGAATCATCCGTTTCCCCGCGCCCAAGTACAGACCAAAGATAACGTCATACATGAACTGCCTAGGCATAGGCCAAAAAGCTGACGTCTGTACGGCCCCGAAAAGAGATCCGGAAATTTGCACAAGCTGCCATACAAAAGATGGAGAGGATTTCATCTGTACTTCGATGTGTATGCATTGCAATGGACCGCATGACTAGCCTCTTCCGACTGTCCGAAGGTCGCAGCAGCTGCAGCTGCTCTTCGTAAGCGGGTGAACAAACCGTACAAGCTAAATGTGCCCAATTCGTCACCTAAACGGCACATGTCAGGCCAAATGACGAAAAAAAGTACAGCGGTCACAGGACGAAACTTTTCCGCCCGTCGGGAACAGCCAAGAAACTCGCACACCGTAGACGCGCACGCGTTTGCCGACACAGCCTCTGACGCAGGCAGCGTCGCCTGCCACATACTCGGCGAAAGTGAAAAACTCGCCGTCTCCACATAATGCCTCACCTGCGCCGCAAACGCCTCAAGGGTACTGCAAGAATTAGCTGGCCTACGAAACAAAAAAATTCTGCAAATTATCAGTGACACGCAGAAAGCTGTAGATGAACTGAAAACAGTCATTCTCCTATTAAAAGAACAAATAGCTGCCAGGGACGCCCAAATCATATGTAACAGCCCGATAACATTGGCAGCGACCACCTGCCTATCTTGTTTACCTGGGAAATTATTTTTTTCTCCAGCAAAGGAAGGTCCACTCATCGACTGGGACAAGTATAGATCATATATCGACGGGTACCCACCACCTCTTAACTTGCAGGATACACATGGGAAGCAACGCGATAGGCCAGCACAATCTACAAAAAAGTACGTCAGAAACCTTCGCCCGACAGGCACCTCCTTAACTTATGGGAGACACGCATAGATGCACTACATGCATACAGGAGAGAAAAATCAGCTCGTAAGCATCTGAAGCCTAAGCTTCTCACGAGACAAGCATCGAAGTACGCGCGGAAGTTACGCAGGTAGCAATGGTAGGACGGCTGCAACCAGTTACACGGTCGGATAAATAATCAAAAGTCATGGACCATAGTGAAATCATTGGACGGTCGGAGCAAAACTCAAAAAGCAGCTGCAAATATTTGCTTGGCGTCGAAATCTACAGCACGTGCCACCAGCGTATTTGTGCCAACACATTTTTCCCGCAACCAGCCAACGATCCGGACACCAAAATTGCCTGCGAAAACACTGCGATGAAGCAATGAGGTGCTTCTTTCACGATCCAAGAACTTATGAAAGCACTCAAGGAGTCAAACAGTAAAACAGCACCGGGTCCAGATATTTGTAACAAACAATTCCAACAGCTCAGAGGAAACCAACACCAGTTCTTGCAATCATTAACCATGCCTGAGAAGATTGGGCACTTCCTGCACAGCGGAAACACTCCTCTGTCATACCACTCCCAAAACCGAACAAACCAACTCCAATAAGTGTCAGTAATCATCCTTCCCATATCATTAACATCAGTTATGGGCAATGTGATAGAATGAGCGGTTAACAAACGTCTCACATGGATGTCGGAAGATGGGGATTATTATCATTGGACTCAAATTTTGTTTAGGCCCCACCTTTCTACGCAGGACACATTATGGTGCTTGCACTCCGATGTACTAAAGGACCCCTCACCATATTGGCCAAGCACTATTGTAGGCATAGACGTAAAGAAGGCCTTTGACTCGGTGTACCATGACACTATACTCTGAGAACTGGCTGGACTACCGGTATGCAGAAGGCTGTACAGGTATCTTCGAAGCTTTCTGCAGAACAGAACATTTTCCATAAACATAGGTTCATTTACAAGGGAACCACATTCTAATAAAATAGGAGTTCAGCAGGGAGCTGTCATCTCCCCACTGTTGTTCAGTACAACAATGCGTCCACTTGCGCATCTTGTAAAATAAGTACAGTCCATCCCGGCGGGAGTCTACGCGGCGGACGATAGTACATTGTGGTCTAACGCGCGAAGTATCCCTCAGCATTAACAGCAACTACAGACAGGGCTAGACGTTATCACCAATTTCCTTGACAGACAGGGGCTCGAAGTTCCACCAGAAAAAAAAAAACTGGGTTTGTAGAGGTTCTTAAGCCTACAAACTACAGAAAGCAACAATTCATTCGAGATAAAATTCAACTTTGTGTTCAAAACAAGCATCCAGCGCAATGAACACAACAAGATTCTGGGTATCACATACCAAGAAAACGCAAATCCCACGCCATGGGTAGAAAAAACGTTGCGTACGACAAAATAAACAACAAGAGTGCTACAAAAACTAACAGGCTATGCACCAGGTCTGGAGGAAGGTCAAATCGAACGGCTGGCACAAGCGCTCGTCCACTCAAGGTTCCCCTATGGCCTACCTTTCCTTGCTATCACGCCGACCCAGGTCCACACAATTGAAAGTATCAGCAAATTATGCATCCGGATCGCTACAGAGCTGCCGAAGTACGCGAAGGTCGAAGATCTCTACGGGTCGCGAAGGTCGAAGATCTCTACTTCTCCCAATAGGTGACTACGTAGCACCGGCACTGCAAGCCCAGAATGAGCACCTCAAGCTAACCAGTGCCGGAAGAGCCATAACAAAGGAGATGTGTTTTTTTAACGAAGACCTACCTGAAATTCTGCCCACCACTTCTCCATTGGAAGATATCACACTGACAGCCAACCATCTACGTCCGAAGCATATGAATCAAGCCTCGGGCAAAGAGAGAAGGGAATACCATGCTCAAAGGTACCCGCAATACCTGAAAATACTGCATACCTCATCCGAAGAAGGAATTACCTACACGGACGCCTCGTGCACCCTGGAAGAGTCCAATTCAAGAGTCCAATGTGCACCTGTCCTTCACCAACTACGAATACTGTCAGAACGCGTCGAGTGTCAGGACGCGTCGAAGCGAAACGCAAACGTCCGGGGACACAATGACAGTACTGACTGAAATTCAATCTGGCGAAACTTCACTGCTAAAGGGATGGAATCCATGCAACGTAAGGTGTCCCAGACTGACAACGCTATAAAGGAGATTAAAGACTGTCTTGCCAAAATTCAAGAAGACTGCGCATCCCTGGTAGTAATAAGAAAAACAAGTTGACGATATCCGGATGCTCGCGATCAAAATGCAAAAGGTATCTCCTTGATTAAGACCAGGCTGGATGATTCGGAAGGCCGCGCACGACGCTCAAACCTAGTCTTATTGGATTAAGAGATCACGAACATGAAACGTGGGCCGAGGCAGAATCACTAATAACAGAACTATGCCGTAAAGAATTAAATATAACTGTTCAGTCGGTGGACAATGAACGTGCCTACCGTTTGGACAAATTCAAAGTAAACAACAACAGGCCGATTATTGTTAAACTTTCTCATTTCAATGTAAAGGAACAAATTCTTTCACAAGGTAGGAAACGCAACGGCACTGAATTTAGAGTTTCAGAAGATTACTCTCCTCGCACTCTGACAGTTAGGAGGCGTTTGGTCGAATTTGCCAAGACACAACAGAAGCCATTGAAGCTCGGACACGACAGGCTAACTGTTGGCAACAAAGCTTACACGTTCGATCGTAACACCCAAAAGGTTGTCTCTCGTACTTTAAATGCCTAGGCCCCCGCAATGCTAACTCCAAGAAGAATTTATTTTCGTTTTTTTTTTAACATTAGAAGCATTTTACCGAAGCTTGACACTCTCAGCAATCTTGCCGACACAACAGAGCCTGATCTAATCGTAATTACTGAAACATGGCTTAACTCTACAATAGAAGACTCTGAAATAATGTGATTTTCCATATTTTCAGTATTTTCAGGCATGATAGAACTACCAAACGTGGTGGCGGCGTATTCATTGGCGCACATAAGGACTTTCATGGTACTGAAATTAAGACATCGTACTCCGTAGAAATTCTGTTCGCCCTGTGTAGCGCCTCTTACACACCCGCAATAATCGCAGTCTGCTATTGCCCCATTGTAATGATCCTAAGTTTGTTGCAGAATTCCACGAAACATTGCGTGCGGTAACTCAATTACGTCACCACTCTCCGATATTACTGTTCGGTGATTTTAACTTTCCCGCAATAAACTGGACTAACCTGACATCAGGAATTTCGCAACGAAGTACCGAAAGCGATTTTGTTAACTCATGCCTAACCTTTGGATTAACACAACTTGTCAATGAACCTACACGCCGAAGTTTTCATTCTTCTAAAATATTCGACCTCATTTTTGCTTCTGACCCTGACAAAGTATATGCAATGACGCATCTACCTGGGCTTAGTGATTACCATAATCCATGCATCGAACTCCTGTCAGCTTGCACAACCTACAAAGATAACCAAAGTGATCAGATTGTTTGACAAACGGAATTACTCGGCATGCAATTAAGTCGGAACTCGCACATTTTGCTGCTCATTCCACACCACTTTTTTATGCATTCTGCCGACACTAACTAGCTGCTTTTTAAAAACAAAATGCTCGATCTGTTCGCAAGATACGTACCGGTTATCACCCCAACCGAAAAACAGTCATCCCCGTGGTTTAACATCACACTAAAGCGTCTAAGCAATGCAAAGAAAAGGCTTTTTCGCTTGGTTAAACAGTTTAACAACGCAAGCGCATGGAATAACCATTACCATGCAGAAAATAAATTCGAAGCTCTAACCAATAAAGAAAAACGCACTTTTTTTCGCAAACGCTGCCGACTATGTTAAAGAATGGCCCCAAATATTCTGGAAGGTTACTAACCCTAATAACTCCCAGCCATTAGCTCTGTTTGATGAACAAAACCATCTTATTCCCGATTGCGAAACTGCTAGACAACTAAACCGTACTTTATCTTCTGTATTCACAATTGAACCTGTTAACATATTACCTCGCTTCCCTTATTTCGAACATGCAGTCATGCCTGATATTACGCTTTGTTCTTACGGCATTCAAAACTAATTGATTCATTAAAACTTACATGACCGTCTGGTGTCGATGAAAAAAAAATGCTAAAATGCTGAAAAACACCAAAACGAATGTTAGCGCGATTGTGTGCAGCGCTGTATTAGGGGGGGGGGCTAAGGGGGCTGCAGCCCAGGGCTTCACCTCGGACAGTAGGAGAAGGGGGCCCATTTATTCTAACCTGCTTTGTATATGGAACCATGGGCAACGGAACTTCGAGCGACATGTATGAAGCGAGAAAACCTGAACGAGCAGACGGGGCCCCCGCCTAATGTAACAGCATGCGTTTAGCCTGATCATTTGGGAAAAGCTTGTCGAGCTGCAAAAACAGGAATCCCCCGCCATCCCGGTGGGGCCTTCTTTCTTACAAAGCGAGGTGCGTTTGCTTGGAAGAGTTTTCGTGGTTTCCTGTCAGTCCGTCTGTCCAGCGCTGTCTGGAGAGGAGGCGCAAGGGCGAAACACCTAAAACATGTAATGTGGGATGAGTACCTAAATCTCCCTTGCCCCTCGTCCCGACCACGCCACCCTCCAACTCTCAAATAGTTCCGCCCTTGTCGTTCTCATAGAAAGCATGTGCTGCAGTACCCAACAGTGCCTCCCATTCGACTTTTCTTTACCGTGATGATAATTTGGGCGGGGAGGATGAGTCCGATAGCAGATGATGATGAGTCTGATGGCAGAGTCTAGGCAGGAAAGGAAAGAAGACGTCACACGTGCTTTTGTCCGCGTGCCGTGGGGCCTAGAATGTTCACTGTTCGGGCTAGGGTTGTGGAAGAGTGAAGGGGGAAGTTGGAGAGCTGGACACAAAGGCCTGTCTCCAAGGCCCATTCCTGTCTACTGGCTGCGCACCCTCGCGCGCGCTCGACGGAAAAAGTAGGTCAGACTGGCCGCCGAACTTTCTAGAAAGAAGTAGAAAAAGATGACTCAGAGGCGACGGAGGGTTCGTAACTTCGCCCTCGCTAGGAGTCGCCCTCTCCCCTTCGTTCTCGCGCTCGGAATCGACGGGGCGAAAGAAAAATCGAGAACCTCTCAGAACAGACGATTGCTCCTAGGCAATAGGAAGACGAGACGGGAATAGGAGAAGGAGTGAGTTTGTACGGAGAAGGAGGGAATTTGTAGAAGGAACTCTATGCGTATGTGAAGGCCTGCTTTGGCGCTAGTAACAGACAGACGCGGCGAGCGTCTATAAAATGAAGTTGCTCGCGGGCTGCGATTCAGCCCCGAGCCGCCGGTTAACCTTGCATAAGTCGCCCACAGAGGAGCTCTCGGGGGACGCACCACTCTCGGCCAGCCACGGAACATCCAGGCAGCGTGCGCCACTCATCGGGACGGCCACCGTTGGACACCTGCGGTCGCGTCGGACTGACGAAGTGCCCGGTGAACAATTAGCATCTATTCATGCGAAAATCCTCGGTCGGAAGCATCAAAGTGCTGCGTCTAAACGAAAGGCGAGGTTAGACAGAGAAGAGCGTGAAAACAAGTTACCAAAGATGACAAAGTACCTACTGAATGCAGCTTTCGCGGAGCAGTATGATCGCTCTACCCAGAGTCCGTGTCAAACTCCCAATAGTACGAACTGTGCTTCTATGGATGACTTTCCCACTCCATCACCACGGTTTCCTGGCAAGAAGCAAGGTTTGACTCATGTTGTCTCGATCCTGAGAAAATGGTGCCAACCTCAGTCATCCATATTTCTGAGCAACCGACGCTAACCGAGCCCTGTCCTGTTCCTGAGTCTGTTCCAGGTGTCCGGTCCGTCACGCCCGATTTCTACTACTGCTGATAAACAGGTGCCAAACCTCCCCGATGAGCTTTCTTCTACTGACCACCGCCAGGAAACAACAGTCTAAGAACCGACTCACTTGTTTCTTGTTAGTTTCGCTTCAAATAATCATGTTCCCACCCACAAAGTGTGCCTCGAGAGGCCGAATGAGACATGTTCTCGTTGCGGCAACACAGAAGTACAGACATCCCCGCAGCAACAGGTTCGTTGCGAGATCTTCCGAGGTGACCCTGCTAAGTGCCGTACGTTATTACTGACACCTTTCGGAGTGTATGCCTTGAGAAAGGACTATTGTATTTTCAAAATCGGGAAGAAAATTTTCCGTCTTCCGAAAGCCAATACAACGCTCAGAAACGCTGTATGTCACCTCATCTTTTCGTGCGAAAGGCTGTAAATGGGGAGGTGTACGAGTGACATTGGTAAATCTACTCGGAGTCCAAAGGTTCCGTCTATTGTTTCATGTGCAAACTATTAGCGATTTCAAGCAACCCCAGTGCTTTCACCATGCACGGCTTTTCTGATTGGAAAAGAGCAGACGAAAAGGTTTGCGCACATGAAAATAGCGGTGAGCACGGGAACTACGTGGCAGCATGGCTCGCCCGCTCTAACTCGAGCAGCACAAGTGACAAGGAGCTTGTTAAGCATCTTGTCACTGAGACCGCTTACTGGACAGAGGTGTTGAAGCGCGTAGTAGTTGTAGTTAAGCTTCTAGCTGAGCGCAACCTAGCGTTTAGGGGCCATGAGGAGATTTTTGGTTCACCGAGAAATGGCAATTACATGGGAGTGTTTGAGGCCATTGCCAAGTTTCATCCCTTTCTAGAGGAGCACATCAAACGCTACGGAAACAAAGGAAAAGGTCACCCATCGAATCTGTCAAAAACCACTTGTGATGAATTTATCGAGCATATGGCAAAGGCTGTCACGGAACGTCTCGTTGACGAAGTGAAACGCGCAAAATACTTCTCTTTAATTGTTGATTCGACTCCAGACCTTACTCACGTTGATCAGGTGTCAGTTATTTTACGATACTATTTAAATGGGAAAGTGTGCGAACGCTTTCTTAGATTTGTTCCAATTGAATCACATACCGGCTTTCATCTTTTCGATACCGTGATATCCCTCTTGACGACCAATGAAATCTGAATTTATGATTGTAGGGGCCAAGCTTAAAATAATGCGAGTAAAATGTCAGGAAAATACAAAGGACTGCACGCTCAAATCAAACACCTGAATGAATTGGCAGTCTACGTCCCGTGTGCTGGTCATTCACTGAACTTAGTTGGCGCGTGTAGCGTTGACAATTGCCTTGAGGCAGTCAAATTTTTCACTGTAATTCGTTTGTTGTTGTTTGTTTATTCATACTGTCAGTCCAAGGATGGACCATTACAGGAGTGGATAGAAATACAACAACACATATACAAATATCGGTACATGTTGAACAAAGAACAATGCAATAGCAGTATCTGTAAAAAGTGACATGCAGTGATCAAAGACAAAACACTCGTAATATGCGCATCAGAAACAAATGATATGATGCAGTCATATCCGGAAAAATAAGATTCTCTAAACCAGCAGTAAAAGCACTGACAGAGGAACATGTGACAAGTGGATTGGGTAATTCGTTCCATTCCTTGATCGCCCTAGGAAAGAAACTATACTTGAATATATCATTCCGTGTAACTGGCGGGTGTATGTATAAACTGTGCTTGTGTCTGGAGCGTTGATGTGGTGAAATTATACAGAAATCAGTGAAATTAAGTTTAACCTGGTTATGAACAATTAGGTAGAAAAATTTCAGCCGGTCAAACTTAGTCCTTAGTTCTAAAGCGGAGAGGTTTGCGCGTCTGCATAGTTCAGTAGGAGAGTGCACGCGCTGATACTTATTAAATATGAATCTGGAGGCGAGTCGTTGAACTCTGTCCAAATTATGACGGTTGGTTACAGTGTGTGGGTCCCATACAATGTTAGCGTATTCAATAATTGGCCTTATATGCAAAGCTTTTCACTTCAGGAGTTGCGCTGTACAGTCTTCGCCTGAGACCCCATAAGACTTTATTTGCTCTGCTACACACCTGATTGATATGCGCATTCCATCTCAAATCTTGAGTAAATATTAGTCCTAGATATTTATATTCTGTTACTCTTTTAGTTCCTGTGGACCTATGCTGTATTTGTACCGCAAAGGCACCTTCTTTCTTGTTATGGTCATACAAACTGATTTTACTGGGTTCAGTGACATTTGCCATTCATTACACCATTTTAATATTCTTTGTAAATTGTTGTTAAGTTCTAACTGGTCACTTAAAGATCCGATCCTATTGTAAATGACGCAGTCGTCTGCAAACAACCTTAGTGGAACAGTTATATCGGAAGGCAAATCATTAATAAATATATTAAAAGGGGACCCAGGACACTGCCTTGGGGTACTCCGGACAAAACTGGTTTGGGCATGGATTTAATTTTGTTTATTTCAACATACTGCTCACGAGACTGAAGGTAGGATTTAAGCCACTTAGTAATATTTGGATTTCTAAATATTTCATTCGTTTTTAAGAGAAGTTTAGGATGTGATACTTTGTCGAACGCTTTGGCGAAGTCTAAAAAAATTAGGTCGACCTGTCCTCGGCAATTTAAAATTTGTGAAAGATCGTGAACGGTTTGAACAAGCTGCGTTATTGTAGGCAACCTCTTGCGAAAGCCATGTTGTGCTGGTGATAATAACTCGTAAGCTTCCAGGTAATTTGACAGATGTTTACAAACTATATGCTCAAGTAGCTTGGAGCAGGTACTCGTAAGAGAAATAGGCCTGTAGTTTCCTACCTCATATGTGCTCCCACTTTTGTGAACTGGAATTATTTTAGCTTGCTTCCAGGCTGTAGAAAATGTTCCCTGGGTGAGCGAAGATTGAAAGACTATGGTAGGATATTTAGCAACCCATGGAGCATATCTATATAGGAACTCATTCGGGATGCCATCGGGGCCCGGGTATTTCTTAATGTTAATGCTCAGAAGAAGGTTCAGGACTCCTGCCTCGTTGATGAGAAGGCCAGATGCTGAAGGGCGGTCAGAGGTGTCACGAAAGTACGGAAGTGTGCCATCATCATTGGTGAACACGGAGGAAAAAAAGGAATTGAAATTTTCTGTGCGTTCTTGGTTAATGCTTTCATCCTCGTCTTTGTGTTGTTTTTTAGAAGGGTTCACATATCTCCAAAATTTACTAGGTGCGTTATGAACGAAATTTTTCAGTGTTACATTAAAGAATCTCTCCTTGGATTCCTTGATCAGATGGTTTAAGTCGAGCTTCATGTTATGAAGCAAAGTCTTGTTTTGGGCGCTAGGATCTCGAGAACAAGCTTTTCGTTTCCTCTTTATCCTCCGTTTGACATGTATGATTTCCCTTGTAATCCATGGGTTATTTCGTTTACATTTTTTGACGCTTATAGGGATAAATCGCGTAATGCAATGCATCGTAACCTTGGAAAAAAAGTCCCAGAGATCGTCAGTGCCACCACTGGATTCATAAACAGACACAAAGTTATCAAACGACCTTTCAAGGAAATCCAAGATGCTAACATCATCAGCAGATTGAAAGTTTAGATATTGGATGCTTGAATCCTGGTGCAAAGGGTACGATGACATGTTCATGGACAGAACAATCATTTTGTGGTCAGATAGCCCTTCATCAACAAGACAGTCAATCACATGCGGTGTCAAAGCATTTGATATTAGTATAAGATCAAGAACATACAGAGACTGTATGTGTTCATTGCTGCCTCACCTAAGCGATGGAAGTATCTTTTGGACAGCATCGGCGGAACTGGCCAGCAGCTTGTTTTAAAAAGTATCTCTGAGACCAGGTGGTCAAGACACGCTGAATCATGTAAGGCCATTCTGAAAAACTTCAATGCAGTCTTGTGTTGCCTTGAAGCTATATCACAGAACGAGGAACAAAACGGTGGCACTAGGAACGAAGCGCACACTCTCTTCAAGAAAATGAAAAAACTAGAGACTGCATTCATGGTGATTTTCTGGAGTGAAATCTTGGAGCGCTTTGACTTCAGACTAGCACTTCAGAAACCAGGCCTGGACATTTCAACTGCTGTCGACCTGCTGAGCTCTCTGGAAGGCTTTGTTAATTCTTTGCGACCTCTCTTTGATACCTTCGATGAAAGAGCACGCACGCTAAGTACCAATCACTGTTATCAGGATGAGGGCAAACGTATCGTTTTGAGTAGGCACCCGGACGGAAAAAGCGATCCTGCGCTACAAGGTAGAAAAAACGTTTATCCTAGAGACCTACAATGTTGTACTTGAGAGTGTAGGCTCTTCTTTGCGAGTTCGAAAGGCTGCCTACAGTGAACTCTGCGAAAGGTTCGAATTCTTAAAATTGCTGTTAGAAGTTGGGAGCGAGGCCTTGGCACAGCAGGCCGAGAAGTTGGTGAAAACCTACAAAAATGATTCGGAGCCAGCATTTTCCGCTGAAATCGTTCAGTTTGCGAACTTTCTGCACAACTCTGTGAGCCAGGACAAGATTCCCCTGGGAATAATGAAGTTGCTGCACGAAAGAAAGCTTATTGATGTTTTTCCGAACCTTTCTATTGCTTTGCGAATGTACTTAAGCATACCCGTGGGAAACTGTGAGACCGAACGATGATTTTCTAAGTTGTCGCTGATAAAAAATCGCCTTCGTTCGAGCCTCCTTGACGACAAGGTGAACTCGCTTGCTATCATATCCATTGAAAGTGACCTACTCCGCCATCTATCCTTCTAACAGACTATATCTGATTTCGCCAAAGCGAAGGCGCGAAAGATGCTATTTAAAAAGAGGACTGTTTGCGCTATACATGAATAGTTCCAATAAGTTCGTTGTGTCGCCTCCCAGCCTCAACGTTGCCAATGAAACGCTCAGCAGTGTAATTCTAGATATGCAAATCTTCGTTGTTCGTCTCTTGTTTGTTCTTCTTGTGATATTTAGCGTGCTTATAAAGAACTGCATTTTTGTTGTTTTTGATACTGCCATTTTGATGTGGTGTCGTCCTTGCTGTCTTACCTTTAACGAAAATATTTTGAAATAATGTTTTATAATTACCGTTGGTAATTTTCACCTGTATTCTAGTGCATTTTAAGCTGTTTGTATTGCCTTAAGTATTGTATATATCTATTGCATATTTATAGAGTAACGTGTATAACGATTACTGCAGTCTTATGCTTGAATTTTAATAAAGAATGTTTTGGATACAACGATGCGTCTCCTCACGGGATTAAACTTAATGACGCAAACAAACCGTAGCTTCAGAAGGATCTACATCTGAGCTGTGTGTCTTTTCTACGTTCTTGTTCGTCTTCAGTGCACTAAACTTTTCCTTAAAGCCTAGCTTTTGCTGAAAACAAAGTGCAGATTATTCACAAAGTGGACATACATGTTGATGTTTAAAACAGCACGCGTTTCATGCAAGTTTTGTTGTTTTCCTTATAATAATAACAATAATAATAATCCCGTTGATCGCAATTTGTTCTTTTTAATTTGGTGGAATTAAAATGAAACATGGCACATTTCCAGTAGTATAGCAGGCGACAGGAGGGGTGGGGGTGCAAAGGGGACCTGCATGCGCATTAGGCCAGGGTCCCCATTTTTCTTAATCCGGCCCTCATTGTGTGTGCTATTTTCAGCAATCATTGTCATCAGGAGTGGTGCCGGAAGAGTGGAGAGTAGACAAGATTGTTCCAGTTCCCCAAAAAGGTCCTCCATCGTTGTGCACTAGTTATCTTCCGATTTCACTCACCAGTGTGTGTTGCACACAAATGCAGCACGTTATTTACTCTCAGATCGTAAATTTTTTAGTATCCAATAATCTATTTCATCCTACTCAATATGGCTTCCGTAAAGGTTTTTCATGCGACACTCAACAAGCTTTAAAGAATGAAGGGATTACGGTCACTGACCAAGTCTGATGAATAATCTGACGTTTCGGAACCGCGTACGGGTTCCTTGTTCACTGAATTGGACATGAAATCGTCGTCACTTATATAGCCAGCACGTGACGTAATGAACGTGCGTAAACGGCAGGCATAGTCCCTGGTGTCCGGTTCATTGTAGCTGGCGTCGATTGAATGATTAGAGATTCTAGCAGCCGTCGGGATGACACGTTCTTTTCTTTGGCAACAACAGTGGCATTGTCCCAGTCTATCTTGTGATTATGTTCATGCGCATGTTCGGCAATGGCGTTCGTCGTGTGGCTATTATTTCTTACATCACGTTTATGTTCCTTGAGGCGTCTGGAGAACTTCCCTGTTTCACCAATGTATACTCTGTGGCAATCAGCGCATGGTATCTTATACACAACTCCGGGGAATGATTCAACAGGTAACCGGTCTTTCACATTCATGAGCTGGTTCCGGAGCTTGCTGGTCGGGATGTGGGCAATGCGCAAATCGTATTTCGAAAATACGCGCGACAATGCCTCGCTGGTTCCTTGGCCGTAAGGGATGGCTGCACGTGCACGGATTGTCGTGTTGTTCTCCGAGCTTGGCTCTAATATCCGCTTCTCGGTCCTGTGTATGAAACGACTAGGGTAGCCGTTGCGGGTTAGTTCACGGTGGATTGTCCGTAATTCCTTTTTTAGTGCATCGTCGCCTGAGCAGACGCGTACGGCACGTGTTATCAGGGACGACACTACGGACGTCTTATGGCCGACAGGGGGACAAGAATTAAACTTAAGATAACGACCTGTGTGTGTAGGCTTTCTGTATACCGAGAAGGCGAGAGCGTCCCCATCCCGCCGAACCAGTACATCCAAGAAAGGCAACGAGTTGTCCCTCTCGTGTTCCACAGTGAATTGTATGTGCGCATTTTGGGCGTTCAGGCAGTCCAGGAAGCGTTGGATGTCTTGTTTCTTCAAAATACAGAAACAGTCATCCACGTAGCGGTAAAAAACTTTAGGTGCCGGGTTGAATGTGGCCAGCACTTTCCCTTCCAAGGCTTCCATTACTAGATTGGCCGTGGTGACCGAAATTGACGCTCCCATTGCCGTGCCATGTGTTTGCTGATAAAGGCTGCCACCATAAGAAAAATACGTGTTGCTTAGACAAAACCGCAGCAGCTCGCTCAGTTCGGGGACGTCGAAGGGGGTGCGACCAGGAAGACCACTGTCTGCTTCTAGGGCTTCTTTGCATGTGGCTACTGCCAAATCCACTGGGATACTAGTGAAAAGCGATGTGACGTCGAACGAGACCAAGGCGTCATCTTCACTCAACGTGATGTCCTTTATCTTTGCTACAAATGCGGATGAGTTTTCGACGTGCGTCGAGGTCTTACCGGCAAGGGGGCTCAGCACCTGGTGAAGGTAGCCCGATAGCCGGTAGAGCGGGGATCTGGTGAAGTCGACTATAGGACGAAGTGGGACGTCAGGCTTGTGGACTTTTGGCAGGCCGTAGATTGCAGGGGCTGATCCGTTCGTGCAGAGCAAACGGTGATAGAGACCCACGTGGTGCGGAGGGACCAACTTGAACAGCCTGGCCAGCAATTTTTGGAGTTTGGTTTGTAGTCTGCTTGTAGGGTCATAAGCCAGAGGAGCGTACGTATGATGGCCTTCGAGAAGGGCCAACATCTTCTTGTGGTAGTCGCTCTTATCTAGCAGGACCGTAGCGTTGCCTTTGTCGGAGGGTAGAATGGCGATGCTACTGTTATTCCGTAGGCTTTGAATGGCTTGCTTCTCCTTTACCGACGAATGCGTTCTTGCACCGTGTCTCCGCATACCGGAAAGTACACCAATGGCACGGGTGCGGGCTTCTTCTTGCACTTCAGAGGGAAGTTGACTGACCGCACGTTCGACGGCACAGACCACATCTCTTGGCCTTGGCGGTTTTTCCGTGTTGAAGTTTAAACCACGGTACAGTACCGCAGCCTCCTTCTCGGTCGGTGTGTACGAGGATAGGTTGATGACGTCTTGTGCGTCTTGTGACATATCCGGGCGGAGTGCCTGTAGTTTCCCGTCTTGTGACGCTCTATGAAGACGTTCTCTCGTGGTTGCCGTGTAGTTTGCATGCAGTTGTACCTCTGGGAAGTCCACTGGGATCAGGTGCTCAAGCTGCCGACGTGCAAAAAACGTATCCGTTTCCAACTTTCGAAGTTTTCCGCGGCATTCAAGAATACGTGCTTGCAGGAGCTTCCGCTCAGCCTGACGGATAATCTGGTGGCCCCACGACGTAGTGACTGGTCTTCTTAATCGCAGACTCCTCGGCGTTAAGTCCTCCCGTTTACACGTAAGGTTAAAGTCCAGGTGCGTCATGAACGCTGCTACTTTTGAAGTGGCCGAAACAAATCGACGTATCTTCGTAACGACGTCTTGTCCATATGTACTCCGGTAGGTAACATAATTAAGAGTTCGACGAAAGTTCGTCTGGTCAGGCATGGAAATGAAGGGATTACGGTCACTGACCAAGTCTGATGAATAATCTGACGTTTCGGAACCGCGTACGGGTTCCTTGTTCACTGAATTGGACATGAAATCGTCGTCACTTATATAGCCAGCACGTGACGTAATGAACGTGCGTAAACAGCAGGCATAGTCCCTGGTATCCCAGTGGATTTGGCAGTAGCCACATGCAAAGAAGCCCTAGAAGCAGACAGTGGTCTTCCTGGTCGCACCCCCCTTCGACGTCCCCGAACTGAGCGAGCTGCTGCGGTTTTGTCTAAGCAACACGTATTTTTCTTATGGTGGCAGCCTTTATCAGCAAACACATGGCACGGCAATGGGAGCGTCAATTTCGGTCACCACGGCCAATCTAGTAATGGAAGCCTTGGAAGGGAAAGTGCTGGCCACATTCAACCCGGCACCTAAAGTTTTTTACCGCTACGTGGATGACTGTTTCTGTATTTTGAAGAAACAAGACATCCAACGCTTCCTGGACTGCCTGAACGCCCAAAATGCGCACATACAATTCACTGTGGAACACGAGAGGGACACCTCGTTGCCTTTCTTGGATGTACTGGTTCGGCGGGATGGGGACGCTCTCGCCTTCTCGGTATACAGAAAGCCTACACACACAGGTCGTTATCTTAAGTTTAATTCTTGTCACCCTGTCGGCCATAAGACGTCCGTAGTGTCGTCCCTGATAACACGTGCCGTACGCGTCTGCTCAGGCGACGATGCACTAAAAAAGGAATTACGGACAATCCACCGTGAACTAACCCGCAACGGCTACCCTACACTCTAAAAACTAAGGGAGTGCCGGGCACTCTCTTTGAGGGAGTAGCTGCTTGTCCCATATTTCACTCTCTTTTCGAGAGTAGATCGACCCTCTTTGAGAGAGAGTAGGTCAACTCCTCCTGACAGAGTTTTGTTACTCCACCGCAAGGGATTGCTAGTACTCTTCCGCAGAGTGATAATACTCTTCCCACAGGGAGTGCTAGTACTCTTCCGCAGAGTGCTAATACTCTCCCCGCAGGGTTAATAGTACACCGCCAGACCGAGTACTTCTACTCCCCCAAACAGAGTGCTTGTACTCCTTCAGAACAGAGTGCTAGTACTCTTCCCAATACCCTCTTAGCCAAGTCCTGGTCACGCATGCAGGCAGGAAATCTGATCAAATTAGGGCCGCTGATATACTGTTCCCTAGGCGGCTCCTCAGAGACACTGGCCCGATTCCAAGCGGCCTTCAGAATAGGCGTGAGCAAAGTTACGCAGGATTTTAAAGTCATTTTTTCGTGGCTATTTGCTGCCTACCGTGAGGCGTGACTGTTCTGAAGCGGCCTATGTGTATGCGTCACGAACGCCACTGAGGAGAAAAAAAAAGCGAATTACCACTTAATCTGCAAATATCTTCGCAAATTTCACAATCAGAAGTCACACAATCTAATTAGAATACAATTGTCAAGGGAATCACATACTTATCAAGAATCACAATGCTCTATACATCATGTGAATTCGAACCCGCGTACACTCGCATTTGTACAATTGAAAACACACATCATAACCATTACACCACAGCGCCGCCACACCCAGTAGTGTTCTTTTAGAGGTTATATATGTACCGAACGTATTTGATGAATCGGCTGTGGTGGGTGGGGTTTCTCTGCAGTGTGCTGTGCTGTTGTGTACTGGAATGCGTGTGCGTTTGCATCATTTCCATTCCTTGCTACGACTAACGAAGGAAGACAACGTAGACGACAACGTGAGAACTATTCACGGCTTGTCGTCACCGCAGGAAAATAACAAATGTGCCGTTCAGCTCATGATCGAGTGCTTCTCCAGTCCATGTTCTCCAAAATACGCGGATACAAAGTATTGCGCCAACCATCCACGTATGTGAATTTAATTCGCGCGTATACTGGTGAGCAACTGCGACGCCAGTACCAGGCATTTCGACGTGCCTCACGCTGCCGTGTAGGCGTTCTTTTCAAGTGCATTAGTTTAGAGTTTGGTTCAGTCCGCTGTGAGCTGTTGTCCTGCAATAGCAGCGGATCGTTAGCGTTTTGAAGCGCATGCATTCCAGCATTTGGAGACTGCTTATGCCGATAGCCGCGTCAAATGCATTGGCACGCATGTTTAAATGACTAATGTGTCCACTTGTTACGCGTGCACTGCTCGTATCCTGTGGCAGTGCTCGTACTAAAAGCTTCGAAGACCATCTACACTCATGCGTGTGTTCAATTTATATATGCACAGGATGGACTTGCCGGCTAGTTGGTTGAGCATTTTAGAAGAAACAGCGCAACACAAGGACAACGCAAAAACATGCCACACCACGAAGCGCTGGTGTGGTTGATGCTTTTTTTCGTCCTTGTGTTTGCGCTGTTTCTTCTTCCACGATACACGCACACCACAGGTACGCGAAAGTTTAGGAGCATAAGTGGTTAACTCTGTTTTCCCCGTTTTCTCTCAGTGTCAATGGCACAGTGCGTTGCCCGGAATTGTGCACGCTTACCCCCATATGCAGAAATGCATCATAACTTGAAGCCCATGCTTGACTTGATCTAAACGACGCAAGTCGTGAACGCACCAAAAGAAAGGCAGTGAGCGTCTTGGGGGACGTTCGCACCAGGCGTCGTTTATATCAAGTCAAGCATGAGCTTTGTATTAAGATACATTTCTGAATACGGGGCTAGACATCTGCTTCTTCCAGAAAATGTCGGAGAAACGCCCGCCAAAACCAGGCACATTCGCAAACTTAACTAGGCAATACGAAGCTCCATAGAAAAAAAGAAGAGTGGTATTAAAAGCTTTCAGTATTTTTCTTTACTCCAAAATAGTTGCGCTCTCGTGGCTTCACTGTACAGAGATAGTGCAGCGTTAGCTACAAAGCATGAATTTCCTAACTCCATGCCAAAATAAGCTTGTAAAATTATTTAGGTGCTAGAATCCAGGGTTTGTAGCGATCCTTGAAAATCCTTTATTTCTAAAATGCCATTTTCAAGGCATTGAAAACCCTTGAAATTTTAGAAGTACTGGAAAGTCCTTAAACTTTTACACTTGGCTAGACTTAGCAGACATTGCCAAGCGCTTTTTTTCCCTTCTGTGACACTCTTTCGCATGTCACAGAAAATTGTCTCTGGAGGTAATAGAAGGAAAGCGACATCCTTAAAGTTGAAATTACAAAGGAGCTGCAGATACCAGTTTTATTTACATGGAACCGGCGACAAATGTGCTTGGAGGAGCAGAAGCAGGAAGCTCAACAGTTGAGGCATTCGAAGAGAAGCCGTGAAGAGAAAATTGAGAGCGACAGACACAATAAAAAGAAATTAGAAATGACTATTGCTTATTTGATGGTGAAAAAAGCTGGGGCAACAGATGACATCACATACACTGTCAAACCAAACAGTATTCAAAAACTGCAAACGTTGCAGGTCCAAGTAGTTAATTGTGCTATTGCAGAAAAACTTTGAGCGCTTTCTTGAAATGCTTCCTTGTGTGCGTTTAGTGGTGGGCGGTGAAAGGCAAATTAGCAGTCTTTCAAATGTTTGAAATCATTGAAATGCGATTTGTTTTGTTTTCTTTTGTTTGCATTAAAGTTAACGGCGTTCTTGAACAAGTTATTGCCTGTCCAAACTACTACACACATTGCACGAGGTCCTTGAAGTTACTGTGTCGGGGCCTCGAAAGTCCTTGAAAACCATTGAATTTTTTTCTTCAATATTGCTACGAACCCAGTAGAACAATTGTCATGGAGTAAAAACCTTGGCTGAACAGGGAACGCAGAGCACAGGAAGACTAGAAATGCAGTAGTAGGCATGGAGGGCCCTGAAAAAAATGTGCCACATCCGCTCGTCTGCCTTATGTTTCTGCACCGACTGTCGCATTTTTAATAGAAGTGCACTTTCTGTTCTACTCCAATAAACGCAACATTACGAACTCCAGTGTGGGGCAGTCCTTCAGCCAGTGCAGAACTTTTTCTGTACATCCGAGTCAGCTCTGTCATTTTTCCAGCATTGTAGTACAAGATTTGTTAAACTGGTTTAGCAGAATATGAGCAGTATACTCTTAAATTAGCTGTTTATTTGTATACACAAGTACAGGTCCTCAGTTTGGTTGCATGACAAATTGCCATACCTCAATAGATACAAGAAACAATTTTATTACAGTTTAATAAAATGCAAACAGTAATAATCACAACAATATAATGACATACATTTCTTTTGGTACGTATACAGCCCATGTCTTGGCAGTGTATAAATTCAACTATACACCGCAAGTACTGTGTCCTGACCACTATTATTCACATGTGTAAAACCATCACAGCAATTCAACAAATATCACAGTAATTAGTGACATACACTTTGTAACTGCTTTACATGAGCATAATGTATACAAATGGTCCCTGTGTACCTACACATGACTAGTGCCACCCGAGTACTATTACTCACAGGTGTAAAACCAACAAAGCAGTTCTTTAAAAAATATCACAGCGCTTAGTGACGTACATGCTGTAACTCCCTTGTAGAAACTTAATACAAACACGTGAGGACACAGAAAGCTAGCAGTGGGCATACATGGGAATACCACCGCCTCAATACTAATTCACAAGTGTAAAACCAACCAAGCAGTTCTTTAAAGAATATCACAATGCTTAGTGACATACATTTTCTAACTAGCTTATATAAGCTTTATACAAACATGAGAACATACACAAAGCTAGCGGTGCACCCGCATAGAAGTGCGGCCATCTGAACACGATTATTTGCAAGTGTAAGCTCAACAGAACAGTTCGTTATAGTGACGCACATTTTGTAACTGCCTTACACAAGCTTAGTGCAAGCACAAGAATACAGAAAAATATAAATTAAAAACATGCTCTATGCATACACAAACAGATCAACACAAATGGTAAACACCGCTTTGAAGACAAATGTGACTGTGGCAAAGCGCAGTGCTGTGCCGATTGAAATTGCCACCCACAAAAGTATTGAGCAATGCTTAAACCACAGGAAACAAAGTGCTGAAAGACTGCGTCTCTAACGTAACTATTTTAATTCAAATTTCTTGAATATAGGGCTCGCTTGCAGATAAGGCATCTGATCCAACTGACCTGATTTTACACCTGCTACATGCATACAATGCACTCAGATATAACTGGTAATAATAATTATAAAAGGCATTTAAAAACTTGATAGTATGATGAAGATGCATGACTAGAAAAGTTCTGTCCCCCTCGTACTTGTTAAAAAGGTGTAAGTACGACACATGTTCTTTTTTTCCTCAATTTTTGCATTAATGGACAGCCGGGAACCTCGAACCGACACAAAAAAAAAGATACTGCTATGTTAATAGTGTTATGAACAATTTTTTGTGAAAGCTTTTTTACAGACAAGTTGCAGTCTCGTTTCTGGAGGTTGAGCTGTACCTTGCAAAATAACTTGAAAAGTGGTCACATGGGAGGATGACACTATATCATAATGTTAGTTTCAGTTGACTCTCTTGCCCTACAAGTCGCTGCTCACTGTGCCCAGTGATGCAACAGCAGTGTCTGTGTGATTTTCATCACACTTCTGTCCTATGCCATTCTTACCAGAGTTGGCAGCACATAGATACCCAAATTTCGATAGTGTTGCTTTCTCAGGTGGTTGCTTTTGATTTGCTCAATATCAGTTGGCACTTCACCTGCATCAAACTTCTTTTTTACCTCTTCAACAACAACATCAACAACAATCTTATGACACCTGTGTTGTCCTTCTAGTTGCCTACAAAGACCAGTCAATCTAGCAACAACACTGACAGTCTCTACTATCTTGTAATGGGGGAGAGGTGTGTCCCACCATGTGTTCCACATTGTTGTCACTATGTGGGCTGGCTGGGAGGACAACAACTGTAATATGTTTGCATTTGCATATATTAAAGTGATGCTTGTACTGTGTTATAACACCTAACTTAGTCTTGCACTTGCTGCACAATAACACTGGCTCACAGTCGTGGTGAAAAGCTTTTGCATGTTGAGCAAATGAGTTGTATCCACTACAAAAAAAGTCAGTGATAGCACACATGTTGCTCTACCAGGCCTGGTGGGGTTCCTTCTGACACTGCTGCTGATGCTGACGCGCTGCTGCTTGCCTCGTACACTGTTGCAGCTGCAGTAGACATGGCAGTCTCTGTATCTATTGCTGCCGTGTCATCTGTCATGGTAACTTCCAAGTGGTATCGGGCTCACTTCTGCAACAGAGATGTTGTTTGCCCCTTGAGGGCTCTCATGATCAGGGCCAATAATTTCGTAGGCATTGTCTCCTGCATCGAAGAACCAATAAGAACAGCACGAATTAATAAACATAGCTCTAAAAAGTACGGACATCAAGACTTAACCACAAGCTTTGCACATAAGTGACCGGGCTTAATGAATAATACTTGCAGGAGGAGTTACACAATTGTTTGTGTATATTACAGTAAAGCCTCATCAGAAGATATTTAAGAGGCACGGGAAACATGTCTCTCGAAACCAAAAATTTTGAGACACTGAGTAGCCAGACTAGATTACTTTATTATGCATCATCACTAAAGTATGTTTTAATACATCTGAAGGAATAAATGCTCAGGGTGGCTTAAAGGGCCCCTAGACCACTTCTCGACATTTTTTGAACATTTCAAGTAAACACGAGTATCGAAATCAGAATGCCGTCACGATCGACGAAGCCAAATGCCAGAGTGCGTAGCACTGCCGGAGCACCACAACATGAAGAATATGACCCCGTGCGCCTCTCTGGATCTATCCTGCACCCCCCAGTTTGTCCTGACGTTACCAGGCTGTCTCTGATGATGTCACCAGTTCCCGGTGCTGTCGATTGGTCGAACGAAAGTGTACGACTTCCGGCAAGGCCTGCAAGCAAATACACACACTCCTTCCTCGTCGCGTTGCGCGCGATGCCATTGTGGGCAGCCAATGGGGGCAAAGAACAAACGCCAACAGAAGGGTCTCCCTATGAGGCTCTTCAACACGAGTCACCATACAGTTCCGTTGTATTAGCGCCACCCCTCGCAGGACGACGGGCCAGCGCGGCAGCAACAGAGCTCATTGGTGTTGGCCTGTCCCGTAACATTTGGAGGTGTACTAGGCAAGGAAAAGACGATACTGTCCTTATGGCGTGTACCAGATGAAAGAGTGAAATGAGTGGGGACTACTTTTCGATAATCAAACACACGTCGCTCCACTATTACTGCACCGTTTCGAAAAATTCTCGTGGCTACCTGTTCATTGCCTTATTGTGTAGAACTGCAACACCGCAACTAAATTTCAACCTCGGTGGTTTAGGGGCCCTTTAAAGAAGACATTCACAGCTTTTTAGTGACTGTAGATTGTGTTAGCTTCCTTCCCAACTTCTGGAATTTAAACACTTCACTTTGCAAGCCTTGTTGCTCGCAGTACCTTTGAGGTGCTCTTAGGCGCTCGTCAGCTTCAACTGCCGACACTTTCTGCCCTGCACTATCCTCGTTGCCCTCCTTTTCTGGTTCATGCTAAAAGAGACATGCGCGATTGACTTGTGTAAGGATTACGTGATCTTTACGCCCTTCGGAGCACACAAGGTGCAAAAAGTGAATGTGTCTGGGTTGTGTCCCTTCGAAGTAGTGAATACTTAAAAAGTCATCCTTAGTAACAAAGGTGTCTCTTGTATACAGTATTGTTAACGTGGCAAACATCGGAAAACCAACCAAACCATTTTCAGATGTCTCTTACAACCAAGTGCATCTTGTAATGAGATTCTACTGTACTGAATATTTTTCAACTATGGATCATATGCATGTACATATAGTCACAAAGACATGTTGTGTGGAATGGCGAATCGGGAAACAGTTCGTACTCTTACTTTTTGTCCCTAACATAAGCAGCTGATAACAATATGATAAAAAAGCAGGCAATGAGGCTAGACTGGAACATAATCCTTCAGCTCTAAACAGTTTTTTGGGCCCACATCATTCCCTCATATGACATAAGGAAACAACTTGATAGCAGTAATGGCTGCATGTGATCCGAGTTGATTGAAACAAACTATACGTAAGGTTGTCTGGATGTAATTTTATCAGAGTGCTTTTTAGATGTCCTGCTGGTGATCCTGGCTGCGCGATGCTTCTCATGCTTTTTGGCACGATTCCTTTTTTTCCACTCCACTTTTTTTTTCAGATTTTCTCCCCTTTCCCTTCCCCCTTGTGTAAAATAGCACACTTGAAGTATCAAATCTGTTGAACTAACGTGTGTATCAAACCTGTTAACATGTGTGCTTCTCTGTGGTCTGTGTTGTATTTTTGCGCTGCACAATTCAATTCAAGATGAAAGATGGAACGTCCCTGCCTTTAGTTTGTGTGTGTGTGTGTCTCTCTCATGTTTTGAAATATATGTACATTCAGGAGTGCCTGCATGCCCTTCTCTCCTGCTCCAGTGACGAAAAGGAGAGCCTGTTTATGTACCATAGTAAAAAATTCAATGGTTTTCGCTGTGCCCATTACATCCCTTATCATATGGATCTGTCACAATACAGAGTAGCAGTGGTCCATAATACTAGCCCATCCCAACATAATTATAAATTAACACATACCGACACGCTGCGAAACAGCTGTTGCAAAGCCGCTGGTGAAGGCAATTTCCGCAGCACTGCAGTGGTACAGCCGAGCTCCACCTGTATAGTGACAAATCCATATGCGTGTTAGCAACTCAGTAGTTGCTGATGGTTTCATAAGCTTTACACTACACAATAAAGTAATCTAGACAACTTTGTTGGAACAAATGCAAATAATTAGGACACCACTTAAACACTAACACGATTAATTGCCCCCAATCTCTCACTCACTAAGGGATAATACTACTGAAACATCGGTGGAGAGCTCAGATTAACACAGCCCATAAAGGACAAGCGTTCTTTGAGGAAAACAGCTATAACAGCGGTTAGTTTTCTTGATCATTTTATGTGGTAGCTTTGATTTAAATGTCATGCAGTACTATAAAATACGAAGTGCCGCATTTCTAGCAGCAGAGGGCGTCGTCAGGCTCATGGTACAACAGATTTTTGCACTGTTTGTCAGTGAGCCGACACATACAAAGAAAACCGAATTCACACATACATATACAGTGTCAAGTGCACTTCTCCTTCTGAAAACGCAGCCACCAGTTCCAATGTTGCTGAAAGGAAAGGTTATATAAAGTGCGAGACTGCATGGAACTGCCACTTATGACTGTATATGTATGGTCTGCTGATTGCAGAGGTAGTCACATGCTATTTCTAGTCTCTTTTAGAAGCATTACTAAAGAATAAATTAAAATCTATTCATAAGTCACGAATTTCATGCATCCACAGTTTGGCTAAATAACCTGCGAGAAAAAGAAATGTTTACCTGGAATAGCAACCTTTTTTTCCTCCTGCAAAACTTTCCTTCGAATTAATGAAATAACTTTACAGCGTCATAATGCGTTTCTCGCAACTACTTGCCGGCAGTGGTGAGTTAGTGTTTATATCCGACTCATTGGGCGACAATACTGCCAAACACAAATGCTTCACGAACACGAGAACACGTCCCTCGCAGAGAATAGCAACCATATATGCCTCTGTGAGACATGATCGCACCTTTGTGGTCAAAATGTACATTAGAACGACATCACCATCTCAGTAAAAAAAAAAAGCCTCCGTACAAGGCAGCCGCCAACTGCATAATGTGAAATTGCAACTGATGTCCACTTACTGGTGGCCTGTGTTTGAGTCACTTTTCGCAGTTGACTGGGTGCTGAGAAATGCACGTGCTGGGTTGTCCCTGCAAGGCATACAGGGTTATGTCAAACGTTGAAAATATATATATGCCGGCATTTCATCAGTCGCAAAACAAACGAGTGAACTAATAAACAACTGTAATGTAAACAGAGTACACATCATAAGATAGGCTGTCAACTGTTAATGCATTACGCAAAAAACCTAATGCATAGGAAAGACTATATGTATACACACGAAGCTGACACACAATTTAATTCGCTCTAGGTTTTTCCGTGCAGTATATTCAAATTATTATGTCTCGTGGTTAGAGCAAAATTAGTGTAAATTACGAACTAAATTATCTACCCTGGAAACTTTTCTTCAATATGCCCCTGTGCGCGCTTCGAACGAGTAGCGTTGTAAAATTTACGTACATGGCATTTAACATAGTTGCTGAACACTGATTTCCTTTGCCCTGTGTCGGGTACAGTGAGCTACATATATCTGCCCCCCCCCCCCCCTTTTTTGTACTAGCCAAACTGCGCGCCACTGCACCTATACGCACGTCAATAAACCTCACGACACAGAAATAAAAAAAGCGCCAATCACCCATGCCTGCATGTTGTAGTGGGCCTAACCTAACCAAGCATTGGCTGTTGCTTTTTATAGTAAACAAAGGCACCGTGCTCATTGCAAGTATGTATCATGTCGCTAAGCAAATATGCAATTTCATTGTACCACTATTTTTTTTATCACATGGATATATCTCTTGAGAGGCAAGACAAAAAGCAGTCACTTCTCAGAACTAATCAGCTTTCTTAAAACACATTTTTAACTTTTCAATGACACTTGCTGCTATGTGTTTGTCTCCAGAGAGCATACTTGATTTGACTTTCCAATCAGAGACATTACATAAATATACCATGTTAAGATGACTGCCTGGAGCACGTGAGAATTTTCATCTTCGTGTAACATACTGTATCTTGATTTTGTTGACATTTGGTCAAATGGTACACCCAATATACCCACATACTAGTTTTCTTGTCCAAATAACATGCCAATGTAGTTTGATTTTTTGGCATTGGCTCCTCTGCACTACGTGAAGTCGCGCTGCACTGGCTCTTTCACATCCTCGTGTCCTTGCAGCTGCCTTCTTGCGTTATATAAAGCGGGTGCCTGAAAAATATCGTATGCAAAAGTCAACACAAGGGCATGGTGCAAAACAACATCAAGACAGTCAAGGCCATGGCAATAAAAAAGTCTTAGCTCTTAGTCTTCCTAGTGAAATGCATGCAAAACATCCAAATGACTGCAACAGTCAACTGATAAACTAACTTCAATTTTTAGATTTAAGCAAAAAAACAAATAAACCACAGTTCATCCTTGTTTTTCATGAATGTTAGAATACTCCTGCTAATGAATAGAATATTGGTCATTTTCAGACGTCATAGGTCTGTCATGAGTCTGGTGTATCGCAAACACCACTTGTGACACATCCTAAGCACCTGCCCAGTGTGCCCCCCCCCCCCCCGGACCATTCCTGGTTGTGCCACTGCTGAAGCAATAATTTGAGGATTATAGCTGCAAACACGATGCTCAGTAGGGATGAAAATATTGTCCTTCAGCTCAATGGATATATGGATGTGCCTATAAAAAAAGGGCAACAAGGCTTGTTATGGCAAGCTTACCCACATTTCAATACTAACAAGTTCACTGCGGCCTGCATCTAAGCTTACTAAAAGGCATGAACTTATTTTCATGCATGAGGTGCGCAGTGGAGTTCATTTCTGACAGACCCGACTACTGCTGCAGTTTGAAATCTAGCATTTTACATTCTTGTAGGCATGTAAAAGTTGCAGTTAAACCGCAGTTATTAGTTTATTACACCAACCTATTGTTCTGTGTACGACAGACTGGTAACACGGAATTAAAGCAACATTTTATTTTGATATTTTATTTCTCTACTAAAAATATTCAAGCGATAAACACATCTTGATCTGCCATGCTATAGCAAAATGCACACATTACGCTTGTAACCCCCAGAGGAAGGCTGATTTAGCTGTTCATATGACATAACTCTGACACGCCAACTCATATTAGCAAATGCACAGGCATGTCCAAAACAATAAGCGTATGCAAAGCGTCCCTGCAATTGTAATTCCACACAGCAGCCGTTATATTCGATGCCGATGCGTAACTAGGTGCTCGACAATTCACCGAGTTCGTAGACATAAGCATCCTTTCAGTTTCGCACCGTGCACGAAAACCGCAACAGGAGACAAAACCAGACCTATAATCACACCATTTCAACATGAGCAAAAACAGTTCGGTCTTAGGGATAAACACTGTGAGAGCGATTTAGTGCGCGACGGCGACGAGCGACGGCTTCGAGCGACAAAACGGGCCGTCGCTTGAACAGATGGCTCGGTTCTGGAAATCTAGAAATCGTCGCTCGTCGCCCAGAAGTGCTATGAGCGACTAGCCAATAGCGCGAAGCCGGAACTGGATGTACAGTCGCGGTCAAAAATACGCGGCCCACGGCTCCAGTCGGCGGAGCGGCCGCGAGCCGCACCGCGGCGCTCGCGTCGGCGCTGCGAGAGTTTGCGCTCTGACGACAGGTATCTCCCTACGTATCGTCCGTATCCGTTACGTATCCGCCCGTTACGTATCGTCCGTTACGTATCCGCCCGAGAGCGAGGGAGATACCTGTCGTCAGAGCGCAAACTCTCGCAGCGCCGACGCGAGCGCCGCGGTGCGGCTCGCGGCCGCTCCGCCGACTGGAGCCGTGGGCCGCGTATTTTTGACCGCGACTGTACATACATCGCTCAAATACTACCGATTGTCGCGCGGAACGAGCAAATGATTCAATTTTTATACGTGCAAGGATAAGAACGTACTGCAAGACCACCGGAAATATTTTATGCTACTTTTTATAGTAAAATACATCAACGTAAATTACTAAAGCACGCGTCACGCGTGACTGCAGCCCTCATGCCGGCAACACCGGGGAGGCGTCGCTCAAAATCGTCGCTCGCACGGAGTACGACTTGTAGGCGACGAGCGAACGCGACAGCCATCTCCGTCGCGTCGCTTGTAGCTGCCGCGCGCAAGATCGCTTATATGGGGTTTATACTTTTTTCAGCATAAAACATGAATTCCTCATGCGTTTTCAGTAAGTTCAAGATAACGCGCCCAAGTGACCTCTTGCAGCATGCAGCTGAATGCCTGCGGCAAAGTTTCTAACTAGCACTGGTGCTGCACGTAACTTCAGTGGTCGCAGATTCCCCCTGCGCGAGACACCGTCAAGCGCGCGGTTTATTTATTAAAAAAAAGCATGCTGCCAGCAAAATGACGCCTTCTGTTATGTGATTCCTTAGTTCAACAGCGTTCCGTACACAGTAGACTGCCAAACTGAATAAATTCAAACACACAAAACGCACGCTAATCACGCTCCGCATAGGCTCGGAATCACGGGCTGGTGAACTAACCATTTTAAGCGTCCTCTCGCCTGGCGTCTTATTGAACATACCATAGTTCTGGCAGCGTTTGCGATTTTTAAAGCTCTTACGGACAGCGGCAAAGTGATAAAATCACATGCAGTTATCGCGACGACTGGCTTTTTCGATTGACATCGAGAGACAGCGCGTGCGCCTAGTCCTTTGTCAATCGCGTCGGCTAAGCGCAGCGACGACTTCCTGGCGATAGCATGACATATACGGAGAATGTGCACCTAAGTTAGAATTCACTTACCGTGGAGGATTTGTTGTTATATCCAAGGCATGACGAACGACTGTCGTGTTTTCGTGGCGGCGCGAGATGGCTGACACACGAAATCCCTCGGCTGGCCTTTGCTCGCTGGACGGATCTTCTTTCTCCAGTGCTGTGTTGTTCCGCGATCGTGAGCGCGCGCGCGCGCGGTGGAGCCACTCCGAGTGAAAAAGTAGAGCGCTCGCTACGCGTTTCTTTGAACTGCGGCGGCCTGTTCTCTTAGAAGCAAAACGATGTGTTCTTTGCTCAGCGTGCATGAATGATACATTGCCATGTTCGGGGCCAGCCACCTACAGTTGAAGCAGAAGATTACGCTACGTTTTGTTTTCTATTGCCGCAAGAGTCTCTCTTTTCTATTGTCGCAAGAGTCTTTTTACTCTCTCTCTCTGAAGGGGAGAGTGAAAAGCACATTTCACTCTCTCCTTGGTGACAGAGTGAACAATGCATTTCACTCTCCTCGACATTTTGCGAGAGTAAAACGACGCTTTGAAGAGTGAACCGGCAGCTTCACTCCTGCGATACCCTCCCTAGTTTTTAGAGTGTAGTCGTTTCATACACAGGACCGAGAAGCGGATATTAGAGCCAAGCTCGGAGAACAACACGACAATCCGTGCACGTGCAGCCATCCCTTACGTCCAAGGAACCAGCGAGGAATTGTCGTGCGTATTTTCGAAATACGATTTGCGCATTGCCCACATCCCGACCAGCAAGCTCCGGAACCAGCTCATGAATGTGAAAGACCGGTTACCTGTTGAATCATTCCCCGGAGTTGTGTATAAGATACCATGCGCTGATTGCCACAGAGTATACATTGGTGAAACAGGGAAGTTCTCCAGACGCCTCAAGGAACATAAACGTGATGTAAGAAATAATAGCCACACGACGAACGCCATTGCCGAACATGCGCATGAACATAATCACACGATAGACTGGGACAATGCCACTGTTGTTGCCAAAGAAAAGAACGTGTCATCCCGACGGCTGCTAGAATCTCTAATCATTCAATCGACGCCAGCTACAATGAACCGGACACCAGGGACTATGCCTGCCGTATACGCACGTTCATTACGTCACGTGCTGGCTATATAAGTGACGACGATTTCATGTCCAATTCAGTGAACAAGGAACCCGTACGCGGTTCCGAAACGTCAGATTATTCATCAGACTTGGTCAGTGACCGTAATCCCTTCATTTCCATGCCTGACCAGACGAACTTTCGTCGAACTCTTAATTATGTTACCTACCGGAGTACATATGGACAAGACGTCGTTACGAAGATACGTCGATTTGTTTCGGCCACTTCAAAAGTAGCAGCGTTCATGACGCACCTGGACTTTAACCTTACGTGTAAACGGGAGGACTTAACGCCGAGGAGTCTGCGATTAAGAAGACCAGTCACTACGTCGTGGGGCCACCAGATTATCCGTCAGGCTGAGCGGAAGCTCCTGCAAGCACGCATTCTTGAATGCCGCGGAAAACTTCGAAAGTTGGAAACGGATACGTTTTTTGCACGTCGGCAGCTTGAGCACCTGATCCCAGTGGACTTCCCAGAGGTACAACTGCATGCAAACTACACGGCAACCACGAGAGAACGTCTTCATAGAGCGTCACAAGACAGGAAACTACAGGCACTCCGCCCGGATATGTCACAAGACGCACAAGACTTCATCAACCTATCCTCGTACACACCGACCGAGAAGGAGGCTGCGGTACTGTACCGTGGTTTAAACTTCAACACGGAAAAACCGCCAAGGCCAAGAGATGTGGTCTGTGCCTTCGAACGTGCGGTCAGTCAACTTCCCTCTGAAGTGCAAGAAGAAGCCCGCACCCGTGCCTTTGGTGTACTTTCCGGTATGCGGAGACACGGTGCAAGAACGCATTCGTCGGTAAAGGAGAAGCAAGCCATTCAAAGCCTACGGAATAACAGTAGCATCGCCATTCTACCCTCCGACAAAGGCAACGCTACGGTCCTGCTAGATAAGAGCGACTACCACAAGAAGATGTTGGCCCTTCTCGAAGGCCATCATACGTACGCTCCTCTGGCTTATGACCCTACAAGCAGACTACAAACCAAACTCCAAAAATTGCTGGCCAGGCTGTTCAAGTTGGTCCCTCCGCACCACGTGGGTCTCTATCACCGTTTGCTCTGCACGAACGGATCAGCCCCTGCAATCTACGGCCTGCCAAAAGTCCACAAGCCTGACGTCCCACTTCGTCCTATAGTCGACTTCACCAGATCCCCGCTCTACCGGCTATCGGGCTACCTTCACCAGGTGCTGAGCCCCCTTGCCGGTAAGACCTCGACGCACGTCGAAAACTCATCCGCATTTGTAGCAAAGATAAAGGACACCACGTTGAGTGAAGATGACGCCTTGGTCTCGTTCGACGTCACATCGCTTTTCACTAGTATCCCAGTGGATTTGGCAGTAGCCACATGCAAAGAAGCCCTAGAAGCAGACAGTGGTCTTCCTGGTCGCACCCCCTTCGACGTCCCCGAACTGAGCGAGCTGCTGCGGTTTTGTCTAAGCAACACGTATTTTTCTTATGGTGGCAGCCTTTATCAGCAAACACATGGCACGGCAATGGGAGCGTCAATTTCGGTCACCACGGCCAATCTAGTAATGGAAGCCTTGGAAGGGAAAGTGCTGGCCACATTCAACCCGGCACCTAAAGTTTTTTACCGCTACGTGGATGACTGTTTCTGTATTTTGAAGAAACAAGACATCCAACGCTTCCTGGACTGCCTGAACGCCCAAAATGCGCACATACAATTCACTGTGGAACACGAGAGGGACAACTCGTTGCCTTTCTTGGATGTACTGGTTCGGCGGGATGGGGACGCTCTCGCCTTCTCGGTATACAGAAAGCCTACACACACAGGTCGTTATCTTAAGTTTAATTCTTGTCACCCTGTCGGCCATAAGACGTCCGTAGTGTCGTCCCTGCTAACACGTGCCGTACGCGTCTGCTCAGGCGACGATGCACTAAAAAAGGAATTACGGACAATCCACCGTGAACTAACCCGCAACGGCTACCCTAGTCGTTTCATACACAGGACCGAGAAGCGGATATTAGAGCCAAGCTCGGAGAACAACACGACAATCCGTGCACGTGCAGCCATCCCTTACGTCCAAGGAACCAGCGAGGCATTGTCGCGCGTATTTTCGAAATACGATTTGCGCATTGCCCACATCCCGACCAGCAAGCTCCGGAACCAGCTCATGAATGTGAAAGACCGGTTACCTGTTGAATCATTCCCCGGAGTTGTGTATAAGATACCATGCGCTGATTGCCACAGAGTATACATTGGTGAAACAGGGAAGTTCTCCAGACGCCTCAAGGAACATAAACGTGATGTAAGAAATAATAGCCACACGACGAACGCCATTGCCGAACATGCGCATGAACATAATCACAAGATAGACTGGGACAATGCCACTGTTGTTGCCAAAGTAAAGAACGTGTCATCCCGACGGCTGCTAGAATCTCTAATCATTCAATCGACGCCAGCTACAATGAACCGGACACCAGGGACTATGCCTGCCGTTTACGCACGTTCATTACGTCACGTGCTGGCTATATAAGTGACGACGATTTCATGTCCAATTCAGTGAACAAGGAACCCGTACGCGGTTCCGAAACGTCAGATTATTCATCAGACTTGGTCAGTGACCGTAATCCCTTCATTTCCATGCCTGACCAGACGAACTTTCGTCAACAAGCTTTATTTCTTCACGATCTAAGCTCTAATCTGGACTTGAATGCACCTTTAGATGCCATTTTCTTAGACTTTGAAAATGCATTTGACAAACTTGCACACCAACGGCTACTCCTAAAATATTCCCGTCTCAATATCAATACATTTGTATTAGACTGGATACGTAGCTTTCTCACAAACCGGCAGCAGTTTGTGTTTGCTAACACGCAGTCATCTAAGCGATCTTCTGTACATTCGGGTGTACTACAAGACACAGTTCTCAGACCACTACTGTTTCTAATTTACAATAATGACCTTTCTACTAAGATCTCTTCTAAGATTCGGCTGTTCGCAGATGATTGTGTAGATTATCGACGCATAAATAACACTTCAGACATGGATTTTTTTCAAAATGACCTAAAACGCATTAAATTATGATGTAATGAATAGTTGATGTCTTTAAATACTAAAAAAGCCTCATTAGTTTCGTTCCATCGCAGACAGCATCACCAATCAGGGAAATACACCATATACGGCTCCGAAATCTCATCCGTTGACTCATATAAATATGTCATTAACTTAGCCAATGCCGCTAATCGAACCCTCGGTTTTCTCCGCCGGAACCTAAGACTTGCTCCCCCATTAGTAAAATTATTAGATTATGTTACATATGTCCGCCCTAAGCTAGAATATGCATGCTCTGTCTGGGATTCTCATCAACATCACCTGTCTAATACACTTGAATCAGTTCGAAGCAGTGCAGCCAGGTTTACTTACTCTGAATATTCTTATCATGCAAGCGTGTCTGAACTAAAACCTCGTGCGGGCCTTACTAACCTACAATCACGACGTCATATATTAAGACTGTATGTTTCCAAATTCTATCATTCACCACTCCAGATTTCAGCTATATTACCAGCTCATCATCAGTCCAGCCGCATTTACCATAGAAAAGCCGTGTATCCTCCCCCGGCGCAGAGTACCTCCCACCTACGATCATTTTTTTGTGAAAACCGCACAGGATTGGAAAGACCTGTCTGCCGATGTCAAGCGCCACTCCGACGCAAATCACTTCAAGGCTACTCTCGAATCACTGTTTTGTAAAACTAAGCCCATCTCTCATGTAATACCCCATCTACCCCATCTCTGGTGCCTTTGAGGCATTGAAAATAAATAAATAAATACTGCAATAGCGGGCCGATCCGCGAGAGTTGAAGTAGGCATTAAGCTCTCCTCATACGTGGGCTGATCAGGGAGGTAGTCGATTACCGGGACGACCCGCGCGTAGTGAAGCAGGTCTTAAGCTCTCCCCCTACGTGGGCCGACCTGCGGGTGGTGAAGCAGTCGTTCAGCACTCCCCATATGTGGGCCGAACCAGAAGGTAGTCTAAAACCGCGCCCACCCGTGGGTGGTGAAGCAGGCGTTAAGAATTCCTCATACGTGGGCCGATCCCGAGGATGGTTCAATACCGGGCCGACCCGCAGGAGGTGAAGGAGGCGTTAAGCTCTCTCCATACGTGAATAGATCCCTAAGGTAGGCCAATACCGGGCCGAACCGCGGGAGGTAACGCAAGCGTTAAGTAGTCCCCATAAGTCTGCATAGGGTGCAGCGGTGACGTAGAGGTAGAGCATCTGTCTCGCGTTCAAGAGGAACGTGGTTCGAATTCCGGTGCCGCGCAATTTTCTACCGGATAAAAAAATCCGCGTGTTGATAAAATCGCATAAACAGGCCTGGAGTGCGGCCTGATCCCGGTGACCAGAACCGGTAACGCCCTCCCTCACCAGAGCAGGATTGGGCACCCTGGTACAGTACTTGGCCACAACCTCCTACATGAATATAACAATCAAACCTCGGCCCTCATTGCCCAGCAGCTGCGAAGCAACTGCCCACGGCGGCGGTCAAACTTGTGACGTAGCAGAGGGTGCTAAGAATATCTGGGTCCGGACAGGCCGCCATAGGAATCTGAACCTAGCAACGTTAAACACGTTAAGCAACGTTAAACGTCATCTAGTGAGGCAAGTCTAGCAGTGCTATCGGAGGAATTAGCGGGCAGCAAATGGGATATAATAGGGCTTAGTGAGGTTAGGAAGACCAATGAAGCATATACAGTGCTAAAATGCGGGTACGTCCTGTGCTACTGGGCTTATCGGAGACGAGAACTAGGAGTCGGATTCCCGATTAATAAGGATATTGCTGGTAACATAGAGGAATTGTGCAGCATTAACGAGAGGGTGGCAGGTCTTGTTGTTAAACTTAATAAGAGGTACCAATTGAAGGTTGTACAGGTCTACGCCCCTACATCCAGTCATGATGACCAGGAAATTGAAAGCTTCTATGAAGACCTGGAATCGGCAATGGGTAAAGTCAAAATAAAATACACTATACTGATGGGCGACTTCAATACCAGGGTAGGCAAGAAGCAGGCTGCCGACAAATCAGTGGGGGAATATGGCATATGTTCTAGGAATAGCAGGCGAGAGTTATTAGAAAAGTTTGCAAAACGGAATAATATGCGGATAATGAATACCTTCTTCCGCAAGCGGGATAGCCGTAAGTGTACGTGGAGGAGCCCAAAGGGCGAGACTAGAAATGAAATAGACCTCATACTCTGCGCTAACCCTGGCATCATACAGTAAAACACGTTATGGGGCTAGTTGGTGCATAGCTTTCAAAAAATGAAGCGCCAACGGTAACGGCACACAAAGAAGGAACAAAAGACATTTACATAATCATTGACACAGTGCGCATTGACATAATCAGTGTCCCTCTTTTTTCGTCCCCTTCTCCCCATGGCTATATAATCAACCACCTTTGACTTCAATAAACAGTTCCAGTAGCGCCTTGTCCTGTCTTTTGTTCCTTCTTTGTGTGCTGTTACCGTTGGCGCTTCATTTTTCGAAAGCATCTCACAAGATCTGGACGTGCTCGGCAAGGTGCGCTGTAGTGACTATATGATGGTATGAGCTCGAATTACCCTAGAGTTGAGGAGGTATCGGAAGAAACTCATACACAAGAAGCCAGGTTCTGACCAGGTTCTAGTTTGCTATGAGTGCGAGTTTGTTTTTCATGTAGGGGATTGTTCTGGAGTATCAGAAAAGGCGTTTAATAGCAAGCGCGAGACATCACTGAAAACATGGAAATGCTCCTTCTGTAAGGCTGTCGATGGAAAGAGCCATGTTCGCGCTGCAAATCAGGCATCTGATAACAAGATCCTTGTTAAGCTGGCAGGAATTGACCTCAAGCTAAGTTCTCGAGCTTCCGGCCCAGGTTTCATGCATGGAAAAATATGTTCAGGTCTTGTCTGATCATTTCGACGCTATTCAACAGCGGCTGGATACTCATGATAAAGATACAAAAGACGTTAAGAGCCGGTTGGAGAAAACTGAGAAACAGGGCGCATTTCAGCAGCTTTCACAGCTGGAATCTAATGTTGAGCATCTTGAGAGACGGAGCAGGCGATTAAATCTGGAAATTCAAGGTTTCACTGAGGATGACGTAGAAGACCTGTTGCGCAAAGTAAATGGACTCTCCGGAAGATTACAGGTCGCTTTGTTGTTCAGGCAAGATGTCGTAGCCCTTCATAGGTTGCCTGGAAAGCCCGGGAAGCCGCGAGGAATCATCGTACGTTTTGCACGCCAGAAATCGGCCGATGCTTGGCTCGCTAACAAACGAAACCTGAGAAACATTGAGGATAGGGTTTGCATAGCTGAAAATCTAACCCTCCGTATAAGGAAGCTTCTCTACTTTGCTAAAGAATGGGCTAAAAGTTCTGGCTATAGGTGTGCTTGGTGTTCTAATGGGAAAGTCCTGGTACGTAAAAATGGCGGCGATCCTGCGGTTGTTGTAAAATGTTCTGACAAACTTTCGGTCCTAGCTCATTATTAAGCAATATTTTTGAGCCCAATAGAACCATTATGCACCTTGGCTATAAAACAAACAGAATGGTTCTCTACGCTACGCGTACAAAAAAGAGGATTAAGCTGTATACATCTAAATGTGCAATTTGCGAATAATAAGACAACAGAACTGGAAACCTTCTTTTCAGAAATAGAAAACTTGTGCGATGTAGTTACGCTTACTGAAACTTGGTACACTGACGCTAGCAAAATTTTTCAGAGACCTAATAAGAGAGTTTTCTATTTACACTGGCAATCACGGCGTGGAGGAGGTGTTTCCTTGTTCGTAAATCAGTCTATATCATGCGATCTATCTGCCAACCTTTCGTGTACGAATGAAAATATTAAGGTGCTATGTGTTGAAACCAATGATACGTTAGTTGCTGTTTGTAACCGACCACCTGATTTCAGTTTGAAGGCTTTTTTCATGTTTATGGATAATGTGTTGTCCTTTGCCAGTGAAAACTGAAAATGTGCAGTTATTGGTGGCGACATGAATATTGATATGGGTTCTGAAAACGCAACGACGCGCGAGTTTGTAAACACATTTGTCCAGAACGGTTGCATTAATTCCATAAAGTCAGCAACTAGGGTTACAGCTACAAGTGAAACTACGCTTGATCTCTTTTTGAGAAGTTATCATCCTTCATGTATTAGCAGTTGTGTTTTGGCGCATTGCATAGGTGATGACATGCCAATTTGTATGTACGTTGAAAGTGAAAATATTGCTATACGCAGCAACGCATCTGACATATTTTATCAGGACATTACTGAACAAACGCTGCAGGCATTTCTGGCAGAACTAAGCGAGGTAAACTGGGATAATATCATGTAGGAAAATAATCCGGAAGTGGCTTACACTAAGTTTATCACAATGTTTGTTGATGTGTATTCAAAACACTTCTGCAAAAAAACGTAAGCATAAAAATTTCAGATAGCCTTGGCCAACAAAATACCTGTTTAAGAAAATAAAGAAGCGCGACCAGATTTATGGTAAATTTGTAAAATACTGTGACCCTTCTGACCTGAAGGCTTTTAAAGACTATAGAAATAAACTAACCAAAGTGTTACGAAAAGCAAAAGATGCATATTATTTGCAGATATTTTTTTGTTGCTCTCAGCGCCATAAACTTTGGAATAACCTGAATTTTGTATTGGGGCGACAAAGAAGGAGCGACTCTAGAGAACAAATTGCTTAGAAAGGACAGAAGTTATCACGGCAGCAAATGGTCGAACAGTTTAATAAACATTTTGTGTATCACGATACCTATGTTACTTCTGCAAGACTTCCTGACCTTACTTTTGCAGCCTACAGGTCTTCATGAAGTGCATACAACCCGCCATGGTTGCTCAGTAGCTATGGTGTTGGGCTGCTGAGCACGAGGTCGCGGGATGAAATCCCGGCCACGGCGGCCGCATTTCGATGGGGGCGAAATGCGAAAACACTTGTGTACTTAGATTTAGGTGTACGTTAAAGAATTCCAGGTGGTCAAAATTTCCGGAGTCCCCCACTACGGCGTGCCTCATAATCAGAAAGTGGTTTTGGCGCGGATAACATCATAATTTTTTTAAGTGCATACAGTATTTTCTAGTTTTAAAAACTCATTATGCATTGATCGTGATGGGATACAAATAACACCCGTAATATTTGTGGCACATGAGATCACTGAGCTACTTATACACATATACAACTTATGCATCTCAACTGGTGTTTTTCCTGCAAAGATGAAGAGTGCGAGAGTAATAGTACTCCAGAAACAAGGCAACAAGCTAAACAAATAATTACCGGCCCATATCTGTTCCCCCTATCTTTTCCAAAGCTTTAAAGAAAATAATATGTGTACGTTTAAACTCATTCGGTAATAACCACAACTTCATCAGCGAATCTCAATAGGGGTTCCAAAGACAAGTCCACAGAGTTAGCCCTACTGCATCATAAAGTATATATCCTTACCAATTTCGAAAACAAGTTCATCACTCCCGGTTTATTTGTAGATTTCTGTAAAGCATTTGATTATATTAGCCGCAATATTCTTTTTCATAAGCTCAATTGTTATGGAGTTAGAGGACTTCCTCTTGATTTTCCTAAGTCGTATCTTCAACATAGACGCCAATATGTACAGATAAATAAGTTCTGGTCCCAAGAGAGGTTTACACTTTCTGGAGTACCTCAAGGCAACATTCTGGGTGCTATGCTTTTTAATCTATATGTTAACGATATTGTAAATATTCATTTCAACGCAAAATTTTTAATTTGCGCAGAGGACACCAGTATATTTCCAACATCACGTTCTTACACCAAGCTTATCAATATATCAAATGAAGAGCTCCTGAAACTTAGAACATGGTCTAAGCAAAACTGTTTATGTGTCAACCCAACCAAAATTAAAGCTATAATTTTTTGTCCAAAAAGAAGCACCTCCCCTTTACTACATGGCATAGCCTATAATAATGCTCCGATTCCATTTGTAGAAAGCATCAAAATCCTAGGCGTGCGTTTTTCTTCATCGCTGCTATAGAATGACCATGTAAATTTTGTAACGCAAGAACTGAGTCAGATAAAAAGTATAGTAAGCCGAAACCATTACCTTCTTCCTACATCAGTTAAAGTGCCATTATATGACGCCTTATTCGCCTCTCATCTCAATTATTGTCACCTCGCATAGGGCAGTAGAACTGATACGAATTGAAACAAATTATTTTTATTACAGAAAATGATAGTACGCGTCCTCGCAAATGTTCCGCCTGATTCACACATCGAGCATTTATTTGACAAGTTTAAATATATAACAGTGCACGAAATCTATAGGCGTCGACTTTTGCAGAAGTTTTGTCACATGAAGAGGAAAAGCGATCTATCCCTTGTTAAATTATCATGTTTAGAAGAATGTGTCCCCTCACGTTTCACAAGAAACACAGAACCCTCGACAGTGCATCGTTTTAGAACTAATTACAGCTCACAAATGCTAAAAAACAACTTACCAAGGCTTTTAAATGCTTACAACAAATATGGAATTGATATATGTGCCCTTAAGCCATCATAATTTTCTCGACTTAATCAGCGGGACTAATATTCATGTTTATACGGTCAGCTATTTCAGATTAGTTGAGTGAGCAGCTTTTTGTTCACATTTATATTACACACACATATATATGACGTAGTAGTTCTGCGGAAACCCGCAAGGTGGAGAGAAGTAATGAATAAAGGGAAAAACGGACATCCACCCGTTCGTAGCAATTGCTACAAAGGAAACCCATGCGGGTTCCTCGAAAGAAAAGCCTCCGAGTTGAAGAAAAATTCGTCCTGGTCCGGGACTCGAACCCGGGACCACCGCCTTTCCGGGACAGCCGCTCTATCATCTGAGCTAACCAGGCGGCTAGCAGATGGCAGGGCGAAGTCGAATTTGTCGACAACACGAAGCAAAGGCAAGAGTTTCGAGGAACCCGTATGGGTTTCCTTTGTAGCAATTGCTACGAACGGGTGGATGTCCGTTTTTCCCTTTACACACACACACACACACACACACACACACACACACACACACACACACACACACACACACACACACACACACACACACACACACACACACACACACACACACACACACACACACACACACACACACACACACACACACACACACACACACACACACACACACACACACACACACACACACACACACACACACACACACACACACACACACACACACACATATATATATATATATATATATATATATTTCATCTGCCATCTTTGAAACGTTTTGTAACTTCACTACGCGCAACTACTCGCTGTTCACTTAGTGCTTCTCATGAATTCTTGCAAAACTGTGTATTTTTGTATTGTTCAAAACACGCGGCAGCTCCGCGCGGCCCATGTCTTGTGGTCATAGGGGGCAGGGTGTTTTTTCAAGCTGCGCTTGCAGCTTTTCTTCCCTGTCTCCCCCAATTTGTTGTAAATAAAGATATATTCAATTCACTAGTCAATCAATGAGTTAAGGAATTCCGTATCAAAATGAAGGAATTCCGTATCAAGCTACAGAACAGGTATTCGGCTTTAACTCAGGACGAGGATCTTAGTGTTGAAGGAAAGAAGGACAATCTTAAGGACATCATAAAGGAGTGTGCAATAGAAGTCGGTGGTAACTTCGTTAGACAGGATACAAGTAAGCTATCGCAGGAGACGAAAGATATGAATAAAAAACGCCAATGTATGAAAGCCTCTAACCCTACAGCTACAATAGAACTGGCAGAACTTTCGAGGTTGATCAACAAGCGTAAGACAGCTGACATAAAGAATTATAATATGGATAGAATTGAACATACTCTCAGGAACGGAGGAAGCCTAAAAGCAATGAAGAAGAAACTAAGAATAGGCAAGAATCAGATGTATGCGCTAAGAGACAAAGCCGTTGATATCATTACTAATATGGATGAGATAGATCAAGTGGCTGAGCAGTTCTGCACAGATTTATACAGTACCAGTTGCACCCACGACGATAATTGAAGATGGAATAGTCTAGAGTAATTTGACATCCCACAAGTAACGCCGGAAGAAGTAAAGAAAGCCTTGGGAGATATGTAAAAGGGGAAGGCAGCTGAGGAGGATCAGGTAACAGCATATTTGTTGAAAGATGGTGGGCAGATTGTTCTAGGAAAACTGGCCACCCTGTATACGCAATGCCTCATGAGCTCGAGCGTACCGGAACCTTGGAAGAACGTCAACATAATCTTAATCCATAAGATGGGGACGCCAAAGACTTAAAAAATTATAGACCGATCAGCTTACTGTCCGTAGCCTACGAAGTATTCACTAAGGTTATCGCAAATAGAATCAGCAACACCTTAGACTTCTCTCAGCCAAAGGACCAGGCAGGAGTTCGTAAAGGCTACTCAACAATAGACCATATTCACACTATCAATCAGGTGATAGAGATATGTGCGGAATACAACCAACCCTTATATATAGCTTTCATTGATTACAAGAAAGCGTTTCATAAAGTCGAAACCTCAGCAGTCATGCATGCATTACGGAATCAGGGTGTAGACGAGCCGTATGTAAAAATACTAAAAGAGATCTATAGCGGCTCCACAGCCACCGTAGTCCGACATAAAGACAGCAACAAAATGCCAATAAAGAAGGGCGTCAGGCAGGCAGATACGATCTCTACAATGCTATTCACAGTGTGTTTACAGGAGGTATTCAGAGACCTGGACTGGGAAGAATTGGGGTTAAGAGTTAATGGAGAATACCTTAGTAACTTGCGATTTGCTGATGATGTTGCCTTGCTGAGTAATTGAGGGGACCAATTGCAATTCATGCTCAATGACCTCGAGCGGCAAAGCAGAAGGGTGGGTCTAAAAATGATTCTGCAGAAAACTAAAGTAATGTTTAACAGTCTCGGAAGAGAACATCAGTTTACGACAGGTAGAGAGGCCCTGGAAGTGGCAAGGGAATACATCTACTTAGGGCAGGTAGTGACCGGGGATCCGGACCATGAGAGTGAAATAATCAGAAGAATAAGAACACAGTGGGGTGCATTTCGCAGGCACTCTCAAATCGTGACCGGTTTCACGCTTGCCATTATCCCTCAAAAGAACAGTGTACAACAGAAGTGTCTTACATGTACTCAACTCCTGGGCAGAAACCTGGAGGCTTACGAAAACGGTTCTACTTAAATTGAGGATGACGCAACGGGCTATCGAAAGAATGATGGGTTTAAGGTTAAGGCATAAGAAAAGAGCAGATTGGGTGAGGGAACAAACGCGAGTTAATGACATCTTAGTTGCAATGCTTTTAATAAAATATCACCTTATTCTTGCTATCCCGCTACATACGAGAGCTCTCCGAGGCCTAGATGTAGAAAAGGCCTTTGATCGCATCAAGCACAGGGCCATATTGGATATCCTCTCGGAGATGGGTTTGGGTAAGCGATTGCACAATATAGTCAAAGCCTTTTTCGGTGACCGTTCTGCTTGTCTCAAGTTAGGCGAACTCCAGTCGACAACCCGGGAACTTGGGAATCGTGGGACACCACAAGGGTCTGTCCTATCTCCCATGTTATTTAATTTGGCAATGTCTCGCGTAGACTGAGGGTATCGACTTTGCAATATACGCAGATGATGTAACAATCTCGAGTGCCGAAGGTAATATGGGACAAACAGAGACCAAACTACAGGAAAGCATTTATGTGGTGGAAACAATACTTGAGGGTATGGGACTGAACTGCTCTGCTAAAAAATCAGAACTATTGGTACTACGGAGCAGTAAGCGTGGGCGCAAGCCGAACGGATATATCCCAGAGGAAGAACCTCGCATTGACATATACGCCAAGAATGGAGAACCAATCAGGCAGATATTAGAGTGCTAGGACTTCTCCTGCAAGTGAATGGATCTAATTGCAGGATGATACAACATATATCTAACAAGTCAGAAGAAGTCATTAAGCTTCTGCGTAGAATTGCCAACAAGCATAAGGGGCTAGGAGAAGACAGTGCCATTAGATTGGTACATGGATTCGTCTTTTGCCACTTCTCGTACGTGGCAGGCATGCTACAGTGGACACCAGCTGATAAGAAACAGCTAAAGGCTTTAATCAGACGACTTTTAAAACTGCACTAGGACTTCCCATCAGCACGGCTAATGATAGCTTATCGCACCTGAGGCTGCATAACACACTAGAAGAGATAGCTGAGGCTCAACAGGATACCCACCAGGAGAGGCTAATGGGGACACGACCTGGGAGGGCGCTACTTGAAGAAATCGGCGTAGAAATTACCGACCGCACCAACGAAGAAGTATTATTAACAGAATTGCAAGCGGGACTAGGAGATACAATAAAGACGACCCCGTTCTCTAGGAACATGCACCCTAAACATAACCTCGAGAGACGGAAGGCAAGGGCGAAGGCACTCCTTCAAGACATAGATCAACAAAAGCAGGAGGCGGTGTTCGTTGACGCTGCCCGAGTTAAAAATAAGGAAGCGTATAGCTCCGTTGCTGTAGACACTCAAGGTAACATACGCGATGCCATCACCGTCTACAGCAAGGACCCAACACTAGCAGAACAAGTAGCAATCACCTTAGCCATCCGGGCTAATCTGTGGACACATATTTACAGCGACTCTAGAACAGCCATACGCAACTTTACTAACGGATATGTGACACCGATAGCAACAAGATTAGTAGAGAAGGTCAACAGTGAGAGGATTGAAATCCGCTGGCTTCCTGCATATCTGGGGGTGGTGGACGGAGCTCGGAGAAACCTCAATCAGGTGGCAAATGAAGCAGCACGGGGACTTTCTAGCCGTGCTCTTCAAGACCGAGCAACTTACACTTCACCCGGGGAACACAGGGATCGATTATTAACATATAACAAAATCACGAAGCACTATTACTTAAGGAGAAGGGAATACCCATTGCCACACGGTAAGCTTTGCAGAGCCCAAGCGGTCACATTACGTTTGCTACAGACAAGAACATACCTAAGTCCAGATATTATTAACAGGGTCTATCCGGAGAGGGAAACTCAAACCAACTGTAATAAGTGCAATGGCATCATTACTCTTGACCACATGCTTTGGCAGTGCCCCGCGGTCTTCGCAGACTGTAATAACTAACAAGAATGGTGGCGGCAAATGCTACGCAGTGAATCACTCTCTGACCAATTACGGGCAGTCCAGAAGCCCCCGATGTGGCTGAAGGGCTCGGCCTGACAGTTCCAACGTGGGAGCGGCCCGCGTCAACCTAGGGTTGAGCTTCAGGGCCCAATAAAGTTATTCATATCATACCATATCATGGGCAGAACATGTAATGGGGAGGGATGACAACCGATGTTCATAAAGGTTACGGACTGGATTCCAAGAGAAGGGAAGCGTAGCAGGGGGCGGCAGAAAGTTAGGTGGGCGGATGAGATTAAGAAGTTTGCAGGGACAACATGCCACAATCAGAATATGACCGTGGTAGTTTGAGAAGTATGCGAGAGGCCTTTGCCCTGCAGTGGGCGTAGTCAGGCTGATGATGTTGATTATGATTAGGATACGTTAGCCCATCTCGAAAGTATAGTCCATTACAGAGCCGAGAAGGGTCCACTGTACTATGAATATAGCTTAAAGGCACTTCTTTTTGGCCAAGGCCAAAAAGAAGTGCCTTTAAGTTATATTTCTAGTACACTGGGCCCTTGCATGTGTGTGTCTTCTCCGTCGTTCATTGACAAATGGATTTCACGAGTTGTCGTGGTGCTCCTTCCTGGTCTCTTCTCTTGTGTGTGCCCGTTTATTTGGTGTCTTTATATTTTATAATGAACAGCTACCAACTAGCTCAACAAGAAGTGCTTTTAAGTGAAGCAGGCGTTAAGTGCTCCCCATGCGTGGGCCGAATCCAAAGATAGTGCAATGCCGGTCGGATTCGCGGCAGAAGCGAAGAAGGCGCTAAGATCTCCCCATACGTGGGGCGAAACACGAAGATCGTGCAATACGGGGCCTATCCGCGGGAAGTTGAGGCGTTCAGCACTCCCCATACGTGGACCGATCCTCAAGGTAGTGCAATACCGGACCGATCCACGGGTGGTGAAGCAGGCGCTAAGCTGTGCCCGTTCGTGGTCCAGTCCCGAAGCTAGTGCAATACCAGGCCGATCCGCGGCTCGGCCCGGTAGTGCATGCAAACTGGGATACATAGCGCAAGAAAGACACAGGGAGAAGCAGGAACATGGGACGAGCGCTGTGTCTTTCTTGCGCTATGTATCCCAGTTTGTACGTATCCCACCAACACGGCCAAACTTCTTCCCCGCTATTGCATGGTATCCGGATGGTAGTCCAATAACGGGGCCGACCAGCGGGTGGTGAAGCAGGCGTAAAGCTCTGCCCTTCCGTGGGCCGATCTCGAAGATCATGCAGTACCGGGCAGACACGCGGAAGGTGAAGCAGGCGCTAAGCCCTCCCCATACATGGGCCGATCCCTAAGGTAGTCCAATACCAGGCTGACCCGTGGGAGGTAAAGAAGGCGTAAAGCACTGCCCATACGTTTGCTGATACCGAAGGTAGACCATTACCGGGCCGAACCACGGGTGGTGAAGCAGGCGTTAAGCACTCCCCATAAGTGGGTCGATGCACAAAGTAGTCCAATAACGGGCCGATCTGCAGGTCCGGAAGCAGGCGCTAAGCTCTCTCCATACGTGGGCCGATCACGACGATAGTGGAATGCCGAGCCAACTCGCGGGAGGTGAAGCGGGCGTTCAGCACTCCCCACGCATGGGCCGAAAAAGAAGGCAGCCAAATACCGGCCCGACCCGCAGGTGTGCGAAGCAGGCGTTAAGCTCTCCCCAGCCGTTGGCCAATCCGGAAGGTAGGCATTACCGGGCCGACCCGCGGGTGGTGAAGCAGGCGTTAAGCTGCCCCCATTCGTGGGCCGATCCCGAATGTAGTCCAATACCGGGCCGACCCGCGGGAATTGTAGCAGGCGTTAAGCTCTCCCCTACGCGGGCCGATACCTAAGTTAGTCCAATACCAGGCAGACCCGCCGGAGGTTAGGCAAGCGTTAAGCACTCCCCATACGCGGGCCCATATAAAAGGTATCGCAATGCCAGGACAGCCCGTAGGGGAGGTGAAGCAGGCAGTAAGCACTCCTCATACGTGGGCAAGTCGTGATGATAGTGCAATACCGGGCATACACGCGGAAGGTGAAGCAGGCGCTAAGCTCTCCCCATACATGGGCCGATCCCTAAGTAGTCCAATACCGGGCCGACCCGCGGGAGGTAACGCAGGCGTTAAGCGCTCCCCATACATCTGCCGATCCCGAAGGTAGTCCATTACCAGGCAAACCCGCGGGTGGTGAAGCAGGCGTTAAGCACTGCCCTTCCGTGGGCCGAGCCCAAAAATGGTGCAATGTTGGGCCGACCAGCGGCGGATGTAAAGCAAGCCTGTAGCACTCCCCATACGCGGGCGAAGCGCAAAGATTTTGCAATACCGGGCCGGCCCGAGGCAGGTGAAAGAGGCGTTAAGCTCCCGCCACGTGTGGGCCGATCCCTAAGGTAGTCCAATACCGGGCCGACCCGCGGGAGGTAACGCAGGCGTTAAGCGCTCCCCATACGTCAGCCAATCCCGAAGGAAGTCCATTACAGCGCAGCCCCGCGGGTGGTGAAGCAGGCGTTGAGCTCTCCCCATACGTGGGCCAATCCCGAAAATTGTGGAGTACCAGGCGTACCCGCGGTAGGTGAAGCGGGCGTTCATACTCGCCACACGCGGGCCGATCTGGAAGGTAGTCCAATAGCGGGTCGACACTCGAATGCTGAAGCAGGCGTTAAGATTTCCCCATACGTAGGCCGATTCCCAAGATAGTGCAAACCGAGTTGACCCGCGGGAGGTGAAACGGGCGCTCAGCACTCCCCCATACCTGGACCGATGCGGAAGGTAATCAAATGCCAGGGCCGACCAGCAGGTGGTGAAGCAAGCGTAAAGCTCTGCCCTTACGTGGGCCGACCCCCAAGATCATGCAATAGCGGGCATACACGCGGAAGGTGAAGCAGGCGCTAAGCTCTCCCCATACATGGGCCGATCCCTAGGGTAGTCCAATACCGGGCCGACCCGCGGGAGGTAACGCAGGCGTTAAGCGCTCCCTATACGTCTGCCGATCCCGAAGGTAGTCCATTACCAGGAAAACCCGTGGGTGGTGAAGCAGGCGTTAAGCACTGCCCTTCCGTGGGCCGAGCCCAAAAATGGTGCAATGTTGGGCCGACCAGCGGCGGATGTAAAGCAAGCCTGTAGCACTCCCCATACGCGGGCGAAACGCAAAGATCTTGCAATACCGGGCCGGCCCGAGGCAGGTGAAAGAGGCGTTAAGCGCCCGCCATGTGTGGGCCGATGCCTAAGGTAGCCCAATACCGGGCTGACCCGCGGGAGGTAACGCAGGCGTTAAGCGCTCCCCATACGTCTGCCGATCCCGAAGGTAGTCCATCACCAGGCAAACCCGCGGGTGGTGAAGCAGGCGTTAAGCTCTCCCCATACGTGGGCCAATCCCGAAAATTTTGGAATACCAGGTTGACCCGCTGTAGGTGAAGCGAGCGCTCAGCACTCCCCATACGTGGGCCGATGCGGAAGATAATCAATTACCGGGGCCGACCAGCAGGTGGTGAAGCAGGCGTTAAGCTCTACCCTTCCGTGGGCCGATCCCAAAGATAGTTCAATACCGGGCAGACAAGCGGAAGGTAAAGCAGGCGCTAAGCTCGCCCTATACGTGGCCTGATCCCTAAGGTAGTCCAATACCAGGCTGTCCTGTCGGAGGTAAAGCAGGCGTTAAACACTGCCCATACGTCTGCTGATCCCGAAGGTGGTCCATTACTGGGCCGACCCGCGGGTGGTGAAGCGGGCGTTAAACTCTCCACATACGGGGGCCGATCTCGAAGATAGTGCAATACTGAACCGACTTGTGGGAGGTAAAGCAGGCGTTAAGCACTCCTCATACGTCCGGCGATCACGGAGGTAGTGTAATGCCGGGCCGAGCCGGGGTGGAGGAGAAGCAGCCGCAAAGCGCTCCACATACGTGGCCCAATGCAGATTTTAGTGCAATACGGGGCCTATCCGCGGGAAGTGAAGGAGGCGTTCAGCGCTCCCCATACGTGGACCGATCCTCAAGGTAGTTCAATACCAAACCGACCCGCGGGTGGTGAAGCATTCGTTAAGCTCTGCCCATACGTGGGCCAGTCCCGAAGCTCGTACAATACCGGGCCAATCCGCGGGTCGGCCCGGTATTTCATGGTATGCGAATGGTGGTCCAATACCGGGACATCCCAGCGGGTGGTGAAACAGGCGTTAAGCTCTGTGCTTCCGTGGGCCGATCCCGAAGATCATGCAATACCGGGTAGGCACGCGGAAGGTTAAGCAGGCGCTAAGCTCTCCCCATACATGGGCCGATCCCTAAGGTAGTCCAATACCAGGCTGACTCGTGGGATGTAAAGCAGGCGTTAAGCACTGCCCATACGTTTGCTGATCCCGCAGGTAGACCATTACTGGGGCGACGCGCGGGTGATGAAGCATGCGTTAAGCACTCCCCATAAATGGGCCGATCCAAAAGGTAGTCCAATACCGGGCCGACCTGCAGGTCGGGAAGAAGGCGCTAAGCTCTCCCCATACGTGGGCCGACCATCAAGAGAGTGGAATGCCGAGCCGACTCGCGGGAGGTGAATCAGGCGTTCGGCACTCCCCACACGTGGGCCGAAAAACAAGGCAGTCAAATACCGGGCTGACCCGCAGGTGGTGAAGCAGGCGATAAGCTCGCCCCATACGTGGGCCGATCCCTAATATAGTCCAATTCCAGGCTCACCCGTGGGAGGTAAAGCAGGCGTTAAGCTCTTCCCACACGTTGGCCAATCCGGAAGGTAGTCCATTACCGGGCCGACCCGTGGGTGGTGAAGCTGGCGTTAAGCTCTCCCCATTCGTGGGCCGATCCCAAAAACTGTCCAATACCAGGCTGACCCGTAGGAGGTAAAGAAGCCGTTAAGCACTCCCCATAAGTCTGCAGATCCCGAATGCAGTGCGAAACCGGGCCGACACGCGGGTGGTAAAGCAGGCGTTCAGCTCTCCCCGTAAGCGGGCCGATCCCTAAGGTCGTCCCTTACCGGGCAGACCCTCCGGAGGTGAAGCACGCTTTAATCACGTGGGCCCATATAAAAGGTAGTGCAATGCCGGGCTGGCCCGCGGCGGAGGTGAAGCAGGCATTAAGCACTCCCCATGCATGGGCCGATCCGAAATGGTGCATTACCGGGCCGACATGCGGCACAGGTGATGCAGGCGTTAAGCATTCCCCATACGTGGGCCAATCCCAAAGATAATGCAACGCCGTGCCGACCAGCGGCGGAGGTGAAGCACGCTTTGAGCACTCCTTAAGCATGGGCCGATCCGGAACATTCTTCAGGGCTGTGCCGACCTGCGGAGGAGGTGAAGCAATTCTTCAAAAAGTTATTTCAATTGATGACATTTTATTTTAAAAAATCATGAGCAGTCATGTGCAAAACACAGAGGTGACACAGAATTGTGAACATAGGTACAGACGCATTTACCGCGATCTTTATATACATTCGCGTGGATGACGGGAGCTCCACCGTGAGAAGCTGGAGGAAACTACACACGCGTGACGTTTTCGACGGGACCGCCACCACGAGAAAGCGGACGGAAATGAAATGAGATACGCAAGCGCTTGCAAGACCGACAAAGAGAGGGCGGTGGGAACGCAGACATGGCCGACACTAGTCAAGGTGTAGTATATGTTCTTATCAGTATAATACCTGACACGGGGTGTATTTGGAACCAAGATATTAAACTAATTTTTGCAAGCTAGCGCAGTGCTGAAGCCTGCATCTCCTCGGCCGCTGTTCGGCCCGGTATTGCACTGTCTTCAGATCGCACTACCAATGGGATTTTTTCAGCCTCTCCGACTTTACACTTGACGTTCTTTTTTGCTGTTTTCCTCACCCTACAGGCCGCATACTTGCTGGTAAGCTTGCTAGTTCTTTTCCTCCGCTGTGAATCAACGTGTTTTTTGTACAACTCCATCAACACTCTCCCAGCCCGTTTACTTTTTTCTATATTCCTCAGTCTTTCTTCATAATGAATTTTACTTTGAGCTTCCCTCACTTCAAAACTTATCCAGCCCATATCACCCAGCACAACTTCATTTGTAGTCTTCCCGTGAGCGTCCACTGCGAGGCGTCCCACTGACCTTTGGTTGCCGTCAAATCCTGATTGTACCCCTGAATTCAAGCAAACAAAAGCATTGCCAAAAGTAAGTCCTGGAACCATTACACCTTTCCACATACCCCGGAGAACCTCGTACCTATTTTATCACCATTGCGCTCTGTGGTTCATTATGGCTGCATTTCTCTTACCCTTTACTGTTATTGTTTTTCTCGTGTTTCCATACATCTATTGCTTTCGTTTATCCATATACCAAAGTATATATATTCTTTCACCCGAGGTATTTCCTGGCCCTGTATTGCCACTGCCAAAGTCGAGAGAAACAATCGAGATGTCAGGGCCACCTATCGCTGCAGTCGGGAGATAGCCGCAACGAAGGCATATGGCCTCTGAGACCCAAAGATCTCGCAGGGCAACTAAAACTGCAACAAACATGCGCTGCTTAGTGGACGCTATACTACACTCTTAAAGAAAAGGGAGCGAAAAAAGAGGAACCAGCCGCTTTCCTCCTTCAGGCCGGTGAGTTCCTCTTTCACGCGCACGCCACATGTCGCGCCCTCTCGCGGCAATCAAAAGGGGAGGAACGTTTCTTGCTTGCGTGTGTTTCTTGTGCCGCCGCGGCCGATGGCCCCAACATCGACTACCATAGCTTATTTCCGACGGACAGTAATGCTAAATAGCATAACCTGAGGTCTAACCTTTCGTGACAAACGACCATCAGTGTCAACCGTCTAGCTCGAAGGGGAGCTGCGATAAGAGAATAGTTCCACTCAAAAGCAGCGTCCTGGTGCTGGCTGAGAGGGAGACGAGCCCAGAGGGAGACGAGACGACACAGGCATCTCGGCGTATAGACACCGCAAATATCAGCCTGCCTTTCTTGTTTTGATGCGTGAAATTAGGATGACGAGAAGGTTAAGCTATATCAAATGTATGCATTTGTGGTCATTTTGAAAGCGCCATCCTCGACGGCTTCGAAGCGAAAGCAAAACATCTATGGGCACTTTGCTGTAGCTGTCACCGGCTGTGATTGGTCACCGCTTTCCTGCGTCTATCACGGACTACACGGACACTGATGAGCGACTAAAGTCTTACGCCTTAATACGCTTGATGGTACCGTCGCCACGTAGCCGAGCGGTGTGAGCGCATCACCGCCGCGAGCTACACCTCCAAAGCCACAGATGGAACGCAAACCCTGTCGCCAGAGCAAGGCGTCGCATGAGCGTGCCTTGATATAAGGCTGCATATCCAGCGTCACTTGCGTGCCGGTTCGTCTGCGTCTCCGCCCGCCAGCGGCGGCTTCTCCGTGATGCATCGCCTAGCGCGCACGACACTACAGAGACGGGAAGCGCCGACCAACAACACAAGATGTATTTCCTAAAAGGTGCAGTGAAAACAAACGTACAAACAAAAAGTATCCAGAAAATAAATTTAAAAAAAAGTGTTTACTGACTTTCCCGTGGCAACATAGCGCATATATAGTTGTCGGCGTCTGTGAAGAAAAGGAGATACTCTAAGAGATAACGTATATACTGACCAGGTGTGTCCCATTAGCTGGGCATATCCATTTGTCCCGTACCATCATCATCATAAATACAGTGCAATGAAGTTTTTATGGTAATGGTGGTACGGACAAACGGATATGCCCAGCTAATGTGACACACCTGGTGACGGCACCATTGTGCACTGTTTCGAGTGCCGGGATTCTAGACAGCTGCGGCGCACTGTCGAACGTCGGCACGGAGCGAAACCATCATCTCTCTAGCAGAAAGCACGGCTAGTATGGCGCAGGCGAGGCATTGTAGTAGAGGCACTCGGAGGGAGACGGCATACTCCGTAGTCGGAGCTACCCTTCCCGGTCACTTGTCGCGACGGTTATACTTCCGCCACTGTATTTGCGATATGATTATAGTAGTTGTAGCCTATACTGTATCGCAACAATCTTCGTTTTCACAACTCTCGTGTAGATGGATATAACACAACAGACACCAGCAGTTAGCTTTCTGATATCCTCAATGGTAATGGGGGCAGTCACGCCAATCGCAGTGAATAATGTATAGTTCTCGTATGAAGCAGCACCCTGACATCGCGGCGACTAACTTGTATCATAGCCTCCTTCGATGATATGATAGTATTTACATTCCGCTCTCATCCAACCACTATATGTGGTTGGATGAGAGTGGGCACGGTGGAGCGGCAGCCATGCAGTCGCTCAAAATCCCGATCTTGCTTTTTGTGCAGTTTATCGCTCGGTCTGGCACGTGGCTACAACCTTCGGATCCAGCGATCACCGGCTGTCCATCACCAGCGTTGCTGACGGTCCCGATCTTCAATAATGCGTCCTCATGTCATCAGTTCTGCTTTACCGGGCACATTCCTTCCATGGTCAGCGGGTCGACAACACTGCTGGCGACTGCAGCGACGCAGGAGGATATAAGAGCACTGGAAATCCTACGCCCCTTCAGTGGGCACGGTGGAGCGGCAGCCATGCAGTCGCTCAAAATCCCGATCTTGCTTTTTGTGCAGGTTAGTAAACCCCCCTCTCTCTATTGTAAGCGGACTAGCAACGTCTGCCTGCTGCTCCTACCGTGCCCAAGTGTGCTCTTTCAGTGCTTGTGCGAATGCGTATTTGTTACGAAGCTCTTAATGTGTTGCGGTGACGTTGAACTCAACCCTGGTCCTACTAACAAAGAAATACTTGATGCTATCACTAAACTTTCTGAAAACGTTGACCACCGTCACGTTGAGCTCAAGGCAGCTCTCGACGACTTAAAGACAAAGCAGGAGGTCTTAGTACAGACCGTCGCTAATCTATCAGTAAGATTATGCGCGGTTGAATCCTTTGTCGAATCATTCGACGGTTCTGCAGCTCTTAATGATGCACCACGTCTAATCACCGAAGCTGTCAGAATGGAAGGCCAGGCACTCAATTCTCGACTGGACGATCTTGAAGACAGGTCGAGACGAGATAACCTATTGTTCTTTGGAATACCGGACTGCCCGACTGAGACATGGGCTCAGTCAGAAGGCCTTGTTCAAGACGTTTTGTCTCGTCACCTTAAAATACAAATTTCCGACTAGGAAGTTTCCCGAGCACACAGATTAGGATCCTACACAGATAAAAAGACTCGGCCAATTATCATCAAGTTTTCGTCGTCTAAAGTCAGGGATGCAGTCTGGGCGCAGAAATACAAGCTCAAGGGGACTGGTGTATCAGCTAGCGAAGATTATTGCAGAGCTACGCGAAACTCAAGGAGGAAACTAACAGAATTTGCAAAGGTAGCCGGGAAGACGTACTCTCTTCGCATGAATAAACTAATCATGGACAAAAAAACGTACGTGTACTGCTCAGTAAGTAACAGCGTACGCGAAATCGCTTCAGCACGATCAGTGGATACGCAACATAGCGCTGGTACTGTAACTGCACGTGCTGGCACTTCCAGTGCATCATAGCTATGCCCGCCCAGATCCTGCGCAAAAGACGCCTCTATTTTTTTTTCCAATATACGGAGTATTCTGAATAAACGCGTGGAATTGTCTTCCGCTATTGATTCCTGCTCTGCTGACATTGTTGGTCTAACGGAGACTTGGCTTTCTGCAAAAGTTAAAAATGAAGAAATTTTGGACTGTGAAAAGAGCTACAAATTTTACCGATGTGATCGTGATTACCGGTCCGGTGGTGGTGTTCTGCTGGCGGTTACCGATAGTCTTGCTTCCCATGTTATTCCAATTGTATCCTCGCTTGAGCTTGTGTGTGCGCGCGTGCTCATTGATTCTCGCGAAATAATTTTTTGTGTCTGTTATCGGCCACCAACTGCATCATTATCGTTCTGTAATGAACTGCACGATGTTGTCAATCAGCTGTTCGTCCGATACCCAAAATCGCCCCTCTTCTTACTTGGCGACTTCAATTTTCCTGACATCAGATGGGAACGAGACTCGGTTTCCTTAAAACACAACTCAGCTGAAAGCAAAGAATTTTTAACTTTTTGTCACGACTTCAACTTAACTCAGCTCGTTCACTTTCCCACTCGCATAACTTCCACTTCCGCTAATATTCTAGACTTAATACTTACCACTACACCCGACCTAGCTACCGCCTTAACTCATTCACCGGGAATTAGCGATCACTCGATAATTCACTTCACTCTACGGGCAAAGATTTCTAAGAAGAAAAAAACTAGGGTCATCCAAGACTACGGCAAAGCAGACGTAACTGGAATGAATGGGGAATTTCAGGTCTTTGCTGATCGGTTTTTCGCCGGTTTTGAGCAGCGATCGGTTGAGGATAACTGGTTGCTTTATAAAAACAAACTCTTGTCTCTTATTGATCGTTTTGTACCTAAAAGGAAAGTTTCATCATGTACTCGCTCACCATGGTTCAATAACATGTTAAAGCGCATGCGCAACAAAAAGAAGCGGATATTTCGACGCGCAAAATTCACAGCCAGAATAGACCACTGGTCTTGCTATCAAAAATTTAACAGAGAATTCTGTACTGCGCTCTCAAAAGCCAAGAAGGAATTCTTTGATAAAACTCTTCCTTTGCTACTTCGTTCTAATCCCCGTAAATTTTGGAGCATTATTAACGGTACTAAAACGACACACATTCAGTTAATCCAATCTGATGTCCCAGTAATTCAAAGCGAATGCTGCAACGTTCTGAACAATGTGTTTGCTACTCATTTTCATAAGAGCACTCCCACAGTATTTCCGCATATACCAAGAACCAACTTCTTCCCAATGGATTATATCGCTATTGATGCAGTTGGTGTCGAAAGGCTGATTGTCAACTTAAAAGTGTCTTCGTCGGCCGGTCCAGATTGTATTTCATCAAAAATGCTGAAGTGTACACAAGTTTATTCTGCACTGATATTGTCAAAGCTTTTTCAACAGTCATTACAGATGTCTACACTGCCCTCTGATTGGAAGATAGGGAAGGTGGTCCCTGTGCATAAATCTGGTGATGTACATTCCCCCAATAATTACCGCCCCATATCATTAACATCCATTCCAGTAAAAATCCTAGAGCATATAATATACTCGCACCTCATTGAATTCCTGGAGTCCAATTCCTTCTTCAGCATTTTTCAGCATGGATTCCGTAAGGTAGTTTCGTGTGAAACGCAATTGTTATGTTTTACTAACGACTTGTTCATTAACGCGGATCATGACTTTGATACTGATTGCATATATTTAGATTTTGCTAAAGCATTTGACTCCGTTTCACACGATCTACTTATCTTCAAGCTTAATCAACTTAACATAGACCCCAATGTACTTGCATGGATTAAGGAATTTCTCTCTAACCGTAGTCAGTATGTGACGGCTAACGACTTCTCTTCACGTAATTCTGCCGTAACATCTGGTGTCCCGCAAGGGTCAGTTTTGGGCCCTCTGCTCTTCTTGATTTATATTAATGATCTTCCTACTTGCCTTTCTTCCTCAACTGTCCGACTGTTTGCAGATGACTGCGTGGTTTACCAGAAAATTACTAACCATGACGATTATCTCAATCTGCAACGTGATCTAGATAGGGTATTTGAATGGTGCAGTCAATGGCTCATGACACTTAATACAACTAAATGTAAAAGTATGCAGGTTTCTCGCCACAGCACTAATCATTGTCCGCGTACTTACCGCCTCAATAATATTCCATTACCATCTGTTGACAGCTATAAATACCTTGGTGTTCACATTTCTTCTAATCTATCGTGGAATACGCATGTAGAATTTGTAACTAACAACGCCAATCGCATGCTTGGTTATCTGCGTCGAAACTTTTTTGATGCCCCATCGTCCCTGAAGTTAACACTTTACAAAACCTTGGTACGTTCTAAATTAGAGTACGCATGCGCCATATGGGATCCTACTCAGACTACACTCATTCAAACTCTTGAAGCCATTCAGAATCGCGGCGCACGTTTCATATTGTCGAATTATTCACGTCATTCCAGTGTCACATCTATGAAGAAAACCCTAAACTTGCCTGACCTTTCGTTGCGTCGAAAGTCCTCTCGCCTTAGCCTTTTTCATAAAATCTATTATTATAACAACGAGATGAAGGACGTTTTGTTCCAACCACCTCATTACATATCTTCAAGGACCGATCATCGCTTCAAGGTGGGGCTACCTTCTTGTCGCACAAAATTGTGTAATGACTCTTTTGTTCCTAGAACAAGTGTCGCATGGAACCACCTTCCCTCCACAATCGCCAGCATTGCTGATGACCACCAGTTCAAGATCGCTTTACAAGACGCCTTGTAATACTTCTGTTTGTTTGTTTGCTGCACGCCTTGCCATTTCTTCCCCACTCCTTTCTGTAGTGCCTTTGGGCCCTGAAAGTATTTTAAATAAATAAATAAATAAATAAATAAATAAATATCTTTACAAATCAGATGCAGCTGTTCAGTATGTAGCAGCGAACGACGCCCTCCACGCAGCCGAATATATTGCTCTGTGGACAGGAAGGCAAAACAAGATTTCGAAGGCTTCCTCGAAAGCGGTGGTTCAGCGCCCGCTCAGACCGCCGGCTCGCACGTTCCCGCTTTGCAACGGCGTATGGATGCTGCGAATAGCAGTTTGTTTGCCATTTCTGTATGAAACTAGGCGACAAAACGTTCAAGCGATCTCAACAGAATGCATTTTGTAAACTCCAGTGGTGCTTGAAGCGCCATCCGCTACCGCTTCGAAGTGAAAGGCATAGATCGCCGTCGCCATCGTGTTGATAATTTCAAGTCCCTAGTCAAAATCAGCCAATATAATGCGGATTTATATCAACAGGTCTGTGTGTATTAGGCGTGCCTATAAAGTGATTATACCCAAAGAAGTATTCCGTGGAAATTTGTTGCTTAATTACGTATAACAGAGAGTCAATCACTGGCACAACAATACAGGTCTAAATATCATGGCTATATAAGGTTCCAAGGCATATGGATCGAGGAAGCCCGAGCAGTGCATGTGTATGTGGAGCACTATAATGTTGAGCTATTCGAAACTTTTTTTTCCAATTCTGCAATCAGCCCTCTGTGATTAGTCCAAAACTTCTTTTGCCCACCCCCACTACGCCTGTGAGACACGAGACGTCAAGCGAACCTCGATAGTTCCCTATCTGATATGACGGGTACACTCTGATTATGCATGATTGGAGTGAACAAAGAAAAATTAGGTATTTCAGATTCGACGCCTCTTCGCCATTAGCCTTCGGCTATTGGTCCAAAGTTTTCGGGCTCCACCCACTTCGCCTGCGAAAACTCACCGCGTCAAACTAACGTGTACGAGTTAAAGATGCATTAATATGCCAAACAAAACTGAAATTTTTCTGAATAGCCGCCGGCTGCCCCGTTTTGAAACGAATAAACTATGACTGCCGCGGATCGCTCAGGCACTGGCTGCTCGCACCAACCAGAGAGCGTGGGTTTATTTGCGAACAATAAAACTTTTTCCGTGGCTGCGTAACGCTCTCCAGCATTTTCGACGCGTTTGCGGCCTCGCTCAGCCAACTTTTACTTGCTGAGAATCCTCTTTAGCGGCATTCTTAAAGTTCCGTTGCATGCCGCCGCGATTTTCGGCCAGCCACGTACCGCAAGCTAAGTAAGGGAAAACGAACCAATCGCAGACGCAGGCACCACCTACTTCATACGGTTAACGATTTTCAGTGCACTGGCTCGGCCCCATCGATTCCCTTTCCACTTGAGCGTGATCCTCGCCTATTATCAGCGAATTAAATATGACAAGCCGCTCAGTGTAGGCAACGTTTTTTTTTTGTTTTTAAAGCGAACAAAATGATCAGCTATAAACAAGGATAGCGTTTCATTGGTCTGTTTAAACAACCCCGCGGGTCACTGCCCGATGCGTACGTCGGCAGTTACGCAAGTTTGGGGTGCGATCTTGTACGCGTTCCAAAATAGAACGGAGGCGGTTCGTTCTTTACGCCACGAAATAGGCGGTATGTTCCGTTCCGTTCGTCCGATAGCAGACGACACGGAATGATTGACAGCAGATAACACGTCACAATTGACGTCATGGCGTTCGGCACGGTTCAAATTGGCGAATCGTATTTGGCTCGGTGGAACGAACCGCCTCCGTTCTATTTTGGAACGCGTACAAGATCGCACCCTTGATGTCAGGAGATTGGAATAAGAACAAATTGGAATAGTTTTACATTATAGGGTCCCTGCTGTGCGTTTGTTTGTTGTGATTGCTTTGTTGTGTAGAGTATGTGGGAAAGTGCTATGTGTGGTCTGTTGTGCATATTATGTGCGTTGAAAGTGTTGTGCGTTGCTCTGTCGTGACCACTTTACCGTATTAAAAGTGGAAAATAAATCATCATCATCAGTAAATTTTCTGTGCACTGCAGGACGAAAGCCTCTCCCTGCGATCTCCAATTACCTCTCTCCTGCGCCAACCGATTCCAACTAGCACCCGCAAATTTTCTGATTTCGTCGCACCACCTAGTCTTCTGTTGTCTTCTACTGCGCTTCTCTTCTCTTGGTACCCATTCTGTCACCCTAATGATCCAACGGTTATCTAATCTGCGCATTACATGACCTGCATAGCGCCATTTTTTCCTCCTAATGTCTATTAAAATGTCGTCTATACCCGTTTGCTCGCTGTTCCAAACCGCTCTCTTTCTGTCTCTTAAAGTTATGCCTAGCATTCTTCGTTCAATTGCTCTTTACGCGGTCCCCAACTTGTTCGCAAGCTTCTTTGTCAGCCTCTAAGTCTCTGCCCCATACGTCAGCACCGGTAAAATTGACTGATAGTATACCTTCCTTTCCAATGATAACGGTAAGCTTCCAGTGAGGAGCTCACGATGTCTGCCGTATGCGATCCAACCGATTTTTGTTCTTGAGTGAATTTCCGTCTCATGGTCAGGGTTTCCTGTGATTAGTAGACCTAGGTAAACGTAGTTCTTCACAGACTCAAGAGCCTGACTGGTGATCCTGAATTCTTGTTCCCGTGCCCGGTTGTTCATCATTATCTTTGGCTTCTGCATACACTCTCCCTGTTAAGGTCCTCAATCATTTGTTGGAACTCATCTGCAGTGTTGCTGAATAGAACAATGTCATCGGCAAACCGAACGTTGCTGAGCTATTCACCGTCGATCCTTACTCCGAAACCTTCCCAGTTTAAAAGCTTGAATATTTCTTCCAAGCACGCAGTGAATAGCATTGGAGAGATTGTGTGTCCTTGTCTGGCTCCTTTCTTTATAGGTATATTCCTGCTTTTCTCGTGTAGAATTAAGGTGCCTGTGGATGTTTTCTTTGTGGATATTTTCCAATGTATATACGTAAGCGCTCTTTACTACTTCATTACGTGATGCCTCTAGCTATGACTGCTGGTATCTATAATGAAGCAAATGCCTTTTCGTAATCATTGAAAGCCATATAGAGAGGCTGATTGTACTCTGAGGATTTCTCGATTGCCTGAATAATGACATGGATGGGATCCATTGTAAAGTATTCCTTCCCGAAGCCAGCCTGTTCCCTTGCTTGTCTAAAGTCCAGCGTTGCCCTTATTTTATTGGAAATTATCTTGGTGAATATTTATATAATACAGGGAGTAAGCTAATGGGCCTATAATTTTTCAATTATTGAACGCCACCCTTTTTGTGGATTAGTACTATGTTTGCATTCTTCCAGTTATCTGGGACCCTTGCAGTCCATAGACACTTCGTATAGAGAGCCGCCAGTTTTCAAAGCATTATACCTCATCAGTCTTTAATAAATCTACTGTAATTGCATCTTCACCTGCCGCGCTTCCCCGTTTCATGTCTTGCAAAGCCCTTCTGACACCATTGCTAGTTATGCGAGGAGTTCATGTATCCTGTTCATTGCTACCTTCAATGGAGGTATACTGACTCCTCTGGGTGCTGTACAAGTCAGTGTAGAATTCTTCCGCTTCTTTTACTATATCTTCCACATTGCTGATGATATTATCCTGCTTAAATTTCGGTGCATACATCTTGATTTGTCCTATACCAACTTTCTTTCTCCCTGATGTCAGGCAGCGTCCATTTTTAGGGCTTCTTCAGTCTTTCTCACGTTTTAGTTTCCGATATCACTTATCTCCGCCATGTTGATCAGTTTTGACAGTTCCGCGAACTCTATGTTATCTCTTGAGTTGGACACTTTCATTTTTGTCGTTTCTTTATTAGGTCCTTTGTCACTTAGGACAGCTTGCCTATTGGTTGGCTTGGTACCTTGCCTCCCACTTCAATTGCTGCCTCTGAAACAAGCCTAGTTACGGTTTCATTCATTACCTCTACGTCACCTTCATCTCTCTGTTCTAAAGCTGCATATTTGTTTGCAAGTACCAGCATAAATTTGTCTGCTTTTACCCTTACTGCCTCTAGGGTGACCTGTTTTTTTAAAACCACTTTTACTCTTTCTATCTTCATATTGAGGTGAATCCTAGGCCTGACTAATTAATGGTCACTGCACTTTACCCTACCTATCTCTTCGACATCTTGCACTATGCTGGGATCGGCAGAAAGTATGAAATCAATTTCATTTCTTGTTTCACGGTTAGGGCTTCTCCAGGCCCATTTTCTGTTGCTACGATTTCTGAAAAACGTGTTCATTATTCGCAACTTATTCCTTTCTGCGAATTCTACCAGCATCTCTCCTCTAGCGTTCCTCGAATCGAGGCCAGGATATGGCTTGTTCACGAGCCTGCTTTTTCCCCAGTTTTGCATTAAAATCGCCCATTACTGCAGTATACCGAGTTTCCACATTTCTCATCGCTAATTCAACATATTCATAAAAGTGATCTACTTCATCATCATCGTGACTTGATGTTGGTGCTTAGGCTTGTACTATCTTTAATCTATACCTTTTATTAGGTTTTCTACGGCTACTGCTACCCTCTCATTATTGCTGTAAAATTCGTCAATGTTGCCCGCTATGTCCTTATGGATTAGGAATCTTACCCCGTATTTCCTCTTACTTGAGAGACATCTATAGCGCAGGACATGACCGTTAGTCAGCGCTGTATAAGCCTCACCAGTTCTTTTAATCTCACTAAGTCCAATGATATCCCAAACGATGGCTGACCGTTCCTCGAAGTGCCTTGCTAAGCTAGCCTCACTCGACAGAGTGCGGGTGGTAAACGTTGCAAGGGTCAGTTTCTATTGGTTGGCTGTCCAGGACCAGATATTCTTAGCACCCTCTGTGGCGTTACACATTTGACCGCCGCCTTGGTCAGGTGCTCCGCAGCTGCTGGTGACTGAGGGCCATAGATTAATTCTAGGATTTATGAGGGAGGGAGTGGCCTAATACTGCACCTGAGAGCCCAATTCCTGTTCTAGTGAGGGAATGCCTTTGTTGACTCTTAGTGGACCTTCCGAATTTGGATGTACCTAGAATATTATGCGCCACCTCCTCGGCATCTTTTGACAGTGTCAGGTGACACTCCAAGCCTGCAGATCTAAAGCACCGCAGGAGGTGAAATTCAAGCTCACCATCGTCAGATATAAAAAAAATTCAAATATTTGAACTTCCAACCATGGCAACTGAGCATCCGACAAAAGTCACTCGGATTATCCCACAGGTGGCGGGGCCACCTTATCGCCAAAAAGTACAGCCCAGAGGGCCTTACATGCCGAAGAGATCCGTTGATTTATCCATCCTCGGAGATTCATCCATCCTCTGCGATTTCTACAACTTTAGGCAGCGCTTATACCAGAGCTAATGAGAAGGAAGAAGTGGGGGGAACTGGCCCCTTAGTTTCGCGGGAACGCTTCGGGCCTATACGCTAGGAAGCCAGGAACGCTACGCCTCAGTTAAGCTACGGTGATGCTGTCTTCGATCAGTCAGACATGGTTTGCACATTTCGTGCGTGAAAGCAATTGACGACCCTGTGACCGCCGCGCGCGCAATAGAATTCCCGTGAATACAAACAAAAATATGCAAGAAAGAATCACTGTAAATGTAGGCGAAAACAATGGACACAAATACAATCGTTGTGACGTGATGAAAATATGTGCGTTAACATTACAAGTGCTGTCACTACGTGCTTTTTTCTTATTATGTGCGTGAATACAGTAAAACATTCTCGTCACTTTTGTCTGTTAATTTTGTGTGAAAAGTTTGCATAATCGAAGAAACCCCGTTTTGGCAGCTAGCCTCGTAAGTTGCTGCGGATAAATTCTTGTACAATTGTAGTGTTATGGAGGGTGCATAGCTAACATCTGTTCACCTATTCGGTTCCCTGAATACGTTTGCTAGATCTGTATAAGCAGGCTTTCATATATGTAGGCTATCAAAGACAGAATCGCGGCATGTGCAGATGTTAGGAATTTGTCCGCGTTACATTTTTTAGTGTTGTCATTAGAAAATATGTACAAGGTATGCCATTCATAATCATCAGCCTATTTTATATCCACTGCAGGACGAAGGCCTCTCCCCGCGATCTCCAGTTACCCCTGTCCTGCGCCAGCCGATTCCAACTAGCGCTCGCAAATTTTCTGATTTCGTGGCACCACCTAGTCTTCTGTCGTCCTCTACTGCGCTTCTCTTCTCTTGGTACCCATTCTGTCACCCTAATGGTATAACGGTTATCTAATCTGCGCATTACATGACCTGCACAGCGCCATTTTTTCCTCTTAATGTCTATTAGAATATCGTCTATAACAGTTTGCTCTCTGATCCAAACCGCTTTCCTTCTGTCTCTTAAAGTTATGCCTAGCATTCTTCGTTCCACCGGTCTTTGCGCAGTCCTACATTTGCTCTCAAGTTTTTTTTTTTGTGTCAGTCTCCAAGTCTCTGCCCCATATGTCAGCACCGGTAAAGTGCTCTGATTGTATACTTCCCTTTTCAATGATAACGGTAAGCTTCCAGTGAGGAGCTCACGATGTCTGCCGTATGCGATCCAACCCAGTTTTATTCTTCTGTGAATTTCCTTGTCATGGTCAGGGTTCCCTGTGATTAGTTGACCTAGGTAAACGTACTCTTTCACAGACTCTAGAGGCTGACTGGCAATCCTGAATTCTTGTTCCCGTGCCCGGTTGTTCATCATTATCTTTGTCTTCTGCCTAATAATTTTCAGCCCCACTCTTACACTCTCTCTGTTAAGGTTTCTCAATCATTTGTTGTAACTCCTCTGCATTGTTCTAGTGTATTGCAAAGCTCTTTTCCTAATTTCCTAAAGCTTTCATACCTAATAGATCCATTGATTTATCCGCCCTCTCGGGGTTTTGCTGATCGTCATACATTACACGATATAGTGTCAATTCTCAGTGGTCCTAGTATTGTGGTCCCAAAATCTCACGCATGCATGCAGCGTTTATCGCGCAAGGTACGCGATACATTTTCGGCGCACTTGAGCAACACTTAACAGTATTGTGAAAAGAAGAGAAAGAAAGAAGGTTTCAGCAATTGCGAGAAGCCCGAGCAGCGTATAGTCCGCTTATTGACGTGCCTTCCTGCCTCTTGCCGCCGTATGTATCTATACCGAAACATGTGCTCCCGGGTAAATACTAAGAGTGGCAAGACGGGCGGGCAGAAGAATACGCTTCTGAGCCTCGCACAAAGCAGGCGGCCTTGACAGTTCCTAGGTGTCTTCAGCCTTTCTAAAGCTTTGGACGTCACTTAAACCAATGAGATGGACGAAATCGGGAAAATGGCCCCTTATTTTCCCGGGAACGCTTTGGGCCTGTACGCGAGGCAGTCAGGAATGATATGGCCTCATTTAACGTACAGCGGTGCCGTTTTTGATTAGTTAGACATGGTTTGTACATTTCATGCGTGGGAGCAATTGACGGCCCTGTTAGCACTGCGCTCCCAATACAATTCCCGGGAATACAAACGCAAATACGCAAGCAAGAACAAGTACAAATGTCGACAAAAGCAATAGACGCAAATATGATCCTTCTGACGTGATGAAAATTATTGTGTTAACTTTGCAAGAGGTGTCGCTACGTGCTTTTTCCTTATTGTTTGCCTGAATACTGTAAAATCTTCTCGCGACTTTTCTCTGGAAATTTTGTGTTGAAATTTGCGTAATCAAAGAAAGACCGTTTTGGCAGCCCGCCTCGTAAGTTGCTGCGGATTAACGCTTGAACTATTGTAGTGTTATGGAGTGTGCAATTCTAACATCTGTTCACGTATTAGGTTCCCCGAATACGTTTGCGAGATCTGTATAAGCAAGCTTCTATGTATGTAGGATTAGAAAGAAAGAATCACGGCATGTAGGAATTTGTCCGCGTTACATTTTCTAGTGTTGTCACTACAAAGTATGTAGACTCGCCTACAAGATATTGCGGGGTGCGCGACCACGTGGCGAAGCGAGCCTCCTCCCCTTCTGGCGGCCGCTGTCGAGACTGACGGCTGCGCGCACGCGCGTCCCTCCGAGACTGCAAGCGTGCATGTTTCCTCCTTGCGCTCCGGCGATATTCGAATGTAGCCGCGAGGTAGCCCTCTTGCGATATGCGCTATGGCCATGCTGTGGCCCTGTGGCGGCTTAGACGGGCGAAACTGTGTGAAGCGTGTTTAGAAGCATGAGATTGCGGGCGCGTCATGCGGCCGCTTTTTGCCGAGTCACGAGCGCTGACGCATAGGGCCGGCCGGTGGCGAACGCAACAAGTCATTTTTTTTCTAGGCTGCACCTTTTCGTGGCCAATCATCGTTGTTTCTTTCCTTTTTACGAACGGGGCGTTCTCCCGCAGAAGAGCGTGGCATATAACGCGCTCTATAGAAGGAGACAGGCAAGATGAAAATGAACATTTACGTTGTATAAACCAAGTTCTGCCCGTCGAAGCCGCCATGGCGCATATCGCAAGAGGGGCACATCACGACAACATTAAGATATCGCCGGCGTGCAAGGAGGACGCGTGGAAACATGCACGCTTGCAGTCTCGGAGGGAGGCGCATGCGTGCAGGCGTCGGTCTCGACACCAGGGGTTCACCGCTAGAATGGGAGGAGGGTCGCTTCGCCACGCGCTCGCGCACCCCGCAATATTTTGTGGGCGAGTGTACAAGGTATGTCAGTGCTGTATTGCAAAGCCTCTTTCGTAAAGCTTTCATGCCTAAGAAATCCGTTGATTGATCTGCCCTCTGCGGGTTTTTCTGATCGTCGTAGGTTTCACGACATAGTGTGAATTCTCAGCGGTCCTAACATAGTGGTTCCGTGATCTCACGCTCGCATGCGGCCTTGAGCGCGCCTAGAAACACGATATGTTGACCCGTGTACTTGTTTCTCTTTTTCGGGTGACTGCTTGTCACCGCCTAACAGATGTTATCGCAGCGCAGGACGCGCCTGGATGTATAGGAAGTTTCTGGAATGTTATCGATGGTTCCATCCGCTGTCTGTCACCGAACCTTGTGTAATCTGATTGCATGTATGCGCGAAGCGAATAGTGTAAAACTTTTTGGAAGACAGGAGGGTCCCAGCGTATAATCTGGAACATTCGCCGACTGATGTATTAAAGCCGACGCGCTTGACCCGCTTATCAGATTTTCGATTATAACCGAGCGTGTTCACCGCTATCGTTGTTCTTTGAGTGTAGCCTGCTTTTGAGGGCACAAGTTCGCCTAATAAAACGCTATTTTCGTTAATAACAGTTTTCGCTGCCTTCTTCACAGTCACAAATACGTGACATCTGGTGCAGGTGCTTTACGTTCATGTACGGGACGCCCCCGACAAGCCGTAATCCAAGCCTGGACCGCAAGGACAACACCAACGTCGTCCCGGAACATCGAGCAAGCCGCCGGCTACAGCAGCTGCCTCCAGAACACGGACTTCTACCGGAGACGCCCAAGATGATCGTCCAATAAAATCGTCCAGAGACGACCAAGAAGACAGCCCCAATGGCAGCCGCAGTGACCCCAATAGTTCTGCAGCAGCCCAGGGAGCCACCGACGTTCCGCGGTTCCACATATGAGGACCCGGAAAGCTGTCTGGAGACTTATGAGACGGTCGTTACGTTTAACTGCTGGAACAGCGGTGACAAGCTGCGACATGTCTATTTAGCAATGGAAGATGCGGCCAAAACGTGGTTCGAGAATCGAGAAGCCACCTTGACGACGCGGGACCTCTTCCGAACCGGCTTCCTGGAAACATTCTCAAGTGAATTGCGTAAACAGCGTGCCCAAGCGCTACTGGAAACCCGGGTACAGCTTTCCAATGAGACCATATCGATCTTCACGGAAGAGATGGCCCGTCCTTTCCGGCATGCTGACCTGGAAATATCGGAGGAGAAAAAAGTCCGCTTCCTGATGCGGGTCGTCAAGCAAGAACTTTTCGCCGGTCTGATTCGCAACCCGCCGAAGACAGTAGCTGAGTTTTCTGCAGAGGCATCGACGATCGGGAAAAATCTGGAATTCCGCACCCGGCAATATAACCGCCAGGTGCTCACGTTGCAGTGCGCAATCCAAGGACTTGGTTCCGACAACCTTCAAGAGACCATCATGGCCATTGTGCGCGAAGAACTGCGCAAGGTCTTGCCTTCGTCGCAGCCTCAAGTGGCGTCGATCGCCGACATCGTGAAAGATGAGGTTAAGCAATCGCTTGGACTTCCTGAGGTGCAACCTCAATTGCCGCAGCCACAGCCACAAGCGATAACCTACGCCGCCGTCGCACGCCGTGTAGGTCCCTCCCCGCGACCGCGCAAGCACCCTGTAACGCCGCAATTCCGTCGTCCGCCGCCGCCTTCAGCACGCCCGCCCGTCGCCCAGCGCACCTACGCGAGGAAGACGGACATTTGGCGAGCTCCCGACAAAGCGCCCGCTCTGCTATCACTGCGAAGAAGCCGGCCATGTATACCGCCATGTGTACCGTGACTTGGGACTGAGAGAGTTCGCCGTCAACGCGCACCGTCCACAGCTTTGGGAGCGCCCACCTGACATCGCCGATTACCTAGCAGCCACTCAGTGGAGCTCTCGACGACCGTCCCGTTCACCGTCACCAGGCCGCTACCTGTCGCCGCAAGAACGATCATACACTGGCCCAGTCCGGGGCCAGTCCGTCAGCCCATATCTGGAAAACTAAAAGCAGCAACCGGTGGAGGTGCGGTTACTGTTCGTAGAACTAACGAAGATCCTCCGCCACCGACGAAGACGCCGAAGAGACAACTTCGACGACATAAGGACACGCCGCCGTCCCGACGAAGTCTGGAAGCAAAAAATACGCAGACGAAAGACTGCCTGACGACGCGACGTTCCAGCCACAGGTCAATGCAATGCAGCCGTGATCCGACACCAAGACCTAACTGTAACGCAAGACAAAGAACCAGCGACCTCGACGTGCTTCTCGACGGCCACGCAGTCACCAACTTAGCAGACACAGGAACCGATTACTCCGTCATGAGTGGACCCATCGCCACCCATTTGAAGAAAGTTAAGGCTATATAGGAAGGCCCTCGAATATGGACAGCTGGATGACACCTCATAACGCCGACCGGAATCTGCACGTCAAGAATTGCCGTTCATGACCAGGCATACCCTGCCACCTTTGTTATCCTCCCACAGTGGTCACGAGACCGCATTCTCGGCATGGACTTCCTGAACCAATACGGCGCAGTCATCGACTTGAAGTTGAAATCGATAACGCTGTCGGAAGATAAAGCATTACCGCCGGAGAGCTCTCGTAGTCACCATGCCTTGAGTGTGATCGAAGATCAAATGATCATCCCACCAGGCTCCAGCATTATTATTTCCGTCGGCACTGAAACTCCCGCTGACGTAGGAGGCGTCATCGAGGGTGACCAACGTTTCCTACTCGACCGGTAAAGTTGTGTCGCAAGAGGGATCGCTGGACACCACGGAGGAAAATAGAAGGTGTTGCTGACAAACATCAGCCAGGAGTTCAAACACGTCAGCAAAGGCACGACAATCGCGTACATCGAGGAAATTGTGGAAATCAGCCATGCGTTTGTCCTTTTAGATTCTGCCGCATGTTCCCTGACGACCATAGTTCCCGAACCAGACTTCAACATAAATCCAAGTCTCCCCATCAGTAAGCAGCAAGAGATCAGATGTCTTCTCCGACGATACAAATACTGCTTTTCGACGTCATCGTGAATTCGACAACCCGTCCCAAAGTATCGCATAATAACTGAAGAGTGCGCTCGACCAAACCGCCAGAGCCCTTACTGAGTTTCGACGCGAGAACGTGAGACTATTAGGCAACAAGTCTACGAAATGCTGCGCGACATCATCCAGCCGTCGAAAAGCCCGTGGGCATTTCCTGTAGTCTTGGTGAAGAAAAAGGACGGAACCCTATATTTCTACGTCGACTACCGTCGACTGAACAAGATCGCGAAGAAGGACGTATACCACCTCCCACAGATAGATGACGCATTGGATCGTCTCTGAACGCTAAATACTTCTCGTGGATGGACCTCAACTATGGCTATTGGCAAATAGACGTCGACGAAAAAGATCACCAGAAGACCGCCTTCATCACGCCAGACGACCTCTACGAGTTCAAGGTTATGATATTTGGACTGTGCTCGCAGCCTCCAACGTTCCAGCACGTCATAGACTTGGTGTTAGCAGGATTGAAGTGGCAGACGTGTCTTGTTTACTTGGACAATGTCGTTGTCTTCACGGGAAATTTAGAGGATCACCTTAGGCGTCTTGCGACAGTATTAGAGGCCATCAAGTCGTCAGGGCTCACTCTGAAGCCGGAAAAGTGCCGCTTCGCTTACGATGAGCTTCTGTTCCTAGGCCACGTCATCAGCAAATCTGGGGTCCGCCCCGACCTGCAGAAGAAAGCTGTCATAGCAAAGTTCCCACAGCCCATCGACAAGAAGGCAGTGCGTAGATTCCTTGGCATGTGTGCCTACTATAGCGCTCTGTCAAGGTCTTTTCACGCGTCGTGGAGGCGCTAACACATCAAACAGAATGTGATGTCGCGTTCAAGTGGGAAACGCCGCCGGCCGACGCATTTGAAGAACTCAAACGACGCATGCAGTCGCCGCTGGTACTTGCACACTTCGACGAGGACGCCGATACTGAAATCCACACTGACGCCAGTGGCCTAGACCTCGGTGCCGTCCTAGTCCAGATGAAAGACGGACTTGAACGGATGATATCTTATGCTAGCCGGTCACTGTCAAAAGCGAAAAGCAATTATTCTACGACTGAAAAGGATTGCCTCGCCATCATTTGGGCTACAGCAAAATTCCGGCCTTACCTATATGGCAGGCTATTCAATGTAGTCAGCGACCATCATGAGTTGTTTTGGCTAGCTAACTTAAAAGACCCTTCAGGACGGCTGGCGTGGTGGAGCCTCAGACTGCAAGAATATGACGTCACGGTAATCTACAAGTCCGGTCGAAAACATTCTGACGCCCACTGCCTATCACGCGCCCCCATCGATCCCTCGCCGCAAGACGACGAGGACAACGACGCCTTCCTAGGAATAATAAGCGCGGAAGACTTTACTAAACAGCAACGAGCAGACCCGTAGTATTTGGAAGGGAACACCGACGTTGTCCCTTGGGCATTTAAACACGGATAGCCCTCGTTCACGCTGCAAAACAACCTGCTCATGAAAACCGTCTCACCAGCCCGCGCCAACTACCTTCTTGTTGTTCCGTCAGCGCTGCGTCCAGAAGTACTGCACGCCCTACATCACGATGCAACCGCTGAGCACCTCCGATTCTCCCGGACGCTGTCGAGGATACAGGAAAGGTATTACTGACCGCGTCCTACCGCCGACATCACCCTTTACGTTAAGACATGCCGAGACTGTTAGTAAAACACGTTGTGGGGCTAGTTGGGGCATAGCTTTCAAAAAATGTTCTTTTGTTCCTTCTTTGTGTGGCGTTACCGTTGGCGCTTCATTTTTTGAAAGGGGAGACTGTCAGCGAAGCAGGACACCAGCGTCAAGGCCCGCAGGATTACTACAGCCTATCGAACCCCCTTGCCGACCATTTCAGCAGATCGGAATGGATTTATTGGGACCGTTTCCGACGTCAACATCCGGAAATAAGTGGGTCGTCGTGGCGACGGGCTATTTATTTATTTATTTATTGGTTTCTCAAGGGGCCCGAGGGACATTGCATGAAGGGTGGGCGTACATACGGCACATGGGGTTATCGCGAAAAATCATGGGCGTGCTTCAATACTTCGCTTAAAACACTGCGAATCGATGACAGTAGCGATTCCGGCTGGCAGGTCATTCCAGCCTCGAGGAGTGCGCAGAAAAAACGATTGCTGGAAAGTAGTGGTGCGGGCATGCTCAGGATACACTGCATTGGGATGAGTTGTGCGAGAAATGCGGTGGTCTCTTCTAACGTGCCCATTTTCAATGGGCAAAGAATGGAAAAACTTGTGATACAGGCAAAGTCGTGCGATTCTGCGGCGGGAAACAAGAGTGGAAAGGTTAAGCTGGTTTTCAGGGCAGAGATGCTTGAACCACGTGAGTACTCGGAAAGTATGGCTCTTGTTGCGTGATTTTGGATGGATTCCAGGACATTACTTAGGGTAATCTGGTAAGGATGAAAACCAGCACTAGCGCATTCAAGCTTCTGTCGGGTAAAAGTTATGTAGGCGAGTAATTTATCTGAAGGAGATGTCAGGGAAAGATTACGGCGGAGATATCCAAGCACACGGTTAGCGGAATTTGCTACACTATTAACGTGTGTGGACCAAGTTAAATCAAATTAAATATAAACACCAAGGCATTTTAACGAATCAGTAGCGTCGATCAACTGTTTGTTAATGGTATAATTGGATAAGACGTAATTACGGCGACGCTGAAAATATATTAGCTTTGTTTTGGAGACGTTTAGCGACATGACCCAAGTGTTACACCACTATTGGATGCGATTAAGATCGCCTTGAAGAGCAGTGGTGTCAGAGCTGTTGGTGATTGAACAATAAATTATACAATCGTCAGCAAAAAGATAAATGCCAGAGGAAATATTAGAAGGCGAATCATATATATATATAAATAAGAAGGGGTCCCAGGACCATACCTTGCGGTACCCCGGAGAGTACAGATGCTAAAGATGACGAGTGTGATTTGGCATAGACTAACTGGTGTCGGCCTTCTAGAAAACCTTAAATCCAGTTAAGAACACAGGGGTGAAGGTTAAGTGATGATAATTTTAGTAGTATGCGAGCATGTGTAACTTTATCAAAGGCTTTCTCAAAATCAATAAAAATTGCATCAGTATGAATCTTGCCATTTAGACTAGAGTGGATATCATGAACAAAAAGGGGCGAGTGCCGTATCCCACGAATTGTTTTTCCGAAAGCCGTGCTGGGTTGGGTGAAAGAAATTCACAGATGTTAGGAATGTAGCAATGTGCGAGCGTAAAATGTGCTCCATTACCATACAGCAAACACTAGTTTTATGTAGTAGTTCTGCGGAAACCCGCAAGGTGGAGATCCACCCGTTCGTAGCAATCGCTAAGAACGGGTGGATGTCTGATTTTCCCTTTATTCATTGTGCAAACGCTAGTGATAAAAATTGGGCGATAATTATTCGGGCATGACTGGCTTCCACTTTTATGGACTAGAATCACCTTACCTGCCCGCCAATCGCGTGGTACACAGCTGGTGTTTAAAGATTCCTGAAAAATTAGTGACAAAAAAAGGCTGCAAATATATTTAGTGTTATTTAATATTTTGGCGTTAATGCCGTCGATTCCTGTAGATGATGAATTTTTTACGGAATCAATTACCTTTACTATTCCCTGCGAATTGAAATTGATTTTATTGATTGGTGGATGCGCAAAGGACGGCGCATCAGGACTATTATTCAGGGGTTCATTTGTAAAAACTTTACTGAAGGTGTCGTTCAGGATATTAAGAACTTCAGAGTCGGGAACGAGAAAGCCAGATTTATTGCGAAGAGATATCAAGTTAGATTCATTTGGATTCATAGTTTTTTAGAAGCGCTTAGGGTCAGTTCGAAGCATAAAAGGTAGAGCTTTGGAAAAAAAATTACGTTTCTTCTGTTGCAATAAAGTGTCAAACTGGTTGCGTTGTAATACTTCACCTATGTGCAACTACGGGTAGTTCTTTTGGCGGCTCCGAACAAACGTTTCTTCTTAATGTTTAAACGTTTTAGTGATGCATTAAACCACGGGGAACCCGCTCGCTCTGTTACTGGGATGCTAGGAATGTACAGTTTTATTAAGCGTTGTAACTCTGTCTTAAAAACAACCACTTCGTTTCAAGGGAGCGTTGTGGGAAGCCAGAGAAAAAGCTATCAAAAAATATGGTTAGACCCTCGTTAATACTGGCGTAATCACCTTTGTCATATAGCGGGAGAATATGTGTGGTTTTTCTGCTTTTAGGTATGTCGCAAGAAAATGTGGAGTGCACAGCCATGTGATCGCTTAGGCCATGCAGGCAGGTGACAGGGGAGAATTTTTCAGCATTAGTAGGTTGAACGAGATCAAGAGTGTTAGAAGAATGATCTGTGATGCGGGTTACTTGGGTCACCAATTGTGACAAAGCAAATGTGAGGCATACATTTACAGATAACATGGAAGCAGCATCAGACCTTTCGTACATCCATTATCTCAAGGAAATGAGCGACCACAAAGTAATCCATGCTGGCTTTTCTTTTCGACCAACAAAGTGCGAAATGTACAAGAAAACGATACAGTTGTATGACAAAGGCGATTATGAAGCGATGAATGAGGGCCTTTGCACATTTTTTTCCCACATTTGAGACAACTTTCCACCACCATAATGTTGACGCCAATTGGACACGTTTTAAAGAAAAGCTTAAGGAATTAACCGATAAATTTGCACCTAAAGTAAGTTTCAGAGCCAGTCGTCACAAACCATGGTTTACGAAAACAATAAAGAGGCTTGAAAATAAAAAGAAACGTCTATTCCGGGTTGCAAAGCTAAGAGATCAACCAAAAGCATGGGAGAAATATTATGCAGCAGATAAAAACTACCTTTTTACTCTACATCAAGCAAAGCACTCTTTTTACCACTTAGAATTGCCCAAGCTACTAAAAACTAATCCCAAACAATTTTGGAAAACACTGAAAGACGACGAACCGCGAGAAATCGTACTCACCAGTGACCTGAATGAAAGGATTACGGACGTGGACTGTGCGAACTTGTTCAACACCACGTTCGCTACTGTCTTTTCTGATGAAGGGACCGCTCCCCCATGTTTACCTTTGCTTGACTTTCATTGTGACATGCCAGCGATAAATTTTGGTGAAAATGGAATTTCATCCATAATAGAAAATATTAAATTGTCATCTTCTGCTGGAATGGACGAAATTAATACCAAAATCTTGAAAAACACCAGACACAACGTCTCACTTTATCTCACCCTAATTTTTTCACAGTCACTTTCTTCAGGAGTCATTCCAGACGACTGGAGGACAGGGAAGGTCGTTCCTGTTTTCAAGTCAGGTAGCAGAAATTCCCCACTAAATTACCGCCCTATCTCTCTAACAAGCGTCCCCTGTAAAATCATGGAGCATGTGATCTACTCCCACATAATAAATTTCCTTGACAGTAATCACTTTTTCCATCCTTCACAGCATGGCTTCCGCAAGGGGTTGTCATGTGAAACACAGCTTGCAGCTTTTCTACATGACATCCACACTAACCTGGATTGTAACATACAGACTGACGCGATCTTTCTTGATTATGCTAAAGCGTTTGATAAAGTGCCTCACCAACGATTACTTGCGAAACTCTCCCCGCTAAATTTACATCCTACTGTCTTAAGATGGATTGCAGAATTTCTTACTAACCGATCGCAGTACGTTGTTATAAATAACCACCTATCCACACCGGTTTCAGTAACATCAGGCGTCCCCCACGGATCGGTTCTTGGCCCGCTCCTATTCTTAATCTATATCAGCGACTTACCTTTGCATGTATCCTGTAATATGCGCATGTTCGCGGATGACTGCGTTATCTACCGCACCGTACTTAACACTTCGGATCAGATAACCCTACAAAGTGACCTTACTAATATTTCAGAATGGTGTACCACTTGGTTAATGACACTAAACGTCAACAAATGCAAAAGCATGTCGTTCACCCGCAGCCATAACCCTCGAGACGTTTGCGTACACAATTAATAGTTTCGCTCTTGAATCAACTGTCACTTTTAAATACCTCGGTGTCACTGTATCAGACGACCTCAACTGGCGTACGCATGTGCATACCATCATTTCAGCTTCTAACAAAACTTTAGGTTTCGTAAAACGACATTTACGGAAAGCCCCAAATCACGTAAAATTACTTGCCTACACATCACTTGTACGACCTAAACTAGAATACGCCTCAGCAGTCTGGAATCCGCATCAAGCATATCTCATCCACGCTCTTGAAGCGGTGCAAAACCGCGCCGCTCGATTCATCCATTCGTCGTACTCATATGACGTAAGCGTCACGTCACTGAAATCACTATCTGGGCTTCCGGACCTCGTTTTACGTCGGCGCATTGCTTCCCTCTGTCTTTACCACAAATTCTTTTACAGTCCTATCCTTCATCAAGCACCATATATCACGCCCGCAGTGCGCATATCATACCGGACGAGCCACTCGCTGCAAGTTTCACGACCACGCTCACGAACATCAACATTTTTAGCCTCGTTTTTTCTTCGCATGGCGGCAGACTGGAACTGCCTCCCCGCTGCCATTGTCGACATAATCTGCCCATCCGTATTTTTACAACATGTTACTGACCATCTCCAACTACATTGTACATGATTTTTCCTTATATGTGTGGTTTGTATTTACATACGTGTATGTTGGTCTACATATATAGGCTTTGATATGTGTAAATACATGTGTGAATATACTTGATTATGTATACTATGTATGTGTATATATATGCGTGATTGAACTTGAACTTTACTTGAACTAGTGTTAATTCGAATCTTGCACCCACCCCTTATGTAATACCCCTGAAATTGGGGGTCTTTAAGGAAAATAAACTGTACTGAACTGAAGACCAGTCACTGAAGGGACATTGAAGTCTCCAAAAAAGAAGAATCGCGCTGTTAGGGTGTCGCACTTTTAATGTGGTTAAGGCGTCGTGAAGTAGTTGCGTAAAGGAGCTGTCACTGTTAGGGGCACGATAACAGACACCAATGAGAACGCACGGATGAGCAGCATTGCAACTGAGGCAAATCATTTCCTATGGAGACGGGAATTTTCACAGATGAACACCGTAGATTACGGTTAGTGGCGATAAGTACACCACCGCCACGTGAGCCATCAGGTCCATCTTTGCGAAATATGTCGAAGTTGGCGATGGACGGCAAGATTTCATTGTCATCGACTGACGAATTTAGCCATGTTTAGATTAGTAAAAGAACGTTAGATGGGGATGAACTTATTAGGCTGCATAACGAACCTCGCTAGGGGACAACACTGCGGACGTTAGCAAGCAAGATGGAGAAGGTGCATCGATGAGGTGTAATGGTTTTACGCGTCTGTTTTGGGACAATGCTTGGAATTTTGCTCAAAAACCTGATTGGTAGAGTGGTCAAGAACATAGGTTTTGTTACTTGTGACAATCTTTTTATGACGTAACTTGAATGTAAGGTTTGGGGCCTTTTCAAGCTCAACGAGGCGTTTGTGGGCGAGGCGCGTGCGCGCCGAAAGATCCCGAGCGACACTGTAGCCAGAGCCTTTAAACTTGCTGGCCGCGCTCAATGCTTTATCCTTATCTTTGAAGTTCAAAAATTTCACCATAATGGTCCTGCATTTGTTTGGATGGAGAGACCCAAGGCGATGAGCACGCTCAATTTCACGGGGCTGGATGTTTATTTTAAGGAGGCGGTCAATAACATCAATTATTGACTTTTCACAGCAGAACTTCACTTTGGCCTAGTTGGTATTTACTGCATACCATATTGACCGCAAACAAAGACGGGGACAGAGGGAGAGAACATATAAACAGCCCGTGCTATGTGTTCTCTCCCTCTGTCCCCGTCTTTATTTGTGGTCAATATGATATGACTTTTCACAGTCCACCCAGGTTTTGTTTTGCTGATCTTTAACTGCATAGAAGACGAGATGATTTCGCCGCGATTGCTTTTCAGTATCGTTAATCCGGGAAGTCAGCATTGTTAGTTCATTCGTGTTTTCATTGGTTGCTGCATGGATTGCATCAATTTCGGACTTCATAGTTTTGATAGACGCATAGGCTGACTCAATCTTTTCTAGTCGATCTTTAATTTCGGTAAATGCATTATCATGATCAGCCAATGCCATCTCAATGAATTTTAGTTGTTCAAGCATGGCTGTCTGCCCCGATTGTAATTTTTAAGCATTTTTATCACATCGAGGTAAACTTCGGGGGGACCAGGATTTGATTCAATATCACCGGCTAAGATCAAAAGACTACGTAGCATGCACAGACATACACAGTGGCACAAATGCAGCCTGGGCTCGGCAGGACGACAAGCTAACGGTTACGACTTGACTTTGTGAAAAGGCAGTGAGTACTCATTACCTGCACAAAAAAAGATGCGGGGAACATCAATATGGCCCATCTTGGTCGTGCTGCCGAGCCCACTGAAGGCTGCGCTGCTCCGATCCGGCTTTTTCAGGCAATCCCAAACAGGTGATTGCGCGGTGGCGGTCCCAGAATTCGGGCCATTTCAGGATGACAAAAACGCCTGAAGATACGCGCTGATGCAGAGGCTGCGCTGGCCAAGGTGCGCAATCAACCCCAAAGCAGTTGCAGGTCCACGTCGTTTGATTTAGAAGACAGCCAAAATGGTGAAGACTGACGGTGGCGACAAGCCGGCTGGCAGTGGCGGGGCAACTCACGTGCAGGGAATGAGGATCTATCGCACTATCTCAACCGCTTCGCTGAAACTAAAGCTCTACCGAAAGGGTGCGCAGTAGAAGCGGCGAAAATTTTCGTCGAAAACATCCTGCTGCGACATGGTGCCCCAGAAGTGTTCATCACCGACAAATGAACGGCCTTTACCGCAGAGCTAACCAAAGCCATTCTGCAATACAGCCAGACAAGCCACAGCAGGACAACTGCCTACCACCCGCAGACGAATGGCCTCACGGAGTGCTTGAACAAGACCCTGGCCTACATGCTAGCAATGTACGTCGACGTCGAGCACAAGACGTGGGACACGGTCCTGCCGTACGTAACCTTTGCTTACAACATGGGTGTGCAAGAAACAACCCAAATCACGCCGTTCTAGCTGATTTAGGGCAGGAACCCGGCGACGACTCTCGACGCCATGCTGCCGTGCGTCACCGACGAAGAGAATCTTGACGTCGCTACCTATCTCCAGCACCCGCCGTGGTTGCTCAGTGGCTATGGTGTTGGGCTGCTGAACACGAGTTCGCGGCATCGAATCCCGGCCATGGCAGCCGCATTTCGATGGAGGCGAAATGCGAAAACACCCATGTACTTAGACTTAGGTGCACGTTAAAGGTCCCCTGGTAGTGGAGTCCTCCACTACGGCGTGCCTCATAATCAGAAAATGGTTTTGGCACGTAAAACCGCATAATTTAATTAACCTATCTCTAGCGCTCCGAACAAGCCCGAAAGCTCGCCCGACTACGGATCAAGAACCAGCAGAGGACAGACAGCCGACACTACAACCCCCGACAGCGCTACGTCGAGTACCAGTCCGGCGACCGTGTTTGGGTCTGGACCCCGATACGCCGACGAGGACTCAGTGAGAAACTATTGCGATGCTATTTCGCGCCCTAAAAGATCATCCGACGTATTGGCGAACTGGAATATAGAGTGCTAGATGGCATTATCGCATTCACAGGGGCGCAGCGCACGATCTGAAGTGGTCCACGTCGTGCGTCTTAAGCCGTTTTACGCACGCTGACGAACTTCCTTATTTTGTTGTTTCTTGGCTACGGGTGTTTTTGTTTATTACTTCCGTTTATTTGCAGCATCGGGTCGATACTGTTTAAGAGGGGGGTATTGACACGTGTACTTGTTTATCTTTTCCGGGTGACCGCTTGTCACCGCCTAACAAATGTTATCGCAGCGCAGGACGCGCCACCATGTATCGGAAGCTTCTGGAATGTTATCTATGGTTCCATCTGCTGTCTGTCAGCATCATCATCAGCCTGGTTACGCCCACTGCAGGGCAAAGCATCTCCCAAACTTCTCCAACTTCTACGGTCATGTACTAATTGTGGCCATGTTGTCCCTGCAAACTTCTTAATCTCATCCGCCCACCTAACTTTCTGCCGCCCCCTGCTACGCTTCTCTTGGAATGCAGTCCGTAACCCTTAATGACCATCGGTTATCTTCCCTCCTTATTACATGTCCTGCCTATGCCGATTTCTTTTTCTTCATTTAAACTAAGATGTCATTAACTCGCGTTTGTTCCCTCACCCAACCTGCTCTTTTCTTATCCCTTAACGTTACACCCATCATTCTTTCCATAGCTCGTGCGTCGGCCTCAATTTAAGTAGAACCCTATTCGTAAGTCTCCAGGTTTCTGCGCCGTACGTGAGTCTGTCACCGAACGATGTGTAGTCTGATTGCATGTATGCGCGACGCGAATAGTGTAGGACTTTGTGGAAGACACGCGTGTCCCAGCGATTACTCTGGAACATTCGACGACTGATGTATAAAAGCCGACGCGCTTGACCCGCTGATCAGATTTTCGACGATCGCCGAGTGTCTTCACCGCTATCGCTGTTCTTTGAGTGTATCCTGCTTTTGAGGGCACAAGTTCGCCCAATAAAACGCTAGTTTCGTCATTGACTGTTTTGCTGCCTTCTTCACCGTCACTACTACGCTACAATATTTTGGGCGCATTCGAACGACACATAAAACTAGTGTGAAAAAAAAAGTAAGAAGGAAAAAGGTTCGAATGCTTACTGAGAAGCCACGAGCCGCGTATCGTCAGCTTATTGTCGTTTCTGCCTGCCTCTTGCCGCCGTTTGTATATAAACCTAAACTTGCGATCCCTGGTAAATACGAAGGGTGGCCAGGGGAGAGGAATACGGTTCTGATCCTCGCGCAAAGCAGGCGACCTTGAAAGTTCCTAGGTGTCTTCAGCTAGCCTAAAGCTTTTGACAGCGCTTCTACAATACGTAATAAGAGGGACGAATTGGGGGGAAATGCCCCTTATTTTCCCGGGAACCCTTCGGGCCTATACGCGAGGCAGTCAGGAATGCTATGGGGCCTCGTTTGACCTACAGCGGTGTCGTTTTCGATAAGTCAGACATGATTTATACATTTCATGCGTGGAAGCATTTGACGGCCCTGTTACCACTGCGCTCGCAATACAATTACCGAGAATACAAACAAAAATACGCAAGAAAGAATAACTGCAAATGTACACTAAAGCAATAGACGCAAATATAATCGCTCTGACGTGATGAAAATCCGTGTGTTAACTTTACAAGTGGTGTCGCTACGTCCATTTTTCTTATTCTTTGCGTGAATACTGTAAAACGCCCTCATCACTTTTCTGTTCCTCTGATGCGAAAATTTTGCATAATCAAAAAAAGCCCGTTTTGGCAGTGCTCATTGTAAGTTTCTATTAGAGTTATTATATAAGTTCTTCTGATTATTCCAGCCTCATGATCCGGATCCGCAGTCACTACCTGTCCTAAGGGAATACATCTACTGAGGACACGTTGTGACTGCGGATCCGGATCATGAGCCCGAAATCATCAGAAGAATAAGAATGGGCTGGGGTGCATCTGGAAGGCATTCTCAGATCATGAACACCAGGTTGCCATTATCCCTCAAGAGAAAAGTGTATAACAGCTGTGTTTTACCAGTACTCACGTATGGGGCAGAAACCTGCCCGTACAAAAAAATTGTTGAGAAGGCATCGAAATATCGTTGGTCAATGTTGAGTTTTTTATTGAGGAATTATTGAGAGTTTGTTGGAGAATGGTTGGGTTGAATGTTGAGGGCTCTTGAATATTGGCCACTGAAATTTAATTGAAACACGATTGGGTATCTCAATGTTGAATAATTGTTAAGTTATCATTGAAAGTCCATAGTGCTTAGACGGCCCGTCGTGTTCGTTTTGTTGAATGGTTGTTGGGTTACCACTGATTCTGCGTTGAACTGACGTTGTGGTAGTTCTGTTTACCTGCTGTTGAGTTATCATTGCCACAGCACTGAAAAGTACACTGTGGCCCAGTTGAGATGGCATTGAGATTTCGGAAGTCGCCATTGAAATATGATTGACGTTTTGTTAGGCTAGTGGGTTTTTATTCGTATATTGAAATTGCTTTGCTGTTCACACTTGCATGCCCCGGTGCCTGCTCATAACGTTCTCAAACACAAACAAAAGCAAAGGAGAGACTGATCAATTTGAAGTACCTTTATTTACACTAAATATGCGCGCACATGAAACATTATTACAGTACATATGGCACCAGTACATCGAACCTGGAGACATAGGCTAGTACCTACAGCACTCTAGCAGTGTAAATACGTCTGAAAAAATCTATACATACGAATTCAATCAAAACTATCATTGTGGTCTTCACTTTCGACTTAATTTTATGACTAAAAGGCAAAGCGACTCAAAAGGCAGGGCTTAAGCATACCCATGCAACAACCAACTTTGAACACATGAACACTTGAAGCTGCTTGCGTGTGAATACACAAGACATCTGAATATTTTACATTAAAATGTTTCGCACACTAACACATCACAGGAAGAGCTGCGGCTGACTGTGAGAAGGCAAAATAACAGACTTGAAACAAATGACTTCACGTAAATATATACAAGCTTTAGCACACATCTTTCACCGCGATTAAAATTTAATGAAGTACCAGAGTACATTTGCCTGAGCTTTTTGTCTTTGAGATGTCCATATTTTAATGTTGCCCAATTATTTTATAAAATGACATCACTCAACTTAGCTATTAATTGACGAGGCATCATTTAGAAAGTGTCCGGGCATGGTGAACACCCGAATCATGTTTTTGACGAGCCAGGTTTGCTTTGTTCAAAAATAAACTTGTAAAACTTTTGTGTAATGAATGCAGCTTATCTCCCTGACACGTGTCAAGAACAAACAGTACACCATTTGATTATGTTAATTTGGGGTACAGAAGAGTTTGTGGGTGGCATTTCCTCAATTTAGTGAGCTCATCTTTAGGTAATTTTTGTGGACTTGCACAAAGCTAATTAGAGCACTTTTTGGGGCCTTTATCCCTATACCCAGCAACTAAGTGGTACCTCATTCAATAAAGAGATAGGCAAGGCTAATACCTTTTAGTAATATTAGGTATTAGGCAAGGCTAATACCTGATAATAATTATTGGTAGTAACACACGGCTAACACAACGCCAAACAGCCAAATAAATGGTCACCTGCACTTGCAGTATCAAGTACCCAAGAAATAGTTATAAAGGATGGGAAAAGGTTCCAATGACTGGACAGCCAGATGGGTGAGACAGTGAAAAACGCAAATAAATGCGTATACGAAACACTAATGACCTCAATTGCGCAGGTAAAATATTATTAAAATGCTACCAGAATTTTATTGCATAAAATACATAAAAGTTGTATAAAAATTGGGACAAAGCAGTAATAAAGACGGAGGGAGATACACCACCCGTGTTTCAAAAAAATTACAACTGATATGCATGCATATTTAAGCTCACGACAATTTTTTCTCCAATACATACAAAAATAACACATGTACTTGCCGCATAAAGGAGGTTCCTGCGCCTGGAGGATGCAGCACAGTACAAAGCAGCGTCATGAGAACCGAAAAGTAGAGCTTAGTATGTTTAAAAACTACGAATCCTTGCATACCTATAAAACAGGCATGTGACATGTCATTCTTTGAATGGATGAAATTCGTAAATATTACACACGAAGGAAGTTACCATCACTCTTATTGGCTTCCTCAGGGGACTCCTTGAAGTTGAAGTAGAAAAATGTACATCAGTGTTAAAAAGAAAGAGAGGATAAGATCCCCCAGGGTGTCCACCAAGTTGACATTTCCAAATTCCCCGAGTTTTCCAGGTTTTCCCGAGTGCCTTTGCACATTTCCCTGAGTGATGCAGAACTATGTTTTATGTCAAGACGGGCTGAAACCATATCGCCTGATGCTGTCACTCTCTAGTAAGCACATGAAAAAAATAAAAAAGCAACTTAATCCAATTTGAATACTAAGGAGTAGTGTTTATGTTATTCAAAAAGAGAATAGAAGGCAGGGGTTAGTAAAATGCACAGCAAATAAAGTGTCTTCGAAAAAAATTGCTAATGAAGTCGGACATTCACAAATACGAATAAAAAGGAGATGAACATAGAAGCAAATATATTCGAATATGAGCTATTTCTATCAACTGATAGCAAGCTCAGTGGTATGAGACCCGAACTCTGTCACAATTGACATTCTCTTTCAACAGCCCGTAAGTCAACCTCAACTGTCCTGACACACTCTCATCCCGCGCACGACGCCTGTGTGTTGTGTTTCACTGCTTTAAAGAGTTTATTTTGGTTTGGATGAGGGACACCTGCATCTCGGCATCAGCCAAAATTTTGTTTTTTGAGCTCAAGCTTCTTCAAAACGGCGACAGCAAGCTTCCTTTCCCGTTTATTCCTCAATGCATACATCATTTCTGTTCTTGTCCTCCTTGTGCCACTCGTTCGCCTCAAGGACCATTTGAAGCATCTTGGTCAGTTGCACAGTCCACGACCGATGTTTAGAACTCCCTAGGGGTCGGAAAAGCGTTCGAAAAATCGGCCAGTTGGAGAAAAAAATAAATGCGTGTCATTTACTGCCCTTAGGGGCTCAAACAGCGACAGGGACGTCCGAAAACGCTCTGAAGGCCTGTCGATACACATATTAGGCATATCGGCGCTCGTACTGTGACAGGAAATACCGGGTGCACGTGTGTATAATTAAGGAATGCATACTGTGTTCCGTGGCAATAGCCCCTTCCCACGCTTGTTATGCTTCACTGCAATACTTTTGCGTATGCTTCACCATGTAACATTTCTGTACAGAGGCCAAGCTGTCTTTCGGGAACCGGCATTATGCAACGCACCGTGTTTTCTAAGTTCCTAAGCCAATCGCGAGGACCACAAATGCGGAGTCCGTGCCATTGCTGAAAGCAGCTAATTCTTTCAATAAAAAACTCGGCACCCAACGGCAAGAAGCTTCATAGCGAACGTCGAAGCAGCTAGGCCTAGCGTTGCCGCAGTGGTGGCAACTGCTGACAGCGGATCTGCGTGCGAGAGTGCCGGTTCGAGGTGGCGAAGTAATCAAAACGGCAGCGGTGGTGCCTTTGATTATTGCCGTTTCGGACCTGCGGTCACGGCAAAACGTCCGGAAAATCGGACGGCGAAGAGTTCTTGCGTCCGAAATTTCACACGTTCTGATACGTTGACTCTATGGGCTACGTGGCGGTGGCGAGAAGCCGTCCAAATAATCGGGAATCCGGAAAGTCGGTCGTTGACTGCACACTGGCAACTCCTCCAGCCGACGACAGGGCGTGAAAGACGATTCATTACGACTCCTGTCTGTTGCTCGAGCCCGCATTACCGCCACTTTCGACCCTTTCAATATATTGCCGCTAATTTTCCCTGATAGAGGCCCAAATTCCCTGAGTTTTCCCTGACTTTTTCCAGACTACTCAAAATACCTGAGAATTCCCGGTTTTCCCGGTTTTCCCGGTTGGTAGACACCCTGCCCCCTATAGCGTTCTTCCTGAAATAAACAGCGCAAATAACTTCATCTATCAATTCTATGGACACTTTGCCAATTCGGTGTACATTTATATTTGACAACCGCCCAAACAGAGATGAGAAGGATGAATTAAGGTAGGAACACACATGAACGCTGACTCAACTAGAAGTTTATTCGTGAAGACAAATATTTTAAGCACACTGGCCAACTTCATAAAGAAAAAGCGATGGATACGCAGCAGAAACAGCCCGGCACAACAAAAGAAGACCGAAAGACGTCCTGTAGAAAAAACATGTGCGTCAAAAACTAACAAAAACATGAGAACTGAAAGGTTTGTCCTGTAAGTGATATTAACGAGAAATACTGCAGCAACTCTTTCCCACTAAGGGTCACAGAAATCTTGCTTCTAAATTTTTCTTCGTGATCAATAAATAATGCTTCCATAAGTCCTGTTGTGTTCTGGTCTGTGATGAAACAATCGTTCTTTCTGCTCTACACCGCCGCAACACCAGAGGAGTTCCAGAAGCAATATTTATTGATCATAAGCGAAACAAATGCATAACCAAGCTATCTGTTGCCCTTAGTGGGAAAAAGTTGCAGTTCTTAAAAGAGTATTTCTCGTTGGGTAGTATCACTTATCGGACAAATATTTTGCTTTTTCGAAAGATTTGTCAGATAGTTCTCGTTTTTCACGCACGTTTAATCTACATGACATGGCTATTTCACATATTTTTCTTGTCGCACGTGGCTGTTTCTGCCACGCATGCACGGCTTTTTACCTTTCATTTCATTTCATTTTATTACCTTAAAGACCCCTTGATGGGGTATTACATAAGGGGTGGGAATATAGTAGTACATAATTTGCATAATACATAACTGAACACGCAAACAACAAAAAAACTGCATGTGCTAAAGTGTTACATACGTCAGCGCAAATACATAGACCTAAGTAATACAAACTAAAGTTGCACGAGCATATAAGTCTATTAACACAAGTCATTTCTATTGTGAAAAGTGCGCAGTGACACTCGCCATGAACGTACAAGGGCAAATGATGGCGGAGATTTGGTGGGGCAGATTGTTCCAATCTGTAGCGGCATGGCAAAAGAATGAGGCGGAAAAGGTAACAGTGCGCATGCGAGCGCGGCCCACTTGAAAAGTGTGGCGTGTACGATGAGATGTTCGGGCTGCGGGGAGGATATAGGGTGGTAGATTAAGCGAGCTGTGATAAAACTTATGGAAAAGTGAAAGGGTTCCAGTGCGCCGGCGTGTACAAAGGGGATGTAAATTCAATTCTTTCTTTAAGTAAGATATGCTCACGTCATATGAATAATTAGAATGGATGAACCTTGCGGCACGGTTTTGAACGGCTTCCAGTGCGTTAACGAGATATGTTTGGTGCGGATTGCATATGGCGGATGCACATTCCAGTTTCGGTCGGACTATTGTCTCGTAGGCCAGTAGTTTAACAGATTTGGGGGCGCGTTTTAGATGACGCTTGAGAAAACCCAGCGATTTGTTAGCAGATGAAATGATGTTACTGACGTGTGTTCGCCAGGATAAGTCGTTAGATATAGTAACACCTAGGTACTTGTAAGACTGTGCAGCACACACGGGAATGTTATTGTGTATTGGTAAGGAAATGGGTCGCGCCGACGAGAAAATACCATCAAGTTGCATTTCTTAGGATTAAGTTCCATTAACAACCGGTCGCACCATTGCTGTAAACAGTGAATGTCCGCCTGAAGTAAGTCTTGTTTAGATGTGCTAGTAACTGTTCGATAAATGACGCAGTCGTCTGCGAAAAAACGAACGTTGCAAGACACGTGCAGGGGTAAGTCATTAATGTATATTAAGAAGAGTAGGGGTCCAAGAACAAATCCTTGCGGTACACCGGAAGTCACTGGTAGGTGGTTAGATGCGCGGTTGTTAACTGTAACGAACTGAGATCGGTTTGTCAAGAACGCTTCAATCCATCGCAAAATGTCGGGGTGAAGGTTCGCAAGAGAAAGTTTTAGTAGTAGACGTTGGGGTTGTACCTTGTCAAAAGCTTTTGCAAAATCTAGAAATATCGCGTCTGTTTGGAGGTTAGAATCTAAAGTGGTGTGAATATCATGCAGGAAAATGGCCAGTTGTGTTTCGCAGGAAAAGCCTTTGCGGAACCCATGCTGTGAAAAATGAAAGTATTTGTTCGAGTCAAGAAATTTCATGATTTCTGTGTACATGACGTGTTCCATGAGCTTACAGGGCACACTCGTTAATGAAAAGGGGCGATAATTAAGCGGGCAATTCCTGTCACCTGATTTGTGGATGGGAACAACCCTCCCCACCTTCCAGTCATGTGGTACTTCAGCAGTTGAAAGTCACTGCGAGAATAGCAAACACAGAAACACCGCGGTGACGTGTTTAGTACGCTTTAACAGTTTCGAATTAATGCTATCCACGCCGGCTGACGATGCCAGTTTAAGGTTGTCAATTAACGATGAGATACCATCTGGGGAAAATGTAATGGTTGACATAACGCTTGGTTCGTTAGTACGCGAAGAAAAAGGGGACGTGGTAGGCTCTTCTGTAAATACCGAGACAAAAGCTGAATTAAAAAGGTTCGCGCACTCTACATCGTCGACCGTTTCACCACCTTCATTGGTAAGTGTTACACTGTGCCTTTCTTGAGGGTTTATCACCTGCCAGAATTTTTTCGTGTTATTGATTAAAAGTTTCCGAAGATCATCACCAAAGAAGGCATCTTTCGCCTTGCGAATCGCTGATAGGTATGCGCGTTCAGCAGTGTAGTACTTTTCCCATGCGCACGTGTTCATCCTGCACTTTGCGGCCCGATACATGCGTTTCTTTTTGTTTTCTAGTCTTTTAACGAATTGTTAAACCATGGTTTTTCATGTGTTCGAAAGGTGTCAGGATTGGGGGCTCAATCCCATCGCTCGTGATCCGTTGTCAAGATTGGAGTCCGGCATGAATTCGAAGGTAGCTGGCCCATGCCGTCGGCCAACTTATCCACGCTGGGGACGTTGATGAAGGGAAGCACTGCTTCTCATCGAGAACGAGGAATATGGGTTTATTTACAGTATTTATATCAGTCTAACATGACTGTTTGAAAAAGTACATCAGTCTAACATGACTGCTTGAGAGAGAGTCTCAGTCCAACATGACTACTTACGAGAAGTGTCTCGAGCATCCGCACAACAGCAGTTTATAAACACTCGGTCCTCCCGCGATACAAGGCGACGCGAACGTTCGTTTGGTGATCGCAAACTAGCCGCCTCTCCGCAGGACGGTCTCCACGCACAAAAGCACACACGTTCGAAGGTCCGGAACCAATGTCAGAGGGGCCCCGTAGAACTCGGAGCTGTTCCGGGTAGCGCGTTGGGGAGTTTGGGAACAATAGTTGGCCCGCCGAACTCATTCCGTCACAAAGTCGATTTAGTCACGCTGTGGCTAGAAGTTGGCGGCGACGCTCCCGGAATGCTGCCGTCACAGTCGCAAGTGGGTGGCAATCTTGCACTGCAGCTCGCCGCTCTTAACAGCGCCGGGATGCGCATTTACATTCGCTCGCCTGTGCAGCCGGTCGACTGCAGCGCCGCCCCCGCGGCACCAACGGGAACTATATATCTAGGTAACTTTTAGCCCTAGGGGAGTCTAGGTCCCTAGTCGTCGTGTAAAAAACGCGCCTAGCTCCTGAAATGCCCTTGTCCCATGCGCGCGCGCGCGGGGCCCATAGAAATATGCGCTAGCGCAGGGTTTGTGCCAACTCGCCGGAGCAACAGGGTGGGCGGTTCACTGCGCGTGCACGCAAGCAGCACGACCACGAACGAAGCGATACAAGGTGGAACAGCGCGTTTTACGGCAATCGAAGCTGTGTGTGTGTGACGCGCTTGGTGTGTGCAAAGAGCAATTAAGTTGCGTGTGTGACGAATGTGTATGCGCAAAATAGCACGACCACGAACGAAGGTGGAACATCGCGTTTTGGCGTTTGGTGTGCGCAGAGCAATCGAGTTGCGTGTGTGACGCGTTTGTTCGCGCAAACAGCACGACCACGAACGAAGCGATGCAAGGTGGAACAGCGCGTGTTGCACAATCGAGTTGTGTGTGTGCGTGTGTGTGACGCGTTTGTGATGCGCAAACAGCACGACGACGATTTTCTTCTAAAACTGCGCCAGAGCAAACCGATTGTTGAGCACTACATACGTATTGCGCGGGCGTTAAAACTAGAGAAACACGGGATTGCGACGCGACCAGCCGCAGTGTATAGGACTGTACGTACGTACGTACGTTTTTGTAATGTGGTCAATCTTAAAAAGGACGATGGCATTTCTGCACCGGCGGAGAAGTGGGAAATCGTGATTAAATTTGGCCGATCATTGTCAAAAGCAAAGGCTTACCCTTAATTAGGGGTTATCCCCTACCTTCTACTGAAACTGCAGCCTCTAGTAGTCTTCATGCACTATTGTAATCATGACACCATACGACGATACCCTCTGACGTGGGGCCCAGACCACTGGAGAGCTGGTTGATCAAGCTTGCTCAATAAACTTGACCTTTTGTTCTTTGATTATGCTACAGTGCTAGAGCGTAGTTTCTTGCTATTAGTAAACAGGCAAGACAACAAAGCATTGCTACTCTACTCCTGTTGTGGCTCTTCAGTCAATGACACTAGAGGAGAAAGGAATCGAGATCCAAGCCAAAGGGCAAATTGTGTTTAGTCAGTCTTAAACACCCTCAACTCAATGTTTTAAATGCCTGTGTGGTTGATACCTTGTCTAGTGGAACTTCTTGCCATCCCCAAAATGTGCATAGCACCAGAGGTACAGTTTGACAGCTGTAAGCAGTGCAATTAAGGGAGTGCAGTACCTGTACTGCAGCTTTACACCGGCTAAGATATTGAAGCTTGGGAGTATGTTCATATTTCTCATCTATAGTGTGGCAAGAACTTGTAATCCGCCCTCAAGTTCTGCTGGAGCACAAGCTACTGTTGCCCTTTTGTGCAGCTAGTGTCAGCAGACAAGCTTGCAGTATTGCTAGGTAGAAAAGCACTTAGGCTTCACGACCATCCAAGTCATAAATGAATAAGTGCATGGCTAGAAGTTGTAAATTGCAAGAAACAGTTCAAATGCCATTGAGCATAGTTGCGCTATTGCAATGTATCCTTCGGAGCATTGTACGAGCCATGGTAGTTCCCACATTGTGTTGAAGTGCCACACCAGTGACATATGATAATGATGCTAGTGTGATCCAGTGTGGCTGTACTTTGTTCTATAAAAACGTTTCATGTGTTTTAGATTATATTTAGTGCAGTATCTGAAAGGTTATGCGCAGACGATGATAGTTGACCTTACAGCCATTTTTTCTATACAGTCCTTCACTTTCCATCAAGTTCAGCAAATCATTGAAGCCCCAAAATAACACATTTAATATTGGTACTCAGATCGAACAGTTTTAGTTCTATGTGTATGCTTCAGAGAACTGGACCAAACATCAAGAATGAAAATTTAGCTGCCTGTTGATGCTGTAGCTTTAGGCTCTGCAGGAACCATTTATCTGCAGCACCCAACTTATCCCGTATTTGACGGATCATGATAGATGTGTGAAGAAGCACGAGTGTTATGCAGAACAGTTTTCGAGAGGTAATGAACCTCTACCATATAATTCATAAATAACTGGAAGGCTTCTCCTAAGGAAATGTTCGTGCTCTGCACTGTAACATTGACAAGTCCCTCCCTAAGATAAGGTGATAAAGAGAGCTGGTTTTATGAATCTGTTGTATTTCCACAATTTTAACATGGTATAAGTGAGGCCCAAGGCATAAATGGGACTGCGTGCTGTTCTGTGTGCGTGCTGCGCTTATTGTACAGATCAACAGTAGCCAATCAATAGCCATTTTATTGAAGATGCAAACTGCATCATATCCTAGGGCCAACTCACTGTCAATGAAAACTGTTATACTGGCTTCCTGCACTGTTTATTGATCATGGACTTCTTTTTGAGGTGCGATTGAAGTCCCTCAATATCTTAAACTATGAATTGCAACTGGGAGAACGTGTCCATTCATTAGGACCACACTTTTTGTATTTAGGTCTCATCATTGTAAACAGCTTCATAATGAGAGGAACCTCAGACGAAATGCTTATTTTTTCCTGGCACCCTTCTTCTGCCTTTGTAAGCCCTAACTATGGACATGTAAACAAGGTAATCTTGCATTTATCCCGCCTACAAGTGCCTCTTTTGACATTCATGCCTGTATTGCCTTTTCAGTGCCACTGAAAAGGCAATACTGGCCACTGAACCACTGAACAGTAATGAATCTGAACATTAATGACGAAAGCATTGTGCGGAAATATGCAAGGTGATCAGGAAATGTAAAATGAGTCATACACCCGACTGTAGCAAACTGTTACAGAGAAAACCCATGCAGGTTTCTCGGAAAGTCTTCACAAACCTACCACATGCTTCAGACTGCTCCTGTGATTCAGATGTCTGCGATAAGACGTAAAAGTAGGTTCTCACGGGCCCATCTACTCTCTAGTTCATGAAGTCTTCATTCCAGAGAGCCTCGCCATGCCGTAACACGAACCCCCGTATTCTTAAATGCATCTTAACTTGAAGCCCATGCTTGACTCGATTTAAATGACGCCTGTCGTGAACACACCAAAAGAAACGCAATGAGCATCTTGGGCGCGTTCACACCATGCGTCATTTATATCAAGTCAAGCATGAGCTTCAAGATGTATTGCTGAATACGGCGGTAAGACTTGATAAAGGTACTATTAATTATTTGTCCAATGTTTCAATTTTCTCATCAAGAATATCTAGCTTTTTCTGAATGCTACCAATTTTTGCTTCATTCTCCTTTTCATCACATGTGCTTCATGGCAATCTCTTTCATTTTTCCATCCCTTCTCCTTTCCCATGCTGTTGGCCAACGTGCAGGTGTCGTCTATGCGCTAGACAGTTACGATGTGGTCAGCAGGCTTTGGATTTCTCTGTCAACCAATTTCTCTCTTTGCTTTTGTGATCAAGTCCGCCTGACCCTTAGATTACTGCATAGAATGAAAACAAAGCCTTTTTTTTCATGAAATGGGCAAGCACTTGCATCTCTTGCAAAGGATCTTCCAGTAAAGTTTCTCGTTCCTGCAATCACACTGAACATGCACGTGCATCATAATTTTTATGAATCTAAAACGCACCGCCAGAAAGAGTAACAAAAAGCAGCTATATTTTCAGATAACACTTGTGGCTAAGAAAGCAAACCAAGACCAATTATGGATGGTCTCCATTTTTTTTTTTTTCAACATGCAAGGAGCATTGTGCACACACCTCTCAAGCATAAAGGCAGCACGTATGAGCCATGATGCCTCAACGGCTCCCATGTCTGATCACCCAAAAGAAGGCAGGCCAAACATAAAATTTGTTTTTTGGTAATTCCGTTTATTATAGCTAAAATTTTATCTTGAAAACACAAAAAGTAGTCTTCATTTCAAGACCGTGCAACCTCTGGCTGTATTTTGCAGAGCATGAAAACATGAAAATATACTAAATTGAAATGGCAACAGCAAAGAAACACTGGCTTCCATCTTCTGGAATGCAGAAGAGAGTGACACTGTACACGGTAATCCAAAGTATGGACCCAACTTGGTCGTAGCATACATGCTCTGTGCTGATGTAACTTTAATTAGAACTGAAGTGTGGCATCCACTACTCGCCTGTGTCGTCAAAGGCCATTTCATGTTGCCACACATTCTTTATCCGCTACCTGAAAAGATTACATTACACCACGAAGATGACAAAGCTCACATGCATTAAAGGAAAATTGGTTGGCTATCTTGTCTCCCATACAACTCCGCCAAATACCTGCAATTAGTGTAAGCATGCTAGTTCCTTGCACTGTTTCCCATAACATCTTTGTTGAAGGTACTGGGTAACAATATCTCAACCACTTCACAAACTGTGGAGATTATTGTTAATTTTTAAAGCGAACAGCTTTATTTGCCTCTCGACAGCACATGGCATAATTTGTTTAATGTAAAAGGTTGAAGCAATTCATCGGCATGTGCTTCACAATGTGCCTTGCAAAGATTCCTCATTAACAAATATACTGTTTCGAGAGTTGTCATTGTGTCAGCAAACTGAAATGAAAAGAGACAGGAGGGAAGCTACGAAGCTGCTTGTCTCTCCACACCAAAAGCCAGCACCTATAGACTCTGCTAAAGATGTACTCAAAATCTGGCTACTCCTTGACCAATCTGTGCAAAAATGTTAAATACGTGAGTCAGAAGTTATGTCAATCAGGCTGCTGCCACTCAAAGGGCAAAGCTCCTTGAAACAGCAAAGCTCAAAAAAGAAGGAAAGAAGAGCACGTGGGAATGTTTCATGCTTTATAATGTAGAACAAAGATTTCACCAACGCCAGGAATGACACGCATCAGTGCCAGCGGGAACATCGTCTTGAGAATGGCTCCTTGATTTGGATTACATATTTCAACTAACAATTCTGCTGTATTGATTTACAGGTTGTATTTATGAAATCAGCAGCAATTCTGCTTGTACAGTTTGAGAAATACGCCAAAATTGATGCATGGTTCTTTCACATAAGAATTTGAAGGATAAATTCTAGGAAGCGTTACAAAGGCAGAAACAGTGTTCGAAGGCGTCAGAATGAGGGCCATGAAATGAGGTCCTTGACTAACCGAACAGTGCCACTGCTGCAGACATTCTAAGCATGAAATGCTTTTAGCTCCTGTTGTCAGCCACCTTCAATGAACCAAAAACCAGAGCCATTATCCTGGCACTCAAACCAGCTCATCCGGGCAAACAGTCAAGACTGCAATACATATGCTAGTTACTTCCCAAACATGTTACAAAAAATATTGCTTCTGAGTTCTAAATATTTGCTCACAGTATCACTCAAGCTGTAACTTCTAGTACGCTGAAGTTTTATTTGTCACTTCTAATAGCGACGTTCAGAGGCAGATACAAGGCACTGTACACTTGATTGTCATTTTTCGGCACTGAGACACAGTTGCTTGTGCTCTTTTCAATGCCAGCAGTCCGCGAGGTCCACGGCACATATGGTGGACCGAGACGAGACTTGCAATGGGGTTCTGTCTTTGACAGGAAACTTGCTTCCATATGGACCAGTGTACAGTTGCGTGATGCAGTGGGGTGGGGTGTGCCGTTGCGAATGTGCGCTACACCCATTTTAAGATTGTGGCTAGTATCATCTACAATCAATCTGCTTTGTCGGCAGCCATTTCATGCTTACATCTACTCTCGATTACAGGAGAGCCAGTATTTTTTAGTGTCACCAGAACAGCCTGAAAATGCTCATACAAAATTCTCCAAAGAGTGCAAGCGCTTCCGAGCTTTTTTAGTCTGTACATTCCAGCTATCTGAAATGAATCCAAGAAAGTAGTGGATGTTAAGGATATGATCATAGAGCTATGGCATATTACTTCGAGGTAGATGAAGCGGTACACGAAGGTGTCCTGTGTATTCTATTTCAGTGATAACATCATAGTGAACTGTTGGATAGTGTTCAGGAGAGATGCCGCGCTAGTGCGGCCAGCATCAAGTGCAATCAAAACGTGGCTTTGCTGTTGTTCAAAGCAGATATTGCATTCGCCCTACAGTAGAAAGGAAACGAAGCAACACCTTCAAGAAGGCAGTCCCCAAACAGCGAAAAAAAAAAGGTTGGAGGACACTTAAGCTGCGTCTTTGAGAGTGGAACACGATAGCATTAAAAGATCCCTGGCTGCTTCTCACGCTTCCGGGCAGCTGCAGCTTATGCTTCTGTAATGTTTCCCTGGAAATGCTGGTGGCAAACGCTATGCACGAAGGCGAGCTTTCTGGGGCGTGCCACTCCTAAGACAGACCTGAAATGGCAGCTGGAAAAGGGGTTTGCGTTTGAGTTTCCGCGCAACAGAATTATGTTTTCTCGCATATTCAAATTACAATCCAACGCTATCATGTCTCAAAGTTGTGTGCAAGTCACACTTTATGAATTTTTGACACATCCTACATTGAGAATTAGTTCAGTAATGCCTATATGCCACGTGGAGGGCCTGCATGAATCGGGATGCATGGCTCGGGATTTATTTTCTCATATGGAAAAGGTCGCCAACACCACTGCTGGATTTTCAGCGACACGGGGCCCTGAACGCTATGGCTATTAATACTATTGTGAATCAGTTCCAGGCCAACAGCACATGTGCCATGCACAAAAAAAAATAAAAGCAGATGCACGTGGGTACTTCCCAAACATTTTTTTACAAGAAAGGCAGAGGAAAAACCTTCGCTGCTAAGGCATCAGATGAGTAACGTGTAAAACATGCAATATAAAGCTTAATTGTACACCCGACAACGACTACATTGTAACGTAGATTGGAGACAGAGTCTTGCAAAATATACGCTTCTCTTTAATGGCGGGCCAGAACAAGAGCGTGCAGCTTACGCACTTCATCGTCTTTAGTGGCACCGACCTTTGCGCGCGCCGTCCTGCGGTGCGGGAGCCCCACATCTTTGTGTTAATTGCCTCCCATGAGAAGAGCGACCGTCTCGGTTGCGTCAAAACGTTCTTTCAGCTACATAAGAAATGGAGCTCCTCAGGTGCATCTCAGCATTCAGGTATGCGCATAGTATGGTTTCATGCGCTCTACACGAACAACTTCAGCGGGAGGACGACGACGGAGTGAACTGGGGTCAGAACTGCAGGGGACTACTTTGTAGGTCACGTCACTGAGGCGGCGTGTAACCTTGTAGGGACCAAAATACCGGCGGATCAACGTTTCTGAGAGTCCACGGTGGCGGACGGGCGTCCAGACCCACACGCAGCCGCCGGTATTGTAATGGATGTCGCGTCGACCCTGGTTGTATCGAAGGGCGGCGGTATGCTGTTGGCTCCGGATACGATGCCGAGAAAGCTGGCGTGCCTCTTCGGCTCTTTGTACTAACTCTTCTACGTGTTCGCTGGTCGGGCTATTATCAGCCATAGGTAGCATGGCGTCAAGTGTTGACCTGACGTGGCGCCCATATACAAGTTCGAACAGCGTAAACTGTGTAGTCTCATGTACAGCAGCGTTATACCCGAAAGTCACATAGGGTAAGATTGCGTCCCACGTCTTGTGCTCTACGTCGACATACGTGGAGAGCATATCAGCCAGTGTTCTGTTCAGACGTTCCATTAATCCATTGGTTTGAGGGTGATATGCAGTGTTCTTGCGGTGAGAGCTATGCATCAGCTGGAGAACATCCTGCATAAGTTCCGCTGTAAATGCTGTACCGCGGTCAGTGATGAGAACAGACGGTGCACCATGTCGTAGGACGATGTGGCGTACAAAGAATTTGGCCACTTCATATAATTTTACTTGCGAAATAGCTTCGGTTTCGGCGTACCAGGTTAAGTAGTCGGTAGCGACGACTATCCATCTGTTGCGCGACGAGGTCACTGGGAATGGCCCAAGTAGATCCATTCCTATTTGTTGGAACGGTGCTTGAGGAAGGTGCACAGGATGGAGAAAGCCAGTCGGTTTAACTGGTGCTTTTTTGCGGTGCTGACAATCATGGCAGGTCTTCATGTACCGTTGCACTGAAGAATAAAGCCGGGGCCAGTAATACTTCTGTCGTATGCTTGCCTAAAGTCTTGGCGAATCCCAGGTGTCCCGCGCATGGCTCATGATGGCAGGCTCGCAAAATGTCGTGGCGTAGCGCCGATGGCACGACAAGGAGGTACGTATTTAGGCCACTTCCGCCGTTTTTCCTGTAAAGGACGTTGTTGTGCAAGTAGTATGATGATAAGCCGCGCATGAGCAAGCAGGGTAAAACACCTTCAACTCCTTGGAGGTGTTCGATTCGCGGCAGCAGCTCAGCGTCAGTGCGCTGGTGCTCAGCCATCTTTATGGCGTCGATAACTAATGCGGCGACAAATGGCAAGTCATGGTCAGGGCCCAATGAGGTCGTAGGGAGTGGTGCACGTGACAAACAGTCAGCGTCACTGTGCTTCCTGCCAGATCGGTAGACAACTGTAATATCATACTCTTGTAAGTGAAGGCTCCAATGGGCTAGTTTGCCTGAAGGATCCTTGAGGTTGGCAAGCCAGCACAGGGCATGGCTGATCGCTGACAGCGTTAAAGGGTCTACCGTACAAGTAGGGACGGAATTTACCAATTGCCCACACAACCGCTAAGCATTCTTTTTCAGTGGTTGAGTAGTCTTTCTCACCCGTGGTGAGACTGCGGCTTGCATAAGCAACGGGTTGCGCACCAGCTTGCCACTGCACAAGTGCCGAGACTCGCATTGCTGGCATCAGTATGGATTTCAGTGTCAGCGTCTTCGTTGAAATGAGCAAGTATCGGGGCCACTTGCAAACGCTTGCGCAATTCATTGAACGACTGCTGCTGCTCGTCCGCCCAAATGAAAGGCACATCGTCGCGTGTGAGCCGTGTCCGAGGTTCAGCAATTCTCCAGAATCCCTCGACGAAACGCCTATAATATGCGCTCAAACGAAGGAAGCGTTGGACAGCCTTCTTGTCTGTGGGTGGTGAAAACTCGGCTACGGCGGCTAACTTGTCAAGGTCTGGTCGGACGCCTTCAGGACCAACGACATGGCCAAGAAATTTGAGCTCTTGGAACGCGAAGTAGCATTTTTCAGGCTTGATGGTGAGGCCAGCAGTATGGATCGCAGTGAGGACACCCTCGTGTAATGCGAAATGTTCGTCAAACGTGCTCGAGAACACAACGACATCGTCCAAGTATACGAGGCAGGTTTGCCATTTGAGTTCAGCAAGCACGGTATCCATCGTCCGCTGAAAGGTGGCAGGTGCGGAACAGAGACCGAAGGGGAGAACTTCGAACTCATAATGATGTGTGGTGTTTTATGGCGCAAGGGCCAAGTATGACCAAAGAGCGCCATGTCCGCGTTAATGAGTTTCCAGTGAAATCATGAGTTCGATGAGGTTGGTGTGACGTGGCCGTAGAGGGGCCTTAAAAATGTTCGCGCTAAAGTGCGCAAAATCTGTACAATAAGATTATGGCGATGTCTTATGACGTGTACTATGAACATTTAAGGTGCATTTAAAAAGAATGATACGATGTGTAAAATATATATATGGTTATAAGATATGCTAGAGCACTGCTGCCTCCTTAGAGCCCTTGAAGAACAAGGGCCTGGAGGCATGTGCTATGCAAAACTGTTATCGCAGTGGCATCCTCTGGAGCGAGGATGCTCTACGAATTTAATGGGCATATAACGTGTAGTACGACATCATTTAAATAGTTAAGGATTGCCTTGGTGTCAAAAACCAAAAAGCGGTTCCTTGCCGAGAAACATAGCCGGGTGTAGAGGGATGTTATAATGGTAAGCGAGCGGAAAATGTTTCTTTCTCTCCGTTTCGGATTCCCGACACTCCAGGAGCACGTGGAGGACGGTAAGCCTCTCACCACATCTGCCACAGGTTGGAGGTTCACTTTCAGTAAGCAGGTAGCTATGGGTGCCAAATGTGTGTCCTATTCTGAGGCGACAGAATAGGACATCTGTACGCCGAGATTTTGTTGGGGAGGGCCAAAAACCTAACTGAGGCTTTATAATGTGCAGTTTGTTATTTGTTTGCGCGTCCCACGTGCACTGCCAGTGATGTCGCAGTTTATTTCGTAAGAAAGGCCTCAGATCTGTGACAGGCACATCAGCGGTAGGGTTAGCAGCTTGCGATGTGATTGACGTGGCCATCTCGTCCGCGAGAACGTTACCTTCGATTCCCCTATGGCCAGGGACCCAGCATATTATGATGTTCTGGTTAGATGAGTACGCTTTACACAATACCGAATACAGTTCATTGAATACGGGATTTTTATGTTTGTAGAGTGACATTAGGGCCTTCACGACGCTTAGAGAGTCTGTATAGATCGCTGCTTTTGGAAGTTTTGATCTTCTTCTATGCTTCATAGCAGAGAGTAATGCGTAGGCCTCGGCCGTAAAGATGCTTGTTTCCGGATGCAGTACATCGGATTCCGAGAAGGATGGGCCGACGGCTGCATAGGATACCCCGGCATTTGACTTCGAAGCGTCTGTGTAGAACGCTGCGCAGGAGTGTTTGTACTGCAGTTCTTGGAAATGCATTCTAATTTCGGCCTCAGGAGCGTGCTTTGTAACTTTTATAAAGGATATGTCACATTGTATCACCTGCCACTCCCAAGGAGGTAAGAGCTTGGTTAGGTGCATTAAGCGATGCTCGAGGAGTGGGACATGCATTTCATCGCTAAGCTCCTTCACACGCAGCGAGAAAGGCTGTCTTATGGAGGGGCGATTGCTGAAAAGTGTAGCGCACGTCATATCGGTAACGGTATGAAAACATGGATGTTCAGGATTGGAGCGTACTTTAAGGAAATATGTAAAGCTAATGTATGATCTCTGTAGGTGGAGAGACCATTCATTCGATTCGGCATATAAGCTTTGAATCGGGCTTGTTCTGAAAGCGTCCGTGGCTAAGCGGATACCTAGATGGTGAACAGGGTCTAGCATCTTTAGCGCGCTCGGGGCGGCAGAGTGATAAACCACGGCGCCATAGTCTAGTCGTGATCGAATGAGGCTTTTATAGAGATTCATTAAGCACTTCCTGTCACTACCCCATGTAGTCTGGGAAAGAAGTTTGATTATGTTCATTGTTTTCAGACTTTTTTCTTTAAGATGTTTAATGTGGGGGACGAAAGTGAGTCTGTAGTCCAGTATGACACCTAGAAATTTGTGTTCTTTGTTTACAGGTATCTGTTGTCCACGCAGTTCTATGCAAGGATCTGGGATAAGTCCTCTGTTTCTTGAAAAAAGAACACAAGAGCTTTTGTTAGGATTGATCTTAAATCCATTCCTGTCTGCCCACACTGACACTTTGTTCAGGCCATGCTGTACCTGTCTCTCGTAGACTGCGAGGTTACAAGATTTGAAAGCTATTTGAATGTCGTCCACGTAGACAGAGTAAAAGATGGCCGGTGGTAATGAAGCACGAAGCGTATTCATCTTGACGATAAAGAGCGTGCAGCTGAGCACGCCTCCTTGGGGTACACCGGTTTCTTGCGTAAAAGGACGTGAGAGTGCATTGCCGACTTTTACGCGGAAGGTACGATTGGACAGATAGCTTTCTATTATGTTAAGCATTTTACCGTGGATGCCCATTTCCGACAGGTCCCTTAAGATTCCGTAACGCCACGTTGTGTCATACGCCTTTTCCATATCGAGAAATATCGATAGGAAGAACTGTTTATGTATAAATGCGTCCCGAATATTCCCTTCAACACGAATGAGATGATCGATTGTGGAGCGCCCTTCTCGGAAGCCGCACTGATAAGGATAAAGCATTTTGCTCTGTTCAAGGAAATGAATGAGTCGCCGATTTATCATTTTTTCAAACACCTTGCAAATGCAACTTGTCAGGGCTATCGGGCGGTAACTTGCCACTGAGGAAGGGTCTTTCCCTTGTTTCAGAACAGGAACCACAATGGCTTCCTTCCATGCGGTTGGAAGGTACCCTGCATCCCAGATGGTGTTGAAAAGTGTGAGTAGTGTAACCTGGGTGTCATTGTGTAAGTTTTTGAGCATTTCATACATGATTCTATCAGATCCTGGTGCGGAGCTCTTGTATGCGCTCAAGGCAGCTCTCAATTCGGCAATACTAAATGAACAGTTGTAAGGCTCATTCTCTCGACATTTTCTTGTTAATGGCTTACGTTCTTCTACTTGTTTATATTTCAGGAAGGATTGCGAATAATGATTTGAGCTTGATACACTCTCAAAGTGCTCCCCAAGTGAGTCGGCCTGATCTTGCAATGTATCGCCCTGTGTATTTACTAGAGGGAGTGAGTACGTTGGTCGACCTCTAATTCTATTTACCCTGTTACAGACTTTGGCCTCGTCTGTAAACGAGTTAATAGTCGATAAAAAGTTCTGCCAACTTTCTCTTCTGGCCTGCCTGCGGGTTCTCCTGCCTTGAGATTTTACTTTCTTAAAGTTAATAAGATTCTCTGCAGTGGGGGAAGCGCGTAGTAACCCCCACGCTTTGTTCTGTTTCTTACGAGCAATCCTACATTCGTCGTTCCACCACGGGACACGCCGTCTGCATGCCAAGCCGCTTCCTTGAGATATGCATTTAGATGCGGCATCTATTAAGAACGCTGTAAAATACTCCACAGCGGCATCAATTTCTAGAGAAGACATATCAGCCCATGAGATGCTAGATAGTGTTCGAAATTTCTCCCAGTCGGCTGTATCTATTTTCCACCTAGGAGCTTGTGGAGGAAGTTCATTTTCTTTGGATGTTCTTAGCAGTACGGGGAAGTGATCGCTCCCGTAAGGATTGCTCGTAACTTCCCATTCGAGTTCGGGCAGTATAGACGCGGAAACTATACTAAGATCTATTGACGAAAAGGTTCTGTTTGCAAGTGAGTAATATGTGGGCTCTTTCTTATTGAGAAGGCACGCCCCAGAAGAAAAAAGGAACTGTTCAACGAGACGACCTCGCGCATCGATGCGAGAGTCTCCCCACAAGGTGTTGTGTGCATTGAAATCGCCAAGAACAACATAGGGTTCTGGCAATTCATCTATGAAGGACTGAAATTCAGGTTTGGTTAGTTTGTAATGTGGAGGTATGTAAAGTGAACCAATAGTGATGAGTTTGTTTAGCAGGACAACTCGAACCGCCACTGCTTCGAGGGCCGTTCGTAGCTGCAAACGTTGACACGCTATAATTTTTTGGATTACAATGGCAACACCACCCGATGATGCGACAGCATCATCGCGGTCTTTGCGAAAAGTAACGTGTTGTCGAAGAAAATTTGTGTGTTTTGGTTTTAAGTGTGTTTCCTGTAAACACAGCACTTTTGGATTGTGTTGGTGGATGAGTTCTTGTAGATCATCGAGATTCCTAAGAAGACCTCTGACATTCCATTGAATGATTTGTGTATCCATATTAAAGAAAAATTTGGTGCTGTGTTTACGGAAAACGGAGGTGACGCCTTAGGTTACAGAGCTCTTTCGAGGCCCTGTAACGGGGGTTCTACCCTTTCTGGAGCGTTCGAGGGAGCCTCGCCGCTCCTTAGGCGCTTGGTGCGCCTTGAGAATAGGTGTAGTGTCCATTGCCTCTTGTAAGGCGCTGGACACGTGCTCTTGCGAGCGAGATGTTTCCCGACAGCGTCCCGCCTTGGAGGGCAGGACCCCTGCGCCCACCAGCCCGGAGGTCGATGGGGCTCCCTGAGGGATTTGGCTACGCCGGCTGTTGCCAGCGCTGGAAGGGGCCGGGGAGGTTGGGCAGTCTCGGCTGCGCCCACCTTCGGGGTTGGTAGTCCCTTCTGCTCGGTTGGTGGAGCAGCGCAAGCTGCGACCACCGTGGGGGCAGATGGCGTGACTGCCGACTCACTATTTGTGGGTCGGACAGTTGCCGGATGCCGTTGTGGCGCTGCCCCCTGACGCGCCACTTCGGCAAAGCTTTTCTTTGGCAGGTATGCTAACCGCCTTCGTGCCTCTTTGAACGATATGTTCTCTTTTACTTTTATGGTTACAATTTCTTTTTCCTTCTTCCAGGAGGGGCACGACCGCGAGTACGCGGCGTGATCCCCGTCACAGTTTACACAGTGAAAAGAGTTCTTACATTCTTCAGTAGCGTGTTCAAGGGCACTGCATTTCGCACATGTTTGGCGGCCTCGGCAGCTCTGCGAGCTGTGGCCAAAACGTTGGCATTTGAAACATCTCAAGGGATTTGGCACATACGGTCTTACACGAAGCTTGATGTACCCGGCCTCGATTGATTCGGGCAGGACACTTGAATTGAAGGTGAGAATTAGGTGCTTGGTCGCAATTTCTTTACCCTCGCGCCTTATCTTGATTCTTTTGACATTTATGACATTTTGTTCACTGAAGCCCTCCAAGAGTTCAGCCTCAGTGAGCTCCAGCAAATCATCGTCCGAGACAACGCCGCGGGTGGTATTCATCGTGCGGTGCGGGGTTACTACTACTTGGGTCTCCCCAAATGATAATAGTTTTGGCAGTTTCTCAAATTGTTTCAGATCGCGGAGCTCCAAGAGGAGGTCACCGCTAGCCATCCTCGATAGCTTATATCCTGGACCAAAAACGTCGGTAAGACACTTAGATACAAGAAACGGGGAGATTGTTCGCACTTGTTTAGCTGGTTTTTCTGCGTGGATGACATGAAAACGAGGAAAATTGTGGACTTGTCTTCCGAAAAACTGAAAAACTTCTTCGGTGCGCCCTCGTTTCTGAGGGCGATCAGGTAGTTTAGGAAAAGCATGTTCCATAAGTAATGTTGGGTTTTCGGCCGCGATGCCGACCACCCACCATGGAGCCCTACAGGGGGACGTGACAGAAGTTCCTGCAAGGGAAACCCTGCCAACGCCAGCCGTACATCGCTGCTATAACCAAATACAGCATAACCAAGGCTGGCTAGCTACACAAGGTTAACCCTTGCCGCCGGGAAACTAGGAAGTGAGGAGAAGTGATGAGAAGACAGCAAAGATGAAAAAGGGGGAGACAGAAGGACGAAGATTGGAGAGGAGGACAGGAAAAGGCGAATGCCGATTTCCCCCGGGTGGGTCAGTCCGGGGGTGCCGTCTACGTGAAGCAGAGGCCAAAGAGGTGTGTTGCCTCCGCCGGGGGGCCTTAAAGGTCCGAACACCCAGCATCGGCTCAACCCCCAGGATCCCCCTTTGCCCGGACACGGCTTAGCCACGCACGGTTAGGCGCGGGAGGGTCCAACCCTCGTGTGCTCGGGTACGTGGTGTCGCAACACACCAAACGCCTGCTGACGCAGACGCTCCTGCGGGGATTTGAACTCATAAAGCCCATCAGGTGTCACAAATGCTGTTTTTTTTCACGACCCTGTTCATCAACTTCGATTTGCCAACATCCTGATTTAAGATCCAACGAAGAAAAAAAACTTGGCATGTTGTAGACGATCCAATGCGTCGTCGATGCGTGGCAATGAATAAACATCATGCTTGGTGACACGGTTCAACTTTCTGTAATCTCCACAGAAGCATAGTGTGTTGTCTTTCTTTCTAACACTACAGGGGAGGCCCACGGGCTGGTGGATGGCTGGATCACGTCGTCTTGGAGCATCTCTTTCACCTGATGCTTGATCGCTTCCCTTTCCACTGGAGACCCTCTGTAAGGATGCTGGCGGACAGGACGTGCAGACTCGTCCGTAATAATTTTATTTTATTTATTTATTTATGATACCCTCAGGGCCAAAGGCATTACAGAGGGGAGTGGTGTTAATATACAAGCAAAACGTACAAGAAAAATACAATATTCGCTCATTATACAATGTTAGCAATATCATTGGAAAAATTACGTAAAATATTAGCACAATAACATGAAATAAAAACCTTATTTATACATAGTTGTCTAGAAGATTTCGGAAGTGATGGTTATCAATGATAGATACAGCATCAGAAGGAAGGTGATTCCAATCGCGACTAGTCCTGGGCAAAAAGGAGTGAAAGAAATGCTTAGTGTTGCAAATGTCAATACCAACTTTGTGGCTGTGATCGATGCGATGGGATCGGTAATGAGGCCTAGAGATAAATTGGTCGCGCAAAACAGGATGATAGTACAACTTATGAAAAAGAGTTAGTCTGGAAATTTGGCGGCGCGCAGACAGGGATGGGAGAGCAAGATTAGACTTCATGGCAGTAATACTAGCAGTTCTATTGTAGTTGCACAAAATAAACCTAACGGAGTTATTTTGAACAAGTTCTAGTGCCGTTACAAGCTTGTCCTGACTTGGATCCCATATCGAGCATGCGTATTCCAGCTTGGAACGTATTAGTGTTTTATACAGCAATAGTTTAAGTGACGATGGCGCTCTAAGAAAGTTACGACGCAGGTAACCTAACATGCGGTTTGCGTTGCTAACTATATGTTCAATATGAATGTTCCAGGTTAAGTTAGTGGTAATGTGAATGCCAAGGTATTTGTACGAGATGACTGATTCTAAATGAACATTGTTAAGGCAAAAAGGAGATATGGAGGTCTTAGTGCGGGAAATGTGCATTGTTTTACATTTGCTAGTGTTAAGTTCCATGAGCCACGTTTTGGACCAAGTAGCAACCGCATCTAGATCGGACTGTAAGTGGGTAGTGTCATTAACAGTTCTTATTTCGCGAAAGATAACACAGTCGTCAGCAAATAAAAGAACGTTAGATTTTAAGAGAGGCGCCAAGTCATTGATATAGATAAGAAACAAAAGCGGTCCAAGAACCGATCCCTGCGGAACGCCTGAAGAAACGTGACTAAAAGCCGAGCAGCACTGATTCGCGACAACAAACTGTGAACGATGTGTAAGAAAAAATTCAATCCATTTTAACAAACCAGTGTCTAAATTTAGTTGATTTAGTTTATGAAGCAGTAATCTATGTGAGACCTTGTCAAACGCTTTTGAAAAATCTAAGAATAAGCAAACGGCCTGAGATGATCGATCTAAGATTTGGTGCAACGCGTGAGTAAAGCACATAAGTTGCGTTTCACATGAATATGTTTTGCGAAAGCCGTGTTGAGTCGCTCTAAAAATGAGTTTGATTCCAGAAAGTTAACCAAGTTAGTGTAGATTACGTGTTCTAGTATTTTACAACAGTTACTGGTGAGAGAAATAGGGCGATAATTACAAGGAAAGTTTTTATTGCCTGATTTGAAGATTGGAATCACCTTTCCTATTTTCCATTTTTCGGGGAGCGTACCCATGTCCAAGGATTGCTGGAATATTTTTGTTATTATAATAAAGCAGTAGGTACTGGTGTTTTTCAAAAATTTGGTGTTAATACCGCCGAAGCCGGGAGAGGACGAGTTGTTAAACCCGTAGATAAGCTTAGCGACACCAGATACGTCCATTCGTACTGAAGGCAGAGCTACGTAGTTGAACGCTTGTGTCAGGGGTAATTCATTTGAGGAAGCAGAGGAAAAATTCTGTACAAATGTTTGATTAAGAAGGGTCGCACAAAGATTGTTGGGTACGGGTTCGTCAGAAGAATCATGTAAGGTGATAGTGTCGTGTGGTGGAGGGTTAATGGTGCGCCAAAATTTCTTTACGTTAGAGGCTAGCATCGACGGAAGCACAGTAGATAAATAGTTTTCTCTGGCGTCTCTAATGGCTGCAAGATAAGCGTCAGATGCAGCCTTGTGCGCATCCCAACGTAAATTAGAAGGTGAGAGCCTGGCTGCGCGATAAAGACGTTTTTTCTTGTAGGATAGCCGTTTTAAATTAATGTTATACGATGGTGCCTGCGAATAGGTGGTGATGACTCGCTTTGGAATGTGTTTTTTATTAGTTCGTGCGCTTTAGTTTCGAATGCGTCCCAATTAGCGTGCACTGAATTATTGTCGAAGTTATGCAAGAAGATGTCTATGAATGCATGGAGTTCAGTATTGGTTGCGTCAAAGTTTGCTCTGTTGGAGTCAAAAATAGTTTTGCGTTGTTTTGAGCGTTTTGGCGCGGTTGCTTCGATGTGAAAGTTTAGCAGTAGGTGGTCACTAATTCCAGAATAGCAAGTAACATCAGAGAGAAGATCAGGGGTAGTTGTTAGAATTAAGTCAAGTGTGTGGGGTGCAGTAGCGGATAATCTGGTTGGTTCGGAAACAGTTTGGGTTAACGAAAATGCAGAACATATATCCAAAAATTCTTGTGATTCGGTTGAGTACGGAGTTAAAGTAGGAGGGTTCGTATTCCATATTATATTAAAGAAGTTGAAATCCCCTAAAAGTATGACGGGTGACGTGGGAAACCGAGTGTAAATCGTATTAAGGACGTCACGCAGTTCATTTAAAAAACAGGAAGCGGAAGAAGGGGATCTATAGCACACGCCAAAAATGAGTTTACGATGGTCAATTTTTACTGATGCCCAGACGATTTCGAGGTATGTGCTAACTGATATGCTCGATGAAGGAATATCATTTAAAATCGCAAGTAGTACGCCCCCACCTCGAGACGTAGTGCGGTCGCATCGGTATATGTTAAAATGTGAGGCTTCATGAAAGATTTCACAATCTTGTACGTCAGGAAAGAACCAAGTTTCCGTAAGAGCAACAATGTGCGCAGAGCAGGAATGTATCGCCGATGACAACGAATCATGTTTGTTGACAACGCTGCGTGCATTGGTGTACATGATAGACAGATTTGCGAATGGCCGTCCAGCGCCCCTCTCGCTTTCCTAGGGCATAGCATTTGCAGTGTTAGTGACGGGCTCATGCCGCTCAGTGCGTTCATTGGTTTTAATTTCTTCGATGCTATCCGTCAATGTGTTGTAAGTGTAGCGTTTCTTATTAACAATGACCTTATTGTAGCTGAGTAGAAAGGATGGGGAACCAGGAAGGTTTTTGGCGAATTCGGTTAGTTTTTTTCTTATGACACGGGTGGCGGGCGAGAAATCTTCAGATACTGTTACATTTTTTGATTTCAACAGCTTGCGTGCAGAAAGTAGCTGTTCCTTGGTTTTAAAGTTCACAAGCTTCACAATAACGGGACGGCATTTGTTCGGTGATAGAGTGCCCAGACGATGCGCACGTTCAATTGAACCAGCTGGAAATGAATCGACGACTTTACTTAGTACTTCAATTAATTTTGTTTCCGTTTCTTGCCATGTTTCCTTCGCATCAGGCAAACCATAAAATATTAGGTTATTTCTTCGTGACCGATCTTCCATTTCGTCAACACGTGACTGCAAGAGGTTGTTCTGTACAGCCAGCAAGTCAGTAGTTGACTGTATATGTGTAATTTGTGCACCAAGGTCGTCTATTGTACAGGATTTCTTTTCCAGGGCGTCAAGTCTCGTTTGGATATCGGATACATTGGCTTCAATATTTTTTTGTCCAGATTTAATGCTTTTTATGTCGGCTGCTAGTTCGGCTTGGAATTTTGTGCTCTGTAATGAACATGTGTGAACATCCTTTAGCAAACGAAAAAGGGCACCCATTTGTTCAGCGGGGTTGTCTGGTAAAGATTCGATATCAAGAAGTGCATCTGCTCTAGTGGTGGGCTCAGGGTTAGATTCAATATCCCCGCAGCACAATAACAGTAACGCCATAGAAAAGCACTCCGACAAGGTTTCGCGCAAGACGTGTGGGCATGGGAACAGCAACAAACAACGATTGTCGCTTTTTTCGCATACAGGGAAAAGTAGGTACACACCTGCATGGCGAAAGTTTGACGATTAGGAGCGGTGCCGAAGGCGCTGCTCCCATGCCCACTGAAGGAAACGCTGGCGAGCCGGCTGCTTAAATCGTCCCCAGTGATTGATGCAGTTGTCCATTGCGCTGTTGGGCAGTAGACGAGTTGTGCAATTGCAGGTCCATCATAGTCGACCGCGCAGCAGGTCGACGCAGCTGACATTTCGTCCGGCCGGCCAATCCAAGGGACCGTCATTGACAGCGGGGTGAAAAAGCTTGAGCAGTCACTGACCACAGCCGATAACCATGGCACGAAGAGCACCTGAATGACCTGCACGGCGAAAGTTGGACGATTAGGAGCGGTGCCGAAGGCGCTGCTCCCATGCCCACTGAAGGAAACGCTGGCGAGCCGGCTGCTTAAATCGTCCCCAGTGATTGATGCAGTTGTCCATTGCGCTGTTGGGCAGTAGACGAGTTGTGCAATTGCAGGTCCATCATAGTCAACCTCGCAGCAGGTCGACGCAGCTGACATTTCGTCCGGCCGGCCAATCCAAGGGACCGTCATTGACAGCGGGGTGAAAAAGCTTGAGCAGTCACTGACCACAGCCGATAACCATGGCACGAAGAGCACCTGAATGACCTGCATGGCGAAAGTTTGACGATTAGGAGCGGTGCCGAAGGCGCTGCTCCCATGCCCACTGAAGGAAACGCTGGCGAGCCGGCTGCTTAAATCGTCCCCAGTGATTGATGCAGTTGTCCATTGCGCTGTTGGGCAGTAGACGAGTTGTGCAATTGCAGGTCCATCATAGTCAACCGCGCAGCAGGTCGACGCAGCTGACATTTCGTCCGGCCGGCCAATCCAAGGGACCGTCATTGACAGCGGGGTGAAAAAGCTTGAGCAGTCACTGACCACAGCCGATAACCATGGCACGAAGAGCACCTGAATGACCTGCATGGCGAAAGTTTGACGATTAGGAGCGGTGCCGAAGGCGCTGCTCCCATGCCCACTGAAGGAAACGCTGGCGAGCCGGCTGCTTAAATCGTCCCCAGTGATTGATGCAGTTGTCCATTGCGCTGTTGGGCAGTAGACGAGTTGTGCAATTGCAGGTCCATCATAGTCAACCGCGCAGCAGGTCGACGCAGCTGACATTTCGTCCGGCCGGCCAATCCAAGGGACCGTCATTGACAGCGGGGTGAAAAAGCTTGAGCAGTCACTGACCACAGCCGATAACCATGGCACGAAGAGCACCTGAATGACCTGCATGGCGAAAGTTTGACGATTAGGAGCGGTGCCGAAGGCGCTGCTCCCATGCCATAATGCGGTGCTTTGTGATGGATTTGCGCCGCACTTTGGATGACGTTGAAAAACAGTCCACAAATTCATTCGCGAGACTCAGTAGACGGTCTTTCTGATGGTCTGGCAGAGCGGCGTTAACGTGAATCCGTTCTTTTTAGGCTGGGGAACCCAGATTGCTGAGACGATGCGGTTCCGAATGTGGCAATGTCAGTAACGTTAGTGATTTCGTGAAGAAATGAGCTCAGTTCAGCCGTGTCGTTCCTCGCGGTACATGCCGATACTCGTTGCTAAAGTTTGTTAGCAAAACAACTGAACATTTGTTTTGCACCTGAAGAAGCCCTCTGGCTATACAAATGTGGTGCTCAAGAAGCAGGGGCATGTTTGCCTCAGCAATTCCTTCGGCGGCGTCCTCCATGTCGCATTGGACAAGGGTAAGCACGCTGCTCTTGGGTGGCAACATGATGTGATTGTCAGTTACGCGAAGCGCGATGTCACGGTCGTTGTCATTACTGTTCACTATGGCTTGCGTAGTAGTGAAGCTGACTTTAGACTCTTGCAGGTCGATGATGGCACCGTTCGCCTGAAGGAAATCCATGCCGAGTATAAGGTCCTTTGAACATTCAGGAAGATTTACGAAGTCGCCGATGTACGTGAAGCCCCGAATGTTGACTCGTGCCGTGCACCGGCCCATTGGAGTTATGAGATGCCCTCCTGCAGTACGAATCTGAGTTTCGGTCCATTGCGTTGAAACTTTGTTCAGTATACGCGCGAGATTCTGGCTCATAACAGACGTGTGCGCACCCGTGTCGATTAACGCCATGACCTCGTGGTCATCTGTGGTAACTGGTACGTCACAGGATACTGACACGGAACTACACTGCTTTCTCTGCGTCTAAATTACATCATATAGCGGTTGTTGCAGTGGAGGATCTTCAGCGTTCGCGACATCAGCGACCTCACCTCCGCAAGTCGCTGGACTCAGTTTTCCCGGGAGGCTGGGCTGAGTGAGCGACGTCTCGTTGATCTCAGCCTGAATAGGGGCTGGAAGACCTGTTGATGATGATGTTGATGATGTTTGAGGTTTAATGGCGCAAGGGCCAGGTATGGCCAAAGAGCGCCATGCTAGTGGTATTGAATATGTCGTGGTGTGATGGGCTCTGTGAATTTAATGTGACGTGGCTGTAAAGGGGCCTAAAAGAGTTTCTGTAAATTGCATAAAAAATTACACGTAATAAAATTATGGCAATGATTCATGACATGTACTATGATCACTAAAATTCTATAAAAAAGAATGATGCATTATATAAAATATACGAGATGCTAAAATTGTCTATGAGCACCACTGCCTCGCCAGAGCCCTTGAAACGCAAGGGCCGAGAGGCATGTGCTATATGAAATAGCTTTCACAGTGCCATCCTCTGAAGAGAGGAGGCGCTATGAACATGTGGGGCTAACAACATGCAACACAACATCTTTCAGATAACTTAGGACTGCGTTAGTGTCAAAGAGCGGTTCTGGGCCGAGTAACATTACAGGATGAAGGGGAATGTGCTGCCGGTATGCTAACGGAAAATGTTTCTTTCTGTCAGATTCGGCTTTCCGGCACTCCAGGAGGACATGGAGGACGGTCAGCCTCTCCCCGCATCTCCCACAGGTTGGGGGCTCGTTTCCAGTGAGTAAAAAATTGTGGGTGCCAAATGTGTGTCCTATTCTTAGACGACAGAATAGGACATCTGTTCGGCGTGATTTTGTTGCAGAAGGCCAGAACCCTGATTGTGGCTTTATTACGTGCAGTTTATTATTTGTTTCCATGTCCCACGAGCGTTGCCAGTAGTTTCGCAGTTCTCTGCGCAAGAAGGGCCTCAGATCTGTGACAGGGACTGCTGCGGTAGGATTTACAGAATACGATGCAATTGATGTGGCCATCTGGTCCGCCAGAACATTGCCTTCAATGCCCCTATGACCCGGCACCCAGCATATGATGACATGCTGGTTACATATATACGTTTTACATAGGACGGAATAGAGTTCATTGATTACTGGATTTTTGTGCTTAGAAAATGACATTAAAGCCTTCATAGCACTTAGGGAGTCCGTATATATAACAGATTTTTTGAGTTTTGTTTTCCTTATATGCTTTACAGCCGACAGTAGTGCGTAAGCCTCAGCCGTAAAGATGCTTGTTTCCGGATGGAGTACATTGGATTCCGAGAAGGATGGGCCGACGGCTGCATAGGGCACCCCGTCGCGTGACTTCAATGCGTCTGTGTAGAACTCCGTGCAGGAGTGTTTGTATTGGAGTTCCCGGAAATGCATTTGTATTTCAATCTCTGGAGCGTGTTTTGTAACTTGCATGAAAGATATATCGCACTGTATCTTCTGCCACTCCCAAGGAGGTAGCAGCTTAGCTGGAGGCAGTAGGCGATGTTTGAGGATTGGGACATCCATTTCCACACAAAGCTCCCTCACACGAAGTGAGAAGGGCTGTCTTACAGAGGGACGATTACGGAAGACTGTATCATCTGTCATATCGTTAAGGGTATTAAAACACGGATATTGAGGATTAGAGTGGACTTTCAGGAAATATGTTTGGCTGATGTATGTTCTCTGGAGATGGAGTGACCACTAATTTGATTCTACATACAAGCTTTCAATGGGACTTGTTCTGAAAGCGCCAGTGGCCAGTCGAATTCCTAAATGGTGCACCGTATCTAGCATCTTTAGCGCGCTCGGGGCTGCAGAATGATAAATCACGGCACCGTAGTCCAATCGTGATCGAATGAGGCTTTTGTGAAGATTCATCAAACATTTTCTGTCGCTGCCCCATGTTGTATGGGATAAAATTTTCAGTATGTTCATTGTTTTTAAGCATTTCAACTTGAGATACTTTATGTGTGGTATAAATGTTAGCTTAGAGTCGAGTATGATACCTAAGAACTTGTGCTCTTTGTTCACAGGGATTTGCTGGCCATACATTTCAATATTGGGATCTGCAACGAGGCCTCTCTTTCTTGTGAAAAGCACACAAGAACTTTTGTTCGGGCTCACTTTAAATCCGTTTTCGTCTGCCCATTTAGATACTTTGTTCAAGCCCTGTTGTACTTGCCTCTCGCACACTGCAAGGTTGCAGGACTTGAAGCCTATTTGTATATCATCTACGTAAACAGAATAAAAAATGGCTGGCGGTAATGAAGCACGAAGGCTGTTCATTTTCACAATAGAGAGTGTGCAACTAAGCACACCTCCTTGAGGTACACCATTTTCTTGTATGAAAGGTCGCGACAGTACATTGCCGATTTTCACGTGGAAGGTACGTTTGGACAGATAGCTTTCTATTATGTTTAGCATGTTTCCACGGATGCCCATCCCCGTCAAGTCTCGCAAGATCCCGTATCGCCACGTCGTGTCGTAGGCCTTCTCCATGTCGAGGAATATCGATAAGAAGAACGGTTTATGTACAAATGCATCGCGGATATTTGCTTCAATGCGTACGAGATGATCAGTTGTGGACCGCCCTTCTCTAAAGCCACACTGATAGGGATCAAGCATATTGTTCAGTTCAAGGAAATGTATTAGTCTACGATTAATCATTTTTTCGAATAGCTTACAAAGACAACTTGTTAGAGCTATCGGGCGATAACTTGCCCCCAAGGAAGGGTCTTTACCCGGCTTCAAGACGGGAATGACAATAGCTTCCTTCCATGAGGATGGGAGGTATCCGGCAGCCCAAATAGAGTTGAAAAGTGCCAGAAGTGTCATTTGTGTGTCTTCGTGCAAGTTCTTAATCATATCATGGATAATTCTGTCAGCTCCCGGTGCAGAGCTTCTACATGTGCTCAATGCAGCTTTAAGCTCGGCAATATTGAAAGGACGGTTATATGGTTCATCTGGACGGCATTTACGATCAAGTGTCTTAAGTTCAGCTAATTGTTTATATTTGAGGAATGATTTTGTGTAATGTGTGGAGCTTGATACTTTTTCGAAGTGTTCGCCCAGAGCATTCGCCTGGTCCTCCAAGGTGGTCCCTTGGTCGTCCACTAAGGGCAGAGGGTGGATTTGTTGCCCCTTTATCTTTCGTACGCCATTCCATACTTTGGACTCTTGGGTGTACGAAGTGATGCCCGAGAGAAGCCTCTCCCAGCTAGCCCTCCTTGCCTGTCTCCGTGTGCGCCTTCCTTGTGACCTTGCGAGCTTAAATTCTATGAGGTTTTCTGCTGTCGGGGAGCGACGCAGCAAACCCCACGCTTTGTTTTGTTTCTTTCGTGCCAGTCTACACTGTTCATTCCACCAGGGTACCCGTCTTTTACAAGAGAGACCTTGTGTTTGGGGAATGAACTTTTCAGCTGCGTCGATTATAAAACCAGTAAAATATGCTACTGCATCGTCTAAGTTAAAATCAGTGATAAGATCTTGTGATAAGTAAGTTGCTTCCTTAAAATCATTCCATTCGGCGGAGGCTAGTTTCCATCGGGGTGTATGTAGGGGGCATTCATATTGAGGCGTTGACTTTAACATTACAGGGAAGTGGTCACTTCCATAGGGATTTTTTATTACATGCCATTGCAAGTCCGGGTAAATTGAAGCCGAGCCAATAGACAGGTCTATTGATGAATATGAATTATTATGAATATTATAATAAGTTGGCTCCTTCTTGTTGAAGATGCATGCACCGGAGTTCACAAGAAAGGTTTCAATGAAACGACCTCTCGCGTCACATCGCGAGTCCCCCCACATGGTGTGGTGTGCATTAAAATCGCCTGCGAGTATGTAAGGGAGCGGAAGCTGGTCAATTAGTTTATAAAAATCACTTTTTTCCAGATGAAAGTTAGCGGGTATGTATATGCAACATACAGTGATCAATTTATTAAAAAGAATTGCCCGAATTGACACTGCCTCAAGGGGCGTCTGAAGGGCGACCTGGTGACAAGCTATGGACTTGTCTACAACTAATGCTACACCGCCAGACGAGGTATTCGCCTCGTTGCGGTCTTTACGGTAGATGGCGTACTGACAAAGAAACTTTGTTTGTGTGCATTTAAGATGTGTCTCCTGAACACACAGCACCTTTGGGTTATATGTGTGTAATAGTTCTTTAATGTCATCGAGGTTGTGGATAAGACCTCTAACGTTCCAGTGTATTATTTGTGTAGCTATATTGTTCGTGTTTTTATGCTGTGTGTCAAGAGGAGTCAAGTAAGAGAAAAGACTTACGGAGCCTTTTCAGGCCCCGTAATTATGGTACGGGTTTTGTCTTTCTTGGAGCGGTCGCGAGACTCGCGCCGCTCCCGAGGCGCTAGATGCGCCTTCTGGCTCGGGGTTGTGTCCATCGACTCCTGGGAGCCGCTGGACTTCCGCTCACTAGAGCGGGGTGTTTTCAGGGTAGGCCTTGCCTCGAAAAGCAGGGCCTTGGAGGCCACCAACCCAGAGGTCGATGGGCCCTCCTTCGGGGACGGCGCAGCAGCGCTGGCTGCTAACGCCAGGGGGGCTGGTGGCAGGGCCGCAACCACGCTCGTTGTGGTGTGGGCCGGAGCCAGAGTCTGCTGCGACGCTGCCCCCTTGCGCGCCGCACCAGCATACCCTGAGGTATGGAAAAAGGAAACACGTTTCCGCGCTTCTTGAAAAGAGATGTTTTCTTTGATTTTCATTGTTATGTCTTCTTCTTTTTTCCATGTGGGACAGGTTCGAGAGTATGCTTCGTGTCCACCGTCACAGTTGGGACAGTGGGGTGTGCCATTACAGTTGTTGGATTCGTGTTCGTGTTCGCCACACTTTGCACAGGTTAGTCGGCCACGGCAGCTTTGCGAACCATGGGCATATCTCTGACACTTGAAGCATCTTCGGGGGTTTGGGATGTAAGGCCTGACTCGAAGTTTGGTATATCCTGTTTCTAAGGTTTCTGGCAAAACGCTGGACGCAAAGGTGAGGATGAGATGTTTAGTTGGGATATCTTGGTTGTCTCGCTTGATCTTTATTCTTTGCACCTGAATCACATTGTGTTCTTTCCAGCCCTCCAGGAGCTTTTCCTCGCTTAGGCTCAATAGATCTTCATCAGAGATGACTCCTTTAGATGTGTTCAGTGATCGGTGGGGGGTAACAGTGATTTTCACATTACGGAACGCTAAGCGACTGGAGAGTTTTCCATGCTGTACAGTGTCGCGGACCTCAAGAAGAAGGTCGCCACTGCTCAGTTTCGTCACTTTGTAGCCAGCACCTAGTGTTTCGGTAAGGAATTTAGCTACGATGAAAGGTGAGATAGTTCTGACTGTCTTTTCAGGATCTTGACTGTGTATTACATGAAAGCGAGGGAAAGTTTCTTTACGCTGGCTGAATAGCTGAAAAGTTTCTTGGGTGCGTCCTCTTTTTGAAAGAGGATGATCGGAAAGGGGGGGGGGAATGACGTGTTAGCCATGCAGAATAATTTAATTTCGGCAGCTACGCCAGCCGCCCACCACCGAGCCCAACAAGGGGACGCCACGAGTCAGGGAGGAAACGCAGACGCCAGCTGTACGTAGCCACTATAACCCAATATACAATACCCAAGGTTGGATACATACACCAGGTTAACCCTTGCCGCCAAGGAGGAGGAAGTAAATAGAAGAGAGGAGAAGACAGGAAAGGTGGAAAGTAAGGGAAAGACGAAGGTTGTAGGAAGAGAGACAGGAAAAGGCGACTGCCGATTTCCCCCGGGTGGGTAAGTCCGGGGGAGCCGTCTACGTGAAGCAGAGGCCAAAGAGGTGTGTTGCCTCCGCCGGGGGCCTTAAAGGTCCAAACACCCGGCATTGGCTCAACCCCCAGGATCCCCTTTTCCCCGGACACGGCTAAGCCGCGCACGGCTACACGCGGGAGAGTCCAACCCTCGTGTGCTCGGGTACGTGGTGTCGCAACACACCAAACGCCTGCTGACGCAGACGCCCCTGCGGGGGGAAGACCTGTTTCGGGCGGGTGACGGTGACCGGGGTTCACGGAATCGTGGGGCAAACGAGGTCCTGGCATCCGAGGTCCAGGCATCCGCGAGGTATGCTTCAATCTCCAGGGCGCATTCACCATTGCGCGGGCACGGCGCATTCAGTGAAAATTCACGGAGCCCAGCTCATTGGTAGGGACACGCCCTGTAGAGGTGATTCGCTTCACCGCAATGATAACACAAGGGCCTCCGGTCTGCGGAGCGCCATACGTCGCTCTTGCGAGGTGGGTGTGTTTCAGCCATGAATGGCGTGCAACGAGGCGAGTGGCTTGTTCAACGGCGCGCACACCAAGAAGGTCCAGGACGTCGCTCACATCGCGAAAAATCGGGGACAACGAACTTCGTGCAGCTTCCGTATACGACATGCGAGGTTGTGGCTGCCGTACCTTGTGCTGTGGTGTCTCGCTTCGCTCTGGGACTTGGACTGCCGGCCTGATTTCCTCCCGGACGACCTCAGCCAGAGCAGGTCGCTGTACCGATGCCGGAGCCACCTGAAGCTTTTGAAGCTCTTCTCGAACGATAAGCCTAATGAGCTCCCACAAGGCATTGATATTGTCCAGGGATATAGCGAGAGAGTCACGCGATAGGGTCGACACGTCGCGGTTCTGCCTGCAGTGCCTTTTCTATCGATACGGCTTCCGCGAGAAACTCTGCAACAATATTCGGTGGGTTGCGTATTAGGGCACCGAATAACTCTTGCTCGACACTGCGCCTCACATTCCTTAGCTTCTTTTCTTCCGGCATGGACGGGTCCGCGCGTCGGAAAAGTCGGCACATATCTTTGAGAAACATTGCGACGCTTTCGTTCGGCCTCTGTACTCTCGCCTGAATTGCAGATTCAGCTCGCTCCTTGCGATCGAGGCTGGCGTATGTGCCGATTAGCTGCCGTCGGAATTCGTCCCATGTCGATAGGGCCCTGCCTCACGGTTCTCAAACCAGGTCCGTGCATAGTCCTTGAGGGCAAAGTAGGCGTTGCTTACCATGCGCTCTGTAGTCCAGCCGTTGAATTCTGCGACACGCTCAAAGTGATCGAGCCAGTCCTCTACATCCTCAAAGGTGTCCCCATGGAAGGACGTGGGGATTCGCGGCTGGTTCAGGACGACCTCGGTCGTGGCGGTCGAGGAAGAAGGTGGAACCAATGTATTCATCCTTCTGACTTGATTGCGTAGAGGCTCGTGCTCAGGTGGCAGTCCTTGAAGTCGGCAGCTTTCCGTACCTGCACAGGAGTCAGCTCGACCGGACTTCGTACTGGGCTTGTAGACGGTGTTCGATCTGGGAGTGGTAGCACGTACCCCACACCTCCACCAGAAAAATGTAACGTAGATTGGAGACGGAGTCTTGCAAAATGTATGCTTCTCTTTAATGGCGGGGCAGAACAAGAGCGTGCAGCTTACGCACTTCATCGTCTTTCGTGGCGCCGACCTTTGCGCGCGCTGTTCTGCAGTGCAGGAGCCCCACACCTTTGTGTCAATATGCACAAATTGCACGCAGAATTGACGTCGACTTGGGGTGAAGGTCGCTTTCCGAGTTCTGCCTGGTTTTGTCTACAGGCAACAAACGCATTGGTGAAGAAGCTTACACAAACATTTTTCGTTGTCCTTCACTGTCTTTAGTCTCTGTGTATTTTCTACATATCCACCAAACCTAAATGTTTTCCTTAGGGTTTTTCATGTTTCATCCCTAACAGTTAGTGCCCATTACAGTGTTGAAGATGTTTACATGCTTTTTTCTTCTACGCACAGCACTTAAAGAAGAGCCATTCTGTCAGCCACCTAGGTCTACTCCTTTTGCTCAACTACATTTTTTAGCCCAATGATGAGAAAGACTTCTCTAGCATACCTGAAGGTCATGAAGAAGTAGAACAGGATTACCGGCTGCGTGAGATATTTGAAGACATACTAATGATTTTTTTTTCAGACAAGATTCGAAACATGAGTTCCAAATTTATTAGCTTTCTTTTACCATTTTTTATAAGGCTATTGAGTAAAACCATCTTCATCCTCAATTACTGAATTCATCTTTGTTAGCAGCAACATTCTTGTATCATATAGCGTGTGTTGATGTTGGGCAGTGCTTCCACAATAACAGCCTTTAGGGAGTTTTTATCTATGTGTAGCTGTTCGTTAGTCTCCTTCCCAGTAACCCCCACCATACATAGTGGCATGCAGATTGAAGTATTTGGAATTAGGGATGCTACATCGAGGTTGATGTGGCGTCAGAAATTTACCACCGGACACTCGTGAGCCATGCAGATGTTGTGGAAGCAAATAAATTATATAGAGTGGTGCCTAATGACATTGTGCCCAAAAAGCTTTACTATGTCACCTAGGGCTGCTTGGCTAAGGCCATAATTGGCTTTTGAAGGTTCTCACTCGTATCACCCCCTACCTCCTGGAGGAACTCAACCATTTGAATGGCACCTTGCCACAGGCATCAGTTATTTCTTTTTGTCACAGATGATAATTAGACACAATTTCTTGTCTCACCCTGAAAACAATGTGGTTCGTGACATTTCGAGAAGGTGGTGACCTCCAAGTTACTGTGGTCAGTGTGTAAGGCGACTAGCACAACATAAAGTTCCATCTCGTGCATCAGGCATAATGCTGCTATTTTCAAATAAATTTGCTAAATAGGTCACAGAGGTGATTGTGAAGCTGACGTCGAGTGCTTAGACAGATTGAGAATGTTAATGGTGGTGGAGATTCAAAGCCGCATCCTCAAATACTTTGCGCAGCTTGCATGACAATGTTGAAACTGGTGCCTGTGTCCTGTGCACTAATATTTCACTGTTTTGTATGGCTACTTTTATAGAAGACGAAAGCCAAACTTCTCCAGGTTTAAGACTGGTTTTACGACAGCTATGACAGAGCCAACTCCTTGGTGCACGCTTATGGTAGTGGTGACGAAGCCATCAGGAGCACTCCACACTTTTATGGATTACACAATAACTGAACAAGCAAGCCCTATGAGCATCATATCCAATTCCTGCAGTAGAGCATACCCTTCAGATACTACGAGTCACAGCTTGGTGTATGAAAAATTGATGCCCAAATTCAGGGTTTTGGCAAATCCCTGAGAAATTACAGAAAGTTCTTGACCACCTTTACAGCACCGTTCCGTTGGTTTCGCTTTAACTGCTCATGCGATTTGGTATCTGGTGTGCCCCAGATCAAACACAATGGTAAATGAATGATATCCATCCAGAACTTATATGTGTTGCTTGTCATATGGTTGAGGTTATCAGTCAGTTGGTGCTCAACTAAGCAGCAACACAACGAACTCTGCAGTACATTTGAGGGCACCCACTGTGCAAGAGGTGCCATCCACAAAGAGAAATGTAAGTTTGGCATCACAATAATATCCTACTTGGGGCACATGAACGAAAACAAGCTCAAAGCTGTCACAGACATGCCAAGACCATCCTCCAGAACTACTGCTGCTAATGGGCATGACCACCTATCTAGGTTTATTCGCTCCTAACATGACAAACACTACACCCATTGTCCAGTATGCTGTTTTCAAAGCATGGTTTGTCTGGAACCCACACAGGTTCCAGAATTCTCAAAATGGAAAGAAATACTTTCTTTAGATCCAGTGCTTGGCTGGTGCTCCTCAAAATGAGAGACCAGCTGCTAATCACAGCTGATGCTTTGTGCTGTGGTCTAGTTGCAGTGCTCAGCCAAAAGCAAGACGATGGGCAACATGTTACTAGATACGCCTCAAAATATTTTGCAGAGACAGAATGCCTGGCTATGCCCAGATATAGAAAGAAGTGCTTTCTTTCTTGCAAGCTAGAGATAAATTCTATAAATGGGGCAACAATCTGTTTCCCAATTTATAAAGTGTGCACATGATTGATGCATTATCCGGCATAATGTACATCTTAGGCAAAGACATTCCCGCAGCTGATACACTGTGAAGTTCTCATGTGAAGAAGATTAACAGGCACCACAAGGGCCTACCAAGATTGAAGGCTATGCATGCTGCCTCTCCCCACCTTCTTTACAAGAACTGAAGAAAGAACACGTGCTAGATTAATGCTGCTGCCAACTTTGCATTTTCACTCGAAAGAGCTGGACAAGGTGTTGCAACCTCTGAAAGAATTCTGGCTTTACAAGGACAATGTAGTCCAAGACATGCTGATATTTTGGCAATAAAACCATCGCGCCCAAGAAGCTACAGGAGCTTACCCACCCAGCACTTCTCACTTGAAGGCCACTTTGGAATCAATAAATGCCTAGCGAGACGACAAAGTACTGCATCATAAATACATACAAACAGCAAATGTCTTCAAGTCATGTCGTACATGCTAGCACCACAGGCCTAAGAGAAGGGTGACATTCCTGCAATTGGGATTCTGAGAAAAGCTGTTACAGAAGTTCACTATGGACATACTTTCTATTGGAGGGGTGTGGTGGCTCATCGTCACAAAATACTAGTAAGGGTATCCTGAGCTAGTACTGGCTAGTTTGACAGGACCTGTGGTTGCGACTCAATGCCTCTTTGTTTTCACAAGGCGTGCAATAGTGTAGTGGTCGTGAACCACAACAAACTGTAGCTTGCAAAAGGGCGCAGCTCGCCGTTTGCAGAATTCATAAGAATTCCAACAAATGGCGTACAGTCCACGCTACCAACAGCGCAATAATCTCACAGAAGCCACCGTAAACTTATCCAAGAACTCCCTTGAGACGTCAGGTGATGCCTACAAGACACACAATTATAGACTGAGCCTTCTGAAAAATAGCTCCTCGCTAGTGCAAATGCTTACGAGCCAAAGGCTTAGGACTACACTTCCAGCTACTGCAGACAGCTTCTTTCCACAACTCCCGGACCGGAGGAAAATGAAAGTGCATGAGCAAAAGTGCTGGCAGAAACAGAAAACTTACTCTGATGTTGGGCATGGCATACAAGATCTACCCAATTTGTATCCAGACATTAATGTCACAGTAGTTGACCTGGAAAATGCAGGCACACTTCAGCAGCCAGGAGATAAACCCAGGTGATAGTGGATAGACACGGACAAAAAGACCATTCATCTCAAACAGGACACAACGAGTGCCACTGCCTCTGGTTGCATAATCAAGGGTTCGATGAAAGTTCGGCTGGTCAGGGAGGGAAACGAAAAAAGAGCGTGATCTAAGAAATAATAGTCACACGACTATTATTTGCCAAGCATGCGCAGGAACATAGTCACAAGATTGACCGGGACAATGCCACTGTTGTTGCCAAAGAAAAGAACATGTCATCCGGGCGGCTGCTAGAATCGCCAATCGTTCAATTGACGCCAGCTACGATGAACCGGACACCAGGGACTATGCCTGCCATTTACGCATGTTCATTACGTCACATGCTGGCTACATAAGTGACGACGATTTCCTGTCCAACTCAGTGAATGAGGAACCCGTGTGTAGTTCCGAAATGTCGGGTTATACATCAGACTTGGTCAGTGACCGTGAACCCCCCTTCATGCCTCTGGCTAGGGGAGAAGAACACAAGCAGCCACACGACTGTACCAAAGAGGTTCCGTTTTGTAGAGATCCTTGGCATCAACACCATAGAAGTGGACAATGCATAACACCAGCTAAGCAGTAAACATGACCCTTTTTATACAGGGAAGGATGTGCTACAAAGATGCTCGTACTACTGTAATGCTAATGTGCATGCTTCTAGAAAATGATCACAATAAGAAACTCACCTCTTGCCTTGTGCTCAATGTTGAGGCTACCATTCTGAATCACAATTACTTTATCCCACCTAGCTAACAGTTTGTCAAATCTCAACGAGGTTTTAATAAGAATATTGTCTCGACTACCCGAAACGCCAGTCTGTGTAGTAGTGTTACACAGTGTTGGGTTCAAATCTGCCATAATCATGAATCCGAATGAACTTGCCCACATTTCAGTTATTCTGCAAAAGTATTTGGAATCACTTCGTTGCTTCTATATGCAATGAGGCAATCACAGCTGTGAAACACATTTAGGTCGTACTGAAGATGTCAAAGACCATGTAACATATGTGCTGAAAGGAGCAATGACAACTTACGACATCGACAGATGCCATTCAGATAAGCGTTGCTGTGCCAGTCGAAATCGCTGCTCTGACAATGGCTAAACTTGAGACAGAATACCATGAGGCAAAGTGAAAAGAGAACAAAGGTGCATTTTTCAGATACATCACCTCATTGCTGCAATGCCCATGCATTTGATAATTCATTCATACAATGCGACGGCCTAGGCAAAGCCACGTTTGGATGAACCAATGTCTGCTTTTAAACATCACAAAATTCCACTTTTTCACGCACTAACGAACAACTGGCAGGTTTGAGGATTTACGAGTGTCAAGAAATATTGAATCTGTCATTCATGTGTTTACACTTTGTCTCATTATCTTCGTATGATCAAGTGTATGCTTGAAAGTGCCGACACTACTGCTGGCTTGCTAGCTAAACGCACTTTCAAGTGGCAGCTGGTGATAGAAATCTTCGAGCATTTGTCTATAAAAACGCTCGCGTAGATTTCGCGGTATGCTCATGCGCTTTCAGTGCAACGCACTGCGTGACACCTGCCTGTCAGGCCGAGCAGGAGAGCGCCAAGGGACGAAACACCAAATTGTTCATTTGGCACTGTAAATACGTATGTCTCTATTATAGTGTGCCTGTATATACACTTCGACGACGGCAATGATGCCACCGCTTGCAACAGTCGGCCAATTTAGAGAATGTGTCACAGCGTTCGCTTTCCATGTGTACAATCTAACACGGCGAGTCTCTTTTTTCATGCGGAAGCAGCCTTCTGGATCTAAAAACATTGATATCGCGAGCGCAACAGAACAAACGGGCGGTAGTGCGCATGAGGTTAAAATCGTAGTCCGCAAAATATGGGCTATAAATAACGGCTCAAACACGTTACAGATGGGTGTCAATTTAAGGCGTGCAGTGCATTTAAAGCGTACTTTCAGCGAGAACTTCAGGCGGCGTGAAAAATGATGCCTAAGCATGCATAAATAACACCAAAAAATTATGTACGTCCCAGATGAGTTGAAAGTGGTCGCGAACAGCTACCTTACCTGTCTATGTGAATGACAGGTGCAGCCTCTGAGCTTCTATACGATCCCTATTCGGTATTGTATTGGGTACAAGAAAGAGTTATTACGCGGAAATATAAGGAACAGCAGGGGATAACCAAAAAAGCTGAGATGTACCATTGAAGCTCCCATGCTACGCTCACATCCAATTGACAGGTAGCCGCCATGGCACATTTTGACTACCGGAAATAGGTGGCGCTTAGAGCCTTAGAATTAGAGTTGCATTAAAGAATGTTGAAACAGTTTTTCGTTTAAAATATTCTACGCGTTGCTTATTTTAATTGCCAGTTTTCGTTTTCGTCCCTTGTCCAGAGAATCGCCAACAAAAAGCACAATTTACAAACTGTTTATTATCACGAATAGCAACGAGAACCGAAACCAGGGCGACGCGCTCGTTGAGGGTACAGTTTTATTAACCTTGATCAATGCCTCGATGATAGTGCGCCGAAGCCAGCACATGCGTACAAAGGCGATGGATGCTACATTCATGAGAACAATATCTCGACATCGGTCAATGCTGCATAACATAAGCTTGCAGCTTTAGTTTTCACACATTTTTTACACATGGCACGCTTCGGTTCTTTTCGGATTTACTCTTCGACACATCTTAAACTGTGCCACTACGCACATGCCAACATTTCGTCACAATTTCTTCAAAGCGGCATTTAGTTCATCGAGTACACCGACAAAACATGCGTAGAAACGCTTTCGAGCACCTGTCTCAGCAATCCCCGCCGCCCTCCGCCCCCCCATCCCCTTTTTTTTTTCTATAGCGCCGCTAATTAATGCACGTATGAGTTAACCTCCACATACCAATCACTCGTGGCGTGTCCCTTATTCACTCCGAATTAAAAGTCGGTGCTGTAAACTTACGTACGTACAGTACTATACATCGCGGCTAGTCGCGTCGCAATCCCGTGTTTCTCTAGGTTTAACGCCCGTTCAATACCTATGTAGAATCCAACAATCGGTTTGCTCTGGCGCAGTTAGAAGACGATCGTCGTCGTGCTCTTTGCACACCACAAACGCGCCACGCACACACACACAACTAGATTGCGCAAAACGCGCTGTTCCACCTTGCATCGCTTCGTTCGTGGTCGTGCTGTTTGCGCGAACGAACGACGCGTCACACACGCAACTCGATTGCTGTTTGCGCACGCCAAAACGCATGTTCCACCTTCGTTCGTGGTCGTGCTATTTGCGCATACACATTCGTCACACGCGCAACTAAATTGCTCTTTGCACACACCAAGCGCGTCACACACACACAACTTCAATTGCCGTAAAACGCGCTGTTCCACCTTGTATCGCTTCGTTCGTAGTCGTGCTGCTTGCGTGCACGCACAATGAACCGCCTACCCTGCTACTCCGGCGAGTTGGCACAAACAATACTACCACATACTATCTGCGCTATGGTATATTTCTATGGGCCCCGCGCGCACGCGCATGGGGACTAGGGCGTTTCAGGAGCTAGGTGCGTTTTTTACACGACACCTAGGGACCTACGCTCCCCTAGGGCGAAAAGTTACCTAGATATATAGTTCCCATTGGTGCCGCGGGGGCGGCGCTGCAGTCGACCGGCTGCACAGGCGAGCGAATGTAAATGCGCCGCCGGGATGCTGCCGCCACAGCCGCAAGTGGGTGGCAATCTTGTACTGCAGCTCGCCGTTCCTAACAGCGCCGGGATTCTGTCGCCATATTTGCAAGCCGTTGGCAAACTTGCACTGCAGCTGGCCGTTCTTAACAAAGGCGATTTTGGGTATAAACTGGTTCGCTAAGTTGTTTATTTTTTGTTTGAATATCAGCCAAGTTTCATGAATGCTGCAGTTATGAAACGTATCTTGGAAGGAAGGTAGAAAATTCTGTAAATGTTCAAATATTGCATCATAATTTCCTTTGTCGTATAAGTGTATAGTTTTCTCCCGCAGAGCTGGAGCAAAGCGAAAAGAAGCATGGATGACCTTGTGATCACTAATTTCTCTAAGATAGGTGATGGACGACAAACTGTCTGGACGGTTGACCAGTAGTAAATCTAATATGTTTGCAATGTCTTGAGTGACGCGCGTTGGCTCTAATATGAGTTGTGTCAGGTCGAAGTTGAGGCAAACGTCGAGAAAATCTCTCGACTCGGTTTGGCTTACCAGGGAGGGTACTGTGTTGTGCCAATCAATGTCTTGTAAGTTAAAGTCTCCAAAAAGAAGAAGGTCGGCATTAGCATAGCGAGAGCAAACCACATTTAGTGCATTGTTTAGATTACGAGCGAAGTCGGCGCTATTGCGAAGTTGATCAGTGTCTTTAATACCTCTGTCATCAAAAGTAAACTATTAGTTGAGCTTGCGCTCGTGTGTCCTCCTACCTATTTCTTCATCCGTCTTCCGCCTCTGTTCGTGCTGCTGCTTACAGTACACACGTCTCACTTGGTTAGGCTGGTAAACATTCTCACAAACAAAAGTAAATGCCTCCCCCGAAAAGGTAGCCCATCTTTTACTACTAAACGCCAGAGCAAATCGAAAGTAAGCCTTCACAGCGTCCATGCGGCAGCTAGCACACCAGAGCAGCACAATAAATAGTTGAAAATCCCACTTGATGGAGAGTGGCAACATAGATGCGAGCTTGCTAGTGAATCAGCCACATATCAACGGGTGTATCTTGCACGACGCCAAGATGCTCTTGACGTAGAACACTTTAGCACCTGGGAATTTGCTGCATGCGTAACCTCTGAGAAGGGAATGCGGACAGAAATGGAGATTACGCGGATTAAGAATCTTCCACCCACTGCACACAACTACGCACGAAATAGAAGTACACACTATACTGGCAAGTAAAAATTTGCGACTCTTTACGAGTGCCGTCGAGAAAAGGAAGAAATGGATTGCTACGGTAAATGTTAGCTAAAACACGCACAGCGATGTTTCACAGCAGGGAAAAATATTCCCGGCTCTCTTTCAAAACCAAAGACCACGCGATAGTGCATAGCCGATACCAAGCAGATATCGAAACTTTGGGTAGAAGTCCAGCAGAAGGAAAGACTGGAAGGAAAGATACGCCGAGAGCGATACGAGCGTGAGTGTGCCTGGACGAGTGAGAACATGTACCGCTTCTTTAAAGCTAGCCGCTCCGGCGTGGCTCCGATCATCCCACGCAATTTGTGTGCAGAACGTCGCGTACAGCCCTTGCGCGTTTTGCGCGGTAGCGTATGCGCAGTGAGCTAGCTTCATGCGCACGTCATTCTTCGCCGCGAAAACGGTGCTCGAGGCGACACCGCGCCGAGTGGCGCTCCTTTCGCTTCTGCAAGCAACGCACATTCGGATCGGTCGAACTCAAACAGGCAACAGAGAACGGTGGCATGTTTCGGTATTTCGCCTATTAAAATTGTACAATACGCCTTCAACGGCAACCTGCCGCGCTAGATAAAGATGCTTACTGCGGTAGTTTTGGCGGTGATAGGTGATAAGGCGAGCCCATCGGCGGCTGTGTTCTTTGCCGACGTCGTCAGCACACCTCTGTTCATTTGCGCTGTGTATCCGTGTGCAATCGCCGCACGGAAGCTATGACTAATCGGTTGGCCGTTCTCAGCAAATCCCAAAGAGGCGAAATATTTTTTGCGGTGCGCCGCATCATTAGCCGCAACATAAATCGAAGCGCGCTTAACCGCTGCGGCAAAAAAGGTGTTCACACTAACCGTCTGGTATACAATGAGCCACTATGGATTAAAAAAAAAAAGAGGCGAAATATTTTTTGCGGTGCGCCGCATCATTAGCCGCAACATAAATCGAAGCGCGCTTAACCGCTGCGGCAAAAAAGGTGTTCACACTAACCGTCTGGTATACAATGAGCCACTATGGATTAAAAAAAAATAATTATGATTTCCTACGTGCCAAATCTGATTATGAGGTAGGTCGTAGTAGGGGACTCCGTATAAATTTTGACTTCCTGGAAATGTTTACGTGCATACAATGCACGAGCGTTTTTGCATTCCGCTCCTTGGAATGCAACCGCTGCAGGGATCGTATCGAAGACCTCGAGCCCCAAATTGCCACGGCGGCCGCCATAGTTACAGAATGCGTAAGCGTGAAGTGCAACACTGCCTTCATGTACGAGTGTGGCACAAGCGCAGCACAGCTGCACACCTGCTGCACAATTATTTGTCGCGGTTCTCCTAAGCTCGTAGAGCCTGCCTAAATACATTGAAAGGCAGCGCGCCTCTCACGTATCGGAACGCGATAACAAGCGCCTAGGCGGCCCACGTGAGCCCCTATGAAAGATGACGTGGCCAGTGTACAAAATTATCACTGCGCAGAGAAGCCGATCCTTATGTTCCAATTGTGTTCTCTCATACAAATTAAGGAAACGCTAATAGAAAGGAACAAATGAAGCAATGCAATTTTACGCACGTGGGGCGCCGCTGCCTCTTCGCCTACCATTGTTTCAAACGAAGTGACGACGGCAGCGAGAGTTAGTATCGCGCGCTTTTGCTCCGGGTCATGCGGTTTGCTTGAAGAAAGTGAACGGTGTGCTTAACATCTCACGCTTGTCAATGTGAAAATAGAAAAAAGGCTACGTGCTCAAAAAAAATTACCGACGATTACGTTACTTCCTAATGCGAAATTTGAGCGCAGCAAATAAGCTGTTTCACCTTTTCGATAGATTGAGGCAAAGAAATCGAGCAACACATGTATGCGCTATCACAGAATTTTTTTTTTATTTTTCACACGTATTCCTTTAACAAAGACTCCACTAACAGTTCTTGACAGTCATGAAGGAAGCTTTGTGGTCGGAGAAATAGACTGATATATGTTCGACTTGGTACACCAATGCTTGATTCTCAAAGACGAGATCTATACAAGTGCCTCGCGAGGTTGTCACAGCCGTGGGACGCGTTACGAGCGAGAGGAACGGGATGTTCTCCCGCATAAGTGTTAGGAAATTGCTGTTTGTCTTTATGTCAACATTAAAGTCCCATCGGTCGTCTCGCTCATGGCTCAGAAAGAACTGGCAGATAATTTCGCAGTGGCGAACGGCAGCGGCAATTTCGGCTCGGGCGGTGCACATATACAGATCCGCCGCCACCGATCTGGCTCTCTGATTGCCACCGCACAGGGCGAACGGCAGCGGCAATTTCGGCTCGGGCGGTGCACATATACAGATCCGCCGCCACCGATCTGGCTCTCTGATTGCCACCGCACAGGGGTTGCATTGGAGGAGGAGCGAAGAAAGGAATTAAGTTCGAGCCGGCGCTTTGACAACCGGAGACTCGCAGGAAGAGGGGGAAGGGGGGCGGCGTGTACACCCAGCGGCAAACGATGGGGGCAGAAGCGCGCGCAGCAAGCGGACAACACGATAAAGGGAGGAGGGAAGAGATAGCAGCGACTGACTGATGCCGCTGACGCCGATAGTGAGTCAACCCCAGCTGCGGAGTTGGTTTCAGGGACAACGCCGCCGATGCCGATACAATATACCCTCGCTTCCGCAGCGCTAAGAACCAGGTCTAGCCGTGGGAAGGTGGTCACGTATTCGTCGACGTGCCGGGGCCTACGTGAAATAACCGGCGCGTCGGCAACTGAAGAGCACCCTATCCGCCACACAAGAACAGGGGGGGGGACCCTTTCCTCCTCTTTCTGCATGGCGGCGACGGTGTTCTATGCAGTCACGTTATCTTGACTCTCTAGCGGCGTCAGCGGCATCCAGCGGTATCAGTCGGTCGCTGCTAGCGCTGGGGGGATGAAAGGGGGGCGTAGCTGGTTACGAGGCCGACGACAACGCCGACGACGACGCGAAACCCAGGAACGGACGCCAAAGAGCTGCGCTCTAAAAACGAGATTACTTACGTATCTGCAGAAGTTCGGCTGCGACTGTTTCGGGATGCCTTCTCTCCAACAGCCATCATGACCTCAGCCGCGCAACTCATCAAAACAACCAAGCTCGCAAATCAGTCGAAGAGTAGTAACAGGGTGAGCCAACGACTTCAACGGATAAACGTCCCACTTATCGTCGTTAAAGCATTTCACTAAAATGTGCGTCATGATGTACGAAAAAAAAAATACTTTCATCAAAAAGCACGAGGCATGAACCACCGCACAACTGCAACCAAATAACTGAGTCCGAAAGCAGTTCACACCTTCACTATCGTATTGAGTTATAAAAACCTTTCAAACACAACATAACGCCACTGAAAAACCTCTATATAATTAGCGATATTTTTTCATCCACTAACTTTCATAACTTTTTAAGAACAACCTAATTTGTAGCGTAAACAATACATACTACGACCGAAAAAATACGACTACGAAACTAGCGGTAACCACGTGCACTGTTGCAAAAGTGTGCGCAAAACGATGCTGCGATCCGCGTGCGCAAAACGAAACCGCGTGCGCGCCCACGCACACACCCGAATGCTATGTTGACGTTTGGTGCGCCACCTAGAAATAAAAAATACTACTAGTTTTGTTATTTTTACAAAAGTAACGCCTCTAAAATAGTTTGTAGCGCCTTTGCAGATGACGAAGTGACAAATAAGGTTGGATAAGAGTCCGTTACTTGTATTTCTTTCATTTCCTTTTGGTGTTCGTCTATTTACCTGAACATACGAGACCTGCAGGCTTGGGAGATGAGAGGACGACAGTTCGGCGAGGTTCACATAAATCGCGTGCTTCTTGCAAGGCGAGAGTCGGGAGCAGCCGCAGATACAGCGATTAGCTGTGATACTGTTGCGGCTGTTGCTGGATCCGAAGCTCTTTGAAGTGAATGGTTATAGCGGCTGCGCGCTGCGATCTCAAAGCACGTTCGTTCTTTGGTAACGCAGAGCTTAGTGTCACAAATTGCTTCCCCCCTCTCCTTTGGCTTCTGGATTGGATTGGCGTGGCTCGCTACGCGCTTGCGCGCGCTTTTCCGAGCGCAGATTGATGTGCGCCTGGTTTCTGCACTAGGCTTTTACACGATCGCTTTTCCGAGCGCAGATTGGTCTGCGTCTGGTTTGTGCACTAGACTATTATACGATCGCTTGTCGCTGCTTTCATTTCCTCTGGTTTGATTCGGCGCGGCTTGGTGCAGGCGCACAGACTTGTGCACTGGTCTGTGAACACATCGCTCGCTGCTCGTGCTTATGTATAAGGAAGTGCTGCGCCGTGGGTGTACCGTGTGTGTAAGCGCGCAGCAAGGCCGGGAAACATTCATACAAAAGCAAAGGGTCAGGAAACTGCGCTTTGTTTTCCATTACTTTGTCATGTACCTTCGCTCTGGGTAGCGCCGAGCGATCGCTTCTAACAAACGCAGAAATGAGTTTCTGCAGCGCGTGTGGCGATTAAGTGACTCCCACCACAGCCATGTGAGGTTCGACTCCATCAGCGGTGCAGTTACCCTGCAGCCGGCGGAAAGGAGGTGGCGCTTCACTTTCTGCGTGCCAATAACTTTCCATTTTTTTCGTGTGAACTCCCGTGATCGGGTCCACAAAGTTCACGCGGTGGTTTAGTTTCCCATTGCAGATTGAGGCTCGCTCCGTTAGCATCCACTTAGTTCGGGATGCAGTTGTATGCGGCCCATACATCACTGTGGATGGTGGTCCCCGGTTCAACGTTGGCTGCAGTAATGGGCCCTAGCCGCCGCGTCTCGTCTGTCGACCTTGAATGGGGCTCTTGCATTGCCCAGGGGGCGCTGCGAAAAAGGTGCTAAAAAGCGCCCTCTGTCCTAAAATGGGTCGTACCAAGCTCGGTCGTCTGCTTCGGAAAGCACGTTTACAATATGGACCCGCCACTTTCGGTTGTGTTGTATCACGGCCTGCAGCGAATATCGGGCGCCGAAGATTTTTTTCAGGAGTGGCACGATGCGTAAAGGCAAGAAATTATGCAGTGCCGAATACGTGTATGCAGTTCAAGAATTAAGCGGCGAAGTTTTAGCGCGGTGTCAATCGCAAGTGAAGCGAGTCGCGTACGAAGTGGAACTTCAGGTAAGGTTTGCACGCTGCTAGATTCAGGCGCACAAACGCGAGGAAATGCTTGCTATAAATGAATCCACAGCAGCGATAAACAGACATCATTTGTACAGAACTGCTCGAGCACACGACGGTACGCGCCGCGACGGCAGCTCGTCTTTCAGCATGCCGCGATATGTACGAACTGCTCGAGCGCACGATCGTACGCGCCGCGACGGCAGCGGTCTTTCGACATGCCGCGAAACGGCGGGTCTCCTGCAATCTTTGTTGACTGCATGCCGCTAAACAAGTAGTTAGGCCTACGTTGTAGAGCGGCCATCTGTCCCTTTTAGTAACTGGTAATAACTGATGCAATGCATATAAGCTCGCACGTACGTGCGACTCGCGCAGCGCGAGCTCGTGCGCTGCTCGCTTGATGTAGCTTTTAATGACAACGCTCGAAAATCGATCTGCTGTAATCAATACTATCTTGCTGCGCTGCCTCAACATGCCGGCTTGAGGTCAAGTATGAGCACATTTAACTCTCTAACCTGTGCTGCTCGTAGTGGGGTAGTGAATTATCACGGAATCAACCCGGCCATTTGTGGTCATTTGCACACACCTGGGCACTTCACCACTTCGCACCGGTCGAACTGTTAATTGTCGCTGTGGCCGGGTTTCGAATCGTGAATCACCAGCCATGCCTGCTGCTATGTCGGTCTGCCGACGGGACTGTAGGTGCAAAAGACCGAGTTTTAGAACGCAGATCTATAATCAAGCTTACCCAGCGCTGGGTAAGCTTTCGCTTACCCAGCGCGACGAACTGCAGTTATACAGCGCGCCCGACGCTCCGCTTCGTGAGGCCTTGAAGGGAAACGATAGAATCGGATGTTGGGATTCAGGCCTTCTTGTTCATGGGAGCCCACGACGCAGCAGTATCGACGGTGACGCTTTTTCGATGCTGAGCTAGGTCCCTCCGGATTGGCGTCGCCGATTCCTTCTGCTTCCAGCATTACGTCCCACGGCACACGGAGAGTCCGTTTTCGTTAAACTATAGGCTGCGACCAGCTCGCAGCGTGGTCGACGTGGTCTGTGAGAAGTGACGAGCCTTTTCGCACTCGCAACAGGGCAGAAAAAAGTGCGAATCGACGCAAAACCCGGCCTAGAAACGTGCTTCGCCACAGCCAGGGCTTAATACGACCCAAGCTGGTACGACCCAAATGTCGTTTCCCGCGCCGCCACCAGGCGCCGCTACTATACCTCAAACTCCAGCGCAAGACGCTCATAGTCGGAGCTGCCCGGCGGTCACGCAGATCATGCCGAATACCCATGGTCCACGATCTGCAATGCCGCCGTGTTTCTGGCGGCTCGGCGGAACGTTGTCGCCCAATTTGCACAATCCTCCCGGGGCCACCGAGTGGGGGTCGCGCCAGCAGCTCGTCGCGCACGACATCACGAGCTATCACGGGCGTTCACACGCAAAAAATAGAAAGTTATTGGCAGAAAGTAAAGCGCCACCTCCTCTCCGCCGGCTGCAGGGTAACTGCACCGTTGCTGGAGTCGCACCTCACATGGCTGTGGTGGGAGTCAACTAATGGCCACACGCGCTGCACACTTATTTCTACGTTTGTTATAAGCGATCGCTCGGCGCTACCCAGTGTGAAGGTACATGACAAAGTAATGGAAAACAAAGCGCAGTTTTCTGACCCTTTGTTTTTGTATGAATGTTTCCCGGCATTGCTGCGCGCTTACGCACACGGTACGCCCGCGGCGCAGCACTTCCGCGCTAAGCGACGCTCACTTTGCTCACTTCGTATTTATATATAAGCGCGAGCAGTGAGCGATGTGTTCAAAGAACAGGTCAAAAAGCAGGCGCACACCAAGCCTGTGCACGCGCCTGCACCAAGCCGCGCCGAATCAAACCAGAGGAAATGAAAGCAGCGACAAGCGATCGTATAAAAGCCCAGTGCAAAAACCAGACGCACACCAATCTGCGCTCGAAAAAGCGATTGTGTAAAAGCCTAGTGCAGAAACCAGGCGCACATCAATCTGCGCTCAGAAAAGCGCGCGCAAGCACGTAACGAGCCGCGCCAATCCAACCCAGAAGCCAGAGGAAGGGGGGGAGTAATGCGTGACTTTAAGCTCAGTGTTACCCGTTCTTTGATCTCTAGTACCACGGACGTTGGATAAAAAAAACTATATTTGCTTTACGGACAGAGGGTGCGTCGCAGGAAATTCGAAGACCTCTCACGTGTATGTTTGCAGAGTGTGCGCGCTTGCATCCTACGGTTCCCACAGCGCGTCCGATGCTCGAAGGCAGCGTCGTCGCGTGTCGGCGCCTGTCTTATCACCGGCCGCGTTGCCGCCGTGTCTACTTTTGGGGAACTCCAAATGCGCGTAGTCACCATTGTTGCAAGTGAATTTTGCACTCTTCTGCTCCCCGAAACGTGCTCATTTTGGATCGTACCAATGAATATGCCATCTAGTGTATGTTAAAACGATGATGGCATTTGTACACCGGCGAAGAAATGTTAAATCGTTATGAACGTGGGCGGTCATGAAGCTAGTCTAACGTTGCAGTTTTTACGTAGCGAGGCGGTCCCGGAGATAGGCGGTTCAAAGCGCTAGCTGTAGCGACAGCACGAGGAAGTGGCACGCGGCGCACGCGACAAGCATTTCAGAGCTTACTGGCTTTCGAATGAGGAGTATGCACGCGCTCGTGGCCTATTGGTCAGAGTACCGGGCTCGACGGCCGACGTTCGATTCCACCTCATCGGTCATACATTATTTTCTTTTAATGAAAGCAAGGCGAAAGAAAAACCTACCTGCCGCAAAGTGACAGGAATGAGGTTGGAACGCTTCGCAATAAATTTTTGGAATGTCTTCATATGCGAGTCCTAATTATTGTATACTGGACGCAACTGCTACACAACAAAAAACAACTACAAAAATCAACGCAAATTACCCAATAAATTGTTTATTGAGAAGACTCAACGGTAATATTGTTGTGGAAGGGTTGAGTGAGCTCAATTGCTCTTGAAAATTTGTTGAAGTCCGTTGCTTGAACAATTGCCCAACAATATATCAACGCTTAATCAACAGTCATTTTTGTACGGGTGGAGGCTTACGAAAAGGGTTCTACGTAAATTAAGGACGACGCAACGAGCTATGGAAAGAAGAATGATAGGTGTAACGTTAAGGGATAAGAAAAGAGCAGATTGAGTAAGGGAACAAACGCGAGGTAATTACATCTTAGTTGAAATGAAGAAAAAGAAATGGGCATGGGCAGGAAATGTAATAAGAAGGGAAGATAACCGATGGTTATTAGGGGCTACGGACTGGATTCCAAGGGAAGGGAAGCGTAGCAGGGGGCAGCAGAAAGTTAAGTGGGCGGATGAGATTAAGAAGTTTGCAGGGACAACGTGGCCACAATCAGTACATGACCGGGGTAGTTGGAGAAGTATGGGAGAGGCCTTTGCCCTGCAGTGGGCGTAACCAGACTGATGATGATGATGATGATGATGATGATGATTGTAAGTTGCTTCGGATAAATTCATGAATATTTGCAGTCTTATGGAGTGTGCAACGCTAACATCTATTCACATATTAGTTTCCCGAATACGTTTGCGAGGTCTGTATAGGCAAACTTCTATGTTGGTAGGCTTGCAAAGAGAGAATCGCGGCATGTGCAGATGTTAGAATTTGTTCTCGTTATATGCTCTAGTGTTGTTTCTAGAAAGTATGTGCAGTGTATGTCGTTAGTGTAATGCACAGCACTTTTCGTGAAGCTTTCATGCCTAAGAGATCCGTTGGTTTATCCGCATTCTGCGGGCTTTGCTCATCGTGAAAGGTTCCATGATATAATGCGAATTCTCAGTGTCCAAACATCTTGGTTACCGAATTTCAGGCACGCATGCGGCCTTGACGCGGCTGAGTACACGATATATTTCCGGCGAAATTGAAGAGCACCTGAAGTTTGTGTGAAAAAAAAAGTAATAAAAAGAAAATAATTTCAGCGCTTACCAACTAGTGCCGCGTATCGGTCGCTTATTGTCATGTCTGGGAAAATAAAACGACGCCTTTTTTTTTCTTAGCGCCATATATTACACCCCGCAGTGACTATGCGGTTTAGTAATTCGCAGCCTCTCCAGGTTGGGCTAAGCGCCTCGTTTACTTAAGCATGTGTGCGTGTGCGCGCGCGATGGATTGATGTATGGATATCCCTTCGTTTACGTAAGTTCAACGCCTCGATGTTCTAGCGATGCCATTCCTATTCGCGCTTCTATTGTGGTCAGAGTGACGCTCTGCCCGACTTATTAGCGTGATCAGCCGGCCGTGAACGGTAGATGATAAGAATGGCAGACGAGCGGAAGGCCTCGCTAAAATATCGTGTCGTGCTTGAACCTGGTTCCTTGTATTGTTGTGCCCGTACAACCAGCCCGGATTCCGAATCTACAAAATGCAGAATTTAACCTGCGAACGCCCTTTGGACAAACCCGGGGCTGCGCCGAAAGGCACAGCGCCCTAACTCTCCCTTGACAAGTCAAGATGCTGAGCCGCAGGGCAGCGGCGTCCTGAGGAGAAGCATCAACGAGCGACATGTTCAAACGTGCTACAAAGTGGCAGACAGCCCGGCGCCGTATTTCCTTTTCCCTGGAGGTCACCGCGTGCGGCAACTTTGAAGCTGGTGGCCAGCACGGTCGCTGGTTGGACCTCTCGGACGACCGTCGATGGCTTTGTATTGGGCCGTTTGAGTGACAATCGCTTCTTGGGGCTTTTTAAGCCCCGACGCCTCTGCCGGGAGAACCGGATCCACCGAACCACCGTGAGCCGAGATCCGCTCTCGAGTGGAGTGAGATGTGTCACGCGTTGGAATCTCACCGGACGTCGCCGAGCGGGAACAGTCGCGTTTGCTCTTAGCTCTCGGCCCCAGTGCCGATCCGATCTTGTCCTGTATAATGACCTGTATATAGTGTATAATGTCCCTATTGTTATTCTCACCGACGCCTGACTCGGAGTCTTCGCTACCAACGCTCTGTCACGAAACGGGTGACTAGCACTACGGGACCACCTCAAAGTCGTAATAGTGGTGGCAACGGTGGGATTGACCGGCATCGGCTACCTCGGCGCGGTGAGTGCCTGAAGTTTACCTCAACACCAGACTTTCTCTGACAGAGGTTATAGTAGCTTAGGGAAGGATTTGGTGTTGCATTGTGTTAACCTTGTGTGTTTCAAGCCTAGTGAGAGTGTTTTGAACACCAGGGGATGCTGAGGGGGTAAACAGGGCAGTGTGTGAAATACTTGCGGATGTCTTACTAGTAGCATTATAGTAGCTTACGGCAGGTATATTCAGAAAGGGTAAACAGCAGGAGGCCAGTGTGAACGATGGAGAAGTACAAGGTCAAAGAACTTCTCCATATTTGTGAGGAGTTGGGCATTGAGTTGGGCTCAACCCAAAGAAAGAATGAGATCCGTGAGGTCATGAGGACTGGGGACGTAACGGCTGAGGAAGCCGAAGAGGCCTGGGCGGATATCAATGAACGTCGGGAGCGGCAGGCAGAAAAGGAACGTCGCGAGGAGGAAAAGGAGGAAAAGAAAGAGAAGGAACGTCGCGAGCACGAGCTTAAAATGAAAGACTTGGAGACCCGAAATAGCTCGCCGGCGCCTAGTCTCACTTCTAACGGTCCAAGAATACGCGATCAACTTCCACCCTTTGTCGTCGGAGAGGATATGGCCAAATACCTCGTGAAATTTGAGCACGTGTGCGAACGGAATAGCATTGAGCGATCCCTCTGGGCGCAGAATCTGTTAGCCTTGCTTCCTGGGGAGGCATCAGACGTAATAACTTGCTTATCGAAAGAGGCGTTTGAGAGCTACAGTGATGTGAAGGAAGCGCTACTGCGTAAGTACGAATTGTCGCCCGTAGCTTTCCGGCAGAGGTTCCGGTATGCAAAAAAGGGCAGGGAGTCGAATGTTGACTTCGCGTCTCGTCTAAAAGCCGACCTGGTGGAATGGCTGAAGGGCGAAGAGGTTTACGACGACCGCGACATAATCATCGAATGCATTGCGTTGGAGCGGGTCTACCGTTGCATTGATGAGGATGTCAGGCTCTGGCTGCAAGATAGGCTAAAGGAGGTTAAGCTAAACAAGGCAGCAGAGTTAGCGGAAGAGTATTACACCCGCCGCAGCTTGCACAGCAAGGCAGTGCGCGTAGAAAAGGCAGATAGGAGAGATGGGTTTTCCGGGAAGCCCGACGAACGAAAGCAAATCACGCGTCGCGAGTTTCGGAAAGACGAGTTCCTTACCAAAGAAACTGTAAGGCAAGGACAGCATGCATCTCAGAATGCTAACGATGGTCCCAAGCAGCGAAGCGATACAACGCGTTCTTTTGAAAAACGGAAGCCGTTAACTTGCTACAAATGCAAAAAGCAAGGGCACATCGCTGCGAACTGCCCAGAGAAAATTGCTTTTGCAACAATACAGGAAACTAAGAAAAACATACGACTATTGGATCCGTATATGCAGGAAATTAAGGTAAACGGCAAGAAGTGCCGAGCACTTCGGGACTCTGCAGCAACTATGGACTTTGTCCACCCGTCTTTCGTCTCCTCGACGGATTTTACGGGAGAGTGCGCTTGGATACGGCAAGTGGCCGAGGAGGAGAGTGTCTGTTTACCGATCGCAACGGTTGTCATTGAAGGAAAGTTTGGGAAACTTAACACAGAAGCCGCTGTGTCTGCCGCCCTCCCGGAGCACTTTCCCTACCTCTTCTCAAATAGCTCGGAGCAGCTGCTGAAGGAGCAGGGCAAATCATTCTTTGCCGACGTGGCGCACATGGCCCTCACGCGATCCAAAGCGCGCAGCTGTCGAGGGAACTTGACCTTGAGTCGGTGAGCGAACAGCGGTGCGGCACGCGGACTGATCAAGGTCACTTGAGTGGCGAGCAAGCACGGGAGAGCTCGGAGGCTGGCCTGGTCGAGCGTGTCCTGGAAGTGACTGGGAGTGACGTGTGCAGTGCTAGCCGCAACATGGACACGACGCCGCAGTTAGGCGACGCAGGCTCCACACTCGCTCCGGTTTCCGCCAGCTGGCAGGAGCTGGCTGCAGTTGAAAGGGAAACTCTGTTTCGCGAGCAACAGGAAGACTGCTAATAGCCGATCTGATGAAGAGCGTCAAACTGGGAGTGAAAAAAAAGAGGGTTTCGTTTTACGAGAAATCTGGCTTATTGTACCGCCGCTACACGGATAAGCAGGGTCGCAATTAAATATGAGCAGCTTCTGATTGCTCGAAAATATCGTCGACAGTTACTGGAAATCGCGCACGGAAATGCGTGGGCAGGGCATCTTGGCTTAAAAAAGACCAAGGCTAGAATGGCTCAGGAGTTTTATTGGCCGTATTGTTGGAAGGATGTCGAACAATTCGTGCGCTCTTGCGACACCTGCCAGAGAATCGGCAAATCCACTGACAAGTGGAAGGCACCGATGAAGTTGGTGCCAGTCATATCCGAACCTTTTCGGCGACTAGTAATCGATATTATAGGCCCTCTGCCAGAATCAACGAACGGTTGTAGGCATGTTCTGACCGCCCTGTGTGTCGCGACCAAGTTCCCCGAGGCAGTACCTCTTAAGGAGCTAAATTCCTCGCACGTCGCGGACGCTCTGCTCTCAATGTTCGCACGCGTCGGGTTTCCTTCCGAGATTCAGGGCGACAATGGCAGCGTCTTCACCAGCTGCCTAACTTCTACTTTTTTGGAAAGATGTGGCATTAAAGTAGTGCACAGTTCCATCCATCACCCGCAATCTAACCCAGTAGAGCGGATGCACTCGGTGCTGAAACGAATATTGAGAGCCCTATGCTTTGAGCGTCACTGTGACTGGGAGGCCTGCATTCCCGCCGCTATGTTCGCCTTGAGATCGGCTCCCCATGAGACCACCGGCTTTAGCCCCGCGGAGCTTGTATATGGCCGGGGCCTAAGAACTCCACTGCGCATGCTCCAAATGTAGTCTCGCACGTCCTCGACCTCCTCCAGAGGCTCGGGAAAACCAAAGATATTGTAGAGAGCCACATGAAGGCGGCGAAGACCTTGTCAAAGGAATACTACAAGTCAGCAAAAATAACGCACCTTCGAAGTAGGTAGCCAAGTGATGTTGCTGCGACCATCAAAAAAAAAAAAAAAAAAAAACAAGCTCGAGGTTCATTGGGATGGGCCCGCAAAGGTTGTAACTAAGCTGTCCAATACCAACTACGAAATTAAATTAGGGAGACGGCCCAACGAAATTTACCACAGCAACTAGATGAAACCCAACATTCAGCGTCACGCGATTATAAGCATGACGATAAATGCGGACGATGAGGAAGGGGCCGAAATCCTGAAGACTGCTGATATGAAGGTATGTGGTTTAGAGCTAATGCTGGAACAGCTGACGTTGGACGCGCGTCTAAGTGCCGCCCAAAAGGAGGATTTAAAAGGAATCGTTTCAGAGTTTAGGGAGGTTTTTTCGAACCGTCCCGGAAGGACAACGGTCCTAGAGCACGACATCGAGTTAACCTCTGAGCAGCCGATCCGCAGTAAACCGTACCGTTGTTCGCCCGTGCAGAAAAAATCATGGCTGAGGAGATTCAGCGTATGCGTGACTTGGGGGTTTTAGTACCAAGTGAGAGCGACTACACATCGCCCTTCATACTAGTTCAGGCTCCAGGAAAAGATCCGAGGCCATGTGTCATTATCGGCGTCTGAACGCGATAACTCGAGATCAGACATATCCGATACCGAACCTGGAAGAAAGGGTAGAGACGGTGTCGAAGTCAAATTATATATCTACCCTGGACCTCGTGCGAGGCTATTGGCAAGTACCCCTTACGGAACAGGCTAACCGCTATGGCGCCTTCGTTTCCCCGCTTGGAACATTCCGCCCACTCATGTTGAGCTTCGGCCTCAAAAACGCGCCGTATTGTTTCTCGAGCCTGATGGACAGAGTGCTTCATGGTTTAGGCGAGTTCGCACTGCTGTACCTCGATGATGTTGCCATATTTTCGGACACTTAAGAATCACATCTGGAGCACTTGCGAGTCGTGTTGAGCCGGTTGAAAGAGACAGGTCTTACTGTGAAACCAGCTAAATGTCACCTAGGTTGCGGTGAAGTGACTTATTTGGGCCATGTGGTGGGGCGCGGCCGGCGTAGACCTTCCGACATCAAGGTAGCCGCTATTTTGAACTATCCCCTGCAACCACGAAGACGGATATAAGGGCCTTTTTAGGTTTAGCTGGATATTACCAACACTATGTGAGAGACTACTCTGACCTTGCCAGCCCGCTAACCGACGCGCTTCGGAAGTCGGAGCCCGTTAAGGTGACGTGGGACTCGAAGAAAGAAAATGCGTTCCAAATGCTGAAGCGAGCATTGAGCCATAAGCCGGTTCTGACGGCACCAGACTTTTCGAAAGGTTTCATCATTCAATGCGACGCGAGTGATCGCGGCATGGGAGCGGTGCTATGCCAAGAAGATGCTAGTGGTCATGAACGACCAATTTTGTATTTCAGTCGCACACTAAGTTGTAGAGAAGAGGCATACAGTACCTCTGAGAAATAGTGCGCCTGCGTTGTGTGTGCCGTTCAGAAGCTGGCTTGTTATGTCTCCGGTTCAAGTTTGTTGTGGAATCGGACCATTGCCCTCTAACTTGGTTAAGTAGCAAGTCCTCTAAAAGCGGCTGTTTGCTGAGATGGAGCATGACCCTCCAGCAGCACAGCCTCGTTGTCCGTTATAAGAAGGGAAGGTTGAACGCGAACGCAGATGCTCTAAATCGGGCATTCTAGGCCTCACTTCTTTCAGTGGCCTACTCCTTATTTGCCTTCTCTTGCTTCGCGACGACCTGTCCTGTTCGCAGGGATATCGGGAAAAAAATGAATGACCTCATTTGCTTCCTCAGTAGTATGTTTTCGGTCCAAGTGATTTCAAGGGGACCATTCTAATTTTCATTATTATTGCTGATTATTAATTGTTCATGATATTTTGGGGTGCTGTTAATTTGAAGAATGGTTGTTTGAGCCCTGTGTACCCGATCGTACACCTGCCTCTTGTTGCAGCGGGAGCAAAAAGGGGCGTAGAAATTTAGTTAGGTCGATTTGGATTATGGCCTTGTCTGGTGTTTGACGGGAGACAGAGGGCACTTGCTCGTGTTGGGTGTTGCCTTTTGCCGGTCGGTTTTGCAAGCTGCAGAATGACCAACCGGGACCAGGGGCGAGAAGCAAGGGCATAGGAACGACCCGAGCGGAGCCGCTCGAGGGGCCTTGGCGCCAACGCTGTGAGCAGAGATCCTGACCCGGCGAGTGGGACCTGGGCGCGTGAAGTTACCTGGCGTCCGGACACTGGACGTGAACTTCCACGAGCCTGACGAACGTGCGCCTGGCATCCGAGCCACGTGGAGGCAGGTCGTCTTCCCGGCGCCTTATCTGATGGCGGGGATGCTGTTGTGCCCGTACAACCAGCCCGGATTCCGAATCCACAAGATGCAGAATTTAACCTGCGAACGCCCTTTGGACAAACCCGGGGCTGCGCCGAAAGGCACAGCGCCTTAACTCTCCTTTGACAAGTCAAGATGCTGAGCCGCCAGACAGCGGCATCCTGAGGAGAAGCATCGACGAGTGACATGCCCAAACGTGCAACAAAGTGGCAGACAGCCCGGCGCCGCATTTCGTTTTCCCTGGAGGTCACCGCGCGCGGCAACTTTGAAGCTGGTGGCCAGCGCGGTCGCTGGTTGGACCTCTCGGACGACCGTCGAGTGCTGGCTTTGTATTGGGCCGTTTGAGTGACAATCGTTTCTCGGGGCTTTGTAAGCCCCGACGCCGCTGCCGGGAGAACCGGATCCACCGAACCACCGTGAGCCGAGATCCGCTCTCGAGTGGAGTGAGATGTGTCACGCGTTGGAGTCTCACCAGACCTCGCCGAGCGGGAACAGTCGCGTTTGCTGTTAGCTCTCGGCCCCAGTGCCGATCCGATCGTGTCCTGTATAATGACCTGTATATAGTGTATAAAGTCCCTATTGTTATTCTCACCGACGCCTGACTCGGAGTCTTCGCTACCAACGCTCTGTCACGAAACGGGTGACGAGCGCTACGGGACCACCTCAATGTCGTAATAGTATGCACCAACAAATGCTTAGCGATATTTTTGCAAATATCAGTAACGTACACTATGCTTATGACGCGTACGTTGTTTTCCAGCCCCGAACTAGCATAGTTGGTAGGCGCATTCATCGCTTCGTTTCGCTTGCCTAGAGTCGGCCATGTTCGTTTTGTAAGGCAGAAACCTCCCATGTATGGTAGAGGAAAGTTGCTCCATTGAAGACGAACATAGGGGACATCGCTGTTTCTCCTTTAATGGAGCAAAGGTCAGTCCCTTTTTTCTTAGAGCGTATAGCGTACGTTGTAGGTGGCATACGCTATACTATAACTGTCTATTATAAGCGTACCTCATCAAGGGCAAAACGCGATGCGAATTTGTCTGGTCAGACTCGCCAGACCAATTTTAACATGTCCCGAAGAGCGCTATTCAAGCGATAAGTCATTCCATTAGTTTGCGGGTTGTATGATGTAGTGTTACGGTGAATAACGTGGAAATCTTTGAGTAGGGCATCTATAACGTCAAAGAGAAAGACACGACGTCTGTAGCTCAGCAGTTCTCTGGGAGCTCCATGGCGAAGTATGATGTAACGCAGAAGGAACCAGGCAACATCACGCGCAGATTCGTTGGGCAGTGGCTAAGTTTCCGTGTAGCGCGTAAGATGGTCTATTGTCACAATCACCGAGCGGTTGCCGTCTGAACTACTCGGATGGGGTCCATAAAGTCCGACGCTGTCAAAGGCGCGTCCTGGGCAAGGCAATGGTTGCAGTGGAACAGCTGAGAGACGAGGGGTATTCTTGCGGCGTTGGCAAGCGAGGCAGGAGCGGACGTATTGGCGTACGAATCGGTACGTCCCACGCCAGTAATAACGGAGTCGCAGGCATGCGTTTGTTTTTAGTACTCCTGCATGTGCGCATTGCGGATCATCGTGAAACGCTGCCCATATGTCCGAACGAAGATGCCGAGGAACCACGAGTAACCATTTGCGGGCGTCGGGGAAGTAGTCACGCCGGTATAAAACCCCATCATGAACAGTGAAGTGGAAATGGAGGCAATGCACGGCCACGAGAAGGCGCTGGTGGGCGTGACAGAAAAGCCGTCAAGCAACAAACCATTCATCCTTATGCTGCTCCGAAAGCATGTCCATGGCGGTGAGGGAGGACTCGCATATTTGCACTTTCTCATAATGGGGCTGGCCTGACACTGGGGATGGCGACGGAAAAAGAACTTGCCGCAGGTTGTTTTCTCCCAAGTTCTTTTTCCATCCACTTTCATCGTCATTAATTTATCCTTTCTTTTATTCCATGAGCAAGTACACGTGGTTTCCCCTATGTTGTCCTTGGTGTCATTGTATGTTGGCTTCTCAAGATATGTTTAATAAAAATCGCACCCCTCGGTTAACGCCCTTTTTTCTGCTTCATTACGTAACGATGGTCTCGAATCCGGCAACATTGGTGCCTTCAGGTAGCATGTGTGGGTTTATTGACCAGTTGCTTTCACCAAAAAAGATCACGTGCGCGTGACGCCTGCTGAAGATAGGATGTTCCACATCCGCCGCCAAGGTTTGTGAGTGGTGGCGTTGGCTAGCATTCCCATGGTTATTCTAGTAGTAAAACACACATATCCAAGAAAGTGGATGGGAAAACGGCACCGCGGTAGCTCAATTGGTTGGAGCATTGCACGCGTAATGCGAAGACAAGGAATTGTTCCCCGCTTGCGGCAAGTTTTTTTCATATACTTTCATAGCCATTAATTTATCATTTCTTTTTTCATTTCGTAAGTACAAGTAATTTCGCCTACATTCTTTATGGTGTCTTTGTTGACTTCTCATGATATATATATATTGGGGGCGTTTGGAATTCTTTTATAAAACAAACACTATCGTAGTCAGCGAACCGCGACAAATGGGCAGGGAACGGCGCAAAAGCCTCGAGCTTCTCAACCGCCATCTTCTCGCATGAGCGGTGAACTCTGCTCCTCCAAGTATCGATAGCATTCTTGACTACATTCACTGCCACGGCGGAAAAGAGCCATCCTTGCAACTGAGGGACCGGACACGATAGCAAGGTCATGTAGGGCTTTAGCCGGTCTAAATGCATGATCTCGCGCTCTTGGCGTCGTTGATCTGAAGACAGCGGATCGATCATGTAATTCACCGTCAAAGTTTGCTTTACAAAACGGTCCGTGGTACTTCGAAACAAGTTTCGTCGACTGTCCGGGGCTGGTGGACGGAATCCAGAGCCATACAGGTGAGTCGGGGATACAAGACATCGGAGCCTCCGAGACAGCAAGATGGTGTTTCTGGCGTTACTGATCAGCAGTAGTGAGTGAGCGAGCAATCTGGCGACACCCATCAGCATATCTAGTGGCTTGAGAGACTGTCGTCGACTGACTCATGCCAGGGCGGTACGGAAGGATGGTGTCTAGCGTGCACGAGGGCTCGTGTCCGTAATGTAAAAAGCATGGAGAGAATCCAGTGGTGGTCTGCGTACGGCATTATAGGCGTACGTTACAAAGGGAAGAACACGGTCCCTATTTGAGTGGTTGGGAGCGACGTACATTGCCAGCATATCGCCAAATGTTCAATTAAATGTTTGTGTCAAACCGTTCGTTTGAGCATGGTTGGCTGTGGTAGTTCGGTGAACAACGTGGCATTCCTTCTGAACTACTTGAACAACGTCCGATAGAAAGGCACATCCTCGGTCGCTGAGAAGCTCATGTGGTGCCCCATAATGTAGAATGATGTGTTCTAAAATGAAGGAGGCAACGTAACTTGCCGGTGCAGGTGACAACGGCGAAGTATCTGTGTAGTGCGTGAGATGGTCGATGGAAACTATTATCCAGCGGTTGCCAGCACGAGTGATGAGAAGAGGTCTGTACAAGTCGACGTGGTCAAAAGGGCACGCAGGACAAGGTAACGGCTGTAGAGGAGCGGATAAATAGGAGGGAGGCTTCTTACGGCGATGCCAAGCGAGACAAGAACGGATGTAGCGGCGATCGAAGCTGCACATTCCGCACCAGTAGTGGCGGAGGCGAAGGAGCGTGTAAGTTGTCAGCGCATGAGTCAGCTTGTGAGTGGAGCAGCGCTTGTTTCAGTATGCTTCATATGCATCGTTTCTTCGCTCCTCAGGTGTTGCAGGTTGTTTCACCGTTTGCGCCCCTGAATATCTACCCTCAGGCCGGCGCTTTGGTGGTCGCTGATCACTACCATCGTGGTTGCGTCGACAGCTCACGTGCTGAGACCTACGTGCTGCCTTCGCACAGTTGGCTGCTGCACAGGAAGCTCATCGCTTCTGGGCCGATAACACCGGCAGAAACGGCCATGCCCGGCTTCTTCATAAGCAACGCGCCTATGGTCTACCACTTTAGTGGGCAGTGGAGCATCGCTTGCGGCAGTATGCTTCATATGTATCGTTTCTTCGCTCCTCAGGTGCGTAACAATTTGGCTTTGTACGCTAGATGACAATCGCTCCCTAATGGTGCACCCCTGGCCACTTTCTTTGTTCGATAGTGTGTGTGACTGCATTGATATGAGTCTGCTGTTGTTACAATGTGGTAATGTCGAGGAAAACCTAGGGCCTCCAAAACCTCAAAAATCAAGCCAGGATGTAGTTGCTTCTAATAGTGTTAATGAGCTTCAGTCCGAAAAAATTACTACTGTCCTACAAATGCTAAAAGACAAAAAAAAAAACAGATGAGCCTGCCGAAGTCCAGACTGAGTTAAAAAACGACGTGAAGGACGTCAACACAAGCCAATAAGCTATTGAAACTAAGCTAACTGACATTTAGCGCCGCCTCAAATCACTCGAAAGAAAATATCCGAAATGCTAGACAATGTCTCTAGTGATTTCATCAAAGTTCAACAGTCAGCGGAAAGCTTGCATGCAAAAACAGCAGGTCGCCGTTATAGCACGCCTACATGATCTCGAGGTCTGGACAAGGCACAACAATCTAATGTTTTATGGCATACATGACTCTCGCGAATCATCGCTGCAGACCGAAAAGAAAGCAATCACTGCCTTGTCGTCTGCGATGGAAAGTGATTTGCCACCGAACTCGGTTGAACGCGCGCATCGTATCGGGGCCTTTTCAGACGGGATGTGCCGCCCCGTCATAATAACATTAACGAACTTTAAGGTCAAGGAAACCATACTTTCCTCGCGCAGCAAGCTGAAAGCTAACAACGTTTCTGTGTCTGAGGACTTCTCGCCCGCTACAAGGCACGCAAGGAAAGAGATTACCGAATTTGGTAAGCGCAAGTCAATTCTCCCCCGTTTCAGATAAGATTTATTAAGCTTTTTATCAGTAGCCAATCCTTGTACGACCCAACGAACTACAGCGTCAAGCAAATTAACCACGCACTCCCTGATGGCGCTGCCACAGCTGTCAGTTCAGGCGGTCCCTTTGTTACGCAGGAACCCGCTAAGGGTAGTGGCGTTGCTTCAGCAGCACATGTCCCAGTGCTTCTTGCTAACGTAAGAAGTGTGATAAACAAGCGCGAAGCACTTAACTCTCTCGTCGACAACTGCGGTGCTGGTATTATCGCTCTGACTGAAACGCGGTTGCATCCTTAGGTGTACGACTGTGAAATTTTTGACATATCCCGCTTTCATATCTTCCGTTGTGATCACATGGCTGGCCATGGTGGATGCGTACTGCTTGCCATTTCGAAATATTTGCCTTGTCATCACGTTACCTTTCACAGCAACCTAGATATAGTGTGCGCCTGCGTTGACCCAGGCCATCGAAAATTTATTTTCGCTTTGTTACCGCCCTCCGTCTTACCCGTCTTCTTTCACTGCCGAACTTCATGACGCACTAAACACACTTTTGTGCTGCATCCAAAAGCGCCCGTTATATTAATGGGGAATTTTAACTTCCCAAATATAATTTGGAACGCTGATCTACCTGCTTGTTATCCATGTTCTACAATGTGTAATGAATTCCTTGATATTTGTTCTCTATTTTCCTTAACTCAACTAGTATCTGAACCAAGAAGAATTTCAAAGGATACTGCTTATATCTTAGACTAGATATTATGCTCTCATCCTGACCTTCTTATGGATGTTGTATACCTGGTGTAAGCGACCATCTATTTCTTTCATTTACCGTTACACCCACCGTGGTTGCTCAGTGGCTATGGTGTTGGGCTGCTCAGCACGTGGTCGCGGGATCGAATCCCTGCCACGGCGGCCGCATTTCGATGGGGGCGAAATGCGAAAACACCCGTGTACTTAGATTTAGACGCACATTGAAGAACCCCGGGTGGTCGAAATTTCCGGAGTCCTCCACTACAGCGTGCCCCATAATCAGAAAGTGGTTTCGGCACGTTAAACCCCATAATTTCATTTACTGTTACTTCTGCGTTAAAGCCAGCTGTAAAAAAAGTTAATATATGACTACGACAAGGAAAACATTAATGATACAAACTTGGAACTATCTAACTTCTTTTACCTCTTTTGAAGTAACTTCGGTGATCGCACCGTAGACAATAACTGGATCATATTCAGAAACAAAGTACATGTACTAACTGATTACGTTTATTCCGTCACGTATAATATCGAATTCGTAGGCGCCTTGGTTTAATTCCGACCTAAAGAGGCTTTGCACTCGGAAAAAGCGCCTGTACAGCCTCGCAAAAAAGAGCTTTTGGCATCTACACTCTTAAAATTTTCACATCATTATGGGTGTAATGCGGGTGTATCTATCTTTTCACCCTTGTAAACACCCTTGAAACACCCTTTTTTAACGGAAAAGGGTGTTCAACAAGAAAACACCCGTGAAACACCCCAGTCTTTCTAATTTACACCCTAATTATAAGGGAGTAAGGGAACAAGCTTACAGTATATGATAAATGAACATTGCCAGTTAACGCGTTGATATTGGCTATACATGAAACGCGCGCTACCTGCGCTTGGATCAGGTAGTTGGAATGATTAGATCGGGGCATCTAGGCAGCAGCGTACAGACTCCGAACAGCGGTCAAAAATGAAGAATGTTGATATCGAATGGATGACACTAACGCGCACACTTTGCATAGCCGGATATCTGCAAAAGGCTTCATATGATCAATGGCAAAATATTTACAGTATCACTGAATACTTAAAGGTGTGCAACCAGTTAGACTGGGAATGGTTAGGAGTGAGGGCTAACGGTAAATAGCTCACCAACTTACGGTTTGTACATGACATTGGCATACTCAGCAACGCTGCAGACTATTTGCAACAAACGCTTGAGGACCTTGGCGAAGAAAGCGTAAGAGTCTGATTGAAGGTTAGTATGCACAAGAGAAAAGTAATGTTCCGCAGCTTGGCGAGAGAACGAATGTCATGGTCGGCAGTCAGCCTCTAGAACCTGCGCGGAAATACGTTTATTGAGGTTAATTACTCGCAGGGGCCTCTGATCAAGGAAATTAACAAAAATAAAAATTAGCTGGAGAGCTTACAACAGGCATTACTAAATCATGACAAGGGAGCTTACTGCTAATCAATGCTTTCTACCGTTACTAACGTATGGGGCCGAAACTTGGAAGTTACCAAAGAAGCTTGGGAATTCGTTGAGGACCGCGCAACGAGCGATGGAATGAAAAATATTAGGCATGACGATAATAGACTGGAAGACAGCGATGTGGCTTAGAGAGTGAACGGGGATAGCTGATATTCTGGTTGACATAAAGATGAAGAAGTCGTGCTGGGCAGACATTGCAATGCGTAAGAGAGAGAAATGCTGGTCTATTGGAGTTGCAGAATGGGTGCTAAGGGAAGGGAAGCACAGTCGAGGACGGCAGAGAATAATGTGGACATGATGGAATTAGGAAACTTGAAGACACGTGGAACCAGTTAGCACAAGACAGGGGTATTGATGATCGCTGGAGAAACTTTCGTCCTGCGATGGACACCAAAATAGGCTGATGATGATGATGTCACGACATCCATGCCAGCTTCGCGGCATGTCATTCATGTTGTGTCATGCATACGCGTCATGCACGTTCTGATAGCTCGATTTGCGTCGATTGCGGGGTGGGGGGCGAGTAGCGGCGTAGCCAAGTGGGGCACGCCGGGCACTTGCCACGCTCACTAACAGTAAATTTTTTGCTGCAATGGCAATGGCCCCGCTTCTTCCCCCTCCACGGTCAATTGGGACTCCCCCACCCATCACACGAAAAATTTTCTGGCTACGCCACTGTGGGGAGGGGGTGTGTAAGATTGCTCTAGACCCCTCCCCCTAACTTGTCAACGGAAACGGGGGAGGGGAGGGCAGCTGCCGCCGGGCCGCATACCTTAGGCAGCCATGTACCGGCTGCATTTCCTTTTGGACGTGAATGCTGCTCTATGTCATTACACAGTAGGATTCATGGCGGTTCGAGGCCATGCGACAATAAAAAAAACACATACAGCCATCAGCAAGTCTTAGCTTGGGCAGATCTTTGGGAGCTGGGCAAGACTCTCATCAAAAGAAAAGCTTGGCACTCGTCTTACATGCATTGTCAACTCTGGATCACCGCTGACTGCACATTTCCAATAAAAAAATCACACAGGAACTCCGCTGGGATTTGTCTGAGTATGCGTAAGCATTGTGACTCTTCCTCATCTACACGCAGTCCATGTCGTTATCAATGTTATGAGACTTGATCCGACGAGTATAAGCGACAGCGCTGCGGCGACACGAACTGCTGTGGTCGGCGGCGCCAAGTGAATGGCGCAAGCCATAGAGTTTCATATTAGTATACCTAGAGGCAAATCTGGCGCTGCGATCGTTCAACCATCATGGGAATGATGGGAAGTACAGGCTTCGGATTGGCATTCTATTGACTGGCGAACTAGTCTACAAGTATTTTTTTTGGCAGTTTTGGTTTCGCTCCAAGCGCAGTTGCTATAACCTGCAGTGGGACAGTGCAACGCAAAGCTATCTGCCTTTGTTATGTTGCTCGGAGTGGCGACAGCGCGCTGGGCCAGCGACTGGGACGATGCTTGTGTCGCGGTGTGGCGTCGAAGCCGTGACGAGAAAGCGGCGGCATCGTAAACGTTGAAAGAACACTTTTTGAGCGTTTGGACCTTGGTTTGTTAAGTGTGTTAGGTTGGCACTGTAGCGTTACGTGCTTTATGAAAGTTCAGAATAGGACAAAGAAGGCACTACTTATACAAGACATATACAGTTGTACTTCTAGTGGCTTGACAATCAGATTTTATTGAGGGCTTCATTATGTGCTCATTGAAATGCGTGTTTTAGGACTTTGAGAACACAAACGTACTTGTGGTAGGAAAGATAGCTGCTTCCTAGCTGTAGTCTAGTGTCGCACAATGGGTACCCGCAAAGCCACGCTAGTAATGTTTCGGAATATAAAATATGATGAAGCATACTCGTAGGAGGCCACTAGCGTCCTAGCTAGCACTGCAGCAGATGTGCTTAAAAGTACTTGAAGACGTTCAGCAATCGTGACAGCCGACGCAACCTTTCGAAAGAGTGAGTGCCTGTCGTCTGCGAGAAAAGTCTCGCGTTTGCAGCGAGCAGGCGTCGTAGCAGACGACACCTGTAGCATTTCGCTCAAGCGCGCAACGCTTTGTCACAATACAACATTTCTATTTCCAGAAATACTTGATGAGTATTTTTATATAAGTACATGCACGGTTGTTTTGCTGTTGCAAAAATGAATAAATAATTATTCTTTGGCGTTAAGTTGGGAACAGAATCGCACAAGTATGCATACCCTGGTGTGTCCTGGTGACAAACCATAGTAAACCATGCTTCCATCTCAAAGTCATACAAAGTTTATGTAGCGTGTTGTACATTATATAACATACTGCAGAAATAGAATTAGATTTTACGCGATAATATTTGAGTATAGCTTTGTTCACTGCGCCACAAGCAAACGCCACTAGTCTAAAGACCGAAGTCAATCCGAAGCCTGTACTTCCCATCATTCCCATGTAGGTTGAGGCAACGCTCATGAGAACCCCCGTAGACACTAGCGCCACATTTCCCTCTAGGGTATTTATTTATAAACTCTATGGGCGCAAGCAAAGTACTGCAGGTGGCGGGGCCAGGTGCGCTGGTGACGTTCCGTTCGTTTTGAGCCGTTATCGCTCTTTAGCACTTCTCATCCGCGTCGAACCATTATCAACCGTTCTCCGGCGGCGGCGGCGGCTGCTTGTGGCACGGCCGCGCGAACCGTATCTCGAAAGCGAACTGCAATGTGGACAGAGTGTGCCCACTGCTGAAAACTTCACGCGCTGTGTTCTCATCCTTTACTTCGCTTTGAAAACAGACGCGCGTACACCTATCTTGAAAGTGATCTGCGAAAAGAGCATAGTGCGGCATGAGCTGAGAGCTTCGTGAGCGCTGTGTTCTCGCTGCTTCGGTCGCGTTGAAGCGATAGCTAGCACGAAGGTGAATTCACTCGCTGCTGCGGGTTCTATTTTGAAAGGTATCGAGCGGTACGGACTGACGGACGGATGGTTTTTATTTGTGGGTAAGTATAGAAATGCTGACGTTATAAAAAAATTCGCAGGGTTCGCGGATGTCGCGATAACAACCAACTCCGTCTTGATCGCCCCCTCCCCACCCCGGGAAAAGGGACACTACGCCTCTATCTCAGTTGAAGAAACGATGATGAAACGTTAACAACGACAAGAACGGCATTTTCTAACGCGTTGTCTTATGGCCTCCAAGATTTGCGACCGAAGCTGGCGCGCGCGAACCTGGGGGGCCATAATTGGCTGCTTAATAGCATAAAAAGACAAAAAGATAATATCAAACGACACAGTAAAAAATGCAAACAAAGAACTGATCTTAGCTATACTGTTTGGGGAAAAGAAATAAAAAATTAGACAGCCGCAACACACGCCACTAAAGCCACCACCGCCGGCGTAACGCGGAACCAACAGTTGGCAACATTCATTCGCGCTTCATTGCTTGGTCTCGTCTTCGTGCTTCGTCCGCTTCGTCTCCGCAACGAAAGCCGCCATCCCTTCGCGCCCGCCGTTTTGTCATAGTTTTGTTTTCTGCAAGTCCGTGCACGCAGCTCATCGGTAGATGCACGGGTGCACGGCGTCGCATTGCGACCTGCGGCATTTTCTCGTGTTCGCGCAATCTGTGTGCGACATGTCGCATGTGAAATATTTGATAGAAGTGCCTCACGTCAAGTCAAGCCGCCGTACGGGTGTATGGCTGTGTGCCCAGTTCTCGGAAGCGTCGACGGGCTTCCGGCATGCGGATTTCAGGTACGTGCAAATGCGTTTCGCCCTCCTATTGAGCTCCGGAGCAAAGCGTGCAATATTTCATGTGAAAGATGCAGCGCCCCTCATCATGGTGTGAATTTAGAGCGGCAAACGAGAACTGTGGCACTTAGCGCACACCGCGGCTGCTAAGTCAGCGTGGAAATCGTTTTACGTTACCGTAATATGTTGCTGTCAGTCTAATCTGCGGCTTGTGTACAGCTAGCCCATTGACTTTTGCTTGTGGCAGCGATAGGTATGTAAATGGAAGCGGTAATAATTTTCGAGAGCAGACAGTTGTTTCGCTCGATGTTTGGTCGTGTTCATGGCGTTATGAAGGCTAGAAAACTGGCTTGATCGTGCTTAGTTCTAACTCCAAGAGGCGTAACGTTGGCGCTGTATGTGTTTGTTTTCCGTGCCGCGAGTACCACTTTCATGCTTTTGTTGCATGAGAGTGGTAGCTGCTACATGCCGCCTGGGTAGAATACAATAAAAGCAATTTCCTCACTTTCATACGTATGCAATGTGACGTAACAAAATTTCCAGCGTTTTATTCGGAGCGTAAATATCCAGTATAGTTTAGTAGGAAACTCAAATTCTATATTAGCTTAGTAGGCGTGAAACAAGTGAAACTCGCATTCCTTTTTGAATTTTTCGCCCAAACCGCACCGCCCGCAGATGCGTCATCGGGTATTTGACAGTAGCTTCGCTACGTGAGTTGTTTTATGCGCAAATATTGCCCGGTTAAGTATCCTGTTAATTTATGCTGACGCTCGTTCATCTTAAGTTTAAGCGATTACTATCCCGAGTACCGGACGATGCCAAACTTGTCGTGAGGTGTAGCAAACGCGGGAAATTCAAAGTGGCGTGGCTGCAAGTTCCTGTTTTTACGTTTCTTGCATTCAAAGCCAACAGACACAGTATCACTGATTTATTTCCATTCCTGCTGTACTTGATCAATCGAATCTGACAACTGTATTTGCTCTTTAGTGTTCTCCATTTACTGCCAGAAAATGCTTGAATTTTTTTCAGTATCCAAGTGACGAAATATCTCGCTGACGGCCGTGTGTGAAACACGCAAGATGACAAAACTGATAGCAAAATGATGAGATGTTTCTTTTTAGAGTTTGGACACGACTTTTGGTGAGGATGTCGATCGACCTTAGGCCTGGTGACAGCACACCCGACATGGCCAAAGTGCAGCCTATCAGTTGAGTGCCCCCGAATGGACCATCAACATCGGAAAATGAAGCAGAGCCAGGTAGGGGCAATTTTTTACTTTGGAACAGAATACTGACAGCTGCCTCTTTATTTAAGAACTAAATAACGTATTTACAAACCAATCCTTTCTCTTTGTGCAGCCTACACATAATTGTTTTTTGCTCGTTCTTCTGAACCCTTTTTGCATGCACAAATAAATAAAGAGGAGTGCACTTTCTGAAGAAATTGATGCACTGAAATAAGCGTTCGACACACACAGAGATGCAAAATAACCAACAACTTTAAAGCGGTAAAAAAAAGAGGTTTGAAAAATGTTCTAACATCCTAACCCGCCTTGGCATACGGAACTCAATATAACAACAGAGGTGCATGCAGAGAAGTGTTTGTAATTGTTTGCAAGATATAGACATTGTCTAAGAAATTGTTTTTATTTACTCGGAGTTTCTTGGTGTCATGGCAGTGCAGTAAAAGCTCAAAATGATGTCCTGCTCCTAATAAAGCACCTTTAGATTTTAAAGTTAAATTAAGGGCTTTTACATTCCAAAGTCACAACCTGAAGTTTTGGGAACCTGGCCTTCTTTAATGTACACCTGAATCTAAGTGCTCATAAGCGTTATTGCATTTTACCCCCATTGGAGGGTAGCTGCCATGGCCTAGATTGAAGCTGTGACCACCATGACTGAGCAGCATGGCATCATATTAACTGGACTATAACACCAGGTCAGGATGGGAAATACTGCTTAGAACTACCAACTTCTTGGCTCACAAGCACTTTGCACTAAGTTAAAGGAGTATGGAGTACTGACAGCGACCGCTTATGTACCAATTTCATTTTATACTGTAGACTCCATTATTAGAGCGCGAAGCTTCAAGTAGTCAAAACCAGCCTAAATTACAGAACCAGCTCGATACACGCATCATGTATAGCTGAATTTGGACATGAAAATGGAGTCAATTCTTGTCACCAAAAATGGAGGTGGTAGTCACACTATTTTATGGATTTTGCCTAAAACATAGTCAATAATAATTAATAAATTTCTAAAATATTCTTTCCAAAAAGTTTTTTTCAAGCATGAAAGGAGGAGCCAAATGGTGTTCAGGTGTACGAGTGGTTAGTTGCACGGCAGTTCTTCCATGCATTCACAGGCTTCTTTCAAGCTTGAAAAAAAATTTGTATTGCACCTATTGAGCAGTAGAAAGCTGGATTGGGAATTTTTCAGGATGCTCTGCAATTTTCGCACTGACACTTTTGCTTTGAATATAATATTTGAGCAGTTAAATAATCGTTAATAACTAATTACCTAATTAGGAAAAACGCGAAAATTGGTTTCACTTGCTCAAAACGATGGCAAACGACATTACCTTGGTTTTGTCCAGCTTCGTGGCACTTGTACATATTCAAAGCTTGCACAAGTCACACAGACCACCTGATACTTACAAGGCATATATAGAAGCGGCTAAGTTGTGTGAGCCAGCCATGTGTAGCGAATCATGAGAAAGAGCCATGTTTCTTTGACTTAAGGGCTTGTTAAGATTTACATGCTAGACACCTTGTATCAGTGTGTTCGAGGCCTGTTCGTAGTTTAGCTGTTACATAAACAATATTTCTCCACGTGTAAGCTTATATGCATCTTTCAAGTATATTGCTTAGTGTGTCCAAAATAAACCATCCCCGCGCTTCCTTCAGTATGTCTTCATCTGTTGCTGTGCTAAATTTTTAACATGCAAACGCACAAATTTTCATCTAGTTTTCATATTTTCTCGTTGTTTGATGGCTTCAATTCTGAACAAGTTGCTTTCGTTAAACCCTGTTGCACACAGCAGTAGACAGCATTTTTGTCTAAAGTGGGATTTTTTTTCAGATTGACATTAATACACCTTGCCTGGGCAATGCAAGGCATTCTACATAACACGGCCCTGCAATAATGTCTTATATTGCATTCCGGCATCATGCAAAAGCTGTTTACTTACCATATGAGAATATGTATAAGTGTTGGAAGTAACAACTGGAAGAAGCCAGCAGATAATGAGGCCAAGGAAAGCATACACGAACATGTTTTAAGTTTTTTATATTAAGTATAGAAATGATAAATTCAAGGGAAATGAAGGTGGATGAAAAGACATCCACCTGTGGATGGGGAGTGGACCCATAACGTTCACATTACGCATGTGATATATTAACCACTGTGGTACTACGGCCGCGTTCGAGCGTCGACAATCTGAGGGGCCATTGTGGATGGTTGAATGCTGCCTTGGTAGCACAGTGGTTAGTGCATCGCATGCCTAATGCAAAGGCTGTAGGTTCGTTCTCCTCCCATGGCTGGTTGTATTTTTTTGACAATTTTAATTTCCCTTTATCATTTCTACATTTAAATAGAAAATTACAAATAAGTTTCCACGGGCCTTCCCTGGCATCTTCCAGCTGTGATTAAGAAAAATTTTGACCCTCAGTATCCTTTCTTCCCGTTTGCAAGAACAGGAGCTTCATTTTAAAAGTAATGAATTCACCTTGTACAGCATCTCAATGTGGTCTCAAATCTTATCACAGCATGTGTATTACTAAGTGAAGTTTTTGTTAAAATGATGATATAGCATGGGACCTAATTAGTAGCCTTTGTGTGCAGAGATATGATTAGTCTAATAAATAGGAGGAGTTTAAGAAGCACTTCTAACACCTCCTGAACTAGTTGAGAAAGTGCAGGTTAATCGAGTGGAGATTATATAGTAACCGAAGTTGAGTGATTCTGCATTACATTCACGAAATATACTGCATGATACCTTTCCATTTATTTCTTCAGTTATTAAGAATCCCTTTTGCATTGTTGGACAAAACTACAGAATGCCAACATATTTTCTAGCATTCACTGGTAGCAAACATGTCAAAACTAGTTCTAGTTTCTGGATTGCCGCTTTACCCGTAAACCCCCAGTTAATTCCGGAAAAATGTACCAAATTTTCCAACTTTTTTATGTACAAATTCTTTTCGGTGTCATTCTCATTCTAAAATATATTACTTCATTGGTCTCTGGTTAGAAATAACACAAATATAAAAGCTGCTCTTGAGGGCAGCTTTCCCTCAATGCCGACTGTAACTCATTTTTGACAGTCAGAGCTGCATAACATTGGGCAGAGAAAATGCGACTCGTCATTGGCGATATTGGTACTACATCCAGCCACTAGTACAGCTCGGGATCAAGGGTTAAAATTTGCGGCTTCGTTGCTGCCAAATTTTAATTCTGCAGCTGTTACACTTGGGTGTAGCGTGTGTATGTACGTGTGCATGCATCAAAATGACTTCATGCTAGAGCAAAGCAACTGTAGTACAGAGAGGCATCAGTCATCTTTATATATTTCCTTTGTTAAGATCCGCTAAGTTTACGCTCTTTGGCCAAAGATGCCCTTGTGCAACTAAAACCTATCAATTAATTAGCTTCTTGCAGTAGCAGGTGCTTATTCTTTTTTTCAGGATCGGTGTGCCAGCTTTAATTTGTTTTTCTTGAACTGTGCAATTCCCATTCACAGGACGGCATGTCATCTGAGGTGTTCCTTTTTCAATCAAGAATGTTGAGGTTGTCTTTGTGAAACTCGATTTCTTGCCTCAAACGAGCTTGTACAAACTGACCAAGCTGATAATTCTACCTGCTTATATATGAAATATGTTGCGGTTATGAACCCTCATAATTAATGACACATAGTACAAAATTTTATGTGTTAAAACAATTTCATGAAATATTTCATGTTTCTTGTGTTCGTGTTCTCTTCTCTGCTCTTGTGTCCTGTCTGCGCGCCTTACCTCTTTTTTTTTACCTATTAAATATCGTCTAAACTTAACCATGCTTTTTTTACCACAACGCAGGGAGAAAAAGTTCTGGTAGCACCATACATTCAGTATGTTGGCCCAGACGTGTATGCAAGCAACCTCCTTCATGTTGACCAAGAACTACTCTTCAGTGTCTCGCAGACTTCCATCCGAAGCCCGCAACATTCTCGTCTCAGTGGAATGGCTGCTCACCTATCAGCGTGTCCATCACCAAGACTGCCAGTTGTAAAGCTTCTGAACTCGTTTAAGAAAGCTTAGTGATTTTTTCATTTAGTTTTCACGGTTGGCCGTAGAATCTTACCATTTTTTATTTTTCTAACATTTTTTACCTGGCACAATGCGGTGCAATAACTTTAAATCAGTGTAATATATTTAGGTGATGCTCACTCTGATGCCTATCTGGTTTTGTTAGTGTTTAAGAAATTTGAATGTCTGATGAGGTAACAGCATTTGAATTTGTCATCGTGGCTCATTTCGATGAGCTGCTAGGAAATAAGACGCAAAACATGTCACATGCCAGTTGTAGCATTTTTGTTTTCATGACAATATACACGTTTCAAAAGATGGAAAGTGGGGAAGAAAGCCTCAAGAACATAATCATCCTAGGATTGTCATGTCCTTAGAGCTCTGCAATGACTAATGCCTCATACATCTTGGGAGCACATTGGTCGCCATGCCTACAGGTATATATGATAAGAGAATACCTTGCACCCAGATTTGCCACACAGTTGATGGCTGATGGCTTTTTTTTGTTGTCTTTATGTTACTACTATGTATTCATTATTCATTCAGATGTAAATGACACTACAGGCACTGAAGTATCAAATGGCACTTGCATTTCAGGGGACAAAGTGCACAGCATGCCTGTCACAAAATGTGTTCTAGGGGCTACCTTGCCTCTATAGGTAAATGGACACCAGATGTTCTGTGTACAGTGCAATCGGTGTACTTGTCTGGAGTGCTTGAAAGATGTGCTACGGGCTGTACTGGCACTGTCTGAAGATAATGCATGGTTCTAGAAAGCCTGCAGCTGAGTACCTGCCACCGTACTGAAGGAACTGTCCTAATTTATTTTGTTGATGTGGTTGAAATTTAGGAGCTGCAATGAGTAGTTTTGAATGGTGGCAGTGCTGTCCAACTAAAGCACAAATTACACACCTCGACTCACACAATGCACTCTGAAAGTTTTGCTACGTGGTATCTGTGTTTGCTGCCTGACCTTATGGCACCTTTAGGAGCAATCACAAGTGATTGCAGCTGCTGAGGCTTTATAAACTGGCAAGGTGAAAAAAGAATGCTGTGCCACCAGTGTGGCTGCACACTGAGATGCAAGCTATCTTGAACCAGGTGTTCGGTAGACAGTACCTGTGCAGCCAAAACATAGTGTTTGAGCCCTATAGGCAACTGCGTTCACAACTGCCCACAAGTGTGCTGTCACAACAGAAAGTTTAGAACAAGCAGCATTTTTACCGGTGTTCAAAACATTAGTGCAAGTCATTCTTTCACCAGGGCTGGTAATCATGCACAGGTAATGAGAACAGGGCATTTGTGACACACAAGGGGTCATGTATCAAATTTAATTAGATCAGTAATCTATGAGATGGAATTATAAAAAGTATACCTTTTGTTCCTCAGTGGTCTCTTGGAGAGATCACAATTTCCGGCAGTATAGTTTTGACTTTTTATGTCTAGATTTCGTGTGCATATTGCAACTATAACAGTCAATGCTCTGTCCTGCTCAGTTTTTATGCTGTCTTTGTGATATTTGCAATATTTTGCAGTTCAGCTGAGCGAAGTATATATACTATTACTAGTTTTCATGTTCAACTTTTTTAGTGCTCACTAGTTATTACTAGCCATGTTTTGTTCACATATGCTCTTGGATTGTTGCGCGAAGTGACACGGACACAGACTACAAGCAGACAGGGTGAGCGCTAACTCTCAACTAAATTTTGATTGAAACGAAGAACATATATATATATAGGTGATTGCAAAAAACCACAGCATAAGAACATGACAAGGTGTGAAGACATCAGTTAAACATATCAGGAAGTAGGGAAGTCAAAAAAGAACACAGCAAAAAGACACTACTTCAGATTAAGACACGTGTTGTGACGATGCTGAAATTCGCATTCTAACAGAGAAAGATGCCTGGCTAACGCAAGTCTCTCCTAATCTTTTAATGTGGAATGCCTCGATTATTTCCCGTGTGGTTTGGTATTTGTGTCTCGAAAGAATTTTGTGTCTTCAAACAAAGGTTTACAACCACAATTGAAACAATGTGACGCTATATGGGAAGCATTAGGGTTGTAAAGTGAATGTTTGTGTTCTTTTAGTCTAACATTAATGCACCTGCCGCTCTGCCCAATGTAAGTCTTCCCGCATTTGAGAGGAATATGATAACCTATACCAGCGTTACAAGGCACAAAAAGGGGCACATGTCTAACACCGCGATTATCTTTTCTTTTTTTGCCACCCTATTCAAGTTTCCTATTTATCATAGGGCACATGATAGACAACTTGCGGGGCCGAGAAAACTTTATCCACGTCATATCTATTGGCCACATTCCCTAAACCATGGGATAATCTATGTACATAGGGCGCCACAGCAAACCTTATTTTTCTGTTTTTCTTGTTTCTTAGCGGGGCCTTTTACCAATTTAAAAGCTTTTCGCAGGTTAGTGATCATAAATGGACAGGATAACTAGGCTTCTCGAGCCTATCTATTTGTTGTGAAAAACTTTGTTTCATATTGTGTGGACATGACTTAGTAATGGCAAACTTAAGAGTTGAGTAAGCTAGTCATGTCCACACAATATGAAACAAAGTTTTTCACAACTAATAGGCTCGAGAAGGCTAGTTATCCTGTGCATTTATTATCACTAACCTGCGAAAAGCTTTTAAAATGGATAAAAGCCCCGCTAAGAAACAAGAAAAAAAAAGAAAAAAGGTTTGCTGTGGTGCCCTATGTACATAGATTATCCCATGGTTTAGGGAACGTGGCCAATAGATATGACGTGGATAAAGGTTTCTCGGCCCCGCAAGTTGTCTATCATGTGCCCTATGATAAATACGAAACTTGAACAGGGTGGCAAAAAAGAAATGATTGCTGCATTAGACATGCGTCCTTTTTTGTGCCTTGTAACACTGGTATAGTTTATCAGATTCCTCTCAAGTGCGGGAAGACTTACATTGGACGGAGCGGCAGGTGCATTAATATTCGACCAGAAGAACACAAACATTTACTTAACAATCCTAATGCTTCACATCTAGCGTCACATCGTTTCAATTGCGGCTGTAAACCTTTGTTTGAAGACACGAAAATTCTTTCAAGACACAAATGCCAAACCACACAGGAAATAATCGAGGCATTGCACATTAAATTATTAGGAGAGACTTGCATTAGCCAGGCATGTTCGTCTCTGTTAGAATGCGAATTTCAGTATTTTCACAACACGTGTGTTAATCTAAAGTAGTGTCTTTTTGTTGTTTCCTTTTTTGACTTCCCTACTTCCTGATATGTTTAACTGATGTCGTCATACCTTGTCATGTTCTTATGCTGCGGTTCTTTTGCAATCACCCATATTTATGTGTTCTTCGTTTCAATAAAAATTTAGTTGAGAGTTAGCGCTCATGCTGTCTGCTTCTAGTCTGTGTCCGTGTCACTTCGCGCTACAATCCAAGATGATGTTACCATACCAACTCGCCCAACTTCCTATCCTTGTGTTCACATAGACACACTCAGACTTGTTCTTTCTTATGTGGTCGGTTATTTTTGTACTTTGTAATAAGATGCAGTGCTTTTCGAATGAAAATGTGATAGTTCGTAGTGAGGTCATTTAAAAAAACTTTTCTGCTTAAAATTTATTTGAACAAGCCTGTGCCATTATTCGGTGCTTATGTGTGTGTATTGGTATGGTTTTACTCCTTATCTTCCTTTTTACTTTTAAAATGTGCAAACATTATTATGTAACCATTTCTCTTTAATGAAATAATAAATACTTTTCTTCTGACATTTCATCACAAATTTTACAATGATTTTGTTCGATTAAGTAACCTTAGACTAGCTGATTGTTGTTCTGGTAGCTTAACTTACAATGCCTGTGGGATATTCAGTGCAAGCACATGGTGAAAAATAAACTAAATTATTGGGTATAAGCAGGTCACTGGCAGTAAATGAAGCATACATACATTTCAGGAAATGTGCATGCTTATATAGTAAACAATATGCACAACTACACATGCAGTTTTGTTTGTAAATGCTGAAACATTATTCTAAGTGGAAGCGCTTTGTTGCACTTTGTTTGGCTTTCAGTGCTACCTGTAAGTCATGTATGTGAAGGTACTAGTAGAAGCATCCCGTGGAGACAAATGACAACTTTGATGAATAGAGGTACCAAATATGTGCTTAAAACGGCAAAAAACTGCTTGACAGGCAAACGTATGCTTCTGTAGTACTGCACTTGTTACCGTCTCCAATCCATGCATTGCTTGCGCTCTATTGCATTCAATATGAGCTACAACAACGAGCTGTGGTGTCTTTCCCTCCTGGTCGAGCTGGTGTTGCTGCAAAAATTTTTGACCAAGAAAAGTGGAGGTTTTTAATTATTTCTGAAATGCATGTAACGTCATGCTTTTGGCTGTGTGCTGTTTCCATGGAATGATAAGTACTGGTGCACCAAGGTGCGGGATATCCTGTGTCCTTATTGCAGCGCACGTTGGTATTGCGTTCTGCATCCCGCCGGTGGTGTACTATCACTGCAGAGGAAGATTACGAAAAGCATAGGGTGTGTGCATTGCTGCGATCGTGAAACTTGAATTTTTTGCCTGAAAGGGTCGCACGTTATATATGCTACCACATGATGGACCAGAAGCGCAATATGACGACGTCTCACGGATTCTGACTCATACTGAACAAGGTAGTACCATAGCTAAGACTAGGCAGCATTCACAACAGCTAGTCTGTCCATTAACTACATGGCTGTAGTGAACGCTAAAATACTTGCAGGGATAACACCCTTTTGGAAAGGTGTTGTCCATGCTACACCCATATTGAAAGGGTGGTGTCTGTGTTACACCCCATATAGAAAGGGTGTTGTTTGTTTTACACCCATAGGCAAGGTGACGTCATATTAACACCCTTCCCTTTGTGGGGTGTTAATTTACACCCCTTTGCTTGGGGTGTAGCAATACACCCAAAAAGGGTGTCACCCATGGGACAAGTCATTTACACCCTTAAGGGTGTTAAAATTTTTAGAGTGTAAGTGGGACGCTTCCAAGAACGCGAACGAAGCTTACATAGCAGCTAAAAAAATTGCTAAAAGTATATTTCAAGAACACACTTTGCCTACAATAATTACAAAAGATCCAAAAAGTTTTGGCGCATCATACACCCTTCCAAAGAGGATACAATACAAAGAGGATACGACACCCTTTAAACAACCAGTATTCGATCGATGGGCAAATTTTAGACCGCGTGACAAGCTATAAATATTTGGGTGTAGTTATCAGCTCGGATTTAAAGTGGAATGAGCACGTGTCATACATAGAAAAGAAAGCCATGCAGAAGCTTGGTTACTTGAGGCGTTGCTTCAGAAATTCACCCCATGAGATAAAGCTCCTAGCTTACAAAACTTTCGTCCGCCCGATTCTTGAGTATGGGTCTGTCGTCTGGGATCCACATAGCGATATTAACATAAAAAAGGTGGAAAAAATTCAGAGAAAGGCGATAAGATTTGTATTCAATTCCTTCAGCCGGTATGCATCACCAAGTGCTATGCTCGAAACAGCAGAACTGGTTACCCTGCAAAAACGGCGATTTAAAGAACGATTAAAGTACATGTATCTGCTCTATCATGGAAAATTGGGCATCGACAAGGACACGTATACCGAGCCTCTAACTCGTCGATCAACTCGGTCTAGCCGCGCTAAGCAGCTTAAAGATTACTACTGCAAAACAGAAGCCTTTAGAAATTCATATTTTCCCCGAACCATTAGGGAATGGAATGTACTTCCTGCTGCGGTGGTTGCCTGCGACACCATCGAATCATTCTTAAAGCTGCTCAAAGAAATTGTGTAAATGACCGGGGTACATCCCTGCCCTCCTTTCCTTTTTTTCTTTTCTTTTCGGCTTGTCCTTCCACATAGTTGAACGCACGTGTTTTCTGATGCTTTTGCCACGGCTACACATTTTTACACACTACCACATTATATTTGTCTGACAGGATGTATGTTCTGTAATCGCTTGCCACGCGTGGTATGCATATATTATTCTAGTTTAGTTTTTCTGTCTCTTAAGTGTTTGTGAACTTGGCGCTAAGAGCAGTTTACATTATCTTCTGGAATAATTTCACATTGTTAGCGCTAATTGCTACGTTTTCACAAATTACACGCTGCTTATATTTTCAAATTCAGTGCTATTTCAATTTGCTCACGCTTCACACCTTGTACTCAGTCTTGTTCGTCATGTATGTAACCACTCCTGCTTAAAGCCTCTAACCAGAGGCTGGCAGTAATCTTGAAATAAATAAATAAATAAATAAATAAATAACAATACCCTTAGCTGATTCTAGTGGATGAAAAATACCCGACGCTGAATGCCCCCGAATCCTGAACTCCGTATTCTGCAGTAATTTCGTTCTATGTCCTGATCCTTTGTTTCCCACCCTAGATAGCTGCAATTACCTGGCTATGGATTTTATTATGATTGACCCACTTGGGGTAGAAAATGTAATTAAAAATCCAAAGGTGTCGTCAAGCTCTGACCCATACCTGGTTAGCGCTATGTTTTTGAAAAACACTTCTGTTTACTCATATTCAATACGTTCAAAAATATTGCAGCAGTCTTTGGACACCCATCAGCTCCCTGCAGACTAGAAAATTGGGAGTGCACTTCACAAGTGCGGCAACAAATGCTCCCCTCATAACTGCCGCTCCATTTCCCTCACTATCATTCCTTTTAAAGTACTCGAACATATCTTGTTCTCTCGTTTAGTTAAGCACTTAGACGATAACTCATTCTTCACACGCGCACAGCATGGTTTCCGCAAAAGTTTGTTTTGCGAAACACAACTGCTTTCGTTCAATCACGATCTTCAATCACGATCTTCGCCGTGAACTTCCTCTTCCGACCTATTACCTTAATAATACTGCCATGGAAGCCGTTACATCTTGCTCATACCTAGATGTCCATTTGCCCTCTACCCTTTCCTGGTCTTTACACATCGACAACGTTATCAATAAAAGTAATAGCATGTTAGGTTATATCCGTCGAAACTTCGCTTCCACTCCGTCATCACTAAAGTTAAATTTGCAGAAGACGCTAATTAGAAGTAAAATGGAATACGCTTCATCAATTTGGGACCCATATGCTGAGACATTAACCCAGTCTCTCGAACGTGTTCAAAATAATGCTTCGCGTTTCATCTTAAAGAATTATAACCGTACGGCAAGCGTAACTTCTATAAAAAACATCCTGCAAGTTCCACCGCTTTCTGCTCGCCGCAAATGCTGTCGCCTAGCTCTGTATCATAAAATATACTTCCATAATTCATATCTGCGCAATATTCTTATTTCATTCCCAACCTACATATCTCCTCGCATTGATCATGATCAAAAAGTTGGCGTTTTCAGTGTCGCACTATACCTTGTCATGAGTCTTCTCTCCCTAGGACGTGTCAAGAATGGAACCACCATACCGGCGCGTTGATTGCTATTGGGGACCACGCACAATTTCGTGCGGCCATAGTCGACACCATTGCTTCGGGCTTCTCATGTTTGTGATTACGTCACTTGTTGCCTTCTTTGTTTTATTTGTTTTGTAACTTTTATTTATACCCCACTCCCCTCTGTAATACCTTTTGGTCTTGAGGGTACAATAAATGAAATGAAATGGCATGTACGCACTCTGAATCAGCATGGAAGGCAGCGCAGATGGGGGGGCCACTTGCGTCCTTCGGAAAGATAGTTGAGACGATATAGCAAACCGTCGCGAAGAATGAAGTGGCGCACTTGACAGCGCATTTCCCGCGAGACAGGACGCAGCGTAGGTTGAACCAACAAGTCGATAAGGGAATGAAGCCAGGGGTCCTTCCTTTGCTCCTGAAGCATGTCGCTGGTGGCTAAGGAAGACACGTCGAAGGGGACAGACGGGGACACAACACCAGGTGGAAGAGGTGAGCGGGACAGAGCGTGCGCATTGGAATGTTTGCGTCCAAATCGGTAAATGACGCGACTGTCGTACTCCAGGAGGCGTAATGCCCAACGGGCGAGTCGATCTTTCAAGGAGGGAAGCCTACATAACGCATGCTTATCTGTAACCGCATCGAATGGTCGGCCGTAAAGGTAAGGGCGAAACTTTTCTTTTGCGCATATGATGGCTAGGCACTCTTTTTTTTTTTGCAACCGAATAGTTCGCTTCGGCTTTAGTGAGCGCACGGCTGGCGTAAGTAATGACGTACTCGTCAAATCCAGGTCTACGCGGGGCAAGCACAGCGCCGAGGCCGCTAGCGTCTGTGTGGATTTTGGTCGGGGCGAATGGGTCGAAATTTCGCAGCATCGGAGGTGACGTAAGCAGTTGGTGCCGTGCGGCAAATGCATCGTCGCACGCGGGCGACCATGCCGAAATGTAGCGGCTGCTGCGGAGAACCTCAGCCAAAGGTGCCATGATGGAAGGAAAGTTACGAATAAACCGACGAAAATATGAACAAAGACCGAGAAAGCTGCCAAGTTCTTTCATTGCGGTCGGTTTATGGAACTAGGAAACAGCACGCAGTTCTGTTGGATCTGGAAGGTCGCCATCTCGCGAGGCTACATGGCCAAGAATAAGCAGCTTCCGAGCACCAAAGCAACATTTTTTAAATCGAGTTGTAGGCCAGCGGAACTGAGGCGAGTGAGGACAGCTTCTAGGCGTTCGAGGTGCGTCTTGAAATTATGCGAAAAGATCACAATATCGTCGAGGTAACATAGGCACGTCTACCACTTGAGGCCGCGCAGGATGTTATCCATCATGCGCTCAAAAGTCGCAGGTGCGTTGCAGAGCCCGAATGGCATGACAGTGAATTCATATTCCATTTCATTTTATTACCTTAAAGGCCCCAATAAATGGGGTGTTACATAAGGGGGCAAGGATGCGAAATGAAGAGGGCGAGGATGCGAAATTTCCGCTCAGAAGGTACAGAGAAAAATGAAGGAAAGGTTTTTGTTTACACTATTCACGCAAACAATAAGGGAAAGCAAGTAGCATCGACACCTAGCTGTGAAGTGAATACAAAGATTTTCAGTACGTCCGAGCGATCGTGTATGCGTCCATTCATTTTGTCTACATCTGCAGTTATTCTTCCTTGCATATTTTTGTTTGTATTCCCGAAAATTTTATTGCCACCGCGGCGGTATTCGAGCCGTCACTTTCATATAAGTGCGAAATGTTCGAACTATGTCTGACTAATCGATGAAGGCACCATGTAGATCAAATGAGGCATACAATTCCCCACTCCCTAGCGCTTAGGCCCGCAGCGTTCCGAGAAAAACTGCGGAGTCCGTCCCCCCCACCCTCCCATTTCCTCCTCCTTAGCTGTAGTATAACCGCTGTCTAAAGATATAGAAAGGCTGAAGACAGCACTGGGAGCTGTCAAGGTCGCCTGCTTTGTGCGAGGGCCAGAGTAGTATTGAGACGGTGGCGCGACTGACCATTCTGAATAGCTATCAGTCAGCGCTAGTTTTCGGACGCCGAGGGACAGGCAGATGCGACGAGCGGATGATACGCGACCAGGGGCCTCTCGGTAAGCGATGAAAACTTTTCCCTTTTTATTTTTACACACACATGTTAAGTGCCGTTCAAATTCAGCGAAAATACACCGTGTACTTAGGCGCGCTCAAGACCACGTGCATGCGTGAGATTCGGGAAACAAGAGGTGAAGGCCACCGAGAATTGACACTATATCGTGCAACCAATGACATAGGCGAAGGGCGGATATATCAGCGGATCTGTTAGTCATGTAGATCCCTCTGGGCCGTACTTTTTGGCGACAGCCTAGCCGCAGCCCGCAGCCTAGCCGCCTGCAGGATTATCTTACTTATCTATGTCGTATGCTCGGTTGCCGTAGTCGGAAGTTCACATCCCCCCCCCCCGTCTTTTGTTTACATTCTCCATTGCACTACATCTGCAGGCTTGGAGTGACGCCTGACACCGGCGAAAGATGCCCAGAGCGAGTGGGGCTATACTATTCCAGGTACAACCAAATTATGAAGGCCCACTAAGCTGACCAATGACACTCTCTCACCATAAGAGGAATTGGCCTCCCTGGTGCAGTATTCGGCCACAACCTCCCCAATGATATCTACCATTAACTAACGGCCCTCAGTTTCCAGCAGCTGCGGAGCAGCTGACCAAGGCGGTGGTCAGACCTGTAACGCAGCAGAGGGTGTTAAGAATCTCTGCATCCGGACAGGCCACCAATGGAAACTGACCCTTGCAACGTTTAACACCCGAACCCTCTCGAGTGACGCTAGCTTAGCGGGACTTTTCGAGGAACTATCAGACATTGTTTGGGATATTATCGGCTTTAGTGAGATTAGAAAAACTGGTGAGGCTTACAGATTGCTAAATAACGGTCATGTTATCTGCTAGAGGTCTCCCTGGTAAGAAGCAATACGGGGTAGGATACCCAATCCATAAGGACATAGCGGGCAACATTGACGAATTGTACAGCATTAACCAGAGGGTAGCAGTAGTCGTAATCAAACTTAATAAGAGGTATATATTGCTACGGAACAGTATTTTCGATGACAAAGAGGCGAGCAGGGGGAAGACGACGACGACGATTAGAGGCTAGCGCGGCCTGTTGCCTCTTGGCTAAGTGCGGCGTATTGCCTTGTAAATATACTTGTATATAGCTTTTCGTTCGCGTCTTCCCGCGTAGCATATCTGGTGGAGGTGGACGTTCCCTGTACCTCGTCACGGAGTTTCGCAGTGGATGGTACGTCGAGCCTCCTTCATGGCTCCCGGCGGCGACAACTAGACTCCGCCGGCTCCGACAGCTGCTGCCACTTCGACGACCTACATCACTCTCCCCCCTCCCCATGATCCTGGCGTATTCTCGGGCAAAGATGGGGAAGACGTCGAGGACTGGATCAGCCTGTACGAACACGTCAGCCGCAATAACCAGTGGGACCCTACTATCATGCACGCCAACGTAGTCTTTTACGTCGGCGGCACACCTCGAGTTTGGTTCCCGACGCACGAAGATGAGCTCACCAGTTGGGATTCGCTTGAGCAAGAGCTCCGACGCTTGTTCGGCAACCCCTACGGCCAGCAACTTGCCAGCGCAGAAGGCGCTTTCCGGCCGTGTGCAGACGTCAACAGAGCCCTACGTCACGTACATTCAGGACGTCTTGGCTCTGTGCCGCAAAGTTGACACGCATGACTGAGTCAGATAAGGTTTCCCACATCCTAAAAGGCCTTGTCGATGACGCCTTCAACTTGCTCGCTTTCAACAACGTGGCGACGGTGGATGCAGTTATAGAAGAGTGCCGCCGCCTGGAACTCGCTTAAAGCCGACGTATCGACCAGCAGTTTGCCCGTCTGCCCAACACCCCAGCGGCATCTTCCTGTACCGACGCTCCTCGTTCCAACAACACTGGCGATGTTACCAGAATCGTCGGACGTGAGATCGAGGCCGCCTATCCGGCTGCCTTCGACTCCAGCCCCTCCAACGCACCTGCAGTCACGGTTTCCCTGATCCAGGCAGTTGTCCGCCAGGAGTTCGAAAACATGGGTCTTCACACCACCTGCTCGGCCCATCGCCCTGACACCCACCCGGTATCTTCGATTCCGCCCCGTCCCGCATCTTCTTGCCCACCACGTTTCCGTAACATGTCTGAATGGCACACTGCTGACGACAAGCGCATGTTTTCACTGTCATCGAATCGGGCACATTTCTCGGCACTATCGCAGTCACTGGAGCTCCCCGAACCGGTCTACTTGTGCTGCCTACTCTCGCCCCCAGGTGGCCCTTCTTGTCCCTATGCGGCCCGTACCGATAATGTCGCCATAGATTCTCTTGCGTCGAACCGCCCCTATTCTCGTTCGCCTTCGCCCCAACGACGACAATCTCGCTCCCCCCAGCCCCATCACTCCTATTCGCCGACTCCCTTCGGACGCCGCTCCCAGCCGGAAAACTAGACGATGCAGCGCCTCGAGGTGACGCTGCATTGTCCCTACGCCGCCAAATCCTCTACTGACGTTGCCCACTCATCTGAACCTTCTTAACATTCAAGTCGATGGTATTTCTGTATCTGCTCTCATATCCACTGGGGCGCATTTGTCGGTAATGAGCGCTGACTTCGCAACCGGCTGAGGAAAATAATCACGCCCGCCACGACGCCTGTTGTCCGTGTCGCCGATGGCGGAACAGCCCCTGTAATTGGTATGTCTGCCGCGCGCGTCTCCTTCGCCGATCGCTCCACTATCGTGCTATTCACAGTTATCGCCCACTGTCCCCACGATATCATCCTCGGCTTGGTCTTCCTCTCCGCACATTCTGCTTTCATTGATTGTTCCGCCAGTACTCTCCACCTTGACCTGTCTGTTCTGGATCCCGCTGAACCACACCCCAGTCACCTCAGTTCCGTCGACTTCGTTCGCTTGCCACCTTCGGCACTGACTTACGTTGACTTCGTGTCATCCCCACCAGTTCGTCACTACACCGCGGCTCCTATGAAAGACGTCCTCCTTACACACGGGATCACAGTACCTTATACAGTTTTATCTATTACGACGAATTGCGTCTGCCTGCCAGTGGTCAATTTTGGCTTGACGACACAAGTGCTGCCACGCGGGATGTCTCTGGCCGAGCTTTGCTCATTCGAGGATTGATTTTATTTCATTTCATTTTATTTGTGCCCATTTACAAGCAAATGGAGGGGGCCAAGGTAAAAGCTGCTTATTGGCAGCTTGAGTGGCCCCTGGCCCCCTTTACATATTGGCAGACCGGTGGCAAAGAACACTTTCAGAAATCTAAAAAATAAAGCACAGTGGGTTACATCAACTAAATTACATTTCTTTCATTGAATACATCTGGTTTTACGGAACCATGGCGATTTAAATCGTAGTTTTCCCCAGACAGATGAGCTCCGATGGTGTCAAGGCATGGATGTCAGTGCCGGCTTCTAGATAAGAATTTAGTAGCCGTGGCAGGGTATTTGCGACCATTTGATGGCCGTAATTTGTCCTCGAAAAGGGTATGAGCCATTTTTCATGGCTGCGCGTCTCATATGTGGGTGTATTCTCTTTTAAGTTTGCTATATTTGCCATTAAGTTACTTCTATTTTTTACGTGAAAGTAGTAGGTGCGTAGGAGGGTTTGTTTGTAGAGATAATGACTTTTTGTTATGTTGTACTTGGTGAAAAGACTCTCAGTGTGCGAGTTGTATGGCACGTTTGCGATAGCGCGTATTATTTTTTTTTTGCATCAATAGTATTTTAGAGTGATTGGAAGCTGATGACGTGCCCCATACAAGATGGCAATAATTTACATGCGAGGCAAACAGTGCATTATAATTGATCAATTTAGCTGACGTTGGTAAAAGGTAGCGACTTCGATGTAGTATACCTGTTATGCGGCTCAGTTTCTGGAGTACAAAATCCACGTGAGCGTCCCATTGCAATGTGTCAGTAAAATATACGCCAAGTACTTTTACCGCGTCAACAACCTCTATTTTCTCAGAGTTGTAAAATACGTTGTGGGTCAATGGAGTACATGTACCTCTTGTTTTAAAGATGACTGATTGTGTTATATTTGAGTTTACTTTTAAAAAGTCCTGGCTCCATTTTGAGAGATGGGTTAATAGGTTGTTCGCTGCACCAACGAGGCCTGTATAAGAGTTGTTTGATAAAAAACACTCGTATCATCTGCGTAGTTTATGAATTTTGCTTCTCGGTGGATAAGAACTATGTCGTTTATGTAGATGTTAAACAGAAATGGGCAAAGGATACTTCCCTGAGGGACATCTGTGTGTATTTTTCGTGTAGATGATATGCTAGTGTTTATAGACACATATTGCTGTCGATTTCTAAGGTAGGATGTCAGTAACTGAAGAGGAAGACCCCTGATGCCATATCTTTCAAGCTTAAGTATTTGGAGGTCATGATTTATGCAGTCGAACGCTTTTGTGAAATCTATGAATAGACCAATTACAAGTAAATTATTTTCGAGGTTGTGCAGTATATATTCTTTCTGTGCTACAAGTGCTAGTTCTGTTGATTTACCTTGTTGACAACCGAATTGAGCGTCGGTTATTAGTTCAAATAACTTTCAAATGCCTTGCTATAATCAATAAAAACACCCAGCGTTAGTCTTGCCGCGTCAATGCTATTAATTATTAGCTCTTTTTGGCGTAACAAAGCTTATTCGGTTGACCTGCCCGGACGGAATCCATGTTGACAATCAGAAAGAATGTCATTCTTCGCAAAGAAATCGTTAATGCAAGTAGAAATCAGTTTTTCTAAACCCATAGAAAATGCGGATAGAATGAAAATAGGCCTATAATTCCTCAGGTCATTCCGGTTCCCACTTTTGAAAATAACTGACACCCTTGCTTTCTTCATAGCTGTTGTAGAATGGCAAGGTTCCAGAATAAAGTTAAACACAAATGCGAGATGGTCTGCGATGACATCGATTACACACTTTATAGGTCTGATTTGAATGCCTCTGCATCAACAGCATCGCTGTTTTTTAAGCTGAAGAATATACGAGAAATTTCAGCATCGTCAGTCGGCTCGAGAAAAATGCTATACATACATCTCTTAACAGTAGTACCAATGACCACGCTGTTTGATGATTCCATCAGGTTCGCAAAATTTTCTTGAAAGACACAGTTAAAAGGACGCTTGACACCTTTTCGTTGTTCACGGTTATTTCACACAAACTGTGATTCACGTTTCCCTGTCTGATTGCATGATCGATAATTCCCCAAGTCTTTTCTGGATTTCTTCTCTGCACGGCTGCAAGAAGGCTCTCGTAATAAAGTGCTTTAGCTTTTCGCAGTTCTTTATTTAGAATTGGGGGCGAGGAGTTACGGAGTCGCCATCTGTCGGAAGCGCCTCCCTTGCGTAGCATGAGGGATCACGCGGCGCGCTGCTTATAGGTTTCATTTACGGCACTCAATAAAAACACACGCCGCAGCCCTCCTGGATATTTATGTAGGTGCTCTCAAAACGAACGAAGTTTTTGACTGTCGATATAATAATATTGGGCAAACTGAAAGCCCAGAATCCTTTACAGACGCTATCTCTTTACCGAATACTTACAGTGAACGCCACTGCGCGCGTTCGCCGCGATGGAGTCTTCCGAACCAGCTTCTTGCGTGAAAAGTAAGCAAACGCTGAGAGTAAGCTATGCGAAATATGTTCTTATAGTGGGCTGTCTGTATAGAGACATGGGACATAACAGAGTGAAGTCTCAATGAAGCGATCGCATGGGTTCGTAGCGACCGACTGCGCGTCTGCATGCATATCCGCGCACAATCTTTTGCTTTCGCTGTGGGCGCGTTTTTGCAACGTGCCGTGCGCTTTAGGCCACTGCGTATGAGCATTTGACAGCACATTCGCAACCATTGTTGCGTGGACGCTATGAGAACTGTTCAAAAATAATTTCGTTATAGAGACTTCGACGCCTACGACGACTGTGATGTGCCATCGCGACGATTAAATCTTTTTTTTTTGTCTTCTGAATTCTTGGACATTTCAATATTATTTCTCAAGTTGCATCGCACTGTATGTTTATTGGTCTTCGCTGCATGCGATTTCCGTCTGCTTTGTTTTGTGATCCAGTGCTATAATTCATAACACAAACATGACCATATGCCATTCCTTTTTTTAACGTGCGCCTTACCACTCCCTTTCCGTTCTATCCAACTTGCTACTATATAGCATCAACAAGTTCATAGACCAAACCCTTATGTCATTAGCCGCGCAGCGCGCGCGGGCGAGCGTATCAGTGCGCGTTTTCTGCTACTCACCGAACATCGCGCAGTCCCGGTGCCGTAGCAGAAATCTTCCTCACGTCAGAGCTTACTGCATACCTGAGTTGTAGCCGATGGCTGTGTGCCCTTTCTAAGTTTCGGCAGCCAAGCTTCACGCAGCTCCTGGCCCTGCGGCTACGCGTGAATAAGGCTGACACCGGGCTCCGTTGCGTACATCCGTCAGTGCGGCACCGAGCAGTAGCCTACCATGCTTCACGCCTCCAAAGGCAGCCAGTACCTATTGTAGTAGTTTCAGATGTTGTCAAGTTGATACCCAAGGTGGTAAAGCCTCACCACTTAATCAGAACCGAGGCGCAGGTGGGACTTTAAACTGTCGTTTTCAGCTCGCTTCTGCGCTTGCAAAGCAGCCGACGCGGCCGCTGTGTCCACGTGATCCTTCATCCCACGTCATGCCGACGGTGGCGCCAGGTTTTGCAGTGGTGGAGCTCGCCCCCAATATTCCTTCCTAATTGCAACAAGATCACTTTGCTGGCGCGTACGCCGAAATTTATTGATCAGCCAATTTTTTGTTAATCCTTCTAACATGCTGAGGCTGCACCCACGGCTTGCTAATGCGCTTTTTTACATTTCCTGTTTTAAGCGGAAAAGACAATGTGTATAGGCGACTGGATATGGACAGAAATTGGTCGTACGCTTCACTAGCATCTTTAGCATTGTAAAGAGAAGACCACTCTATGAGCAAAACAAGCGCGCGAAAGGGCTACAAGTTTTCGCCTGACAAAAATCTGTAGTTGAACTTGGTATCAGGTAAAATTCTTTCATGAACATAAAATAAGCATATTATGAATATTGGACCGTGATCACTAACATCATAGCTGATAGTCCCGGCTGTGTAAATTTATGCACCAGCGTTAACAATGAAATTGTTCAGACCAGATTGAAAAGATGGTATCAGGCGAGCAGGTGTTGCAATTATGCTGCATAAACCGGAAGAACTGGTTACATTAGTTATTGCACGAATTGAGGCGCTGTCATCAAGCACGTTAATGTGTAAGTCACCGCCAAGAAGCACTTTGTAGTTGTGAAAAGTAGCATGCTCTAAGAGCGTTTCAATAAATTCAAAGAAATTAGATGTATTACGAGTAGGTGGTCGCTACATCACAGGTTATTGTCAGATTTAACGCTTAGCACTACGTATTGGGACTTGGCGCAGGTGAATTCCACAAGCACATGACACTGTATGCCACGCTTGGCATGCAATGCTGCACCGTCCCCACGTTTACCAGTGCGAATTATAAAAAAAGTGTGTGTAATCATGTATGATCAGCATTTCACTGTGTTCCTGATACCACCTTTCAGAGAACATGATAATGTGAAATACTCGTACGAGGGAGCTAGTTGTACCGAAAATGAAGATATTAGGTAAGGAAATACGAGAGGATTACGGCGACAGTGAATGGACAAACATTTACACTGACGTGGGTTAAGTTCCATTAGCCACTCGTTACGCCAGTCCTGGACAGCATTAAGATCCCTTTGAAGAGAAGATTGGTCAGTGGTGGAAAGAATAGCACGATATATCGCATAATCGTCCGCGAACATACGTATGGTATATCTTATGTTTAACGGCAAATCATTTATGCATATCGAGAAAAGTAGCGGCCCGAGAACGGATGCCTAACGTTACAGAGACTGAATTAGAATTCGTATTATTAATGGTAATCAATTGTAAAGGGTTAGTGAAAAATTCTCCAATCCACTGCAGTGTATTAGGGTGAAAATTTAAGAAGGAAAATTTTATCAGTAGGCGTTTATCGGGTACTTTCTCAAAGGTTTTAGCAAAATGTAAAATTATTACGTAAGATTGAAGATTAGCATGAAGGTTAGAGTGCAGCTCGTGTAAGCTGCGTCTAGCAGGAGTAACCGCGGCGTGACCCGTGCTGGATTGAAAACGTTATTAGAGTCGACAAATGCCATTATGTGAGAATAGATGACGTGTTGTTGCGGGAAATACTAGTTAGCGAAATGGGGTGGCAATTTAGAGGTGAGCTCTTCTGTATTTTTGTATCTTCTATATCTTTCCATACCTGCTTCGCTATATAGGTGCGTCTGTGTTTCAATGAACGTCAGTTGAAAGTTAGCGGTTTCCTCTCTCACGTCCCTGTCTTTTTGAATTGCGCTAAAGGCTTTGCCATTATGAGTTCTTGTTACCTGATTTGTACACTGGAACGACCTTCCCTTGTTTCCAGTCTTTGGGCAGTGGGCCGGTGAGGAGTGACTGAGTGAATTACAAGCATAAAAGAGATGAACATGTATCTTTGGTGTTATTCAGTATCAAAGCGTTGATGTTGTCAATGCCAGCAAAGGATAAAAGTTTTAAGTTCTCTTTTAATGACAAAATCCCCTCTGAAGAAAATATAAGAAATATATTCATGTAAGCCATCGGGAGTGTGAAAGGTTGTCTTAGGGTGGTCGGCCTCAGCGATCGGGACTTGCCAGTAGCCGGAGCGCATGTGTAACGAAAAAAAGAATTCGGGTCCTTGTAAGCAGTCCAACGCGTCCTCTGTGCTAGGCAGTGGATAGACGTCCTTGCGCGTGATGTTGTTCAGCTGGCGGTACTCAACGCAGAACCTTATTGAACCGTTCTTTTTCTTTAAGAGAACAACCGGTGAGGCGCGGTGTCATACAGCCCATGTGAGCGCTGCAAAACACCGCGCTGAAGCATACCATCAACTTGTGATTAGGAAGTTTTAAGCTTGCAGTACAAAAAAATACGTTTTTGTGGTTGTGTATTGCCCACCTAATAAAAAGACCGATAACTTTATTTCCTTCTTTGAAAGGATTCTCAGTTTCGTGTGTCTAAACGACATGAACCTTTCCGTTGGTCGCGATTTCAATGTTAATCTTTTACAAAGTACTTCGCAATCCCAAGAGCTACAGCTACTCCTTCACTCTTTTTACTGCAGGAGTGTCATTACAGAACCAACGCGTGTAAGTCATGCATCTGAAACTCGATCTATTCAACACAAACTGTTCTGAAGATACCACCAAATCGGGAGTGATTGCAGCTGATACGAGTGATCATTTGCCGATATACATGTTCTGTAAGCTTCATCAGGCTTCAAAAGCAGAGCGTCAGTCTCAGTCATCTGTTTTCAAGGAAATTAATTACAAAACACTAAACACTTTCCCTCAAAAAATTTATAATATTGATTGCAGTTCGATGCTTGTATGCCAGGACACTGATGATGCATATGATAAACTCATGCGCTCCCTTAAGGAAGCGTATGACAACTCCTTTAAATATAAACGAGTAAAGAAGTAAACTAGAAAGCGGAAATCATGGCTTAATGACGAATGCCATAGGATGATCCTTGAGAAGGACTCACTGTATCATGTTTGTCAAAACAAGGAACCCTGATGATCTTGCAGGCTTTAGGAAATACCGAAACTTTGTTACAAAATTTGTACGACATGCTAAAAAGCTATATTACGAGAACCTATTTCAAGAGGTGAGTAATTGTAGCAGTCTATTATGGCGTGAAATTAAAAAGCTTTTGAATTCTTATGTCCGCAATAGTGTTGACTTTGAATTTGTAGTTGAGGATAGAACGCTAAGAGGCAAATAATTAGCAAATGTGTTTAATGATTATTTCAACAGTCTGGAAAACGTGCTCACGACACAACAATAACCAAGTATTTGGGCACACGGAACGCACATACAGCTTTTCTGAAACTTACAGATCCACATGAAGTTTACACGATATTCAAGTCATTAAAAAATAGTAAATCCCGTCATATGAACGGGCTTCAAATAAGACCTATTAAGTTTGTGCTTGATCTCTTCTTTCCAGTACTTACTCATATTTTGAACCTATCGCTGCCAACTGGAATTTTTCCTGAAAAAAAAAATGATACACGTGAAAGTTACAGTCTTATTCAAGTCCGGTGACAAAAATATCCTGTCGAATTACAGGCCAGTTTCAGTACTGCCTGTCGTATCCAAGGGACTAGAAAAAGTTATTTGTAAAAGACTAAAGTCATTTTGTGATAAACATTCCATCACATCAAATAAACAATTTGGATTCCGTGCGGGAATGTCAACTGAATTGGCTCTGCTAACCCAAAAAGATTTATTTTAAATGGTTTTGAAATTAAGGAACTAACGCTAGGAATTTTCGTGGACTACTCTAAAGCATTTGATAGGCTAAGTCATCAGACTTTGCACACTAAACTAGAGCATTATGGGTTTCGGAGCATTTCTCTTAAACTCTTACAATCTTATCTTAACCACTGAAAATAACTCGTTTCGATTTCACCAGAAGACTTACGTCTCCGGGAAATTACACAGGGCATTCCCCAAGGAAGTATACTAGGGCCATTATTGTTTAATATTTTTGTTAACGACATTGTCAACATTTCTAATGACGAGAACTTTTAATGACCCGAACTCTATGCGAACGACACCAGCCTCTTTTTTCAATCTCGTAATATCACTGATCTCTCGTTGTTGACAAATGTCACACTGAAACAATTGGCCGACTAGAGCAAGGTTAACGCTCTCAAATTAAATACAACAAAAACAAAAGCTGTTATTTTTGCACCTCCACAAAAACATCTGAGTGACGACGTACTCTTGGAGGCTGGCTTTGAAGTAAATAAGTTTGTTCCTAACGTCAAAGCTATGGGTGTTATATTTAATAAAAAATAAATGTGGAATGAACATGTCGAACTTATTGCATCCCGTTTAGCCAAAGCTTGCGGCGTGCTTTGTAGATTCCGCGAGACCATCTAAATTTAAGGGGATCCTTTATAATGCACTATTCTAATCTCATTTATTGTATTGCCACCTTGTCTGGGGTACGACGTCAAAGCAAAATATCTAACTTATTACTGCTACAAAAAAGGGCTGTTCGTCATATCGCAAACGCGCCATTCGACGCACATACATCTGAACTATTTTCGCAGTTCAATATCATTTGTCTAGCAAGTTTATATGACGTTAACCTCGCCCTAAAATACCAGAGGTATTTTAAGTATAAGAATCAAGCGTTCTTGGGGTTGTGAAACCTAACAGACCAAATAGATATATCCTATAACATTACTACTCTCCCGTACAAATTATGGTTGAAATAGTTTATCCAATCATGTCCCATCTTTATTAAATAAACTTCATGAAAACGGTGTCGAGATAACTGAAATTACTAGGAAAACAATACGAGACTTCGTAATTCAAATTGAGTAATTATTGACACGTGTACTTCTCTTCATCGGGCGACACGTTTCACCGCCTAGCAAATGTTACCGCACAGCGCCGGACGCGCTTGCATGTGTCGGAAGTTTCTGGAATGTTATCGATGGTTCCATCCACTGTCTGTGACTGAACCTTGTGTAATCGGATCGCATGTGTGCGCGACGCGATTAATGTAGAACTTTGTGGAAGGCACGCGGGTCCCAGCGATTACTCTGGAACATTCGAAGACCTATATAGAAAGCCAACGCAATTGACCCGTTGATAAGATTTTGACGACCACCGATCGTGTTCGCCGCTACCGTTGTTCTTTGAGTGTCGCCTGTTTTTGAGACCCCCCAAAATTTTTTCGTGCTGTGATGCACCGCCGACCAAACAACCCCCGGCACCGGAAATCATTCTGAATTTTGTCTAGAGTGTATTTTTCACGCTCGGAAAGTCATTTCGGCGCGAACATTGTGCACTCGGGCTGGATATCGTGGCAATGCCCATGAACCTGAAGTCACATAACGCAAGGATCCCCATCCCAGCACAGTTTCAAGGGCGCATTGATGGCGAGCGGGCTCGTCGCGGCATCTCACAGAGGCTGCGGTATCTACGGAGCGTATGGATTTCAATTCCGAAATTTTATGGCCATTAAGATCACATAATTTTTGATGTGAAAGGTGCATTGAGATTTCCAAAGTCGTGCATTACATTTTAAATTCCGCATCTTTGCGAGTTTTATGTTCTTATAAACACTTGACGCAAAGCTCCATTGCCTTTTCTAAAGGCGAACATCGGACCATATATAACGAGACAAGCCAAATCAATGCACTATCAGACAAGTTGACAAAGCACACAGCGAGGTCCGATGAGACGAAGCGTTGTGATGGTTCATTAGTGCCATTATGTCACAGAAAAGGACGTCAACATTTTTTCACCTGCGCCAAAGCATCCATGTCAAGGCGTTAAAGCCAGCAAAGGTAACTGTGTTCTTATTTATTTTTTCTACTTTGACTTTTATTCGCGAGGACACAGTGAGCCTCTTCAATTTTCTTGTTCTCGCTACCCGCGGGCTGCCAGAGGCAGACAGAGGTCATGCGTTTTTCACGTGTTGCCCTGACAACCACGCGGCGCACTTTGCTGCGCGTTCGTTTTTTTTTTCTGTTTGAGTGGATTTTAGCCTCCGACAGTTTTGGATGCTTTCTGGCTAGCAGACGACAAAAAGAAGCAGTGGTCGCTCGCCGCAGCCATTGTGGGGACTCGACAGATTGCAACACTTTCGCTTGAGGGCGTCACCATTATTTCGATGTTATCGCGACGTCTACGGAAATACTTTTGTCTCGCCAGTGTAGGATAACGAGCAGCATGCATATGGTTCTCTGTGGACCACGCGTCTCAGGTTTTCTTCGATATTCCTTGGGTAGCTACATGAGGTGCCCCTTAGTAGGCATTCCATTGTGGCTAACATGCTTTCCTTTGCGTGTCTTCATTTCCATGATGTTGCGATTGCACTGCTCCCAAGCGTTCCGCGCACAAACAAACATAGGCGCGCTGCCGTTTAAAAAGTGACAGGGCATCGACACAAGCGTTGGCTGCTCGATTTAAAGGGACACTAAAGCGAAACTAACTGATTTATTATCAGTTTAGACTAATGAAGCATTGTTTGAGAACCCTGCAGGTAGTCATTTAAAAAAAATTGTTTATTAGATGAGAAAATGAAGGTCCAAATATCAGTATTTGAATTTCGCGCCGAAACCCCAGCGCTGGCACGTCAGCGTGACGTCAGCGACTCCAAAGTATGTTTTCGCATTTGGGCCGCGTTGGCTGAATAAAGGTTCCCGAAACTTCCCATGTTTAATATTTGGTTCCTTTAGAACACAATGTAGTCAATCTGTACCGCTATATATAATTAGTAGGCCCTAGAAGACGCCATCAAATTCCAAGACGTCACAGCCCCCACGTGCGGGAACTTGAGTAGGCTTCGCCACACGTATTTCATTCTTGCGCTTTTTCTGGCTTACCAACCGTCTTATCGTTGTAAGAGTGGTGTTTTTGGTGTTGTAGAACGGTAATTTACTGATGCATAAGAAACCATTTTTCACTTTAGTGTCCCTTTAAGCTAGCAACCATTATCTCCTGCGCTGCGTAAAGCGACTGACGGACGTGGTGGTGGTGATAGGTGGTAGTTCCAGACAGCGATAAACAGACTATCGTGCATTGCCTGTTAAAGCGCGATCAATTACGCGATGCCTTTTTCCAACGAAGAAAAAGCAGACATTATCCTTGCCCTAGGAGCTGCAGGCAGACAGAGGCGGCAGGCTGCAAGAATATTTCGAAGCTGGCACCAGGGCACGCGACCGAGCTCGATGACCATATTCAACGCCTACGGGTCGCTGAAGCAAGCCGGCAGCTTGAGAAGAAAGAAGCAGAGAGCTTCGCTCATAAATAATGAGGTTCGCTCCAACGTTTTGTCTTTCATAGCAGCTAATCCACATGCCAGCACGCGCAGAGTTAAACTTACTTGCTTACAGCCATCGCGAAATGACGGACCTGTTACTTCCGGCTGCACAAGCGATAACTGCTGTGTCTACTTAATGCTATAACAAACTTTCGCAAGGGGAGCACATCGCTGGCGTAAATGGCACAGCCAACGCCCACGTCGTTGCCCTGTCTCCTTTTAAGCGGCAGCGCACCTATGGCTGTTTGTGCGCGGAACGTTGGGGAGCAGTGCAATCACGACGCGCAAGCGGGCATGTCACTTGGTGTTTTGTATTTCGCTGGCATCATCGGTAAGCTGGAATACACTAATACTTAATAGATATATAGAAAGAGAGAAACTGTTTATTCAGACGTTTTGCAAACCGCTCTGCAATTTTCTAATTTGAAATTTTTTCCTAGCTTCGTTACTTCAGAAGTTGGTTTAGCAATCTTGACTAAAAATATAGTTCAGCAAAATACAAAAAATAGCGTGACAGACTACATACAAAAGGGAGCAACATGCAGTTAGTTGGTCGCGTCGTCTTAGAGTGCATCGGCATATTTTTTTCACTCTGGCTAAATTTAGCTGAAACACCTAGTATACATTGACTTTTGCTTAGATACGTAGATTTATTGGGTACTTATACGTATATTTAAATATATTGTTGCGAGGTTTTGTGGATACATGCAGTGAACTTTGTTTCCAGAGATACTTTGTTGCTTTTCATCAAGTTTTATATTCGCATTTGTGTATTCCATTGCACTTCGCATTTCTAATGTATATTTTGCAGAACTGCTGCTTTTTATATGCGATCTCTTTTGCGACTACAATTTCGGTACAATTACAATACACAACCGCTGACAGCTGCTCCTGCGCACTACATTAAAACGAAGGAGAGCATCACTGAGATTTTTTCCTGGCCATTGCAAATGTACAAAAATGTAAACAAGGTTCTTTAATGAAAAAGTTTCATTAAGATATTTGTTCTCTTCTGGTTCATTTCACGGCCGTTACATTTATCATATGAGCGGTATGTACTGCTTTGCTGGCTTCGCGCTGATATAGTTCTAAAGTTTGTGGGATATTTTCTTTCTTACTAAACAGACAAAAACATGGAAGCATTGATATCCGTTATTTCTGGCACAATTTTTGGAACATAAAAATATAATATTTTATGAAAAAATACACAGTTTACTTGTCTTGACAGTGCGTAGCGTACAAGAATTCGTTTGGAGCAGGCTTGGCAATGACAATGCAGTTATTAGTCATGAACTTGATCCCCCGGCAAATTCTGTGAGGAGGCCCAGCTCCAACGGCAGCCCCCGAACGAAATTTCTGGCTACGCCACTGCTCGCCGCTAATCTGTGGAGCCCTCGATGACCATTGCGTCCGCCGTCACCAGGCCGCTACCTGTGTCGCTGCAGCGCCGATCATACACTGGCCCAGCCCGGGGCCGGTCTGCGAGCCCATATCCGGAAAACTGAAAGCAGCAACCGATGGAGGTGCGGTTGCTGTTCGTCGAACTGACGAAGATGCTGAAGATGTTATCTCGACGACATAATAACGACACGCCGCCGTCCCGACGAAGTCAGGAAGCAATGACTACGCCCGCGAAAGACGACCTGACGACGCCACATACCAGCCACACGTCAACACGCTGCAGCCGTGATCCGACGCAAAGACCTAACTGTAAAGCAAAACAAAGAACCACCGACCTCGACGTGCTTCTCGACGGCCACGCAGTCACCGCCTTAGTCGACACAGGGGCCGATTACTCCGTCATGAGTGGACACATCGCGGCTCAGTTCAGGAAGGTTAAGACTGCATGGGAGGGACCTCAAATTTGGACCGCTGGAGGACACCTCATTACGCCGATTGGAATCTGCACGGCAAGAATTAGCGTTCATGACCGGACTTACCCTGCCACCTTCGTTATCCTCCAACAGTGTTCACGAGACGTCATTCTCGGCATGGACTTCCTGAACCAACACGGCGCCATCATCGACCTGAAGTCGAAGTCGATAACGCTGTCGGAAGATCGAGCGATACCGCCGGAGAGCTCTCGTAGTCACCATGCGTCCTCGAAAGTCAAGCCAGCATCCCGCCTCGCTCCAGCATTGTCATTTCCGTCGGCACCAAAACACCTGCCGACGTAGCAGGCGTCATCGAGGGTGACCAACGTCTACTGCTAGACCGTGAAATTTGCGTCGCAAGACGGATCGCTCGACTGCACGGAGGGAAAACTGAACAGTTGCTGACAAACTTCAGCCAGGAGTTCAAGCACATCAACAAGGGCACGATGATCGCGTACATCGCGGAAATTCTGGAAACCAGCAGTATGTTTGTCCTCTCGGATTCCGCCGCATCTACCCCGACGACCATTGTTCCCGAACCAAGCTACGACATTATTCCAAGTCTCCCCATGATTAAGCAACAACAGCTCAGAAGTCTGCTCCGATGATACAAAGGCTGCTTTTCGACGTCATCGAGGATTCGACAAATACCAGTCGCAAAGCATCGCATAATCACCGAGGAGTGCGCTCGGCCACTCCGCCAGAGCTCATACCGAGTTTCGCCGCGAGAACGGGAAGCTATAAGAGAACAAGTCGAAGAAATGCTGCGCGACGACATCATCCAGCCGTGGAAAAGCCCGTGGGCATCCCCTGTTGTTTGGTGAAGAAAAAGGACGGAACCTTACGTTTCTGCGTCGATTATCGTCGACTGAACAAGATCAGAAAGAAGGATGTATACCCCTACCACGGATAGACGACGCATTAGATCGGCTCTGCACCGCAAGATACTTCTCGTCGATGGATCTCAAGTCTGGCTACTGGCAAATAGAAGTCGACGAGAGAGACCGCAAGAAGACTGCCTTCATCACGCCAGACAGTCTCTACGAGTTGAAGGTCATGCCATTCGGACTGTGCTCGGTGCCTGCAACGTTCCAGCGCGTCATGGATACCGTGTTAGAAGGATTGACCGGCCAGACCTGTCTTGTTTACTTGGATGACGTCGTCGTCATCGCCGGAAATTTCGACGATCACATTAGGCTGCAAGCGACAGTACTGGAGGCCATCAAGTCATCAGGGCTCACTCTGAAGCCAAAAAAGTGCCGCTTCGCTTACGATCAACTTCTGTTCCTAGGCCACGTTATCACCAAGTCTGGAGTCCACCCCGACCAGCAGAAGACAGCTGCCATCGCAAAGTTCCCGCAGCCCATCGACAAGAAGGCAGTGCGTAGATTCCTTGGCATGTGTACCTATTACAGGCGTTTTGTCAAGGAATTTTCACGCATCGCTGAGCCCCTGACACAGCTAACTAAATGTGACGTCGAGTCCAAATGGCAACCGCCGCAGGCGGACGCATTTCAAGAACTCAAACGACGCATGCAGTCGCAGCCCGTACTTGCGCACTTCGACGAGCTCACCGATACCGAAATCCACACTGACGCCAATAGCCTAGGCCTCGGTGCCTTTCTAGTCCAGAGAAAAGATGGACATGGACACGTGATAGCTTACGCTAGCCGGTCGTTGTCAAAAGCGCAAGGTAATTGTTCTACAACCGAAAAGGAATGCCTCGCCATCGTTTGGGCTACAGCGAAATTTCGCCGTTACCTATATGGCAGGCCATTAAAAGGCGTCAGCGACCATCGCGCCTTGTCTTGACTAGCGAATTTAAAGGATCCTTCAGGACGGCTGGCGCGGTGGAGCCTAAGACTGCAAGAATATGATATCACTGTAACCTATAAGTCCGGACGAAAACACTGACTCGCCGCCGCAATATGACGAAGATGACGGCGCCTTCTTTGGCATTCCAAGAGCGGAAGACTTCACTGAACAGCAGTGAGCAGACCCGGAGTTGAAAAACCTCGTCGAACATTTGGAATGGCATACCGACGTTGTCCCTAGGGCATTTAAGCGAGGATTGTCTTCGTTCTCGCTTCAAAACAACCTACTCGTAAAGAACTTCTCACCAGTGCGCTCCAACTACCTTCTTGTTGTCCCGTCAGGACTGCGTCCAGAAGTATTGCACGCCCTACATGACGATCCGACCGCTGGACACCTCGGATTTTCCCGGACACTATCGAGGATACAGGAAAGGTATTATTGGCCACGCCTGACCGCCGACGTCGCCCGTTATGACAGAACATGCGGAGACTGTCAGCGACGCAAGACACCACCGACAAGGCCAGCCGGATTACTACAGCCAATTGAGCCTCCTTGCCGACCATTCCAGCAGATTGGGATGGACTTGTTGGGACCCTTTCCGACGTCAACAACCGGAAATAAGTGGATCGTCGTGGCGATGGACTACCTCCCCCGTCTCGCTGAAACTAAAGCACTGCCGAAAGGTAGCGCAGCCGAAGTGGCGAAATTTTTCGTAGAAAGCATCCAGCTGCGACATGGCGTCCCAGAAGTCCTCATCACCGACAGAGGAACGGCCTTTACAGCGGAGCTCACCCATACCATTCTTCAGTACAGTCAGACAAGGCACAGGAGGACAACGGCCTACCACGCAGAGACGAACGGTCTTACGGAGCGGCTGAATAAGACCCTCGTCGACATGCTAGCAATGTACAGTCGCGATCAATTTGAAGGTGATCGCTCGAGCTGCGACCGGCGGGCCTTCCAAGCAGCATAGCGGCCGATTTCGGAACTGCGAAGATAAAAATTGCGCTGCCTTCTTCCCCTTTTACGCTCGTACAGGCTGCAACCGTCACCCCTAAGAATAACTCGCCACATTTTTGTGTTTGTTACCGTTTCATGGCAATGATGTGTGCGCGTCCCTGCCTCATCCATACATTGGCTAACAATGACGCCTCTGTGCAATAGATGATAAGGCAATCGAAATGAATTCGCAGGTTATCTCGTGAAGGGCGACGAAAAGCTGCCAATTTCTAGACGGAAGTGACACCTGCTCAGGGAACAGCAAAAGAGAGAGAGGGAAGCTATCTGATGTTTCCCTCTTGACTGACGGTGATGACGTAACGTGGCGCTGCTCCTAGTTTCGGTCGCCGTTCGAGCGATCACCTTCAAATTGATCGCGACTGTACGTCGACGTGGAACACAAGACCTGGGATGCCGTCCTGCTGTACGTAAAATTCTCTTACAACACGGCAGTGCAAGAAACAACACTTATCACGCCGTTCAAGCTGGTCTACGGCAGGAACCCGACGACGACTCTCGACGCCATGCTGCCGCACGTCGCTGACGAGGAGAATCTTGACGTCGCTACCTATCTCCAGCGCGCCGAAGAAGCCCGACAGCTCGCCGCCTACGGATCAAGAACCAGCCGCGTACCGACAGGCGATACTACAACCTCCGACGACACTTCGTCGAGTACCAGCCCCGCGACCGTGTTTGGGTATGGACCCCGATACGCCGATGAGGACTCGGTGCGAAACTACTGCGACGCTATTTCCGATCCAACGAGGTCATCCGACGTATTGGCGCACTGGACTATGAGGTCATGCCAGACGGCATTTCGCATTCACAGGGGCGCCGCGCACGATCCGAAGTGGTTCACGTGGTGCGTCTTAAACCCTTTTACGGACGCTGACGAACTTCCTTAATTTGTTGTTTTCGTTGGTACGAGTGCTTTTTTTTATTAGTTTCGTTTGTTTGCAGCATCGGCTCGATGCTTTTTTTAAGAGGGGCAGAACGCGCTTGCATGTGTCGGAAGTTTCTGGAATGTTATCGATGGTTCCATCGACTGTCTGTGACCGAACCTTGTGTAATCTGATCGCATGTGTGCGCGACGCGAATAATGTAGAACTTTGTGGAAGGCACCCGGGTCCGAGCGATTACTCTGGAACATTCGACGACTGATATAGAAAGCCAACGCACTTGACCCGTTGATAAGGTTTCGACGACCGCCGATCGTGTTCGCCGCTACCGTTGTTCTTTGAGTGTCGCCTGTTTTTGAGGGCACAAGTTCGCCCAATAAAATGCTCGTTTCGTTAATCACAGTTTTGCTGCCTTCTTAACCGTCACTACCATGTGACATTATTTTTAAACGTACCTTTCGCAATGGGAAGTCACTACTTACCTCGTAATTAAGTGGTTTTACGTTTTGATTACATTTTCGCATATAGGATGTAACCTCCAAGACATTTACGCACACCTTCATTTGCTATCTATGTTTCGGTATGTTAAAGGAATGTTATAAGTTTTTCAGCGATTGAAAGTAATTATGTATTTCTGTTATATACTGTATCTTCATATGTCATTTGTACTGACTTACCACACGGCTTTGTATCACTGATTGTACATTTCGCCTTACACGTTTTCACTTGCACATTTGTACATTGCGCACACTAAAGTGTAAAAGTTCTATTTTATTATGTCCCCGTTGTCATGACTACGGGCAAGAACCTTGTCAAGCTGCAAGAAATCAGCTTTTAGTTCTTGTGCCAGCGTTCATTTTCTTTTGTAAATAAATGAATGGGAACTAAAGATTGATTGATTGATTGATTGATTGATTGATTGATTGATTGATTGATTGATTGATTGATTGCTCTGGGACGATGCAGCGCTCATAGGCTGGCACACGAGATGGGCGCTGACGTAAAGGACCTTGGAGGCCCGTGTTGATGTGGTGACCTACGGTTTTAATACGGCCCAAAGAAGGTTGTAACAAATCGAAGCGTTAAATAGACGGCAAGCGACGGCATGGCGCCTCTTACAAACAGATACATATCCGAACCCGGTGGCCTACCACCGCTACTACCCGGACCTTTACACGGATAGATGTAGATTCTGTGAAGAAAGGGCGGACCTACAACATATTGTTTGGGCTTGTCCTCGTACACCCATACAGAATAAAATAATTAAGACCAGAGAGCAGTGGGAGACCGCGCTGCTCAGCTGTGCACCGGAAGACCAACTCAAGGCAATCCAGCAGGCCGAAGATGCCGCCAGGGCCCAAGGGCTCGAGGCCGTCATTTAGGTAGAGGCCTAGGTCTCAAATCTGCTGTGCACAAATAAAGTTTATTCCTCCTCCTCCTCCTCCTGGCTATCTGTCTGACGCTGCAAAACTGTGCGATCGCTACACTAAGGCTCCATTCTGTTATGCCCCATTTGGTTATATAGACAGCCCACATAGTTTACTCTCAGCGTTTGCCTACCTTTCTCGCAAGAAGCCGGTTCGGGAGACTGGCGACCGCGCGCACTGGAGTCTCCCGAACCGGCTTCTTGCGTATTCGGTAAAGAGATAGCTTCTGTAAACGATTCTGTGCTTTCAGTTTGCCCAAGATTAATATATTGGCAGTCAAAAACTTGTCTCCTTTTGACAGTACTTACATAAATGTCCAGGAGGGCTGCCGCGTGGTGTTTTTATTGAGCGCCGTAAGCGAAACCTATGAGGAGTGCGCCGCAGTGATCCCTCATACTACGCAAGAGAGGTGCTTCCGACAGATGGCTACTGCGTAAGTCCTCGCCCCCAATATCGCTTCAACGTAAACTCAGTGGTGAGAACACTGCACTCGCAAAGCTACGAGCTGCCAGACCACTTAGACTTTGCCCCTAAACCAGATCGCTTCCATGATGAAGCGCGCGCGACCGGCCGAAGTACAAGGCCCCCGGTACCGTGGTGCCATGCGCGCGATGGAATGCGGGCGCGTTTCCTCCCCTTGTGCACGCAAGATTGAGCCGTCATCGTCGGCTCACTGCCGCACGCTTTCACTCCCACACATCGTGTACGAAGACGATGTTACCAGGAGGCAAAAACCCACCACGTATGCATCGCAAAGAAAAGCAGCAGCAACTGCCAGACGCGGTCCGCCCAGCGCGCATCTTCCTCCTCCGCGACGCTTAGCCTCGTTTCTCCATCTCTACTTCGCTCAATGTTACCTAGACATTCCTCTAGGTGGCGCTGCTTTGCTGGGCGCAATAAAACCCCTTGATACTGAAAGTAGCGCCATTCTGTGAACTTTGCCGCCGCGCCGCCAACCCTCGCACATCCTCCTCGCCCGCCTCTCCACTCGGCGCTTTTCTGACCGATGATTGGCCGCTCCGGCCGGCCCCAGCCGTCGCCTTGGAAACGCGCGCGAAAGCGTCGCTTTGCTTGTGTTGTTGTTTTTCTTCGGCGCCATGGGCAGGCCGTGTTCCTTTATTCAGCTAATTCGAACTCTGCATTTCGCACCGCGTTATGCCGGGTTGCTGCGCATTTCAGTGCACAGGCCGGCGTGAAAAAATAGCTTCATGCTTTTCACGATTCCTCGAGGGAAGAACGACATCAGCCGCAGAATAAAGTGGATTCACAACATCGGACGCATATCGTCTGGAGAATAACACCATGCAATGTTTCATGTTACTGGATTCGAGCTTATGCTACTTCTAACCGGCGGTTTATATAAATATTTTTATTTTCCGAAGTGTGTGCCATCCTGGATGTTTTGTGTGTTTTCCGTGTAACGTTTCAGGAGTCACCTGCAATAAAAATTGCATCTGGCCAGATATGTGCTGGTGTGTCACAGTGGCTGTGTATTCTATGCTCCAGACCTGTACTCTGCGTCTGAAATTTGTGTTGGGGTGGCACGATGTTTTCAGTAAGTAGCTGAAAAAACTGGCAAAACCCTGCATGCCGCCCTCTCAGATCTATGGTAATGGCTGCGGCTGGCAGCTTTTCCAGCTCTTACGAAACAGCTTTATTGGCAAATTGCAAAAAGAATGACATCTGGGAGAGTCATTAATGCCACAGATTGGAAGAATAATGTGCAAAGGAGGACCAAAACTTCGCGCAAATAAGCTTTGAGCATCTTCTTGCCTGCTATGGATCTTTAGAGCGATGAAGGCCTTTGTGTGACCGCCGCGACTGTGAAAGTCTACCGCGATTCCGAGGTCTAGCGGCACGTGAGGAGCGAGTCAGCAGAGATGCCTTTTAAGGCTGACTTTCATTCGCCATAGGTGAAATCTTTACAATTTATATTTAGTTATGCTATCAAAATAACGTCAGATTCTTAAGCTCTGTGTTTCTAAAATAGTACGATTTGTTTCCTTGAAACCGACCCAGTCACAGAAGGGCTAAATCCTTTCTTATCGTCCTTTACAGCGCTGAATATTGCATCACCACGGGCGTCTGAGGCACTAATTGAATGCATTCGATGGGCTACACTGAATAAGTCACAGAGACAGCATCCCCTTCCCATCTTTTAATCTAGTCGTCCGTTGCCGTCAGCAATCATTCATAAATTTCAAGCCAACCCTTGGCTACGCTCACTTCTACAGTAGTCAATAAAAATATATCTCTCTTGAGAGCACGAAAAACTAGAAAAAAAATTGTTCTCTTTCAAGCAGGAATGAAATTTCTATAGCCCAGGTATTAAATGCGCGGCATACGCATTACACCGAGGCCCCAAGCCTTTTAGGACTGAACCCCTCCCACCCTACCCCCCCCCCCCAAAAAAAAAAAAAAAAAAATCCATAATCACGTTATAGCAAATTTCGCATCATTTTTGCGGCCACTGTCCTGCTTCTGAAGCTTCACGCACGCAATGACGTCCAACTAAATTACCGCAATCTCTGCCTGGCTCGACTGCAAAAATATAGTGTCATAAAAAGTACTTCTGCGAAAATGCAGCGCTAGATGAAATTGCATTTAACGGGGCGTCACTGTGTCGAAAAATATTAAAGAATGTACAAATTTAAATTAAATGCTGTGCTAATTAAAGCTCTGCCCTGTTGAAGTGACCAGTATAAAGATATCAAAGCCAATGTGGGCTATATACAGTACGCTGCGATTGTTAATTCATGCCGCAAACGCGCACGTTTAGCGCTTTCATTGCTCAAACGAGAAGGTGATAAATGTGGGTCATGGTAGAGTCAAGTACATTGCATCCCTTTCTAGTGCTTTCGTTTAATAATAGAGCGAGAAAAAAATCCCGAAGTTCGGTGCGATCACGGGTGCCAGCTGATGCATCGGGCGGGCGAGCGCGCGATGGCCTGCGAAGCGTGCCGTGCGCAGCGCGCACAGCCGGCGGGCGAGGAGAATTGAGGAGGAAAGCGCGGGAGTGGAGGAGAGTGTCGCTACTTTCAAATTATTAAGGGGCTTTAGGGCGCAACACAGCAACAAAGAACGCCAAGCGGAAAGTCAGAGAGTTTGAAATAATCTCATGGGTGGCGGCAATGGAAAAGAAACCTGCCATGAGTAACTACTTAAGAGGAAAATACGAAATCGGGAAAGAAACAATTTATGATAAGTCAAAGGGAAGCTCAATACTTTTCGAAGCGAGATCGCGATACCTTATAACACGCACCTTCAAAGCGAGATATAAGGAAGAAGAAGCATGTGCTTGATGCGATAAAGCTAGGGAAACGATGGAGGATATTTTATTAGAATCTGAAGACACCTGCCCAGCGGTCGATTTAGGTCGGACAGGCCGCAATTGGAATCTGAACCTGGAAACGTTTAACGTTAGAAGGTTTTCTAGTGAGGCGAGTCTAGCAGTGTTATTGGAGGAATTAGAGGGTAGTAAATGGGATATAATAGGGCTCAGTGAGGTTAAGCGGGCTCGTCCTGTGCTACCGGGCCTTAGCGAAGAGACAACTAGGAGTTGGATTCCTGATTAATAAGGATATAGGTGGTAACATACAGGAATTCTATAGCATTAACGAGAGGGTGGCAGGTCTTGTTGTGAAACTTAATAAGAGGTACAAATTGAAGGTCGTACAGGTCTACGCCCCTACATCCAGTCATGATGACCAGGAAGACGAAAGCTTTTATGAAGACGTAGAATTGGCGATGGGTAAAGTCACAAGAAAATACAGTATACTGATGGGCGACTTCAATGCCAGGGTAGGCAAGAAGCAGGCTGGAGACAAGTCAGTGGGGGTATATGGCATAGGCTCTAGGAATAGCAGGGGAGAGTTATTAGTAGACTTTGCATAACAGAATTATACGCGGATAATGAATACTTTTTTCCGCAAGCGGGTTAGCTGAAAGTGGACGTGGAGAAGCCCAAATGGCGAGACTAGAAAGGAAATAGACTTCATACTCTGCGCAACCCCTGGCGTCATACAATATGTAGACGTTCTCGGCAAGGTGCGCTGCAGCGACCATAGGATGGTAAGAACTCGAATTAGCCTAGACCTGAGGACGGAACAGAAGAAACTGGTACATAAGAAGCCGATCAATGAGTTAGCGGTAAGAGGGAAACTAGAGGAATTCCGGATCAAGCTACAGAACAGGTATTCGGCTTTAACTCAGGAAGAGGACCTTAGTGTTGAAGCAATGAATGACAATCTTATGGGCATCATCAAGGAGTGTGCAATAGAAGTCGGTGGTAACTCCGTAGACAGGAGACCACTAAGCTATCGCAGGAGGCGAAAGATCTGATCAAGAAACGCCAATGAATGAAAGCCTCTAACCGTACAGCTAGAATAGAACTGGCAGAAATTTCTCAGTGAATCAACAAGCGTAAGACAGCTGACATAAGGAGCTATAATATGGATCGAATTGAACATGCTCTCAGGAACCGAGGAAGCCTAAAAGCAGTGACGAAGAAACTAGGAATACGCAAGAATCAGATGTATGCGTTAGGAGACAAAGCCGGCAATATCATTACTAATATGGATGAGATAGTTCAAGTGGCTGAGGAGTTCAAGTGGCTGAGGAGATTTATACAGTACCAGTAGCACCCACGACGATAATGTGAGAGAGAATAGTCTAGAGGAATTTGAAATCCCACAAGTAACGCCGGAAGAACTAAAGAACGCCTTGGGAGCTTTGCAAAAGGGGAAGGCAGCTGGGGAGGGTCAGGTAACTGCAGATTTGTTGAAGGATGGCGGAAACGTCGTTCTAGAAAGACTGGCCACCCTAAATACACAATGCCGCATGACCTCGAGCGTACCGGAATCTTGAAAGAACACTAAAATAATCCTAATACATAAGAAAGGGGACGCCAAAGACTTCAGAAGTTATAGACCGATCAGCTTACTGCCCGTTGCCTACAAAGTATTTACTAAGGTAATCGCAAATAGAATCAGGAACACCTTAGACTTCTGTCAGCCAAAGGACCAGGCAGGATTCCGTAAAGGCTACTCAACAATAGACCATACTGGCACACGCTAGTTACGCTAGATGTCGAGGAAGAAGAAGTGTGCGTGGTAGCTGCTGCGAAAACAAACTGTAAACGGCCGTTCGCTTAGAACTGACTGACTGGCTTTTCCTCTCGTGACAAACTGGTGGAGGTGCTGGGTACGCATCCATCGTATGCCCACGGGTCCTCAACCAGAAGCTACCGACGCCAGTACCTCGGGGACGGCAGAAATCTATCGAAGCAGCCGTCGCCTCCAAGGTCTTCCACCGCAATACAGCCCCCTGGCAAGCTCCGTGAGGAAGATGTCAACAACTACCGCAAGCCAAACCGAGGGGATCCCAAATGCTGCCGTACCATGCATTCCCAACGCGCCTCGCACGCCTAACCCGTTCCATGGTGACGCCTTTGAGGACGTTGAAGACTGGTTGGACCACTTCAACCGGGTCGCCGCCTTTAATGACTGGGACGATCGCCGTAAGTTGAAGAACGTCTACTTTTCCCTTTTAGACGCGGCGAGAGTATGGTACGAGAACCACGAAGCCTCATTTACCAGCTGGCAGGAGTTTTACCGACTGCTTTGCGAAGCCTTCTGCACTCCCGAAAGGAAAGAAAGAGCCGAACAGGCACTGTCTTCGAGGTTCCAAATGCCAAACCAAACCGTCGCCTTTTTCGTCGAAGACATGACGCGATTGTTCCGTCGGGCCGATCCACTAATGCCAGAAGACAAGAAGGTGCGTCTGTTAATGCGAGGCGTAAAAGAACAGCTTTGCGCGGGCCTCGTGCGCAATCCTCCTACAACAGTCTCTCAGTTCGTTCGTGAGGCAACAGTCATGGAACGTATGCTTCGGCAGCGGCTCTCGCAGTATGAACGCCAGACCACCATGACTGCTGCATGCTCTCTCGTACCTGCAAATGATGACAGGGAGTCCCTTACCGAGCTAATACGACATATCGTTCGAGAAGAACTACAGAAGTCCTATGCATCAGCTCCGGCACCTCCCAGTGCCGCGGTTCTTACGGATGTCATTCGGGAAGAAATCGGCAAAGTGGTTCATCCCTCGCCACCAACACGACCCGAACCTCCCACGTTCTCGTACGCGGATGCTCTTCGGGCTTCCGCGCCGTCGACGGGCAGTTTTTCACAGCCGCCTGCTGGGATTTCTCGACGCTCCCCAAGTCCGATCCACCGCACGAATCCGCAAGCACCTTTTCATCCTGGTCCGCGCAAATCTACAGTATGGCGCGCCCCCGACAACAGTCCGTTGTGCTATCACTGCGGGGAGGCTGGTCACATGTATCGCGACTGCCAGTACCGACGGATTGGTCTGCGGGGATACCATCCGGACGCCCGTTGCCCGCGCTATGGCGAACGCCCGCACGCCATCGAGCAATACGTAGAAAATAACCGGCTTCCTCCTGCCCAACAGCGAAGACAGTCACGGTCGCCTTCACCTCGTCGGTACGCGTCACCAAACCGTGCTCGACCCGCCTTTGATTCCGCTGGAGTCAACGGTGGAAGCCCGCGCCGGGGAAACTGAAAACGGCGACCTCCGGGGGTGAGGCCGCTGTCATGCGAACCGTCAAATATCCTCCGCCGACGCCATCCCCTCGCGACGTACCGCTGACGCCTTCATTCGAAACTGCAAAAAGAACTTCTGCTGCTATTACTGCTTCAATCGACGGTTATCCGGTAACTGCACTTGTCGATACGGGAGCTGACTACTCGGTTATGAGTGCCTCACTGGCCACTCGGCTACGCAAGGTGCTGACAGCGTGGGACGGCCCACATCTGATTACGGCCGGAGGACACCTCGTGTCACCCATTGGACGATGCACCGCCAGACTTGCAATTTCTACTTCGACTTTCGTAGCGTCTTTCCTTGTGCTGCCCAAGTGTTCTCGGCTAGTTATACTGGGCATGGATTTTCTCCAGGAGTATGGGGCGATCATTAACCTTCGTGACTTGTTCGTGACTTTTTCTAACTACGTTTCTTCGGATTCGAGTGTGGAGGATGAACATCACCGCGCGGCTTTACGCGTGGTCGATGACTGCGTGACGTTACCGCCTCGAAGTAGCATCTTCGTCCTCGTTGAATGCCCCCAAGAACAACTAGGAATAGGCATTGCCGAAGGTAACCTCACCATATTGCTGAATCGCGAAGTCGGCGTCGCACGAGGTCTCGTAGAGCTCCAACATAGGCAAACCACGATTCTAGTTACCAACTTCAGTGGCGAATACAAGCACTTTGCGAGGCATACCACCATGGCCTACTTTGAAACTGTGGCCGATTCCAACGCCTGTGCTTCGGTAACGACAATCTCGATTCCGGAACCCAGCGATGTGGACTTGACCAGTCACATCAACGTCAACCCACAGCTAGACCAAAATGAGAAGCAGAGGCTCCTCACTCTGCTATCGTCATTTAGCGACTGTTTCTCCACCACGTCGAAGGTCAAACAGACTCCTTTAATCAAACACAGAATCATCACTGAACCGACCGTCCAACCTGTTCGCCAACACGCTTATCGCGTGTCGCAAAGAGAACAGGATGCTATTCGTCATCAAGTTAAACAAATGCTCGACGATGATGTCATTCAACCATCGACAAGTCCTTGGTCTTCACCTGTTGTATTAGTTAAAGAGAAAGACGGTTCACTACGATTCTGTGTCGATTACCGCAAACTGAACAAGGTCACGAAAAAAGACGTTTACCCACTTCCTCGAATTGACGACTCCTTGGATCGCCTGCGACATGCCCGTTACTTTTCTTCAATGGATCTGCGTAGTGGGTACAGGCAAATTGAAGTTGACGAACGGGACCAGGAAAAAACGGCGTTTATAACACCCGACGGTCTCTATCAATTTAAGGTCCTCCCTTTTGGATTGTGTTCCGCTCCGGCCACATTTCAACGCATGATGGACACAGTTTTATCTGACCTCAAGTGGAACTCGTGTTTAGTCTACTTAGACGATGTAGTTGTTTTTTCCACCAGGTTTGACCAACACATCCAGCGGCTTGAGGCGGTTCTTCAAGCTATCCGCACCGCCGGCCTCTCCCTGAAGCCCGAAAAATGTCACTTTGGCTACGAGGAGCTCAAATTTCTAGGTGATATTGTCAGCAGCACCGGTGTGCGCCCTGACCCTGACAAAGCCATGGCAGTCGCTCTGTTCCCGATACCGAAGACAAAACACGATGTCCGCCGATTTTTAGGGCTTTGCGCGTATTACCGCCGTTTTGTACCCAATTTTTGTGAAATTGCCGAGCCTTTGCAACGACTCATCAAGAACGACGTCACATTTGTTTGGGGCCCGGCACAATCCGACGCCTTCCACGACCTTCAGCAACGTCTACAGACACCACCGATCCTTGGTCACTTTGACACCGAGGCTGACACAGAAGTGCATACTGATGCTAGTAACGTTGGTCTCGGAGCGACACTCGTACAGTTTCAAGCTGGTGTTGAGCGCGTTATTGCGTATGCCAGCCGAACCTTGTCTGCTGCTGAAAAAAACTACTCAGCAACTGAAAAAGAATGTCTGGCAGTCATATGGGCTATCCAGAAGTTCCGCCCATAGGCAGGTTGCGAACGTAGTTCCCGCGCCTACTAGGACGCCCCTCGCGGCGGCGAGCGCGCAACTGGCAGGATACGACGGGCCCGCTTGCGGTCGGAAAGCCTGTCTGTGCACTCTTTCGCGCGTAGTTGTTGCCTTTTCTGAGCAACGTTGAAGTGCAACCCGAGCTGTTGCGTAGTGGGCTGCAACAGCACGTACACCAACTCACTAAGAACAAAGTTTTACAAGTTTCCGAGCCGACCGTATGAAGTAGAACGGCGTCAATGCTGGCTCGCGCTTGTCCGACGGCAAACTTTTATGTTCCGGCGTTATGCCAAATGCGTTAACGCTGAATTCGTTGCTTTTAGAGCAACGATGGCAGCAACGGGACACCTGTAGTGCGTACTAAGATATGCAGCCATCAAAGTACTTTGTTTCCACACTCTATCGAAGTAAAGCTGTGGAACTCTTTCCCAATCCTCTCCCATTCAAACAGCGCCAGGGCTTGCCGAGAGCTACGAGGAGGGGTTGCAGCTGGCTCAGCTGGCATACACTCTTCTGCGCCCAGCATATCAACTAGAGGGCAGTTGAGATCACAAAAATATTTGACGATGTGGTTTATTGGAACCTCCTTTGCACGCACTGAAAAATCGCAACATAAAAAAGAGTCCGACTTCCAGTAACTTGGCCGAAAATATTTTCCTAGCGTAGCCTAACAAAACTGGTTAGCTCCTCACTTTTTTGTGTTTGGGGAGAGCAACGTTAGAATACCTCGGCTAGGTCTTACGAGACGTTGTTACTCCCCACGTTCTTGGTTGAGATGTTTTGGAGTCGCATTTGCCGTCCTGTATGCACATGCAACTACCGCGGCGTGCTTGCTCTTCCCTACGATGTCAGCACGGCAATCGCAGCTCCCCGCTACGATTTGTTTGCTGTCGCCGATCTGCAAGAATCAATGTCACCTATAATTTCATGTGTCCACAACGTATATAACGACGTAACTTACGCTGAGCTTCACGCATCTCGCTGATGCGGTGATTTAAATTTCGTTTGCGGAATACACCTAGCAGTCACTTCCGATCCGTGCGAGTTCAGCACGTCCCTCACGTCGTACACGTGCCCCGCTTCAAATTCACGACTTCCTTTCTCCAAATTCTTTCCACGAAAAAAGCTGGCAAGATCTTGTGATCCCCGAAACCCGGCTAGAATTAATATCGGAACGCTGTTTCGCGCGATCACTGCCGTTTGACAGGGCGCCAAACACGCAGCGCAAGCTGCTGACGCCGTGAGTAATCCTACCACATTTGAGCAACTATTCGTTAGATGGCGCTAGGGGTCCGAAAGACAGGGCGCCGCCTAGCACTTGCAACGTGCCCATACCTGTACGGACGCCCCTTCCGTGTCGTCAGCGACCACCACTCTCTCTGCTGGCTGGCGAATCTCAAAGATCCTTCAGGCCGTCTCGCAAGATGGAGCCTTCGGTTGCAGGAATTTGATGTGACCATCGTCTATAAGTCTGGCCAGCAACACACTGACGCCGACTGTCTCTCCCGCGCCCCCGTCGAACCCGCACCACTAGATACTGACGACGATTCGGGTTTTCTTTGTACTCTTCCGCGGTTAAACCTTGCTCAACAGCAACGCCAAGATTCCGAGCTCCAGCCCTTGATTGAATACCTTGAAGGAAGCCGCCCACAACCCCCACGGCAGTTCGCGCGTCACTTGTCATCTTTCTGCCTACGTGGCGGCATCCTATACAAGCGGAACTTTCACCCTACGGCAACCGCTTTCCTGCTCGTTGTTCCCGCTACTCTCCGCGACGACGTTATACGTGCATGCCACGAAGAACCAACGTCCGGGCATCTTGGTTTCACGCGTACTCTCGCGCGGATCAAGCAGAAGTACTATTGGCGAAAACTCACCAAAACCGTGAAGCAGTACGTCAGAAGTAGTCGAGATTGCCAGCGTCGCAAAGTTCCACCACTGAAACCAGCCGGTCTGCTTCAGCCTGTCCGACCTCCTTGCTCACCTTTTGAACAAGTCAGGATGGATTTACTCGGCCCATTTCCCAAGTCTTCGGCTGATAACCGCTGGATCGTCGTCGCCACCGATTACCTCACTCGATACTGCGAAACACAAGCCGTTCAGCGAGCTACTGCTTGAGATGTTGCTAACTTCATCAAAAATATCGTCCTTCGACATGGTGCTCCCGCTGTCGTCATCACAGACCGTGGTACGGCCTTCACTGCCCAGTTGGTCCGAGATATCCTGCAGCTGAGTGGGACAACGCACCGTACGGCAACTGCGTATCACCCGCAGACTAACGGTTTAACTGAGCGTCTCAACAAAACGATTGCGGATATGCTTTCCATGTATGTTGCCACGGACCATAAAAATTGGGACGAACTGCTCCCGTATGTGACATTCGCGTACAACACTGCCCTACAAGAAACCACCGGGTTTCCTCCTTTTCGTCTGGTCTACGGACGCGACGTCACCACTGTGCTCGACGTGATGCTCCTACCAACTTCGTCGCAACCTACCGCACCAGATACAGACGCCTTTGTTCAGCGTGCCGAAGCAGCGCGGCACCTTGCGCGGCAACGAATTCTATCCCGACAAAGTCAAGATGCCCGTCGATACAACATATGCCATCGAGACGTCACATACAACCCGGGAGATCTTGTATGGGTTTGGACCCCTATACGTCAAAGAGGCCGGTCAGAAAAATTATTGCGCCGATACTTTGGACCCTACATAGTTTTGCGTCATGTAAGTCCTGTCAACTACGAAGTTATTCCAGCCGACAGTTCGCACCACTCCCGTAGACCACGTTCCTCTGACATTGTTCACGTTACCAGGATGAAGCCCTACCATTCGCGCTGACTCTCATCCACAAACTTTGTGATGCGGCCCCTGTCGTCTCGTCCGTTGTCTTTCTCATTTCTTTTATTTTTTTCCTTGTGGCATTTAACATCTCCCCAACTTTATTTATTTATTTATTTATTTGTTTTTTTTTGGAGGGAGGGGTAATGGCACGCGCTAGTTACGCTAGATGTCGAGGAAGAAGAAGTGTGCGTGGTAGCTGCTGCGAAAACAAACTGTAAACGGCCGTTCGCTTAGAACTGACTGACTGGCTTTTCCTCTCGTGACAATATTCACACTAACAATCAGGTGATAGAGAAATGTGCGGAATATAACCAACCCTTATATATAGCCTTCATTGATTACGAAAAAGCGTTTGATTCAGTCGAAGCCTCAGCAGTCATGGAGGCATTACGGAATCAGGGTGTAGACGAGCCATATGTAAAAATACTGAAAGATATATAGAGCGGCTCCGCAGCCACCGTAGTCCACCATAAAGAAAGCAACAAAATCCAAATAAAGAAAGGCGTCAGACAGGGAGATACGATCTCTCCAATGCTATTCACATCGTGCTTACAGGAGGTATTCAGAGGCCTGGAGTGGGAAGAATTGGGGATAAAAGTTGATGGAGAATACCTTAGCAACTTGCGATTCGCTGAAGATATTGCCTTGCTTAGTAACTCGGGACACCAATTGCAATGCATGCTCACTGACTTGGAGAGGCAAAGCAGAAGGGTGGGTCTAAAAATTAATCTGCAGAAAACTAAAGTAATGTTTAACAGTCTCGGAAGATAACAGCAGTTTACGATATGTAGCGAGGCACTGGAAGTGGTAACGGAATACATCTACTTAGCGCAGGTAGTGACCACGGATCCGAATCATGAGACGGAAATAACCAGAAGAATAAGAATGGGCTGGGGTGCGATTGGCAGGCATTCTCAAATCATGAACAGCAGTTTGCCACTATCCCTCAAGAGAAAAGTGTTTAACAGCTCTGTCTTACCAGTACTCACGTATGGGGCAGAAACCTGGAGGCTTACGAAAAGGGCTCTGCTTAAATTGAGGACGACGCAACGAGCTATGGAAAGAATAATGATGGGTGTAACGTTAGGAGATCAGAAAAGAGTAGATGGGGTGAGGGAACAAACGCGGGTTAATGACATCTTAGTTGAAATCAAGAAAAAGAAATGGGCATGGGCAGGACATGTAATGAGGCGGGAAGATAACCGGTGGTCATTAAGGGTTACGGACTGGATTCCAAGGGAAGGGAAGCGTAGCAGGGGACGGCAGAAAGTTAGGTGGCCGGATGAGATTGAGAAGTTTGCGCGGACAACTTGGCCACAATTAGTACATGACCGGGGTAGTGAGAAGTATGGGAGAGGTCTTTGCCCTGCAGTGGGCGTAACCAGGCTGATGATGATGATGATGATGATGATGATGATGATGGCCTTCTTGAAGGCCTTGGGTTCAGTGAGAGCAGGGGAAAAGTAAACATGTCCGCAATAGAGATTAGTAAGAGGCGAATGAATTATTGGTGGAAGAAAAGTAGGGAAACGACAAAAAACGGAGACGTACAAAAGCAAAGTTCGCAATAGGGGGTCAAATAATTTGGTTGTGGCAGTTCATAGTGTTATTTTTTTTCTGTCTTAACTTAGGTAGGACATTAGGCAGTATAATAGCACGAGCTTGGCGGCGCAACTCACCGCCTGGTTCCAAAGGGGGCGCTCATAAGATCCATCCATCCATCCATCCATCCATCCATCCATCCATCCATCCATCCATCCATCCATCCATCCAGCCATCCAGCCATCCAGCCATCCATCCATCCATCCAGCCATCTATCCTGAGTACGCTCCTTCGTACTATCCCCTGCGCGCGATTTTCTTCACCTATACGGGCGCCTTCATCGTTCGCTTGCTTGGTTGCAACAGAAAAATACATGCGATTTGAAGAGCTGGCCAGTAGCGTTTGCGCATAATATACGTTGGGAAATGATCACAGGATAAAATGTAAGAGTATGCAAGTAGCACTACCGCTTCACGAGGGCCTTTAGGCACAAGGCTATGGAGGCATGTGTGATGCAAAAACTACTATCGCAGGAACAGCCTCTGGTGAGAAGATGCACTACGACATTACTGTGCCAATAACATTATCACTATATCGATAAGGTAATATAGAACTATATTCTATATATAAAGGCACGGTTTGACTCGTAGCTTTCCATATTACTTAGCCTGTTACCACGGACACCTATGGCGGAGTGACCACTGAGAATGGCGAGCGCCATGGCGTGATACGTGGTTGCAAATCAACAAGTACTAAAAAGAAGAGCTCCTTGCGTATGAAGACATCCCTAACGTATGCCTCAATACGGAAAAGAATGAATGTGTGGTGTTTATTGGCACAAGGACCAGGTATGGCCAAAGAGCGCCAGATACGAAAAAGATGGACTATCGGCGACCTGCCTTGTCTGCAGCCACATTGCACAGGACCTAGTACTTAGTCTTTTTATTGCGAAGCAATACTACTTTAGGTCGCACTTCAGCCCGTTCCGTGGCGAGGCGGTGGTAGGCACCATTGACCTTTAGCGTGACCTCGCACCACGTGACCTAGAGTGACGTCACATAAATAACGTCATTTCATAAATAAAAAACATCTTGTAAGCTGGGCTGGTGGGAATCGAACCAGGGTCTCCGGAGTATGAAACGGAGACGCTACCACTCAGCCACGAGTTTTTTTTTTCTTTATTTCCAGCTTGGCTACAAGCCTCAAAAGTGCTTGTGATCATAGATCACACTCGTTTTATATGTGTCAAAGTATCAAGCATTGACACCACAGCTTCATCACAGTCATTCATCTTGTACACGTGACGTACCTTCACAACCATTTCCACAAAATATTCATAGACATTTCGGCCTTTAACATCACAATGTCTATATGCCAACAGACTACGCCATACTGCGTGCAGTCCTAGTAAAAAGATAGCATCCATCTGTTCGAAATTGCGTTCAGGGGGTAAAAAACGAATGCCATGTGGATTGAGGGGTAGGTCTATCTTTAACGTTCTCTGTAATATATCCCAAAAGAATATGGCATTATTACAATCAATGAAAACATGTTCAATCGTTTCAGCTTTGTTGCACAGAAAGCATCTGCTTCCCCATGGCACATCAATCCCTCTTTCCTCCAGCCACGTTTTAACAGGCAAGGTTCCCGTGTGAAGCTTGAAGAAGAATGTTTTAACGTTCGCCGGTATACACATATTTTTAACCCTTTCAAGTACATCTTGCCCAGGCCCTTCTTGAAAAATTAACCGATACAATGGAACAGGGAACACACTCTCAATGAGATCCTTCATAAGACGCTTTCTTTTTACATTGGAGAGGTACTCAAGGAAAAATCTCGCCCTAAGGAAACGATAGGACGTTACAACTTCACGCAAGAACCTTGAGATTGTGTAGTGAGGGCCAATGGCTGAAGAAACAAAAAAATCTGGCATAAAAACTGTTAACATGGTTTGAAAAAAACAACACAGAAACGGGTCTCTTTCGTCCCTTATCAATATGAAACGTGATACAGCCTGCTGAAGAAACAAGTGGCACACCGACAGACCACCTTTCTTTACTCGACGAAACAAATTTGTCCTTGATGTTCGCTCCCACGTAGAACACCAGATAAACGTGGCAAAGATTAAGAGTTCGCTGCTTCAAAACGGGACAAAATCGCCTCTAGTGAATGCGGTGTTGCCTTAGAAACGTGCCGTAGAAAGTTATACTGCGGTATATACCGGTAATTATGAGCACATAACTTACAGAAGTCGCAGTTTCACGAGTAGCGAAGTACGTTTCCACTACATTTCTTGTGCGCTCTGCGCACACGCAGAGCCATCTTGGGGCAAACACACAAGACACCCTCCTCGCAATGTACGGAGCTGCCCCGACACGTGGCGCACCACTCGCCCCATGATCGCGTCCGTCTTCATGGCGCGTCGGGGGCCGGCTATCTTTGCCGATCGCGACGTTTGGCTGGCGTAGCGCGTTTGAGTAGGCGGTGCGAACGGGGTGCGATAACGCTATCGCGTTCCACTCTTGAAGGCGGCCTAACTCCCGAACAAGGCAGCTCGGCAGAATGCAAAGAGGAAGCACCAGCGAGCTACGGAGACGGAAGAAGAACGAGAAGAACGACTTTCTAAGCGGCGTGCCCAGTATGCAGCTCGGCGACACACTATTGCTTCGCAATCACCAGGCTTAACCAAGCTAAGCCACGGCCGATTTCTTTAGGCGTTGGTTCATCAATTTTCATAGAGCATGCACAGACAACTTGTCAAAGCTATTGGTCTGTACCGGCTAGCTAAAGCTGACTTCTTGCCTCGTTTATGTATTGCAATTACAATTGCTTTTTTTTTTTTGCAATGAAAGAATATACCCAGCGGTCCACATGGCATTGAAGAGAGAGAGGAGTACTTTTAGGGTTTCTAGATGTAGCTTTTCGATAATTTAATAGATTATTGCAACTCGGAGATGCATGGAGCTCAGCTAGAATAAATGGACAACAGTACGCCTCATTTCCCGCACATATACGTTCAAGAGGCTGTCGAATTGCGGGTTTTATAAATTACAGGATAGTGTGCGTGTAATCCGATGCACTAGATATATATTCAAAGTGTTCGCGCAGAACATCTGCCTGATCTTCCTTGCTGTCACTTGGAGTACTTACTAAGCGTGTGAGTTCGAGTCTCAGCATTTTAATCATTAATCCAGTTCCATACTTTCGCATCGTCTTTGTTTAGGCCAAAGATATACCTCCACCAACTCTATCTCTGAATCGTCGATGTGTTCTTCTCCCTTGTTTCTTAACCTGGCTGAAATTATTAGAGTATCCGGTGGTTGGAGAATCACGAAGCAATACCCACGCTTTGTTTTGATTTTTTTCGCCCTTTCCGACATTCGTTGTTTCGCCATGGGATGCGACGCTCATTAGCCAGTCCGTTAGTTTAATACATTTCGTAGTGCTCAGCGTCTGTAATAAACCTGTTGTATATGTCACAGCGTCGTCTGTGGTAAAAGCAGCAATGTCATCTCCGCCTAAATATGTCAGCTCTGGGAACAGTTCCCAGTTGGCCGATTCGACGTCGTGTCGAGGGATACGTAGCGAGCAGGCACCTTTCTTCTTAAGTTTAGCATAATTTAGAAGTGCTTGCTCCCAAAGGGATTCTCAAGAACAGACGGCTCCAGGTATGACATTAGACAGTTTTAGTACTGTGTACGTAAGATCGCTACGTTCTGCAAAGTGCGCATGTGCAGAACGCAACCCGAACGGTGCGCGATGTGTACGCGGCCGCTGCGTACGCACGCATCCGATTCTTGTGTGCGTACGCAGGGAGCCTTGCGTGCAGCGCTCGTGGTTCTCGTTTGTTCGCAAGAGCGCGAGACAAAAGAGTTTCCCAAAATGGCAGCGTCAAAGGCGACCAGCGGAAGGCTGTATTTTTCAATAGCCTACGGTTTGGCTTTGCTGCGTGAAATGAATGCGCCATTCCCAGAACCTGCACGGTGGGAATGCATATTAAAAATAGGCAATTTGTTTTTGAGAAAGCGTTCAGTGTGTGCTGTTTGCGCGAAAGGCTCGACCTGCTTTTGGTGCAGTTCGTCGCAAATCACCGTGCAAGCCTCAGAAAGTAAGTACTCGCTTTTAATTTTTCTCGATATGATTCGTGTATTTCATCCGTATTAAAAGCAGTCTCTTAAAGGCCTAAATATAGTTCGACGAAGCCGGAACGCGCCCACACGTTACATCACGTTAGCGACATCAACGGCGTCTACTTCGACCGACGGTTCAAAGTACTGGCGGACGCGGCCAACGCGCCCCGCCGCGCCCAGCGTCTAACGCTCGCCCCCTTACGTACGTACGTAGGCATTGCGCAGTACTAAAAGCCCTCACGCGACACGCGCTCCTGCGTTCCGCAAAGCACTTGCATGCTGCGTACGTCATGTCGCAGTACTAAAGCTGTCTATTAGTGCACTCGACTCTATACTTATGCCTGTGGAAGAGAATGTGTTATGTGCAACGCTGTAGTGGGTTGGCTCTCTCTTATTAAGTACACATGCAGCTCAGAAAAATGAAGTTTTCAATTATGCGACCTCTCGCATCACAACAAGTCTCCCCAGACGGTGCTCTGTGTATTTCCATTTCCTGCAATTATACATGGCGGAGGACATGAATGAATGAATGAATGAATGAATGAATGAATGAATGAATGAATGCATGAATGAATGTTTATTTTGACAGAAATAAAATACAAAGAATCTCTGTCAAAGAGGCTGACAAAAAGGCACATAGGCGCCTACTACGGGAGGGAAGGGGGGGGGGCGTGCTCCGGGGCCCGAGCCCATTCCAGAGTTTTCCGGGGGAGGGGGGGCTAATCCCCCTCCCGCGATGCCAAAGCCACTGCCCCCCCCCCCTTCCCCGCGTAAAGTGTCATTAGCAGAGTTTTGTCACCCACACCATTCATTCGAGGTTTCTTTTGACTTGTCTGTGCCTTTTCACCTAAAATTTTATTTTGGCTAATAGCTTACTGCATCATTGTTGGCGTGCACTGCTTGGAATTCATAATTTATTTCTTCAAATGCTGACCATAGGATGAGAAGCGCATTAGAAGCATCAGCGGCGGCTGGCTCATCAGTATTTTCTCACTTCAACATTGTTTTAAATATTCACTGTAAAGAATACGCACAAATGCAATATATTTAAATGCATACAGAGAACAACGTTTATTATGTTATTGAAATATGAGGAGCTAGCCAAATAAACACGGTTTCAGAAGATATGGATAGCCTATGCTTAGAGAATGAATATGTTGCTGGATGTTGACCTCGTTTGAAATTGCCTTGCGTGCTTTTTTGACCCTGAACAAAAAACAAAACCTGCAGACTTCAGGGACCCTTTCGGCAAAGTCTTTTATTAGTGGCGTGTGAAGAGCACGTGATTGATTTGTGTTTCAATATTGCTTCTCTTTCCAGTAAGCAATGCTAACGACCTATTAAAGAAAGACAGGTGAAACTCTTCCAATAAGTAAAAACATTTATTAGCGATGGAAACATCGTCACTTGCATGTAGAGGTCATAAATATATACAGGGTGTCCCAAATAACTATGACGCACCGAGATTTAAAAAAAGGTGCAATTGCATTACTAAAAGAAAATTTAGTGCATATTGTTTCCAATACAGTGTAGTAGACACCTGTAATTTTTTCGTCACTGGGATTTATTTAGGTAATTGTAACTAATTATCTAACACAAGAGGTACTATCCTAATTATAAATGAATTTGTAGGCACAGCCAAAATACATCGAACTGCGATAGATTCAGCGGCGTACTAATTGCGTACAAATTTTTACCGACTGACAAATAAATCCCGCGGAATATTGAAAATACCGCGATTGCGCTCCCACTGGCATCATCAGGCTCCCCTCGAACAGGCTCCCTCTGAGTTAGCCAGAACGAAATAACAGAGATAAAAAGACATCTTGATCGAGCTAGTGCCTTATCTGCCCCGGCCGAAGTAACGCGTCGCGTTTGGTGTCAGTTGGAATCAAGCTGTGATAACTGTTGTCGCAGATAAAGTGCACGGATGGTTGTGTCTTACTTCTTTTTTTGCCAAGAGACCTATCACCACAAAAGCGAATTGACAACGCGCTTACATGTGCGCTTTGTTTCGCCCGAGTTCTCATGTCTTTCTCTAATCTTTCTCTAACATGATCCTTGCCTGGGGACCTACAAATGGCAACAGGAAGGAGGCCGAATATATATGTCAGTCATAAAAGTGTGGCGGTATAGCAAACGCATCGACTGTCATCAGAAATTATGAAAACCTGAGACAAATCGGCAGCTTCGAGAAACACTGGTGGAGGACTCGATTATTCAGTCCTATAACGTATACGCACGAATGTTCTAGCATTTATGGCCTGAAACCCTCACACTAGCGTGCGGGACGTGGCCGTTCAAGTGCCAATTTCCAAGTCATCAGTTTGGAGGATTCTAAATCAATTCGGCCTTTCACGCGTGCTACCTTAACCAGCGTCAATGTTTGGAAAATAGGGGCCTGCAATGTCGACTAGATTTCTCGAACTGGGTCCTCACTAATGCTGATGAGTCACTGGAGCAACATCACGTACAGAAATGAGGATATTCTTTGCAGAAACGCCCACGCACATTTAGATAACGCACACTATTGGAGCGACTCCCATCCTCATTTGGTTAAAGCGCATTCGGCAACACTACCAGCGCTCGTTGATTGTTCCGATGCTATGATGCGTCCTCTTCGATCATACACTGACTGGACAGTGTTACGTGGACGACCTACTTGAAGTCCCGCTGTCACGTCTTCCACTTCTGTGGTATCAGCAAAATGGGGCACACAGCAGCACCCGAGCACGAAACTGGCTGGATGGCGACTTTTCATGCGCAATAGATTGGAAGACACGCGCTTTTAAATTGGCCGGCTAGGTCAACGGACCCCTCTCCACTCGATTACTTTCTTGGGGGTTATGTGAGAGATCGTGCTTACATGATCGAGACGGACGTCAGATTACCTCAAGACGCCCACCGTGGTTACTCAGTGGCTATGGTGTTGGGCTGCTGAGCACGAGGTCGTGGGATCGAATACCGGCTATGGCGGCCGCATTTCGATGGAAGCGAAATGCGAAAACACCCGTGTACTTAGATTTAGGTGCACGTTAAAGTACCCCAGGTGGTCCCCCAGTACAGCATACCTAAAATCGGAAAGTGGTTTTGGCTAGTAAAACCCCATAATTTAATTTAATTACCTCAAGACAAGGATAACAAATGTCTGCCACAGAATTCCAGCGTCGGTCTTCATATGTGATAAAGCGGACTCAGTGCTGCGTAGCTGCAGAAGGACACCGATTCGAACACGCCCTCTAGGCAGCAGCAGGGGTTCAAGGGCGCTTACGAATGAACAGATAATAAGGGCCACTGAAATTTGATGTGTTTTTTTCTGTTGCTTTTTGTGCAGACGTCCCGATTACCATTTCGGCTCATTTAGAAGCGGTACGTTTCCTTACTTGAATGCGTCGGTTTCGCCATTACTCTACACGTGGGCCCCTTGCCCGTCTCTTTATTTCGCTTTTATTTTGTGCCGCGAGCTTCTGTTTGTAACAGGTACACACTCTCATGAAAAATAAAACCATCACTTTAATTTGGCTTTGGTCCGAAGCAAGTTTCTGGAGCTAAATACAGCTGCGTGCGCACTCATTCGATGCAGTGCGAGCAGAGCCGGGATTTGGAAACATGCTATGCCTATACCATAGCTTTTCGCATTTCGTGCGTGGTAACAGCGGTGCTTCAGCCGCGTTATCAAGGGCCTTTTGTTATCAATGTGATCAGTCGGCCATGAGAGACGGATAATAAGTGTGACGTAGAAATGAGAGGAAGGAATAGCTGCGAAGCCGCAAGACCTGCTGTTGGTGCTCCTTCCGTACCATTATCAAGCTGATGTGCTGTCTCTTTCTTCGAGTTTGAGACAGGCAACGCAGTTGCTTTCAGTGAGCTTATTTGCGGGCGCTGCTTCATGGTGTGGGTGGTAGCGCAGTCACAGGATATGTTTTTTATATTTCGTGAGGTTTCTTTACCAGTCGGACAAAAACACTTGAAACGACAAGGCGTTGTGCTTAGATACGTACATTGCATAGGGGGCCCCCCTATGCGCTTATCCACTGCCAAGACATAGGTTGCTGTAAGGAGCTGTAAGGGCAAATCAACAGTACATGGAAAAAAAGATCGCGATTTCGATGGTTCTAACAGGTTTGCATATATATATATATATATATATATATATATATATATATATATATTGTACGCATTTTATCGCCGCTTCATATTCTTCATCTGTCTATATTCATCATCGTGGCCAGCGTCATCGTCGTCAGCACGCGCCCTGCGCAATAAACCGTTGCGGCTGAACAGCTGTCTCGCCAGTGGCGAAGGCTGCTTTTGATCCCTTGGTCCTCTACGCATCTTCCCTGGAGCTTCCTTCAGGCCACTGCTTGCTCCGCCTTTCCGCCAGGATGCCCCAAGAAGATCCTCCAGGAGCAACTGGCGTCACCGTCTCTGCCCCACCGGCCGTTCCTTCATGGACCGTCAGCACGCGGCCGCGCGATCCCGCCATGTTCGCTGGCCTACGAAGGCCAGCGAACGGCTGAACGGCTGGTAATTGTCCAGCGACTGGCTGGACAATTATGACCGCGTGAGTGAGTCTAACTGGTGGGAGTCTTACCGCTGTACTCCGCTTCCCCAGGGCTCAACGCGCCAAAGACTTGCGTAGCTTCTTTGGCCTAGCTTCGTGCTTCCGGCGCTTCATACGTAACTTTGCCACCATTGCGGCGCCGCTCCGTCAACTCCTTCCTTCTGGAGCTCCCTGCGTATGGTCGGACGGATGCCAAACTGCTTTTGACGCCCTCAAGCGTGCCCTCACGTCCGAACCTGTGCTTTGTCATTTCGACAACACCGCACCCACTCTTCTACTTACTGACGCCAGCGGACACGGTATCGGCGCTGTTTTTCTGCAACGTCAGCGAAATTCTGAAGAACGTGTAGTTGCATACGGAAGTCGCGTGCTAACAGCTGCAGAGAAAAATTATACGATCACCGAGCAAGAGTGTCTCGCCGTTGTTTGGCCCGTCCAAAAATTTCGGCCTTATCTGCACGGCCGCCACTTTACGGTCGTTACTGATCACCACGCCTTGTGCTAGTTGGCGACGCTAAAGAATTTAACGGGACGTCTCGGCCGTTGGATACTCCGTTTACAAGAATACGACTTCGACGTCACCTACAAGTCTGGAAAGAAACACCAGGATGCCGATGCTCTCTCTCGTTGTCCCCTACCACCGTCTTCAAACGCTGCTTGCTTACCACCTTCCGTGAGGAAACCGCAGGGCGGGCTGCCTGCATTTCCTTCGCTCGCACCTCTCGACCAGCTCCCATCCAGCCATTTTCATACGTTTGCCTCTAGCCAACGTAATGACTCCGACTGCCACTCCGGTATGGAACGTATTCGCGGATCATCTAGCACGCCTAACGCTCGGCTCCGTCGGCAGTTGAAGAACTTCAAGATCGAAAATTCGATATTATACTGGTACGTGGTTCATCCCGAAGGACACCGTTGGGTTCCTGTCGTTCCCCGATCACTTCGGGCCCAGATATTGAAGACCTTTCACGACGATCCCACTGCCGGTCACTTTGGTTTCCATAAAACCTACGAGCGAATTCGCGGCCGCTTCTCTTGGCCTGGACTTGCAACCAGCGTAGCGAAATACGTAGCTTCCTGTCCGCTCTGCCAATACCGCAAACGACTGATCTCACCTCCGGCTGGACTGCTCCAACCTGTCTCGTGTCCTGAAGCTCCATTCGCAGTCGTTGGTATCGACCTCTAAGGACCGCTACCCTGAACCACTGGCGGTAAACGATGGATCATCACAGCTGTAGACCACTTGACACGGTACGCTGAAACAGCCGCACTATCTTTGGGATCCGCAGAGGAGGCTGCAGCCTTTTTCTTGGAAGCCATTTTTTTACGGCACGGAGCCCCACGTGTCCTTTTGAGTGACCGCGGCAGGACCTTTCTCTCTAAACTTCTCGACGATGTTCTCCGTGCGTGCAATACCATCCTAAAACGACTTCCAGCTACCACCCTCAACCTAATGGTCTCAGAGAGCGCTTTCATCGCATGCTGTCCGACATGATATCTATGTACATCAACCCTGACCACACCAATTGGGATGTCATTCTACCATTCGTCCTTTTCGCATACAACACGGCCGTCCAACGCACTACGGAATACTCGCCCTTTTTCCTCGTGTAGGGTCGCCAACCGCTCAATATCCTCGACGCTTCTTTCTTCGGTGTCCTCGTGCCTTCGTCCACATCAGTGTGTGAGCAGTTCGTTTCGCGTATTGCCCGGTACCGCCACCGTGCCCGCCTCAACACCGACGCCAGTCAACAAGACCGCGAAATTCGCTATGATGCATCTCACCGTGTCATTTCCTTCCACCCTGGAGACGAAGTGTTACTGTGGACCCCAGTTCGCTCTCCTGGATTGTGCGAGAAATTTCAGTCCCGTTTTATCGGGCCCTACATTGTTCGGGAACAGACTTCGGCAGTTAACTATCGTGTCACTCCAGTTGTTCCGCCTTTGGACGGCCGCTGCCGTTCCACAGAGATTGTGCATGTTTCGCTTTTAAAATCTTTTATACGGCGTTTCCGGCCATAACCAGCGGCCAGGTCGGCCGCTTCCACGCGCGGGGGAAATTGTGTGAGCATTATATTACCCCTTCATCTTCTTCATCTGTATATATTCATCACCATGGCCAGCGTCATCGTCTTCAGCGCGCGACCTGCGCAATAAACCATTGAGGCTTAACAGCTGTCTCGCAATATATATATATATGGTATTCAGAAAGATAGTCCCAGCCCCCCCTCTCCCCCCCCCCCGGAAAAATGAAAACTTTCCGCCTATAGTGGAGGAAGTTCATTGATGAAGTCCCGAAATTGTGCTCTGGAAGTTGATGGAGATGGGGGAAGGTTGCTAAAGCTAATTGTGCCTAGCTTATCAAGCAGCACTGCTCGGACAGCAGTTGCCTCAAGTGAAGTTTGGAGTTGTAACTGCTGGAAAGCAATACCCTTATAAACTATTATGTCCACACCGCCCGACGATGCAGTACCGTCATCGTGGTCTTTGCGAAAAATGGTGTATTTCCCCAGAAAGTTTGTCCGCTGATATGACATGCGTCTCCTGAACACACAGCTGCCTCAGACTATATTTACGGAGGAGCTTCTTACGTCATCAAGGTTATGAAGGTGACCCGCAGCGTTCCAATGCAATATTAGCGTGTCTATATTGTCACGAATAAGAATGGGGTGGGGTGCATTGGCAGACATTCTCAGATCATGAACAGCAGGTTGCCATTATCCCTCAAGAGAAAAGTGTATAAGAGCTGTGTCTTACCAGTACTCACGTAGGGGGCAGAAACCTGAAGGCTTACAAAAAGGGTTCTACTTAAATTGAGGACAACGCAACGAGCTATTGAAAGAAGAATGATAGGTGTAACGTTATAAGGGATAAGAAAAGAGCAGATTGGGTGAGGGAACAAACGCGAGTTAATGACATCTCAGTTGAAATCAAGAAAAAGAAATGGGCATGGGCAGGACATGTAATGAGGAGGGAAGATAACCGATGGTCATTAAGGGTTACGGACTGGATTCCAAGGGAAGGGAAGCGTAGCAGGGGGCGGCAGAAAGTTAGGTGGGCGGATGAGATTAAAAAGTTTGCAGGGACAATATGGCCACAATTAGTACATGACCGGGGTAGTTGGAGAAGTATGGGAGAGGCCTTTACCCTGCAGTGGGCGTAACCAGGCTGATGATGATGATAATTTTCACGTAGAAGTGACAGTGAAGAAAGCAGCAAAACTGGGAATGACGAAAATATCATTTTTTGGACGAACTTGTGCCCTCAAAAATAGGCTACACTCAAAGAACGGCGGTAGCGGCAAACACAGTCGACGATCACCGGAAATCTGATCTGCCGGTCAAGCGCGTCGGCTTTCATACACGAGTCATCGAAAGTTCCAGACTAATCAGTGGTGCCCGCGTGCCTTCCCGATTCTACAAAATTCGCGACGCACATGCGATCAGATTATGGAAGCTTCGCTGACAACAGAAACATCGATAACATTTGAGAAACTTCCGATACATGCGGGCGCGTCCCCCGCAGACGGATAAAATTCAACAGACGGTGAAAAGCGCTCACCCATAAAAGGTAAACAAGTACACGTGTCAATGCTCCCCTCTCAAAACGCATCGTCCCCATGCTACAAACAGGCGAGCGAAACACAAAAGTACCCTTATTAAAGTAGAGTAACAAAAGAACAAAGAAACAAAGTACAAAGTAACACAATAAAAGAAAAGAAAGTGGAAAGTTCACTTCTGCGAATTCCCAAAGTTCGTTAGCGCTGGTAGAAAAGCTTAAGTCGCACAACATGGATTACTTCAGGTCGTGAGCGGCGCCGCTGTGATAGCGAAATGCCGTTTCGACAACCTCATAGTCGAGTGCGCCAATGCGTTGGAAGATCTTGTAGGGTCCGGAGTAGCGGCGCAAAATCTCCTCGCTAAATCCTTGTTGGCGTATTGGGGTCCAAACCTAAACACGATTGCCTGGCTGGTACTCGACGTAGAGTCGTCGAACGTTGTAGTGTCTGTCCTCTGCTGGTTCTTGATCCGCAGGCGGGCGAGCTTCTTCAGCACGCGGGAGATAGGCGGCGACGTCAAGACTCTCTTCGTCGGTGACGTGCGGTAGCACTGCGTGGAGAGTCGTCGTCGGGTTCCTGCCGTAAACCAGCTTGAACGGCGTCATCTGTGTTGTTCATTGCACCGCCGTGTTCTATGCGAAGGTTACGTACGGCAGAACGGCATCCCAGGTCTTGTGTTCGACGTTGTTGGAATCTCAGTGCTGACGCCCGTTGTTTCAAATGGGTCGCAAGCCCCAAGGGTAGCGTTGGCCTGGCGGCCTGGGGCACTGGAAGCATCCGAAGGTCCCGGCAAAGCATGAGTCGACTGGTAACAGAACAACTGGTTTATTCTAACATCGCAAAAGAGCGGGCGGTCAGGTCGACCGAAGTGAGAGACGGGAGAGCACGTAACTCGACAGAAGAAATCGGAGCCTCTCTCTCGGCGTCCGGGGGCAGCTGCTTTTATAGTCTCGCAGCTGAGGGCAAGGAGGAACGTCTCGGGGTGAGACCACGTGACTCTGGGCCCGGACAGGCTGAGAGACATGTTGAGACGAGTGTAGTGACTCAGCCGCCGGCCGGGCGCCGGACAGACCTCCTCGCTTCACACTTGGGGAGCTCCTCTCCCCGGCTGCCGCGCTTTGACAAGCGTGGGCACACACACACACACGCACACACGAAGACACGTGGCACTGAAACACGCCTGGACGCGCTTGGCGGGGAGGCTTTGCGGCAGCTCCGAACGGGCCAAAATGTCCGCCGCTTTGAACTAAGCCCCGGCGTCCGTTGCATCCGCGCCGGCTATACCGCGCGTCGTAGGCGAAACGTACCAGACCGCCCCTCCGGAGGAAGGAGATCCCGATGGTCAGGGGACTGCATCCGCTGTCCGGAGGGATGTCGCTCGATGATGCACATAACCGAAGTCGGTCGTCCTTCGGCGATTCTTGAGCGCAGCGCACAGAGAAGGCCTCGTTCTCTCGTTCAGGTTCACACAGGACACTGCAAAGTGACTTCGGGAGAGTTGACATTTTTGTTCTCGTTCCCGGCAAGCGTTAGAACTACGCCGAAAGCCAACCGCTCAGTCAGCAAGCACGGCACAACCCTCACTAAGCCCTGCCAGGCTCTTTCCCCTTTTATACTACTGTCTAGTTCCTTACAGTAGTTTAGCAGCACTCAGAACGCGTCCACAAATCGGAAAATTGCACTAGAAAGCACATCATCACTTTGAAACACTACACAAAAGCAATATGTTAAAAGTCCTGCCTCAGGAAGAAAAACATCAGTAACAAACAATTTTGAGGCTGATTCCCACGTTAGGGGCTTCGACTTAAGCCATCGGCGTTACCGTTGAGACTCCCCTTTTTGTAACGCACCTCAAAGGAATATTGTTGCAAAGCGAGGCTCCAGCGCAGGAGGCGGCCATTTGTGGAAGAGATGGTCTGCAGCCATTGGAGAGGGCAGTGATCCGTCTCGAGGCATGCGAAGCGGAGAACGCAGCGAGCGACCGTACACTAGCTCAGCTGGCGAAAACCCCGTAGCCGCATGCGGCGCAGTCTTTAATGCCAACATCACCCCAGGCAGACACAGCTTCCAGTCAGTTTGTTGTTCAAACCACAATGCTCTCAACACGCGCGTCATGACGGAGTGGAGCTTCTCAACGGAATTCGACTGTGGGTGGTACACTGAGCTGTCTAACAGCTTTACCCCACACCTTTCGAGAAAAGTTGTCGTCAAAGCGCTAGTAAACACTGTGCCCTGATCTGATTGGATTTCCGCAGGAAAACCAGCTCGCGCAAATATGGACAGTAGTGCATTGACTATCTCAACTGAGCTGAGTTCCTTAAGCGGTACTGCTTCAGGGAACTTTGTCGCTGGGCAGATCACAGTCAAAATGCGTCTGTACCCCGTGGCTGTTACCGGCAGAGATCCCACTGTATCAATAACGAGCCGTCTAAAAGGCTCCGTAATGATAGGTACCAACTTCAACGGCGCCCTCGATTTGTCCCCTGGCTTGCCCACCCGCTGACAGGTGTCACATGTCCTCACAAAGTGGTCTGCGTCCCGAAAACACCCTGGCCAATAGTACTCTTGCAAGAGACGGTCCTTAGTTTTCTTAACTCCTAGGTGTCCGGACCACGAACCCCCATGCGACAAGCGCAACAGATCCTGACGATAGCATTGAGGCACGATCAGCTGATCGAACTCCACTCCCCTGCGGTCTAGATACTTCCGGTACAGGACCCCACCTCTTTCTTCAAAGCGAGCATTTTTCTTGGCGATACCTTCCTTGACAATGCAGCGTATGTTTTCTAGGCTGCCATCCTTCTTTTGCTCGGCTATCAAAGCAGCCCGGCTGACTTTTAGCAACCTGTTAAGTCCGTCTGACGTAGGCGCGATGAGCAAATCCGGAGACAGCTCTTCTAACTTTCCCGTGTCGGGCATTTCCTCTCCAATATCTGGTGCCTTTAACGCTACAGGCTCAATTTTATTCCGTTCGGGCGTGCTCTGAATATCAGCTTGCTGCGCCTCTGACCCTTTTTCATTGTTCGACAACGTCGGCCCCGCAACTACCGCCTTTGCAGCGAGCTCCCGAACCTTCGATCTGGTTAAGGCCTGAACGCTAGCCTCACCAAACAAAAGCCCCTTCTCGCGCAGGAGGTGATCGGACCTGTTCGAAAATAGGTACGGGTACTGGGGGGGCAGCATAGATGACACTGCGGCCTCCGTCTCAAGCGCTCCGAAAGGTCCTTCAATAAGCACTTTTGCTACGGGCAGACACACGCTATGAGCTTCCACGGCTTGCTTGATCCATGCACACTCGCCCGTGAACATATCGGGTTCTACGTAGGAGGGGTGAACTACATCCATTGTAGCTGCGGAATCGCGAAGCACTCGGCACTCTTTCCCGTTCACGAGGAGGTCTCGCATGTAAGGCTCTAGAAGCTTCATGTTCTCGTCAGTGCTGCATAATGACAAAAACACGACTTTTGTTTTTGTTTCTGGACACTGCGCCGAAAAGTGACCCGGCTTCTGACACGTATAACACACGCGCGCTTGCCTCGCCTTGCCTCGCCTCGGTTGCCGCCGTCTCCTTACGTTCGGTCGGACTGCTTTCACTCGCATCCGCACTACGTGTGTCCCCCTTTGCTCTCATGGGCGTGAACTTTGGCCTCTCAAACTTGGAGCCAAATTCACCCTTTTGACCGTCCTTAGCTCCGCGAGCCCGACGCGTCACAAACTCCTCGGCTAGCTCAGCGGCTCGAGCCACCGTACTAACGTCTGGCCTATCCAAGACCCAGTACCGCACGTTCTCAGGTAACCGACTATAAAACTGTTCCAGCCCGAAACACTGCAGAACTTTCTCGTGGTCACCAAACGCTTTCTCTTCTTTGAGCCACTCCTGCATGTTTGACATTAGCCTGTAGGCAAACTCTGTATACGACTCACTTCTGCCTTTCTCATTTTCCCGAAACTTCCGACGGAACGCCTCCGCTGACAGCCTGTACTTTTTTAGCAGACTCGATTTCACTTTGTCGAAATCCTCTGCCTCCTCTCTCTCCAAGCGAGCGACTACGTCGGCCGCCTCGCCGGGTAACAAAGTGAGCAAGCGCTGTGGCCACGTTTCCCGAGAGAACCCCTGCTTCTCGCACGTTCGCTCAAAGTTAACCAGGAACAAAGCAATGTCCTCTCCAAGCTTAAACGGCCGCATCAGGTCAGTCATTTTGAACGATACTCGTTCTCCTGCACCGTGTGCCTGACTTCCATTACGAGCGCGTTCCATCTCCATCTCGAGACGCTTCATTTCCAAAGCGTGTTGACGGTCGCGCTCCTCCTTTTCTTTCTCTTTTAGCTCTTTTCATTCACGCTCGTCTTTCTCTTTTTGCTCTTTTTGAGTCTTCCTCTCCTCAATAGTCTCAAGGCATTCCGACAGCTCGTCATCCTCAGCTTCTAACTCAAGAATAGCCCTTAGCAGTTCCGGTTTTCTGAGTTTGTCTGAGACATCCAGACCCAACTCTCTTGCAAGCTCCAGCAATTTCGGTTTGCGCAACGACTTCAAATCCATGGCTGCTCTGAATGCTGCTTTCTCTACTGCCTACTATTGTCTTGCCGCAAACTAACCCGGCAGCAACGACAACCACAATTACCAGCTCTGTTTCTGACACTAACAAAAGCCTGGCAAAACTCAGAAGAAGAAAGTCCCGCACTTACCAAACCTCGCAGCCAAGAATTCAGCGCAGTCGTTCCGCTGCAGGCAACCAGTCATCACACAGGGCTCGTTGCACTGCTCCCGGATGGTCGTTGTGCTGCTCAGCATACAGTCAACCGCATCTCTTCGCTGCTGGCCTCCGTTGTCGCGATCTCACCGCTGGCAACCAGCCAGTTGTTGGGAATCGCACCGCTGGCACGAGTTGTTGCAAACTCAGCGCTGACGCCCGTTGTTGCAAATGGGTCGCAAGCCCCAAGGGTAGCGTTGGCCTGGCGGCCTGGGGCACTGGAAGCATCCGAAGGTCCCGGCAAAGCATGAGTCGACTGGTAACAGAACAACTGGTTTATTCTAACATCGCAAAAGAGCGGGCGGTCAGGTCGACCGAAGTGAGAGACGGGAGAGCACGTAACTCGACAGAAGAAATCGGAGCCTCTCTCTCGGCGTCCGGGGGCAGCTGCTTTTATAGTCTCGCAGCTGAGGGCAAGGAGGAACGTCTCGGGTTGAGACCACGTGACTCTGGGCCCGGACAGGCTGAGAGACATGTTGAGACGAGTGTAGTGACTCAGCCGCCGGCCGGGCGCCGGACAGACCTCCTCGCTTCACACTTGGGGAGCTCCTCTCCCCGGCTGCCGCGCTTTGACAAGCGTGGGCACACACACACACACGCACACACGAAGACACGTGGCACTGAAATACGCCTGGACGCGCTTGGCGGGGAGGCTTTGCGGCAGCTCCGAACGGGCCAAAATGTCCGCCGCTTTGAACGAAGCCCCGGCGTCCGTTGCATCCGCGCCGGCTATACCGCGCGTCGTAGGCGAAACGTAACAACGTCGACGCACATTGCCAGCATGTCGGCGAAGGTCTTATTTAGGCACTGTTATAAACGGCCTGCAATGGTACCGACCTACAAAATTTTCCCAGCCAGCCGCAGCTGCGGGGTCTTAGAACCAGACCTTGGAACGCGCCCGGCCCGCCGCAATCACTCGCTCTGGGAAAACAACAATACGCCACGTCCCCAAGCGAGCGCCGCTAGGATCTCTAGACGCAGTCGGCGAACCAACTATTGTTGGTTCGCTGACTGGGAGAAGATGTCTTGCGGCCGTCTCACGGGGCTTAGAAGTCATGGACAGACGTGGCGGCCATCGTGTGCGGAGTCAACACTGGGATGAAGAGGCGCCTGCTCGGGGCAAGACCCGTGTCTGCGAAAACCCTTTCACCTTGGTGTGGTCAGTGAAACCTGTTCGGAAGTGAGTGTGTAAGCCCTCCCCCTCAAAGGCGGGTCGGCTACGATAACTTTGGATACTCCGAATTGGTAGCAGTTTGAAGGGCTATTTTTCCCTCACCTAGGAATCTAGGCAGGACAGAGTGTTTATAAGGAGCCGTGGCGCGGCTGCTAAGTGTACATTCCTCTTTCAGTCACGTTAGACTAATGAACTGTAATGTTCTCATGTAGATACTGTAAGTAAATGCAATATTCCTTGTTGTCGATGAGAACAAGTCTCTTGCTTCAACAACGTCCTCAGCGTGGATAAGTTGGACGACGGCATGGGCCAGCTACCTTCTATTTCATGCCCGGCCCCAAACATGACAACTGGCTGAGAGCGGCGAGACGGACTTTGCGACGTGGTGCTGTGTCTGCGGTGAGTGCTTGGTTCTTGCTTTTACTCTCTAGGCTTCAATTTGTGGTTGTTCAGTTTAGAACAGTAGAGAAGCTGAATTGTGGATTGATAGCTAGGTTGTGTTTACCTAGGTTGGTTTAGCGAGCAGGATCAAGGCATTAAAGTAGCAATCATGGAGTTAAGGACATGCCGAGAGACGAATTGTTGATTGTTGGTGAGGAACTGTGCATAGATGTACACAAGTAAATGCTAAAATTGGAATTATTGAAGCTGATTTCCGAAAAGGCCAGTGAGGAGTACATTGAAATTGTGCTAGAACTTTTTAGGAAAAGAGAGAAACGGGACAGAGAGAGAGAGATAGAGAGAGAGAAGAAGAACGGGACAGAGAGGAACGCGAGTTGAGAAAAATGCTACTTGAGCTTGAAAGAAAACGTTTGGAGTTGTCTCAAGGAAGTGAAGGGGCTCTGGGACGATCAAGTGAGGTAGAATCATACCGCATGGACAGGCTGTGAAAGCCAATTTAGGTGGGAGATTACATAGGCTTGTTCCTCGAAAATTTTGAAAGGACCTTCGAGAAGATGAACTTCGGTCTAAGTACATGGCCACAGCGGTTGCTGTCTATGTTTCTGAGTGAGGCTGCGGAAGTAATCGCCAGACTCAGTGCGCAGGAAGCATATGATTATGCAAAGGTTAACGCTAGTCTTGAAAAAGCACCGCCTTTCAGCCGAAGCTTTTCGGAAGAGGTTTAGAAGCACCGGCAAGAAAGATAGCGAGGGATATCCGCAGTTTGCATATGGCTTAAAGGGAAGCTGAAACGGTTTTCAATTTCCATGTATTGCTAGGGTTGGAAAGAACGGACCTATTAATTTACGGTTCTGAAATTTTTTCGTTGTATTGTCAATATAAGGGGCAGAAATCGCGTTTTAAATCCGCCCCGCGGACACGCCCCCGTCGCTTCCCGGAGCGCCGGGTAAGGAGGCAGCCGGAGGAGAGAACCGGCGCGAGTGACGTCATTCCCGGAGACCGTACTGCCGGACCAGCGTGCTGGCAGGTTTCTTTCCGTCCTGCGGTTTACTAAACGACGCTACGAGAGATCTGCCGCCGCTCACGTTTGTTTTCTTTTGCGATTTTCGTGAACTGTGCTTCCTTTCTGTGCTGCGTGAGTGCGTACAGCCAAGGGCGCCCAACATGCCCTCGTTCTGTGCAGCATTCGGCTGTGCGAGCACAGGCGGGCGAGACGATGTGGTGTTTCACATGTTCCCGAAGGACAAGAAACTTGCAGCGCAGTGGGTCCGTGCGCTGTGGAACGATAACTTCTTGCCGACGAAATCAACTGTGCTGTGTTCGGACCATTTCCGCGACAGTGATTTTCATCGGAGCTTGACAACGATGCAGGCAATCGGTATTCCAATTAAATCGGCGCGACTGAAGGCCGGCGTTGTTCCGTCTATATTCTCCCACAGGAGAAAAACCTCGCCACTTCCAAGAGCGGCCTTCGCAAAGGGGAGAAAGGGTGAGGTAAGGGTTTTAATGTGCACACGGGCAGTTCATTAAACGGGTGATCGCCTGAGTGTCGAACCAACAGCCTTACAGCGGCCTATGACGAAGCGAAGTGGAGGCGCAGCCGGGAATAGGCACATGCGTGCAAAGTGCTTGCCGTTTTCATCCTGTTTTTTCCACTTCGCTTTGTCACGGAGCACTGTACTGCGGCTGTTTGTTCGGCGCTGTTTTGGTACGGTGAAATAACTGGCCAGGGGTGATATTCAGTGATATTTGCTATTCGTCCTACCACGCGGTGCCCGCAGGTTTAGCTGTTCAGCATTCGTGTTCAAATCGCACGACATAAGGCGTTACGGTAATATTTTCATGCTCGCGTTAGAGTAGTTGAACTCGTCGTGTAAAAACTTCGTTCCGTAGATTTCGCACTCACAGCTTGCGACCAGCAGCGAAATGCCGCAAAAACGAGCGTCGGCACAGCCGCGCCCGTGGCAAGGTGAACGGGCTCAAATAATGAAGTATTGAACTTGTCAGCGTTCGACGTCGTCTAGGCGAATACAGGCATCGCTGCTGGAAAAAAAAAATGTTTTCTTGCCTTTAACTAGCTATGCATCACGCATGGCAAAATTATTATTTGAAAGTAAATATAATACATTACTCATTACTTTCTTATTACGCTCATTGATTTGAATTACATTACCAATTGCCGCTTTCCAAAAAGTAATGGTAATACCGTATTTACTCGCATAATGCTCGCACTCGCGTAATGCTCGCACCCCGCACATTGGCTATCAAAAATTGGAAAATTTTTTTCCCCGCATAATCATCGCACCCCCAAAATTACTGCCGCGAGCCGTCTGCTCGTCGTAGCGATCGCCATGGTTGGGCGCGCGTGCTACTAGGCGGCGGTACTGTGCTATCATCCGCTGCCACCGCCGCTACCGATCATCCACTCACCAGCGCTACGCCATTTTGCGAAGGTGTCTCCAGCTCTCCGGTGTCTCGTAGGCCTCGTTTGCCTTGTTCGCGTGTTGCACCGTGCTCTTTGTGCCACTTCACCATGGAACGCTACGCAAGCTACACAGCTGCTTTTACGCTAAAAGCTATTGAGTATGCGTTGGAACATGGCAACCGCGCCGCCAGCAGACACTTCGGCGTCAACGAGTTTTGCGTCCGGCATTGGAGACGGCAGCACGACGAACTCAAGACGACTGGTAAGACACAGAAACCATCGGAAGATGAAGAAACCATCGATTCCAGTGTCGACACGGACTATGATGAAGAGTACAAATGCCTGCAGGACGTACGCAACGCGGGTAGTGACGGAGAGGTTGCGTGCGGCAAATAAAGTGCTTTAGCAGCTTGAGCTTACGTTCACCTTGTACTTTCATAACGAAGGTAAGTTACGCTTGAAAGTAATGTTTTCGTCATATTTACAATTGCGGACCTGACAATCCTGATCTTGTACCCATTCATCTTTGCATTTAACACTCCAAAACATTTGCTTGAAAATTTTCCCCGCATAATTATCGCACCCCCAAACTTCGCGTTGATTTTCAGGGAAAAAAAGTGCGAGGATTACGCGAGTAAATACGGTACTTTACGATTGCTTCCAAAAAGTTTTTATGCATACGAGAAGCAAAAAGCAAAGTGTAAAGGGACGCCAACCTTTCTTCAAGGTAACATACACTTGCCAACATTTCATGTCCTCCTCCCCCATGTGCCTCCACGACACCTCACGACACTACCAAAGTTCTGGCGCCGTACACAGTTGACTGGTGCATATTTAATGCAATTAATAAATTAGTTTAACCATGAAAGACAGACACCAAATAATTCACATTACTAAATCACTAGACAACTAATGCATCACATAAACTACTGAAAACGTATTTCAATTACTGTAAGCACTTCAACTGTTATCATGTTTGCTGGTATGCATGATATGCTGAAATTCATGACATCCATGCCTTGCACTCTTTCAGGTTCTAGCAGAGCACCTTGAGAACCGAGCCCCTGACGAACCTGTTCCGCTACCATCACCAAACGAAGAGTTTGATGCAGCCAGTGTGACACAGGCAGATAATGTTGAAGAGTTTGAAGTAGCCAAACGCGGCACTTATGTTCGCGATCGTGTATCAACACACAAAAAACCACGGAACTTTAGACAAGCAGCGGCAAGGTGCATGACATCGCGGAATCGCACCCATGTTTACAATCTAATGAGATGTTTGTGCTTCGGCATTCTTCAAGCCGCAAATTCCCAGTGACACTATAGCGCGTTTTTTCTCCCGTCATTGGAACGTGCAGCTACATGAAAAGACATATGCACCAGCTAAGATTTCCAACGCGCGAGAAGGTGCACACATCGATCTCGCTGTTGGCACACTCAACATCGTCGTTGCCCCCGTTGCCGCCATCGTTTTCTGTATCGGCTGTCGATTCGAACATGTACGGCGAAAATACAAGCTCTCCGAGACAGCGAGAACGTTGCATAATGCTTACAACTCAGCTATGAAGCCAGAACAGACCAGCGTGCTACGCTCTGAAATGGCGGCGCCGACCGGCGATCCCCGTGAATGACGTTAAAGCGGTCCCGACCAATCATGGACAACAGCGGCGTTCGCGCGATGCCCTGAGACGCTGGTGCGCGTTTTCTTGCAAAAAACACCCGCTTGCATTTGTTTCCGCCCTTTTTAAACGAGATATTCGTGTTCAGTGGACTCCAAAATGTATAATGACGCAGGGAACTCATTTTTTTCGAAAAGTGTTTCAGCTTCGCTTTAAAGTCAAACCACATGGGGAGCATTAAAATCTCCAACGACTATCAGCCCGTTACCCTCGAGTGGCTGAAAAACGCGGAAGCGTACGAGAGCAAAGACATGATTATTGAATGCATGTGTCTAGAGCAGTTTTACAAAAGCATCCCACAATCTGTGAAGCTGTGGGTGCAAGACAGATGAAATGTAAACAATGTGGAAAGGACGGCTGAATTAGCCGAAGAGTACGCAACGCGTAGAAAGCTGAACGCCGAGGACGGAAAGAGGGACGGTCGAAATGGACTGCGGAAAGCATTTCCGTTCAAAAAGGGTTCGCAGATCCCACGACCGGAGCCTATAGACGTGGATGAAAAGTCCTCAGAAACGAGCGAGGAGAAATCAAACGGGCAACCCCCCCCCCCCCCCCGTACAAAAAGAACAGAAAAGAAAGTTCTAATCTTTTAGACCAATCCGCTGCTGTAAGTGTCGCAAACTTGGAAATATCGCTGTAAACGGCGGGAAGCCCAGCGTAGTTTTCTCCTACGTGGATGAAAAAGACGAGAATATGGAACTTTTAAGTCCATACCTTCACGACCTGCAAGTTAATGGCAAACCATGCTGGGTGCTGCGTGACAGTGTCGCCACTATGGACATTGTCCATCCGTCTTACGTGAGGGTAGATGACTTCACTGGAGAAGTAGCATGAATAAAACAGGTTGTAGAAGAACACAGCGTGTGGCCCATGGCCAAAGTCAAAATGAGTGGACCATTCAGAGAACTCGTGACCGAGACTGCAGTTTCCAAATATTTGTCGCTGCAGTACTCTTACATTATTTCGAATCGGTCGCATCAGTTACTGCGTGACAAAGGGCTTAAACTGGGAGAGGGCGTAGTACAGGCGTTGATGCGAGGCTAAGCTCGTAAAATCGCGTCGCTTTCGACTCAAAATGCAGAAGCTCCTCCAGTGGAAGTAGCAACAGAGGTAACTTCAGTAACCGAATCGAAGCTAGGCTCGAGAGAAGAAAAAACAGTTGAGGAAAGCCTGCCAGCTGACCAGCTCAATGAGAGCGGATCACTAGGGTGTCAAAGTTCACGCCTGCAGGACGCAATCGCAAGCGAGACAGAGTCGTTACTATCGCCAGCCTCAAAGAACTTGGATCAGCTCTTACGTGTGGACAGACAGTCACGGGCAGCCGAGCAAAAGAATGATGTCAGCTTAACTAAATTGCATCACACAGCTAAAGAAGGCATTGCTCGGCGCAACGTGACGATACATGAGAGAGGAGGATTGTTGTATGCGCACTACAGAGACGAAATAGGTAGGATACTAGATCGATTAGTCGTACCTACTAAGCACAGGGAGGACCTTTTGAGTCTCTATCATGTAAATGGGTAGTCTGGCCACCTTGGCATATACAAATCAAAGGAAAGATTGCTTATGGAATAGTACTGGCCTGGCTGTTTCAAAGACGTAGAAAACTTTGTAAGATAATGCGACGCCTGCCAGTGCTCGGGTAAACCAGGATAAACATGGAAAGCTCCACTAAACGTAGCGCCCTTAATAACATAACCTTTCAGATGACTTGTGATAGACATGGTAGGGCCTCTACCAAAGACAAAGTCGGGCTACAGGTACTTGTTTACCATGCGGTGTCCGGCTACAAAGTCTCCGGAAGCAATCCCTCTGAAAGAGCTCAGCTCCACCGAAATAGTAGACGCGATTTTGTAAGTATTCGCACGAGTTGGGTTTCCAGCCGAAATTCAGGCGGATCAAGGGTCAGTATTCACCAGCGCACTGACTTCCACATTCTTGAAAAAGTGCGGAGTAAAGTTCATACACAGTTCCGTATATCACCCTCAGTCAAACAGTGTAGAGAGGTGGTATTCAGTGCTTAAGCGAGTCTTGCGTGCGCTCTGTTACGAGCACAAGGACTGGGAGAACTGTCTGCCGGCAACTTTGTTCGCTTTGCGAACTGTTCCACATGAAGCGACAAGGTTCTCGCCAGCAGAACTAGTGTATGGGAGGACACTCCGTTCTCCACTAAGAATGTTGAGAGAGATGTGGGAGGAAAGAGGGGAGAGTCCAACAGTTGTTGAATACGTGCTAAAATTGCTGGAACGGCAAGCGCAACCCAAGAACTAGTCGGAAAGAACATGGGAGTAGCTCAAAAGAACGCCAAATTCTATTACGACAAGAATGCGAGGCTTCGTACGTTTAACGCCGGAGACCAGGTAATGATCCTCAAACCTTCAAGAAAGAACAAGCTTGAAGTTCACTGGGACGGGCCCGTTAAAGTGTTGCACAAACTTTCAGATACTAACTATGCTCTGAAAATGCCCGGTCGCAGGAAGGAGGTGAGGATATATCACTGCAATTTGATGAAGCCGTATATAGAGCGGAGCGGAGTCGTTAACTATACCATCAAAAAGCGGGATGGCACTAGTACCAAGTTTAAGGAGTATAGGGCGACCTCCAACTCTGAAATCGGCCTAGAAGAAGTAGTAGAACACTAGGTAAGCTCGCACGCTCTAATACCCGAGGAGCTAGATGAGCTAAAAGGGGTGTTAGGGGAATATATCGACAGGTTCAGCGATCGGGCGAGTAGTACCGAACTAATAACGCATAAAATAGAGCTGACATCAACCGAACCAGTAAGATGAAAGCCTTACAGTGTGTCTCCAGACAGAGAGAGATTATGGAGGCAGAGATACAGCGCATGCTAGAGTTGGGAGTTATCGAGCCCGCTGAGAGTGACTACACGTCACGGCTAATACTGGTAGAAACCCCTAACAAGGACCCTCATCCGTGTGTTGTTTACAGGAAGTTAAATGCCATCACTAGGAATCAGCTGTACCCGATACCCAACATTGAGCAACGAATTGAGAGTTATCGCTGCTAAATACATTTCAACTATAGATCTCGTGCGGTGATACTAGCAAGTTCTCCTTTCAGAAAGTTCCAGCCCGGTATGCCGCGTTTATCTCACCTGTAGGCACTTTTCGCCTTTTCGCCCTCAGCTTCGGGCTGAAGAACGCACCGTTTAGCTTCTCTAAGTTAATGGATATTTTCCTTAAAGATTTGCAGGAGTTAGCCTTGCCATATCTTGATGATGTAGCGATGTGTTCGGACAGCTGGGAGCAGCACGTATCGCACCGCAAACAGATGTTCTCACGGTTGGGGGAAGCTGGCTTAACGATGAAGTCGGAAAAGTGTAGGTTTGGCTGTTCGCAGGCTATTTATCTGGGCCATGTTGTCGGCCAAGGCCAGGATCTTCTGAGGTTATACAATACCTTTCTCCACATTCTGACGTCACATTTAAGGCTATGTCCATAGATATAAAAGACTTGTTTTATTCTATTCCGCATCAGGCGCTCCTGGATGTTATCGAAGAAGACATTAGTAGTTTGGTGCTGTTGCGTTCCAGAATGAATGTGGTGTGTCTGTTTCACACTTCATAAAATTGCTTCAACTTTACCTGTCCTCAACTTTGGCCGAATTGTATGGGAATGTGTTCTTTCAAAAAAGCGGGATATGTATAGAGTCTTGTATCGCTCCCTTGTTGACCGATTTATTTTTGCCTTACTTAGACAGAAACGTCATGTCACGGATGGGTAATACAACAATCGAAAAACCTTTCGTTATGTGGTTGATTTTTTAATTCTGTTTAATTAGCTGTCTGGCTGTCTGGCGTCCTCTGTTCATCAGACGTTGGATCTGTTTGAAGAATGTTTATCTCCACTCACACTCACACATGAGCTTCGAGAGAATTGGTCAGTCAGGTTTTTTAGATTTGAATATATTTTTTACCGGGCAACATGTATGCTGGATGTATCACCTGCGAGCTAATGAGCCTCTATTATCCTATGCTTCTGCCAATTGAAAACTTGTTAAGAGAGGTATCATTCATGCTTGCTTGCATAATACACTAACGAAATCCTGTTATCATTTGATAGAACCTAGTTTCAGTTCGCAGATTGCTCGGTTGAGGGCGGCAGGGTACCCGAGCAACCTTCTTGTCTCAGTCTCGGAGAACTTGCGCAGTAAGTTAAGTACCGATCCTCACAGCATTGAGCCTCAGGTATATGATCACAAAACAGCTGTTATCCATTACGTTCATGGGATATCCCACAAACTTAAAAAAATAGGACAACGAGCAGGTATCGATGTTGTTTTCTCTGCTGGAAAAAAACTTGCCCAGCTTTGTGTCAGAACTAATCCTGCTGCTAAAGTACGTAGGATTTGCAGTATTAATCATTCAATAAAGTATACAGTTTGTTCGAAAGGTGTTGTGTACAAGATACCCCTGAAAGGCGGTCGGTCTTATACAGGGCAGACAGGTAGATGTTAGATGTCTCAATGTTAGGTTACAAGAACACAACAATAAAGTGCGCAAAGGGCGGGAAGGATTTCTAGGTATCCATTGCGCACAATGCGGCTCTATCCCGCTTTTTCAAGAAACCACTATCTTAGCTAGGCATTCTAATGAATGCACCAGACTTATCATTGAAGCAGCAGCGACTGCTGAAGGTGACTCAGTTAGTAAGCCGTCAATTGCATTTACAAGTAATGAACGGGTTTTCCTGAGGTCGCACATGCGTTTTCGTTCATCTTAGGCGGTGGTCATGGTTCCTTTGAATTTTGAATGCATACTCATCTCGGTTTGATGCTTTGTGGGGGGCGCTTTTTTCTTGGTGTCTCAGTATATGTGCGTGTGACTCAAATAAAAGTAAGCTGGAAGTCAGCGCTTGTCTTCGTCGTTCTTTCGGTCCCTTGTCCTTGTATGCGCACTAAGTGATGTTTGAAGCCAGTAATACCTTTTCTGTATCCTCGATAGCGTCCGGGAGAATCGGAGGTGTCCAGCGGCCGGATCCTCATGTATGGCATGCAGCACTTCTGGACAAAAAGAAGGTAGTAGGCGCGGACTGGTGAGAAGTTCTTCTTTACAAGTAGAGAAGAAAGGGGGTTCACCGAGGGGCCCGATTTTTATTAATCATATCATAAGAAGCCAACAAACTATGACACCAAGGAAGAAACAGGAGAAACTCCTATTTGCATGTATTTACTTATTGAAATAAAGAAATTACAAATTAATGGAAATGAAGGTGAATAAAAAAAACAACTTGCCGCAGATGGAGACCGATCCGACGTCTCCGCATTACGCCTGCGATGCTCTACCAATTGAGCTACCATGTCGCCGTTTTCCCATCCACTTTCTGGGGTATACATCTGTTACTAGTAGAACAAGCCCTGGGAGTGTTAGCCAGCGCCACCACTCATAAACCTTGGCGGCGGATGTGGAATATCCTTTCTGCCGCAGGCGTTACGAGTGCGTGATCTTTTTGGGTGAAGACAACCGGTCAGTAAACCCACACGTGCTTGCTGAAGGCATCAATGTTGCCAGACTCGAGACCCTCGTTATTTGATGAACGAGAAGGAAGGGGGTTAACCCAGGGGCCTGATTTTTAATAATCATATCATAAAAAGCCACTAAGCAAAGACACCAAGGACAACACACGGCAAATTACTTGTATTTATGAACTGAAATAAAGAAATTATAAATTAATGGAAATGAAGGTGGATGAAAAAATAACTTGCCGCAAGCAGCGAACGATCCCACCTGTTCGCATTGCGAGTGCGACGCTCTACCAATTGAGCAACCGCCGCCTTGCCATCCACTTTCCGGAGTATTTATGTGTTACCAATGGGGAGTTTTGGCCAGCACCATGCGTAATGCGAAGACGTGGGATCATTCCCCATCTGCGGCAAGTTGTTTTTTCACCCACCTTCATTTCCAATAATTCATAATTTCTTTATTACAATACAAGTAATTTCCCCGGTGTTGTCCTTTCTTTGCGAGTAGGTTGTTTTGAAGCGAGAACGACGACATTCCTCGCTTAAATGCCCTAGTGACAGAGTCGGCATTCCTTTCCAAATACTCGACGAGGTTTTACAGCTCCGGGTCTGCTCGTTGCTGCTCAGCGAAGTCTTCCGCGCTTAATGTTCCAAGGAAGGCATCGTCATCCTCGTCATCTTGTCGCGGCGACTCAATGAGGGCGCGTGATAGACAATCGGCATCAGAGCATTTTAATCAGGACTTGCAGTTTACAGTGACATCATATTCTTGCAGTCTTAGGCTCTACCACGCCAGTCGTCCTGAAGGATCATTTAAATTCGCTAGCCAACACAACGCGTGATGGTCGCTGGTGACTTAGAACGTCCTGTCATATAGGTAAGGGCCGAATTTTGCTGTAGCCGAAATGATGGCGAGGCATTCCTTTTCCGTCGTAGAATAATTACTGCCCTCTTTTCACAGCGACCGGCCGACGTAAGCTACCACCCGTTCAAGTCCGTCTTTCCTCTGGACGGCACCGAGGCCGGGGCTAGTGTTTTGAGTGTGGAGTTCTGTATTGGCGTCCTCGTCGAAGTGAGCAAGCACCAGTGGTGATTGCACGCGTCGCTTGAGTTCATGAAATGCGCCGGCCTACGGCGTTTCTCCCTCGAACTTGTGGGGAGAACCCGCTCCCATTTCCTCCCGCGTACTGGCGTCGTTCCGTTCGTGGTGGACGCGTCGAACCAGTGTAGACACGGCAGAGAGGCACTGCCTGCCTTCCCGTTCTCCGTCGCTCTCGTGACGCCCTTTCCCCCACCTGGCTCGCGGGAAAAGGCAACAACTCCTAAAAACTTCAGGCATGCGCGCTGCCAGATGTCAAGTGAGCAACGTCACATCCGGTAGGCGATCGTTTCCGGTCGGCGCGCGTGGATGAGCGAATCAAGCGAACCCCGTAGTCGGCGCAGAAGTGCCCGCGCTGGACCAGCAGCAACCAGCCCAACGTTGCATGTATCGTTCAGGCGTGGTGTTGTGTTTCTGTACCCAGGTAGCACACAAAGTCTTGAAAACGTCGTATTAAGGGATTCAACGTCTGAAACGGATTTTTGACCAAAATCGACGCATCAAAGACGTTCCAAAGAAGATAGCTTAAAAACGAGGGGTGAATACGTTTTGATAACGTTGGAAGCCAGGCAGCTTAAAAACGAGGGGTGAATACGTTTTGAAAACGACTCAAGGCGCCACCGCCACGCCACGGCGCGTCAGCCTCTTTAGCGGCTTCTACAATATTCAACAAACCATCAACGCGATCCAACCTTGCGCAAGGTGGCGATACCGTCGTCAAATCATGTGACCAAGGTGGCCACGTGATTCGTGATGCCGGGCGAGCCGGGCATAGTCGCGTCGTCATGGCGTCGTCGCGTCACCGCACTCGTATTGCGCTGTGGTGTGTTTGCGGCTGTTCTGAATGTGCTGCCGCTGCCCTTTGCTATGTAAGTGTTGCAGTGTTTTGCTGTCAAGAAAACGATATTCTGTGATCAGTTTGGGTTGTGCGATATGTTTGTGTGGTTTTAATTTGGAAATCAGTAGTGTTTTCAATTGTTATGTGACCAAGGCGGCCATGTTATTCGTGAAGCCGGGCATAGTTGCGTTATCGCACTCGCATGGCACTATGGTCTGTTTGCGACTGTTCTGAATGTGCTGCCGCTGCCCTTTGTCATGTAAGTGTTGCAGTGCTTTGCTGTCAAGAAAACGACATTCTGTGATTAGTTTGGGTTGTGCGATCTATTTGAGCCGGGCATAATAGCGTTATCGCACTTGCATTGCGCTGTGGTATGATAGCGGCTGTTCTGAATGTGCTGCCGCTGCCCTTTGTCATGTAAGTGTTGCAGGGTTTTGCCGTCAAGAAAACGACGTTCTGTGATTAGTTTGGGTTGTGCGATCTGTTTGTGTAGTTTAATTTCGAAATCAGTAGTGTTTTCAATTGGAGGGCGCGGAGTGGAGGGCACTAATCAGCTCTTCAAGTTCATTGTCATGTTATGTGAGGCGCCTTTTCACTGACGCTGTAATTAAGGCGTTAAGGGCAGTATAAGGACGAAAGTTAGAGGGACGAAATCGTGCCTGTGTGTCCCTAGCGTCGGGATCGGCCGCTATGCGTGATCCTAACAAGAAAGCATTTTGCAGAATGCGAAGAAAGGCGGCAAAATTTCTGTCTGTGCGCACCTTGCCGATCTCCGCAATATAGAGCCGTCATCGTGGTATTTTAGTCTCCCGTTTAGCAAGACTGTTGCAGACAAGGGAACTGGTTCAAACAGGCTTTTTTTTTAATGATTCAGTACTAGTGCGGTATCCCAAAAGGTGAGGTCAAGTGCTCGCCCTATTTTCTTCACTCGCGCTACAGCGCACTGACAGAATTTTGCGTGCACCATACCGTGCTTTTATCGTTTGCGCTTCAGGTTCTCGATTGTGTTTTCGCCCCTTTACCCACGTGATGGGTATTTCATGGTATTACCGGGTACCACATGTGTCCATATATTGTGTCCAATATATGAAACGGCCAAATTCGATTTTATTTGACGCCTCAAATGGTAGTAATGTATTGAGTCCCTTGTAGCTTTGTGCTTGTTATCAATTTTACTATTTGGCGAATGGATACAGCATGTACGCTGCATAACTCGCTTGTGGATACTGCATACATGAGTCGAGTATGCCCTTGGTATAAAATAACTTGTATGCTTTAGGTAGTACGATTGTTTGCAGTTTGGGACGTGTGTCGGAATGTACGCTGTGCGCCCTTCGCGCTTTCGGCGGCCTGGCGAGTTCGTGCGGGTGCCATGTGTGCGCATGGAGTTCGCGAAGCGCTCTCGCAGTTTTTTTTTTATAGATATATAAATGTGTTCTGTTCGCGCGCTTCGCACAACAGGGCATGTCGCAGTTCTTTGTCCTTGTGCAACACATTTTCCTAGCGTACGTCTGTGCATTATTTGATACCGGTTTCACATGGGGCTCTTTTAGCCGCTATCCAGTCCGTTACAAATCGAATTTCTCGGTCGTGATTGGCTCCTCTGCGCAAGCTACGAGAGTGAGCCAGTCGCATCGATAATTTCGATCCGGATCGGGCGTGATCGCGATCGAGAGTGGTCGTGTGACACCGGTTTTACACATGGCTCCCACATAGGGAACACTTAAGTTCAATGCTACTGAGTGAAGAGCAAGTGCATATATATATGCCAGTGGTGGTATGTGGGCAAATCTCTCTGGTGAAGCCAATACTTGTGCATTCAATACATTTTAATTACCAGCGTAGTGCATCAATGTGTCTACTTCGACAAAACGGAGCACAAGTGCAGATATCTGAGCATACCTGTCCAGGGCAGCAAGTGTGTCTACATTGAAACCACTACCAGCATATGCGGCAGTTCTATTTCCAGCAGCGGGACTGCACAATAATCAGTAGGGTGCTCTCAAGCTGTTTATCTATGAAGCTCTGCCTGGACTGTGTGCCAAATATTTTTGGACGTGAAAGTGGGGGTGAATTGGTAAACATCAGTGGAACTGTGCCTGGACTTTGTGGCAAATGTTTTTGGATGTGAAAGTGTGAGTGAACTGGCAAAGAACTTGCTCTGGGCTACATGTGTTAAACGTTTTTTCTCATTCAGAGTGCTTTTTTTTTTACTTTAGGAGACTGGAGATGTGCGCAAAGTGTGACATGTCAGTGTGCTAATTAATGTATTTGCTGGTTTGCAAATTATTCGTTGCAACTTTGTTTTTGCCAGAGAAATACAACTTTGCCTCTTGTAAAGGGCTTTTTAGATAAAACACATACTATTTATTATGACCATTGCTTCCTTTGTTACACAAATGCAGCTTCCAGTGCATTCCAGTTTATTTCCATGTTTATGTAAGCTTCTAATATGAGGCTTGCATATTCATTTCTCACGTTCTGGAGTGGCAAGATGCAGCATTACTGTCTCATCGTTCGCTGTACTACAGTAGTGTTCACTTGTTACACTGAATCCCCCGTTTAAGTATTTTGTACTAATTTCACTTTTTGCTTTTTTGTTGTATGGTTATTTTTTCTCGCCATTACCTTCTTTGATATATCCTAAAGGCAATATTTCCAATTTTGCATTGTTCCCATTTTTTTTATTTCTGTCACAGGAATGGTATGCGGTGGTACTTCTTTTTATGCTCTTTTCAAGCTTCTAGCTGATAGGTAACATTGCTTGGAGGCAGTTACCATCCGATTCATACTCTTGCATTTTTCAGTCTACTTCTTCCATTCGCTCCGATGTCACTTCTGCATAACTCTAGTCCATCTAATAGCACGTGCACTTTACTATGATAAATTAGGCACTTCAGTACACTCCAGGTTTTTCTGTTCAATTTTGTATGTGTACTTGGAATTTTGTTTATGTGCTAGTGAATGTTCACTTTCGAGTTCATTACGAATCCTTTCTGCGACTTCTGTCATTGTTGATGTACCTTTACTTCTATTTGCATTTCTCACACAGTTTGTTCGAACCTTGCATAAGCATTACATTTTAATAAAGTGTTTTTGCTTTGTCACAATGTTCTCATTTCATGCACTCTTGGCATGAAGGGCTTGGTCTGGCCACCTGCCAAGACGTGGCCATTTGTTCTTTGCAGGATGTCATTCCCATTGTGGTTGTAAGCATCGTAGCTTACTAAAGGCGGTATTAAGGATTTATTATTCCTAACAGGCTCATTTTCGTGCGACTTGGTAGAGGATGCGCCGGCCATGCGGGGACCAGTGCTTGGCACTGCGCCGTGGCTCTTACAGTCAACACCGACGCTTCGACTCATCTGGGGCGCGATTGGAGATCGTTGTTCGAAACGCCCGATCAGTTTCACCTCACGCGATTGGCCTAGGCCGTGTCAACGGGTGCCGCTGACGACGTCTGCGCGGCATAGGCCAGTCGCGTGAGGCGAAACTAAACGCGTGTTTTGAACACCGATGTCTGATCGCGCCCGTCACCCGCGAAAATTAGCTTCAGATGATCGTAAACCTTTCAAGACCGCTTCTAGACCAGCTTTTTGTTAACGTCCTAAAAACGTTTAGAAATTGGTTACGAATAGTTTTGCCAAAGGGATTACTTGTGTCTTTCCCAATCCTATTTCTAGACCAGCTTTTCGAATACGTCTTGCAGACCTGTTCTAGATCGTCTCAAGAAAGTAATTAAGCCGGACATTAGCAGAGATATACGACGTTTTCCCGCCGAAGTTCTCTCATTCGTGTCTTCTTTAACCCGTTTTTATCGTCTTGGATAAACGCTACGAAAACGTTACGTATCTCTTTTGTGCTACCTGGGTACAGGGTGTGCGTTCCTGCGCGTAATCATGGCGCGTGGTGGTGCCGTGAATTGTGGTGCCGTACAAGTGCTGCGTGTCGAAATGCCGGGGAAACTACGCCGAAGACTCGAAAATTCAAGTCTTCTCATTTCCGAATGACGACGCCCAGCGAAACAAGTAGGTGCATGCCATACCACGCAAGGACTACCAAGTTACAGCTTCTTGAAGGGTAAGGATTGCTTTAATTAAGTAGTTGTGTACCTTCGTGCGCGCTTTCACGGTGCGCAAAGTTCATTGTCAGTACGAACACAATCAGCGTTAGGCCTACAATCCGTCGCATCGCCGATAGGGACGAGGCGTTGGAGGGACTCTGAGATTGCTTCCTACGGCTGACCGACGAAAATCGTCGCAATCATATTTCGCACAGAAGTGGTGTAAAGCAGGCAGAGTTAGTTTTTGCTAGTTTGATGTAGCATATAGACAAGAACGGCACCGAGAGCGGCGCTGCCGCGCCAGGCGTTGAGAGCGCCGCATGCGAAGCAAAATTCTATTAGCGGGTGGTACCCCTCTCCCATCTCTCGCTCGCGCCGCCTTGATTGCCTCCTGCACTGCGCGTGTTTGGGCACGTTTCGCGCCGCGCGCGGAGTGTGCCTACGTGTGTGCGCGTGAAGGGTGGTGTGCAGTCTGTTTCACATTTAGGGGAAAACTCGGAGCGCATTGCATCGCGATGCGGCGAGCGCTTGAGTCAGGCAGCGGCAGCAGCTCGCGCAGGTGCTCAAGGGGCGGGATCTTGAACGGCGTCGTCTGCAACGGCGGCGCGCGCTGGCAGCATTGTCGCTAAACGTTCTACTATCAGTTGCAGGGCGCCGATCTCATCGTTACGGCGTGAAATGAGCCGGTATTCTTTACTATGCGTTGTGCGACGCCAACTGATATGCCTCAAAGGTAAGTTCATCGCTGCAGGGCAGTATGGACGACGTACTGATTCCATGCATTCTTGACGGCCCGTTTCTGGAAGGCGACTATATATTCTAACGCGATAGGTCGCCGATCCACACTGCTCGTGTGGTGCAACAACTGCTAGAAGAGCGCACAGTCACTCTCTTGGAGTGGCCGCCTCAATCCCCGGGCGCCAACATCATTTAAAATGTCTGGGGCTCGTTGAAAGTATCGCTGGCGCACCATCCCCTCTATCAGTCGCCCGAGGATAGGCTTCGATCCACCATCGTCAGCGACTGAGACGTGCTGCGAATGAACACATCCCTGATCAAGTCATTCTGCACTTCACTGCCTTCCAGGATGAGCGCTGTCATCGCTGCCGCTGGGGACATGACGAGATACTAACTGAAGTTCCGTGCGTGACGTGTCCAATTCCCCGCCGGCGGGCAGAGTCTGTCTGGTGTAGCGAATGATTGGTGTAGCGAATGATTCCAGCTCATTGTCTGAACCTAAAACATTCATTTAATTCTATCCGTTTGTTTCATCGTGTTCGACTCCCATAGTTATCATTGTTGAGTGCTTTATTTTCCTTTCGAGTCAAACAAAGACTGAACACGTTGCGCGCACATCTTAGTGCGTCTTGTCGCTGCTTATTACGGTAGCACACACAGTGAAGAAATATACGTGCACTGCCCCTGACAGTACCACGCTTCCCGACAATGCGGCTAGCGCGCGCCGCCGTAGCAGACGACGCAGATCACGACTCCGCCCCTCGAGCGTCTGCGCCTGCTCGAGCTGCTGCCACCGCACGACTCCATTGCTTGCCGCATCGCGATGCAATACGTTCCGAGTTTTCCCCTAAGTGTGAAACAGACTGTACACGCTTCTATTTGCCTTTAAGAAGATCGGTACGCTTGACGATTATTTTTATGGCTTCAATGCGGCGAAAGGGCAGCGTCTGCTTAACCATGTAAGTGACGCTGAGCAGGTGATTGGAAACGACATCGTATGTACCGCCGGAAGAATCGTCAGCACATACGATGCGGCACATACATACGGCACATACGAGCTAAAGTCATTTTTGAAGTTTATCACAATATGTTTGCTACAAATCCGTGTTGTCTCTGATGGCGGCAATGGTCTTCCATCGACACTGTGCGGAAATAAACAAAATATATCGATGACTTAAATGATATTGCGCGACAAAAAACGACACGGACGTGAGAGACGACACACCAAGCGCTTGTCGTCGACACACCAAGCGCTTGGTGTGTCGTCTCTGACGTCCGTGTCGTTTTTTGTCGCGCAATATCATTTAAGTAATGGATTACCAACTTGCCCGGAATGCTGCTCTCAAAAATATATCACTGCATAGCACAAGTACGACATGCGAACACAACTTCAACTAGGGCGTCCCCTACAATATGGAATAGAAGCAGCAGTGTAGACAGCTTGGCCATTTTTTAACAGTGCTCAAGAGACGGAAGTTGAGAGTATTAGTAATCATTCCTGCTTCAGCAATGCCGGCGCGACCAAGACGCGGGCGTGTATCGTCCAGCAACTCGATCGATCGGTGCAGTGGTGAAGCGGGAATGAACTCTGGTCATGCTCAATGCATCGTGCGCATATTGAATTTCTCGGCACGCGTGAACTTTGGCCACTGCTAGCGCATACAACAGAAGTGGTTTCCATTCTTGGGCAGCGCACACATAAACGAAACACGAGAAAGAAGACAGGACAAGCGCTCGTCGAACAACTTAAAGTTTTTATATTGATAAAAGGATTATGTACCCAGTAATTATTAAATTCATGTGGGTTACATATAAAAACCGTCATACACTCAGGAGTGATCAATGAACGAGCTCGCTTCGTTTTCTAGTTGTTTACTTCGCTCGGCGCACCGCAGTAATCCATGTGTGTCGTCTGCTTATTTCGTACCATTTTCTTGTGAGTCGGCAGAATTTCACTGGTGGCATCAACCCTTTCGTGTTTACATTGCTGTCGTGACAGTTAACAACACAATAATAATTTCCGGTCATCCGAAGAGGCGCCGTCGCAAACAAGAGACGCTTCGCGCGCAGCGCGAACTGAACGCGGGCGCGACCGCTAAGGGAAGCGGCGGCGGAAACCTACACCCGTTGGAGATGAAATCGTTCCGCCAGGGGAGGAACGAGCGCTGGCGTCTAGGATGAAACTTGGCGTGCGGTGGTCTATTTGCCAAATTGTTTAAGATTAATAATTAAATATGAAGGATGTCTTGCAAAGAAAAGGTCTCTAAGTAACGCCAGCTCTCGCCATTGATTGGAGGCAAGAGCTCTCGACGTTTCGCTTAGTCTGACCTGGTTCTTCTGCAGTTGGGAAGAAATAGCACTGCGGCTCGAGCTGTACGGAAGTTATTTTTCTGTCGGACATCGCCGTAGACGATGCCATCTCTGATCTATTTTGTTATGCAAGTACACTGTCAAGTTGCCGTAACAGAAAGGCTGGCCCCTAAATACTACGCTCTGTGCGATGATCCGCGCGAGCATGAACCAGCTACTGATACCAGCGGTATTAGGCGGCCTAACTGTTTCTGCTATCGGCAGGGAAAGTAAGTTGGTCACGGAAGAGGATCCAAAGCTTTATGTCTTGAATCAAGACACATGACCGTTGATTTACGCAGTTGGTGACGCTAAGCTACGTTGCCCATGCTTTCGGCCCTCGTCATTTGATCAATTCGGTGTTAAGGTGAGCAGCCGTAACATTTAGATTCACTCTCATAGTTCATTTGCTTAATGTGCCTATTGTTCGTTCTTCCATGCTCTTCAGCCGCTATGATTTTCGCGGACTGATCTTATGGAGCTTAACGACAAGAATAATTGTTAAATAGTAGCGTGCCTTTTTGATCTTTTAACCACGCTAACTGAGGAGCACATGTGCTTTCTGCGAAAAGTGTTCGCTCAGCCTGTGCTTCAATCTCGAAAGGATCTAATCTGCCAGTGCTAGAAGAATTACCTTGAGCACATATATATATAATATGAGTACTATCCTTTCGGAGACACTATGACATCGTTTTCTCATGCAGTCCCCTGTTTTCGTTTTTGCAGGTGTGTGCATTGCACTTCTATGAGAGGTGTATTATAAAAAAGTCTGTCTATTATGACCAAAGGACTGGAAATGCTATCGACACCACTTTGCTGGTACCACGACTAGACCCTGGTGCTGTGCCTTCGATATTCAATTACTGCCAATTGTACATGTCCACACCACCGTGTTCCAAAACAAGAGAGGAGCCACAAGGTCGACTGCAGCGACTGGAGTCCTCCCACCTTGCAAAGGCATTGGCGGATTCATTGTCGTCATATAGGACGAAAGTTGGTATCAGTTCCAGACATTAATAGAGCTGAAGGCATGTCTGCAGGGATCCTCGTTGCCAAAGAAGTGGTCAATACTGCATACTTCGTCGAGTGTAATGTTCCTGCTGCTAACCGGGAGCATCATGCCAAGCATTGAAACTTCTGTTGTGGTCAGTGACAGCATGGACTTAACTTTATGCCATCAAAAGTTCAAACTTACCAAAGTAAATGATTATCCTGTCCCCAGCAAAGGTCAGGATATAAGATGCATCCTAGAAATTTGTTTGCCTAATTTCGAAACACAATCTATTATTCCTGAGGATTTCTTACAAGCTCTCGACACCCTGCACAAGTGGAAACTTGAAGAGTCCTTAAAGCGCTCAAAGAACAGCTGGAAATAGTCACAATAAAAATGCCCGGATATTCACCACATTTCATGGTTATTGATAGTCTTTACAATATCGCCCCACGCTTGCAAGTTCCTGCGACACGCAGGTGTTATTACACTTTCTCACCCTGCAACCATCGGAATGCTTTGGGCATCATGTGAGCTGTCACCGCAAGGAAAGACGAATTAAATTTTTTTGTCTTACATGAAGAAGCGTGTAAAGTGTCTCCTGCCTCACCAGCGCATAATGACTTTGATGCTTGATGAAATTCGCTTGAAACCATTCTTTGATTACAAGGGTGGAAATGTTTGTGGAGCTGCCTTTAACTCGTCTGACGCTGCCACGACGGCCCATGTTTTTATGGTACAAAGTTTGGTTGCATCTTTTAAAGAGGTCGCTCACATTCCTGTTAAAACGATCGACGCTGCTATGTTGCATAACGTCATGCTAAAAGTTGTGACTCGTTTAGAGTCGCACGGATACACAGTCGTATGTATTGCTACTGACAACCGTGCTATAAATAGAAAGACAATCTCAAGCCTTTGCAGTCCTACAAAGCTGCAGTTTGTGTATGCACATCCCTGCAACCCGACGAGACCCCTGTTTTACATTGTTGACACAGTGCACCTCTTGAATTGCGTGCGGCATACTTGGATAAACCAAAAGAGATCATGGCACCAATTTCTATTACCCGAAGCTGGAGATGGCTAGTTATACAATGGACAGTGGTCATATCATGTGGGCTTCGTTTGAAGCACTGAGCAGGCTACACAAACTGGAAGAAGGGTGTTTGCTAAAGTATGGCCACCAGTTAACCTCAAAAGGCTTGAATCGGCGAAAGTTAGAGCGGCAAAATGTGAAGATTGCACTACGATTATTCAATGAATTTAGTGCAGAAGGGCTTCTGGCACATGCCAATGACATTGACAGAGCAGCAGAAACTGCGAACTTTATCAATATTATCGTTCGCTGGTCGTCAGTTGCAAGTGTCAAAATACCTTCGAAGGACTTCCAAAAACATGACCATTTTCAAGGACTAGTGAAAGCAGTGGAAAATGACGAAAGAATCCAAATTTTTGAGAAGTTTGCGGACTGACTAGACATATGGATTGCACAACTTTTGACAATGGCGATTTCATTCGTAAAACGGTTAATTCCCTCCACCTTACGTCCTGCGGCCTTTTGGAATTCTCTCGCTACTGCTTGAGGAGGAGGAGGAACAACTTCATTAAAACACTAGTCAATGAACTTCAGGAGAGAAATGCTTCTCCCCCATCGCCCCTAGCCCTCGGCCGGTATACCTTGAGACACAGCAGCAGCAAGGACTTGACCGATGATGTCCTTCTTGACGTTGGGGTCTGGGCTGCGGAGCTAAGCCTCCCAAGATTCTAGAGTGCGCGAGCTATCATGCTTAGACAGACATGTCCACACTATGTGAACCAGAATAGCTGATGCCTCATCACAGAATTTGTACTTTGACCTGAATACTCCTGGATGCCACTTGCTGTAGAGCACGGGGTTTGGAAAACCCCCATCTGTAATTTCCTCCACATAGCCTCATCTTTCTTACTGAGCGTTCTGTCCACTCCCGGGAAATTTGTCGATTGAGGAACTTATGATGCGCTACGTGCTTCTGGGGAAAGTTCAGGCCAATCCACTCGAGGCAAAGTTCGGTCAATACAGACAACTTGCGGGCGACCAGTACCATGTTTATATTCGACAAGTGTACGAGTGTGAGGCAAAACATAGTTTGAAAAATTCGGTGCAAGTTCTACCAACTGAAGAACTCAGGCTCTCTCAACCGAGCATGCGACAAAAGCAGAACTTGAGCACTGAAGTCACAGATTCTGACCTGGATACTTTGTCTTCAAAAATCCCAGTTATCACATATGTAGCTGGGTATTGTGCTCATGTTGCTTGTAAGGCACTGAAATGTGTTGAATGTAAAAGAAAGCTTGTAGTCGCTACGAAGGTGAAGGAATCCTGTGAAGAAGATAACCTCATCGACGCCTTTTGTTTTGTCGTCTTTGTTTTCCAGCACCAGTTGTTGTAAATGCTGTGATGTATGAGCATGCAGTAATAGAACAACTTCTATCTAAGGAACACTGCCTTAGGTTCTTGAAGTCAGAAGACCAGCGAACTGCTCTGACATGCTTAACAACAGAGGTCTCACCAGAATTTGAAGATTTTGACACATGCCTGAATGGCCATAGACCTGAACAAGTCATGGACCCATTGCTGCATTCAGCAGCTAACATTCCTTTAAATAACATGTGCAAAAGGAAAAACGACCTTCTGTCAGCGTCATCTCATAATGCGGAATTAAAAAAAGGAAGCTAACTGTCCTGTGGCAACATGCTTTCACGTACCTGTACGACATAGTGGTTTATTCGAAAACATTCGAGGAGTACTTGCGCCTCTTGAAGGACGTCCTAGACAGGCTGAGGTCCGCGGGTATCACGCTGAAAACGAACAAAGCTCAGATAGCTGCGAGCAGAATAGCGCTGTTGAGATTCACGCTGGACAACGGCCGTATTCTGCCGAGTGAGGATAAGTTCGAGGCTGTACTGAGGTACCAGTCGTCTAAAGATATCGGCCAACTGAGACGCTTTCTGGGATTGGTGAACTCTTTATCTCCAATTCATTCCAGAGTGCTCGGCAGTGCAAGTACCTTTGACGAATCTCTTGAGGAAAGACGAGCCATGGACCTGGGGTCAAGAGCAGAAGGCGCTCGCTGACACGGCAGAGTTGCAGCCGCCCGACTTGAATAGGGAGTTTGTGATTCAAACAGACGCAAGCAACCAGGGTTTAGGTGCAATTTTGCTTCACGAGTACGGAGGCACTTTCCGACTGGTTGCGTTCGCGAGCCGTTCGTTGACGCCGGCAGAAAGGAACTGCTCGGTGAGAGAGACGGAGTGCCTCGCGATATTTGTCGCTCTGCGAAAGTTCGGCTATTACGTCGATGGAGTAAACGAGAAGAAAGGGGGTTAACCGAGGGGCCCGATTTTTATTACAGGTAGCATAAGAAGCCAACAAACACGGACACCAAAAACAACATAGGGGGAATTACTTGTGCTTAATAAATGAAGTGAAGAAACAATAATTTATTCGAAATTAAAGTGGATGAAAAAACAACTTGCCACAGGTAGGGAACGATCCCAAAAGCTTTGCATTTCTCGTGCGATGCTCTACCAATTGGGCTACCGCGGCGCCGTTTCCCCATCCAATTTCATGTGTATTTATGTTTCCTGGTAGAACCCTGGGAGTGTTACCCAACGCCCCCACTCGCAGACCTTGGCGGCGGATGTGGAACATCCTTTCTGCTGCAAGCGTCACGTGAACGTGACCTTGGTGTCAGTGTTTGTTGGCTTCTTATGATACGACTAATTAAAATTGGGCCCCTCAGTTAACTCCCTTTCTTTTCATTTATTACACAATCAGCATATCCAGCTTTTCTGGACAGGTACCAACTAGCGCCCCAAGCGGGCCCGGCACAAAGCTAGCGCGTTTTCAATGGAACGAGCGGGTTTTTCGCGAACAACAAGCTGCAGGTCGATTATTGAAAAAGGCAGGTGACAGACGTGTTCTCGAAGACAATCCGCACGAGCCAAATGCAGTGATCACGTAATGCGTAATCACGTAATCAGTGCAGTGAGGCACTGATCCCGTGCAGTGATGCACTGATCAAATGCAGTGATCACGTAAGAACAGCGGTTAAAGATTTCCCAATAAAAGCCTATGGAAACGACAAAAATTTCTACTCAATTTTGGAGGCAAGAACGATGCCTGTGATAAAACTACGGCGTCTGTCATAATACCCAGTGCAGCGTATGTAGTACGGAGACTCAGCTTTCGGTTGATGCCTATCTCGACTCTCCACACATGGCGTAAGACCGTTCCCAAAATCGACTTTTGTAACACTGTCGTGAAAATTCACGTGGTATCTATAAAAAACATCAGGGTACTGCCTGGGAAAGCCTCAGAAACCGTGACCAAGTCGTAGAATCGCGTGCACCTATAGTCCTGCGTCACGGTGGCCGCGGTTCGATTCCCGCTTCGCACTTTTTATTAACCCGCATAGGATCTAGTTTTGTAGTCTCTCACTAGATGGCAGAAACACAAAACCCAAGATTTGTTTTCGCGTCTGGTTTTTCAGCAGCGCAGTTTTTTTAAAGCCGCACAGGACTTGGTTTTATAGTCTTTATCAGATGGCAAAAACACAAAACTCAAGATTTGCTTTCGGTTCTGGTTTTCCAGTGGTGCTGTTGAAATGTTATGTTTTCTATTTTTCCTTCCTAAAACGTAGCAGTGTCGTGTTCATTTGTTAAGTCATCGCTTTTATGAAGGTTTTATTCACTGGACATCATAACTAGAAGCTTGCGCATGGCTTTGTGTTAAAAAAAAAAAACTTTCGTGCTTTGTAGCTTGGAACGTGGGAGAACAAAATGGCTATTCTTATTGCGTTCTTCTGGAAGGTCCGTTTTCTTCGAATTTCGGCAGTCCTTAATGGCACACACTCCGAGCGAATCAGGTCCACCTGGGCCACAATGCCACCCGGTGGCCAGTGCCATTCCTATGCAACATTCGTGCGGAACAAAGGGTCTGCTAGGCTGAGTAGCTGCCCGAACGTTATTTCTAAAGATTCATCCAAATAAGAAATGCTCCAACTAGGACAAGATGTGCAGCGTCTGGATTAATAGCGACTGTTAGTGTGTTCCCTACAGCCAAGTGGTATGAATCCTTAGGTGTGGCCGTAAAGAAGCCATTTGAATAAATGTGCCATGCTGTGTCTGCCCCGGTCGCTCAACAGAGAAGCTAGCTTGGCTAGCCGTCAGCATTTAGGATCAACATATGGCGTCCTTCGTTCGGTGCATTTGCTTTTAATACGCAGCATTCTTTGGCGAGTACCCCACCAATTTGGTGGCAAAATCGTGCAAAATTGTGTCTGTAACGCCAAAAAACTTGGCGCATTTCCCATATAAATACATAGGTCTTCATAAAAAGGGTTAGGGTGGCCAACTTGAAATTGGAAGTCGCATCTGCATAAATTTGGGCGTTATACAGGGATGTGCCAACCTGAATTTGGTAGTGATATGGGAGTGACCTAACCTAAATTTGGGGTGAAATAATAATGAGCCAAGCTGAATTTGAGGCTGATATGGTGGTGGCCCAAACTAAATTTGAGGCGATCTAGGGGTGGGTAAGCCTAAGTTTGGGGGAATGTGGGGGGTGGGCCAGCCTGGATATGGGGATGATATGGGGGTGGGAGAACCTAAATTTGGGGTTGATATGGGGGGTGGGACACCCTAACCACGGGGGTGATATAAGGCTGGGCTAAGCTGAATGGGCGGTGATAAGGGGCGGGGCTAACCTAAATTTGACAGTGATTTGCGGTGGGCCATCCCAAACTTAAGGTGCTAGAGGGGTGGGTAAGGCTTAGTTTGGGGCTGATATGTGGGTGGGCCAACCTAAATTTGGGGGTGACATGGGGACGGGCTAAACTAACCGTGGGGGTTATGTGCGGCTGGGCCAATCTAAATTGGGGGGTGATATGTGGGTGGACATGCGGACATATGGACATATGGGTGGACATACATGTGGGTGATATATGGGATATATGGGTAGATATTCCGGACAGGCCGCCATTGGAATCTGAACCTGGCAACGTTTAACCTTAGAACGCTGTCTAGTGAGGCGAGTCCAGCAGTGCTATTGGGGGAATTAGAGGGCAGTAAATGGGATATAATAGCGCTCAGTGAAGTTAGCAGGACAAAAGAAGCATGTACAGTGCTGAAAAGTGGACACGTCCTGTGCTACCGGGCCTTAGCGGAGAGACGAGAACTAGGAGTCGGATTCCTGATTAATAAGGATATAGCCGGTAACATAAAGGAATTCTATAGCACTAACGAGAGGGTGGTAGGGCTTGTTGTACAACTTAATAACACGTACAAATTGAAGGTCGTACAGGTCTACACCACTACATCCAGTGTGATGACCAGGAAGTCGGAAGCTTCTATGAAGAGGTGGAATTGGCGATGGTTAAAGTCAAAACAAAATACACTATACTGATGGGCGACTTCAATGCCAGGGTAGGCAAGAAGCAGGCTGGAGACAAGTCAGTGGGTGAATATGGCATAGGCCCTAGAAATAGCTGGGGAGAGTGATTAGTAGAGTTTGTAGAACAGAATAATATGCGGATAATGAATACGTTCTTCCGCAAGCGGGATAGCAGAAAGAGGACGTGGAGGAGCCCGAATGGTGAGACTAGAAATGAAATAGACTTCATACTCGGCGCTGTCCCTAGCATCACACAAGATGTGGACGTGCTCGGCAAGGTGCGCTGCAGTGACCATAGGATGGTAAGAACTCGAATTAGCCTAGACTTGTGGAGGGAACGGAAGAAACTGGTACATAAGAAGCCGATCAATGAGTGCGCGGTAAGAGAAAAAATAGAGGAATTCGAGATCAAGCTACAGAACAAGTATTCGGCCTTAACTCAGGAAGAGGACCTTAGTGTTGAAGATATGAACGACAATCTTATGGGCATCATTAAGGAGTGTGCTATAGAATTCGGTGGTAACTCCGTTAGACAGGACGCCAGTAAGCTATCGCAGGAGGCGAAAGATCTGATCATGAAACACCAACTAATGAAAGCCTCTAACCCTACAGCTAGAATAGAACTGGCTGAACTTTCGAAGTTCATCAACAAGCGTAAGACAGCTGACATAAGGAAGTATAATATGGATAGAATTGAACATGCTCTCAGGAACGGAGGAAGCCTAAAAGCAATAAAAAGAAACTAGGAATAGGCAAGAATCAGATGTATGTGTTTAGAGACAAAGCCAGAAATATCATTACTAATATGGATGAGATAGTTCAATTGGCTGAAGAGTTCTAGAGAGATTTATACAGTACCAGCGGCACCCACGACGATAGAGGAAGAGAGAATAGGCTATAGGAATTTGAAATCGCGCAAGTAACGCCGAAAGAAGGAAAGAAAGCCTTGGGATCTATGCAAAGGGGGAAGGCAGCTGGGGAGGATAAGGTAACAGCAGATTTGTTGAAGGATGGTGGTCAGACTGTTCTAGAAAAACAGGCCACCCTATATACGCAATGCCTCATGACTTCACGCATACCAGAATCTTGGGAGAACGCTAACATAATCCTAATATATAAGAAAGGTGACGCGAAGGACTTGAAAAATTAAAGACCGATCAGGTTACTGTCCGTTACCTACAAAGTATTTACTAAGGTAATCGCAAGTAGAATCAGGAACACCTTAGACTTCTGTCAACCAAAGGAGCAGGCAGGATTCCGTAAAGGCTACTCAACAATAGACCATATTCACACTATCAATCAGGTGAGAGAGAAATGTGCGGAATATAACGAACCCTTATATATAGCTTTCATTGATTATGAGAAAGCGTTTGATTCAGTCGCAACCTCAGCAGTCATGGAGGCATTACGGAATGAGGGTGTAGACGAGCCGTATGTAAAAATACTGAAGAAAAATCCATCGCGGCTCCACAGCCACCGTAGTCCTCCATAAAGAAAGCAACAAAATCCCAATAAAGAAAGGCGTCAGACAGGAGGATACGATCTCTCCAATGCTATTCACAGCGTGTTCACAGGACGTATTCACATAACTGGATTTGAAGAATTGGGTATAAAATTTAATGGAGAATACCTCAGTAACTTGCGATTCGCTGATGATATTGCCTTGCATAGTAACTCAGGGGACCAACTGCAATGCTTGCTCACTGACCTGGAGAGACAAATCAGAAGGGTTGGTCTAAAAGTTAATCTGCAGAAAGCTAAAGTAATGTTTAACAGTCTCGATAGGTAGCGATAGGTAGCGAGGCACTGGAAGTGGTAAGGGAATACATCTGCTTAAGACAGGTAGTGACCGCGGATCCGGATCATGAGACTGAAATAATCAGAAGAATAAGAATGGGCTGGGGTGCGTTTGGCAGGAATTCTCAGATCATGAACAGCAGGTTGCCATTATCTCTTATGAGAAAAGTGTATAACAGCTGTGTCTTACCAGTACTCCCGTACGGGGCAGAGACTTGGAGGCTTACGAAAATGGTTCTACTTAAATTGAGAACGACGCAACGAGATGTGGAAAGAAGAATGATAGGTGTTACGTTAAGGGATAAGAAAAGAGCAGATTGGTTGAGGGAACAAACGCGAGTTAATGACATCTTAGTTGAAATCAAGAAAAAGAAATGGGCACGGCCATGACATGTAATGAGGAGGGAAGATAACCGATGGTCATTAATGGTTACGGACTGGATTCCAAGGGAAGGGAAGCGTAGCAGGGGGCGGTAGAAAGTTAGGTGGGCGGATGAGATTAAGAAGTTTGCAGGGACAACATGGCCACATTTAGTACATGACCGGGGAAGTTGGAGAAGTATGGGAGAGGCCTTTGTCCTGCAGTGGGCGTAACCAGGCTGATGATGATGATGATGTGGGTGGATTAACCTAATTGGGGGGTGATTTGCGGTGGGCCATCCTAAATTTGAGGTGATCGAAGGGTGGGCCAGCGTTAGTTTGGGGCTGATATGGGGTGGGCCAACCTAGATTTGAAGGTGGTATTGGAGTAGGCCAATGTAAATTTGGTGGTTTGTGTAGGCGGGCCTATCAGTATTTGGGGGTGATATGGGGTTGGTCCTACCTAAATTTGGGTGGGCCAGCGTAAATTGTGGGGTGCTTCGACTCGAAATTTGGGGGTGATTTATTTAAATTCGTTGGTGGACCAACTTCAAAATTAGGGGTAGCCCAATTGAAATTTGGGATTGGGCCAACTTGAAGTTTAAGGATGGGCGAAATGAAAATCTGGCGTGGCCGACGTTAAATTTGGGGGTAGCATAATTTAAATTTGAGGGTGTGCCTACTTGAAACACCAGTGGTGTTTCTGCATCTTTTTCATCATCGCAAAGTACGTATATTAAAAATTGTTAGTCAATACCCCTCAAGGTGAGCTACCACTCGAGCCTTCCCAGCCCACTGGGCTAATAATGTCACAGGAGTGCGCTCATCGTGACGACTGCGACGTTCAATGTGGAGATCCACAAGAACCTATCGCAGACCGAGCTGACCATTTTCACACCAATGTCATCGCTAACGCTACTCGCTCGTGCTAGACGCAACACAAGCTTACAAAGATCATAATTCAAATTTCAATCGCACGCTAGTCGACACGCTGTCAGTGCACAATTTCGCCAATCATCTGGATAGGAACCTTACTGGATGTTTACTGTTATGTTGCGTCGTTTTTCACGAAGGCCTTCTCCCGCAAAGAGAATACATTTTTGAGATTGACGAGGCAAGCTAGTATATAACTCATAAGAAGCAAATGCATAAAAGGGTATAGTGATTTTTCAAAAAAAATATGAGTAAATAAGATTTAAGATGTTATTGTTTCGACCGGGCATGACAACGATTTCTTCCCGCCTGTTACAGTGATTTGACCGAAAACCTAATCATTTTGCTCAAACGTGTTGCCCCAATACTAAATGGGCTAAATGTACAAAAGTGCGGTGCGTGGTCACAGCTTCAAAGCCAGTCTATATTGTGTACTGTTGTTGATATTGTAGTAATGTGGAGTTTTCCTGTTCATAAGAGCACAGAAACAAAAAAAAAATATTACAGCTGGTAGCTAAGCGTAAAGTACATTGGAAGATCTCAAACCATCGATTTTTTTTAATTTGCGGTTTGGTCTTCTCGGCTGGTAGATCCCTTGCCGATCACTTCAACAAATTTTGTTTGTGTGCAACTGCAGCAAAAACGTTGATACTACCGTTTCATTGCCAGGACATTTATGCCCTCCACACACACACAAGAGACCAGATAATTGGCACACGCACTTTTATAAACGTATATTGTTTTGCTAATTTCAGTGTAGCGAGGTGTCTGCGAACGGAGCGTTTTCTTAGTATCAGTCCAGTGTTAGCAGTGAGAAGCAGTTCGGTCGACCATACCCATGAGGGCATACTAGCCATTCTAACGCTTTACTATAGTACAAGTGAACTAATAAAGACTTGGTGTGCCTTGCCCTTTCGGCAGGCCGTCCATCCATTATGTTATGGTGACGGTCAACGTTGTGTCCGTCAGGCTTCCTCCTCATCTTTAGCTTCACCATCGCGAGAGCGGACACAGAAAGGAAGCTTTGTTCACAATCAGCCCCAGCGGGATTCCACCACTCCTAACCACTCGTATTTGCATTCAGTGGCTGGGCACGCTAACTACATCCTTAGTTTCACAATCGCTAGAGCGCGCAGAAAAAAGGAGAGCTTTGGTCGCTATCACTACCACGAACCCATGTCAATGCAGATATAAGTACGTGCAGGGGCTGGGCATGCTAACTTCTGCGCTCCACCTGCCGCCGCCACCTTATATTTTCCACGCATACCTATTTCTTGATTTCACCGCAGACGCATACAGGACAAACGCGGATAAGAAAAAAATCTCAGTGCCCTTCCACTCTGTGAAGAAGGATGACCAGCAAAGCTGTGTATGTGGGCGTCTTAATGGCGAACTGCACCTCCACCGCGGGTCGGCCCGCCATTGCACTATCTTTGGGATCGGCGCACACATGGGGAGTGCTTAACGCCTGCCTCACCGCCGCCGCGGGTCAGTCCGGCGTTGTACTATCTTCGGGATGTTGTTCTACACGCGAACACGATACTGAAGAAAGTAGCCCTTAAGAGGAAGCTTTACCTCGGGTGATTTTACCTAAATATATATAAAAGGAGAATTCGTTTTTCTCGGCAACCACTGCACCAAATTTGACAAGGTTTGTTGCACTTAAACCTAAAATCTAGTGACTGTTTGTCTCGAATTTTTTATTTAGGTCATCATTCGTTTATTTAAAATTGGCAAAAATCGCAAATTTTCGGAAAACGAAACCATCAAGTTTACAACTCTGTCTTTCGGGAATGAAAAATGATAGCACAATTCTGTGCATTGAATATTACAGCACATCTAAAGCGGACAAAATTATTATATTACACATGAATTTCACAAGAAAATTAGCAATAGGGAAATACAGCTTTTGCAGAACCCTTGTACACAACGTAACGAGTTCACGTAAGGTATAAATCGACAAATCGATTTGGTCCGCTTTGAACGATCTAATGGATGCCGTTTACAGAACCGTGATATCTATTCTTGATGCGCATCTATTAATTTGTAAACTTCCCACTTCTATCCTTTTCGCAATTTCGAATCTCTAAAATACTTCTAACATTCAGGCCCTAAATGGAAAGTCCGCTTCGCTTCCAAAAGTGACTAGAATTTACCTTTCTCTCTAGAATCCGGCAAATTTCATTGAAATCGGCCCAGGGGTTATCTGAGAAAAGCGTTTCGGCGTTTTATATCTATTTGAATAGGCCGCGCCGGAGTTGGGCCCGAGTTAGAACTTCCTCTTAACGGCTTCGCTATATCAATCAATCAATCAAGTTTTATTTTCGCCGCAGACAATACATTGTTACTGCGAAAATAGGGGGCGAGAGAAAAAAGCTGCATATGTGCAGCTTGACCAAGCTCTAGCCACCCCTTACAACAGCAGTGACACGACGATTTGTTATCTTGATTCAGTTATATAAACATATCAGCAAATAAACGATAAGACAGTCCGATCACAAATGACAATTACAAGAATAATTAGAAGCATAAGCAGTTTCAATACAGTCAAACAAACAGGTCAAATAAGGTTTTGTTAGTAAGGGCCAGAACGTCCACACCTTTCCGGTCTAGCTCATTTAGTGCAGTTGCCAGGGTGTAGTCAAGTTTTTCTTTCCCATAATGGGTGCGCGAGGAGGGAACGTAGTATGGCGGTTGATATCGGAATGGGTAGGAAGTTGTACTTTTCCTGAGATTTGATAATTCTTGGAATAGTACCGCCCTACCTAATGTGGCGTTTTTATAGGTTCTTAATAATTTGTATTTGTATATATTGTGGATTTTTAGAATTTTATGTTTGTGAAAGAGTGGTTCTGTGTGTTCTAAGAACGGGGAATTTTCTATAGATCTAAGTGCTTTCTTCTGAATAAGGAAGAGTTTCTGCAAGTTCAATGCTGTCGTGTTTCCCCATATTAGCATGCAGTAATGTAAGTGAGAGTTAAAGAGTGCAAAATATAACATCTTTTTAATGCTGACTGGAAAAGTGTGACGGTTCTGGCTTAATACACCGGCGGCTCTGCTTAATTTTGGTAATAAAGTTTTCACATGTTCATTCCAAGACATGTTTTCTGAAAAAATGACACCTAGAATTTTAACAAACTTTTCTATTTTAATTTTGAATGGCCCGAGAGCAATATGGTCGTCTATATTCTCTAAGGTACCTGGGGTGCGAAACAACACACACTTAGTTTTTGACTCATTAAGAATGAGCCTATTGTTCTGGCACCAAATCTGCAAGTTGTGACAGAACGCACTTCCCTTTTGTCTTACAGTATCAATGTTTTTTCCTTTAACGAGCACCGAGCAATCATCGGCATAAATAACATATCTACAATCCTCATATATTTTTACAATGTCATTAATATAGAAAAGAAAGAGAATTGGTCCCAGTATGCTACCCTGTGGAACTCCAAATTCAATAGACCGTAGGTGAGATTTATGCTTATTTACTTCGACGTATTGATGGCGCGCACTCAAGTAAGATTTAATAAGTTGTAGTATTGTGCCACGAAACCCATAATGCTCTAATTTATCTAACAATATTGGATGGTTGATTCGATCGAAGGCTTTGCTAAAGTCTAAGAGTATACCCAATGTCATTAACTTATTTTCAAAATTGTTTAATATTTCTTCCTTCTGAGCTAGAAGTGCTGTCTCGGTGCAGCGTCCCTTTCTGAAACCAAATTGGTAGTCCGTTAAAAAGTTATATTTTCTAGTAAATTTCTCAATGCGAGAATTAATCACTTTCTCGAGTCCCTTAGAGAATACCGGCAAGATTGACACAGGGCGATAATTACCTAAACAATTTTTGTCACCATTCTTGTAGATTACTGAAACTCTTGCTACTTGCATATTGTTTGGAAAAATCCCCGTCGAAAGAGCGACGTTATATATATATGTGTGTAAGCGCTGGCGCAATTAAATCTATGACGTATTTGATTAGTTTGATTTCTAGATCATCTACATCACGGCTACGGCTATTTTTAAGCTCCTGATATAATGTTACTTCAGCGATGGATGTAGGCAGTAAGTACATTGTGTGGGGTAATCTCGGAATATGATTAGCAGCTTCATGACAGTATGCACTAGTGCCAATTTCAACAAAGAAATCGTTAAAAAGGTTAGCTAATTCCTTTCCACGAACCTTTTTGTTATGTATAACAAGGTTGTCAATCGTGGCACCCTTAGTGCTCTTGTTTAATACGTCGTTAATTTTCCTCCACACTTCGCCGCTATCACGCAAGCAGTTGTTGTCAAATACACGCTTATAATATTCGCTTTTTGATCTTTTTATGTCTTTATTCAACCTATTTCGAAACATTGTAAGTTCTTTTAATTTTTCCATGCTACGTGACTTAAGAAAGTTGTCAAAGAGTTTGTTCTTATGCTTAATAAGCTTGATATGTTCATGTGTGATCCATGGTTTACGCAACCTTTTTTGTTTACGGTATGTGCGTAATGGGAAAGACTCGAAATAATGTTTCTTGAAGATTCTTAAAAATGAGTCATAGCACTTGTTGCTGTTTGCAAAAGTAAATGTTTCCTTCCAGTCTGTTTGAGCGATCTTGTCCCTAAAATTTTCTAACGTGATAGATGATATTTCCCGGTACGTGAGTTCAGGCCACTCCTTTTGTTTCAATGCGCTGTTACGCTGAAGCATACAAAATGTAGGTAAGTGATCACTGATGTCACTGTTTATGACACCAGAGAAAACGTTATTAGGATTTAAGTTAGTAATGAATAAATCTAGCACAGATGCAGTTGAAAGAGTAACACGTGTTGGCGTTGCTATAACATTCTGAAAACCATTACTCTTCAACAAAAACAACAAGTCATACGCCCGGCTTGAGACCTTTTGAACATCGATATTCATATCACCGCCTATTGTTAGTAACCATCCATTTTCATTGGCACAAGAAAGTAAAGAATCAAGGTAGTTTAAGAACGTGACGAGATTGCCGCTTGGCGGTCTGTACAGCACAGCGAACACATTCTTATTTTTCTTAATACAAATTATTTCAATATCACTGGTAACGGTGCTAAATTCGTGTAGCATTTCAAAACCTGGTACAGCAACCTGAATGGAGACTCCACCGCCTCTGCAATTTTTCCGATTTAAAAAGAAATGATTGTAACTCGGTAAAATAAAGTTATCCGAGTTTTCACCGTACCAAGTCTCAGTGAACATGAGTGCATCAAATCTAACGCTGCATGATTCTAAAAGGGTGATAATTTCGTCAAATTTATACTGAATGGATCTTACGTTTAAATGAAAAAGCTTAAAAAGCCTGTCTGGATTCTGAGTTGTGATACCGCGTATGTCCTGAGGTAGCACACAATCGGTAGCCATGTTTGCACCTGCTGGGAAATCTTAGTGCTCGCGCCAAGCATGCGCACTCTTATCCTGTCGCAGTAATCTTGTCCAGATCGCTCTCGCGTCTTATTGCCACAACGGCTGACGCTTCATCGCGACGGGCAAAAATGCCACCTTTTTTGACCCAGACAAACTTCCAGGCATGTTCGCGCTTGCGCGCAACCGCCATACCAAGCAATCTCTTCAAAAATTGGCACAGGTGTTCATTTACAAAGATAGGCAAATTTGCCTCTGTTTCGGAAGCTTCCAGTGACAAACCCAGGTTTCCGTTCGTAAGTTTTGTTTTCTTTGCCTTCTCTAATACTTTGTCTCGCTTTTCGCGCTTTATGAACTGTACAATAATGTTCTTCTTTGTTTTGTCTTTGGTTGCCACCCTGTTAATTACGTCTATATCGCTGGCGGAGACGGGTTCACTGATGGCCGCACCTATTTTAGCGAGGATATCGGTTAAACACTCATTCGGAGTTTCTGCAACGCCCTTAATCTCAAGGTTTCTGTTGCGCGAGTACTGCTCCGATTTCACAAGACTGGTTTGACATTCAGCTAGATCCCTCTCCAGTGATCGAACTTGCTGCCGTAGCACTTCATTTTCTTTCTTAAGAGAATTATTCTCGGTCAAGGTAGCATCAAGTCGCTGGTTAGCATCTTCAAGGCTTTTACTTATGAAATTCATGCTTTGCTTCATGTCATCAACATCGGCCCGGAGCCCTCTTTCTTCCGCACGCATGTTTCTTTCAAGAGATTCCTTTAAGTTTTTGAATTCATTCCTTAGTTCGTCTTTGAGTTCTTGTAGCTGTTTCGAAAGATCCCTAGCCATTTCTAATGACTGCAGCAACGAACAAAAGTGTCACACTTTGTGGCAGCGGTGACAGCAAAACTATACTTATTAACCTTCTAGAATATCTGAAAAGTTCGCTAACCTGCAATGTGCAACAGTCAGGGATTATGCCTTCTGCTCCGCCGCTGTCACCGCTGCCAAGTGATGCGTCCGCGAAACAGCGGTAGCTTTTTAGCCAGGGGGTGGCCACGTGTTCCGTCGTCCAGCCTGCGCAGTCAGGACTCGATGAACCAAGCCTGTGCGCTGCCGCTCTTTGTTGTAGACTTGCGCTGTCTTCTTGCGCAGTCCCACCTGGCCGTTGGATAAAGCTGTCGCAGTGACGCCTTGAAGTAGGTGCAAATCTGCAATGTGCAACAGTCAGGGATTATGCCTTCTGCTCCGCCGCTGTCACCGCTGCCAAGTGATGCGTCCGCGAAACAGCGGTAGCTTTTTAGCCAGGGGGTGGCCACGTGTTCCGTCGTCCAGCCTGCGCAGTCAGGACTCGATGAACCAAGCCTGTGCGCTGCCGCTCTTTGTTGTAGACTTGCGCTGTCTTCTTGCGCAGTCCCACCTGGCCGTTGGATAAAGCTGTCGCAGTGACGCCTTGAAGTAGGTGCAAATCTGCAATGTGCAACAGTCAGGGATTATGCCTTCTGCTCCGCCGCTGTCACCGCTGCCAAGTGATGCGTCCGCGAAACAGCGGTAGCTTTTTAGCCAGGGGGTGGCCACGTGTTCCGTCGTCCAGCCTGCGCAGTCAGGACTCGATGAACCAAGCCTGTGCGCTGCCGCTCTTTGTTGTAGACTTGCGCTGTCTTCTTGCGCAGTCCCACCTGGCCGTTGGATAAAGCTGTCGCAGTGACGCCTTGAAGTAGGTGCAAATCTGCAATGTGCAACAGTCAGGGATTATGCCTTCTGCTCCGCCGCTGTCACCGCTGCCAAGAAGAAAAAAAGAAATAAAGGAAAAAAAATGCCTCGGCCGTCAATCCTGCCGCCCCAGATTTCGTATCGATGTCAGCGTCACCATTGGCACGGCTCCGTGAGCAGCTACGAAGCTGTTCACTTTTGTTATCTTCCTTTCCTCGGCGGCAGCGCATTGTCGTTATGCCAGCGACGCGCTATATCTACACGATCATTGCGTCATGCATCGCTTCCGCGACCAAGCAAGGTTTCGGTGGTACACGATCGCTGCTATATTTATTGACAATAAGAATTTAAACTGCTTGCCTTCGAAACAACAGCGTGAATAAAAATCGAAAGCGGGATGGCCACAAGGAGCATGCTCACGGGGCCATAGTATTGATGACAGCATCACAAAAGGCTAGATACAGTCAGGTTGACTTTACAGGTTTGCAAGGGGTCACTGACGGGCTAGTTGCTTCATTATCACAGAAAGAACTGCGCTTCAAGTTAGCGCAATTTGTGTGTGGATCCTCCTTTGTGTCCCGTCTTGAAGTGCTGTTCCTTCTGTGACTTATGTTCTTTTTCTGCGTCAGTTACGCCTTGCAAGAGCGTTTACTTCGAAAATTTTGGTTCGCACGGCTCTTACAGAAGCATGTCCAATCTAATTTTTTTCACTCGGCTGCATAATATCGAGGACGGGCTCCAAACTGCTCATTTTATTTAGTGACGTAAGATCAATTACTGAAAATTTAATTAACGTAGCTTTGTTAATTATCCACACAACTTCTCAACTTACTCCGCATCCAGAGGTTACCAACCTGAATACTCGAATGATAAAATGATGTCACCAATGCTTGTATTGGTTTAATAGTTTTTTTTTCGGTGCAGTTAAAAGTGGCTGGCACATTGGTGGTGCTGTAGTCTCTCACACTTATAAAATAAGTGTGAAAGCTTGGACGGGTTTTCATGGCAGAAATCAACTTCATGAGCTTAAGCGCATGTGCACTTCTGCCTTTACAACCGATTCTCCTACATTAGACAAGAAACACCTCAGCGCAACGGTACATCACACAGGGTGTGCGAAAACATTGTGCGCGCTCCCGATTAGATTTCTGAATGTTGGTGGCATCATGCTAGGTTTCCTGGCATCATAATGAATAAAAGCAGCTGCCTGGGGGTAAGCAATGGGTACATTTTCAGCACTTTGTAACATATGGATTTGCGTGGACATGTACCTTAGAACGAAAAGTACTGACGTATTAGGATGAGGGTTTCGCTGCATGTATTTTGGCAGCCTAATGTTAAGATTTAAAGAGAAAATAAGGTGTTTCTGTGACAAGTAATGCTGACATGAAATATGAGCTCCGACACAGTACCAGTGGTGGAACTGGCCCCTTTACTACTGGGCTACATTGAACCACGAAATGCTGGTTTCCTAAATACCAGTAATTGGAAACTGTTTATCTCGACTTTTCTGTATGTCGGCGTCGCCGTGCAGTCTTGGGGCCCTTGTACCACGAGCACTGAAAGCTATAAGCTAATATTGAAAGGAACTGTATTCTTCTTTCTTAGTTTTCGTTTTTTTTTTTTTATTGGGGGGGGGGGGGGCTTTCTTTAACCGCTAACCACTGTTCCACAGTTATTGGTTAGCTCAAGACGCGCCTGCATGTTTTTCCAATATCCAGTATGTTGTCACGGATTCAATAGCGAAAGAGCGTCACATTCTCAGATTGCGCGCCTGAAGCGAATACTGGCGTACATTCTCCATCAGATTTGAGGACCTGAGATTGCGCTGCAATGCACGGGCCTTGCAATCTGATGAACCAATGCCTTGATCCGTATACGTCAGATTTAGAGGAAGCACTATTATGCGCGCAGCGATCGTTGTGCTTTGAGTGTTTTCCAGCGCAAGCTCACCTTATAATTATATTTGTGACTCACTCTTTTGGGAGTGTTCTGTTCTTCACATCACTACAACGTGAGAGTATAGACGTGCTCAATCTTCATTGAGTGAATGCTGGGAAACGGACTAGGACTCTTCTTGCGTATGTGTTTACACATTTACCGCAACAATTTATTTTTAATAACTTACTGTTTTAATTTAGGAGGCTGTAAAACACAGCAACATTATATTAACAGGAGGCCTTAATGACGCAGAAAACTTAAATGCTTATTTGTCGGCTTTCACCTCATGGTAAGGAATTTCAATAAAGATATCCTTATGATAATTCAAAGCCTATCCGCTTGACAAATTTCATCTGAGTTCCCCTTTGCAAGCAGATGCCGACTTGCCGGTGGTTCGGATCGGGGGCCCTTGACATATGTACAACCGTCAAACAAATAGTTATTCGGAATGTTTCATTTCAGGAAGGCGTCTTACCCTCCTGCCTTTCATTACCCTTCGCAAACACGCATAAGACGAAAGTGCTGCGTGAAGAGCGTCGTTAGCCCAAACGAACGAGCTACCGTAGCTCATCTCGCCTATATCGCTGTCATTTAGGTTTAGATAAGAAATATATATTTTCAATCGATGCTTCACGAATCCGAAAAGAGCTGCCCGCTACCAGCCCCAGCTAGGTTTCTTTCATTTCGTACTTTGTCCCAGCGGCTAATAGTAGCTCACGAAGCAGAGCGCTAAGTGTGGAAGTGGCAGAGAAGGTGTTCTATACTGTCTCGTGACCCACCGAAAATTGCACGCTGCGCTGCTGGCCACTCGCAGAAAATTGTACATGTGACGCCAGCCATTTGCAACACAGCAACATTGTTTTGCGATGGGAGAGTCCAGGTGAGAGACAGGGTGGTTATGGAGATGAAGACACGCTATTTCTTGCAGCAACATAAGAATGAATGAATGAATGAATGAATGAACGAATGAATGAACGAATGAATGAATGAATGAATGCCTTCATTTATTGAGAAAAAAGAGGAGCAAGTATCAGTTGAAGCACGTCTCAGCACATTGGACAAGAAGCTGGTGACAAAGAGACGAAAAGCTGGAGTCCAGGTGACAGATGAAGCCGCAATTTAGGGTCGAGAGAATATAAGCGAGAGTTGGTGAAACCGGTTGAAGTCCAATGTATACGTGTGATGTGGCGACTAAGTGATTCGAGTCACCGCCCAGCATCCGTCCTCTACGGTAGTATACGCACCCGCTGTTCTTGGTAATAGACATTTACTGAAAACCAATATTGTCAATTACTTATTCATCAGCCATACCTCGCCACGTATTCCTTAGTTGCAGGTTCTGTGAATTACGACTGCGCTGTCGCGACAAGTTACGACCATACGGTGACGCTTGCGGTTGCGGTTGCCATACTCGTGACTCTTATCAATGCGGGAACGCTATAAACATGGGTTTACTGCACAAGATAGAGAAGAGCAATTTTAGAACAGCGTTTCTCGCCTTACAAACGCTCAACGCAGGCACCCTTGCAGCGTGTTATGGTGCAGAGGAAAGGAACCTAGTGAATCGGCCAGCCTTTTTGAGCTCTGGCATAGTTTGAAAAATGAATGCGGCGAACTATGACGCACAAAATAGTCGATGCCAATCCAAATGAATCAGCGTGGTCACACTTGCGCGACACGCCATGGTGGCCTGCCACCAGGACATCATGAAATAGCAGCGATGCCAGTTTTCATTGGGTGCTTGAGAATAAAAACGCGCACATTAGAGACGTCCGAGGGACGTTTATACGGTACAAGAGCACATCGCCGCCCCGGCCCACCCACAAAAGAAAAACAAACAAACACGAAAATAAGCTTGCGAATTGGGCATCATAAGATCGAACACTACGGCGCTAGTTGATCTTGTTCAGGAGGACGTCAGCGTTTCATTCACCGTTTATTTCTGAGAAAATGAGTTGAAGCTACGTCTGTTTGCATCACAATGGCGGGCGTAATCGGGCAAACATTGACAGTATTTCCTTAGAGGGTGCCTGACTACTCTGTGGAGATTACGTACAACAATGACAACAAACAACACAGAAAGCTTCGCTTACGTCGATTTGCATATACGTAGGATCCTCATAATTTTTTGGACTATCAATTTATATGTTTAATAATGGCGCTTATTAATGCAATATTTGCATTCACAGCGAGCAAATGCGGCTGTCGTGTCCACGGTAGAATTGATTAAACGGCTTTAATCCCATGTACATTATATCGTTGCCAACTTCCGTGGGAATGTAGTCGTCAAAATGGGGTACAAGTGACAGGAAAATCAGGAGGTTGATGAACGGCAACAAGGCGGAAGCTTGCACAAGGCCTCAGGGAAATAAAAGACTTTTTGAGCAGCGTAGTCAGGGGGCCATACAATGGTTTCAACGTCTATTAAAAATCCTCCAAAATATGAACAGAGGCCGCCAAAAATGAGGGCATTTTGGGAAAGGTCAAACCGCTGGAAATCTTAGGAAAGCATTAGCCCAAATATAAAAACCACCTAAAAATAGGAAACCATAACGTTGACAGGGTGGCAAAATTTTGGCACAAATAAATTGGCTGTTGAAGCAGTTCAGCTGAAACGCGATGGTGTGAAATAAGAAGAGAATGTCGGCAAGTGTTGAAGACAGGTCAATTACGGAGACCCTGTGGCAAACGCCAGCGCCCGGCAGCTGTCAGGTGACTGCACGTATGAGCGAGATGCCTGGTCATCAGTCGTTACAGTTTGATTCGTGTCTGAAATATTGGACGCGGACTTCATCACATTAAATACAGTGCATTCTACCGTGTCATTCTTCGATGGCTGGTACCAATTCTCGCGCAATGAGGATAGGAACGAATTATCTCACGTGCCCCCGGCTGTCACCTTCCTCAAACTGGCAACATTCCTTCACCTCCAAAATTGCTTAGTTTTTATTGGGTTGGGCTGTAATCACGAGGTATCGGGATCGAATCCCAGCCACAGCAGCCGTATTTCGATGGGTGTGAAATGCGAAAACACCCGTGTACTTAGGGTTAGGCCCACGTTAAGGAACCCCAAGAGGTCTAAATTATTCCCAAATCCCTCACTACGGCGTGCCTCATGATGAGATCGTGGTTTTTGCACGTAAAACCGCATTATGTGTTATGTATCATACGTTAAGGATTTCCTTGGCAGTCGTACAACTCTTGAATACAAGTGTCGGCAGGAGTTGTGCGCGAGGTCTTTGAGTACGTGGGTAGCCTTTATGGTGTCCGATTCCTGATAGTTTACTGCGGCTATATTATAATGGCGGAACGGCAACATGGTAGATAAGATGGAGAAGATACAATCCCTCATATATTACTGCACAATAATTTTAAATAGTGGTCTTCCTCCACGCACGCGGATAACCGTCATAGGAGATTGCTTCGGAAACTAACTGCAAGAACTGTATATGTCATATCCAAGGGTGCACTGGACCTGGTGACCAGTAAATGTGACCAAATATTGCGAGCAGCTTCGGCCATAGCATGCTAACAAACTACGACACAGACTGAAGGGACTAGCGCAAGAATGGACACGGGACACTAAAAAGGCGACAAGGACAAGCGCAAACTTCCAACTGGAAGTTGGAAGCTTGCGCTTCTCCTTGTCGCCTTTTTAGTGTCTCGTGCCCACTCTTGCGCTAGTCACTTCAGCACGGAATACCAACTAGCCCGGTCTCACACCCTGCGATGACACAGAGACAGTTTGCTCAATTGTTGTGTCGTGACTTTTGCGTCAAGGTGCAAAACCAACATATCCATCTATATGTCTTAATACTTCAGCACATCTCGATTTGTAGCTGCGGCGGTAGCCCGGGAGTGCGGATAGCAAAGTCGCTAGCGAAACAATTGGGGGGCACCTTAATGAAACTGATAGGTCAACATCAAACGCCGTCCAAGAAAGCGTCTCTCGTAGACGCTGTGCGGTGTTCGGATGTTAACAATGTGTGCCGACTGAAGAAAGGCTGCCACGGAGTGCTTCTGACGGTTAGCCTAGCTTGTTTACTCCGTAGCATCAAAAAGAAAAAAGGAAAAGGAGAAAAGAAGAAAAAAAAAGAACCGTATCAAAAGCGCAGAATCAATCATTGCTCGTCGTGACTAAACCGTCTTAGCATGACCAGTCATTTCGAGGCGACGAGCGGCTACGCTTTATCAAGAACACTGATAACGCCGGCGGGACAAGCATTGTGGCGAAGTTCAATGCGCAGGGATTGCTTTGGTTATTTTTTTTTTATTTTGTTGACGTCATCACGCGTCACCGCGGCAAATTTGAAAAGTTTAAGGTTAGTACGCCACGTGGTGGCACTCACGCAAACTGAACCCTCGTGTCCAGAAAAGCTGGATACGGGTATCGAATCCAGCAACATTGATGCCTTCAGGTAGCATGTGTGGGATTATTGACCGGTTGCCTTCACCCAATAAGATCACGTTCTCGTGACACCTGCGGCAGAAAGGATGTTCTACATCGGCCGCCCAGGTCTGAGAGTGGAGACGCTGGCTAACACTCCCAGGGTTCTACTAGGAAATGTAAATACCCAAGAAAGTGACTGGGCAAACAGCGCCGCGGGGTAGCTCAATTGGTAAAGCATCGCAGGCGAAATGCGAAGGTTGTGGGATCGCTCCCCACCTGCGGTAAGTTTTTTTCATCAAATTTGATTTATATTAGTTTACCGTTTCTTTATTTCATATATTAAGCACAAGTAATTTCTCTTATGCTGTCCTCGGTGTCAGTGTTTGTTGGCTTCTCATGATACGTCGATAGAGTGGTGTTCCAAATTGAGACTGACCACATGACTCTCACTTGTTTGAGGTGCTTGATCGAGACCGGTGGCCGCCTGGCTCGTTGGGCACTGGTACTGCAGCGTTACGACTTCATCGTGGGCTACCGCAAACGAGAAAGCAAAGCCGCAGGTGATCCACTTTCTCGAGCGCCAGTCTGAAGCGCGGGAGAAACCCAAGTCGTAGCCGAGTAAGGAACGCGGAACAACCGTCGATCCTGGGCGTAGATTTTGTCGGTTCTGCAGGAGTTATCTTCAGCAGGGAGGAGCTGTTCGAGGCTCAGCAGAAGGACCCGTTTTGTCGAAAAGTGCTCGACGAGCTCCGGGAGCAGGGTGGCGCGGCTGCCGCATACATGGAGGCAGCTGGTATTGCTGCCGGTGCGGAGCACTCGGGAACAGTTGGTAATGCTTTGTGCGCGCTGGATTGTTATCTGCTGAATCGCGATGGCGTCCTGCTGAGATATATTCCAACCGAGGCCGCTACAAGTGAGGCGTTTAAGGCGGTGATACCGCGCGCGTTGCTAGGAGCGCTGCTACGCTAGTTTCACGGCTCGGGCATCGCTGGGCATGTGAGCGGCCCCAAGACTTACGTTGTGTCGCCTCGCTACCTGGCCAGCCATGAAACGGGACGTGATGCGCTACGCCCACTCGTGTCACGTGTGCCAAACCGTGATTCCCGAGGCGGAGGACCACCCGGCTTCATGCAGCCTATGGACAGCCAGACTCCCTGGCAAATCGCGGCGTGTGACCTCATGGGACCGTATCCCACCACACCGAGCAGGAACAAATTCTTGGTGGTAGTCACGGATCCCTTCAGTAAATTGGTTGAACTTTTCCCCTTGCGAAAACTGGCGGCACGAGTGATCATGGATAAGTTGATCGAGGTTTTCACCAGGCTTGGCTTCCCGGAGCATTTGACAACAGACAATGCGTCCTACTTCACTGCGAAGGTTTTCGTCGACTCGCGCCAGCACCTTCTTAGCAATGCTAGCAAACAATTCGCTGTCTCGCTGGCACCGAAGTGGACCGGACCGTATCCAGTACGAAAGACGGTTTCCTCGGTTTCCTCGGCGGGCCGGTACGCATATGCGACATCAAACGCTACGTGCCGCGTGATGAGCAATGGGATGCTAACCACACCCTCCCTCAACCGGCAACTGTATTTGCTTGAAAGTTGCCCTGCCTCGAGGGTATTAGGGACGAGCTCCACCACTGAAAAAGCTGGCGCCACCGTCGGTGTGAGGTGGCATGAGGGATTACGTGGACACAGCGGCCGCGTCGGCTGCTTCGGAAGCGCCGAAGCGAGCTGAAAGCGAAAGTTTAAAGTCCCACCTGCACCACGGTTCTGGTTAAGTGGTGAAGCTTTACCGCCTGACGTGTCTGCTTGACAACATTTGAAAGTAGTATAATAGGTAGTGGCTGCCTTTGGAGGCGTGCAGCATGGTAGGCTACTGCTCGGTGCCGCACTGACGGACGTACGCAACGCAGCGCGGTGTCAGCCTTATTCACGCGTAGCCGCAGGGTTAGGAGCTGCGTGAAGCTTGGCTGGCGAAACTTAGAAAGGGCAGACAGCCATCGGCTACAACTCGGGTATGCAGCAATCACAGACGCGAGGGAGATTTCTGCTACGGCGCCGGGACTGCGCGATGTTCGGTGAGTAGCAGAAAACGCGCACTCAGACGCTCGCCCGCGCCCGCTGCCCGGCTAATGACATAAGGGTTTGGTCTATGAACTTGTTGATGCTAGATACTGGCAAGTTCAATGGAACGAAAAGGGAGCGGTAAGGCGCACATTAAAAAAAAAGGAATCGCATATGGTCATGTTTGTGTTATGAATTATAGCACGAGATTACAAAAAAGAAGCAGAGGGAAATCGCACGCTGCCAAGACCGATAAACATACAGTGCGACGCAAGTTGAGAAATAATATTGAAATGTCCAAGAATTTAGAAGAGCAGAAAAGATTGAATCGTCGCGACGGCACATCACAGTTGCCGCAGGCGTCGAAGTCTCTATAACAAAATTATTGTTGAACAGTTCTGATAGCGTCCACGCAACAATGCTTGTTAGTGTGCTGTCAAATGCTCATGTGCTGCGGCCTAAAGCTGCCGGCACGGTGCGAAAACGCGCTCACAGTGAATGCAAAACATTTTGCGCGGAGATGCATGAAGACGTGCAGTCGGTCGCTGCGAACCCGTGCGATCGATGCATTGAGGCTTCATTCTGTTATGTCCCAATTGGGTATACAGACAGCCCACTATAAGAACACACTTCACATAGTTTACTCTCAGCGTTTTCTACCTTTCACGCAAGAAACCGGTTCGAGAGACTCCATCGCGGCGACCGCGCACACTGCCGTTGACTGTACATATTCTGTAAAGAGATAGGGTGCGTAAACGATTCTGTGCTTTCAGTTTTCTCAAGATTGTTATATCGACAGTCAAAAACTTGTCTCGTTTTGAGGTTGTAGCTACATAAATGTGTAGGAGGGCTGCCGCATGGTGTTTTTATTGAGCGTGCTTAGCGAAACCTGCGAGGAGCGCGCCGCGTGATCCCTCATATTACGCAAGGGAGGCGCTTCCGACAGATGGCGACTCCGCAACTCCTCGCCCCCAATAATGGCAATACGTCTACGCCATTCTGAGATGTCAACTAAGTGGGCGGGATTTTGCCGGCACGTCTAAGTTTCTTAAACTGACAAATATTTCTGTTCGCTTCCGCTGGCCGCATCAGGGATGCCCCGCCCGTAAGACTGACAAATATTGATTTTGTGAGTGCTAGAAAAATCCTATCGAACCGCACCTTTTATGCCGCTCCGTTGTAGTTATTAATACAATGTTTCTTTTGAAGCAACAGGGTGCGCCAGTATCTCCCTTCGTGAACCTATCGTAACTGTATTGCAAATATCGGAAGCTTCACAGCTTGTCTTCACCTCTTCCCAGGGCCCACGTGACGGTGCGACGAGCTACCGTCGCCATACCTGCAGTACCGCCGAGGAGGAAGGGAGGAAAGAAATCGAGGCATGTTGAAAGAATTTACACTGTGGGATACAGCATCCCGAGACTGCTGCGAATTACGAGAAACGCAGTAATGGCGAGCTCCGGAATAATTGTGACCAGCTGGGGTCATTTAATGCGCACCAAAGGGATACAACCAGCATTGTTGAATTTCCTTCGGAATTGTTGCATCTCTGCGGCGGCGATTGCCATCGGAACAACCATTCAGGTTTTCAAAGATGTATAACCAGGCGCGATTACGCCGTCGCACCGGAGCTTACAACGGCTCCATTCGTAGCTTTGCAAGTCAATAGCTCCGGCGCAAAATGACCCAGGAATGACCACGATTTGCCCATTGTGTTTTATTCTATATTTGTATGACCAGCATCGCTGCAATGAACACTTTCTGTTGTCTGGGATTCAAGCAGTTCTCCATGCGGAAGACGAGGCGTATTCGTGTACGAACTACTTTTACTGATGTCAATATTTAAAAAAAAAAAAAAAGCATGCCGACTGCATTAAAGTGCACCCGCTGTATGTAGCGGGGACAACGCTATTGTGATGTGTGTCAGGCAAAGTAAGGTTTGCCAAGAAGTGGGTGCAAGCAGTTGACATGGAATGCATGCTTCCGTACCTAATTTTTGTAAAGGAGAGATTGAATTCGGATTTAAGTATTGTGTACATAATCTGAGTGCCTGTGCCTTGGTTGTATCAACTGTGCCCTATATAGGCTTTTGTTAAAAGCTTAAGTTTTTCTCTTAACAGCTGAAGTATGCTTTAGCGGAATGTCCACTTCATCGGTGTACGCAAACTGAAAGCAGGCTGTACATTCATGTCGACATGGTCATGCAGACATAGACAAAGAACATACCTTTCAAAGGAGAATGATTTATTAACAATACAACAAAGTGCGCAGTATAATTTCACGGTAAGTACTTGACGCAGAATAAGGACTTATATACCAAGCTCTGACAGTAAAAATAAAAAGACAAACTGCAACAGTAAATACAAAAGGCGAAAGGCAGTGTTCGGACTTGCGGTTTTTAAAATGTCAAACAACCAAAACGCATCAACTTGACCGAACTTGATGCGGTTGTGACCAACAAATGTTGGGACTCTCAGTTCATCGCTTTTTAATTCATGAAAAAAAAGTTTTGTTCATAACAAAAATTACGTAACGTAGAAGATAAGTACAATGTCAGGAACAGAATACACACCTCCCAAACTTAGAGTAAGGTCCCATTTCCTATGTAGAGGTTATCTAATAAGGAACTTAGACAGCGAAGTGCTTGCACGTTATGAAAAGAAAGAATGAAAGTGCTGCAATAGAATGTACCTATTTGAAGAATTCTTCGGGGAGCCAAGCAACATAAAAAATCTGTTGCACTGCGGAGCAGTGTTTGGTTGAACGCAGAGAGATGCAAGTCAAGTTTTTGATGTGTACACTGCCAATAAGAGAAAAAAAAGCCTTCTAATTTTGTATTTCATTTTGACATAATTGCTTCGTCATCCCAAACACATCAGATATCCTTCGCATATGTTCAGAATAATTTGTCCTGATGGCTCTAGGCAATCGTCGTACCTGGAAGGAAAAATTCCACATATTTATTTTATTTATTGATAGCGCGGTCCTATTTCCAGGACCTTAGCAGGGTGTATACAAAGTGAAATTGAAAAAATCTATGTACAAAATACAGCGATACATAACATAGGTCACTCGCGATGTACAAATGCAAGCAGTTACTGAACAACACACAGTAAATCACTCGCTACATAAACATAGGTGCCACTCGAATAATGGCAGTGAGCATTGAGTTACAACGTCATGAGTAAGATTATTCCATGACGTTAGACAATTCCAGAAACTGTTTCACCTTGGCCCTGTTAGCGCTATCTTTTGTTCAGTAGTTGTTCAGGGCAATATAGCAGTGATCTCGCACGAAAGAGGCCTCAGTGTTAACAGTAAACTTCTGAGGCTGCGAGATAACGATCCGAGGTTTTTCATGCGATTGCCCTCATTGTGTTGTGGCTAGAAAACTAAACTTGACTACACTTAATTGCATCTTGTTGGGGGAGAGAACCATTGTCCAGACTGTGGTGAACACCCTTGCGTTGTCCTGCTACTTGACATGCAGACTGTGGCGGTAGTGCGCTGCATCACATTGAGGCGCACACCTTCTTTTCCTTTTTATTTTAAATCTCGGCTATCCTATTTCCTTTCGTTCACTTAATACCCGTCCCCCGGCACAGAGTATTTCGCTTGTATTTTCATTCATTCATTCATTCATTCATTCATTCATTTTATTTCAGCATTACGGTACATTACAGCATGTACAAAAATGCTGGGGGCACAGAATTAAAGCAAGAAGCTTGACGGGGTCTGTACCCTATAGTTGCACTTTCACAGGGACAACACGAAATGTGCGTTTGCGACAAGATTACAATGCCAAAATGCTGGCTAACCTGCCTGTCTTCTTATATTTCTTCTTCCTTCCTCCAAGAGTACGTGTTAGGATCATTGAACTCATCTGATGCGAAAGGCGCGAAGACGACATCTGACAATCCAGTCTGGTCGATCTAGTCAAGCTAGTCAAACGTAGCTCTGCTAACACGTGCCTGCTGAACGTTTTCAAGTCTTGTCTGCATCGTGCTGCAGAAGTTTTTTTAAGCAGATTGAACAACTAGAAGAAGCAAGCTACCCACAACTTCTCCTTGTTTCGGTAACAGAAAAAATCCTTAAGTCACGAACCCGCCAACTGGCCCAGGAGCCACCTCGCGAAAAAGAAAAGGTAGCCGTCATACCTTAGATTTCAAAGAGTCAAAGAGTTTATTCAGACAGCATATGGTACAGTTGCCTAGGGCGCAGACCAAAAGTCAAGTGGATGCCTGACAAGGAGTCTGCGCCCTTCTTGATACCATTAGAGAGCACAGAACATTCAGCGCATAAAATAAACACTAAGTGAGATGAAAATACAGAGTGATTGGTTAACATTGAAACTGGAGTTATTTCATATTGAACATTATGCACAATTGGGAAAATGCTGTAAGAAACAACAGAAAAAACAAAGGGAGTGGTCATGCCTGCAGTGAGAACAGATACATAGTGATGCTATTTTTGAAAGCTTTGAATGATTTACTTTCCTGGATAATGTTTACAGCAGGATGGTGATCCTTTAAAAAACCGGAAATTATTTAGCTAAGTTCCTGGGTGCCGTAGTTCGTACGTATTTTTCCTTATTATAACCTATGTGCCGGGTGTTGCAGGTGCGTGTTTTCGTTAGATACTGATGAAAAAAAGCGGTAGAATCGGAATACATCTGTACATAACTAGCTAACACTATGTTTTTGTTTATAACATTCCACAGTGTAAGCAGTTGGTGTTTTCTAAACAATGGCGCAGTGTGGCTAAGGCATGGTGCATTATCTATTAAGCGCAAAAATTTATTTTGTAATAAATATACGTTTTCTATGCTTGTTTTAGGTGCTAAGCCCTAGACAAGAAGACAATAGTGGAAACGCAAATGTACCAGTGTGTAGTACAGTTGATTCTTTAGACAGATAGGCAAAAGGTCCTTTATTTTATACATGATACTAATGCACCTAGTGATACCAGTGCGAGCTTTTTCAATGTGAGGTGACCAGTCAAGATGTTCATGAAATATGACACCAATAAATTTATGTGGTGCGACACGTTGAATAGATTCATCGCAAAATTGAATACGTACTTCTTGTTTGATACACTTTTTGCGAGCGCGGAATATAATGTAATTTGTTTTTTTTTAGTGTTTAACTCTAGCACACGTTCAGCAGCAGTGGCACCGCTCGGTTTCGTCGGCGAGCATCTAAAAGAAAAACCGCCTTTCACCTTTGCAGGTTGGTTGTACTCAGCATACACCAAGTTTCGACGACCAGCAGCCCAGTGATATCAAGCCCTACGTCATCACCGGACGCCAGAAAATAGCGGTCACCGGGAACTGCTTCGCACACGCTCAGCAGCAGTGGCACCGCTCGGTTTCGTCGGCGAGCATCTAAAAGAAAAACCGCCTTTCACCTTTGCAGGTTGGTTGTACTCAGCATACACCAAGTTTCGACGACCAGCAGCCCAGTGATATCAAGCCCTACGTCATCACCGGACGCCAGAAAATAGCGGTCACCGGGAACTGCTTCGCACACGTTCAGCAGCAGTGGCACCGCTCGGTTTCGTCGGCGAGCATCTAAAAGAAAAACCGCCTTCCACCTTTGCAGGTTGGTTGTACTCAGCATACACCAAGTTTCGACGACCAGCAGCCCAGTGATATCAAGCCCTACGTCATCACCGGACGCCAGAAAATAGCGGTCACCGGGAACTGCTTCGCACACGCTCAGCAGCAGTAGCACCGCTCGGTTTCGTCGGCGAGCATCTAAAAGAAAAACCGCCTTCCACCTTTGCAGGTTGGTTGTACTAAGCATACACCAAGTTTCGACGACCAGCAGCCCAGTGATATCAAGCCCTACGTCATTACCGGACGCCAGAAAATAGCGGTCACCGGGAACTGCTTCGCACGCGCTCAGCAGCAGTAGCACCGCTTGGTTTCGTCGGCGAGCATCTAAAAGAAAAACCGCCTTCCACCTTTGCAGGTTGGTTGTACTCAGCATACACCAAGTTTCGACGACCAGCAGCCCAGTGATATCAAGCCCTACGTCATCACCGGACGCCAGAAAATAGCGGTCACCGGGAACTCCTTCGCACACGCTCAGCAGCAGTAGCACCGCTTGGTTTCGTTGGCGAGCATCTAAAAAGAAAAGCCGTCTTCCATCTTTGCAGGTTTGTTGTACTCAGCATACACCAAGTTTCGACGACCAGCAGCCCAGTGTTATCAAGCTCTACGTCATCACCGGACGCCTACAAAATAGCTGTTACCGGGAACTGCTTCGCACACGCTCAGCAGCAGTGGCACCGCTTGGTTTCGTCGGCGCGCATCTAAAAGAAAAACCGTCTTCCACCTTTGCAGGTTGGTTGTACTCAGCATACACCAAGATTCGACGACCAGCAGCCCAGTGATATCAAGCCCTACGTCATCACCGGACGCCTACAAAAGAGCTGTCACCGAGAACTGCTTCGCACACGCTCGCAGCAGTGGCACTGCTCGGTTTCGTCGGCGAGCATCTAAAATAAAAACCGTCTTCCACCTTTGCAGGTTTGTGCTGGATTGTCCTTGTTCTAAAACAGCATATTGTACGGTTGCGACTGCTGCTGAGCCCCACTAATCGCTGATGCATGTATTACTTGTCACGAGTGCATCTCTAGGGATAAACCTTATTTGACTTGCTGTGACTGCAATTACAACTACCATGCCGGTGCGTGCTCTGGAGTAACAGAAAGCAATTGCAAAAAGAAAAGTGAGCAAGCAAAAAGCTTATGAAAATGTGCAACATGTAAAACCGCGAGAAGTCGCATCAACCAAAACGCTGAAATAGAAGGCTCAGAGCCTCAGGGATATATTGCAAAAGACATAACGAAGATAAATTGGAAGCTTCTCAAGCTACTCAAGATCAATGCTAAAGTTGACGCTTTTGAGGGAATGGTCGACGTTGTGAACGACATTGAAAAATCGGTGCGTGAGATGTCAGAAAAGTATGATGTACTAACCCAGATAAAGCAGCAAGCACATGACATATCGGGCCTGAGGAAGCGGGTTGAAAAACTTGAGGTGGAAGCCAAAGAACAAGAGATAAGCAAGCTTAGACAAGACGTTAATAAACTCGATCAGTATAGCCGAAGATTAAACATGGAAGTACATGGAATTCATAAGCAAACGAACGAAAATGTTCTCGAGAAGCTAAACGAACTGGCTAAACACCTCGAGCTTCCACAGCCCTCGGCAGCAGATGAAGCCGTTCACCGACTTTCTGCTAAAGAAGATTCGGATAAACGCGCCCCCGTATTGGTGCGCTTTCCATGCCTCCTGACTCGAGATACTTGGCTCAATAGGAAAAGAGACCTGAGCAAACTAGAATCAAAGGTTTACTTCAACGGAAATCTGACTGTCCAGATCAAAAAACTGTTTTGGGAAATGAAATCAAAGGCCGTGAAATGACTTTTCCGTTCGCGTAGATCAAAGACGGCAAAAAGTTCGTGCGGCGTAGCTCTAAAGACCGGGTTATAAAAATAAGAACAGTGGAATATCTGGACAAGGTACGATGAGGCATTTGACGGTCTTTTCTTCGTCTATCGCTGTTACGACGCACTAATCTATGGTGACATGTCATCAAACATGTGGGTATTATGATGCAGCTTCCTTCCGACACCTAAATGTTTCGCGAGATGGAAGGCAGCTTTCCTTGCTTCATCTTAATGCGCGCAGTTTAACAAATAAAAGAGATTGATACATTGCTGGATGACCTGAATAATCAGTTTGAATTTTTGTGTTTCACTGAAACGTGGCCCTGTGATAAATCTGCTAATGTGCATTTTCCTGGTTACACGTGTGTTTCTGTCTCACGAAGTAGCAAGGGAGGAGGGGGCGTTGCAATATATGTGCAAAAAAATCTTCAGTTAGAAGTAATATCCGAATACTTGCTTGTATGTCGTCACCATGAAAGCTTACTGATAAAATGCACCAACTCAATGTTCCTTGTACTTTACAGACCTCCTTCTGGTAATGTTAATGAGTTCCTTGCATACCTTGAACAGATTTTGCATTACCTGCTATATATTGGCCTCCCCGTCATCATTTTACCGGCGACTTTAACATCAACTTACTCTCAGAGGAGAGCAATAAGCAACGTCTTATTGACACATTTTATTCTTTGGTTGCCAAAGTGTCATTGATATACCTACTAAGGTGACCAATAAATCTGAAACTTTGCTTGACCGGTGCTTTACAAATTACCCTGTTGCTCAATCAGATGTTGGTGTATTAACATAAGGAATAAGCGATCATTTGCCCATTTTTATGTTTTTTACGCCGCACTGTTCCAATCATAACCGCTTCAAAGACCATTATATTATCTTGTATACAAAAATAACAGGAGATGAAATCGTATTTTTTCGGCAGCTTGTTGAGGAAGCGAACTGGAGCCCTGTACTACAAGAGACTAACCCTGTCGTTGCATATCATACCTTTATAGAAAATGTCAAAGGATTTTATGACTTAGCATTTCCTCTTGTTGAATTTAAGAAGCATAAGAAGTACAGAAAACCGTGAATGCATGCCTCCCTTATGAAGCGCATAAGAGAACGTGATAAGCTGTTTGCCTTGTTCATAAAAACAAAGCATATGCCTTATTTACAGCAATATAAGAAGCTCAGGAACAACTTAAATTCAGATCTAAAGCGAGCTCGAGCCATCTACAATGAATACAAGTTTAAAAATGTTTGCAATAATTCTATAAAAATTTGGAGATGGGTCAAACGCCTCACGTCGACAGAAACGACCAATGATATCCCGGAACTCATGATACAGGGCACGCAATACTCAGGAACAGCACTTGTCGACAAATTTAATGAACATTTTTTTAAAAGCCGGGATATTTGACAACCCCGACACAAGCAACGCTGATTGCACGTCATACATTACGCGTTATGCTGTGTTGTCGATATTCCTCACTCCCGCAACAGAATTAGGGATTCATGACCACCTGCAGAAAGAAAGAAATGATAGTGCATTTAATCATCATCATCATCATCATCATCAGCCTGGTTATGCCCACTACAGGGCAAAGGCCTCTCCCATGCTTCTCCAACTACCCCGGTCATGTACTAATTGTGGCCATGTTGTCCCTGCAAACTTCTTAATCTCGTCCGCCCACCTAACTTTCTGCCGCCCTCTGCTACGCTTCCCTTCCATTGGAATCCATTCCGTAACTCTTAAAGACGATCGGTTATCTTCCCGCCTCATTACGTGTCCAGCCCATGCCCATTTCTTTTTCTTGATTTCAACTAAGATATCATTAACTCGCGTTTGTTCCCTCACCCAATCTGCTCTTTTCTTATCCCTTAACGTTACACCTATCAATCTTCTTTCCATAGCTCGTTGCGTCGTCCTCAATTTAAGTAGAACCCTTTTCGTAAGCCTCCAGGTTTCTGCCCCGTACGTGAGTACAGGTAAGACACAGCTGTTATAAACTTTTCTCTTGAGAGATAATGGCAAACTGCTGTTCATGATCTGAGAATTCCTGCCAAACGCACATCAGCCCACTCTTATTCTTCTGATTATTTCAGTCTCATGATCTGGATCCGCAGTCACTACCTGTCCTAAGTAGACGTATTCCCTTACCACTTCCAGTGCCTCACTACCTATTGTAAACTGCTGTTCTCTTCCGAGACTGTTAAACATTACTTTAGTTTTCTGCAGATCAATTTTTAGACCCACCCTTCGGCTTTGCCTCTCCAGGTCAGTGAGCATGCATTGCAGTTGGTCCCCTGAGTTACTAAGCAAGGCAATATCATCAGCGAATCGCAAGTTACTAAGGTATTCTCTATTAACTCTTATCCCTAATTCTTCCCAATCCAGGTCTATGAATACCTCTTGTAAACGCGCCGTGAATAGCATCGGAGAGATCGTATCTCCCTGCCTGACGCCTTTCTTTATTGGGATTTTGTTTCTTTCTTTATGGAGGACTACGGTGGCTGTGGAGCCGCTATAGATATCTTTCAATATTTCTACATACGGCTCGCCTAAAATCTGATTCCGCAATGCCTCCATGACTGCTGAGGTTTCGACTGAATCAAACGCTTTCTCGTAATCAAAGAAAGCTATATAAAAAGGTTGGTTATATTCCGTGTCACGGATCTCCTCCGGAGAACGCTCTGGCCGAAAGAATGGACGGGGTGACAGGTGTACCCACACAGACGCACATTTAATACAACCCACGCGGCACGAACAGCAGCACACAAACCTAACAAAACTAACACACAAGATACAAAGACTGTCCGTATCCACGTCCCAGTAACACTACACTAGCGTTCTACTGATAGTGGTTGGCGTTCGTGCTCCCGTCTGGTTCGATGCGGATGTGGAGTGGTGCGGGTCCCGTAGCCGACGTCGGAGTGCTGTTCGACGTTCTAGGGCTGGCGTCGCTGGCGGCGTCGTTGGTTGCGTCGTACACCCTCCCGGTCCAAGCGCCCGTGGAGGTGTGGCCGATGATGTTGGCGTTGGGGCACCACCCGGAAGGGTGGCAACAGCGGTAGAGACACCCCTGGCCGTAGCAGGTGGTGGCGTCTTCCGTGGGCTCCCCGGGACCGGCTCAGGAACGGCGGGAAGTCTGCGGTGCAAAGCCGTAGAACACGAGCTCACCGGAGCAGTAGCCGGCGTCGCTCTCTTCCGGTCGAACCGTCCCTCACCCGCCGAGTCTCCGCTGCTTTCTTCTTCCGCCCCGTGTCTCGCCCTTCCTCGGCCTTTTATAGCCTTGACGTTAGTCCACGTAATCCTTCTCTTCGTCTTCTTCTCTTCTCCACCAATCATCGCTTTCCATCTCACCGGATACTTCTCCACCAATCATCTCTTGTCACCTCACTGCGAACCTCTTCTTTATCTTCTTTTGTCTTCGATTAATCCACGTCATTCTTACCGCCATCCTCGTCTTCTTGAAACCTTTCTTCGTCTACCATTTTATTTTATCTTCCCTCTTATATGTGACACATTTTTCTATCACCTGATGGATAGTGTGAATATGGTCTATTGTTGAGTAGCCTTTACAGAATCCTGCCTGGTTCTTTGGTTGACGGAAGTCTAAGGTGTTCCTGATTCTATTTGCAATTACCTTAGTAAATACTTTGTAGGCAACGGACAGTAAACTGACCGGTCTATAATTTTTCAAATCTTTGGCGTCCCCTTTCCTATGGATTAGGATTATGTTAGCGTTTTTCTAAGATTCGGGTACGCTCGAAGTCATGAGGCATTGCGTATACAGGGTGGCCAGTTTCTCTAGAACAATTTGCCCACCATCCTTCAACAAATCTGCTGTTACCTGATCCTCCCCAGCTGCCTTCCCCCTTTGCATACCTCCCAATGCTTTCTTTACTTCTTCCGGCGTTACCTGTGGGATTTCGAATTCCTCTAGACTATTCTCTTTTCCATTATCGTCGTGGGTGCCACTGGTACTGTATAAATCTCTCTAGAACTCCTCAGCCACTTGAACTATCTCATCCATATTAGTAATGATATTGCCGGCTTTGTCTCTTAACGCATACATCTGATTCTTGCCAATTCCTAGTTTATTCTTCACTGCTTTTAGACTTCCTCCGTTTCTGAGAGCATGTTCAATTCTATCCATATTATACTTCCTTATGTCAGCTGTCTTACGCTTGCTGATTAACTTCGAAAGTTCTGCCAGTTCTATTCTAGCTGTAGGGTTAGAGGCTTTCATACATTGGCGTTTCTTGATCAGATCTTTCGTCTCCTGCGATAGCTTACTGGTATCCTGTCTAACGGAGTTACCACCGACTTCTATTGCACACTCCTTAATGATGCCCACAAGATTGTCGTTCATTGCTTCAACACTAAGGTACTATTCCTGAGTTAAAGACGAATACCTTTTCTGTAGCTTGATCTGGAATTCCACTATTTTCCCTCTTATCGCTAACTCATTGATCGACTTCTTATGTACCAGCTGCTTCTGTTCCCGCCTCAGGTGTAGGCTAATTCGAGTTCTTCTTCGTGTAGGCTAATTCGATCTTTGTTCACTGCAGTGCACCTTGCTGAGCACGTCCACATCTTGTATGATGCCAGGGTTAGCGCAGAGTATGAGGTCTATTCCATTTCTAGTCTCGCCGTTCGGGCTCCTCCACGTCCACTTTCGGCTATCTCTCTTGCGGAAGAAGGTATTCATTATCCGCATATTATTCTGTTCCGCAAACTCTACTAATAACTCTCCCCTGCTATTCCTAGTGCCTATGCCATATTCCCCACTGCCTTGTCTCCGGCCTGCTTCTTGCCTACCTTTGCATTGAAGTCGCCCATCAGTATAGTGTATTTTGTTTTGACTTTACCCATCGCTGATACCACGTCTTCATCGAAGCTTTTGACTTCCTTGTCATCATGACTGGATGTAGGGGCGTAGACCTCTATAACCTTCATTTTGTACCTCTTATTAAGTTTCACAACAAGACCTGCCACCCTCTCGTTACCGCTATAGAATTCCTGTATGTTACCAGATATGTTACCGCGTCGTGTACTGATGCAAATAAACATCATTGTCATCATTGTCATGTTCTTATTAATCAGGAATCCGACTCCTAGTTCTGGTCTTTCCGCTAAGCGCCGGTAGCACAGGACCTGCCCGCTGTTTAGCACTGTATATGCTTCTTTTGGCCTTCTAGCTTCACTGAGCCCTATTATATCCCATTTACTGCCCTCTAATTCCTCCAATAGCACTGCTAGACTCGCCTCACTAGATAACCTTCTAGCGTTAAACGTTGCCAGGTTCATATTCCAATGGCGGCCTGTCCGGAGCCAGGGATTCTTAGCACCCTCTGCAGCGTCGCAGGTCTGGCCGCCGCCGTGGTCAGTTGCTTCGCAGCTGCTGGGGACTGAGGGGCCGGGGTTTGATTGTCGTGTTCATATAGGAGGTTGTGGCCAAGTACTGAACCAGGGTGGCCAATCCTGCTCTGATGAGGGAGTGCGTTGCCGGTTCTGGTCACCGGGATCAGGCCACATTCCAGGCTTCTTTATGCAATTTTATCAACACGCGGATTTTTTTTGATCCGGTGGAAAATTGCGCGGCACCGGTATTCGAACCGCGGACCTCTTGCACGCGAGGCGGGTGTTCTACCTATACGCCACCGCTGCACCGGTATTTGGTATAGTGCATATGTGCATTTAGTATAAACGAAATGAAGCCTCAGCCTATAAAAGCGATTTCTCATATCATTGTTCGGCCACTCTCTCACATATTCAGCTTAATTCTTTGCACCGGAACGTTTCCTGATAAACTAAAGATCCCAAAGGTGACAGCAATTTTCAAAGGAGGCGACAAAGGCGACTTTAGCAATTACCGGCCTATCTCGGTCTTGCCGATATTCTCAAAAGTTCTTGAACAGGCCATTTATTCTTTTCTAAGTTTTTTCAACAAAGCAACATAATAACTAAGCAGCAGTATGGATTTTAAGAAAACAACGATCTACTGAAGCGGCCCCATTGGAAACAAAAGATAAAATTATTGCCAACTTCGAGCCCAAACTGTTCACTTTAGGATTGTTCCTTTATGTCCGTAAAGCATTTGACTCGGTAAAGCATGGCATATTATTAAGCAAACTGTATAAATATGGTATTAGAGGATAGCGTTAGATCTGGTTGAAAGCTGCCTTAAAAATCGCCTTCAATACACTTCCATTATTGACTTCAAATCTAGGATGAGGCCTATCACATGCGGCGTTCCTCAGGGGTCAATTCTTGGGTCAATTGTTTTTGTAATTTATGTAAATGATATCTTAAATGTACCACACACGCGTCATTTACCATTATATGCAGACGACACCAGCGCTTTCTTTGCCGGCACGGAATTAAAATCATTAAATGATCAGGCGAATGATTGGCTGCAGGAACTGTCAAAATGGCTTAAAATTAACAGTTTAGAATTAAACATGAAAAAAAAACAAAGTATGTTATATTTAGACGTCGTAATAAGCCAGCTCCTGACGAGAACTTTCTTCATTTTCGTAATCAAGAAATCCACCGAGTTACATCATAAAAGTTTCTTAGTACACTTTTTAACGAACACCTAGATTGGTCTATGCATACAAATATTGTCCGTGCAAATATGTCATGAGGGATTGGTATAATATGTAAATTGCGAAGCTTGATTCTAGTGTGGTTAAAGAAACAGTTGTACTACACCTTTGGTACACTCACACATTCATTACTGTTAAACTGTGTGGGGTACCACGACAAAAACTACCATGAAAAATATACTTGTACTCCAAAAAAAGTATTACGTATTATTGAAGGTGAACCATACCATTGTCAAACAGCTCCAATACTTAAAAAGCAACAAATCCTGACTATTCGTAATATATTCCATAAGAAAATAGCTACTCTAATATATAACAAAAGAGTGTCTGATCCATCTGGTTCCGTAAATAAATACCTTCGAAGAGATCACTGCCACGACTTGCGACATACGTTTTATAAAAAGGAAAAGCTGCGCACAAACTACGGCACCCACAAGCTCGATTACCTAATACCAGATTTCTTACACAAACACCCTAATGCACTGTCCATTGTCGAAAGAAGCACTTCTGTCCACGCCCTGAATAAAACTATGCATACCTACCTATTATTATTTCAGTAGGGACGGACTATGTAGGCAAATGATCGCCTTTGTTGTACGGAAGTGTTGTTGTCCTGTTTTCAATGTTGTTCATTATATCGTCTAGTGTTTGTATAATTTCTCTTGAAGTCATCATACTTTACATATATTGCGTATCCTTGCAGTTATATATGGCTTCCACTACTTTTTTCACTTTCTGAAACTATGAATTGCCGTTTTTTTACTGTTCTCTTTTTTGTTATTCTCACTGAGTGTTTGTGCTTATGGGTAGCTGGCGCTTTGTCAGGCATTTATTTGCCTTTTCGCCAGCGTCCACGAAAAAACTGTACATGATTGTCCGAAATAAACAAACTTCAAACTTCAAAATTCATTACCGTGGAGCCACGCGGACAAATTTTCCAGTCATACATTTGTTTCTACTTGGAGGACTTTTACATCTTGTCCACAGATGAATCTATTGGTATCATCAGCGTAGGGTATTATTTCTGGTGTAGAGGGCACGTTAATTATATCATTTATGTAAAGCAGAAACAACAGCGGCCAAGGATTGATCCTTATGGATCTCCATAATGTATCTGACCTAAGCTGGTTTTTGCATTCGTAATATTTATTGACTGGTGACGATTTAAGAGGTAATTCTTTTTTAATGTGAGAGTCGTCCCGGTAATGCCATATTTATATAACTTGTACAGTAAAATAGGGTGCTTAATGGAGCCGAATGCCTTTTTAAAGTCTAGAAAAACACCTACTATATATATTTTCTGCTCAAAATTGTCTATTATCTTGTCCTTAATTTTATTAGCGCCATTTCAGCAGATTTCTCTTTCTAGAATCCGTATTGCTGGTCGGGGATGATATCGTTTCGCTTGCATAAGTTTAGTAGCCTGATGTTTATAACTTGTTCAACTACTTTCGAGAGGATTGGTAGGACCGAAATTGGCTTATAATAATTTATATCATTTCTATCAGCTCCCTTGTGTATGACGGATACTTTTGCAATCTTTAATTTATCTGGAAATATTCCGGTACTTAAAATCAGGTTGCATGCATAAGTGGCTGACTAATCATGCGACTGATGGATTCTTTAGGTTGAATTTTAATGGCATCAGCACCACATGCACTGTTATTTTTTTAGGTTTTTCATTACTGTGGAGATTTCTAATTCTGTAGTTCGAAACATGAACATTGAGCTTTGGATGTCGAACGTGATATACGTTGTAAAATCACAGTTACTTGCCTGATATTTACTTGAAGACCCTGATATAAGAAAGTGCTTCTTAAATTTGTCAGCACGCGACGCCCCTGTGTCAGGCACACCATTTATAACGAGTTCAGAGATGCCGTCTCTTTTGTTGTTGGACATTAGCTTGTTTACTGTATTCCATACTTGTTTAGGGTTGTTGCAGATATCAGTAAACGTATGTTCGTAATAACGAGTCCTGGCTTTTTTGATATCAGAGCTTAACTTATTACGAATTTGTTTATATTCAGTCAAACGGTCCATATCTCTCGTTGTGATAAAAGAGGCAAATAGTCTGTCACATTCTCTAATTCTTTTCAGAAGGTCGCCATTTATCCATGGTTTTCTGACTTTTTTACAGTTTTTGAATTCTGCTGTAGGGAAGCCTTGATTGTAGATCTCGGTAACTGTTGTAATTAAGGCGTCATATGCTGCGACGGGGTCAGACAGCTGAGGAACATCTGCCCAGCTTGTTTCTGCTACTAAGTTTTTAAATATTATGGTCTTAGCTTCATTGATGATTCTGTATGTAATGGGTGCACATGTATTGGAATGACTCTGTCGTGTACAGTAGGGCTTAAAGAGAACATAAAAATTGGTAAATGGTCGCTAATATCAGCTATTAGTACACCTCCTTGCATATCATCCTTTTTGTAGCTTGTAAAACACACATCTAGTAAACTATGGCACATGTCTGTCACTCTAGTTGGCATATGTATTACATTAATTCATTGCTTATAATCAAGCAATAAAGGATCGATATTGAAATCACCACAAATAACTACAGGCAACTTAAACTACATGCACTGCTCTAACATATCTTCAAGAAATGCTAAAAATAGCCTGTGATCCAGAAGGCGGACTATATACAACAGCAAGTATGCTACCAGCACACTTTAACATGAGACACTCAACGTGTTGATTTATTACACACGACTCATCTATGGTGAGATAATTTAAGTAGTTCATTACATAAATAGCCACACCTCCCTCTCTCTTATCACTCCGTGAAATTGATACGCATTTGTATCCTGGACACTGCATACCATCATAATCGTTGGTGAACCAAGTTTCAGTGAAAGCTAAAATTTCAAATTTATGGACTAATGCATTTAGGAAGATCTCCACAGAATGCTGTTTATTCCGAAGGCTTTGAGCATTGAGATGGAATGAGGAAAATCAATTTTTTTTTTCGCGTAGGTGCTTTGAATGTTTGAACGAATCAGCATCATGACAAGAATATGTGAACGGGACTGTCATTTTCAAGGGTTTCAGTGCTATCAGTTACCGCGATGCGCGTACCTCCCGTTACTCAACGTATATTATCCAGATCGTTTGTCGTGCTAATCCTGATAACTCGGCTGCGGGGGCCGCGACGAATAAACATTTTTCCATTCTTTGGCCAAACTCATGCTCTTTTTCTTTCGCCGTTTTCTTCGTTGTCCAAAAGAGCGTCTTGTTCTGTGCTGTCAGGTTTTTATTAAAAAATACTAAAGATTTCGTTTCCTTTAGCTGTCCTTTTTTTGCAAGCCATGCGTCTCTGGTTGAACGGGATACGAAGCGTACAAGAACAGATGCAACCGTCTTAGCACTCTCCCCGACCTCATTGTCATTGTTATTGATAGACCATGAGGGCAATCGATGAACAGCCTCAACATCTGCCTCGGAAAGGAGCGGGAGTTCGAGATCAGTGGAGAAGACATTAAGCTTTTCCAGTAGATTTTCATTATCATGATGGGGCTGCCCAAGTATTTGTAAATTTTGACGTCTGCTGTACTGCTCTAGTTCGTTAACGTGTTGCCTTAATTCCTGGCTTTCTTGATCTATTACCTGAGCCTCGAGTTTTTTCCACTCGCTTTTCGAGGGCAGACATCTGCATCCTCCTGTTTCATTTTTCACAAAACTTCGTCGTATTTTGTGGACATTTCCTGCATAAACTGCTCAATTCCATCCACAGTGTCATTTATCTCTCCTAGTGTGTCGATTTTTGACTTAATCTTAAGTACTTCTGTGAGCACGAGACGAATATCCGCAATTTCACTTGCAAGATTTGCTTCCGGTTCCTCACTTGTTCTTTTACCACTCTCGTTGCTTCGAGCCTTAGCTGTTTTACATGCTGGGCATTTCCATGCTTTTTTTGCAGTTTCTGCCTTTTTTTATATGCGGCTTCATTTACCCTTGAACATGTGCCAACATGATACATATAATGACATTCCGAGCACGTTAGGAACACTGCAGCCTCAGAAAGCTCTTCGTTGCATGTAAGACATGGGTCAGTCATTTTTCCGATCGTCACGACAGACCGAGCAGATAGACTGTATGTCGCATAACTTGTAGAAGGTTTCCAAGTGAGCTAACGTAGCGGTGTTTTCTGTCCCGTGCAAGCTTTCAAGGCTCTCAAGGACGGCCAACCCTTTTTACGCAAGGCACTGGCCTGTGTCAAAAATCACAAAAGTAAATACATGAATTGTGAGGCAGGAGCCGTTCATGAAATTCTTTTGCCGTGTGGCAGAAAGTACGTGGGCCGAACCGACCAATGCCTGAATGACAGGCCGAGGCAGCATCAAAAGAATGTTGGAAATGGGAGAGAGGGCCACCTGGCAATTCATTCTGGAGATTGCAAATGTAAGCAAAATTTTCACGCATGTGCTGTGGTGGCCAGAAGCCGTGACAAATGGGTTAGATTAGTAATCGAGGCCAGAAGGATCATTGAGGCAAGTGATATGTGTGTTCGTGTTCCATCAATCTCATTATCGCAAAAAGGAACTGCTTTACCTGAACGTGAATGTGCACAGATGAACTTTGATAGCGCTCCCTGTGTAAAACAGTGGGGTTTTTCTTGATTCAACATTTTTGGAAGTAAAAAAGGCGCCCTGTGTGTGTGTATTTCTCTGTGTGTACGTCGTCGTCGCCGCGCCTTCCACATCAAATCATGCTCAACCAACACGCTCAGCTATTCATCCTAATATTATAAAACTAGGTGATATTGAAAGCAGAGCATGCTATATCACACACTTCACATTTGGACAACTAAGAAGACACTGTGAACGACAGGCGAATGGGGTGTCCGACCTTTGCAGTTACAGCACTGTACTTGAAGTTTACTGGCATTATTAGCACAAAGTTCATCCCAACTAAGTCTGAATACAGTGAGCGCATACGTAGTGTAAACAAAGCATTCAAGTCATTACAATAGATGAACACACGTAATGCTGTGAGTAAGCAACTAAAGCGAGCAAAATACGTTCAGTTGCGTTCTCCACATTCCGCACAAATAGATTTCACATATACTTGTCCTCTTTGAAATCAGCCCAATGTGTTTGAGTTTATAGTTTATTTGACAGTCAGATTTCTTCACACATGAAGGCAATAACTAATTGGCCCACATTGTCAGCTGGGACTAAAGGGTACTAATTTATGTCCCTTACATTTACTAGTATTCAGCTGCACTTCCATACATTTACACTCACCTAAACTAACTCAGTGAGTTCCCACCCTCGTGAAATCAGCAGAAATGAGTGAGAGGGCTCTTGAATGTGTGTGTACATGTAGGGATATTACAGCGCGTGCAAGTGCTTCAATGTCATCCACATGCCAGCAATATTGTAAACACTTGTCCCTTTCTGTGCCCCACCCCACTTTTGTGCTGGGAAAATATAACCTTTTTCTTCGTGTGCTTCATCATAAGCACATTATCTTTGTGCACTGCAATGAACAGTAATTCTGGGCCTGATTTTAGATTACGAAAATTTTGGTCCGCTCTATAGGTGCACTGGAGAGCCCGGGGTTCTGCTTTCTTTAGTGGCATGGTTATTAGTGTCGGCCTCTGCCGCTTTAATCCTGTATACAAAGAAAAACGAGATCAGTTAGGAGCGAATAAAAAGAAATTGCAGAAATTTGATAACTCGAGAAACAAAAGCTTATAAGAGAGGTCTTATAAACGCCTGTTTTGGGGCTAGTGGGTACCTCGCAGTCAAAAATCAACACTAGAATAAAATCACTAGACAAAAGCAATATATCTAATTTCTTTTTGTGCTTTCATAGTTTTTTTGCAATGACGCGCTGTTTTCTGATATTATGAACCAACGCATGTACTGAAATCGACAGATTTTTTCAGTCTACAATAAAACTTTAAACTGCTAGCTCGACATGGCATAACGCGCCGTTGAAATTTTTCCAATGGCATAGAACTTCGCCGCTTCTTAAAGTAACGAGCGTACTGCTCCTCTCCAAGAGAATTTGTGGCAAATTCTGTTTCTAGCACAAACCGACACTTAGGTGCTGCTGCATCGCTGGAGTTAAATGATTATTTTCCCCTCAGGCAAGCTTCGAGCTAAATTTGGCTTTGAATTCCAGTGAACGCGACGCATTCAACAGGAAAGCCAGAAACCCACGCAAATCCACATACTACATAGAGGAAAGTGCGTAACACACCAGAAAATTCTTCAATATAAAACCGTCGTTCGACAAACGTATACCACGAAATGCAATGAATTCATTTCGCAAAGATAACGAAGGGGACAAAAAAAACATGAAAAGGGAACACGTGATTTCATGGTTAGAATCAACGCTACTCGCAATTACTAGCGACGCGATACAACGCCCTTATGAAAATCCGCGCATGAAATCTCATCGAAAGGACACCTGGGGCGCTATAACGTAGAATTATTCCTAACTTTTCTATTCCAATTCTGCAATCAGCCCTCCGCGAATGGTCAAAAGCTTTTTGGACCACCCCATTTTACCTCTCTGTCACATGACGACAGGACAACCGTGATATCTCCCCATCTGATATGACGCGTACACATTCATTATGCATGATTGAACCAAACAAAAGAAAAGTTATTTCTTATTTGACACCTTTCGACCATTAGACCTCGGCTATTGGTCAAAAGTTTTCGGGCTGCACCCACTTCACAGGCGTGTCATGCGACGTTACAAGACCGCGAAAACTCACAGCGTTAAAGTGACGTGTACGCGTTAAAGATGCATTAATATGCCGAACAAAATTGATTTTTCTACTGAATAGCTGCACGCTGTCTCGTTCCGAAAGGAATAAAAGATGGCTGCCGCCGATAGCTCAGTCACTGGCTACTCACACCTGCCGGAGAGCATGGGTTTGTTTGCTTACAATAGTACTTTTTTGTGTGGCCGTGTAACGTTTTCGAGCGCTTTGGGCTCGTTTACGACCTCGTTCTGCCAACTCTTCTTGCATCATTCTTTAGCTTCCGTTGCATGCCGCCGCGATTTTCGACCAGCCACCGCAAGCTAAGTAAGAGAAAACGGACCAATCGCAGACACCGGCACCACCCTTTTCATTCGGTTATTGATTTTCAGTGCAGTGGCTCAGCCCCATAGAATCCCTCTCCACTTCAGCGTGCTCCTCGCCTCTCGTCAGTCAATTAGATAAGACAACCCGCTCAGTGTAGGCAACGTTATTCGTTTTTAAAGCAAACAAAAGCGACCTCCTATAAATAAGGAGAGCGTTTGAGTGGTCTGTTCAGACAATCTTGCGGGTCACCGCCCGATGCTTGGGTGGGCGGTTACGCAAATTTGACGTCAGGATATTGGAATAAAGACATATTGGAATAGTTTTACGTTATAGGGCCCTTGGCTACGAAGAAAAAAAATCGCCAGCAATAATGCAACTGGAGGAAACCGAACCACGCTTGCACTTATGGCTAGTTCACACGCCAAAACTTGAATGCACGTGTCCACATTAGTACTACACGTTCAGATGTCTAAACCACAGAGATTCGTGATCTGCTGTCTCATAATAATGCAGTGGCAGAACGTAAGCATTTCGTAAGTGGGAAAATCAACCTACCGACTCGACATTGGTTCGCAGCTGGCCAACACGCGCTCGAAAGGCCCGACGATCCAGCGCAATGGCGGCCCGCCGGTGCTGAACGAACGCCCTTCCGTAGCACAGTTGTTGAAGTTGCGCTCGCTCCTTGCAATTTCCGGTAACATCGGCGCCATTGAAGATCTCTGAGATCGCCGAGAGCGTTCATCCATGTGGCCACATGACTTCACTACATGAAAATAGCCACATAACGTCGCCGGTACAAAGATATTACGATGACTGCCGCCGACAACAATCGCCTCATCCGCGGGCTCACGCCATGTGTTTGCTCCTTTCCTCCGCCATCAAAGCTATACGCACAAATGCGACGACTTCTTTCTTAGTCTATTTGTTCTCTCATTTTGCCTTACGCTTTTCTTTCTCCCTCAGAGCATATCTCTCACCGGTCCTTTCAGCTTTCGCTTTGTAACGACTTCCCTCAATGCTTCGGCGCGCTTTTGGCGCACCGAAACGTTGCGTTTTCTTATTGGCCACATACAGCTGTGAGCAGCGGGTCGGCCGCGTTTTGTCACACATGCTCTTGCTTGAAAGTACGCTTATATGCGGTGGCCTGGGCTGAACCGAGAACATACCGCTTATGCAGATGACGTTATGCAGGACTTGACTAAATGTGTAAAAGTGTACTAAATAAACGGCCTGACATTTCTTGATCTCTCGTCTCTGACTTTTATCATATACACTGCGCCAGTTTCTCGAATGAGGCTTTGACTTCTCGGCCAGTTGTTGTGCAAGCATGATGAAAAATGCAACACTCGTATTCAACGGACACAGTAACAAAGACGCATTAGAGGCGCTAGTGTCTACATCTCTGCTTTTTTTTTTTTTGTCCTGCGCATCAACGATACATACTAAACCTGACAGCAATTAGTGCTGAGGATGTCGACTTGTGTGAGATGCATGTAACTGTTTCGCAAACGCGCGTGTTCGCTTTATTCATAAAACACTCTATTTATGAGCCGGTTTATTCATAAAGGTCTCCTTTTCGGCAACTCTTGAGCTCGTCTTCCCACCCTGTTTCAGTAACCACCAAGCTCCCAGAGTCAAGAACCTCAGGGTTATACTTCCAGCTTGCTCACCTCGTAGCCTCTCCAGCCAGACGTCCGAATGCTGTGGTGCCCAGAAGGTAGCCCACACTGTCTGGCAAGAAAACAGTTCCTACGAAGAAAAGATATACGAAGGCATATAAGCGGCAGGTATTTGTTCGTTGAAGAAGATATCGTGCAGGTTCATCAATTTATTATCATTTAAATACCCTCATTTATTGCATAGGCGGGAGGGAAGGATGTGGTAGGAAAATGTTCACGTGTACGTTAAAATAAAAAAAAGCAACACAAGCATACACAGTTAGACAGGACGAGTAAAAAGAAATCCAATCCATGGTGTGAAGGTGGCTGACCAGCGAAAATGTGGCATCACCTGATCCGATAGATCAATGTGACCTAGCATTGAACAATTGAGCAATGCACGACATGATATCACTGACGGCAAGACAATTAAATGCACTGCATGTACCAAAGCTTTATTTCTTTAAAACGATAGTCACAACTGCTTTGTGGTCGCTGTGATAAACACGGAGGCATTCCGTTGCTACTCCACAGAGTTTCTTAACTAAAGGCAAATGATCTCTCTGCACATTTAGCACGTCTGAAGAGCAGCGCGATTGCGATTAGCAACGAAGAGAACAGCAACGATAATATGCAAAACGACATCGCGCCTGAGGACGAGGCCGCTGTCGCGTTGAGCACGACGCCGTTGCTGCAGTTGCCACTTCCCGGCAACTGTAGCTTATGCAACTGTATACTCTAGCGGGAAACGCATGAGGCGAACGCAACATGCTTCGTATAGTTGGAACGCGCCTTATTATATATTGCCACGTAGTAGTGACGGTGAATAAAGCAGCCAAACTGGGAAAGACGAAACTAGCGTTTTATTGGGCGAGCTTGGGCCCTCAAAAACTGGAGGATCTAATCAGCGGGTCAAGCGCGTCGGCTTTTATACATCAGTCGTCGAATGTTCCAGAGTAATCACTGGGACCCGCGTGCCTTCCACAAAGTTCTATTCGCGTTGCGCACACATGCGATCAGATTGCACAAGGTTCGGTCCCAGACAGCGGATGGAAGCGTCGATAACATTCCAGAAACTTCCGATACTTGCTGGCGCGTCCTGCGCTGTGCGATAACATTAGGCGGTGAAACGTGTCGCCTGATCAAGACAAACAAGTACACGTGTCAATAGCCCCCTCTTAGAAAGCATCGAACCGATGCTACAAACGAAAGGAATAAATGAAAGCGCCCCTAGCAAAGAGAACAACAAAATAAGGAAGTTCGTCAGCGTCCGTAAAATGGTTTAAGACGCACCACGTGGACCACTTCAGATCGTGCGCGGCGCCGCTGTGAACGCGAAATGCCGTCTGGCACAACCTCGTATTTCAGTGCGCCAATGCGTCGAATGACCTTGTAGGGTGCGAAATAGCGCCGCAATAGTTTCTCAGTCCTCGTCGGCGTATCGGGGTCCAAACCCAAACACGGTCACCGGGCTGGTACTCGACGAAGTGTTGTAGAAGGTTGTAGTATCGGCTGGCGGTACGCGGCTGGTTTTTAATGCGTAGGCGGGCGAGCTGTCGGGCTTCTTCGGCGCGCTGGAGATAGGTAGGGACGTCAAGATTCTCTTCGTCAGTGACGTGCGGCAGCATGGCGTCGAACGTCGTCGTCGGGTTCCTGCCGTAAACCAGCTTAAACGGCGTGATCTGTGTTGTTTCTTGCACCGCCGTGTTGTAAGCGAAGGTAACGTACGGCAGGACGGCATCCCAGGTCTTGTGTTCGACGTCGGCGTACATTGTTAGCATGTTAGCGAGGGTCTTATTCAGGCGCTCCTTAAGACCATTCGTCTGTGGGTGGTAGGCAGTTGTCCTCCTGTGCCTTGTCTGACTATACTGCACAATGGCTTGGGTGAGCTCCGCTGTAAAGGCCGTTCCTCTGTTGGTGATGAGGACTTCTGGGGCGGCATGTCGCTGCAGGATGTTCTCGACAAACAATTTCGCCACTTCGGCTGTCCTACCTTTCGGCAGTGCTTTCGTTTCAGCGAAGCGGGTGAGGTTGTCGGTCGCCACGATGATCCACTTAATTCGGGTTTTTGACGTCGGAAAGGGTGCCAAAAAGTCCATCCCGATCTGCTGAAACGGGCCGCAAGGAGGCACAATTGGCTGTAGTAATCCCGCTGGCCTTGTCGGTGGTGTCTTGCGTTGTTCGCAGTCTCGGCATGTTCTCACGTAACGGGCCACGTCGGCGGTCGAGCGCGGCTAATAATAACTTTCCTGTATCCTCGACAGTGCCCGGGAGAATCCGAGATGTCCAGCAGTCGGATCGTCATGTAGGGCGTGCAATACTTCTGGGCGCAGCCCTAGGGGAACAACAAGAATGTAGTTGGCGTGGACTGGTGAGAAGTTCTTCACGAGTAGGTTGTTTTGAAGCCAGAACGAAGACAATTCTCACCTAAATGCCCTAGGGACAACGTCGGTGTGCCCTTCCAAATACTCGCCAAGGTTTCTCAACTCCGGGTCTGCTGGTTGTTGTTCAGCGAAGTCTTCCGCGCTTAATATGCCAAGGAAGGCGTCGTCATCCTCATCTTGCGGCGGCGAGTCAATGGGGGCGCGTGATAGGCAACAGGCATCACAGTGTTTTCGTGCGGACATGTAGGTTACAGTTATATATTCTTGCAGTCTTAGGCTCCACCGCGTCAGCCGTCCCGAAGAGTCCTTTAAACTCGCTAGCCAACACAAGGCGTAATGGTCACTGACGACTTTGAATGACCTGCCATATAGGTAGGGCGAAATTTCGCCGTAGCCCAAACGATGGCGAGGCATTCCTTTTCGGTTGTAGAATAATTGCCTACCGCTTTTGACAACGACCGGCTAGCGTAAGCTATCACGTATTCAAGTCCGTGTTTTCTCTGGACTAGAAAGGCACCGAGGCCTAGGCTACTGGCGTCAGTGTGGATTTCGGTATCGGCGTTCTTGTCGAGGTGAGCAAGTACTGGGCGTGACTGCATGCGTCGTTGGAGTTCTTCAAATGCGTAGGCCTCCGGCGTTTCCCAATTGAACTCGGCATCACATTTATTTAGATGGGGCAGCGGCTCAGCAATGAGTGAAAAGTCCTTGACAAACTGCCTGTAGCAGGCACACATTTCAAGGAATCGACGCATTGCCTTCTTGTCGATGGGCTGTGGGAACTTTGCGATGACAGAAGTCTAGGAAGGCCTAGGAACAGAAGCTCATCGTTTGCGAAGTTGCGCTTCTCTGGCTTCAGAGTGATCCCTGATGACATCTAGTACTATCGCAAGCCACCTAAGGTGATTGTCGAAATTTCCGGCGAAGATGACGACGTCATCCAAGTAAACAAGACAGGTCTGCCACTTCGATACTGCTAACACCATGTCCATGACGCGCTGGAACGTTGCAGGCGCCGTGCACAGGCCGGATGGCATGACCTTGAACTCGTAGAGGCCGTCTGGCGTGATGAAGGCGGTCTTTTCGCGATCTTTCTCGTCGACTTCTATTTCCCTGTAGCCAGACTTGAGATCCATCGACGAGAAGTATTTTGCGTTGCAGAGCCGATCTAATGCGTCGTCTATCCCTGGTAGGGGGTATACATCCTTCTTTCTGATCTTGTTCAGTCGACGATAATCGACGCATTAACGTAAGGTTCTTTCCTTTTATTGCGAAAGCAATACTGCTCGCACTTTCGGCCCATCGGTGGTCGTGGCGCCTCCTTACACAGCTGTGCGTCACCCGGCCGTGTGACCTCACGCCAGAGCGAGAGACGGGGCCCCAGCTCGCGGCATCGTAGGTGGAGGCGAAGCCTTGCGCACCGCTGCTGCGGCGCTACCGATAGAGGGCGCTCGCTGGTGTGACGTCACGCTATACCGAAAGATGGGGCCCTAGCTCGCGGCATCGATGGTGGAGGCGAAGCCTTGCGCGCGGCTGCTGCGGCGCTACCGAGAGAGGGCGCTCGCTGGTGTGACGTCACGCTAGGAGGATAAATGGGGCTACAGCTCGGCTCCTCGCAGTGGTCGGCGCGCTGCCTTGCGCTAAGTCGGATGATGTATAGCCATAAGTTTAACAAAGGGCAACCATGCCCACACCATCAGCCGAACCAAGGCGCAGCCAAGGGTATTGCTTTCGCAATCTTTCGCGCTTAACCAAGCTAAGTCTTCAGCCAATTTTTTCTTCACCAAGACAACAGGGGATGCCCACGGGCTTTTCGTCGGCTGGATGATGTCGTCGTGCAGCATTTCGTCGACTTGTTCTCTTATAGCTTCACGTTCTCGCGTCGAAACGCGGTAAGGGCTCTGGCGGAGTGGTCGAGCGCACTCTTCGGTGATTATGCGATGCTTTGCGACTGGTTTTGTCGAATCCTCGATGACGTCGGAAAGCAGCCTTTGTATCGTCGGAGCAGACTTCTGAGCTGTTGCTGCTTAATCATGGGGAGACTTGGTTTTATGTCGAACTCTCGTTCGGGAACTACGGTTGTCGGAGTAGATGCAGCAGAATCCGAGATGACAAACGCATTACTGGTTTCCAGTAATTTCCTCGATGTACGCGATCGTAGTGCCCTTGTTGATGTGTTTGAACTCCTTGCTGAAGTTTGTCAGGAACACTTTAGTTTTTCTTCGGTGCAGTCGGGCGATCCCTCTTGCGATGCAAATTTCGCGGTCTAGCAATAGACGTTGGTCACCCTCGATGACGCCTTCTGCGTCGGCAGGTGTTTCGATGCCGACGGAAATAACAATGCGGGAGTGGGGCGGAATGCTGACTTGATTTTCAAGCAGGCTTACGGCGTGGTGACTACGAAAGCTCGCCGGCGGTATCGCACAATCTTCCGGCAACGTTATCGACTTCGACTTCAAGTCGACGATTGCGCCGTGTCGGTTCAGGAAATCCATGCCGAGAATGATGTCTCGTAAACACTGTTGGAGGATAACGAAGGTGGCCAGGTGACGGCGAACGGGATGGTTGTCGAGGGCTCCACTGAGTGGTGGCGAGGTAGTCGGCGATATCGCGAGGTCGTTCGCCAATCTGTGGTCGCGGCGCGTTAACGGCGAAACCTCGGAGTCCCATCTCAAGGTATGGGCATCGGCGGTACACATGGCCGGCTTCTCCGCAGTGAGAGCAGAGCGGGTGGTTGTCGGGGGCTCACCAAATGTCCGTCTTCCTCGCGTAGGTGCGCTGGGCGACGGCTGTGCATGCTGGCGGCGGCGGCGGACGACGGAATTGCGGCGTTGCAGGGCCCTGGTGTGGTCGTGGTGGGGTACCTTGTCGGCGTGCGACGGTGGCGTATGTCATCGCTTCTGGCTGGGGCTGCGGTAATTGTCGTTGCACCTCAGGAACTCCAAGTGATCGGTGCACCTCTTCTTTCACGATGTTGGCGATCGAGGCCACTTGAGGCTGCGACGGAGGCAAGACCTTGCGCAGTTCTTCGCGCACAATGGCCCAGATGGTCTCACGCAGATCGTCCGTGGCCAGTGATTGAATTCCTGCATAGTTGCTAGAGCTTGTACGGCAGTTGAATTACCAGTTCCGCATTTGGAGGGTCTTCTCGATGCTGGTGGCCTCGCGAAGGAACTCTTCTACGGTCTTCGGTGGGCTTCGTGTCATTGCGCCGAAAAGTTCTTCCTTCACACCACGCATGAGTAGGCTGAGTTTCTTCTCCTCGGGCATATCCGGGTTGGCGTGACGGAACAGACGGCTCATTCATTCCGTAAATATGGCAATGTTCTCGTTAGGTAGCTGCACTCGGGCGTCCAGCATAGCTTCGGCCCTTTGCTTGCGCATGACGCTCGTAAAGGTGCGCAGGAAGCCGCTACGGAACAGGTCCCATGTCATGGTCGACTCTCGGTTCTCAAACCACGTTCTGGCGGCGTCTTCTAAGGCGAAGTATACATGCCGCAGCTTGTCTTCGGAGTCCCAGCGTTTGAATGTCGCGATTCATTCGTAGGTCTCCAGCCAGGATTCCGGGCCTTCAGTAGCTGCTCCATGGAAGGTCGGTGGGTCCCGAAGTTGTTGCAGGATTACGGGGGACGCTGGGGCAGCCATTGGTGTTGTCGTGGCCACAATCTTCTTTGTCGTCTCAGATAGAAGTCCGTGCTGTGGGGGCAGTCCTTGCAGTCTGCGGCTAGCACGCTGGTCTTGGGCGATGTTGGTTTGTCCTCGGGATTCGGGCTTGGATCGCAACTTTGCAGGGGCGTTCTGTACATGAGCGCACAAGCACCTCTACCAGATGTCACGTGGTAGTGACGGTGAAGAAAGCAGCCGAACTGGGAAAGACGAAACTAGCGTTTTATTGGGCGAACTTGTGCCCTCAAAAACAGACTACGCTCAAAGAACGGCGAAAGCAGCGAACGCAGTCGACGATGGTCGGAAATCTGATCAGCGGGTCAAGCGCGTCGGCTTTTATACACCAGTCGTCGAATGTTCCAGAGTAATCGCTGGGACCCGCGTGCCTTCCACAAACTTCTACATTATTCGTGTCGCGCAGACATGCGATCAGATTACACAAGGTGCGGTCACAGACAGCGGATGGAAGAATCGATAACATTCCATAAACTTCCGATACATGCAGGCGCGTCCTGAGCTGTGCGATAACATTAGACGGTGAAACGTGTCGCCCGATAAAGACAAACAAGTACACGTGTCAATACCACGTGGTTTTGACACGCGGTTTTATTTATTGCAACGAATACTGGGGTCTATCTTGTACGCGTAGTTCCAATAAAGACAGGCACTTCTCGCTTCAATTCCTGGAATGGTTTTCTGTCAACTGTTCTGTCGGCAGAGACGACGACTTCCCGGGATGCGAGTAATATACAGCTTCACTGTAAAAATACAGAACACAAGCTCTTAGTTATTTAGCGGCAAATAAAATAGCATAGCCGTGATCAGTATAGCGGCATCCGTCACATAATACAGGAAACAAGTGTCTTGCAGACAGTTATTTCATGATGAACCAACGCGCAGTTTGGCTTAACTGGGAACCGTTGGCAGCGATAATAACGTATTAAACATTAGAAGAAGGTTGCCAGCTTTAAGAGCAGTGTAAATTGCAGCACATATCCTCTTACTAATTAAGCGTTGCCTGAAGAAGAATAGGAGGCCGCGCGCTCAATTTTCGGCTACAGCGGCCGCATTGCAATGAGAGCGGAAAGCAAAAACGTTTGTGTTGCGGGTTTTGGGTGCTCAATAAAAAAATCCATGTGCTGAAAACAATTCAGCGTCCACACAGCGGCGTCTCTCATAGACTACTGAAAATTTTTTTGAACGTTAAACCCCACAATTTTTTAGAGCAACCAGGAGGCAGCACCTTTCGTAAGCGAACGTTCTATGCTGAATAATTGCATTGTGCCATACCTACGATAGTGAGCAGATCATTTAGTTCCAACACTGGACACGCGGTAATAGAGCGATAAAGACGACCTAAACTTCTCTCCTCAAACGATATTTTGTCGTTTCAGAGTATTGCCTAGACATACCAAGTTCAAGGCATCTGGTATGCGGGCCGTCTACCTTTAGCACGGAGTAGTTGGAAAGCAGAAAACAGCGCCGCAATACGAGACAAGAAAAAGCACACAGACACGGTGCTGACCTGTGCCGTGTATGTGTACTCCTTTGTATCTCGTCCCCTGTCTTAGCGCTGTTTTCCTCCGACGGTCTACATTTATTGTCGCCTATGATTAACAGTGGCGACTCCAGCAGCATGCCGTCATCCTGGCCAGGTCAGGGGCAACTTTCTTCTGCAATTCGCCTCTGCTACTCGCAGCTGACAGTAAATGTAACTGATCCACATACCGGCCGCCTACAACAGGTGAGCGACAGGTTCTCCTGCCCTGCTTTCCTGTCTCACATGAACGCTCTCAGTAATGCAGGCTTTTTGCGGTTTAAAACGGATCACTGGGGCATAACCTGAGATCATACAAATGAGGGCAGAGCCGTTTCAACAAGTGACGTATAATATGTTAATTTGATAGAAATAATATGGACACTAAGGGACGAAGTTCCGCCTTGAGGTTCCCTATACAATCCAAGTGCGAGAAGATCACGGCCGTGCGCTTTAATGTGAAGCTGCGAGAGAAAGCAAGCGAGTGTCAGCCGAGATAGATGGTGTCTTGGTGCGGCTGCGTCTTCCTGCGCGCGTAAGCGGGGAAGGCAAGGAGTGTTCGCGCCGACTTTTCGTGCTCGATAAGCTACAGCGGGAGGCGGAGTGATATGCGCATGTTATTGTTGGCGAGCCACTGTAAAAGCTGGTGCCATCGTCGGCGTGACGTGGCATGAGGGATCACCTGGACACAGCGGCCGCGTCGGCTGCTTCGGAAACGCCGGAGCGAGCTGAAAACGAAAGTTTAAAGTCTCACCTGCACCACGGTTCTGGTTAAGTGGTGAAGCTTTACCGCCTGATGTGTCTGCTTGAGAACTTTTGAAAGTACTATAATAGGTAGTGGCTGCCTTTGGAGGCGTGCAGCATGGTAGGCTACTGCTCGGTACCGCACTGACGGATGTACGCAACGCAGCGCGGTGTCAGCCTTATTCACGCGTAGCCGCAGGGCTAGGAGCTGCGTGAAGCTTGGCTGGCGAAACTTAGAAAGGGCAGACAGCCATCGGCTACAACTCGGGTATGCAGCAATCACAGACGCGAGGGAGATTTCTGCTACGGCGCCGGGACTGCGCGATGTTCGGTGAGTAGCAGAAAACGCGCACTGAGACGCTCGCCCGCGCCCGCTGCCCGGCTAATGACATAAGGGTTTGGTCTATGAACTTGTTGATGCTAGATACTGGCAAGTTCAATGGAACGGAAAGGGAGCGTTAAGACGCACATTAAAAAGGCATGGCATATGGTCATGTTTGTGTTATGAATGAATGCACTGGATTACGAAAAATAAGCAGAGGGAAATCTCACGCTGAGAAGTCCGATAAGCATACAGTGCGATGTAATTTGAGAAATAATATTGAAATGTCCAAGACTTTCGAAGACAAATAAAGATTGAATCGTCGCGACAGCACATCACAGTCGCCGTAGGCGTCGAAGTGTCTATAACGAAATTGTTTTTGAACAGATCTGTTAGCATCCACGCAACAAAGGGTGCTAGTGTACTGTCAAATGCTCATGTGCTGCGGCCTAAAGCTCACGGCACGGTGCGAAAACGCGCTCGCAGCGAAAGGAAAGCATTGTGTGCGGACATGCATGCAGACGCGCAGTCTGTCGTTGGGAACCCGTGCGATCGCTGCATTGCGGCTTCATTCTTTTACGCTCCATTTGGTTATACAGATAGCCCACTATAATACCATATTTCACATAGTTTACTCTCAGCGTTTGCCTACCTTTCTCGCAAGAACCCGGTTCGGGAGACTCTATTGCGGCAGCGGCGCGCAGTGGCGTTCACTGTGCGTATTCGGTAAAGAGATAGCGTCTGTAAACGATTCTGTGCTTTCAGTTTGCCCAGGATTAATGTATCGGCACTCAAAATGTTCTCTGTTTTTGACAGTACTTACATAAATGTCCAGGACGGCTGCCGCGTGGTGTTTTTATTGAGCGCCCTAAGCGAAACCTATGAGGAGCGCGCCACGTGATCCCTCATACTACGCAAGGGAGGCGCTTCCGGCAGATGGTGACTCCGTAAATCCTCACCCCAGACCGTTTTATCTTCAGTAGAACTTCAGTTTGGCCTAGTTGGTGTCTACTGCATATCATATTGACCGCAAATAAAGACGGGGACAGCGGAAGAGAACACTCAAACACAACCGCCCGTGTTGTGTTTATGTGTTCTCTTCCGCTGTCACTCTCTTTATTTGCGGTCAGTATGATATGCAGACCGTTTTATCGGCGAGGAGGAGCGCAGCCTCGAATCAGCGCGCCACGCTGCTATCCTCCTCGCACTGGTATGTGCGGATTCCTTTTTCTCCCAGCGGCTGCTTGGACAGGTAGGGGTTTATTTGCGGATTAGCGCGATCTTACGTGTTCTGTCTGGGATTTCTGCGATGTCAGACGACTCAAGAGCGAAGGGCTACCACTCTGCTATATTCGGCTACATAAATAATTTTAGCAAGCAAGCGTGAAGTGGACCTTGAGCCGCGGCGACTTCGTTGACACCGCCGCTGCGATAGCTCAGGAGCGTCCGCTTTGTATTGCCACCATAAGCAGAAAGGATATGACGCCATCGCGTGTATGTTCGGAAGGTTTTGTTCCCAGTGAGCGCTCAGTGACGAACTGAGAACTGGGCACCCGTGATGAAACTGTGATATGAAAGAAAGGTGCGTTTTACCCGCCGTGGTAGCTTAGTGGCTATTGTGTTGGACTGCTAAGCATGAGGTAGCTGGATCGAATCCCGGCCCCGGCGGGTGGATTTCAATGAGGGCGAAAAGCGAGAACGCCCGTATGCATAGATTTAGGTGCACGTTAAAGAACCCGAACTCGTCCTACTGCGTGCCTCATAACGATATCGTGGTTTTGGCACGTAAAAGCCCATAATTTGGTTTTTGAAGGTGCGTATTCGAGTCGGTTAACTATTGAGAATGGATGAAGCTAACTATTTCTTCGTGCACGCACATTAAACTTATTCTGTTCAAACGTGTTCTAAGATTATCATGATTGGCAACCTACGTTCTTGCGGAAGTTGACCGAGGACGTATTATGCAAATAGTACGTGCCTACTTGGAAATGAATGTTTTCCGTTCTGTAACCAAAGCCATGCCTACCCTCACATGAGCTCTCCCGTGCTTCCGAATGTCGCCGGAAAGCTGTCGACGCGGCTTAACGCGCGCTGTATTAGTGCAGAAAATAAAGTTACTGTTGTCAAGAATAGTTGTTCGATTTCAGCTCTCATGAGTGGGCGAGATGCCCTCCCACGAAACAAAGAACCTCTTGAAAACGTCTTGAAATGGCTACAAACTGCTATAGATGTCTTGGTCTATGATAAGACTGAAAATAGAATCTCTTCTAGACATCACTACAGCACTTGGAATATGCTAGTACATGCCACTACTGGTGTCACTAGAGTCTATTTTGGTAAACACATTCAGAACGCCTAACTCAATAACTTTTTTTAGATATTTTTGTCTAAAAGTGCATAACATGCCAAACGACCGGTTAAAAGTGCGGTTACCGCCGGCCGTTGGCGTTAACGAATAAACGACGCCACAGACAAATCGAACTCGTTGGAAGCAACATAATAAGTTGGCCTTAATGTTAAATAATTTCACACCAGAACTTCAACAATCAAGGGTGTGTTATTGTTTTTCATACGGGGCGCGCACACGACTCCTGGAAGCCCTTCTTCTATGCTCGCGCATTAGGTACTGACAGCCGCCGAAGCGAAACGCCGGTATCGCAGTGACCACAGCGGTGTCACAGAGCCACCGCGCTGCGATCACTTCGGCGGCAGTCAAGTTCAAGGGTTCATTATGCCAGTTATGTCATACTAAGCCGTTCTGTACACTTATACTGGATATTAACTGGAGTCATTTAGCTATGCTGATGCTGTTTGCCGTGTGTTTTGCATCAGTGCTTCGTAACGTCGGCTGTATTGCGTGTTTTCGCCCACCGCTTACTACCAGAATGGCGGGACCTGCGTTCGCCGCCTTCGTGTCTCGATGCGTCTTTGTACGTCGCACGTTTGCATAACACTTTATCCGGTAATTTAAATACATTGCACTTCGTTTTTCGTCAACAATGTCAATATTTTTAGGTGTTACCCGCGACAATTCTTGATGAATGGGCTCTTCTGCCCTGCGGGTTTTCGTCATCTTTATTTGTATACGAGGGTTCTGCTTGTGTTCAGCAGTTCAGCACAAACGCGCCCTTTCAGGTATTAGTAATTTGTTTTAGTCGCGCATCGAGTGACACTCTTGTTTCTTGCGCAGCACTTTCGGTTCACCTCCTGAGACAACCGGGGACGAAATTCAAAATAGATGAGTTAAAAATAGTGCAGTACAAGATTCATGGGTTTCATAGATGTGATATAGAGCATAAGTTTAGTTACAAGTTGAGTTACTAAAGTGTGTGAAAAATATTTAAGGAAATTAGAAATCACTCATTAGCGCACACCAAAGCGCAGAATCGTAGACTTTAGAGACCCATAACGTGAGCACAATTTTGGCGAAATTCCTGGAATCCCAGAATTAGGAACCGGAAGTAATGATGTCAATAATGACGTCACACACAAGAAGGTGGCATGATATTTATTCGACTATTTAAGGGAAAACAGTTGACTGGCATAGATTGAACATCTGCCTAGCAGAGTGGATGTGACGTCACTTCTTCCGCTCTCACTTCTCTACCGGCGCGCATCTGCTCGCTGCTTGCTCGCTCGCTGCTCGCCTGCTCGCAACATCTGCGCCGCACGCTCGTTACATGCTTTGACCCAGAAGTATGGTGAAGGGTTCTTCTAGAAGGGTCCTTCTATTCCTTTATTTCTGCCACTGCTGCTCCTGCTACCATCAACCGTTTGTTTCTTCCTTTTTTTTTCCCCTATCCAAGTCTCGGTTTAATCCTCATGCCATGCCGACGAATGCAGAACTATCGAAAAAAATTGAGGAGCTGGAAGTTCAGATTAACAGCATGACTAAAAGCACGCATGAACTCGTCTATGGTAATATATTTGTAAGAATGAAGGAGTCTGGAATTGATGTTGCCGAGCCAAAAAAAAGAAGTTGATTCCTTGAATACAAGTGCCGAGCACTTGAACAGACTTGTAGAAGAACTACGTAGCCAAGATGCTAGCCTAAGGACGCATTCACACCGGTCAAGCGGGAAAGCGGCAGAAGGCAAGCGGATTTTCAACGCGGCGCGGAGTTCAGACTGCGCGCCTGGCCTAGCTGCCCGCGCGGCCGCTCGCGGAGCGTCACGCTTTCACGAACGCCCCGAGAGTTTGCGCCGCTTGCAGCCCTTTAGATGCACCAGCTGTTGGCGCACTTCGGTGGTCTAGCTTGCTAACCACTTGTCAAGAATGATAAGCTCGGAAGAAGTCGAAATAGTTGGCATTCTACTCGCCGCTTCTTTAGCAGCTTTTTCAAGACGAGAAGCAGAACGCTCGAAGTAAGACAGCCCGTCAAAGCCGCTGGTGGGTTCGCCCCGCCTTGCAAGAACGAGGGAGAATGGGTCATGGCAATGCTTTGCTGCCCCATCGTTCGCGCGATGTGGAATACTACAGAGAGTGAGTCTCCATTCTGCACTCCTGAGATTTGTTGTCGTGTGTTAGTTCAGGCACGTACATGTGCTCTACAGCGAATCAGTTACGCAGCACATGTGCTTTTTCTGCAGCTATTTGAGGATGCCGCCGCGCTCCTTCGACACGTTATCACAACTGCTGAAACAAAGGACACAGAAAGATGACACAAACTTCCGAAGGGCAATTCCTCCGGAGCACCGGCTAGTGCTAGCTGTCAGGTAAGGCTTCAGCGCTAATAATTTAGGGCTTACTTCTCATCCAGTGTCTTCTTACACGGTGACTGCGGCACCGCGCGTACACCTTGGTGTTTTTCAACGTCTTTTGGCTCAGGTTCTTGGCTGCCGGGGAGACGCTGCGCTCGTCATCTTTCAATTTTCTGTCTGGACGCTCTACGGCTTGCGTGATTGTCGCCCAAGTATGCCAGGCCATCTGGGACGTCATCGGGCCGACTTACGTCGCGCGGCCGACCGCCCCGGATGATTGGCTAAAGGTAACGTATTCGTTGTCGTCTATGCATGGTTAATGTTGCTGTAGATATTGCTGTACGCTGACTGTATTGCACAAATAATTGCAACACTTGGTAGGAAGCTTATTCATAATAAAATTTAATGTTTGTACCGCATCTCCAAAGGACTAACTAGATCTGAATTCCTTGCCTTTTGCGCCGCTGACCACAGGTTGCAAGGGACTTTGAGGACAAGTGGGACATGCCATGTTGCCTGGGTGCGACAGACGGAAAACACGTGAATGTTGAGTGTGCGGCAAACTCTGCAAGCAGAGACTGAAACAACAAAAATACGTTCAGCAAATCGCTGCTCGCATTGAGTGACGCCAACTACAGGTACGGTTAATCAACGACAGATCTCTTACGTATCAATGATATGTTTCTGCGTACTTGCTTTCATTCTAGCTTCCTGCATGTGGAAATCGGCCACAATCGGCCCACAATTTGAGAACAGCCATGTATTGTCCACCAGGTACCACCCACACTGAGGACTGGCAAGGCAACCTGACTGATGGGAACTAGAGGGCTGACAGTGCAGACAATGGAGCTCTGGTCACCTTGCACGGCTTAGATTGCCACTCGACAAGGTAATGTGGGCATTGGTAAGAAAGTACTGTTGCACGCACATGCACAAGATGCAGTGCACATATTTAAAGCAAAGTTTCCTTTGCCTCGCCCGCCACAATTTCATGTTGGTGAGTCTCTATGTCTGTCTATCAGTATTGTGCCATCTGTTTGCGCTGCCACGCAAACATATGTGTACCAGCTCTGGTATTTTTTTACATTGCTTGTTGATATTCAGTAAACTGCAATGAAGCACACCTCTGATCCACGTAATTTAACACTGTATTTAAAAACAGCACATACAGTGTGGTATACTTACTATACGTTACGTGTAGTGCATGAAGACTACACATAATGTTGTAGCTTCCCCATTCTTGTGCCACAAGGTATGTGCTACTGTCACACAGTCGGTGTAAAACACTGATGTGTTTTCATGCGCTATTCCTTTGTCTGCTTGCTCCTCTCCTCACAATTTCTCTCCTCAAGATCACTGGTCTGACGTCTCACGGTATGAATTCGCTTCAACTCCTGTTTGCATTTTGACCTAGGTTGTGCAGTGCACAAACCTTGCGTGGTACGGTGCTGCTCATAAATAAGATGTGGTAATAGTGTCTGAGGAAGCTCTGTGGTGAATAAACTTTGCATGAGGTAGCACATCACAGTGGACTAAATTTAAGAAGTTCGCATAGAACAAAGTCATACTATTTAAGTGCATAACAAATTCTTTACTTTACAAAGATTTCAAGGTGCATTAAATCTCTTGTTTGGCCTGGTTGGCGAATTGTTGGGCACTTAACAGGTCAGCACAAGAAAACAAGAAACTTGAAAGAAACGTGCCCATGACGAATTTTGCACCTGCAAAGCCCGTCCACGTACAAAGACGGGTACCCGTACTGTGTACGTTCCCTTTATCGTCTGTATTTTTTGTGCAGCCTTGTTATGTGTTCAAACATTCCAAGGTTTGTGTTGGATCTGCACAAATTTTGTTCTTGCTGTATTAGGTAATATTTCAGACAAGCTGATGAAATAAAATATATTAAAGGGAGTTGTGTAGCCTAAATGCTGTGTTCTAATAAAAATACTTTTTTTACAGGGTTGCATATGTCATTCGCGACAAACTGTAATGATATTTATATCACATATGCCAGGGTGCCCTGGCAGGAGAGCCATGTGAAAGACTGCAGATGGTAGCAGCCGTGCAAGCAGGTTCATGCTTTATTTGCTGAACCACTATGGAACACAAAAATTATTACAACACGGAATAGAGAAATTAAAAAAAAAACAAAGTGTGGTAAACAACATACCTATGAGATTCATTTCGTTTTTCTGTTGCTTCTTTGATTTTGTTCTGCTCTGAGTCCTGCACAGCATGCATTGTGTCAAGCTGCTCGTCATCATGCCAACCATGGTAAATGCAAAATGGTTTAATATGTATTTTTCCTGTTCTTTCTGTGCGCGCGATGCTTTCAGGTGGCTGAGGCATTCAGCTGCCATGACCACGCTGGGAGGAGTGTCCTCAGATGGCCTGGAGGTAGATACATAGTTGTTTTTCACTACGTCCCTCAGAACACAATGTTTCTTAGCTTACACCTTCTGGTTCTTTGATGTTCGGCATGACTTGCGTGGCCTTGGTGCACTGCTGAAGTTAAAGGTTTGAAATTACTAAATACACTGTACTTCTATTTGCACACTGCATATGCAACAACATCCTTGCCTTGCAATTTGCTCCTCCACGTGTCGATCTTGTAGGTCTTCCTCTGTTGAACTGTATGAATAAATGCCATAGTTTATGCATTATGCATTCAACAGACATCTGTAAACGTGATTGCTTTTGTTTCATTATTTCAGCCTGTAGTAAGAAGTGAAATCTTTAAGTTTCGAAGGTGTCACTCGGAGTTGGATGACCTCTTCTCACAGTGGGGAAAATGTCAGTTGGAGTAGAAAGGACACTTCTGTCGGTCGAGCTCCCGCCACCTTGTTCCAGAAACTCTTGCCCCAGCATTTCATCTGATAAGTACTGCAGTTCTTCACCCTGGCTAATGTTGCCTCCTTCTGCTGGCTCTTCCATTCTACATCAAGTGCAAACAAAGCCTTTTTTAATTGCTTACACTCAATAAATGTTCTAAATGATCTGGCCTCATTCTTTATGCAGAGGTATAGCTTGTGTTGCAGCAGGAAACAGCTGACTTCTAAAAACCGCTGTGCACATCGGCAGTAATGCTTTCATATAGAAAGGAGACCACACGTGGCTTCATTTTCCAATACTTGCTAAGAATGACATAAAAGTCAAATAATTATGACAATATATTGTCACGTGAAGTGACGTTTGCAGAACACGGTAGCAATACTGTGAAAGACGAAACTAACTTTTATTGCGCGAACCTGTGCCCACAAAACAGGCTAAACTTAAAGAACGGCGACAACGGCGAACAGTTGGTGATCGTCAAAATCTGATCAGCGGATCGAGCGCGTTGGCTTTTATACATCAGTCGTCGAATGTTCCAGAGTAATCGCTGGGACCCGCGTGCCTTCCACAACGTTCTACATTACTCGCGTTGCGCACAGATGCAATCAGCTTACACAAAGTTCGGTCACAGACAGCGGATGGAAGCATCGATAACATTCCAGAAACTTCCGATACATGCAGGCGCGTCCTGCGCAGGTGCGATTACATTAGGCGGTGAAACGCGTCGCCCTATAAAGATAAAATAGTACACGTGTCAATACCCCCCTCTTAAATTAAAAGCATTGATCCGATGCTGCAAACGAAAGTAATAAATGAAAGTACCCCGAGCAAAGAGAACAACAAAATAAGGAAGTTCGTCAGCGCCCGTAAAATGGTTTAAGACGCACCACGTGGACCACTTCAGATCGTGCGCGGCGCCGCTGTGAATGCGAAAGCCGTCTGGCACAACCTCATAGTTCAGTGCGCCAATACGTGGAATGACCTTGTAGGGCCCGAAATAGCGTCGGAATAGTTTCTCACTCAGTAATCGTCGGCGTATCGGGGTCCAAACCCAAACACGGTCGCTAGGCTGGTACTCGACGAAGCGTCGTCGGAGGTTGTAGTGTCGGCTGTCGGTCCTCTGTTTGTTCTTGATCCGCAGGCGGGCGAGCTGTCGGGCTTCTTCGGCGCGCTGGAGGTAGGTGGCGACGTCAAGGTTCTCTTCATCGCAGACGTGCGGCAGCGTGGCGTCTAGAGTAGTCGTCGCATTTCTGCCGTAAACCAGCTTAAACGGCGCGAACTGTCTTGTCTCTTGCACCGCCGTGTTGTAAGCAAATGTTACGTACGGCTGGACCGCGTCCCAGGTCATGTGTTCGATGTCGACGTACATTGCTAGCATGTCGGCGAGGGTTTTGTTCAAACGGTCCGTGAGACCAATTGTGTGCTGGTGGTAGGCAGTTGTCCTCCTGTGGCTTGTCTGGCTGCGGCGAAATTTGCGGCGAAGACTACGACGTCATCCAAGAAAACAAGACAGGTCTGCCACTTCAATGCTGCTAACACCGTGTCCATGACGCGCTGGTAAGTTGCAGGCGCCGATCGCAGACCGAGAGGCATGACCTTGAACGCGTAGAGGCGTTTGGCGTGATGAATGCGGTCTTTTCGCGATCTATCTTGTCGACTTTTATTTGCCAGTAGCCAGACTTGAGATCCATCGACGAGAAGTACTTAGCGTTGCAGAGCCGATCTAATGCGACGCCTATCCGTGGTAGGGAGTATACATCCTTCTTTGTGATATTGTTCAGTCGACGATAATCGACGCAGAAACGTAAGTTTCCGTCCTGTTTCTTCGCGAAGACAACAGGGGATGCCCGCGGGCTTTTCGACGGCTGGATGATGTCGTCGCGCATCATTTCGTCGACTCGGCTTATAGCTTAGCGTTCTCGCGTCGAAACTCGTTGAGGGCTCTGGTGGAGTGGTCGAGCGGACTCTTCGGTTGTTATACGATGCTTTGTGACTGGTGTTTTTCGAATTCTTGATGACGTCGAAAAGCAGTCTTTGTATCGTCGAAGCAGACTTCTGAGCTGTCGCTGCTTAATCACGGGGAGACTTGGATTTATGTCGAAGTTTGGCTCGGGAACTACGGTCGTCGGGGTAGATGCGGCAGCATCCGAGAGAACAAAGGCATTGCTGGTCTCCAGAATTTCCTCGATGTATGCGATCGTCGTGCCCTTGTTGATGTGCTTGAACGCCTGGCTGAAGTTTGTCAGCAACACTTTCGTGTTTCCTCCGCGCAGTCGAGCGATCCCTTTTGCGACGCAAATTTCACGGTCGAGCAGTAGACGTTGGTCGCCTTCGATGACGCCTTCTACGTCACTGGGTGATTCGGCGCCGACAGAAATAACAATGCTGGAGCGAGGCGGGATGCTCACGTGATCTTCGAGCACACTCAAGGCGTGGTAACTACAAGGGCTCCCAGGCGGTATAGCTTGATCTTCTGACAGCGTTAATGACTTCGACTTCAGGTCGATGATTGCGCCGTGTTGGTTCAGGAAGTCCATGCCGAAAATGACGTCTCGTGAACACTGTTGGAGGATAACGAAGGTGGCAGGGTAAGTACGGTCATGAATAGTAATTCTTGCCGAGCAGATTCCAGTCGGCGTTATGAGGTGTCCTCCAGCGGTCAGAATTGACGGGCTTTCCCATTCAGTCTTAACTTTCTTCAATTGGGCGGCGATGGGTCCACTCATGATGGAGTAATCGGCTCCTGTGTCCACTAAGGCGGCGACTGCGCGGCCGTCGAGAAGCACGTCGAGGAGGGTGGTTCTTTGTCTTGCGTTACAGTTAGGCCTTGGCGTCGGATCACGGCTGCGTCGCGTTGACCTGTCGCTGGTGCGTGGCGTCGTCAGGTGGTCTTTCGTTTGCGTATTTTTTGCTTCCAGACTTCGTCGGGACGGCGGCGAGTCCTTATGTCGTCGAAGTTGTCTCTTCGTATTCTTCGCAGGCGGCGGAGGATCTTCGTCAGTTCGACGAACAGCAAGCGCACATCCATTGGTTGCTGCTTTTAGTTTTTCGGATATGGGCTCACGGCCCGGCCCTGGGCTGGGCCAGTGTATGGACGGCGCTGCGGTGACAGGTAGCGGCTTGGTGACGGCGAATGGGACGGTCGTCGAGGGATCCACTGAGTAGCGGCGAGGTAGTCGGCGATGTCACGAGGGCGTTCACCGTCCCTCGGGCGCGCTGCGTTGACGGTGACGCCTCGCAATTCCAGGTCGCGGTATGGGCATCGGCGGTACACATGGCCGGCTTCGCCGCAGTGGTAGCAAAGCGGCTGGTGGTCGGGGGCGCGCCAAATGTCCGTCTTCCTCGCGTAGGTGCGATGGGCGACGGGTGGGCGTGCTGGCAGCGGCGGCGCCGGACGACGGAAATGGGGCGTTACAGGGCCCTGGCGTGGTTTTGAAGGGGGCCCTTGACGGCACGCGACGGCGTCGTAGGTCATGGCTTCTGGCTGGGGCTACGGTAATTGAAGTTGCACCTCAGGAACTCCAAGCGATCGCTGAACCTCATCTTTCACGATGTCAGCAATCGAGGCCACTTGAGGCTGCGACGAAGGCAAGACCTTGCGCAGTTCTTCGCGCACAATGGATCTGATGGTCTCTTGGAGATCACCAGAGCCCAGTGCTTGGATGGTGCACTGAGACGTGAGCACTTGGCGGTTATATTGCCTAGTGCGGCTTTCTAAAGTTTTCTCAATCGTCGTTGGCTCTGTCAAGAACTCGGCTACGGTCTTCGGTGCGTTTCGGATCACTCCGGAGAAAAGTTCTTGCTTTACGCCTCGCATCGAGAAACGTACTTGTTTCTCTTCGGACATTTCCGGTCAGCGTGCCCTAAAAGACGGGGCATCTCCTCCGTGAAGATGGCGATGGTCTCATTGGGTAGTTGGCCTCGGGTTTCCAGCAGAACTTCGGCCTTTCCTTTACGGACAACACTCGGGAACGTCCTCAGGATGTTACTGCAGAACAGGTCCCATGTCGTAAGGGTGGACTAACGGTTCTCGAACCAAGTCCTCGCGGCATCTTCCAAAGAGAAGCACACATGTCGTATCTTATCCTCGGAGGCGCGGTTGTTAAAGGTCGAGTTCCTTTCGAAGGTTTGATTCATTGATTCAACAACACGACAAAAATGCAGGTAGAGAGACAGGCTGCCCTGTGAACCTACCATTCACGCCCAGATCTTGAGCTATTTCCTTCCATATTTGATTCTTGTACTCAGTGTCCTTCAATCTGTCGTGTCTCTTGTCATATAGCATCGGGTAACATTTTATTGTGTCGATCAAAAGTGCACCACAAAATGCAACTGTCTCGGTGGATGCCATTTGGGCCGGCTTGTCTCCTCGAGCCCTGATTGGCTGCGGGAAAGCGTGAAGCTCCGGCGGGGCGGGAAAAATTGATCCGAGGGCGATCGGGCTGCCCACCTCGTTTTCGGGCTGCTTTGCCCGCCCCACCTTCGGTGTGAATGCGCCCTAATTTTTGAAAACAGACAATTGAAATCTCAGAACCAGTCATTGACTTGAAAGATGGAGGAGCTTGAACAGCAATCTCGCCTTGGCAATATCGAGATCAAGGGCATTTCCTGCTCCCAAGGAGAGGACTGTATCGCCATAATGAAAACAGCAGGAGACAAAATTGGCTGTCCCGTTTCGCCGAGCCATCTTGACAATGTTCATCGCGTACCAACCAGAGCTAACGACAAGGCAATTATAATTGCTCGGTTCTTTTCCAGAACTAAGAAAGCTGATTTTTTGAGCAAAGCGCGTAAAACCAAACTGTGTCTTAGTGACATTGCATTATCTGGCTGATTTAATGCTGCCGCTGTGGTAAACTAGCATCTAACCAAATCTAACAAGGCTTTTTTTTTCCAAAGCACTAATTTTGAAGAAAGAAAGGAACTGGATGTTCCTTTGGACGGACAACTGCCAAGTCAAGGCTAAGAAGACTACTAACAGCAAAGTTCTCCGCATACGAGACGAATCTGACCTTACCAAAGTAGACTAGAGCTCATTGTTTAGCCAATTGACCTAACAAGTATGGCTTCCCTACTGAAATTCCATCAAGTGAATTCCTTTTTAAGCGGATTTCATTCCGTCACTCATATCAACGCGAGGAGTCTTCGTAAGCACGTCGACGCAATCGATAATTGCTTCGCAACGCTAACTAGTTCGTCTTCACTAATTGCCATTACTGAAACTTGGTTATCTGACGACAAAAATTTGTATTGCTTCCCTAACTATATATAGCAATACTGCAATAGATGAACAAGCTGTCACGGTGGTGCGGCCGTATATGTTTCACCTAATATTGCTTATCGCAGATGACACGACCTATTCTTAACCATTACTAATTGCGAATCTGTTTGGATTGAATTCAGTAACTGCTTTGTTGCTCAGGACAAGAAGAATTTCATATTTGGCTGGATTTACCGTTCTCCTTCATCGTCAGTTAATGATTTCTGTATCAATCTTGATCATATTGTCGCAGTAAAACGCGGACAGTAGACAGGGAGACGTTCAAGAACCGCAGGACAACTTCTTCAAATACAAAACAGCCCACAGACACGTGTTCTTCGTCCTCGCCGAATCCCACTGACCCACTAGATGAAGTCCGTTAATGTCCCTATCTTCGTTGTCGTCTGCATAGAAGAATAGAGCGGTCATTGGTCCCTCCCTAAAAGAGCATCGTCCCGATGCTAGAGCGGAAGTGTAACTTGCGGAAGTAAGGGTCTCTCGCATAGTTATTTGCTCACATACGGCTTCATGCGGAGAACGTGCACAAGTTCAGGACGGGGCGTGCGGCGCCGCTTACAACTGGGACTATCGGGGGCGACCTCGTACGTGACGTCACTGAGTCGGCGCAATACTCGATATGGTCCGAAGTATCGCCTTAACAGCTTCACGGAGAGGCCTCATTTCCGTATGGGCGTCCAAAGCCAGACTCTGTCGCCGACGTCATAGATTACTATTCGACGGTGAAGATCATAGCGCCGTACGTCGTAGTCTTGCTGCTGGCAGATCCGCAAGCGCGCGAGTTGCCGAGCCTCTTCTGCGCGTTACGTCATCAAAGTCGTCAAAGTCATGTGGCAGCATCGCATCCAACATCGTTTGTACATCCCGCCCATGAACAAGGGTGAACGGAGTCATGCGCGTCGTCTCTTGTTTCGCCGTGTTATATGCAAAGGTGATATACGGTAAGATGTCGTCCCAATTATTATGTTCAACATCCACGTACATGGAGAGCATGTCTTCAATTGTTTTGTTTAGGCGTTCTGTTAATCCGTTGGTTTTTGGATGGTAGGCGGTTGATTTCCGATGCGCCGTTCCACTTAGCAGCAAGACGTGATCTAAAAGCGCAGCCGTGAATGCGGTTCCTCGGTCTGTTATTACGACGGTTGGTGCGCCGTGTCGCAACACAATGTGCTTAATGAAAAAGCGTGCCACCTCGGCCACTGTGCTTCTCTGGATTACCTTTGTTTCAGCGTAACGTGTGAGATAGTCGGTTGCTACGATAACAAAGCGATTCCCTGCCGTAGAAGTAGGAAGCGGACCCAATATATCCGTTCCGATTTGGTGAATGGTCTTCGAGGAACCTGGACGGGTTGCAGGAGGCCGACTGGTTTCGACGGAGGCGACTTGCGCCTCTGGCAGTCGAGGCAAGTGCGGACGTGATGTTTCACGGTGGTGTTAAGTCTCGGCCAGTAGCACCTCTGCTGCACTCTGGCAAAACGTTTTCGTGTAGCCTAAGTGAGCAGAAGTCACCTCGTTGTGACAGGCTTGAAGTACTTCCGTACGAAGAGCTGCAGGAATGACGAGCAGATAGGGGGACCCGGTCGAAAAGTTTCTTTTGTCGACGACTTTGTCCCGCAAACAAAACGACAACAGGCCTCTTGCGAAAACTCTAGGTGGTTTAGCAGATCTGCCCTGTAAGTAATTGATGAGTTGAAGCAACTCAGGGTCGTCCCGTTGTTGTTGAGCGATGGTGGATGTGTCCAGAACACAAAGAAATGCCGAGACTTCTTCGGGTGGAGCAGCCGACTCTATCGGCGATCGAGACAGGCAGTCAGCATCCGTATGGCGTTTCCCCGACTTGTACTTGACAATCATGTCAAACTCTTGCAGCCGCAAGCTCCAACGCGCCAGTCGTCCCGAAGGGTCCTTAAGGTTTGTCAACCAACACAGTGAATGGTGGTCGCTGATAACTGTGAAGTGGCGACCATACAAATAACCGCCCATACTACGGCGAGGCATTCCATCTCAGTTGTACAGTACTTAGCCTGTGTGCGTGAGAGTGTTCAGCTTGCATAGGCAAGTACTCTATCTGTGCCCTCCTGCCGCTGCACAAGAACAGCTCCCAAGCCAACATTGCTGGCATCAGTGTGGAGCAATGTAGGAGCGGTCTCATCAATGTGAGCAAGCACTGGAGGTGTCTGGAACGTTCCCGCAAGTCGTTGAATGCACCTTGCTCTTCGTCGCCCCATACAAAAGCAACGTCGTCTCTCGTCAGGTGAGTTAACGGCGACGCAATGCGAGCAAAGTCCGCATTACACCGCCGGTAATAGGCACAGAGACCCAGGAAGCGCCTGACAGCCTTTTTATCGGACGGTACGGGAAACTGTGCTACCGCGGCAATTTTCTCAGGATCTGGGCGAACACCTGCGTGGCTGACGACGTGACCGAGAAACTGTAGTTCCACGAAGCCAAAGTGGCACTTTTCCGGTTTCAGGGTGAGGCCAGCGGACCGGATGGACTGCAGAACCGTTTCAAGCCGTTCGGGGCGTTCTTCAAAAGTTGCGGAGCACACGATGACGTTGTGCAGGTACACTAAGCAGGTTTTCCACTTCAGACCCGAAAGCACAGTATCCACGAGGCGTTGAAATGTAGCAGGGGCAGAGCACAAGCCGAAAGGCAAGACTTTAAATTGGTTAAGGCCATCTGGCGTCACAAAAGCAGTTTTTTCACGGTCTCTCGGATCTACCTCGATTTGCCAATATCCGCTTTTTAAGTCCATTGAAGAGAAGTAACGCGCGTGACGAAGCCTGTCGAGTGAATCATCTATACGGGGAAGCGGGTACACGTCTTTCTTTGTCACTTGATTTAGTTGTTGGTAGTCCACGCAGAAACGCAAGCTGCCTTCTTTTTTCTTAACTAGAACGACAGGAGATGCCCAGGAACTCGTTGATGGTTGAATCACGTCGTCTTCCAGCATTTTTGTAACTTGTTGTTGAATGGCTTCACGTTCTCTGGGAGCCACACGATAAGGATTTTGGTGCATTGGTCTTGCCATATTCACTGATTTTGGTGCATTGGTCTTGCCGTATCCTCTGTAATTATCCGATGCTTCGTTAGAGGTGTCCGTCCGACGCTAGACGTCGACGCAAAGCAGCCATTGAACTTCGACAATAGCGTGAGAAGCCGCTCTCGTTCTTGCTGTGACAAAGCAGTGCTGATGTCAAGTGCAGAAGCTGGGTCTTGCGTAGGTGCTTCTTCGAGTAGCGAACAGCAGCCTCGAACATCCGCAACACCATCAAAACAAGCCACAGCCGTGCCCTTTGGAAGGTACCATCACTCTGTGCTAAAATTGGTTAGTAAGAAGTTAGTGCGCCCGTCGGTGACATTTACGATTCCTCGTGCAACCCAGATACCATGAGTAAGCAACAACGTGGTTATTTGGTGGGCAACTCCCTCGCAATGAAACCGTGCGTCACATGCTACCGAAACAAGGGTACATGATCGAGGTGGGATGGCAACGTCGTCTTCTGCTAGACGAAAAGAGTTGCGTTGCGGCGATAAGCAGTCGACTAAACCAGGGCTCTTATAAAACGTCACCATGAGGTCCGGAATGTTAATTACGGCGCCATATTCTTTCAGAAAATCCATTCCAATTATGACATCTTTACAGCACACAGGAAGAACGATGAAAGTGGCCACGAAAGAAGAATGCCGGATGCTAATTCTAGCAGTACATCTTCCAATAGGCATCAGTAATTGCCCGCGAGCCGTCCTTATGTGGGGTCCCGGCCATGGAGTCTTTATTTCTTCAGGTGGAGGACGAGTTCCTGACTCATTATAGAGAAGTCGGCACCGGTGTCGACTAACGCTGTCACCGGCTGTCCATCCACCAAAACATCAATGTCGGCGCTCACAATTCCTTCGGTGTCGGGGTTTATCGGCTTCACGTCGTTCTGCGGCGAGAGCGTCGGGGGCTTTTTATTGTCTTGCGGTGGGCCTGCAACCTTACCCCCAGAGGTCGCCGCCTTCAGTTTCCCCTGCGTGGGCTGGGCGACCTTCGTCCTTGGAGGTCAGCAAAAGTACGTCCAGTAGGGGAAGGCATCTGACGTGGAGGGTTTGCAGAGCGCGACCGACAGCCGAAATCGGACTGAACATGCGGCACAGATTCGGCATTCGGGTGCGCTATTGGAGGTCCCTGAAAAGCAGTTTTGTCGCGGCGTAGCATGCAGTCGTCATTCGCACGTCGACCATAGGACCACGGACGAAAATGTCGAAATGATGTGTCGCGATGCCAGCAATGACGCGAAATGTGGCCGGCGCCTCCGCAGTCCAAACAGAGTGGGCGCCTATCGCCGGTGCGCCATGCGTCGGTTCTTCGAAATTGCAGCTGTCCCGTAGTGTCATTTTGCGGCGTTGACCAAGGCGCTGTGAACGGCGGCTGGTGGTATGACTGTAGCTGCGTGACGGGTGCGCGCCTCGAAGCCTCCTCTTGCGGCGGCGACCAAGGAGCGACTGTCGGAGGCTGGTGGTACGACTGTGTGGTTGTAATGGGTGGTGGACATCGGACAGCGGCTGCGTAGGTCATGGGACGCTGGTGATCTGGAAGATCGGCTACCGGTAACGCCTGCCTGATTTCTTCACGCACAACTCCGGCTATTGACGCTATGGGTCTATCCACTGTCGGTGTCAGAATCCTTTCAATTTCTTCTATGACGAGTTCTCTGATGAATTCCCGCAAGGGGTTCTGATACTCGCAAGTCACAGCGGCGGAATTGATTGTGGTACTGGTGGACAGTCCATCGTACTGTCTGCATCTCTGATGAAGGGCCCGCTCAATAGCCGTAGCCTCTTGGATAAAGTCAGCAACGGTGACTGGTGGATTTCGCACAAGTCCCGCGAATAACTGCTCTTTTACACCTCGCATGAGGTAGCGCAACTTTCTTTCTTCGGTCATATTGGGGTCGGCTCTACGAAAGAGGCGGGCCATGTCCTCGGCGAACATTGTGACCGACTCATTAGGTTGTTTTACCCGTAGCTCCATGATCTGCTGGGAACGGATGCGTCAGTCGGCAATCGCAAAAGTATCCGTTATTTTCTGACGAAAGCCAATACATGTCATTAGGCTAGCTTCGCGGTTTTCGTACCAAGTACGGCCACTATCCTCAAGGGCAAAATAGATGTGGGAGAGCTTTTGCTGCTCAGTCCACTGATTAATCTGTGCGACGCGTTCATATTTGTCTAGCCAGTCTTCAATGTTTTCGAAGACTGCACCGCGATAGCGATCGCGAACCAGCGGATGCAGAACGGTTACCTGTTAGGGACTGGGAAACCGGCTGCTTTGGGGTGCTTGCGGTGGGCTGGTTTTGGCCATTGCGAGATGTGTGGAGCTCCTGGAGAGAGGTGGTTGAAGGGGGGAGAACTTCGGGGCAAGGCCTAGCAGTCGACGACTAAAGCGATGCACGGGTGTCGTAACTGATTTCAAGTTACGTCAGCACAAGCAACGGAACTGCCTTTTTGCTGGAAACGCCGGCTGACCTTCAAGAGAACAGCGCCACCCCATGGCATCATCCAACCGCAGGGACGTCACCGACGGCCTGGAATCATATAAAGCCTGTTCCGCAGCCGGCAAGCTTCAGTGGGAGCGGCAGCGCTGGAGCGACCATGTCGCCTAAATATGCCTGGATTATTTTACAGGTTCGTTACTATCCTTGCGTATCATGTTTTCGTTCAGACGATCCTTGCATTATTGTGCTGCCGCTCCCAATGAAGTGTCGTGAAATTTTGAGTATGTTATGGTTGTACTTTGAAATTTTGCTTGCCGGGGATGTGGAAACTAACCCGGGTCCTGTTGTTGAGGAAATGCTTAAAGAAATATTAGCCAACCAAACAAAAGTAGAGGCTAAGCTTATAAGCCTTGAAGAAAAGGTCGATAGCCTCAAAGATGTGCGCAATAAGGTGCAAGAACTTGAAAGTACAGTTAGAGATCTTGAGCGGACGATCAGAAACCAACAAGAAAGGATAACTGACTTAGAAGACAGATCAAGGCGGAATAACGTCATAGTTTACGGTGTCAAAGAAAACGCGAAAGAAACAAGTGACGATATTGAACGCAAAGTGTTAAAAGACATTTTTTTGAACCGCCTTGATGTTGACGTGTCGTCAGTAGAGCGAATTCACAGGCTTGGGAAGAAGAAAGATGACCGGGATCGGCCAGTCATCATGAAGCTTTATAACTTCAATGAAAAGGTAGCACTTTTCAAGAACTGCCATAAACTGAAAGGCTCAAAAATAAGCATTTCTGATGATTACTCGCCGGAAACACTCAAAAAGCGAACACGCCTTTGGGAAACGGCTAAGGCCGATAAAAGTCGAGGAGCCAAAGTTAAGCTCGTGCATGATAGGCTTTTTGTGGATGATGAGGCCTACTTGTGGGATGAACAGTCTGGCATGCGGGTAAAGATGCGCGGTAGCAAAGGAAACCCTTCGCTGAACCGTGATTGACAAGAGAAGCAGCATGAAATACGGCTCGTCAATTTGAATGCTCAAAGCATTGTGAATAAGACTGAGTTGCTTGAGGGATTGGCTTTAACGCATGACCCTGACATAATAGCTATTACAGAAACATGGTTGAGAGATGATATTGCGAGTGATGAAGTTTTTCCTTGTTCTTATAATGTCTTGCGAAATGACCGATTAACAAGAGGTGGGGGCGTTGCGCTATTGTTAAAGAAACCACTAAAATACGAGCCCTTACTGTCATTTGAAGGGCATGAAAACGCTGGGTGCCGACTATTTCTTGGTAATACCGTATTGTTAGTGGGCGTCATCTACAGGCTTCCTGGCAGCTCTGTGGAATTCTTTGAAAGCCTTGATAATTACCTAACAGCGTTAAGTAAGAAAGCGAGAATAATAATCACTGGTGACTTCAATTTGCCTGGTGTAGATTGGGAGGCAAGAATCCCAAGTTCCACTGACAGGATTCATGCAGACAGTATGTTAGAAACAATGGCTAAGCTCGGTCTTATTCAGGTGGTCTCGTCTCCAACGCGAGTACGTGCGGCAAGTTCGACGACGTTGGACTTATTGTTTCTATCCGAGGGAACGTTTGATTATGAAATTGATGTGGAAGAAGGAATATCCGACCACAAAGCAGTAATTTCGTCTCTTAAAGTCAGCAATAAACTCTTAATTAAGAAATCGGCTAGTAAAGTATATGATTTTTTTCGAGCCGATGACACATCAATTCTCGACCGATTGGAAATCGGTGCCGATGAAATGCCACATCATGAAGACGTAAATGTGCTCTGGCGTCATTTCCTAGCAGTCGTAAATGATTGCTTGCTCAAATATGTTCCCCAAAAAACAAAAAGGACAGGTAGGCCAAACCCATGGATTACACAAGATATTATTCATCTAAAACGGCGACTGCGCCGTGCACGTCAGAGAATTCAAAGAGATGCGACAGCTATCAGTAACCTCAGTGCGCAAGTGCGTTGCGAGTTAAAAAAAGCTGAAAGCTTTTTCCTTTCCAATACGTTAACTAAATATATGTAAGAATCGCCGCAGAAATTTTGGCGATACATGTCAAGGAGCAGAGACACAACCGAAGCCGTTCTTGTAGATGGTATGTCGTGTTCTGAACCCTCCCTCCTAGCTGAAGCATTTAACAAGTACTTCTGCTCTGTATTCACTTCAAAAGATGATAGTACTGTCATAAAACACTCGGACATAAATCTTTTCAGCAACGACATTGTTATCACCAAAGAAGGTATAATTGCTGCCTTGCTAAGACTAGACAACAAAAAGTCAGCAGGCCCGGATATGACTCCAAACGCTTTTCTTAAACGTTATTCTGAGTGGGTGGCATGCTTTCTCGAAAAGCTTTTTTCGTAATCGCTTCATAGCGGTATTATACCTACTGACTGGCTGATGGCAAGGGTGAAACCAATTTTCAAATCTGGAAGCAAGCTTGCCATTGGGAATTATCACCCGATTTCTATTACGTGCACAATATGCAAGGTCCTGGAACATATAATTGCTAAGGAGTTAGTTCAGTACATAGAAAATAATAATCTTTTCTACAGTAAGCAGCATGGCTTTAGAAGAAATCTATCAACTGTGACCCAACTGTTTGAAACTATCCACAGCTTTGCCGAGGCAGTCCACTCGAAAGCGCAAGTTGACGTAATTTCAATTGACATGTCAAAGGCATTCGATAAGGTCTGTCACAGCAAACTGATCAGCAAGCTTTATGACTTTGGAGTCAAGGAACAAATCATTAATTGGATTCAGGCGTACTTGACAAATAGGCTGCAATTTGTTGAAATTAATGGCCAACACTCCCAAAGTTTACCCGTTTCTTCTGGTGTACCGCAAGGGTCTGTGTTGGGGCCGATATTATTCTTGATTTACATTAATGATATAGCCGAGCATATAGATACTAGTGTTGAGGTTCGCTTATTTGCGGACGATTGTATATTGTACTGCCCAGTGAAATCAATAGATGATCAAAAATTACTGAATAAATCCTTGGAAGGAATCTACAATTGGTGCTCCAAATGGAACATGGAAATTAATTTTGAAGAGACCGCGTGTATGACTGTCTCGAACAAGAAAATACCACTGTGTTTTAATTACTTTGTAGGCAACAAACAAATAGCCCGCACGACAAAACTAAAGTATCTTGGTGTCACCATCTCAAATGACCTCAATTGGAAGAATCATGTAAACAACATATGTGGATCTGCTCAGCGAAAACTTGGATTTTTGAAAAGAAAATTGTCACATGCAACGCCTGCAGTTAAACTTAAGGCATATACAGCTGTTGTACGTCCTTCTTTGGAATATGCTAGTGTTATATGGGATCCTCACCAGCAATATCAGATTAACCAACTTGAACGCATTCAGAGACTTGCAGTACGCTTTATATTTTCAGCGTATCGCAAAACACAGTCCGTGACCGCTCTGCTCGCTAGGGCAAATTTATCGACACTGGCAACACGCAGAAAAATCGCACGACTGAAGTTTTTGTACCAGCTTTCTACTAATAAATTTAACTTAGATCAGTCGCGCTATTTGTTACGTCCTGGCAGAGTCTCCCCCCGTGTGAATCACCCTTATGTTTTTATGCCTTAAAATGCCAGAATTGATATTTTTAAATATTCTCCCCTTGTTAAGACAATTGAAGACTGGAATGGCCTTGATGTACAGATTTTTGATGACACAATGACTGTACAATCATTTGAACGGAAGCTGGAAATGTACCTCTTGTGATGTATTTATTTTGTTTCATTGCTTGATGTGTTGACAAAATGTGTCAATCCTCCCAACCTGTACCAGCCCGAAAAGGGCTAACAGTATTCGAAATAAATAAAAATAAATAACTGGTGATAACGCGTCCGGGCTGGAGGAACGACTCCCAGAAGGACTCCTGAGCATCAGGCGCGGTCAGTACCCAGCACCTCCACCAGTGTCGCAGTACAACGTGGACAGTAGACCGGGAGACGTTCAAGAACCGCAGGACAACTTGTCTTCTCTTGTGTCCCAGACAGTGGCGCATACCCACTATGGGGGATTGGCCAAGAAGCAGGCTGTTTTTCGTATGCTTAGAAGTAAAGCCAAACTAGATTTAAATTGTGGAGCGTGAGACTAGAACTGTAATTAGACGTGTGATGAAAATATTGTGAAGAATTTTGATAAAATAAGTTAACGTAAATAAATGAAATAATAGAAAATATTGATAATTTTAGAAAGTCAGCAAGGTACTCTTTTTGTATCTCTAATAAAATTGTAAATTGCAAGAAAAGCATCCCTGTGGCTGGATCCCAGTGAGGTCGCACCAAAAGAAAGAATGATTGGTGAGGTTAGCGATAGCCCAAGTTTGGTGAATCAGTGTACTAATAATTTTCTTTGTCTTATAAAGCGGCGGCAGGAGGCAGGACAACTTGCTCAAATGCAAAAAAGGCCAGAGACACGTCTTCTTCGTCCTCGCCGAATCCCACTGACCCACTAGATGAAGTCCGTTAATGTCCCTATCTTCGTTGTCGTCTGCATAGAAGAATAGACGCGTCAATATCTTACTAGAAAATAAAAATGTTGTTATAATGGGTGATATAAATGTTAATTTACTCGATGAAACATCACCCATATGTATTCATTATATTAGCTTGTGGAGGGTGGATACACCATTGGAACCCATCAAGATCGCTCCCTTCGCGCGAGACTCAGAGCGGTATTGAGACGGCGGTGCCACTGACCATTCTGAATAACGACCCGGGTGCGCTTTTTTTCGGACGCCAAGAGACAAGCAGACGCGACGAGCGGATCATAGGCAACTCGGGACCTCTCGGTAAGCGCTGTAAACTTTTCCCCTTTTTATATTTACGCGCAAGTGCCGAGTACTGTTCAAATTAGGCGAAAATATATTGTGTACCTAGGCGCGCTCAAGAACGCGTGCATGCGCGAGATTAGGGAAACAAGAGGTTAGGGCCACCGAGAATTGACACTATGCCGTGCAACCTATGACGATCAGCAAAACACGTAAAGGGCGGACAAATCAGCGGATCTCCTAGGCACGTAGGACCCTCTGGGCCGCACTTCTAGGCGACAAGATAGCCTAGCAGCCTGCAGGATTATCTTACTGAGCTATGTCTTATACTCGGTCCTAGTAGTCGGAAATTCAAATCCCTCCCCCCCCCTTTTTTTTACGATGGTCTATCTGTGCATGACATCCTCCAGTGAACTACATCTGCAGGCTTGGAGTGGCGCCTGACTCCGGCGACAGATGCCGAGGGCGAATGGGGCTACACTAATCCAGGTACAACACATTATTAGGAAGGTCCACTAAGCTTGAACAAAGATACTCCCTCAGCAGAACAGAAATTGGGCTCCCGGGTGCAGTATTCGGCCACAACCTCCCCAGTGATATCTAAAGTTAACTCACGCTCCTCAGTCCCAAGCACCCGCGGAGCACCTGTCCAAAGCGGCGGTCAGACCTGTAAGGCAGCAGAGGGTGCTAAGAATCTCTGGGTCCGGACAGGCCGCCAATGGGAACTGACCCTGTCAACCTTAAATTGCTAGCTTAGCAGTACTGTTCGAGGAACTACCAGACATTCTTTGGGGTATCATCGGCCTTACTGAGGTTAGAAGAACTGGTGAGGCTTATGCGGTGCTGAATACCACCGATGTCCTCTGCTATAGAGGTCTGCCAGATAAGAAGCTATGTGGAGTAGGATTTTTAGTCCATAAGGAAATAGCGGGCAACATTGACGAATTCTACAGCATTAATGAGAGGGTAGCCGTAGTCGTAATCAAACTTAATAAGAAGTATAGATTAAAGGTAGCACATCACTACGCTCCAACATCCAGCCCCGACGATGAGGAAGTACATAAGTTTTATGAAGATGTTGAATTAGTGATGAGAAAAGTGCAAACTCGATATACAGTAGTAATGGGTGACTTCAATGAAAAAGTGGGGAAAAAACAGGCGGGTGAACAGGCCATTGACAACTACGGCGTCGATTCCAGGAACGCTAGAGAATAGATGCTGGTAGAATTCGCAGAAAGGAATAAGCTTCGAATAATGAACACCTGTTTCAGGAAGCGTAGCAACACAAAGTGCAACGCCAAAAACCCTCATGGTGAAACCAGAAATTAAATTCATTTTATACTTTGAATGAATGTGTGTGGTTTAGTGGCGCAAGGGCCAGATATGGCCTAAGAGCGCCAAGACAGTGTTAGTGATTTCGCGGTGTTATGATGGGTTCTGTGACGAAGATGTGACTTGGCTGTAAAGTGGCCTAAAAATAGTCGCTGTAAAGTGCGTAAGATCTACGTGCTATAAAATTATGGCGATGACTAATGACGAATACTATGAACATTAAAATCCATCGTAGAGGAATGATGCAAAGTATAAAATATATAAGATGGTAAAATTACTTGGAGCACTGCTGCCTCGCCAGAGCCCTTGAAACACAAGGGCCTAGAGGCATGTGCTATACCAAAGACCAAAGAGCTATCACAGCGGCATCCTCTGAAGAGAGGACCCGCTAAGAGCACGTGGGGCTAAAAACATGCAGGACAACATCTTTCAGGAAACTTCGGACTGCGTTGGTGTCAAATAAAGGTTCTGGGCCGAGTAGCATTACGGGATGTAGGGGGATGTGCTGCCGGTAAGCTAGGGAAAAATGTTTCCTTCTTTCTGATTCGGCTGCCCGACACTCCAGGAGGACGTGGAGGACGGTCAGCCTCTCCCCGCATCTACCGCAGGTTGGAGGATCATTTTCAGTGAGTAAGAAGTTATGCGTGCCAAATGTGTGTCCTATTCTGAGGCGACAGAATAGGACATCTGTTCGCCGCGATTTTGTTACGGAGGGCCAAGAACCTAACTGTGGCTTTATCACGTGCAGTTTGTTATTTACTTCTGCGTCCCACATACGCTGCCAGTGGTTTCGCAGTTTTCTTCTTAAAAAAGGCTTCAGGTCTGTGACAGGGACCGAAGCAGTAGGACTAACTGCATGCAATGAAATTGATGTGGCCATCTGGTCCGCTAGAACGTTTCCCTCGATGCCCCTATGTCCAGGCACCGAGCATATAATCACATGTTGGTTAGATATATATGCTTTACACAGTACGGAGTAGAGTTCATTAATTACCGGATTTTTGTGGTTACAGAAAGACATCAAGGCCTTCACAACACTAAGGGAGTCCGTATATATAACTGATTTCTGGAGTTTTGATTTATTTATATGCTTTACGACCGACAGCAGTGCGTAAGCCTCAGCCGTAAAGATACTAGTTTCCGGATGCAGTACATCGGTTTCCGAGAAGGATGGACCGACGGCTGCATAGGACACCCCGTCGTGTGACTTCGATGCGTCTGTGTAGAACTCCGTGCAGGAGTATTTGTGCTGGAGCTCCCGGAAATACATTTGGATTTCAATCTCTGGAGCGTGTTTTGTAACTTGCATGAAAGATATATCGCATTGTATCAGCTGCCCCTCCCAAGGAGGTAGCAGCTTGGCTGGATGCATTAGGCGAAGCTCGAGGAGTGGAACATGCATTTCACGACTAAGCTCCCTCACACGCAGCGAGAAAGGCTGTCTTACGGAGCGACGATTGCGAAAGAGTGTAGCATATGTCATCTCGTTAACGGTATTATAACACGGATGTTGAGGATTAGAGTGGACTTTCAAAAAATATGTTTGGCTGATGTATGTTCTCTGGATATGAAGTGACCACTCATTCGATTCTGCATATAAACTTTGTATGGGACTCGTTCTGAAAGCTCCTGTGGCTAAGCGGATACCTAGATGGTGAACAGGGTCTAGCATCTTTAGCGCACTCGGGGCGGCAGAATGATAGATCACGGCACCATAGTCTAATCGTGAACGAATCAGGCCCCTATAGAGATTAATTAAGCACTTCCTGTCACTACGCCACGAAGTATGGGATAGACGTTTCATTAGGTTCATTGTTTTCAGACATTTTTCTTTAAGATGTTTAATGTGGGAGACGAAAGTGAGTCTGTAGTCTAGTATAACACCTAGAAATTTGTGCTCTTTGTTTACGGGTATTTGTTGTCCACATAGTTCTAAGCAAGGATCTGGGATCATTCCTCTCTTTCTTGTAAAAAGAACGCAAGAGCTTTTGTTAGGATTGATCTTAAATCCTGTACTGAAGGCACTGGGCAGTGGGCATGGTGCTGGTGTGCTGCATGGTGCAAGAGAAGACGACGAGAAGTGCTTGCTTCCCCGTTACGATATAGCGCCGACCTGTTTACGCCTAGCGCTACAACCTATATCTAGTTACCCTTCTGCTAGGCGAACACCCCCGTTGCATTTGGTGGAGCTGCTGGGTTTCTCATCGACATCCTGGAACTCCGCAGCCGAACGCTACCACCAGCTGTTGCAATGGATGAACCGGGACCGTCCCAGGCTGCTGCTCCCGTGCCCCCCGCCATCGTCTGTTCTGGCGTCATCCGGCAGCGCGATCCGGCTATATTTAGCGGCACAGACGACCACGATGTGGAAGACTGGCTCGCCGAATATGACCGTGTAAGCGCCTATAATAAGTGGGACGACTGCGCCAAGCTCACAAACATCATCTTTTACTTGACTGACGTGGCAAACCTATGGTTCCGCAATCATGAAGCCGATTTTACCACCTGGTCGGCTTTCACGGCAACTTTGGCAGAGGTCTTCGGCCGTCCCGCCGTTCGCCGGCTTCGCGCTGAGCAGCGCTTGCGTGGTCGAGTTCAACGCCAGGAGGAGACCTTCACTAGTTATATTGAAGACGTGCTCTCGCTATGCAAGCGCGTCAACTCATCTATGGACGAAGGTGACAAGATTAAGCACGTCATGAAAGGCATCGATGACCAAGCCTTCCAGATGCTCGTCGCGAAGAGTCCGCGGACGATTGCCGAGGCCGTACAGCTCTGTCAGCACTACGACGAGCTTCGCAAGCAGCGTGCATCAACGCGCGCTGCTCAGCAGGACACCACGGATCTATCTCCGTTGGATTTCGGCCGCGACGCTGCCGATATCTCTGCTTTAATGCCGGAGATAAAGCAGTTCATCCGTCAGGAAGTGGCACGCCAACTCTCTCTGGCGAACAGCACACCCGAGCCGTCGACAACCTTGGCTCCCTCGCTTCGCCACGTCATTCAGACCCAAGTTGCCGCGGCGCTGCCATCTGCCCCTCCTCCGCAGCCTGCAGCTGGACCGCTAACTTACGCTGACGTTGTTGCCCGGCCTTACGCTCCTCCGGCTCCTGATGCCTACTGGGCCACTGGCACCTTCCATGTGCCGCCGCCACCTTCACGCCCGATGGTCGTCCCTTACTCGGCCGCTGGAGCCCCTGTCGTCAACCCGTGGCGTACATCTGACAACCGGCCAATATGCTATTTCTGCCATTTTCCGGGCCACGTAGCACGATTCTGCCGCCGTCGCAGCCCCCGTTTACCTGCCAGTGGGGGCGCCTCAAGCTACAGGCCTGCTCGACTTCCGCGTCAGGACCCATCTAGCCTTCCTCCGGACTCATCTTACAGTCGCCTCCCTTTCGATGCACGCCGGTCACCTTCCCCACGACGCCGATCCATTTCCCCGATGGTTCGCCGACCCAGCCCAGCCCGTCGGAAAAACTAACAGTCGCAGTTCCAGAGGCAAGAACTGCGTTTACGTCGAACATTTCAAGGCCTCATCCTAACCCGGTGAACGAAATTGAACTGTCCGTAGACGGCGTCACCGTACACGCACTTATCGACACCGGAGCCGCCGTTTCTATTATTAGTGAGAAGCTTTGCCGCAATTTGAACAAAGTGACCATTCCCCTTACCTCTCTTTCTCTGCGTACGGCAACCTCGCATCGCATTCAGCCTTCAGCGTCGTGCACAGCCCGGGTTGTCATTCAAAGCGTTATGTATGTTATAGAATTTGTCGTCCTACCTCGTTCCTCACACGACGTTATTCTTGGATGGAATTTCTTATCTGTCAATCAAGCTCTTATCGACTGCGCTCGTGCCGCACTTACGTTATCAGTGCCGTGCTGCGACCCTGACGACCATTCTTCTCCTAAAGTTGTTGCCGCCTCTGACATCGATATCTCACCTTTCTCCGCCGCTCTGTTTCCTGTGTCATGTAACTCTGCTGCGAACTCATCTGTTCTGTTTACACCGTCGGCCACTTGTGCGCGCCGCCGGAACTTTCTACTTCCATTTGCTGTCGTCACTTTTTGCGACGGTTCTGCTGCCCTTTACGTGTGCAATCCGTCCGCCTGCCCATCATCCCTACTCCGTGGCGAGTGCCTGGGTACCGCTGAAGCTTTCGATAGCGTTCTCCCGGCCACCATGTTTGGCGACACGGCATCACTTCCGATTTGTTCCGTCACTAATCCTGCCGCGACTGATGCCCCTGTAGACGTCTTCGCTCGCGCCGTCGACGCAGAACTCACACCTGCGCAGCAAACAGAAACCATCAAACTCCTCCAACGTTTTCGTTCCTCATTTGACATTGACCAACCATCCTTGGGTCGAGCGTCCGCAGTCGTTCACCGTATCGACACCGGTCAGCAAACACCATTGCGCCAGCGTCCCTATCGTGTGTCGGCTGCTGAACGCCGTATCATCGACCAGCACGTTGACGACATGCTGGAGCGTGGCATCATCCAGCCCTCTAACAGTCCCTGGGCATCTCCGGTTGTCCTCGTTAAAAAAAAAGATGGCTCCATTCGGTTCTGCGTCGACTATCGCCGCCTTAACCGAATAACGCGCAAAGATGTCTATCCTCTGCCGCGCATCGACGATGCCTTGGACTGTCTGCAGGGAGCGGAATTCTTTTCGTCGCTCGATTTGCGCTCCGGGTACTGGCAAGTGCCAATGGCAGAGGCCGATCGTCAAAAGACAGCCTTCGTAACGCCTGATGGGCTATATGAATTCACTGTCATGCCGTTCGGCCTCTGCAACGCGCCTGCCACTTTCGAGCGAATGATGGACACCATTCTTCGAGGGCTGAAGTAGAAAACGTGCCTCTGTTATTTAGATGATATTGTGGTTGTTTCCACCGACTTTGCGTCGGTGGAAAAACGAGCAGGTACTTGCGTGCCTCTCCACTGCAGGACTGCAACCAAATTTGAAGAAATGCCACTTCGGCGCTCGTACACTTACTATTCTCGGCCATGTAGTTTCAAAAGACGGTATCCTTCCGGACCCCACAAAACTTAGCGCCGTATCCGAGTTCCCTAAACCAACCACCATGAAAGAGCGTCGCAGCTTCATCGGCCTGTGCTCCTTTTCCGACGCTTTGTCCGTAACTTTGCCTCTGTCATTGCCCCCTTGACGCAGCTTCTCACCGGCCGTTCTGACCTATCAGCCTGGTCCTCGGCGTGCGACGATGCATTCCAAGAACTACGACGCGTTCTCACCTCGCCTCGAGTACTGCGACACTTCGATCCCTCTGCTCCAACTGAGATCCATACGGACGCTAGTGGTGTCGGGCTCGGCGCTGTTCTTGCACAACGCAAGGATGGCTTCGAAGAGTACGTCGTCGCGTATGCCAGCTGCAGCCTTACCAAAGCCGAGGCGAACTACTCAGAGCAGCCATCAGAGCAGCGCAAAGCCCCATGGATCTCTTCGCTTATTGACTTCCTGTCCAGCCAGTCGCCAGCACCGATCTCTCGGACGCTTCGTCGCCAAGCCACGCACTTCATCATTCGGGATAACCTGCTGTACCGCCGCAACTACAATTCCAGCGGCTGTAAGTGGTTGTTTGTTATACCCCGACACCTCCGCTCCGACATCTGCGCCACGTTCCACGACGACCCACAATGCGGCCACGCTGGTGTATTAAAGACATACTCTCGCCTGCAGCTTCGGTACTACTGGCGCGGTATGTACCGTTTCGTTCGCCAGTATGTCCGGTCATGCCACATATGCCAACGACGCAAGACGCCACCTCAACATGCCACCTCAACCTTTACCATGCCCCGCGCGCGCGTTCGACCGTGTCGGCATTGACCTATACGGTCCGCTTCCCAACACTCCAAGCGGCAACCGCTGGTTTATTGTTGCTATCGACCACCTAACGCGGTACGCTGAAACTTCAGCCCTAGCATCTGCCACAGCAAAAGACGTCGCCAGTTTTATCCTTCAAAATCTGATTTTACGCCATGGAGCACCTCGAGAATTACTGAGCGACCACGGTCGCGTTTTCCTCTCTGACGTCCTTTCAGCATTACTAAAGGAGTGTCGCATCATTCACCGCACTACCACAGCATATCATCCTCAAACTAATGGGATGACAGAACGTTTCAACCACACCCTTGGTGACATGATGGCCATGTATGCTTCATCTGACCACTCGAATTGGGATCGCATTCTACCTTTCGTCACCTACGCTTACAATACCGCCACGCAAAGCACCACTGGGTTCTCCCCTTTCTTTCTCCTTTACGGACACGAGCCTTCATGCACTATGGACACGATTCTACCTTACCGGCCAGATGCTTCGGAGTGTACGACTGTTTCTAGAGCGGCTGCTTACGCCGAAGAATGTCGCCAGCTCGCTTGTTCGTTCACATCCCAGGACCAGTGGCGCCAAAAGCTTCGCCACGATTCATCCATTACGGCTCCGTGCTTTGCGCCTGGCTCGCTGGTCTGGTTGTGGGTGCCCTCTACTCCTCCAGGCCTTTCCTCCAAGCTGCTCTCCAAGTACCACGGTCCTTATCGGGTACTGAAACAAACATCTGCGGTCAACTACCTCATCGAGCCACTCGAAACGCCTTCCGACCAGCGTCGTCGGGGCCAGGAAATTGTCCACGTCTCTCGGCTCAAGCAGTGCCATGACCCCCCTGTGTTCTCCTGTCCTTAAGTCGCCAGGATGGCTACTCTTTCGGTGGGGAGTGATTGTACTGAAGGCACTGGGCAGTGGGCATGGTGCTGGTGTGCTGGTGCAAGAGAAGACGACGAGAAGTGCTTGCTTCCCCGTTACGATATAGCGCCGACCTGTTTACGCCTAGCGCTACAACCTATATCTAGTTACCCTTCTGCTAGGCGAACACCCCCGTTGCAATCCATTCTTGTCTGCCCACATTGAGACTTTGTTCAGGCCATGCTGTACCTGTCTCTCGCAGACTGCGAGGTTACAAGATTTGAAAGCTATTTGTATGTCGTCCACGTGGACAGAATAAAAGATTGCCGGTGGTAATGAAGCGCGAAGCGTGTTCATCTTCACGATGAAGAGTGTGCAGCTGAGCACGCATCCTTGGGGTACACCCGTTTCTCGCATAAAAGGACGTGAAAGTACATTGCCGACTTTTACCCGGAAGATACGACTGGACAGATAGCTTTCTATTAGGTTAAGCATATTACCATGGATGCCCATTTCTAACAAGTCTCTTAGGATTCCGTAACGCCACGCTGTATCATACGCCTTTTCCATATCGAGAAATATCGATAGGAAGAACTGTTTATGCATAAATGCGTCCCGTATATTTCCTTCAACACGTACGAGATGATCGGTTGTAGAGCGCCCTTCTCGGAAGCCGCACTGATAAGGATCAAGCATTTTGCTCTCTTCAAGGAAATGAATGAGTCTCCGATTTATCATTTTTTCAAACGCCTTACAAATGCAATTTGTGAGGGCTATCGGGCGGTAACTTGCCACTGAGGAAGGGTCTTTGCCTTGTTTCAAAACAGGGACCACAATGGCTTCCTTCCATGCGGTTGGAAGGTACCCTGCATCCCAGATGGCGTTGAAAAATGTGAGTAGTGTAACTTGCGTGTCATTGTGTAAGTTTTTGAGCATTTCATACATGATTCTATCAGATCCTGCTGCGGAGCTTTTGCATGCGCTCAGGGCAGCTCTCAATTCGGCAATACTAAAAGGACGGTTGTAAGGCTCATTCTCTCGACATTTTCTTGTTAGTGGCTGACGTTCTTCTATTTGTTTATATTTCAGGAAGGATTGCGAATAATGATTTGAACTTGATACGCTCTCAAAGTGCTCCCCAAGTGAGTCTGCCTGATCTTGCAGTGTATCGCCCTGTGTATTTACCAGAGGGAGTGAATATGTTTGTCGCCCTCTAATTCTATTTACCCTGTTCCAGACTTTGGCCTCATCTGTAAACGAGTTAATACTCGATAAATACTTCTGCCAGCTTTCTCTTCTGGCCTGTCGGTGGGTTCTCCTACCTTGGGACTTTAGTTCTTTAAAGTTGACAAGATTTTCTGCAGCGGGCGAAGCGCGTAGCAACCCCCACGCTTTGTTCTGATTCCTACGTGCGATTCTGCATTCATCGTTCCACCACGGGACATGCCGTTGGCTTGCCGAGCCACTTACTTCACGTATGCATTTACATGCGGCATCTATTATGAAGGCTGTGAAATACTGCACAGCAGCATCAATTTCTAACGAGGACATGTCATCCCATAATATACTAGCTAAGTTTCGGAATTTCTCCCAGTCTGCTGTGTCAATCTTCCACCTAGGAGCCTGTGGTGGATATTCGTTTTCTTTAAGTGTTCTTAATAATATGGGGAAGTGGTCGCTTCCGTAAGGATTGTTCGTAACTTCCCACTCGAGTTCAGGCAGTATGGACGGGGAAAATATGCTTAGATCAATTGAAGAAAAGGTATTGTTTGCAAGACAGTAATAAGTGGGTTTCTTCTTATTCAGAAGGCACGCACCAGAAGAAAAAAGGAACTGTTCAACAAGACGACCTCGCGCATCTATACGAGAGTCGCCCCACAGGGTGCTGTGCGCATTCAAATCGCCAAGAACAATATAAGGTTCTGGCAATTGATCTATAAACCACTGGAATTCATGTTTCGTTAATTTGTAGTGTGGGGGTACGTAAAGCGAGCAAATGGTGACGAGTTTACTTCGAAGAACAGCTCGAACCGCCACTGCTTCAAGGGGCGTTTGTAGCTGTAAATGCTGACAGGAAATACTTTTACGAATAAAAATGGCAACACCGCCTGATGATACGACAGCATCATCGCGATCTTTGCGGAACTTGACATAAGGTCGGAGAAAGTTTGTGTGTTGTGGTTTTAAGTGTGTTTCCTGTAGACGCAGCACTTTTGGATTGTGTTTTTCGATAAGCTCTTGCACGTCATCAAGGTTCCTAAGAAGACCTCTAACGCTCCATTGAAGAATTTGTGTATCCATGTTGAAAGTAAATAAGTGCTGTGTGTATGGAAACGGAGGTTATGCCGCAGGTTACAGAGCTCTTTCGAGGCCCTGTAACGGGGGTACTGCCCTTTCTGGAGCGTTCGAGTGAGCCTCGCCGCTCCTTAGGCACTTGTTGTACCTTGAGGATAGGTGTAGTGTCCATTGCCTCTTGTGAGGCGCCGGACACGTGCTCTTGCGAGCGAGAATTTACCAGCGAGGCTCCTGCCTTGGAGGGCAAGACCCCTGCGCCCACCAGTCGGAGGTCGATGGGGCTCCCTGGGGGATTTGGCTGCGCCGGCTGTTGCCAGCGCTGGAAGGGGTCGGGGAGGTTGGGGCAGCCTCGGCTGCGCCAACCTTCGGGGTCGATGATCCCTCATGCTGGGTTGACGGAGCAGCGCTAGCTGCAACCGCCGCGGGGGCAGATGGCGTAGATGCCGACTCACTGCTTGTGTGTGGGACAGCCGCCGGAGGCCGTTGTGGCGCTGCCCCCTGACGCGCCACTTCGGCAAAGCTTTTCTTTGGCAGGTATGCTACCCGCCTGCGTACCTCCTTGTAGGAGATATTTTCTTTCACTTTGATCTTTACGGTTTCTTTTTCTTTCTTCCAGGATGGGCACGACCTCGAGTACGCGGCGTGCTCCCCATCACAGTTTACACAGTGGAGAGCGTTCTCAAGTTTCAGTGGTGGATTCTTTGGCACTGCATTTAGCACTAGTTTGGCGGCCTTGGCAGCTCTGCGAGCTGTGGCCGAAGCGCTGGCATTTGAAACAACGGAGTGGGTTTGGCACGTACGGCCTAACACGGAGCTTGATGTACCCGGCCTCGATTGACTCGGGCAGGACACTTGAACCAAAGAAGATTATTAGATGCTTGGTTTGGATCTCTTTACCATCTCGCCTCATTTTAATTCTTCTGACATTGCTAAGATTTTGCTCACTGAAACCCTCCAGGAGTTCCGCCTCAGTAAGCTCAAGCAAATCATCATCTGACACAACACCACGGGTGGTGTTCATTGTACGATGCGGAGTTACTGTTATGTGGGTCTCCCCAAATGACACTAACTTCAGTAGTTTGTCATATTGCTTCTGGTCGCGGAGCTCCAAGAGGAGGTCACCGCTTGCCATCCTCGACGCCTTGTAACCTTGACCAAGAACATCAGTCAAGGACTTTGACACAAGGAACGGTGAAATGGTTCGCACTGGTTTGTCTGTCTTTTCAGAGTGAATAACGTGAAAGCGGGGGAAGTTTTGGATTTGGCGTCCGAAAAACTGGAATAAATCTTCGGTGAACCCTCGTTTCTGAGGGCGATCAGGAAGTTTGGGGAAAGAAGTTTGGGGAAAGAAGTTTCCATGAAAAAATGTATACATTCGGCAACAGCGCCGACCGCCCACCACGGAGCCCAACGAGGGGACGCGGCAGAGCTTGTATACAAGTCTGCACGACGCCAGTCGTACGCCGTCACTATAACCGCATATGGTGTACCCAAGGTTGGATAGCCACACAGGGTTAACCCTTGCCGCCAGGAGAAAGGAAGTAAATAGAAGAGAGAAGGAGACAGGAAAGGTCAAAAAGTGAGAGATAAAGACGAAGATTCGAGGAGGGAGAGACAGGAAAAGGCGACTGCCGATGTCCTCCAGGTGGGTCAGTCTGGAGGTGCCGTCTATGTGAAGCCGAGGCCGAAGAGGTGTGTTGCCTCCTCCGGGAGGCCTTAAAGGTCCAAACACCCAGCATCGGCTGAACCCCCAGGATCCCCTTTTCTCCAGACACGGCTAAGCCGTGCACGGCTACACGCGGGAGGGTCCAACCCTCGTGTGCTCGGGTCCGTGGTGTCGCCACACACCAAACGCCTGCTGACGCAGACGCCCCTGCGGGGTTTTATACTTTCTGCTTATCCGAGCATAGTGCAGGATGTTGAAGTAATAGGTAGGGTAAAGTGCAGTGACCATAGGTTAGTGAGAGCCATGATTCACCTCAATTTGAAGAGAGAAAGAGCAAGATTGCTCAGGAAAAACAGGTCATTTTAGAGGCAGTAAGGGTAAGAGCAGACAAATTTAGGCTGGTACTTGCAAACAAACAAATCAGCAGCCTTTGAACAGAGAGATAATGATGATAATGATGACATAGAGGTAATCATTGAAACCGTAACGAGGCTGGCTTCAGAGGCAGCAATGGAAGTGGGAGGCAAGGCACCAAGACAACCAGTAGGCAAGCTTTCCGAAGCAACAAACAACCTAATAAAGAAACGACAAAGAATGAATATATCCAACTCAAGAGATAAGATGGAATTCGCGTAACTGTGAAAACTGATCAATATGGCGAAAATAAGTGATATTCGAAACCATAACGTAAAAAAGACTGAAGAAGCCGTACAAAAGGGACTCAGGCTGAAATCAGTGAGAAAAAAACTTGGCATAGGACAAACCATGATATATACACTAAAAGATAAGCAGGTGTATATCATCAAAAATCTCGTAGGTATAGTAAAAGCAGCGGAAGAATTCTATACTGACCTTTACAGTACCCAAATGACTCAGGAGCACTCTATTCAAAACAATAATGAAGAGTATACAGAAACTCCTCCTATAACTAGAGATCAGGTCAGAAAGGCTTTGCAAGGCATGAAACGGGAAAAAGCGGCAGGATAGGATGAAATAACAGTCCATTTAATCAAAGATGGAGAAGACATAATGCTATGAAACTGGGGGCTCTTTATACGAAGTGTCTATCGGCTGCTAGGGTCCCAGAAAACTGGAAGAATGCAAACATTAAACTAAACCAGAAAAAGGGCGACGCTAAAGAACTAAAAAATCATAGGCCCATTAGCTTACTCCCAGTATTTTATAAAATATTTACCAAAATAATCTCCAATAGGATAAGGGCAACACTGGACTTCAATCAATGAAAGGGACAGGCAGGCTTCAGGAAAGGATTCTCTACAATGGATCACATCCATGTCATTAATCAGGTTATCGAGAAATCCGCAGAGTACAATAAGCCTCTTTATATGGCTTTCATCGATTACGAAAAAGCATTTGATTCAGTAGAGATACCAGCAGTCATAGAGGCATTGCATAATGAAAAAGCACAGACCGCTTACGTAAATACCTTGGAAAATATTCACAGAGAAAATATTCACAGCCACCTTAATTCTACACAAGAAAAGTAGGAAGATACCTATAAGCAAAAGAGTCAGACAAGGAGACACAATCTCTCCAATGATATTCATTGCGTTCTTGGATGAAATATTCAAGCTTTTGAACTGGGAAGGTTTGGGAGTAAGGATCGACGGCGAATAGCTCAGCAACCTTCGGTTTGCCGATGACATTGCTCTATTCAGCAACACTGCGGACCAGTTGCAACAAATGATTGAGGACCTTAACAGAGAGAGTGTAAGAGTGGGGCTGAAGATTAATATGCAGAAGCCAAAGATAATGATGAACGCCCGGGAAAGGGAACAAGAATTCAGGATCGCCAGTCAGCCTCAAGAGTCTGTGAAGAACTACGTTTACCTATGTCTACTAATCACACGAAACCTTGACCATGAGAAGGAAATTCACTGAAGAACAAAACTGGGCTGCATCGCATACGGCAGACATCGTGAGCTCCTGACTGGAAGCTTACCGTTATCATTGGAAAGGAAGGTATAATATCAGTCAATTTTACCGGTGCTGACGTATGGGGCAGAGACTTGGACACTGACAAAGAAACTTGAGAACAAATTGAGGACTGCGCAAAGAGACACGGAACGAAGAATGCTATGCATAACATTAAGACACAGAAAGAGAGCGGTTTGGATGAGAGAACTAACGAGTATAAACGATATTCTAATAGACATTAAAAGAAAAATCGCGCTGGGCAGGTCATGTATTGCGCAGAGTAGATAACCGTTGGACCATTAGTGTGACAGAATGGGTACCAAGAGAAGGTAAGCGCAGTAGAGGACGACAGAAGACTCGGTGGTGAGACGAAATCAGGAAATTTGCGGGTGCTAGTTGGAATCGGCTGGCGTAGGTCAGGGGGTAATTGGAGATTGCGGAAGAGGCGTACGTCCTGCAGTGGACATAAAATAGGCTGACGATGATGATGATAATATTAGTTTGTTCAATAGCTACAGATGTGATTGTTTAACTGACGTCCCCAAACGCAAAGTTTCTAACTGCACAGGCACACTTATTGATCATGCTATTTCTAACCTGCTTCATTCACCAGAGGCAAAACGTTTATACATCGGCATCACTGATCACTATCCCCTACTCTTACGCTTCAATTACAACGTACGACCTTGACCACCTTCACATAGTAAAGATGTTCTGGACAAATTCGGCTTCATAACAGCTGTTGCTCATACAAATTGGTCTGAAATTAAATCACTAAACGAGCCACGGAAAGCCTTCTCTACATTTTTTTTCACATATTATGACATACTTACGACAGCTCACCTCGAAAAAGAAATGTAAAAGAGAACTAGCATTTTCTCACAATCTTACAGATATAGGAAAACCGAATGGCAACCGTTTATAAGGCGGCTAATAACACTAAAAAATGGGAAATTGTCAACTCCTTCTTAAACAGCCCCACACGACTAAAGAAGTATCCAGGATTTTAAATTAAGGAGTGGAGCTAAATTCCCCTGCCGATATAGCTAAGGATTTTAGTAGTTTTTTTTTTGCTTTCTGAACAATTTACCTTCTCCTACACAGTCCATCAGCATGAACCGTCTACCTCATTCATTATTTTTATTTCCTACAACGCCAGGAGAAATAACTGCTGTTATAAATAATCTAAAAGTGACAAGCGCCGCTGGAATTGATGAGGCCCACCCTGCTAACATTAAATTAATTGTGCACTTAATTTCAGATATACGTTCATTTATGATTAAATTATTATTCAAGACTGGTTTATTTCCTTCTGAACTTAAGCGTGGCAAAACCATCCCTGTTTTTAAAGAAGGCGATAGCTCATTATTAAATAACTACAGACGTATTTGCATTCCACCATTCTTTGGAAAAGTTATTCAGAAACTAATCGAAATACGGCTCATGAACTACGTTTATAAATTTAATACCCTCTCTTGATGCTAGTTTGGTTTTCACCATGGATATTCCACGAGAGCTGGCACCAATTCGTATTACTTACCCACTAAAAAAAATTAATTGACGGAGGATTTCTTGTCGCCTCAGTTTGTATCAATCTAACGAAAGCATTTGATAGCATAAATCATAATATACTTTTTTCTAAGCTTGAAGCAATTGGCATTTGTGGGCCTGCTCTCGCTACTAAACAGCTACTTAAATAACAGAGTTCAAGTTGTTCCTTTTTCCAATGCTTATTCTCGACAGCGAATTACTAACATTTGTGTGCCACAGAGATCTATCCTGGGGCCACTTCTGTTTTAGGTTTATATTAATGATTTACCTAACTGCCTTTCTTCCACAAATTGCATTCTGTACGCAGATAACACCATTATATTCACCTGTCATAAATATATTTAATCTCTCGTTAATAAGTTAAAAGCTGACTTAGAAAATATCCTAAGGTGGTGTAACGTTGACAGGTTATCTATTAATGCAACTAAGACTAAATTTGTTGTATTCTCTTCACATCAGTGAAACATACCATCCATTCCACCTATCACTTTTGGTCCTCGATGCTTTCCTCCAAGTTCATGTTCATCTTTCCTTGGTATCCTATTTGATTGTACTTTGAAATATCACAATCATATTGCTCAAATAAAAAGAAAATAGCTTATGGTATACGCATCTTATTTAAAACAAGCCCTTACTTCACACGTACCACATTACTCTCACTTATTTCTTTTGTCCACTCTCACGTATGGCATAATATACTCATATTGCGTCTCTCCAGACAGGTCTGAACCGATTCATAAGAATAATTACTTAGATTCCATGATTTTATAATGCCACTTCCCTACTACACCAGAATAACATCCTTACCATTTCGGGACTCACTAAATACAACCTAGGTATTTTTTGCTACAGATTTCTGGATAATCAGCTACCATCGATCCCATGTTCACCATCTAACCTGATGATTCATAGTACCACTAGATTTGCGGTTAATGACAATTTTTTTTTACCAAGAATCCGCATGAACTATGGTAAACAGACTGTAGAATTCACTTCCATATCAATATGGAACACTCTTCCTTTCATAATAAAAAACGCAAGATCTTTATCACAACATAAACAGAACTTAAAATGCATTTTTATTGACAGATTAACGAGAAAGATTACTGTAGTCAGTCTTCGTTCGCTTTTTTTCTTTTTCAGTTTTTTTCCTTCTGTTGTTGTAAATAAAGTGTTGGTATTTTGTTCCCGCACAATATTTCCTGCTACCATGAGATGTGCTAAACTCTGTTATTATTCGTAATCAATTCTGTATTTTGTTCTGTAACCGTTATTTTATTGTTGCTTGTATACTTCCTTATTTTACGCTACTGTTGCTTTGAGATGTTGACTATAATACCTGTTCATGTACACGAGGTCTCGATGCAGTCTTTGACTATGGTTCCTCCTTCCGCATACTAAATACTTGTATTGTGGCCCTACTTGTAATAATAAATTCTTATTCTGAAACCTTTCGACCACTCCGTTAGACATAGGATGATGCGGAGTGCAATTTAGATGTTTGACTGCTAATAATTTATTGACATGTTTCATGAGATACGGTCTAAAAGGTGAAGCTTGGTCGCACAGAACTGTCCGTGGGAAGTCAGTGTGAGAAGACATTTCGACAAGTCCTTCCGCAACTGTAGTTGAGTCGATTGCTGTAAAAAGTACAGAATCTAGGTAGCGAGTCGCTAAGTCCAGAAGAGTGAGAATATGTCGATACCTCTTGCGTAAGTGGGAGTTAAAGGACCAATGGTCGCAACGGCCACAGGTTAAAAAAGGGTGTCAATCAACGGCATCCGTCCTAAAGTCAGCTTGCCTAACTTGCCTTTCGGCAAGGTGGGCAAGGTAACTCTTCCCGGAAATTTTTTGAGACTCTGGCCAAGGGAACTTAGCTGACGCCAACCTTTGCAAGGTATTTAGGCCTTTTATACCAACCAGAAGTGAAATTCGCTAGTTATCTTCGTCTCCAGAATGAACCTCCCTGTTATTGGATACATCTCGAGCACAATATTTCCAGGACTCATCGGGGTCATCACGCGAGCCAAGTCCCACTATGACATCGTATAGCGGCGATGTCAGGCACTTGACAATCGTGACAACAGTCGTTTGTATTTGTTTTGGAAAACAGCCTGTCGATAAAGACAGGTTTTAAATGTGAGTGAGAACAGGAGCTATAATATGGATGACAAGCTTGATTGGAGATATCTCAAAGCCGTCTATGTCACGCGCGCTAGTGTTCTTTAGCGCAGAGAACGTTAAGGCTATTTCTTGACCATCGGCTGGTCCGAAAAAGATGCTGTTCGTTTCTGTAGTCTCTAGATCTTTAACAATGCGGCCATCCATTTCTATTTCCTTAATTTCTGAGCAAATAGGTGTCCTGTGAAGTACCGTACTAAGCTTTCTCCAGATGTTTGCACTCCCACTGCAGCAGTCTGGATCAAATTGTTGACCTAAATCATTTCTTTTTTCTTTCCTAATAAACGCATTTACTTAATTGCTGAACTGTTTAAATGTTTTTAGGTCTGATATGTCTCTAGTTTTTAAAAGCATTCTAAATTCTATTTGGTGCCTATGCCGCGCTAAACGTAAGCCAAACGCGGCTGTCCTCAGAGAGCCGCAGTGCGCTTAGCCACTGGACTCGTGGCGGCACCTCGCGGCGGCCGCGGTGTAGCCGAGCGCAGCGACCAATAGCAGCCGCGTATAGGATGATGATGATGATAGCAACTTTATTGTACCGCCGGATAAGGAGGCCCCTACTCCCCGTCCCCGGCACACAGGCCTTGGGGACGGGGGCCGGAACCTCCGCGATTAGAAGCAAGCAAAGAGGTCTTGTCTCTTCACGGCTTCTTCCGCCAGGCGGATGGCGTGTTGCTGTGGAGTAGGGTCCTCGCTCCGCAGCAGGGCTTCCCAGGCCGCTCTACAATTTATGTTTGCTTTAACCCCTGGTGAGCTGGCGCATTCCCAGAATAGGGTCCCTCTCGATCAAGGGTCCCTCTCGCCCCAGTGTTTGCACTTATCGTTTTCTCTGTCATGCATAACATGGAATGCCCAGAACAGGTTTACGAAGTTCCCAGCTGGCAGGCGCCGCCATGCGACTGCCTCTGTATTGTTTTGGCTTTTATCCGGTGGTGGCACCAGTCTCCTGCGTAGCCGATAATTTTCGACAATCTCCGTATAATTTTGCAGACGCTCGTCCATGTTCCGGCAGTCGGAAGGTTCCACAGCCACCCGGAAATAGAGAGCTCGGGCTAACTCGTGGGCCGCCTCGTTGCCAGGAACGGACGTGTGTGCGGGGGTCCAAATTAGGCCATTTTTTCTGTTCAGCCATCTACTGGCCAGAACCCTTGCCGCTTCCGGCGACATCATAGCTTTTCCAAAATTCCAGATGGCCGTTTTGATATCGCTAATTATGAAATTTGCTTCCGTTCCCACGCAAGCGAGTGCTATCGCAACTTCAGCCGTTTCCGAGTTGCGGCTTCTAATGGTGGCGGCCGATACGGGGGCACCTCGGCCGTCGACCGCCGAGGCGACCGCCGCACCCGACTTGCCACTTGCCGCGTCCACGTACGCAACCGACTTGCTGTCCATCGAATCAAAGCGTTTGATTAGTGCTTCTGCTCTCTTTTCCCTCCTCTCCGTATTGAATATGGGATGCATGTTACGAGGGAGGGGGGGAATAATTACATTTTCTCGGCAGTCCAGCGGGATGTTTGTCTTGCCTCGTAGTCCCCTATCTGTTTGCAGGCCTACCATATCGAGGATAGCTCTGCCCGTGGTCGTTCGGCTTAATCTTTCGAGCTGCGAAATCCTGACAGCCTCCGCTATTTCGTCCCAGGTATTGTGCACTCCCATAGAGAGGAGCTTCTCTGTGGAGGTACTAATTAATAAGCCTAAGGCCTTCTTTATGCACCGTCGAATGAGCGAGTCGAGTTTGCTCCTCTCCTCTGACCTGATGTTTCAGAAAGGCGTGGCATAGCACACGCGGCTTATTACGTATGCGTGGGTTTAGTTTAAGCAAGCTTCTTTCCTTCAGGCCACGTCCTTTCAGTGCGACCCTTCTAAATATGCGGAGGGCTTGCGTGGCAAATCCCTCTAGATTTTTGGTTGTCCCATCATTATATCCGTTTTCCTGTATGAGAAGTCCTAAGATTCTCATTTGATTTACCTTTGGGACTGGTTTCCCCTCTACTTTAATGTCAAATTCCCAGCTACGCTTGCACCGGAGCGACTTTGGGTTGTAGACGAATAATTCGGACTTTTGCGGAGAGCACGAGAGACCCCTACTGGCAGCAAACTCCACGACAGTGTCCGCCGCTGCCTGCAGGCGCTCCTCGATGCTCGCATCGCTCCCCTGGCTGTTCCAGAGGGTGGTGTCATCCGCATACATACTGAAATTTAGCCCGTGTATGCTTCTCAGAGCTTCGAGGAGGCCCCTCATCGCCACGTTGAAGAGGAACGGGGACAGAGCCGAGCCCTGCGGCGTGCCCCTGCTTCCTAATTTCAGTGTTGGAGATTCAATATCTTGGAAATTCATGCAGGCATTTCTGTCTGACAAAAAGTCCTTGACATGTTCGCGCGTCTACCCCGATTTCTTGGAGACGGTGGAGTATTGTTTCGTGTTTAACATTATCTAAAGCCTTTGTGAAGTCCAGGCTGAGGATTACCTTGGCGTCTCTAGAACGTGAGTCGATTATGTCATGTTTTAGTCGGAGCGCTACGTCCTGCGTGCACAAGCCAGGTCGGAAGCCGACGATCTCGTTAGGCCACAGGTCGTTCTGCTCCATAAAGTGCGTCAGTCTGGTCTGGACTACGTGCTCCATCAATTTCCCTATGCATGAGGTTAGGGAAATGGGTATTAGATTTTATAGTTTTGGGGGTTTGCCCGGCTTTGGGATTAGGATCACGTTTGCTCTCTTCCACTGGCGTGGCAGATGGCCTTTAGTCGAAATTTCTTGCATGTACTCCGTCAGAGCGCTGATGGCAGCATCGTCCAGATTTCTCAGAATTTTGTTAGTTATCACGTCAGGGCCCGGGGCTGATTTAGTTTTTAGTCCCAAAATTACTGCCCTGACCTCCAACTCGGTGATGGGTGCGTCGAGCTCCTCATTGGGAGCTCCGTCCTACTCCGGGAGGGGGGTACTATGAGTATTGCCAATGTACATGGTGATTAGTTTGTCCACAAATTCCGCGTCTGTACCCTCATACGCGTGCCTCGCTTTTGGTAATCTAATTCCCGATAGGATTTTCGAATTTCTCGGATCTAATAGGTGTCTCAGTAGACACCACGTTCTGGAAAGGCTCATGCCCCCTCCATCTCGTCGCATCTGCTGCACGAATTGTGTTCGCATAATTTGATCGCGTAATTTTCAATTTCTTTGTTATGTCTAGCAATCCGCCTTATAAGATCACGCTTCCATTTTTGCTTCTTTAGTCTGCGCTACATGCCAAGTTTTACCTCCCAAATGTGAGGCAGTTTGCTATCGACTATTTCCGGGGCATCGTCCCCTTCAAGCGTTTTTGTTGCCTCTTCAACGTTACGCGCGATGACCAACGTCCATTTCTCTATGTTTGTGATTTTCTCTATGGGAGCTTTCTCTCGCTTCTCCCTAAATAATCCCCATTCGGTGATTCTCGGTTGACGCGCACGACGCGTCTTCACCCCTTTTTTAAGCATAGAAGCCAGAATAAAATGTTCACTTCAGAGATTGTGCTCCGAGTTTTTCCAATTCAGATCTGTCACATTTTTGGAGAAGGTCAAGTCAGGAGAGGTGTCTGCGCACTCGCTTTTACCCACCCTGGTCGGACCCATCTCCTGCCCATCTCCTGCAGGGCTATAGCTAGCGGTTTCTCATCTAATAGCGTCAAGTACTGTTGCACTGACGCTCGCTTGCGTTGGAAGCCGCGACAGTTCCACTGCCAGATTAGACTCACTTTGCGCCCCTCTGGACATGTTGGAGCTGGTAGAGTTGTTCCTCCGCTTTTAGTTGACATTCTCCGATGGCTACTAATGCTGTCCTTTTCTTTTGTACTTCAGCCGTAACGGCTTGGATCTGGCTTTGGAGTCTGCTGTATTGCTCCCATAATTTGGACCATGAAAGAATCGAATTTAGCTTCGATTTTGGCTTCTAATCATTTCTCAAGTGCCACCAACGGATCAACGTCTTCCCCTTTGCGTTTCAGCGAACATTGTTTAACTGCGCGAACAAACGGACCACAGAGACAGCATGGGACAAGGACAGGCGCAGTCCTTGTCCTTGTCCAATGGGCCTGTCCACTGCTTGGTGTGTACGTGCAAGGCGATCACGAAGGAAGTAAAGATTTTGTGCCGCTGCCGAGATAGCCGAGCCAGACAGCTACTCGAGGCGTACCATATTAGAAAGAAGGGACAAGACTGTGTCAGTGACACCTCAGTTTATTTATGCAACCGTGAGATGAGGTTTATTGAGGAGTGTAGGCAGGTCGCGTTTTGCATATACAAGGATTTTCTTTTCTTTTATCTTTTCTTTTTTCGCCCACGCGCAGTGGTGTATGTCGGGGGTGTACTTATATGTGGTCTTTGTGGAACAAACATTAGTTGCAAGTCTGCTCCCGTCCTTGTCCCATGCTTTCTCTGTGGTCCGGTTGTTCGCGCAGCTAAACAATGTTCGCTAATATGTACCAACTCGTCCAACAAGTTCTTCTAAACTACCTTTGCGTTTCACTGGGGTGGTCTAGGCGATTTGATAATCATATTTTCCTCCTCCGTTGCCGCAGGCTGCATGGGAGTCGCAGCCGTAGGGACCGGGAGGGTTGGTTTTGATACCAATTTTGGTTGCGCGTTGTGGGGATAGGGGGGACTCTGTACACACCTGTAATTTTGGTCTATGCAGCTCTTGAGTGAGCTTATTAATGACCTCTTTAAGCTGCCCAACCTCTTTCCTTAACTTATCAATCTCCTCATATTTCTTATCTTTTGCCTGGTAAACCCCACTGCCAAAGCTTGCATTGTTTCAGTCCCTGCTCTGCTTCTGCTTCTTAGTACATGGCTGCGCCAGGTCCCTGGAGCTCGATCTCCCCCTTGGATGAATGGATTGATGTTATGAGCGTCCCCTTTGGAACGGGGGGTGGGTTGCGCCACCAAGCTCTAGCTATTATACTGCCTAATGTCCTACCTAGGTTAAACAATGAAAAAAGAAAAAAAGAACAATATGAACTACCACGCCCAAATTTTCTGATCCCCTATTGCGAACTGTGCTTTTGTACGCCTCCGTCTTTTGTCGTTTCCCAAGTTTTCTTCCACCAATCCTCTAATCGCCTCTTACTAATGCCTATTGCGGACATGTTTGCTTTACCACTGCTCCCGCTGAACTCAAGGGCTTCAAGGAGGCCAGTGGTGCCTAAATCGACCGCTGGGTATACGTCTTCACATTCTAATAAAACATTCTCCGTTGTTTCCCTAGCTTTACCGCAGCAAGCACATGGTTCTTCTTCCTTCATATATCTCGCTTTATAGGTGCGTGTTCTAAGGCGTGCCCATCTCGCTTCGAAAAGTAATGAGCTTCCCTTTGAGTTATCATAAATGGTTTCTTTCCTGATTTCGTTTTTTCATCTTAAGTAGTTACTCAAGGCAGATTTCTTTTCCATCGCCGCCACCAATGAGATTATTTCAGCCTCTCTGACTTTCCGCTTGACCGTCTTTGTTGCTGTGCGGCCCACGCTACAGGCCACATACTTGCTGGTAAGATTCCTAGTTCTTTTCCTCCACTGTGAATCAATGTTTTCCCTGTACAGATACCTGAACACTCTCCCAGCCCATTCACTTTCTTCCATATTCCTCAGCCATTCTTCATATTCAATTTTACTGCGAGCTTCCCTCACTTCAAAACTAGTCCAGCCCATATCACCCTGCACAGCTTCATTTGTAGTCTTCCCGTGAGCGCCCAATGCGAGACGACCTACTGACCTTTTGTTGCCGGCGAGTCCTGATTGTACTCCTGATTTAAAGCAAACAACCGCATTTCCAAAAGTAAGTCCTGGGACCATTACACCTTTCCACATACCACGGAGGACCTCGTACCTATTGTATCCCCAAAGCGCTCTGTGCTTCATTATGGCTGCGTTTCTCTTCCCCTTTACTGTTATGTCTTTTTCCTGTGTTTCCATATATCTATTGCCTTCGTTTATCCATATATCTTGGGGAGCATTTTGAGAGCGTGTGAAGTTCAGCCAATTATTCACAATCTTTTCTCAAATATAAACAAATAGAAGAACGTAAGCCATTCGCAAAAAAAAAGTCGAGAGAATGAACCTTACAACCGTCCCTTTAGTATTGGCGAGCTGAGAGCTGCCTTGATCGCATGCAAGAGCTCTGCACCAGGACCTCATAGAATTATATACGACATAATTAAGAACGTACACACTGATACACAACTGATTTTACTTGCAATTTTCAGCACTATTTGGGCTGCTGGATATCTTCCACTTGCATGGAGAGAAGCGATCGCGATTCCCATTCTGAAGAAAGGTAAAGATCCTTCGTTGGCGTCAAGTTACCGCCCGATAGCCCTCACAAGTTGCATTTGTAAGCTGTTTGAGAAAATGATTAATCGGCGACTGATACATTTCCTGGAATTAAACCAAATGCTTGATCCATTTCAGTGTGGCTTCAGAGAAGGGCGGTCCTTAACCGATCACCTTGTGCGCATTGAGGGAAACATTCGCGACGCCTTTCTACATAAACAATATTTCCTATCCGTATTCCTCGATATGGAGAAGGCGTACGACACCACGTGGCGCTACGGAATCTTGACAGACATTTCGGGAATGGGCATCCGTGGCAACATGCTCACCCTAATAGAAAGCTATTTGTCCAACCGTACATTGGGCGTGAAAGTCGGGAGTGTACTTTCACGTCCATTTATACAGGAAACTGGTGTACCCCGTGGAGGTGTACTCAGCTGCACCCTCTTTATAGTTAAGATGAACACACTCCGCGCTTCATTACCACCAGCTATATTGTATTCCGTCTACGTAGATGACATACAAATAGGTTTTAAATCCTGTAACCTTGCAGTGTGCGAAAGACAACTACAGCAGGGATTGAACAAGATATCTAAGTGGGCAGACAAAAATTGGTTTAAAATCAACCCCCACAAAAGTTCGTGTGTTCTTTTTACAAGAAAGAGCAGCCTGCCCGTACAAAAAGAATTATTGAGAAGGCATTGAAATATTGTTGGTCAATGTTGAGTTTTTTATTGAGGAATTATTGAGAGTATGTTGGAGAATTGTTGGGTTGAGTGTTGAGCACTCTTGAATATTGGCCACTGAAATCGAATTGAAACACCATTGGGTACCTCAATGTTGAATAATTGTTACGTTACCATTAGACGGCCCGTTGTGTTCGTTTTGTTGAATGGTTGTTGAGTTACCATTGATTCTGCGTTGAACTAACGATGTGGTAGTTCTGTTGACCTGTTGTTGAGTTATTATTGCCACAGCATTGAAAAGCATATTGTTGCACACTTGAGATGCCATTGAGATTTCAGAAGTAACCATTGAAATATGATTGACGTTTCGTTGGGCTAGTGTATTTTTATTCATATATTGAAATTGCTTCGCTGTTCACACTTGCATGCCCCGGTGCCTGCCCGTAACTTTCCCAAACACAAACAAAATCAAAGGAGAGACTGATCAACTTGAAGTACCTTTATTTACACTAAAGATGCGTGCACGTGAAACATTATTACAGTACATAAGGCACCACTACATCGAACCTGGAGACATAGGCTAGTACCTACAGCACTCTAGCAGTGTAAATACACCTGAAAAAACCTATACATATGAATCCAATCAAAACGATCATTGTGCTCTTCACTTTCGACTTAAGTTTATGACTCAAAAGCCAGGCCTTAAGCATACCCTTGAAACAACCAACATTGAACACATGAACGCTTGGAGCTGCTTGCATGTGAATACACAAAAGACATCTGAATATGTTACATTAAAATGTTGCGCACACTAACACATCACAGGAAGAGCTACGGCTGACTGTGAGAAGGCAAAATAACCAACTTGAAACAAATGACTTCACGTAAATATATACCTTTAGCACACGTCTTTCACCACGATTAAAATTTAATGAAGTACCAAAGTAGACTTGCCTGAGCTTTGTCTTCGAGATATATATATTTTCATGTTGCCCAATTATTTTATAAAATAACATCACTCAACTTAGCTATTATTTGACGAGACATAATTTAGAAAGTTGTCGGGCATGATGAACACCTGAATCGTGCTTCTGACAAGCCAGGATTGCTTTCTTCAGAAATAAACTTGTAAAGCTTTTGTGTAATGAAAGCAGCTCATCTCCCTGGCACAAGTAAAGAACAAACAGTACACCATTTGATTATGTTAATGTGGGGTACAGAAGAGTTCCTTAGTGGCATTTCCTCAATTTAGTGAGCTCATTTTCAGGTAATCTTTCTGGACCTGCACAAAGCTAATTAAAGCACTTTTTGGGGCCTTTTTTCCTACACCCAGCAACTAAGTGCTACCTCAGTCAATAAAGAGATAAGGAAAGGCTAATACCTTGAACGATAAGAGAAAAAATAATTATTTAGCACAGAAAATTGGTAGCAACACATGGCTAACACAATTCCAAACAGCCAAATAAATGGTCACCTGCACTTTCAGTATCAAGCACCCCAGAAATAGTGATAAAGTATGAGAAAAGGTTCCAATGACTCGATAGCCAGATTGCTGAGACAGTGAAAAACGCCAATAAATGCATATACGAAACACCAATTACCTCAATTCCGCAGATAAAGTGTTATTAAAATAGCACCAGAATTTTGCTGCATAAAATACATAAAGGTTGTATAAAAATTGGGACAAAGCAGTAACTGAAAGACAGAGGGAGCTACAGCACCCATGTGAAAAAGATTACAAGGAAAATGATATATATGCATATTTAAGTTTACACTTTTCGCTCCAACATATAGAAAAAGAACGCATGCACTTAGAGCATAAAAAGGTTCATGTGCCTGGAGAATGCAGCGCAGTACAAAGAAGCGTCATGAGAACCGAAAAGTAGATCTTACTACGAATGCTTGCAACCTACAATCAGGCATGTGCCATGTCATGCCTTGAATGGATGAACTTCATAAATCTTACACACAAAGGAAGTTACCATCACTCTTATTGGCTTCCTCAGGGGACTCCTTGAAATTGAACTAGAAAAATGTACTCAGTGTCAAAAACATTGAGAAGATAAGACCCTATAGCGTTCTTCCTGAAATAAACAGCTCAAATAACTTCATGTATCAATTCTATGGACACTTCGCCAATTCGGTGTACATTTATATTTCACAACCACCCAAACAGAGACGACAAGGATGAATTAAGGTAGGAACACACATGAACGCTGACTCAAGTAGAAGTTTATTCGTGAAGATGAAGATTTTAAACACACTGGCCAACTTCACAAAGAAAAAGCCATGGATGCGCAGCATACACAGCCCGGCACAACAAAAAAGGACCTAAATACGTCCTGTAGAATAAACATGTGCGTCAAAAACTAACAAAAACATGAAAACTGAAAGGTTTCTCCTGTAAGTGATATTAACGAGAAGTACTGCAGCAACTCTTTTCCACTAATGGTCACAGAAATCTTGCTTATGAATATTTCTTCGTGATCAATAAATAATGCTTCCATAAGTCGTCTTGTGTTCTGGTCTTTGTGATGAAACAATCGTTCTTTCTGCTCTATACCGCAACCCCAGAGGAGTTCCAGAAGCAATATTTATTGATCACAAACGAAACAATTGCGTAACCAAGTTATCTGTTGCCCTTAGTGGGAAAAAGTTAATCTCAAAAGAGTATTTCCCGTTGGGTAGTATCACTTATCGGACAAATCTTTCGCTTTTTCAATCGATTTGACCGATAGTTCTCGTTTTTCACGCACGTTTATTCTACATGACATGGCTTCATATTTTTTTCTTGTCGCACGTGGCTGTTTCTGCCACGCATGCACGGATTTTTACCTTTGCCAAGTTGACCAGTGTGTTTAATACCTTTGTCATCAAAAGCACACTTTAGTAGAGCTTGCGCTCGTGTGTGCTCCTACCTATTTCGTCGTCCGCCTCTGTTCGTGCTGCTGTTTACAGTACCCACGTATCACTTGGTTAGGCTGGTAAACATTCTCACAAACAAAAGTAAATGCCTCCCCTCAACAGGTAGCCCATCCTTTACTACTAAACGCCAGAGCAAATCGAAAGTAAGCCTTCACAGCGTCCATGCGGCAGCTAGTACACCACAGAGCAACACAAAAAATAGTTGAAAATCCCACTTGATGGAGAGTGGCAACAGAGATGCGAGCTTGCTAGTGAATCAGCCACATATCAACGGGTGTCTCCTGCACGACGCCAAGGTGCTTTTGGCGTAGAACACTTTAGCATCTGGGAATTTACTGCATACGTAACCTGTGAGAAGGGAATGTGGACAGAAAATGATATTGCGCGGATTAAGAATCTGCCACACACTGCACATAACTACACACGAAATAGAACTACACACTATACTGGCAAGTAAAAATTTGCGACTCTTTACGAGTGCCGTCGAGAAAAGGAAGGAATGGGTTGCTACGGTAAATGTTAGCTAAAACACGCACAGCGATGTTTCACAGTGGGGAAAATATTCCCGGCTCTCTCGCAGAACCAAAGACCACGCGACAGTGCATAGCCCACACCAAACAGATATCGAATCTTTGGGCAGAAGTCCAGTAGAAGGAATGACCTAAAGATACGCCGAGAGCGATGCGAGCGTGAGCGTGCCTGTACGAGTGAGAACATGTACCACTTCTTTGAAGCTAGCCGCTCCCGCGTGGCTCCGATCATCCCGCGCGATTTGTGTGCAGAACGTCGCGTACACGCCCTTGCGCGTTTTGCGCGGTAGCGTCCGCGCAGTGAGCTAGCTTCATGCACGCGTCATTCTTCACCGCGCAAACGGTGCTCGAGTGCGACGCTTAGCTCGAGGCGACAACGCGCCGATTGGCACTCCTTTCGCTTCTGGAAACAACGCACATTCGGATCGGTCCAACTCAAAGAGGCAGTAGAGAACGGTGGCATGTTTCGGTTATCGCTTATTAAAATTGTACAGTACGCCTTCAACGGCAACCCGCCGCGCTAGATAAAGATGCTTACTGCGGTAGTTTTGGCGGTGATAGACGATAAGGTGAGCCCGTCGGCGGCTGTGTTCTTTGACCACGTCACCACACCTCCGTTCATTTGCGCTGTGTATCCGTGTACAGTCACCGCGCGGAAGCTGTGACTAATCGGTTGGCCGTTCTCCGCAAATCCCAGAGAGGCGAAATATATTTCGCGGTGCGCCGCATCATTAGCCGCAACCTAAATCGAGGCGCGCTAACCGCTACGGCACAAAAGGTGATCACACTAACCGTATGGTAAAGGATGAGCCACTACGGAAAAAAAAATAATTCTGATGTTCCACGTGCCAAACCAACGATCTGATTATGAGGCACGTCGTAGTTGGGGACTACGTTTTAATTTTGACTTCCTGGAAATTTTTACGTGCATACAATGCACAATGCACGAGCGTTTTTGCATTCCGCTCCTTTGGAATGCGGCCGCTGCAGGGATCGTATCCACGACCTCGAGCCCCAAATTGCCACGGAGGCCGCCATAGTTACGAAATGCGTAAGCGTGAAGTGCAACACTGCCTTCCGGTACGAGTGTGGTACAAGCGTAGCACAGCTGCACACCTGCTGCACGATTATTTGTCGCGGTTCTCCTAAACTCGTAGTGCCTGCCTAAATACCTTGAAAGGCAGCGCGCCTCTCACGTAACGGAACGCGATAACAAGCGCTTAGACGGCATACATGAGCCCCCATGAAAGATGACGTGGCCACTGTTGAAAATTATCACTGCGCAGAGAAGCCGATCCTTCTGTTCCAATTGTGTTCTCTCACACAAATGAAGGAAACGTTATTAGACAGGAACAAATGAAGCAATGCAATTTTACGCACATGGGGCGCCGCTGCCTCTTCGCCTACCATTGTTTCAAACGAAGTGACGGCGGCAGCGAGAGTTAGTATCGCGCGCATTTGCTCCGGGGCATGCGGTTTGCTTCAAGAAAGTGAACGGTGTGCTTAACATGTCACGCTCGTCAATGCCAAAATAGAAAAGAAGGCTACGTGCCCAAGAAAACGAGATTACTTACCTATCTTCAGAAGTGCGGCTGCGACTGTTTCGGGGTGCCTTCTCTCCAAGAGGCATCATGGCCTCTGCCGCGCAACTCATCAAAACCGTCAGGCTCGCACTTCAGTAGAAGACTAGTTGTTGGGTGAGCCAACCACTTCACCGGATAAACGTCCCACTTATCGTTGTTAAAGCATTTCACTAAAATGTGCGTCATGATGTCCGAAAAGAAAATACTTTCATCAAGAAGCACGAGGCGTGAACCACCGCACAACTGCAACCGAATAACTGAGTCCGAGAGCCGTTCACAGCTTCACATGGCTTCACTATCGTATTCAGTTATAAAAACCTTTCAAACACAAAATAACGGCACTTAAGAACCACTAATTGATAAGCAATAATTTTTCATCAACTAACCTTCATAAATTTTTAAGAACGACCTAATTTATAGCGTAAATAATAAATACTACGACCAAAAAATGCGACTACGAAATTAGCGGTAACCATGTGTACTGTTGCAAAAGTGTGCGCAAAACGAAGAAGCTCGGTTGCGCACTTACACACCCGAACCTACCTTAACGTTTGTTGCGCCACCTAGAAATAAACATTACTATTAGTTTTGCTATTTTTACAAAAATAAAACTTCTAAACTAGTTTGCAGCATCTTTGCAGATGACGAGGTGACAAGTAAGGTACAATAAGAGTCCGTTACCTGTATTTCTTTCATTTCCCTGTGGTGTTCTTAACTGAACATACGAGACCTGCAGGCTTGGAACATGAGAAGACGACAGTTCGGCGAGGCTCAAATAAATCGCGTGCTTCTTGCAAGGCGAGTAACGGGAGCAGCCGCAGATACAGCGATTAGCTGTGATACTGTTGCGGCTGTTGCTGAATCTGAAGCTCTTAGAAGTCAATGGTTATAGCGGCTGCGCGCTGCGATCTCAAAGCGCGTTCATTCTTTGATCTCTAGTACCACGGACATTGGACAAAAAACTATATTTGCTTTACGGACAGAGGGTACGTCGCAGGAAATTCGAAGACCTCACCGTGTATGTTTGTAGCGTGGGCGCACTTGCATCCTACGGTTCCCACAGTGCGTCCGATGCTCGAAGGTAGCGTCGTCGCCTGTCGGTACCTGTCTTATCGCCGGCCGCGCTGCCGCCGTGTCTACTTTTGGGGAACTCCACATGCGCGTAGTCACCGTGTTTGCAAGTGAATTTCGCATTCTTCTGCTCCCCGAAACGTGCTCATTTCGGATCGTACCAATGGTTATGTCATCTAGTGTATGTTAAAACGACGGTGGCATTTGTACACCGGCGAAGAAATAAATCGTTATGAACTTGGGCGGTCATGAATCTAGTCTAACGTTGCAGTTTTTACGTAGCGAAAATGGCTACGAAAATGGGGCGGTCCCGGTCATAGGCGCTTCAAAGCGCCAGCTGTAGCGACAGCACCAGGAAGTGGCACGCGGCGCACACGCCAAGCATTTCAGAGCTTACTAGCTTTCGAATGAGAGGATTATGCGCGCGCTCGTGGCTTAGTGGTTACAGTACCGGGCTCGACGGCCGACGTTCGATTCCACCCCATCGGTCACACATAATTTTCTATTTATGAAAGCGAGGCGAAAGAAGAACCTACCTGCCGCAAAGTGACAGGAATTAGGTTGGAACGCATCGCAAAACATGTTTGGAATGTCTTCATATGCGATTTCTAATTATTGTATACTGGACTCAACTGCTACACAACAAAAGAACAACTAGAAAAATCAACACAAATTACCCAATAAATTGTTTATTGAGAACACTCAACGGTAATATTGTTGTGCAAGGATTGAGTGAACTCAATTGCTCTTGAAAATTTGTTGAAGTCCGTTGTTTCAACAATTCCCCAACAATATATCAATGGTTAATCAACACTCATTTTTGTACGGGTGGTTCCAGACCCGAGTGTGGAACTATGTGGAGAGCAAATACCTGTCAAGAAAGAGCGCAAATTTCTAGGTGTAATACTTGACTGTAAGCTTCCTTTCATCTCGCACATAAAATATCGCAAAACTAAATGTCTAAAAACAATGAACTTGCTCAAAATGCTATCTCACACAGCATGGGGTAGCGACAGGAAATGTCTAATGAATATTTACAAGAGCGTCGTTCAATCACGGCTAGACTATGGTGCCATAGTAGACAACTCTGCCGCCCCGAGCGCACTAAAGATGCTGGATCCTGTCCACCACCTCGGTATCCGTCTGGCGACAGGCGCATTCAGAACTAGCCTGATTGAAAGCTTATATGTAGAATCGAATGAGTGGTCACACCATATGCAGAGATCATATATCAGCTTCACATATTTTCTTAAAATGCACTGTAATCTCGATCATCCGTGTTCTAAAACCATTAGTGATTTGACGTACGCTGCCCTTTACCACAATCGACCCTCAGTGAGAACGCCTTTTTCACTGCGCGTGAAGGAGCTTAGCGTGGAAATCGATGTCCCACTCTTCGAACACCGCTTTATGCAACCAGCGAAGTATCTACCTCCGAGGGGGCGGCAGGTGATTGAATGTGATATATCTTTTGTAAGGCTTACAGGACATGCACCAGAACTCGAACTTCGGATGCATTTCCATGAACTCCAATCGAAGTATTCTTGCCCTGAATTTTACACCGATGCATCAAAATCGCATGTTGGCGTGTCTTACGCGGCTGTTGGCTCCTCTTTTTCTGAATCAGGTGTATTGAACCCCCATACCGGTATATTTACCGCAGAAGCCTATGCAGTAATGTCTGCGGTTAAACACATAAAAAAATTAGGACTAGAAAAAGCAATTATATTTACGGACTCGTTAAGTGTCGTAAAAGCGCTCATGTCCTTAAGAAAACACAAAAATGCTGTTCTTATTCAGCTTTACTCGTATTTGTGCAATATTTATTCAGCTCGTAGACATATAATAATATGCTGGGTTCCTGGCCATAGATGCATCGAAGGTAATCTGCTGGCCGACCAAATGGCCACATCAATTACATCGCAAGCTATCAATCCTACCACTGCTGTACATATCACAGATCTCAAGCCTTTTTTGCGAACTAAACTGCGAAGACACTGGCAACGCTCGTGGGAAAGCGAAACAAATAATAAGCTCCATCTGATTAAGCCAAACTTAGGTTTTAGGCCCTCCGTTACTAAATCACGAAGAGTTGACGTCCTATTCTGCCGACTCAGAATAGGACACACATATGGTACTCTCAATTTTCTGTTGACTGTGGTAGATGTGGTGAAAGGCTCACCGTCCTCCGCGTCCTCGTGGAGTGTCGGGAAGCCGAAAGAGAAAGAAGGGAACACTTTCCTCTAGCCTATCGCTATTCTCTCCCTCTCCATCCTGCTATGTTTATTGGTAAAGAACCCCTTTTTACCACCAAAGCTGTCCTAGGTTTTTTTAAAAGAGGTGGTCTTGCATGTTAATAGCCCAAAGGTTTCGTAGCGCAGCCTCTCTACAGAGGATGCTGCTGTGATAGTGGTCTTCTTATAGCACGCGCCTTCAGGTTCTTGTGCTTCAAGGACTCTGTTATGGCAGTAGTGCTTTTACGAAGTGTTTAGCCTGCAATCAATTTTAGCACATTGCAATTCTTTCACAAGGTATCTTTCGCGTCCTTGGCACCCTTCATAGCCATTGTCATAATTTTATTACATGTATTCTAACGTCTCTTAGGCCCCTTTACAGCCCTGTCCCATCCTTTGTTCGTAATTTATAGCTCCGCATTGAAGACATTCACATTGACCTGGCGCTCTTTGGTCATATTTGGCCCTTGCGCCACAAAACACTATACTCATCATCATCATATCCATATACAAAGGTATTTATATTCAGTTACCCGAGGTATTTCTTGGCCCTGTACTCTGGCCCTAGGCCCTTTGTTTGGATCCGGAGCGCCCGCTGGTGTGAAACCGCGAACGGCCACGCTGCTGGTGCCCTCCGGTGCTCTCCTCCAGCCTCGGAAAGGAGAAGGTTCTGACGCGAAAGTCATCGTTTCTGCGCCTGACCTTGGAATGACCCCTGGGGTTCACCTCGGCAGTCGCTCCGGTTTGCTGCTGCTGCTTCTGAAGTTGCTGCTGTAGCATGTTGATCTTTCATTCCTACTGCCTCTTCTTCACCTCGTAAGGAACACTGTAGAATTCTCTGCATTTTCTGTCACCGAGCGGGTGCCCTTTCCTGCACAGTTAGCACTTGGATTCACATAAATGGTCTTGTGGTGGTTGCTCCATGCCACAGCCACGACATTTCACATTTGCGGGGTCCGGGCAGACGTCCTCGCGGTGTTTGAGCCGCCCGCAGGCGTTACAAACTTCGTACTTCTTGCGGTATATTACGCAGCGTTGCGCCACGGGCGTGAGTCTCACCCCCCGCGGCACCTCTTTGTCTTCGAACAGTATTTAAACTGTCCTCGACGTTCTTCCCAGTCGTCGCACACCCAGGACCGGAGGATTCCCGTAGGTTTGCAGCCTTCTCAAGACATCTGCGTCGGAGAAGGACAAAGGGACTTCATGCACGACGCCTTTTCCGCAGTCCTCCGGCATAGCGACGTACGTAGTCATTTCACTGTTTTCCCCTTCGAACAGGACGAGCGTCAAGTCGGCATATTTTCGCTTACTTTCCGCGCTGACGGTAGTGACGAGAATGGAATATTGCTTCACATTCATCGAGATGAGGTCCTCTCCGGCGGCGTCTGGACTGACGCCAGCCTCCCTAAATATTACGTCTGCCAAATACGCACTTCCGTATTTCATTAGACGTACGAGACCGCGGTGCGGCCTTATGACTACTTTCTCGGCGCCGTCCGGAAGTCGGGCAAATTGCCTTTCAACCGACTTAGCCGCCATCTTCCTCCCTGCGAGCTTCTCGGCTGCTCGCTGCCGTTCCATATGGCGTGCCTCATTGTTCACTAGGGGTGCCGCTTTTCCTTTCTTTTTTCTAACGTACCATTGCCCCGGCACGTTCAATTCTTCCGGATCGATCTCCGTATCTTCTACGGTCTCCATCATAGTCTTCGAGCTGAGCCTCCGCTGCCACCGGTGGCTTCTCGTCGCTATGTCGAACCTTAGGCTTAGCTCCACATGCAGCGCGTCGAACACTTCGAAGTCTCAATATCGTGGGAAAACGAGGGTCCACCTTCGAAAAATTGATATCCTTGGTGTCCGTTCGTCGAGTGCTGTTGATTCCAGCTAGAATGAAAAACTTTATTTTCACAAAGGAGGTATACCGGCGAAGGTGGAGCCCTCAGTCCAGGGCCCCTATGGCCTTTGCCATCTTGCTAGCTCTGTCGATCAGCTTGAGCTGTTCTTCAGGCTTCGAGCAGGATAGCGCAGCCTCCCACTGCTCCGGTGTTGGTGTTTTGTGTACTGGCGCTACCTTTGACTTTTGGCAGGCCCATGTAACGTGGTCAAGCGTTGCGTGTTCACCGCATAGCGGGCATTTATTGTCATATGTTGACGGATAGATTTTGCTGAGCAGACTCAGATTGGGGTATGTATTAGTCTGCAGTTGTCTCCAGGCAACCGACTGCTCTCTACTAAGGTCTTTATGGGGAGGGGGGTAGATCCTCCTTAGGGCTCTTTGGTTTTCTAAAATTGCTCCATAGCGTCTGGTGACTGTGTCCGGTTCCCCGTCGTGGTGCGCCCCCCGGTTGGCGTATGCTCGGGCGTTGGCGTCGGCACGCTGGTTCCCTGTCACAGTCTCATGACCTGGTGTCCACGTAATGAAGCATCTCGAAAAGGTGATTTTACTCGTCTTGAGTATGCGGATGGTCGCAGTGGATATGCGTCCACTGCTGTACCTTCTGCACGCTTCTTGCGAGTCCGTAAGTATTGTTGTAGTGGCCTCTTCGCCCTTGTGGGTGATGGCGATTGCCGCTTCCTCAGCCTCGAGGATGTTGTTGCCTTTGATCGAAACGCAATTGATTTCTCTAAGCTGGTGATCAACAACGCTGACTACCGTCCCGGAGTGCTCTTTGTATGTGGTTGCGTCGACGTATAACACGTCTTTTCTCGCCGCGAAATATCTGTTGTGTGCTTCTGATCTTGCCTTTCTTCTGGCCTTGTGTAATTTAGGGTGCATGTTTCTCGGTATCGGGCTAACCTCAACGATCTCTCGAATCTCTTTAGGCATGCTTTCCGTGCTGTTAATTTCTCTGCAAGCATCTCTCATACCCATTAGCTTCAGCGTGTTCCTGCCCGTTGGAGTCAGCATGAGTCTCATTTTCTGCGAGAGAAGGTGAGCTTCGATGTGTTCTTGCACTGTGTTGTTTATGCCCAATTGAAGGAATTTCTCCGTCGAGGTGTTGACCGGCAGTCCGAGAGCGCATTTGTAAGGTTTCCTAAGGATTGCCTCTAATTGTTCTTTTTCCTGCTCGAGCGGTGTTTGGTAGGGGACACTGTATGAAACCAAGACCGTCGAATCCAACTTGTGCTCGAGCGGCCGTAGTCGACGGAGCCCATCGACCGCACGTCTGCTTGAGCCTTCGTCGTCGTCTTCCCGCCGCGTATAGGAGTGTGCTTTATGACGAAATAGAGCACAAAGAAAAGAGAGAGGATCATGGGGTTTTTGAAACGAGAGCCTTTGAGAAAAATGTGACTTCGTGCTCCGCTTGCGAGCTCCACGCACCGCGTACGACAGCAGAACTTGGCTGAGAAGTTCACAACAGCGTATGCTACCCGCGGACTGTGTATTTCACCAAGGTGGTTCAAGGGCCCCTTTAAGATAAATTTGTTTAAGGATAGCTATGAATGTCTCGTAGGCTGAATCTGCAGTTAATGAAAGGTAGACTGTACTCCAGTCTGTTTGGGAAAGACCTGTGCTAAAAGCAACTAAGATAAGAGGCGTGCTGTCTTGAACTGTTCTAGTCGGTAACTCCGTGGGCTTTTTGGTAGCACTGTCTTGTAATAAAATAAAGTGCTAGGTGGTCGCTCATATTCTCATACTCCACGTTATCTTTGTTTATGTTGGTAATAAAAACATCAATTAAGGTTGCCGAATTTCGTGTGATACGTGTGGGGGTATCTGTTAGTATCTTGTAATCATTTGACACAACCGTAGCCACAAACTCAGTTACGAAGGGAGAAGACTCCAGTGCGTTGATGTTAATGCCGCCACCAAGAATTAGTCTTAAGTTGTCATTTACGTAATTGAATAGTTTTTCAGGAACCGTGGTGAAAATATTTACAGATTAATCAGGTGGTCTGTATATGACAGAGTAAACGTAATTTCGTGACGTTAGAGTTAGGCATTCAATGTGAGAATTAATAAAAGAAAATTGTGGTACTATCTGTGAGTCTATGCCATTCTTCATTAAAACGGCAAGGCCACAACCTTTTTTCTTTGCATGGTTGAGGAAGTAACTGTTATAACTATCTTGCCTTTAAACCTGGTCTTCTAGAGTATACCAAGTCTCCGTAATCATTATTATGTCAAAAGTAAAAGAAGACCTATGAAGAAAAGCAGATAGTTCATCTTCCTTGTGTCGTGCTGAACGAATGTTTAGATGAAAGCAGCACAGTTTGTCGCAAAAGAGACTCGTTACTTGATATAACTCTAGGGTTCATGTCCAGTTTTATGATAGTATGGGCAATATAATTGCTTTAACTTTTGTTGCACAACGCCGCTGTGGGAATGGCACGCTCACCCTTGTTAATACTGCAGGGGGTCGTGCTGACGACTGTGGCCGTAGCTCCATGCCCAGTTGCTTCAATGCGTGCTACAGCATGCACTGCGACTGCCTCAACCAAGCTGGGCTCCCCCAGATCTATTTGTCTATTAGACGCCACTTCTGCTTTTTGACTCCACTGACCGCTTGTGCTGGCAACCTGTATCACACCTAGTGCTTCCGTTATCAATCTCAGAATCAGCCTACAAAAGGACCCCTCGACTAGAACTTCACTGGGGCACAACACTGCTGAATGAATGGCGCACTCTCCTTAGTTATTGTTCCAGGTTAGATAACTTGATTATTTTTCCGTTCCGAGTAGCAACCGTTACCTATTCGTTGTCTTGCGCCCCACTGAGCTCTCTGCTGTATTAGAAACCCTAACAAAAATTGAAAGGCGACAGGCAGATATGCCTAGCGATTTGCACACAATTGAGCCCTGGCAAGCATCAGTTGATGTGGAACAGCAACAGTTATCTTCAGGACTACGTTATCTTGAGGTTAACATGTCACCGTTAAAAAAAAAAACAAATGCATTACCAGTCCCCAGGCCTGAGCATATTAATTCAAGATCTGAGCAACATAAGACTATTGAATCTAGATGCGATGATACCGAAAATCGACTAAGGGAATCTAATCTGCTCTTTTTATAATCTGTTCTTTTTAATCAGCGTCAAAAGGCAAAGTCATGGATGTATGTTCGAAAGAGCTGGGCGTTACAACTGAACCTTCGCCAGTTGAGCATGCACACCGTCTCGGCAAAAATCAAGTGGGGAAATGTAGACCTGTTATTAGAATATTCACCTTCAAGGAAAAACAAAGAGTAACTGAAGAAAGGCTAAGATCAAAAATAGAAAATTTGCTCTTCGTGAAGACTTTCTATAGCAGTCAGGTGTAGCCAGAAAAAAGTTAATCCAGAAATGTGCCGTTTAAAGTAACCATCGTTACACTGCGGATCGAAAATACCGTGTTCACGAACTGCACTGACACTGAAAGCGTTATTCAATAATCCGGATAAGAGTTTCAAAGGCCGGCAGTCCGATCAGATTGTTATCTAATTGAGATTTCAAGTGTCCGTAGTGCTGTAGCGCAGCTTTCGACATAATTCACAAATATGCGCACTATATTCCAAAAACGTGTCGAAGTTTGCTCGTATCTAGGAAACAGCAATTGCGATATTCTTCTACTGACACAAATGTGGCTTCACTCCGAGATCACTGATGACCAAGTCCTATAACCATCCGTTGACTACAGAACCTCTCGTAAAGATAGGGACGGAAAAAGGGGCGGCGGCGTGATGATAGCCGTAAAGAAGAACATGACTGCCTATCCGCTGGAAATTTCAAGCTCACTTGAAATAACCTGGGTCTTCGTACCATCTTCACATTCTGAGAACGCATTTGGAATTTTTTCCTCCACCACCAGATAGCAAAGATATGTTCACGTCCTATTTGTATACAAATCTTAGCCAAATTGCTTCGAAATTTCCAAAAGCTAACATCCTTAGTTGGCGATTTTAATTATGCGGAATTGACTGGGCTAGCCTAACTGGGCTATCCAACACTCCAACGATTTCGTCGAGCTTACGCTAGACTTTTCCCCAGTGCAAATTATTCATAAACCCACCCCTTAAAATAATATTCTAGTCGTCCTTTTGACATCCATCACAGAAACAATTACATCAATTTCTTTCATGCCTGGTTCAAGTGATCATCTACTCATTAACCTTACATTTGAACTACCCTTATACAAACGCTCTTCGACACTTAAGCGCATAATTAATTATAAGAAGGCTGATTTCCCCGCAGTCAGGATAGGTTTACTGCAACTCTACAGCTTGTTCGCAAGTAACTTTTTTCGTGACCTGTTGAAGAAAAATGAAAACTCTTTAAGGGAACACTCATGAAGCTCTGAACGCCAATATTCCGCTAATTTACTTCTGCGTAAATAGTTCAAAACAATGCTATCAGAGGACGGTACACTCATTAAAAAATTAAAATAAACGCCTTTCCAAAACTGCAAACTTGCAAGGAGGCCCCCGTTGGCATGGTTAAAATATAAAGTTTCCGACAAAGAATATTTTAGTAATATTTGTAGTGCTAAGCACAAATTCTTTTCACATGACCTCCAATCCATGATAAAACATAACCCAAAGAAATTCTGGACAGTGATTTCCCCTTGAAAATACTCAGAGCAAATCTCACTCCAAGTCGATACCGGAGCCCCCGTTTCAGTAGAATCCTCAGTTGCTTTTTTATACCGTTTTTCATACGGAATATAGTCAGCCTCTTGGTCCAACCTCCACGTGGACCTAGGCAGCAATCACAATATTCTGGCCACCTCTGTCAACGTGAGAAGCGGGACCTCAAATATTTTGCTGTTGCAAAATGGGATTACTTTCGCAAGATTAGGGAAGGGCTAGCACGAACACAGGACTCAGCACTTAGCCTAGAGTAGCGGGATGAACAGGTAAAAGAGGATATCAGGGCGGCGAAAAAGAAAGCGCACACTGAACTGGAGGTGGACAGGATGGATGCCCGTCTCGCTCACCTTCTAGAAGCTGAAAAGTCTCTGTTAAACAGATGGAAAGGGTAGAAACTCAACCGAAGGCTCCGAAAGAAGATCGCGGAGCTCAAGAAAACTGCAGAAGATCGCTGCCAAGCACTGAGCAGAGAACAGTAGGATCAGGTCTGCAATTCGCTGGATGGCCACATGTGAGTTGGAGCTAAATAGAACCTGCTCAAGCATTTGCTTGATGACACCAAGTCAAACCAAAGACAAGTGATAGCGAAGGTTCCACACGAGGCATCACCATCAGAGGCAGTAAAGATCTACTCGAAAGACACGCTCGCAAATATTTGTCACTGGGCAACTCGAGTGACAAAGACTCTCCGCCCTATAAAGGTTCATCTTGCCCCGAGCTAGACAGCCCCTTCAAGTGATGCGAAGTAAGGGAAGCCCTCCAGAATCTAAATGGCAGTTTGGCCCCTAGTTCTGAGGACATCCCTAAGCGGGCCTTCAGGAACCTCGACGACGGCTCCATCGAATCAATGGAATATGGGAACGAGGGGTTGTCCCACAGTCCAGGAAAATTGCATAGGTCTTCCTCATTCCAAAGCCTGGAAGACCCTCGAGTCTCGCAAACCTCAGACCCATTTCACTCACGTCCTGTATGGGGAAGGTGGCGGAACATGTTATTTAGAATCACATCTAAGGACATCGAGAAACATGGTTTGTTTCCGTACAACACGATCGGCTTTCGTCCGGCCCTGTCAATGCAGGACGTGACGAAGCACATCAAGTGCCAAGTCATTGACAACACCACAAGAGATATAAGAGGCATCTAACGCCTAGACCTGGAGCAGGCTTTTGATAATGCCTCCCATGTTCTCATTCTGGACTCCATCTCGGAGCTCAATTTGGGAGAGGCCTTCCGCAGATACATAAGTTCGTTCCTCAGGGATCGGAAGGCCACGCTCAAAATCGGTGACCTCAAGCCGGACAATTTCAGTTTGAGCCCCAGAGGCACGCTACAAAGAGCGGTAGTCTCACCGCTGCTTTTTAACCTTGCCATAAAGAAACTATGGCAAAGGCTCTCCAACATAGAAAGAATAAATCATAGGCTTTACGCTCATGGCATCAGCGTAAAGCAACCTACGGGTAGGGGGGCCTTTGTCAGGCAGTTCCATATGCCTTTAGCCCCTGGATCCCAGACAATGTATTGTTTAAATAAAGCATTCATTCATTCATTCATTCATTCATTCATTCATTCATTCATTCATTGCAATCTCGTGCACTGGAGGAAGCGAATGAGATGCTGAATTAGGCTTACAGGAGGCTGTAGGTGAAACAGAGATGTGCCTTGAAAATACGGGGCTGAGATGTTTCCCGAGCAAGTCTGAGCTCCTCCTCTACAGGCCCGTCAGGAGAGGTCCCACACCTAGAGGCTGGAAACAGTTGTCTGAAATAGGCATCAAACTCTGCACTAAGAGCGGCTGTTCCATCGCCCAAAGCAGACACCATTTGGGTCCTGGGCATGTTGATCGAAACCAATGGCAGTAACAATACGGCGCTCAACAACCTCACAGACAAGACCGAGAACATGATTTGGCTCATCAACAGAGTCTCAAATAGGCGTGGAGGCCTTCAGGAAGACAACCTCCTCAGCTTATTCCACGCCTTCCTCATGAGTCTATATAGCACAAATTGGTATAACTCCGAGAAGAAAAACATTGAACACGCTCATCAGAAAGAGTATCAAAAGAATAGTAGGCATTCCGTTACGGGCAAGCGCGGACCTCCTCATGCGACTATGAGTGCACAACACATTGAACGAGATAATCGAGATCCAGGAGTCGGCTCAACTGGCCTGTCTATCCTGTACACCGGCTGCAAAGAAGATACTTGCGGTTCTTGGATACAACCATATCCTCATGGAAGAACGGAAATATCCAATCTTAAAAGATCAAAGGAACAACGTACAAGTCGCACCGTTTCTCCATAATGTTTCTCCACACAGTGTAGGCAGACGCAGGAGAAGAGCCCTCGCCCTCTTCAAGAGCACCAATGGTGATCCCTACTCGGCAGATTTCGTCAACGCAGCCCAATATGGACAGTTTTCTAACTTCGCCATTGCCCTCGTTGATCACAACGGACAGATAGTGAATGCGGCTTCTCTGAAGTGCTCAACCCCATCCAGAGCGGAGCAGGTCGCAGTTGCTATAGCACTTCTACATAACCGCAGAACACAAATCTTAACTAATTCGAGATCGGCGGTCAGGGGTACCGCCATCGCCGAGGAGGCTCACCAGATTCTCCAGAACAAGATAGGCCCTGCGCACACCATCACGCGGTTTCCGGTGCACCTCGACCCCCAGCTTGATTCCTTACCCAATCTCAATGACATCACCCACTCCCAAGCGCTCGCACTAACCACACCGCGCGGGAGCAGGGGCGAGCTCAGTGCCCGGGGTTCTCGAGTTTCGGGCACTCTCACTACTTTCAACGAAATGACCAACCACTATCATCTGACTAGGAGAACTTCTCCCCTCATAGCAAACTGGCTAGGCCTGTGGCGTCCACTTTACGCATGCTTCGGACTATGTCCTATCCCTCCCTGACTCCTCTTCAAACGATCCCTCCAGAGGCTTTTAGCTCAACTTGCCCCGACTGTGGCTGGATGGATGGATGAAAAACTTTATTTGGGCCCTTTAAAGCGCGCACTAGCGCGCAGCGGGCCGCTTCCACGTCGGGACAGAGAGGCCGAGCCTCTCCGCCGCGTCGCGGGCCCATTGGACAGCCCATAACTGTTCCTCGAGGTTGGAGCTGTGTAGGAGCGCATCCCAGCATGAAGAAGTGTTGCTTTCATCGCCGCGTAAGCGGGACATCGCCAGAGCATGTGAGGTAAGTTCGCTAAGTCATTGCATAGTGCACATGCATTTCTTGTCTGAATTTCGGGGTACATCTTGTGAAGAAGTAGGGGGTTTGGGTATGCCCCCGTCTGTAGAAGCCTTAGTGTCAAAGCCTGAGGTCTATTGAGTTTGCAATGTGGGAGGGGGTAGATCCTCCGAGCCAAGTAAAAGTGCTTGGTAATTTCGGCGTACGAGGAAGGAGAGTCCCGATTGTCAGTACCCCCAGCGTCACGCTGCCCGGTAGCTACGCGGTTGATGATCTCTCGCGCAGCTCCGTGTGCCGACTCATTGAGGTTGGGCGGGGCACCCTCGATCTGTCCCATATGGGCTGGAAACCAGATCAATGTGTGTGGCTTTATCTCCTTGCTTCCTAGTATCCCTAGGGCCAGCTCGGATATGGTTCCTTTGGCAAATGCCCTAACAGCTGATATCGAGTCACTGTATATTGATGTCTTCTTGCCCTCCAATAAGGCCATCGCTATTGGAGCCTGCTCTGCCATGTCAGAAGACGTCGTCTGAATTGAGATTGCGTTCGTTATTTGCATTTCATGATCTACGCTAAATACAGCGAAGGCCTGTCCGTCGGCGTAGCGTGCTGCGTCTACGAAACTGTGCTCCGAAGCCCGTTCACGAGCCTTTTCCACGAGAGCCTTCGCGCGCGCCCGACGTCTTCCCACGTTGTGTTCTGGATGGACGTTTCGTGGGATCGGGGCGACAGTGATGCGGTCCCGCTGCTCTCGAGGGATGCTACAGAACTTTGTTTTGATTACTGTGGGGGGAACGCCCAGCTCCTGTTAGATGTGCCTTCCAGCTTGTGCGGTAGATAGCCTGACGAACTGGGCCCTCTCCTGTGCTTCCGCTATTTCCTCTAGCGTGTTATGCATGCTAAGTTGAAGTAAGCGTTCCGTGTGAGTGTATATGGGGAGGCCGAGGGCTCCCTTGATTGCCTTCCTGATTAATGCATTGAGCTTATCCCGCTCCGATCTTTGCCAGTTGTGCATGGCCGCGACGTAAGTGAAATGACACATTACGAACGCATGTACCAATCTCCCGAGGTTGTCTTCTCCTAGGCGTTGCGGCCGGTTGGCCACTCTTCTGATTAGTCTGATGGCATTGTCCGCCTTCTCAGTGAGTCGCAGCACTGTCTGGTTGTTTGAACCACTCGACTCTACCATCATGCCGAGAATCCGGATAGCATCCACCTCGGAATATAGCCTGTGTCGTTTGTGCGCAGTTTTAGTCGCATTCGGCGAGTGGCTTCCATCCCTTTGGCTTCGGACCTCTGCGGTTGGGTCGATAAAGTAGCAGTTCCGGCTTGTGCGGTGAGCACCGAAGGTCCGTGGACTCAAGGTATCTCTCGGTAGCATCAATCGCCTCTTGGAGGGCCGTCTCTACCTGTCCGTCACTACCTCCCGTACACCAGATGGTAACGTCGTCTGCGTATATGGTGTGACTGATACCGTCGATAGCACAGAGTGTCCTGGATAGACCAATCATGGCGAGGTTAAAGAGGGTTGGGGATATGACTGCCTCTTGTGGCGTCCCCTTAGATCCCAGCTTGATCATGTCTGAAGTCAGGTCCCCGATCTTAAGGGTGGCTTCTCTGTCTGACAGGAAAGATCTCGTGTAGGAATGAACGTGCTTCCCCAGGTTAAGGCTCGTGATTGTGTTTAAAACGAACGAGTGATGAATGTTATCAAAGGCCTTTTCCAGATCTAGACCTAGTATGGCTCTCGTGTCTCGCGTAATACAATCAATAATGTGATGCTTGATGAGCTTCATCGCATCCTGCGTCGAGAGTCCGACCCTGAAGCCGATCATGTATTGTGGGCAAATGTCGTGGTCCTCCAGGTAGCGTGAAAGCCTGTTTAGGATTGCGTGCTCAGCAACTTTCTCCACGCACGATGTGAGCGAAATTGGGCGGAGGTTATCGAGGCTGGGTGACTTGCCTGGCTTGGGGATGAGAATGGTGTTGGCCGATTTCCACATTTCCGGGACTTTACCACTGCTCCAGGCTTGGTTAATGATGTCCGTTAGGTATTCGATGGACGTCTCGTCTAGGTTCCGTAGAGCTTTGTTTGTGACCTTGTCCGGACCCGGAGTCGATCTGCCGTTGAGGGCGTGGAGCGCCTGCCTGATCTCCCCAATCCTGAATTCTGAGTCGAGCTCAGGGTTCTCGGAGCCTTCGTAGTCAGGGGAAGGTGGTGTAGGGCCCGATGCGACTGATAGGTACTTCTTCACTAGTTTGAATAAAATTTCCTTGCTCGAGTATTCTCGCTTGGCTGTGTGTAGAGTGCGTGCCAGTGTGTTGCGTTGGTTGGTTTTAGTGTTCGTCTCGTCGAAGAGATTCTTTAGGAGGTTCCAGGTGCCCCCGTTGCGCATCTGCCCGTCGATCGAATTACACACCTTATCCCATTGCTGTTTATAGAGGGCTCTGCAGTGTTCCTCTATAGTTCTGTTGATTTCCGATATCTTTTTTCTGAGCCTGCGGTTGAGCCGTTCTTCTTTCCACCAGGCGAGGAGGGACTGCTTGGCCTCCAACAGGTGAGCCAGACGGCTGTCCTTCTTTTCCACTGGGAGGTCGGTACAAACCTCTTTGGTGGTAGCTTTGTTGTCGTGTCAAACCAGTACAACCCATCGTTCGAGGCTAGGCTTGTCCTCACTCTCCGTTCGCTCTTCCCTAATTTTGTGAAATGTGTCCCAGTCTGTGTACTGGAACATGCGCTGTCTCTTCTGCTCGACTTGGAGGTGCGTGGCCAAGATATAATGGTCTCTACCAAAGTCTACCCCGAGGTTCGTCCACTTGATCGCTGCAGTGCTCCTGACAAAGGTGAGATCCGGTGTCGTGTCACGGCTCGGCTCGACGGTGTTCCGCATCTGGTGGGGAACGCTGGGCCCGTTACTAGCAACAAGTTTAGGTTTATAGCCTCACGCCAGAGCTCCTCCCCCTGGTTAGTGTTATATGGGTAGCCCCAGCTGTGGTACGGCGCGTTGAAGTCAACAGCTATGATCAGCTAACAGCCCCGACTGTGGGGCTGTTAGCAATCTAGAACACATGCTCTAGTGGTGCCCCTCGTTACAGGGACCCAATCGCATCACGGAAGAATAGAGCTCTGCCATCCCGTGCTCAGAACTTTCGCGGCAAATGTTGGCTGTTCAGAGAGCACACGATGCGGCGGTAAGGCTCGGCCTACCAGTCCCCACGTGGGAGCGGCCCGCATCTCTGCCCTAGGGCAGGGCGGCTCAGGACCTTGTCTATAAAGTCCTCTGTCTGTCTGTCTGTCTGTCTGTCTGTCTGTCTGTCTGTCTGTCTGTCTGTCTGTCTGTCTGTCTGTCTGTCTGTCTGTCTGTCTGTGTCTGTCTGTCTGTCTGTCTGTCTGTCTGTCTGTCTGTCTGTCTGTCTGTCTGTCTGTCTGTCTGTCTGTCTGTCTGTTTGCCGATGTTCGCACGCGAGGATTACTCTGCCGTTTCCAAAATTGCCGTCGCAAGCTACAGGTATACGGCGCCAATAAAAATTGATGCCTCCGGGATCTCTAAATAAGAAGCTAAAGGTGTCTCTCTGCCTCAGCTGGCATTGATGGCGTTAACAATACAATTTTAAGTCATAAAGTTACATATTCAGCCCCCATGCTTTCACGCATTTTTGAGCAGTCCTTATCAACAATTGAATATCATGTGACTGGAAAGTTGGGAAAATCACTCGACTTTTTAAGTCTGGCGATAAAAGCAAGATAAATAATTGCCCACCATTAACATTAACAAGCGTTCCATCTAAACTACTAGAGCATGTCATGAGAAAACAAGAGGAACGCAGGACATAGAAATGAAACATGATGAGCAAAACGGGAACAAGCTATAATTGGGAGCCAACGGTTCGGCAAGTGCACTTCTCTTTTTCTAGGCGACATATGCTTTCCTCGGCACAGAATATACAGGTAGGGTTCTTCTAAAGGGGAGAGGGCATAAGGCAAATGGGCAAGGCAATGATCTAGGGTGCGTTAGGGGTGTTACGTTTCGCCTACGACGCGCGGTATAGCCGGCGCGGATGCAACGGACGCCGGGGCTTCGTTCAAAGCGGCGGACATTTTGGCCCGTTCGGAGCTCCCGCAAAGCCTCCCCGCCAAGCGCGTCCAGGCGTGTTTCAGTGCCACGTGTCTTCGTGTGTGCGTGTGTGTGTGTGTGCCCACGCTTGTCAAAGCGCGGCAGCCGGGGAGAGGAGCTCCCCAAGTGTGAAGCGAGGAGGTCTGACCGGCGCCGGGTTGGCGGATGCGTCACTACACTCGCCTCAACATGTCTCTCAGCGTGTCCGTGCCCGCCGTGACGTGGCCTCGTCACGAGGCCTTCCTTCTTGCCCTCAAATGCGAAAGTATAAGAGCAGCTGCCCCCGGACGCCAAGAGAGAGGCTCCGATTTCTTCTGTTGAGTAACGTGCACTCACGTCTCTCCACTTCGGTCGACCTGACCGGCCGCTCTTTTGCGATGTTAGAATAAACAAGTTGTTCTGTTACCAGTCGACTCATGCTTTGCCGGGACCTTCGGATGCTTCCAGTTGTGCCCCAGGCCGCCAGGCCAACGCTACCCTCGGGGCTTGCGACCCATTTGCAATAACGGGCGTCAGCGCCGAGATTCCAACAGGGGCAAGGATATAGAATTGAAAAGAAAGGTGTGTTATTCAAAGTGGGGGGAGGAAATTGAGGAAGCCGGTTAACGTGCCACTAGCTGACACGGCCGGGGACAGGGCGTTGTGTTTTTTTTTTTTCGTGGAAGAGGCCTGGATGACGGAGGGCGTGGTATTATCTGCTCCGCTGGAGGTCAGTAAGCTATCGTCTCTCTGAAAGAGAGAATAAAAGGGGCAGTAAATGGTGCTCGTGGAACAAATCTCACTCAAATGGAGGATATAAATAAAAAAAGGAAGGGAGGAAATAAAATAAATAAATAAAAACAGTAAGCAATCCAAATAAAAATAACCAAGGCTGTTATATATAGCTCGAAATTTAGTATAGCGAATAGATTCTAAATCTCCCTTTGAAACGTTTATCCCTATTGGTTGCAATGTCTTGAAGCTATCGATGAGGGATCTATCATGCATTGTTTGCGACATCACTGGCCTTAGTGGGGTTAAAAGAACTAGTGGGGCTTATACAGTGCTGACTAATGGCCCCGCCCTCTGTTATATATTACCTCCAAATAAGCAGTACGGAGTACGATTATTAATCCATAAGGACATTGCGGACAACATTGCCGAATTCTACAGCCTTAATGAGTGGATATCAGTAGTGGTAATAAAACAATGTGAGGTACAGATTAAATGTAGTACAAGCCTAGGCTCCAACCTCCAGTCAAGATGATAATGAAATAGATCAGGTTTATAAAGAGGTTGAATTGGAGATGAGAAAAGTGCAAACTCCCTATTGTCAAGTGGCAGTGATGGTTGAGGACGCAGCAAAAGAACTGGGAGTGGCGAAACTAACTTTATTGAGTGAACCTGTGCCCAGAAAAAAACAGGCTACACTCAATGCTCCACAAAAGCGGTGAACGCAGCCGGCGATCGTCAAAAATCACATCAGCGGGTCAAGTGCGTCGGCTTTTATAGATCAGTGGTCGAATGTTCCAGAGTAATCACTGGGACTCGCGTGCCTTCCACAAACTTCTACAATATTCGCGTCGTGCACACATGCAATCAGATTACGCAAGGTTCGGTCACAGACAGCGGATGTAACCATCGATAACATTCCTAAAACTTCCCATACATGCAGGCGCGCCCTGCGCAGTGCGATAACATTTGTTAGGCCGTGAAACGGGGTCACACGATAACGATAAACAAGTAGACGGGTCAGTATACTTCAATGCAAAGGTAGGGGGAAAGCGAACGGGTGAACAAGCAGTTGGCACCTACGGCGTCGATTCTAGGAGAACTAGAGGAGAGATGTTGGTAGAATTGGCGGAAAGGGGTATGCTGCTAATAATTAACACCTTTACGGAAGTGCAGCAAAAAAAAAAAAGCGGACCTCGAAAGGCCTTATTGGTGAAAGAAGAAATGAAATTGATTTCATACTTTCTGCCGATCCCAGCATAGTGCAGGATGTAGAAGTGTAAAGTAGGGCAAAGTGTCCAGTGATCATACGTTAGCGACGTCTAGGATTCACCTCAATTTGAAGAGAGAAAGAATAAAATTGGTCAAGGAGAAATATGCCAGCCTATACAAAGTAAGGGTAAAAGTAGAACAATTCAGGCACGTACTTGCTAACAAATATACGGTCTTAGAACACAGAGATGAGGATGACATAAAGGAAATGAATGAAACCGTAACTAAGCTGGCTTCGGAAACAGCAATTGAAGTCGGAGGTGAGACACGAAGGCAAAAAGGAGGCAAACTCTACGAAGTAACGAAGGACCTAATAAAAAACGACAAAGAATGAAAGTGTCCAAACTCAACAGATCAAACAGAATTGGCGGAACTGCCTAACCTAATGAACAAGGAAAAAAATAAGGGATATTCAAAATTATAAGGTGAGGAGGCCTTAGGAAGCAGTAATAATAGACGCAGTTTCAAATTAGCGAGAAGAAAACTTGGTATCGAACAAACCTAGATGTATGCACTGAAAGATAAGCCGGGTAATATCATCAACAATCTCGAAGATATCATAAAAGCAGCGGAAGAATTCTATACTGACCTGTACAGTACCCAAGGCAGCCACGATACCTCCATTCGAATTAGTAGAGAACAGGTTACAGAGGCTCCTTCTATAACTAGCAATGAAGTTAGAAGGGCCTTGCAAGACATTTACCGGGGAAAAGCGGCTGGGCAAGATCGACTACCAGTCAATTTAATCAAATATAGTAGAGACATAATGCTTGAAAAACTAGCGGCCTTTTATGAACCGTCTGTCGACTTCAAGGGTCCAAGAGAATTGGAAGAATGCCAACATTATATTAATCCTCAAAAAAAGGAGACGTTAAAGAATTCAAAAAGTATACGCCCATTAGCTTACTTCCAACATTATATAAAAAATTCACCAAATAATATCCAATAGAATAAGGGTCCTCCTGGAATTCAGTCAACCAGGAGAACAGGCTGGCTTGACGAAGGGATACTCTACAATAGATCACATCCATGTCATCCATCAGGTAATGGAGAAATCCACAGAGTACAATGGGCCTCTCAGTACAGCTTTCATTGATTGGCTTCTTACGTACCAGTTTCTTCCGTTCCCTCATCAGGTCTAGGCTAATTCGAGTTCTAACCATTCTACGGTCACTGCAGCGCACCTTGCCGAGCACGTCCACATCTTGTGAGATGCCAGGGTTAGCGCAGAGTATGAGGTCTATTTCATTTCTAGCCTCGCCGTTCGGGCTCCTCCACGTCCACTTTCGGCTATCCCGCTTGCGGAAGAAGGTATTCATTATCCGCATATTATTCTGCTCCGAAAAGTCTACTAATAGCTTTCCCCTGCTATTCCTAGTGCCTATGCCATATTCCCCCACTGACTTGTCTCCAGCCTGCTTCTTGCCTACCTTGGCATTGAAGTCGCCCATCAGTATGGTGTGTTTTGTTTTGACTTTACCCATCACGGATTCCACGTCTTCATAGAAGCTTTCGAATTCCTGGTCTTCATGACTGGATGTAGGGGCGTAGACCTGTACGACCTTCATTTTGTACCTCTTATTAAGTTTCACAACAAGACCTGCCACCCTCTCTTTAATGCTATAGGATTCCTGTATGTTACCAGCTATATTCTTATTAATCAGGAATCCGATTCCCAGTTCTCGTCTCTCCGCTGAGCCCCGGTAGCATAGGACGTGCCCGCTTTTTAGCACTCGATATGCTTCTCTTGGCCTCCTAACTTCACTGAGCCCTATTATATCCCATTTACTGCCCTCTAATTCCTCAAATAGCACTGCTAGACTCGCCTCACTAGATAACGTTCTAGCGTTAAACGTTGCCAGGTTCAGATTCCAATGGCGGCCTGTCCGGATCCAGGGATTCTTAGCACCCTCTCCTGCGTCGCAGGTCTGACCGCCGCCGTGGTTAGTTGCTTAGCAGCTGCTGGGGACTGAGGGCCGGGGTTTGATTGTTGTACTCATATAGGAGGTCGTAGCCAAATACTGCACCAGGGTGGCCTAATCCTGCTTTGGTGAGGGACTGCGTTACCGGTTCTGGTCACTACTGGGATCAGGCCGCACTGCAGGCCTTGTTTATGCAATTTTATCAACACGCGGATTTTTTTTTTAATCCGGTGGAAAATCGCGCGGCACCGGGATTCGAACCACGGTGCTCTTGCACGCGAGGCGGATGCTCTACCTCTACGCCACCACTGCACTGCCTGAGGACAGGCAAATTGACGTCAAACAAGGAACGGTGTTTAATAGTGAGAAGAGATCTTGACTCTGTGCAGGCGTTAGGTCAGGGCTCATGGTTGCTAACAATGCTGTGGAAGAGGCATTACTTGGTGACAATTTTGACCCGGGTGGCGCAATCGAAAGTTTGACAATTGCAGCGGCATGAGTGTCAACAGCGCAAGTGACAGTTGATCCGCGAGGCAACAGTCGGGGTTCGGCAGTTTGGTTTCAGGTGGTAAACAATGCAGACCCCTGAGGGAAGCGAATAAGGCCAGGGTAACCAGAGTCCCTCTAGATATAGTAGGGCCGTAGTGTAGAATGTGTACGTCGCCATCCACAATGTTGCAGGAGTTGAGACGTATATTCTCTTCTCTAAATGGCGAAAGAATGTAATCGCAGGAGGTGACGAGGCAAATTCGTTCATCGTGGTTAGGAAGACAATTGCTGGTGGCATCCAGTTATATGAGGCGCAGACGACAAGCGATAGGAGCGGATGCGGAAGATAAGAAGTCCGACCCCAAGATGAGTTAGTGGGTACAATGACCAAATACCGCAAAAGCAATGTGGCGACGAATTTCCTCTATGGACACCCCAACAGTACAATGCGCGATCGGACGATTAATAGCGTTGGTCGCTGCACGAAGAGAAGGGCCGGTGTAAGGCATGGTCAATTTTCGGGGGCTGGAACAAAAGTCAGCACGAATAATTGAAATGCCAGCGCCTGTATCAACGAGAGCTTCGGTGTGTACACCTTCTACAAACACTGACAACATATTGGACGGTTGCTCCGGAGGAATTGCAGGGTGTCCCGTTGATGCAGTTACCCCTCCTTTCGACAAGGTTTTCCACCGTTAGTAGAACTCTTTCATGATCTGGCCCCGGCAATAGACACAAAAAAATAGACTCCATATTTCTAGATTTCAAAAAAGTCTTCGATGTGGTTGCACATGATCTTCTAATCTCCAAATTTAAGGCCTACAAATTGAACAACTGTGTCATAACTTGGATTGCCGAATCTTCGTGCAAGAGAGTAGTATGTGGTGCTCAACGATTGTATATGTTCCAGTTACCTCAGGTGTTCCTCAGTAATCAGTTTTGGGTTCCCTTTTATTTCTACGCTTTATTAATGATATTATGATTATTATGATAGTCAGAGATAATGCAAGTGACATTTCATCATTGAATACTGATTTAGACCTTATAGTAACATGGAGCAGTACGTGGGAAATGTCACTAAATGTTAAAGAATGTGTTAACGTCACCTTTTCAAGGAAGCGGGCATTTCAGTCATGCACTTATACCTTGAGTAATATGGCTATAAAGAAGCTTGACGAATACAGATATTTAGAAATTTTAATGACGTCTGACTTAAGATGTAACAGGCAGATTACGCATATTAAGAATAAGGCAATACGTTCATTGGGATTCCTCCGCCATAACTTCAGTCAGTTACCAAATAAAATTAAAAGGGCCATTGTATTTCATTTATGTTCATAGTTTACTTCATCACGGTTGTATTTGTTGGAATCCGTACACGGCTGATCTCACAGAACAGCTTGAAAGAGTGCAGAATAGAGCAGCTACGTTTGTTCTTAATAACTCTAGTAGAAAATTAAGTATGACAGAAAGTAAAATTAAATTATCGTGGCAAGCATGAAAAGAACGACGCAAAAATCTGAGGTTGAAATTTTTTCACGCTTACTATTGCTCAAAAACAGGAATTGATATAGAAAGATATATTAAGTCGCCTACTTATACGTCGTTGAGATGCGACCATGCGCTGAACTGCGAGTTTCCTTTCAGGGGTGACGTCTTTAGGTATTCTGTTTTTGTTCATTCTATAAGAGAATGGAATGCTCTATCGCTTGACATTGTTAATATTAAAAACAGTGATGCGTTTTATCGCGCTTTAGGTATGTGATGACTTGTTTCTTCCTTTAAAATGTAATCCATCCAGCTGAAATGCCGACATGGGCGATGCAGGTAAGTAATAAATAAGTAAATAAATAAATAAATAAATAAATAAAACTGCATCGCGGGGTTTTCCGAGATGGCGTTCGTGACAGGGGAAGCGGGTCGAAGAGGCGACACCGAACGACGACGTGGAGATGGCTACCTGCTGCGAGATTCACGAGAATTCACAGGCAGTAGGGTAGGAAGGCGAAGGTGACGGGTGATAAGAGGAGCAGTAACACGTGCGCGATAGCCCAATGCTGGATGGACGCTTGTACGTTCGTTGGGAGCTTAGTCACGTTGCGTATCCTGTTGACGCCTTCGACAAAATCGGGAGATGTGCCCTCGATAGCCACAGTTGTAGCAAATGTTCCTTGCAGGAAGCGGAGCGTAGTAACACTGCACACGCACTGGCGGTGACAACAAAGGAGGGCGGTCTATGGTGTAGGTGAAGTTGCGGTGATGGAGGGAGAGAGCGCCACAACGTCGGCATGCGTTGGTACCTGATGAGTGCCTGTGCCATCGGAGCACGAGATGCGGACGTATCTCTTGCCGAATGATGTGCACACTCACAATATGCACGCTCATTCTCACAAACAAATAAAACTAAAGTAGCAAGTTTCAGTAATGCCGAAGAGCAATCCCGGACCAATAATAAAGAGTAAGTGCCTCCGCGTTTCCATTCAATTTGCCCTTCTTGTACTTTATCTCAAAATGATTTTGCTGCAGAATGAGACTCCTTTTAGGAGGCGACTGTCCTTTGATGTTGCGCTTAGTAGCGAGGCCAGGGGACAATGTTCCGCCTCTGCAGTGAATTTGGCGTCCCCGAGATAACACTGAAATTTCTGAATGGGTCACAAAATACAAGCACATTCTTTTTCCGACGCCCAGTATGCCATCTCATCAGAGCTCACATTTCGGCTGAGAGCACGGGATATTCATTATCGTCGTCATCCCTCTGGAAGAGAACAGCACGTAGTCCTCGATCACTCGAATCACACTGTACCGTGAATTGTCGGTCAACATCAGGAGGTTGCGATGCCGGAAGGCTAATAAATACAGCCTTTAGGCTTAAGGAGGCAGTTTCTTTTTTTTTCATCCAAGAACTACGGTTGTCGGTTCTCTCCCACAGAGAGCATCAGTCAGGCGCTTGCCAAAGTTGAGAAATGCCGGATGCAATGATTACAATACCCAGGGAGCTCCGAAAATGCCCAAATGTCTGTCTTAGCTTGCTGTCGATGAAAGTCTGCTACCTCTGATATTTTATCCTCATTCGGTTTCCTAAAACCTTGACCTATGTGGTCAGCCTTGCAGGACAAGACTACTGGGCCTTAACGGTGAGCCCAGCTTGACACAAACGGCTGAACACCGCTCTAAGGTGCAGCAAATGGTTTGCCCATGAATGAAAAAAGACTGCCATGCCATCTAAGTAGGGCACGGCAAATGCTTCACAACCCTTTACAAGGCTATTCAAAACTAAAGGGAGTATTTTTGAGTCCGCAGCTCATCATTGTCGCTTAATGCCTGCATGTCGGCGTGACGAATGACGCGTATCTGCTGGCTCGCTCAGTGAGTTGTAATTGCCAGTACCATAGAGTAAGGTCTAGCGTAGTCCGCTAGCTCAGCTGTCCCACCCTCTCCTCAATATTTGCAATTGGATACACTTCATCCTTGCTGCAAGCATTTCATTTCCGATAGTCTACTACGGCACTTGGGTCTTTAGCCGAAGCTTCCACTAAAAACATGACTTGGCACGAGGACTTGCTAACCGTGACAGTCACAACCGAGCCGTTCACCATCAAGCGAGGTAATCTAGAGATAATGTAATAACATACAATGACATTACCAACCACTACTATTTAGGACGCAGGCAATTCCCATTGCCACATTCAAAACTGAACAAGGCTCAGGCAGTCTCACTGCGCTTATTGCAAACAGGCACATATCCCCCACCGTACGCCATTATTAAAATATATCCAGAGAGGGAGATTAAGATGGGACTGCAACGATTGTAATGGCATCATTGGAATCATACATATGCTGGCGGGGTGCCCCGCGATTCTCCCCAGCCTCGTTGAAGAATGCTCAGAGTGGGAGAAAAGGATTCAAAGCCCATTGTTTCAGGACCAACTAAGGGCCGTCCAGATGGCCCATGATGTCATTGAAAGGCTTGGCCTGACAGTGCCAAGGTGGGAGCGGCCCGCCTTGGCTTAAGAAGTCGAGCCTCCAGACCTCATTAAAATAAAAGTTTTCACACACACACACTAAGAACATTAGTGAAGGGGGGCGATCACGGTCACTGACCAAGTCTGATGCACAATCCGACATTCCGGAACATAGGTGAAGTGCATTCGCTTTCGGAGGGCTTAATTGCTCCTAATTCGGGCATGCGCTTCGCTTTGCTGTCAAGGATTTCTCTCTGCCTAGGAGAAAATCGATAACACTTTGATTGCACTGGCTCCTTGAACGTCAGTGCAATATCCTATAAAGGGACCTGTTGTTGGGCTAATTGGTGTTTACTTACCAACTGTGACGTGTTCTGTGGCTCTTTCTAATTGTGCCTTCGGGCTACATTATGCCGGTCAGCTCAATATTGTGCTAAGTGAAATGAGCTGTACCCGGTTCTTCGGTGAAGCATTCATCAAACTCTGCTATAACTTTGCCGAGATCAGTCAACTGGGATTCTTTTAGTTCCTCTATCTGCTCAGTCCTCATCAGGATTTCTTGAGCGCTACTTCCTCCTCTACTTGGACAACGTTGTCCTTCAATTCTTCAGGAAAATTTAGGCTCATATTCACCACTGCCCACATGTGGACGTAAGGTTTCATTAGGTCGCCATGATAAATACGCACCTTTTTACGTTTCTGTGGGGATTTCACCACGTAGTTGGGGTCAGAGATCTTTGCAAGCACTTCAGCGGGACCTTCCCACTGTACTTCGAGCCTGTTTTGTCTTGAGGTTCTTAGTAACATTACATTGTCACCGATACGGAAGGACCTCTCACGGGTGGTTCTATCATAATAGTAGACACTGGATGGAGCCTGAGCTGACTTCATGCTGGCCTCCACAAGTTCTTCAGCTTTATGCAGACGCTCGAGCAGATTCAAAACAAACTGCGCCCCAGTAGGGTCGGCCCGGCGCCCTTCCCCCGTGTCCCGCACTGTTCGCAAAGGTAAGCGCAGGGACCTTCCGTAAACCACATCGACCGGGCTGAAACGAGTACATTCATGTGGAACGCAAAGCGAAAAGTGCTGCTGGCAGGCATGAGCACGAGTCGCGCTTATTTTCATAGCACTGTCCTCTAATGACGCGCTTGAGAACGGATTGACACCTTTCAATTATGTCGCTCTGTGGATGATGAATGGAGCTGTGCACTATTTTTATGCCGCATCGCTCTCAAAATGACGTGGTGAGGACACTTGTGAGCACGCTGCCTTGATCACTTTGGATCTCGGAAGGAAATTCAAGTCGGGAAAAGATCAACGACAGCGAATACACAGCACTCTCCGACGTGACCTCACGCAGGGCAAGCGCCTTTGGAAACTTCGTTATGGGGCATCAAATAGAATATTCCGGTACCTTGTCTCTGACACAGGAAGTGGCCCAACTGCATCTATCACCAACCGCTGAAACAGCTCCGTAATAATCGATACTAACATTGTCGGTCCTTTCGGCTTATTCTGCGCCTTTGCGACCCGCCGCCATCCTATTGGACCACGGATCTCCAGTGCACATCCAAAGGACATCCTACAACGGATATTTTGACGTCCATCAGATATCCACACAAGTCCCAAAGATGTGCTATAAATGCCGCACGCAAAGAAAGTCCACATCCAAAGAACGTCCATCGTACATCAAAGTCGGATATTCGGAAGTCCACAGTACGTTTAAAGATAACCCATTGGACCATCAACGTCCTACAGATGGCCAGCATAGATCCAAAACAGGACAATGGAGCGTCCCTGGATCATCTATTGGATCGTCCCATGACGCGAATTGACGTTCATAAAAACGTCCCACCAGCGTCATAATGGGATATTGGGACGCCCAAGAGATGTTTAAATACGGATTCTTCTGTAAGAGCGCAAAGCACAAAGACGAGACGAGTGCCCGTACTCAGCGCTTCATATAGCATAATCCTCAGGTTATTCGAAGGACATTTCTGTCAGGCTGTAGTACGCTTCTGGGGCATTTTGTTACCAACCATCGAAAGGAAGTTTGTGGGACATTTGGTTGTGTATTTAGGATATCTACAGGACGTCCGTATTGATTATAAATTGATATAATAGGAACGTTCCTCATAATGTGCTTTCACTGTGCAGCAAGCCTGCTGCATTTTACATACCATTAACAAAGTAAGTTTGGTCTTATTTTATGTTGGCTTGTGGGGCAATGATGAAAAGGATTCGCATGGCTCTTGAAGACCCATCCCGGTGGTCAAATAACGCGACCAAATATATTTGTCATGCAAAAGCTGAAGCACCAGGAGGCAAGCCAAGAATACCGCGCGCCGCATCTCAAAGCATGCTAAAGAGGGCTACAGCGCAGCTAAGCATTTTGCACATAATTACGTGCTCCGGTAAGATAATAGATCACATACAACTTGATAAAAGCGCAATGAATCAAAACATATCGACATGCAAGCCATACTTTTTTGTAATAACAGGAACGAAGCTGCAGAACTAAGTTCTGCAGGCTGCTGAATCATTTGACAATGTCATTAAAAGTACAGCATCTTTTTCAATAAAATTAATGCAGGAAAATCACGAGTTTAACTCTCAAATGCACTCAGGAGATTTCAGTAAAGTGCATAAATGCAAATAACTAAAACTCAATAATTTCATCATACAAGCTCAGATATTAAGAGTTACTTGTGACGCACCATTCTTACTAAAGTGTGCATGAAATGATATGTTTACAAATGCACTTTACGTAGCAAGAAAATCTAAGAATTCACAGTGGGGCAACTACGAAAGTTATCATGAGGCTTGCTCCGGGCTGACTTCCGTGGTTGCAAGCACCTCAATGCAAAGTCTGCTTAACAGTTCAGATATGTTAGCCACTCTAAGTTACCAGAGCCTTTCTCTAGGCCATATTTAATAGTTGCACACTAAGAAGAGTTAGGCTAAAGATGTCACAACTACATTAGGCGTTAACGAAATTACTTGAAAATAGTTCAGTAATATGTTGACACAAGCAGCTGTTGTATGATCATCCATTTATAGAGCAAATGCGCTATGCATCCATAACAGGTTCTGGTAAAGGTCACCAGAGCAAACATTGACGTTTTCGTGTATTGACGAGAGCACTTCAGTTGAGCTAATATTTTGCAGATGCATATCGGCCATTAAAAAACTCTAAAAGCCCTCTGCAAGGGTGGGAATAGAAAGGAAGTTTGTAGGAGGCCTACTCCAGGCTGGCTCACTTCAGTGCTCGCAGGCACATAAATACAATATTTGCTGGAAAGTTCACATGTGTCTTAGCCATGAAGGAAGCTACTCCACACTTTCTATGGGCCTGTTTCAGTGGTCGCACGCAGTAAAAGTACTAAAGATTTGATATACACACTGGATAGTAATGAAATTACTAAATGATCACTTAAGCAGTTGCAGACACGACCATTACTGGAGAGTTCACAGGCACAAAAGCAGTTACCAAGACACTTGCTTCGGCACAATACCAAACTGATTTCTCAGGTACCAGAAGTTACAAGATACTTGCTGTGCTTGAGTAGTCACAAACAGAAATTCACTGTAAATGTTCGCGGGCTTGAATGCCTCTAAGCAAGTAAAAAGAAGCTGAATGCGACCTTTCCGTGGTTGCAGCCGAATATTGCTGAAGCCGTCACAGGTACCTTGGAGAATACACAATTAACTAAAGGCTTGCAGCATGCTTGCTTCAGTAGTCATATACACAAAAATGCATTATATGAGTTATTTCATTCTGATCACGGGTACGCTACACAATTTACTAGTCATCTTGCGGGATCGGCTCCAGTGGTCGCAGACACGAAAATTCACTGTTAATATCAGAGGTACCAAGAAAGCTAGCAGATTTCCGTGTGCTTGTTTCTTTGGGGATCATCAACGAATAATAATGTAGACCCGAGATGACACCAGGCTGATGACAGCATGGCTGTAACGTATGCAATAAAACGTGTTAGAATTATGTACGAAAATTATTATCCAGCATGTGCATGTTAACAACCTGCACTTTTAACAGCAAACTGCTGGTTATGACAGCAACTTTGCTTCCTTGTGGCTTTATACAAACTGGCTGAGCTAAATAAGTTGTAATGATTTCAACTCTGTGCAAAGACAAAAGAAATTCTCCTAGTCGCTACGTCAGCATAGCTTTGCCAAGCGAGCTAATAACAGCAAACAATGTCGCAGTTTCGACCGAAAAGCGAAGCAGTGATTGCGACAGCAAATTACCAGACAGCTATAACTAAGCAGCTGTACGTGTTGTCGCCAGTGTAAATCACAGTAAAATTTCGCTTCCTTGTTAAATTAACAAACTTGATGTCGTGCGCAAAGCCAAAGATGAACGTATCTCACTGACGGTTAACACGCTGTAGGAACGCTGGCATGATGAAGCGAGGCAGCAGCGACAAGCGATCGCTTTTCGCTGCTTCCAGCTACAATGCGTTTCCAAAGCCAAGTTTACGCTACCTCTGACGCTACAGCTGCGCGGGAACTTCGCTCACGAAGCCGCAACCCACCACAGCGCACGTTCGAGTCAGGGGAATTGCGACAGGAGTGTTCCTACAATTTCAAATTTAAAAAATTTGGAGAATGTTGACTATATAGGTGAACCGGGATCTGACTCGGATTACCATTCCAGAAAATAAAACTTTAGTTCTCTTGACTATATAGATTCACTAAGGATACGTTGACAATATGGGGATGCAACAGTGTCGCAATCTTGTCCAGCGCGTCTTGCACACATGTCAGCACATACGCTGGCCCAAATGATAGCAAATGTGAGCGCAAAAATGAAGCAGCACGGTTGGTCAACCACCCTGTGTGAGAGGTGCGGCCACTAAAATACAAATGCCTCCAATAGTTCCGTTATTCGGAACTTTCATGGTTGTATGATTGTTCTTGTAATCGCGGTTACACAAAGAAAACTCGAACGGTACACAAAAGCTTAAGCGGCCCGGTGAATCACCTGACAGAAATTTAATTAAGGGTCAAAAGAGGCAAATGTTCTCCATTACTAAGAAAATAAATTATTGAATTTAATTGCCAAAACGAAGATCTGATGATGAGGCACGCAATAGTGGGGAACTCCGTAATAATGTGAACCACGTGGGGTTCTTAACGTGCACCTAAATCTGAGTATCCGGGTGTCGTTAATCAGTCCCGCCCCATGGCGGGACTGCATTACTATAAATACGACAACGTGCGAAGGTGCAATAATCTAATAAGAAGCGTAAGCGTTTTGATCATTACAGACACCTGAGACCTACATAAGCTTGACCTCACCATCATACCATCAAGCACCCTAGAACGTGTAAATAAGTAGCAGTTTCACAAGTCGTTCAAAAGTTTTGTTGTTTCCAGAAAGGCAAGTGTACGGCATTCTTTGGGATGAGCAATATACGGACCTAAAAGTAACGTGAGAATTCAGCAGCTTTGCCGACCAACCATCACGTGCAGAAAGCGCTCGGGTCGTGGTACAAATACCCACAAAAGTTTATTTATGTCAACCTAACGTTGTTCTACAATTGCTCTCGGAATCGTGTGGTTACGCGAAGGAAACTCAAACAGCAGACGAAGCTAGCAGTCAACTGAGACAAACCTTTCCCCATTAATAAAAATGTGAAAGCGTTCGAACGAGCAATCGTCTAATAAGTCGCGTAAGCGTTTCGATCATAACAGACAGCTGATGCGTAAGCTTGACCTCAAAATCATACTAGCGTGCATCCGGCAATGTGATAAGCAGCAGTTCACAAGAAGTCACCCAACAGTTTCGTCATTCACAGAAACGAACGTGTATAGGATTGTTTGGCAGAAGCACGTGGAAAATTCAGCAACGCGCCCAGCCAACTATCACGTGCAACAAGTGCTGCGATCGCGATACAAATGCCAAAAAGTGTTTAGTTTGTGGCGACGAGCGACCACGTAGACCGGTAAAGTCTCCGGTTCTCGACGGAGAGGAAAAAGCGACACTCGTTCTCTTAGCGTAGTATTCTTTTTAATCTCTTTCGGAACGCTAGCCCGTGTCGGAGTGTGCCAGCCGCTCGTGCCTCGTGTAGACGCGAGCGTCTACGTAACTCTCATGCGACGCCGATGCTGCTGCCGCGACAGTGGGCTCCCCCCATAGAGAGCAGGAAAATTCGACGAACGGTGGAGAGTCCACGTGAAGCGGCGTGTCTTGGCGTTGCGTTGGTCTTGGGTGTCACTTACGGTGGCGGCGTCGAAGGATGCAGCAAGATTGCGTCACATATTGGTGGAGCCGGTGGCGCGGCTGCTTTAACGTAGGCGGGTTTGAGACGTTCCAGGGCAATTGTATCTGAGCTGCCATTGACATTCACGACAAAAGTCGTCGGACGGCGCTCTAGAATACAATATGGCATGAATTAGTGTGGCTGCAAAGGCTTCCGCACGGCACACTTACGCACGAGAACGTGGGAAGCAGAGGTTAGTGCGGAAGAAACGTACGGAGACCTTGCCTCTTGCGAACGTGTAGGCACGGGACGTATGTGACTGAAGAAAGCTTGCAGTTCGGCAACGCAGTCGGCAGGTGATGGCACAGGTGTTTTGGTGGTGGCGACAAAATAATCGCACGGACGGCGTAGATGAGTGCCGTAGACTAGCTCAGCACAGGAGCAACCTAGGTCGCTCTTGAGAGCGGCTCTGATGCCAAGTAAGACGAGGGGCAAATGCAGGACCCACTTCTCCGGCGATTCATGCGCCATAAGGGGCGCCTGGAGATGCCGGTGAAAACGTTCAACTAGTCCATTGGAATGCGGGTGGTAAGTAGTCCTGCGAAAACCTGTCGTTCCGAGTAGTTTGAGTAGCTCGTTGAAGAGTGCTGAGTCAAACTAGCGACCGCCATCCATTATTATTGTGGATGGGCCGAACCTTGCGATCATGTAGACACGAAAGCTGCTGCAACAGTGGGCGCTGAGATATCAGATATTCGTGTAGCTTCTGGCCACCGTCTATAGCAGTCGATCCATGTCAGTATGTAGCAGTAACCTTTCGAAGGTGGGAGAGGGCCGAAGAGGTCCAGGTGTACGGCGTCAAAACGAGCATCCGATGGTAGAAAAGACTTGGCAAGCGGGATGGGGTGACGCTGGATCTTAGAGCGTTGACACGACAAACAGCAACGAACCCAATCGCGAACTTGCGCGTTTACCCTAGGCCAAACGAAACGACTAGAATCTTATACTCGATTTTTTTGAAAGTGCATGTGTTTCCGATATTACGTTGTTGCAAGTGTTGCATTTCTCGTGATGTTTCTGCAGTGCTCTGCTTTCAAACGTACTAGGGGGTGGGACCCTCGTGAAGCTGTACCCCAGCTTTTAGTCCTGTCTCCTCTTTTTCAATGTGAAAAGAAATAAAAACGTCATTCATTCATTCATTCATAAGAGCATGCATCCGACCACATGCGAATAAGCAGCAGCCTAACAAGTCGCCCAAAAGTTTTGTTATGTCGAAAAAATGTGCATGGCACTATTTGGCACGAATATATATATATGCTGCACGTGGTGGCTAATTGGCCGGCCGCACTGCTGAACATTACGACGGTTGTCTTTACGGCTGGTATCCGTAAAGACAAGTGTGGTAAAGCTCAGCAGTGCGGCCGGTTAATTAACCATCACGTGCAGCAAGTGCTCCGATCGTGATACAGATGCCGCCATCTGTATTGCACGTCCCAAGTTCACGTACAAACCTGCACGCTTATTCGTTCATTCCAAGAAAAGTGACAAGCTGTTTCATCATCCTTCAAAACTACTGTTTCAACTTATTGTATAAAATCCCACCCCTCTTTGTAATGCCCTACATGACATTCAGTCTATCCATCCTTACGCTGTTTTTAGGATTGCTATCGCGATCGCTCAGCAAACAAAACGCAAATGACAGACAAAGCTTAAGTGACACGGTTGCTCACTACGAACGCGTGACAGTAAACTCTGACAAACTTTCAATCAGTCAATCGATCAATCAGAGGAACTTGTATTTTTTCCGAAGGAATATGGGGGTGACGGGAAAATACGACCACATGCGAACGAGCTAATCAGCGCACAGGTTTCTTCGTTACTAAACTGCGACCTGAAGTTGACCTTAACGCCATACTAGGATGCATCCGTTCACGCGTACAAGTTGCCCAGATGTTTTGTTATTACGGCAACGTTCACGACACTGTTAGCCAAAAACAATACCAGCCTTAAATACACGCGTTGTTAAATACAGCAGCGCGACCGACCATCACGGGCAACGAATTCTCAGATAGCGATGGAAGCGGCTACAAAAGTTCTGTTATTCCGAACGTACGCGGTTTTTCGATTACTTTGGCACTTTCGGTTACGCAAACGAAGCGCCGGCACCACACGTACCGAAGTTTAAGCGACACGGTATCACTACGAGAACGCGAATGAAACAGTCAACTGAGAAAAAGTTCAACTGTTACGTACTAAATAATACAACCACGTGCGAACAAGCAATTAAGTTGGCGCAAACGTTTCGTTCGTCGCAGAGAACTGAGGAGTAAACTTCCTGTGATGACACCACCATACCAGCATTCGGTCAAGTGTTAGTAAGCAGAAGTCTCAAGTCCCGCAAAAGTTTTGTTATTTCAAGAAACGTGCATGTGGCACTGTTTGGCAAGAACAATACAGCAGATCTTAAGAGAGGCGTGTTAAAATTCAGCAGCGTTGCCGGCCAGAATGTGCAGCAAATGCCCCGAGCGTGATACAAATGCGTACAAAATTTCAGCTATTTCAACCTTACGCAGTTGTACCGATTGCTGTCGCACTCGCAGTTGCACAATGAAAACGCAAGCGACGCTCAAGCAAGGCTATTTCGGACAGTGTGTGTCGGGAAGTTATTCTTATTATTACTCATTTTCTTATTATTCGCCACTGTTTAGCAAAGACGCAACGATAACTGTCGCGGACCCATTCTGTGGGCTACATGGAAGGAGTTAGCGGTTCTAACGTTTCGTATTCAGAATTTATTTTCAACGGATCTCAGCGCTGGGCAGAAATATAGGACATAGTAAGCTCGGAAGTTTGCCGAAAACCAGTATGATGCGACCAAACGTGGCACAACGGATGGTCAACCGCCGATTGATGTTACCATCGCAGCAAACCATGGGTACGTACAATGCCAGTCATTAGATTGCGCGCAGACACGACAATTTAGTCGAAGATTGCAAGCCGTCGTGTTTGCATAGTGGCTGTGGTGTTAGGCTGATAAGCACGATGTCTCGGGACCAGCCACGGTGGCCGCATTTCGATGGGGGCGGATTGCAAAAACAGCCCGGTACGTAGATTTCAGTGCACGTTATAGAACCCCAGGTGGTCCAAATTTCCAGAGTCCCCCACTACAGCGTCTCTCATTATCAGATCGTGGTTTTGGCACGTAAAACCCCACAATTCAATTTAATTCGAAAAGATTGCAGGGCTGATAATAGAAAAACACGGACTTAATGAACTGTCACTTACCTCTTGATAGGCGTAAGACGTACAGGCGCCGCGGAAATGGAGCTCTAAAGCGCACGACGAGAAGGTTCACCTGGAACTGACGAACGTTCACGCTGGAACTGATGAGCACATGACACAACCACCACGTTCAGAGAAAACGCGCGAACTTAGCATGTGCGAGCCAGTGTTGCCAGGTCGGACCAGGCGACTTAGTCGAAAGCTAGAGAAATAATGAATCCTTACCAACTGAATTCTTACCAGCATAATGAATCCTTACGAACTAGCTCAGCTTTCTGTCGTTCTAAGAAATTGTAGCCAAACACAAAAAAGGGGGGATAAAGGAACCACGGTTTTTGAGGCGCTCTGCCTTCTAGATTTTCAATATATGCTGCCTGGGCTCTACTGCGGTCGCTACTGCTCCCACAGAAACATATTTGATGTTATTGGCAAGGTACATCGCCGTAAGACGCGAGTAAGCTACGATTCTCCACGACTGAGTTCGCCCGCTGCTTCACTTTACCGTGCCGGCAGCCAGCGTCCGAGCATAAACAAACTCGACCCCACTCCGCAATGCCTGCATGTCTAGGGAACAAACGCATACAACACGCGCTAAGAAACATCCTCCGTGTTGCCTAGGCAGAGTCATATATTCAAGGAGCCAAAGCCCCCAAATACGAGTACGGATAGCATTTAGAGAGCTTTCCTGAAACGACAGCTTCGGTTGTCAGCTTACCGAAAGGATCCTCAATGACCACTGCCTCTATTGGCAAGCACAAGCTCTGTTCTTCCACCACCTAGCGGATAAATGCACATTGGCCTGAGTAGTCGGATGATGACACATACGATGGATGGACAACATGCATTGTTGCCGCTGAGTGGCGCAGTGCTCTCTCTGCACGGTTTCCACTTTACTACGAGGTCATACATGTAAGGCTGCAACAACTTTATGTTTTCTTCGCAGTCATTGACATACGACACGGATCCTTTGTGCACTTCCCGCTATGTGACCAGGCTCCTTGCATTTGAAGCAAATGAGCGGCTTCAAGGGTTCTTTGCGTTTTGTGCGTTGGTCACTTTTTCACTCGGTTCACTGTAGCTCTTTCTTTCATTTTTATCTGAAGGGACGTTTTTTTACTCCCTCTCAACTTGAGGGCTCGAAGGGTGCTTCACATAACGCACTTGTTTAGGAATTGTAGGCCCTGTGCCTAAGCTGTCGGTGCGATGCGTACCCCTCGACGACTTCGGCCGCTTTCGTCGCAGAAGGTACGTCGCCCTGGTGCTGTAACCAATTTCTTTCCTGCTCTGCGAGACATCTGTAAAACTGCTCTCGCAGAATCCTCTCCACTAAAGCGCCCCTGTCACTGTAGGACTCAGCTCCTTTTAACCATTCGGTTAAGTTTACTCTTGCATAGAAACTCGAGATAGCTCTCTTCCTTCGACTTCTGCGCTAAGTCTGTACTTTCTCACAAGGCAAGCCTTCACCTTCTCGTAGTCCTCCGCGTCCTCCTTGCTGAGCCGCGCAACAACCTCTGCTGCCTCGCAGGGCAGAACCATCAGTAGCATCTGAGACAATGTGTCTCGATCAAACGACAGCTTCCCACACGTTCGTTCAAAAGTTTCAAGATACAGAGCCATATCCCTTGATACCACATATGGCTGCATGTGCCTAGACATTTTGAACTCTGCGCCCTTGTACCACTTGCTGGGGACAAGGTACCACTTGCTGGGGATAATTGCCCGACCTATTACTCAACAGAAGTTTGAACTTGCGCAGCTCAATCTCGCCTTGCAGCCGTTTTGCCTCATGCTCCTGTCTCATTTCTCCCCTTCTTGCTCTTGCGGCTGTCTTTCTTCCTCCCATTCCCGCTCTTGTTGCTGTATTTCTTCCTTTCCCGCTCTTGCTGCTGTCTGAGCGGCTGTTCCTTTTTTTTTCGTTCGATGAGGCTCCATGCTTCACTGAGCTCCTCATCATCGGTCCCCAAATCAATGATTAGGTGATTGATCATGGGTTTTCGTGCCAGACCCTTCCATCCCCAATTCCTCACACAACAGCAACAGGTCTGGCTTCTGTAGCTCTGCAAGTCCATGATCCTTTCGAGTGCCGGCTACATCCAAAACAACAATCCGAGATTACCTAACCTCTAAGTTTTCAGCAAAGTTATCTACCACTTCTAAAATCTAACCCTCTTTTAGAACCTGGCTCGCATCAATGCAAAAGCCAAGCACCCACCCACACGTGATCGGTGTCTCGAGACAGCTGCTCTTTCGCTGGCCGACCGTTGTTGCCGCTTGTAGCTTCAGATATCACCACTGATCACCAGTTGTTGCGGCGCTAGGCTATGTCTCGAACCCGACTCCATAAGGTATCGTGGCGTAGCCTTCGTGTTGAAGAAATCAGAATCTCGGAAGTGAGGAAATCGATAACCAACAGGTTTACTGGCACTTGACAAAACTTATTTACATCGTTGAATAGGAAAAAAAAATAGCAAAAGATCAGGTGTTTAGCAACGAGTGCTTGGATGAGCCGCCTTTCCATGGCCCAGAGCAGTTTGCTTTCTCTCCGGACCGTAATTATAACAGCTCTGTTCCAGCCCTGCGCCTTGGCGGGGTTGAAACACACCAAGACGACAGCCAATCAAGAAGAACAAATACTGCCGCTGGCGGAAAATCGGACTGGGGACCCCCACCAACTTCCAGCGGGTGCAAAGGCGGAGAGAGGCACTGGGAGAGATCTTTTACCCCCGACCGGTCTTTGCTGCTTCTCAGTATAGGCACCAGTTCGTGGGGGCTTTCTTCCGGGAAACGTGCACGAGCCCTTCGCGTCATCTCGCCGGAGTGGCAATTCTTTCTTTCCTTTGTGGAAGGGGAGCTCGTTACGGGAAGCAGCGCCCTGCATCGCGTAAGAATCCTCCGATTACCTTCCAGCGTGGTTCTCGCATTGCAGTCTTGCGCGTGACCAACAACATGTTGTCTACTGCAGTCATAATAGTGGCTAAAGTAAATGAATAGTTTGGAGCCCGTCCTCGAGTTTATCTAGCTGAGTAAAGAAATTTTTATTATTCATGCTTCTGTATGCTCTATACAAACAAATATCTTGCAATTAAACGTTCTCTACAAACGTAACTGATGCAGAAAATGAGCGGTCGACATGACCGCACCCAGCCTTTTTTTGATATTGTCATCAGTGGTATGGCCCCGTGAGCATATTTCTTGCCCCAAATCTGCTTTGAATATTATTCACGTTGTTTTTTCTAGTACTTTAATCTTTTAATGTCAACATAGCAATGCGCAAGCCTGCCGCCGAAGGCTTGCTTGGTCGCAGTAGCGATGCATGACGCACCGATCGGGTTTCCTACAAGAATTACTAGAGGGAACTCTGGCGCTCCAATCATTCAGATAGAAAAAAATGGCTGTGGCTTAGCTAAGGTTAAGCCCAGGTGCGAAGCATACTAGCCTTTATTTTAGTTGTTGAACCACTGTTTAGCCTGGTGAACTGCTGTTGCTTGGCTATATTTGGTTCGGCTAGTAGAAGAAACAACTCATGCGTTACTCTACTTCGCCTTCAAGAGTGGAACGCGACAGCGTTCCCGTCGACCCGCCAAGGGGTGTAAGACAATGGGCTACGGCGCAGCGACTACGCGCCCCGCATTGGACGCGGTGAGCGTCGAGCAACGCAGCGTTCGGCGCGGCAACGAAATGTGCGCCTGAGCAAGCGACGCACGCCTGAGCCTTAGAAACAGCTAGTTTCTAAGGCAACACCGCATTTACTAGAGGCGCTTTTGTACCGCTTCGAAGCATCGTACTGGTGGCTCAGTGGTAGCGTCTCCGTCTCACACTCCGGAGACCCTGGTTCGATTCCCACCCAGCCCATCTTGCAAGAGTTGCCGCGACGCCGTGAGCGACGGCGCGAGTTGGAGCCCCGTTTCTCCTCTGTCGTGACGTCACGGTGTCACGTGGTATTGAAGGCGACACCGCCGCGCCTGAGGAGCTGGGTTGAGCTCTCGTAATATGCTTCGCATAAAAACTATGGCGTTTTACGTGCCAAAAACACTTTCTGATTATGAGGCACGCCGTAGTGGAGGACTCCGGAAATTTCGACCGCCTGGGGTTCTTTACCGTGCACCTAAATCTAAGTACACGGGTGTTTTCGCATTTCGCCCCCAACGAAATGGGGCCGCCGTGCCCTGGATTGGGTCCCGCCACCTCGTGCTCAGCAGCCTAACACCATAGCCACTGAGCAACCGCGGCGGGTAATCGTTCAGCTACCATGGGAATGATGGTAATACGTGGATTTGCCTGATGTTCTTGCATGTGGTTTCACACGTTACAGTGGCTTCGTTTATTTCGCTTTATGTGTCTTGATTGTTGTAAATTTCAGAGCAATCTAATCTATACTTTTCCAAGGGCAGAAGACGCTGCGAACACGCACAAACGCTACTAATTGATACGGTTCAGCTTGTCGAGGTGGCCAAATCCAAACGCGCCAAGCGTCTGAAGGAACTGGCTCGCCCGCAATAAATTCATAAGGGCGCTTTATGTCCCTTGTTGATGCAAGCGTCCGTGACATAATGATTTCAATATAGGACTTTGGACCTAGAGGTCCTGTGTTGGAATACTGCCGTCCGACAATTTTATTATTGTTTATTTAATTATTTATTACGCAGCTAGTACAGTGTTGAAAATGGCGAGTTTACAAAGTCACGAAGACGTCTGAAGGCAGAAGGACGAAGTTTAGGCAAAGCCACGTACTTCCCATAATTCCATGCGGGTACAACGGCTCAAATTGCAGCTCCCGTAGACACTAGCGCCCACAGCTCCCTCTAGTAATTATTGTATGAAACTCTGTGCAAGGTGCAGACTTCGAGCGTCACTGGCTGGAAGAAATGGCGCCGAGGCAAGGAAGACAACGAAGGTGAATTGCATAGCAGCTTTTCATCGGGCCGTGCTGATGGTGCCATCGTGATCAAATCGAGGGTGCTGATATGACGTCACAGTCGCATTTGTTTTGCATCCACTTCGCTTTCAGAAATAGGTAATTCTATAAATGTAGTTTCATTCGTTCTTGTCCCGTGGATTTAAATATGGGCATAAAGAAACTTTATATCCTATATCTGTCTGGTGTAAGGAGAATTAATGCTCGCTCAGGCGCGCGAGCACGCACAAACGCTACGCACAGACACCAAGCATGTTCGTTCACATCCAAACTTACACGCGCCTACGCATGCACACATGCACAAAAATGTACGCGTGCACGCATAGGGAAATGCACGCATACACAAACGCGCGTATGCTCGCAGACGCACTGTTGCGCACGCAGTCAAGTGAGCACGCTCAAGACACGCATATACACTCTCTCTCCCGACCTGCTCCTTTCAAAAACTTTCAGACTGCGTGACACTCACTGTGCCATTACCGTTCCAACGCTAGCTGTCATAAATCACTTGACGGTTTCAATTTGGCGCTTCTTCATGCGCCCCTCTGTCGGGAAGGTGCAATACGATTCGCTTCTGTCGTGTGACTGCACCGCCCATCTCTGAACAAAACGCTGCTTTAACGCAGCGCCAATGTTCTAAGTGCCATAAATGCATATGTTGTTTGAAGGGACTACCCTCTCGTCGCAGTAAATTGAAACTTGTTGATACTCGGTCGATATTTTGAAATATAAGTGACTAAACTTTTGCCCATTCAGTTATGCTTGTGCGTTGCCGTGAAGTGGCGCAGAATAGCGAAGGGGAAATACGTACGTGAACAAGGCAGCCAAACGACAGGTACAGGCGTTAAGGTCAGTGAGAACCAGGTGATTCAAATTCATGACGCCGAAGAAATCAAGTTATTCTTCGCGTCTACCTTGACATTAATTTTATTATTTTGCTATTCGGACATCGGCGCTGCAGAATGACGTTCAAATCATGCTCCACGATAAACGCCACTGCATAAAGTGTTGACACTTCCTTGGAACTTGGAGGCGGAGTAGTTACCGACCATATTTACCAGGCTAACTCCGCTTGTATCAACATTACCACCACCTTGGGTACTATACTTTCAAGTCACGTGCATTAAGTACTGAAGCAGTTTGCTTCGTAGGAGGGTTCACTAGCGGCCCCTCACAAGCAAGAAGAGGTGGCGCTTAAACAAGCTAAATAAACCTAAAGCCAGCTGCAGAATATGGTAACTGGCTCACCAACTACACACGCAAATAAACAATCCACAGTTCTGATGCCCGGCACGCCACAGCACGGACACCTCATACCCACGGAAGTTCAATTGCGAAACAATCAGTCGAATTTTCACAGTCATTCAAATGTAGCAAATAATATTTGCAAAAAATATTATGAATGCTTTATACGCGATTTTTTTATATGGTCATTACTGTTACTACTTTCATCGAATACACGAGGGCGAATCAGAAAGTATGTGCCCCTATCTTTAATTATAGTCAAAAGGTACATAAATGTCATTACAAATATACGCACTACGTAGCTTATACTGCTTTTCCACATAGTCCCCACACCGGTCCAGTCATTTGTCCCATCGCCGCACTAAATTTGACATGCCCCTGTGCGATGTTCCCAGTCAGCGACGCACCAAGACTTCATGGCTATTTTCCAGTTCACAACACCACCACCTAACACTTCTCAAAGCGAGACACCTTTCCTCATGCTGCATTTCCCTGTGGATTTCTATGGGCGTCCGTCCCTTTCTCCGTAGAAAACGAATCACTCTTCGTTGCTCGTACCCCGTAGACGTGTGAAGCACAACCGCCATCTTCACCATTTGACAACAGCATCGTGCCGCGGAGCTACCGGCAGATAAGGCCAGGCCCTCAAATAAATGTCCACCTTTGGAATGGATATGTTCACTTGGCACTTACGGGCATAATTTGGCAAAAAAAAAATATAGTAGCAAAGAATTTCTGATTCGCCCTCGTACCACTCGTTTTGTAAGTAGTTCCGAGGCAATTGCTTAATACTTTTCTAGATGGTCCCAGGGATTTCTTAAAGGACGCCTGATAAGGCCCCACTGTAATTTCAATTATACAGTAGACGTTGTAGGGTAATCCTGCAAGGAGCGATTTACAGCAAGAATTTCTTAGAAGTATCCAACATGATACACTCCTCACATTTATTGAATGTTCTTTTCTAGCGTACGCAAGCGACGTACGAGCACAGCTCTTGTCAAGAGTGCCCATTTTCTTACGTTCTATTCCTGCGAAGCCGTGCATTTGCAGATACGCTCTGTTTTCGGCAGAGTTCGCGCTGCTGTAAGCTACTTATGCGCTGCAGGCTCAGTTTGTGTGAATCCCTTGCCAGCTTTGAGTTAAGAGTGCGCGAACGTTTGTTTGAATTTTTCAATGGTTTTAAAGCGTACATTCAAGAAATATTTCGCAGACGTGATCGTCACAAGGTGAGGGGCCGTGCATGTACTTGCTAAGTACAGAATGATATCCGGAAGCACTTGCATTGGCTGCCGTGCGAGGCACTCACCAAGCTGCCAGCGTGACGGACGCAGTGTTTTCCTGAGCCAGCTAGGCAGGCAGGCCTCGAGCACAGCGACGGTCACAGCACTCAGGCCGACAGTTCCTGCATTGCGGCACAGTGCTGCGGCATAATCGTCGCTAGGGAAGCCCCTCCGTGCCTACCTGACGCCAGCAGCACGTATGGGTCCCGCAGCAGGGCAAGCAGCAGGCCTGGCCGACCATGCGTCATCTGACGGAGTCGCACGCAGGGAAAAAAACACAAGAAAATCATGGAGCATTATTCAACCGGTAGACACAAAACAGCGCAATCTCAGCCACTAGGGACATTGTTCGAAACATGGAGCTTGGCCATTTTTATTTCATTAAAAGACTACCCTCTGACTTAAGGATGAGATAACATTCTGCAAATAACCAGCACTTGTTCATTTTAGCAGAAAGAGCCCCATGTAGGCGGCCCTCAACAGCGGAGTTAACCGTGACCGAAGATACCCGCTCACAGAAGGCGCCTGCCTCAAAAACCGCATATTGTCACGGCTAAAGGCTAGCAACCGAAGAAAACGAATTGAAGGTCGCGAGCATCGACCACGCTCCTTTTGAAAGAAGACGAAGTTGGCACGTCGGCTCTTGCGGTCTGTGAGTACAGAGCTGGTTTTTGTTTCTATCATCCAGGTCATGCGTCGAGACATTGGTGGAGGTGTTGGATTTCAATACCTGATGCTCGGGACTCCTCTGCGGAACGGCACTTTCATTCCGAACCCAGAACGAGTTCCGGCCGTGGATACTCCTGTGCACCGCTACAGTCGACGACACCGAGGTCTTAGCCCCGAGGTAATTCCCATGGAACTCCCCTAGCCAAGCATTCATCCGTCTCAAGATACGGCAACGGCATGCGCTTCACAGGCAGCTGTTGATCACCCTCGGATTCCCGAGACCATGCACGGTGATTCTTTTGAGGACGTCGAGGATTGGCTCGAACAGTATGAGAGAGTCGCCAAGGCGAATCATTGGATCTCGGAACAGAAACTCTTCCACGTGTACTTCTCCCTGGCGGACAGCACTCGTACATGGTACGGGAACCGGGAAGGCACACTGTCTTCCTGGGATGAATTTAGGCAGGAGCTTTTGGATACCTTCGTTAACAACGATTGTCGCGATTCGGCTCTGCAACTCATCGAATTGCGTATACAAAACCGAATGATAGAGTCGCCATGTTTGCGAAGGAAATAACCCGCCTCTTTCGCCAAGCTGACACCGCGATGCCTGAAACAAAGAAAATCTGACATTTCATGCGAGGCGTGAAGGAGCAACTGCTCACCGGTCTTCTTCGCAACCCGCCGACAACTGTACGACCTGCGAAGCAACGCCTCGATCGGTGCCTCTGCACTGACCGCCGGCAGTGAGTGTTCCCTGCGTGAGCTCATCCGCGAGCTCGTTCGGTAGGAGCTTCGCAAGCTTGTGGTGACTCCGCAAGAACCTGCGGTGGCCTCTGTCGTAGAGGTTGTATGGCAGGAAATCAGGCAAGCGTTTTTTTTTTTGCCCGAATCGCTCCCAGACCAGCGGTCTATAACCTACTCGCCCGCTGTCCGTCATGCAGCGTCAGCACCGCACAGCTCGCGGTCCCTGCCTCGTCCTGACAACGAGTCGTTAACCCCTCCGTAACAACCGCCGCTGTCGCCGACCCCGTAGCTTAATGCGCCCGTGGAAATGCCGTCCTACCACCCTGCGCCGACTACTCCAACTTGGTCGCAAAGGCCGCCCATCAGTCGACCACTTGTTCGCAAGACGGACGTGTGGCGCTCCGTCGACGGACGTCCATTTTGCTTGCATTGCGGGAAAGTGGGCTATATTTACCGTTTTGCTCGTATGGTGACCCTGGATACCAGAGTTTTGCAACCACATTCCCTCGCGCCCGCTGGGACAACCCACGCGCCACCAGCGTATCCACGCCAGCACAGCCACTCGCTCCACCGTACCGTCGACCCCGACATCCGTCACCTGCACGGCGAATTTCACCGCACCGTCGCAGTTACGCCTATATATTCCAGAGCAGGTCCCCTAGTCCTCATTGGGGAAACTAAAAGCAGCGACCTCTGCGGGAAAGGTTCGCGCCCGTCGAGATGCTACAACACCCTCAACGCCATCAGTATAGCCGGGCCATACGACGTCGCCCACTCAAACGGAAACTGTTAGGGCCGATCTCGTCGTTTACATAGACGGACGGCCAGTGACAAATCTGCGACTGGCGCAGATTTCTCTATCATAAGTAAAAAACTCGCCTATTGCTTTAAGAAAGTCAAGACTCCGTGGACGGGCCCCATATAAGAACTGCAAGGAGGCCAGTTGATGGCGCTCACAGGCGAAGTTATAGCCGCTGGAATTATTACCGGTGCCTGGGCCTTCGTCGCTGCTTTTGTTGTTTTGCCGAAGTGCTGCAAAGACCTGATCTTGGCAATGGAATTTCTGCGTGAATACGCTGCCATTATAAACATTCCGGACAGGTCCGTCAAGTTTACCATGGGTCCAGGTTCAGTTGTACTCTGTACAGAGCGGCGACGTCGACCTTTACGCGTCGCCGATGACGACGTGACATTTCCGCTGCGCTCATGCTCCCGGCTGTCGGTGACATGCGACATACCGAGCGCCTCCAACGCTGTCGCCGAACAAATTCCGGCGCTGATATTCAGCCATGGCATATCAATTTCAAGAGGCGTCGTCAGCATACACTATGGACGCACACAAGTTCTCGTAACAAACTTTAGCCATGAGCGCCGGCATCTTACAAGAGGTATGACATTCTCGTACGTCGAAGAGTTCAGACAGGTCACAGACTGCTTGACTGTAGAGCAAGGTGATTCCACCAGTCTGCCTCCAGATCTTACTATCAATGTTGGCCCAAGCTTGCTGCCTGCGCCCTAAGGGAACGCGAAGCCATAGAAAGTCGGGTAAACAGAATGCTGAAGACGATGTTATTCAGCCGTCGAAGAGTTCTAGGGCGTCGCCAGTAGTGTTAGTCAAAAATAAGAAAAGGATGGCAGCTTGCGTTTCTGCGTTGATTACCGCAAGCTCAATCAGATCACGCAGAGCGACGTTTCTCCACTACCTCGTATAGACGATTCCCTCGATAGACTGTGACATGCACGTTATTTCTCTTCGATGGATTTAAGGAGCGGGTACTCGCAAGTACAAGTTGAAGAGAGAGACCGAGAAATCACTGCATTCCTGACACCTGACGGCCTCTATGAAATTAAGGTACTTCCCTTCGGCTTGTGCTCCGCGACGGCAACATTTCAGTGGTCCAAGTTGCAAACGTGTTTGGTACACTTGCACGATGTTATTGTATTTTCTGCAACTTTTGACGAGCACCGGAGGCGACTGCAGGCAGTTTTTCAAGCCCTCTGATCTGCCGGTCTCACGCTGAAGCCGGAAAAATGTCATTTTGGCTTTGAAAAGCTTCTCTTCCTCAGTCATATGGTAAGCAATGAAGGTGTATGGGCTGGTCTCGACAAAATTGCTGCCGTTGAGAATTTTCCAGCGCCATTTGACAAAAAGGCAGTTAGTCAATTTTTAGGACTCTACGCCTATTACCGACGCTTCATTCGGAACTTTTCACGAATTGTGTCACCGTTGACGCGCCTCACCGGGGAACGCGTCGCATTCGTATGGGGCCAATAACAGCAACAAGTGTTCAACGATCTGCGGAACGCCTGCAGAAGCCCCCAGTCATGGGACACTTTGAGGAAGACGCCCTGATAGCGGTTCACACCGACGCCAGCAATGTCGGCTTAGGAACAGTAGTCGCACAGTGACAAAACAGCGCTGAACGAGTAATAGCTTATGCAAGCAGAACCCGTTCGCGTGCGGAAGAGAATTATTCCACCACGGAAAAAGAGTGCCTTGCGGTGGTGTGGGCCGTTATGAAACTTCGCCTGTACTTCTACGGCCGCTCCATTAATGTCGGCAGTGACCACCACTCCCTATGTTGGCTATGGACCGGCTGATGCACCCTTCGCCGAAATACTCGACCTTGGCTGGGTAATAGTAGCCGATGTCTGCGTTCACCGCCAGCGCACGGCCAACTGTGTTAGCAACTTTAAAACTAATGCACTCGAAAATGCTCACCCTTCTCTCCTAAAACCTTGCCACAGCCACTTCCTCGTTAAAGAAAACATCGCTAAATCACACTGCACGCGGGCTTCCCAGCTTGTTCTTCACTCAGCCATACAAGACCGCTGTGACATCGCAGACATGTTATTCGAGGTGACTGAGGATGACAACGAACCTTCTGTTTCCCTGGAGGACAGGAAGTTTTTGACAATTATGGACACTGAGTCCTAGAAGAATGAGTCGGGCAAGTGGGCGGCGCCCCTCCCTTTTCGTTCTCCGAGACAGCGGTTTCCTAACAAGAGACTAGCTCCCGTTCGCCTCGCCACCTTGAAACGCACGCTCGAGAAGAAACCAGAAGCAATGGAGCATTTCGTGGCATTCACGGAAAAATGATCAAAAAAGGCCACGCGGAAGAAGCTCCACCCCTTAAAGTGGGAGAAGGATGCTGGTTCCTTCCCATCTTTGGCGTGTGCCATCCACAGAATACACGTGAAGCTGGAGTTGTTTTTGATTCTAGTGCACAGTACGAGAACACCACTTTGAACAGCGTTCTGCTCACTGGACCAGACTTGACGAATAGTCTGTTAGGTGTGCTCATCCGTTTCAGGAAGGACCTCGTTGCAAAGACAGCGGATATTCAACAGATGCCCTACTGCTTCAGCGTGCACGAAGACCACAAAAACTACCTGCGTTTTCTCTAGTTCCGTAAAACCGACATTCACAATGACATTGTGGAGTACACCGGATGACGGTGCACGCTTTTGGTAACAGTCCTTCGCCAGCTGTTGCAAAGTGTGTGCTTCAGAGGCTAGCACGAGAAGGGGACGAACTCGGCACGGATGCCAGACAGTTTGTGGAAAGAGATTTTTATGTTGACGACGGATTGAAGTCTTTGCCCACGGAGCAAGAAACTGTTGGCCTACTTAAGCGCACACAACGCATTTTTGGAGCGTCGAACCCTAGCCTGCACAAAATCACCTCTAACAGCACTGCAGTGATGGAGGCAATCCCAAGGGACGACCGTGCAAAGGACATGAAGGACCTTGACCCGGGCGCCGACGCACCCCCCATCCAACGCAGTCTGGGAATCCATGTCTTCTCAAAAAATCCACTCTTTTCCACTCTTTTCAAAATCCACTCTTTTCAAAAAACAGCAATAGACAAACTAAAATTTACAGGATACAATGACCACGTCGTATTGACATAATCAGCCAGGTAGGGGGCAGGCTTCGTCACAATAAAATTCATATAGAACCATCAATGGCTCCACTCTTGACAGCCACTCGGAAGTATCGGCACCGGGCTTCAATGTCTCAACAAACCGATGGACAGTTTCACGGAAATAAATTCGCGTAGGTCGTGCGTCAGGATCGCAGTAGTATCCTGCCATTCGAAAGTGCCAAATACTGTGGAAGCCCATTAACATTAATAAATCAAACGGAACTCCATCCTCGTAGTAATGGGTAGATACCGTATTCCATGAGAGTCTTTATCGTTCCTTGTAGTGCGTCCCCCCAAAAATACCCCTCCCCAACAATGAAGAAAAACGTGATCTATTGCTTCTGTTTCTTTGCAGATAAGGCAGGGAGATCCCCATGGTAGAAATAAGCCCTTTTCCTGTAAAAAGATTTTTACTGGCAACGTTCCAGTGTGTAACTTCAAGAAAGGTTTTAACCACTGGCGCAACTTGCATTTTCTTTACTCTCTTTAACACATCCCTATCAGGGCCTCCACTGTACAAGGTTCTGTACAAGGGTTCCGGCACAGCAACGTCACACAAATCGTCGTAAAACTTTTTCTTTTTGACAGTAGATAAATATTCATTTGAAAACATTGTTGCAAGGAATCGTACACTTGCGACAATTTCTCTAAAATATGCAAAAATACCTCCCGTGCGTGTTTCGGTTGAAACAACAAAGTCTGGCAACGCACGCCCGAGCCTTACTTGGCATGTGGTGCGCAAAAAAAAAGATCGCTGACGTCGCGAAGGAAAAAAAACCTGTTAACAATCGCAAGAACAGGTGTCCCATGCCCAATCCACCATTCTTGACTCCTCTGAACAAAATCGTTCGGCTGCACCTTTCCCATTGCGCAGCCCACACGAAAATGCAGCTTCTGTACATTGAGTCTTGCACAAGGTAACACGTGCATTACAAACCATAGCCTACATATAAAGAACAGATTGCACACGGTGGCTCTACCAAAAATCGATAAGTTCGTTGCTTTCCACCTTTCCGCCTTTCCACGTGTATCATCCGTCTGCGCTGTCCAATATGTCTCGCTATCACGATAGCATTCTACAGGTACTCCCAAGTACTTCGTTGGGGTCGTCACCCAGGACACGTTTGCAATGCGGTCGGGCGTTGATTGCCATTCTGCGTGCCTGAGCCCCAGTGACTTGGCTAAGTTCACTCTGCTCCCTGAGACTTGGCAGAAATCCTCTGCACATACAATAGCCCCAGGTGCACCTTCCCGGCTTGTTGAAAAAACCGCCACATCATCCGCATATGCCAGCAGCTTGACTTATGCTGCTTGCAACCGAAAGCCAGGAATCTTTTTTCACGATGTTTAAGCACATCGCCTCTATGTAAAGGCAAAACAAAACATGAATAAGGGGGCAACCCTGGTGCAGCAAACGCTGCACGCTAATGGCGGCCCCCAAACTCTAGTTAACGATCAAAGTCGTCGTGCAGTTTCAACACGCCAGGGTGACACCCTCGCGAATAACAGAGCCAACATTTACATGGTGTAGTATGCAAAGCAAAATTTCATGCACGACACAGTCGAACACTTTTTCAAGGTCTAGTTGCAAGATGGCCATGCGGCTATCTAATATCACAGCACTCCAGCACGCATCTTGCTGTGTGAATATTAGTCGTAATAGCTCGTCCCTTTATCCCGCACGTTTGATGCGGTCCAACGGTTTCCTGAATTACTGATTGTAATCTTCGCGCTAAAACCTTCACATACATTTTCTAATCCACATTTGTGAGTGCACTTGGCCGGTACGCTGTTACTTGTCGTATCTTCTCTGCTTTGTCAGTTCTGGGGATTAAGACAGTGCGTGATTTTGCATAAGACGGTGGCAATTCATTAATTTCGTAAGCTTCATTAAGCATGACAGTCAATACTGGTGCCATTCCGCGGTTAAAAGCTTTGTAAAACGCTGCGCTTAACCCATCCGGTTCTGGTGATTTACCAGGGTTTAAATTGGCTATCGCCGTTTCTTCCTCTGATTCGTTTATTGGCAGCTCTAACCTATCCTTCTGCTCATCGTCGAGTCGCGGCAGTGCCCTCAGAAACCTATCCTTAAACGTGTTCGTGTCGGCAACATGTAAAGCGAACAACTCCTGAAAGTACTGAAAAAACGCACGCTAATATGTTCGTCATCATCCGATAAGACACCTCCCCATTCTATGTTGTCTAGGACAGGCAAAACCAGGACAAACAAATGCACCCCAGCGCCATGGCAGTTGAACCAGCGTCTCTTCCTGCGTGACCCAGCTTTTACCCAGCGTTCTCACTGGTGGCCTAGTGAGTCCCAGCGAGCGCCAGCGTACGCAGTGCGATCCAGTGCCAAAAAATTGGCAGTGGCTTAGCTCTGCTATGCCAGGATATACGTAGCGAAAGCTAAGGCATAGCACGGTTAGCCTTGGTTAATCTTGATTGCAAGCCCAGGTTAGTCTGGTTGTCTAGCTATGTTGCGGCGCTTAGCCAGTCGTTCGGAGCGCTCTTGGTCTGTTTCCTGGGCGATTCGTTTCCTCTTCATCTCGTTCCGGTGTCGATTCCAGGCATCCTCCTGCTTATCAGAATTGTTGCCGTCCATACTGCCGCCTCAACTGTGGTTGCTGCTCAGGCGAGCTCTCCTTGTCAATCCGCCGACATGTTATCAGGCATGCGACGCAGCTGGTGAAACGGGCGCAGGCGAACGCAACGACGAGGAGCACGGTAGGACGAGGAACGCAGTGTGACGTCATGTGCCTCATCGGAGCATGGCCATGGCGAAATCGCAAGTTTGCGGCCAGCAAATATTTCACTTTAAAAAACGCGCTGGTTTCACACTGGAAGGTACTCGAAGACGGTGGTTTTTGCAATAGGGAAGGGTGGCGATTTCCAAAGGGTGGCCCTTTCTACTCGTTCCGCACGATGCCGCTACTTCCCAAAGCTTTGTGCCACTTTCTGCGCTTGTCGCTGTATGATAGGGTGTTCTGATGGGCGGCATCAAAAGCTGATCAGCACCTCGATGACGATTGAGATCACCATCCTCGTGCTTAGCCGCAGTCACCACGGTGTTCTAGGTAGTATGCAGTAGTATGTAGTAGTCTAGGTAGTATGTTCTAGCTGCAAGCGAAAAGTAGACGATTGTCAGTGCACAGCATTCTTAGGGTGCCACCGTGCGTAGTGGTCGCGCAATCCATTGCCTGGCCCTTTATGCTCGTTCCGCACGGTGACGCTACGCGTAAAAGCTGCGTGCAGCTTTCTACGCTTGTTGTTGTATGATGCGGTGGTCTGAAGGGCATCATCAAAAGCTGATCAGGAACTCGATGGCAGCTGTATCGCCATGCTCGCCCGTAGCCGCCGTGACCACGGTCTATTCCAGGCAGTTTGCAATGCGCAGGAGGCAGAAGTGCACAGCGAAAAGCAGAGGATTTTCAGCCGACTAAATTCTTTCCGTACCTCCGTGCCCGATATTCGCGTACTCCAGAGGGTTGCACTTTATGCTGGTTCTGCACAGATTCGCTACTTGCAAAAGCTACGTGCCGTTTTCTGCGCCTGTTGTCGTTGTATAATGCGGTGGTCTCATTCGTGGTATTGAAATGTTATCAGGAGCTCGATGGCAGTTGAGATCGCCCTGCACGTGTGTATCCGCACTGCCCACGGTGTTCCAGGCAGTATGCAGTGCGCAGGAGGCAGAACTGTACAGCAAGTAGCAGAGGATTGTCAGCGAAGTGCATTCTTGCGGTGCCACCGTGCCAAGTGGCCGTACATTCAAAAGGGTGGTCCTTTATGCTCAATGCGCATGGCGCCGCTGCTTGCAAAACGGCATGCCGCTTCCTGCGTTCGTTCCCGTTGTATCATGCGGTGGTCTGAGGGGTGACATAAACAGGCGATGAGCAGCTTGTTGGCAGTTGAGATCCCCATGTTCGGGCGTTGCCACAATGGCCTCCAGGGAGTATGCAATAGGAGGTGGGTGAACTCCTCAAGAAAAAGCACAGGATTGTAAGCGAACTGGATTGGATTCTTGTGGTGCCACCATGCCCAGTGGTCGCGCATTCCAAATGGGTGGGACTTTATACTCGTTCCGCACGGTGCCACTGCTTGCAATATGCCTCCCGCTTTCTTCATTTGTTCTCATTCTATGATGCGGTGGTCTGGTGGGTGACATTAAAAGGCGATCTGCATCTCGATGGCAGTTGAGATTGTATGTTCGTGCGTAACCGCACTGACCATGGTGTTTTCCAGGTAGTATGCAGTGTGCAGGAGGACGAACTGCGCAGCAAAAAGCAGATTGTCAGCCAACTGCACTCTTGCAGTGCCACTGTGCCGAGTGGTCGCGCATTCCAAATGGTGGGACTCTGTGCTAGCTTTGCACGGATTCGCTACTTGCAAAATCTGCGTGCCGCTTTCTATGCTTGTTGTCGTTGTATGATGCGGCGGTCGCATTCGTTGCACTAAAACGGTATCAGCAGCTCGATGGCAGTTGAGATCGCCATGCTCGTGCTTAGCCGCATTGACTATGGTGCCTTCGGCGACAGCACATATACTTGTGTTTATGACACGTCACATCGGCGCTCATCTCTTCTTGTGCTGGCACTATAGACAGGAAGAAATGGTTTATTTAAGGACACCGATGCGAAAGCTGAAATATAGAGTGATTTATCCTTCTTAGACTTCTTCATTCCTGAGCCTAGACGCGCTGATAGCGTGCAGACGGACTCGGCGGATACGCTAGGCCTAAGCGTCGGTGGGGATTGATCTCGGCGCGGGTAGCTGCCGTAAGCTCCAATGTGTGTATTTGAGCCTCAGAACTTTTTTTAGTACAATAGAGAAAGTGGAAGCGCACGACTCACCTGAGCGTTGTTATCGGTGCGATAATATCCAGCAGCCGTAGTCTTCGAACTCGGGGTCTGTTCGAGCGCGTCTGAACGACTTCTAGATTTCATGTCCACTCAAGAAGTCTGCGACAACGGCGGCAACTCACAGTCATATGTTACGCACGAACTACTACAAAACGCGGCACCTCCGCATTTGCGTGGTTTCGTTCAAGAAATTAGCTATCCACCCAGTCAAAGGGAAAAATGAAAAAAAACGAAAGTTATCTTCAGTGTCAAATGTGCATGAATAAACAGGGCTGCTCATGCAGCTTCATTCCAAGCTCCAACACGAAATAGAGTTTTAAGATTTAAGATATAGCGTTATTTAGGACAAGAGACTAGTAACGTATCAAGCGATGAAATTGTATAAAGCACTTCATATTCAGCAGCGCTTGTCCTTGCGTACTGGAACCAGCGCGACACAAACACAACCAGCACAAACAAGCTCGCCCCAGCGTCATGGCAGTTGAACCAGCGTCTCTTCCAGCGTGACGCAGCTTTTACCCAGCGTTCTCACTGGTGGCCCAGTGAGTCCCAGCGAGCGCCAGCGTACCCCGTGCGAATTAGTGCCAAAACATCGACAGTTGCTTAGCTCGGCTATGCCAGGATATACGTAGCGAAAGCTAAGGCATATCATGGTTAGCCTTGGTTAATCTCGATTCCAAGTCCAGGTTAGTCTGGTTGTCTAGCTATGTTGCGGCGTTTAGCCAGTCGTTCGGCGCGCCGTTGGTCTGTTTTCTGGGTGATTCGTTTCCTCTTCCTTTCGTTCGGATGAAAAGTCCAGGCATCCTCCTCCTTATCAGAATGGTCGCCGTCCATACTGCCGCCTCGACAGTGGTTGCGGCACACGCAAACTCTCATTTTTGAATCCTCCGATATGTTATCACGCGTGCGACGCAGCTGGTGAAGCGGGCGCAGGGGAACGCAATGACGAGGAGCACGGTCTGACGAGGTACGCAGTGTGACGTCATGTGCCTCCTCGGAGCATGGCCACGGCAATATCGCAAGTTCGCAGCCAGTAAAGCTTTCGCTTAAATAAACGCGCTGGTTTCACACTAGAGGGCACTAGAAGACGATGGTTTTTGCAATAGAGAAGGGTGGCCATTTCCAAAGGGTGGCCATTTCTACTCGTTCCCCACGGTGCCGCTACTTGCCAAAGTTTGTGCCACTTTCTGCGCTTGTCGCTGTATGATAGGGTGGTCTGATGGGCGGCATCAAAAGCTGATCAGCACCTTGATGACGATTGGGATCACCATCCTCGTGCTTAGCCGCAGTCACCACGGTGTTCTAGGTAGTATGCAGTAGTATGTAGTAGTCTAGGTAGTATGTTCTAGCTGCATGCGAAAAGTAGACGATTGTCAGCGCACAGCATTATTAGGATGCCACCGTGCCTAGTGGTCGCGCAGTCCATTAGCTGGCCCTTTATGCTCGTTCTGCACGGAGGCGCTTCGCGTAAAAACTGCGTGCAGCTTTCTGCGCTGGTTGTCATTGTATGATGCGGTGGTCTGATGGGCATTATCAAAAACTGATAAGGAGCTCGTTGGCAGTTCAGATTGCCATGACCACGGTCTATTCCAGGCAGTTTGCTGTGCGCAGGAGGCAGAAGTTTACAGCAAAAGGCAGAGGATTTTCAGCAAACAAGATTCTTTCTGTATCACCGTGCCCAATATTCGCGTATTCCAAATGGTAGCACTTCATACTAGTTCTGCACGGATTCACTACTTGCAAAAGCTACGTGCCGCTTTCGGCGCTTGTTGTCGCTGTATGATGCGGTGGTCTCATTCGTGGCATTAAAATGTGATCAGAAGCTCGATGGCAGTTGAGATCGACATGCTCGTGCGTATCCGCACTGCCCACGGTGTTCCAGACAGTATGCAGTGCGCAGGCGGCAGGAGGCTTTCCAAGGAGGCTGACTTCTTCCTACAATGCCTCCTTTCCGCTAAAAGCTCCTAAAAACACAAAAAACAACAATACTCTGGATATTGCATGAATTATATACCAGAATTAAACACAGGCAGAGACTCTTCCAGAAGTTCTTAGACACAAGATGAGAAGGTGATCTTCAAATTTTTAAGGAAGTGAGGAACAAATTAAGTGCTGTTAATAAAATGCAAAGCGAGAACTGTACATGAAAAAATGTTCTGAATTGTGGGAAATTGTCGCCTTGTATGGAAAGCGATCCGGGACATTATAGGCAAAACAAGTTTGCCAAAACATGTTTTTCATGAAAGTGAGTCCATGAGTGACAACGAGGTCGCAAACTTGTTTAACGAACACTTTATTAATGTGGGTGCTTCCGCAGATGAGCGCGCTAAAATACCTTGTGAACATTTGTGAAAACACACTGTCAAAATACTATATTTATGTCACCCACTGGTTAATATGAGATAACTGATGTCATATTGGCGTTAAAAAACGATTGCGTCGCTGAGGCTGATGATATTGTTACGGGGTTAAAAACAGTGAGACGTATATTTACAGGACATTTACAATAACTGTAGCAGCTGACAAAATAGTAGACAGCGCGCGAACTCCAGAGCGCCGTCTTCTTCCGATCCAGCTGAAAACAACTTCTTCGTCAGCGTGTCACATGACCCCCGGCGGCTGAAGCACCCGCTCGGTGCCGGTTAGGAGGCGGGCGAGTTATACAACTTAAGACGCGTGACGTGGACCACATCCCAGTCGCGACGATCAGCGGAGACATACATGAACAGCATGTTAGTAAGGGTGCGGTTAAGGCGCTCGGTTAGACCGTTCGTTTATGGATGGTAAGCAGTAGCTAGTTTGTGTTTAGTGGAGCACTAGTGCAGAATGCCATTGACAGCTTTAGAAAGAAAGTAGCGGCCTCGGTCGGTGAGGAGCTGTGGAGGGGCGGCGTTGTGAAGGATGGCGTTCTCTAGGAGGAAGTCGGCAACATCGGTTGCACAGCTTGTCGGAAGAGCCCGTGTGATTGCACATCAGGTGGCGTAGTCTGTTGCTACAGCAATCCACTTGTTTCCCGAAGCAGACGTAGGAAAAGGGCATAAAAGATCAACACCTACACGGAAGAATGGTTCTGATGGTACGTAACGTGGTTGAAGGCGACCAGCAGGGAGTGTGGTCGGCTTTTTCCGTTGTTGACAAAGGTCACGCGCAGCAACATAAAGGCAGACGTCACGGTATAGACCAGGCCAAAAGAAGCGCCAACAAACGCAGTCATAAGTCCGTGACACGCCAAGGTGACCCGCAGTCGGTACATTAGTTTGTCGGTCGTACATTAGTACAGTAGTTTGGCAGCAGTGCTCGCAGGATTCACATCAGTAACAAGCATTCCCTGTACGCAGCTCATCACATTGCTGGGATCTTTATCGCCGCGCGCTGCAACGGGTACCACCGACTGGAGCACTGAACGGACAGCCCAAGCGATACAGATCGTGTCGACACGCGGCGCAGTCCTACCAAATCGACACGTGGCTTGGTGCTGCGGAACGGAAGCGCCTGCGCAGAGGACGGCATTCTAGGCCACGGACAGTATATAAGCCGGGATCTTTCTGCTCTGACCACAGTTTGGCAGCAGTGCTCGCAGGATTCACATCAGTAACAAGCATTCTCTGTACGCAGGTGAGGATTCATTCCTTCATCTTAATTATACTGTTGCTAGCACTGCTGCCAAACACCATCGACCCTTTTTTTTGTCTCGTTATTGCTGTTTTGTTGAAAGATGACTAAGGGGCTAGAAGTCTTTCAGCGAGAAATACGGAAGGAACTTCGCGACTTTAAGAAAAGTGTGGACTATTGCAGTTCAGTCTGTGATGACATTAAGCCACTCACGGAAGAGATAAAGTCGTTGCGAAAAGAACTCGCAGAAGCACGGAAAGCTAACGATATTCTCGCGATGGAAACAAAGACATTACGCATGAAAGTTGAAGACTTGGAGGCGTATACCAGAGCAAACAACCTTGAAATCAAGGGTGTGTCTAATCAAGGTGATCCTTCTGAGGTAGTCCAGAAAATTTGTGCTGCAGTTGGGGAACCCATAACTTCCACAGATATTGATATTTGTCACAGAATAGGAACTAAGCACCCCGAGGTGAAGAATATCATTGTACGCTTTGTTCGCCGAGAAAAGCGAAATGCTATTTTCACTAAAGCCAAGAGAGCGCGTCTTTCTGCTAACCAAATTGGCGTCCAGTCCACCGATCCTATATTTGTTAATGAAAACCTAACTCAGCTTGGGAAACAACTCCTGGGTGCTGCTATAGCTAAGAAGCGTGATGTTGGATGGAAGTACGTATGGACAAATAATGGCAAAGTTCTTGCCAGGAAAACAGAATCATCGGAGGTGCTAAGTAATGTGTCACTAAGTACCCAACTGACACTTTTATATGACTCAATCTGCTACGAAATGGCTCTATTTGACAGTTGTCATTACTATGATGCGGACAGTTTTAACAAAGCTGCCGAACATATTGGAAAGCATTTCAGTGCTTTTCATCTAAATGTGCGCGTTATAAAAACAAAATTTCTGATCTCAGCAGGTTCCTTGATTCCTTAGCTATAAAATTTGATGTTGTACTGCTTTCCGAAACATGGCTCACTCCGAATGACACTCCTTCACAGCTAGACTATTACATATACAATGGTGTTACCAGGACTACCAATCGTGGGGGAGGATTAGCCTTGTATGTGAAAGATTGTCTTACGCATGATGTCATTGATGAGCTAACGTTCGTGACCACTAGCCTCGAATGTATTACAATACGATTACCAAATATTGCAGTTACTGCAGTGTATTGGCCACCCACGAGCAGAAAGTCTGAATTTCTTGATACCTTTGAAAGCCTTATATGCAAGTTAAGCTTATTGCACGTGCCTTTTTTTCTGATGGGTGACATAAATGTCAACATGATAAGCGATGACGCAGCCACCGTGCAGGTTGATACTATTCTATCCACATATCATTGTTCGAACACCATTAGGCTGCCCAGCCGAATCACTGATCATAGCGCCACACTGCTGGACGTTCGCATAACAAACGCGCCAACAAATAAGATTGCTTCAGGCCTATTTTCACTCGACCTCAGTGACCACTTACCAGTCTTCGCTCTTTTCTCTACTGCACCTAACAAACCTAACTACACCGACAAAACAACGTATCGAGTCATAAACCAGCTCACACTTGAGAAATTTCGCTCGGAACTATCGCTTACGAACTGGTCTTTCGTATACGCAGAACAGGATTCTGATTGCGCAGATAGCGTTTTCTTTCGCTATCTCAAAACATGTTACGATAGCAATTTTCCCATCGTATCGCACACATTAAACAAAAAGAAAATCCGAAAGCCATGGATCAGCACGAGCCTTCACAAAAGAATCAAAATAAAAAACAAAATGTATCATAAGTTTGTTCAAACACGTGACCTAGCCGCTCTAAAAGAATTCAAAACGTATCGCAATAAACTAAACGTCGACATAAGAAAAGCTAAGAAGATATACTATGAATGCCTATTCGCCAAGATTTATAATGATCCTCGCAAACTATGGAATGCAGTTAATAATCTGGGACAATTTGTGGAAAACAAAACGCGCTTCAACGTCAGAGCCCTCTCCCAACACATGAGCGATGATGCGGCTATTATGGCTTTGAATGAATATTTTGCCCACTCCGGCGACTATTTGCCGCCTTCTGAACAGAGTACGTGGGAAAGAATCTGCCGTAGAGTAAGACAGCCTAACACAATTAGTTTAGCCCCAGTGACACCGTTTGAGGTATTAAGCTCGATACGTATACTACGTAACAATGTCGCAACAGGTTCTGAGGAATTAAGTGCGGCGCCAATGAAGTTTGTTGCGGATCTCATCTCGGAGTCCCTGGCTCATATCATAAATTGTATGTTCGTTTCTGGACTTTTCCCTTCCGATCTCAAGCTTGCGCGTGTATGCCCTGTGCATAAAGGTGGTGCTCTAAATGACATTTCGAATTACAGGCCAATCTCTGTTTTGCCCGTTCTATCGAAGGTGTTTGAATCTGCCATAAATTGCAGACTAAGGAACTTTCTTAGTAAGTATAACATAATAAACAATGCTCAGTACGGATTCCAGAAAGGCAAGTCCACTGAATTAGCCCTATTAAACGTAAAAGAAGAGATACTAAACAATTTCGAAAAAAGGCTGTATACAGTTGGATTGTTTGTTGATTTGAAAAAGGCTTTCGATAGTATAAAACATGATATCCTAGAACAAAAATTATTCGACTACGGAATACGCGGTGTTGCTCTTCAACTTATTAAAAACTACTTATTTGCCAGAAAACAATATGTTAAAGAAGGAAGCTTAACGTCATCAGAAATTGAACCTAAGCAAGGCGTCCCACAAGGTTCGATCTTAGGACCCTTATTATTCATAGTTTATATTAATGATATATGTAATATCCCTTACACATAAAAACTAATTATGTATGCTGATGATACGAATGTCTTTTTTAGTGCTGATTCAATGAAAAGTCTCCAAGTTACTGTAACAAATTATTTAAGGCATTTGGAAGTGTGGCTAAATGAAAACAAACTTGCATTAAACGCACGTAAAACAAAATACGTTATTTTTAGGCCTACGAACAAACCATGTATTCATCTGAAACTCTCATTTCAAGGCACAACATTAGTGCGTTCGCAAGCAAAAATTTCTTGGTGTTTGGTTCGAGGAAAACATGTCGTGGAATACCCATGTGTCCAGGCTTGCTTCTGAATTGGGCAAAACTGTAGGCTGTCTGTACAGGTTATCAAACCTAGTTCCATTATGGCTAAAGAAAGCTGTATATTACGGCTACTTCTACTCTCGCTTGTCTTACTGCGCGCTAGTATGGGCAAAAACGACTGCTCAAAACCTAAACAGACTCGAAGTGTTGCAGAAGAAGGTTCTCAGAATATTTGAAAATTTTTATGGGCACCCTCGCAAACTGCGTACTCATCAGCTGTTCATAAAGCACGATATTACTAGAGCAAGTGATCTTTATACATATAAACTACTACTTTATACAAAAAAGAAGCTTTATGAGCATTCATTTGATAGCTCCCCCCGATACTCTCTCCGTAATCAACCCTTACCAGTTCCTTTTTTCCGTACAAGCTACGGAGAATGTCTTCTTCAATACCAGATACCAGCAATACTGAACAAATTCTTAACTTGTACCAAATTCGAACTACCAGAATATAAATTCAAGAAACATGTGCGAAATATGCTTTTAAACATGTAAGAACCATTCGAACAACATCTTTATTTTTGCTATTTCATATTGATGTATAAAATTTATTTTTTGCCTTTGCACAAGTGCTTATAAGGATTTTGTGACATCTGTATTATATGCAATCATGTTGTGCACTAAAAGTGTTGCGTTGCGTGTATTATATTTCATGCCTATATTTTTGTACAGCGTTTCAGATGATTATTTTTGCAATCTGTCTGCTGCTGTTTAATGGGTCTTTGGGCACTCTCAAGATGTCTGCGACATCTTTTCGCCCAAGAACCTCCGACTCGGTGTTGGAAATAAACTTCACTTCACTTCACTACATCATGAAGCTGGGCGAGAAAAGTCTGACGCGGATGCTCAGGCACAACGAAGAGTCGGGCAGGGCCGTCTGGGAGCATGTTAGAGCGGTACAATGTACCATCTTGGAGTTCAAACATGCGAAGGGAAGGATCGGGCGTCGTTGAAGTGAGCCGTTGAATAACGTCTTGTAAGGAGGCGTCCCGACGTTGTTCGGCTCCAATATCACGAAAAGCAGCCATAGAGAGAACGGTGACAGGTGTGCCGGCCGCAGAAACGTCAGGAGGGTCGACAGGATGGCGCGACAAGCAGTCGGCATCTTGATGTAACCGGCCAGTCTTGTATACAACTGAATAGTTGTATTCGTGAAGGCGCAGAGCCCAGCGGTCAAGGCGCCCTGAAGGATCTTTGAAGGACGAAAGCCAGCACAGAGAGTGGTGATCAGTGATGACTGTGAATTGGCAGCCGTACAAATAGGGGCGAAATTTACTCACTGCCCAAACGAGCGCCAGACACTCGCGTTCGGTAATAGAATAATTGTGCTCAGCAGAGGAAAGAAGACGGCTGGCGTAGCCAATACCAAGTTCTCGCCCTTGTTGTTTCTGTGCCAAGATAACTCCAATACCGTGGTCACTGGCATCAGCACGCACTTCTGTTGGAGCTGACGCATCAAAGTGAGCGAGAATGGGCGGGGACGTAAGCAGCCCAATCAGCTCGCTGAAAGCAGCAATTGGCTTAGGGCCCCAAATGAATGCAGCGTCTTTCTTGAGGAGCTGATTGAGAGGGCGCGCAGCGTTCGCAAAATTTCGGCCAAACCGACAGAAGTAAGCATATTTAGCGCCAGCAAACAAGGACGGAAAGGAGACGACACCACAATGCGCTAACTTCAACAACTTGATTTTCAGGAAATACACCTATATAACCCATACACAGTGGCTCCACCTTATCCAAATCTTACCCATCCAAAAAATCCGCCTCCTTATCTAACAAGTCGACTGAAGGGGCACTAACACACGTGTCACTATTCCGCCAGATAGCCTGAACCTCAATAAACTCTCGCACGTCTTTATCTTTGTGCTTCGGAAGAACCAAGTTTTTGAGGCAGAACGGTCAGTGTGTTTTGCCAGCGGACAAGGAAGGTGGCTTTGTTGTCCTCAAGGAAGGTGATTTTAATACGAAAGCCTGCTCTGCGATTGCCTCTTTGTTGGACCAGTGTAGTAATGTATCTCTCAGAAAAATTAAGCTCGAAGCAAAGCGTCTTTGTAAGAAGGCAGACCTTAGTCAGTTAGTTCGTGAAATTGACAACGCGAAGTCTGGTTGCCTTCAAATTATGTTTAGTACGAAGACGCACAAACCCGATTACCCATTAAGGGTAACAGTTTCTGAAACAGGGTCATGGCAGAAAAAGTTCGCTCTTTTCTTGCAAGATAAGCTCCGAATTCTTAATATTGACGACCCATTTTTGGTTAGGAGCTCTGCAGAAATCATAGATTTCCTGAAAGAAAGTTCTTACAAAAGCTTATCAGCTTGCTCCTTTGACATAAAGGACTTGTACTACTCCTTGCCTCAAAAGAAACTAATAGCTTGTGTAGAAGAGTGCATAGACGAGTATGGCGTGGTTCCGTTCCAAAATTCAGCCGGCTTGTCCGTTCAGGGCTTTTTAGATATGCTTAGTTGCTACCTTCGCTCTACATATGCAGCATGGAATGACGACATATTCATTCAAAACCAAGGGGCTTACATCGGTTCATGTTTGGCGCCCATACTAAGTGACATTTTTCTAGCTCACCATAACAGAAACCTGTCCCGTACCTTGTCGGAGCACAGGGATACGTTGACGACTATATCGTTCTTTTTGAAATAGACGCACGTTTTACAGTAGGCAAGCTTTACGAAGTTTTTTCTGCAGGCTTTAGCCCACTTACTCTCACGATTGAAGAGCCCACCAATAACGTTCTGCGTTTCCTAGATATTCAGCTCGAGTTTATGGAACGGCACACGTGTTGTGAGTATAAACCTAGAGCTAATAAGCCCCTGTTATCGTATCGGTCAGCCCACTCGAAGCTCGTCAAGAGGAGCATTGCCAACTTATGCTTTGGAAATGCTCTAAAGAAGTCTTGCCATCATAAGGTCTATACGAGTCTTATGGATCAATCGGGAAGGTTATCAGCAGCAGGGTTTCCGGAATCAGTGCAAGTTTCGGTCGTCGAGGGGCTGCTAAAAAGGTGCAGATCAGATAGCACAACTCGGGACACGACAAATCAAGGGACGGAATGTAGAAGGAGGGTAGCGGTAGTGCCCTACCTGCCTAGAACGGCACATAAACTTAAGAAAACGGCTAGCCGGGTGGACAGAAAAGTGATCTTTTCCGCACCAGAAAAGCTGGCAAAAATATGTCGATTAACGGACCCGTACCGTAAGCAAGCTGCCGAATGCTCTACGAATCATCGAAAAGCGCCAGTGGGATGCGTAGAAGCTGTTGTATATGAGCTTCCGCTGTCCTGTGGGAAATAATACATCGGACAGACAGGGAGATGTCTTAATGACTGATTACGGGAACATTGCCAAAATGTGAAAAATAAGCAATACGGTCATCTGTCAACCCACTGTCAGGAATGCAGCTGTGCGCCGGTGTATGGATCCTGCCGGGTTCTTGCGAAGCACAAAGATAAAGACGTGCGAGAGATTATTGAGGCTTAGGCTATCTGGCGGAATAGTGACACGTGTGTTAGTGCCCCTTCAGTCGACTTGTTAGATAAGGAGACGGCTTTTTTGGATGGGTAAGATTTGAATAAGGTGGCGCCACTGTGCATGGGTTATATAGGTGTATTTCCTGAAAATCAAGTTGCTGAAGTTAGCGCATTGTGGTGTCGTCTCCCTTCCGTCCTTGTTTGCTGGCGCTAAATATGCTTTCAGTTTACCAACAAGCCCAACAAATGGCGACGGAAGTAGGAGCAAAGGGACAAGAAGCTGCGAATATCCTTGGCACATGTTGGTGTGGGAAAGTCTTTCACTGCCCGTATTTTATTGTGATCAGGGCGTACACCAGAAGAGTCAACGTGATGCCCGAGCACTGAGATTTCACGACGACCGAGGTGGCACTTGGACGAATTTAGTTGTAGTCCCGCCTGACGGAAAACAGATAGGATCGTCGATAGGCGTTCGAGGTGTGTCGCAAAAGTCGGAGAAAAAACGATCATGTAGTCCAGGTAACAGAGGCAGATGGACCACTTGAAACCGTGTAGGAGGGCGTCCATCATTCGTTCAAATGTGGCCGGGGCATTACATAAACTGAAAGGCATCACTTTGAACTTATACAGGCCATCGGGAGTAATAAAAGCTGTCTTCTCGCGGTCCATGTCATCGACGGCAATTTGCCACTAGCCGGAGCAAAGGTCGATGCACAAAAAATATTGCGCTCCATGCAGGTAATCCAGGGCATCGTCAAAGCGTGGTAGCGGATAGACGTCCCTCTTTGTTACTTTGGTGAGGTATCGATAATCCGCGCAAAATCGCCAACTGTTGTCCTTCTTTTTAACTAGTACAACAGGACATGCCCATGGGCTGCAAGAAGGTTCGGTGATGTCTCGAGAAAGCATCTTGTCAACTTCGTGTTGGATGGTGTCGCTCAGTAGGTGAGACGCGATAGGGTCGCCGATGTATCGCGCTCACATCACCGGTGCTTATTCGATGTTTGACGACAGATGTTTGTCTTAGAGGGCGCTCTCCAAGGTCGAATATGTCCCAGTATGAGTCAAGGAGGCAACGTAGTTCTTGAGCACACTGGGACGGAAGGTAGGGAGCAATCATTTTTGTTAGGGAATTCAAGTCTAAAGGGACAAGGGGCGAAGCAAGAGTTGAACACGAGGAGCTGTCACAAGTTCAAGCTGAAATGTGGTAGTCTCTGACCGGCGTTATTTTCGCCAGAGATATTTTGCGCGGGAGTACTTGTGTACAAAGTCCAGGACGTGTTGCTCGAAATGGTAATGACGGTGTGAGGAAAAGCGAGGCTGCGCGAGAGCAGGACATCCGGATTAGGGGATACAATGTGGTCACCGTCTGGTACAGGTGGAACGGGGGAGACACTTATGTAGGTAACGGCACGATGAGGGAGGCGAATATGCTCTATGGAACAACCATATCGGAGCACTATCGGGAGGGTCAATAGCAGCAGGTTGAGCGAGTTGTACAACACCAGCAGAATAATCTATCAAAGCGGAATGTGTAGACAGAAAGTCAAGGCCCAGGATGAGGTCGCGAGGGCCCAGTGCTCTAGAACATCAAATAAAACAGAAGTATGATGTCAGGCGACACTCACGCAAGCGGGACACATGCCAATAACCGCTGGTGTTCCACCGTTGGCGACGCGGACCACACGGGACGGGGCATGAGTGAGTAATTTCTTGAGACGATCATGAAGCTGAGAATCCTTCACAGATACGTGCACGCCAGTGTTCACACCATCCACGTTCACTTTAATTAGGTTGCGATATGTGGACAAGGTCAGAAGATTTTTGCGTTGGGTCGGTTTGGCAGCATCACCTCCAGGTGCTGCACCCGTTAGTTTTCCGGAAGGGTGCGCCGGAAGGAGCTAGGGGACGGTGATCGACGAGATGGGGACGATCGGGAGACGCGGCGACGTGGCTAAGGATAGCGGCTGGAGCGGGTAGGAAGAGAAGTGTCGCCAGTATTTACTGGCTGCGTTTGCGGGGCGAACCGAGGAGCAGCATTAGGGCCGTGGGATGGGAAGTAGAGCCAGAGGGTCGAATTCCACGAAAACCAGCAGTGACGTGAAATATAGCCGATAAGGACACAAGTGAAGCATATAGGCTTGTCGTCTGGAGTGCGCCATTCGGCTGGGTTGCAATACCACGTTGGGGCATTCAGGCTGCGGGCGCGTATGACAGTGCTGGACGGAGTGTAGTCAGGCCGATTAACTGAGCAGACGTTGGTCAAGCCAACGTTGGCCAATTCTTGGCGCACGACGAACTGTATCGATGAGACGGTCGCCTGGCAATCGTTGGGGCCATGGGTTGGGGTTGTGATAGGTATTTCACGTCGAATGATATGTAGGATGCCATCAGAGCGTCTGGGTGTGGGCGGACTGCAGAGGTCTTTGCAGGGGGACGTAGCAGCCGTGTTGGCAATCCTTGGCTTCTTCAAACCGCCGGCATTCGGTAATAATGGCTTGCACAGTGGAAGAATTCTTGAACACAATGAGGTGGAAGGCATCATCTACTATGCCCTTAATGACGTGAGCAACATTATCAGGTTCGGACATCTTCGGGTCGACTTTGCCGCCCAGAGCGAGCACGTCCTGGATACACGTGAGGTAAGCTTCAGTGCACGTCTGGCCACGCGAAGCGAGATCTTGGGAGGCGCGCTGACGTCCTACAGGCTTGCCAAAAAAATCTTTGAGCTTCTGTTTACAAATGTCCCAGCTGGTGAATTCCTCCTCGTGGGTCTGAAACCAGACGCGTGCCGTGCCGGTGAGGTAAAATATCAAATTAGCGAGCATGATGGTCTGGTCCCAGTGGTTGCTGGCGCTGACCGGCTCATATAGTTGAAGCCAGTCTTCAACATCTGTGTCGTCGGTGCCAGAAAAGCTTCCTGAGTAGCGGGGTTGTGCTGGAATGACGTTGGGCGCGGCTGCCAGCGGGCTCGAAGCATGCTCGCCTTGAGCTGGCATTGTAGATGAAGCCAAGAAGTGCCCGCTGCATAAATCTCTCTTGATAATGATCCCGAAACCTCCACCAAAAATGTTACGGGGTTAAAAAATATCACGCGTATATTTAAAGCATATTTACAGTAACTGTAGCAGCTGACAAGATGGTAGAGAGCGCGTGAAGTCCAGAGCGTCTTCTTCCGATCAAGCTGAAAACATCTTCTTCGTCAGCGTGTCACAATATTAAACCTACACCACTGAAAGCTGTCGCGAATATGGTAAGCATGCCCCTTATGCACATTCTCAACCTTATTTTTTCAACCGCAGTATTGCCAGACGCAATTAAGGTAGCCCGTGTGGCCGTAATGCATAAAGGTGGTTCCGTTAAAGACAAGAACAATTACAGCCCAATCTCAGTGCTTCCTACCTTCGCGAAGATAATGGAGAACATAATACATAAAATACTTTCTGGCTTTCTGACTACAAACAATATTGTTACGGGGATGTTAGGAGTATATAAAGACTGTATTTACAATACATATAAAGGATGAGTCAGCGTAGACATGATGGCTGCCCGCCAACAACCCGCAGTAGCCAGCGTCTCGCGATCTGCTTCCTCTCTTCGTTCATCCTTCCGTAACAGGACCCCCGGGTGGTGAAGCGCCGTCTCGGCGCGTGATAGGTGAAGAACTGCGAGCGAAGTATGGCTTAAGCCGGGAAACGTGCACGACATCAAGAAGCAGCGGACTTGAGGATGAGTCAAACTGTAACGGCGCCATCTCGTAATTGACGTCGTTAACTTGACGTAGGACTTCATAAGGCACTGTGTAGCGAAAGAAAAGCTTCTGGGAGAGGCTGACCTGACGACATGGTGGCCAAAGCAGCACCCAAGCACCTGGAGCGAACTGAACATCGCGATGGCACCGGTCGTAACGCTCTTTCTGCAGATGCTGCGAGGCTAATAAGCGAGATCGGGCGACTTCACGCACCATGTGAGCGCGATTGATGACCTCACGAGCGTACTCAGTGGCAATACGGGGCCCATAAGGTAGGATGATGTCAAACGCCAAAGTGGGGTCGCGACGATACAAAACATAAAAAGTGAATATCCTGCGGTGTCATGTCGGGACGAGTTATACCCGAATGTCACGTAGGCCAGCGTGGCGTCCCAGTTGCGGTGATCATTGGAAATGAACACCTACAACACGTCTGTGAGTGCTCGGTTAAGACGTTCAATAAAACCGTTTGTTTGCGGGTGGTAGCCGGTGGACAGCTTTTGCTCAGTGGCACAAGACCGCAGGAGGTCGCCCACACTAGAGACAAGAACGAGCGGCCGCGGTCTGTATGTAACTGTCGAGGTGCAACGTGCTGGAGAATGACGTCGTGAAGGAGAAAATGGCGGACGTGAGTTGCGCAACTAGTCGGCAACGCCTTTGTTATCGCGTAGCGTGTCGCGTAATCAGTAGCGACAGCGATCCACTTATTCTCTCTATTCGTCGTCGGAAAAGGGCGAAGCAAGTCAAGGCCTAAGCCAAAGAACGGTTCAGAGGGAACTTCAATTGGATGGAGCAGGCCGACAGGTGGTAGCGGATGCTTCTTCCGGCGCTGACACAATTCGAAAGTTGTGACATAACGACGCACGGAGCAGTAGAGACCCGGCCAGATGAACCGGCGTCGTACGCGGTCATATGTACGCAAAACTCCAAGGTGTCCCGCCGTCGGTGCATCGTGAATTTGTTCGAGAACGGCGGATCGCAGATGGCGAGGAAGGACAAGGAGCAACTCGGGGCCGTCAGGGTTGATATTGCGGTGGTAGAGGATGCCGTCATGCAGCACGAACCTGCGCCACGTGCCGTCGGTGCTGCCAGATTGCACTCCGGCGATGATGGACTGTAAGGATGCGTCGCGTTTTTGTTCAGCGCGCATGTCGGTCATGTCAGTCAAAGCGATCACGCAGGTCACCGGATCATGCGCAACAGGATCAGGGGGATCCAAGGGGTGACGCGAAAGGCAGTCAGCGTCCAGACTTATAGTTGAGAACAAATGAAATTCCTGGAGCCGCAAAACACAGCGACCAAGTCGTCCTGTGGGGTCCCGGAGGGAAGACAGCCAGCAGAGGATGTGGTTGTCTGTAACGACCGAAAACGTGCGGCCGTACAATTATGGTCGGAAATTGGCGACAGCCCAAACTAAAGCCAAGCACTCCTGCTCGGTGATGGATGGAGTAATTTTTGTCGGCAGGCGGCTGGCGTAAGCTTGCACGCACTCGGCACCATTCTGCTGTTGAGCGAGAACAGCGCCGATGCCGTGGCCGCTTGCGTCAGTCTGGACTTCGGTATGGGAGGGGTGGTCAGAAACCCGATGAGAGCGGCGAACGCGTGAGCCTGCTCCGGGCTCCATGAGAATGGCGCGTTCTTCTTTAGAAGATCTGTGAAAGGCCGAGCAACGTCGGCGAAGTTTTTGACGAAACGGCGAAAGTAAAACACAGGCGGACAAAGCAGCACACGTCAGAAGCAGAACGCGGCACAGGGAAACTGCGTACGGCGCCAACTTCTTCCTGATCTGGTTGGACACCAGATGCGCCAACGAGGTGTCCCAACACTGTAACTTGCCGCCGCTCGAATTGACACTTCGCGGAGTTCAGTTGAAGGCCAGCTTTTCGGAAGACCGCAAGAATTGCAGCGACTCGGGTAAGGTGGCTGCCGAACGTGGGAGAAAAAACGATAACGTCGTCAAGGTAACAAAGAAAGGTGGACCATTTGTAGCCTCGCAGAAGAAAGTCCATCATACGTTCAAATGTCGCAGGAGCATTGCATAGAACAAAGGCATGGCTTTGAACTGATATAAGCCATCCGGCGAGATGAAGGCCGTCTTTTCGCGGTCCATTTCATCAAATGTAATTTGCCAGTAGCCGGATCGAAGATCGATAGACGAGCAGTATCTAGCTCCATGCAAGCAGTCCAAGGCGTCATCGATGCGTGGTAGTGGTAGACGTCTTTGCGCGTAATTTGGTTAAGTGGCGATAATCGACGGAAAAACGCCAGGTACCATCTTTCTTTTTAACAAGGACGACAGGCGAAGCCCAAAGGCTGGCTGATGGCTCGATGACCCCTTTGCGGATGATTTTATTCACTTCTGATTGGTTGACTGGACGTTCAGCATGCAATACCCGATAGGGACGCCGACGAATAGGATTCGTGTCTCCAGTATTTATACGGTGGTGAACGACAGATGTTTGGCCTAAAGGTCTGTCGGTGAAATCAAGGATGTCACTACGATTCAAGCAGGTGACGCATGTCCGTGGCCTGTGCAGAGGTGAGGTCAGGTGCAATCATTTTCGCAATGTCATCCGTTACGGAACCAGTGCTGTGAACTGCAATTAGCGCTAATAACCATTCTCGGAATTCAGGATCTCAATGTCAAATGCAGGACCCCTAGAAACGCTGGCCAAGAACGTGCCGGTCGGAATCAGTTAAGAACACAGGCTGAAATTCAGAAGCGGTAGAAGGACGTCATTGTTAGTAACCGTGACCATAGTATGCGGAAAAGCAACGTTCCGGTTCAAGATCACGTCGATGATGGGGTGAAGCACATATTCACCGGCAGGAACCTGTGGCTGGGCGGACAAAGTGACGTAAGTAGCTGCATCGGGTGACAGACGCACATCATGACGCGAACACAAGTGCGGTGGGGAGTTTCTCGGAGCATCGGCGAGTTGAGGCAGTTCCAACAGAAGAACCCCGGTCGCGCAGTCGATAAGAGCAGAATGAGGGGATAAAAAGTCCAATCCAAGGATAACGTCGTGAGGGCAGCTGTCGATCACAGCAAGGAGAACAGAATAGGGCGGCCGGCAATAATTAAAGGCGCAGTACAGATTCCAAAAACAACCAACACGCCGCCGTCGGCCACACGAAGCACTCGGGCAGCTGCTGGGGTGAGTACCTTTTTAAGCATCTACGTAGGCCAGCACTCATCACAGATACGTGGGCTACAGCGCCGAAGAGTGCTTGGACAGGTACGCCGTCTATTTTAACGTCTATTACATTTCTCCTTGTGGGCACAGACAGAGGATTTGCTGCCGTAGTAGGCAATGCAGCACCACCTGCGAGGGCTGCATTTCTTAGATTTCCGAAAGCGTGCGGCCAAAGGCCATAGGGGGCGAAAGGCGACGTGACTGCGGCAAACGGGAAGATGGGCGACGTATTTGCCGTGAACGATACTGGTGTCCGCGCGGCGATGGCGAGCGGCTGTACCGCGTGTTCCTAGCAGATTTATCGGCACTGTTAGACTCGGCGGTGGGCGAAGCATTGCGGGCATTTCCATCAAAACGGCTCAGGTTGGTCGGGCTTCGAGGTGGTGAGGGTCATGAGTTGCGACAGAATCGGGTGACATGACCAATGCGGTGGCAGGTGAAACATATCGGCTGGTCGTCCGCAGCTCTCCACTCAGTCGGGTTGCGATAACACGGAGAGAAGCATCGGGGTGGAGTGAAAATAGAAGCAGGGCGTTCGTTAGCTCTGCGATTGGCGACAGCACAGACAGAATGTAATCCAATGTTTTCAAGTTCCTGGCGAACGGTGGCTTGTACGAGGGGAACCCAAAAATGGTAGCATCAGGGCTACGCGAACAGAAAGCTGCGGGCGCCATCGCATCCAGTTCACGTTGAACAATTCGCACCACGTCCTCTGATGGCGACGCATGCTGCTGTGCGGGTTGATCTTTACACGTCGACGTTGCTGCAGTATTGGGAAGTCTGGCGAATTGTTGCAAGACGCGTCGGCTTTTTGCCTGCTTGAATTGTCAGCACTCTTTAATGATGGCAACAACTGTAGAACAGCTATTCTACATGGGCAGATGAAAGCGTCATCAGCACTGCTCTTAAGCACGTGTCCGACCTTTTCAGCTTCTCTCATGTCGCGATAGGCTTTACGACAAAGTGCCAGCACGTCCTGGATGTACGAGACATAGGACTCTGTGGGGGATTGGGCACGGGAGGCCAGTTCCTGCTTTGCGGCAATTTTGCGGCCGGCTGGTTTGCCAAACAACTCTGTCAACTTCTCTTTGCATTGGTCCCAGCTGGTGAGCTCCTCTTCGTGGTTTTCGTACCACACCTTTGCCGTGCCTCGTAGGTAGAACAACAAGTTGGCTAGCATAAGCATAAGGTCCCATCTTTGGATTCCACTCACGCGTTCGTACATAGCCCCCACTTGCCAACGTTGGCGTCATCGGTCGCGCAGAAAGTTCTAGGATCCTTGGGTTGCGGAACCACAAAAGAAGGCGATAGCGAAGTAGATGGCGACCGCAGGCAACCAGCCGCCTTTCCCCATCTGATTACACTTGCATGGGCACACAACTTAGACCGCATGACGACGCATCGGCGGACAAAAGAGTGCCCAGCTTAGGGTCGAATTTTGTGACGCATTGCGCCAAGGTTATCAATTCTTTCAGTGATTCGAATGATTTTTGCTGAGGCAGGCCCCAACGCCACTCACGGCCTTTCATGAGAACACTACGGAGTGGTACTGACAGGTGGTCAAGGTTGCTCACAAACCTTGCTTGTTTATTACGCCCAAAAACCTACGGACATCAGCAACACTTGATGGCGTAGCCATTTCGTTTATGGGTCGAACTTTCTTTAGATCCAGTGCGATTCCCGACGCATCGACCGCGTAGCCTAAAAACGCTACTCTGCTGACATAAAAAGAACATTTTGCCCTATTGAATGTTACCCCCGCTGCAACCAACCTTTCGAGCACTGCATGCAGCCGTTCGTCATGTTCACGCTAGGTAACTCCGTAAACCAGAACGTTGTCCATCAGGTTCACTACTCTTTGAAGGCCAAGATTACCGCCATTCGCTTTTCAAAGTAGTCCGGGGACGAGGTGATACCGAACGGCAGTCGCTGGAAGCAGCACCTACAAAACGGGGTGGTAAATGTTGTTAGCTCTTGACTTTCTTTCGCCAATTTAACGAAGTGAAATCCTGAATTGGCATATAATTTCGAAAAGTATGTGGCCCCTGCCAATTGCCCAAGTGCGTCGTCTACGTAAGACGCTCTTCTTAAGCTGGGTTAGATCCACACAGATTCGAACTTTCCGCTTGGTTTGACTACTCGAACCATTCCTGCACACCATTAAGTCGGGCCATCTACCTTACGAATGGCTTTGCTTTTCACCATTTTGGCCAACTCTAGTTTGATGGGGTTCTTTAACGGGATGGGTACCCGCCGCGGCGCGACAATTGCGAAATGGCCAGCGCCCTCTTTCATGCGTATGCTGTATTCGCCTGACATCATGCCCAGTCCAAAGAAGAGCTGTGGATACATGTGCTCGTACTGTTTATCGTCAACCACATCAATAAATTTCACTACACCAAGTGCTTCAATGGGTGGGAGACCTAAGAGGATACACTGCAGTGACTCTACAACGTACAGTGATTGTCGCGTTGTTTTGCCTTTCCAAACAATATCTTCTGAAAAACAATCATTAACTTCGAGGCGCCGATTTGCAGCGCTTCTCAACACCGCTTGTGGCCTGTCTATACGAAGCAGTACACCGGGGAAATCGGGCGGAACAATCGTGGCTTATGCTCCTGAATCAATTTTTGCACTAATGCGTACACACCATTGATAGACACTTCGGCGTATCTGCCGTTTGATCCGTTGAGTGTCCCGACAAAAATGTTTTGTCCGTCACATTCAAGCATAGGCACCCCCACCTGGTTGTTTTCTGTTCTCTTGTGACACACCACGGCAAAATGTCCCTGGATTCCACAGTTGTCACACCGCGCTGGGGCACTGGGCTCTCGGGTGGCTCGACCGTCCGCAGAACTGGCACCCTTGCGGTCGCCGCTGTCCCAGCGACAACACCTGGAGCGACTGCCGTTGGTGTGCTGTGGCACAAGCCTCCCAGTTGCTGGACGGCTTCCTCGTTGTTCATTGCATCATGTCAAGGCTCGCCTGTAGTCGCCTCGTTGCGGACGGCCCGTAGTTCTAGTTACTGTCGGTGAACTGTTTCCTTGAGCCTCGCCCTCGCCGGAGCAGTCATAGCGTAAGGGTGGCAGCCACCTGGAGCACTTCCGCCAGCTGTGCGTCCTCGAGGCCGACCACAAATCTGTCGCGGATCATTCGATCTCGGTATTCTGCAAATTCACAGCGGTCGGCCAGTTTGTGCATTGTTGTCACAGTTGTCCGCACTTTCCCCGGGTTCTTGCTTCCGGCGATGGAAATTTGCGCTTTTATACACTATATGCTACGTGGCCACAAAATGGGCGTCAACCTTTTTCTTCACTTTCTCGTAGCCTCGAGACTCCTCTTCGGTAAGGCCGAATGTCTGAAAAATTTTTCTGACCTGCCTGCCCATGGTGTACAAAAGTGTTCGCGCCTGGGCCTCCTCCATTCTGTCCTTGAGCCCCCACACGTAGCGGTAGTCATCGAATGACATAATCCATTCTGGCCATTCGGATGTCCGGTCGAAGTTGAAGGGGGTCGGTGGCGGAATGACTGCCGGTGGCGGGGCTGCCGCTGGCAGAGCCGTCATCGCACAGACCGAACGCCGGGTGAGCGCCGCAAAGGCCACTAGGATGGACGGGTCGATCCCACTTCCGACACCATGTCGAGTCTGCGGCCGGAGCGATGATGCGAGCGAAAGACTGACGCCACTCCGATGTAACAACGTACTCAAAAAGCCCCGTGCTTGTTAGACAGCCGCTTTTGATCTCTTTTCCTCAATGACGTCACAGAGCCTGTGCGCACGAGTGCTTGGTCAGATCAGAGATAATCGATAACACTACAGTATGAAGCGGTGGTCTAATTGGTGGCAGCGAAAGGTGGTCAGCAGCTGGGTTTTCAGCGAATTGCATTCTTCCTGTGTCACCGCGCCATATGTTCACGCATTCCAAAGGCTGGCCCCCTATACTTGTTCCGCACGGTGTCACTACTTGCAAAAGCGGCGTGCACCTGTCTCCGCTTGTTGTCGCTCTATGATTCGGTGGTCTGATGGGTGGCATTAAAAGGTGATCAGCAGCTCGATGGCAGTTTAGATCGCAAATGATCATGCGTAGCCGCAATGACCACGGTGTGTTCCAGGCAGTATGCAGTGCACAGCAGGCAGAACTGCACAAGAAAACGCAGAGGATTGGCAGCGAACTCTATTTTTGCACTACCACCACGCCCAGTGGTCGCGCATTCCAAAGGACCATTTATACTCGTTCCGCACGGTGTGATTACTTCCAAAGCCGCGTGCTGCTTTCTCCTCTTGTTGGCATATGATCCGTTGCCCTAATGGGGAACAGTAAAAGGTGATCAGCAGATCGATGGCACTTGAGATCGCCAGGCTCGTGCATAGCCGCAGTAACGAAGGTGCGTTCCAGGCAGTGTCAAGTGTGCCAAAGGCCGAACTGCACAGCAAAAAGCATTGGGTTCTCAGCGAACTGCATCCTTGCCGTGCCACCTTGCCCAGTGGTCACGCATTCCAAAGGGTGGTACTTTACACTCCTTCGCACGGTGCCGCTACTTGCAAAAGCTGCATGGCGCTTTCTACGCTTGTTACTATGATGCGGTGGTCTGATTGGTGGCATGACAACCTGATCAGAATCTCGATCGCTGTTGAGATCGCCAAGCTCGTGCAGAAGCCAGAATGAGCACGCTGTCTTCCATGCAGTATGTAGTGCGCAGAAGGCAGAACTGCACAAGAAAACGCAAAGGATTGGCAGCGAACTGTATTCTTGCGGTGCCAACATGCTCAGTGGTCGCGCATTCTAAAGGGTGGCCCTTTATACTCTTTGCGCACGGTGCCACTAGTTGCAAAAGTTGTATGTCACTTTCTGCGCTTGTCGTTGTATGATGCGATGGTACATTGGTGGCAGAAAAACCTGATGAACGCCTGGACCACAGTTGAGACCACCATGCTCGTGCGTAGCCACAATGACCACGGTGTGTTCTGGGTAGTATGCGGTTCGTAGGAGGCATAACTACACAGCAAAAAGCAGACGATTGTTAGCGAATTACATTCTTGAGGTGCCACCATGCCAAGTAGTCACGCATTCCAAAGGTGGGCCTTTATACTAGCTCCGCACGGCGTCGCTACTCGCAAAAGCTGCGGTCCGCTTTCTGTGCTTGTTCTAAGATGCGGTGGTCTGATGGGTGACATAAAAGGTGATCAGCAGCTCGATGGGAGTTGAGATCGCCATGCTCGTGCAGTAACGACGATGTGTTCCAGGCAGGATGCAGTGCGCAGGAGGCCGAACTGCACAGCAAAAAGCAGAGGATTTTCAGCGAACTGCATCCTTGCCGTGCCACTCTGCCCAGTGGCCGCGCATTCCAAAGCGTAGCACCTTATACTCATTCCGCGCGGTGCCGCTACTTGCAAAAGCTGCGTGCCGCTTTCTGCGCTTGTGGTCGTTGTATGATGCGGTAGTCTGATTGGTGATATTAACAGTGATCGGCAGCTCGATGGCAGTTGAGATCTCCACGCTCGTTCGTAGCCGCACTGACCATAGATTGTTCCACGCAGTATGCAGTGCGCCGGAGGCAGAACAGCCCTGCAAAAAGCAGAGGATTGTCAGTGAACTGCATTCTTGCGGTGCTACCGTGCAAAGTGGTCGCGCATTCCAAAGCGAAACACTTTATACTCCTCCCACACGGTTTCGCTACTTTCAAAAGCTGCGTGCCATTTTCTGGGCTTGTTGTCATTGAATGATGCTGTGGTCTGATGGGTGACATTAAAAGGCGATCAGCAGCTCGATGACAGTTGAGATCTCCACGCTCGTTCGTAGCCGCAATGACCAAGGTGTGTTGCAGGCAGTCTGCACTTCGCAAGAGGAAGAACTGCACAGGAAAAAGCAGGGCATCGTCTGAAAATAAAGAAAAACGAACAGTTGCTGAATCAGTTAGCATGGTGGTCTCGCAACCCGGAGTTCGGGTATCGACCGTGGTTCGAATCCGCAGACCGACAAGCAATTACTAGTTTTGCGCGGCTTGAGCGTTTTCGTTCGGCAGCATCAACACCGACGCCCGACACGAGTGAGGCAATACACATTTCCCTTGAATACAACATACTCTTTAGAATTGCTAGATATGATTCAATGTCTGTGTCCTTGAAGCATGCTCCTGAAACGGAAAAACCAGATAATGCTCCACAGGTTGTGTTGAACGAGGCAGTGCCTCGTTCCAGCTCGTCACGACTACCTGGGGATCACTGCGATCACATCCGCCCTGTCAACTTGCTTCACCGGAATATTCGCAGCATAGAAAGTAAGTATGATGACTTATCCTCTCCTATCTATAGATGTAACACCTATGTTATTGTATTTACAGAAACTTGGCTGTCCTCGAACAACGCAAGTGAGAAGGTACTTCATTGCGAAAAATCATTTAAATGGTACTATTGTGACCGTGGTAACCTAAATGGTGGAGATGCTCTCATAGAAATATCTCATCACCTGCACTCGTGTTGGAGTTTAGTCCTCTGTGCGTGTCGTTACGCATCATCATCATCATCATCATCATCATCATCATCATCATCATCATCATCAGCCTGGTTACGCCCACTGCAGTGCAAAGGTCTCTCCCATACTTCTCTATCTACCCCGGTCATGTACGTATTGTGGCCATGTTGTCCCTGCAAACTTCTTAATCTCATCCGCCCACCCAACTTTCTGCCGCCCCCTGCTACGCTTCCCTTCCCTTGGAATTCAGCCCGTAACCCTTAATGACCATCGGTTATCTTCCCTTCTGATTACATGTCCTGCCCATGCCCATTACTTTTGTTGATTTCACCTAAGATGTCATTAACTCACGTTTGTTCCCACACCCAATCTGCTCTTTTCTTATCCCTTAACGTTACACCCATCATTCTTCGTTCCCTAGTTCGTTGTGTTGTCCTCAATTTAAGTAGAACCGTTTTCGTAAGCCTCCAGGTTTCTGTCCCGTACGTGAGTACTGGTAAGACACAGCTATTGTACACATTTCTGTTGAGGGATAATGACAACCTGCTATTCATGATCTGAGAATGCCTGCCAAACGTACCCCAGCCCATTCTTATTCTTCTGATTATTTCAGTCTCATGATCCGTATCCGCGCTCACTACCTGTCCTAATTAGATGCATTCCCTTACCACTTCCAGTGCCTCGCTACTTATCGTAAACTGTTGTTCTCTTCCGTTCTGCATAAACCACCGCAAAGTAATATTTTGCGGCTGTTCTCGGCCACCGAATGCCGCTTGCACATTTTCGACCGATTTACACAATGCATTAAATATTATTCTGTCAGTTTCCTCACTCTCCTATATTTTTGAATGAATTTTAGGGTTTTACGTGCCAAAACCACGGTTGATTGCGAGGCACGCCATAGCGGCGGACTACGGATTAATTTGGATCACCAGGGCATCTTTAACGTCGCCCATTGCGCAGAACACGGGCATTTTTGCATTTCGCCAGCCGTCGGAATGCGGCTGCCGCGGCCGAGATTTGATCCCGCGACCTTCCTATATTTTTGTTGGGCGACTTCAATTTGCTTAAAATTGATTGTAGTGGTGCATTTTCCACTGTTGCCAATAGGTCATGGGAACAAGAAGCCTTTTTGAATCTGTGCTCAGATTTTTCATTCTTTCAACTTGCTAAACAACCTGCACGTTTTCCATTGTCAATTGCCAACGAGCTTCACCTTCTTCTGACAAACACCTCCGGTAGTGTTCCACCTTTAACGTTCCTACCAAGTCAAATTGAGAATTGTTTTATTTTCTCAGATATAAAAGAAGCACTTAACCAAAACGCAAGGCAAAGTACATCCGCCAATATAAGAGAGATCATTATACTTGGTTAAACCGGGAACCGAAAACATTTTTAGACAGTTATATACCGAACATTAATGAGCGTCATCTGGAAATTATTTGGAACGTTTTCAAAACTGAATTTACAAACCTAATTGAGCAGTATATATCACAACGGTTCGTCCAGTGAAAGCCTGGTTCGCCATGGTTTAAAGTTTCATGCAAACGCTCGTTAAATAAGAAATGGTTCTCTTGCAGGGCGAGAAAAAAGGAGGCGTTGCAGAAAACTTATCATATCTAATCTGCAGGGCGTTCAGTTATACGAGAATGCAGCTAAAGACGCCAAGCATATTTTTTACCATACGAAACACCTATCGTTGCTGCTTGAAGGTTCAAAGAAATCTTGGAATGTTATCGGTATGACAAAATAGAAAACTATCACTTGTTGGAGCGAACAGCTGCGCAATTCTTCCTGCTGAATGTTGCTATGTTTTGAATGAAGTGCTTACAGGCTTGTTTGCTCAGCCGGTTCCACGTGCTTTTATTGGCCCAAAGTGTGCTTGCATTGATGCTGTTGCGATCGATACTGTAGGTTTGGTTTCATTCATCCGAACATTGAAGGTTGCCTCATCATCAGACGCTCTTAGTACCAAATTTCAAAAATAACATGGAAGTGTATTCATCTAGAAATTTATTTAATATTTTTCGGAGCCTTTGTTATTCTAACTGTTGCCTAATGACTGGAAAGTCGTTAAGGTTGTGCCACTGTTTAAATCCCATGATCCCAGTCATCACCTAATTATAGGCCGATATCCTTGATTAGTGTACCATGCAGAATGCTTGAGCGTATTATTTCTTCTCAGCTCACAAAACTGTTGGAAAACAATTAATTCTTTACACCTTTTCAACACAAATTCCGAAAAACATTACCTTGTTAGATTCAGCTTATTGCGTTTACAAATGATCTATTTACTGCATTAGATAGAGGACTCAACAGTGAGTGCATTTTTATTGATTTCCGCAAAGCGTCTGATTTGGTTTCCCATCAGCCCTTCTGTTTAAAGCTTTGCAGACTTAACTTAGACACACACATTCTTCCTTGGATAAAAAATTTTCTTAGGAATAGACTTCAATTTCTGAGTGTAAATGATTATGACTCTTCACTAAGTCCCCGTTATTTCCCAATTTTCGCAAGGCTTTGTTCTCGGTCCTTTGTTTTTCCTCATGTACATCAAGGATTTGCCAACTGCCATTGATTCATTCACCAGGTTGTTTGCTGAGGACTATGATTTGCAGGGCGGTTTCTTCCAGTCCCGATAGCGCACTTTTAGCTTTTGACCTTGATCAATTATTCAATCGTGGTGAGCAATGGCCAATTCAGTTAAATATAAAGAAATATAAACTTCTAAGGGTGTCTTGTAACAAGGTTACCCATAAAAGCATGTCTTACAATATTGATAGACAAATATTAGAGCATGTTACATCATACAAGTACTTAGGCATCCACATAACTTCTGACTTGTGTTGGGATGCTCCTATTAACTTTATAATAAAAAATACTAATGAAGCTCTAGGTACCATCAAACGAATTTTCTGTAGGGCACAATGGTCACCAAAATTGTTGCTATATACAACACTTATCCACCCTAAAGTTGAACCTGCGTCCAGTTTACAGGGCTCGAAACCATGAATATGTTATTAGCAGGTGTCCCGAGGACCCGGATGGAATCTACCCTCGGGGTAGTTTTGCCGTCCCTCGTACTCAGAGTGATGTTTTCCTGCAGGGGTTTGCAGCGCTTGGGTTTGGGACCCTTTCTCTTCGGTCCGCACAGTAAGAGTTCGGATTTCTCAGGTGAGCACCTGAGCCTCATGGGGACGAGATACTCCTCTGTGACGTCGATCGCCTCCTGCAGTCCCAACTCTATGTCCCCATCGCTGCCGCCTGTGCACCAGATCTTGACATCGTCCGCGTAAATCCTGTGCTCGATGCCTTCAATATCCGCGCAGCTCTTGGACAGCCCGATCATAGAGAGGTTGAAGAGGGCCGGCGAGATGAGCGCTCCCTGCGGCGTGCCTCTGTTTCCGAGCTTCGTCATTCCGACCGTCAGGCTATTGGCCTTAAGTGTGGCCGTTCTGCCGGTCAGGAAATATTTGACGTAGATAGAAGTACCTTCCCAGACTCAGGCCTAATATAGTTTTCGTCACGAAAGAGTGGAGGATATTGTCGAAGGCCTTTTCCAGCTCCATGTCCAGGACGGCCCTTGTGCCTCTCGTCTTGCAGTCGATTATCTGGTGCTTTAGGAGCATCACGGCGTCTTGTGTAGCATGAAGCTTTAATTAAGTTTTACTTTTATTGTGTAGATAAGCCCAGCCTAAATCCGATCATCGCATGTGGTTAGCTCTCGTGCTCTTCCAGGTAGCGGGACAGGTGATTCAATATGGCATGCTCTGCGGCCTTCCCCACGCACGAGGTAAGCGAAATTGGGCGTAGGTCTCGAGACCGGGTGTCTTGCCCGGTTTTGAGATGAATATGGTGTTGGCCTTATTCCGGCCGTCTGGTACGTTGCCGGTTCACAACGTCTCGTTTAAAATTTGGGTCAAGTACTCGATCGAGTCGTCGTCAGGGTTTCGGAGTGCCCTGTTTGTTATCTTATCTGGCCCCGGGGCTCATCTGCCGTTGACGTCGTGCAGCGCAATTTTGATCTCTCCGGTCCCGAATTCGGCGTCCAGGGTGGGATTCTTCGACCCGCCGTACAGGGGTGGAGAGGGGTGAGAAGCGGTGCTGGCTGTCGGCTCTGCACCGCGAAGTACTTCTCCACCAGTCTAGCTATCACCCCCTTCGGAGGAAGGGGGTGATACGCTGGTAAACTTTGTGTTCGTTTCACCTAACAGGGCCTTGAGGAGGTTCCAGGTGCCTGCTCATCGCATTCGGTGATCTATCGAGTTGCAGACACTGTTGTTTGGCGAGTGTCGTGCAGTGATCTTCGATGGCACGGTTGGCTTCCGCCATCTTACTTTTCAGTCGGCGGTTCAATCTTTATGTAAATGAGCGGTCTACAATTTGTCACTGTCTTTACTTTTGCCTAGTTCCGCCTACTTTTGTTACTGCCTAGTAAATTGCCTAGTTCTTGAAACCTGAAGCATCCCTTGCCTAATAATTTGCTGGGGCAGTTTTTGAGTCTCCATGTCATCCTCTCCCAAATGACTTCCCACCTTGAAGCGCACTCATCAAATAAATTACACGACGTCTACTAGACGAAGAAAACTTCTTTATCTTGACATCGCGTAGAAATTCAAATGAAAGCTTAATTTTGCGACTGCTGCTTTAAACTTTAAAGCATTATCAGACTAAATTATTCTTGGTAACACACGGCAGCGAAATATAGCGTCCAAAAGTAAATAAAGAAAATGGCATTGATGCCACTTCATTGTTTTAGGTGAACAGCCCCCGCCCGCTTCGCCTTTCCCCAACAGCAGAGGTAAACCCTATGCAGTGTGCACATTTTTTTTTTTTTAAATTTCAAGATGGCTTACAGGCCCAGGAGGGCATCGCATAGGAGTGATACCAATATTTTGATTTTCATAAAACAAGAAATATACAACAAGGAGTTAGACAACACTTATACAAACCACCAAAAAAACGAGGAGGGGAAGGAAAGCAAACAATCAGTATTAAAACTTTGTCAAATAACAACAAACAAGGACAATCCTTACACTCGAGTGTAAAAGGTGAATAAAGAAGTAACATTTATTTGAGGAAAGAAACTAGAAATATTATCAGTTGGAAGAACAACTAGTGTCATATGTTACACTACAAACGTACATAATATTTTAAACGAAATCAATACAAGTGAGTAAACTAATGACACTAAACAAAATTGCGGGCAGTATTTATGAAAAAGTGATGAAGAGCGACACTAGAGGCTGTTACGCGACATCGCATGGTGTTATCACGAAGAAAATGCATGTCCAGATGACACTCGGAAGTACCGTTGTCGGTCACTGAAATCCATATCCGTATGGCTGGTGGAAGAGCCGAGGAATTCAATAAAAGTGTCGCACCATAGATACGAGTGAAACTGACAGTGTTACATAGCCTTCTAGGCGTAGAAAAGGTAATAGTAAAACGCAAAGGGGAAAGCTTCCTATTGTGGACGTATTTCTGTAATAAGGTCAAGACAGCGATGTCGCGACGCGCACATAATGGCTATAGTGACAGGTAATGTTTGATTTCTGATATGCTTGAATTATTATTGTATGCACGAGAGACAAATCGTGCGGCCCTCTTCTGAATTGCTTCCAACATATCAAGTATTTATATTAGGGAGACCAAATGGATGATGCAAACTCTATTTGAGGTCCTACAAAGATTTTATGAGCTAACTTACGTATTTACGTTATCGAGTTATGCAGATTACGACGAAACTATCCTAATGATGTAGATGTGTTAGCGCAGATGGGTTTAATATGTGAGGACCTAGAAAGACCTGTTGTGAAGTTGACGCCCAGATACCTGTTCTCATAAACATGGCAGCTAACATTCTTATTTAGCCGCTATAAAAATGCAGACTTACTGCGCTTGGGTAACTGATTAAGTGATAAAGTAAGTGATAAAGAGATTACTTTGCATTTTGAAACGGTAAGTTGCATGAGCCAAGTCTTGCACCAAGAACTCACACCCTGCAGGTCACCTTGAAGGGTGAGCTGGCCATCGGAACGTATAATGGGACGGCAGATAGTGCCATCATCAGTAAAAATACGCACGCGAAATGATATATTTTACGGCAACTCATTAATAAATATTAGAAAACGTAATATTCAAAGAACGCTGCCTTGAGCTACGCCAGAGGTGAAAAATACATATTTTGTATTTATTTCCATAGATCAGTATGGCGGTACAGGAGGAAGCAGGTGTAACTCTTACATACATGTTAATACGTACGGCAGACAGATCCTCTAGCGGTAAACTAATAACATTTGAAATTTAAAAAAGGAAGGACCGCACTCAAACTATCAGCAAAATAAAACACCCATTAAAGAGCAAAAGGCGACACAATGACTTGTAAAGAAAGTAGAAATCACTGAATATAATTTTCCAGTGCACAGTTAAATAAGGATAGATCTGAAATACTGACAATGGAACGGGCTAAAATGTTTCATTCCTTGCTGGTCAATGCAATGAATGTAAGAAGAAACAAATTTGTTCTGTAAAAAAGGAACGTTCATTTTATGGGGTTGATCTGCACCCGATGATATGTAAGATGGTTCATTGTAAGGGTCGTTACAGCGCCACACAAGGCACGAACAAAGGAAGGTGTAAAGCGACGACACAGTGCTGAACTGGCAGCTGATATTTTTATTGAAGATATGTCTAACATATATATAGATGCCAGTTCGCAATCATGACATGCACGAGACAAAGAAATACATCGCGGCAACTAATAGGTAACGCAGTTTCTCGTCATGAAGAGCGATAGACGGTTCGCTGATACATGACTTGTCCCTAATCTTTGTATTGTAAGCTTCAGCGATTTCCCTGCCGATTGGCTCGCGTGTTTATAAGTGACATTAGTGCTTCTTAAATAGGGGCGACAACCACACAAGTCGTGCGGTTGTCGCCCCTATTCCTCCCTCAGTCGAACATGCACACATAGTTTCGTTTGCCCCACGCACTCTCTGACACAACATAATATAATGGTACATACAACTAGCTTAACACAAGTGATGTACGCGTTCACATAGTTGACAGTGCACTTTCTCTGTACTTGCTTATCCTTCAGCATATTATCAATTAACGGGCAAGATGACGGTAAGATGGGCAGATGATGGTAAGATGGTTCTGAGAAAAAGTTACGCCTTAGATTACCATTATGATAACAATCCTTTATGGCAAAGCACAATCGCGCTACTTTCGTCCCAACTGAAAGCAATGGGAGTCATAGGATTACCTTCAGCATAACAAACTGGACGTACGACCTTAATTACATCGAATGAAATGTGCGCTACGATTTTCCAAACGATCGTCCGCGTCACCAAGAAGGCGGACAACGCCATTAGATTCATCAAGGGAGTCTCGAAGCGACAGCAAGGTCTAGGTAAACACAACGTCGTCCGGTTGTTGTACGCCTTCGTTCTCTGTCACTTTGCCTACGTCGCTGTAATGCACGAATGGCAGAGGGCGCAGAGGGACAAATTCAACGCGCTCCTGAGAAAGGTTAATAAGGGAGCCCTGGGGTTACCCATGCATACGAAGACCGAAAGGCTCATCATACACACATGCACAACACTCTAGAAGAGTTTGCCGAGGCGCAGGAGAGAACTCAATAGATGAGACTCTCCCCCATGCAATCCAGAAGACAAATCTTGAAGAGGGTAGGCATCCTGCCCGCCACAGTTGAAGATAAGCACTGTAAGATGCAGAAGGAGCTGAGGGATTGCATCACGGTTGTGCCCATTCCGAGGAATCTACACCCAGTACACAACGTGGGCGGAAAGCGAGCTAGAGCCAAGCCCTGCTCGAGAAAGCCAGCGAACGAGTAGAATAAAGCACTTTCGTCGATGCGGCATTCGAACCCAGCAGGCGAGCGTTCACCACACTCTGCCTGGATGGTAGAATAAACGTCACGAATTCCGCGTGTGTATATACAACGGATCCAGAGACGACCGAACAGGTAGCCACCGTCCTGGCACTCCTGGATGGCAAGAGAACCAGAATACACAGTGACTCGAGGGTAGCTCTGAGAGCCTTGGGCAAGGGCACCGTTTCCAGACAAGCCCTGGCGACCCTCCGCAGCAAGGAAGTTAACCCACACACAATCATTTGGTTGCCCGCACACATGGGTGAAATTGACGGAGCCCTGGCTAATCTCAATGAGTCGGCTCACCACGCTGCGCGAGGGCTTACAGACCGCATGGCGCTAGAACACCCAAGCTTGTAGGTTGCGTACTAACGAACTCACGAAACACGCTTACTTGGCGCTCAGATCATATCCGCCTCCGCTAATAAAGCTGAATAGAGCCCAAGCTTTCACCCTGAGGCTCTTGCAGACCTTATTAATAAGCAAAGTATTTGCCGAAGTCTTAGCTTCATACACTTTCCCGCGATGCGCTAGCGTAGCAGACTTTGAAAATATGCTGCGCCGGGGCTCCGCGTCACGCAGACCAACGAGCATTAGCATGCGGCTCTCCGTAGCCCCGAACAAGGACATGGGCAGTCCATCGGGCCCGCAATGCGGCCGAGAGCCTTTCGGTCCCGACGGTCCCGACATGGGAGCGGCCCGCTTCGGGCTAGAAAACTAGTTTGACCTGAAGAACTTTAATGAAGTTTTTCATACCATACACCTCATTTACATTTATGATGATGTCGCGAACGACCCTGCGATAATTCCTCCTCATTCTTTAGCGTACAGACGTGTTACTGCTCTTACTCAGGCACAAGTTAACAAGCCCTCGCAAAGTTGCTCTGACAGACTGCGCGGCTAGTGTTGTAAGCAACAAAAATGACCTTGGGAAGTGCTGATAGAGAAATACACCTTGGCGCTCAAGAGCGCGCACAGCAGGACACAGGAGCCCGGAAATTGCTTAAAGAGCGATGACCTCGTCATTCTTTCAGGTTAGAAGTTACTCATTATGTTTCCGACATTAGCGAAAGTCTTCAGAGGAAAGGGTGAGACGTCAGAACATGCAAAGTATGACTAGTACACGTTGCTGAGCTCCCGAGGAGGCTAGTTAACGATGTTTAGGACTGTGCAAGGGAAATTGTCGGGTGCCCAGGATGTTTGAAATCCAGATCGATGTGGCGCATCAAAAGGGCCGCCATGAAAATAGGCGTGTGACCGGCTGATTGCTGTTATTAGGCTTGCAAGGTAGCGTTTGCCATGCTTAGGCGGCTTAGCGCTCGACAGCAATACACCCTACAGAAGTGTCTGTTTCCCGCAGGGACGTTGTGATAACGACGCTGTGCAAGGGCACGCGTGCTCATTGTCAAGAATAAAGACAGTGGGCATTTAAGCGCTCTGTGGTGGCGGGTGTGAACCACGACATTGTAAATCACGAATTTCAGGAAAAAGCAGGGACACCGTCACACGTGAGATAATATAAATATTGAAAAATTATGCAAATCCAACAAACAAGTTTAGATCAATGTGAAGTGAAGCTTTAGTGAAGCGCCTTATGAAATAGTATAACTTGGCACATTTCATTCCCACGCCTTTGTCGTAAAGGGAATGCCTCTAGGCTCTCGCTCATTCGGGCTTCCGAATGTGACAAATCCTAGATAGGCTTCCATTTCTTCATTTCTTGTTTATTTTAAATACACCTCCCGCATTCGGGCCAACCCCCTGTGCGGGTACGCGCCGTTATATGGAAATCACCCTCATAATAATCAACACACGGACTCCTAATTCTGATCAGATTCCCCGTTGTGGTTATGTGCATATGAACAATGTGATTACCATCAACATGCGGCCATCATCTCAAAGACGGAGACCAATCAGAGAAAGCGCTTCAATCTCGTGCGCACGAAGTAGTCGGTGTCATCCGGACCCGCCGGGTGGCTAGTATTGCGCTCTGTGCTTTTGCTGGGCTATTCGCGGAAAGCAGCCTTGTGTGGATTTGCCGGCGCCATCGAATGTGATCAATAAACGACAAGTGTCTTCTAATGAGGACTACAGAGAGTACTAATCGATCACAAAGCCATGGTTTTAAGGTCAATTCCAACGTCTTTTGATGCCAGAGGCTCACCGAATGTGAGGGAAATCTGCATTTTATTAAATAGGGTAGTCCAGCTAACTTTAGCCAAGCTTTTCAACAAGCAAAAAAGATTTTAAACATACGGTGCAAGATATAAATACAAGTCCTATACTTTTCAGTTTGCAGATGTCCAGCGACCGAATGCCGTAGGTCTTACAATTGCATCTTGCGCTGTACTCTTTAAAACTTTTTTTACTTGCTTAAAGTTTGGCTTTAGCCTGGCTAAAGTTAGCTGGGACACACGATATTATCCCAGTCTTTGCACTAAGCTTCGTCACAGTATTTGAAAATCAGAAGCAATATAGCATGTGCACAACGCAGGAATCGTGATTGAGTAATTATTAAGCCATACGAAAGATTGAACCACCATGATTCAAGTTCGCCAAGGATTCGTAAACACCATCGCTCATTTGAATGCGTCAATATGTAAACAAAGTTCCTTTGTCATTCATTTTTGCCGAAGAAATAACTATCACTCCTTGTCTGCCCCCCCTCACCCCCCTACCCGTATAAAATAAATAAAACACTGTCTTGCACAGACCGGACGTCTTTCCATCTTGCCGAAGGATACTGTTCTTCTCCTGATCTCGAAATAACCTATTTCTTGGAACGCCAGTTGCAATTTCTTTCTTTCTGTTTCTTTTATTTTTTTCTGCCGAAAAAACGCTTCCACAACTCCGCCCTCGCCAATTTGGTTGCTCTTGCCCTCCCCACCCAAAATCATCCATGGGATCGCCACTGCAGGTCAGCCGCCTTGGGGAGTGAAAAGTCGGTGCTCCCTTTTGATCATTCAGTCCTACCGTTTTTACTCTGAAGAAAAAGCACTGTCTAACTGATTAGCCTAACGGTATATTCTTGTTGTCATTGAATTTGTAGAAGTTTGAAATCACGTCATAGTGTAAACACCGAAGGAAAAGCTACAGAATACCTCATGCGTGCTTCAGGACTCGGTTATGACTGCGAGAGTATAAAAGGCACCTCATAAAAGCACAACGCTCTACACGCGAAAAATCCATACATGATCATCTTCAAGCGAAGCCGTAACTCTTCGGTAGTATAGGCAACAGGCACTTTGTAGATTCTATCTTATGACTCGGCGTAAAGCTACAAGTGGGTTCGGCTTTGTAGCCATTCGACGAGGCTATAGCATGAACTCTACACTAGTAAAAAGAACAAAACCACGAAGACTTACCTCAAATTCATTCACCTTCACCACTCTTGCCAGTGTGCCAGAGAAGCCTGTGAAAAGGAGGTCATGTATATGTTCTTTGATTAGTGTTTTCTGCATGCAAAACGTCCACCCTTTCCTCAAATGTAGCTCCGAAGAGCCGAAGGTAGATGAAAATTTATTAGGCGACATACGCGGAAACAAATAATGGTTTTAATCGGGTGCACTGCTTGTGTGCCAATCGGAGATCTAGCCGACAAAGAGAAAGTGGCGTAAATACGTGCAAATGCATGCTGGGCAATGCAGCACTAAGATAGGCAAAGGTAGGAAGCAAGCGGTCTTATCGCCCCCCTCTACTTCAGCCCCTTCTGAAAAAGAAAGCTTTTGCAGCACACAACATGAAACACAAAAATTACAGGGTCTCTTAAAATCTCTCTTAAGAGGCGAACAGGGGAGCCTACTCTTCCACCTGGTATCATTCGCCTCTTTCTCTTTGCCTCTTCTCTTTTTCTTCTTTTCTTTGGTCATTACTGCTCACTCCTAAGCATTTTTAGTCATTTGTAATCAATTGTGGTCATTACAAGCTGTCGTTGTACATGTTGGTCATATAATAGTCATTACCAGTCATTCCAAGTCATTTCACTCATTATTAGTCCTTATTGACCATTACTAAGCATTTTGAGTAATTTCTAATGAATTGTAGTCGTTACAAGTCGTCGTTAGACAAATTCGTCATTTCGTAGTCATTACTATTCATTACAAGCCATGTCAGTCATTAGTTAATACTGCTCACTACTAAGCATTCTTAGTCATTTGTAATTTATTGGGGTCATTACAAGCCGTCGTTAGACATATTCGTCATATCATAGTCATTAGTAGTCATCACAGGTCATTACTGCTCACTACTAAGCATTTTTTAGTAATTTGTAATCAATTGTGCTCATTACAAGCCGTCGTTAGACATGTTGGTCGTATCATAGTCAGTAGTAGTAATAACCAGTCATTTCACTCGTTATTAGTCATTACTGGTCAGTGCTAATGATTTTGAGTGAATAATTGTAGTCGTTACAAGATGTCGTTAGACATACTGATAATTTCGTAGTCATTACAAGTCATTTCAGTCATCTAATTTTCATCTTCATTTTTATTACCCTAAAGACCCCGTTCGGGGTATTACATTAGGGGTGGTTACACATGTGCACACAAGAAAAGGCAGGTGTTACGGTGAAATACAAGTTTGAACAGTTTCTAGAAATTGTGAATGACATGGTGATGGCAGCGACATTGAGGGATAGATCATTCCAGTCTTTGGCAGCTCGATGAAAAAATTAAGCTTGAAAAGTGACAGTTCGTGTTCGATGACGAGAAAGTTGGAGTTAATGGCTGCTGCACTGTGACATATTGCGTGATGTAAGATGGTCGGTTTAGCAAGCTGTAAAAGAAATTGTGAAAGAGAGACTGTTGCGATACGACGACAAAAAGCAAGAGATGTCAAGGTAGATTCTGCCTGTAAGAGGGAAATGCTGATGTTATATGAATATGAAGAATGTATGAATCTAGTCGCACCATTCTGAACTGTCAAGAATGCATTGATGATATATTTTGATGAGGGTTCCAGATGGCGGCGGCATATTCCAGCTGTGGTATGACAAATGATTTGTGTGGGAGTAGTTTGACTTGCTGTGGAGCCTGACGAAGGTGACGTGTCATGAACCCAAGGATCTTGTTCGCTGATGAAATTACGTTAGTCGCATGCGCATTACAGGAAAGGTCGTGGGACAGGGTTACGCCTAAGTACTTATAGGTTAGAACTGATTCTACTGGGATGTTTCCAATGGTGTAAAAAGACAGATAAGGATTACGACAGCGGGAAATGGAAATAAATTTGCACTTGTTACGGCTCACGGACCTTTGCCAACGGTTGCACCAGTTCTGCACGTTACTATGGTCATTCTGGAGAGATGCTTGGACAGCGATGTCAGTCACGGTACGATAAATCATACAGTCGTCAGCGAACATGCGAGTAGGGCACGATAGATGCAACGGAAGATCGTTGAATAGCAAAAGGAAAAAAAGCGGTCCTAAGACTGACCCTTGAGGGACGCCTGAAGTGACAGGACGAGAAGTTATTCGGACGAGAAATTATTGACAAGGACGAAGTGGGAACGATTAGTAAGGAATTCTTTTATCCATTGTAATACGTGACGATCCAAGTTCAATCTGGATAATTTTATTAGCAAGCGGTTATGAGGCACTGTGTCAAAAGCTTTAGAGTAGTCTAAAAAGATGACATCGGTTTGAACGTTGTTATCAAGATTAACGTGCACATCATTAAGGAAGATAGCTAGTTGCATTTCACATGAAAGCCCTTTACGAAAACCGTGTTGGGAAGGTTCAAATAAGTTTACGAGTCTAAAAAGTTCATGATATGGGAGTATATGACATGTTCCATGACTTTGTAAGGGACACTAATTAATTAAATGGGGCGGTAAATAAAGGGGGAGTCCTTTTCACCTCCTTTGAATACTGGTACGACCTTTCCAACTTTCCAATCATCCGGTAAGGCACCTGCAGAGAATGATTGCGAGAGCAACAGAGTGAAACATGCCGCGGATATATGCTTAGTATTCATTAGGATCTTTGAGTTAATTTAGTTTACACCAGAAGACGCACATAATTTGTTTTTGTTTTCAATGATTGAAAGTACTGAAAATGATTGAAAATATAATGGGTGGCATATGCGACGTTATGTTAGTTGGTAGTGGCACGGCCGCTGGATAAAAAAAGAAAGGTGCGGCCTGCCGCGTGCACCGAAAATGCTGTCATCCGCCGCGGCGCTACCCGTCGAGGACTGTTGTCCGGGATCGGCGTAGGAAATGCGCGAGGAACGCGCTTCGAACACCGTCGCCCGTAGAAACCGACGCGTCCCCTCCCCGAGAGCTAGCGCCGTTCGGCCCAGCCAAGCGGCCGAGAATGCAACTACGGCTGAGACATTCGCTCCCACTGCAGCCCACCTGACGTGGCAGGCCGCACCTTTTTTTTTTTTTTTTATCCAGCGGCCGTGGTAGTGGAAAGTCTGCAGTGGTAGTTTCTTTTGTAAAAACGAAAAAAAATTCTGCGTTGAATATATTAGCCCACTCGGCGTCCGTGGCGGTGTCTGCTGCTGTATTTGTCACGCTGGTAGTGCGAGCTTCTTGAGGATTTAAAATGCGCCAGAACTGCCGAGAGTTTCGAGTAAGTAGCTGGGGTACGTCGACGTTATAAAAAGATTTTTTAGCAGTGCGAACGGCACTCGGGTAGGCGTTCCCTGCCATGTAATATCTTGACCATGCCTCGGTGCTTCCAGGACGCGTGGCTAGCCGGAAGCGACGTTTCTTTTGGTTTTCAAGCTTCTTTAGAGCTCTGGTGAACCATGGTTTATTTTGATTGGTGTGCATAGTTATTCTTGGCATATACTTGTTTAGGAGTTCATTAATTTACTTTTTAGAAAGTGTCCAGTTTACTTATGGCGAGTGCATATGGAATATTGTCTCAAAGGTTGAAAAGAAGTCGCTAAACCCGTAATCAATAGCTTCGTAGTTCCCTTTATTATATAGGTTATCAGTTTTGTTGGTTTTTTGTTGTCGCATGGGTTGAAAGATGAAGATGGCATGGATTACTATATGATTGCTTACCTGACGGAGGTAAGTAATGGATGACAGATTGTCAGGATGGCTGGTTAGTGTAAGGTCGAGTACATTAGATGTGTATTTTGTTACCCACCTAGGCTATAGTACAAGTTGAGTTAGACTGAAATTAAGATACACATTAACAAATTCTTTAGAAGCATCATTCCCTATGATTAAAGCACTATTGTTGGTCCAGTTGATCTGCGGAAAATTAAAGTCACCAAGAAGTAGGATCTCTGCCTTAGGGTGCTTTTCACTAAGTTCACTCAAGATGTTATTAGGTTTATGCGAAAAATCAGCAGTATTATGTGGTGGTCTGTAACAAACGCCCAATAGAACAGTCTGCGGTGAGGCGCGGCAGATTAGCCATTTTATTTTCAAGTCAGCCTCAATGGTTGCAAGAGAGAACGATAAATGATGATGCGCGGCGATTAGCACACCACCACCTCTTGAGATTTCGAGAAATTGAGAGATTGACAAATTAAATTGAGAAATTAAATTTTCCATAATTGATTTTAGGTGGCTAAAGATTTCAGTTGTTTTGAGCCCGTCCTCGAGATTTTATAGCCGAGCGAAGAACGTATGTAAAGTCACAAAAAAGGAACGCTTCAAGACTGGTAACAAAGGAGGAATCAAACGCACACTGCGCTGACTAGCAACTTGAAGCGCTCTTCTTTCTGCGATAATGAACCCACTAGCCCGTCAGTCAATCCTTGCAAACCTGTCAAGACAACCTGACCGCACCTTTTCTGTTGTTGCAGCAATAGTAATGCCCCGTGAGCATGTTCCTTGTGGCCAGTCCGCTTTCAATTTTCATTGACGCAGTTTTTGCGAAGGTAAGCAGTTTTAAACTTTTCAAATTTATATAGCCGTGAACGTGTGCCTGCCACCTAAAGCTTGCTTGGTCGCAGAAGCGATGCATGACGAAATGATGGTGCAGATTTAGCGCGTCGCTGGCATCAAGACAATGCGCTGCAGCCCTGGGAAGGAAGATATCGAAAGTGAACAGCTCAATAGCTGCTCACGGAGCCGTGCCAATGGTGACAGTGCCTGGGCCTAAATAAGCAAGAAATTCAGGTAAATGCAGGACATGGTTAGAAACTCCCCCGGGACATTCAAACACTTGGCCGATGACGAAAGCACTCCACAGTTAAATTCTGTCACTAGTACTCAACCATTCATTTCAAAAACGTGCTTCTATTGTATCATAAGACGAAATACAATGCTACTTGTCCGGATCTATTTCATTTTTCGAAAAAAAAGTCAATGAAGTTCCTCTTGGCAACGACGCGGGCGATCGAAAGGTTTCATTTTCGCTCCACACCGCGCCACCCACACTTTCACGTTTAACTAGTTTCCTTATCGCGTAGTGCTGCGCTGGTTTTGCTACCTTGCGAAACCCGCACAAACTGCAAGTAGCAGAGAATTCAACTTCCATGTGATGTTGCGGGATGTCCGAACGGTATAAGCCAGTCGACCTCAAAGCAGCTGCAGCGCCGAATCCACCACGCTGTCATGGCTCGGTAGCGATGGCTTATTCGACGTCACCACTCTCCCGTTTTCGTGGCGGGAGACTCGAATTTCTAAAAAGCCATTCGGACCAACCAGATGTAGTTTCCTCGTAAACTAAGTATTTTCTTTGCGCGAAACAAGTGTTGCCAGGTTTCTTAATTGGTATTTAAACATTCCACGTTGACTTAGTATTTGCCTTTCATCATCATCATCATCATCATCATCATCATCATCATCCTGGCTACCCCCACTGCAGGGCAAAGGCCTCTCCCATACTTCTCCAACTACGCCGGTCGTGTCCTAATTGTGGCCATGTTGTCTCTGCGAACTTCTTAATCTCATCCACACACCTAAGTTTCTGCCGCCCCCTCCTACGCTTCCCTTCTCATGGAATCCAGTCCGTACCCCTTAATGACCATCGGTCATCTTGCATCCTCATTACATGCCCTGCCCATGCCTAAGTCTTTTTCTTGATTTCAACTAAGATGTCATTAATCGCGTTTGTTCCCTCACCCAATCTGCTCTCTTCTTATCCCCCTTAACGTTACAGACATCATTCTTCTTCTTTACATAGCTCGTTGCGTCGTCCTCAATTTAAGTAGGACCCCTTTCGTAAGCCTCCAGGTTTCTGCCCTGGAGGTGAGTACTGGTAAGACACAGCTGTTACACACTTTTCTCTTTAGAGATAATGGCAACCTGCTGTTCATGATCTGAGAATGCCTGCCAAACGCAACCCAGCCCATTCTTATTCTGATTATTTCAGTCTCATGATCCGGATCCGCGGTCACTATGTGCCCTAAGTAGACGTATTCCCTTACCACTTCCAGTGTCTCGCTACCTATCGTAAACTGCTGTTCTCTTCCGAGACTGTGTAACATTACTTTAGTTTTCTGCAGATTAATTATTAGACCCACACTTCTGCTTTGACAGCCCAGGTCTGTGAACATGCGTTGCAATTGGTTCCCTGAGTTACTACGCAAGGCGATATCATCACCGAATCGGAAGTTACTAAGGTGTTCTCCATTTACTCTTTACCCCAATTCTTCCCTATCCAGGTCTCTGAATACCTCCTGTATTTGCATTTAGTGTACTTTAGGGGCCCACGCACACAGCTTCGTTGGTCATCCTTTTTCAGAGAATGTAAGGGCAGAGAATTTCTTTTTAGCTGGAACTGTGCAACATGTGAACTTGGAAAAAAAAGATGTGGCAATACCGTGACACCAACAGACGATTCAAACATTCAGAAGAGATTGAAAGAGCTAGATGAAAAGATAACCCTCATGCTTCCCCTCGTCACTAAAGTTGACAATTTGACACAACTATTGAAAAAAGTCAGTGACATTGAAACATCGATACAGCACCTTTCCGACAAATATGATACAATATTAAGGAAGTTAGACAAGCAAAACTCTGACATTTCAGTCTTGGAAAGAAGGGTCGAGGCCGTAGAATCGGGAACGTCCGCAAGCACGAGGGAAGTCAAACTGCAGCTGAATGAGCTGGAACAGTACAGTCGCAGGCAAAACATGGAAGTACATGGCCTCATAGTGGAGGAACACGAAGACCTGCTGGCGAAAATGAATGATCTTGCATGCAAACTTCAGCTACCGCTGCTTGAGAACGGTAACCTTGATGCGCTTCATAGGCTACCTGCACGAAAGGGAAAGAAGCCTATCCTTCTTGCTCGGTTTTCATCCGTCCTACATAAGGAAGAGTGGATGCGCAATCGCTCGCGCCTTGAGAATGAAGCACCAAACGTGAAATTTTTGGACAACCTGACACCTTTCAACAAACGCCTTCTCTGGCTAGCAAGTGGAAAAGGCAGGGAAAAGAACTATCGGTTTGTGTGGCAAAAGAATGGTCACATATTTGCACGTAAAACTGAGGGCGCCAACGCGATTCGCATCCGCGATGAAAGTGACATTGATAACATGATATGATGTGCTATTTAGATAGTGTATATCTAGTGTGAATGACAGTTCAAATGGATAACAGTCCTTATCACGATGTTAACTCTTTTAAATGTATGAAGGTTTCAAAATCCGGATGCTTTTCCTTTTATCATCTGAATGCATGCAGTTTAAGAAACAAAGAAGAAGAAATTGATATTTTTTTGTCGTCATTGAACCATGAATTTGATGCGCTGGCTTTCACTGAAACCTGGTATACTGAATCGAATGATGTTGTTCGCTTTCCTGGTTATAGGTGTGAAGCGCTGTTTAGGAAAGCCAAAAAAGGGGGAGGTGTAGCTTTGTACATTAAAAACAGTTTTTCTTACGAAATAATGCCACAGTGCACAGTTTTGAGCCCTTCGTACGAATCACTTTTTATTCAGACAAATGCATTCATCTTTGGCGTAATTTATCGGCCACCTTCTGCGTCTCTTCAAGAGTTCTTCAACTTTTTAGAAATAGTATTGGGCGACCTCTCCTTACAAAGTAGGCCTGTGGTAATAATGGGTGATTTTAATATTAACCTACTAGAAACATTAAATTCTGTCAATGAATTTGTTGATATGTTGTTGGCCGACGGCTTTTCCAATATAATCACAACGCCTAGTCGTATCACAAGCTCCAGCGAAACACTTATTGATCTATGCCTAACTAACAGTGATATTGGTGGTACCACGGCAGGAGTACTCCTGAGCGACATCAGTGATCACCTGTCAACCTTCTGCTTTATGGAAAGGTCAAATAAACAAACATTCGAACATACTTACCCGCCAAATAGTTACCGTGTTATAAACCAAAGCAAAATTGAATACTTTCGCCAAATCGTCTACTCTGTTGACTGGAGCCAATTGCAGCGTGATGAAGATCCTAATATTTTATACAACAAGTTCTTGCACAAACTGACAGAGTTGTATGAATGCGCTTTCCCAGTTGTAACAATAGCAAAGTGTAGAAAAGGAAGGAAGCCTTGGATTACAGGAGACCTGCTCAGGCGAATCAAGGCACGAAATAGGCTTTTCTCCAAGTTTATAATATCTAAAGACTTGACAGTTTTGAAAGAGTATAAAAAAGTTAGAAATCAATTAGGTGCAGATATAAAGAAATCTAGAATTCAATACTACGCTCATAAATTTTCAGATATCTCCTTTGACCCTCAAAAAACGTGGCGTACAGTCAAAGATCTTCTACAGAAATCAGAAACAAATATACCTACACAAATGACAATTGGAGGAACGGTTCTGAGTGGTAAAGATCTTGCCAACGAGTTCAACAGACATTTTTTGGCATTTGGAGATTTTCCTGCCGGAACGCCCAGTAATATTGGAAAATACATGGAACATAATCTTCAGCGCAGCCTTTTCTTATATCCAGCTACTCCTGTAGAGATTAATGATATTATATTAGGTTTCAAGAATAACTGTTCTTGCGGTTTTGATGGCATAAAGGTAGCACCAATTAAAGCAATTGCTGACCTAATAGTTAATCTACTTTGTCATATAACAAATCAAATCTTGACAACAGGTATTTTTCCCGAAAAAATGAAGATGGCAAGAGTTGCTGTTTTGTTTAAAGGCGGTGCTGCCAATATAATTGGTAATTATAGACCTATATCAGTTCTACCGTTGTTTTCCAAAATAGTAGAAAAAGTGATTAACACACGGATTACTACCTATCTTAACAAACACAAGTTAATCTCTCCCAGCCAGTACGGATTTCAGAGAAAGAAATCAACTGAATCTGCATTGCTCAGTATTAAGGATAAACTTATTAACAACATAGAAAATCAATTGTACACATTAGGTGTTTTTCTAGATTTCAGCAAAGCGTTTGATTCTATTAAACATAATATACTTCTTAGCAAACTACCGTATTATGGAATACGAGGCACTTCACTTAAATTATTGCAAAACTACCTTTCTGGTCGTTCCCAGTATGTTGTAATTAATAATGCTACGTCTAATTCTGAGCTAATAAAATTTGGGGTTCCTCAGGGGTCAATCCTAGGACCTACTCTGTTTCTTTTATACATCAATGACATGGTATCTATCCCACAAACCCCTTCTATTATCCTTTACGCTGACGACACAAGTGTATTTTTTCCTGGTGAAAATCTAGGTTCCTTAATCCCGCGTGTAAACTTATGGCTTAACAATCTATCTGACTGGCTTGTTACAAATGAACTCTCATTAAATGTTGACAAAACTAAGTACATTGTTTTTACCCCTATTAACAGACCTGTTTATATTAATAATGATGTGGCATTCGAGTCGCGACCGCTAAAGAAGGTAGCACAAATTAAATTTTTAGGTGTTCAGTTTCATGAAAACCTTCGCTGGTCTTGCCATATTCACTATATTAAGCGTAATATTGCACACTGTATTGGTATGCTTAATAAGTTTCGCTTATTGTTGCCTCGTTATATTCGACGTCAACTGTATTTTAATACCGTTCATTCGCGACTGCATTACTGCCTGCTTGTCTGGGGCACCACTACTAGGTCTAACATGGAAAGCCTCCATCGATTACAGAAAAAAAGTGTGCGCTTTATTGAAAATCTACCACAACGTGAATCAACATCTGTATATTTTTCGCAGAATCGCATCCTGGACATTGAATCACTATACAAACTGCGACTATCAGAGCTTGCATATTCAGATTTCAAAATTGATCCACAACTTTTCTCTTTGAGGTATACCAACCATGAACCCCACTACGAGTTTAGGAGAACCCACTTCACCAAGTTTAAATGCAGGACGAATTACGGGACACAACTGTTAAATTGGCAAATTCCTAATGTGTTAAACCTTTATCCTGCTCTGATAGACTTTATGGAAAACTGTTCCTCTTTGCCTGCTTTCCGAAGCCAGGCAAAGAGATTTTTCTTAAATCGTGTATAAACCAGGTAGAAATTTGTTTCCTTTGTTCTTTTTTTGTCAAGTGAACATATTTGGGATGTGAACATTTTTTTTTGTCGTATGGGAGATGCAGTTAGGATTCCTTGCTTTGTTTTTTTCTTTTCTTGGTCAAGTGAACATGTTTGTAGGTATTATACATAATTAATTAGATTGATTTGACTGTACAGAGTGTGTATATTGCTGTATGTGAATTGTTATAATCTTCCCGTAAAAAAAAAAAAAAAATTGTACTTCGCAACTTACCATGTCGAAACTGTGCCTGCGTGAATTCAGGGTGTCTAGGGCCTAGTCAGGTGACCACGTGTGTCACCTTTAGCCCTCTTCACCCGGACAACTGTGTATTGTCCAAATTTCAATAAAGTCAAAGTCGTTGATTTCGCTTTGAGAAAGACATAATGCTAGATTTCTCGTAGATTTTTAAAGGTAGGTTTAAGTGAACTTCCTATACTATTCGTGCCCGACAGTAGGTGCCCGACACACACACACACACACACACACACACACACACACACACACACACACACACACACACACACACACACACACGCACACGCACACGCACGCACGCACGCACGCACGCACGCACGCACGCACGCACGCACGCACGCGCGCACGCACACACACACACACACACACACACACACACACACACACACACATACACACATACATACACACACACACACACACAACACACACACACACAACACACACACACAGAGAGAGAGAGAGAGAGAGAGAGAGATAAAATCGATACAGGTTCGCCCGAATACACATTTGCACCCGCCCACGCATGCACACACGCGCGAAGACGTACGCACGCACGCACACGGCGCTACACGCTCACACAAACGGGCTTATGCTCGCACGCACATACACGCACTCATCCGCTAGCGGTTTCAAATACGGAGGCACAAACATGTGCGTACACGCAAGTGCAAGTATACACGCACGCACGCTCAAGGCGTGCACACGCATATAAACACCCTCTCCTTCCCGGCTGTCGGCTGTCTCATAAAAACATGTGCGTGGAAACAGACTGAATGACACTCGCTCTGCAATTATCGTTGAAACTCCAGCTGTAATAAATCGCTTTACGGGTTATATTTGGCGCTTCTTAAAGTCAATATGCCCTCTGCCGAGAGGGTGCAACACCATCTGCTCCTGTCCTGTGACATAACCACCCATCCCCGACAAAAACACTGCTTTAACACACCCGAATAACTGCCATAAATGCATATGTTGTTACAAGGGACTACTCTCCGGGTTCAGTCAATTGAAACTTGTTGATACTCGCCCGTTATATTGAAATATAATTTTCTAAAATTTTGCCCTTTCAGTTACGCATATGCAATGCTGTGACATTGCAAATGGTGACAGTGCAATATTCAGAATTCCCGAGTATCTCCGTCTACAAGCCACGTTAGTTTTTCTCTTTCTTTTTTTAACGTGACACAAAGAAATGCGGAAGCTTGTTGTTACGTTGTCCAAGTAATAAAATCTTATCAAAGTGATAACTTCACAAATGAGCAACACACTGCTATCTTTTAGGAAGGAAAAATAGAAAATATAGTATTTGAAAAGCACCACAGAAAAACCAAAACCGAAACGAAATCTGGGTGGATGAATGCATTATTCTGAACCATTATATCGGGCGGCGGCACACGCCACGGAGCTGTGACTAATAACATGACTTTTCTGTTGCTTCCATCTAGTAGGAGACTGTGGAACTAAGCCCTATATGGGTTAAAAAAATATCACGGAGCATGGTATTGACCCACTTCAAGCAAGACGCGGAACGACAGGTGCAAGCGATTAAACCACTCAGCCACGTTTTTTTTTCGTTTGTTTATTGAACCACTCTGCCACTACTTGCGATGTTTCCGCTTGGGATAACATAAGCTTGGATTTAGCAAGATACCACGTGAATTTGCACAACTGTGTTTCAAAAATCGCTTTGGAAACAGTGTTACGCTATGTGTAGAGAGTCGAGATAGGCATCAATCGAAAGCTGAGTCTCCGTACTAGATGCGCTATAGCGGCTATTACAATAGAAGCCGTACTTTTATCACAGCTGCCGCTAACATCTCCAAAATCGAGTACAAATTTACGTCGTTTCCATACGTTTCCATTGCTGAATCGTTAACTGCTCTGGAAAAGAGTCTAGCTTTTCACAGCATGATCAGTGCATTTGTCTTGTGTGGATTGTCTTCTACTACATGTCCGTCCCCCGCCTTCTTTAATTATCGACCTGCACTTTTAATTATTCGCTAAAAACCGACTCGTTCCATTGAAAACGTGCTAGATTTGTGCCGTGGCCGCTTAGAGCGCTGGTAGGTACGTGTCCAGTAAAGCGGGATATGAAACCAGAAATATGTTCTAGCGCTCTGAGGCTGCTGTAGATCCTTTCTAGATTTCAATTTCAACCACAGCAACTGATTTAATCTATGCTTTCCTTGGCTTCATAGCTGTTGGCTTTTTGCGACCGTGAAATAGAAGATTCGAGTCCTTCGGTTTTATTCCCTTCTTCTTGTCCATGTATATATATATATATATATATATATATATTGCCACATGGGGTGGCGCAGCAAGAAACTGAAGAAGAGGAGAACGAGGTTCGACCTCGCCATCGCGCGTCGCCGCTTGCGTTTTCGTAAAGTGAAACCGCCTGTATCTTGATTCAGCTTGTATACTCCAGCAGGGTATACGCGACAATTTGGTGGAGGTGCTGGGTACGCTCAACTTATGCAGGAGACCCCACTGGGCAGCAAGAACCTCGCCCCACAGTTGGAGTTGACTCCAGTTCACCGCACAAGCCGGCGAATCCGAGGCCTCGCCCCAGAATTTGGAAACCTCCAGGAAAAAGTGATGTCCGCGACTACTGCGACTTCTACGGAACGGGTGACACCAACTTACATAACGCTGCTGAACCCCCAAGTGCCGACGGCTTTTCATGGCGACACATTTGAAGACGTGGAAGACTGGCTCGCGGAGTTCGAGCGCGTGGCTGCGTTTAACGAGTGGGACAACAACGCCAAACTCAGGAACATCTACTTCAGCCTCCAGGATGGTGCTCGCACGTGGTTTATGAACCCCGAAAGTGCCCTGTCATCCTGGCCTGAATTCTAGCGCAAGCTGCTGGAGACTTACTCGAGCCCCGATCGCCGGGAAAAAGCGGAGCGAGCCCTTCAGTCACGCGTCCAAAAGCCCAACGAGAGCGTCACGATGTACGTGGAGGACATGACCCGTCTCTTTCAGCGTGCCGATCCGAGCTTGTCGGAAGAGAAGAAGGTGCGTCATCTGATGAGAGGCGTAAATGAGCAACTCTTTGGCGGTCTTGTTCGGAATACGCCCAAGACTATTGCGGAGTTCCTCACCGAAGCCACCGCGATGGAGAAGACCCTTCAGGAACGGTCGAACTTTTACAAAGTAAATGCTGCCTGCACTCCGGATACGCCAGCAGGCTTAGGGTGCGACGTCGCCTTGCTTTGCGAGCTGATTCGCTCAGTGGTTCGCGACGAGCTGCAGAAGCACCACGGTACGTCGCCACCTCCAGTCAGCTCCCTCGCCAGCGTCGTACGCCACGAAGTACAGCAGGCACTGCACGCATCTCTTTCCAGCAGTGAAGCACCACCTCTGCCAAGCGAATCCCGGCGCAAGACGTACGCAGAAACATTACTGAGCCCCGTCCAAGCTTTCGCACCTACTTATGTGGCGCCGCCAGTCGCGTTGCAATCGGCGCAAGCCGCTCCGACAAGTCCGCTACCGTATTTCGACGATCGCCGAACACCCGCGAGGAAATCAGAGGCGAGCACCCGATCGACGACCGCTGTGCCCCCACTGCGGCGAAGCTGGTCATGTGTATCGAGAGTGCCCCTACCGACGACTCGGACTGCGGGATGTTTATATCGATTCACCTCGACCTAGGTTCGGCCAAAGGCCACCCGACATCGCAGAATTCATCGAACAGCAGCGCAGACCGGGCCCATCGCAGCGGCAGTCACGCTCACCCTCACCGCGGCGATATTTCCCTGGTCGCGATACCACCTCGAGGACGACGCAAGGGCGATCACCAAGGCCACGCCGGGAAAACTGACGTCAGCGACCTTCCGAGGCGGGGCCGCTGATACTCAACGCGCTCAAGACCTCGTATCGTGCCGACCGCAGAATAACGAAAACACGATGACGCCAGAACCAGTTTCGGCGAACAAGATTTCACTGGACATACCTGTGTTGATCGACGGCAAAACAGTGAGTGCACTTGTAGATACCGGCGCCAATTACTCTATTCTTAGTGCAAAACTGGCGAGCGTTCTGAAAAAAGTTACTTTGCTCTGGAACGGGGCACCAGTTCGTACGGCAGGTGGCCACGTCGTCACACCGCTTGGCCTATGCACGGCCAGAGTAGAAATCCGCGGTGCTGCTTTTCTCGCCACTTGTCTGGTTCTACGCGAGTGTTCCCGCATTTAATACTTGGGATGGACTTTCTCCGGGAATATGGTGCCATTATTGACCTCCGCGAGCACTGCATCACTTTCTCGACATAAAGGGCAACACAGACCGACGCCATTGGACACAGATCCGCACTTCGCGTTTCGGACGAGAGCATCACGATACCGCCGTGTGCAAGTGTTATGGTTTCGGTCAAGTCCGACGAACTACAAGACGGTGAAGCCATTGTCGAAGGCAACATTTCTATGTTGCTGGCACAAGATATTTGTGTAGCGCAAAGCCTTGTGGAACTTCGTGAAAGCCAGACAACGGTCCTCGTTACCAACATTACCTTTGAGCATCGGCACATTTGTCGTGGCACTGCCATCGCCTACGCCGAACCATCAACGGACATCGTCGAGTGCTTTGCTTCTGAGGTGGACACAGACGACGGTTCACTAAGAGACATCGATGTAAACGCTGAGCTTACGGACGACCAAAAGAGCGCACTGCAGGAACTCTTGAACGAATTCCGCGGGTGCTTCGCTCGGCTGCTAAGGTGGGCCAAACGCCAATCACGAAGCACCGAATAACGACATCCGCCGACGCACATCCCATCAATCAACAGCCTTATCGTGTCTCGCCGAAAGAACGTGAGGCAATCCAAGCACAAGTCAAGGAGATGCTAGATGATGGTTTCATTCAGCCTTCACACAGGTCCTCCTCGGTCGTTCTAGTCAAGAAAAAAGACGGAACGCTTCGTTTCTGTGTTGATTATCGACGCCTCAACGATGTTACCAAGAAGGACGTGTGCCCACTACCACATATCGATTACTCTTTAGACAGGTTACGGCGAGGTAAGTATTTTTCGTCTCTTGATCTAAAGAGCGGTTGCTGGCAAATTGAGGTCGATTAACGAGACCGCGAAACAACTGCTTTCCTCACTCCAGATGACCTTTACGAATTCAGAGTACTTCCTATCGGTCTCTGTTCGGCACCCGCAACTTTCCAGCGAATGATGGACACCGTTCTCGCTGGTCTGAAGTGGCACAGCTGCCTCGTCTACCTTGACGACGTGGCTGTTTTTTCGGCGACATTTGACAAACCACCTGAAACGACTGCGGCAAGTTCTCGAAGCCATCCGATCGGCTAACCTCACCCTTAAGCCTCAGAAGTGTCATTTCGGCTACAATTTAAGGAGCTGATGTTTCTCGGATACGTCGTCAACACGGAAGGCGTTAGCCCCGATCCCGCGAAAACTGCCGCTGTAGCCTCGTTTCCAACACCGACCGACAAGAAAGGTGTCCGACGCTTCCTGGGCCTTTGCGCATACTACCGGCGTTTCATCGAAATTTTTTCGAAGATGGCGAAGTCGCCGACTCGCCTCACGAGGGCCGATGTATCGTTCGTCTGGTCCTCAGAGCAAGAGACTGCTTTCACCGAGCTTCGACAGCGTCTTGTGTCAGCACCAGTTTTGGTCCAATTTGACGAGGAGGCGGACACGGAAGTTCATACAGACGCCAGTAACGTTGGTCTTGGTGCGGTCCTTGTACAACAGCAGGAAGGTATTGAAAGAGTGATCGCCTACGCAAGTCGCACACTATTGCGTGCAGAGACCAACTACACCACCACGGAGATAGAGTGTCTTGCCAAATTTCGACCTTACCTTTACGGCCGCCCCTTCAAAGTTGTAACTGATCACCACTCGTTATGCTGGCTTACAAATCTTCGGGACCCTTCTGGACGATTGGTACGGTGGAGTCTACGTTTGCAGGAGTACGACCTGACCATCGTGTACAAGTCGGGCCGCATACACGAAGGCGCTGACGCACTCTCGCGCGCCCCTATCGACACTACCGACAACGACATTGAGGAGGACGGCGCTTTCCTTGGGGCCGTAAGCGTTACTGATTTGTCCACACGGCAGCGCGCAGACGACGCACTACGGTCTATACTCGAACATCTGGAAGGACGAAACCCATCAATACCCCGGCATATTGCTCGAGGTTTGTCGTCGTTTTGTTTAGGATATGGCGTCTTATACAAGAAGAACTGCGCTGCCACCAACAAGACCTACCTTTTGGTCATTCCAGCAGACCTCCGTGCCGAAGTTTTGTTCGCCTGTCATGACGAGCCTCCGTCTGGCCATTTATGTTTTACGCGAACGCTTGATAGAGTGCGCAAATCCTACTACTGGCCGAGACTTGCCGCGTGTGTTAAGCGGTACGTCCAAGCCTGCTGTGAATGCCAGCACCGAAAGTCGCCAGCTGTGAAGCCTGCGGGATTGCTGAATCCGATCGATCCACCTGGCAAACCTTTCGACCAGGTCGGCATGGATCTTCTGGGCCCCTTTCCACTGTCATCTTCTGGCAACAGGTGGATAATCGTCGCCACGGACTATTTAACGCGATATGCTGAGACTAAAGGCGCTGCCTCGAGGCACAGCTCCTGAGGTTGCCCAGTTTCTCATACAGAGCATCGTCCTACGGCATGGCGCCCCATCGCACGTCATCACAGACCGAGGCAAAGCCTTTACAGCACAGCTCATTGAAGACGTTTTTAAACTCAGCTGCACGACCCATCGAAGGACAACTGCCTATCATCCGCAGAGAAACGGCTTGACCGAACAACTGAACAAAACGATGACTGACGTGCTGTCTATGTGCGTAGACGTACAGCACAAGACGTGGGACGAGATACTCCCTTACGTAACATTTGCCTATAATACTGCTACGCAAGAAACAACATGCTTCACGCCGTTTTACCTCGTTTACGGCCGTGAAGTGCAGACTATCTTAGAAGCAATGCTGCCTGCGACAACATCGTTCATCTCGACCTCGCCCAAGATGCCGAACTTTGCGTGCAACGCGCGGAAGAAGCCCGTCAGCTTGCCCGAGTCCACATAAAGCAACAGCAGAGCATCGATGCGCACCGTTACAATCTGCGCCATTGACATGTCGAGTTCCAACCTGGTGATCAAGTTTTGGTCTGGACTCCCGTGCGCCAAAAAGGACTATCCGAGAAGCTTTTGAGTCGCTACTTCGGACCTTACAGAGTGTTGCAGCGAATTAGTGACGTGAACTACGAAGTCCTTCCTGACGGAAGTCCGCCTCCCCCACGTCGACAACCGCAATCTGAGATTGTGCACGTTGTGCGGTTGAAACCCTACTATAGCCCCTAATATTCGACGTTTTCAGCTGCATCGGTTAGTTTTGTGGTTGCTCGTCCATCAGTGCCTTGTGACTATATCGCACACCACAGTGATTGTGACTATAGCCTATGTGTTCGTCCTAGACCACCTCGGCGCTCTCAGGTCAAGCCTATGCATGCTTTCCTGCTTTTCCTTTTCTTTTTTTTGAAGACGGGGTAGTGCCACATGGTGTGGCGCAGCAAGAAACTGAAGAAGAGGAGAACGAGGTTCGTCTCAGCATCGCGCGTCGCCGCTTGCATTTTCGTAAAGTGCAACCGCCTGTATCTTGATTCAGCTTGTATACTCCAGCAGGGTATACGCGACAATATGTATATATATGTATATATATATAAATATATATATATATATATATATATATATATATATATATATATGTGTGTGTGTGTGTGTGTGTGTGTGTGTGTGTGTGTGTGTGTGTGTGTGTGTGTGTGTGTGTATTGCTAAGAGATGCTAAGAGAACGCGGATGTCGTACTCCTGTAGCTTAAGGGCCCAGCCAGCAAGTCGGCCAGATGGGTCCTTAAGGGTAGACAGCCAACAAAGGGCGTGATGGTCAGTGACGACATCGAAAGGGTGACCATACAAATAAGGACGGAATTTTCAAGGGCCCAAATAATGGCTAAACACTCTTTCTCTGTAACAGATTAATTAGCCGCGGCCTTCGTCAGAGTTCGGCTCGCGTAGGCAACGATATATTCATCAAACCCCGCTTTTCGTTGCGCGAGTACGGCGCCCAGTCCGACGCCTCGTCTGGCATCGGTGTGGACTTCTGTGGGCGTTGCAGGATCGCAGTGGCGGAGGATCGGTGGCGAGGTTAGCAGGCGGCGTAATTTCGTGAAGGCGTCATCACAGGCGGGCGACCAAGCGGAAAGTTCTTTGTCGCCACTTAGAAGGGCTGTCAGGGGTGCACTTATAGAAGCGAAATTTCGAATGAAACGTCGGAAGTATGAGCATAAACCAAGGAAACTTTGCAGCTCCTTTAACTTCTTTAGTTGCGGAAAGTCGGCGACAGCGCGGAGTTTGGCTGGATCCGGAAGGACGACATGGGCAAGATTAGTGAGCTTTCGGGCACCGAAACGGCATTTTTTGTAAGTGAAGTTGAAGTCTCGCGTCAGTAAGGCATTTCAGAACTTGCTCGAGATGGCTGAGGTGGGTTCGGAAATCAGCGAAAAAGACAACTACGTCATCCAGGTAGCATAAACATGTGTTCCATTTGAGGCCGGGTAAAATATTGTCCGTCATTCTCTCAAAAGTGGCTGGAGCGTTACACAGGCCGAAGGGCATTACGATGAATTCGTACAATCCGTCAGGTGTTACAAATGCTGTTTTAGGTCGATCAGATGGTGCCAAAGGGATTTGCCAGTATCCGGAACGTAAATCCAGCGAAGAAAAGAACTCAGCTCCCTGCAAACAGTCGAGGGCGTCGTCGATGCGCGGTAACGGGTAAACGTCCTTCCACGTTATCTTGTTCAGACGTCGGTAGTCGACGCAGAATCGAATAGAGCCATCCTTTTTCTTAACGAGGACGACCGGTGATGCCCAGGGACTGTTGGAAGGCTGTACAACGCCACGCTTGAGCATGCCAGCAACCTGGTGGTCAATGACACGGCGCTCAGAGGCGGATACTCGGTAAGGGCGCTGCCGTGAAGGTGCGTGACTGCCGGTATCTATCTGGTGAAAAACGGTCCATGTGCGGCCCAAACCGGAAGCATGGCTGTCGAAAGCGCTGAACCTCTGCGGGAGAGCAATAAGCTGGCTTCGTTCTGAAGATGACGTGCCATCGTCGATGGAGCAGTGGAAAGCGTCGAGGAGTGACTGATCAACCGCAGGGTCCCAAGAGCGCCAAGGTCCGCAGAAGTAGAAACGGCAGGAGCGTCAAAGATGTAAAAGGTGTCGACCGGTTGAACAAGGCCTAGGTATTCACCATGAAATAAAGCTAAAGGGCCGGCCGTGGGATTGTCGACGACCATTTTCGTGACACCATTGCGAAGAGTAAGGAGAGCAAAGGGCAGCGGAGAACATCGGCGGCGAATGAACACCTCAGAGGGTGTAAAAAGAACAGTGGCATCAGAAATAGCGGCGCACGACACAGCCACAAGCAGGGAAGAGCGTGGAGGGACAGAATTGTCTTCGGAAACAAAGAGTTTAACACTATAAGGGTCGTTTTCGATAGTCTCGACGTCGGGAAGTGCAGAAAGTTCGAGTTCGGCGTGACAACAGTCAATAACGGCGTTATTATTTGCAAGCAAGTCCCAGCCTAATATAATGTCATGGGAACACGAGGGCAGCACGACGAATTCGACGGTATACAGTAGACCCTGAATGAAGACGCGAGCAGAACAGGCAGCGAGAGGCGTTATATTTTGAACGTTCGCGGTTCGAAGGGAGAAGTCGGAGAGAGGCGTCAAAACCTTTCGTAGTGTGCGGCAGAGTTCGGCGGAAATTACGGATACGGCGGCTCCTATATCTACAAGTGCCAGGACGGCGATTCCTTCGACAAAGACTTCAATTACGTTGGTTGGAGAGGGACGAGGACTTGGGCATTGCGACGTGGACGCAGTTCGCGCCTCGGGAACTGCGGCCATCAGTTTTCCTGCTCGGTGGACGCGGGACGGCGCCGCATCGGAGAAAGCGAGCGACGACGGGGAGATGGTGAGCAGCGAGCAGAGGCGGTTGGGCGGTCAGGTGAAAAGGAAGAGGTAGGAAGGCTGAAAGGCGAAGAGGAAAACGGAGCGGGGAAAGGTGGCGCTCGCCGGATGTTCTGAAGAGGAAGCATGCAACGACCACAATGGCGCCACCAGCACCACCGCAAGCAAAACATATTGGGCGGTCATCGAAGGTGCGCCACTGGTGGGGATAAGGTCCGGGTCGCGGTTGAGGATTCTGAAAATGCTGTCGGTCGGGTAGCGGCATAAGAGGAAAATGCCGTCGGTCGTGAAGCGGCATAGATGGCGGCAAAAATATCGGTGGTCGATGCACAGAGGGCGGCAGGGGTGTTTGTGAACGAGATCGGGAAACAGCTTCAGCGTAAGTGAGAGGAGCCGTGACTCGTGTCTGCTCAGCGGCTGGAGGAACTGCTTGAGATACTTGCTCTTGAATGAAGTCGCGGATCGTAGGATGCAAAGCAGGTGCTGGTTCCTGGACAGACGATATCAAAGATAGCTGGCGGGCGACCTCTGCGCGAACGAATTCCGGAATTTTTACGAAGAGAGCAGCATGGTTGTCGTCGACTCCAAGGCTTGACAGAGAGTCGGCGGGCGGGGTCGGACGTTGGTTGTGAAGCCGTTGCCTGCGCAACTCGTCGTAACTCTGGCACAATTCTATAACTTCAGCGACAGTGTGAGGACTCTTCGATATTAACATTTGAAACGCGCCGTCCTGAATACCCTTCATTATATGTTTGATCTTCTCCTCCTCTGACATCGACGCATTCACCCGTTTGCAAAGGTCGACAATGTCCTCAATGTAGCTCGTGAAGTGCTCTCCGGCCTCTTGGGATCGTGTGCGCAAACGCTGTTCTGCACGAAGCTTTCTTACTGCAGGCCGACCGAAAACTTGGGTAAAGTTGGTCTTGAAGACCAACCACGAAGTTAGGTCGGCTTCATGGTTTAGAAACCATAGTTTGGCAACGTCCGTAAGATAGAATGCGACGTTTTTTAACTTGGTAACGTCGTCCCACTGGTTATGGGCACTTACTCGCTCATAAGACGAGATCCAATCTTCAACGTCTTTGTCATCTGTGCCGGAGAAGATAGGGGGATCTCGCTGACGCAAGGCACCGGCACAAACCAAGGTGGCCGGCACCGTTGGAGGAACTGGAGCAGTGCGTGCGTCATGATGGGGGGTAGAGTGCGACTCCGAAGTTCCAGGGTGGCCGAAACCCCGCACCTCCACCACCTGCTAAGAGATTTGTTAGCAACGGGCGCGAATGGGTAGCCGTCACAAGTGTTCGGTGAAGGACAGCAACCACGAGCTCATGCCGGTAGCGATGGTGCTGTGGCGCAGGCAGGCTACTCTTCTTCGTTACAATATATATAATTATGGGGTTTTACGTGCCAAAACCACTTTCTGACTATGAGGCACGCCGTAGTGGAGCATTCCGGAAATTTCGACCACCTGGGGTTCTTTAACGTTCACCTAAACCTAAGTACACGAGTATTTTCGCATTTCGCCCCCATCGAAATGCGGCCGTCGTGGCCGGGATTCGATCCCGCGACCTCGTGCTCAGCAGCCCAACACCATAGCCACTGAGCAACCACCGCGTGTGATATATATATATATATATATATATATATATATATATATATATATATATATATATATATATATATATATGTATATATATATATATATATATATATATATACCGCTTCACACCGAATCACTACCGTTGTCTACCACAACTGATTATCACACTGCTGCAGCTGCTTTAACGGCCGCGATAAATCCCGATTTGACCACTGCGGAGAAAGAAGACCTTCTGGCACTCCTGCACAAACACAGAGCCTTATTTGACGTCCACTCCAAGCTTCTGGGGCGCACTTCCGTCGCAGTACATCGCATCGAAACCGAAGGCAGTTCGGTTGTACGCCGCCGCCCGTGTCGCGCGTCTTCCGCAGAACGGAAAATCATTGCGGATAACGTTGATGGCATGCTCAAAAGAGACATCATTCGGCCATCCTCCAGTTCTTGGTCGTCTCCTGTCGTGCTGGTTCGCAAGAAAGACGGCACTGTACGATTCTGCGTCGATTATCGAGCCCTTAATAAGATCACGCGCAAAGACGTATATCCGATGCCAAGAATTACGATGCCATTGACTCCCTCCAGGGTGCAGAATATTTCTCTAGTCTAGACCTCCGATCCGGATACTGGCAAATCCCCATGCACGAAGCGGACAAGGACAATACAGCCTTTGCAACACCAGACGGACTTTACGAGTTCAACGTCATGCCATTCGGTTTATGTAATGCCCCTGCAACATTTGAACGCATGATCGACACAGTTTTACGTGGCCTTAAGTGGAAGACCTGTCTGTGCTATTTAGATGACATCGTTATTTTTTCTACAACTTTTCGTCAGCACCTTGAGCGCTTGGACGAAGTTTTCACATGCATTTCTAACGCTGGACTCCAACTCAACACAAAGAAATGCCATTTTGCCAGAGAGAACATCAAAGTGTTGGGCCATCTTATCAGCAAAGATGGCGTTCGACCAGATCCCGAAAAGGTTGCTGCCATGCTTCGCTTCCCTCGCCCTGAAAATCAAAAGCAATTAAGAAGTTTCTTGGGCCTGGCATCCTACTTCCGTCGCTTCATCAGTCATTTCGCGGCCGTGGCGTCGCCGCTACACAAGTTGCTCACGTCGGGCACTTCTTTCCCTTGGACAGATGACTGCGAACTTTCTTTTCAAGCCCTCAAGCAGGCATTAACCACCGACCCTGTCCTCTGTCACTTCGATGAGAACGCACTAACTTGCTTGCACACCGACGCTAGTGGCCATGGGATCGGTGCTGTACTTTTACAGCGTGATACCACCTCACGAGAGAGAGTTGTTGCCTATGCCAGTCGCGCACTAACAGCTGCCGAAAAGAATTACTCGATCACAGAACAGGAATGTCTCGCAGTAGTTTGGGCGATCCAAAAATTTCGACCATATCTTTACGGACGCCATTTCACGGTCATAACCGACCACCACGCCTTATGCTGCTTGTCGTCAATCAAAAATTTGTCCGGACGACTTGGTCGCTGGGTGGTGCGCTTACAAGAGTACGATTTTGACGTTGTCTACAAGTCTGGGAAAAAGCATCAACATGCCGACGCTCTCCCTCGCTGCCCGCTGCCACTATTAGCTTCGAGTACATCTCTCCATTGCTCGCCACTTGATGATGAGACTAAGTCGTCACTCCCGTTATTACCGTTATTACCTCTATCGGTTACTGACACGTTATCTTCCAATCGCGTCACTCACCTCGCCTCGTGTCAACGTTCTGACCCCTACAGCAACAGCATTATCCAACGCCTGTGCGGAACTACATCTGCACCAAATGCCAGATTACGTCGACAACTGCGACTATTTAAGCTTGACAACGATGTGCTGTACCGCTACATATACAACTCCGACGGACACCGCTGGGTACTTATTCTTCCACGTTCGATGCGCACACAAGTCCTTGAAGCCTTGCGCGACGACCCATCTGCTGGCCATTTGGGATTCCACAAAACATACCACCGCGTTAGGAGCCGTTTCTTTTGGCCAGGCATGTCTACCTTTGTGGCCAAGTAGGTCGCTTCTTGCGTTCAGTGTCAACGGCGGAAACGACCGACTTCGCCTCCGGCTGGGCTTTTACAGCCCATCCCATGTCCCGAGACACCGTTTGCCATCGTTGGGATAGACCTAGTCGGCCCTCTGCCCATAACGCCAGCGGGTCATCGATGGGTCGTGACAGCTGTTGACCAGCTCACACGTTACGCAGAGACCGCTCCTCTACACTCTAGTTCGGCCTCCGACGTTGCCACCGTCTTTCTAGATGCCATTGTGCTGCGCCATGGTGCACCTCGTGTACTGTTAAGCGACCGCGGCAAGACTTTCATGTCAACAATGCTCGCAGAAGTACTCGGAGCGTGTGGCACAGTTCATAAGACGACATCCGCATATCACCCACAAACAAATGGCTTAACCGAGCGATTTCATCGCACACTAATAGATATGATATCAATGTATATCGGGCCAAACCACGACAATTGGGACAAACTTTTACCTTTCGTGACTTTTGCTCACAACACCGCTATCCAACGAACTACGGGATACTCACCTTTCTACCTAGTTTACGGCCGTTCACCGACATGCACCATCGACGCCGCTTTCTTCAATGGCCCAACTAACACCTCGGCCAGTATACCCGAACAGTTCGTCTCGAGACTTGAGGAATGCCGTCAACGTGCTCGCCTCAACACAGAAGTCAGTCAGCTAGATCGCAAGCAACGTTACGACATCTCTCGTCGCGACGTCTCCTTTCGTCCTGGAGAGGAAGTGCTCCTTTGGACGCCCATTCGTACACCCGGTTTGTGCGAGAAGTTTGAATCCCGCTTCCTTGGACCCTATATTATTAATGAACAAACATCCCCCGAGAACTATCGCGTTACTCCCGTAGACGTTTCTTCCGACCATCGTTGTCGTGGTTCGGAGATCGTTCACGTTTCGCGCCTAAAACGATTGCTTCGGCGTTCCCCTCCTGTCTAAGTCGCGGCCTGGCTGGCCGCTTGCGCGTGCGGGGAAATTAGTGTGAGCATTATTCATACGCTTCATATTCTCACCTCTACATACTCATCATCACCGTTTTGGGGCCTGCTGGTGGGGCTCTCACTCGAGAGAATAAAGAAGAGACTGGCTGCCTAAACCTCGTCTCACAAGATATATATATATATATATATATATATATATATTTCTAAAACGAACAAAAATTGCGAACTTTATAGGATTTGTTTTTACTGATGTTTCTTCCGGAGGACCGGCCTTCGTCGCAGTGAAGGCCGGTCCTCCAGCCTATATCTCTTACAAAAATGGTTGTTGTATTTCCATTGTTGATGTATTGTACTATCATTGGTGCAATAGAAACTCCACACACTTACAACATTCATTGAACCAGCACAATGGTAGTTTACACTAACTTTTTTTATTGATAACCACACAATAATTTTTATTGATGAAATAATGCTGATTTTATTTATTTATTCATTTATTTATTTTTTTATTTATTTATACATACTGCAGCCTGGGTGAGGCTATTGCAGGAGTGGGTAGTGAAAAAAAAGGAAACAAAACGAGATACAGGCACAAAAAAAAATATGAATATCAAGTATATGTAATTGCTTTCAAAAATTCTTGCATAGGTAAAGAGCGGATGCTTCCAGGCAGTGCATTCCAGAGTTCAATGGCCAGTGGAAAGAAGCTGTGCTTGAACATCTCCGTTCGGCAAAAGAAAGGGATAAGGTTGAGATTATGAGAACTCCTAGTGATAGAAGGTGGACTAAAGTTCAAATAATTATTTAGTGTATCAAGGCGCTCAGAATGAATCAGCGTGTGTAAAAATTTCATGCATTCTAAGCGGCGGCGAGATGAAAGAACTGTAAGACCTGTAGCTGTATAATGGGAAGAAGGGGAAAAATCTCGGCTATAGTTGCGAAAAATGAAGCGCACTGATTTCTTTTGGACTGATTCTAACTTTTTAATATCGGATTTCTTATGAGGATCCCATATGATGCAGCCATAATCAAGAATGGGGCGGATACGTGTTTTATACGTCATCAGTTTGGTATCCTTTGGAGCCTTACGCAGTGAACGATGGAGGTAACCGAGACGTCTAAAAGCTTTGTTACGTATGATGTCAATGTGTTTCGACCATGACGTGTCATGGGAGAAATGAAGACCAAGGTATTTAAATTCGGTTACTCTTTTTAAATCTTGACCATGGAAGCTGTACGTGAAAAGTGATGGAGATGGGCGTCTGGAGAAGGACATGGAAACAGTTTTAGAGAAATTAATGTTCATTTGCCATTCCTTGCACCACCTACAAAATTTTGCAAAGGAGTCATTAAGTAAATCATGATCCATTGGTGTGTTAATACTATGATAGAGGACGCAATCATCAGCGTAAAGACGAATACTAACGGACACGCAATGCGGCCAGTCATTAATATATAATAAGAAAAGAAGCGGGCCTAAAACGGAACCTTGTGGGACGCCGGATGAAACACTAACAGGAGAGGAAATAGAGCTGTTAAATTGCACAGACTGAGAACGCTGGGTTAGGAAGCTATGTATCCAACCAACCAGAGAAGGGTTATTTAGAATGGAGTTAAGCTTGTAAAGGAGTTTTGGGTGTGGGACGGTGTCGAAAGCTTTGGATAAGTCAACAAAAATGCCGTCAATCTGTCCGCCTAAATCTAATGGTTGGGTAGTGGTGCTATATCCGCGACGGAAACCATGTTGGTAATTGGATAGGATATTGTGGCTTTCAAGAAATTCCGTAATGTGTTTAAAAATTATATGTTCGAGTAACTTGCATGAGTGGGCAGTTAATGAAATGGGTCTGTAGTTCTGCAGAAGTTGAGCGTTACCGGATTTGTATATCGGAATGACCGTAGCAAGCTTCCAGGATTGGGGAACAGTGGAGGTTGATAATGATTTACGGAAGATAACGGAGAGGTATCTGCTTGTCCAAAGGGAGTAGCGAACGAGGAAAGAATTGGGTATGTCATCTGGGCCGCAGCTCTTTTTAGTATCTAAATGGAGGATCATGTTCAGAACACCTGAGCTAGAGACGACGATGTCTTCAATAGGAGGGTATGAGTCACAGCTAAAAGGTGGAAGTGAAGAGTTATCCTGTGTGAACACGGAATGAAAATACGTGTTAAAAGCGGAAGCAATCGTGAGTGAATCTGAAACTGCCACGTCCTTAACAACTGAACTGTTAGTTGTGCTGTTACTTGGCATTATCGATTTCCAGAACATACGAGGGTTTGTTTTCATTAATTTTGGCAAAGTAACAGCATAGTAGAAATTCTTGGCAGATGTTAGTTTCTGGCGCAGTTCCTTCTTGGCATCATTGAACTCAGTAATTTTGTCAGGATTACCATTTCTTTTAGATTTGCGCAATCGCGAAACACGACGAGATAAATGCAGTAGTCCTCTTGTCATCCACGGTGAATTAATATTTTTGTTTTTTGTTTTCAGGGGAACAAATTGGTTAATACAGGTTTCAACAATATTCTCAAAAAACCGTACGGCAACATTGATATCATTGTTCAAAGATAATTCATGAAAGTTTTCAAACGATTCGCTAAGTGTGTCGGTAATTGCAGCATCATCGGCGCGGCTAAAATCACGAAAAGTGCAGTACTCAATCCGCGGTTTGGGAACAATACAGCAAACCGAGAGCAGTACGGCTTTGTGGTCAGAAATCCCGTCAGTAACGCAACACTGGAAGCCACCCTCGAAAAGACTTGAGCCAAGAAAAACTAAATCTAGGACAGCCGTTTCCCTGGTGTTCTCGTGGACAATCTGTTTAAGACCGAGTGATAGGGAAAGGCGCAGTAATTTTCTTGAGAGTGACACGACGCCGCTGGTAATGGTGAGAGAGGGCCAGTGAATGCCTGGTGCATTAAAATCTCCCATAAGTATTATATTTGATGATTTCAAATCATGCAGAATGTTGCTAAGAAAAGTGAACTGATCACCACAAGAGCCAGGAGGCCGGTAAAACACTCCAATTAGCGCGGATGACCTTTACAAATGAATCTTGCACAAAAGCAATTCAATTTCACATGGGGTTTCAAGGACTGAAAACTTCACGTGGGACTGTATATAGAGGGCGACACCGCCACCTCTACCATTTGGTCTGTTTGACCAAATGGTAGAGGTGGCGGTTTCCCAACCAAATTTTGATTGGGAAATGCCAACAACTGGACCAAGTTGAACAGGCGACATATAATTTACACGAAAAAAACACTAAAATTCTTTTGTTTAGGCTACAACACGAACTGGCGTAATCAAGCTGACAAGAGCTTGAACCAATGTTTAAAAAAAATTGCGCAGGCAGTTGCACGTTCAACTGCAGAATAAAAGCCACTGCAAAATAATGCACTCTTTGAGTATTGACCCGCTTGATCCGGAGTGCTTCATCTTATTTTATTTTTGTCGATATTGCGATGTGCGCTATAACTCCAATGGAAGACCAGGAAAAGATTGAGTGCAGGTGTTGCAGTGTAAAGCTTGAACATTGTATTACCAAGAAGAGACGTGGTTCATCCCACTGTGCAAAGTACAAGGTGTTTTTTTAAACTGCACCAAATTTTTAAATTGAAGATATAAATCACGTTAATGTTATGTTTAACGTAGGAGTGTACAGATTGGCGGCCTCTAGATACAGAGGAATTGCCGCACTTACGTGCTTAATTAGCGAAGTTACGATAATTAACTTTCTAATTATCAACAATAGGTGGCTACAGTAAATCAGTACTTTGATGCCCGCGCTCGGCACTACCTATACCCACGATCAAATTTTTAATAGCGGATTTTATGTGGGAGCTTTGCGAGCTATTAGTTCCCCTTGGCAAGCTCCTTGAAACCGAAGCTGGCTGGAAAAAGGGCATTCGTGTCGTCGACGTAGCTTCATGCCGTCCTCAATGCATGCAGAAGCATCCAGAATACTGGCACGTAACCAGTTTTTCCACTTTTGTTTCGAGCCTATCGGTACGTCGATGTACGGATCCTACTGGTGCTTACCAAATGTCTATTACGTGGCATCACAAGCTACCACACCAATACACAGCCTGCGGAAATGCGAGCACGCCTAAATTTACACTAATACATTACGGCAAGATATGCAACAAAATGCAGTGTAAGCGCATTCACACCGCCGTATGGCAGAGGTCATGCCACCAACTACAATGATCATGATGATGATAACATTTTCGGCACCAAAACGTTTGAACCAGGGCGGAGACAAATATTCACGTAGTCTTGATTTATTCAGGTTTTATATCTATAAATTGCGGCCGATACGCAACTCGTGGAGACTCACGTTCGTACCAGCAAGCACGACCTGCCCGTCGCCACAACAAAATATTCGTCGATTGACGCCGTTCACCTCTTCTCGCACCATCATTTCTGCCTAAAATAACCTTCACTGCATCGGTTAAGCAGCTTGGCTATGGTACTTCATTCCCGCGACAGAAAATCGAGCACTTGGTGAATGAGCCAAATAAGTGGTAAATCGCGACCATTTGCGACCACTCGCTTCGTGACCAACTCCATCGAGTTGTGGCTTTCGAGATTAGAACGACGCGCCGTCACTGAGGATATCTCGAAGGCTATGCCTCAACATAGCCGCCGATATTAAAGCATTGTGTCAACGCAGGCAATTGCCATTTGCTCAAAGATGTACTTTATTATATTACACTTTGTGTATAGCTGACAGCTTTGCAAAAAAATTACAGGAATTTTTCCCGCATGAAAGTGATTGAAAGTGTTTCACCAAATCTAGCGAAATCTAAAAAAAGTTAACAAACAACATTGGTACTCATTTCTTTGGCGTATTTGGTTGTCTGGCACTTGGTTCTGTCGCCATTTTGCTTTTTTTCATGGTCTCCGTGTGTGCGTTTTTGCCAAGAGCGTAGCAGATGAAAAGCTGAATGTATTTATGCCCGTCCGTCCATTGGGTGACGCGGAGGTATGCCACCGTCTGGGCTGCGTGGTAGCGTGCATGAAGAATGGAGCGCCGGATGACCCGACGGTAGCACGTTTCTCGTATTGTGTGTATAACTGATCGTCAACGTTCTGACTGGTGTTGTGGAACTACCGGGACACTTCTTTCGTTGCTGGGTGTACGTCGGGGGGACTTGCGCTTGCGGCGCTAAAGCTGAGTTGGTCAGAACCGCTCTGAGCTGAATGTCTGATTCACGCGTGGTGCACGGCGCCGGTTTCGAGACATTTTGTGCCAGGCCGGTCCGGGGTGCATGTGTAGCGTGTTGCATGCGGTCTATCGAGCGCCAAGTTGGGCTCTGTAGTCTGTTTAAACTGTGTATTGAGCCGCCTGGCCTATTCGTCTGTACTGAATAAAGGGAAAATTAGACATCCACCCGTTCGTAGCAATTGCTACAAAGGAAACCCATACGGGTTCCTAGAAAGGAAAGCCTCATAGTTGAAGAAAAATTCGTCCTGGTCGGGGACTCGAACCCGGGACCACCGCCTTTCGAGGCAGCCGCTCTACCATCTGAGCTAACCAGGTGGCTAGCAGATGGCAGGGCGAAGTCGAATTTGTCGACAACACGAAGCTATGACAAGTGTTTTGACGTAGTAGTTCTGCGGAAACCCGCAAGGTGCAGAGAAGTAATGAATAAAGGGAAAATCAGACATCCACCCGTTCGTAGCAATTGCTACCCTAGGAGTGGGAAAGGTATGACGTCAGTACCGTTTTCTCGGCCCCACGCAAGTTGTCTAACATGTGCCCTTTGATAAATAAGAGACTTGAACAGGAAGGCAAAAAAGAAAAGATGAGTGCGGAGTTAAACATGTGTCCCCTTTAGTGCCTTGCAACACGGGTATTGTATATGAGATTCCACTCGAGTGTGGGAAAGCTTACATTGGACAGAGTGGCAGGTGCATTAACATTAGACTAAAAGAACACAAACATTCACTAAACAACCCTAATGCATCACATTTAGCGGCACATTGTTTCGATTGTGGTTGCAAACCTTTCTTTGAAGACACAAAAATTCTTTCTAGACACAGATGCCAAACAACGCGGGAAATTATCGAGGCATTCCACATAAAAAGATTAAGAGACACTTGCGTCAGTCATGCTTCGTTGTCTCTCTTAGATTGCGAATTTCAGTACCTTCGCAATACGTGTACTAATCTGAAGTAATTTTTGTTCTTTGACTTCCATATCCCCCCTGATATGTTTGACTGATGCTTTTTACCTTGTCATGTTCTTACGCTACGGTTTTTGCAATCACCTATATATGTGTTCTTCGTTTTAATAAAAATTTAGTTGAGACTTAGCGCTCGTCCTGTCTGCTCCTTTCTGTGTCCGTGTTTCACTTCGCGCTAGAAGCCAAAATCATGTTTAACTTGATGCTTAACCCTGTTTTAAGTGTTACCGTTGCAGCAGGGCCCATGCCACAGCCGTTTATATCAACATCGAATTCGCGGACCGTTTTTGTTGTATGGTCATAAAATAATAAAGCAGAAATTTCGTGACTGATGTCGTGTCATATCTAACAAACGGGGATCATCATATAAAGCAGGCTGGTTGATCGTTCATGAATCGAATGTCAACGTATTGTAAAAAAGTAGGAAAAAAAATACCAAAGTGCATGTGATCGACGCCACCAGTTTCTCTCCCAGCCCCGGATATCTTTTTCATGTTGCAAGATTACTTCTACGAAATTATTTGCTTACTCTGGATATGTTAAAAAACAAGATTTTACTCAGAAAGCTCTGGTGTATCATAGAAAAGGATAAGTTAATCCGGTGTTACTATAAATATATTCATTCGCGCAAAAAAAAAAGGATTGTGAAAGCATGCAAGCCTCTGAATGAGACACAGAAAAGATGCAACCTTTACACCAAATCTGGGTTATATTTCCCTCCGGAGGACTGAACAAAATTCCCACTTTTATGTTCTCCACACAGAAAAGTTCCTTGTAATAAATATGTCATAATAACAGGCACTTTCTTTTGAAGATTTCTCTCTAATGCTCTATGAAAAACTGTTGGTAAAAGAATTCGGCTCTTGCTATTTCAATTTACTTAAATATATGCAGTGAACAAGAAAAATATTGAACAGATTCATTCAGCCACACAAAAACATTGCTAACAGTTTAGTAACACAGAAAGACTTGGTTAAATAAGCATCAAGCGCTTATGTACGTTTTTTATTCCTTGATGGCATTTCATGGTGTAGCTGATACGTAATATTGCATTTATAAAATACTTTAAGTAGTGGCATCCACAGCATCTGGAAAAGAGGGCAGGGCACATTGTGTCTGATGCTGGTGGAAACTTGCATGACACATACACAGCAGGCAAAATTCTTACACTATCTGGTTGATGCTTTCTGTGAATATAAAAACAACGTTTAAGACCCTTCCCTGCATGTGCGAATCTACTTTGCCACAGTGAATTAACAGCGGTAACATAACATGAACTAGTGGAACGTGCCCTTCCACATAAAAAGCTCCTGTGTATGTGCCCTGTAATATTTATGGGAGTGCAGGTGTCGAGGCCCTATGGGCGGTTTTTGTAAGGAACTCCATGACTCGGCAAAATAAAAAACTTACTGCAGCAGTGTCGTGCTTGTTAGTCTTCAATCCGTACTACAATTTATGAGGAATATTGAATACTGGAGCATCTTAAAAAAAGCTAGAATATGTTGATCGTACCAATATTTCCTTTCCTTCTGCTGCTTGAAAGAAATACCCGTTATTTTTTTTTTATTTTGTGAATACACATGCCTATTCTAAAATTCAAAACTATCTGTGCAGCATGTGTGAAGACCTGCAACACTTTAACAGAAGGCTTCTCGGCTTCACTCAGCTATCGCAAAGTGTCATTCCCTCGAATCATATTAAATGCCTGGCTCACCAAATCACGCATCAGTGACTGATGCAGAAAAAGTACCGGAGTGTCGCACAATTCTTTATTAAGTGTGAGATATTTCGTTGCATAAAGAATTACCATTAGCTTCTTTTCCGCTGAAATGCTTGAAGTACTTATATACTTTTATTCAGCGGTCGTATTGCATTCTCATTATGCAGAAGCTGGCAAGAGGGTGAAGAGGGTACGAAAAATCGTCAACAACGTTGAGAGCAAGCCAGAAGAACAAGTAATTGCTTGCACAGAGGTATGCTTATTGTGTGCTGCCAATTATCCCTTCTTTCTTTATTTTGTTTTTTGACAATATAGTGCATTTGAAGTTCACCCGCCGTGGTTGCTCACTGGCTATGGTGTTGGGCTGCTGAGCACGAGGTCGCGGGATCGAATCCCGGCCATGGCGTCCGCGTTTCGATGGGTGTGAAATGCGAAAACACCCGTGTACTTAGACTTAGGTGTATGTTAACGAACCCTAGGTGGTGGAAATTTCCGGAGCCCTCCACTACGGCATGCCTCATAATCAGAAAGTGGTTTTGGCACGTAAAACCCCACAATTCTTTTTGAAGTGATTCCGTGAGCAAAGCAAGGTTAAATCAGCGTTTCCCAAATTGCTGGCCCCTGTAATCACTTCACACGGTGAAAGGGATCTGTATAGATTGCTTTGTGTAGATCTGGGTGTAGATCTGTGTATATTTGCAGTTGATCTTGCGATGTGTGACTATGACTAAAATTGATATCTGGCGGGCATGATGGCATCTAGCAAGCCGTTGCAGGAAAGTTGTTGGTAATGTATGCTATTTAGCAATAATTAAGAATGATTGCATACGATATCACGTGCACTGACAACAGCTTGTGTATCTGTGGGCAACCAGCCGGCAACTGCCAAATCCACCTCTAAATAAGGTATATTTGTTTGCACACGTGCACATGTGCTGCAGTGTCAGTAACTGCAAATAACTGTCAAAGAAATGCATCTGCAATGCAAACGATGCAACGTTAATGCGAGACACCCATTTTTCTTCCGATCTCATTTATGGCTAGTGCATTTGGCTAGTGCATTTGACCTTTATGCTCTGTGTGATCAAAAGTGGGCTTCTAAAGTGTCACTGAATTTTCTGTGTACAGGTTGCCATTCGCGGCAGCACGCTGACAAGAGCATCCTCGATCACCTAAGCCAGGCCTGTGACAGTAGCAGTGGCAGTGGAACATTTGCCAGGGCACTTTTGCACCACGTCTTTACTGATGGTGAGCTAAAACGGAAAGTCACTCTTTGGGGGCAAGAGCTGTCTTCGGACGGTTCAGGAGGACGCCCTCAACACCGTGCATGTGGAGACTGATAGGTGTGTACACTATACCATTACAATTATTTAGTCATAAATAATCAGATCAGAACATGTGTATAAGTTGAAGAAAGCCTATTTATACCACCTAAATACTGTTGCACGTACTGTAAGCAATAGCTGAAGTATGGTATGTGTTCCTAATAGTTAGTGTAGAAAACAAATAGTTCGCTTGTGTGATTATTTACATTATCGCCACAATGTTATGCATAAATTTGAGAGGCCTGAAAAAATAAATGATTTGTTGAGCTATGGATTGATCACAGCTGCTTAAGATATACTGATGGGCTAGTTGGTGACCCGTGATACTTAAGCAGCACACTTACATCTGACACACTTACACATAGAAAGTAGATACAGAGGAGCTGGACTTCACCTACTCCTTTATTGCTCAAAGACGAACGGTCTTTTGTAGTGCCGCTTCAGAAGCACACGTGCTCTGAGCGCAGTGAGGTGTGACGAGAGTAAGAGTAAAGCACACAAAAAACACAAATATAGACGATATTTTTGGATTCCCACTTTGAAAATAATCAAAGTCCAAGATAGAGGCACGCTTTTTCAGAGAAGGATAGCGAGGGGATGTCAATTGATACACATATCTTTCCATTTGTCAATTTCTGTTGCTTCAAGAATTTCCCGTGTTTGTTTTTTGTGTTCCCTGCGCAAAACTTCCGTATCTTCAAGGATGGGTTTGCAGTCACCATCCTTGCAATGAAAGGCTAAATGACTTACACCTTTAGCCGTGCAGTGATAATTGTGTTCAGTTAGCCTCGTATATTCAAGCCCCTGCCCGTCTGCCTATGTATACCTTGTTACAGGACGGAAGGATCTCATAAACCACTTTCTCTGTACAAGAGACGTAGGGCTCTCGATGATTGCAGAGGCTCGTTCCTTTTTGCTGCGCCATTCACCTTTTTTCATGCGCTCGACAACCGCACAGGTGAGGAAAACACTACATCAGCGCCGGCCCTTTGACCTATCTTTCACAGATTGTGGGAAATTGTGTGTACATATGGTGTGGCTGTGTTGTCTTGACAGTCCTTGTGAGTGCGATTGGATCCGCTTGCTTTTTTTGTCTTTAGTAAGCATTCTGAAACATATCAAGAGCTTCGATGGATACCTGCAGCTCCTGAGGCGGGCTACCTAGTGTGTGAAGCTGGTTTCACATTTGTGATGTCATGATTTTTGCAGTGCGTTAGGAAAGCAAGAACGGACAATCGCCCTCTTCACAAGCTTTGGATGTGCCGATTCGTAGGGAAGGACAAATTTGTTGATCCTTGCTTCATAAGGCCAACATATAGGGTCAGAGAATACATACACACGAAGGCGGCATTTTCCAAATGTCTCGCGCCATTGTTAGTAACATATAATCAGCGGTTTTATTAGGTTTTTAGACCTGGGTGTGTATGTATGTCAGTTGTATAGAGAGAGTGGTTTATAAGATCCCTCTGTCCTGTAACAAGGTATCTGTGAGGGGTCTAGCAATTGCCGCAAAAACTTGAACAAAACGATGAAAATACAAGTATAGCCCTACAAAACTTCGAACGTCTGCGGCTGTCTTCGGAACCGGGAAGTCTCCGACAGCGCGAGTTTTGCGGGGATCAGGCTGTACTCCGGAAGCGCCACGAGTGGCCCAGAACAGCAATTTGGCGGCGCCCAAAATGACATTTGGACGGGTTAAGTAGCAGCTTCGCCTTTCGAAATACATCAAGTGTAGTTGTTAGACACCCAAGGTGAGTGCTGAACGTTGGCGAGAGGAGGATGACGTCGTCGAGGTAGCAGACATGTGGACCTTGGAGCAAGGAGTCCATCATACGCTCCAAGGTGCCAGGGGCGTTGAATAATGCAAACGGCATTATTTAAATTGGTATAGGCCATCAGGTGTGATGAACGCGGTTTTTTCCCTGTCCATATCGTCAACAGTAATCTGCCAGTATCCAGAACGAAGATCCACAGAAGAGAAATATCTGGAACGGTGGAGCCGTCCACCTGCCGTCCTTCTTCTTAACCAACACCCTAGGTGAAGCCCAGGGACTCGAAGAAGGCTCAATTATGTTTTTATCTAGCGTTTTGTTCACTTCACTTTGAATTACTCGGTGTTCCGACGCAGAAGCTCAATATGGTCATCGGTGAAAGGCGTAGCATCGCCAGTAAGAATCCGATGCTTGATCGCGAGCGTCTGGCCTAAAGGGCGATCGTCGAAGTTAAGAATATATCGGTAGGACGATAATACTTGGCAAAGGTCTTCAGCCTGAGCAGAGGGCAGGTCCTGCCCAACCATTTTCTTTATGGTGGGGTCGGCGCCAGAGGCTGGCGCGAGGGCCCTGCTAAGCTTGCAAGAAGCATCGGTCGATTAAGCTGCCACGTGATGGTCACCGAGACAATCAAAGTTGGCAAATACCTTGCGGTAGAATTAGCTTTGCGAATCCAAAGTTAAAGATAGGCATGCGAGCGCGGTTCCCAGCAATAGTAAGTGTACTGTGAGACACAGTAACGTCATACTGTAGTGGAATGTCGCACAGAGGAGTGACGAAATACTCTCCATCAGGCACTCGTGGTCAATAGTTCAATATAGGCTATTGACTTTGGCGGCAGGCGAAGAAAGCCGGATCGGTGTAAGCGGCACTGAGCTGCGTCAGAAGGTTCTGCGAGAATCAGCAACTCAAGGCGAAGGGTATTGGCAGAGCAGTCAATAACAGCAGAATGCACGGAGAAAATATTTGAGGCCGAGAATTAGGTCGGGGGGGGGGGGGGGGGGGCAATGAGCAATCACGGTGAAGAGGACAGGAGAGTGGCGGCCGGCGATACTGACACGTTCCGTACACATCTGCGTACAGCTGTGTACAGCAGTACGGTACATTACAGCATGTACAAAAATGCTGTTGACGATGCCGATGATAGGCACAGTACCGCCATCCGCAACGCGGACGCAGCGTGCCGACGCTGGGGTGAGGAGCTTCTTCAGTCTTCGTCGGAAGGCAGCACTCATAATAGAAAGATGTGCTCGTGTATCGTGAGTGCCGTGACAGGATAGCTGTCAACGTCAAAATCTAGAAGGTTTGGTTCGTAGGTAACGTTAGCAGAGGATTTGCGGGCAGAGTCGACAATGTAGCATCACCTCCAGAAGCTGCAGTGCCTAGTTTTCCGGCGGGATCCGGGAGACGATAGGCGGCGAAGAGAAGCGACGGGGTTGGGGCGAACGAGACTGATGGCGTCGAGTTGAGGCCGAGCGGCTGTAGCGAAGGTTCGGAGCAGGGGCATCAGCGGTAGTGGGTTAATGGCAGGTGGCGTAGGGTACAGAAGGTGCAAAGGTGCGGGAATAAGCGGCGACATATGTCTGAGGAGGTGGTGGCCATCGGTTGCGGCAGTGAAGAGCGACGTGGCCGATGTGAGAGCACTGGAAGCAGATGAGCCTGTCATCAGGGGTACGCCAATAGGACGGATTGCGGCGAGATGTGGCAGAAGAGGAATGCCGGGGACGAGGAGGGCCGCTAGAGAACTGCGGAACGCTGGCTTGAGACGTTGAACACACGGAGTTCCGACTCATGTGCTCAAATTCCTGTCTGACGACGGCCTGAATCATCGCAATCATGGTCGCTGGCAGATCGGGAGGCGTCGCGGAGAAAGCTGGCGAACAGGTGGCCTCGGGCTCGCGGCGAATACGGGTTACGTCGTCACAGGTGGTGGTCTGACGCGGTCGACCCATCACATGTCGACGTAGCAGCAGTGTTGGGTAGTCGCGGGATGTGGTGTGTGATACGGCGGCTCTTAGATTGCTCAAGGCGACGGCGTTCTATTATAATGGCGTCGATAGTCGAGACGTTGCCGAAAACAAGCAAATTGAAAGCGTCATTGGCGAGACCTTTTAGCACATGTGCCACTTTACCCGCTTCAGACATAGTATCGTTAGCCTTGCGGCATAGAGCCAAGACGTGGAGGATGCATGAAACGTGCGGCTCTGTAGATGTCTGAAGACGAGACGCAAGAGCTTTTCTCGCGGCAACCTTGTGCACAATGGTATCGCCGAAAAGTCCCCGTAGCTTTTCTTTGAAACTGTCCCAACTGGTTATCTCGTCGTGATGCGTTTTGTGGCACACGCGTGGGGTGCCGCCGAGATAAAAGATGACATTGGCGAGCATAATCGTTGGGTCCCACCTGTTATTAGCACTGGCGTGTTCATAGAGCTTGTTCCATTCGTCAACGTCCTCTCCCTCCAGGCCAGAGGGCAAACCAAGGTCGCGATGTTGGGCAACTGTGACGATTGGAGCAGTCGAACAAGCCGAAGCCGTTGCAGAGGCGGTCTCGTCACCGGGAGGCATTGTGACAAGCTCGATCTACCGCCACTTTTGAGTTCCGTGGCGAGGACGGGGATCGTTAACCTCCACCAGAAGGTTACGTGTGGAACGACACAGACTAAAGAGGCTATTTACACTGGAGCCACACAATCAGGCCGACACTCGCTCGCGACAAGGGCACAGACCCATTTCATCGTCGTTCTCGCGGCGGCTCGTCTCTTGAGCATCTCTCAATGATATCGTAAATGATATCGTAATAATATTTTCCAAGATCTCTTGGATTAACTTAGCGCTTATTGCTATTACAAAGTGTCAAATATATATGTTGCATGAAAGCCTTACTCTAGCAGGACCTTAGTGAATGCACACAGAGGAAGAGCCCCATTACATTGGTGCGACAGTCCCGTCGAGCATGGAGCTGGTTTAGTTCTTTTGCCGCATGTCTGACCAGCACTGCTGTGATCAGTGAGCAGCAGGCTGCCCCTACTTTCATAAGGCTGAATGTTTTCTCCTGACCGAATTAAAGAGCTACAGAAAGTAGAGCATTGCAGATACAATGTATTTATATGCTGTTTTCAAGCCATAGGGACCAGCAAAGAGATTAAAAGGTAATGCTATTTGTAATAATAATTTAGTCAAGGATAACACAAAAATATTACAGGACTTTCAGTGGGATAATTCGAGCACGAAGCGAGTTTAATCTGCATAGAAACTCATTTATTTGTATACTTTCTTTCTAGCAGCCGGTAGAAAGCTCTTGCCACATTTACAATGACTCATTAAACTGTCGTTACAGCTCCTTATACAAAACAACAGTAGTTCCTGGATTAAACATGAAAGCTTCTAGTAGATATTTATTGCCTAGTTTTGTTGGTTAAATAAGCATTATTCCCTGCTAATTTAATTCCCTAAAGTTGCACATTGTTTCATTTACTCATATGTTTTTCATGATACACCTGCTAAGTTTCCGCAAGCCAGTGCTCCGTACATCAAGAACAGCCTATCCTAGCTTCTTTCGCGATAAATAAAATGAGGTATGAACATGCCTTTTCATATGCCTTCTTGTTTTTCACTGTTGCGTACACCTCATATTCAGCCTCAGTAAGCATTATCTTAATGAAGTCTTTGCATTGAGGACAAAATGCAAGACAGCCTTATGAAGATACAGCGCAATATAATGACAACCCAATGGAAAAACAGTACAATGAAAATGCAATGAAAATCCACTGAAGATCTCATCGAAAAACAACGCAATAAAAATACAATGAGACCTCATGCAAAAGCAACACAATAATGCTCCACTAGATATACAACGGATCCACGGTGGCCACTTTTACATGACTTTTCAACAAATCCGTCATGAAATACCAATGGAATTTCCCATTATTATCTGTTGATGGTACAATGAAATGTCGCTGGAAACTCAGTCGATTTCCAACATGTTTTATAAGTGTAAACGTCTGTAAGAAACATGTGCCATAATGTTGAACTTTTTTGTCTTTTTTTAAAGATGATATCTGCTATATATATATATATATATATATATATATATATATATATATATATATATATATATGTATATGTATATATATATATATATTTATATTTATATATATATATATATATATATATATAGTCACGTGTCTTTAATTCGGACTGGCGACGTTTAACGCGGACAGCTGGCTCCTGAAAAACAATGGTGGTGCGACTGGGCTATGGAGCGCGCGGCGGTAGTACGCGCACTTCTTCTTTCTTGTTCTTTCTGGCTCTTTCGCACTGTCCCCACTACTGCAGGTGGCATTTCCCCCTTACTCAAAAATAGCATTGACTCGCAGGTTAAGAAATTGTGCAAGAAAGAAAAGGGAAACAAAAACGTGGTCAAGGCAGATGCTAGTACAAAGAACACAATGACAGCTAGAGGAACGACACAAGCACAGGAGAGGTGAAGCGTAACGTGCAGTCTATAGAAACAGAGAGGTAACCGCTTTAGCTGCACATGATGATGATGATGATCATCATCATCATCATCATCATCATCATTATGAGCCTGTTTTATGTCCACTGCAGGACGAAGGCCTCTCCCTACGATCTCCAATTACCCCTGTCCTTCGCCAACCGATTTCAGCTAGCGCCCGCGAATTTCCTAATTTCATCGCTCCACCTAGTCTTCTGCCTTCCTCGACTGCGTTTCCCTTCTCTTGGTACTCATTCTGTAACGCTAATGATGCAACGGTTATCTAACCGTCGCATTACATGACCTACCCAGCTTCATTTTTTTCTCTTCATGTCAATTAGAATATAGTCTATGCCCGTTTGCTATCTGATCCAAGCCGCTCCCTTTCTGCACAAATATAAAAAATATAAGTGCAAATAGAAAAAAAATGAATTACTGAAGAAAAAAAAATAAACCCGCATGCGCAACATATGGTTTCATGCGTACACCGTGAACGATATCATGGCTAAAAGAGTACGCATTTGGGATGGTTGGTTCATGATTACGAGCAGTAAAAGAAGGCTAAACAACAGGACGAGCAGAGGGACACAAACCACAGTGCTGACTAAAAACCAAGTGTCTTTCTTCTTTCAGTCTGCATATATATATATATATATATATATATATATATATATATATATATATATATACTCTACCGATACCTCAAAGCACAAAAGCAACAGAATTCAGCATGCGCAGGGGCAATGACTTGCAATCCATAAGATAGGAAGGCTAACTCCTTCGGAAAGAGAGAAATGGAGGGGAGGCTTACATATGCTTCGCCGCTATTATGAATGTAGAAAGCTTCGGAAATAAGACGTCGCGGTCATCGCGGTAATTTGACATATAGGTCACATCTATAAAAGAAGGCTTGCAGCCGCATTCATTGCAATGCCGTGATAATTGGCTATCTCTTTCTTGTTTTTCAACTTTGAGTGCTCTCGCATGCGGTCATTGATGCACCGCCCCGTTTGAACGATGGAGAAACGCTTGCATGAAAGAGGAATCTCATGAACCACGTAGTCACAACAGTCAACAACAAACCTCTGCCTGTGTTGCTTTTTACTACTTTTTTTACCCGCCATGGTTGCTCAGTGGCTATGGTGTTGGGCTGCTGAACACGAGGTCATGGGATCGAATACCGGCCACGGTGGCCGCATTTCGATGGGGGCGAAATACGAGAACACCCGTGTACTTAGATTTAGGTGCACGTTAAAGAAACCCAGGTGGTCGAAATTTCCGGAGTCCTCCACTACGGCATGCCTCATAATCAGAAAGTGGTTTTGGCACGTTAAACCCCATAATTTAATTTTTAACAACTTTTTTTGTTGTTCTCGGTCACCCGATTGACTTTGTGGCACAGGCTACCAAACTTACGTATTTCTGGCAGTGAACAGCAGCCTAGCACCTGCACTGCTGACAACATTTTTGAGATTATGCGCAACCTGGTGCACATATAAGATAACCGCAACCATTTGCCGTGAGCGATTCTCAGATTGAGCAGCTGCCGATTGCATTCTTTTAAGGCTTGTTAAGAGGCTTTCAGCGATGCTAGTTAAAAATGGTAACGGGAAACCTGCGAGCTTCAGCCTAGCTACTGGTTGTTAGTCATTGCTATGGTATGCGTTCCTGTCTTCGCCCTGTTGTTTAGCGTTGTTTACTGCTCGTAATCAGGGTTTGGTTTTGTCTACTACATGTTTGAGCTGCACCGTCCGGAACGACTTCGAAGTTCACGTCATAAATGCATCGCAGTACTTCGTATGGGCCAAAATACCCGCTGAACAGCTTTTAAATAAGGCCACGTGGGCGAACAAGAGTCCACAGCCACACTTGGTCACCGGAGTTGTAGCACCGTGCATCTGATGCTGACCGATGTACAGCCGCGCAAGTAGGCGAGCTTGCGCAGCGTCCTGAACAATTTCTTCGGCGTCAGTAGTCAGACGCTATTCGTCTTGACATGGCAACATAACGTCCAGGGGCGCTATAACATAAAGCTATACCAAACTTTTCTATTCCATTTCTGCTAACAACCCTCCGCGATCGGTCAAAACCTTTTTTTGGACCACCCGCACTCCATCTGTCTGTCACGCGACGTCACAAAAACCGCGATACCTCCCCATCTGATGTGGTGTCTGCACGCTGATTATACATGATTTGACCGAAAAAAGAAAAGCAGTTATTTCTGATTCGGCGCCTCTTCGCCATTAGCCCCCGGCTATTGATCAAAAGTTTTCGGGCTGCACCCACTTCACCTGCCTGTCACGCGACGTCACAAAACCACGAAAACTCACCGCGTAAAATTGACGTGTACGCAATAAAGATGCATTAATATGCCGAACAAAACTGAAATTTCTCCTGAATAGCCACTGGCTGCCTCGTTCCGAAAGGAATAAAAGATGGCTGCCGCCGATCGCTCAGCCGCTGGCTACTCACTCCTGCCGGAGAGCATGGGTTTAGTTGCGTATAATAATCTTCTTGCGTGGCCGCGTAACGATTTCGAGCACTTTTGGCACCTTTAATACCTCGTTCTACCAACTCTTCTTTGCTTGGGATCCGTTTTAGCGTTATTCTTAAGCTTCCGTTGCATGACGCCGCGATTTTCGACCAGCCACCGCAAGCTAAGTAAGGGAAAGCGGACCAATCGCCGACGCCGGCCCCACCCTCTTCATTCGGTTATCGATTTTCATTGCACTGGCTCTGCCCCATCGAATCCCTCTCCACTTGAGCGTTCTCCTCGCCTCTTGTCAGCCAATTAGATGCGACAAGCCGCTCAGTGTAGGCAATGTTATTCGTTTTTCATGCAAACAAAAGTGACCTCCTATGAACGAGGAGAGCGTTTGATTGGTCGGTTCAGATCCCCCTGCGGGTGACCGCCCGGTGCTTGCGTCTGTGGCTACGGAAATTTGACGTCAGGAGATTGGAACAAAAACATACTGGAATAGTTTCACGTTATAGGGCCCCAGCATCGTCTCAACTTCGCGGCCGGAAAGGAGACGAAATGCTGTGAAGCGCGTCGTTTCATGCATGGCGGTATTATACGTGAAGTTCACGTAAGGCAGGATATGATCCCATGTTTTGTGCTGGACGTCGACGTACATAGCGATGACGTCCGTGATGGTCTTGTTTAAGCGCTCCGTAAGTTTGTTGGATTGCGGATGGTAAGCAGTCGTCTTTCGAAGCCTAGCGTTGCTCACCTAAAAAATGCTACCCGCCGTGGTTGCTCAATGGCTCTGGTGTTAGGCTGCTGAGCACGAGGTCGCGGGATCGAATCCCGGCTACGGCGGCCACATTTCGATGGGGGCGAAATGCGAACACACCCGTGTACTTAGATTTAGTTGCGCGTGAAAGAACCCCAGGTGGTCCAAATTTCCGGAGTCCTCCACTACGGCGTGCCTCATAATCAGAAAGTAGTTTTGGCCCGTAAAACCTCATAATTTATTTTTTTTTAATTGAGAAAAGCTGTCCCTGAGCTGTACTGTAAACGACAATGACCCACTCGTTGCCGTCGGTTGGTAACAGAGGAAAAGGCCCAAGCCTGTCCAAGTTGACTTGGTCGAATAGCTTATGAAGTGGTTCGATGGGTTGCAATAACCCGGCGGGGTTCATGGGTGGTGACTTTCGCCGCTGACATTCGCGGCAGCCTTTATCGTATTGTTTGACGCCTGCCGAAAGCCCGGGCCAGTAATACATCTCGCATAGTCTGGCAAGCATTCGTGAGCAGCCTAAGTGGCCAGATGTGGGCTCGGTATGACAAGCGAAAAGAATGTTGTCCCGCAAGTCTTTTGGAACCACCAGTAGGTAGGCTCGATGATTCAAACAGGCGTGTTTTCTTGTAAAGAAAGTTGTCTCGTAGACAGAAGGACGTCAATACGCGACATAGATGGCTTGGAACGGTTGTTGGCCGGCCCACTATGTGTTCGATGAAAGGTCGAATTTCAGCGTAGTCACGGTGCCGTCTTATCACGTACGATGCAGTAATGGTGCCCAGGAAGCCGCCATCGTCCTCCGACTCTCGACTGATAGATTCGGCGGGCCCACTCGACAGTGTGTCAGCGTATTCCTGCTTGCGGCCAGACTTTTAAACGATAGTGACGTCAAATTGCTGTAGCCGCAAGCCCCACCTTGCCAGTCGTCCTGAAGGATCGCGTAAGTTTGCGAACCAACATAGGGCATGGTGGTCTGTTACCACTTTGAAGGAACGGACGTGGAGATAACGGCGAAACACTTCTTTTTTTTTTGTGGTAGAGTAGTTCGCCTAAGCGCGGGACAGCGAGCGGCTAGCACAAGCTATTACTCTTTCATTGCCGTTTTGACATTGGACGAGTACTGCGCGAAGACCGATGTTACTGGCGCCAGTATGCACCTCGGTGTCAGCGTCGTCATCAAGATGGGCCAGGGCAAGCGCTGACTGCATGCATTATCGTAGTTCAGCGAAGGCCGCCTGTTGCTCATTCGTCCAGGCAAATGGCGTGTCATCCATCGTAAGGCGAGTCACGGGTCCCGCTAACTGCGAGAAGTTTTGAATGAAACGACGATAATACGCACACAAATATAGTAAACACCGCACTGCTTTCTTGTCGGCCGGAGGAGGAAATGCTCGTAGCGCGGCAAGCTTGCCGGGATCGGGTCGGATTTCTTTTGCGCTTACGACGTGTACGAGAAACTTGACCTCTTCATAGACAAAGTGGCATTTTTCTGGTTCGTGCGTGATATCAGCCGATCAAATCACTTCTAGAACATTCCTGAGGCGATGAAGTTGTTGCTCAAATGTTTCAGAAAAGACAACTCCGTCATCAAGATACACGAGACATGTCTACCACTGCAGTCCAGCGAGGATAGTATGCATCATTTGGTGGAACGTAGCTGGAGCTGAACACAATGCGAAAGGGAGCACGGGAAATTCGTAGAGGCCGTCGGGAGTCACAAAGGCAGTTTTCTTGCGGTCTTGTTCGACTATTTCGATCTGCCAGTACCCGCTTTTCAAATCAAGTGACGAAAAATATTGCGCGCGCCGCAGTCTATATAACGAATCGCTGATAGCTGGCAGTGGGTACATGGCCTGTTTTTAGTTACGTTGTTGAGCTTCCTGTATTCGGCGCAGAAGCGTAGCCTTCCGTCTTTCTTTTTGACAATAACGACCAGAGAAGACCATGAGCTCTCGCTACAGTGCTTTCCCATGAACTGACCGCACCCTCCCGTTTATCTTTGCTTGACTTTGATTGCGACATGTCAGTGATCAATTTCTGTGAAAATTGAATTTCATCCATAATAGAAAATATCAAATTGTCATCTTCAGCTGGGATGGATGAAATTAATACAAACACCTTGAAAAACACCTAAGACAATGCCTTGCTTCATCTCACCCTAATTTTTTCACAGTCACTTTCTTCAGGAGTCGTTCCAGAGGACTGGAAGACTGGGAAGGTCTTTCCGGTCATCAAGTCAGGTAGCGTAAATTCCCCACTTAATTACCGCCCTATCTCTCTGACAAGTGTCCAGTGTAACATCATGGAGCATGTGATCTACACCCACATAATACATTTTCTTGACAGCTATCACTTTTTTCATCCTGCACAACATGGCTCCCGCAAGGGGTTGTCAAGTGAAACACATCTTGCCGTTTTGCTACATGAGATTCACACTAACCTGGATGGTAACGTACAGACTGACGGGATCTTTCTTGATTATACTAAAACATTTGATAAAGTTCCTCATCAAGGATTGTTTGCCAATCTCTCCCAGCAAAATTTACATCCTATTGTCCTAACATGGATTACAGAATTTCTTACTAATCGATCGCAATATGTTGCAATAAGTAACCAACTATCCACTCCGGTTTCAGTAACCTCAGGCGTCCTCCAGGGATCGGGTCTTGGCCCGCTCCTATTCTTAGTCTATATCAACGACTTACCTTTGCATGAAGGCTGTAATTTACACATAATTCGCGGATGACTGTGTTATCAAGCGCGCCGTACGTAACACTTCGGGTCAGATAACCCTACAAAGTGATCTTGCTAATATTTCGGAATGGTGTGCGACTTCGTTAATGATATTATACGTTAACAAATGCAAAAGCATTTCATCCACCCGCTGCCATATTCTTCGGACGTTTGCGTACACAGTTAATAATTAGGGTCTAGAATCAACTGACATTTATAAATACCTCGGTGTCACTGTGTCAATCGACCTCAGCTGGTGTACGCATGTGCATACCATGATTTCACCTTCTAACATAACTTTAGGTTTCTAAAGACGTCATTTGCGGAAAGCCCCACATCACGTAAAATTAGTTGCCTACACATTAGTTCTACGACCGAAAATAGAATACGCCGAAGCAGTCTGGAATCCGCATCAAGAATATCTCATCGACGCTCTTGAAGCTGTACAAAACCACACCACTCGATTCGTCGTACTCGTATGACATCAGCGTCACGTCACTGAAATTACTCTCTGGGCTTCGAGACCTCATTTTACGTCGGCGCATCCCTTCCATCTGTCTTTACCACAAATTATTTTACACTCCTACCCTTCATCAAGCACCCTATATCACGCCCGCCGCGCGCATGTCATACCGGAGCAGCCACTCGCAGCAGGCTTCACGACTGCGTTCACGAAGATCAACATTTCTAGCGTAGTTTTCTCTTCCTGTGGCGGCAGAGTGGGACGGCCTCCACCTGCCATTGTCAACATAATCTGCCCATTCGTATTTTTACAACGGTCACTGACCATCTCCAAATACATTGTACTTGGTTTTTCCTTATATATGTTGTTTTTATTTACATGCGTGTATGTATATGTACATATGTAGGCGTTAATATGTGTGTATACATGTGTGCATATATTTCATTATGTATGCTATGTATATATATGCATGCTTATGTTACTTGAACGTGTGTGAATTCGAATCTTCTACCCACCGCTTATGTAATACCCCTGAAATCGGGGGTCCTTAAGGAAAATCAACTGAACTGAATTGAACCGAACATATCTAATTGACCAACGATTTAGCGGCTGTCCACTGTATTTGTCAGCTTTATAATCATGTTCTTTCTCTCGAGACTGCACTAGTAAACATGCAAGATGCAAGCTGTTAGTCTTCTTGCATTTCGTGACTTGGTCGTCTGTCTGCCTCTGCCGACGTCAAGCAGCCTAATACTCGCTACATACCCAGGAAAAATACTCTACAAAATGAAATACTGTCGCTCCTCTCAAACTCATGTCAGCCAGGTTCAATGTCCTCAACATTGTGCCATAATCTGTAAGGAACTTGTTTAAGGGCCGCTTCCCAACTGCCAATGGACGTAAATTGGAGGGACCAAAGAAACTGAACCCAAACATTGTTTGTCGTGAGTACTTTCTGAACACCATGTGCTTGAAAATATTTATATTTAAAATATCAAGCTAGCTGTGTAATTATTGTAGACATATTCCAGGAAATTTACGTAAAGCTCCTCTACTCCTTGATCACGTAATCCATGATTGCTTGTATCTCTACTGAATCAAATGCAATTTCGTAAACTGTGAAAGCCATACAGAGAGGCTGATTGTACTCGGCAGATGTCTCGATTACCTGAGTGATGACATGGAGGAGATCTATTGTAGGGTATCCCTTCCTGAAGCCAGCCTGTTCTCTTGATTGACTGAGGTCAAGTGTTTCCCGTATTCTGTAGTAACTTACCTTGGTGATAATTTCATACAATACTGGAAGTAAGCTAATGGGTCAATAATTTTTGAATTCTTTAACGTCTCGCTTCTAATCTATTAGTACAATGTTGGCATTCTTCTAGTCCTCTGGGACCCTTGATGCCGTGAGACATTTCGCATAAGAGGCCGCAAGCTTTTCAAGTATGATGTCTCCTCCATCTCTGATTATATGGACTGTTATTCCATGTTCTCCTGCCGCCATCCCTCGCTTCATGTCTTCATCATCATCATGAGCCTGTTTATGTCAACTGCAGAACGAAGGCCTCTCCTTTCAATTTCCAATTACCCCTGTCCTGCACCAACTGATTCCAACTAGCGCCCGCGAATCTCCTAATTTCATCGCTCTACCTAGTTTTTTGTCGTCCTCGATTGCGTTTTCCTTCTCTTCGTCCCCATTCTGCAACACTAATCGTCCAACGGTTATCAAACCGGCGCATTACATGACTTGCCCAGCTCCATTTTTCGCACTTGATATCAATTAGAATATCATCTAAACCCATTTGCTCTCTGATCCAAACCGCTCTCTGTCTCTTAACGTTATCTCTACCGGTCTTCGTTCCATCGCTGCTTGCGTGATCCTTAACTTGTTCTCAAGCTTCTTGGTCAGTCTCCAATTTTCTGCCCCATATGTCAGCACTGTTAAAATGCACCGATTGTACACCTTCCCTTTCAATTATAATGGTAAGCTTTCACTCAGGAGCTGGCAATGTCTGCCGTATTCGATACAACCCACTTTTATTGTTCCATGAATTTCCTTCTCATTATGAGGGTTCCCTGTGAGTAATTCACATAGGTAAACGTACTAATTCACAGACTCTAGAGGCCGACTGGCAATCCTGAGCTCTTTTTCCTTTGCCCGGCTATTTATCATTATCTTTCTCTTCAGCATATTAATCTTCAACCCCACTCTTACACTCTTTCTGTTAAGGTCTCAATCATTTGTTATAGCTCGTCTACACCAAACAATGTCATCGGCAAACAGAAGGTTCCTGAGATACTCGCCGTTGTTCTTTACTCTCCTAAGCCTTCCCAGTTTAATAGCTTGAATACTTCTAAGCACGCAGTGAATAGCGTTGGAGAGATTGTGTCTCCCTGTCTGACCCCTTTCTTTATAGGTATCTTCCTGCTTTTCTTGTGTACAATAGAATTAAGATAGCTGTAGAACCTCTGTAGATATATTCCAATGTATTTACGAAAGCGTTATGTACTCATTGATTATGTAATGTCTCTATAACTGCTGGTATCTCTACCGAGTCAAATGCCTTTTCGTAATCTATAAAAGGCATATAGAGTGCTCTGCGGATTTCTCATTAACGTGATTGATGACATGGATGTGATCCATTGCAGAGTATCCCTTCCTGAAGGCACCCTTTTCCCTTGGTTGACTAAAGTCCAGTGTTGTCTTTATTCTATTGGATATTATTTTGGTAAATATTTTATATAATAGTGGGAGTAAGCTAATGCGCCTAAAAATTTTACATTCTTTAAAGTTTCCCTTTCTGAGGATTAGTATAATTATTGCATTGTTCCAGTTTTCTGGAACCCTTGCAGTCGATAGACACTTCCTATAAAGAGCCGCCAGTTTTTCAAGCATTATGTCCCCTCCATGTTTGATCAAATCGACTGTTATTCCATCTTCTCCTGCCGCTCTTCCTCGTTTCATGTCTTTCAAGGCCCTTCTTACCTCATCGTTAGTTATAGGAGGAGCTCCTGTATTCTATTCTGTTATTTACTGTTTCTAATTGAGGTATCCGGCCTCCTCTCAGTACTGTACAGGTCAGTATAGAATTCTTCCGCTGCTTTTACTATATCTTCGAGATTGCTGATGATATTACCCTGCTTATCTGGCAGAGCATACATCTTGGTTTTTGCTATGCCAAGTTTCTCTCTCACCAATTTCAGACTGCGTCCATTCTTTACGGCTTCTTCAGTCTGTCTCACGTTATAGTTTCGAATATCACTTATTTTCGCCTTATTGATTACCTTAGACAGTTCTACCAATTCTATACTATCTCTTGAGTTGGACACTTTCCTTTTTTGTCGTTTCTTTATTAGGTCCTTTATTACTTGGGAGAGCTTGCCTACTGGTTGCCTTGGTGCCTTGCCTCCCACTTCAATTGCTGCTTCTGAAGCCAACTAGTTACGGTTTCATTCATTAGCTTTATGTCATCATCATCTGTCTGTTCTAAGGCAGCACATTTGTTTGCAAGTACCAGCCTCAATTTGTCTGTTTTTACCTTTACTGCCTCTAGGTTGACCTGTTTCTTCTGGACATTTAGCTCTTTCTATCTTCAAATTGAGGTAATCCTAGACCTCACTAACCTATGATCACTGCACTTTAACATACCTCTCACTCCTACATCCTGCAATATGCTGGGATCAGCAGAAAATATGAAGGCAATTTCATTTCTTGTTTCACCATTAGGGCTTTTCGAGGTCCACTTTCGTTTGCTACGCTTCCTGAAAAATGTGTTGATTATTGGAAGCTTATTCATTTCTGCGAATTCTACCAGCATCTCTCCTCTATCGTTCCTAGAATCGCCGCCGTAGTTGCAAATTGCTTGTTCACTGTTAAATATTATGCTCACAAAAAGAAGTGAATAAGCCGAAGTTAGAAACGAGCGTGGAGCCGAGCGCGCGCCTGCATTTTTTTTCGTTAGTTGTTTTGACAAGCGTCGAATAAAGAAGACGTTCTCAACTTCGGCTCCGCTTCCTGGTTTTCAACATATGGTACTGTGACTAGGATATCAGATGCACAGTTGAAGACCCCTGACGATGAAGCGAGCTACCTGAAGAGGACGACCGACCGACCCGATCAACGCGACGACGCTGCGACAGAATTGAAGAACGATCCGCGTCATCACGAAGCCTCCTATTCTCGACGTGACGACATGGAAAGACTACGACGGAAGCTGGCTACCGTTCGAGCAGTGGTCACCAGGATCATCAACGACATGACAACTCTTATGCAGACGGAACCAACACCGTCTGGTGAGCTGACCGACCATCTTAACCTATTGAAGATAAAGGAAACTATGCTTACGGACCCTGATAACCAAGTAGAAGAGCATGTTACCGATGATAATCTTGAGGATGGGCTTCGAAGCGTCGGGCGGTATCAAGAATCTATCGTCCTCGCGAAATCCCGCGCTGAACGCATTTTATCCGATCAGCAAACAACAACTACGCACGCATCTCACGATGACTTTCATCAAGCACGCGCACACGTTAAGCTACCGAAGCTCGATGTGCCGAAGTTTCATGGTGACCCCATTAAATGGCCAGAATTTCGGGATCAATTTGAGTCTACTGTTCACCAGAACCGATATATCACAGACGTAGACAAATTGAAATATCTTCGGAGCTACTTGATGGGTAAAGCGGAAGGTGTCATCAGCGGCCTGTCGACAACTAACGAAAGCTATAGCACAGCTATAGATAGAACTTCTCAAAGAAAAATTCGGTCAGAAGTCATTGATTGTTAACGACCACATGCGTCGTCTTCTAAACCTACGTAAAGTTCGTTCTTGCGAAAATTTGGAAGGGCTTCAAAGGTTGCATGAAGAAGTGCAGACGCGCGTGAGATACCTGCATAACCTTGGCGTCAAAGAAAAAGAATATGAAGTGATTCTGAAAACTGCTATAATACAAAATCTTCCGCAAGAAATAGTACTCTGTTATACTTAGCACATCTTGTCTTCGACAAATACAGGCATTACTAGTGACAGGCTAAATGAAATGTCTGTTTTTCTAGACTTCTTGAGCCTTGAAGCAAGAAGCCGGGAACAGACTATAATGATGACTTCTGACAAGAGAGAGCAAGCTTCAACCGCAAAACGACAATCCAATGAGCATTTACAAGGTTCTGCATATATGTTAACTGTGAAACTGACTTCAGAGAGTTGTATATTATGCGGAGACAAAGATCACTCGGTGGATGTCTGCCCAACGGAACTAACATCAGACGAGAAGAAAGAGAAACTACGCAAATTAGGATGTTGTTTCCACTGCGCTAGACAATTTCACAAAGCTAAGGAATGCCGAAACTAGAAGAGACTAAGCTATGCGATATGCAAGGGCCAACATATCACCACAATGTGCGACCCGAAATGCAAGCAGAAGAATACGGAAACGCAGACAACTGTTTCCAGCTCGTCAACAGACTCGCTAAAATACACAGTTCTCTGCAGACCGCCCAAGTTTGGGCTCTGGGCACTGCAAGCAAATGCTTTGTAAGAATGTTGATTGATGGTGGCAGTCAACGCAGCTTCATCACGGAAGAATTATCTAGGAAGCTGAAAGCCACTGTGTTAGCCGAAGAGCAACTCACCATCTCGGGATTTGGAAACGTTTCAGCACCGAGGAAATATTATCGAGGAGCACGAGTCACGCTGCATAGCCAGTACGACTCAAACTCACTTGAATAAGAGGCTATAGAAGTTCCCGAAATATGCAATGACTTGTCCGCATTAACAGAGACAAATGTACTTGCAAAGTTGAAAAGCAAGAACTTACGTTTGGCTTACGTTAAGCGATTATTCGGGCTGCCGGGACGATAATCACAGGAAACGGACCGAACCAGAGAAAAATCACCGGAGAGGATTTCATACTGTGAATCCGAGAGGGAACGAATATTATCATCGTCTCCAAACCTTCTCTGGAAGTGGCGGACGTCATTCGTCGAATCACGTGCATGGAGCTGCAAGGCAAGCAGCACCCCTTCAACGTGTACCTAGAGGATCCAGATGATAGCTACAAAGGGGTGGTGCACGGATTCCCAGCACACACCGAATCAGCAGATCTCCAGCAACACCTTCGAATCAGGACCCAAGGAGTCACCATCGAAAGGGCCCGCATGCTAGGAAGCTCAAATACTTCTCTCCTCACCCTCTGGAGGCACGCGCCCCAAATGCGTGTACTACGGAGTACGGAGTACAGGCCAACAATCCAAATGTGCCTGGAGTGCATGAAAGAGGGACACAACTCAGGCGTTTGTCCGAACCCCAAGAACATATGCCGTGGCTGCGGACTCGAAAATCCACCCCCACAAGGACACGAATGTGAAGTGCGCCGTGTGCAGGGCGGCGGGGCTCGCCGCGCTTCGGTGCCCGAACTGATTGCCGCCAAGCGCGTGAAGACGACTCGCCAGTCTCGATCGCGGGAGCGTTCGGGACAGAACACCAAAAAGACGCCGGGGCGCTGTTTCGAGTCCACGGAAGAGGAGGACCGGCACCGATCGAGATCCAGATCTCCACACGGAAGCAGGGCGAAGAGCAATACCCCCTCGAGGGACGCCTGCAGCTCCAGGGCTTCGCAGCGGTCGAATTCGCCACTGCCTAAAAAACAGCAGGTGAGCTGGGCGAGGGTTGTTTCTCCCACTGCTACAAAACACAATACTGCTGAAAATGATAAACGTATTCAGAAATTGGAAAAGGAAAATGCGTGACTAAGGGAACAGCTCTCAGGAGAAGAACGCAAACGACAATCACTTGAGAAACAAATGTCATAGTTGGAGGCGCGCTTCAATAGCACAGTACAACAGCTGGAAACGCCGCGTCAGTCTGAAGGAATAGCCAAAACGAAAGCGGCGGCAGATATAAACTCCGTCTGCGCGCAGTCTCCGACAACCCAAATATCAAATAACGCGCAGATAACGGCAGCACAGATCCAAACAATGATCGCGGAAAACTTGAAAATATTTATGCATGAAATGATGAAGTTAGTTACCCAAACGTTAACGGAATTTCAACAACAATGCACGAATGACTTCGAGAAACACAAGGTATTCGTGGCGGAACAGCTTAAGGCAGTCTCGAAGGCTGTTCCCACCAAAAACAACGCGCAATTGCGATAGGAGCGGGTTCGGCAAAAACTAAAATAAGCCGCAGCGTAACAGAATCCGACGGCTCGGGCACGGAAACGCCACGGGCTTAATATAAGAGTGGGCAACATGGCTAATCACGCTAAAAAATCACAACTAATACACAATTCAGAACAATTAGAGACATGGCAACAGAACTGCCGCTCCTTTTCCAGGAAAGCGGCAGTGTTCCACCAGTTTATCAAAAACTCCGGAATCGCTCCAGACGTGATATGTCTGCAGGAGGTCGGAGCCAAGCCGGCCAAACTGCAGGGATACTACACTCTGAGCGATCCTCAAAATTCGAAGGTCGCCACGCTGGTGAGCAAGTCGGTAAACGCTCAATTATTAACACTTCCGCAAACTGAGGGAGAGACTAAATCTATAGTTATCAGTGTGATGCCAAAGAAACGAAGTAAGGCACACACACTAATCACAAATCTGTACACTCCACTGTATTCTCTCAGCAACAAAAGATTTAGCGAGCACCAAGGATAAAGCGGTGATAGTGGGTGACTTTAATGCACCCCACATACTATGGGGATACGCGAAAACGTCGCCCAAAGGGTTCCTACTCGAGCGCACCGCAACGGCCTTGGGCTTACGGGCAATCAATCAGATCGGCAAACCGACGCGCACGGGTAACAGCGTCAGCAGAGACATGGCGCCCGACCATGCCTTTACAATTAACATTAGAGACGCACAATGGGTTTCCTTTCACGAAAACCTGGGAAGCGATCACGACATAATCCGAGTAGCGCTCTCCACGCCCAACATACGGAGAACAATAGGAATGACTAAATTAACTGACTGACCTCGTTATACAGAACTCCAGAGATCGCTGGAGGAGTCGCATACAGCCCCGACCAACATGCGAGAATGGACTGAATTCCTTCGACGAGCACACGGGGACACCCCTAAAGCCATTGAGCGTACAGCGGAGGTGCCGGTGATAGACTCTCACCTGGTCAGCCTATGGGTAGAGAGGCGGAAACTGGCCAAGAGGTGGAAAAGACAACGTCTAAACAAACACCTGAGACAACGCATCGCTCTCTTAGCAGAGCAAGGCCACGCCAACGAGCTCGCTAAAACGAGTGGGCGACGTTCTGTGGAGCCCTATCAGGAACTCTGGGAACGACCAGTGCCTGGCGAATACTACGAAGCATGCTAGGCACGATGAGCACGCGTACTGAGAATAACAAGAAGCTCCAAATTATAGCAGACAACTTCGAGGGTACCAGACCAAGATCTAGTCCATGCTCTTCAGAAAAAGCACGACCCTCACCTGCCACGGGATCGTCGTACGCGAGGAGACAATACGCGGGGGAAGGGAACCCTAAATTAGATGAAGAAACAACGTACGCGGAAGTGTACGACGCGGCAGAATCCGCAGTTAAAAACTCGGCACCGGGCCCAGACTCGATTAAAAATGAAATGATTCGAAACATGGATTTGGTAACCCTAGCGAAAATAACAAATATTTTCAATAAAGAGTGCTGGGCCAAGGGAGACTTGCCCCAAGAGTGGAAATTGGCTAAAATAATCATGATCCCCAAACCAAAAAAGAATCCCTCCATTGATACACTAGGGCCGGTGTCGCTCACGTCTTGCCTGGGTAAGTTCTATGGTTATCCATAGCAGATTGCAACGATACCTGGAAGAGCGAAGCTGCTTCCCGGACTCCATGATAGGATTTCGCACGGGTGTATCTTGCCCAGATGCGTTCCTCCTTCTTAGAGACGAAATTCTAACTAGTATACCGTACGGCGACGAGAGACTAGTCCTAGCACTACACCTCAAAGGAGCCTTCGACAACGTCTCTCACGCCTCAATATTGGAGGAACTCAAACTCGCGGGTTGTGGTGAGCGTACATACAATTACTTAAGAGCGTTCCTTTCAACCGCAAGGCGAGCATCAGTATTGGCCAAATCACTTCGGATTCATTTAAAGGGACCCTGAAACGATTTTGACGATTTTCTACAAACGTACTGAGTCGTTAGAGTAGGTCATTCTGATCATTAATTGACACATCTAAGTGCTGTGCGTAAAGCGTGTAATTTATTATAAGGTTTTAAAAATGCACATCACTGCCGATCTCAGCACACTGCTCGGCGGAATATTAAGCCGCCCCTACCCATATGACCGAAAGCACCCATATGACGTCAGTGGGGCGAGATATCCGATTGGCTGACCAGGGCGCGTGATCAATAATTTTTCTAACTTTATGGTAAACAAATGATGTTCGTAATAGTTGGAATGTTAGTTAATTTGTTTTTATAAAAAGAAAGTAACATAGAAAGAATGCACAAGAACAATTTTTCAGTACACTTAAGCACTTCCGGCACACAGCAAGTGTCGTCTGCTTGTGTTACAACGTGCTCCGTCTTTGACGAGAGCTCCGCCGTCAGTATCGGTTTGTCTTTTGTCGAGCGCTTTGATTCGACTTTGTTGCGCTGTGGACTGCAGATGTAGCGACTGGCAATATGTCAAGCTGCGACATCGTGTCCCTCTGCAAGCCAGTACACGAGCTGACTGGCAGCAGCGCATCGGACTGCCACTATCCGATCGGCGCCAGGATTTGTGCGATTGCGGCCGTCACTTTACACCGGAAGATTACTAACGCAATAGCGTTTCGCGAGTCCGGTATTAGGATAAACGCAAGCGCAAGGGGACAGGGCCTGGCCGTGTCCCCTTGCGTGTCGTTTGAGGGGATGAACAGAAGCGCAAATGTGAATGGTCTGCACGGTGCAGCCACCTGGTGGCATAGAGCTCAACCACACACAGTAGCAGTAACAAAATGTATTCTTCTTTGCTGCTGGTGTAAATTTTTCGCAGGAGTGTAATCGTTAACACGTTGTTTTCGTAAATGTTTAAAATATTTTACACTTGGTTAGAGCAATATTAGCTCTTTCTTTGCCTGGTTAAGCTCTGCGCCTACGCGTGGCTGGACCGTGGAGGCAGGCACCCGTATCAGGCAGCTCACGTACGTCTACGCTAAGGTTCCTTCATCAGCTTGAGCTTATGCCTCCACCGTTCCGTCGAAATATTCAGGTAATGTGTGATTACCGGAATACCAGACACGTTCGGCGCTACGACAGAATGCTTGCAACGCACGCTGCTTCGATAGCTTTCGCTTGGAGTCGACGGCCAAGCGGCTAACGGAGAGGTTTCTCGCGGTCGAGGGCGGGCTCCAAAACAAACGGAAGTGGACGATGTGACGTCGCATCGTGACGCAGAGCCAGTGAAGGCGGAGCTTAGCCCCGATCGCTCGGCGAACGAGTTGAGGAGGAAAAGCATGGCTAGGGAGGAGGGTAACTTGTAATCGCTTGTAGCTCCATTAATACGTAACCCTTCACTTAAATTGTGGTGCGAATGTTCTACTTAAGCTGTACCCTACGCGTTTACAAAATTTGTCCGAACCGTTTCAGGGGCCCTTTAAAATGTCTGACAAAGGAACACCTCAAGGAGCTATATTATCTCCTCTTTTCTTCAACATGGTGATGTGTCGCCTCGCGCGCGATCTGGATTGGATGCCCGACCTGGGTTGCACGCTCTGCGCGGACGACATCACGCTGTGGACGCGCAGAGGTTCCCTGGGGATTCAGGAATATCGGCTCCAAAGCGCAGTATTAGCGGCGGAGAAACGTTCTTCATGGAGTGGCCTGAAGTGCGCACCCGAAAAATCTGAGGTCATCCGGATACACGCGAAAGGCTACAAATCCAGAGGATCGATTAACATCGTGGTTGAGGGCCAATCTGTCCGAGAGGTACCCACGACGCGAGTCCTGGGTTTGTGGCTTCAGAGCGACGGGAGAGCAGTAGAGACACTCAAGACCCCCAAATCTACAGCCCACAACATAGCCCAAATGATACGTTGCGTGACGTATCGAAAAGTGGAAATGCGAGAAGACGATACCCTAAGGCTCGTACAGGCCTTAGTGGTAAGTCGAATCACGTATGGCTTACTGTACCAAATCCTGAACAGGGAGGAGGAAAAGCATGCTAACACAATAATCCGAACCGCTTTCAAAGCTGCTCTGGGCCTGCCTAAATATACTTCTACGGAGCGCATGTTAGCTTCGGACGAGCACAATACTTTCGACGAACTGAGGCAGCCCACCCTGATGTGACAGAGGGAGCGCCTCAGCTTCACAAAAACTGGTAGGGCAATATTGGCTAGACTCAATATCCCAGCATACCCCATTTATCTCACTGAGCAGGCCGTACCTCTCCCTCCTTCGATGAGATCCAAAATTGCAGTAGCTCCAATTTCGAAGAATATGCATCCAGAGTACAACAAAGAAAGGTGCAAAGCACGCGCACAATACATTCAATCAGCGTACTCTAATAATCATAGGTACAACACGTACTACACGGACGCAGCTGTGTATGAAGAGGCAACCGGGCAGCGCTACCAAAGGAGGAACGCCCTGGCAGTCGTGAACGCGATCAGCCAACAGCAAATTACCGCGGCGGCCCCGGCGGGATCACCCACCTCGGCTGAAATATTAGCAGTGGCGATCGCACTCGCTCACGCGGAGCGTTCGCAAAGGGACTCGGTCGTGGTCACAGACTCTCAGGAGACATGTCGCATGTTTCTCAAAGGGCACGTGACAGCGGCTAGCCTCGCGATAATCCCCAAATTCTTCAACCACCATCATCGCCTACTCTGGTTCCCGGGCCACGCGGGGGTACAGGCGAACGAAAAGGCTAACGAGTTAGCTCGAGGGTTCACTAACCGAGCGACAGCGTCCTCTTCTAACCCGTACCACCCGCACTATCCCTCACAAAATTCCACCAATTTAAATGCCAAAGACATCCTTGCTCATCAGCGCGGACTCCGCAGAAAATACCCGCCGCCTCACCCACAACTTAGCGGGGAAGAGGCCGCCGATTGGCGTAAAATACAGACCGGGGTATTCCCCCATTTACAATTCCTAATGCCATGTATCCCACTCGTTATAGGGCCAACTGTCCTTGGTGCTGTGGCATACCTACCCTAATACATATAACCTGGGAGTGCACTAAGCACCCTCATAGGCCAAATACCAATAACACAATGGAGCAGTGGGAGGCACAGCTCGGCCGCTCCGACCTTGCAGGACAAAAGTCCTTAATTAGCCAGGTAAGGCAGGCGGCAGAGGCCAGTGGGGTCCTGGACTGAGAGGCTCCGACCACCCCTCCTTCAAATCTTTTCCATTTCAATAAAGTTTCTATCTATCGACCTTTGGCTGACGTCAACGCAGTTCAAGCCTCGCCTGAACCTGGAATAAGCATCCTTATAGGTGCAGACTATTACTGTCAGCTCGTCAGCGGTAGAATTCATCGACTGACCGGCTCCTTGACCGCCATCGAAACTATCATATGATGGACACTTCATGGAGATACAAAAAGTCCACCTAAGTTCTACAACTCGGAAACCATAAGGAACTTAAATAAATGCCTAACGGAAGACAACGTTTCCCAGCAACTGAGGTCTTTCTGCGAAGTAGACCATCTGGGACTGACTAACGAAGACAGACTTTCGAAAGATGGCGAAGACGTCCTGAAGAACTTCGTGGAAACAACTGTTAGAAACAATGGTCGCTGTCAAATTGAACTGCCGTTACGCAGCAATTGTTCCCAGCTTAAAAATAACCGGGATGTCGCGTTAAAGAGGCTGGAGTCTTTGCAGAGAACGCTACATCGACAACCAGAGTTTCAGAAGGAATATGACACTGCCATTAGGAGCTACTATAACAAAGACTTCGCTGAGAAGGTCGCAATGGACAGTACGAGTGAACATATCACGTACTATATGCCACACCGAGCAGTAGTGCGACGCGACAGAACTACGACTAAAGTACGGGTGGTATTCGACGCCTCTTCTCATGCTTCGGACTCGCCTTCACTTAACAACGTCTTCTGGACAGGGCCGAATGTGAACCCCAACATCCTCGACTTACTGCTGAAGTTTCGAAGCTTCAAGATTGGAATTTCCGTCGACACCGAAAAAGCGTTTCTTCAAATATCGCTGGCTGAAAAATACCGTGACGCGTTGCGTTACTTCTGGTTTGAAGAAGGGTCTTCCAATATTGAAGAATTGCGCATGACAAGGGTTCCTTTTGGCGCCTGCAGCAGTCCATTTCTCCTCGCTGCAACTCTGCGACGCCACTTCCAACTGGTAGAAGACAAATACCCTTCTACTGCCAAACAATGGAAAGATCATTTCTACGTAGATGACTTGGTTATCGGGCCACAGAACATAGAAGCGCAGCAAGTCATTAGCGATTGTTTCAGTATCTTGAAAGAGGCAGGAATGCATCTAACAAAGTGGATGAAAAATGATGGACACTTACGAAACTTTTACAATACTAGAGACTTAAAGCTACAGTTCGGTGTAGAAAAAGAAAAGAAGATTATTGGTCTCGTTTGGGATACCGACAAAGACATCTTAAAGCAATCACTAGTGAAGATGCTTGAATCATTGAGCGAACAAAGGGTCAGGAAGAGACAGATCTTAAGCTTCGTCTCACTCATGTACGATCACTTTGGATTCTTAGCGCCGTTCGTGCTGGTAGTGAAGTTATTTATACAAAGACTGTGGTTAGAAAAATACACCTGGGATGCGCCACTTCGTGAGTCTCTTCTTATATAGTGGACAGCGTGGACTAAAGCCTCAGAACTGTTAATAAGCTAGAAGTCAAGAGATATTTTGGTCAAACCCTCCTGGGCAAGAATGTGCAGGTTACAATACGCGCTTTCAGTGACGCTAGCCCAGTTGCGTACGGCGCCGTGCTTTACCTTCAGATAGAAGACTTCAAGGGAGCCACAACAGTTCAGCTACTACTAGCCAAGTCGAGAGTCGCACCTATACAAAAGATAACTGTGCCACGATTAGAACTGATATCAGCCCTAGTTGCAGCTCGACTAACTGCAACAGTGAAACTTGCCCTAAATGTAGAGGGCGTTGAAACAGTTATGCGGACAGATTCTACGATCCTGATTCATTGGCTACGCGGTTCAGCGAAACGTTGGGAACAGTTCGTAGCAAACCGACTTACAGAGATACTCTCCCTAACTGATTTGAACATGTGGATACATTGTCCGAGTGATCAAAATCTAGCCGATTTAGTGTCAAGAGGATCCACTGCAGAGCAACTCTTACAAAGTTCAATTTGGTGGAAAAGACCAAACTTTCTCTACACTGAGACGAGAATCAACGAGCCCTGCTACACCGAGGATACAATCGAAATAGAAGAAACTAACTGTACAGCAGCAGCAATGCAGGATACAGTCGGCCTAGAAGAGGAAATTACGTTTTAGAAAGCAACTGCTCGACCAGTGCTTACAATCGTAAACACAACGACTACAATCTTTTACCGACTGATGCGTATAACTGCATGGATACAACGATTTGCTAGAAATCGCAGGTACACAGGCACCAGGAAGACGGGACCTTTAGACCCAAGTGAAGTACAAGAGGCTCAAATTTATTGGATACGTTGAACACAAGATAAAGTATTTGGACCGGATGTCAGCAGAACGGACATTGCACTCGAGCGGTTCAGAAAATATCACGACGAATTAGGGCACCTTCGCTCGGGAGGTCGTCTTCAGTTCAGCAACCTCCGGGAAAGTTCCAAGCACCCCATTCTACTTCCTGCGTCAGACACATTCACAAAGCTGGTGGTCAAGAAGGAACAACAACTACTTTTACACGCTGGACTCAGTTTTCTTTTGACTGAACTGAGGGAAAACGTTTGGATATTGAGGGCCAGGCAGGCTGTAAAGAAAGTCATTCCCGAATGCACAGTCTGCCGAGGGTATTCCTGCAAGCCATACTCAGAGTCCTTCGCGCCTCTGACAGCTGAACGTGTTCAACCCTCTCCACCTTTCGAAGTCAGTGGTATCGATTTTGCCGAAACGCTTCTACACAAAGATAACGGAGGACCAACGAAGAAGTGTTATATACTCATCTTCACATGTGTAGTCGCCAGAGCGGTTCATCTGGAGCTTGTCACCAGTCTTTCTTGCGACAAATTCCTGCTAGCATATAAACGATTTGTGGCACGACGAGGAATTTGTAAGACTGTATATTCCGACAACGCCAAGGCATTTAGAAAGGCCTCAAGGGAGATCCATCCAGCGACTTTATGAATTAATGAAATCACAAGAAGCACAATCGTATTTCGGAAGTCACAGGATTGTTTCGAAATATATAACAGAACAAGCTCCCTGGTGGGGAGGATCTTGGGAACGACTCGTTCGATCTGTGAAGTCTACATTGAAGAAAACACTGGGAAACAGTTTCTTTACCTATGAAGAACTTTCGACCACGCTCTATCAAGTAGAAGCGATGATAACTTCACGACCGATAACATTTGTGTATGCAGAAGCCTCTGAACCAATGCCGCTTACGCCAAGTCATTTCCTCATAGGCCAAATATTCACTATGCTTCCTCCAGACTTGTCGAGCACAGCATCAAAAAAGACACCATCATCGCGCGAATTACTTTAGCGAAGATGGAAACACAGAGAACATGTGTTAAACAATCTCTAGAACCGGTGGCGACGAGAGTACCTCCAAGAACTTCGTTCAGCTCACATTAATGAAACTAGACACTCAGAATCAGTGATGCTTGGAGACATAGAACTCATAAAAGAATTAAACTCGCCAAAACAATTGTGGAAGATTGGACAAGTGACTCAATTATTTCCGGGCAGCGACGGCAAAGTTCCCTCATGCAAAGTACGCACTTCCAATAGCAACACGTTGCGGAGACTGGTGCAGATGTTGTAGCGCCTAGAATCTGCCGGCCAAGCTCCGTATTGAAAATTAACAAGCACACGCAAATTGTTCGGCCTGGAGCTGTTAAATAATATGCTCCGAAGAAGCCGAAGTTAGAAACGAGCGTGGAGCCGAGCGCTTGCTTGCATTTTTTTTAGTTCTTTTGACAAGCGTCCAATAAAGGAGACGTTCTCCACTTCGGCTCCGCTTCCTGGTTTTCAACATTCACCAGCCTGCCTTTTCTCCACTTTTACATTGAAGTCGCCCATTATTATAGTATGTTGAGTTTGCACTTTTCTCATCGGTAATTCAACATCTTCATAAAACTAATCTACTTCATCAACATCCTGACTGGATGATGGAGAGTAGGCTTGTACTACCTTTAATCTACACCTCTTATTAAGTTTCATTACGACTACAGCTACCCTCTCATTAATGCTGTAGAATTCAAGTTAAGTCAAGTCAAGTTTATTTCCAACAACACCGAGTCGGAGGTCCTTGGGCGAAAAGATGTCGCAGGCATCCTGAGAGTGCCCAAGGACTCATTAACTAGCAGCAGGCAGATAGCAAAAATAATCGCCTGAAACACTGTGCAAAAATGTAGGCATGAAATATAATTCACGCAACGCAACCCCTTTAGTAGACAAAATAATTGCATATAATACAAATGTCACACAATCCTTGTAAACAATTGTGCAAAGGCGACAACAATACTTTTATACGGTAAAATGAAATATTTATCATGATAGCTAAAGAAAGATGTTCGAGTGGTTCTTACATGTTTACATGCACATTTCGCGCATGTTTTTTTGAATTTACATTCTGTCAGTTCTAATTTGGTACAAGAATTTGTTCAGTATTGCTGGTATCTGGTATTGAAGAAGACATTCTCCGTAGCTTGTACGGGGAAAAGGAACTGGTATGGATTGATTTCGGAGAGAGTATCGGGGGGAGCTTTCCAATGAATGCTCATAAAGCTTGTTTCTCTTTGTATAAAGTAGTACTTTATATGTATAAAGATCACTTGGTGTAGTAATAGCGTGATTTATGAACAGCTGATGAGTACGTAATTCGCGAGGGTGCCCATAAATGTTTTCAAATATTCTGAGAAACTTTTTCTGCAACACCTCGAGTCTGTTAACTTCTGATCAGACGTTTTTGCCCATACTAGGGCGCAGTAAGACAAGCGAGAGTACAAGTGGGCGCAATAGATAGCTTTTTTTAACCATAATGGAACTAGATTTGATAACCTTTACTAACAGCCTAGTTTTGCCTAATTCAGAAGCAAGCCTGGACACATGGGTACTCTACGACATGTTTTTGCTCGAACCATGGCAAACACCTAGAAATTTTTCCGTGCGAAGGCACTCTAACCTTTTGCCTTGAAAGGAGAATTTAAGAATAATACATGGTTTGTTTGTAAGCCTAAAAATAACGTATTTTGGTTTACGTGCGTTTAATGCAATTTTGTTTTCATTTAGCCACACGTCGAAATGCCTTAAATACTTGGTTACAGTAACTTAGAGACTGTTCATTGCATCAGCACTAAACACACATTCGTATCATCTGCATAATTACTAGTTTTTCTGTGTAAGGGATATTACATATATCATTAATATAAACTATGAATAATAAGGGTGCCTTGCTTAGTAACTCAGGGGACCAACTGCAATGCATGCTCACTGACCTGGAGAGGCAAAGCCGAAGGGTGGGTCTAAACATTAATCTGCAAAAAGCTAAAGTAATGTTTAACAGTCTCGGAAGGGAACATCAGTTTACAATAGGTAGTGAGGCGCTGGAAGTGGTAAGGGATTACATCTACTTAGGACAGGTAGTGACTGCGGATCCGGATCATGAGACTGAAATAATCAGAAGAATAAGAATGGGCTGGGGTGCGTTTGGCAGGCATTCTCAGATAATGAACAGCAGGTTGCCATTATCCCTCAAGAGAAAAGTTTATAACAGCTGTGTCTTACCAGTACTCACGTACGGGGCAGAAACCTGGAGGCTTACGAAAAGGGTTCTACTTAAATTAAGGACGACGCAACGAGCTATGGAAAGAAGAATGATAGGTGTAACGTTATAGGATAAGAAAAGAGCAGATTGGGTGAGGGAACAAACGCGAGGTAATGACATCTTAGTTGAAATCAAGAAAAAGAAATGGGGCATGGACAGGACATGTAATGAGGAGGGAAAATAACCGATGATCATTAAGGGTTACGAACTGGATTCCAAGGCAAGGGAAGCGTAGCAGGGGATGGCAGAAAGTTAGGGGGGCGGATGAGATTAAGACATTTGCAGGGATAACATGGCCACAATTAGTACACGACCGGGGTATTTGGAGAAGTATGGGAGAGGCCTTTTCCCTGCAGCGGGCGTAAGCAGGCTGATGATGATGAATAAGGGTCCTAAGATCAAACCTTGTGGAACGCCTCGCTTAAGTTCAATTTCTGCTGATGTTAAGCTTCGGACTTTAGCGTATTGTTTTCTGGCAAATAAGTGATTTCTAATAAGTTCAAGAGCTACACCGCGTATTCCGTTGTCGAATAATTTTTCTTCTAGGATATCACGTTTTATACAATCAAAAGCCTTTCTTAGATCAAGAAACAATCCAAATGTATACAGTCTTTTTTTCAAAATTGTTTAGTATCTCTTCTTTTACGTTTAATAGGGCTAATTCAGTGGACTTGCCTTTCTGGAATCCGTACTGAGCATTGTTTATGATGTTATACTTACTAAGAAAGTTCCATAGTCTGCAATTTATGGCAGATTCAAACACCTTCGATAGAACAGGCAAGACAGAGATTGGCCTGTAAGTTGAAATATCATTTAGAGCACCACCTTTATGCACAGGGCATACACGTGAAAGCTTCAGATCGGAAGGGAAAAGTCCGGAAAGGATATACAATTAATAATATGAACCAGGGGCTCTGAGATGAGATCCGCAACATACTTCATAGGCACCGCATTTATTTGATCGGAACATGTTGCGACATTGTTACCTATTATATTTATCGAGCTTAATACCTCAAACGGTGTCACTTGGGCTAAACTAATTGTTAGGCTGTCCTACTCTACGGCAGATTCTTTCCCGCGTACTCAGTTCTGAAGGCGGCAAATAGTCGCCGGAGTGGGCAAAATATTCATTCAAAGCCACAATAGCTGCATCATCGCTCATGTCTGGGAAGAGGGCTTTGACGTTGAAAGGCGTTTTGTTTTCCGCGAATTGTCCCAGATTATTATATGCATTGCATAGTTTGCGAGGATCATTATAAATCTTGGCGAATAGGCATTCATAATATATCTTAGCTTTTCTGTGTAATTTAGTTTATTGCGATACGTTTTGAATTCTTTCAGAGCGGCTAGGTCACGTGTTTGAACAAACTTATGATACATCATGTTTTTATTTTCATTATATTGTGAAGGCTCATGCTGATCCATGGCTTTCGAATGTTCTTTTTGTTTAATGTGTGCAATGCGATGGGAAAATTGTTGTCGTAACATGTTTTGAGATAGCGAAAGAAAACGCTATATGCGCGATCAGAATCCTGTTCTGCATACACGAAAGACCAGTTCGTAAGCGCTAGTTCCGAGCGAAATTTCTTAAGTGTGAGACTGTTTATGACTCGATACGTTGTTTTGTCGCTGTAGTTAAGTGGTCACTGAGGTCGAGTGAAAATAGGCCTGAAGCAATCTTATTTGTTGGCGCGTTTGTGATGCAAATGTTCAGCAGTGTGGCGCTATGATCAATGATTCAGCTGGGAAGCTTAATGGTGTTCGAACATTGATAGGTGGACAAAATAGTTTCAAACTGCACGGTGGCTGCGCCATGTCAGGATTGGGGGCTCAATCCCATCGCTCGTAATCAGTTGTCAAGATTGGAGTCCGGCATGAATTAGAAGGTAGCTGGCCCATGCCGTCCTCCGACTTATCCACGCTGAGGACGTTGATGAAGGGAAGGACTGCTTCTCATCGAGAACGAGGAATATGGGCTTATTTACAGTATTTACGTGCAGTTCATCAGTCTAGCAAGACTGCGAGAGAAAGTACGTCAGTCTAACATGGCTGCTTGAGAGAGAGTCGAGCATCCGCACAACAGCGGTTTATAAACACTCGGTCCCCCCTTGATTCCAAGGTGACGGAAACGTTCGTCCAGCCTTCGTAAACAGGCCACCTCTCCGCCGGACGGTTTACACACACACACACACACACACACACACACACACACACACACACGCACACACGCACACACACACGCACACACACACACACACACACACACACTCACACACACACACACACACACACACACACACACACACACACACACACACACACACACACACACACACACACACACACACACACAGGTTCACGGTCCGAAACCGACATCACACGGACTTCGTATAACTCGGAGCTGACTCCCGCAGCGCGGCCGGGTAGCCATTGTCTTGCGTCTTGGTCGGCGCGTGGGAAGGGGCCTCCGTTGACGTTCCCGCGGCAAATCCCCCACTCATAGCAGAACAGGGCGGCGTTGGTGCGTTCGGTAACAATAGTTGGCCCGCCGAACGCATTCAGTCACAATGGCGACTTAGTGACGCCGTGGCTAGAGGTTTGCGGCAACGCTCCAGGAAAAGTTGACGCCCGTTGTCGCAACTGGCTGGCAACACTTGCACCTCAGCTGGGCCGTTCTTAACAGCGCCTCCATGGCCCGGGAAGTCTGGACTGTCCAGCGCTGATAACCGCTGGGCAAGAAGAGAACGGCTGGTGGCCAGGGGGTGATTTCTTGGCTCGCAGTAACCACTTGTCTAATGATGTCACCGCTACAGAACATCCAACAAGGACAGGCTACTGCAAAATGAACCCCACAACACGGTTCTGCGCCGAGATGACGTACCTTGGCTCTCACTTTAGACCCACTAGGCTTCAAAAAAAAAAAACATAATTGCAGAAACAAAAAATGCTGCATTTCGCTATGCCAATTTTTGAAGCAATTTCGTGCTGACAAATTCAGCAATCATGGAGGGAATCCTGCTAAATGAGAGGAGATCTTCTTTAACAAAATTAATGCAAGTAACCCTAAAATTTAGGCGGGACCCTCAAACGTGGAATTCAAATTAGCCTGCTCAAACCATCCGCATTGCTATGCAACTTTCCCTTCTTATATCTAAGGTAGATGTTGTACTCTTGGAGAGTGAAGTTCCATCGGAGCAACCAGCCATTTTTGTGTGACATTTGATTGAGCCACGTCAGAGGACAGTGGTCGGTCTCGAAGATGAACTTCGCTCCGTACAAGTAACACGACAACTTCTGGGCGGCCTAAACTAAACAAGTGCATTCCTTCTCAGAAGCGCTGTAGGCTTCCTCTCTTACATTTAGTGTACGGCTGGCAGAGAGGATAGGATGCTCCTCGTTATCGTCGCCGACCTTAGTACCACACCCATCCCTCTGTCGCTTGTGTCGCATTGAACTATGAATTCCTTTGTGCAGTCTGGCGCGCGAAGCACAGGACGAGAAACCAATAGCGTTTTGAAACTTTGGAAAGCGTTCTCTTTCTCTGTATCCCAGTGTACGCTACTTGGTGCTCCCTTTCGGAGGGCGTCTGTTAATGAACTCGCCATTCGCGAGTAATTCGGAATGTACCGTTGATAGTACCCCACAAGTCCTAAAAATGAACGAAGGTCTGTTTTCGTGCGCGGCTGAGAGAGAGAGAGAGAAAAAAAAACTATTTGGTCCATTAAGGGTTTAGCGTTCGGTCTTCGTCTTCATCGCTGCAGACGCTTGACCTTCCTAGCAGGGTTGGGCCCCTAGTCCAGGGCTCCACTGAGCCGCGCTGGTTCGCTTGCGTGCTGCACCATTGCCCTTTGGGCGGCGAGCTCTCAGCTGGTGAGCCGGCTCTCCCACTGCTCCGCACTCGGGGTTTTGTGTTGATAGAATGTGTAGTTACGTTTACACTCCCAGGTTATATGGTAAAGCGTGGGGGTTGCCCCGCACCACGGGCAAGTGTTCCTAAATTGTGTAGGATACATCTTGCTTAGTATATGTAAGTTAGAGAAGGTTCCCGTTTGCAGCCTCCGCCAACTAGCTGCTTCTTGCTGTGTTAAGGCTTTGTGTGGCAGGGAGTATCTCATTCTGTTGCCTCTGTGGTAGTTCAGTAACTCTGAATAGCCGATCTCCACGGTGAAGTGCTGTCCCAGTGCGTGTGGCCGCTCGACTCGGTACGTGATTTCGCCAGCCAAGCTGTCTACCCTTTCATTTCCTTCTATCCCCGTGTGTGCCGGAATCCAGATTAGTTTGGGGGTTGCGGTGTGTCTGAGGTGTTCTGCCTTGCGGAGGATAGCTAAGACATCCCTGCAGATTCTACCCTTTGTGTAGTTCCTGCATGCCTCTTTTGAATCCGTTAAAATGACCATTTATTTGTCTTTTCGATAGCCCTCAGCCGCTGCCAGTGCAACAGCGACTTTCTCCGCTTCCACTATCCTGTCGCTACGTGTGATTGCGCAGGTGATTAGCTTGCCTGCGTTGTCAACCACTACCGAAGCTGCCTTAATGTAATTTGTGCGTCTATTCCATGGATACAGCGTTGCATCCGTGAAAACCGTGTTTTCTAGCTTGGCTAAATGCCTTTTCACATAGTCTGCCCGCGCCTGCCTTCTGGCCGCGTGGAGATTTGGATCCATGTTTTTCGGAATGGGATTGAGCTGCAGGGTCTTACGGATCTTGTCGGGTATATCGGCGGATCCATCGAGATGCCTCCTTTGGTCGCGACCTAACCTTGTCAGGAGCGCTCTTCCCGTAGCCGTGTCTCTGAGTTGGTGAAACTGTGTTCCAAGCTGTGCTTCTGCCAGTTCGGCGAAGGTGTTGCTAATCCCTAGCTGTAGCAGCTTGTCGTTCGGTGTGTTTCTTGGTAGGTGAAGTGCCGTCTTGTAGGTCTTCCGCAGGATTGTCTCTGCTTGTTCCCTTTCGCTCTTGATCATGGGGTGTTATGGCAGCGAGTAGATTACCCTGCTGACTATGAGGCCTCTAACGAGCTTTAGCGTGTCTTCTTTCATCCCATGCCTTCGATGGGACACTCTGATTATCATTCTGCCTACCTGTTCAGCCGACTTGCTGAGCAGGCTGAGTGTGTGGCTGCATTTCCTGCTTGCTTGTAGCCACATTCCCAGGACTCTTATCATGTTCCTCTCCAGGATGTATTGCCCCACCAGTTTCACCTCGAGTGGTGCATCAGTGGGGTGTCTTCCTACCCTCAGTAGCTCAGGCTTCTCTGTAGAGCCGGCTAGTCCTCTTTCCTTCACGTATGTTTCTACGCAGTTTGCTACTTTTTGTAGCTTCTCCTGTTTCTCTCCCAGGGATCCATGGTTCACCCAGACCGTGATGTCGTCTGCGTACATCGCGTGCTGGATGCCCTGGATTCTGCTGAGTCTTTCTGCTAGGCTGATTTGTTTTTGCTGATTTCTGCTAGGCTGATTTGATTTTGTTTTTGGCAGAGGCCCTACCGTGTCTATCACAAGTCGTCTGAAAGGTTCTGTTATTAAGAGGAAGCTTTAGCTCGGGCCAAACTCCGACGCGGCCTATTCAAATACATGTAAAACGCAAAAACGTTTTTCTGAGATAACCCCTGGACCGATTTTAATGAAATTTGTTGCATTTGAGAGAGAAAGTTAAATTCTAGTGACAGTTGCAAGCGGAATTTTGATTTAGGGCTTGAATGTTGTCAAAAGGATTTTCAAAAATTCAGACGTTTGAAAAAAATAGAATCACGAAGTTTACAAGCTAATAGCTCTGGATCAAGAACAGATATCGCGATTCTGTAAACGGCATCCATTAGGCCATTCAAAGCGGACAAATTTGATATTTCAGTTTACATCTTACGTGAATTTGTTAGGTTGTTTACGAAGGTTCTGCAAAAGTTGTAATTACACACTACTCCATTTTTTGAGGTTCATATGTAACATATCAATTTTGTCCGCTTTAGATGTGCTATCAGGTACAATTCACAGAATTGCGATATCATTTTTTCTTGCTGAGTTACGGAGTTGTAAACTTGATAGTTTCGTTTTCTGAAAATTTGTGATTTCTGCCAAATTCTTATAAAAATTTGACGGCCTAAATCGAAAATTCGAAACCAACAGTCACTAGATTTTAAGCTTTTCTTTTAAATGCAGCAAACCCCGTCAAATTTGGTGCAGTGGTTGCCGAGAAAAACGAATTCTCCTTTTACATGTATTTAGATAGGAGCACCCGAGCTAAAGCTTCCTCTTAAGGGCACTACCATTAGTGGAGATTTCCATGTCTCTCCTGGTTTACCCGAGCGCTGGCAGGCGTCGCATGATCTTACAAAATTTTCTACGTCTTTGAAACAGCCAGGCCAGTAGTATTCCATAAGCAATATTTCCTTTGACTTGTTCATGCCTAGGTGGTCGGACCACCCATTTCCATGACAGAGACTCAAAAGGTCCTCCCTGTACTTAGTAGGTACGACTAACTGATCTAAAATCCTACCCTTTCGATCTCTGTAGTGCCGATACAACAATCCTCCTCTCTCATGTATCGTCACGTTGCGCCTAGGAATTGCTTCTTTAGCTTTGTTATGTAATTTAGCTAAGCTCTCATCATTCTTTTGCTCGGCTGCCAGTGACTCTCTATCCACACGTAAGAGCTGATCAAAGTTCTTTGAGGCAGGTGATAATAACGACCCTGTCTCGCTTGCGATTGCGTCAGCTTGCTCTTCCTGTAGGCTTGAACTTTGACACTCTAGTGCTACGCTCTCATTGAGCTGGTCAGCTGGCAGGCTCTCCTCAACTGTTTTTTTTTGTCCCTCGGGCCTAGCTCGGATTCTGGTATTGAATTTATCCCTTTTTCTGCTTCCGCTAGAGCAGCTTGTGCATTTTCAGCCGAAAGCGACGCGATTTTACGAGCATGGCTGCGGGTCAATACTATGCGTGCCTGTACTATGCCCTCTCCCAGTTTAAGCCCCTTTTCATGCAGTAACTGATTCGAACGGTTCGAAAAAATGTAAGGATACTCAGTGACAAAAATTTGGAAACTGCAGCCTCGGCCACTAGCTCCCCGAATGGTCCACTGATTTTGGCTTTTGCCATGGGTAGACGCACGCTGTGTTCTTCTACAACCTGTTTGATCCATGCTACTTCTCCAGTGAAGTCATCTACCGTCTCGTAAGACGGATAAACAATGTCCATCGTGGCGGCACTGTCTCTTAGCACTCGGCATGGTTTGCCATTAACTTGCAGGTCGTGAAGATATGGGCTTCAAAGTTCCATATTCTCGTCTTTTTCATCTACGTAGGAAAAAACTACGCTAGGCTTTCCGCAGTTCACAGCTATATGTCCCAGTTTGTGGCATTTATAGCAGTGGATTGGTCTGAAAGAATCGAATTTTCTTTTCTGCTCTTTTGGTATTGTTTCCCCGTTTGATTTCTCCTCGCTCTTTTCTGGGGGCTTTTGCTCCACGTCTACAGGCTCTGATCGTCTAGACTGTGAACACTTTTGGACGGAAATAGTTTCCGCTGTTCATTTCGACCGTCCCAATTACCGTCCTCGGCATTCAGTTTTCTACGCGTTGCGTACTCCTTGGCTAATTCCGCATCCCTTTCCACAGTGTTTACATTCCCTCTGTCTTGCACCCACAGCTTCACAGATTGTGGGATGCTTTTTTAAAATTGCTCCAGACACATGCAGTCAATGATCATGTCTCCGCTCTCGTACGCTTCCGCGCTTTTCAGCCACTCGACTAGGTTGGCCTTTAAGCCGTATGCAAACTCCGGATACCACTCGCTATCATTCTTGCCTGTGCTCCTAAACCTTTGCCGAAAAGCTTCGGCTGAAAGGCGGTATTTCTTCAGGAGACTAGCCTTAACCTTTGCATAATCATATGAATCCTGTGCACTCAGTCTGGCGATTACTTCCGCCGCCTCACACGGCAACATAGAGCGCAACCGCTGTGGCTATGTACTCGGACCGAAGTTCATCTTCTGGCAAGTCCTTTCAAAATTGCATAGGAACAAGCCTATGTCGGTACCGACCTTAAATGGCTTTAATAGCCTGTCCATGCGGTATGATACTGCCTCACTTGATCGTCCCAGAGCCCCTTCACTTCCTTGAGAGAACTCCAAACGTTTGCTTTCAAGTTGAAGTTGCATTTTTCTTCACTCGCGATCTTTATCGCGTTCCTCTCTCTCTTGTTCTTTTCTCTCTCGTTCTTCTCTCTTTTTCAGAAGTACGAACCCCATTTCAATTTCTTCCTCACTGGCCAGTTCGGAAATTAGCTCCAATATTTCCGATTTTAGCATTTCCTTGAGTACATCTAGGCCCAGTTCCTCACCAACAATGAACAACTCGTCTCTCAGCAGTTTCCTTAACTCCATGATTGCTGCTTTACTTCCTTGTTCCTGCTCGCTAAATCTAGCTAGAAAAACACAACCTAGCTAACACTCAACAATCTAGCTTCCCTACTGTTCTAAACAAAACAAGAACCCTACTGTTCTAAACAAACAAACATGCAGTTCATAGTCTACCTTGACTGCGAGAGAAAAGTACGTCAGTCTAACATGACTGCGAGAGAAAGTACGTCAGTCTAACATGACTGCTTGAGAGAGAGTCTAGCATCCGCACAAGAGCGGTTTATAAACACTCAGTCCCCCCTCGATTCCAAGGTGACGGAAATGTTCGTCCAGTCATCGTAAACAGGCCGCCTCTCCGCAGGATGGTTTACACACACTCGCACACACACACACACACACAGGTTCACGATCCGAAAGCGACATCACACGGACTTCGTAGAAGTCGGAGCTGACCCCCGCAGCGCGGCCGGGTAGCCATTGCCTTGCATCTTGGTCGGCGTTTGGGAAGAGGCCTCCGTCGACGTTCCGGCGGCAACTCCCCCACTCATAATAGAACGGGGCGGCGTTGGTGGGCTCGGTAACAATAGTTGGCCCGCCGAATGCATACAGTCACAATGGCGACTTAGTGACGCCGTGGCTAGAGGTTTGCGGCTGCGCTCCAGGAAAAGTTGACTCCCGTTGTCGCAACTGGCTGGCAACACTTGCACCTCAGCTGGGCCGTTCTTAACAGTCATCGCTTATCATGCTGATATTTATGTCACCCATCAGAAAAAAGGCACATGCAATAAGTTTAACTAACATATAGGGCTTTCAAAGGTATCAAGAAATTCAGACTTTCGTTAATGTTGTCGTCTAATGTCCTTAGGGATTAGCAATCCTACCCCTACTGCTTCTTATCTAGGAGACCTCTATAGCAGAGGACATGTCCGTTATTCAACAATGTATAAGCCTCAGCAGTTCTTCTAATCTCACTAAAGCCTATGATATCCCAAAAAATGTCTGATAATTCCTCAAAGAGTCCTGCTAAGCTAACCTCACTAGAGAGCATTCGGGTGTTAAACGTTGCAAGGGTCAGTTTCCGTTGCGGCCTGTCCGGATCCAGAGATTCTTAGCACCCTCTGCAGCGTTACAGGTCCGACCGCCGCCTTGGTCAGATGCTCTGCAGGTGCTGGGAAGTGAGGGCCATTGGGTGATTGAGTTAGCCATTTGGGAGGGCGTACCGGAATACTGCATCAGGGAGGCCAATTCCTGATCTGGTGAGGGAGTATCTTGTCGAAGCTTTGTGGGCCTTCCTTATTTGGTTGTACCTGGATTAGTACAGCCCCACTCGCTCTCGGTACCTTTTGCCGGAGACAGGCGTCAATACAAGCCTGAATAAGTTGTCCACTGGAGGAGGTGAATTTCAAGCTCACCATCATTACAAAAACCTTATAGCAGGATTCGATCTTCCGACTATGGCAACGGAGTATTCGCCATAGCTCAGTCTGATAGTCCCGCAGGCTGAGAGGCTGCCTTATAGCCTACAAATACAGCCCCGAGGGTCTTACATGCCTAAAAACTTCTGTTATTTGTCCGCGATAGAAGATGGATAACACAATATAGAACGATTTCTAAGCGGTTCCGGCCTTGTAGTGCGCAGGTGACACGCCGTAGTATTGCTCAATGGTTCCAACATCGTGGTTTCGGAGCCACCCGTATGCATGCGGCCATGAACGCCGTTAGATATACGATACATTTTCGGCGAACTTGAACAATACTTAAATGTAGTGTGGAAAAAAAAAGTAAATGAGAAGAAGTAAAAGCTTTCAGCGCTTACCAAGAATTCACTAGTAGCGTGTTCAAGGCACCAAACAACTCACGGTATCTGGTGCCTGTCGAATGCATCAGACAAATCTTTCTAAACGAGATGGACGTGGTACTGATGCACCGTGCAAGGCTGAGACGTCGGATGTGAGGAGGGTGCTTTGACTGAGACTTTCGCTCAAAGGCAAGTTCTCAGTGGCGAGACGTGCGCCCAAACAATAGTTCTGAGCCGCACGTAAGATATGCGACCATGGAAGCTACCTTATAACTTCATCGCTAGTTGTAGAAGGAGCCTCTGTAAACTGTTCATTACTGCTTCAAATGTAGGCATCGTGGCTGCTTTGGGTAGTGTACAGGTCAGTATAGAATTCTTCCGTTGCTTTGCTGACGTGATTACCCTGCTTATCTTTCAGTACGTACATCTTGGCTTGTATCATCATCATCATCAGCCTAGTTACGCCCACTGCAGGGCAAAGGCCTCTCCCATACTTCTCCAACTACCCCGGTCATGTACTAATTGTGGCCATGTTGTCCCTGCAAACGTCTTAATGTCATCTGCCCACCTAACTCTCTGCCGCCCCCTGCTACGCTTCCCTTCTCTTGGAATCCAGTCCGTAGCTCTTAGTGACCATCGGTTATCTTCCCTCCTCATTACATGTCCGGCCCATGCCCATTTCTTTTTCTTGATTTCAACTAAGATGTCGTTTACCCGCGTTTGTTGCCTCACCCAATCTGCTCTTTTCTTATCCCTTAACGTTACACCCATCATTCTTCTTTCCATAGCTCGTTGCGTCGTTCTCAATTTCAGCAGAACCCTTTTCGTAAGCCTCCAGGTTTCTGCCCCATATGTGAGTACTGGTAACACACAGCTGTTGTACACTTTCCTTTTGAGGGATAGTGGCAACCTACTGTTCATGATTTGAGAATGCCTGCCAAACGCACCCCAACCCATTCTTATTCTTCTGGTTATTTCAGTCTCATGATCCGGATCCGTGGTCACTACCTGCCCTAAGTAGATGTATTCCCTTACCACTTCCAGTGTTTCGCTACCTATCGTAAACTGCTGTTCTCTTCCGAGACTGTTAAGCAGTACTTTAGTTTTCTGCAGATTAATTTTCAGACCCACCCTCCTGCTTTGCCTCTCCAGGTCAGTGAGCATGCATTGCAATTGGTCTCCTGAGTTACTAAGCAAGGCAATATCATCAGCGAATCGCAAGTTGCTAAGGTATTCTCCATCGACTTTTATCCCCAATTCTTCCCACTCCAGGCCTCTGAATACCTCCTGTAAACATGCTGTGAATAGCATTGGAGATATCGTATCTCCCTGTCTGACGCCTTTCTTTATAGGGATTTTGTTGCTTTCTTTGTGGAGGACTACGGTGGCTGTGGAGCCGCTATAGATATCTTCCAGTATTTTTACATATGGCTCATCTACACCCTGATTCCGTAATGCCTCCATGACTGCTGAGGTTTCGACTGAATCAAACGCTTTCTCGTAATCAATGAAAGCTATATATAAGGGTTGGTTATATTCTGCACATTTCTCTATCACTTGATTGATAGTGTGAATATGGTCTATTGTTGAGTAGCCTTTACGGAATCCTGCCTGGTCCTTTGGCTGACAGAAGTCTAAGGTGTTCCTGATTCTATTTGCGATTACCTTAGTAAATACTTTGTAGGCAACGGACAGTAAGCTGATCGGTCTATAATTTTTCAAGTCTTTGGCGTCCCCTTTCTTATGGATTAGGATTATGTTAGCGTTCTTCCAAGATTCCGGTACGCTCGAGGTTATGAGGCATTGCGTATACAGGGTGGCCAGTTTCTCTAGAACAATCTGACCACCATCCTTCAACAAATCTGCTGTTACCTGATCCTCCCCAGCTGCCTTCCCCTTTTGCATAGCTCCTAAGGCTTTCTTTACTTCTTCTGGCGTTACCTGTGGGATTTCGAATTCCTCTAGGCTATTCTCTCTTCCACTATCGTCGTGGGTGCCACTGGTACTGTATAAATCTCTATAGAACTCCTCAGCCACTTGAACTATCTCGTCCATATTAGTAACGATATTGCCGGCTTTGTCTCTTAACGCACACATCTGATTCTTGCCTATTCCTAGTTTCTTCTTCACTGTTTTTAGGCTTCCTCCGTTCCTGAGAGCCTGTTCAATTCTATCCATATTATAGTTCCTGATGTCCGCTGTCTTACGCTTGTTGATTAACTTAGAAAGTTCTGCCAGTTCTATTCTAGCTGTAGGATTAGAGGCTTTCATACATTGGCGTTTCTTGATCAGATCTTTCGTCTCCTGCGATAGCTTACTGGTTTCCTGTCTAACGGCGTTACCACCGACTTCTATTGCGCACTCCTTAATGATGCCCATGAGATTGTCGTTCATTGCTTCAACACTAAGGTCCTCTTCCTGAGTTAAAGCCGAATACCTGTTCTGTAGTTTGATCCGGAATTCCTCTAGTTTCCCTCTTACCGCTAACTCATTGATTGGCTTCTTGTGTACCAGTTTCTTTCGTTCCCTCCTCAAGTCTAGGCTAATTCGAGTTCTTACCATCCTGTGGTCACTGCAGCGTACCTTGCCGAGCACGTCTACATCTTGAATGATGCCAGGGTTCGCGCAGAGTATGAAGTCGATTTCATTTCTAGTCTCACCATTCGGGCTCCTCCACGTCCACTTTCGGCTAACCCGCTTGCGGAAAAAGGTATTCATTATACGCATATTATTCTGTTCTGCAAACTCTACTAATAATTCTCCTCTGCTATTCCTAGAGCCTATGCCATATTCCCCCACTGACTTGTCTCCAGCCTGCTTCTTGCCTACCCTGGCATTGAAGTCGCCCATCAGTATAGTGTATTTTGTTTTGACTTTACCCATCGCCAATTCTACGTCTTCATAAAAGCTTTCGACTTCCTGGTCATCATGACTAGATGTAGGAGCGTAGACTTGAACAACCTTCATTTTGTACCTCTTATTAAGTTTCACAACAAGACATGCCACCCTCTCGTTAATGCTATAGAATTCCTGTATGTTACCAGCTATTTCCTTATTAATCAGGAATCCGACTCCTAGTTCTCGTCTCTCCGCTAAGCCCCGGTAGCACAGTACATGCCCGCTTTTTAGCACTGTATATGCTTCTTTTGTCCTCCTAACCTCACTGAGCCCTATTATATCCCATTTACTACCCTCTAGTTCCTCCAATAACACTGCTAGACTCGCCTCACTAGATAGCGTTCTAACGTTAAACGTTGCCAGGTTCAGATTCCAATGGCGGCCTGTCCGGAGCCAGGTATTCTTAGCACCCTCTGCAGCGTCACAGATCTGACCGCCGCCGTGGTCAGTTGCTTCGCGGCTGCTGGGGACTGAGGGCCGGGGTTTGATTGTTGTATTCATATAGGAGGTTGTGGCCAAGTACTGCACCAGGGTGGCCAATCCTGCTCTGGTGAGAGAGTGCGTTACCGGTTCTGGTCACCGGGATCAGGCCGCACTCCAGGCCTGTTTGTGCAATTTTCTCAACACACGTTTTTTTTTTTTTGTATTTTCCGGTGGAGAATAGCGCGGCACCGGGATTTGAATCACGGTCCTCTTGCACTGGAGACGGATACTCTACCGTCCCCGTAGGAGTTAAATTAAAAATTAATTTATGGGGTTTTACGTGACAAAACCACTTTCTGATTATGCACGCCGTAGTGGAGGACTCCGAAAATTTCGACCACCTGGGGTTCTTTAACGTGCACCTAATTCTAAGTACACGGGTGTTTTCGCATTTCGCCCCCATCGAAATGCGGCCGCCGTGGTCGGGGTCCGATCCCGCGACCTCGTGCTCAGCAGTCTAACACCATAACCACTGAGCAACCACGGCGGGTCCCGCAGGAGTTGTACGCCTCATTTAACCTACAGTGGTGCCCTACTTGGTCAGTCAAGGTGGACCAATCTGAGCTCGGTTATACCGCATGGATGGCACTCGGCTAGAGAACCTGGTATTTATGACCTGCGCATGTGAGTGTGAGGCCATAAATATTTGAAGATCTATATAAATATATATATATATATTTTTTTAGGAGGGTTCCCGTACAGTGATAAAATAAAGGAAAAGACATTAAAAGAAAGAAAAAAAAAAGAAAAAAAAAAGAAAAAAGAAAAAGGGGCAGAAAAAAAAAGGAACATAACAGGTGATTTGAACTCGTGACCCTTCGATGTTGTAAAGTTATTGCGGTAAACTGTTCCCTAGAGGACGCGTAACAACTTCCAGCATATAACCAAGATTTTGCGATGTGGCCTCGAGGTACCTAGATTTGTCGCTGCGTTACAAGCTTGGCTTGTAACGCAGCGACAAATCTAGGTACCTCGAGGCCACATCGCAAAATCTTGGTTATATGCTGGAAGTTGTTACGCGTCCTCTAGGGAACAGTTTACCGCAATAACTTTACAAATTGGTCCATTAATAGCCGAGATAGAAATATTTCAGAGCCGCGAGCCCATGACTCCGGAAGGCGAGTGTCACCGCCATCACAGACATTCTCCCCAATTGCCTCCATCTAGCCTCCGCACGCGAAATTTCTCCGGTGCGTTCTTCCTGGCAGATCGCGTGACGCAGTGCCCCACCTTCTTTTTTGGGCGCTTTTTTATTGCCCGGCGCACTTCGGCTGACGGTATCGCGCGCGAGCTGTTGCCTTTGTCTCGTTTCGTGGAGCGCACGATTTAGCGCGCTGTGCGGGGAGAATACCTGACTAGGCGTATAAGCCTAAGTCAGTGTTACATGAACACTAAGGCAGACAGAAGGGGATCCCAAAGCACGGTGGCATGGCATAGTTTCGTTGTCTGCGCGCGCAACTACACGAACAAGCAGACGAAACGGAAGTACGTCTCTCTTGCTGCGGTGCGAAGAAAAACAAAAACACGCAGACATTCGGTTTGTGGGCTTAATATTTCTCCTAACTTTATTTCGTCCATTGAAGCAACAGATTACCCTAATAAGAGATGTTGCCTTGCATAATTCTCGATATCACGTGCCACTATGAACGACGTCAGAGCACTGCCATGTATGCAGGCACACCTGTGCCATATCCATCGATTTTGCAGTTGGGAACGCGGTGCCCGCGATAAGGGCAAACGTCGTTCCGTTTGAAATTTCAGCTCTGTCCACGGGGCTTAGCAGTGTAATACTTTGCAGACGCGATCGTTATCGCATTCTATGCACTGCACTTATCTTCTTTTCTGTTAAATTTTAGTTTAGTAGGCGTAGTGCCCCGGGTTTTGTCTGCCTTTTCACCATACACTTGTCTGTTCGAAATGGCCAGACTTGGAGAGCGGTCTTTTAAGTTCAGCACAGAGAAATCGCGAGTTATCTTGTTCAACGGAGATACGAGTAATTACGTGGTGTTAATGTAACAGCAAGTCATATTCAAGCAATATAAATACCTCGGCGTATACCTAAGTGAAACAAATACTTACTCGAGCACCAACCAACATAATCTCAAAATAAAGGAGAAGCGCAACGCAGAAAATAAGGAAACATACAGCACTTTCGGGCCAGGATGAATATAAGCTGGTGCGTGCGATTTCGAAAGGAGTAATGGTTCCAGCGCTAACGTTGGAAAATGCCAATCTGTCCATAAAATCAGGCATCGTTTACGGGTTGGAAGTTAACCAAAGATAGGTTGACAGGAGCTCACGGCTAAACCCCAAATGAGGCATTGCAGGGTGACATTGTGAGAACCTCGTTTGAATTCAGAGAAGGGCAGCACAAACTGGTTTCTAAGACTCAGGAATACGGATCGAAATGAATAGGCGGCAAAAGTGCACAAGCATCTGTACTTGAAAAGCTTGGACACAGAATGCAGGAAGAGGTGTCACGAAAGTTGGCAACCATGCACAGGGTAATTGAAAGTGTAAATAGACAACCAGCAGTGACTAGAAATAAAGTGAGAATAACAGAGAGCGAATTGGATGGAAAGAATGAAAAAGAAACACCATGGAGATCTACTGGGAAGAAAGAAACTGTAAGGGAAATCTGCACGATAACACAAACTGCAGTGCCTTGCTATTTTAGGCTCCAGCTGGTTGCTTAATCACAAAACTATACTGGTGCAAAAATTTGCAATTAGGCGAGGCATGTGCATGCTACAGCAAAAATCCGGAGATGACTCAGCAAATCTTAATCGAAGGGAAAGGGATTCACCCAGCGTGAACCGGAGGTAACATGCACCGTCCTTCAAGCGCTTCGATGTAAAGTGGACGGAAGCACCGAACTTTAAGCACTCGATATAAGAAAGAGATGTTTGGGCTATTGGCGAGAAAAAAAAAAAAAAACAGGGAAGAAAGTCATTTTCACCGAAACCTGGCTGCATCCAGATATTTCTGATAATGAAATGTTTCCCTCGCCAGCACTTACAACATATACCGACATGATTGCTTTGACAAGCGAGGTGGTGGCGTCATCCTTGCACATAAAAAATCATTACATCTTATTACATTAACATATACTCAAATTTCGAGATCGTTTGGGTCGCCTGTCTAACCCAACGAAAGTACTCACTGGACCGTGCTATTGCAATTTAAGCGTTTCCGCATTCCCTACTTAGCCACGACAATGATTATCAGCTGGTCACGCAGCGTGCTTCCTTCCCAAAGGTGCCAGCATTGAATGAATGTGCCCGCATGTACGAAGCCTGCTACACCTCATCGTTGAGGGCGCAAGGGGTCGTAAGTGCATCGAATTTATCACACGACACACATAAAAAGAAGGCATGTGAACAGAAAAATGCACGATTTGAGTCTGGGAACAGCGCGGCGCACTTGCCTCATATGCGAATTTCTATGCAATGAGCAGTTTCACAGGCTAGTTTATTGATTTCGAGTGGCAAAACATGTGCACCAAGCTTGCGCTATGTACGCTTACGATTGCCACTATGTAAACACTACCACTGGTAGCATGCCCTGCAAAGCAAACGACCACGTGGTAAGGCAAAGGAGGAGACCGTCGACAATCCGTGGTGGCGCTGTAGGTGGAAACTTGAGGATTGCTCTGATTTGAGGAATTGGCACACGCCCTCAAGCGCAAAGGCTTGAGGGAAGGCGATGTCTTCTGCTTCACTTGCGGCTACCCTCGTCGAGCTGATGTCAAGCCTCTCTTGTATACAGAACGTATACCGTCTTAGCATAGCAGGTTACAGAGTGGCCACAAAGCACCGTGCGGGTTCCGCAGCCATTGCGTTTGCGCACAGTCGGTGTGCCCAGTGCATCAGTGCTAGGCACTTGCGTGCTTGCCGGGTATATGCAGCGCAGCTCGAGAGTCCTGACCTGATTTAGCTAAACGCATGACAAGTGTAGCCATGACTCGTTGTTGAGAAGACAGTGGTGCACCATCGGAGCATGAAGTAGGATTTGCGTACACTACTACTTTGTTGCATTTCAGTTATCAGTACGCGCAAAGACATAGCGCACGCAATCACGCTTAAGGCGATTCGGCGCGTAAGTAGCTTCTTGTGGGGCCCTTAGCATCGTTTGGTATGCATTACAATTTTGCTCACGCTGGTTAGAACACCCACCATTTTATTTTGAACGGATATCTCTGAATGTATCTTTCAAGATAGTTTTGCAATTGCCGGGGATGCCCGATGAATTGCAAGCAGAGATTGCCTGCCAAATGCACTTTTTCCAAAGCGTGTGCTGAAAAATATGCCTTCGTGTATACTGGCAACAGCTACGAGGTTCCTAGGAGTTTGTTTTGTAACTTTAAAAGCACCTGAGCGAGCACACTGTTTCACGAAACGCTGCACAACTCAGAATGATTGCAGCAGCCGTCCGTTAATGCTTTGCGCGCTTTGAGGACAGATAACTTCTCAGACATTCCTCACAGAATGGAAGTTGCGTTGGCAAGTGCAGCGAAAAAAAAACAATTATGAGCTGCTGACCCTACACATTTAAGTGCATAGGGTCAGCAAGCACAGACGGTTCGAGACATTTCGTGCATGTTGAAACGCCAGCGACGCGAGCTCAGGCTGGGTCACGGCGGCACGACCACGCGCCTGTAGTGACGTCACCCACAGAACGCGCTTTTCCTGTGTTTTGGTAGTGAACTGGCTTGTCCTGACACCCGGCTACCAGGATCAATATGGCCTCCAGAACCGAAGTTGGCCTTCAATGTTCCCTTCGTGCACGTGGCGCCGCAGGTGGCGCTGAATTTTCTAAAATTGTCTATATTAAGAGACAACCCTAATACCGATGATTAACGTACTCCCTCTTTGCCAATCTAGGCCAATGTGTCTGGGAAATAAAGTTTTTTTTTTACAATAAGACCTTGTTACATCGTTTACCTTGTTGATAAAAGTGAAGCTAACGAGGGTCGTTTATAAGCCAATATATTCCCATCACTAAATATACTGAGATAACATCAGGTGTCCCCTTTCAGCTTCAACCTGACGGCCAGATTATGCTGTTCAAGGTGTGTTCTACCTGCTGCTTAATTTATCGGTGCGCGTGCTGCCATGATGCTCCTCAACATCCACCTAATAGTGCCGCTAGTCGTTCCGTTGATATTCTCGCTATGCACCAGTTCCGTCTCGTTCGGAAAGGCTTCTCCGATGCATGAGACAGGCAGCCGAGACCATGAACTATTTGGTGTACTTCCCTCTATACGCGACTAGTGAATTCGCGGTAAGCGCTGAGTTTGTTTCATTTTCTTATTCTCTTTTTTTCACACTACTTTTAAGTGCTGTTCCACTTCGCCGAAAATATATCGTGTATCTAGCCGCGTTCATGGCCGCTTGCATAAGAGAGATTCCGAAACGACGATGTCGGAACCATTGAGAAATACTACGCCGCGCCACCAGCCGCGATCCGCGAAACCCGGGTGCCGCGGATAATTTAAGGATGTTTTCAGGCATTTCAGATATACTAAATTGACTTAAACAGACACTACAACACATGCCTCGCGCTGACTTTCTAGTGAGAGCCCCCCAAAAGAAAGATAGTAGCGCTAAAGGAAGAGAAAAAAGTGATGAGAAGGTTTCCAATATCACGCAAACAATAAGAACACATAACGTATAACGATAACATTTGCGAAGTTGAAAAACAGATTTCATCAAGTAAAGAAAGACAAGGTCGTAGTTTGCGTCCATTTATTTCTTCCACATATGCACTTATATTCGTTTTCGCGGGTTTCGTTTGTACTCCTGTAGATCACGAGCATGCATTCGCAACAGCGAAAGGTCATCGGCACGCCTGTATGGTTTGCCTAGACGAGTTCACGGCAGCCTGCACACGCGATGTTCCGGAACTACAAGGCCAGAGCTGTTTAGAAACCGTTATATTTTTAGTTACCCATCCCGATCAAGAAAACTCATTTATCGTGCACAAATGAAAAAAGTTTTTAGGCACATAGGACCCTCTGGGCTGTACTTGTCGGCGATAAGGTAACCTCGCCGCCTACGGGATTATCTGATTGAGCTATGTCGAATGCTCGGTTGCCACAGTCGGATAGTCGAATCCTTCTATAAGTTCTTTTTTTTATTTGACAATGGTAAGCTTGAAATTCTCTTCCTCCAGTGCACTACATATTCAGGCTTGGAGTGCCGCCTGACAGCTACAAAAAATGCCGAGTGCGAGTGAGGCTATACTAATTCGGGTACAACCAAATTAAGAAGGCCCACTCAGCTTTAACAAAGACACTCCTCCACCAGAGCATCAATTGGCCTCCCTGGTGCAGCATTCAGCCACTATCTCCCGAGTGATTCCTGCAATTACCCCAATGGCCCTCAGACCCCAGCTGCTTCGGAGCACCTGACCAAGGAGGCGGTCAGACATCTAACGCAGCAAAGGGTGCTAAGTGTCTCTGGGTCCGGGCAGGGCGCCAATGGAAACTGACCCTGTCAACCTTTAATTGCCGAACTCTGTTGAGTAAGGCTAGCTTCGCCGGACTATTTGAGGAACTATCAGACATTGTCTGGGATATCATCGGCCTTAGTTAGATTAGAAAAAACTGTAGAGGCTAATACATTGCTCAATACCGGACATGTCCACTGCTATAGAGGTCTCCCAGATAAGAATCAATACAGGGCAGGATTCCTAATCTATAAGGACATAGCGGGCAACATTGAGAATTCTACACCATTATTGAGAGGGTAGCCGTTGTCGTAGTCAAACTTAATAAGAGGTGTATATTAAAGGTAGTACAAGCCCACGCTCCATCATCCAGTCATGGTGATGATGAAGTAGATTAGTTTAATGAAAATGTTGAATTAGAGATGAGAAAAGTGCAAACTCAGTATAAAGTAGTAATGGGCGACATCAATGCAAATGTGGGGAAAAAGCAGGCTGGTGAAGAAGCAATTAGGAGCTACGGCGTTGATTCTAGCGCTCTATTACATGAGTTATGAAAAACTCATTATAAAAATTATTTTTTCAGCTTTTATTATTGATCGAATGATCAAACACATATACAAAAAGTTTCAGAGCTATAACGACTGTATTAATAAAGATACAGCTTTGTGCCAAATATGGCACACCATGAAGATGGCCGAGCAGTCCTGCTGCCATGGGCGGAAAACGAAGCTTCACGGACGGCGGTCTTTCCAGCCCGATGTGAGGAATGAAATGAAACCGTTGTTTGCTGCGTTCAGGCAAAGATGAATATTGCACTTCCTCTATCTTACCGACGACTTGTTTGTGCAAGATCGCCGCTTACATCTTTGTTTCTTCTCATCAAATTCTGGCCAGTGGCCGACTTGGTCAGATCGGACGTTTTCGGGTGGTATTGCGGCCGCTGGTCCCTGTGCTTTTTTACTTGAACCTGGAATTCGATGTCTTGAGTAGAAGGCCTTCCTGGTCGCTTGTTGGGTAGGCACATCTTATGCGAGGTAAGGCATTCTGCAATTTATGCTTTGAATTGAGCCAGCGGTAGTACTGGTTTCTTCCCAAGTTGCACCTGCACCCTCTTGTGCAATAGTCATGCTGCTACTACCGATAAGACTAGCATATGCGTAAAAATTCGAGAGTGCCATTTCTTCGACCTGATATGTATGCGGTAAAGTCCAAGCAGTGAGTCCAGCAGGTCGACCCCGCCCATGTGCCCGTTGTGGACCTTTACTGCGCTGGGGCAATCAATTTCGCGAAACTCTGGCGGAACTAAGCCAGCGCTTAGTCTTTTCGACTCGATCTCTCCCAACAAAGCTCGACCGAAATGTCACGGCGCAGTTATCGTACCACCGCACACACGATAACTCCACCTCATCTATCGCGCTTGTGAGTTCCTCTGAAGCACCACGTCCTTTAGATTGCAGTTCCTTTTCGCTTTTCAGGCGACAGTTTGGTAGTCGATTCGCCCTCACCGTACCGAATGAGAAAATTCCATCTTGTAATAGAGTGAGCTGCAGCTTCGCGCTATTAAACAGATGGCAGCAAGTTACCATATTTTGTCTTTCAAGCTCATACTGTGCCAAATATGGCACACACCGATTTCGGGTTCTCTGTAGTTGCAGACGAAATTGAGAAAACTAATAAGTGGCTTGAATTGGTAAGACAACAAAATATGCCAAAATAATTTTTCTATGTTACTGCGGTGAAAATTTTCAGACAAAAAAAATACCAATTTCTCGTGCTTGCACCCTCCGAGTTTCATGTCGCTTCCCAAAATCTACTTCACCTCTGTATTGCGTAGCCCCCAAGAGATTCGCAGCACTTGCCCATAACACGTGCGCATAACTATGAGAATTACTCTGACGGTATCACATTCTCGACTGGGCATCTCATACACGCGAAAAAAAAATGGTAACCGGTATGTACCAAATATGGGACGCCATGCAATAGAGGGCTAGGAACACTAAAGGAGAGGTGCTGGTAGAATTCGCAGAAAGGAATAAGCTTCGAATAATGAACACCTTTTTCAGGAAGCGTAGCAACAGGAAGGAGACCTGGAAAAACCCTAATGGTGAAGCAAGAAATGAAATTGATTTCATACTTTCTGCTGATCCCAGCATAGTGCAGCATGTAGAGGTGTTAGGTAGGGCAAAGTGCACTGATCATAGGTTAGTGAGGGCTAGCATTCACCTCAATTAGAAGAGAGAAAGAGTAAAATTGTTCAAGAAGAAACAGGGCTAAGCTAGATGCAGTAAGGGTAAAAGCGGACAAATTCAGGCTTGTACATGCAAACACTTGGCGGCAGCGGCGGCAGGAAGAAACTACGCTGAACTGCAACGCTGCTTTTTGAAGCTTCGTCTACTCTGCCGCATCGCTGCCTTCACTGAAACACTCTGAACAGTACCTGTGACCACTCTGCGCAGAATCAACACAGTGCGCTAAAACATTGAGCTGCTCCAAACCACAAGTGGCGCTTCAGGCCGACAACCGGCAAGATAAAAGGTCGACAGCGCGGACCATCCCACACATGGCGGCAGCGGCGGCAGGAAGGAACGACGTTAAACTGCGACGCTGCTTTTTGCAGCTTCGTCTGTTCAGCCGCATCGCTGCCTTCACTGAAACAGTCTTAGCGGTACCTGGGACCTATTTGCGCAGAATGATGACACCGCACAAAATCATTGACTTGATCCAAACCACCCATGGCGCTTCAGGCCGACGACCGGAGAATAAAAGGTGCACAGCGCAGACCACCACATACATGGCGGCAGAGGCAGCAGGAAGGACCCACGCCAAACCGCGACACTGTTTTTTCAAGCTTCGTCTACTCTGCCGACTCTGCCTTCACTGAAACAGTCTGACCGGTACCTGGGATCACTCTGCGCAGAATCAACACAGTGCGCTAAAACATTGAGCTGCTCCAAACCACCCGTGACGCTTCAGGCCGACGACGGGAAAGATAAAAGGACAGAGCGGGCCGTCCCACTCATGGCGGAGGCGACAGCAGGAAGGAACCAAAATAAACTGCGACTCTGCTTTGTGCACCTTCGTCTGCTCTGCCGCATCGCTGCCTTCACTGAAACAGTCTGAGCGGTACCCGGGACCCATCTGCGCATAATCAACACAGTGCGCCAAATCATTGAGCTGTTCAAAACCACCCCTGGCGCTTCAAGCAGACGACCGGCAAGATAAAAGGTGGACAGTGCGGACCATCCCACTCATGGTGGCAGCGGCAGCAGATAGGAACCACGCCAACTTGCGGCTCTGCTTCTTGCAGCTTCCTCTGCTCTGCTCAACGCTGCCTTCAATGAAACAGTCTGATTGGTACCTGGGACCCATCTGCGCAGAATCAACAAAGTGCGCCAAATCATTCAGCTGCGCCAAATCACCAGCGGCGCTTCAGGCCGACGACTGGCAAGATAAAAGGTGGACACCGCGGACCATCCCACACTTGGCGGCCGCGGCAGCAGGAAGGAACCACGCTAAACTTCGACTCTTCCTTTTGCAGCTTCGTCTACTCTGCCGCATCGCTGCCTTCACTGAAAGAGTCTGAGCGGTAGCTGGGACCCATCTGCGCAGAATCAACACATCACAGCAAATCATTGAGCTGCCCCAAACCACCCGTGGCGCTTCAGGCCGACGACTGGCGAGATGAAAGCTGGACAGCGCCAACACTCGCCAACTCGGGGGCAGAAGGGGCATGAAGGAACCAAGCTAAAGTGCGACTCTGTTTTTTCAGCTTCGTCAACTCTGCCGCATCGCTGCCTTCACTGAAACATTGTGAGCGGTACCTGGGAACCAGATTCGCAGAATCAACAGAGCGCGTGAAATCGTTGAGCTGCTTCAAACCACCCGTGGCGCTTCAGGCATACGACCGGCAATATAAAAGGTGGACAGTGAGGACCATCCCACACATGGTGGCAGCGGCAGAAGGAAGGAACCACGCTAAACTGCGACTCTGCTTTTTGGGCCTTCATCTACTCTGCCGCATGGCTGCCTTCACTGAAACAGTCTGAGTGGTACCTGGGACCTATCTGCGCAGAATAACCACATCGCACCAAATCATTGAGCTGTGCCAAATTCACCAGCGGCGTTTCAGGCCGACGACTGGCAAGATAAAAGGTGGACACCGCGGGCCATCCCACACATGGCGGCAGCGGCAGCAGGAAGGAACCGTGCTAAACTGTGACTCTCCTTTTTGCAGCTTCGTCAACTCTGCAGCATCGATGCCTTCACTGAAACAATATGAGCGGTACCTGGGACCCATCTGCGCAGAATCAACACAGTGCGCCAAAACATTGAGCTGCTCAATACTACCCGTGGCACTTCAAGCAGACGACCGGCATGATAAAAGCTGGACAGCGCGGAGCATCCCGTACGTGGCTTCTGCGGCAGTAGGAAGCAACCACGCTAAACGGCGACTTTCTTTTTGCAGCTTCGTCTACTCTGCCGCATCGCTGCCTTCACTGCAACAGTCAGATAGGTAGCTGGGACCCATCTGCGCAGAATCAACACACCGCACCAAATCATTGAGCTGCTGAAAAGCACCCGTGGCGCTTCAAGCAGACGACCGGAAAGATAAAAGGTCGACAGGGCGGACCATCCCACACATTGTGGCAGCGGCAGGAGGAAGGAACCACGCTAAACTGCGACTGTCCTTTCTGCAGCTTCGTCTGCTCTGCCGCATCGCAGCCTTCACTGAAACACTCTGAGCGGTACCTGTTACCCATCTGCGCAGAATCAACACACCGCGCGAAATCATTGAGCTTCCTCAAACCACCCGTTGCCCTTCAGACCGACGACTGGCAAGATAAAAGGTGGACAGCGTGGACCATCCCACACATGGCGGCAGCGGCAGCAGGAAGGAACCACGCTAAACTGCGACTCTGCTTTTTGCAGCTTCGTCTACTCAGCCGCATCGCTGCCTTCACTGAAACAGTCTAAACGGTAGCTGGGACCCATCGGCGCAGAATCAACACACCGCACGAAATAATTCAGCTACCCCAAACCACCCGTGGCGCTTCCGGCCGACGATTGGAAAGATAAAAGGTGGACAGTGAGGACCATCCCACACATGGCGGCAGCGGCAGAAGGAAGGAACCACGCTAAACTGCGACTCTGCTTTTTGGGCCTTCATCTACTCTGCCGCATGGCTGCCTTCACAGAAACAGTCTGAGCGGTACCTGGGACCCATCTGTGCAGAATCAACACAGTGGGCCACATCATTGAGCTGCTCAAAACTACCCATGGCGTTTCAAGCAGACGACCGGCAAGATAAAAGGTGGACACCGCGGAGCATCCCACACGTGGCTTCTGCGGCAGTAAGAATCCACTACGCTAAATTGCGACTTTCTTTTTGCAGCTTCGTCTACTCTGCCGCGTCGCTGCCTTCACTGAAGCAGTCTGAGAGGAAGCTGTGACACATCTGCGCAGAATCAACACACCGCACCAAATTACTGAGGTGCCCCAAACTACCCGTGGCGCTTCAGGCAGACGACTGGCAAGATAAAAGGTGGACAGCGAGGACCATCCCACACATGGCGGCAGCGGCAACAGGAAGGAACCACGCCTAATTACGACTCGGCTTTCTGAAGCTTCGTCTTATCTGATGCATCGCTGCCTTCAATGTAACAGTCTGAGCGGTACCTGGGACCAATCTGCGCAAAATCAACACAGTGCGTCAAATTATTGAGCTGCTCCAAACCACCCATGCCGCTTCATGCCGAAGACCGGCAAGATAAAAGTGGACAACGCGGACCATCCCACATTGGCGGCAGCGGCGGCCGGAAGGAACTATGCTAAACTGCGTCCCTTCTTTTTGGGCCTTTATCTGCTCTGCCGCATGGCTGCCTTCAGTGAAATAGTCTGAGCGGTACCTGGGACCAATCTGCGCAAAATCAACACAGTGCGTCAAATTATTGAGCTGCTCCAAACCACCCGTGCCGCTTCATGCCGAAGACCGGCAAGATAAAAGTGGACAACGCGGACCATCCCACATTGGCGGCAGCGGCGGCCGGAAGGAACCATGCTAAACTGCGTTCTTTCTTTTTGGGCCTTTATCTGCTCTGCCGCATGGCCGCCTTCAGCGAAATAGTCTGAGCGGTACCTGGGACCAATCTGCGCAAAATCAACACAGTGCGTCAAATTATTGAGCTGCTCCAAACCACCCGTGCCGCTTCATGCCGAAGACCGGCAAGATAAAAGTGGACAACGCGGACCATCCCACATTGGCGGCAGCGGCGGCCGGAAGGAACCATGCTAAACTGCGTCCTTTCTTTTTGGGCCTTTATCTGCTCTGCCGCATGGCCGCCTTCAGCGAAATAGTCTGAGCGGTACCTGGGACCAATCTGCGCAAAATCAACACAGTGCGTCAAATTATTGAGCTGCTCCAAACCACCCGTGCCGCTTCATGCCGAAGACCGGCAAGATAAAGGTGGACAACGCGGACCATCCCACACTTGGCGGTAGCGGCGGCCGGAAGGAACCATGCTAAACTGCGTCCTTTCTTTTTGGGCCTTTATCTGCTCTGCCGCATGGCCGCCTTCAGCGAAATAGTCTGAGCGGTACCTGGGACCAATCTGCGCAAAATCAACACAGTGCGTCAAATTATTGAGCTGCTCCAAACCACCCGTGCCGCTTCATGCCGAAGACCGGCAAGATAAAGGTGGACAACGCAGACCATCCCACACTTGGCGGTAGCGGCGGCCGGAAGGAACCATGCTAAACTGCGTCCTTTCTTTTTGGGCCTTTATCTGCTCTGCCGCATGGCTGCCTTGAGTGAAATAGTCTGAGCGGTACCTGGGACCAATCTGCGCAAAATCAACACAGTGCGTCAAATTATTGAGCTGCTCCAAACCACCCGTGCCGCTTCATGCCGAAGACCGGCAAGATAAAGGTGGACAACGCAGACCATCCCACACTTGGCGGTAGCGGCGGCCGGAAGGAACCATGCTAAACTGCGTCCTTTCTTTTTGGGCCTTTATCTGCTCTGCCGCATGGCTGCCTTGAGTGAAATAGTCTGAGCGGTACCTGGGACCAATCTGCGCAAAATCAACACAGTGCGTCAAATTATTGAGCTGCTCCAAACCACCCGTGCCGCTTCATGCCGAAGACCGGCAAGATAAAGGTGGACAACGCAGACCATCCCACACTTGGCGGTAGCGGCGGCCGGAAGGAACCATGCTAAACTGCGTCCTTTCTTTTTGGGCCTTTATCTGCTCTGCCGCATGGCCGCCTTCAGCGAAATAGTCTGAGCGGTACCTGGGACCAATCTGCGCAAAATCAACACAGTGCGTCAAATTATTGAGCTGCTCCAAACCACCCGTGCCGCTTCATGCCGAAGACCGGCAAGATAAAGGCGGACAACGCGGACCATCCCACATTTGGCGGCAGCGGCGGCCGGAAGGAACCATGCTAAACTGCGTCCTTTCTTTTTGGGCCTTTATCTGCTCTGCCGCATGGCTGCCTTCAGTGAAATAGTCTGAGCGGTACCTGGGATCCATCCGCGAAGAATCGACACACCCCACCAAATGGTTCAGCTGCTCCAAATCAGCCGTGGCGCTTCAGGCCGAACACTGGCAAGATAAAAGGTGAACAGAGCGGACGATCCCACACATGGCGGCAGCAGGAAGAAACCACGCTAAACTGCGACACTGCTTTTTGCAGGTTGGTGTTTGCTCTCGCGCTTGGTTTTTTAACATGTGTTTGCTGCCGCTGCTGCCACCCTGATATTGCTGCTGTGCGTGCTCTCTAAGTACTTCGTTCTTGCAACCAAAGTGTATTCCTGCTGTGTGTGTGCTTTAAGTAATTTGTTCTTGCAACCAAAGTGTACAATGACCACATATGTCTGCTTTTCCTGTAAGGATACGCTCGCGTCAGGGAAAAGTTTTGTATTATGTGATGACTGTAACTACCGATACCATTTTGCAACGTGTGCTGCGCTAGCAGAAAAACAATACATAAAGTTAGCAAAACAAATGGGTTTGCGCAACGTGCAAAACTATGAAGCGTAAAGGAGAGAACCTTAAAGGAAAGGTGGCTATTGAGGAGGCAGCCGACGTAAGGTCAATCCTAGTTATCATAAACGAAAAACTTGATGGAGTTAGGCCATTAAAGAGAATGTACCATACATAGAAAGATCAGTGCAGCCGATGTCAGAAAAAGATGAAGTTCTGGAGCGACTCGCCACTCAAGAAAAGGACACAAAAGAAATGCGCAAGACAGCAGAGGCCCTTCAAATAAAAGCGTAGAGAACAGGAGAAGATGAGAAATTACGAAGTGAAATTAACGATCTTGAGTGGCGAGGCAGAAGGCTAAACCTTAGATTTCACGGAATTCAGGTATCCACCTATGAAGATCTGTTAAGCAAAGTGAATTCTGTGGCCGACGTGATGGGTGTGTCCAGGCTTGAAGATACAAACATTGATGCTATTTACAGAATACCGTCTAAACTTGATAAGATTCCTGGAGTTATTGTCAGATACAGCAGGCAAGCAGTGAGCCACCTGTGGTTTTTAAAGAGGTATAAACTGAAGGAGAGCAAGTGTAGCACTTTTTCTAGAAAACTTGACAAACCATAGCCGTCACTTTATACAACATACAAGAGACTGGGCGAAGCAAAATGCGCACCACTGCGTCTGGCACAGAATGGTAAAATTTTGACGCAGAAAGCAAATGGTCATTCATTGATTGTAGTGCTCGGGGCACGTGACCCTCCTACATAATTATCCCTATCACGTCTATGTCATGTGTCTGAGAGTTATTTTTGATGTTTGCCATAGCTAATCGCAGTTGCCTTCTTCCTGATGAGGTAAGCACAATTGCAGCAAGTTATAACAAAACTTCCATCAAATGTCTTCACTTAAACACCCGTTCACAATGTAACAAGGAAACCGAAGTCCACCGTTTTATCTCTAGCTTTTTGTTTTTGTTTGATGTCGTCATGTTGACGGACACTTGGTGTAAATACGGCCAAAATAACGATACCTTATCCTCTTATCTGTCGTTTTCGTTAAATCGATCCACGCGTCGGGGTGGTAGTGTTATGTTGCTGATAAACCGGGTGTCAATTTTGAACTGCTTGATTCGTTTTGTGTTGTTTGCAGTGACTGAAATACTCTGACTTTGAAAAACAAACACGTATTTCCTGTTTGCTATCGGCCTCCTGATGGAAATGCACCAAACTTCTTTCACTTTTATGAGCAATTCCTGGATTTCATTTCTAACAATGGTTACTATGTGATCTCGGGAGGGGATTTAATATTGATATGCTGGCAAATACTTATCTGCAAAAAGCAATGAAAACGCTCATTACCTCAAATGGATGTGAGAATAGAGTTACATTACCCGCAAGAGTAACAAAAGACTGTGAAACATTACTTGACTTTTTCATAAGAAACATTGACGAAACGAACAGCACGACGGCAGTTGTATCATCCGATCCTCGTGATCACCTCCCGAAAATTCTCATGATACAGAAACAAAATATGGTAGCCCGTAAAATCCGACAGCACGTTATTTGTTAACCCATTACGAAGGCTGGTCTAGACAGTTTTAGAAACGAATTACTGCAGTCTCAAATAGTCTGAAATGTGGCATCTGGAAATAGAAAATACTGATGACGCATACAAGTTTATAAATAAAATAACAGAGATTTGTAAGAAACATTTTCCGCTAAATACGTTTACCCTGGGTAAAAATATTCGTAAGCCCTGGATTACACCCGAACTGCACAGCAAAATTAACTATAACAAATCGCTTTACCAGAGTTTTCTTAAAACAAAAGATCTGAATTTTCATTAAAAAATATAAAATATATCAAATAAGCTAAGCAAAGAGATTAAAATGAGCAGATCTCGTTACCTTTACTCTGTATTCGAGAGTTGTTTATACATAAGTGATCAACTGTGGAAAAAACTAAATACCTTTATGATGCCTAGAAAATCGACACTAGGTATCTGGAAATTGTCAGTGGATGGCAGGGAAGTAAGGGGCAACGCACTTGCCAATTTTTTTAATGATCACATCTTTCAGTATTCTGATTGTGGAGTGCCTAATGAGTTCATCGACTTTATGCCTGCTCAGAACCAATGTTGCACTTTTCTTAGTCCAGTAATCGGATCTGCGGTAATGTCAGTTTTTCCTCTCTTAAAGATAGCTCAAGCTGTGACGCTGAACTAATGCGAATTCAGCACAAAGTGTGTGCGAGATAGTTGGTGCGAATACATAATTACTTTGTTTAGCGCACAAAAACGGACACAAGAAAGACTACAGGACGCCTGTCGTCTTTCTTGTGTTCGTTGTTTTGTGATAAACAAAGTAATTATACAAATTGGTCCAAGTAAATGTTCTTGACATTCTGTGTCCCTATTTAACTTACATTTTTAAGAACTGCGTATCGAGCACCTCATTTCTGAAAAGAAGGCAAATTGCAAAAGTGACTGTACTGTTCAAAAAGGGCGATGCAAATGACATGGGTTATTATGGACCAATTTCTGTACTACCCATATTCTCCAAGGGATTAGAAAAACTTATCTATATTCGAATGTCCAGCTTCCTTGAGAAACACAATTTACTCTCACCTGCACAGTTTGGATTCAGCAAAAACAAATCTACGGAACTGGCGTTACTTGAAGAGAAGGAATTTATTTTATCACATTTTGAAAAACAAATGTTAGTACTGGGTGTATATGTGGATTTCTCTAAAGCCATTTATACACTACTTGAAAAACTTGAAATATATGGAATCCGCGTATATTTCCTGCAGCTAATTCAGTCCTACCTTAGTCACCGGCAACAGTTTGTAAAAATTGAATCATGTCAATCTGAATTAAAATCTGCTATTAGAGGTGTTCCGCCAGGTACTATTTTGGGTCCACTGGTCTTAAATATTTATAGCAACTATTTTACAAATATCTGTACAAAACCAAAATAAATTCTATATGCGGATGACGCCAGTATTTTTATAACAGCACCAGATTGTAATCAACTGGTAAGTGCAGCAAACTCTCTCCTTATAAACCTGAAAAAATGGTCAGTAGCAAACCAGCTGAAAATAAATGTTTATAAAACAAAAGCTGTTATATTTAGGCCGAAATCGAAGCAGTTCAACGCTCCAGTAAACTTAACGTATGGGGGCGAACCACTGGAAATAATTGATCACATTAAAATCCATGGCCTAACTTTTTCCAATAATGTGCTTTAGGATAGCCACACTGACACTGTTTTGATAAAGCTAACTCGTGTAGTTGGCGTCTTATATCGCCTAAGAACATATCTGCCATTCAAAGTCAAACTTCTTTATAATTCGCTTTTTCACTGTCAGCTAAATTAATGTTTTCTTTTCTTTGGGGCTTAATTATCCAAAGTAATTTACAAAAACTTTTTGTCCACCAGAAAAAATTTGTCAGACTGCTTTATGGCTTACCATATAACAGCCATACACAGAGTTTATTTTTTCAAAGAACAAACATTATACCAGTAAAAAATCTTCATATCTATAAGCTAACAGTAGCCTGCAAACGCGAAGTACTTGGAAATAGAATACTTCTACAGGACTTATCATCACTAAAAGAGAACATTTCCGTACACAGTACCCGCCACAAAGAAAAATGGAATGTTATAACCCCTCGGGCTCAGTATTCCAGAGAAAAACTTTCCTTCACGCTACCCACTCTCCTGAATAATTACAACAAAAGTACCACTGACATTTTAAAAATAACTAATGCTGAAATACGGCAACACTATGTATAAGGCATCCAGTCTTCCTCATTGGATGATTTTTGCGTTCATTCCTTGTGTCCATTTCGGTGCCTATACACGTTTTCGGCGTTCCTTCCTGTAACGTTTTTTACAGCCGCCTTGTAGAGGTGACTTCGGGCCCCTGTCAAGCTGCCGTTTGTTCGAGCAGCTTTTACCTGCAGCCTCCACCATCTTTCTTGATGGGAAACAAACAGTATTATTATTATTAGAAAAATATGCAGCCTTACAACAGAGAGATGAAGATGTCATAGAAGATGTCATATAATGAATGAAACCGTAACTAGGCTGGGGGGCTTCAGAGGCAGCAATTCAAGTTTAAGGCAAGGCACTAAGGCAAGCAGTAGGCAAGCTCTTCCAAGTAAATATGGACTTAATAAGGAAACGACAAAGAATGAAAGTGTCCAACTTAAGAGATAAGGTAGATTTCGCGGAACTGTCAAAACTCATCTACCAGGCGAAAGTAAGTGATATTCGAAACTATAACGTAAGAAAGATTGAAGAAGCCGTAAAAAATGGACGCAGCCTCAAATCAGTGAGAAGGAAACTTGGCATAGGAACAACCAAGATGTATGCACTGAAAGATAAGCAGGGTAATATCATCAGCAATCTCAAAGATATAGTAAAAGAAGCGGAAGAATTCTATACTGACCTGTACAGTATCCGGAGGAGTCAGGATACCTCAATTAGAAACCGTAATGAACGGCATACAAAAACTCCTCCTATAACTAGCGATGAGCTCAGAAGCGCCTTGAAAGACATGAAACGAGGAAGAGCGGCAGGAGAAGATGGAATAACAGTCGATTCAATCAAAGATGGAGGAGACCCAATGCTTGGAATACTGGTGGCTCTTTATACGAAGTGTTTATGGACTGCAAAGGTTCCAGAACACTGGAAGAATGCAAACATTATACTAATCCACAAAAAGAGAGACATCAAAGAATTGAAAAATTATAGGCCCATTAGCTTACTCTCAGTATTACATAAAATATTTACCAAAATAATCTCCAATGGAATAAGGCCTACACTGGACGTTATCAACCAAAAGAACACGCTGGCTTCAGGAAGGGATACGCTACAATGTATCACATCCATGTCATTAATCAGGTTATCGATAAATCCGCAGAGTAAAATAAGCCTCTCTGTATGGCTTTCACTTATTACGAAAAGGCATTTGATTCAGTAGAGATACCAGTAGTCATAAAGGCATTATGTAATCAAGGATTACAGACCGCTTACGTAAATACCTTGGAAAATATCTACAAAGTTTCTACAGTTACCATAATTCTACACAAGAAAAGCATGAAAATACCCATTAAGAAAGGGGTCAGACAGGGAGACACAGTCTCTCCAAGGCTTACGTGTAAGGGTCGACGGTGAATATCTAAGCAACCTTAGGTTTGCCGATGACATTGTTCTATCCCATAAATGCAGACTAATTACAAAAATGATTCAGGTCTTTAGCACAGAGAGTGTGAGAGTGGGCTTGAAGAATAATATGCGGAAGACAAAGATAATCATGAATAGCCGGGCAAGGGAGCAAGAGTTCAAGATCGCCAGTCAGCCTCAAAAGTCTGTGAAGGAGTACGTTTACCTAGGTCAATTAATCACAGGTAACCCTGACCTTGAGAGGGAAATTGATAGAAGAATAAAAATAACTTGGATCGCATATGGCAGGCATTGTCAGCTGCTGACTAGAAGCTTACCATTAACCTTGAAACGGAAGGTGTACAATCATTGCATTTTACCAGTGCTAACATATAGGGCAGAGACTTGGAGACTGACAAAGAAGCTTGAGAACAAGTTAACGACCGCGGAAAGGGCGATGGAACGAATATTTCTAGACATAACTTTACGAGATCCGTTTGGATCAGAGAGCAAACGTTTGGATCAGAGAGCAAACGGGTATAGCCGATATTCTAATCGAGATTAAGAGAAAAAAATGGAGCTGGACAGGTCATGTAATGCGCCGGTTAGATAACTGTTAGACCATTAGGGTTACAGAATGGGTACCAAGAGAAGGGAAACGCACTCGAGGATGGAGCGATGAAAGGTGGAGCGATGAAATTAGGAAATTCGCGGGCGCTAGTTGGAATCAGTTGGCGCAGGACAGGGGTAATTCGAGGTCGCAGGGAGAGACCTTCGTCCTGCAGTGGACATAAAGCCGGCTGATGATGACGACAAAAGCCAACCCGAGGTTTGGTGCGTCTGCATGGTTGCTTTCCCACCGGGTGAGGTGGGCCCATCCCAGATATAGTTTAACAGTTTAGTGGGCCATGATTCCATAGACCATGTATTTTCCTGTGGCGTGGTTGCGTAGAGGGCAGGGAAGGTGGGCTATCCGTGTTTTCTCATCCTGACGGGTCAATCACATATTCGCTATATGCTGAAAAACGTGGCGCAAAACAGGAGTGGGGGCATGCGCGTTATCGCGAAGCCACGTGAAATAAAACTGCGATGAGACGATGACGCTACAGCGTGTTCTTGGAAAGCTTAATTATCGACGAGGAAAAAAGACAAACGCGCAAGGACATATTGATAGGATTGTCTTGTTCATTGTCCTTGTTCACGCAATTCCGGGAGGAAATATGCGCCAAATATGCGAACAACTTCTTGTGAATACATTTTTTCTACATAAAGCTGTTTTTCAACGTTCCTGATTTGTAAGTGTTAGAAAAATAGAAATCAACGTGCCTAGATCACTGTGTTGTCGAGAAATTGGAGATTTTTCACCTTCTGTTGCTTACACACGTCCTGTCAATGTGTGCTTCTTGGATAGACAAGTATGCTCCGAAATACGCACAACCTAGTACTCCGAGAAATTCTTGTCAATGTCGCTCTTTGCCAATCTGATTGAAAATTCTCAATCAACGTTTGAAGCTTCATCTAACGTTGATTCCAACAGGTACATTTCCGTTTTTTTAGAAATTTGGTGGAGCAACGTAACATATCTGTAGCTGATGTGTGAGAAAACATTATTATGGCAGCTCTCCATTGGGAAAATGAGATCCCGACAACGTATATGGTGGCGTGGAACACGTCTGAAATGGGACTATAACCAAAAAGATATCTGCGTACATGTACGTTCATGGCGATACACACGAGAGACGCCTCAAAGGGCATTTTTTGGACATTCAGAAATGGGCAAGCTACAATGACTTGCTCGCTTTACTTACCGGTGGCAAGCGCACATAAGGCAGCAAGCAATGCCAGTGGCACTGCGGCGGTGCCGCACCAGTCGGATAGCACGCCGCCCAGCGGATATCCCACTGCAAGAACGAGCGGCGTGATTATGAGCCACAGGAGTGGGCCCGCTGTCCACTCACCAACTACTCCGAGCGCGCCAGCCGCCAACGCCCATGCTAGCTTGCGGTTGCGCTCGGTACCTCGGAAAGCAGCCGCCAGTGACGCCAGACCTGCGCATCGACCATATCGCTAGAGAGTTAAACGATTTCCCTTAAGCGGCACTCACCGGATATCTTGAGGCAGGAGGAGCCAATACCGTGCAGCGCCCTCGCAGCTAGAAGCACACCAAAGCTCCCGCCCACTGCAAATACTGCGAACGGATACACTTCTCTACTAAGCGCTTCTCATGGCCTGCCAGGAGGGCTTACATGAGGAGGAAAACAGCAACACGGCGTCTCCAACGGCCAGCAGGTACCGGGAACCCAGCCTGCGCACGCAATAATCAGCTCTGAAAACAATGCTCCCAAAACGGTGCACAAGAATACCAACTGGAACCTAAAAAACGTAGTACAGATGTCTTTTAGGCATGACAATAAGCGTACTTGGAAAGCATTTTAGCGCGTGCAGAAAAGGTGTAGAGCTGGGCAGAATACAAGGACTTCACTGAAGTCGTACGTACTGTCTTTTTAAAGCCAAAGCTTTACACGTCCATGACGCGTTTTTCGCCGAAACTCCTATAAAGTTTGACTTACGAAACATCCGCTATAGGCTTTTCTGCTTGTTCTTTGGACATCAGATAGCTGCATACATATCAAGTTTTTCTGGTAGATGGATGGATTGATGCTACGAGCCTCCCCTTTGGAACGGGCCGGTGGTTTGCGCCACCAAGTTCTTATTATATTGCCTAATGTCCTAACTATGTTAAAAAAGAAAGGAAAAAAACATGATGAATTCCCAAAACCAATCTTTCTCAACTTCTATTGTGAATTTTGTTTTTGTTCGGCTCCGTTGTTTGCCGTTTTCCTACTTTTCGTCTACCAATCTTCCAATCGCCTTTTTACAAATCTCTATTGTGGACATGTTTATTTCCCCGCGCTCTCGCTGAACCCAAGGGATTCCATGATGCCATAGGTGCCTAAATCGACCACTAGGAAGATATCTTCACATTCTAATAAAACATGCTCCATCGTCTGACACGTACCACCTAGCGTCACAAGCAGCCACAGCACGAAGCTAGCACGTTTTCAATAGAACGAGTGGGTTTTTCGCGAATATTTAAATCTGCAGGTCGATAATTGAAAAAGCCAGGTGACATACACGTTGTAGAAGACAATCCACACAAGACAAATGCAGTCATCACGGAATGGAAAGCTAGAATTTTGTTACCAGAGCTGTTTAAGATTGAGCAATGGTAGCCTATGGAAACGACAAAATTTTGTACTCGATCTTAGGGCCAAAAATTTGAAGGTCACTTCAGCTTCAGCGTTAAGAGTGGAACGCGATAGGATCAAAAGATCCCCGACTTCTTCTCACGCTTCCCGCCAACTGGAGCATATGTAACCGCAATGTTTACCGAGAAACGCTGGCCGCGAGCGCTTTGCACGAAGGCGAACTACGGCTGCATTGTAATAGCCATTACAGCGTATTGGGTCCTGAGACTCGGCTTTCCATTGATGCCTATCTCGACTCCCTAAACATGGCGTTACAGTGTTCTCAAAAGTGATATTGATACACAGTCGTGCAAATTCACGTTGCATCTATAAAAACCGGAGCGTATGTCTGTTGAAGCGCCGGAAGCCGTGGCGGAGTGGTTTAATCGCTCGCACCTATCGTTCCCCTTTCTGTTGACAGCGGTTGGATACCGTGCTGCGTGTTCTTTTTAATCCACGCAGGATTGAGTTCGGCAGACTCTCACCAGATAACTGAAACGCAGAACTCCAAATTTGGTTTTAGTTTATTCAGAAGTGCTCTTCAAATTATATATTTTCTGTTTACTTCCTAAAACGTCGTAATCGGTTACTCATTTCTTATCTGATCGCTTTTAATATCAGATTTTATCCCTTGTACACCGTAACAACAAGCATGGACGTCTTTGTATTACGTTAAAAAAGGCAAAAAAAAAAGAACTATTGTGCCTTGCAGCATGGACGTACTCAGGAATTCTGCAGATTGCACCTTCACTATTGTGTGGAACTTCATGGCAATTGAAATGTGTAACTGAATGGGTAAAATTTTAGAAAATTTTATTTTAATACATCGGACAAGTATGAACAAATTTCAACTGACTGTGCCTACAGGGCAGTCCCTTGTAACAACATATGCATTTATATCACTTATTCGGAACGTTGGTAGTGAGTTAAAGCAGTGTTTTTGTCAGGGACGGGAGGGAGGTTATGTCACACGACAGGAAGAAATGGTTTCGGAGCCTCTCAGCAGAGGGCACATTGACTTGAAGAAGCGCTAAATTTAAACTGTAAAGCGATTTATTAAAGCTGGAGTTTGAACGGTGATTGCAGAACGAGTGCCATTCAGCCTCTAAGCACGCGCATGTTTTGGCGAGGCAGCAGGGAAGGAGAGGGAGTGTACGTGTGTGTGCACGCCTTGAGCGCGTTTGTGTCTGCGTATGAGTGAGCACGAGGCGCGTGCGTGTAGTTCTGTGTGCGTGCCTACATTTTCGCGCGTGTGTGCATGTGTGGGCGCGTGTAAATGCATGCGGGCGAACATGTGTCGTATCTCGGTGTGCACGTGTAAATGCGAGTGCGCGCGTGTGCGTGCGTGCGTGCGTGCGAGCGAGCGACCAAGCATTTGCCCGCTTGCACCTACACTCGGGGTGAATGAGATATCGAGTCTACTTAAATCCATATTTAAATCTAGCATACAAGAGCGACTGACACTGCATTTATAGAATTATCTCTTTCTGAAAGCTACATCAGCGAAACAAAAAACAAAAATCTGAGCGTTCATTATCGTAGCCCCAGATTTAGTCACGACGGCACCGTCACCATCTGCACGGCCCCGTGGGCAGCTACCGAGCGGTACACATTTGCTACTACATTGACATAAAGCGACTGACAAACCATTTTTATGGTACCCACTTTCTTTAGTGCAATAGAAAGCTTACCGGCTAGAGCGCCTAATCAGCAAGTAGTAACACAGAAATCGCTGGGGAAAATTTTTATCAGAATTTTTCGCTCTGCAGTGCCGATGAGGTCGTTCACTCGAAGCGTGATGAAAACCATGGACGAAGGAAAATACTTGGAGGGAGTGTCACGTGACAATCTTGAAGCCTAGTCAGAAAAAATTTTGAGGAATGGGATGATGGGAAATAGGCCCTCACGTGATAGACAAGCGGTAGCTTCAGTGGTTGCGTCTGTTGTGGTTGCGTCTGCTGCAAGGGTTTGCACGCCGAGGTTGAGTGAAGGAATTAAGTGTGCGAAGCAGTCGAGTCTGTGCTATATCAGTCAGGTAAAGCACCGAAGCACCACGCGGCTCACCGCTTAAGCAAACAGGCGCCAATGCAGTAGCGAACGAAGGCGCCGGCCCGCCACGACCACCTCAAGGACGATTGGTCGCGTTTCGGGCCCATTTTCAGGGAAACGACGAGACGTGTCGTCCTGCAAACGTGTGAAGGGAACCGACGGCGATTCGTCGCGTTTGGGGCTATCTTCTGAGAAACAATACCAGGTACTCGCACCGACAAACATATGAAGGCTCTGAACCGAGCGTCCAGGGTCCACAGCGACCCCTTTCCCAAGTGAAAAAAATATTGTCCCATCTGGTACCCAACGATGGAATGGTGAGTCGGGTCCCCTGACCATATTTGAGGCCCACTGTTCTGGGAGACGGTTCCAGTAGACGCTGTAGTTACGCTCAATGCCTTCTGCGTCTCAACAGACCGGCGAGAACTCAATAGGCACGTCTCAACTGCGTAATGATGTCGCACCAAAAATCTTACAAAATAGTGCACGTAAATCTCAACGAAAGGCGACGACGTTGGCGTTTAGAGCGCACGGTTATGCTAGTTATTGATTTCACAACGATAGACGCACAAGAGGGCATTTTACTAAACGAACAAGCGACAAATAACTATCCCGCGAAAGATCTTGTCTCATCATATATAGGGGCTAAGCAGCAGAACAAAAAATAGCAAGAAAATACGCACCGGATTTTCAGGTACACAGCAGCTGATTTGACGAAACAATAGACACCACTCGGGCCGGCATTCTCTGCACTACGTTCGCGGTGAAAGCGCCGACTAACTGCGGTGTTAAGCGCTAGTGATGCTTGAAAATTATGTCGCCACGGGTCTGGCTCCACATATTTTCCCCACGTTTCAAGGCAGCGCATTTGAAGCGAAGAACGGAGCGTGGTAGCAGAAACCTACGCGTTGTACTTCCTACGCGCCTCCGTGCCTTTGACGGCAGGCGTCACGGGTCGTTACCCCCTTCCAAAGAAACACGAATGGTACGGCTGGCTTCAGCGGAGGTTGGCTTGCCGAGGCTAGTAGTATCACGTGACGCTCCCTCCAATTTTTTTGCTTCCTCCATGCTGAAAACTGTGATAGGTGAGCGCGATAGCAATTATAGGCCGGCACTAGTGCGAGGCAAACAAAAATTATGGCCGTAGGTATGAGAAAGCCTTATTTTAATTATCAAGTGGATGTTGCTGCGGTTCATGGTTTCCAAGGTGTTAAAGTATTTCTGCGATAATAGCGTTAGCTTTAGTCAGCTCGCTTTGGTTGCGTCTGCTGCAAGGGTTTTAGAATATGCGCACATATTCGGCCTGGCAAACGCAGTTTCGTGTCCAACTGCTTTGGTATTTGACTCGTCAAAACGAAACCAAGCGCATCCAAAACGATGGACCCTTTTACACGTGATACGCGGTTCGTGTTGCTGTAGCCAAGCGTGCGCTTCTGATTTTCGATATCGTCTCTCGAAAACCTGAGCGAGCTGAAGCAAAGGATTTTAGCTCGCATGCATGCTCAGAATTTAGATCCTTGCGAAATAGCACCCGAACTTCATGCTTCGATGGACGAAAGCGGCAGCGGAAGCGAAGAATCCGAATTGCGCGATAGACCATCGTCCCAGCCACAAGCAGCGCGCCTGGAGAATGCCTATTGGTAAATGCTCACTCACGCTAGGCCGACCCGACACCAATTTCGGTCTGGTGACTGTCGGCGACAGCGTTTATTCCTTCATGTCGGCACCTCTGTCACACTGTACCGACGACGACAACCTGGCGACGGTCGGCGCATAGGGGGCCGGTACAGTGCGAAAGAGGCGCCGACACGAAAGCAAAAAATGCACCCATTTACGCCACAACTCGTCGATGGCATCTTGTATCACAGGGAGATCGTAAAACTCTGGGTATTTGCAAACTCGTGCTACACTCGCGCACGTACAACAGCATGTGCGCCGCCATCTACGTGGGACGCCGCAAGCGCCGCTCATTAACGTGGACTTTCTTTACTACTTAATACGCATAAAATAAAGCTCAAGTGCCTAACAATATACTAACTGCAATTTTAGGCTATAATTACACTGTACTTAATGACAGTCGACGTACGTACAGTAATCTCTTGACTTCATCCCGAGGTATCAAAATTTCCCCGCCAGGCCTCGCCAGTTACTGGTTTTTGTGACTATCTTTGCCAATTTTAAGTTATATTACCTACACAAATCCCGAACAGCGTGCTGGATTCTATCACTATGAATCGTGGTTATTTCATTTCCTTCAAGGTCTCACAACACATTCTGACCAGTTGTCAGTCCCTTTAAAACTTCAAACTGTTTCCCTTTGGAAAAAAAAAAAAAAAAACCAGCGTGAATAAATATCGAACGCGCGCTGGCCACAACGAACGTGCTCACGGAGCCACCAGTTAATGAGATCATAAAAGACGGTGAGGTTGATTTTACAGCTTTACAATATTGACTGACGGGCTAGTTGGTTCGTTATCACAGAAAGAACAGCGCCTCAAGCCGGGACACAAAGCACAGTGTGCGTGTGGGAGGTTCCTCCTTTGTGTCCCGTCTTGAAGTGCTGTTCTTTCTGCGACTCTACATACGTTCTTTTTCTGCGTCAGTTACTGTTCCCAAGAACGTTTAATTGGAGAACATTTGTACGCATAGCTCTTGCAGAATCATGTTTAATCCATTTTTTTTTTCGCTAGGCTAGATGATTTCTAGGATAGGCCCCGAACTACTCATTTTATTTAACCACCTAAAATCAATTATTCAAAATTTAATTAACCAATTTTGTTAATTACGCACACACCTTCGTAAATTACTCCGTATTTAAAGGTTGCCAATCTGAACACTCGAATGATAAAAGATGTTATCAATATTTATAGTATTGGTTTAATAGTTTTGTTTGGTGCAGTTGAAGGCAGCCGGCATGTTGATGGTGCAGAAGGCTTCTTATAAAGCAAGTGTGAAAGCTTGGACATGTTACCTTGGCGCAAATCAAGTTCATGAGATTAAATGCATGTGCCCAACCGCACGCTTCTCCCTTCACAACCGATTCTCCAACCAAATACAAGAAGCACCTGAGCGCTACGGTATATCACGCAAGGTGTGCGAGCACATTGTGAATGCTCCCGATTGGATTTATGAACGTTGGTGGCATCAGGGCCGGTTTCTTGGCATCATCAGGAATAAAAACAGCTGCCTAAGGGAAAGCACTGGAAATATTTTCAGTACTTTGTAATATATGGAGCAGGGCGGACATGTATGTTAGAAGGAAAAGTACTGAAGTATTAGGATGAGGGTTTCGCAGCATGTACTTTGCCTGTCTAACGTTAAGACATAAAGAAGCAAATACTATTGTTTTGTGAAAGTTAATGCTGACACACGTACAGTCGCGTGAAATATGAGCTCCGACACAGCACCCGTGATAGAACTGGCCCCTGCACTACAGGGCTGCATTGACAAACGAAATGCTTCTTTGATAAACACCAGTAATTGGAAAGTGCTTAGCTCTTCAACTTTCGGTATGTCGGCGCCGCTTGGCAGTCTTGGGGGCCCTATTTACCAAAAGCACTATGTTTCAGCTAATATATGAAGGAACTGTCCATTATTTTTTTCTGTTTTGGGTGAGCTTTCTTTCGTGTCTAACCCCATATTCACGAACGCACCTCGACTCGACCCTCCACTCGAAATGCTCCTTGAGTGCGGTTTTTCGTTTCCCAAATCGCCCTCCACCCGAAACGCGCCCTGAGCGAAGGAAAGCTCGAGCGTTTTACTCGAGAATGTCAAGGTAGCGTCGCAGCAACCTTGAATCGCTCCTTGAGTGAAGTTAGTGCGTAAAGATGACGGCCTTGTTATCTGTCGCTCGCCTCGTCAGCTTTTTCGGGTGGACGCCAGTTGCCTCCATAGCTTTTCTTTCGTTAACCATGCTCCGCATTTTCAAAGGCTTCGTTTTTCGGACAGGTGCAATCCTCTGAAGCGCTTCGGCAACGGAATTATTCCACTGCGGCGCCGAGACAGATCGGCCGTCCTGTTAACAAGACTGCGAGCTAGTGCAGTGACTGTGGTATTACTCCTGGCGTGAGCCCGTTGTTGACCTGCATACAGGTATTGTTCGCGCGAGTGCTCCAAAGCTACTATTGGCGCCAGAGCATTTACGTGTTGCTCGCGGTTGATCGTACACAGCCGCATCAGTTCAAGCACGGCGGGATACATAACTGCGGCGAACTTCGAAGCTATGAAAAGAAATCAACGACGAGGATTCCTCCGATTACTGCGCCTATTGCCTGTGTGCGTGTATTGCTTGTGCAAGCACAGGCAGCCGCCCGCGTTCGCAGGGTTTGCACTAGGGTAGATCGTCACTGACTGGGCTAGTCCAAGGACGGCAAAGTACACCGCAGTAAGGCAATCATCTCTATAAATTAGCAGGTGCATTCAGTTAAATTTTTTTCAATGTTGTTTAATTCCATGCAGTTAGTTGCGCTAGGGAAAACAAAACAATGTACTGTAATTTTGAGTGCACCATGTGCAGTTGGTGGAATTTAAAGTCATAACCAATAATTACGTGAGCCTTGTTTCATAATATTCAGTTTAATTAGCTTATCATGCCAATGAACATCCGAGCCCCACGAGGAAGTGGCCAGTTATGAAGCGACATTCACAATTATCCCTGCATGTATTCATATGTGAATGGTATGCTTTATTTGAGTAAAGAACACAACAACAACAGAGTATACTTCTTGCACATCACATTATTTTTTATAGTGATAAAAAAGCTGTAGCAGTGCAGTGAAAGCTCCTAGCACAGACATTGCTAGCAAGTGGTAGCAGATATATCTCGCATATCTTTGTTGCGAACATTCGAGCTCTTTAGACGGTTCATTATGTAAGTGCTAGATCGCTGCATGTCGGTCTGCCTGCACAAGCGCCAGACCACCTAAGAGACGTTCCCTTGCAAATATAAATAAATACAGTATGACCTCATTGATGTAAAAAAATGTATTCTAGAGCACGAAAGTCTTAAACGAATGTAATACAGCGTGAACTCAGATATTGCAAAGAGAAGCAGTAGTATTGCTTACAAATATATTCTATAATAAAACTGCACCTGTATTCTAGGCAGTTGCCTGTCGGGTGTATGATGATGATGATGTGTGGGGTTTTATGGCGCAAGGGCCAGGTATGGCCAAAGAGCGCCATGTCTGTGCTAATGAGTTTGCAGTGTAATTATGATTACTATGAAGTTGGTGTGACGTGGCTGTAAAGAGGCCCTACGTAAAATCTGCATAATAAAATTATGGCGATGACGTATGACTTGTACTATGAACATTTAGATTCATATAAAAAGAATGATACGATAGGTAAAATATATCAGATTATGAGAAATGCCAGAGCACTACTGCCTCCTTAGAGACCTTGAAACACAAGGGCCTGGAGGCATGTGCTATGCAAAACAATTATCGCAGTGGCATCCTCTGGAGAGAGGAGGCGCTACGAATACATGGGACTAATAACATGTAAGACCACATCTCTAAGAAAACCTAGCACTGTGTCTGTATTAAAAAGCGGTTCTGGACCAGGAAGCATTGCAGGATGAAGAGGAATGTGCTGTCGGTATGCTAATAAAAATGTCTCTTTCTCTCAGATTCGGCTTCCCGACACTCCAGGAGGACGTTGAGTACGGTCAGCCTCTCCCCGCATCTACTACAGGTTGGAGGCTCACTTCCGGTGAGTAGAAAATTATGGGTGCCAAACGTGTGTCCTATTCTGAGACGACAGAATAGGACATCTGTTCGGCGAGATTTTGTAGTAGAGGGCCAGAATCCTAACTGTGGTTTTAACAGGTGGAGCTTATTATCCGTTTCCGCGTCCCACATGCGTTGCCAGTGGTCTCTCAATCTCCTTCGCAAGAAAGGCCTCAGATCTGTGACAGGCACCGCAGCGGTAGGGTTAACAGCTTGCGATGCGATTGACGTGGCCATCTCGTCCGCCAGAACATTACCCTCGATGCTCGTATGGCTAGGCACCCAGCATATAATGATATGCTGGTTAGATCTGTACGCTTTACACAAGACGGAATATAGTTCATTAAGTACTGGATTCTTGTGTGTATAGAGTGACATCAGGGCCTTCACGACACTTAGGGAGTCTGTATATATCGCTGACTTTTGGAGTTTTGATTTTCTTATATGCTTCACAGGAGACAGTAATGCGTAGGCCTCGGCCGTAAATATACTTGTTTCCGGATGTAGTACATCGGATTCTGAGAAGGATGGACCGACGGCAGCATACGACACCCCGGCATTAGACTTCGAAGCGTCTGTGTAGAACTCTGCGCAGGAGTGCTTGTGCTCGAGTTCTATGAAATGAGTTCGTATTTCGATCTCTCGTGCGTGTTTTGTTACTTCTAAAAAGGATATGTCACATTCTATGACCTGCCACTGCCAAGGCAGTAACACCTTGGTTGGATGCATTAGGCGAAGCTCGAGGAGTGGGACATGTATCTCATCACTAAGCTCCCTCACTCGAAGCGAGAAAGGCTTTCTTACAGAGGAGCGATTATGGAAAAGTGTAGCATATGTCATCTCGTTAACGGTATTATAACACGGATGTTGAGGATTAGAGTGGACTTTCAGAAAATATGTTTGGCTGATGTATGTTCTCTGGATATGAAGTGACCACTCATTCGATTCTCCATATAAACTTTGTATGGGACTCGTTCTGAAAGCGCCAGTGGCCAGTCGGATTCCTAAATGGTGGACTGGGTCTAGCATCTTTAGTACGCTCGGGGCGGCAGAGTGATAAATCATGGCACCATAGTCTAGTTGTGATCGGATGGGGCTTTTATAGAGATTCATTAAACACTTCCTGTCTCTACCCCATGCAGTCTGGGATAGAAGTTTCATGATGTTCATTGTTTTTAGACATTTTTCTTTAATATGTTTAATGTGGGGGATGAAAGTGAGTCTGTAGTCAAGTATAACACCTAGAAATTTGTGCTCTTTGTTTACAGGTATTTGTTGTCCACCCAGTTCTAAGCAAGGATCTGGGATCATTCCTCTCTTTCTTGTAAAAAAAACGCAAGAGCTTTTGTTATGATTGATCTTAAATCCATTCTTGTCTGCCCACATTGAGACTTTGTTCAGGCCATGCTGTACCTGTCTCTCGCACACTGCGAGGTTACAGGATTTGAAAGCTATTTGTATGTCGTCCACGTAGACAGAATAAAAGATTGCCGGTGGTAATGAAGCGCGAAGCGTGTTCATCTTCACGATGAAGAGTGTGCAGCTGAGCACGCCTCCTTGGGGTACACCCATTTCTTGCGTAAAAGGACGCGAAAGTACATTACCGACTTTTAACCGGAAGGTACGACTGGACAGATAGCTTTCTATTACGTTTAGCATATTACCATGGATTCCCATTCCTGACAACTCACTTAAGATTCCGTAACACTACAACGATTCCACGTTGTATCATACGCCTTTTCCATATCGAGAAATATCGATATGAAGAACTGTTTATGTATAAATGCGTCCCGGATATTCGCGTCTACACGTATAAGATGGTCAGTTGTGGAGCGCCCTTCTCAGAAGCCGCACTGATAAGGATCAAGCATTTTTCTCTGTTCAAGGAAATGAATGAGTCGCCGATTTATCATTTTTTCAAACACCTTACAAATGCAACTTGTGAGTGCTATCGGACGGTAGCTTGATACTGAGGAAGGGTCTTTGTCTTGTTTCAAAACAGGGACCACAATAGCTTCCTTCCATGCGGTTGGAAGGTACCCTGCATCCCAGATGGTGTTGAAAAGTGTGAGTAGTGTAACTTGCGTGTCATTGTGTAAGTTTTTGAGCATTGCATACATGATTCTATCAGATCCCGGTGCAGAGCTCTTGCATGCGCTCAAGGCCGCTCTCAACTCGGCAGCACTAAAAGGACAGTTGTACAGTTCATTCTGTCGACATTTTCTCATGAGTGGCTTGCATTCTTCTATTTGTTTATATTTCAGGAATGATTGCGAATAATGGTTTGAACTTGATACATTCTCAAAGTGCTCCCCAAGTGAGTCAGCCTGATCTTGCAGTGTATTGCCCTGTGTATTTACTAGAGGGAGTGAATATGTTTGCCACCCTGTAATCCTATTAACCCTGTTCCAGGCTTTGGCCTCATCTCTAAACGAGTTAATACTCGATAGAACCTCTTGTGCCAACTTTCTCTTCTCACCTGTCGGCGGGTTCTCCTACCTTGGGACTTAACTTTTTTAAAGTTGACAAGATTTTCTGCAGTGGGCGAAGCGCGTAGCAGCACCCCCCCCGCTTTGTTCTGATTCCTACGTGCGATTCTTCATTCATCGTTCCACCACGGGACATGCTGTTTGCATGCCGAGCCACTTACTTCACGTATGCAGTTAGATGCGGCATCTATTATGAAGGCTGTGAAATACTGCACAGCAGCATCAATTTCTAACGAGGACATGTCATCCCATAATATACTAGTTAAGTTTCGGAATTTCTCCCAGTCTGCTGTGTCAATCTTCCACCTAGGAGCCTGTGGTGGATATTCGTTTTCTTTAAGTGTTCTTAATAATATGGGGAAGTGGTCGCTTCCGTAAGGATTGTTCGTAACTTCCCACTCGAGTTCAGGCAGTATGGACGGGGAAAATATGCTTAGATCAATTGAAGAAAAGGTATTGTTTGCAAGACAGTAATACGCGGGTTTCTTCTTATTCAGAAGGCACGCACCAGAAGAAAAAAGGAACTGTTCAACAAGACGACCTCGCGCATCTATACGAGAGTCGCCCCACAGGGAGCTGTGCGCATTGAAATCGCCAAGAAGAACATAAGGTACTGGCAATTGATCTATAAAGGATTGGAATTCATGTTTCTTTAATTTGTAATGTGGGGGTACGTAAAGCGAGCTAATGGTGACGAGTTTGTTTAGGAAAACAGCTCGAACCGCCACTGCTTCAAGAGGCGTTTGTAGCTGTAAAAGTTGACACGCAACGCTCTTATGGATAACAATGGCGACACCGCCCGATGATGCGAGAGCATCATCGCGATCTTTGCGAAAAGTTACATACTGTCGGAGAAAGTCTGTGTGTTTGTATTTTAAGTGTGTTTCCTGTAAACACAGCACTTTTGGATTGTGTTTTTTGGATGAGTGCCTGCACATCATCAAGGTTTCTAAGAAGACCTCTGACGTTCCATTGAATTATTTGTGTATCCATATTGGAAGTCAATAGGTGCTGTGTGTACAGAAACGGAAATTATGCCTTAAAAACAGAGCTCTTTCGAGGCCCTGTAATCTGGGGTTTTTCCCTTTCTGGAGCGTTCGAGGGAGCCTCGCCGCTCCTTAGGCGCTTGGTGCGCCTTGAGGATAGGGGTAGTGTCCATTGCCTCTTGTGAGGCGCCGGACACGTGCTCTTGCGAGCGAGAAGTTACAAGAGAGAGTCCCGCCTTGGAGGGCAAGACCCCTGCGCCCACCAGTCCGGAGGTCGATGGGGCACCCTGCGGGATTTGGCTGCGCCGGCTGTTAACAGCGCTGGAAGGGGCCGGGGAGGTTGGGGCAGCCTCGGCTGCGCCCACCTTAGGGGTCGATGGTCCCCTCTGCTGTGTTGACGGAGCAGCTCTAGCTGCAACCGCCGCGGGGGCAGTTGACGTAACTGCCGACTCACTACCTGTGGGCCGGACAGCCGCCGGAGGCCGTTGTGACGCTGCCCCCTTACGCGCCACATCGGCAAAGCTGCTCTTAGACAGGTATAACACCCGCCTACGTGCCTCTTTGAAAGATATGTTTTCTTTGACTTTGATTGTCACAATCTCCTTTTCTCTTTTCCAGGACAGGCAGGACCGCGAGTATGCGGCATGCTCGCCATCACAGTTGACACAATGTGGAGTGTTCTGGCATGTTTCGGAGGAATGTTCATTGTCACTGCACTTGGCACAAGTCAGCCGGCCTCGACAGTTCTGTGAACTGTGGCCGAACCTTTGGCACTTAAAGCATCTAAGAGGATTGGGCACGTACACGAAGTCTGATATAACCGGCCTCGATGGACTCGGGAAGGACACTTGAACCGAAAGTGAGTATCAGGTGTTTCGTCTTGATCACTTTACCGTCTCGCCTCATCTTAATTCGCTTAACATTTATGACATTCTGTTCACTGAAGCCCTCCAAGAGTTCAGCTTCAGTGAGCTCTAGCATGTCATCGTCCGAGACAACGCCCCGGGTGGTGCTCATGGTACGGTGCGGGGTTACTGTTACTTGGATCTCCCCAAATGACGCAAGTTTCGGCAGTTTCTCGTACTGCTTCTGATCGTGGAGCTCCAAGAGGAGATCACCGCTTGTCATTCTCGACGCCTTATATCCTGCTAAAAGAACTTCAGTTAAAGACTTCGAAACAAGAAACGGTGAATTTTTACGCACTAGTTTGTCTGGCTTTTCTGAGTGGATCACATGGAATCGAGGAAAGTTGTGGACTTGTCGTCCGAAAAACTGAAAGAGATCTTCGGTGCGCCCTCGTTTCTGAGGGCGATCAGGAAGTTTGGAGAAAGAAGTTTCCATGAAAATATATAAAAATTCGGCAACAGCTCCGACCGCCCACCACGGAGCCCAACGAGGGGACGCGGCAGAGCTTGCATGCAAGTCTGCACGACGCCAGTCGTACGCCGCCACTTTATCCAAATATGGTGTACCCAAGGTTGGATAGCCACACAGGGTTAACCCTTGCCGCCAAGAAGAAGGAAGTAAATAGAAGAGAGATGGAGACAGGAAAGGTGGAAAGTAAGGGAAAGACGAAGGTTGTAGGAAGAGAGAGACAGGAAAAGGCGACTGCCGATTTCCTCCAAGTGGGTCAGTCTGGAGGTGCCGTCTATGTGAAGCCGAGGCCGAAGAGGTGTGTTGCCTCCGCCGGGGGGCCTTAAAGGTCCAAACACCCAGCATCGGCTCAACCCCCAGGATCCCCTTTTCTCCAGACACGGCTAAGCCGCGCACGGCTACATGCGGGAGGCTCCAACCCTCGTGGGCTCGGGTCCGTGGTGTCGCAACACACCAAACGCCTGCTGACGCAGACGCCCATGCGGGGTGTCGGGTGTAGGCACCCGGTAGCGTGTAATGGTAAACCCTTGCAGAATATATGCTGTTTCTGCTCTGGTTCTAGCTTCAGCTTAAGATGAATTATAAGGGTCGCAACAATGAATTTCTTCCATTGGATAGGGATGACAGCTGGCTTCCATGGGGCTTGCAGAACTTCACCATTTGACCGAGGAACAAAACGCAGGGTAACACTGCCTTGTAGGATGCCAAATTAGGGCAAACAATGATGCAGACTGTCACAATGACGATCCTGAAAAATGCAGTATAGAGTGAATCACTACCGTTACTTCAGACAAGCTGCGATTAACCATAAAATTATGGAATATTTCTTAATGCACACTAGCTCATACAGAAGTAGCTTCAGCATACTAAAGTGCTGGCTACAAATTCTACGAAACTGCTGCAGTAAAAACTCACATGGCAATCGCAACGCATCATGGGCAACTGATGACTTCGTACATCATAATCATGAGTATATGGTCTCCAAAACAAGTTTATATGACAGTTCAACAGGAATAAAATATGTATTTTATTTCATTACGATATGGCTGTTTCGTGTTTGTGGTTTGAAATAACACAGTGCCCATTTCGCCATTTTTTCAATGCAGGGAGACGTAACATCAATATTATTACAAAGTTGATGAAAATAAGCACGGTGTAATCACCGGGTAGGTTAGTCAAGTACTTTTTGAGCACCTAGGTTCTGTCAGGGAAGCGGGCTGGTGCGATTCCAACAGTGCAGGCACCATATCTATCGTTGCTTTCAGGTCTGCCACAAGCCTTGCTGTGTAGCACAGACATTTTTTCATCAACTGGTCCTTCCGAAGCCCACATCCTGCACCCGAATGCCAAAAATTTTATGTACACTGGGCGATTACGCGCCACGTAAAATTAGTGTACCTAAGCAATGGAAATAAAAAGACATAGCACAACTAAAAAAATGTGGCCACAGCGTGAACTTAAAGCGCAGTTTATGGAACATGCATCGGATGCAAACACATAGCACACTGAAAATGCTAAGGAGAAAAAACACAAATGCTAGTGATGAACTACTGACAAGTGAATTTTCAGAATATTAAAATATTGCGTAGCGTGTGTGCGAAGTGAGGAAGCACTGGAAATGCAGGCAATTTGACAAACTGAATAAACACTATGGTTTCCAAAACAAAATACATGACTCAAAAACGCTTTTCTCCAACCTGCCAGTGCTACACACACAACCATATACATTCTGCCACATGCATACTATAGTGGCTTCTCCTCAATACTGAAAGATTTCATACGCGATACTGGAATGACCGTAGGACATACGCGCCGACAGGTACATTGTGCATTTTTGTTTAAAAAAGCGTAACCAATAACATACTGTCCTGCCCAATCTCCCACAAGCTCCGATTAGCAAAAAAAAATGTTTTGCGCAAGCTTATGTTGCCTCAGATATGCTTCAAGTTCTAATGCCAGTAACATGAACAGTCATGATTGAGCACATTGGAAACATTTTATCGACAGCGCCGCAGCAACCTCACGAAAACCGCATCAACATGCGGTTTTTGCTTCTATGCAAAAGTGGTTCACACACCCGTATTATCTGTCCTCTTGTTGCTTTCAGAAAACTTTCAGCACCAATCGGTCTTGAATCTTCAAGCTAAACAAAGCTGGCCATCGGCCGTTCCATCTGGTGCCTCCTTCGAAGTCAATCCGGCTCGGTCACCATACACACGCGGACAAAATCACCCATAATAACCGCGATTAACAACCGCAACGTGAACCATCAATGAAGCGCTAGGAAACAAAGACCAGCGGACAAATGCCTGCGCAAATTTTCTTGGTTTTAAGCCATGCACCATGCTCTCAGCTGTTGGGGTGCGATCGTTGCCAGACCTCAAAAATAGCTCCCGCTGGAGCTATCCCAGACAGCAAGCCAGCAATGGTCCAACAATGGCCCAATGCTGGCAGAAATTGGTACCAATACTAGACCAAGCTTGGCATATTGGCAAAGTACAACCCAATCCAATGCTGGCCCAGCGTTAAAGCTAAGATTGGACCAATGTTATGCCAATGCAGCAGCCATTGTGCTGCCAGCGTAGGACCAGCGTTGAGCCATATCGTTGCCGTTATTAATGCCAGCTTTGAGCCAATGCCCTTTGCATGACGAATATTTTATATACTCTGGCTCTAGAGCACGCAGCCATTCTTACCGCAAACCTTTTGCTAGCGACATTTTTTATAGAAATTGTCCCCACACCCTCTTCCTGAATAGTAGCTAGGAAAGCTCGACAAAAAGATACTATGTCAAGAAGCAGAAGTCATCTGTACTTGCAAATAATAATAAAAGAATACTGAAATTGACTTTTATGACAGTTTATTTGCGAATACATTTTTACAAACAGGCCTTTTCCGTGGACCTAGATGGGTGACACTCGGTTATCTTCAAACAGTTTATTTACAGGCACTGCCCTAAGGATAGGAATCGGGCAAGGTGCCGAGGACGGTGGGCTGGCCAGCGGTTTCAAGGGAGGGAGCTGACGTCGGTAGGCAGGTTGGTCAGTGCTTGAATGACGGCGGGCTGATCAGGCCCCCGAGGACCACGATAACGCGGTGGTTTCGTTGAATTTGCTACCACTTCCCCTAGCGACTTCACAATTACTTTGAGGAGATGCTTGCACTGTAAAATAAAAAGAAATTTTATCAGAGATGCTCGTATTACAAATGTATGTGGCTGTGTTTTCATTTGAAAAATCGCCATACCGCAACAATATTATAAATTTGAGCAGAAAGTTTGAAGGGGTGAATGAAGAAACATTCTTTCAAGAGCTTTGTCAGGTAACACTTTTTAATATTTCGACATATATGGCATATTTCGTAGAAGGTGTAACAGAATATTTAGAACAAACATAAAATGGGCAGGATCCGTCAGCCTTGTTGACACCCCACACCTAGTCAGCGTAGCACTTTATAATTAAAAAAATTGCAGCAATACCTGATACAGCACAAAAAGCCTAGTTTCAGAGTGTGTAGAAACAATGCGGCCGTCGTGCGAAATTTTGCATGTGGGAACCGAGTAGTTCCGTCAAGAAACACTAGCAAAAGAGGCATTTATTATACGAAAAGAAAGAAATGCTGCCGGCTGGAAATGATGCTTAGAACAGTGCTTAGAACCTGCCTAGAACAATGCCTAACAGTGAGAAAAAGCACGGTTCCTCGGTATGGCTGACAGGATCAGGCAGCGCGCATGGCTTGATAAAATCGTAGTCCTGGAATTTGGGTGAAGTTCACAGAGATTTACACGTGTTCCACTCCAGGCACTATTCATAGGCTGCGAATAAAAAGAGCTATGTAATTAGAGGCACTCTACATTAGCCAGGACTGTTTCAGTCATATATATATACCACGTGATATTGCTTGGGTGATGATGCTCCTTATAAAACTTATAACATGCGCAAAACAAATGCACTCACCATTGTAAGATCCATGCTTCTGTGTATCCGAGTTCATCCCACATCGAAGACGGTGGCCACCAGCGCCGACTTTTTTCCAGCTGTTGCTTCGCCTATATTAATTCTAACCCACAAAAATTCGTGGCCACTTTGCTGCGTATTGCAAGATGTAGGCTTCTGAGTAGGAATGACGACCGCAAGCAAGCACTGCTCACGATAGGAGTGCGCTGACAAGAACGAACAAGACGGCAAGCACTCAGGCGGTGTTGCACCCAGTCGGCGTGCTAGCGATGCATAGAAGGAAAGAATAAAAGGAAAGGGTGAATGAAGAAAACGGCGTAAACGCCACTTTTCCGCGCTGGTGCTAACCCGACCGCGTTCTTTGGGCGGCAGCGATGGAAGGAGACAAGGAGGACATAGTGACCCCGCCGCTTTCCCCCGTGCCTCCGAAAGCAGCCAATTCGACACAGCAGCTCTTAACTGTCTGAGCGCTTGAATGATAGCATTAACCAGGCTCACGGTTGTTTGTACGTACACTCTAAAAACAAAGAGAGTGCCGGGCACTCTCTTTGAGGGAGTAGCGGCTTGTCCCATATTTCACTCTTCGAGAGTAGATCGACCCTCTTTGAGAGAGAGTAGGTCAACTCCTGTTGACAGAGTTTTGTTACTCCACCGCAAGGGATTGCTAGTACTCTTCTGCAGAGTGATAACACTCTTCCCGCAGGGAGTGCTAGTACTCTTCCGCAGAGTGCTAATGCTCTCACCGCAGGGGTAATGGCACTCCACCAGACCGAGTACTTCTACTCCCCCAAACAGAGTGTTAGTACTCTTCCCAATACCCTCTTAGCGAAGTCCTGGCCACGCATGCAGGCAGGAAATCAGATCAAATTTGGGTCGCTGATACACCGTTCCCTAGGCGGCTCCTCAGAGTCAGTGGCCCAATTCCAAGCGGCCTTCAGAATAGGCGTGAGTAATGTTATGCAGGATTTTAAAGCCATTTTTCCTGGCTATTTGCTGCCTACCATGAGGCGTGACTGCTCGGAATCGGCCTATGCGTATGTGTCCCGAACGCCACTGCGGAAAAAAAAAAAAAGCCAACTAACATTCAATCCGCAATTATGTTCGCATATTTCACAACCAGGAGATACATAATCTAATTAGAACACAACAGTCGAGGGAATCACATACTTATGGAGAACAACATTGTGCTATACATCACGTGGATTCGAACCCGCGTACACTCGCATCTATACAATTGAAAGCACACACCCTAACCATTACACCACAGAGCCACCACGCTCAGTCGTGTCCTTCTAGAGGTTATATACATAACAAATGTATTTGAGGAATCTGCTGCGGTGGGTGGAGTTTCTCTGCAGTGTGTTGTGCTGTTGTGTACTGGAATACGTTTGCGTTTGCATCATTTCCATTCCTTGCTACGACTAACGAAGGAATACAACGTAGACGACGACGTGAGAACTATTCACGGCTTGTCGTCACCCCAGGAAAATAACAAATGTGCCGTTCAGCTCACGATCGAGTGCTTTTCCAGTCCATGCATTATATGCTCTCCGAAAATACGCTGATACAAAGTATCGTGCCAACCATCCACGTATGTGAATTTAAGTCTCGCGTATACTGATGAGCATTTCTGTTTATTTTTTCCGCCAGTTCCATTCGTATGTGGTAAACTGCGACGCCAGTACCAGGCATTTCGACGTGCCTCACGCTGCCGTGTAGGCGTTCTTTTCAAGTGCATTAGTTTAGAGTTTGGTTCAGTCCGCTGTGAGCTGTTGTCCTGCATTAGCAGCGGATCGTTAGCGTTTTGAAGAGCATGCATTCCAGCATTTGGAGACTGCTTATGCCTATAGCCGCGTCACATGCATTGGCACGCATGTTTAAATGACTAATGTGTCCACTTGTTACGCGTGCACTGCTCGTATCCTGTGGCAGTGCTCGTTCTAAAAGCTTCGAAGACCATCTACATTCATACGTGTGTTCAATATATATGCACAGGATGGACTTGCCGGCTAGTTGGTTGAGCATGTTAGAAGAAACAGCGCAACACAAGGACGACGCAAAAACATGGACCACACCACGAAGCGCTGGTGTGGTTGATGCTTTTTTTTCGTCCTGGTGTTATCGCTGTTTCTTCTTCCACGATACACGCACACCACAGGTACGCGAAAGTTTAGGAGCATAGGGCGTTAACTTTGTTTTCCCCGTGTCCTCTCAGTGTCAATGGCACAATGCGTTGCCCGGAATTGCGCACGCTTACCCCCATATTCAGAAATGAATCATAACTTGAAGCCTATGCTTGGCTTGATCTAAATGACGCAAGTCGTGAACGCACCAAAAAAAAAAGGCAGTGAGCGTCTGGGGGACGTTCGCACCAGGCGTCGTTTATATAAAGTCAAGTATGAGCTTCGTATTAATATACATTTCTGAATACGGGGGTTAGTCATCTACTTCTCACAGAAAATGTCGAAGAAACGCCCACCAAAACCAGGCACATTCGTAAACTTAACTAGGCAATACAAAGCTCCATAGAAAAAGAGTGGTATTAAAAGCTTTCAGTATTTTTCTTAACTCCAAAATGGTTGCGCTCTCGTGGCTTCAATGTACAGAGATAGTGCAGCGTTAGCTAAAAAGCATGAATTTCCGAACTCCATGCCAAAATAAGCTTGTAAAATTATTTGGGTGCTAGAATGCAGGGTTTGTAGCGATCCTTGAAAACCCTTTATTTCTAAAATGCCATTTTCAAGGCATTGAAAACCCTGGAATTTTTAGAAGTACTGGAAAGTCCTTAAATTTGTACACTTGGCTAGACTTAGCAGACATTGCCAAGCATTTTTTTTTCCTTCTGTGACACTCTTCGCATGTCACAGAGAATTGTCTGTGGAGGTAATAGAAGAAAAGCGACATCCTTAAAGTTGAAATTACAAAGGAGCTGCAGATACCAGTTTTAGGCACATGGAACCGGCCACAAATGTACTTGGAGGAGCAGAAGCAGGAAGCTCAACAGTTGAGGCATTAAATTGAGAGCTACAGACACAATAAAAGGAAATTACAAATGACTATTGCTTATTTGGTGGTGAAAAGCTGAGGCAACAGATGACATCCCATACACTGTCAAACCAAACAGTATTCAAAAACTGCAAATGTTGCAGGTCCAAGTAGTTAATTGTGCTATTGCAGAAAAACTTTGAGCGCTTTTTTGAAATGCTTCCTTGTGTGCGTTTAGTGATGGGCGGTGAAAGGCAAATGAGCACTCTTTCAAATGTTTGAAATCAGTGAAATGCGATTTGTTTTGTATTCTTTTGTTTGCATTAAAGTTAACGATGTTGTTGAACAAGTTATTGCCTGTCCAAACTACTAAAAAAATCGCACGAGGTCCTTGAAGTTACTGTGTCGGGGCCTCGAAAGTTCTTGAAAACCATTGCATTTTTTACTTCAATATTGCTACGAACCCAGTAGAACAACTGTTATGGAGTAAAAACCTTGGCTGAACAGGGGCTTATACGAAGAGCACAGGAAGACTAGAAATGCAGTAGTAGGCATGGAGGGCCCTGAAAAAAAATGTGCCACATGTGCTCGTCTGCCTTATGTTTCTGCATTGACTGTCACATTTTTGATAGAAGTGCACTTACTGTTCTACTCCAATAAACGCAACATTACCAACTCCAGTGTGGGGCAGTCCTTCAGCCAGTGCAAACTTTTTCTGTACATCCCTGTTAGCTCTGTCATTTTCCAGCATTGTAGTACAAGATTTGTTAAACTGGTTTCGCAGAATATGAGCAGTATACTGTTAAATTAGCTGTTTATTTGCATGCACAAGTTCAGGTTCTCAGTTTGGTTGCATGACGAATTGCCATACCTCAATAGCTACAAGAAAAAATGTTATTAGAGTTTAATAAAATCCAAACAGTAATAATCACAACAATATAATGACATACATTTCTTTTGGTACGTATACAGCCCATGTCTTGACACTGTATAAGTTCAACTATACATCGCAAGTACTGTGTCCTGACCACTATTACTCACATGTGTAAAACCATCACAGCAATTCTTCAACAAATATCACAGTGATTAGTGACATACACTTTGTAACTGCTTTACATGAGCATAATGTATACAAATGGTCCCTGTGTACCTACACATGACTAGTGCCACCCGAGTACTATTACTCACAGGTGTAAAACCAACAAAGCAGTTCTTTAAAAATATCACAGCGCTTAGTGACGTACATGCTGTAACTCCCTTGTAAAAGCTTAATACAAACATGTGAGCACACAGAAAGCTAGCAGTGGGCCTACATGGAAATACCACCGCCTCAATACTAATTCACAAGTGTAAAACCAACCAAGCAGTTCTTTAAAGAATATCACAATGCTTAGTGACATACATTTTGTAACTAGCTTATATAAGCTTTACACAAACATGAGAACATGCACAAAGCTATCGGTGCACCTACATAGAAGTGCGGCCGTCTGAACACTATTATTTGCAAGTGTAAGCTCAACAGAACAGTTCGTTATAGTGACGCCCATTTTGTAACTGCCTTATACAAGCTTAGTGCAAGCACAAGAATGCGGAAAAAAAATAAATTAAAAACTTGCTCTATGAATACACAAACAGATCAACACAAATGGTAAACACCGCTTTGAAGACACTTGACCGTGACAAAGCGCAGTGCTGTGCCGGTTGAAACTGCCATCCACAAAAGTATTGAGCAATGCTTAAACCACACGCAATAAAGTGCAGAAAGACTGCGTCTCTAATGTAATTATTTTCATTCAAATTTCTTGAATATAGGGCTCTCTTGCAGCTAAGGCATCTGATCCAACTGACCTGATTTTACACCTGCTAAATGCATACAATGCACTCAGATATAACTGGTAATATTAATTATAAAAGGCATTTAAAAACTTGATAGTATGATGAAGATGCATGACTAGAAAAGTTCTGTCCCCCTCGTACGTGTTAAAAAGGTGCAAGTACGGCACATGTTCTTTTTTTCCGCAATTTTTGCATTAATGGACACCCGGGAACCTCCAACCCACAAAAAAAGAAGGTACTGCTGTGTTAATAGTGTTATGAATAATTTTTTGTGAAAGCTTTTTACAGACAAGTTGCAGTCTCGTTTCTGGAGGTTGAGCTGTATCATGCAAAATAACATGGAAAGTGGTCACATGGGAGCATGACACTATGCCATAATGTTCGTTTCAGTTGACTCTCTTGCCCTACAAGTCATTGCTCACTGTGACCAGTGATGGAACAGCAGTGTGTGTGATTTTCAACACACTTCTGTCCTATGCCATCCTTACCAGAGTCGGCGGCACATAGATACCCAAATTTCGATAGTGTTGCTTTCTCAGGTGGTTGTTTTTGATTTGCTCAATATCAGTTGGCACTTCAGCTGCATCAAACTTCTTTTTTACCTCTTCAACAACATAAACAACAATCTTATGACACCTGTGTTGTCCTTCTAGTTGCCTACAAAGACCAGTTAATCTAACAACAACACTGACAGTCTCTACTATCTTCTAATGGAGAAGATGTGTGTCCCGCCATGTGTTCCACATTCTTGTCGCTATGTGGGCTGGCTGGGGAGGCAACAACTGTAATATGTTTTCATATCTTAAAGTGATGCTTGTACTGTGTTATAACACTTAACTTAGTCTTGCACTTGCTGCACAAGAACACTGGCTCACAGTCGTGGTGAAAAGCTTTTGTATGTTGAGCAAATGAGTTGTATGCACTACAAAAAAAGTCACAGTGATAGCACACATGTTGCTGTACCAGGCCTGGTGCGGTTCCTTCTGACACTGCTGCTGATGCTGACACACTGCTGCTTGCCTCGTACACTGTTGCAGCTGCAGTAGACACGGCCGTCTCTGTATCTATTGCTGCCGTGCCACCTGTCATGGTAACTTCAGGTGGTATCGGGCTCACTTCTGCAACAGAGATGTCGTTTGCCCCTTGAGGGCTCTCGTCATCAGGGCCAATAATTTCGTAGGCATTGTCTCCTGCATCGAAGAACCAATAAGAACAGCCTGAATTAATAAACATAGCTCTAAAAAGTACGGACATCAAAACTTAACCACAAGCTTTGCACATCAGTGACCAGGCTTAATGAATAATACTTGCAGGAGGAGTTACACAATTGTGTGTGTACATTACAGTTAAGCCTCATTAGAAGAGATACTCAAGAGGCACGGGAAACATGTCTCTCGAAACCAAAAATTTTAAAACACTGAGGAGCCAGACTAGATCACTTTATTATGCATCATCACTAAAGTATGTTTAGATATATCTGAACGTATAATTGCTCAGGGTGGCTTAAAGGGTCCCTAAACCACTTCTCGACATTTTTTGAACATTTCAAGTAAACACGCGCATCAAAATTAGACTGCCGTCACAATTGACGATGCCAAACGCCACAGTGCGTAGCACTGTGGGAGCACCACAATATGAAGAAAACGACCCCGTGTGCCTCTCTGGACCTATCCTGCACCCCCCCGTTTGTCCTCATGACATAAGGAAACAACTTGATTGCAGTAATGGCTGCATGTGATCCGAGTTGATTGAAACAAACAATACGTAAGGTTTCCCTGTATGTAATTTTATCAGAGTGCTTTTTAGATGTCCTGCTGGCGATTCTGGCTGCACGATGTTTCTCATGCTTTTTGGCACGATTCCTTTCTTTTCCACTCCCCTCTTTTTTCTGGTTTTCTCCCCTTTCCCTTCCACCTTGCGTAAAATAGCACACCTGAAGTATCAAATCTGTTGAATTATTGTGTGTATAAAACCTGTTAACATGCGGGCTTCTCTGTGGTCTGTGTTGTAGCTTTGCGCTGTACAAGTCAATTCGAAATGAAAGATGGAATGTCCCTGCCTTTAGTTTAATTGTATGAGGATATAAATATATATATATATATATATATATATATATATATATATATATATATATATATATATATATATATAATGTGTGTGTGTGTCTCTCTCATGTTTTGAAATATATGTACATTCAGGAGTGCCTGCATGCTCTTCTCCCCTGCTCCAGTGACGAAAAGGAGAGGCTTTTGTATCTACCATAGTAAAACATTCACAGGTTTTCGCTGTGCCCGTTACATCACTTATCATATGGATCTGTCACAATACAGAGTAGCAGTGGTCCATAATACTAACCCATCCGAACATAACTATAAATTAGCACATACCGACATGCTGTGAAACAGCTGTTGCAAAGCCGCTGGTGCTGGCAATTTCTGCAGAACTGCAGTGGTACAGCTGAGTGCCACCTGTATAGTGACAAATGCATATGCATGTTAGCAACTCACTAGTTGCTGATGGTTTCATAAGCTTTACACTACACAATAAAGTAATCTAGACAACTTTGTTTGAACAAATACACATAATTAGGACACCATTTAAAGACTAACACGATAAATTGCCCCCAATCTCCCACTCACTAAGGGATAATACTACTGAAACATCGGTGGAGAGCTCAGATTAACACAGCCCATAAAGGACAAGCTTTCTTTGAGGAAAACAGCTATAACAGCGGTTAGTTTTCTTGATCATTTTATGTGCTAGCTTTGATTTAAATGTCATGCAGTACTATAAAATATGAAGTGCCGCATTTCCAGCAGCAGAAGGCGTCGTCAGCCTCATGGTACAACTGATTTTTGCACTGTTTGTGTCAGTGAGCCGACACATACAAAGAAAACCGAATTCACACATACATATACAGTGCCAAGTGCACTTCTCCTTCTGAAAACGCAGCCACCAGTTCCAATGTTGCTGAAAGGAAAGGTTATATAAAGTGCGAGACTGCACGGAACTGCCACTTATGACTGTAAATGTATGGTCTGCTGATTGCAGAGGTAGTCACATGCTATTTCTAGTCTCTTTTAGAAGCATTACTAAAGAATAAATGAATATCTATTCATAAGTCACGAATTTCATGCATCCACAGTTTGGCTAAATAACCTGTGAGAAAAAGACATGTTTACCTGGAATAGCAACCTTTTTTCCTGCTGCAAAACTTTCCTTCGAATTATTGAAATAACTTCACAGCGTCATAATGCGTTTCTCGCAACTACTTGCCGGCAGTGGCGAGTTAGTGTTTATATCCGACTCATTAGGCGACAATACTGCCAAACACAAATGCTTCACGAACACGAGAACACGTCCCTCGCAGAGAATAGCAACCATATATGCCTCTGTGAGACATGATCACACCTTTGTGGTCAAAATGTACATTAGAACGACACCACCATCTCATTTAAAAAAAAGCCTCAGTACAAGGCAGCAGCCAACTGCATAATGTGAAATTGCAACTGATGTCCACTTACTGGTGGCCTGTGTTCGAGTCGCTTCTGGCAGTTGACTGGGTGCTGAGAAATGCACGTCCTGGGTTGTCCCTACAAAACATACAGGATTATGTCGAATGTTGAAAATATATATACACCGGCATTTCATAAGTTGCAAAACAAATGAGTAAACTAATAAACAACTGTAATGTAAGCAGAGTACACATGATAAGATAGGTTGTCAACTTGTAATGCATTACGCGAGAAACCTAATGCATAGGAAAGACTATATTTATACACACGAAGCTGACACACAATTTAATTCGCTCTAGGTTTTTCCGTGCAGTATATTCAATTTATTATGTCTTGTGGTTAGAGCAAAATTAGTCTAAATTACGCACTAAATTATGTACCCTGGAAAACTTTTCTTCAGTATGCACCTGTGCGCACTTCGAATGAGTAGCGTTGTAAAATTTACATACATGGCATTTAACATAGTTGCTGAACACGGATTTCCTTTGCCCTGTGTCGTGTACAGTGAGCTACATATATCTGCCCCCCCCCCCCCCCTTTTTGTACTAGCCATACTGCGTGCCATTGCACCTATACGCACGTCGATAAACCTCACGACACAGAAATAAAAAAAAAAGCGCCGATCACCCATGCCTGGGGGCCTAGGGGGCCTAACCTAACCAAGCATGGGCTGTTGCTTTTTATAGTAAACACAGGCACCGTGCTCATTGCAAGTATGTATCATGTCACTAAGCAAATATGCAATTTCATTGTACCACTATTTTTTTATCACATGAATGTATCTGTTGAGAGGCAAGACAAAAAGCAGTCACTTCTCAGAACTAATCAGCTTTTTTAAAACACATTTCTAACTTTTCAATGACACTTGCTGCTATGTGTTTGTCTCCAGAGAGCATACTTGATTTGACTTTCCAATCGGAGACATTACATAAATATACTATGTTAAGATGACTGCCTGGAGCACGTGAGAATTTTCATCTTGGTGTAACATACTGTATCTTGATTTTGTTTACATTTGGTCAAATGGTACACCCAATATACCCACATACTAGTTTTCTTGTCCAAATTGCATGCCAATGTATTTTGATTTTTTGACATTGGCTCCTCTGCACTACGTGAAGTCGCGCTGCACTGGCTCTTTCACATCCTCGTGTCCTTGCAGCTGCCTTTTTGCGTTATATAAAGCAGGTGCCTGAAAAATATCGTATGCAAAAGTCAACACAAGGGCATGGTGCAAAACAACATCAAGACAGTCAAGGCCATGGCAATAAAAGAAAGTCTTAGCTCTTAGTCTTCTTAGTGAAATGCATGCAAAACATCCAAATGACTGCAACAGTCAACAGCTAAATTAACTTCAATTTTAGATTTACACAAAAAAAAATAACCGACAGTTCATCCTCGTTCGGCACGAATGTTCGAATACTCCTGCTAATGAATAGAATATTGGTCATTTTCAGACATCATAGGTCTGTCATGAGTCTGGTGTATCGCAAACACCACTTGTGACACATCCTAAGCACGTGCCCAGTGTGCCCCCCGCACCATCCCTGGTTGTGCCACTGCTGAAGCCATAATTTGAGGATTATAGCTGCAAACATGACGCTCAGTAGGGATTAAAATATTGTCCTTCAGTTCAATGGATATATGGATGTGCCTATAAAAAAGGGCAACAAGGTTTGTTATGGCAAGCTTACCCACATTTCAACACTAACAAGAAAGTTCACTGCGACCTGCATCTAAGCTTACTAAAAGGCATGAACTTATTTTCATGTATGAGGTGCGCAATGGAGTTCATTTTTTACAGACCCGACTTACTGCTGCAGTTTGAAATCTAGCATTTTAGATCCTTGAAGGCATGTAAAAGTTGCAGTTAAACCACATATATTAGTTTATTACACCAACCTATTGTTCTGTGTACGACAGACTGGTAACACGAAATTAAAGCAACATTTTATTTTGATATTTTATTTCTCTACCAAAAATATTCAAGCGATAAACACATTTTGATCTGCCATGCAATAGCAAAATGCGCACATTACGCTTGTAACCCCCAGAGGAAGGCTGATTTAGCTATTCATATGACATAACTCTGACACGCCAACTCATATTAGCCAATGCAAAGGCATGTCCAAAACAATAAACGTATGCAAAGCGCCCTTGCAATTGTAATTCCACACAGCAGCCGTTATATTCGATGCCGATGCATAACTAGCTGCTCGACAATTCACCGAGTTCGTAGACATAAGCATCCTTTCAGTTTCGCACCGTGCACGAAAACCGCAACAGGAGACAAAACCAGACCTACCTATAATCACACCATTTCAATACATGAGCAAAAACAGTTCAGTCTTAGGGATAAACACTGTGAGAGCGATTTAGTGCGCGACGGCGACGAGCGACAAAACGGGCCGTCGCTTGAACAGATGGCTCGGTTCTGGAAATCTAGAAATCGTCGCTCGTCGCCCGAAAGTGCTATGAGCGACTAGCCAATAGCGCGAAGCCGGAACTGGATGCACATCGCTCAAATACTACCGATTGTCGCGCGGAACGAGCAAATGATTCAATTTTTATACGTGCAAGGATAAGAACCTACGGCAAGACCTCCGGAAATATTTTATGCTACTTTTTATAGTAAAATACATCAACGTAAATTACTAAAGCACGCGTCACGCGTGATTGCAGCCCTCATGCCGGCAACACCGGGGAGGCGTCGCTCAATATCGTCGCTCGCACGGAGTACGACTTGTAGGCGACGAGCGAACGCGACAGCCATCTCCATCGCGTCGCTTGTAGCTGCCGCGCGCAAGATCGCTTATGTGGGGTTTATACTTTTTTCAGCATAAAACATGGATTCCTCATGCGTTTTCAGTAAGTTCAAGATAACGCGCCCAACTGACCTCTTGCAGCATGCAGCTGAATGCCTGCGGCAAAGTTTCTAACTAGCACTGGTGCTGCACGTAACTTCAGTGGTCGCAGATTCCCCCTGCGCGAGACACCGTCAAGCGCGCGGTTTATTTATAAAAAAAGCATGTTGCCAGCAAAATGACGCCTTCTGTTATGTGATTCCTTAGTTCAACAGCGTTCCGTACACAGTATACTGCCAAACTGAATAAATTCAAACACACAAAACGCACGCTAATCACGCTCCGCATAGGCTCGGAATCACAGGCTGGTGAGCGAACCATTTTAAGCGTCCTCTCGCCTGGCGTCTTATTGAACATACCATAGTTCTGGCAGCGTTTGCGATCTTTAAAGCTCTTACGGACAACGGCAAAGTGATAAAATCACATGCAGTTATCGCGACGACTGGCTTTTTCGATTGACATCGAAAGACACAGCGCGTGCGCCTAGTCCTTTGTCAATCGCGTCGGCTAAGCGCAGCGACGACTTCCTGGCGATAGCATGACATATACGGACAATGTGCACCTAAGTTAGAATTCACTTACCGTGGAGGATTTGCTGTTATATCCAAGGCATGACGAACGAAAGTCGTGTTTTCGTGGCGACGCGAGATGGCTGACATACGATCTCCCTTGGCTGGCCTTTGCTGCTGCTGTGCTGCTCGGCGGACGGTCACCTTTCTCCGGTGCTGTGTTGTTCCGCGATCTTGAGCGCGCGCGCGCGCGCGGTGGAGCAACTCCGAGTGAAAAAGTAGACCGCTCGCTACGCGTTCCTTTGAACTGCGGCGGCCTGTTCTCTTAGAAGCAAAACGATGTGTTCTTTGCTCAGCGTGCATGAATGAAACATTGCCATGTTCGGGGCCAGCCACCTACAGTTGAAGCAGAAGATTACGCTACGTTTTGTTCTCTATTGCCGCAAGAGTAGAACGGGCATTCTACTCTCTCTCTGAATGGGAGAGTGAAAAGCACATTTCACTCTCTCCTTGGTGAGAGAGTGAACAATGCATTTCACTCTCCTCGACATTTTGCGAGAGTAAAACGACGCTTTGAAGAGTGAACCGGCCGCTTCACTCCTGCGATACCCTTCCTAGTTTTTAGAGTGTAGGGAAGTGGCAAGTGGGAGCTGAAGGACGGAAAGTTAGGCCGAAAAAAAAAAATCCGGAATGCGCCGTGCCAAATACAGGCAAAGACGAGAGGTTGTTGACACGGAAAAGCCAAAACGTGCAATTAATTTTTTTTTCTGTCAGGGGCATTCATACAAGGAGCTTACTAAACATGCACGAACAAACAAATATATTGGAACAGGCGCATCATGATTATGTCACCGCAACATGCCATGCATGCTAAACAAACAAACAAACGTTTCGCTAATACATATACGCTCCATCTCGATGCAATATAAAACGGTTCCATCAGCTCTGTGGCACTGTAATTCTCGATTCTCCTCAGAATCCTGATCCTCCAAAGCCGCGGAGCGCACATGCAAAATATAAAATGCGCGGGCAAATTCGCAATACCGTTGCTTCTTATGGAAAGCGCATGTTCCCATGCACGATCAATAAAGCAGCGGCTAATTCGCCCATTATGCGACTTCCCCGGCTTGCTACGTTGTGCAGTGGCTTTTCTCTTTAGGGGGCGCATTTCGGTGACGTCGAAGTGCAAAAATGGCGGTGTACAATGTATGGAGTTGACATGGGAGAACCACAGGTGGTTCCACAGATTGTCGCAGCTTGCAAACATATTTCTCGTTCCTGCGCAGTGTGCCTGTGATCAGTGCGTTAGTTTTCAAAACACGTTGTTCAATCTCAGCAAGTCGTAGAACACTAAAAACCGACAAGGCGAAAATTGGCTTATTACGGGCCGATGTCCTGCAAAGAAAGCCAACTATTACCCTATATTGGCAAATGCGTTCGAAAGTCGGTCCAATTATTCCCACCTTGTTGAACGGCCGTGCCAATATTGCTTACTGACTGTGTAATGTGGGCCAACATTGGATCTCCATCAGAATGGCACAGCCAATATTGTTTACTGATTGCGTAATGTGGGCCAACGTTAGATCTCTATCAGAATTGCACAGCCAATATTCGCGCCACGCTGTTAGCCTTAGGCCATCATTGGGCCAGGAATCAGAATGGCACTTCCAATATTGGAACCCCGCTGTTAATCTCAGGCCCTCATTAGGCCAGGAACTGCCAATACGTTTCCAACGTTGGCCCGACCTTACGTGCCACCTGGGATCAGCCTAATGCACACAGTGGCAGCGTTACCAAGCAAAAGTTGTGCATTGCGCCATGTAGTCGTTTGATTAGGAAAACGAATTCATGGGAACAAATATCTGTCCCAAATGTAGTTTTGATAAGCACATTTAGGAATAGTCTCGATATGAGACGCTTTTCTAGGCCGGTGCACTTCACTCGAGTCAAGGGCGCATTTTCAAGGCGCTCCTCGGTGTAGGAAAGGTGGAGTAGTGTTCATGAAACGCAGCGGCGCCTTTAGTGAAGGAAGCCCCGTCGCTTCGACTTGGCAGAGTGGAGGAGAAGCTTCACATGAAGGCGTGTTTAGGAATGCGGGGGTAACTACTGTTCTAAAATTTTGGGTTAGCTCAAGACGCGTCTGCATGCATTTCAAATATCCAGAATGTTGTCACGGATTCAATAGTGAAAGAGCATTATTTTATCATACTGCACCCGTGAAGCGAATACTGGCGTACATTCTCGATTACATTTGAGCAGCCGAGATTGCGCTGCAATGTACGAGCATTCCAATCTGATGTACCAATGCCTTGATCCGTATGTCAGATTCAGAGGAAGCATTACTTTGCTCACAGGCATATATATGTCCTTTGAGCGTTATTTTGAAGCGCAAGCTCGCCTTATAGTGAGTTACAAGCGTGACTAACCCCAGTATTCTTAAACACGCCTTCACTCAACGCTTCTCCTCTACTCAGCCAAATCAAGGCCACGGCCCTTCCTTAACTCAGGACACCGCTGCATTTCATGAACACTACTCCACCTTTCCTGCGCCGAGCAAAGCCTTGAAGTTGCGCCCTCGGCTCAAGTGAAGTGGACCGACCGAGAAAAGCGTCTCATATCGAGACTATTCTTAAATGTGCTTGCGAAAATTACAATTATTTAGGAGAAATAAGTGTTTCCGCTAATTCGTCTTCCTAATCAAACGACTACATGGCGCGAAGGACAAATTTAGCTCAGCAACGCTGCCACTGTGAGCACATGGTGACCATTCTACAGATAGATCAAGCCGGACCTGTGTGTGAGGTCTGCAACAATAACACCGCAACACCTGAGAGCATAGCACATAGCTGAAAACTAATAAAATTTGCGTCGGAATTTGTACGCTGCTCTTCATTTCGTAGTGCTTCATTGGTGGTTGACGTTGCGGTTGTTAATCGCGGTTATCATGAGTGATATTGTCCGTTTCTGTATGGAGACCGAGCCGGATTGACTTCGAAGGGGGCCACAGACGGAACGGCCGATTGGCAGCTTTGTTTACCTTGAAGACGGAGTGGTGCTGAAAGTTTACTGAAAACAAGAACAGGACAGAAAATATGGGTGAGTGAACTATTTTTGCCTGGAACCACATTATGTTGATGTCCAAAATCAAGAAAGGCGCTGACAGGTGGAATAGCACACTGTGGTATAAAGTTTGTAAACAGGGAGAAGGTGCCTCAGAGAGGCTGGCCAACGTTTCGATAGGAGGACCTACCTTCGTCAAAGGCGGCCAGGTGTTCCTCGGCATGTTAGTTATAAAGGGTTAGTGCAGTGACGCCACGTGCGGTTGTTGTCGGTGGAGGTTGATTATAAAGGGAGAGACTTCAAATATAATGAGCGCTGTCGCCTGACGTGTGTGAGCGTGGTTCCGAAGACGAGGGGACAAGAGCGGGAGAGTGGTAGCAAGGCGGGGAGAAAAGAAAACAAAGAAAAGGACAGAAGAAAAGGGGGGACACCAAGAGCAAAAAAAGGACAATAAAGAAAAATAACGGGGGGGGGGGGGGGCATGGGAGGGCATTGGAGAAGCGAGAGGAAGGGAGCATTCGGAGGTGTAGTTGGCGGCACGTTTTTGTGGCTTTTAGAAGAGGCGGTCAGGCGGTCAGTGCGCGAGTAAAAAAAAGACTTGAAAAACATGAGTTGAAAGAGTGACTTTAGTAGCATGGCCGCAATGCGGCGAGTAATTTTGAAGGAGTTAAGACAGCGACAAGGAGTCTGGGAACCATACATGGGGTAAGTGGAAGGTAGCGACATCGTCTTTCAAGGGACGTTAGCTCCAGTCGCTAAACGTAGGTATCGTTACGGCGGTATACAGAAATGGCGATACCCTGTGTGGCTGAGGCGCCGAAAAAGGTATGCTGACGTCTGGGACTTTGGAATGTGTTAGTGAGGGAGTTTCAAAAAATATATAAAAACAGACAAAAAAAGAAAAGAGAGGGTGGAACGGAAACCGGAATAAGAAAATAGGAGAGTGACGTGCACAGAAGCGGGCGGGGGCCGGTATAGATGGGGAAAAGGGGTCGTGCAGTTGATATAAACGTAAAAACATGCAACAGTATAATAAATTGAGTAGTAGGCAGGAAAAAAAATCGAAATGGAGGAAGAGGTGAGGTTAAGAATTAAGGGTAGCTGGTGGCTTAATGTGTTTTGTGGCTTGGTTGATCATATGAGAATTTCAGATTAAAATTACCGCTTTTAAAGATTCTAAGCTGCTACGAATTCGAAGTAGTTATGTGTTAGAACTAATTCAAGGAGAGACAAGCAGATTTCAGTAGTGTGCATTGTGCTTAGACCGCGTTACAGTACCAGGCTTCAGGTATCAGTACAGATACCTGAAGGAACACTTTCCACCAGGCCCACACGCGCCATACATAAGATGCCTTAGTGGGGCGCAAACATCAGGTTTTCTCCCGCTAGTTTGTGATACGCCAGTTGACACCACACACTTCATTATCAATGTAGCCACAAACAACCTCAGTACACAGAGCACCGCGGAAACGAACGAGTCCATGAACGTCATAATACGAACTATTCAAGCTGCTCGCCCAAACGCACATATAACCGTAACAACTGTCGCTCCCCGCCTAAAAAACAAGCACAGCCCACAAATCCACCAAACTAACGCACTCAAGACGCAAAATGAGGAGGCTAACAAGCTCAACTCATTAATTTTCAACATAGAACACTTCCAAAAGAACGTTGACACGATGCACCACGCAGAAATACACGACGCACCGAATGAACACCTAGCTTGGGACGGTTACCACTTAAACCGCCAGAGGAATACAGCTAGTTTCTCAACACATCAATCCTTTAATAAGGACAAGTACAGAAAAAAACACTCTTGAAATCCACCTCAAATACCACCCCCAGCAACTCTGCCGACCATGCCACCCCGAACAACACAACTGCGATAGTCACCTCAAGAAAGCTCGAAGCACAGAGCGCGGAATGTGGAACAACCCCCTGCACAAGTGCTACAGTCACCTCAAAAACACTCGGAACACCGACAGTGGAATGTCAAACGAGCCACAAGACACACATTACACCAAAAACGAGATCAACCACAGTGCAAACAGACACAACTGTAACAGACAACAGAAAATCCGCCACCGAAGTTTTCACACAGACGCCCACACGCGTGCCTGCAGACGCACAAAGTCAAACAGAAACCGAGCTCAAGTTAAGCCACGCACGCGGTAAAAAACCTGCCACATAGAAGAACACTCCACGCAAATCTACCCTAAAATGACAAATAAATGACAGCCATCGCAAATCAATAACTCTTTTCTGCCACGAATCACCCAATTCCTGCAGGCTATAAAACATAAGAAAAACATGCGATCTATACCTGCCATCTGAATACCTACACTATCTGGACAGAGAAAAATATAATCCCTAAAGGTCTAACACTGAGCGCTGTACCAGCTCTGGGTACCCTCCCACCGCACCATCGTGCAACCTGGCAAATAACATTGCACAATGCCTCACTTTCACTTTTAAATATCCTCAAGGAGCACTGCGAAGAACAAATAGAAAGTTTTAGCCAGAGACTACTGAACATTGCTCTTACACCAGTCGAGAAGAAAGATTAAGAACATTACGACGAAAAACAGTCTAGAAAGTTGGTTCAAGAACAAAGGAAAAAGCTAACCTTAGTCAAAAACAACCTTCCAGGCAAACAGCCACCTCACACCAAAAAGAAGGACCTCGAGTCTAGAAATACCAGACGTGACGGAAACTTCCACAAAATTAAACCACTCCAATTTTGTAGGCATTTCAAAAACATTAAGCAAAATAGAAATAGGCGTAATCAGCAGGGTCCTAAACTTTTGTCCCATGAAACACACCATAAATGAGTTCGACCTTCACAAGGACCTCTCAGAATTTTCCCGACGAATGCGTGTCACACACTTTTTCGCAGACAACACCAGACACCAGGACGACACCACTTAAAGCCCAATCGACTTGGACTCCCGAACCAGAACAAGCCATAGAACTTGACATATACCTTAAAACTGTCAGTAAATAAATTATAAGCCAGTCCAAGGCATCTGAGCGACCTTAAAACATAACTGCATCGGAAAGTCATATCAATTCAAATCTTAGTTGCCGGAATGACATTTTATTATAAAGGAAGCAGATAAGGGTGCAAGTATTGTTATATGGCCAGTAGAAAAACACAAGCACGAGGCTTACAGTCAACTAAGCAACCCAAAACATTACCGTAAGCTAGATAACGATCCCACATTATCCTACGCCGTGACAATTACAAACAGGCTGAAATCTCTTTTGGCTGATGAATTGATAACACCGTTGAAATACAGAGGTCTTCATCCAAGCAACAAAACTACCGGGCGTTTCTAGCTCCTTCCAAAAATTCATAAAATTCCATCCACTGAACTACAAACCGCTATTATTCCATGTCGCCCGATAGTATCAAACAACAACACCCCGACAGAGAGCATCTCCAGATTCCTTAACCACTTCATTGGTGACTTGCCAAAAGCACTTCCGTCATTTGTACAAGATAAGCCCCACCTGCTGAGAATTATGGAGGACATTAATACTAAAGGCACACTACGCCAAACATAATTCTCTCAATACTAGACGTCACGGCCCTGTACACCAACACTCCAATCCCTCATGGGTTATCTTCGATAAAAGAAACGTTGTCTAAACAGAATGCACGCTACCGAAGTCTACTTGTCTCACCTTGAATTAGTTCTAACACATAACTACATGGAATTTGAGGAAAGTTACTACCTACAGGTACATGGTACAAGCATTGGTACGGCTTTTGCAATAACCTACGCGAACATATTTATGAGGATTTTAGATACTGATTTCCTATCACGCTGCAGTGACAAACCCCACACATACCTACGATAGATAGACGACATATTCATAATATGGGGAGATGGCCAAGACAGTCTAGATAAATATGTAGCATTTCTAAACAGTTTTCATCCAACAATAAAATTCACATCAGAATCCTAAACTGAGCGCATAAGCTTTCGGGACACAACAACATACAATGACAATGGGACGCGAAAGACAACGCTATATAGGAAACGTTACGACAAACCACAGTACCTAGAATATACGAGCCACCATCCCAGACATGCCAAGCCACACGACTACGTCACATTTGCCTTGAAAACCAAGACTACATAGATAGACTCGATCACTTTAAGAAACCCTATCAAACAGGAACTACCCAAACAGTGACCTTCGAAAAGCCTACACCACTGCAACCAAACTTGATCGAGCGAAGGTCCTCAAGCCCCGCCCCAGGATCACAAGAATAACAATGCCTCTTCTTACTACTAAATTCTCAAACGCCCTCCCAAACGTGAATAACATCCTCAGTAAATACTACCTAATTCTCACCAGCAGCCAGAAAATTAAGATTTTTCCCGAACCGCCAAGAGTAGCTACAGACGCAACACTATTTTTAATGATATTCTTGTTCATGTCAACCTAAGGACAAAGCCGTAGGTGGGAACCCGTCTATGTGACCGCCCCAGGAGCTATACATGCAGACATATTCAATCTACTACTACAGTAAAAAATTGACCTTTTTCATCCGCGATATGGCAACAGTGCGTTCATGACCCCAGAGGACTTCCGGTCAGCCATTTGCAAGAGTCCAGTTAGCCATGGAAAAAGGAGTATTTTGCCGCATAGTATACCGTGGGCACATATTCTTGATCTTTTCAGATCTAAAGAACGTGCGCCATGCGTCAAACTCAAGTGTGGGCTTTCTTTTTTGCTGCACTTAACAATACAATTCATGCTCAAACACTCGAAATCCCCAACAAAACTGGTGCCAGCTGGAGGGTCCTGTAAGTTTATAGGCTATTGTAACTTGCGTTGCTGCTGAGGGCTTAACCGGAAGTGCTCTAGAAACTCGGTTTGTAAGCATGAAAAGGGTCTATACAGCGTCAAATAACGCACAAAAGGTTTCGGGTTTCACCTACCCATCAAGCAATGTAGTCTACTGTCTAGAATGCGCCGCATGTAGCAAAAAATACATAGGTGTGACTGGACAACAATTTCATACAAGGCTCAAGGGTCACGAAGCGAACACAAAACACCATTTACCGAAAACACTAGCGAGCCACTTTCATAAACATGGCCGTATATTCGACAAACAACGCTCTATATATTGCAGTGCTGCAGTGACCATAGGATGGTAAGAACGCGAATTAGCCTGGACTTGAAGTGGGAACGGAAGAAACTAGTACATAAGCAGCCAATCAATGAGTTAGCGGTAAGAGGGAAAATAGAGGAATTCCGGATCATGCTGCAGAACTGGTATTCGGCTTTCACTCAGGAAGAGGACCTTAGTGTTGAAGATATGAACGACAATCTTATGGGCATCATTAAGGAGTGTGCAATAGAAGTCGGTGGTAACTCCGTTAGACAAGATGCCATTAAGCTATCGCAGGAGACGAAAGATCTGATCAAGAAACGCCAATCTATGAAAGCCTCTAACTCTACAGCTATAATTGAACTGGCAGAACTTTCGAAGTTAATCAATAAGCGTAACACAGCCGACATAAGGAAGTATAACATGGATATAATTGAACATGCTCGCAGGAACGAAGGAAGCCTAAAAGCAGTGAAGAATGAACTAGGAGTAGGCAAGAATCATACGTATGCGTTAAGAGACAAAGCAGGCAATATCATTACTAATATGGATGATGTAGTTCAAGTGGATGAGGAGTTCTATAGAGATTTGTACAGTACCAGTGGCACCCACGAGGATAATGGAAGAGTGAATAGTCTAGAGGAATTTCAAATCCCACAAGTAACGCCGGAAGCAGTAAGGAAAGCTTTGGGAGCTATGCAAATGGGGAAGGCAGCTGGGGAGGATCAGGTAACAGCAGATTTGTTGAAGGATGGTGGGAAGATTGTTCTAGAAAAACTGGCCACCCTCTATACGCAATGCCTCATGACTTCGAGCGTACCAGAATCTTGGAAGAACGCTAACATAATCCTAATCCATAAGAAAGGGGACGCCAAAGACTTGAAAAATTATAGACCAGTCAGCTTACTGTCCGTTGCCCTAAAAGTATTTACTAAGGTAATCGCAAATAGAATAAGGAACACCTTAGACTTCTGTCAACCAAAGGACCACGCAGGATTCCGTAAAGGCTACTCAACAACAGACCATATTCACACTATCAATCAGGTGATAGAAAAATGTGCGGAATATAACCAACCGTTAAATATAGCTTTCATTGATTACGAGAAAGGGTTTGATTCAGTTGAAACCTCAGCAGTCATGGAGCCATTACGGAATCAGGGTGTAGACGAGCCATGTAAAAATACTGAAAGATATCTATAGCGGCTCCACCACCACCGTAGTCATCTATAAAGAAAGCAACAAAAGCCCAATAAATCTGCAGAAAATTAAAGTAATGTTTAGCAGTATCGGAAGAGAACAGCAGTCTACGATAGGTAGCGAGTCACTGGAAGTGGTAAGGAAATACATCTACTTAGGTAAGGTAATGACCGCAGATCCGGATCATAAGACTGAAATAATCAGAAGAATAAGAATGGGTTGGGGTGCGTTTGGCAGACATTCTCAGATCATGAACAGCAGGTTGCCATTATCCCTCAAGAGAAAAGTGTAAAACCGCTGTGTCTTACCAGTACTCAGGTATGGTGCAGAAACCTGGAGACTTGCGAAAAGGGTTCTACTTAAACTGAGGACGACGCAACGAGCTATGGAAAGAAGAATGATAGGTGTAGCGTTAAGGGATAAGAAAATAGTAGATTGTGTGAGGGAACAAACGCGAGGTAATGACATCTTAGTTGAAATCAAGAAAAAGAAATGGGGCATGGACAGGACATGTAATGAGGAGGGAAAATAACCGATGATCATTAAGGGTTACGAACTGGACTCCAAGGGAAGGGAAGCGTAGCAGGGGATGGCAGAAAGTTAGGGGGCGGATGAGATTAAGACATTTGCAGGGATAACATGGCCACAATTAGTACACGACCGGGGTATTTGGAGAAGTATGGGAGAGGCCTTTGCCCTGCAGCGGGCGTAAGCAGGCTGATGATGATGATGATGATGATGATGATGATGATGATGATGATGAGGGTATCTTACAAACAAGTTTCCGTTCACCTCGCGAAAGGAAGTATACGGAATCATACGTCATACACAAGTTTAACTGCCACACTCGACGGGAATTAGTTTGGCAGGTGGCAACTTAGAATCTTTAAAAGCGGTAACTTAAATCTGAAATTCTCATATGATCAGCCAAGGCACAAAAGACATTATGACACCAGCTAACCTTAATTCTTTACCTTACCTATTCCGCCATTTCGAAAAAAAAATCCTGCCTACTACTCAATTTAATATACTCTTGTATGTTTTTACGTTTATATCAACTGTACGACCCCTTTTCTCATGTATACCCCCTTTTGCCATGTATACCTGCCCCCGCCCATTTCTGCGCACGTCACACACCTATTTATTATTCCATTTTCGGTTCCCCCTATCATTTCTTTTTTTTTGTCTGTTTCCTATTATATATTTTTTTAAACACCCTCACTAACATATTCCATAGTCCCAGACGTCAGTATAGCTGTTTCGGTGCCTTAGCCACACAGGGTATCGCCATTTCTGTATATCGCCGTAACGACACCTACGTATAGCAACTGGGGTTAACGTCCCTTGAAGGACCATGTCGCTGCCTTCCAGTTACCCCATGCATGGTTCCCGGACTCCTTGTCGCTGTCTTAACTACTTCAAAATTAGTCTAGGCACTCCTGCCATGCTACTAAAGTTTCAGCTGTTTTTTTTTGGGGGGGGGGGGATAGTCTTTTTTGTTACTCGCGCACTGACCGCCTGACCGGCTCTTCTAAAAGCCACAAAAACGTGCCGCCAACTACACCTCCGAATGCTCCCTATCCTCTCGCTTCTCCAACGCCCTCCCATGCCCCCCCCCCCCCCCCGTTTTTTTTTTCCTGGCTGGGGTACCGCAGGGTGGCGTGCTTAGCTGCACACGTTTTATCATAAAAATGAATTCCTTGCGCTCATCAATACCGCGTAGTATGTTTTATTCAGTGTATGTTGATGGCGTTCAAATTGGATTTAAGTCATGTAATCTCGCTATCTGCGAGCCACAAGTACAGCTTTGTTTAAACAAGGTGTCTAAGTGTGCTGATGAAAATGGCTTTACGCTCAATGTCAGCAAGAGTACCTGTCTTCTTTTCACTAAAAAAAGAGGCCTCATAGCAAATCCTGAAGTTGAACTTCAGGGACAGCACATACCTGTGAGCACAGAACACAAATTTTTAGGCGTTATTTTAGACACGAAATTAACCTTTATTTCACACCTGAAGTACCTCAGAAACAAATGTCTAAAAACCAGGAACATTCTAAAAATTTTGTCACACACAACGTGGGGTAGTGATAAGAAATGCATCATGAACCTTTACAAGAGCCTCATTCGAACACGCTTAGATTATGGGGCAATAGTTTATCATTCGGCTAGGCCTAGTGCATTGAAGATGCTGGATCCTGTCCATCACCAAGGTATCCGCCTGGCGACCGGTGCCTTCAGGACAAGTCCTGTGGAGAGTCTTTACGTTGAAGCTAATGAGTGGTCGCTTCATCTTCAGAGGTCGTACTCAAGTTTTATATATTTTCTGAAGGCAAACCGTGAACATCCGTCTTACCCAAGTGTAAACAACATGACATCTGCAACTTTAATTAATAATCGACCGACAGTTAGAGAACCCTTCTCACTGCGTGTATGGAAACTCAGTCAAGAAATAGATGTTCCACTTTTTGAAAACCCTCTAATGGCTCCTGTCACGCTATGTCCGCCGTGGCAATGGCAGCTCGTTGAGTGTGATACTTCGTTCGTTGAAATAACGAAGAACGCTCCCCAGGTACACATTGAAATGCCCTTTCTTCAACTTCAGTCGAAGTACTCTTGCCAGGAATTTTACACAGATGCCTCAAAGTCGCATACCGGCGTTTCGCATGCAGCCGTCGGTCCATCATTTTCAGACTCTAACGTCCTGCACCCAGAAACAAGCATATTCACTGCTGAGGCATATGCTGTACTGACAGCTGTTAAACATATCAAGAAAATGAAATTGCAAAAGGCCATTATATTCACGGACTCCCTTAGTGTCGTAAAATCTCTAACGTCACTCCAGAAACGCAACAATCCTGTACTCACCGAGCTATATTCGCTCCTGTGCACAGCATATGTATCTAATCAGCACGTCATAGTATGTTGGGTACCTGGGCACAGAGGCATTAAGGGCAACATGCTTGCAGATGAAATTGCCACATCCATTGCAACGAAAGCTGGCAACTGTTCCGTAGGTATCCCTGCCTCAGACTTAAAGCCATTTTTGCGCAAAAAAACTTCGAAGGCATTGGCAACACAAGTGGGACACCGAAACCTCGAATAAACTCCATTTGATCGAGCCACAATTAGGAAATTTGCCACCGATAACGAAAATAAGGCGAATCGAGGTCATTTTCTGCCGCCTCAGGATAGGTCATACTTATGGCACGCACTCTTATCTCTTGACCGGTAGCGAACCTCCCATATGCTGTAGATGTGGCGAGACACTAACCGTCCTCCATCTCTTGCTGCAGTGTAGAGAAATGTAAACTGAAAGGAAAAAACACTTCCCTCTAGCCTACCGACCGAACATTCCTTTTCATCCTGCAATGTTGCTTGGTGCTGAGCCATATTTTCACAGAAAATCAGTTTTTAACTTTCCGGAAGATGTTAATTCATTGCAAGTTATAGGCCGAAGAGATTCGTATCACAGCATCTTACTAGACGCAGCTGCTGCGATAGTAGCATTTTGTAGAGCACGGGCCTACAGGCCCTTGCATTTAAGGGCCTCTTGAGGCAAGAGTGCTATGGGCATTTACATATTTTATTCCCTCCTTCCATCAGAACATATCTTTTAAATTCATAGTACATCTGAAAAGTCATTGTGACCATTTTAATATATATGTATTTATTGTTTTTAGGCCCCTATACAGTCAGGTTCCATTGTTATAGCCAACCACGACACCATTGATCATTATTTGCACCACTGACTCCATTAAAACATTGCTTGGCGCTCTTTGGCCATGAGTGGCCCTTGCGCCATAAAACCCCACATATCATCATCATCATTAGTCATCGCCATAATTTTATAGCACGTAGATTTTACGCACTTTACAGCCAAGTCGCATTTTCTTCACCGAACTCATTCCACCGCTAATTCACTAACACTGTCTTGGCGCTCTTTGGCCATATCTGGCCCTTGCGCCACTAGACCACACACATTCATTCATACTTCTTGTCACCGAAGACACCAAGGACACTATTTCGGCGACATAACAACGAAAAACGACACGACACCATACCGACGAAACCTGCAAGCAAAGAATGCACCGAACAAAGACCTGACGACGCGATGTACCGGCCACATGTGAACGCGATGCAGCCGTGATCCGACGCCAAGACCTTACTGTAACGCAAAACAAAACCACAGACCTCGATGTGCTTCTCGATGGCTATGCAGTAAGCACCTTTTTAGACACATGAGCCAGCTACACCGTCATGAGTACACCCCTTGCCAACCAGTTGAAGAAAGTTAAGACCACATGGGAAGGCCCTCAAATTCGGACAGCTGGAGGACACCTAATAACGTCAACTGGAATCTGCACGGCAAGAATTACGGTTCGTGACGTAACCTACCCTGCCACCTTCGTTATCCTCCAATAGCGTTCACCAGACGACATTCTCGGCATGGACTTCCTGAACGCACACGGCGAAATCATCCACATGAAATCGAAGTCCATAACACTGTCAGAAGATCAAGCGATACGCCGGAGAGCTGTCGTAGTCGCCACGCCTTGAGTCTGCTCGAAGATCAGGTAAGCATCCCGCCTCGCTCCAGCATTGTTATTTCCGTCGGCACCGAAACACCCGCAGATGTAGAATGTGTCATCGAGGGCAATTACCGCCTACTACTCCATCGTGAAATCTGCGTCGCAACAGGGATCGCTCCATTGCATGGAGGAAAAGCGAAAGTGATCCTGACCAACTTCAGCCAGGAGTTCAAGCACGTCAACAAGGGCACGACGATCACATACACCGAGGCAATTGAAGAAACCAGCAATGCGCTTCTTCTCTCGGATTTACCACGACGACCGTTGTTCCCGAACCAGACTTCGACGTAAATCCAAGCATCCCAGTGAGTAAGCAGCAACGACTTACAAATCTTCTCCGAAGATACAAAGACTGCTTTTCGACGTCATCGAGGATTCGACAAACACCAGTCGCAAAGCATCGCATAATCACTGAGGAGTGCCCTCGACCACTCCGCCAGAGCCCTTACCGAGCTTCGCCGCGAGAACGTGAAGCTATAAGATTACAAGTCGACGAAATGCTGCGCAACGACATCATCCAGTGATCGAAAAGCCCGTGGGCATCCCCTGTTGTCTTGGTGAAGAAAAAGGAAGGAAGCTTACGTTTCTGCATCGATTATCGTCGATCAGAAAGAAGGATGTATACCCTCTACCACGGATAGACGACGCATTAGATCGGCTCTGCAACGCTAAGTACTTCTGCTCGATGGACCACAAGTGTGGCTACTAGCACATAGAAGTCGACGAGAGAGGTCGCGAAAACAACGCCTTCATGACGAGTTCTACGAGTTCATCTACGAGTTCAAGGTCATGCCATTCGGACTGTGCTTGGCACCTGCAACGTTTCACCGCGTCATGGACACGGTGTTTGCAAGATTGAAGTGGCAGACGCGTCTTCTTTACTTGGATGACGTCGTTCTCTTCGCCGGAAATTTCGACGATCACCTAAGGCGACTTGAGGCAGTATTATAGGCCATCAAGTCATCAGGGCTCACTCTGAAGCCGGAAAAGTGCCGCATCGCTGCTTACCACGAGCTTCTGTTCCTATGCCACGTAATCAGCAAATCTGGAGTCCGCCCCGACCCGCAGAAGACACCTGCCATAGCAAAGTTCCCGCAGCCCAGCGACAAGAAGGCAGTGCGTAGATTTCTTGTCATGTGTGCCTACTATAGGCGCTTTGTCAAGGAATTTTCACGCATCCCGGAAAACGACCGGCTAGCTTACGCTAGCCGGTCGTTTTCAAAAGCAGAAGGCAATTATTCTACAACCGAAAAGGAATCTCTCGACATCGTTTGGGCTACAGTAAAATTTCGCCTTTACCTATATGGCAGGTCATTCAATGTCGTCAGCGACCATCACGCCTTGTGTTGGCTAGCGAATTTAAAGGACCCTTCAAGACGGCTGGCGCGGAGGAGCCTCAGACTAAAACAATATGATATCACTGTAACCTAAAAGTCCGGACGAAAACACTCTGATGCCGTTTGCCTATCACGCGTCCCCATTGACCCGCCGCCGCAAGATGACGAGGATGACGACGCTTTGCTTGGAATAATAATCGCGGAAGACTTAGCTGAACAGCAACGAGCAGACCCGGAGCTAAAAGACCTGGTCGAGTATTTGGAAGGGCACACCGACGTTGTCCCTAGGGCACTTAATCGCAGATGGTCTTCGTTCTCGCTTGAAAATAACCTACTCGTCGAGAAGAACTTGTCACCAGTCCACGCCAACTACCTTCTTGTTGTTCCCTCAGCACTGCGTCCAGAAGTACTGCACACCCTACATGATGATCTGACCGCTGGGCACCTGGGATACTGCCGGACGCTATCGAGGATTCAGGAAATGTACTACTCGCCACACCTGACCGCAGACGTCCGCGGTATGCCAATATATGCTGAGACTGTCAGCGACGCAAGACACCACAGACAAGGCAAGCAGGATTACTAAAGCCGATCGAACCTCCTTGCCGACCATTTCAGCAGATCGGGATGGATTTGTTGGGAGCGTTTCCGACATCAACATCCGGGAATAAGTGGATCGTCGTGGGGACGGACTATCTCACCCACTTCGCTGAAACTAAAGCTCTACCGAAAGGCAGCGCAGCCGAAGTGGCGAAATTTTTCGTCAAAACATCCTGCTGCGACATGGTGCCCCATAAGTCATCATCACCGACAGAGGAACTGCCTTTACAGCGGAGCTCACCCACGCAATTCTGCAATACAGCCAGAAAAGCCACAGGAGGACAACCGTCTACCACCCGCAGACGAATGGTCTTACGGAGGGCCTGCATAAGACCCTCACCGACATGCTAGCAATGTACGTCGATGTCGAACACAAGACCCGGGATGCCGTCCTGCCGTACGTAACGTTCGCTTACAACACGGCGGTGCAAGAAACACCACAGATCACGCCATTTAAGCTGGTTTTGCGGCAGGAACCCGATGACGACGCTCGACGCCATGCTGCCGCACGTCACTGACGAAGAGAAGCTTCACGTCACTACCTATCTCCAGCGCGCCGAAGAAGCCCGACAGCTCGCCCGCCCACGGATCAAGTATCAGCAGCCCAGCCGACACTACAACCACCGACGACGCTTCTTCGAGTACCAGCCGTGTTTGGGTTTGGACCCCGATACGCCGACGAGGACTGAGTGAGAAACTATTGCGATGCTATTTCGGACCCTACAAGGTCATCCGACGTATTGGCGCACTGGAATATGAGGTCGTGCCGGAGGGCATTTCACATTCACAGTGGCTGCCGCGCACGATCTGAAGTGGTCAGAGTGGTGCGTCTTAAACTCTTTTACGTGCGCTGACGAACTTTCTTATTTAGTTGTTTCCTTTGCTACGGGTGTTTTTCTCTACTGTTTTTTTTTTGCAACATCGGGTCGATGCTCTTTAAGAGGGGGTGTTAAGAATGGCGAGCTGCAAGGAAAAATTGCCACCCAATTACGACTGGGGGACAAGGCGCGCATCCCCCACTCTCCGTCGCTGCAGCTAGACTGCGTTCGAAGAAGTGGGCTTTGTGCTGAAAACCACCTCCATCCACGAGCCCCAGCTCCGTTGTGACTAAACGGGTTCGACGGACGAACTATTGTGCCCGAGGTCCCCAGCGCGAACCTGATTTTGCTACGCATGAGAAAGCCGCGGCGGGACAACGAGCTACACAGAATGTCTCCGAGCTTCCCGGAACGACTCCCCTCTGTCGTCGGCTCCAGTCCTTCGCACCTGTGTGTTTGCGTGTGTGTGTGCGTCACCTTGTCGCGGGAGGCGGCTAGTTTTGCGATGACGAAACGAACATTCGCTGCCTTGTATCGCCGAAGGACCGAGCGTTTAAAAACGGCTGTTGGGCGGAGGCTCAACACACTTCTCTCGCGCAGTCAGGTTGGACTGACACACTTTCTCTTGAGCAGTCATGTTGGACTGACACTCTTTTTCTTAAGCAGTCATGTTAGACTGATTTAATTTCTGTAAATAAACCCATTTTCCTCGTTCTCGATGAGAAGCAGTTCTTCCCTTCATCAACGTCCTCAGCGTGTTTAAGTTGGACGACGGCATGGGCCAGCTACCTTCGAATTCATGCCGGACTCCAATCTTGGCAACGGATCTCGAGCGATGGGATTGAGCCCCCAATCCTGACAACTGGCTGACAGCGGTGAGATGGACTTTGCGACATGGTGCTGTATCTGCGGTGAGTGCTTGATTCTTGCTTTGACTCTCTAGGCTTCATTTTGTGGTTGTTCTGTTTAGAACTGTAGGGAAGCTAGATTGTTGTGTGTTAGCTAGGTTGTGTTTTCCTAGCTAGATTTAGAGAGCAGAATCAAGGCGGTAAAGCAGCAGTCATAGGGTTAAGGACACTGCTGAGAGACGAGTTGTTGATTGTTGGTGAGGAACTGGGCCTAGATGTACGCGAGGAAATGCTAAGATCAGAATTATTGCATATCATTTCCGAACAGGCCAGTGAGGAAGATATTGAAATGGGATTGGAACTTATCAAAAAAAGTGCAGAACGGGAAAGAGAAAGAGAAGAACGGGAAAGAGAAAGAGAAGAACGCGAGTTAAGAAAAATGCAACTTGAACTTGAAAGCAAACGTCTGGAGTTGTCTGAAGGAAGTGAAAGCGCTCTGGGACGATCAAGTGAGGCAGAATCGTACCGCATGGACAGGCTATTAAAGCCATTTGAGGTCGGGACCGACATAGGCTTGTTCCTAAGCAATTTTGAAATTACTTGCGAAAAGATGAACTTCGGCCCGAATACATGGCCACAGCGGTTGCTGTCTATGTTGCCGTGTGAGGCGGCGGAAGTAATCGCCAGACTGAGCGCACAGGATGCATATGATTATGCAAAAGTTAAGGCTAGTCTCCTGAAGAAATACCGCCTTTCAGCCGAAGCTTTTCGGCAAAGGTTTAGGAGCACAGGCAAGAAAGATAGCGAGGGATATCCGGAGTTTGCATATAGCTTAAAGGCCAACCTAGTCGAGTGGCTTAAAAGCGCGGAAGCGTACGACAGCAGAGACATGATCATTGAATGCATGTGTCTAGAACAGTTTTACAAAAACCTCCCCCAAGCTGTGAAACTGTGGGTGCAAGACAGAGGTAATGTAAACACTGTGGAAAGGGCGGCTGAATTAGCCGAAGAGTACGCAACCCGTAGAAAGTTGAACGCCGAGGAGGGAAACTGGGACGGTCGAAATGGACCGCGGAAACCATTTCCGTTCAAAAAGGGTGCGCAGACTAGACGATCGGAGCCTGTAGACATGGCGGAAAAGCCCGCAGAAAAGAGCGAGGAGAAACTTAACGGAGAAACCGCCAAAAAGGAACAGAAAAGAAAATTCGGATCTTTTAGACCAATTCGCTGTTACAAATGCCACAAACTGGGACATTTAGCGGTAAACTGCGAGAAGCCTAGCGTAGTTTTCTCCTACGTGGAGGAAAAAGATGAGAATATGGAACTTTTAAGTCCTTATCTTCACGACCTGCAAGTTAATGGAAAACCATGCCGAGTGCTAAGAGACAGTGGCGCCACGATGGACATTGTCCATCCGTCTTACGTGACGGTAGATGACTTCACCGGAGAAGTAGCATGGATAAAACAGGTTGTAGAAGAACACAGTGCGTGTCTGCCCATGGCCAAAGTCAAAATCAATGGACCATTCGGGGAGCAAGAGACTGAGGCTGCAGTTTCCAAATTTTTGTCACTGCAGTATCCTTACATCTTTTCGAATCGTTCGTATCAGTTACTGTGTGACAAAGGGCTCAAACTGGGAGAGGGCATAGTACAAGCATTGACCCGAGGCCAAGCTCGTAAGATCGCGGCGCTTTCGGTGGAAAATGCACACGCTCCTCCAGCGGAAGCAGAAAAGGGGATAACTTCAATACCCGAATCCGAGCTAGGCGCGAGGGACAAAAGAACAGTTGAGGAGAGCCTGCCAGCTGTCCAGCTCAATGAGAGCGCAGCACTTGAGTGTCAAAGTTCTAGCCTGCAGGAAGAGCAAGCTGACGACTCACAAGCGAGACAGGGTCGTTATTATCACCGGCCTCAAAGAACTTTGATCAGCTCTTACGTGTGGATAAAGAGTCACTGGCAGCTGAGCAAAAGAATGATGAGAGCTTAGCTAAATTACATGACACAGCTAAAGAAGGCATTGCTAGGCGCAATGTGACGATACATGAGAGAGGAGGTTTGTTGTATCGGCACTACAGAGATCGAAAGGGTAGGATTTTAGATCAGTTAGTCGTACCTACTAAGTATAGGGAGGACCTTTTGAGTCTCTGTCATGGAAATGGGTGGTCCGGCCACCTAGGCATAAACAAATCAAAGGAAAGATTGCTTATGGAATACTACTGGCCTGGCTGTTTCAAAGACGTAGAAAACTTTGTAAGATCATGCGACGCCTGCCAGCGTTCTGGTAAACCAGGAGAGACATGGAAAGCTCCACTTAAGGTAGTGCCCTTAATAACAGAGCCTTTCAGACGACTTGTAATAGACACGGTAGGGCCTCTTCCAAAAACAAAATCGGGCTACAGGTACTTGTTTACCATGCTGTGTCCGGCTACCAAGTTTCCAGAAGCAATCCCTTTGAAAGAGCTCAGTTCCACCGAAGTAGTAGACGCGCTTTTAACAGTGTTTGCACGAGTTGGGTTTCCAGCCGAAATTCAGGCAGATCAAGGGTGAGTATTCACGTGCGCACTGACTTCCACATTCTTGCAAAAGTGCGGGGTTAATTTAATACACAGTTCTGTCTATCACCCTCAGTCAAACAGTGTAGAGAGGTGGCATTCGGTGCTTAAGCGAGTTTTGCGTGCGCTCTGTTACGAGCATAAGGAGGACTGGGAGAACTGTCTGCCGGCAACTTTCTTTGCTTTGCGAACGGTTCCACATGAAGCGACAGGGTTCTCAGCAGCAGAACTAGTGTATGGGAGGACACTCCGTTCTCCACTGAGAATGTTAAGAGAGATGTGGGAGGAAAGAGGTGAGAGTCCAACAGTGGTTGAATACGTGCTAAATTTACTGGAACGGCTAAGCGCAACCCAAGAAGTAGTCGGAAAGAACATGGGAGTAGCTCAAAAGAACGCCAAATTCTATTGCGACAAGAATGCGAAGCTTCGTACGTTTAACGCCGGAGACCAGGTAATGATCCTCAAACCTTCAAGAAAGAACAAGCTTGAAGTTCACTGGGACGGGCCCGTTAAAGTGTTGCACAAACTTTCAGACACTAACTATGCTTTGAGAATGCCCGGTCGCAGGAAGGAAGTGAGGATATATCACTGTAATTTGATGAAGCCGTATGTAGAGCGGAGCGGAGTCGTTAACTATACCATCAAAGAGCCGGATGGCATTAGTACCAAGTTTAAGGAGTATAGGGCGACCTCCAACTCTGAAATCGGTCTAGAAGAAGTAGTCGAGCACTCGGTAAGCTCGCACGCTCTAAGACCCGAGCAGCTAGATGAGCTAAAAGAGGTGTTAGGGGAATATCTCGACCGATTCAGCGATCGGCCGGGTAGAACCGAACTGATAACGCATGAAATTGAGCTGACATCAACCGAACCAGTAAGATCAAAGCCTTACAGGGTGTCTCCAAGACAGAGAGAGATTATGGAGGCAGAGATACAGCGCGTGCTAGAGTTGGGAGTTATTGAGCCCGCTGAGAGTGACTACACGTCACCGCTAATACTGGTAGAAACCCCTAACAAGGACCCTCGTCTGTGTGTTGACTACAGGAAGTTAAATGCCATCACTAGGGATCAGCTGTACCCGATACCCAACATTGAGGAACGAATTGAAAGAGTTAGCGTTGCTAAACACAATTCAAATATAGATCTCGTGCGGGGGTACTGGCAAGTTCCCCTTTCAGAAAGTGCCAGCCGCTATGCCGCATTCATCTCGCCTGTAGGCACTTTTCGCCCTCTCGCACTCAGCTTCGGGCTGAAGAACGCGCCATTTAGCTTCTCTAAGTTAATGAATATTGTCCTAAAAGACTTGCAGGAGTTCGCCTTGCCCTATCTTGATGATGTGGCAATTTTTTCGGACAGCTGGGAACAACACGTATCGCACCTCAAACAGGTGTTCTCACGGTTGAGGGAAGCCGGCTTGACGATGAAAGTGGAAAAGTGTAGGTTTGGTTGTTCGCAGGTTACTTATCTGGGCCATGTTGTCGGTCAGGGCATGAGACGGCCGGCGGAGCTGAAAATAGCTACGATTGGAGGATTTTCTAAGCCGCGCACGAAAACGGACCTTCGTTCATTTTTGGGACTTGTGGGGTACTATCAACGGTACATTCCGAATTACTCGCAAATGGCAAGTCCATTAACAGACGCCCTCCGAAAGGGAGCACCGAGTAACGTACACTGGGATAAGGACAAAGAGAACGCTTTCCAAAGTTTGAAAACGCTATTGGTTTCTCGCCCTGTGCTTCGTGCGCCAGACCACACAAAGGAATTCATAGTTCAATGCGACGCAAGCGACAGAGGTATGGGCGTGGTACTTAGTCAGGTCGGCGACGATAACGAGGAGCATCCTATCCTCTATGCCAGCCGTAAACTAAATGTAAGAGAGGAAGCCTACAGCGCTTCAGAGAAGGAATGTGCTTGTTTAGTTTGGGCCGCACAGAAGTTGTCGTGTTACTTGTACGGAGCGAAGTTCATCTTCGAGACCGACCACTGTCCTCTGACGTGGCTCAATCAAATGTCACACAAAAATGGCCGCTTGCTCCGATGGAGCCTCACTCTCCAAGAGTACAACTTCTCCGTTAGATATAAGAAGGGAAAGTTGCATAGCAATGCGGATGGTTTGAGCAGGCTAATTTGAATTCTGCGTTTGAGGGTCCCGCCTAAATTTTAGGGTTACTAGTGCTAATTTTATTAAGCGAAGAAGATCCCCTCTCATTTAGCAGGATTCCATTCATGATTGCTGAATTCGTCAGCAGGAATTTGCTTCAGAAATTGGCATAGCGAAATGCAGCATTTTTTGTTTCTGCACTTCTGTTGTTGTTTTTTTTTGAAGCCTAGCGAGTCTAAAGTGAGAGCCAATGCACGTCATCTCGGCGCAGAGCCGTGTTGTGGGGTTCATTTTGCAGTTGCCTGTCCTTGTTGGATGTTTTGGGGCGGTGACATCAATACACAAGTGGTCGCTGCGAGCCAAGACATCAATCCCCCCCTGACCACCTGCCGTTCTCTTCCTGCCTAGCGGTTGTCAGCGCTAGACAGTCGAGATTTTTCGGGCCATGGAGGCGCTGTTAAGAATGGCGAGCTGCAAGGAAAAATTGCCACCCAATTACGACTGGGGGACAAGGCGCGCATCCCCCACTCTCCGTCGCTGCAGCTAGAGTGCGTTCGAAGAAGCGGGCTTTGTGCTGAAAACCACCTCCATCCACGAGCCCCATCTCCGTTGTGACGAAACGGGTTCGACGGACGAACTATTGTGCCCGAGGTCCCCAGCGCGAACCTGATTTTGCTACGCATGAGCAAGCCGCGGCGGGACAACGAGCTACCCAGAATGTCTCCGAGCTTCCCGGAACGACTTCCCTCTGTCGTCGGCTCCAGTCCTTCGCACCTGTGTGTTTGCGTGTGTGTGTGCGTCACCTTGTCGCGGGAGGCGGCTAGTTTTGCGATGACGAAACGAACATTCGCTGCCTTGTATCGCCGAAGGACCGAGCGTTTAAAAACGGCTGTTGGGCGGAGGCTCTACACACTTCTCTCGTGCAGTCAGGTTGGACTGACACACTTTCTCTTGAGCAGTCATGTTGGACTGACACTCTTTTTCTTAAGCAGTCATGTTAGACTGATTTAATTTCTGTAAATAAACCCATTTTCCTCGTTCTCGATGAGAAGCAGTTCTTCCCTTCATCAACGTCCTCAGCGTGTTTAAGTTGGACGACGGCATGGGCCAGCTACCTTCGAATTCATGCCGGACACCAATCTTGGCAACGGATCTCGAGCGATGGGATTGAGCCCCCAATCCTGACAGGGGGTACGTATTGACACGTGTAGTTGTTTGTCTTTATCGCATGACACGTTTCACCGCCTAACAAATGTTATCGCCCGGCGCACGACACGCCAGCATGTATCGAAAATTTCTGGAATGTTATCGATGGCTCCATTCACTGTCTTTGACCGAACCTTGCGTAATCTGATTGCATGTGTACGCGACGCGAATAATGTAGAACTATGTGGAAGGCACGCGGGTCCCAGCGATCACTTGGAACAATAAAAAAAATTATGGGATTTTACGTGCCAAAACCACTTCCTCGTTATGAGGCACGCCGTAGTGGAGGACTCCGAAAATTTCGACCACCTGGGGTTTTTTAACGTGCACACACGGGTGTTTTCGCATTTCGCCCCCATCGAAATGCGGCCGCCGCGGCCGGGATTCGATCCCGCGTCCTCGTGCTCAGCAGCCCAACACCATAGCCACTGAGCAACCACGGCGGGTACTTGGAACATTCGACGACTGATGTATAAAAGCCGACGCGCTTGACCCGCTGATCAGATTTTCGACGATCGCCGACTGTGTTCGCCGTTTTCGTTGAGCAGTGAGTGTAGCCCGTTTTTTTGGGCCCAGGTTCACCCAATAAAGTTAATTTTGTTATTCACAGTTTTGTTGATGTCCCCTCAACCGTCACTACCACATGACAATAATCTCGGAAGCGTTCGAGGGGCTGGTGCCGTGAAGTATCGCCTGGGCCACCTAGCCGTGTCTGAACTCCGAGTTACTAGTTAACTTAAGAGACGACAAACCAACATATGCAACGAAGCTCACGGGAGTTCCCCTCTAGTTAGCCCAAAATGCTCGAGTGAAGTCGCCAGATCTACATTCCCGGGAAACCGAGCACCGCAGTCGCATCCACCGCAACGAGATCGGCTCGCTCTTCGTGAAAACTCTTCCGTCAACTCCACGGTTGATGGACTTGCTGCTGCTGCCCGGCCATGCGCATTCCATAATTTGTTCATCTTTTGAACTATGTTTTGGTGGACCTCTGTTAAGTGTATTCTCATGTAGTGTTAGTTTTTATATGCACTGTTAATTCATCGTTGTATTTCATTTGTCGGTATCATTTACCTATATTAGGTGCTTGTGTATTAATTTTATTGTGCTTCTTGTTTGAATTCGTGCATTGTTGTCAGTCGATAACTATATTTTTCTTCCTCCCTACTCTTTCACTTTCACGGAACGACGAACCGGCTTGTTACTCCGTCGACGATTTCACGCTGCCGGCGAACGGGTGACAAGCCGTGAAACATAGCGTTGTGTGCCCAGCACTTTGGCCGTGCCCACTGATTTGTCTGACCATCGTGCATGTTGCTTGAGTCATTCTTAGGACTTTGTTCATTACGCTTTATCTGCCTTTATCCTTCTAGATTTCAGAGCAATTTATACTTCCTTGTGAACACGCATTGAGGCCACTAATTCCTACGGCTCAGCCTGTCGACGTGGTTAAATGGAAACGCGCAAAGCGTCCCAACGCGCCGGCTTGCCCGCGATTAATTCGCACGGCTATTCTGTGCCGCTTTCGCCGTATGCGTCCGTGGCGTGATGTTTTCGATATCAGGGCTCGGTACTAGACGACCCGTTTTCAAATCCTTGCCATCAGTCAATTTTAGTGGTGTTTGTTCATTGACTTATAACACACTGCTTTGCTTAATATCATGCGTCTACAAAGTCCAGAAGCCGTTTGCAGCCAGAAGGACAAACTTGGCGGAAATGCACGCACTAACCATTATTCCCATGCTGGTTGAACCGCCCCTCTTGCGACTCCCGTAGACACTAGAGCCACAGTTCCCCTTAGTAATTATTGCATAAACCTCTGTGGTTTGCGCTTTGGGCGAATGTACCGAACAACTTTCTGACAAAATATCGCGTCGAAGGCTCGTGTAGGCCTTCAAGAAGTTTTTGTATTCACAGTAATTTGCCTATTTTAGCCTAGATGCTGCCAAGTTGGGTTTTTTTTTTTGACACTCGACACGGAAGGTCGCATGGAACGGGGAAGAGAATTACCCCGGGTACCTAGCAAAGAATGCTACGCGGCAAAGGTACGCCAAAATGAGAAAATAGTAGGAAGCACAGAAGCACATTTTATTTCTGCGTATTATTCCGGCATTTACGTTAATTGTTAGTAGGCTCCAAAGATACAAACAAATATGCAAAACCTGCCCAATTTTCTGGTGGCCACCAGAAAGATAGCGATGCCATTTGCCAGACCCGAAATTGGCCCAGCTGTCGAACCAGTGTTTTCTGCGTGCCAGGCAGGCCATCCAAGCTGGATACTTCACGCCGGCGACGCCAGAATCGCCGAAGATGTGCCCCTTGCATACTTAGGCGCGTTGACGTGGACCGCAGCAGCGCGGTAATAGCTACTGCTGCAGCGTACGCGCACAAGTAGGTAGCGAGCGAACGCTTTTTCGTTTGGCCAAGGCGCGAACTCAGCATGCTCTCCTAAGTCCACCCGAACTGTGGGCCTACCTGCAGCCAGGCTAGCGCATGATGCGTTCTATTCTTGCGGCTTAGGCGGAAGATAGTAAATGCTACATTTTCCCGCCGGCTGCGGCAAAGCGTGCCGAAAGCCGCCGGTCATTCTGAATGCGCCAGACGCTTGACTGTGCGAGCGAAGTACGAACATAAATTGGTAGCGAAGCATCTATAGAAGTCCACATGTCCAGAAAACCATGGCGTATTGCAGCCATTGCCATCCGTGTCGGGCAAACACATTCTGTGAGAAAAAAATAAGCAATATCACAGACGATTACGATAATACCGAAGGCCAAATGCTCTATCCATGTTTTCATTCCGCAATATATTGGCTGGCGCTGACAATCTGCCACGTGCGGCACGTTGCACACAGAGCGAAGTGGGACTACACTGCCTCGCTAACCGGAGATCACGACAGGCAGCGCGTTGGTGACGCGTGGATGCTATTCCCAGTAGCCTCCGCAGACAAACCTCCGCTCCTGCAGAACATTGTTTCCAGATATGGTATCGTTGGAACCGCTCGCCGCATGCCATCGGTGAACAGACGACGGCGCTAGACGGCGCGCTCCTCTGGCGCCGTCTCGTAGCGGTCGTCGCAAGTCTTGCGCGGCGCTAGGCTTTCTTCTTTCGCTGTGCTCGTTCGCTCGATTACGCCAAGAGACAATGCCGACGCTCGCTGCAGGGACGGGTGCCTAAGAGCTGCGCTCTAAAATAATTACGTCGCACATGGAAGTGGATGTGACGTCGTAATTTACGTTCACTCGCACGCGAATTCCTTTAAGGCCCGGCATTTCGACCGCAAGTCGAACAGTTTCTTTTTTTGAGCTTGCAGCTCACCTCAAATATGCGCCATCGTGCCTATATAGAAGTGGCCTGTGTCTTAGGCTACTTCTATTAGGCTGGCAATAACGACCATTGGTTTTGTACTTTTCTTAGGAACATCAGGGACTATAGGGCGGCAATGAATGCAGTGCGGCGGAGGTTTCAAAAGCCACTTCACCTTTACGAGCGAAAAATGAAAAGCCAGTAGACATGACCGAATAAGACAATATCTTTCAATGCACGAAGAGTAGCAGTATGACAAACACAAAGCCACAATATTCAATTACCTGCCAAACCTATTCGCCACGAAGCGCTCAGATTTTTTCAAAGAGTTTGTTCAGACAACGTATGGTACAGTTGCCTAGGCCGCAGACTAAAAGGCAAGTTAATGCCTGACAATCAATCAATCAATCAATCATTTATTTAACAAGGAGACTGGGCCCTTCTTGCTCCTATTTGAGAGCACAAGACATTCAGCGCATAAAATAAACACTAAACGAGATGGAAATACAGAGTGGTTGGTTAACATTGAAACATTTATGTACAATTTGGAAAAATACTGTAAGAAACAACAGAAAAAACAAAAAGAGTGGTCACGCCTGTAGTGACAACAGATACATAGTGATGCTGTTTTCGAAAGCTTTGAATGATTTACTTTCCTGGATAATGTTTACAGCAGGATGGTGATCGTTTCAAAAAAACTGGAAATTATGTAGCTAGGTTTCTGGGTTCCGTAGTTCGTACGTATTTTTTCCTTATTTTAAGATATGCACGGGTATTGTAGGTGTGTGTTTTTGTTAGATACTGATGAAAAAAAGCGGTACGATCGGAATGCATTTGTGCGTAGCTAGCTAACGCTATCTTTGTTTATAACATTCCACAGTATAAGCAGTTGGTGTTTTCTAAACAATGGGGCCGTGTGGCTAAGGTATGCTGCATAATCTATTAGGCGCAAAGATTTTATTTGTAACCTACAAAATGATTTGCAACGCCATGTATTCACATGAGACAGTTATCCTGCAAGAGAGCAATGCACCATATTCATACATGCATAATGCGTGTTTCTTGTGGACGATGCACGCGGGCGCCTCAACGAAGACGACGAACGCTCTCTGGCTCTCGAGCTGTCGACTGAACTGGCCATAGCTGCATTATCCTTTGTAAATATACTTTCTAAATAGTCTCCAGCTCTTAATCCTTCGTTCGCGTAACGTTTTTGTGGAGGGTGCCGTTCCCCGTCCTCGCCACGGAGCTCCGCAGAGGCCGCACCATCCTTCTTTCCGCCATGGCTCCCGGTAACGACATATCGTCTGCTTCTACTGCTGCGACCCCGCCAACAACGTACGTTACGGTTACCAATCCCCACGATCCTGGAATATTCTGCGGCCAAGATAATGACGACGTTGAAGACTGGCTCAGCCTGCATGAGCGTATTAGCCAAAACAACCGCTGGGACCCTACCATTATGCTTGCGAATGTTCTATTCTACTTGGGCGGAACTCCTCGTGTCTGGTTCGGGACACACGAGGACGAGATCTCTAGGCGGGGATGCTTTCAAGCAGAAGCTCAACAACCTCTTTCGAAATCCCACCGGTCGGCAGCTGGCTGCTAGAAAAGAGCTTGCTACCCGAGTTCAGTCTTCTACTGAATCGTATGTCTCGTACATACGATACGTGCTCGCTCTTTGCCGGAAAAACGACGACAAATTGGCCGAGCTTGACAAAGTCGGCCACGTAGTCAAAGGGATCGTATGCGACGCGTTCAACTTGTTGGTCTTCAACAATGTGTCCACTATCGACGTCATTGTCAAAGAATGCCGGCGCTTTGAGCTCGCCAAATGCCGCCGCGTCATTCCAGTTTTCCTGGCTCCCTAACACGGTTGCGACGTCGTCTTGCGTCGACCTTAGCGCTTCACCATCCTTAAATGAGCACGTCACACGTATTGTTCGCCGCAAGGTCGAGGCTACAAGTCCTTCGCCGTTCTATTCACGCCCACTTGACCCCACCATTGGCAAACCAGCCCCAGCGATCTTTTTCATCCAGACAGTTGTGCGGCAAGAACTTGCGAACCACGGTTTTCCTGCTGTCTGCTCCCTCTCCCGACCTGACGTCCAACCACTGCCGACAGCTACGCCTTACAGCGATCTGTATTCCCCTCCCAGATACCGCAACCCTACCGAGTGGAGAACTCCGGACGACAAGGCTATTTGCTTCCGTTGCCTCGGCATTGGCCACGTCGCTCGCCACTACCGCTCCTCCTGGACGTCGCCGTATTCGAGCTCCTTTTCCCCGCCTCCTCGCCCATATGCTGATCCGCGCCGTTACTTACCTCGCCGTATGCCTCCTGCCTCAGGCGTAACCAAAGTCAAAGTGAAGTTTATTTACATCGCCAAAAATTAAAAATGCGGGTAGGCCCGGGCAAAAAGAGAGCACAATAACTTGAGAGACGCCCGAGCCCCCATGTACAGGGCATACAGCTAAAACGCACAGTGTAAACGACGTGGTATTGTTCTGGCTATTTAACAAGGGCAAATGCATCTAGTATATATATGAGTTTGTGAACAAAGCATAAAAATAAAAAAACACAGCATAGCAGTCAATAAAGGAACACAGAAATTCATCGCACAAAGAGAAAATGCACAGGATACATCGCAGCAAGATAAGAAAAAATAAACGCGGCTTTCAAAAAGAAGTTATTAGTGAATTAATGTACTTCTCATGTCAACTAGTGAACAGGTTTCTGGAATTATACCCCGTGACAGTAATTTATTCAAAACAGTGGGCAGGGAGTGTCGGAGCATCTGTTGCTCGTACATTGTACGGGACAAGGGAATGTGCCACATTTCTGTCTTGCGAAAGGAGCATCCTGAAAGATTTTGTCTGAGGCAGGTTAATTCAAGAAAACTAAGCTAGTTAAGTCGGATACATCGCTTATCTTTTAATGCTAAGTAATATTCGTACATGGTATTAATCGGCGATATTTGGTAACGAAGAAACAGTTCCCAAGTGTGAGCAAGGTAGTCTACGTTTCCAATGTAGCGTACAGCTTTCTTTTGAAGCATATATATTTTATTATTGTTTGTTTTAGTGGTATCCGAAAGCAAGAAACAATTATTGAGGTGGGATACAAAATGCGCATTATAAATAATTAATTTCATATGTTCGGGCAGAAAATGCCGAAATTGTGCGAGAATTCCGGTGCACTTTGCCAGTTTACTCAAAATGAACTGAACTTCAGTGTCCCAGCTTAAGGTCTTGTTAAAAATTACTCTTAATATCTTGACAGTGTCTACAAACTGTGCCTGTCTATTGCCTATGTATATATGTATATGGGGTTGATTTGGAAACTGTCTTGTACTGAATAGAACAGCTTTAGCGTTTTGGGTGTTTATGAGTAATGAGTGTGCTTCAGTCCAAGCCTTAACTTTATCAAGAGGATTGTTAATAACAGAAACCACAGACTGTAGGATCTACCTCTGAAAAATAAACTGGCTTCGTCAGCATACATTACACATTTAGGCTGGCTATCCGTCAAAGCAAGGTTATTTCTATATAAAATGAAAAGTAGAGGTCCTAAAATACTACCCCGTGGGACACCAGCAGTAATAGGCTGAAATGGAGAAATATGTGGCCCTATGTTAACGCATTGTACTCGACGACGTAGGTAAGATTTCAATAGCTCAAGCGGAGTGCCACGTATGCCAAAAATGTCTAATTTTTTAAGTAAGGTATTATGATTAAGGTAATCGAAAGCCTTCGAGAGATCTATGAAGATGCCGATGCACAATTCTTTATTTTCAAAAGCATTAAGAATAATTTGTTTTTGAGACAATAAAGCTGATTCAGTAGATTTATCTCGCAAGAAGCCATGCTGTGCTGTTGATAATAATTTACACCTATTGCAGAACTTAACTGTTTTTCAATAATTTTCTTCAAACCTTTCGAAAAAAGCGGTAAAATTTAAATCGGTCGGTAACTTGACATGCTATTTTTATCACAGCGTTTATATAATACTGTTACCTTAGATTTCTGCATCTGCTTTGGGAAGGACCGGCTTGATATGGCAAGGTTATAAATATAAGTTAAAACTCGTGCTATTAGAGTGAGGACAAATTTTACAGGTGTGATTTGAAAGCCATCTATATCACAAGACCTGTTTATTTTTTTTATTTGAATACTTCTTTTGAATACATTCCGCTGATTAATCCTAATCAGCGGAATGAGATATCACTTATCAATAACTCCGGGCTTCCGATCCCTGAGACTGAGGCTGCGGATCTTCTTAACATAACATTTAGTTCAGTTTTTACTAATGAATTACTTGATGGCTTGCCCGATCCACCATACTTCGCATATCCGCTCATGCAAAATATCACATTCGATCCCATCGGCATTGTCAAAGTAATTGAATCATTGAAGAACTCGTCATCTACAGCAGTAGACGGTATCAATGCCAAAGTTCTAAAAAATACTAAACATGTGTGTAGCCTGTTTTTATCACTCATATTCCAGGAATCACTTAACAGCGCTTCAATTCCACATGACTGGCAGGTGGGCAAGGTCATCCCAGTCTTCAAGAAAGGAAGCCGATCATCACCGAGTAACTACCGCCCTATTTCCATAACAAGTGTGTCTTGTAAAATAATGGAACATATTTTATATTCGCATATTGCTAACTTCCTAACATCCGTCAATTTTTTTCACCCAAGTCAACACGGTTTCCGCAAAAATTATTCCTGTGACACTCAACTTGCTCTTTTCTTGCACGACTTACATTTAAACCTAGATCGTAACATCCCGACTGACACAATATTTTTAGATTTCGAAAAAGCATTCGATAAGGTCCCTCATGGTCGTCTCTTAATAAAGTTATCGCGTCTTAACATTCATCCTTGTGTTCTAAGCTGGATTCGAGGGTTTTTAACTAACCGTGAGCAATTCGTATACGCTAACTCACAGTCTTCATCCTTAACACCCGTGCTTTCAGGCGTACCTCAAGGTACCGTACTTGGTCCCCTCCTTTTCTTAATATACATCAATGACCTACCTCGTAATATTTCTTCTCATATCCGACTCTTCGCTGATGATTGTGTGGTTTACCGAGCAGTTACTAACCCCAGCGACCGTTTGGCGTTACAAAATGACCTATCGCGCATACAAAACTGGTGTACCACTTGGCTCATGTCATTAAATGTAGGTAAAACCGTGTTAATGTCTATTCATCGTCGTCGTAATTACGATATCCCTAGTTATAGCATCAATAACACGCAGATTGCAACAACGGATTCATTCAAATATCTTGGTGTGTACATCTCGCGTGACTTAACTTGGACCTGTCATGTTAACCACATAATAAACTCTGCTAATCGTACTCTAGGTTATCTACGCCGTAACCTTTTCCTCGCTCCTCCCTCTATTAAACAACTTGCTTTTCTAACCTTTGGGCGGCCCAAGTTTGAGTATGCCGAAGCTATTTTTGACCCCCACCACAATAACCTTATTAAAGCCCTCGAGTCGGTTCAGAACCGTGCGACACGATTTATCCTGTCAACTTATTCATACAATTCAAGTATCTCGGCACTAAAAGCCCAAATAAACCTACCCCCTCTAGCCTCACGCCGTAGAATAGCCCGCCTTAAGCTTTTTCATAAATTCTTTCATTCCTTGCCTTTTGACAACCCGTACATAAAAAGAGCACATCGCATTGCCCGCACCAGTCACTCTAATACAGTATATCCCCCACAAGCCCATACCGTTACTTTTCAGCAATCATTTTTTCTGCGCACAACACGAGACTGGAATGGCCTGCCTGCCGAAGTTGCCACTATCATCGACCCACTTGCATTCAAGCGACTCATCGAAAATATCCCTTTGTAATTTGTAGTATCTATCTTTGTCACTAACTCCCCACTCCCTCATGTAATGTCTCAACAGAGACCTTTGAGGAAATGAATAAATAAACTCCAACGGCCCCAAAAGGCATTACATAGGGAGGGATACAATTCACACATGATATGTTAACGCAATAAACACGACTGAAGACAACAATCAAGCACAGTTTTTGGTAAAAGATACAGTTTGTAGAAAAAAGAAGAAAAAGAACAAAAATAAATAAGGGTGCCGGTACAGGGTACAATTCACACTTGCTGTACATGGCGGGATACTTGTTCTTAAAGGAAGTAAGAATGCTGCCCACTTCAGTGTCATCCGTAGGTTCTAAAAATATACTATTGCTATTCCGTCGTATAGTGTTGCAAGCAAAATCTGAACCCAGACCGGTATTTATAGCATCTTTGAAAAACGTATTAAATTACTCTGCAAGTGCCACACCCTCAATACGTTCACCGTCAAACCAAAGCTCGGTAACTCCTGGCGTACTGTGCTCGGTTTAATAATTTATAAACTTGTTTCCAATCTTGCGCGCTACCATCACAGAACTCTTTGTCAAGCTCATTGTGCAGTGAGTTCCTTTTTTCGTTTTTGAGAAAAGACGTAACTTCATTGCGGTATTGTTTAAAATTGGCTAGATCAGCAACGGACTAGGTTCTCATAAATTTCTTGTATAACTGGTTTTTCTGTTCAAACCATTCTAAGGCAACCTCGATTTATCCATGGCTTACGACTTTTAGTGGACTTTTTTATAGTTTTCTCAGGGAAATGATCATGGTATACGCGTTTAAAACAGCTGATGAATGCCTGATACGCCGCATCTACAGTCTCATCCCCGCATCTCCAGTTCTGATTTCAAAGAGTAGAAAAAACGAACGCCAGGCTGCCCGGAGTAATACTTTGCGCAGTATTCTGCGCTAATAAGTTGTGATGTTTATTTGTGGCAGATTTCAGGAGCACATGAATGGGATAATGATCGCTGATAGAACTGTGTAATACACCTGAAAGTAAGCTACTAGTATTTACGTTAGAGATGAATACATCAATTAGTGTGGCTGTCTGCATCGTAACGCGTGTAACCGTCTGAGTAAGTATGCACTTACCACTCGATTCCACAGTTAGTAAAAGAGCTTCCTGCGCAGGAATCAATGTGAAAGTCTCCCTCAAGAATTGAACTTGTTGTTGCTTACGTAGCTGAAAAGGCCGTCTAAAATTCAATAAAGGCGTTTATGTCGGCACCAGGGTGTCGGTACCTACGGAATAAATATAATTTTGTGATAACACGGTGAAACATTCAACTTAACGAAAAACAAAACTATAGACGAAAATATTTTCGTCATAAATATATATATATATATATATATATATATATATATATATATATTATGGCAAAGAAGTACGACACGGCTGTGGACGGCACGATGGACGCGGACAAGAAGACGCAACAGCGTAGGCTTAGCCAGTCACACCAGGATCAGCGTCTAGCCCGAGCCCCACTTCAGTAGCATTGGCGATCCGGCTGCGGAGCTCTGCACGGCGCACTTCTTCTTCCTTAGAACTTCCCCCCTCGCTGAAGACGGAGCCGCACAGGAGGCCTAAGGCGTCGTGAGGATGAAGGGCTCGTGATACGGCTTGAGCCGATCTACGTGCACAGTTTCGCGGCCTCGGCGACGCAGGTCCGTAGGGGGCGTCAGAGGTTCGATGACGTAGTTCACCGGAGAAGTTCGCTGTAGAACCCGGTAGGGCCCATGGTATCGGGATACAAACTTGGAGGAGACACCTGGTGTCGAAGTAGGAGGCACCCACAACCAAACGAGAGCGTCAGGCGAAAACTGGCGGTGGGGGCGCCCGTCGTCATGACGAAATTTCTGTAGGGCTTGTTCTTGCGTTGTAAGGGAGCGAGCTAGTTGCCGACAATCTTCTGCATACCGGGCGGCTTCGGAAACAGGTGTACCCTCTGATAAGTCGGGACGGTAAGGAAGAATAGTGTCAATGGGAAATGATGGTTCGCGGCCATATAGAAGAAAGAAGGGAGAAAAGCCCGTCGTTGAGTGGGGTGCCGTATTATAGGCGTACGTGACATATGGAAGGATGAGGTCCCAGTTGGTGTGGTTGGAGGCGACATGCATCGAAAGCATGTCGCCAAGAGTTCGGTTAAAGTGTTCTGTCAATCCGTTTGTTTGCGGGTGATATGCGGTGGTACAGCGATGAATAATGCGGCATTCAGCGAGAAGTTCTTGAATGACATCGGCGAGAAAGACGCGGCCACGGTCGCTCAGGAGTTCGCGGGGAGCGCCGTGACGTAGAACGAAGCGTTGAAGGAGGAAGGAGGCAACGTCACGAGCCGTTGCGGCTGGCAGAGGGGCCGTTTCTGCATACCTCGTGAGATGGTCTACAGCTACAATGACCCAGCGATTGCCAGCAGCTGTGTATGGCAGAGGCCCGTAGAGGTCTATCCGAACCCGGTCAAAGGGTCGCGAAGGGCATGGCAAAGGTTGCATTGGTCCAGAAGGGCGGCAAGGATCAGGCTTCCGGCGTTGACATTCTGTGCAAGAGCGAATGTACTTTTGCACAAATGTGTACATAGCACGCCAATAAAACCTATGACGTAGTCTGGTGTAGGTCTTGAAGAGACCAGCGTGTGCGCACTGAGGGTCGGCGTGGAAAGCGGCGCATACATCAGTGCGGAGCTGCCGAGGTATTACAAACAGCCATTTACGGCCGTCGGAACTGTAGTTACGGCGATAGACAATTCCGTCGCGGATGGCGAAGTGCGAAGCTTGTCGGCGTAACGCTCGGGATGGTGGGTGTGTAGGTGAATTAGAGATGTAATCTATCAAAGATGAAATCCAGGAGTCCTTGCGCTGCTCCAAAGCCATGCCGACAGAAGTGAATGGAAGTGGGTCGTCTAGGACGGACACACTGACAATGTCGGCGTGGACAGACGAGCGCGAAAGAGCATCGGCATCGGCGTGCTTCTTGCCTGAGCGGTAGACAACCCGGATATCGTACTCTTGGAGCCTCAGTGCCCACCGGGCTAGGCGGCCACAGGGATCCTTGAGAGACGACAACCAGCAAAGTGCGTGGTGATCGGTAACGACATCGAAGGACCGGCCGTACAGGCATGGGCGAAATTTCGTGATGGCCCAGATGATCGCGAGACATTCTTTTTCCGTGACGGAATAGTTCGCTTCAGCTTTCGTCAGAGTGCGGTTCGCGTAAGCGACAACAAATTCTTGGCAGCCGGGCTTTCGCTGGGCGAGCACAGCGCCAAGACCAACACCGCTAGCATCCGTATGGATTTCCGTGGGAGCAGTTGGATCGAAATGGCGCAGTATCGGTGGTGTTGTGAGCAGGCGACGTAGCGTTGCGAAGGCATCATCGCAAGTCGGGGACCACGCGGAAAGATTGTGATCTCCCCGAAGAAGCTCTGTCAGAGGTGCCATAATCGAAGCGAAATTTCGAATAAAGCGGCGGAAGTACGAGCAGGGGCCAATGAAACTGCGCAAGTCTTTTAGACACGTTGGCCTCGGGAATTCTTTAACAGCACGGAGCTTAGCGGCATCAGGGAGAACGCCGTCCTTCGACACGACATGTCCGAGAATTGTCAGCTTGCGTGCCCCAAAGTGACATTTTTTTCAGATTTAGTTGGAGGGCAGCGTCACTGAGACAGCGTAAAATCTGCTCCAAGCGACGAAGGTGAGTAGGAAAATCTGGTGCGAACACTACTACATCATCCAAATAACACAAGCACGTGTTCCATTTCAGGCCTCGAAGAATAGTGTCCATCATCCGCTCAAAAGTCGCGGGCGCGTTGCAAAGTCCGAATGGCATTACACAAAATTCGTATAAGCCATCTGGTGTGATGAAAGCAGTTTTAGGCTTATCTTCTGCAGCCATAGGCACCTGCCAATAACCAGAGCGTAGATCGAGGGAGGAAAAGAAATCTGCACCTTGTAAGCTGTCGAGGGCGTCGTCAATCAGCGGCAATGGATAAACATCCTTTCGGGTTATTTTGTTTAGGCGGCGGTAATCCACGCAAAAGCGGATCGAGCCATCCTTCTTTTTAACTAAAACCACTGGCGATGCCCATGGGCTGTCGGACGGTTCAATGACACCACGCTTTAGCATGTCACCTACTTGCTCATCAATGACGCGTCGTTCTGTCGACGAGACGCGGTAGGGTCGCTGCCGTAGCGGTGAGTGAGAACCGGTGTCAATACGGTGACATACAGCCGTCGTTCGGCCCAGAGAAGTGCTATGACTGTCAAAAGCTGGGCGAAATTTCTCGAGGAGACGGATAAGGTCATGGCGTTGCGTGGGGCTTAAGCCGTTGTCGATGACATGGCTGAAAACGTCTTCAGGCGATGCGGCAGGTGCGGGACTACAGTAGAGGGTGTTGACCTGTGACGATCCAACAGGAAGTTCCGACGTGGTAATGGTGTCGTAAGGCTCCACAGTGCCGAGCGATTCACCGCGAAGCAACGCAATCGAGAATGGGAAGTGGTTGCGTATAGGGAGGTTAGTAGCACCAGCTTGAAGGCTGAGCAGCGCAGTTGGGAGTGGTGAGAGGTGGCGGTGAACGAAAGCAGTCGAAGGCGTGAAGAGTACGGTAAAGTCGGCGGCAACGGAACAGGATACATGTGCCAGAACGGATGCGTGCGGAGGTATACGGATGTCGTCAGTGAGGGACAACTTGGTGCAGGAAAGCGAAACGTCGTCAGATATGGCATTGCCAAGCGAAGAGAAGGCGACTTCTGCGCGGGAGCAGTCAATAACAGCTTCGTGACGGGAGAGAAAGTCCCAACCTAAAATAATATCGTGGGAACAGTGGGGAAGAACGACGAACTCGACTGTGTAGACCACTCCTTGAATTTCAAGTCTGGCGGTGCACGCAGCCACCGGCTGGACGTGCTGTGCTGTGGCTGTGCGGAGTAAAGGACCGAAGAAAGGCGTCGTGACTTTTCGTATTGAGCGGCATAGTTTTTCGGCAATTACAGATATGGCGGCACCTGTGTCAATGAGGGCAAGCACAGAGACACCTTCAACAGCGACATGAATAACGTTGGGCGGCGAAAAAAGAGGGCTTGAGCGTTGTGACGATGACGCAGTTCTTGCCTCGGGAACTGCGCCACTTAGTTTTCCGTGTCAGCGGTAGAGGGACGTCGACGCATCGGGGAGAGCGAGCGACGACGAGGAGAAGAACGGCGGTCGGAAACTGGGCGAAGGCTTGGGCGGGGAAGGGGTAAATCGCGGTCTGCAGCGTAAGACAAAGGATGGTCGTACGCGGCTGTGCGTGGGTCGTCACGGGGATGAAGTGGACGGCGGCGGCACAGGCGTGCAACGTGTCCGGGAATACCGCACGAATAGCAGATGGGCCGATTGTCCGGTGTGCGCCAGGGATTAACTACTCGATGGGCTGGAGGTCGTGGCGGCGTGGGGGTAAAAACAGGGCTAGGCATCGGAGGCGGAGCCCGGAAGGTCGGCGGTCGTGGTCGTGCGACGGCGTCGGCGTAAGTCAATGGGGCGGTGAGTTGAGGCGCCCGTTCCAGAAGAAGGACCTCGGACACTTGCTCTTCTATAACATGTCGTAGGGTCGGACTAATGGACGAACTTGAGTCCGGCGGGTTGGAGATGAGGGAGAGCTGGCGAGCTACTTCTTCCCGGACGAAAGCCTTGATCTGCGAGAGGAGGGTGCAATCTTGAATAGGGGAGGTCAAGCCGGACAACGATTCGTGATGGGGAACAGGACGGCGAGTGAGGATGCGTTGACGGCGGAGCTCGTCATAGCTTTGGCACAGTTCAATAACTTGTGCAACAGTAGAGGGGCTCTTTGAAATGAGCATCTGAAATGCGTCCTCGTCTATGCCCTTCATTATATGCTTGATTTTATTGCCCTCAGTCATGGATGCATCGACGCGTTTACAGAGATCGATGACATCTTCGATGTAGCTGGCAAAGGTCTCACCAGGCTGCTGAGAGCGCGACTGCAGGCGCTGTTCGGCACGAAGCTTTTGAACAGCAGGGCGACCGAAGACGTCGCTGAACTTTGTTTTGAACACCGTCCAGCTTGGGACTTCGCTTTCGTGGTTCCGAAACCACAAGTGGGCAATTCCGGTGAGTTAAAAAGGGACGGTGGTCAGTTTTGTGATATCATCCCATTTGTTGTTCAGACTGACGCGTTCGTATGACGAGAGCCAGTCATCAACGTCGTGGTCGTCAGTGCCGCTGAAGATGGGGGGGGTCCCGCTGACGGAGTGTGCCGGGGCATACGGAGGACTGAGGAGCAGGTGGTGGTAAGCTCGTGGCGCTGGCGGTGGTCATGATGGCAGGAAGAGTCCGGCTGCGCAATTCCAGGATGACAGGAGACCCAGCACCTCCACCAATTATGGCAAAGAACTACGACACGGCTGTGGACGGCACGATGGACGCAGACAAGAAGACGCAACAGCGTAGGCTTAGCCAGTCACACCAGGAACAGCGTCTAGCCCGAGCCCCACTTCAGTAGCATTGGCGATCCGGCTGCGGAGCTCTGCACGGCGCACTTCTTCTTCCTTAGAAAATATATATATATATATATATGATGAAAATATAAACGATAATTACGAAAGAACATCACAGCCTAACATATTTTTAACCAGATAGAAAGCCCATTCCCCATCCTGTGAGATCAATTTACAAAGAAGCTCTGATATCCGTCTGGCTTGTAAATTTCTTCGCCACATGTATACCATGTTTCATTCAACATAATAGCGTCTAACTGGAAGCTAAACTAGTCTAGAGATACTGATAACTCATCTTCTTTGTACATCGCCGAACGAATGTTAAGGTGTAGGCAAGAAAAGCATACAACGGAGCTGATTTGAATTATTTTGCTTACACCTCGCGGTGACACGTTCATCATTCAAGATAGACTGCTCAGGCTCGCGTAAACCGGAACAGTTTGCACAATCTTTTCTACGTCATGCGCGCTACGGATGTGCAAGAGAGGAAATTTTTCCTCTTTTCGCGCATAGACCTTGCCACAACGCCTCCAAACAAAGCACCAGCTTTAAACCTTTTTTTGCGCGATTGCCACACCGAGCAACTGTTTCATAGACGAGTAAAGGTGCTCGTTGATGAACACAGGTGTGCTAGACTTATGGCCAAAGTCATGCGTCAAAAGTTTCAGCTTTCTTGCCTTCTCGAGCACAGTGTCACGTTTAGATCGAAATTTGAACTGTACAACAACGTTACGAGCAACATTAGAGCTTTTCACTGGAATACGGTGGCAGACGTAAACACCTGACTCCCAAATGGGCTCACCAAGAGGTCTACCAATATGACTCAGGGTGTCAGGAATGCTTTCACCCTGAGTGAGAAGCAAACCCTTCACCTCGAGGTTATATTTTCTGGAGCACTGCTCGGAGGCAGTGATGCGCTGCTCAAGCTGAAACGCTTGCTTTTGAAGGGCTTCGCAGTCCAAAACAAGATTTTCGTGTTCTTTTTGACATATTTGTTTTCTTGCACAAGTTCGTCAGGTTCCTCCTTTACTTTCTCAAATTCCAAGTTGAAGAATTCGGAGTTTGACTGAAGTACGCGGATTTCTATGCGTAATTCACGCTCAAACCTTGCCTTAGAGTCATTCATTTTCTTTCTTAACTCCTCCTCGAATCGAGCAGCATCAGCGATGGTGCAACACAGGAATGTTTAAGAGAAAAGAAACAAACGCTAAGAACTTGGCAGCCGGCAAGGCAGCGCGAACAAAAATACTTTGGGTTGAAAGAGATACTGTACGAAAAATACCAACCTGCAAAGACAGCAGGTGCAGCGATTACGTTGATTGTCCGTGCTGCCTCCGCTGTGCCCAGTGACCGTAGTCGTGGGGCACCGCCGGTTTTAAAACCCCTTCAGGCGCCGTGTCCCCACGCGGGGACGTGAAGTTCGCGCGCCAAGTTGCGTAGAAGTGCAAATAAAAAGGTCGTTGTGAATGCGCCGAAACACGCCCCCCGAGCCACTTTAATGGACAAGTGGCGCCATTCCACGCCAAGTGAGCAAAATGCTGCCGGAGAAGCGCGGGAAAAATGTATGCGACTATCTTCTACGGAGCGAACCGTTAGTGCTTCTTGTTTTCTTTCATTTTTCACTGTTAAGAGTACGCTGAGTGACGCATTGACATTTATTTATTATAATAACGTCCCGTGAATGCGATATAACCGTTGTCATTCTTATCGTCAACATATTCAGCCTTGCACGTGCTTCCGAATATTGGCGCCCTCCCCTGGGGACATGGCACCTCAAAGCCGCCTTTGCCGACACACTCCTTTTCTCAGTGCGCAGCATCGCTCTCTCATTGACATGAAGAAAACCTCCCATTTTTCCAGGCATTTCCAGGCATGGTTTAGAAAGAAAGAAGCTGGATGACGACACAGCTGAAAAAATATTTCGGAGAATTCAAAACGGCGATATTTCTGACACAGATCTCCCTGATGACGAGCACACCGAGCAAGAACACAGCATACGATAATGGTGCATGTTTTGTGATCCCAGGTTTAGAAATAATTTTTGCTCCTTTTCACACTTCTGCTACAGATAGAACTGTGCAGAGTGCAGGAGCATCGCCTCGAGCACCTTGCACGCCGGACAATCAAGTGCCAGATGCATCATCGAAGACGATGAAGGCGTTGAATTGGGTGGCCCAAGCTTTTCAGCCTAAGAACACCGATTGCACCTACAAGCCTCATGGTGGATCAGTACCTGAGGAGCCCATGACATACTTCTCCCGGTATTTTTCACCCACGCTTTTTAGTGATCTAGCAACATTCACTAACATGTACGTCCTCCAGACAGATGGAAACGTGCTAGGAACTTCTGTGGAAGAAATCAAAATTTTTTGTGAAATTCTCATGCTCATGGGAATTCTAAAATTCCCGAGAATTCGCATGTATTGGCAAGCCTCGACAAGAATTCCAGCAATAGCGGAATCTATGACAGCAAAGCGATTTTTCAGAATTAGAGCCGTACTGCACATTACGTACTCAAACGCTCCTCGTGACCCAGCCGGCCAGGACAAGTTCTGGAAAGTGCGCCCTGCCATAGAAATCGTCAGGTCACGATGCTTGCAGCTGGGACCCTTGGAGCCCAATAGTATAGATGAGCAGATGATTCTATTCACAGGCCGTGTCCCTGCAAAACAGTTTGTGAAGGGAAAGCGAAATCCAGAAGGGGTGAAGGTGTTCCTCAGCTGCAGCGCCGATGGCTTAGCTCATGACCTTGCGCTGTACCAGGGTCAGGGAACAGGAGTCAGTGCGCAACATGCAAATCTCGGACAGAGTGGGTCAGTCGTCACGCGTCTTGTCGAGGCAATGCCTAAAGAAAAGAAGCTGAAGTGCTTCATGGACAACTATTCCAACTCAGTGCCACTCATCCTGCCGCTGAAGGATGTGGGCATTCTTGCCAGGGGTACGATACGTGCAAACCGACTGCTCAAGTGTTGCTTTAAAAGTGACAAAGAATTGAAGAAAGAAGGTCGGGAAAGCATGGATGAGGAGGTTTCCACAAAAGGAGAAATTGCTATTGTGAGATGGCAAGATAACGGAGTCGGAAACATGGCGTCCACACGAATTGGAATTGGTAATGTTGGAAAAGTCAAACGATGGAGCGAGGCAACAAAGCAGCACATTGAAATTAACTGCCCAAAAGTGATTTTAAAGTACAACTCGCACATGGGAGGGGTCGATAAACTCGACTTCTTAATGTGGGTGTACCCCCTTACCGCAAGAACCAAAGTGGCCAGTGAGGGTCATGTCTCACTTTGTGTATTTTGCACTGTGCAACAGCTGGATAGAATACCTGAGAGACGCAAGTGCCGAGAAGCTTGCACAGAAAAGTACTTTGGACACGATGGCCTTCCAAACAGACATTGCTAACAGCCTAATCGCATGCAGCAGAGCTCCTCCAAAAAAGCGTGGTCGGGCAAGCAGTGAATACTCGGAGCCTGTTGCGAAGAAGGCGAGCCCGCATTTGCTGCCGACCGTAACCATCAGGTATGATGGCTACAATAACTAGCCGGAGTATGTCAGCACACCGAACTCGCAGCGCTATCACCGTGAGGGATGCACAGCGAAGTGCCGGATTCGCTGTCGATAATGCCACGTGTTTCCGTGCGAGTCGACACACAACAATTGTTTTTACCTTTTTCACGCCAAGTAGGCTTTCAAGTCTTTGCTTGAATTTGCCAATCAAATCATAATTCATTCATCCTATTCTGTTCCAAATATTTCGCTAGGAACACTACCGCACGTTCTGTTAATGCTGTGCTTTATTTTTCCTGTATTGAGGAGCCCTGTCTCCGAACGGGGACAGCGCAAAATACTATGAAAGAATAAAATTTTTGTTGTCTCTTCAACACTCGTCATTTGAAGCGTGAAGAGCACAAAGTAAGGCTCATATATTCTTTAGAGCAAAGATTTTATTCGCGCCTGAAGGTGCTAAGCTTGCTTCCCCTGGCAGATATGATGTCGGTATATTGCGTGCGCTGTCACCGACGTTCCTTTCCTGCTGCAACAGCAGCACCCGCCGCTTGACCAAACAGTCGCCTCGCCCGGGAAGATTCCACGGCAGCTGCAAAGATAGCAGGTGCAGCGATTATGTTGATTATCCGTGCAGCCTCCAATGTGCCAATTGAAAGTAGTCTTGGAGCACGGCCGAATTTCGATGGGGGCGAAATGCGAAAACACCCGTGTGCTTAGATTTAGGTGCACGTTAAAGAACCCCAGGTGGTCGAAATTTCCGGAGTCCTCCACTACGGCGTGCCTCATAATCAGAAAGTGGTTTTGGCACGTAAAACCCCACATTTAATTTAATTAATTTTAGTCTTGGAGCACCACCGGCTTTTGGCTTGCTTTCCCTGACAGATGTGTTCCCCGTAACTTGCGTGTGCTGTCACCAACGTTCCTTTCCTGCAGCAACAATAGCAGCCGCCACTTGAGGAAACAGTCGCCTCGCCAGGGAAGATTCCACGGCAGCTGCAAAGATAGCAGGTGCTGCGTTTACGTTGGTTATCCGTGCTGCCTCCACTGTACCAAGAGGCCGTAGTCCTGGAGTATCCCCAGCTTTAAGCTTGCTTCCCCTGGCAGATGTGATGGCGATAACTTGCTACCGCTGTCACTGACGTTCCTTTCCTGCAGCAACGGCAGCAGCAGCCGCCGATTGACGAAACAGTCGCCTCGCCAGGGAACATTCCAAGGTAGCTGCAAAGAAAGCAGCTGCAGCGATTACGTTGATTATCGGTGCTGCCTCCACTGTGCCAAGTGACTGTATTCCTGGAACACCGCCGGCTTTAAGTTTCCTTCCCCTGGCAGATGCAATACCGGTAAATTGCTTGCGTTCTCACCGGTGTTCATTTCCTGCAGTAACAGCAGCAGCCGCCGCTTGACGAAACAGTCTTCTCGATAGCGAAGATTCCACGGCAGCTGGAAAGATAGCAGGTGCAGCGATTGCGTTCATTACCGTGCTGCCTCCACTGTGCCAAGTGGCTGTATTCCTGGAGCACCGCAGGCTTTGATTCCCCTGGCACATGTCGCCAGATGATGCCGGAAATTGCGTGCGTTGTCACCGACGTTCCTTTCCTGCAGCAACAGCAGCAGCCTTCGCTTGACGAAACAGTCGCTTCACCAGGGAAGATTCCACGGCAGCTGCAAAGGTAGCAGGTGCAGCCATTGCGTTGAATATCCATGCTGGCCCCACTGTGCCAAGTGTGGTAGTCCGGGAGCACCGCCGCCTTTAAGCTTGATTCCCCTAGCAGATGTAAAGCCGGTAAATTGCGTGCGTTCTCACCGACATTCCTTTCCTGCAGCAACAGCAGCAGCCGCTGTTTGACGAAACAGTCGCCTCATCCGGTAATATTCCATGGCAGCGGCAAAGATAGCATGTGCAGCGATTACGTTGATTATCCGTGCTGTCTCCACTGTGCCAAGTGACTGTAGTCCTGGAGCACCGCCGGCTGTAAGCATGATTTCTCTGGCAGATGTGATGCCGGTAAAGTCCTTGCGATGTTACGGACGTTCCTTTCCTGGAGCAACAGCAGCATCCACCGCTTGACGAAACAGTCGCCTCGCCAGGGAAGATTCCAAGGCAGCTGCAAGGAACGCAGGTGGAGCGTTTACGTTGGTTATCCGTGCTGCCTCCACTGTACCAAGAGGCCGTAGTCCTGGAGTATCCCCAGCTTTAAGCTTGCTTTCCCTGGCAGATGTAATGTCAGTAGTCCTGGAGCACCGCCGGCTTTAAGCTTGCTTCCCCGGGCAGATGTGATGCCGGTAAATCGCGTGCGATGTTACCGACGTTCCTTTCTTGCAGCAATGGCAGCAGCCGCCGGTTTACGAAACAGTCACCTCGCCAGAGAAGAATTCAAGGCAGCAGCAAAGATAGCCGGTGCAGCGATTACGTTGATTATCCTTGCTGCCTCCACTGTGCCAATTGACCATAGTCCTGGAGCACAGCCAGCTTAAACTTGCTTCCGCTGGCAGATGTGATGCCGGTAAAGGGCGTGCGTTGTCGCCGAGGTTACTTTCCTGCAGCAACAGCAGCAGCCGCCGCTTGACGAAACAGTCGCGTCGCCAGGGAAGATTCCAAGGCAGCTGCAAAAAAGCAGATGCAGCGATTACGTTCAATATCCGTGCTGGCTCCAGTGTGCCAAGTGACCGTACTCCTGGAGCACCGCTGCCTTTAAGCTTGATTCCCCTAGCAGATGTAATGCCGGTGAATTGCGTGCGTTTTCACCGACGTTCTTTTCCTGCAGCAACGGCAGCAGCCGCCGCTTGACGAAACAGTCGCCTCGCCAGGGAAGATTCCACGGCAGCTGCAACGATGACAGGTGCAACGATTACGTTGGTTATCCGTGCTGTCTCGACTGTGCCAAGTGACCGTAGCCCTGGAGCACCGCCGGCTTTAAGCTTGCTTCCCCTGGCGATGTGATGCCGGTAAATTGCGTGCGCTGTCACCGACATTCCTTTCCAGTAGCAGCAGCAAAAGCCGCCGCTTGACCAAACAGTCGCCTCGCCAGGGAACATTTCACGGCAGCTGCAAAGACAGTAGGTTGGGCGATTACGTTGATTATCTGAGCTGCCTGCACTGTTCCAACAGACCGGAGTCCTGGAGCACCACCGGCTTTAAGCTTGCTACCCCTGGCAGATGTAATGCCGGTAATTGCGTGCGCTCTTACCGACGTTCCTTTCCTGCAGCAACAGCAGCAGCCGCCGTTTGACGAAGCAGTCGCCTCGCCAGGGAAGGTTCCAATGCAGCTGCAAAAATAGCAGGTGTAGCGATTACATTGATTATCTGTGCGGCCTCCACTGTGCCAAGTGACCGCAGTCCTGGAGCACCGCCAGCGTTACGCTTGCTTCCCCTGGAGATGTGATACCGATAACTTGCTTGCGCTGTCACCGAGGTTTCGTTCCTGCAGCAACAGCAGCAGCCGCTGCAAAGATAGCAGGTGCAGCGATTACGTTGATTATCCGTGCTGCCTCCACTGTGCCAAGTGACCGTAGTCCTGGCGCAGCACCGGCTTTAAGCTTGCTTACCCTGGCGGATGTAATGGCGGTAAATTGCGTGCGTTCTCACCAACGTTCCTTTCCTGAAGCAACAGCAGCAGCCGCCGCTTAACGAAACAGTCGCCTCGCCAGCGAAGATTCCACGGCAGCTGCAAAGATAACAGGTGCAGCGATTACATTCATTATCTGTGCAGCCTCCACTGTACCAACAGACCGGAGTCCTGGAGCACCACCGGCTTTAAGCTTGCTTCCCCTGTCAGATGTAATGCCGCTAATTGCATGCGCTCTTACAGACGTTTCTTTCCTGCAGCAACAGCAGCAGCCGCCGTTTGACGAAGCAGTCGCCTCGCCAGGGAAGGTTCCAATGCAGCTGCAAAGATAGCAGGTGCAGCGATTAAGTTGATTATCTGTGCTGCCTCCACTGTACCAAGAGACCGTAGTCCTGGAGAATCGCCGGCTGTAAGCTTGCTTCCCCTGGCAGATGTAGTGCTGGTAGATTGCGTGCGTAGTCACCGACGTTCCTTTTCTGCAGCAACAGCAGCAGCCGCCGCTTGACGAAAGAGTCGGCTCGCCTGGGAAGATTCCAAGGCAGCTGCAAAGATAGCAGGTGCAGCGATTACGTTGATTGTCGTGCTGCCTCCGCTTTGCCAAGTGACCGCAATCATGGAGCACCGCCGGCTTTAAGCTTGCTTCCCCTGGCGGATGTGATGCCGATAACTTGCTTGCGCTGTCGCCGACGTTCCTTTCCTGCCGCGTCAGCAGCAGCAGCCGCTTGAAGAAGCAGTCGCCTCGCCAGGGAATATTCCAAGCAGCGGCAAAGATAGCAGGTGCAGCGAATACGTTGATTGTGCGTGCTGCTTTCGCTGTGCCAAGTCCGTCGATTACAGTCGTCTTGCTCGCTCGCCGTCACTTCAGCGCCGTCGGTCCCCGTCGCCCGAGCGACGCCGCTATTCGTCGCCGACGAATTGTGAACCCTCCTGCACGGAAAAACTAGACCGTGCAGCTCCTGGGAGTAGAGCTGCATTATCTTCGTGTTGCCGAAATCCTCCCTTGACGCTCCCAATCAGCCAGAACCTACTTGATGTTTACGTCGACGGGTGTCCCTTTGACGGCGTTAATAGATGCTGCAGCCCAGGTGTCCATAATGAGTTGTAACCTCCGTCGTCGACTGAATCTTCTCACGCCTTCTCCTACTTGGGCCGTACGCGTGGCCGATGGTAGCACTGTTGATGTCATTGGAATGTGTACTTCCCGTATCAGTATCACCGACCGATACGTTCCCATTCTTTTAAGAGTGCTGACCAGTTGTCCCCATGACCTAATCCTCGGACTCGGCTTTCTTACGGCACATTCAGCTTTGATCGACTGTTCTGCCGGTGCCCTTTGCCTCGAACTTCCTCTACTCGAGCATATTCGTGCCGAGCTGCCGAACAAATTTGGTACGACCGCCTTCGTCCGCCTGCCGCCTAAAGCCTTGACGTGCGTCGATTTGCTATCATCTTTTGCTTTGCCCGATGATGATTACGTAGTCACACCTGTTCCTGATGTCCTTTTGATGAGAAATTTTACTGTGCCCCGCGCGGTCGTCACCGTCGCTGGTAACCGGACAAGGCTCCCCGTCCTCAATTTTGTACTGACAAAGGAAGTTCTACCCCAAGGCATATCGGTTGCAACGCTGTGTGCTATATGATATGACCACGGCACGATGTTTTCAGTAGACGTCTGCTCCGATTCTTCACCATGTCCACAGCATGCTACCTGCCCTGACCCAACCTTTCCCCCCCTGATTGCTGCGAGCCTACTGCCTAAACGAGCAGCAGCTCTGTGTCGTCTTTTAGTTTCCTACCACGGCATCTTCGACCTCAACCATCGCCAATTGGGCCAGACTTCAATTATTAAGCATCACATAAATACAGGTGATACCAGTCCCATTCATCGCCCGCCATATCGAGTTTTTGCTTCAGAGTGTATGGTTGTTCAAGATGAAGTGAACAAGATGCTTGCCAAAGGTATTGTTGAACCTTCGTCGAGCCCTTGGGCGTCGCCGTGGTACTTGTTAAAAAAAGATGGCACATGGCGTTTCTGCGTAGATTATTGCCATCTAAACCACATTACCAAGAAAGACGTCTACCCCTTGCCTGGCATTGACGACGCCCTCGATTGTTTCCATGGTGCCAAATAGTTTTATACAATATTCCTTCTGTCTGGTTATTGGCAAATTTCTGTGGATGAAAATGACCAAGACAACACCATGTTCGTCACCCTTAATGGTCTATATCAATTCAAAGTTATGGCATTCGGTCTATTCAATGCCTCAGCAACGTTCGAACGTATGATGGACTCTTTGCTTCAAGAGTCCAAATGGTCAACATGCCTCTGCTACCTGGACGATGTTCTCGTATTTTCACCTGCATTTGAGACACACCTTGAGCGCTTATCAGCTGTTCTTCAAGTCTTCTTCGAGGCTGGGCTGCAACTAAATTCATCGACGTGCCACTTCGGTCGTCGGCAAATTACAGTCCTGGGCCACCTTCTCGACGCTTCCTGTATTCAACCATACCCGGAGAAAATTCGTGGTGTCGCGTCTTTTCCTGTACCTCTGTCTGTCAAAGACGTCCGCAGTTTTGTAGGTCTCTGCTTCCACTTCCGACGCTTCGTTGTAGACTTCGCAGCGATTGCCCGACCGCTTACTGATCTTCTGAAGAAGGACGTGCTGTTTACGTGGGGCCTCGCTCAAACTGCCGCGTTCGCCCAGCCCACAACATTCTCACCCCGCCACCTATACTGGCCGAATTTGACCCGTCCTCTCCTGCAGAAGCGCATACCGATGATAGTGGTCCCGGTATCAGAGGTGTCTTAGCCCAGCGCCAAAAGGGTCAAGATCGTGTTATCGCCTACGCTATGCGCTTCCTTACTGCAACGGAGCGCAACTATTCGATTACATATCGGGAATGCCTCGCTTTCGTCTGGGTGGTTTCCAGATTCTGCCCTTACTTGTATGGAGCGCACTTCTCTGTAATCACGGACCACTATGCGCTCTGCTGGCTTTCCTCACTCAAGGATCCTACCGGCCCGGCTTGGTCGCTGGGCTCTGCGGCTGCAAGAATATTCCTATGCAGTAGTGTACAAGTGGGGCCGATTACATCAAGACGCAGGCTGTTTATCACGCGATCCTGTGGATGAACCACCCGCCGACCCTGACCCCGATACTCACACTTGCGTTTTCTCCGTTTCTCAGCTGCTACACGTTGCCCACGAGCAACGCCGTGATGCCACCTTGCGCCCCATCATTGATGGCTTGAAATCTTCGTCTTCGGATTCTTTCCTTAATCTGTTTGATCTTCTGGATGGTGTATTATACTACCACAATGTACGCCCCGACGGCCCTGCCCTTCTCCTCGTTATTCCTAAACACCTACGGTTAGCTGTTCTCCAAGAACTTCACGATTTACCAACGGCAGGTCACCTCGACATCTCCCGCACAAACGACCGGATTCGCCGACGCTTATTTTGGCCAGAGCTTTCCCGCTCCGTCCGGAAATACGTTGCGGCGTGTGATAAATGCCATCGACCAAAAACCCCATCGACGCTCCCTGCTGGGTGCCTTCAACTGATTGGCATTCCTTCGGGGTCGTTCTTTCGCGTTGGCTTGGACTTACTAGGCCCTTTCCCTCTATCCACGTCTGGCAACAAGTAGGTCGCTGTGGTGACAGATTACGCCACGCGCTACGCCATCAGCAGAGCTCTTCCAACGAGATACGCTACAGATGGCGCCGATTTTCTTTTACGCGACTTGATTCTGCAGCATGGCACTCCAGACCAACTGCTCATTGACCGTAGTCGGACAATTCTTTCTAAAGTCATCGCCGACATCCTGCAGTCCTGCTCAACCAAGCACAACCTGACTATGTCTTACCATCCATAGACTAATGGTCTCATGGAGCGTCTGAATCGTCCTCTAACAGACAGGCTTGCAAAGTATGTCTCGTCCGGCCATATTGATTGGGAACTCGCCCTACTCTATGTCACGTTTGCGTATAATTCTTCGCGTCACGACACTGCCGGTTATCCCCCTTTCTTTCTGTTGTTCGGCCAAGAACCAGCATTGCCACTGGACGCACCCCTTGCGGAAAGGGTTCTACTTAAATTGAAGACGACGCAACGAGCTATGGAAAGAAGAATGATGGCTCTAACGTTAAGCGATAAGAAAAGAGCAAACTGGGTGAGGGAAGAAACGCGAGTTAATGACATATTAGTTGAAATCAAGAAAAAGATATGGGCAGGGGCAGGACATGTAATGAGGAAGGAAGATAACCGGTGGTCATTAAGGGTTACAGACTGGTTTCCAAGGGAAGGGAAGCGTAGCAGGGCGCGGCAGAAAGTTAGGTAGGCGGATGAGATTAAGAAGTTTGCAAGGACGATATGGCCACAATTAGTACATGACCGGCGTTGTTGGAGAAGCATGGGAGAGGCCTTTGCACTGCAGTGGGCGTAACCAGGCTGATGATGATGATGATGCACCCCTTGCATCCACCACAGCAGAGACCAGCGAGTATGCACTTGACGCCATCACCAGGGCAGCCCAAGCACTCGAAATTGTCCGCGCTCGCCTCCTCACCTCGAAAGAGAAGCAACGGCGTTTGTACGATCGCCAACACAGATATGTCCACTTTTCACCTGGATCTCTGGTACTCCTGTGGTCCCCAAGTCGTCACGTTGGCTTGTCAGGAAAACTCTTGTCTCGGTACACAGGCCCATATCGAGTGCGGCGTGCCGTGACCCCAGTTACGTACGAAATCACCCCAGTCAGTACCAGTGCGTCATCTGCCCCGGATTACACTGATGTTGTACATGTCGCACGCCTCAAACCATATTACTCTCCTGTTATCACCGATATTTAGAGGCACCGGGACGGTGCTTGCGCCGCGGGTATAATGATACATGCATATTGCGTGTTTCTTGTGGCCGATGCACGCGGGCACCCGACGAAGACGACGGACGCTCTCTGGCTCTCGAGCTGTCGGCTGAACTGGCCAGCGCTGCATTATCCTTTGTAAATATATTTTGTAACTAGTCTCCAGTCCTTAATCTTTCGTTCGCGGAACAATATCTTCATTTAAAAAGCTTTTCAAGCTACCGATATTGCTGCCTGTGTCCTCTCAGAGCTTGTATCACGAAGAGCAAAAAAAAAATTATGGGGTTTTACGTGCCAAAACCACCTTCTGATTATGAGGCAAGCCGTAGAGGAGGGCTCCCGAAATTTCGACCACTGGGGTTCTTTAACGTGCACCTAAACCTAAGGATACGGGTGTTTTCGCATTTCGCCCCCATCGAAATGCAGCCGCCGTGGCCGGAATTCGATCCCGCGACCTCCGTGCTCAGCAGCCCAACACCATAGCCACTGAGCAACCACGGCGGGTGACGAAGAGCCAACAAAAAATGTATTGCCCTTCCACACTGTAATGAAGGATAACCTGCGAAGCTTTATTGGGATGACTATATTGACAACTATATTGATTGATATTGATTGTTATAGGATTGCTATATTAATTGAATAAAGCCACATACACGTACCTTCGTTGTTTCTATCGTGTTTAGTTTTGCTCATTCCTTACCACAGTGACCACAAAGCTATGGTCACTGTGGTACACCGCGATCGGTTGTACTGCAATGCTAGACAAATTTTTTATCATCATCAGAAGCAGCCTATTTTATGTCCGCTGCAGGACGACGGCCTCTCCCCGCGATCGCCAATTACCCCTGGCTGGCGCCAGCCAATTCCAACTAGCACCCGCAAATTTCCTGGTTTCGTCGCACCACCTAGTCTTCTGTTGTCCTCTACTGCGCTTCCCTTCTCTTGGTACCCATTTTGTCACCCTAAAGGTCCAACGGTTATGTAATCTGCGCATTACATGACCTGCCCAGCGCCATCTTTTTCTTTTAATAATGAGACGTTGTTTCAATTAGTAAAAACGCGATTGAATGTATATATTTACATCCAGCAGGCCACTTGCGACGCTAAACCGCACCTGGCGACTTCTGCCGGCGCGCCTAGGGACGAACGCATACAACACGCGCTAAAAAACTCCTCCGTAGTGCCTAGGCAGCGTCGTATATTCTATAAGCAAAACTCCCCACATTTTCTCTCTTGCACCCTCTCTTACTCGCGCATGCGCGCAAACGTCCGTCGTCTCCGCAAGTACCACGCCCCGCTGTACCTACTAGCAATTGTATATACGCCTCCGGGCACTCCGAACAGCGGCGACTTTACAGTTGCTAGTAAGTAGAGTGGGGCGTGGAACTTGCGGAGGTGTTGGGTGTTTGCGCGCATGCGAGAGTAAGAGCTAGTGCGAGAAAGAAAATGTGGGGGCTCAATTTTGCTCCTTCAATATATGACTGCCTAGGCACTACGGAGGAGTTTCTTAACGCGTATTCTATGCGTTTGTCTCTAGGTGTGCAGGCATTGCGGAGTGGGGTCGAGTTTACCCTCCAACGCTGGCTGCCGGCGCAGGGAAACGGGTGATAGCACATCAGTTGTTTCAGTGGGAGTAGTAGGGACCGTGGACGGGGCCGGTCCGCATACACTAAAAATGTAGAAGTCAGAGTGCCTATGCAACCGCGGTTCATCGCGAGTGGCTGAAAGGGCGCCGATCATGCTCGACACTCCTGCAGCCACTATGAGAATACGCCGCGACCCCTAACGCCTTTCACGCTAACCTAACCTAACGTTAACTTAACTTAATGAGGCCGGAACAAACAGATAAAATAATGCTCATGACGTAACTGTTGTGAAAATACACCGCGTCACCCTGACGCCTTTTACGATAACCTGGCCTAACGTAACGTTAACCTAACTTAACAGAACATAACGGGGCCTAAGAGCAAAGACAATAATCTACACGGTGTTACCGCTGTGAGTATACGCCACACCATCCTAACGCCTTTCACGCAAGTGTAACGTAACCTAAGCTAACGTAAAGCTAACGTAAACCTAAGCTAACCTAACCAAACGTAGACGAGACGCAATGCCAATAATTATCACGGCGTAATCGCTTTCAACCGTGGTTGCTAAGGCGCTGTGAGTTTATTGTACTCAAAAGGCGCCATTCAGAAATGCTGATGCAAGGACCAGGAGAGCAAGCCCGACCTTTACTACGGCCCCTTTTGCTGTCCCGGGAAAATCGGTGGTGCCTTTCTTTTCCTTTTTTTTAAGGTAGAGCGCCGTAGAGCGCGACAAAGTTATAATCAGGCATGACTGACTCACAGGCACGTACCCAAGGGGGGGCCCGGGGGGGCCCGGGCCCCCCCCGAAATCAAGTGGCATACCCCCTCCCCCCCCTCCCCACCCACGCCACCGCTCCTCACACATTCCTAAAGCGCCGCCAGATCAATGTTGAGACTTGGCAGCTGTTCATCGGTCAGCATTATGCTGCCTTTTTCACTCTTTTTAGATGGCGGTAGTTATCGGCATCTCTTGTAATGTGAAGGACAGTTTTCTCATAGATTCCGCACCTGCGCGATTAACTCGAGATGCGTTCAGTTGTCACCATCTATTCAACCGTCACACGCATAGCTGTTGCTTTTGTTAGTTCAACCTTCTTTGTTTAGGCTGATCCTGGGACCAGGAGAGGGATGCGGCTGTTACTCAGCTGGTCTGTACTCTCATGGAACAAGTTGCGGCGGGAGAAAACGCCAATTGCGTTTAACTTATCCCTTTGCTTCATTATTTCCTTGAGTTACGGCTCGCCGCGACGCTGGCAGATGCCCGGAACCATATACACGTGATATGGGTAAGGTAAGGTGGGAAATAAAATAATGTGAAAGAGCGTCCATCATGAAACCCTGCAATAACCCTTAAACCCATAAGCAAGATAACTGTCGCCCGTTACCTCGTCTGTTTTTCCCTAATTGTATAGCACTTTTCCTGCAAAATTGGCAACTGGAAACAAAAATCGCAAGGAGTTGAGAAATTAAACGATCTACTAAGGGAGAGAGCCAAGGCAACAACCAAACTGCAAGCAAAAGCGAATAATAAAAAAGTTAACCGTTGTTTATGAGCATATTTATGGATCAACATCTGTTTACTTAAAAAGGAAGTAGAGAAAACGCCGCCGGAAGTGGAGAACAATTACTTGTTTTGAATGACGCTTCTACAGTTATCGGTCGAACCGCCTCACGTAGCCACTTCTCTGCTGCGATTATGTGGGTGTTTTTCTAACCTTTCGCGGTGAGCGCAGTACGTCTAGAATCGCAGAGTCCTGCGCTCTACGCGTTTGTATGGGACTGGCGGCCGCACAGCGTTACGCAATTCGCGGAACTGTAAAAACTGATCAACAAGGCGAAAGTAACTGATATTCGGAACTATAACATGAGAAAGACTGAAGAAGCCGTAAAATATGAACGCTGCCTGAAATCAGTAAAAAAGAAACCTGGCATAGGACAAACCATGATGTATGCACTAAAAGATACGAAGGATAATATCATCAGCAATCTCGAAGATATAGTAAAAGCATCGGAAAAATTCTAAGCTGATCTTTATACAGTACCCAGAGGAGTCACGATACCTCACTTAGAAACAGTACTGAACAGGATACAGAAACTCTCCTATAACTAGCGATGAGGTCAGAAGGGCCCTGGAAGACATGAAACGATGAAGAGCGGGAGGAGAAGGTGGAATAACAGTTGATCTAATCAAAGGTGGAGGAGACATAACGCTTGGAAAACTGGCGGCTCTATCGACTGCAAGGGTCCCAGAAAACTGGAAGAATGCAGACATTATACTAATCCACAAAAAAGGAGACGTTAAAGAATTGAAAAATTATAAGACGATTAGCTTACTCCCTGTATTATATAAAATATTTACCAAAATAATCTCCAAACACTGGACTTTAGTCAACCAAGGGAACAGGCTGGCTTCAGGAAGGGATACTCTACAATGGATCACATCCAGGTCATCAATCAGCTTATCGCGAAATCTGCAGAGTACAATAAGCCTCTCTATGTGGCTTATATAGATTACGAAAAGGCATATGATTCAGTAGAGATACCAGCAATCGTAGAGGCACTACGTAATCAAGGAGTACAGAACGCTTACGTAAAAAGCTTGGAAAATATTGCTACATGCGTGTGGTACTTGTTTGTTTGAACGAGGCGCGTAGGCGCCATCACTCCAGAAAAGAGGAGGAAGAACGAACTGGGCTCGCGCTGTGAATCTAACCGGTCAACGCTGCAACCGTTGTTGTAAATATAATCTGTAAATAGTTTCTCGTCTTACTGACTCGTCCTTCGCGTAAGAATATCTACAGAGGTTCTACAGCTACCTTAATTCTACACAAGAAAAGCAGGCTGATACCTATAGAGAAAGGGGTCAGACAGGAAGACACAATTTCTCCAAAGCGTGCTTAGAAGAATTCAAGCTATTAAACTGGGAAGGCTTAGGAGTAAAGATCGACGGCAAATATCTTAGCAACCTTCGGTTTGCCGATTACATTGTTCTATTCAACAACAATGCAGACGAGTTACAACAAATGATTGGAGACCATAACAGAGAGAGAGTAAGAGTGGGGTAGAATATTAATATGCAGAAGATGAAGATAATGATAAATAGCCGGGCAAGGAAACGAGATCAAGATCGCCAGTCGGCCACTAGAGACTGTGAAGGAGTACGTTTACCTAGGTCGATTAATCACAGGGAACCCTGATCATGAGAAGGAAATTCACAGAAGATAAAAATAGGTTGGATCGCATACGGCAGACATTGCCAGCTCCTGACTGGAAGCTTACCATTATTATTGAAAAGTAAGGTCTGCAATCAGTGCATTTTGCCAGTGCTGACATATGGGGCAGAGACTTGAGAAGAAGTTAAGGACCGCGCAAAGAGCGATCGAACGAAGATTGCTAGGCATAACGTTAGGAGAGAAAGAGAGCGGTTTGGATCAGAGAGCGAACGGGTATAGACGATATTCTAATTGACATCAAGAGGAAAAAAAATGTAGCTGGGCAGGTCATGTAATGCGCCGGTTAGATAACCGTTGGACCATTAGGGTTACAGAATGGGTACCAAGAGAAGGGAAACGCAATCGAGGACGACAAAACACTTGGTGGAGCGATGAAATTAGGAAATTCGCGGGCGCTAGTTGGAATCGGTTGGGGCAGGACAGGGGTAATTGGAGATCGCAGGGAGAGGCCTTCGTCCTGCAGTGGACATAAAACAGGATGATGATGATGATGATGATGATGATGATGATGGAGGTAGTGGGCCCCCTCCGAAAAAAAATCCTGGGTACGTGCCTGAGGCATGACTGACTCAGCACCAGCGCCACACGCGCGAGAAAGTGTGTCCGACGTACCTTTAGACACAGCGGTCACCAAATGGGGTGTCAGTGCGTGCTTGTTGACCTGTTTCACTGCGCCGGTAGCCGGCGTCCGAGCGTTAACAGTCCGCAATGCCAGTACGCCTAGGGACAAACGCATACAACACGCGAAAAGAAACGTCTCCACCGTATTGCGACACCATGCTTGTTAATTGAGTTAGTATGCCTATGTTTCCAAGTTGATACGGCCGATAACACTACTATCCTTACATCATATAGCTGTCCACTAATTCCCTATCGCAATTGATGCTTCGCCTTTCGGGTAACACTACGACTATATTTTGACACGCTTTACCTTGGAAATTTTGCGACGTATATATATATAGACATTGGCGGGTTTGGGCCTCGCGTTTGCGCATTCACGTTACGCTGGAGTATAACATGTCCTGCACACACTCTGAGATACAGCGCCGCGCTGGCGCTTTGTCAAGGCCGGCCTCTGAGTAGAGATAAATGCCACGGCGCCGCTTTCGCCTCGGCACGTGCTCAATGCCTAAGGCGCGGATGCGCACTCATTCACCCCTGCTGACTTCCGACCTTAAAGGGACACTAAAGGTTAATATTAAGTCAACGTGAACTTTTGAAATACCATCCCAGAAACCTCTAAACGCTTGTTTCATGCGAAGAAGAGACTTACTTTAGAAGAAAATGCGTTCTGAAGCGTCCGCGTACCTCTAGTGCAGTTCAAATCGCCCGCCCTTCGATCGAGGAGTGATGACGTCATGGTCTCATAGTGACGTTGCGCCGTCGGTGAGTGAAACGGCGCCCGCAGACGGCACGTCTTTTCTGCGCAAAACGCAAACGCGCGCCCAGAAACAGAGTCAAGACAGAGCCGACAGCAGCGCAACAGCGGAACTATTTTGGCTAGCGGAAGGGAAAGCGCGCGACGATAAGCCAGTGGGGAGAAACTCCCCGGTTTCGGTGGCAGAGGTAATTGGCGCCATCTCTGTATTGGGCGAACCCGAAAATCCGTTTCCCTTGCATGGCCTCGTAGATCGTCGCGCGCACGCGCGCCGATCCAGGTGGCCGAGCCCTTCCCCCCAACTCCTCTCCAATCACCCTCCCTCGTTACTCCCTCGAAACTCCCTCACCTTCGACTGTCCCCGCGCGCACGCCGTGCGGCCCCGCCGGCCCGGCGCCAGCTCAGCCTGCTGCATGTTTCATGTTTCGTTATCTGCTGTTATCGGGAAGCGTGCGCTGCTGTGCGTTCACCGGCGTGGATAGTTTCGTCAGTTTCGTGGTCCTCGGTAGCTGTGTGCTTGTGCTCCGCGATGTTTCGCCCGTTTCACGACTCGTACCGCTCGTGCATCGTGCAGTGGTACACAAATACCTCAAAACCAAGCCCTGCGAGGTTGTTCCGGGTGCCTAAAGACAACAGGTGAGCGCTCAGACCCAAGGACATCAGAAGGCGCACGTACACGAACACAGCCTTGTCCATGTGCGTGCTTCATGAGGCTCCGGACGTCGTTGCGCCTTGATTATGCTACACATCCTTCTTCCCGCTAAAGAAAGCTGACAAATAGATATTCCTCCTCATTGTCACCTGGTCTATTACTTGTGTTTTTCCGTGCCAAGTCTCATTCTGCAACTTCAGTAACTTGTCCAGCTTTCCATACCACCCTCATTGCTTTTTCTGTGTGTCACGTTCTACAAACGTACTAACAGCTGAAAAATTCGCGTTTGTATACTATCTCAGTAACTGCCGATGGGAAAACCGCGCGAACAACCTTCATGTGTAGGCATGATGCGCTTTTTTTTTTCTTCTTCTGAAAAGCATGAGCATTGCAAGTGTCCTACAAGAAGATTTTTGCAGTTCTTGTTTATTATACACAGGAGAGCCCAGTAGGTACGACTTGGTGCCTTAAGTGACGTAATTTTATTGCTAAGCATTGCATTCAGGTCGAAAGAAATGTCGTGTTGTTGGCTTATTTTACCTGGTCTTTGATTGAGTAATAAGCCTTTCTGCGAATGTTTTCTATGTGCTGCTGCAAAAGCCGACTACCTTGTGTTCCCTTTGCCACCGTTACTCAAGTTGTGGCCAAGTGCAACATAATGTTATCATGTGCATTGAAGTTTTTAGTACAATGTTATTTTTGTTCTGCCATGTCTTTTTTAATTTGTTCAGCAGTAATGGACATGTCACGCATTTCACATACTTTCATGCAGATTTATAAGTCAGCAATTTTTTTTTAGTATGGCTCTCAATCAAACAATGTTAGCATTTAATTCTATTTTTTAGGTATTTTGCGTGTCATTGTTTTTGCCATTACCAGTGAGTTTCCCCTTTTTATAGTTGTCATGACTATGTCATACATGTCGTCCAGTCCTGTGCAATATCTTAGTGCATATATCAGAAGCTCGTCTACATTTTGGTCTTGAGGGCGTTATATAAAAATCTTGTTTTTCTTATGTGTTTGTACATGAAACGGTCTTGGCGTTTTCTAGCGCTTTCTTTTGTTATTTCACCGTCTGTGAACTTTCTGTTTAGTACTCTTGTATATGTCATGCACATTTCACGTTTGCTTATTTTTTGAGTGTGTATCACATCGCGTTATAAGAAAAATCTGTTTTCGGAAACGAAGTCAATCAAGCGAGACCAAAGATCTGTTGTGTTGGAAGTTGATTTTTTTTTTTATGTCCTGGCTCATGCTGGTATAAGTATGGGCAAGGCTGCGTGCGTGCCAACGCATAGCCCACGGCGCGCCAGCTCGCAAGCCATGCCAATGCGTAGCGCGCGCATTGCTTGCGAGCTGGCGCGTGGTGCGCCGTAGCACGCGCGCGATAAAAAAAAAACGCATCTCGTACAGGTAAAAAAAACAAAAAAAAAGTAAGCGGCGCGCGCTGCATGGTGGAAAGGGGGAAAGTGAGCGGAGCGGGACGGCATAATAAAAACAAAAAGAAAAGAAAAAATTTTTGGGAGAGGAGGCACCGCGCGGCTGCTCTTCCTGTTGCCATGATAACGTAAACAATCGTGTGTGCTGCCATTTTGCTTCTGCGTCGCCCATTGGTTAGGGCCGTAACTGAAGGGGACCTTGGCGCTAGCGTCGAAAGAGCGTCTCGTCTGCTCGAAACCAACCAATGGCACCCATGCGGAGATTCACCCCCCTGGATAAGCTGGTTCTTTATTTTATGACGCCAACTTTGACGCTCGTTGCGATGGACGACCCTGACAACGACACATTCGCTCGCGATGCTGGGCTCGACTTCAGCTATTTAAGCAATGGTGAACGTGACCTGCTGCTGATGGCTCGCGCTGCCGGCATCATTGTGTACTACTACGACGGCAACTGCATGTCATGGCTGTACATATTCGCACATTCGTAGCTTTTGCTTCGTGAAAACCAAAAGCCGCACTCACCGCTCCGTCTGCGACCTGCAGTTGTTCTTGCGCTTCGGAGAATGCAGGCAAGACCGACGGAACAGCACTACGGGAAAGCATTGCTTTGAAAGGCACTCCACACGACTTCAGAAAGTCTGCGTTGAACTCGTAATCCTCTGGACGAAAGTGCAGTGAGCACACTATGCGATTTTTCGGCTCTTTGCCAACACGCTGTGGCAGAGGTACGGCACTTAACCACTTCGAACGAAGAGGTTCACTCGTTGACACACAGTGATAAGTAACGTTGGATTCGCCGCTGCAACTGCCCTTGACCAAGTTCCGCGGACCGTTCGCGCATCCCACGACATCACATGGACGTGGCATTCTCGCTGCTTGTTCCAAATGCAAGTTTCGCGACCCAGCAGAACCAGCGCAGCACGACGCGATCACGAAACAATTGAAACTCCAAAGCGCGCGCGGCGCAGAGTCGAGCGAAAACGAAACCTTTAGACCACCCATATTACTGAAGGGTAACGTCAAAATGTTATTTTTTTTTAGAATCGAACAAAAGTAGACCACTACCATTTTCTTCTATCTTATAACCTAATGAAATTATATTTTTAATAGGAGTAGTTGAGTACTAGTGACATAAATTATGATGAGCAGTGCCTTCGTCATCAGGCTAGTACCGGAATGTCGCTGGGGGGTCTCAAATCGTGTCATGCATTTACCTCAATTTCTCGGTTACTAAATCTCTGTTCGCGATTATCTTGACGCCTTAGACGTTCTAGAGCATTGCTTTATCACTTTAACTCGACTTCATGGCAACCTTTAGTGTCACTTTAAGGGAACATCCATGCACACACCCTCCCTCCCGCCATGCGCGGCGGCGCGCTTGCAGCGAGCCACCTTGTTTATGATGATGATAATGTTTATTGGCAACCCCTTTAAAACGGGGAGGAGACAAATAGCCACTTAGCCCGCCTCATCTATTCACGTTTTGTTACATCTATCGCTATCTAGCATTTTCCAATTCTGCTCTCGATCTTTCTCAGTTATAAAACGTCTATGACGCTGAGTTGAACAAATACCTACACTTGAAATGACTCCGGTTCTATCAATGTCTTCCCCACTTTTTTTCTACCGATACTCGCATCGCCTCTTATTTTTCTCGACTGTTGACCAATTAATCCTTCTTTGGAGACGCGCACTTTATGTTTCTCCAGTGACCTTTTCTCACCGACTGAACAAACGCTAACCATTACCACTTGGCCCAAGACGCGCCGGCATGTATCACAAGTTTCTCAACTGTTACCGAGAGTTGTATTCGTCTTCTGTTGTCGCCCAACCTTTTCTAACCTCTTTCCTGCTTCACGATGCACCACTCCTTTAGCATAATGGAAAACCAACTAGCCATAACAAGCTCGCCATAACATAGAGTGAACGGGGGGGGGGGGGGGTAGGAGCGAGTGACAGGATCAATTTTGTAAGCGTGGAAGTTGCCGGCTTGACTCTCAAAAAGGAGTTTGTTGCATTAATATGAAATCCCTTCTGTAGCGTAAGCAGCACTTATCTCTGCTCCGCAAATGGAGCGCACGGAGCGCCACATGGAGTGCCGAATGGAGCGCCGAATGGAGCGCTCAAATTACCCCTGTCCTGTGCCAACCGATTCCAACTAGCGCCTGCGAATTTCCTAATTTTATCGCTGCACCAGGTCTTCTGCCGTCCTCGACTGCGTTTCCCTTTTCTTGAAACCCATTCTGTAACCCTAATGGTCCAACGGTTTTCTAACCGGCGCATTACATGACCTGCCCGGCTTCATTTTGTTTCTCTTGATGTCAATCAGAATAAGGTCTATACCCGTTTGCTCTCTGATGGACACCGCTCTCTTTCTGTCTCTTAACGTTATGCCTAGCAACTTCGTTCCATCTCTTTTTAGGCGGTCCTTAACTTGTTCTCAAGCTTTTCTGTCACTCTCCAAGTCTCGGCCCCATATGTCAGCACTGGTTAAATGTACTGATTGTACACCTTTTCAGTGATAATGGTAAGCTTCCAGTGAGAAGCCGACAATGTCTGCAGTATGCGATCCAACCCATTTTTATTCTTCTATGAATTTCTTTCTCATGATCAGGGTTCCCTGTGATTAGTTGACCTAGGTGAACGTACTCCTTCACAGTCTCTAGAGGCCGACTGGCTATCCTTAACTCTTGTTTCTTTGCCCGGCTATCCATCATTATCTCTGTCTTCTGCATATTAATCTTCAACCCCAGTCTTACACTCTCTCTGTTTAGATCCTCAATAATTTGTTGTAACTCGTCGGCATTGTTGCTGAATAAAACAATGTCATCGGCAAATGTAAGGTTGCTGAGATATTCGCTGTCGTTCCTTACTCGTAAGCCTTTCCAATTTAATAGCTTGAATACTACTTGCAAGAACGCAGTGAATAACATTAGAGAAATTGTGTCTCCCTGTCTGACCCCTTTCTTTATAGGTATCCTCCTGCTTTTATTGTATAGAATTAAGGTAGCTGTGGAACCTCTGTAGATATTTTCCAAGGTATTTACGTGACCGTTCTGTACTCCTTGATTACGTAATACCTTTATGACTGCTGGTATCTCTGCTGAATCAAATGCATTTTCGTAATCTATGAAAGCCACATAGAGAGGCTTATTGTGCTCTACAGATTTCTGGATAGCCTGATTAATGACATGGATGTGGTCCATTGTAGAGTATTCCTGCCTGAAGCCAGCCTGTTCCCTTGGTTGACTAAATTCCAGTGTTTACCTTATTGTATTGGAGATTATTTGGTTAAATGTGTTATATAATACTGGGACTAGCCTAACGGGTCTATAATTTTTCAATTGTTTAACGTCTACCTTTTCTGGATTAGTATAACGTTTGCATTGTTCCAGTGTTCTGGGACCCTTGCAGTCGATAGACACTTTGTACAAAGAGCCGCCAGTTTTCCAAGCATTACGTCTCCTCCACCTTTGATTAAGTCGACTGTTATTCCATCTTATCCTGCCGCTCTTCCTCGTTGTGTGAGCGAACGTTGTGAAGGTTCAATCTTGCGCGCGCAGGGGACGAAAGCGAGAAGGAAGCGCGTGAGAGTCACTGGGGGCGTTCCGGTGGCTGCTGCCGCGTATGGCGCAGCCGCGCGGGCGCCCCATCTTGAAAGCCATCCGCGATGTGTGGGCGGCTCATCGTCAGTAATGCTATAACCAGCGCGAGAGCGGACACTGCTGCGACTCCGCGTTCGAAGATGTGGGATCGTCTTTCTTCGTGGAGGAGTGAGTGAACGTGAGGCGGGGTCCGGTATTAAGGAGCTTGGAGAAACACGGATATATTTACATAAGTACAAGAAAATGCAAAGAAACACAAGAACGTTGATGATAAAGTGGTAGTCGTTCCCCGCTCCCGCCATCCGTAGCTACTTATGCCTTGCGTCATCATCGTTTAGTCACTTCCCGCAATCCCGAGCCAGGGGGCCGATGACATCAGGTCCCGCCATTCCGGAGGTAGGTTACCCTTTTGGCTTACGTCGATCGTACTCAGAGAGGTGATGGACGGATCGTCGCACAAGAGAGCGCGGCTCTAGCTTGGACACGCCAGTTTGTGCTGCTGACAGGTGACAGCGGTATCATTGCTATTTGCTGAAACCTCTCATGAACCAAGTATTTCCGCGCTGGTCATAATTCATCCGTGTCGAAAACCATCTTGACGAGGCCGTCGGCCCGTTCCTCATAATTGGGCGAGGCGTGGCCGAGGGGTGTCGCGGGGTCAACGGCCTATCACAACAGCCCGTCCAATGCTAGGGAGAGGGCTTGAAAGGGGGCAGCTCATCGGTGCTCCTTGAAGAGGCCTTGGCTGCTAAGCAGGCGGAGCTCCAGCCCCGTGCCAGGAAGAGGGCTTTCAAGGGGGCAGCTCATCAGCGCCCTTTGAAGAGGCCTTGGCCGCTCAGTAGGCCCAGCTCCGGCTCCAAGTCGCGGGCTCGCCGGGAGAATCAGGTCCAATGGCCATCTTGGAGGGAGGGTTGGCTGCAGGTCGTAGGCTTGGAACTGGCATTTTAGTGACCAAGTCCTCACAGTGCCCGAGCAGTCACCAGGCAAGCGCCCCAACCCCCTCCGAGATATGCCAGGTAACCCTCCCTCTCCTTTAATTAATCCCGAGGTCAGAACCAGCGAGCGCCAGAAAGGCAGCCATAGGGGAGTACCGCGGGAACGAACCTGGACAAATTAATTAGTAATTTCAATTTCAGACCCTAAACAAAGGTCAAATGGTAGTATGACTAATGTTTTGAGGAATTTAGTTTCCATCGTGTCTCAAAGAAATCGCAACTCAAGCAGCTCTGAGGCAAACGACAAACAAATGTAGATCGGTTAAAACCTACAAGAACAAACAATAATTAAAACCCACGCACACACAGAAAAAGCTATGTTCCCTATCGAGGCATAAAGTCTTAGCAAAAGACTAGCTCATGAGTCGGCTGGTTTCAGCAACTTTGGGCTCTCCCCTTCGGAACGGCCCAAAGACCGCTGTCAATCTGGTCACGGTAAGGCGAGGTCAACATTCAAAGAACGGCAATCCTCTCCCTGCAATGTGACCCGCGTGTCCAACTCCACCCTTCCCAACTATACATTCCACGTAACGCGTGATTCCCAAGTCACCAAAACGAAAGAAAAAGGCGCCCTAATAAACCACGTGACTCGTCACAACGATTGGACAAAGAGATCAGTGCCGCGCGCCACGTTACTCGTTCGGTCAGCGCCACGTGCCAGCACTAGCGCCTATAAAGCGAAACGTACTGGGCTCTGCTGACCACGTTACTTTAAACTAAATTCATTCGTAGAGTGCTATTTTAAACCTTAAAAAACAAAAGGTACACTATAAACGCGCAAAAACCTCTGAAAAAGATTGCTTCCCTAACACGAACTATTAAAATGAAAAGTAGGACCTTCTTAATAACTAACAAAAAATGAATCGCAACTAATTACAAAGAGAAGCAGCAATAGAAAAAAACTTCTACAAGCGCTCAAGTCACTCTTTCTTAATGCGCACTCCAATGGGTCGCCGACTGACAGCCTTTGGGCTACGCTGAGCACGTGGTGTGACAGACCGAGATGGTCCTCGGCCGCCAACCGTCACCCCGGGTGCTCGCGGCTTGCTGTCTCGTCCTTGAGGGGAAGGCCGTAAACGCGGGAATATCCATTTTCCCTTTGTTCTCGTTAACGCAGCGCACTCCCGCTCAGTGACTATTCGGCTAGCCCGGTTCCGACATGCATGTCTCAGCCCAGTTGAATTTTTTCGCCGCACCCCTACTCGAAGAGACGCGCTCACTCCCGTCGTTATCAACCTTTCGCGACGCCTCCGTTTCCTGAATCGCCACAACGAACCCTTTTCGGTTCTGCGCAATTGCCTGTCCCTCTGTCTGAGGCGTGGTGATGTGGCGTCTCTCGCGAGTTTTCGATGCGCCGAATACTTCGCTCTTTTGATCCTCTGCCGCTTGAACCAATTTTTCACTGCCAGGCGGTCACCGAATGTGCCGCTAGAAACCCTTGAGGGTCGGATTCCTGCCCTGCTTAGCCACCATGGCATTCACTCCATTTGGCGATTCCGGAACGTCGCCCAAGTGCGTTGGTATGAAAAAGGTTTTCAGTGCCTCCTTTACACTGTTAGGGCTACTGAAACAAGCCTCGTCCCTGCAACAAGCCTCGTCCCTGCCTTTCCAGATCGCTACTGGCTGTGCTTCGCTCTCTATTTTCGGCAATGCCAGAGAGTCACTCAAGTGCTGAGGCATTAGGAAGGTATTAAGACCTACACGGACCCTCATAGGGTTGGTGCAACAAGCCACATCCCCGCAAGGAAGGCTCTCCGGGATGGCCGCTAGCTTGGTTTCAGTGTACGACTGCATTGCGCAGTCACCGATGGTGGAGCCCTGAGCGATTTCCTCTCCGTTCTGCCGCGTTGGGTCTTCTCTTGGCTCGGCCGCCACCGCATCTAGGCCCACGCTAGACGATTCCGGAAAGTCGCCCGAGTGCTCGGAGACGAGGAAGGTCTGCAGCGCCTCCTTAATGTTCTCATGGCTACTGGAACAAGCCTCGTCCTCACAAGAGACGCCCTCCGGCATGGCAACTCTCTGTAGACCGGCAACGGCCTCGCTCTCCACGTGCAGTGTCTCTGAGGATTTCGCCACCTCGCACTTTTGGTGCTCTTCCATTACTGGCGCAACCTCACTGTCCTCCAAAGTACAAACTTTGCACGGGTCACATTTATCTTTTCTCTCGCACTCAACAGCAATGCCAGAATGCCGGAGTAAAGCACTCTTGGCCTTATCGTAATTCCTGAAGTTCACATCCGAAAGCTCAGCAAAGGAAACGTTACAGGAAAGTACTCCCAACAACCCTACCGACCAACAGTCACAGGTCCAGCTGCACCTCTGTGCAAACATTCTCGAAAAATTCAAGAAAATTCTCTATGTGTTCGCCATCCTCGAATACGTGAAGCCTAGACCGTGCCTGCAGTGCCCTTAGGTACTGGAGCTCCCTGTCCATTTCCTCCATCCGCATTCTGTGCTGTCGCGTTCGCTCCTGCCTTTCCCTTTCGCATCCATCCCGCTCTCGCTTTCTCTGGTACTCGTCGTGTTTATCCTGCTCTCGCGTTCTTTGGTGCTCTTCCCTTTCGCGTTTGCGTTCATCCTGCTCTCGCTTTCTCTGGTCCTCTTCGTTTTTCGCGTTCGCGTTCCCTATGTCGCTGAATGTCCTCCCAAGGCTCCACGATCTCCTCTTCATCTCTGCCGCTTGCGTCTATCGCATCGATGACCTCCGCCTTCTTCAGCTGCCTCCCACAATCAATCCCGAATTCCCCGCATATCGCGTTTAGGTCCGTTCTGCGCAACTTCCTCCAATACATGGCTACCTCTCTTTTGCGATCAAGTTTCTCAAGGAATTAAGTGTTGAAGCAAGGTGTATTTCAACAAGGCTTCTAACCCCTTGTTACCAGGAAGAACCACGTTAAGCCTGGCAACTCTCAAGAAGAAAAGGTCGTGCACTCACCATGCCGAAGTCGAAGCGCTGCACAGACTAATCCCCCCGTTGTCATCCAATGTTGCGACTCGGGGTTCGAAGACGTGGGATCCTCTTTCCTCGTGGAGGAGTGAGTGAACGTGAGGCTGGGTCTGATATTCAGGAAGTTGGACAAACATGTATGTATTTACACAAGTACAAGAAAATGCAAATAAATGCAGAAAAGTTGATGATAAAGTGATAGTCCCTGCCCACCCCCGCCGTCCGTAGTTCCTTTTATGCCTTGCGTGACCATTGTTTAGTCACTGCCCCAATCCGGTGCCAGGGGGCCGATGACATCAGGTCCCATCCATCCGGAGGTAGGTTGCCCTTTTCGCTGACGCCAATCGTACTCTGAGAGGTGATGGCCGGATCATCGCACTGAGCGCGTCTCTGGCTTGGACACGCTAGTTGGTACTGCTGACGGGTGACAGCCGTACCATTGCTAATTGCTAAAACCTCTCATGAAAGTGGTATTCCCGCGCTGATCATAATTCATCCAACCTTTCTGACGATGCCGTCTGCCCGTTCCCCATAATCGTGCGAGCCGTGACCGAGGGGTGTCGCCGCGGGGTGCCCGGCCGATCACAAAAACACGGAAGACAAAAAGAAGCGACAAGGAGAAGCGCTTCTTTTTGTGTTCAGAGTCCACTTAGGCGGTGGTTATAACAATATTGTAAGAACGAGGCGCTCGCTGGAACTGACTGGGACACCACTGAGGTGGCTGGATAAGAGGTGCATCACACTGGCCGAGAAGCTCGATTCACTGCTACGACGCGGGAGCGCTCTGGTATGAAACGCGCTGGAGTTTGCTAGCTTGTAGTGGAAACTGCGCGTGTTACATTCCTGCCGCATTGTTTATAGCAGGCAAGGAGTATATAGGCGCTGTTAAAGAATAAATCCTTGATAGAATTTTATGGGCAGATACGACTCCGTTGTCGTAAATAACAATATATTTGGAGTCATATATGTCTACCTCGTGTCGTAGATTGTAATAAAGGTGCGTGAGCTGCTCCGCTTATGCATGCATAATGTACGCTGAAGATCCCTTTTATTTTTTGTTTCCCTTTTGATCCTGCTGATAGCTATACTCTTGAACCAAAGTGCGTAAACGGAGAAAACGGCTCGTTTTTAGTATTTTGTCAACGAGGGCTCATTGCATAGCAGCAGTACATGGTTACATTTCGCGCGCGTGTTCCTGCAATGGTTTTAGATTGGTTTATAGGAGATGACGCAATTGATGACTGCGTTCATATTTGTTTATAATCAAATGAAGCAACCAATGACTGCGAGTTGTCGCAGTATTGTAGAGTCAACACAATATCCAACAGTCGTTGGGACTAGCTCAAACGGACCGGACGCCAGGAAGCCTGCCGCTGATTGATATTATCGAACCGATAACAAAGCTGAGGCGATTTGCGTGCTTCCACTTTCCCTATTCTGCTAATCGCAATAGTCAAAAGGTTCTGAGGTTCATACATACACATTTTAGCATATTCCAAGTTCCCGCGTTGAGATCGCTCCCTGATTCCACTGAAGGTTAGGCCTAGTCTTACCGCAGAGTCCGTCTACACGCTATCGGCTCGTCTGGGCTCAGGAATCAACAAATCTAACCAGGATAAATACCTGTATTGTTCAGCCTACAGATCGGCGTTCCTAAATAAACAATTGTTTCGTGCACACAGCGTAAGCACAAGAAGCGATGAGCGCCGCTGTGACGTGTTAAAAGCGCATGTATAGCATGCGCTGTCACCGAAGGCTGCCAGGCGCACTAACAGACGCTTCTCTGATGGAGAGATGTGACTACATCGACGTGTCGGTTGAAATGCATTGTTGAAGCAAGAAAATATTGGATTCCCCTTGCCCGAAGAACTCTAAACGGCTGTCAACATCGATAGTAACGGCTCGTAAAGAAGGCATCCCGGTTCACTTCAGCTCACTTCAGACATTTTTCCATGTTAAAATACCAATCGCAAAAGAAAATCAGTGTTGTGGCACTTAGAGGCATACTAATGAATACGGATAACAACTCTTTTCTGATCGAGGCATAAGGTTTAGTTGCGGGGTGATAGCGCATCTATATTAGGTCTGTGCGAAACTAAACCTGCGCCTGGGTGTTGACATGGGCAGTTGTTCTCAAGCCACTATGTTACGGAGTGCGACAGGACTTGCCTTGCCCGTCCCCCAGCCGGAACATGATTGTATTGCGAAAAAAAAATTAGGAGTTTGGTACTGTTTTCGGTGCTCAAGTGAATAACTCAAAATGCTCCGGCCTGTGGTTCGGATGTTTTGCCGTCAAATTATGCTGACATTGAATGACCTTATGTGCCACCTAAATATCTAGGAGTTCCACTGCACGCCTACAAGTTGTGTGTACACTACTGGAAAGAGCGCGGTCCAGCCCTCCAGCGTTACACAAATACATTTATCCCGCACCGTATTTCAATATTTGGAAGAGCAGAAGCCGGCAACATGTTTTGGCAACCAAAGTTTTCAATGTCATTCAGGTTCATCTCTGCGGAAGGCTTTTCATTCAACGTTCTCACATAATTTTTTCAACTTTTATATGGTCTTCTTCCAATTTTAAACCTGTGAGACGTGAAATATTTTTTGGCTAATGAGTGATGAAAGGTTAGGGTTGGTGCATTTGTATGTGCGACATTTAGCCTCGCGGTTTCTCTTTTTTTCGGGATAGCTTTCATCGATATTACAAGCCATCTTGCAGGTTAACCTGGTTTATGCCCTGCCAGAATTGGTTGCGTCTTTGAATTTCCTTTGTAGACCTTGTTTATGGGGATTCATGCGTCAGTTTTCTTTTTCCTTTTGTACCCGCCGCCGTCTTATGGATCAGCATACATCAGATTTCCAGGACTTTGTGTACTTGAAAGAGTGCGCAACATGCCAGTTCGCTTTCTACAAAAAATGATTTTTTTTAAATTACACACTGAAACCTTGCGAGTTAGAATATGACTTCGGAAAAGAAATACTTTGGTTTTCTAAATTAACTGTCGCATTTGTAACGTGCCTGAAACTATTGAACACTGTTCTATTGATTGTAAAGATTTCAGTTTAATCTTCAAGATTGTATTTCTGTCAAATCATTACGCACTTAAAGAAATACATTTGCAATCGAAATGAATGTCAGCCGGATTGGTATACACTTTTGGTTAGGTGTTCCACTTCTCAGCGCCTGTCCTATGTACTTCAAAAATCAAATAAAAAAAAATCAAAATCGCTTTATTTCAGGGTATTTCCTGCGGAGACAGAGACTAAAGGCTGAAATAGCCTGACTGGGCCCCTGCCACCGTTCAGTTCATACATCATTTACGCGTACAATAACATATACAGTAACGTGCACATTATATTAAAATTACAGTTGCACTCAATGTACAGCCGATGAAGGAAAGAAAGTGACTTCTAATACATCAGATAAGAAGTATGAAATGCATACATGTGTACATAGATCACGCAGATAGATATACATATAGAAAAGGTCACACAGGATTCATGTGTTATATAGCTAGTAGACCCTTTATCCTGTTACAGATATGTAGATAACGACTATATACCAGTACATTGTGCTTACAAAACAGAAAAAAAAAAGAAAATCAGGAATGTCATGGTCATAGTAGAAAGTAATGTAAAACAGTCTACAATACACATCCTGTTCTGACAAGGAACGTTTTGTACATTCTTTTAAGTTTACCACGGCTGTCTGCCCAATTTATTATGTCTTTCTGTTTATTTAGAATCTGTATAGCTTTATACGTTACCAATAACGTATGTCTTCTCTGTCTTGTGTTGTCATTGTTTTTGCCTTGCTTTTACTATGAATATAAACCAACTCGACCAGTTTTACACTATATGTAACTTCTCATTCCAAAAGTTTGTAGCGTTGGAAATGTTGCTTTGTGTGACGTTTTCATTCTATGTGCTGCTCGTTCACCTGTCATTGGTTGTGATGATCTGGTGATCATAATATTTTAATAGTTGCTGTATATACATCCTTTCATTCATTGTAATAATTACCATGTAAAAATATTCCTGCGTGGAACAATGGTAAAATACTGGACTGGTGATCTCTCCGTCAGACAACGGAGTCTTGGTAGACTTCTTGTCTTCAGATTATTGCGTTAAAATGCTGTCTGTTGTTTTTTATTACCGCCTTTTTCTCGTTGTAGAGCTGCTTTTAGCACCCAGGGCATTCCAGTGTACCCTGACAGTCCAGAACTAGCTCGCCACACGGGTCCGACATTCCGGAATGGCTCTGCAGACACTGAGTATTGCCATAAGGTACACTCGCTTTTTGTTGTGTCCTCAGTTGTGGACTATTGCGAAGTAAGGTCAATATGACGAGGTATGATTAAGTTCCCTTCTAATACGTCATCTACACGTCACTTAACCACCCGTTTGTTTATGTAAGTGGTTACAGGGTACCCAGATCCGTCTAATGTCACCTAAGATCTTGTCTTCAAAAGAATTGCACACACCCTACGAACAATGGGAATCAACATTGCGCGAAGCATTTTGCAGGTAGCTGGCTGCCTAGCATTGTTTAGGGTTTCCCAAAGTACTTCAAGGGCGACCAACGAGTTTGAGTAAATCTGGTAGTTGGGTTTTCGACGTGAGGACAGCTGCAAGACAATAACAACGGTGTGGACGATTCTATAACGGCAACGGCATGGTTCCTACTTGTGCCGTTTAGTGGGAATTCGCACGCCATGCCACTCGATGGCTTCTGCACAGGTATTTAACAGGTGTAAGTGAGGGATACGCGGACTGTGACGCAACTTTTTCCAGTCGTACGTACGTCTGTGCCTGGTGCTCTCCTAAAATGACAATGGCATTTGTATTATCGCGAACAAATGTTCGGACGTGAACCATCTGGGCCCATCATGAATGCAGCTCAATGTCACGTAGTTTCTACGTAGCTGCAACGAGCAAAGGAGTAGGGAATGCTGGTCGATCCCCAAGTCTGCAGTTTAACACAGCATGGAAAAACGTGATCTGTCTCGAGCAAAGAACACGGGAAACTGAGCTGAGACGCACGCGCCAAACTTCTCAAGGAGTCGGTTTTGGCACGAGACGAGTATGCGTGTAATCGCGGCCTAATGTTTAGAATGCTGGACAGCTGGGCTCGAAGGCAGAGGTTTGATTTTACTGTCGTTCGAGCATTTATTTTAATGCAAAGAACCGTTTGCTTCATTCTGGGCACTTCGCTGGTAGGTAGGTTGGTTCGTCTATGACCTTGCTTTAATAAAACGAAACTTGACAGTCTCGCCCGAACTGATCTTGGCGCGCTGGCACCGTAAGCATGCCCGAGCCCAGCAACGGACGTCGCGTTCATACGCGGCCACCGATAGCGGGAAGAGACCAGACGTTGTGTGACACTTACTCCAGGGTGCAATAAAGATTGTCGTGCGTCAAAAACTTGCTGCTGAAATTGTTGTGGAACGTACGGTCGAGGATCAGCCGTAGATATGTCGCATATGACTGTGGCATTGCAGCCAAGCAATAAGATATATTTGATACGCACATAATCGTTGGCAATCCGGAGTGTTTGATGTTCACGATCTGTGCGTTGAGTGGTAGCGAGGCGGACGAAGTGAATGCCGAAACGATTTACTTGGATTGCATTTATATTAATTCGTGACAGAGCGTCAGCGATGGATTTATCGGCACCACTGATATACGGGATATCCGTAGAGAATGTGGAGGTATATGCAACATGTCTAATTTCGCGGGGAGTGTGCGAGAAACTGTTGGAGGTAATAAGATAAATGAGCGGTTTGTGGTCGGTGAGAATAAATAACTGACACCCTTCGAGCTTGTGACGGAAGTGGCGGACTGCGAGGTAGAGTCCTAGCAATTCGCTACCAAAATTGCTGTAGCGGGTTTCTTGCGGTGTCAGTTTCCTTGAAAAGAAAGCTATGGGCTGTCATGTCTTGCCAACCAGCTGTTGAAACACGGCGCCAACAGCTATGTCAGAGGCGTCTACCATCATGGACATTACCATAACCACTGAAATGTTTGAGCGGCATTAAGGCCGAACGGCATTTCCACGTATGCAAACATGCCAAACGGGTAATAATTGCGGTTTTAGGAATGTCTGAAGGCTCGACAGAAATTTGATGGTAGGCTTTTACTAGTTCCAACTTACTAAATATACAGCAACCATAAAGCGATGCGGTCAAATCATAGATTTGGGGTAGAGGGAACCGTCACTTTGTTTAAGGCGTGGTAATCACCCGTCTTCTTGGGCACCATGTTTAAAGCAAATGACCAAGGGCAAGCGGAAGGACGAACGAAGCCCAACTCGACAATGTTTTCGAATTCTTTCTTCGCAATCTTCAGACGGTCTAGTGCTAAGCGGCGAGGTCGGGCGTATATTTCTGGTCCTTTAGTCACAATGCGGAGCGTGACGTTGTGCACTATTGGAAGATCTGGCGAGGGAGGTTCGAACAGCTTCTGAAATTCCAGCAAGATGGCAGACCACGTTATCGGTACCTGGGTGTGTGCTTGTACGAGACACAAATATGGTGCAGACGTGGTGATACCTTGCACGGACACGTTGTTGAGGAGTCAGTAAGGCGGCAGTTGCGAAAGTCGACGAGAAGGTTAAACTTCCACAGAAAATCAGCGTTGACGATCGGCCCACGGATGTCAGCGACGGTGAACAGCCATCGAAAAGAGGCGTCGCACACCAAGGTCAAAAGTTAGTTTTCTGGCCGTGGGTTTTAATGTTGGAACCGTTGACGGCAGTGAGAAAAGACGTGTCATGGCGATGTCTTCTGCGGTCTTGACAAGCAGGGGGAATGACACAAATTTCCGCACCAGTGTGTACAAGATAGCGAGCTTTCGTGACACGGTCGGTGACGTAGAAGAAACGGTTTGATGTAGAGCCAGTAGCACCAGCCGTGATCAGTGACTGGGCCGACCGTTTTCCGGAAAGTTGCAAGGCGGGCGGCACTGCCGCGCGCGAGTGTCATACCTGGCGTGATACCTACAAATAAAGGGGGACGGAGGGCGTGACATGTTTTGGTCATGCGAGCAATGCCGCTGCTGATGGTTATTTGCCCGAAAGCCTAATGCAGCCAACTGGTTAGTTACTGCTCTGCTTGCGCAGCAAGGTCCGTGCTTGAGCTGTCGGGTTCGTCTAAGTGCTTCTGTAACTCGCGTTATGTCGCAACGGGCGCATTACAACGGTCAACAGTGGATATCACAGGATGGAAAGAATTCGTAATCTGGTCAGCCCTGGTCCCTTAGGCCTCGACAGACGTCGCTGTATGTGAGGCACATAAAATCATGCGTATGTGGTTCGGTAGACGCTGGAAGAGCTCCCGAAGGATTTTCGAGTCTGCTGATGATGGACTGGTTCCCAGGAGTGGTCATGCGGCGAAGCAGTTAGTTAGTTTTCTGTCACCAAGTTCCTCATATGAGAGCAGCTGTTGAATCCATCGCGACTCAGAGTCGGTGGCGCGCCGTAGTAACTGCCGCTTAAGTGTGTCATACTGATCATCGCGCGGAGCATCTCGCAAAATGTCGCGGACCAAAGCTGCACTCGTCGGGTTAAGCGCACTCACGACGTTGTCGTACTTGGCCGCCTGAGATGTGACTCAGTGACGGCGAAACTGCGCCTGAATGTGCACGAACCACGGTTCACAGTCCGAGGACCAGAAATCAAGAAGTTTCAGTGCGGCGATGGAAGACGTTCCGTTTTCTTCGAGACGTTGTTGTTCGGCGCCTTGTTCCATGGTGTTGAGAAGAGATTTGGTAGACATATGAAGTTGTGATGGGGTATCACGTCCGGGTCACCAACAAAGGCCTACAAAAATTGTCATTTATTAAACAGATGACTGCGTTCATGTCGCGGCTACCATCATCGAGTCTTGTCCTGTCTTGTCTTGTATCCTCAACAGTGGCGCGTACCCACTATGGGGGATTGGCCAAGAAGCAGGCGGTTATCTGTATGCTTAGAAGTAAAGCAAAACTATATTGGAATAGTGGAGCGTGGGACGATAGAACAGAAATTTAGAAGTATAATGAAAATTTTTTAATGTTGATAAAATAAGTTAACGTAAAGAAATGAAATAATAGAAATTATTGATATTTTTTTTTAGAAATTCAGCAAGGTACTCTTTTTATCTGTCTAATAAAATTGTAAACTGCAAGAAAAGCATCCCTGTGGCTGGATCTTATTTGTCTTAGAAAGCGGCGGCACGAGAGAAAATAATGTTCGATAGTTTCAGGTGCACTGCAAAAAGAACATAGAGGGGACATTGGGAAACCAGACCTGTGTGAGTAAAAATTTAGAGGAGGTATACCACATCTCCATTTTGTAAAGGAAACTTCCAATTGCCTTGAAGGACACCAATTATTATTCCATGCGAAGCCAAGATGGTGTAATTCAGAAGCCGGTGTTAGGAAGGATATTGCAGAATTTTGAGATATAACAAGATTTCTCTACCTAGCCGCGGTGGCATAAGCTGATGTCGGCAAAACAGATAGAATATGGCCGTTCAGGGATTAGAAAAATTAAATTATAGGGTTTTACGTGCTAAAACCACTTTCTGATTATGAGGCACGCCGTAGTGGGGGACTCCGGAAATTCTGACCACCTGGGCTTCTTTAACGTGCACCTAAGTCTAAGTACACGGGTGTTTTCGCATTTCGCCCCGATCGAAATGCGGCCGCCGTGGCCGGGATTCGATCCCGCCACCTCGTACTCAGCAGCCCAACACCATAGCCACTGAGCAACAACAGCGAGGGATGCTCGTGTGAGTGAATCAGTCATTTCATTTAAGTACAACCGATGATGTCCCGGTACCCAAAGCAAACATACTTTCCATAGGTACGAAGGTACCATCGACCGAAATGTTCTTTGAATTCTTGAATTTAAAGATGCAGTTAGTGCTGTACATACAGATATCGCTAGTCCAGACTCTTCTTCTTCCACCGCTCTGTTTCTCTAATCCTAATTACGGCTGTAAATGTTAACATATTTTTTCCTAGCGGTTGACCCTTCTTGGACCGGCCCGGCCTTATCTGCCGGTAGCTCTGCGGCACGTCGCTGCCGTCAGTTCTCAAGCATAGCGGCTATGCTTCACACGGCGTACGAGCAACGGATTCTGCGGGGCAAGAGATGAATGCCCATAGGAATCCACAGGGAAATGCAGCTCACGCGTGGCGTGAGGTGCCTCGCTTTGAGAAGTTACTTTCAATGAATGCTTTCAGCGACGCCTCATTGGTTGACCGTGCCCATAATTGCGATTCATTAGCTCATCGCCTCCGACTGATTCTTTGTTTGCTAATCCCACACACGCGAAAGAAGTCCCGAGTGTTTTTCAATATATCAAAATCAGCATAAACGAGGACATAAATGGCTTAAAATTACAACTTCTAATGTTTATGTTAGATCTCATATGCGCCTGCTTAGTATACACTTACAATCTCGCGTTTACCATCGGAGTGTTTCCCCAGAGAATGAAAACCTCTAATGTAACGGTTATATATAAGGGCGTTTATAAGGGCGATTTAGGTAACTGTAGGTCAATTTCAATTTTGCTGGTTTTTTCTAGGTTGTGTGAAAAACCCATATTGACTCGATTGCCTAAGTTCTTAATAGGCATAATGTTATTACGTCATCATAGTTCGGTATAGTGCCTTACCTTAACAAAAGGAATTGATTCTCAGGAATAACGAAGCACAAAAAATTACCCTGGGAATATTCCTAGATTTCTTCAAGGTATTCAAAAGGATAAACCATGCTACAATGTTAGAAATACTCCATTGTGATTGCGTTGGTGGTGTCATTTTAACTCTAATAAAAAGCTGTTTTTCAAAACACAGGATTGTGTATCAATCAACCAAGAGCTGTCATCATCCATGAAACTTAGGAACGGGGTACCCCAAGGCAGCATATTGGGACCCCTATTATTTAATATTTTTAATACTGACATTGCCCAAATTGGCATTTCTGTATATTATGCAATCTACGCTGATGATACCAGTCTTTTCTGGTGAAATGGCTGATGAGCTCACGGTGTCTACAAATTATCATCATAACTATAGCACTTCATTTCTCGTCCAAGCGGGGGCAGAGTGGGACTAAAGGCACGAAGGCCTGACAGAGGTCATAGAACCCACAGCTACAACAGCGCTTATAATCAATGCAAAAAATACATATGTACGTGCATTTCGCAAAAGAGAGCAGAATTTCAGTCACAAAAATTATTACAATATTTGTTCCTTGGAATGAGAAAGCCGCACAAAGAATAGCACAAATGCTGCCTATATGCACTCTTTCTTAGGTCATACATACATACATACATACAGATGCAATAAAATGAAAATAACAATAATTAGGTAAAGCAAATGTGATCCGCGAGCAATTTTGCACTAAGCTCTTTTTTGTAGGAACTTTCTGAAGCGCTAGCATTTAACTGTTCTCCTACCTACAGAACACTAGGTAATTACGCCGGCTCAGTACGGTTTTAGGTCAGGGCTGTCAACAGAGGTAGTATTGCTACGGCAAAAGGACATTATATTAGGCACTATAGAGGGCTGGAAACTTACACTAGGTGTATTTGTTCACTTCTCTAAAGCGCTTTGACCGGATAAATCGCAATACCCTTTTACAAAAGTTACCCTATTACGGCCTTCGAGGCGCTGCACTGAATGTAATTACCAGTGATTTCAGCAATAGGCTACGGTGTGCAATCATAAACACAGAACAATCATCTTTCCAAAAAGGTACTCAAGGCGTACCTCAAGGTAGTATATTGAGGGCACCAATTTTTATTACTTATGTCAACGACATTATTAACGTAAACCAGACAATCCAATACGGCATATATGCGGATGACACTTCTTTTGTTTTTCGCAGGTGTGTACGTCAATGACCTTATTTCAGCAGCAAACGTGACACTAGGTGACGCATGATCGACCGCAAACTTTCAACAAATCAACTGCTTAAAATTCAAAGCCGTTCTGTTTCGATCGAATGGAACAACGTACACAGCTGCTTCAAAGCTATACCTGAACGATTCTGCGATTGATTTTTCTTTGACGGCTACAGCATTTGGAATAGTTATTCACGAGCATATGTTATGAGATTCCTATTGTGAAATGGTAAGAAAAAAGCTATGTAAGGTACTAGGCATGCTTAGGAGATGTCACTCATATCTAACGACTATTCAAATCTTCATTATCTATAGCACCCTTTTTTGTTCAAAGCTACGCTATGGTCTTTTGGTGTGGGGCACTGGCACCATGCAATCTACGCAAAAATTACTAGCGCTTCAAAAAAATTCCGAATGCACATAGCTCGTCTTTATTCAATAAATTCAAAGTGTTAAGATTTGACAACATGCATGAATATTGTTTATTAGTGTCTTTGAAAACCGAATTTAACGAAGGACATAATAACCTTACCTCCATAGTATGCTAAGAGCGCAGCTCCTCGTCTCGACCTACTACACAGGGCGATTATTGGAAGATTGCCCGATGCCGAACAAACTATGGTCTCCAAATTCTCAAACATTCGCTCCCACACATACTTAATAAATTAAATGTTTCATTAGAGCGATTGCGCCTTCTTTCGCGACAGGATATGTCTAATCTTTTCTGTCTAACATGATGTATTTCTTGTTGTATTTTCTTGTTGCAAGAAATGCGGTATAAAAATGCAGAATTTTTTCAGTTTTTTTTTTAAATTCTCGAAGAGTGCAAATCTTTCTGCTTTCCTCTTTTCGTATAATTATGTTCTTTATTGTGCAAATTTCACTATGTATTTGCGTGCATATTTACTTGTTCACATGACTTTACGAATGCTGTCACTTTTCTGCCTTGTATTGCTGGGATGTGGGGCCAGTCAAGCTGCGTTTATATCGCAGCTTTCTTCCCGCATTACACACCACACATTGAATCTTTGCTTCATGTAATGTCAACATTAAAACACTGTGGTGAAATAAACTGCAAACTCCTAACTCCAAACCTTGCTTAATATTTCTATCGACTGATATATGAATGTTTGTTTACCATAATTTGTTCTTGTTTTCGGTAAGTGTCTGGTATTCTGGTGTAGTGCATAACGAGATATTTCATTGTAGTGTATTTTGGTGAATGATTTTCGTTTATGTATGAAGATCAGAAGTGGCTTATAATATAGTCTCTCTGCTCGAAGAAGGGAGTAGTGTTGAAATAATGGAGCTGTTTCAAGGTCTACAAAACGGCCATGGTAATTACACTATATACGAAGGATTCGTTACTGTAAAAGAATTGAATCGTAGTTTGGTTTTTGAAGTTGTTCCACAAACCAGGACCCCGTACAAGAGTTTAGAGTAAAGGAGAGCGTTGTTTGAGCTAAAGCGGAATCAGCTTGGTCATCCTGTTAATGATGCCGAAAGATTTAGAAAGGTCATTGCATGGCATCCTTATATTCCAACTCCAAGATAAATGTTCATCAAACCATACGCCCAAGAATTTTTGTTCTTGGATATGGCTAATTGCCGTACCATTGCAATTAATGTGAACGTCATTGAGTATGTTCTTATTACGAGTCTGTATGTTGTTTTCGCACTATTAAATTCAAGACTATTTTCGCTCAACCAATTTGATAAGCGATTTAGATGCGCAATAACGCTGACAGAAAGTTCAGAAGTGTCACTGGATGTAAAAAAACACGTCGGTATCATAGGCACACATTGTCAGGTCAGGTGAGTCGGGTATTCGTACAATATCATATATATAAATAAGGAACAATAGGGGGCCCAGTTTTGAGCACTGAGGTACACCCTGTTCTATAGGCAAAATGTCAGACGCACTAGAATTTATCTGAACAAATTGGTTTCGATTCGTTAAATAACTTCTTATTAATTCATTAGTGACGCCACGTATTCCGTAGATCTCCAGTTTATGTAATAATATTTTATGATCGGTCGAGTCGAAAGCCTTCCGCAAACCTAAAAAAAAAGGTCAAGTGTAACCTTCAGTTTTTCGATGTTCCCTTTATTTTATCTTTGATATCTAAATAAATTATGGGGTTTTACGTGCCAAAACCACTTTCTGATTATGAGGCACGCCGTAGTGGAGGACTCCGGAAATTTCGACCACCTGGGGTTCTTTAACGTGCACCTAAATCTAAGTACACGGGTGTTTTCGCATTTCGCCCCCATCGAAATGCGGCCGCCGTGCCTCCTTGATATCTAGAAGCGCTTGCTCTGCTGGCCTATTCTTTTATAAACCGTATTGGTACTTTGCGATGACACTGTGTTTAGTCAAGAAAGACCAGAGCCTGTCAAACAGAACGCTTTCGAAAAGCTTTGAAAATATATTTAAGATCGATATGGCTCTGTAAGCTGAGATTTGATCTTTCGCACCATCTTTAGGGAATGATGCTATGCGAGCGGTTTTTAGCGCATCTGAAAAAAATCCTAACGGTATTGACAAATTAAGAATATAAGCTAGAATGACACTTATTTCGCTTGAGAAATATTTGATCGGCGCCGGATGAAATGAAGTACTAAACAAAATATATGCATTGACTATAGTAAGTTCACTATATATTGATTGCTCTACAACCAAGGCTGTACTGTTCTGTGCGAAATTCAAACAATGTGAAACGTCTCTCAAGCTAATCCTTAATAATAACGAAATCTAATTTTCCGGAACTGTTAAAACTCTCAGTGTTCTCTATTTTATATTATTTTATTTATTTATTGATGCTATCAGCTCATGACGGGCTATTACAGGAGTGGATGTAACATACATGAATAGAGAAGTGCATTAGTGCGATTGGACAATGCACTAAAAAGAAGAAAAAAGAAAATGAAGTAGCACTGCTGATATGAAATACATTAACATAATTACACAGCACATTTTGACTTATTATATCACAATGTTAGCACAGAACATCAGCGTGCATCAGGGTACATAAGGCAATATATTGCTTCCAAGAATGTATTAACTGATTTTATTTGAACAATTGAGTCAGGCAAAGAGTTCCACTGCTGAATTGCCTTGGGAAAGAAACTATACCTGAAGCACTCATTGGGCACTGTGGAAGGCGGTATATACATACTGTGTCTCTGTCGTGATGTTTCCTGTGTCTTGATTTGGAAGTACCTGTATCTTATTTTGACATGGTTATGAATTACTAAGAACAGGAATTTAAGCCTTTCATACTCCGTACGTTTTTGCAGAGGTGGAAGCTTTGCAAGTTTACATAATTCAGTCGGAGAGTGAAAACGGCGGTATTTAATTAATATAAGCCTAGAAGTAAGGCGCTGGGCCTTCTGTAGTTTTAGGCAGCTGCTTTCGGTGCAGGGATCCCATACTATTTTCGCGTACTCAATTATCGGTCTTAGCTTGGTTTTGTAAGCTATAATTTTAATTTCAGGGAAGGCACAGTGCAAGTTACGTCTCAGCCCCCACAATACTTTGTTAGCTTTTGCACAAAGTTCATCTACATGAAGATTTCGACACAAGTCAGGTGTAAATATAAGACCTATGTATTTATGTTGTTTAACTCGGGCAAGCTCATGACCATTGATACTGGGCGAGAAACTTAAAATATTCTTTTTTCTAGAGATGGACATAAAGACCGACTTAGTTGGGTTAAGCTGCATTTGCCACCGATCACACCAGTTCTTAATTTCTGTTAGTTAAGATTCCGGTTGGCCTGATCACCTGGTGACTCTATTCTCTTGTACAATATGCAGTCGTCGGTAAACATTCTTATTTGGGTAGTGATGTCATTTGGCAGGTAATTTATAAAAACTAGGAATAAAAGGGGCCCTAAGACACTATCCTGAGGTACCACAGATACCACGGGAGATAAACTAGATTGCTGATGTCCCAGCTGAACATATTGTTCTCTATGTTCAAGGTAGGAAGTGAACCACCGCATAAGGGAAGAATTTTGGAAAGTAACACTGATATTAAGTAAAAGCTTTTTGTGGGACACTTTGTCAAAAGCCTTTGCAAAGTCTAAGAATATTGTTACGTAAGAAGACGCAGATGAAAAGCTATATACAAGTATATTTACAACGTAATACGCCGCACTTGGCCAAGAGGCCACAGCCCGCGCTAGCCTCCAATCGTCGTCGTCTTCTTACTACTCGCCACTTCGTCATTGGAAATACTATTCCGTAGCACTACCCCCGCGGCGAAAGCGCCGTCCCGGAGCAAATAAAGGCCGGACTCGGAAGCAGTGTAGTAGGCCTTGAGCCTACTGACGTGCACGACATCACTTGATGCCAGAGTGGATGACGAGGTTGAGCGCACAGGAGCAATTTCGTACGTTACAGGCGTCACCTGGCGCAGCACGCGCTAGGGCCCTGTGTATCGCGAAAGGAGCTTTTCTGAAAGTTCGACGTGACGAGAGGGCGATCACAGGAGCACGAGCGCACCAGGCGAAAACTGCAAGTCACGGTGGCGGGCGTTGTACTGACGCTGCTGAGTGGTTTGCGAGGCCGTCAGTCGAGCACGGGCAACCTGGCGTGCATGGTCGGCGAGGCCGATGGCGTCGCGCGCATACTCGCTTGTTGAGGTCGCAGCAGGAGAAAGTGCCGTGTCAAGGGGCAAGGTCGGTTCGCGACCGTAGAGTAGATAAAATGGAGAAAATCCAGCGGTGTCGTGCCGGGAAGAATTATAATCAAATGTGACGTAAGGAAGGGCAATGTCCCAGTCGTGGTCTTTGAAAACGTACTTGGACAGCATATCGGTAAGAGTACGGTTTAACCGCTCTGTAAGGCCATTGGTTTGAGGATGGTATGAGGTAGTCAACTTGTGTTGAGTGGAGCAGGTACGCACAATGTCGGCGATAACATTCGAGAGGAAGTTACGACCACGGTCAGTAAGCAGCTGTCGCGGGGCGCCATGAAGTAAGATAATGTCACGCAAGAGAAAGTCCGCGACGTCAGTGGCGCAACTGGTAGGGAGAGCCCGCGTGATAGCGTATCCGGTGGCGTAATCAGTTGCGACAGCTACGCGTTTGTTCCCAGAGGATGACGTGGGAAAGGGACCGAGGAGGTCTAATCGAACACGAAAGAATGATTCCACAGGGATGGTGATCGGCTGGAGATGACCAGCAGGTAGCACCTGAGGTGCTTTCCGATGCTATCAGGGATCACAGACAGTAACATAGCGTCGGGCGGAGCGAGCGAGACCAGGCCAATAGAAGCGGCGGCGGACGCCTCTATTGGTCGAGATGCCGAAGGACGGTAGTCTCGCAAAGCCGAATTGGCACTTCCATGCGTTCAGTTGCACACCGGCTCTACGAAAAACGTCCAGAAATGCCGAGAGGCGCTCGTGGTGCGTAGCGAACGCTGGGGAGAATACTATAACGCCGTCTAAGTAGCACAGGCACGTGGACCATTTGAAACCGTGAAGAAGGGAGTCCATCATGCGTTCAAAAGTGGCAGGAGCGTTACATATACCGAACGGCATCACTTTGAATTGATAAAGACCGTCGGGTGTTACAAAAGCAGTCTTCTCGCGGTCGAGATCGTCCACGGCAATCTGCCAAAAGCCGGAGCGAAGTTCAATAGAGAAGTAGCGAGCACCGTGGAGGCAGTCAAGGGCGTCATCAATCTGAGGTAGGGGATACACGTCCTTTTTGGTAACCCTGTTGAGGTGCCGATAATCCACGCAAAAGCGCCATGAGCCATCCTTCTTTTTTACCAGTACAACAGGTGACGCCCATGGACTACATCACGGTTCTATAATGTTCTTCGCAAGCATTTTGCGAACTTCTGCGTGAATAACTTGACGCTCAGCCGGTGACACTCGATACGGGCGGCGATGAATAGGCGGGGCATCGCTAGTATTAAGGCGGTGTTGAACAGCTGTAGTTTGGGCCAAAGGACGATCTTTAAAGTCAAACATATCGTGGTAGGAAAACAGAACGTGGTAGAGCTCACGAGCGTGCTCGGACGGCATGTCGGGCGCAATGATTTTCTGTAAGTCGGCGATCGTTCAAGTTGCCGACTGCGATGGTAGAGGAGGATCGGCTGAATTGCCGTCTACTGTAATACATGCTATGGAGTGATCCTCGAATGAGAAAAGCTAGACCAGCGACATCTCGCGTGGGGGCACTTGTGTCGTCAATCCAAAATTGACCCCTGGCAGGCAGACGCAATTCGCCGTATTAGATAAAACGGTATGAGGTACTGTGATCCCGTGTGTAAGTAGGACGTCTTACATAGGAGCCGCGAGGTAGTGACCGTCGGGCACTGGTGGGGATGACACTAAGTCAACGTAAGTCAGTGCCGAAGGTGTCAAGCGGACGGAGTAGACGGAACTGAGGCGACTGGTGTGTGGTTCAGCGGGATCAAGAACAGGCAGGTCAAGGTGGAGAGTACTGGCGGAACAATCGATGAGAGCAGAATGTGCGGAGAGAAAGTCTAAGCCGAGGATGATGTCGTGGGGACCATGGGCGATGACTGTGCATAGCACGATTGTGGAGCCATCGGCGAAGAGACACCGGCGGCACACATACCAATTACGGGGGCTGTTCCGCCATCGGCGACTCGGACAACAGGCGTCGTGGCGGGCTTGATTATTTTCTTCAGGCGGTTACGAAGGTCAGCGCTCATTAACGACAAATCCGCCCCAGTGTCTATAAGAGCAGATACAGAAACACCGTCGACTTGCACGTCAAGAAGGTTCAGATGAGTGGGCAACGTCAGTAGAGGATTTGGCGGCGTAGGGAGCAATGCAGCGTCACCTCGAGGAGCTGCATCATCTAGTTTTCCGGCTGGGAGCGGCATCCGAAGGGAGTCGGCGAAAAGGAGCGACGGGGCTGGGGAGAGCGAGATTGTCGTCGTTGGGGCGAAGGTGAACGATAATAGGGGCGGTTTGGCGCAGAAGAATCAGTGGCGGCATTATCAGAGCGTGCGGCATAGGGACGAGAAGGGCCACCTGAGGGACGAGAGTAGGCAGTATAAGCAAACCGGGTCGGGGAAGTCCAGCGACTGTGACAGGGCGGATAAATGTGCCCGATTCGATGGCTGTGAAAACAACTGGGCTTGTCATCAGCAGTGCGCCATTCAGATGGGTCGCCGAAACGTGGTTGGTAATAAGATGCGGGACGAGGGGGAGTCGAAGAAGCCGGGTGGGTATCAGGGCGATAGGCCGAGCAGATGGCGTGAAGAGCCATGTTTTCGAACTCCTGGCGGACAACTGCCTGGATTAGGAAAACCGTGACTGCAGGTGCGTTGGTGGGGCTGGAGTCTAAGGCACCCGGATAGGCGGCCTCCATCTCACGCTGGACGATCCTGGTAATATCGCCAGTGTTGTTGGGACGAGGAGCGTCGGGACAGGAAGATGTCTCTGGGGTGTTGGGCAAACGGGCAAACTGCTTGTCGATACGTCGGCTTTTAGCGAGTTCCAGGCGGCGGCACTCCTTTATAACTGCATCCACCGTCGCGACGTTGTTGAATACGAGCAAGTTGAAGGCGTCATCGGCAATGCGTTTGAGGATGTGGGATACCTTGTCTGACTCAGTCATGTGTGCGTCAACTTTGCGGCACAGAGCCAAGACGTCCTGAATGTACGTGACGTAGGGCTCTGTTGACGTCTGCACACGGCCGGAAAGCGCCTTCTGCGCTGGCAAGTTGCTGGTCGTAGGGGTTGCCGAACAAGTCTCGGAGCTTTTGCTTGAGCGAATCACAACTGGTGAGCTCATCTTCGTGCGTGCGATACCAAACTCGAGGTGTGCCGCCAAGGTAAAAGACTACGTTGGCGAGCATAATAGTAGGGTCCCACCGGTTATTGCGGCTTACGTGTTCGTACAGGCTGATCCAGTCCTCGACGTCATCCACATCTTTACCTAAGAATACGCCAGGATCACGAGGAGCAGGGAGAGTGATGTAGGTCGTCGAAGTGGCAGTAGGTGTCGGAGGCGGCTGAGTCGAGTTGTCATCGTCGGGAGCCATGAAGGGAGGCTCGACGTACCGTACCCTACGAAGCTCCGTGACGATGTACAGGGAACGTCCACCTGTACCAGATATGTTACGTAAGAAGACGCAGATGAAAAGCTATATACAAGTATATTTACAACGTAATACGCAGCACTTGGCCAAAAGGCAACAGCCCGCGCTAGCCTGCAATCGTCGTCGTCGTATTCTTACTACTCGTCTCTTCGTCATTGAAAATACTGTTCCGTAGCAATATGAAATTAGTTTGGCCGCGGGCAATAATTGTTCTAGAAAGGTTATGCACAAGTTCAATAAGCTAATAAGCGAATGCCATGGTGACCTGGAAAAATTAATTTATGTTCATCTAAATAGTTGAGTGGATGCTTTGACACAATGTGTTCGAGCATTTTAGAACAGGTGCTCGTGAATGATATCGGTCGGTAGTTGCTAGGGCCAGAGCTTGGACCACCTTTATGTATGGGCACAACTATTGCGCGCTTCCAGGCAGTGGGAAACGAGCCACTAGAAATGGATGATTGACAATTAGTGTTAAAACTTGGATGCCCATTCGGCATATCTATAAATGAATTCACTGGGGATTTTGTCAGGACCGGGACTTTTTTTATATTAACGTGAAGTAACAGATTGAAAACGCCCTCTTATGTAATCTTGATATTCTGAATAGGAAGTCTGTCCGTATAATCATTGATGGTAGGCAAAATACTGTCATCGATGGTAAAAACTGAGGAAAAGAAGGAGTTAAATGCCTCCGCTTGATCCTGGCTGCTTTTGTCTGTGTGTATGCTATGCGAGTTAGCCATTGTATTCAAGTACCTTCAAAACGTATCTGGGGGTTCTTTGAGAAATCGTTTCAGTGTTGAGTTATAAAAGTTATCTTTAGACGTCTTCAGGTTACGCCGTAGCTTTTTACCTAAAAGATGAATGTCATGTTTCTGTTCGGTACTAGGACGGAGGGTGCAAGCCTTTCGCATGCGTTTAAGCTTTCTTTTAGTGTGTATTATTTCCCGAGTTACCCAGGGGTTTCTTTTTCCTACACGTTTAGAAGGCCCAGGAATGAAATGTATGCAAAATGTTGGTATATCATGGAAAAATTTCCATAGTTCTTCAGTAGTACCAGATGATCTGCACAACTCCAAAAAAGAATATTATCACTGCTCACGATGTTCCAGTATTGCCAGGTCATTGGCGGCTTTAAACTTTGGAATCAGAAGTTTCTCGTTCTCGCGCATGACATTAGCACACACATCTAGTCACATCATAACTATTTTATGAGCAGAGAGACCTAGAACAATTTAACATATGTTAACAAATGGGAGCAACCAACCAGATAAGATAATTAAATCAAGGATTGAGGAAGTAGTTGGAACCACACGCGTACAAGCTGAGATGACCTGAGTCAAATCATAACAGAAAGCGATCTCAAGTAGTTGTTCACAATAAGGGGCGTCGTGTCCCTCAGCACAAAGTGTCGACCAATTAATTCCACGAAGGTTGGAAGCCTCCTAATAAAATAATATTGTCTTCGTGCTTTAGGTGAACGTCCATAAAGTTTCTCAGTTTAATAAGCACATTCACTGGAGAGTCTGTTGGTCTGTATATAGCACCAATGAGTACTGTACGATTATTAAGTTTGGTTTTAATCCAAAGAGCTTCGACATCAGTGACATGCGGGAGAAAACTGAACAATATTGACGCGTGTACTTATTTGTCTTTATCGGGTGGCATGTTTCACCGCCTAACAAATGTTATCGTACAGCGCAGAACGCGCCTGCATGTATCGGAAGCTTCTGGAATGTTATCGATGCTTCCATCCGCTGTCTGTGACCGAACCTGGTGTAATCTGATCGCATGTGTGCGCGACGCGAATAGTGTAGAACTTTGTGGAAGACACGCGGGTCCCAGCGATTACTCTAGAATATTCGACGACTGATGTATAAAAGCGGACGCGCTTGACCCGCTGATCAGATTTTCGACGATCGCCGACCGTGTTTGCCGCAATCGTTGTGCGATAAGTGTAGCCTGTTTTTGTGGGCACAGGTTCACCCAATAAAAGTTCGTTTTGTCTTTCACAGTATTGCTACTGCGTTCTTCAACGTCACCACCACGTGACATCTGGTGGAGGTTGTTGCATCTGGGTCGCAAGCCCCAAGGGTAGCGTTGGCCTGGCAGCCTGGGGCACAGCTGGAAGCATCCGAAGGTCCTGCAAAAGGATGAGTCGACTGCTAACAGAACAACTTGTTTATTTTAGCATCGCAAAAGAGCGGCCGGTCAGGTCGACCGAAGTGGAGAAACGGGAAACCACGTTACTCGACGGAAGAAATCGAAGCCTCTCTCGGCGTCCCGGGGCAGCTGCTTTTATACTCCGGAGTCGAGGGCAAGAAGGAACGGCTCGGGATGAGGCGCACGTGACGGCGGCGCCCGGACACGTTGTGACAAGAAGTGACGTATCCACCGGGCCGGAGCCGGTCAGACCTCCTCGCTTCACCGTTGGGGAGCTCCTCTCCCCGGCTGCCGCGCTTTGACAAGCGTGGGCACCAACATGCACACACACACACACGCACACACGAAGACACGTGGCATTGAAACATGCCTGGACGCGCTTGGCAGAAGGCGTTGCGGCAGCGCTGAACGGGCCAAAATGTCCGCCGCTTTGAACTAGGCCCCGGCGTCGGTTGCATCCGCGCTGGCTATACCGCACGTCGGAGGCGAAACGTAACAGACCGCCCCGCCGGGAGAAGGAGATCCCCATGGTCAGGGGACTGCATCCGCTGTCCGGAGGGATGTGGCTCGATGATGCTCATAACCGAAGTCGGTCGTCCCTCGGCGTTTCTTGAGCGCAGCGCACAGGCAAGGCCTCGTTCTCACGTTCAGGCTCACACAGGACACTGCAATGTGACTTCGGAAGAGTTGCCATTTTTGTTCTCGTTCCCAGCAAGCGTTAGAACTACGCCGAAACTCAACCGCTCAGTCAGCAAGCACGACACAACCCTCACTAAGCCATGCCAGGCTCTTTCCCCTTTTATACTACTGCCTAGTTCCTTACAGTAGTCTAGCAGCACTCAAAACGCGTCCACAAATTGGAAAATTGGACTAGAAAGCACGTCATGACTTTGAAACACTAAACAAAACAATATGTTAAAAATCCTGCCTGAGGAAGAAAAACATCAGTAACAAACAACTTTGAGGCTGATTCCTACGTTAGGGGCCTCGACTTAAGCCATCGGCGTTACCGTTGAGACTCCCCTTTTTGTAACGCACCTCAAAGGAATATTGTTGCAAAGCGAGGCTCCAGCGCAGGAGGCGACCATTTTTGGAAGAGATGGTCTGCAGCCATTGGAGAGGGCAGTGATCCGTCTCAATGATAAACCTCGAGCCGGCTAGGTAGCATGACAATTTCTGAACGGCCCACACGAGACACGCACACTCTTTCTGGGTGGCGCTGTACGCCTGCTCATGACTGGTCAGCTTACGACTAGCATACAGGACGGGGTGTTCCACTTCTCCATTTTCCCGTTCGCACAGTACAACGCCCATGCCTCGCTCAGATCGCACTGAACAACGAACCCTTTTGTGTAGTCTGGCGATCGTAGCACAGGCTGGCTTGTTAGGGCGCTCTTTAGGGCGCTAAAAGCTCTTTCCCTTGTCTCGTCCCAGACGACTGTTTGGGGCTCTGTTTTTCTTAGAGCATCCGTCAGGGGAGCCGCGATATCAGAGTACCTGGGGATGTACCTCTGATAGTAGCCGGCGACACCTAAGAACGACCCAATATCGGTCTTCGTGCGCGGTTGCGGGAAGTCTCGCACAGCGGCCACCTTTATTTCAGAGGGGCGGCGACGACCCCGTCCAATCACGAGACCGAGGTAGACAACCTCGGCCTGTGCTAACTGGCACTTGGGAGCCTTGACTGTCAAGCCCGCTTCGCGCAGGCGGGTTAGCACTGCCCGCAACTGTGCCATATGCTCAGACCAGGATGCGGAGAATATCGCTACGTCGTCTAAATATGGTAAAGCGAATCCTTCCTGTCCCCGCAACACTTTGTCCATGAGGCTTGAAAAGCAGTATGGCGCGTTCTTCAAACCAAAACTCAAAACTTTAGGACGGAATGTCTCCATTGGTGAAATGAACGCCGCATACCTACTAGCCTCTTCTGTAAGTGGAACCTGCCAATAACCCCTGACAAGATCTAGGGTGGAAATAAACAGAGCGCTACTAACTTTCTCAAGGCGCTCCTCGATGTTAGGGATCGCATAAATTTGATCCTTAGTGATGGAATTAAGCCTGCGGTAGTCGACGCAAGGACGAGGTTCCTTGCCCGGTACCTCAACTAAAATCAAAGGGGAGGTATAATCACTTTCACCCGCCTCAATAACACCGAGCTGTAGCATTTTCTTTACCTCCGCCTCCATAATATCGCGCTGGCGGGGTGACACCCGGTACGCCTTGGATCGTACTGGCTCTGGGGAGGTAAGTTCTATTTCATGAGTAAGGACAGAAGTCCTACCAGGTCTCTCAGAGAACTGACCTTGAAACTCTTGTAAGAGCTGGTGTAGTTCGGTTTTCTACTCAGGCGACAGCGATGCTTTACTTATTAAGTTACTAATGACTTGATCAGTGTCTTCCCTGTTCGTCACTGAGCCTAGTCCCGGAAGCTCGACCGGAAGCTCTTCGGGAACGTTTACCATCATACACACCACTGCTTCCCGTTGTCTATAGGGTTTGAGCAGATTACAGTGGTAAACTTGTGCTTTCCGTTTTCCTCGCAGACTCACCACGTAGTTAACGTCCGGCACGTTTTGAACAACCCGTGCTGGGCCCTCCCACTGCACGTCGAGTTTGTTTTTTAGCGATGTGCGCAATATCATTACCTCCTCGCCCATCTTAAAACGACGGGCCCTGGCTGTCCGATCATAATAAACCTTGACCCTCTGCTGGGCCTTTGCCATTGCTTCACCTGACAACTCCTGTGCCCTTCTTAAGCGTTCGAGGAGCCTAAGCACGTACTCTACCACGACTGGGTCGTCGCCCCTGCCTTCCTACGAGTCTCGAAGCATGCGAAGCGGAGACCGCAGCGAGCGACCGTACGCCAGCTCAGCTGGCGAAAACCCCGTAGCCGCATGCGGCGCGGTCCTTAATGCAAACATCACCCCAGGCAGACTCATCTCACAGTCAGTTTGTTCTTCAAAACACAATGCTCTCAACACGCGCTTCATGACGGAGTGGAGCTTCTCAACGGGATTCGACTGTGCGTGGTACACTGAGCTGTGTAACAGCTTTACCCCACACCTTTCGAGAAAGGCTGTCGTCAAAGCGGTAGTAAACACTGTGCCCTGATCTGACTGGATTTCCGCAGGAAAACCAACTCGCACAAATATGGACAGTAGTGCACTGACTATCTCAACTGAGCTGAGTTCTTTAAGCGGCACTGCTTCAGGGAACTTTGTCGCTGGGCAGATCACAGTCAAAATGTGTCTGTACCCCGTGGTTGTTACCGGCAGAGGTCCCACTGTATCGATAACTAGCCGTCTAAAGGTATCCGTAATGATAGGTACCAACTTCAACGGCGCCCTCGATTTGTGCCCTGGTTTGCCCACCCGCTGACAGGTGTCACATGTCCTCACAGTTTTCTGCGTCACGGAAACACCCTGGCCAATAGTACTCTTGCAAGAGACGGTCCTTAGTCTTCTTAACTCCTACGTGTCCGGACCACGAACCCCCATGCGACAAGCGCAACAGATCCTGACGGTAGCACTGAGGCACGATCAGCTGATCTAACTCCACTCCCCTGCGGTCTAGATACTTCCGGTACAGGACCCCACTTCTTTCCACAAAACGAGCATTTTTCTTGGCGATACCTTCCTTGACATTGCAGCGCATGTTTTCTAGGCTGCCATCCTTTTTTTGCTCGGCTATCAAAGCCGACCGCCTGACTTTTAGCAACCTATTAAGTCCATCTGACGTAGGCGCGATGAGCAAGTCTGCAGATAGCTCTTCTAACTTTCCCGTGTCGGGCATTTCCTCTCGAGTATGTGGTGCCTTCAACGCTACAGGCTCAATTTTATTCAGTTCGAACGTGCTCTGAATATCAGCTTGCTGCGCCTCCGACCCTTTCTCATTGTTCGACAACGTCGGCCCCGCAACTACCGCCTTTGCAGCGAGCTCCCGAACTCTCGATGTGGTTAAGGCCTGAACGCTAGCCTCACCAACCAAAAGCCCCTTCTCGCGCAGGAGGTGATCGGACCTGTTCGAAAATAGGTACGGGTACTAGGGGGGCAGCATAGATGACACTGCGGCCTCCGTCTCAAGCGCTCCGAAAGGTTCTTCAATAAGCACTTTTGCTACGGGCAGACACACGCTATGACCTTCCACGGCTTGCTTGATCCATGCGCACTCGCCCGTGAACATATCGGGTTCTACGTAAGAGGGGTGAACTACATCCATTGTAGCTGCGGAATCACGAAGCACTCGGCACTCTTTCCGGTTCACGAGGAGGTCTCGCATGTAAGGCTCGAGAAGCTTCATATTCTCGTCAGTGCTGCATAATGACAAGAACACGACTTTTGTTTTTGTTTCTGGACACTGCGCCGAAAAGTGACCCGGCTTCTAACAAGGTGCTTGTGCGTTCATGTACCGAACGCCCCCGCAAAGCCGCGATCCAAGCCCGAAGCCCGAGGACAAAACCAGCATCGCCCAAGACCAGCGTGCTAGCCGCCGAGTGCAAGGGCTGCCCCCAGAGCACGGACTTCTACCTGAGACGACAAAGAAGATCGTGGCCAAGACAACTCCAATGGCTGCCTCCACGTCCCCCGTTATCCTGCAAAAACCTCGGGACCCTCCGACCTTTCATGGAGCAGCTACTGAAGACCCGGAATCCTGGCTAGAGACCTATGAACGAATCGCGACTTTCAACAACTGGAACTCCGACGACAAGCTGCGGCATGTATACTTCGCATTAGAAGGCGCAGCCAGAACGTGGTTAGAGAACCGGGAGTCGACCATGACAACATGGCACCTGTTCCATAGCGGCTTCCTGCGCACCTTTACGATCGTCGTGCGCAAGGAAAGGCCCGAAGCTATGCTGGACACCCGAGTGCAGCTACCTAACGAGAACGTTGCCATCTTTACGGAAGTAATGAGCAGTCTGTTCCGCCATGCCGACCCGCATATGTCCGAAGAGAAGAAAGTCCGCCTACTGATGCGTGGTGTAAAGGAGGAACTTTTCTGCGGAATGGTACGAAGCCCACCTAAGACTGTCGACGAGTTTCTTCGAGAAACCACTAGCATCGAGAAGACACTGGAAATGCGGAACCGGCAATTCAACCGCCGCACGAACTCGACAAGCTACGCCGGAGTTCAGTCACTGGCCACCGACGACTTGCGCGAGACTATCCGAGCTGTCGTGCGGGAGGAGCTACGGAAGCTGTTCCGGTCATCACAGCCTCAAGTGGGTTCGAGTGCCGACGCCGTCTGTGAGGAGCTCCAACAACAACTCGGAGTAGCCCCTGAATCGCCGCAGCCTCAGCCGCAAGCGATGACATACGCCGCTGTAGCCCGCCGTCACGTACCCCATCCGCGCCCACGGCAGGGCCCAGTGGCGACACAGTTCCGTCGTCCGCCACCAACCCCGCCGCCAGCACGCCAACCCATCGCCCCACGCAGCATTCCAAAGAAGACTGACGTTTGGCGCGCCCCCGACCACCGTCCGCTTTGCTATCACTGTGGAGAAGCCGGGCACATCTACCGTCGATGCCCATACCGGGAGTTGGGACTCGCCGTTAACGCGCCACGACCACAGATTGGCGAACGACCTCGCGATATCGCCGACTACCTCGCCGCCACTCGTGGTGGAACCCTCGACGACCGTCCCGTTCGCCGTCACCAGACTGCTACCTGTCGCCGCAGCGCCCACCATACACCGGCCAAGCCCGGGGCCGCTCTGCGAACCCATATCCGGAAAATTAAAAGCAGCAACCGATGGAGGTGCGGTTGCTGTTCGTCGAACTGACGAAGATCCTCCGCCGCCGACGAAGACGCCGAAGAAACTACCTCGACGACATAACGCCACGCCGCCGTCCCGACGAAGTCTGGAAGCAAAGAATACGACGACGAAAGACGACCTGACAACGTCACATACCAGCCACAGGTCAACGCGACGCAGCCATGATCAGACGCCAAGGCCGAACTGTAATGCAAGACAAAGAACCACCGACCTCGACGTGCTTCTCGACGGCCACGCAGTCACCGCCTTTGTCGATACAGGGGCCTATTACTCCGTCATGAGTGAACACATCGCCTCCCATTTGAAGAAAGTTAACACTGCATGGGAAGGGCCCCAAATTCGGACCGCTGGAGGACACCTCGCTACGCCGATTGGAATCTGGACGGCAAGAATTACCGCTCATGACTGGACTTAACCTGCCACCTTCGTTATCCTCCAACAGTGTTCACGAGACGTCATTCTCGGCATGGACTTCCTGAACCAACACGGCGCAATCATAGACCTGAAGCCAAATCGACAACGCTGTCGGAAGATCAAGCGATACCGCCGGAGAGCTGTCGTATTCACCACGCCTTGAGTGTGCTCGAAGATCACGTGAGCATCCCGGCGCGCTCCAGCATTATTATTTCTGTCAGCACCGAAACACCCGCTGACGTAGAAGGCGTCATAGAGGGCGACCAACATCTACTGCTCGACCGTGAAATTTGCGTCGCAAGAGGGATCGCTCTTATATATATTACATATATTGAGGGTGAAGGTTTTCTGGACCGCATTGTTACTGGCGATGAAACGTGGATACTGCATTTCACGCCTGAATCAAATCAGCCGAGCATGCTGTGGAAAAATCTGGGTTCGCCTGTGATAAAAATTCCGTTCAGCGCCATCAGTTGGGAAATTCATAATAACGGTCTTCTGGGATCGCCGAGGACCGCTCCTACTGGATTTAACGTCACAAGGTGCAACCATCAGTGCCACGTCTACTGCCTGCCATCAGGCGAAAACGCCGAGGGATTCTCGATGTGGACAACGCGGTTATCCTCCACGAGAATGCGAGGCCACACGTAGCAGTCAGAACCGCACGCAAGCTCTTGTCATTTCACTGGGAAAGTCTGGATCATCCAACATGCGGTCCGGACCTCGCCCCTAGTGATTTCCATATTTTAGGTCCGCGAAAAAATTTGTGGGTGGGACAGCGATTCACAAGCAACCATGACGCCAAGACAGCAACCCAACGGTGGTTCCACAATCAGCCGGACGAATTCTATCACAGGGGCATGTCAAATTTAGTGCTGCGATGGGACAAATGTCCGAAACGGTGTGGGAACTATGAGGAAAGATAGTGCAAGGTACGTAGAATACTACGTATATTTTGTAGTGCCTGTACGTATCTTATTTTGGCTAATAAAAGAAAGGGGCAAAGGCTTTCTAATTCGTCCTCGTATATGCGTTCGTGACATGACTCGAAGCAGCACGCACGGCAACTTCTATTGGCCAGAAGGAACAGCGCCAGCTATGCCAGGCATCTCAGAAAGCTGGCGTCATGAGCGCCGTCAGTGGCGTTGCACGCGTCGAACCAGGACGTTGTAAGAAGTGCATAACAGCAATGGGAAATCTCCAACATTATTCAGCGCCCAGTGAAATCAGCAAAAACACTTGCACCAGTAGCAATGACAATGCTTATATTTCAGAAATTGTAAGCCCAAATATTCTTTCCCATTTTTTATGGTTTGGGATAAAACGCATCCACTGGTAATGAAATGTTTTATGACTGTTCTTTGCGCTCTCCAATCCCAAAAATCATGAATAATAATTCAGTGAAGACCATAAAACCTGGTCCGAGCAGCTTTGGTGTTTCAGCAATACGGCATCTGTCTAGCACATCAAAGAATGCATACGGACCACCACAACAACGCCGGCACCAACGCCGACAGCGTAAATTCGGCAGGAGTGTCCATATAATTCCTTTTACAATAAAAATTTATGTGGGACCAGCGGAGGAATCTGACCGTGCTCTTGAGTGCTGAGGCGGGGTGCTCTAACCAATATAGGCCACGATCACACGCATACACATCTTTGTCCAAAGCCTGCCAGCTCTTGGAAATGTTTAGAGCGTGTCTACCTTGCCGCTTTCTCGTCTTCGTTCCTCGTGACGTCTGCACCCCCCTTACGCCTTCTCAAGCATAGGCCTACATTCCCCAGTACTCTCCTCGTAGCAGCTAACACATACGCAGAAGCCGTACGATGTGGCACCGCCTTCACGAACGGCCCAGTTTTATGTCCGAACATTTCTGCGTCTAAATATAAATGTCTTGGTTGTTTTGATATAGACCACGTGACATAGTCTTTAGTATGTAAGATTGCGTAACATCTACTCGCAGATCGCGCAAAGGTCCGTGTATCTGCCGCTTGCAGCCGTTGAGTACCGATGCAGAACTCAAACATGAGCGTGTCGTATGACTTCGCGTCGCACGGGCGCCGTAGGAATCCTCGTGTTCCTGTTATGGGATCGTCTTCTGCGTCGTCATCGTCTTCCTACTGCCGTCACTCACAGGCGCCCGCGTCACACACACAACTATATTCGCAAACACGTGTTGGTCTGCCTGGTAACGCCTTTCGGAACCGCAAATTAAGCTCAAGAGCCAGTGTACTGCAATATGCTTCGCATAACATTGATTCTCACAGCGCGAAGGATATATGAATGTATTATACATAATTACGCAACAAGGCAAGTCAAGAACATACCTACTGTAAATTGCCTTGAATGAGAACGTGAATGCTACACATTAAACGTTTGAACATATTTAAAGAACCGGAGTCGTTAGAGGCATAGGTAATCGCACAATATAGAAATGAATGTTTAATTGAAGCGAGAGAAGATTAGAGAGACAGGCAAAATGCTAGACTGCTGTACACGTGTATAATACTTATTGGCTTATGCAGGCTAGGTGAATATATGTCACCGCCCTGTTTCGAAGTAGGTGTTAGTAGAGATCATCATCATTATCACCAGAGTTGCTGTTACTGTATAGACTCTCCGCGATGTGGTAGCAGTGCGTTCATGACGTCAGACGCCGATTTACTTTCTCGTGAAGATCGCAACAGCACTCGAAGTACTGGACTTATGTTGTGCTGCGCCTGGATCCTTTTGACGGCCGCCCGCCGGCAGTGACGCCTCCCTGCAGTCGTCATGGATTTAATTCCTCGGCGAACCGTCAACGCCGTTTTCTGCAATCCAAATCTGGCCCAGCGTTGACCTGCCATCTGCATCGACAGACGCATTCCGTGCAACGTACTTAAGGCAACAGCGACCCGGAAGCCCCTTCAGTGGGCATGGAGGCACAGCAACGACGCACGCCAACCAGACGCCTTTTTTTTTCTTTGCTTTCTAGCGCAGGTAGGCTCAGCACCTTGGCTTTACTCGAAAATGTATAACAACCTTTGTCTGCTGCTGCTTTCATGCCCACAAGTGTTGGTCTCCTTGAGTTGCAGATGTTTTCATGTTACAAAGTTGTAACTCATGAGTGGCGATGTTGAATCCAACCCCGATCCTCCTAAACAAGATTCCGACAGACAATACGAGGAACTGGTCTCACTGAAGAAATCCCACGCATAAAACTATAGACACCAAGCATGGTGAAATTATGGCATCCCTAAACGAACTACGGCGAGCTCAATAGTCTCTGGAGCAGCAGATGGCAGACATGCATAGCAGACTTTCTGTTGTAGAGAATTCATTATACGCTTCTAAAGAGCAGGCAGGCGAGAACGTTGCCCCTCAGCACTAACCGACGATGATCTTGAGGAGCGATCCAAACGATAGATCTTCTATGGCCTCCCCTGTGATCCCTCTGAAATCTGGGCGCAGTCCGAAAAACTGATTTGCAATGCCTCTAAACCTCGATTCGAGTGACGAGCGCATAGGTTAGGAAAATTTGTCTCTTGGAGATGCCGATCAACTATAGTGAAATTCCTGTCATCCAAGCTCCGGGATAGCATTCTGGCCTCGACAACCAAGTTTAAAGATTCCAAAGTGTCCGTTGACGAAGACTCTTGTCAAGTGACGAGGTCTTCACGTAAAAAGTTGTATGACTTCGCAAACGCTGCTGGAAACCAATTTTACAGGCGGTATAACAAACTTTTTTATGAATAGTAAATGCAATGTCTACTCGCGGCTACTGATAGCGTCTGCGAACTGCCGCCAAGCAAAAGCCCCGTTATGGCACGTGTGAACTTCAGTTCTGAATAAACATCAAACACCCGTTTGTCCTAATAAAGCAAGTTTTTGGAACGGACACTGATTCGACCATTATGTCTTATTCTCAAATACAAGAAGTGATCCTAACAAGCGTGAAGCTTTATCTGCCGTCCTTGACTGATGTTGTGTTGACGCTGCTCTCTTCACTGAAACCTGCATCTCTCATCATGTAGACAGCACAGAACTTTTTGACTCTGAAAAGAACTACTGCGTTTACCGCCATGATGGCATAGACAAATGTGAGGGCGGTGTTCTCATAGTTCTAAATGCTGAACTTGTGTCGAGTGCAATTGTACTTAACTCCACTTTAGAAATTGTTTCTGTCCGTGTCTCTTCAAATAATCAGAATATGCTGTTTCGGCTGTGTTATAGGCCACCATCATCATCATCATCAACCTGATTACGGCCACTGCCGGGCAAAGGCCTCTCCCATACTTCTCCAACTACCCCGGTCATGTGCTAATTGTGGCCATGTCGTCCGTGCAAACTTCTTAATCTCATCCGCCCACCTAACTTTCTGCCGCCCCCTGCTACGCTTCCCGTCCCTCGGAATCCAGTTCGTAACCCTTAATGACCATCAGTTATCTTCCCTCCTCATTCCATGTCCTGCCCATGCCCATTTCTTTTTCTTGATTTCAACTAAGATGTCATTAACTGGAGTTTGTTCCCTCACCGAATCTGCTCTTTTCTTATCCCTTAACGTAACACCTATCATTCTTCGTTCCATAGATCGTTGCGTCGTCCTCAACTTAAGTAGAACCCTTTTCGCAAGCCTCCAGGTTTCTGCCCCGTACGTTAGTACTAGTGAGACACAGCCCTTATACACTTTTCTCTTGAGGGGTAATGGCAACCTGCTCTTCATGATCTGAGAATGCCTGCCAAACGCACCCCAGCCCATTCTTATTTTTCTGATTATTCCAGTCTCATGATCCGGATCCGGGGTCACTACCTGCCCCAAGTAGATGTATTCCCTTACCACCACCAGTGCCTCACTACCTATCGTAAACTGCTGTTGTCTTCCGAGACTGTTAAACATTACTTTAGTTGTCCGCAGATTAATTTTTAGACCCACTCTTCTGCTTTGCCTCTCCAGGTCAGTGAGCATGCATTGCAATTGGTCCCCTGAGTTACTAAGCAAGGCAATATCATCAGCGAATCGCAAATTACTAAGGTATTCTCCATTACCTCTTAGCCCCAATTCTTCCCAATCCAGGTCTCTGAATACCTCCTGTAAACACGCTGGGAATAAAATTGGAGAGATCGTATCTCCTTGCCTGACGCCTTTCATTATTAGGATTTTGTTGCTTTCTTTATGGAGGACTACGGTGGCTGTGGAGCCGCTATAGATATCTTTCAGTATTGTTACATATGGCTCGTCTTCACCCTGATTCCGTAATGCCTCCATGACTGATGAGGTTTCGATAGAATCAAACGCTTTCTCGTAATCAATGAAAGCCATATATAAGGGTTGGTTATATTCCGCACCTTTCTCTAACACCTGATTGATAGTGTGAATATGGTCTATTGTTGAGTACCCTTTACTGAATCCTGCCTTGTCCTTTGCTTGGCAGAAGTGTAAGGTGTTCCTGATTCTATTTGCGATTACCTTAGTAAATATTTTGTAGGCAAATCACAGAAAGCTGATCGGCCTATAATTTTTCAAGTCCGTGGCGTCCCCTTTCTTATGGATTAGGATTATGTTAGCGTTCTTCCCAAGATTTCGGTACGCTCGAGGTCATGAGGCATTGCGTATACAGGGTGGCCAGTTTTTCAAGAACAATCTCCCTACCATCCTTCAACAAATCTGCTGTTACCTGATCCTCCACAGCTGCCTTCCCCTTTTGCATAGCTTCCAAAGCTTTCTTTAATTCTTCCGGCGTTACTTGTGGGATTTCGAATTCTTCTAGATTATTCTGTCTTCCATTATCGTCGTGGGTGCCACTGGTACTGTATAAATCTCTATAGAACTCCTCAGCCAATTTAACAATCTCATCAATATTAGTAATGATATTTCCGGATTTGTCTCTTAACGCATGCATCTGATTCTTGCCAATTCGTAGTTCCTTCTTCACTGCTTTTAGGCTTTCTCCGTTCCTGAGAGCATGTTCGATTCTATCCATATTATACTTCCTTATGTCAGCTGTCTTACGCTTGTTTATTTATTTATTTATTTATCATACCCTCAGGGCCATTACGGCATTATAGAGGGGAGTGGTTACAAGCAAAAACGGGTAAATTCAACAAACAGGAGTTGCTAGTGCAGAAAATTATGTATATAAATATGTATAAACAAAACTATTTAACAAATGGCACCTAGATATACAATGTTAGCCAAGGCATTTGTGAGTACAGGTTGAACAATATGAAAAAAAGGTTCCTAGTTATACAGTGTTAGCTATGACATTCTTGAATAATTGGTGATCTGCGATAGTGGCTATCGAGGCGGGGAGGTGATTCCACTCATTGGAAGTGCGTGGTACAAATGACTGCAAAAAAGCGTTGGATCTGCAAAATGAAATGTCAACCTTATGAATGTGGTCTAGTCTGGGTGATACATACGGAGGCGGAGAAATAAGTTTGTTGCGTAGCAGCGGGTGATGAAATAATTTATGAAAAAGGCACAAACGGAACAATTTTCGACGTGATAACAAGGACGGTAGGTTAAGGCTAGATTTCATGGCACTAATACTCGCGGTTCTATTATAGTTAGAAAGAATGAAACGAGTAGAGTTATTCTGAACCATTTCCAGTGAGTGTATTAGGTTTACTTGACCTGGATCCCATATTGAAGCAGCGTACTCAAGTTTAGGTCGTATTAGAGTTTTATAGAGGATTAATTTTAAGGAAGAAGGTGCTTTGGAAAAGTGGCGTCGTAAGTAACCTAGCATTCTGTTAGCGTTACTTATTATATGGGTGATGTGGGTATTCCAAGTAAGATCAGAGGTGATGTGAAGGCCAAGGTACTTGTAAGTTGTTACCAATTCTAATGGAGTGTCATTAAGGGAGTACACAGGAGGTTCACTGGTAGTTCGAGATACACGCATGAATTTACACTTGTTAACGTTTAGTTCCATTAACCATGAATTGCACCATGCAGAAACTTGGAAAGTTCTACCAGTTCTATTCTAGCTGTAGGGTTAGAGGCTTTCATACGTTGGCGTTTCTTCATCAGATTTTTCGTCTCCTGCGATAGCTTACTGGTATCCTGTCTAACGGAGTTACCAACCACTTCTATTGCACACTCCTTCATGATGCCCATAAGATTGTCGTTCATTGCTTCAACACTAATGTCCTCTTCCTGAGTTAAAGCCAAATACCTGTTCTGTAGCTTGATCTAGAATTCCTCTATTTTCCCTCTTCCCGCTAACTCCTTGATCGGCTTCTTATGTACCAGTTTCTTCCGTTCCGTCCTCAGGTCTAGGCTAATTCGAGTTCTTACCATCCTATGGTCACTGCAGCGCACCTTGCCGAGCACGTCTACATCTTTTATGATGCCAGGGTTCGCGCAGAGTATGAAGTCGATTTCATTTCTAGTCTCACCATTCGGGCTCCTCCACGTCCACTTTCGGCTAACCCGCTTGCGGAAAAAGGTATTCATTATCCGCATATTATTCTATTCTGCTAACTCTACTAATAACTCTCCCCTGCTATTCCTAGAGCCTATGCCATATTCCCCAATTGACTTGTCTCCAGCCTGCTTCTTGCCTACCCTGGCATTGAAGTCGCCCATCAGTATAGTGTATTTTGTTTTACTTTACCCATCGCCGATTCCACATCTTCATAAAAGCTTTCGACTTCCTTGTCATCATGACTGGATGTAGGGGCGTAGACTTGTACGACCTTCAATTTGTACCTCTTATTAAGTTTCACAACAAGACCTGCCACCCTCTCGTTAATGCTATAGAATTCCTGTGTGTTACCAGCTATATCCTTATTAATCAGGAATCCGACTCCTAGTTCTCGTCTCTCCGCTAAGCCCCGGTAGCACAGTACGTGCCCGCTTTTTAGCACTGTATATGCTTCTTTTGTCCTCCTAACCTCACTGAGCCCTATTATATCTCATTTACTACCCTATAATTTCTCCAATAGCACTGCTAGACTCGCCTCACTAGATAACGTTCTAGTGTTAAACGTTGCCAGGTGCTATAGTGTCAGAGAAAGGGACGTGGCAGGTCTGTGTCGCTAGTTACCTACAGAACTGCTTAGCTTCACTAGTTTTTTCAGACCTCTTTTGCTTACGTAATTCTCAGGCACTAGTTCAGTATTTGAGAGAGAAACATCCTGGTGATTGTACAGCTTTTAGTATGGATATCGAACACCTATATTATTCTTAGCCGCTTGACGGATTGCTAAATTCCGTAAATGAGTGCATTAAAGAAAAAGTGCAAGAGTCGGCTTTTATTGACAGATGCGTTGTTTGCACGGGAGCTGTTCTAGAAATTCTTTCAATGTACTTGAAGTCGACGCTGATTGGGTGGAGAGATGGCGTTTTTCTTCAGAAATCAGGCATTTGTATTGGCTCAAAGGTTGCCTCCATTCTTAGCAATATTTACCTAAATAAGGTTGACAACTGCTTAGAGAAAGTCTTAGGCAATAGCCTTATCAAGATATTTCGTTACGTTGATGATTACATGATTTTCTGCAATAGGGAAGAATTCGATTCCGCTGCTACCTGAGTAAGTGAGCAATTTAAACTTTATGGGGAAGATTAAAGTTTACCATGGAATTTCCTCAGAGACGCGTAATTCACTTTCTTCACATTTCCTTGGTCTTCGAACAAAATCATGTTTGTTGGCAGTACTCCCTAAGATCCTCGAAGCCGTTGCTAAATGTTCAATCCAAGCATTCCAATGTAGTAAAAGACGGAATTGCCATGTCGTACCTTAAGTCTTTCCTCACCAGATCCTGCATGCACAAAATGAGCGCCAGTTTTAATGCGCAGGTCCGGCGCCTATTAGAAGCAGGTTATCATAGTGTAGCAGTGGCCACTGTGGCTGAGCGCCTAGAGAAGTCGGTTTCGAGAGGGACGGACGTGATTACAGAAAGCAGTAATATCAAAAAAGGAGTAGTGGCTATTCCGTATAATCATTCAGTGTCGCACAGGCTTAAAAAAGTTGCAAGTAGATATGATGTTAACGTTGCTTTCACTGCTCCCAATAAGCTAGGTAAGATATGCGCTGCCGTACAGAGAAAAAAGGAGCGGGTAAAAGGCAAGAAACGAACAGATATTTGTCCAGTGAAGCACAATAAGAACAACAGTTTTACTGACTGTCGTATGGGTGTGGTTTATAATGTCCGCTTAGCTGTGGCCAGTTCCAAGTAGGGCAAACGGGACGGTGTATCAATCAGAATTTAATGGAACATAAAAGGTCGATAGCCGGTGGATCGTCTTCTAATCTTTCGCTACATTGCCGAGATTGTAACTGCACGCCAGAGTTAGATGAATGCGCGATATTCTACAGGCATAAGAATGAAGATACGCGTCTTATGGTAGAGGCATGGCATATCTATAATGGTGGAAGTGCGTGCGTGAGTCAGCCTTCGATTACTTTACATAAGGAAGAGATTAAGTGCCTTAACAGTTATCTCTCACGTAGATCGGCACGTGTACCCGATTGACACGTGGTGTTGCCATTCCTGAGCATGCGCAGATGAGTTTTGTGTCTTCTTTCTTTTTTCGCCTCAGTGCTCCCTTCAGTTGATAGTCGGCGTTCGTGTTGTCCACCTCTCTACTCTTGTGTCCTGTCTGCACGCTTCACTTCTTTTTTGCATAATTACCAGGTTCAGATTCAAATGGCGGCTTGTCCGGATCCAGGGATTCTTAGCACCCTCTGCTGCGTCACAGGTCTGACCGCCACCGTGGTCAGTTGCTTCGCAACTGCTGGGGACTGAGGGCAGGGGTTTGATTGTTGTATTCATATGGGAAGTAATGGCCAAGTACTGCACCAGGGCGGCCAATCCTGCTCTGGTGAGGGAGTGCGTTACCGGTTCTGGTCACCGGGATCAGGCCGCACTCCAGGCCTGTTTATGCAATTTTATCAACACGCGGATTTTTTTTTAATCCGGTGGAAAATTGCGCAGCACCGGGATTCGAACCTCGGTCCTCTTGCACGCGAAGCGCATGTTCTACCTCTACGCCACCGCTGCACCATCGGCCAACAAACGCGCCTTTAAAAAATTTTCGACCAGTGGCATGACGTTTTAAATGACCTAGTGCTGCGTTTTCCACGTTACCTACTGTTCCTCCTAGGCGACTTCAATTTGCGACAAACTGACTGGTCACACCCTACTCCAGTAGTCAAGGGTGCATCAGGCGAGAGCATGTCCTTTTCCAATTGGAGTCTTGATTAGGGTTTTCACAACTCGTATCGCAAACTACCAGAATTGGTCCCCACTATGCTAATCTACTTGATCTAGTCTTAACAACCACCCCCGATCTCGTACACTCAATAACATACTTTCCTGGTTTGATTGACGATTGCTTTGTCTACTTTACGATGTCAGCTAACCGCGATTCACGTCCAACTTGCGCACCTAAAACGATTACAGACTGTGGCACAGCCGATTATAGTGCTATTAATCGAAGAGCTACAGTTCTTTGTCGATACATGCAGGCCTGATTTCTTCGACCGTACAGTCGAGGAAAATTGTATTCTATTTAAATATAAAATTACGACCCTAATCAACCAGTATGTGCCATCGTACAGTATCTCGAGCAAGAAGTGATCCCCTTGGCTCACAACAGCATTACGGAGACAGCTTAACAACAAAAAGAAAGGCTATTTCGTAAAGCCAAGCTAACCAACAGGCCGCAAAACTGGCTAGTATACCGCGGCCCCCTTGCTAAGTATCGTACTGCCCTTAAACAAGCAAAACAATCATTCCTCAAAGACACTCTTCCTTTCCTCCTTTCAAGCAACCGTTCAATTTCTAGTCCGTTAACAAGCCTTCCCAGAAAAACGCAATTTTACTTGCAGACGATCGTGGTCAAATCATTCCCATTAACCAATGCTGTGATGTGCTGAATGAAGTATTTGCAAAGTCATATTCAAATACCACTACTGCTTTAATACCCGAATTACGCAGTCGCAACTTCTTTCCGATGGATCGTATCGTGATTCACTAAGTTCGAGTGATGCAACTTATCCGAGGTTGTAGATTTCCTCCTGTTGTGTTGTGGATGAGATTAACTCCAAATTATTGGAAAACACTGAAGCGATCTCATCAGTCATTTTAGCCAACATTTTTACGCAGTCCTTAGAGAACAGCACACTGTCGTAGGACGGGAAGGTGGGTAAGCTACTTCCGCTTTTCAAAACTGGTAACGCTCATTCTCCTCTTTAGTATAAACCGATCGCGTTAACAAGTAAGTGTCCCGTGTTAGCTATTAGAGCACATAATATATTCCAACCTCATAGGCTTCCTTGAATAACTCATATTTTAGTTCCGCTCAGCACCGTTCTCAGAAACACTACTCATGCGAAACGCAACTACTCTCTCTTACTACCAGCATAGCTTCCTCCCTCGACCATGGATTGATAATAGACTGCATATTCCTCGACTTTGCAAAGCATTCGATAAAGTCCCTCATAGCATGCTTCGTTTAAAATTACGTGTTTTAAATTTTGGCCCTACAGTCATACAATCGATTGAATGCTTCCTTTCTATGCCAAGTTTGTAACAGCTAATAACTGTGTATATGTGATGTGTGTGGTGCGCGACATGGTGCGATGGTCGGGACGGACAGAAGCAGACAAGGAGTGCGCGCGCCGAGGCGAATTCCGTGCTGGAAGGAAAAAACGACAACGCCGAAGAGCGTCCGGCACGTGAACGCGCGGCGCAAGAAAAGGAACTAAAAGAAGAAAAGCCAACCAATTAGGAAAGACCACAAGACGTGAGGCAGCCAATCGGAAAATGACTAATCGGCCAGAGCAGAACAAAAAGCGTGGTGCGCTGACAGAAGGGGGCAGACACCGGGAGAGTTCCACGAAGCTACGCCAGGAGAAGGTCGGCGACCGGACCGGGAGTTGCAGACGGGCCGTCGGGTTCCGCACCCGAGCCACCAGGACTTCACCCGACCGGGGCCTCCTGCCAACCCACTCCTGCGCGTCGCCAGTCTACCCGAGCGTGCCGCCAGCTGCTCAATGCCGGCGAGCTTCTGCGCCCGTGGGCAGGATGAGAGCACTTGGGCTACGGGCCCGAGTTCTAGCCCAGCTGCCCGGCCAGAACGTCACTACCGTCTGTCGTGCCGCCTGCTGCCCGAGGCCGACGTTCGAGCTTCTGTGCGCGTGGGCAGGACGAGAGAAGTCGGGCTACGGGCCCGAGCTCTACATCCAGCTGCCCGGCCAGAACGCCGCCACCGTCTGCTCGTGCCGCCAAGTCGCCTGCCTTACCTCTCAAAGCTAGAGCTGGCGCGCTCCGGTCACCCGGTCAACCATCCTATACCCCGACCTTTGGTGAGACTGGCGCAACTCCTTTCATCGTCTTGTCGCCGCGTCTCCACGTCGAGACTGTTATGCGTCCCTGCCGTCGTGACAAGCCCGGACACGCGCACTAGTTAACGTCATACTAGCCCCAAGTGTGTTCCTTACTGCCGTGATGTCTGTTTGAGTGTTTATTTTATGCTTTCTATTTCCTTCTATTTATTTTAAAGCCTCTTTCTAGTTTGTATAAAAGTTTGTGTGTGTCTTCGAAACCAACGGCTTTGTCCTCAATTGTGTTCTCGCAGGCTCCGCCTAAGAGAACCGTCAGAACCTTTGAGTACACGAACCTTTGTTCAACAAATTGGCGTCTGCGACAGGACAAAGCCGTTCGTTTGGATTTTTTTTATTCTAACGGCTAGGAACTATGGCTAGCACACGAGACCTGTTTGCCTTAGCCGAACGCATGGGGCTGGAAGGTGCGGAGTTGAGGGCATGGTTAAACAAGCAGGAAGCGCGGGCGCGAGAAGAGCGGGCAGCGGAGCGCGAGGCTAGGAGGGAGGAGCTTGCATTGGAGGAGAAATATTTACAATTGTGGCTAAAGGTCGCTGCGGCTGAGGGCGCATATTTGGACAAGAAATAGCCAGAGGTCGGTTTGATGGACTTGGTCACCGTGGCCCAGCGGTTGGTTTTGCATCGGGCAGACTTGAAAAAGTGGGTGCAAGACAGATGGTTGATATTTTGCGGGAAAACTCGGAGGGAGCGCGACAGGCGAGTGGCAGAACAGGAGAGAGAACGCCTGGAGGAGGAGCTTCGCAGGGTGCGCGTTCGCATCAAGGCACTCACGGATGCTTGCTCCGAAGGGGCGAGTTCCATTGTTGAGGACGCAGCACAGCAGTGCAGGGGCGTCCCGACGGCTCTCTCTGACATGGCGTCAGGCCTTGGCGAAGAAAACGTGTCTCAAGGAAAGACAACTTGTAATCACGCCATTGTAAGCAAAGATAATATTGTTTTCAAAGGGTATGTTTGGTCACAAGGCAAGGAGCATATTGCTTCCGTACCTCAACCAGTGCTGCGCGAGCCCAGCGCAGGCGATGACTGGTTCGTGCAGGGTTCAGAGCTGCCGTGCATGGGCCTAGTTGAGAAAGTTATAACTGAGCACCTCCTACAGGCTAAAGATAGCACGTCGGAGGGTTCGCACCATGGTCAATTGAACTTGAAGATATCAGGGCTTCTGAGAAACCGTGTGTGGTTTCCATAAAAAGTATTGAGGTGTCATTACTACGTTCCTCGAATCCGACAAAAGCAACTGCTGTGCGCACTCGGGAGGGCTCAGGCCTGTGTACCAAATCAACAGATGGCTTTGAGGATACGGAACATCCTTTGTGTTCTCATGCACTCGTGTGTGGTTCGACCATTGGCACTGAAGCTGCAACCAGACATCCTAACGTTTACTACCTTAGAACGCAGGCAGTGACTTGGTCGTCGCCATGCAGGGACTTAATGCCTGGAGCGAAATGATCGCGGACTGGCCATTGTACTCTAACCGAGAAGATAGATGTCTAGTTCGCTTGATGTGGGAAAGGGTCACCTATAGGAGCCGTAATGTTCCACTTATGGCTTGTCTCGGACCTTTGACCTCGGACAAGGTGACTTCCACTTGATTGTGTTCTTCAATAGTGTGTTGCGATAGCCTTTGATGCTAGTTTTTTTTATTATTTTCAGTTGTTGTGGTTTCTTTGAATTGTGTTTTCCTTTAATGTTTTTATCTGTGCGCTCAGTGAACTGTGCCAAGGAACCATACAGTGCGTTCTCGTGAACGGACCATGACGGTAGTGTTCCGAGCACACGTGAACTATGTCGCGGACTGAGCGGCAGTTTTTCTTCAGAAAAACATTGGAAAAACAAGGGGCTTATGTGATGTGTGTGGCACGCGACATGGTGCGGTGGTCGGGACGGACAGAAGTAGACAAGGAGTGCGCGCGCCGACGCGATTTCCATGCTGGAAGGAGAAAACGACAACGCCGAAGAGCGTCCGGCACGTGAACACGCGGCGCAAGAAAAGGAACTAAAAGAAGAAAAGCCAACCAATTAGGAAAGACCACAAGGCGTCAGGCAGCCACTCGGAAAATGACTAATCGGCCAGAGCAGAATAAAAAGCGTGGTGAGCTGGCAGAAGTGGGGAGACGCCGGGAGAGTTCCAGGAAGCGACGCCAGGACACGGTCGGCCACCGGACCGGGAGTTCAAGACGGGCTGTCGGGTTCCGGACCCGAGTCACCAGGACTTCACCCGAACGGGGACTCCTGCCAACTCGTTCCTGTGCGTCGCCAGTCTACCCGAGCGTGCCGCCAGCTGCTCAAGGCCGGCGAGCTTCTGCGGCCGTGGGCAGGGCGAAAGCAGTCGGGCTACGGGCCCGAGCTCTACGCCCAGCTGCCCGGCCAGAACGCCGCCACCGTCTCCTCGTGCCGCCAAGTCGCCTGCCTTACCTGTCCCAGCCAGAGCAACCATCCTGTACCCCGACGTTTGGTGAGACCGGCACAACTCCTTTAATCGTCGTGTCGCCGCGTCTCCAAGTCAAGACTGTTATGCGTCCCTGCCGTCGTGGCAAGCCCGGACACGCGCACTAGTTAACGTCATACTAGCCCCAAGTGTGTTTCTTACTGCCGTGATGTCTGTTTGAGTGTTTATTTTATGCTTTCTATTTCCTTCTATTTATTTTAAAGCCTCTTTCTAGTTTCATTAAAAGTTTGTGTGTGTCTTCGAAACCAACGGCTTTCTTCTCAATTAGGTTCTCGATGGCTCCGCCTAAGAGAACCGTCAGAACCTTTGAGTACACGAACCTTTGTCTCCAATTGGGCATCGCAGTAATATACCCTGTAAAATCCGACGTTCGACAAGGTTCCGTTTCGCCCCTTTATCATTCTCAATACATATAAATGACCTTCCAGAATGTATTTCCTCATCCACAAAGCTGTACACCGATGACTGTGTTCTTTATCGTCAAATAACTTACACTCATGATAACCTTCTCCTGCAGTGTGATCTTGACGCTATCTCTAATTGTTGCAAGAGTTATCTTATGACTTTAAATGCTACTAAATGCAAAACCATGCCAATTTCCCATCGTACTAACAAGCTTTTACCTTTATGCTACAGAATTAATTCGATACCCCTTGAAAATGGCACTCCTTATAAATATCTTGATGTTTACCTAACTTTTCATGTCATGTTCATGTAAAACATTTCACCAACAGTGCTAATCGCACTTTGGGTTACCTGCGCGGAAACGTTTCCCAAGCGCCAAAACATCTTAAGCTCCCTTTGTAGCTAACCCTAGTTCGACCTAAGCTCGAATATGCCTCCGTGATACAGGATCCAGCTGTCTGTAGCTTAATTCGGTTGAAAATCGTGCAGCGCTTTTCATTCGAACTCTACCTGTACAGCGAGTGTTTCCTCATTGAAATCGCAACGAAGTCGATCTAACTTACATGTTCGAAAGAAGCTCTCCCGTCTAGTCTTACGTCACAAGATTTATTTTACTAACCCATTTGTAAAAAGTGAACTCGTTTCCGAAGCAGCTTACATATCAGCACGTGTCGACCATAGACATAAAGCGCATGCCCCATTCTGCTGTTTACAAATTGCCACATACTCAGTGAACGAATTTCGTCTGAGGGTTGGCTTCGAATCACGTATTGAAAACAGCAGCCCGATTTGTCACCCATTCGGCCACGGACAACCCAGTAACCCATGTAGGCTGTAGAGCTGTTAGATAAAAACGTAGATACGAAGACAGCGGTCGAAAAGTCTGTAATGTACCCAAAGAATGCGAGCACATTAAAAAGAGAACTTTAAAATATCTCACGTGCTGGGTGTGAACGAATCCACGTCAAACGGGCTTCTCAAGGGCAGCCGCACAGAGGTTTAGCGACTTACGTCACCAGCGTGTGTGCATCTCTCAATGAACCTCTTTCACGCGAACTTGGGTTACTGTGTATGTGCCACTGGGTATGCGGGCAGGAAAAAAACAAATCTCAGAGTTCCCACCCAGCGGACCACCTTGAATCTTGAAGGCCACACCGGGACTTCCAGGCAGCGCCGCTAAATGGGAGAACTCATTCATAGGGAAACACGGAAGAGGGTTACAGCGGCAGTACACGGTTCACACGCACAGCGCACCACCGGTGCGATGCCGGAGGTCACGCCGAGGGCATCTGGTGCACTTAGCGGCGGTGTTGACACAGCGTGTCGAGAGAGAGTGTAAGGTCCGGTGCAGTAGACGCCTTACGCACGATAGCTTTCTGCAGTGGCACTACGTTTTGTCACAACATTGCTTCAATCTTAAGCGCATAACTGACTAAAGCCCCTGTGAGATGGCTTCGGCCGAAACTTTTTATTTTTTCTTAAGTTTTCCTAACGGCATGAAACGATTCCTTGTGAGCAACTCGAACTACCACAGCTCTTATCATATGCATTAATCTTGTAATAAAGTTGCCCTGCAGTGTCACCGAAAAAGCGAATAAAATCATGCCGGTAGCCCAGGTGGAACACGATCATTCATGGCGCGACGAGCTCACGACCTGCAAACATGACGGGTGGTTTTTCCTTCATGAACTTCATGAGCTCATTTATGGCAAGGTTGTAGAGCTTTGCTCAACTCTTCACAAGCAGCGAGCACATACAGTAATTCAACGGAGCCCTAGTCACAACATAGCAAGGCACGATGCCTGTGAGACGAATCACTTGGCCTCATGGACGATTGTCGGCGTAAGCGAAATAGTAGACGGGCGGACCGCACAGCTATCGTTTCCTAACTGTGCTCGCAAAAATCCGCGGATGCCTACGCATTTATGATTTGTGAATGCTAAAGCAATAATGGCGAACTGAAGGTCGTGGCGTGGTCTTTCGAGTTATGGACTCCTCGCTGGCAAACATGCGCGTTTGGATGCTTGGCCAACAACTCCTCGATAGCCCAAGACCGATGCACTTCGATCCGTGATGTCTTGCTGCTTTGCCTGACTACCATAGCATCTTATGGAGAAGCTACCGAGAGAGCCGCGGTGATTTTGATGTCACCGCTCTCGTTGCGCTGGGCTTGGCAAGTAACAGGACATAAAGCAGAGTGCACTGACGTACTATTTAGAAGGCGCTGCTTTAGTCCAGTGGGTTATAGAGTTTCAGATAACGATCAGGAGAGGGAACTCTGGCACTCATGTCTACGGGAGCTGCAACGGGAGCGGTTGTACCAGGATGGGAATTATGGGAAGTACATGAATTTGCCTAAACTGCGTCCTTGTGTCTTCAAACTGCTTTGCGACTTCGTAAACTGATCGTCCTCAAGAATGAACTGCGTAATAAATAAATAAATATAGTTACAATTATCCGACGGGAGAATTCGCACACAGCACCTATAGCACAGAAGCCTGATATTGGAACCATTACGTCACGGACGAATGTATCGACAAGCGATGTGAAACGCCCTTATGATTTTGCCTTGTGCCTTGAGACGTTTGGTGGGTTCCGATTTGGCCACCTCGACATGCTTAATGTTTGCAATGAGTAGCCATTGCGCGTGTTCGCGACGTCTTCTGTTCTTCGAAGAGTATATATTGGTCTGAAATTTACGACAATAAGATTTATATCGCATAGCTATACAAAGCCCCAAGAAAGTCTGAATCCACAGGCACGAAGATCAGACAAATCCATATACTTCCCTTCATTCCCCTGGTAGGACAACGACTGCAGCAACAGCGTTCACTCTAGTGTATTGTACGAAACTATGCAGTGGGTAAAAGTTATAAACAGGGGTAAAGTGCCTCAAAAAGGCTGGCCAACGTTTCGATAGGAGGACCTATCTTCGTCAAAGGCGGCCTCGTCATCCTCGGCATGTTAGTTTTAAATGTTTAGTGCAGTGACGTCATGTGCCGTTGTTGTAGGTGGCGGCTGATTGTAAAGGGAGAGACTTCAAAGAGAATAAGCGCTGTCGCCTGACATCTGTGAGCGTGGTTCCAGACGAGGGGAGAAGAGCGGTAGAGTGGGATGGCGGGGAGAAAAGAAAAGGGAGCAACGGAGAAAAAAAGGGGGGGTAACAGCAAGAGGGAAAAAGGACAAGGAAAGAAAAAGATGGGCATGGGAGGGTGTTGGGGAAGCGAGAGATTAGGGAGCATTCAGGGGTGTCGTTGGCGGCATGCTTTTGTGGCTTTACAAGAGCCGTTCTGGCGGTAAGTGAGCGAGTAACAAAAAAGAAACGAAAAGACATCAGTTGAAAGAGTGACTTTAGTAGCGTAGAAGCAAATGCGTCGAGTAATTTTGAAGAAGTTAAGATGGTGACAAGGAGTCTGGGTGCAATGCATGGGGTAACTGGAAGGCAGCGGCGTGGGCAAGGTGCGTTAGCCCCAGTAGCTCAACGTAGCTGTAGTTATGGCGGTATACAGAAATGGCGATAACCTGTGTGGCTGAGGCGCCGAAAAAGGTATGCTGCCATCTCGGACTTTGGAATGTGTTAAGGGTGATTCAAAAAATAAATAATTAAAACAGACAAAAAAGGGGGAAGCGAAACCGGAATAACAAATACGAGAATAATGTACACAGAAGCGAGCGAGGGCAGGTGTACATGGGAAAAGGGGGTCGTACAGTTGATATAAACGTAAAACCATAAAAGAGTATAATAAACTGAGTTGTATGCAGGAAAAAGGTTTTTGACATGGAGGAATAGGTGGGGTTAGGAATTAAGGCTAACTGGTGGCATAATGTGTTTTGTGCCTTGGCTGACGATATGAGAATTTGAGATTTAAAGGGCCCCTGAAACGGTTCGGACAAATTTTGTAGGCGCATAGGGTACAGCTAAAGTAGAACATTCGCACCACAATTTAAATGAAGCGTTACGTATTAATGGAGTTACAAGCGATTAGAAATTACCCTCCTCCCTAGCCATGCCTTTCCTCCTCAACTCGCTCGCCGAGCGAGCGGCGCTAAGCTCCGCCTTCACTGGTCCTGCGTCACGATGCGACGTCACATCGTCCACTTCCGGTTGTTGGAGCACGCCTCCTCCCGCGCGAGACCTCTCCGCTGGCCGCTTGGCCGTCGACCGAGAGCCATCGAAGCAGCGTGCGTTGCGAGCATTCTGTCGTAGCGCCGAAGGTGGCCGGTATTCCGGTAACCACAGGCAAGCCGGTCATTTCGGCAAATGACTGGAGGCATAAATTCAAGCTGATGAAGGAACTTCAGAGTAGACGTACGTGAGCAGCCTGATCGGTCTGCACTGTCCAGACACTTGTTGGCGGAGCGCTTAACAAGTCAAGCGAAGCGCTAATATTGCTCTAACCAAGTGTAAAACATTTTAAACATTTATAAGAACAACGTGTTGATGATTAGGCTCCTGCGAAAAATACACACCAGCAGCAAAGAAGAATGCACTTCGTTGCTGCTACTGTGTATGGTTGAGCTCTGTGCCACCAGGTGGCTGCACCGTGCAGACAATTCACATTTACCTTTCTGCTCATCTCATGACTCATCCCGGCGCAGTCAAGCGGCCAGACCCTGTCCCCTTGCGCTTGTGTTTGCCCTAATACCGGACTTGCGAAACGCTATTGCGTTAGTAATCTTCCGCTGTAAAGTGACGGCCACAAACGCGCAAATCCTGGCGCCTATCGGATAGCCGCAGTCCGATGCGCAGCAGCCAGTTCGCTCGTATGCTGCCTTGCAGAGAGACACGATTTCGCAACTTCACATCTTTCCAGTCGCTACGTCTGCAGCCCACAACGCAACAAGGGTGATTCATCGTGCTCACGAAAAGACTGATCGACACTGACGGCGGAGCTCTCGTCAAAGACTGCGCACGTTGTAACACAAGCAGACGACACTTGCTGTGTGCCGGAAGTGCTCAAGTGTACTAAAAAACTATACTTGTGTATTCTCTTTAAGTTATTTTCTTTTTACAAAAACAAAGTAACTAACATTCCAACTATTACGAGCATCATTTGTTCACCATAATGTTGGAAAAATTATCGACCACGCGCCCTGGTCAGCCAATCAGATAGCTCGCCCATGTGACGTCATATGGGTTATTTGCATCATATGGGTAGGGGCGGCTTAAAATTCCGCCGAGCAGTGCGCTACTATCGACAGCGATGTGCATTTTTAAAACCTAATAATAAATTACACGCTTTACGCAGAGCACTTAGATGTGTCAATTAATGATCAGAAGGACCTACTCTAACGATTCAGTACGTTTGTAGAAAATCGCCAAAATCGTTTCAGGGTCCCTTTAAGTTCCCGCTTTTAAAGATACTAAGTTGTCACGTGCCAAACTATTTCCCGTCGGATATATGCAATTAAGCTTGTGTATGAGGTATGATTCCGTATATTTCTTTCGCGAGGTGAACGGAAATTTGTTTGTAGTATATTAAGCCTTGCTTTGTCTAACATACGACCATGTTCACTGAAGTGGCTGACTACTGCTTTACGTAAGTTGTGTTTTGTATCGGCGCGGTGACCGTTGAATCTTGTATGAATTTTTTGTATTGTCTCATGTATTGTTTGCTACAAGTGGTACATTCTAGACAGTAGACTACGTTGCTTGATGTGCAGGTGAAACCCGAAGTTACCTTTTGCGAGTAATTCGACGCTCTAATTTTTACTGTAGTAGTAGATAGAATATGTTTGCATGTAGAACACCTGGCGCGGCCACGGGGACCGGTTCCCAACTTCATCTTTGCCCCTAGTTTGGCATGCACAAGAATATCTTTAAAATTAGTGTTGCGCCTGTGGGCTACTCTCGGCGGGTTGAGAAAAATCTTAAGTTTGTGGTTCCTCGTGAGAGTTGGGTAGTATTTACTAAGCATGCTGTTCACGTTTGGGAGTGCGTTTGAGAATTTAGTGGTAAGAAGAGGCGTTCTTATTCTTCCGATTCTCGGGCGGGACTTTAGGACCGCCGGCTCGACCAAGTTTGATTGCAGCGGTGTACGCTTTTTGAAGGTCACTGTTTGGGAGGTTCGCGTTTGATAGGGTTTCTTTAAGGTGATCGAGTCTATCTTGTAGTTTTGGTTTTCAGCGCAAATGCGACGTAGTCATGTGGCTTGCCCTTCAAAGATGCCTTGCTAGCAATGTCTCGGATGGTAGCTCGTATATCTAGGTATTGTTGTTTGTCGAAACGTTTCCTATACAGCGTAGTCTTTAGTGCCCCATTGTTAATGTATATTGTTGTGTCCAGGAAGTTTAGGCGCTCAGTTGAAGATTCTGATGTGAATTTTATTGTTGGATGAAAAGAGTTTAGAAATGCTACATGTTTGTCTAGACTGTCTTGACCATGTCCCCATATTATGATTATGTCGTTTATGTATCGTGGGTATGCGTGCGGCTTGTCAGTGCAGCGCGATAGGAAATTTGTTTCCAGAATCCCTATAAATATGTTCGCATAGGTTGGTGCAAACGAGTACCCATGGTTGTCCCAGGTATCTGTAGGTAGTAACTCTCCTCGAATTCGAAGCAGTTAGGTGTTAGAATTAATTCAAGGAGGGACAAGTAGACTTCAGTAGAGTGTTGTGCATCGTGTTTAGACGGCGTTTGTTTTATTGTAGATAAACCATCGGGAATTGGAATGTAGGTGTACAGGGCCGTGACCTCTAGTGTTGCGAGAGTTATTTTGTGGGGTAGTGTGCCTTTGGTATTAATGTGCTCCATAATTCTCAGCAGGTGAGGCGTGTCTTGTACAAATGACGGAAGTCCTTTTGGCAAGTCACCAAGGAAGTGGTTAAGGAACGTGGAGATGCTCTCTGTCGGGGTGTTGTTATTTGATGCTATCGGGCGACCTGGGATACTAGCGGTGGATAGTTCAGTGGATGGAATTTTATGAATTTTTGGAAGGAGGTAGAAGCGCCCGGCAGCTTTGTTGCTTGGTTTACAAAATTTGTATTCTTACAGTGTTATCAATTCACCAGCTAAAAGTGATTTGAGCCTGTTGGTAATTGTCACTGTGTAGGATAATGCCGGATCGTTATCTAGCTTACGGTAATGTTCTGGGTTGTTTATTTATCCGTAAGCGTCGTGCTTGTATTTTTCTACTGGCCAATCCTATACTTCCAACGTTATCTGCTTCCTTAATAACAATGTCATTTCGGCAACTAAGATTTGAAATGCTACGACTTTCCGACGCAGTTATGTTTTAGGTCGCTTAGATGTCTTGTATTGGCTCATAATTTGTTTACTGATAGTTTTAAGGCATATGTCAAGTTCTATGGCTTGTTCTTGTGCCGGCGTCCAAGTGGATTGGGCTCTAAGTAGTGTACAAGGGTTTAATTGCCTACGCCCGACGGCAATTAATTTGGCACGTGGCAACTTAGAATCATTAAAAGCTGTAATTTAAATCTTCAATTTTCATATCAACCAAGGCACAAAACACATTATGCCACCAACTAACCTTAATTTTTAACCCCACCTATTCCTCCATTTCAAAAACTTTTTTGCTGCTAACTACTCAACTTAATAAAATCTTTTATGTTTTTACATTTATATGAACTGTACGACCTCCTTTTCCCATGTATACCTGCCCCCGCCCGCTTCTGCGCACGTCACCCGCCTATTTATTATTCCAGTTTCCGTTCGCCCTCTCTTTTCTTTTTTTTTGTCTGTTTTCTATTATATATTTTTTTGAAACACCATCACCAACACATTCCAAATTCCCAGGCGCCAGCATACCTTTTTCGGCCATTTCTGTATACCTCCATAACGACACCTGCGTTGAGCTTCTGGGGCTAACGTCCCTTGAAACACCATGCCGCTGCCTTCCAGTTACCCTATGCATTGCACCCGAGACTCCTTGTCGCCATCTTAACTCCTTCGAGATTGCTCGACGCATCTGCTGCTACGCTACTCAAGTCACTCTTTCAACTGATGTCATTTTGGGTCTTCTTTTGTTACTCGCGTACTGACCGCCTGACCGGCTCTTCTAAAGCCACAAAAGCATGCCGCCAACGACACCCCTGAGTGCTCCCTAACCATTCGCTTCCCGAACACCCTCTCATGCCCCTCTCTTTCTTTTTTTTCCTCTTGGTGTCCCCCTTTTTTCTGTCTCCTTCGCTTGCTTTTTTTTCTCCCCGACTTCCCAATCTCCCGCTCTTGTCCCCTCGTCATCGGAACCATGCTCACAGATGTTAGGCGACAGTGCTCATTCTCTTTGAAGTCTCTCCCTTTACAACCAGCCGCCACCGACAGCAACCGCACGTGACGACACTACACTAATCCTTGAAAACTAACATGCCGAGGGTGACGAGGCCGCCTTTAACGAAGATGGGCCCTCCTATCGAAACGCAGGACAGCCTTTCTGAGGCACTTTATCCCTGTTTATAACCTGTATACCGCAGTGTGCTATTCCATCTGTGAGCCTCTTTCTTGATTTTGCATTTCTATGAAGTGGGCATGATACTCGTCTTCCGGGTGTGGGGTCGGTGTTCGAAACTCACTGCAGTCAACGGTTTCCCTTTCGAAGATATTGTTTTTTTTTCATAGGACGAATCAGAAATTTGCCCCCATTTGTTTAGCCAATATATGGTTGTAAATGCCAAGTCAACATTTCCATTCCCAGCAGTGGAGCGGCTCGGCCTTATCTGCCGGTAGCTGTGCGGCACGGCGCCGCTGTCAGATGTTGAAGATCACGGTTGTTGTTCACGCCCACATAGGACGAGGAACGAAATGTGATTAACGAGTTTTAGAATAGGGGCCCCAACGAGCTGTGCTGGTGTTAGCGCTGGGGCATGCAGGAGTGAAGAGGTTTAGAATAGGGCCTTTGCGGATAGCGTCTTGCGTTTGCAGCGTCACTACGGCGTCAAAAGCTATAATAAATATTTAAATAAAATATATCATTTCATGATAAGAAGAGTGAAATAGCGGGCCCGACGCAAAACCCAAACGCAGTTTGCACCTCCCCCACGCGTAGTGACTTTGGCGTTGCTTCTTTGGGGCCCCAAACATTTGGGGCCCCTATTCTAAAGCTGTCTAAAACTGAGTGATGGACGAACGCCCATCGATATCCACAGGGAAATGCAGCCCACGTGTGAGGAAAGGTGTCTCGCTTTGAGAAGTGTGAAGTCGTGGTGTTGAGAGCTGGCAAATTTCCGTGAAGACTTGGATGACAGGGAGCGTTCGGGGAGCCCGCTTGCGTCACTGACTGACAAAAGTGGCATCTCAAATTTAGCGCTGCGATAGGACAAATCTCTGAACCGGTGTGGGGACTATGTGTAAAAATAGTCTAAGCTACGTAGAACGTATATTTGTAATGACCTGTATGTACCTTATTTTAGCTAAATACTTTGTGATTCGCCCTCATGCAGTAATTTCTTTATAGCTATTGCCGAGGCGAAGTTAGAACGCAGGGGAAAGCTCCCAGGGACAAGCAACGCGCGAATAACACAGGCTTCCAAGATCGAGGGTGACGTGGCTTTGCGTCGATGCCGTCACGCAACGCGTGGCACGGCAGCATTTCGCGCGCTCTGCTCCGTGGAGGTGCGCACCTGACACGGCGTCGCAGTCAATGCAGCTTCTTTGCTACAGACGTTTTTCCTCAACGGCCCATTTGATGCTTTCGCATCAATAAAAGTAAAATGTCCTGAGTAGAGCCTACGGACACCGAAAGTCTCCGCAAGTGATACTCACCGCGCCGTCCATGCACCAGCGAATGGGTTTGCGAGGAGTTCGATGAAAGCCTTAGACGCAAGCAGCATGCCCAACGGCCGCGTCCCGTTGGAGCCCCAGCGACGCAGCTCGTCCGGGAGGATTGGCACTGCATGAACACTCGTTGGCTCAGGGTTTGCAATGCATGTTGCGAACACATTGAAATGTTGTCATGACCAAGTTCATAGCATTATCCTTTCGTCGAAACACAAATTTGTGACATTTCCGAAAGTTACAGTGCTCGGCGAATAAGCCAATATTATTTTCACGTGGTGCAGGTAGAAAATTTGCCAGATATATATAACGCAGTATAACTGCTAACTCAGGCGAGCTAGTACGTATATAAAAAAAAACCAAGGAAGCCATGAAAAAAGTCACATGGGTGCAGGCCTTACTTCCAGATTTTCCGCCAGTCTGTGCAGCAAAGCACACTAGACACCGGAAAACAAAGAAAAATATTAAGTGAGGTTTCCTCTTGAGCTTGTTGGTTTTTCATTATGAATGTGTAGCATTGCGCGTAAAAAAAGGCAGACAAGAAGAAGGAAAGCAGTTACAGGCACGGAGTGCAAACTATCAGCATTTTTCTTGCCGAGAAGAACGTGATGTTTTTGATACCTTGTCACAAGCAACATTGCGCATCGCAACGAGGGCAGAACCACACTGAAAAAATTATGGCTCTCCTGTAATCGAGAGAAGATTTAAGCATTAAATTTGGTTGAAGATGATACTAGCGGCAATCTGAAAAGGGGCGGCAATATTATAGAATGGTGGGGTGCGCCATAGCACGCGAGCCTCTTTCGGAGCTCACAGCAAGCGTCGGCCATCCGCACCGGACGCCGGCGTGGCCACGCAGGGTGGCGACATTGCTCGAGCCGGTGAAAGACCCGCGGCACGGAACTCATGGGTGTTGAACAGGCAACGCAGTCTCCGCGCGAAAAGATGACAGTCAAGTGTATGGTGCCCTGTATGTGCCTTTTGAACGTCGCTATTGCAAATGAGAACCAAAATTTCAGCGTACTACAAGTTATAGCTTCAGTGATATTGCGAACAAACATTAGAAAGAACTCGGAAGCAATAATGTTTGTAACTTGTTTATGCGGTAACTAGCGTAATTTGATACATTCCTGTACAATGGGTTGGGGTCCAAAGACCGCATTTTCTTAATTTTTGTGCCCAGAGGATCAAGTTTTGTTCGTGCAACTTGTTCGGCTGTTCTCGTTACAGTGCCCGTATAACGGGTCTGGCTTTTGGCTCAAGGTCAGACGCAGGTCGCCGACAACGGCAGCTGAAGGGATTTATGCTTAAAAGCGTCCACACACATGTGTCGTGCCATTCAGATAGGCCATTTTCTTAGGTGATAAAGTGACAGCGCCCTGGCTAACGCGTTTGGCTTTTAGTCTTGCGGTCCTGTGGGCCTCAATATTGAAGCGTGCCATTTCATTATTGGATTTGACAGTGCAATTCTGGAACTTTAAAAATGACTTCTTTGGAAAATTGGTGCTGAGATTTCCTAGGTATACGTCGTGGCGCAAAATACGTTCTTGAAAAGAGACAGAACAAATGAAGACAGTGAAGCGCCAAACTACTAACTGTTTACTGACAGTCTGAAAAAAATGTAAAGAAAAGACAACTTCCGCTCATGCGCAGGGAGCCAAGGTGTGACAGAACAACATGATCATGATAGCATACTTTGGAGAAAGCACACTTCGTCGGAATATAATACGATAGATGTATCGCTGACACAATCAGACCGTTTCTTTTTAATATAGAACGCTTCCAACAAATTCCTTGCAGTTTGGTCCCTACTTTTGCCAAGAATCAATACTCGCTCAAAGCATGGCGTACAACGACAGGCTTTACAGTGCGCAGGAAGATGCGCCTTGTCACACTTACCAATACTGTTAGCATGCTCCCTCTGTCGTTAATACAACGTCCCGTTTCTCCAACGTATGACTTGCCGCAATCTAGGGGCGTCTCGTAGACCATCCCTTCAACACAGTCCCTGAAATGTTTGGCGTGCTGCTTCTGGCAGCTCCGCGGTCCTTCACGTGTGATCCGGAGTCACAATTAAGCTAACTTGTTGGGAGCCCAAAAGACAACCGGAATACCTTATCTGGTAGCTACCTTCTTCAGGTTATGGCTCACACGGTGCACATAAGGTACTACTTCTGGTTTTTCACGCTTTTACACTCGAACGAAAGGGAGCGTACACCCTCTGCACTACAGCGTTTGTTCACTTACCTCCAAAAGCCCTAACCTTCGTCGAATTGGCCTCAACGGCAATTGTGCCTGATGGCGACTATGTCGTCGCACCTATTCGTGATGTCTTACTGGCACGCGACATCTCTGTGCCACACTCCGTCGTAGCCCTTGCCGTTAATCGGATGTCTCCCCGTCATCAATTTTGGCTTGGCGAAGCAAGTTTTGCCCGAAGGCATAGCGTTGGCCACGCTCCTGTCAGTGACAGACGACCACGTCACAGCTTTTGCAGCCGACGTGTCTCCAGATCCTCCGGATTAGCCGCAGGGTGCCTTGAACCTTGACGGCCCATTACGTCCCATGGTCGCTCCGGACCTCCCACCTGACCAAGCAGCCGCCCTAGATCACCTTTTGCTTTCCTACCACACAACATTTCACACTGACAATCAACCACTTCGTCAGACGTCCCTTGTTAAGAATCGAGTAAATACTGGTGAAGCTGTTCCCATTAACCGCCGACCGTATAGCGTGTCCACGGCAGAGCGGCAAGTTATTCAGCAGGAACTAAACAAGGTGCTCGCCAGAGGCATTGTTGAGCCTTCGTCGAGTCCTTGGCCGTCGCCGGTCGTGCTCGCCAAAAAGAAAGATGACACGTGGCGTTTCTGCGTTGATTACCGCCACCTAAACCAAATTACTAAAAAGGACGTTTATCCTTTAACACGAATCGACTACGCTCTTGATTGTCTTCACGGTGCAAAATACTTTTCGTCCATCAACCTTCGATCTGATTATTGGCAGATTTCCGCTGATGAGCTACACCATACAAAGGCCGGTTTCGTCACTCCATATGGCCTCTACCAATTCAGGGTTATGCCGTTCGGTTTATGCGATGCCCCCGCCACGTTCAAACGGATGATCGACTCTCTTCTTCAAGGTTTCAAATGGTCAATTTGCCTTCGTTACCTCGATGAAGTCCTTGTGTTCTCTCCTACATTTGAGATGCACCTTGAGCGCGTGGTAGCTATCCTTGACGTCTTCCGCAAAGCTGGGCTCCAATTAAAGTCATCGAGGTGCCACTTCGGGCGCCGACAGATTCCAGTGCTAGGCCATCTAGTCGATGCTTCCGGAGTACAACCCGACCCGGAGAAGGTTCGAGCAGTAACGGCTTTTCCTGCACCTCAGTCTGTCCAAGAAGTCCCGAGTTTTGTGGGGCTCTGTTCTTATTTCTGACGGTTCGTGAAAGATTTCACTGCAATCGCTCGATCATTCACTGAACTTCTGAAGACGCGCCTTTAACGTGGGGTTCCGCTCAGGCTGCCGCATTTTCACGCCTTATCACGATTCTCACCAATCCACCGGTCTTGGCCCACTTTCCCCCGTCCGCACCTACAGAAGTCCAAACCAATGTCACTGGTTATGGGATCGGCACCGTGTTATCGTAACGCCAACACGGACACGGACACGGACACGTTATAGACTACGCTAGCCGGCTCCTGGCACCTGCAGAACGCTATTTGATTACCGAGCGCGAATGTCTTCCTCTCGTCTTGGGTGTTTCAAAGTTCCGCCTATACTTCCATGGCAAGCCCTTCTCCGTAATCACAGACCATCATGCGCTCTGTTGGCTTTAGTCGCCCAAGGATCCCTCTGGCCCGTTTGATCGTTAGGCCCTCCGACTACAAGAATATCCCTACACAGTGACCTACAAGGCGCGACGCCAACACCAGGACGCAGATTGCATCTCTCGCTACCCAGTCAAAGATGCGACCTCTAGGTCTGATACTGACACCGACGCCTGTGTTCTCTCAGTTTTTTCACTGCTCCATGTCGCCGACGAGCAGCGCCGTGACCCTTCCTTGCGTATCATCATTGACCACCTGGAATCGTCGATTGCCGACAGTTCCTTTCGCTTATTCACACTTCAAGACGGCGTATTCTACCGCCACAACGTTCACTCCCTCGACCCTGCATTACTCCTTGTGATGCCTAAACACCTTCGCTCGGCTGTTCTCCACGAATTTCACGACCTGCCCACTGCCGATCACCTGGGTCTGTCACGTACCTACGACCGGATCCGCCGACGCTTCTTTTGGCCAGGGCTCGCGCGCTCCGTTCGAAGATACGTAGCTGCGTGTGGTAAATGCCGGCGACGCGGTGGCCGTGACCGTGGCCGGACATTCCCATCAAATGTTATCGCGGACATGCGACATTCGACATGCGATTCCTATCAAAAGTTATCGCGGACTGTGCCACGAGGCACAAGCTATCCACGTCATATCATCCGCAAACAAATGACTTCACGTAGCGTCTCAATTGCACGCTCACAGACATGCTCACAAAATATGTCTCTTCAGACCACACTGACTGGGACCTCGCTCTACCATTTGTCACATTTGCTTATAATTCCTCGTGCCAGGACACCACCGATTATTCCCCATTTTTCCTTCTGTTCAGCCGAGAACCAGCACTGCCCCTCGACACAACCCTCCCTGTTCACGCGGCACCGACCAGTGAATATGCACTTGACGCCACCGCCCGCTGTGCCCACGCAAGGGAAATTGCCCGTGAGCGCCTTTTGAAATCCCAAGAGTCAAAGGCGTTTGTACGACCGGCGACACCGAGACGTGCACTTCCCGCCTGGTTCTTTGGTGCTTCTAGGGTCTCCGTCACGTCAGGTTGGCCTGTCAGAAAAACTGCTGTCTCGTTACAGAGGCCCCTACCGAGTGCTTCGTGTCATGACTCCCGTTACCTACAAGATCGCCCCTGACGCCCCATCTGCTTCCCAGTCCAGTGATGTCGTGCACGTTACACGACTGAAGCAGTATGACCCTCCCAGTGATGACATTTACACGCTCCGGGACGTCGCTTCTGCCGCCGGGAGATTATGCTACACGCGTGTGATCTTTGATTGTTTGAACGAGGCGCGTGGGCGCCATCACTCCAGAAAAGAAGAGGAAGAACGAACTGGGCTCGCATTGTGAATTTAACTGGTGAGCACTGCAACCGCGTCCTTCGCATAACAATATTATCCAAAAACACCTCAGAAGAGGTAACACCTATGTTTCCGGCCACATATGAATCCTAATCAATGGCTTGGTGACTAAAATCATTTAGTGACAGTAAGCTGACCTGCTCTTTCATGTACGTTACCTGAATTGTCTTAGTTGCAAGATATGTTCTACAGGAGTGTTCGCATACCTGTATACCCCCCTCAATGTTTGTCTTAATCCACACAGCCTCAATACCACCTGGCGCTTCTAAAGAAGAGTGACGCCTGCGCCTCTTCCATCTCGATCCCTCCTAACCAACGTGTAGCCAGGTGGAGCGATTTCGCTATCGGGTATGTTTTTATGCAACCATGTTTTTGTAAAAGGATAGACAGTTGGGCGAGTTGGTACGGTAACATGATCTTGAATTGTAGTGCGAAGTGACACAGACAGAGACTAGAAGCAGACAGGACGAGCTCTATCCAAAATATAGCGGTCGTCTTGTCTGCTTCTGGTCTCTGTCTGTGTCACTTCGCGCTACAATTCAAGATTTATGTTTCTGTAATTACAGCATTGTCAGGTTCATGATCAATAACTAGAGCTCCAAGCGCGTGTGCTTTGCTTAACATTCTTCTAGCATTGAAGTCGAGTATTTTGAAACCCACACGTTGACTCTGCACACGGCAATTATCACTTACTCCAGAATCACTTCCCAGCTTGCACCGTTCCACACGCTCTGCATTCCAGCAGTACAACGTGTTGTTTACCCTAAACCTAGGAAAGACAAGCTTTACCTATATCCTTCCTTCTTTTCCTTACTTACCGAGCCCGATATGTTTTTTCTTATTCCCTGTACTCTTTAGATAATCCTCTGTGATACTATAATCCGTATCGCTCATTTATCAGAAATTCGGCAAAGCATTCATTTTACCTCTGTAATCTGCCAGCCTCAGGATGACAGAACTAGTTCTGCCAGAAAGTTTCTTGCATAACCTGTGAACTCTTTCAATAGAAGTCACATTCACTTTTCTAATAGCGCAAAAAATTGCGTATTTTGCTTTGCTTACAAGGGTTTCTTCCTTCTCATTTTCATCTTCTACTATTCCTGTAATGATAAGGTTATTTTGTCGATTATCCAAATCATGCACATGTTTGATCAGACTAGCTGTTTCAATACTGCGGCCAGCCACAATTGTTTCAAGAGTTGCGAGACTGTTCCAAGTCTCTACTAGGCTTTCTACCTTAGTTTCAATAACGTGAAGCCTGTTCTGCATGTCTACGAATCTTGTTTCAAATGAGTCTTTCTTTTGCTGAACCAACGCAAGTTTAGACAAAATTTCCTTCTGATTCTGGAGCAAGCCCTTACACTTATCTTCTATTATTAGTCCTGGATTCGTCTCCACATCCCAAGAAAGACTCAACAGGCCCCGAATGGAACAAAGTCGCACATACAGTCAACGACAGCTCCTGGGTACGGCAGCCCTATGAGACCGAGAAATGCTCTATGAATTTCTTTTTTTTTTGTTGGGGGAGGCACCAATCTGCAAAATAACGTTATATTAGCATGCTCGCGACACCGATGATGATGCAAACTGGTCATTGCATCAACAACGACCTGTTTGTTTGTCATGAAAACGGGGACATGGTAGGGGTCGCTGATAAACTAAGCCTTCGTTACATTGCACAAATTTGGTTTGCTGTTTTTTATACATCTTTTCGTTTCCGCTTGGGTTAGTAATTTCACATACTTTTGCAAGTCTATTCGGTGTGGAAAACACGGCCCTAACGTGCTCTTTGGGCATCTTCTTTATGTTCTGTGGTACATTACGGGTATGCGGAATCACAGTGATTTTTTTACCTTTCTCCATCACTTGGGAGGTGGGGCGCACGGTGGAGCCGGATACTCTCATACTCCAGCGGACTTTCTCCGCTACAGACTACCACGTGCCTCAGGTAACTTGCTTCTAAAGAACATGAAGTTTGCTGGCAGAAACTTTGACGTATTAGGTGTAGGCAAGATTTTTCCAGGGCGTTCTGGAGGCCAAGATTGGCGATTGCCGTTTTTGTTAGTTTCGAATGGGATTATTTCAATGGGAGAATAGGTTTGTTATTAGGGGTTGACAGCCCCAACATACGTGGCTTTCTTTAAAAAAATTTGATATCAAGAAAATGCATTCTCTCTTCGCTGAGAAGTTCATGAGTGATTTGCAAGGTGTTCAAGCATTTCTTTTGCAGATTCTCGGCTAAAATCTGGCGGGTCACACTCTAAAAGAAACAAAAGATCGTCAACGAATCGGAAATGTTAAACCACCTTCGTGGATCGAAGATCTGCCTCTAAGCAACTTCTCAAGCTCCGATAAAAATAGATTGCCCAGGAAGGAGGCTATGCAAGAACTTATGCAGACCTCTTTTTTTGTACAAGGTCACATTTGATAAAAATGGATTTCGAATAGAACTGGAGTAGCTCTAGAAACTGCCCATGTGAAATACCGGTTTCCGTTTGAAAAGCTACTCGCCCCCGTAGACATGCACTTAGGGCATGTCGTAAACATGCCGAAAGGGCTCAATAACGTTATAAGGCCACGTAAAAAGCACCGCCGTGTTGTAAGCGAAGGTTACGTACGGCAGGAGGGCATCTCAGGTCTCGTATTCAACGTCAACGTACATTGCGAGCATGTCGGCGAGGGTCTTATTCAAGCGCTCCGTGGGACCATTCTTCTGCGGGTGGTATCCAGTTGTCCTCCTGTGGCTTGTCTGGCTGTATTGCAGAATGGCTTGGGTGAGGTCAGCCGTAAAGGCCGTTCCTCTGTCGGTAATGAGGTCTCTGGGGCGCCATGTCACAGCAGGATGTTTTCGACGAAAAATTTCCCACTTCGGCTGCGCTGTCTTTCGGTAGAGCTTTAGTTTCAGCGAAGCGGGTGAGATAGTCCGTCGCCACGACGATCCACTTATTTCCGGATGTTGATGTCGGAAACGGTCCCAACAAATCCATCCCGATCTGCTGAAATGGTCGGCAAGGAGGTTCGATAGGCTGTAGTCATCCTGCTGGCCTTGTAGGTGGTGTCTTGCGTCGCTGCCAGTCTCGGCATGTCTTGACGTAACGGGCGACGTCGGCGGTCAGACGTGGCCAGTAATACCTCTCCTGTGTCCTCGATAGCGTCCGGGAGAATCCGAGGTGCCCAGCGGTCGGATCGTCATGTAGGGCGTGCAGTACATCTGGACGCAGCGCTGGCGGAACGACCAGAAGGTAGTTGGCGCGGACTGGTAAGACGTTCTCCACGAGCAGTTTGTTTTGTAGCGTGAACGAAGACATCATCATCAGCCTGGTTACGAAGGCAATCGGCGCTTAAATGCCATAGGGACGACGTCGGTGTTCCCTTCCAAATACTCGAAGAGGCCTTTTAGCTCCAGGTATGCTCGTTGCTGTTTAGTGAAGTCTTCCGCGCTTATTATTCTCGGGAAGGGGTCGTCGTCCTGGTCGTTTTGCGGTGGGGGATCGGTGGGGGCGCGTGATAGGCAGTCGGCGTCACTGTTTTCGTCCGAACTTGTAGATTATCGGGACTTCACATTCTTGCAGTCTGAGGTTCCACCGCGCCAGCCGTCCTGAAGGGTCCTTTAACTTAGCTAGACAACACAACGCCTGATTGTCGCTGTCTACTTTGCATGGCCTGCCATATAGATAAGGGCGGAATTTCGCTGTAGCCCAAATTATGGCGAAGCATTCCTTTTCAGTCGTAGAGTAATTGCCTTCCGCTTTTGACAGCTTACAAAAATTTCTTGAAAGGCTATGGAAATACCATTGTTCAACGTCAACAAATGACCTTGAAATATTAATAAAGAATTGTCGAAAAGTAATAGAGTAAATTGCTGACAAGCGTTCATAATTGACCCGCGACATTTTGTCAAAACGTCAGATCATTGGCATATTGTTGAAACTATGATGTATTTCAATGTTAAAAGCAAACCGAAGCATTGTTGAAGATGTGTTGAGTCTCAAAATCAAAAGCCCATTGTGGTATTTTTGAAATGTGTTGTTTGTCAATATAAAAAGCCCATAGATGAATTCTTGCAGATCTGTTGAAAATCAACACTCAAATTATGTTAAAAGCATTTAATGCCCCAGTGTGTATTTAGCAGTGTTTAAAATTGCCCTTTTCTTAAAGTACTGCTGAGCTATGTTGCATATAATTATCTTTGATGTCACGTTGATATGTTTGCTGTAAGAGGATGGGGATAAAATTTAAATACAGGCGCTTTTGTATCGCAGGCCTCTGTCACCCTGGGCGCAAACGCTTGCTCCTAGATTGCCTGTAATAAACCATATTGTAAAGCTGCTAGCAGTACTGTTGTGCCACTTTTTCAATTGTCAGACTGAATGGTCCTACACGAAATCAAGAGTGCTGAACTGAAGCAGACAAAAACCATTTTTCTAGGAGACCTGTTTATTTGTAACCAAACATCTGTGTAAATGTACAACCATTTCTAGTTTGAGACCATCAGAACCTTCTTAAAAACTATTGCAAAGTACAAACTTCCTGTAGCTTGACACCATAAGAAAATTGAATACCGACAGATGTAGTCTGTGTGGCCCTCAAGTAAAACACATTTCCCAAAAGAAATAAATCTAAAAATAAATACCTAAATACATAAATGTACAAGCAGGCTGACATGACTGTAAATAATAACACAAAAAAAAAAGTTACTTGCTTTCTCTACTAGGTAGCCAGTGGTAATAAAGCCATGGCACGATTCGCTTGAGCCCATAGCACTCACTGAGACCTGATATGAAGGGTGGTTATATTTAAGTTTCATGGAATTTATTGCAAACTGGCTGTTGCAGCTAACATATCTAGATACAGAGTGCCAAACATTACTTGCATGAGAAATCAAGACACCATATTCAGCTAATTAACAAAATCTCAGTTCCTAATAATTTTTTGGCGATTTGTAGCCGGTAATTTTACAAGGTGTATGCACTTAGAATGAATTTCCAAAATGACACCAGTAACGAGACGCATTCTATCAAACTGGCTGTGGAAATGCACTGTTGTTGCACATATTTTTTTAGCAAAACGCACTGTTATGCATGGAAGCACAAAAATAACTGGAATGCCCATGCATTTCTCTCACATTTATGGAAAAATTTCGAAACTAGTGTCATGCTGAAAAGTAATTTCAAGTGAATACGTCTTTCAAACTCACTGGCTACAATTTGCAAACTGAAGTATGTGCCGTGATGTTAGAAGTGAATATATAAATTTGTGCGAATCAGTTGAATGTGTTTACATTATCGGATAGCTCTATATGTCTGCTATGCATGTGTGAAGCTAAAAAAGGCATTATTTTTAAATGCGAGATATTCTTTTTTGAAATTTTGTCAGCACCGACTTTTCTCGGATGTGCGCACAGATTGCCGGCCTGGAATGCAAACGACAAAGCTGGCTTCGTATGCAACACAGATGACAGAGAAGAGGCGTTGGGGTCTGCATTTTATTGCCAAGGGACACATGCTCTAACGCTACGAGGCTTGTGCTTGGTGTGTGCCAGGTAAACCATACAGCCATTGCACATGAAATATCAATACGTGTTAAATTCTTGAGCGAGTCCTGCAGTGTGAAAGATATGTTTCATGCACTTTACAAAAAGGAATATCTGCTATTATGTAGAAAGTAAATCTAGAAAGAGCGTTGATATTGTTCATTTAAAACACTTTAAAGGACATGTCGCAATGCAATGCAATGCGACATACAGGGTAGAGGACACTTGGTGCCTTGCTCCTTGGAACCCAATGACGTTGCAAGCAGAAAACACCTTCAAAATTAAAATTGAAGACATACACGAGTATGAAAAAATTCTTGTGGTTTTGCGTGTTACCACAGTTTCAGAGCCCGAACATGCTCATCTGTAAAAGTCATATGTGCCATGTTCCGTCTGATGTGGTCAGACATGTTTGGCGACCACTTTTCGCGTTCGTGTTAAAAAATACGAGTCGAGACTGCGGCGCTTGACGTCACCTGCGTTTGTAATGATAAAAAAGGCAGTCACAGTTGAGTAGTTCTTGTGGCGAATTAGACTAACAATCTTTTCTTGCTAGATGACATGGGTTCATATATTTATGCTGTATGTGTTATCCACAAATGAGCATTATAAAAAATAGTTTATCGCACACAAAGAATAATACCTTTTCGTTACTTGTCACATGCATAGCAGACATGTAAGACTATGTAATGATGGGTAACATATACATTTGCGCCAGCCACCAAAGCTAATTTGTTCACCTTCAACACGAAGCTTCTGGCAAGAAATTTGAACTTTTCAGTTCTTTAGGTGATCAACTGAACCTCCAAGACTTCAAATATTTTGCAGCTATCCCAAGTCAACGAGGCTGATTCTATATATTGTCACCCAGCTATGGCAACTAAAACAGTTTACCACCGACAGATTGGGAAAAACGTCTGCCTTTAGCGATGGCTGGTCCTCGGCGAGCCCGCGCGCAAACACGAACTTCATCGTTCTCGCCTTAAGGGTCCCGTGTCAACACGTGCAAACTTATTTCGCGTCATTGCTCCCCTCTCAAAAGCGACCGGCCCGGTCGCTTCAAGGGCAGCGGGCGCGCACTATGGGCAAGAATGCCAACATGAAAAGACAAAAAAAAAAAACATACAGGAATGTACACAATGCTAGAGCGGTTTGTGAGGGTTGCTTAGCCCTGGCGTGCGTAGTACGGCTTCATCCGTACTACGTGGACGACTTCAGCACGGGGACGGCGTCGGTTCGCACCAGGATCAGAGCTTTGAGGCACCACCTCGTAGTTCACATCACTGAGGCGGCGTACAACTTCGTAGGGGCCGAAGTAGCGGCGCAACAATTTCTCTGAGAGCCCACGGTGTCGTATAGGTGTCCACACCCACACGCGGTCGCCTGGTAAGTACTGGACATTCCGTCGGGTCCGGTTGTAACGGTAGGCGTCGGTATTCTGCTGGGTGCGGATGCGATTCCGAGCAAGCTGGCGAGCTTCCTCGGCTTTCTCGACGAAATCTTCAGTGGTGTCATTCCGTGTGGTTCCGTGGTCTACCGGGAGCATGGCGTCTAAGGGGGTGGTAACGCGACGTCCGTAAACAAGCTCGAATGGTGTAAACTCGGTGGTCTCCTGCACAGCGGTATTGTAAGCAAACGTGACGTATGGCGAAATTTCATCCCACGTTTTGTGTTCCACATCAATGTACATGGAGAGCATGTCGGCTAATGTTCTGTTTAGGCGCTCTGTTAAGCCGTTAGTTTGGGGATGATAGGCTGTGGTCTTTCGGTGGTCGGTGTGCGTCAGGGCGACGACTTGTTGCAATAACTCCGCTGTAAACGCTGCACCGCGGTCAGTAATGAGTACAGCGGGTGCACCGTGGCGAAGCACAATGTTATGGACGAAGAAGCTGGCGACTTCAGCAGCAGTTCCCCGCGGCACAGCTTTCGTCTCCGCATAGTGAGTTAAATAGTCAGTTGCCACGATTATCCACTTATTTTGCAAGGAGGACGTGGGGAACGGCCCAAGAAGGTTCATTCCCACTTGCTGGAACGGCGCCGGAGGCGGATCCAAAGGCTGAAGGAGGCCGGCAGGCTTGACGGGTGGAACTTTACGCCTCTGACAGTCACGGCACGTTCGCACATAGCGCTGAACCGACGAAAATAGGTGAGGCCAATAGTATTTTTGCCGTATGCGTGCTAATGTCCTCGCGAAGCCTAAGTGGCCGGCACAGGGATCGTCGTGACACGCCTGTAAAACTTCCTCGCGCAGTGCCGTCGGAACGACGAGAAGGAACGTTTCCTGGCTATTCTCGAAATTTTTCTTGTACAGGACATCGTTTCGCAGGCAGTACGACGTCAATCCTCGTGAAAGTGGGCGTGGGACAACAACGTCAGCTCCCTCGAGATATCTGATGAGTGGAAGCAGCTCAGAGTCGGCACGTTGATAGTCAGACATGCGCACCACGTCGACGACACCAAGAAACGGCAAATCTAGCTCCAAGTCGGAGGATGTCAAGGGAATAGGAGAACGGGACAAGCAGTCAGCGTCGCTATGCTTATGGCCGGATCTGTAGACAACAGTTATGTCGTATTCCTGAAGGCGGAGGCTCCAACGAGCGAGGCGACCTGATGGGTCTCGTAGATTGGCAAGCCAGCAGAGCGAGTGGTGATCACTGACCGCTCGAAATGGCCGGCCGTATAAGTAGGGTCGGAACTTGCTGATGGCCCACACGACTGCTAAGCATTCTTTTTCGGTCGTTGAATAATTAGCTTCAGCTTTTGTCAGACTACGACTCGCGTACGCAATTACACGTTCTGCGCCATCTTGCCATTGAACCAGAATGGCCCCGAGTCCTACGTTGCTGGCGTCGGTGTGTATTTCAGTTGCCGCGGTGTCATTAAAATGCGCCAGCACTGGAGCGGATTGAAGGCGTTTACGCAATTCGGTGAAGGCCTGCTCTTGTTCTTCCGTCCACGCAAAGGGCACATCTTGTCGCGTCAGTCTCGTGAGCGGTTCAGCAATCCTTGAGAAGCCTTCAACGAAACGACGGTAGTAAGCGCAGAGGCCCAGGAACCGCTGAACAGCCTTTTTGTCTTTAGGACGAGGAAACTCCGCAACGGCAGCGAGTTTTTCTGGGTCTGGTCGTACTCCTTGGGAGCTGACCACGTGGCCTAGAAACTTGAGTTCCTGGAAGCCAAAGTAACATTTTTCAGGCTTGATGGTGAGGTTGGCCTTGCGTATTGCGGTAAGAACACTTCGTAGCCGGGCGAGATGTTCACCGAACGTGCTGGAAAACACAACAACGTCGTCTAGGTACACGAGACACGTCTGCCACTTTAGTCCAACGAGTACAGTGTCCATCATTCGTTGGAACGTAGCAGGAGCGGAACAGAGACCGAAAGGCAGCACTTTAAATTCGTACAGCCCATCGGGAGTCATGAAGGCGGTTTTTTCACGGTCGCGCTCGTCCACTTCGATTTGCCAGTAGCCTGACTTTAGGTCTAACGAAGTAAAGAACTGAGCATGACGCAGACGGTCCAAAGCGTCATCGATCCGTGGCAGGGGATAAACGTCGCGTTTGGTGACTCGGTTAAGCCGTCTGTAGTCAACGCAGAAGCGGAGTGTGTTGTCTTTCTTTTTTACTAGTACGACAGGCGATGCCCACGGACTTGTCGACGGCTGGATGACGTCATCATTTAGCATTTCTTGAACTTGACGCTTAATCGCCTCCCGCTCCATAGGTGACACGCGATACGGATGCTGACGAACAGGCCGCGCCGACTCCTCTGTAACGATCCGGTGTTGCGTAACGGAAGTGCGCTGGACTTTGGATTCCGTGGAGAAACAGCCGGAGAATTCTGTCAGTAGGCCCAGCAGCTGATCCTTCTGTACATCTGCTAAGTCAGCATTAATGTGGACGCGGGTATTCAGGCTGGCGTGAGTTGTTGCATCCGGTGAAGTCACTTGTAACGTGCCGATGTCGGAGAAGTCAGCAATGTCGTTCAGGAATCCCACAGCTGTACCTTGAGGGACGTGCTGATACTCATGGCTGAAGTTTGTCAACAAAACTTGCGAGCACTTATGCTGTATTCGAACAAGGCCCCGGGCGATGCAGATGTGTCTTTCGAGCAGCAGCGGGATATTTGCCTCGGCAATACCCTCATAGCCGTCGAATGCGTCGCAGGTGACGAGGGTCGCTACGCTGCTCCGTGGCGGCACCGTGAGGTTCTCGTCAACAATCCTCAAGGCGTCGACATACGTGTCGTCAGTGCTGCTCCCTGCTAAGGCCTGCGCCGTCGAAAACGTTACCCGCGACTTTTGTAAGTTAATCACAGCTCCATTAGCCTGCAGAAAGTCCATTCCCAGAATTAGGTCCCTCGAACAGCTTGGGAGGATAACGAAATCTCCGAGGTACGTAAACCCACGAATGCTCACGCGCGCTGTGCATCTTCCTACCGGGGTTAGCAGATGGCCTCCTGCAGTTCGAATCTTCGACCCAGTCCACTTGGTAGAAACTTTCTTCAGCTTGCAGGCAAGGTCCATGCTCCAGTGTCGATTAACGCCGTTATTTCTTCGTCGTCTATGGTGACGGGAATGTTCGACGTTACTACCTCTCGTAAGGTGTTTGACTCCGTCTGTACGTCTGCGTCGTTCTGTTTTCGTCGTTGTCGTCGTAGTGGAGGATCTTGCGTACGGTCGTCGTCAGCGGCCTCACCTCCGAAGGTCGCTGAACTCAGTTTTCCCGACCCGCCGGGCTAGGTGAGCGGCGTCTGAGAGTACCGCGGGTAAAGGCTTGGCTTGGTGATGGTGACCTGTAACGAGCAGGAGACGACGAACGGGGCTCCTGCCATCGCTGATCAACATTGCGACGATTCGCAACGAAACTCTCTATTTCCGGCGGCCGCTCACCAGGTCGTGGACGAGGTGCATTCGGCGAGAATCCACGGAGCCCCACCTGACGATAAGGACACATTCTGTAGATGTGTCCGGCTTCGCCACAATGAAACCAAAGGGGCTTGTAGTCTTTGGTGCGCCAGACGTCGCTCTTCCTAGTCCTTGCTTCGGCGATGTGCGGTGGGCTGCGAGGCGGCCTGAAGCTTACGTCCATTTGTTGAGTGGGGTGTACCATGCTGCACGCACTTGAGGGTGACGGACGGCGTACTGCTTCAGCGTAACTCATTGCGGCGTGCGGTCCCTGCTGTGGTGCCTCGTACTGTCCAGGAATATGGACGGCCTGTCGTACTTCGGCGCGCACCATTTCCGCAATGGAAAGTTGTCCCACAGGGGCAGTGGTCGTCTGCAGCTTCTGCAGTTCCTCCTTGACGACAGCCCTGATGAGTTCTCGCAGGGCGCCAACGTCGTTACCGAGGGTAACGGCAGAGAGCTCCCTTGAAATCATGGCGTCGCGGTTGTTTTGCCTGGCCCGCTGTTGAAGGGCCTTTTCCATAGTAGTGGCTTCGTCATGGAACTCGGCAAGTGTCGCCGGCGGATTTCGAATGAGGCCAGCAAAGATTTCCTCTTTGACGCCGCGCATGAGATGGCGCACCTTCTTTGCTTCAGTCATCAAAGGGTCCGCACGTCTGAAAAGCCGATTCATGTCTTCTACGTACGCCGTCACTCGCTCATTCGGGCCTTGAATTCTTGCCTCCAACGCTAACTCCGCCCTCTCCTTCCTATCCGCCCTGGCGAAGGCATTGAGGAACTGCCTACGAAATTCTTCCCATGACGTCAGTGTCGCCTCGTGGTTCTCAACTCATGTTTTCGCGGACTCCTCAAGAGCGAAGTACACGTAACGTAGCTTACGCTAGTGGTTCCAGTCGTTGAGGTTGGCAACCCGGTCAAAATGGTCAAGCCAGTCATCGGCGTCCTCTGAAGCACTTCCGTGGAACAGATTCGGCGTCCGGATGTGATTGACGACAACGTGCGATGCTGCAGGAGTGGCAGGTGGTGGTTGGGTCGTCATTCTAGTTCGTTCGGGTAGCAGACCGTGCTGTGGCTGGAGTCCCTGGAGGCGTCGGCTGGCACGTACGTGCACAGGGGTAAGCTCGGTTGAACTACTCGCCGGGCTGAGGTCTGGGGTATGCTCCGGAGATCTTAGCATCGACCGTACCCCGCACGTCCACCAGAAATGTCACCCAGCTATGGCAACTAAAACAGTTTACCACCGACAGATTGGGAAAAACGTCTGCCTTTAGCGATGGCTGGTCCTCGGCGAGCCCGCGCGCAAACACGAACTTCATCGTTCTCGCCTTAAGGGTGCCGTGTCAACACGTGCAAACTTATTTCGCGTCAATATATATATATATATATATATATAATATATATATATTTGTGCCTTGTGTATTTCCCTACGTTCGCAGAGACAAATTCAAGCTTTGCAAATTTTGGCAGTCACACCACTTGAGTCTCTTCACATTAACACCATCTGAATATCCGGATCGTACAATTTCCCTTTGAAAGAAAACGTGGATCAGTGCCTTCTGTACTACCATAAGTTCGAAGAAACAAATTCAGACTTTGCAATTTTGGCAGTCACACCACTTTAAATTGTGGGGTTTTACGTGCCAAAAGCACTTTCTGCTTTATGAGGCACGCCGTAGTCCGGGACTCCGGAAATTTCGAACACCTGGGGTTCTTTAACATTCACCTAAATCTAAGTACACGGGTGTTTTCGCATTTCACCCCCATCGAAATTGTCACACCACTTCAGTCTCTTGACTGAACACCACCTGAATATCTGGATCACACAATTTCCCTTTCAAAAGAAAGGTGTATCAGTGCCTTTTAGCTTAGTTGGGCCAGAACAATCAATTCTGCCAAAAATTCAAGAAAATGTTTGCCAAGGAAAGTAAATGGGGAGGAAGAGCTCGGAGCTTCAACAAACATCTAAACTTTTTCAACTGTATTTGTGATGGTCAAAAAAACGCTGGTTGGTTGCCCTAGAATGACTCAGGTGTATGTAGGAAAGCAAATTAATTCAAAAATTTTCTCATTGTACCTACTTTTGAATATCGAGCAAACTTAAAATTATTTGCCCTTAATGTAACAATTCCAGCAGAACTTTTTGTTGGGCTAGTTGGTGCATGTTACTGAAGTGCTAAAGCGCCAAACAGGCGACACAAGAGACACGGACGAGCGCTTACTAACATCTGATGCTTTATTGTCAGAGACACACAATATATACGCAACTCTGGCAGCGAAACTCACACGTTGTCGAAAATCACATGGTAACCAGGCAAAAGGCGATAAAATGATTGTAAAAGATGATGATCGCGACAATGACACGTGCTGTAAAGGGCCAAAACACCACAAATGATAATGTTTATGCGATACAGAAAACACCGCCGTGAGGGAGTACCCCATTAAAAACTAAAAGATTAAGATTTTTTCACCAACAACAGGCGGCGCAGCAACGTGCTCAGTTCTAAGGGCTTCTAAAAAAGGACATTTTACTTTTATACACAATTTTTGATGGTTCGCTGACGCATTCCAGGCCCTTTTTTTTAATGTGGAAGGCTTCCTTCAGGTCACGGGCAATGCTGTCTCGACTTCTGTCCAGAACAATGGTATCTCGTAGGCGAGGCTTGCACCTGCACTCTTTGCAATGGATGGCAATATTGAAATCAGTTCCTTTTTCCTGTGAGCGTTCATGTTCTTTTAGCCCTTCATTTAAACATCGCACCGTTTGTCCAATGTAAACTTTTTTGCATGAGAGCAGAATTTGATAAACCCTCCGTTTCTTTGCAACTGACAAGTGGATCCGTATGCTGGGTTCCGCAGTTCGCGCTTTCTGTTTTTTTGGTGTTAACACGAGCGCACAATGTAGCAGGTTTTCTTGGGGCTGAGAAAACAACCGGGACGTTGAATTTACTCGCGACCTTCTTCAGATTGTTAGCTACACGGCGAGAGTACGGTATGACCACGGGTCTTACCCCCGAATGCAAAGATCTAACTTGGATCGCGCTTGGACTTCACTTGACGAAGTCGGCCCGAAGCAAGAAGCGGACTTCAAAACGCCCAAGTCGGCTTCCGCGTTTCATAGACGATCAAGCTGACTTGCTTCGTCAAGTCAAGACTGTGCGTCAATGCAGAAGCCGGTTGCTCGTCTGCGTTGGAGGTTAACAAAAAATTTATTAGCGTAAGGCACGTTGTACAGTAAAAAAGTATGTATCTTTCCAAATTTCTGTCAGGGCATAAGTGCTGAAGTATAGTTTGGGTAATCTGACGGCGTCCGCCGCGGCGATGCGCAGTGTTGCTTGCAGAAAGCGACCGTTACCCGCGGGTTTAAGTGGTCTTCACGTTTCGGTGTTCTGGCGCGCTTTTAGAGTTGCAGGTTTCACCATTTTTCCAAGTCGGTGCTCCGCTTTTACGTGACAGTGTATTTGAGTGCAAATTAAGAACTTTTATAGCCACATTTATTTCGGTTTTAGCTTTTTTTTAACCAAAAGGTCTTGTTGCACGTTTGTTGGAATGGCCATAGAGAAGTGAACGAAATGGTTGGTTCGTATGGTGGTCTTTCAACGGCTTTTGTTCTCGGTTTCCGCAAGGCGTTCGTGCGCCGTCTGGGCCGTAAACCGGATGCAAGAGGCCGAGATGAGGCATATGGTCGGTTTCGGGGGAGCTCGCGCGTTCCTTTTCGCCTATAGGCATTCCAGCAGAAAGGCAGCGGCCCTTGTTCTGGTCCGGCTACGTGACCCTTTGAAGAAAAGACCAATCTATTCGAACGCGCTAGGCTGGAGTCATAAACAAGAAAAAAAAACATGCGCTGCGAACGAGGAGTACCGAGCGCCGTAGAGTCCCCTGTCCGGGCCCATATGGGTAACAACACCCGATAAAAAAAACTAAATAAATACATAAACAAAATGACACGTGCAAAAGATTTGTCGCTTGAGGGTTTGTCGAGAACAACGAGAGGGAGATTGTGGCACAGTGATGGACATAGCAAATTGCCAGCGCGTGTCGTCCGCTAGGAAAGTGTCATCTGTTAGGAAAAGAAGTTGTGGGGCTCGCGCGCCGTCCGCGTGCCGCATTTGCTACGAAGTTGTTGTCCTGTCAACAAGCTTTGACGCTGAAATGTCGCACTCACGTACGCTCTCCTCCGAAGAGAATGCACCGCAACGCAAGACGGCAGCTCGTTTTACTGAAGACGAGAAGAGCCTACTGACCGCACTTGTCAATGACTGCAAGCATATTGTAGAATGTAAAAAAACTGATGTCGCATCGTTGGCAAAGAAGAACGAAACATGGAAAGAAATAGCTAAACAGTATAATGCGAACCACGGGATAACGCGGCGTGACCAACTGAATAAATGTTGGAACAATCGCAAGCAAAAGTGGAAAGAGGAAGCTGCAAAAGAAAGGCGAGAGCGCCACAAAACTGGTAAGCGCACATGTTCTGCATGACTGGCTCATTTGGGCTACTTTTTATTACGCTCGCTCACTTCTTTTGTGTTCGGTGGATGAGTGCGTGACAGTTTGGCATGCTGAGCGTAAATATGGTTGTGAGCGCTAATAACTAGTGATGGCATGTGTAATCATTGGAGATGAGAAAATACGCTCGTAATCACGTTTTCCGCAAGCTGTTCCCTTATCACGAAAATTGCAGGCAAATGTAACCTGCCTTACACGTTAAAACAGTCCTCGAGTAGTCTCTTGCGCCAAAGGGACTGCTAGATATGCAAAGACTTTAGCACAATTCAAAAAGACAGCGCCGTGACAGAGACACAGGACAGCGCTAACTTTCAGCTGACCTTTACTGAAACACAGAGACAGATATATAGCGAAGCAGGTATGAAAGATTTGTATCTTTTGTATCTTTCCATACCTGCTTCGCTATATATCTGCCTCTGTATTTCAATAAAGGTCAGTTTAAAGTTAGCGCTGTCCTGTGTCTCTGTCACGGCGTGTCTTTTTGAATTGCGCTAAAGGCTTTGCCATTATGAGTGAACCGTACCAACTAGCTCAAGAATCAGCTTTGTTGGACCACTAGAGATCTTTGAGCAGGACTTTTACTAAAGCAGCGCATATGAGGTCGGACAGGCGTGTTCTGCGTATTCCTTCGTTATTATTCTGGTTCCGGTAAACCAGTTTATACTCCAAAGATAAAAAGTGACGGAGTACAATTATTTATTGAAGAAGCTATTGAAGAGTGCGTCTATTTTGTGCTGAAACTACTTTATTTCTCGTTAGGAGGTGGACCGGCACCTACGACCATGGCCCCCATCCACCAGTTGGTGGGATCGATTGCTGGCCACATAGCGACGAGGGTAGATAACCCTTTCGATTCAGATGGGACCCAACACCAGCCTTCCGTCGAAAGTCTACCTGTGGTGAGGCTACTGCAACCAATGGTCGATGGGCAAAATGAGCTGGACTTTGACTTTCAAGGTAGGGTGTTTTGCATGTGAAATGCACTTGGGTCATAAGAAAGGGATTTTATTTGCTGCGGAATGTGATTTCTACATAGACATAGAGCGATGTAAGCTGCATTTCGAGCGGGCACTTAACCCCAAGGTGACAGGAAACACTACTGAAAGAGGCACTGTAGATACGGTTGTGTGACTATGAAACTATAGACTGACTGCATTGGTGGGATGTCAAAAGGGTGACCTACCTCAAGCTGTTTCTGTACTGGGTAGCACATTGCACATGTTTGTTTTTTCAACCGACATGCGTGCATTTGGCGTGAAGTTGTTTTGTAGCAGAAGGCATGGGCAAAGCTCTTGTGAGGTGGTAGTGAGCGGTAAAGAATGATGCATAGCTCAAGATCGTCAGAAGGATACAAGAAAAGACAGATCGCTAACTTCAAACAACCTTTATTTAAAGAAACAACGGTTAATGTACATTTAGGCGACATCACGTAACAGCGCAAATCACCTTTTCAGGAAGTCATTCTCTTTATTAGTCAGAAGCAATGACGGAGTTTACACAGTTTCGGCCAAGACCTAAAATCACATTGGCTTTCATAATTTAAGGTGTCAACCGGTTGCGATCCTTACAGACAACAGTACATGCGTCAAATGCAGTCTTGAATCCACAGCTTTACAGTTAATCACCAGCCAACCATCACGAGTATTTTTCACCCGATTTGCATACTCACGAACGCGATCGTTAATGACCCATCTTATCTATATACAGCTTACGATATGAAAGCGAAACCTTGTAAATCGCGTTGTAGATACAACTGGCAAACTCCACTCTGCGTTTTTAATTACACCTACTCATACAATCAACACTATATCGTAAACAACACAAATTACTTTGGTTGCTTGGAGCAAAGAAGGTAGCTTTTGAATGGTTACCTAGCTCTCTGAAATTATGGAAGAAATTGTGAAGGTGAGGAATCACTGCTACATTGGCACATGTGTTCACAGCCCTAGGGCTCCTCGGAAACCAGTTTGGAATCCTCGGAATCATTACCATTTTAAGTGCACATGCTTTGATATTCTCATCTAATTGGTGATTGTTTTTTCATGTTTTAAGCATTCTCAACTTTATAATTTTTCCAGCTGTGAACAGTTTCAATATGTAGTTCCCAGAAATGTATAACTCTTCCCTGCGTGCAGTGATGGACTTCATTGCCTGCGTCATATAGTGCTCCATAATTAACGTTACACCACCTTTCGTTTATTACAGATGATCAGTGGGATGCCGCGAGCCTTGCTGAGCAGTCACAGCCACCAGCAGGTACTGAAGCAAATGAGGACAACACCTCCTCTTCGATCGTGCAGCCCAACACCGAGCAAAACGCTCCTGCAGCAGGCCACACCAACAGCTCCAATGCTTTTGGAGCTGCTGTTAGCTGCAGTTTTGCTGCAGCAACTGCCACTGGGGATGTCTGCAGGACTCCAAGGGGGCGGTTGGCCTTTTTGGAAAAGACGTTGAACGCTGAAGACGACGTCCGTTCAGAGCTGCTGAGGGAGGAGCATGCTGTCCGTGTGCGGCTGCTTCAGGAGAACCACGCCGCCACGCTGCAAGAACGAGCAGAAAAGAGGGCATTTGAAAAACAAGTAGAACAGCGTGAGCTTATGAAGCAAAAAAAATGAGCTGGAGAAACAAAAGCTGGACATAGAGATTCTTCAAATAGAAAAAGAAATTATAAACGAACAGCTCCGCAGGCTGCGGTGTACTGCGACACATGAAAAATAAAAGAATCTGTCAGCAAAAATGTGATGTGCTGAAACCACGCAACAGTACGTTTGGATGCGTCCATTGTTCAAAAGTGCATGGCTGGGTGTAGCAGTCCTGAGAAGCTTTTGCATGCCTGTCAAGCAATCAATTGGACCACTGATATGCACGGTGATCAGGCAGCACGTTTTGGAACAGTAAAGATCAGGGAAAATGTGGTGCAGCTTCGGTAGCCACAGCAGCAACAGAGAATGGCGGCAGCAAATATTTCCTCAATAGCATTCACTTTCTGGAAGATCAATACAGCATTCTCGAAGAATTCAATCAAAGCGAACGTAATAACAAGTGCAGCAGCTTGAACTTGATGATTTTAAAGGAAAAACAGCTCTGTAAGGTGCAACTGGTTTGTGATTCAACAGCCTCCAAAACTAAGGAGAAAATGAAACACGTTCTAATAAATGATAGGATGTCGGTAGTCGTCAACGCAGGTGCACTTCGCAATTATGCTTGAGTTCAGATGTATGGCACACTGTGGAGAAATCTGCAGTCTTTACCTAAGTGAAGCTCTTCTGGATAAGTAGCTGCCGTGCTTGCATTCCTGAAAAGCTCTCAGTGAGGCGATCAACTGGTGGCAAGTGCAGTGTTCGATTTCCCGTTGTCGTGCTGGAGGGGCTTGGGGGAACTCTGTGAACAGGAGGCTGCGGCTCCTTCAGCAGACAGCCCAAGTTGTGCAGTGCTGCACAGGCTGTTATAATGAGGAGGTGTTTGCCTCTTTATGCTGTAGCCCCATATCCGGGCAAGGAAAACGGCGGTTCCAGACGCCGAACGCCCTTTCAACAATGTTGCGTGTCCTTATGTGGGCTTTCTGGTACCTGTTTGTATAAAGGTTTATTACACGTTATCCCACAAGCATTACGATTCGATGCCACACCTCAATAACGTGGTCCATGTTTCCGTCATGCAACGTCACCGACATGTTAACTTACCTTCCTTGTGGTGTGTGTGCTAGGCCAGGATCTGAGAGCGGTGTCAGCAAGAATGGCTGACATGCATACCCCGCATCTCCCAGCAACACTCCAGGCATCCTGCTCTCCTCGTAGAGCACCCGCAAGCGGGAATTGTCAAAAATTCGGCTATCGTGCACCGAGCCTGGCCAGCCGGCAACGATGTCAAAAAATTCCTATTGTGGTCCGGCGACAGCCTGCATCAAACCAGCAACATATCATTCAGCAGAATTAAGGCGCATTTACTTCGTGAGTTCGCGATAAGCTACCCGTGTAGTACGGATGCATGTTGTTGCACACAATCACTGTCGATAAAAAAGTCTTTCGATCACAAACCGCACACAGTAGTCCTTCTTCAAGAACCCCCGCGAAACCCGCATTAATGGGCAAGCAGAACACGAAAAAAAAAGAAAGAAAATAACGTGTTACTATGTTCTAGTCATGCACATCATAGCAAACGAAGGTACATTCTAATACAATCGCTGGGTTTAAAATAAAATGACGGACCTCGAGCGCAGCAAAACATGCGACGAAGGTACAAGCTCCGAGCCCCTACATATTAGCTGCATTAATATTCTTATTTACTCCGCCAGCGCTCGATACAAGCGAGCTATGAATGCACGTCCCGCAAGAATAATAAAAAAGAAAAAAAAAGCACAGCACATGCAGTGCACGTAATACAGGCGAGCTAAACTGTTCAGTGTGTTTCAATTTTCATTGCTTACCTGCACGTTGATGGAGAAAAAGCCCTTGCGGTTACGGAACACCTCCGCGTCGTTACCGCCGGGGCTTTTAATGCGCACGTGTGTGCAGTCAACGCATCCGGTTACGCCAGGAAATTCAGCCACTTCATAACAATCCCGCATCACTTTGGGAACTCTCGCCGTCTGCGGGAAGCGCACCAGCATCGGTCGCAGCTGCTTCGCGATGAGCAGAGTCATCTTTCCAACTGCGCGGCACACTGTTGACTGAGGAATGCGGACCAGATCCCCGGTGCCTGTTTGAAGCGTGCCAGCACCGTAAAACCTCAGAGCCATCAGCAACTGCAGCATGGGAGGCACAGGCTGTCCTCTGTTGTCTCCGCTTTCCCGGATAGGCAGCATAGCGAGAAGCTGTCGCACGGCGTTCTTCGTGAATCTGTAGCGACCGAGGAATTGTTGGTCGTCGTACAGCTCCATCGGATTCCCTCGGTCACGTAGGGCGGGTCGCGGAATTCTTGGCAAGGAATGAGCCTCTGAAAATGCTGTATCCATGGCGTGCCAAGCAAACTCGAAAGCAGCTAACCTCCGCGCGACGTCCGTTCGGGAGGCTGCCATGTTGGAATACCGCACGAAGTCAGTTTCAAGCTAGCCCGGGAGCCGACTTGAAACGCGAGCGGACTTCGACCCAGCCAAGTCGTCCGCAAGATCGAGAACAATTTAAGACGAGCGGCGAAGCTGTCTTGAGACTGCCAGAAGTCAAGTTCGAGCCAAGTTAGACCTCTGCATTCGGGGGTTAATCTCCTGGTTTGTCCTCGCGTGTCTTTCTTGCTTTATCTTTTATCTTCTGGAGCAGGCTTGTGTCGTCTCTTTGGCGCTTTAGTACTTCAGTAAAATGGAACAGCTCTTGACAAAATCGGGTGGTTTGGCATTAAATGACTGAAGGTACTTAAAAAATATAAGGAAACACTATCCTTGCTGAAACTATATCAAAAACAAACATAAAAATGTAGTGAAATATAACAAACCACACCAGTCGTATTCTGGATTGAGCAATTCAACATGGGCTTCTCAGGAGACTAGCATAATTAACAAATAAAATTAACATAAAAATGTTAAGGCATAGAAAGGCACATTTGTATGCTCGTTTGAGAAATCCGAATTGGGCTCTTCAGGAGACTAACAAAAATAAACGAACATAAAAATGCCGAGAGTTGCAAAAGCACAACACTTGTGTTTTGGTTTGAGCTTTCCAACTTGGGCTCTTCACAGGGTATTGGTCCCATGCGAGAAGCGAGGCCAGAGTTCTTTACGTAGGGCATGTTGGTACCAGGAAATTTGCGACACGTAAAGCCTGCAAAAACCACAAACAGCCAGAACAAGTTTTAAAAAGCAACTTCCACATGCAAGAGCGTGGCATGCAATATGCCCTCGTTATAATGAAATCGATTTATGTATTTGTCTTGTTTATTCCAACTTTCCGCGGGTACAGCTTCACAGCATGACCATTTAACTTTATTCAATGTGGCACAGGACTCCACTAAGTGTCAAATGCAGGAAAGGTCAAGAGGAACAAAACCCTGTAGCAAAATTACTTTATTAATATCCTTAATGCCGAAGATGTGAACTTTGCTTCATTCACGTCGTTCATAAAGAAACCTAAACTATTGACAACTAAAATGATTTCTTGAAACTTTCATAATTAAAATGTGCAGCACCTCACTGTGCTTTTAAAAATTAAATTAAATCGTAGGGTTTTACATGCCAAAGCCACTTCCTGATTATGAGGCACGCCGTAGTGGAGGACTCCGGAAATTTCGACCACCTGGGGTTTTTTAACATGCACCTAAATCTAAGTAATCAGGTGTTTTCGCATTTAGCCTCCATCGAAATGCGGCTGCCATGGCCGGCATTCAATCCCGCGACCTCGTGCTCAGCAGCCTAACAACATAGCCACTGAGCAACCACGGCGGGTGACTGCTTTTCCATGCGCCAAATACAATACTGTCATGTCGCTAGAATTGAGTGTGGCTTCATTTGAAATTAGGTTTCATGAGTTCACATGCAACTGGAATATATTTCTCGCCTTACAATGACTTAGGACTTTCTACATTAAAGAAAATACTGCTTACAGCGAAGTGTGTTTTCTGCCTCAATGACTGAATGACCGTTATAATGAGAATTCCGTGTAGTTGTGCAGCAAGCTGCTTAGCCTGACACATGCAGAATGTGACAGATGCGACGAAATGCTCAGTCTTGTAAGAAGAACACGGGGAATACGGGAGATGGAAATTCAAGACGATGAGCAAAACGAGAACAAGGTGAAAGCAGGAGCCAACGTTTCAACAAGTGGACTTGTCTTCTTCAAAGCCTTGAAGAAGAAAAGTCCACTTGTCAAAACGTGGCTCCTGCTTTTTTTTACCTTGTTCTCGTTTTGCTCATCAGTCTTCTAAGAGTCATACGCCAGAGGACTGACTTCTTTAGCTCTTTTTGGGTTCACTGCCGTATATCTGTGGCTGTGACGGAACATTTAAAAAGATGTGCCTTTTCATAACAAAGTGTTGCCTAGCATCCCACTGTAGGTGCTGAAACCTTCTGAGACTTCTAGAAAATATTCTTATTGTGCTGATGCCCCTTGGGTTTCTCCAAAACTGATTTTTCACTTAGCTCCATGGTGTCTGTCACTGCAGTAGTTTGGGAGTGTTACCACTTCACCTAGTTTACTATAAAACACGTTTTATCAGTTTCATTACACAAAAACATGCTGCTGCTTTATCCTGCATAGAAAAATAAAATATGTAAAACTGCAAATACTGAAAAGGTTTTGCCTTTTTTATTGCCCCTTAAAAATTATTTACCAGTTCTTTTCTCGGGAAGTCACTGTGAAGAACATAAATCTGCAATAAAATATTAGGGATGCGCGAATAGTGATTTTTGAGACGAAACCGAATAATTCCAGAAGCAAATCGAATATTGGATAGCTTCTGAATAATGAACAACTGATATCACAATTAGTGTAAAATGATGTTCACATCCTAGTATTCTTAATGTTGGCAAGTTTCTGTCATTGCATACTATGTTATGAAGAGCTGTTTGTTAAAAACACAAATGGAGCAGTAAAAAGTATCTTCACAGGCACAGGAATATTCAGTAAGCATGAATGATTGCTGTACAGCCTCTAAAGCACAGCTACTTAAGTAATCTAGCCTGGTCTAGTCTTCGTACAAGTTCTCACGTTTTGTGTGTTTACTATGTTATTGGAGGTAAAAATTTACCATACCTTGGCTCAAATTTTTTTGTGTTTTGAAATATTCGAATACTATTCGCATTTACAAATAGTGACCATTCAAAGACCATATCGAATAGGGCACTATTCAATTCGAAAGGTTCGAGGATTTGCATACCACTAAAAATATATAACTGCTAAATTGGAGAGGCATATTTCTCCCCAAAATGTGACCATCAAGGGGCTAAACAAGAGCGACAGTAAAGCCCATGCATCTTTTTGATAAATTTAAGTCCATAATCTACTTACCAATGGTTCATAATAACCCTGTAAACAGGGAAGTGAAGTAAGGAAGCAGGAAAGAATTTCAAAATGGGAGTAGTGGACACGCCTGATGGTCTGAAATAAGCTTTATGCAGTAGTCGCCAAGGGCCTATTCTCAATTATTGAAGTATATGGCGAAAAGCCTCAAAAATATTTTTTTTTCATATTTTAGAATACAAAGTGATCAAGAACGACAGAAAGCTGAGCTAGTTCGTAAAGATTCATTGTGCAAAAAAGAGGTGAGGCGTGCAGACAGGACACAAGAGTGGAGAGCATTAAATTCTCATTATAAGACGCCTGACCCTATCCGCCCGTTAGTTAATTACCTTGTGGAGCAATAACTTAGACCAGTAATATCTGACAAGGAAGGCTATTTCGTAATTATGCCAGATGACATGTTTTCAGAAAAGGCGATTTCAGCCACAGAAAAGATTTTATAGCCAGTAGAACTTAAGCCTTCGGCAGTTAAGCAAAGTGCGGTTGACCTCCTGTCAAGACATAATCTTGATAGGGTAGTCTCTAATGTCAAGAAGGCAAAATCTCTCACCTTGGAACTGTTTTTGTAGGCGAAGACCCATAAGCAAGAAATTCCTTTTCGCGCTATAGTGTCAGAGAAAGGGACGTGGCAGGTCTGTGTCGCTAGTTACCTACAGAACTGCTTAGCTTCACTAGTTTTAAGACCCCTTTTGCTTGCGTAATTCTCAGGCACTAGTTCAGTATTTAAGAGAGCAAAATCCTGGTGATTGTACAGCTTTGAGTATGGATATCGAAGACCTGTATTATTCCTTGCCGCATGACGGGTTGCCAAATTCCGTAATTCCGTAAATAAGCGCATTAAAGAACAAGTGCAAGAGTCGCCTTTTATTGACAGGCGCGGTGTTTCCACGGGAGCTTTCCTAGAAATTTTTTCAATGTACTTTAAGTCGACGCTGATTGGGTGGAGAGATGGTGTTTTTCTGCAGAAATCAGGCATGTGTATTGGCTCAAACGTTGCACCTATTCTTAGCAATATGTACCTGAGTAAGGTAGACAGCTGCTTAGAGAAAGCCTTAGGTGATAGCGTTATCAAAATATTTCGTTACGTTGATGATTACCTGACCTTCTGCAATAGGGAAGAATTCGATTTCGCTGCTACCTCAGTAAGTAAGTAATTTAAACTTTATGGAGGACGATTAAAGTTTACCAAGGAATTTCCTCAGGGACGCGTAATTCTTTTCTTCACATTTCCTTGGTCTTCGAACAAAATCAGGCTAGTTGGCAGTACTCCCCAAGATCTTCGAAGCCGTTGCTAAACTTTCAATCCAAGCGCCTAAAGAAGTCGGTTTCGAGGGGGACGGACGTGATTACAGAAAGCAGTAATAGCAAAAAAGAGTTGTGGCTATTCCGTACATTCATTCAGTGTCACACAGGCTTAAGAATTTGCAAGTAGATGTGATGTTAATGTTGCTTTCGCTGCTCCCAACAAGCTAGGTAAGATAAGCGCTGCCGTGCAAAGGAAAAAGGAGCAGGTAAAAGGCAAAAAAAGAACAGATACTTGTTCAGTGAAGCACAATAAGAACAACAGGTTTACTGACTGTCGTATGGGTGTGATTTATGAAATTCCCCTTTGCTGTGGCCAGTTATACGTTGGGCAAACGGGGCGGTGCATCAATCAAAGGCTAATGGAGCATAAAAGGTTGTTAACCGGTGGATCGCCTTCTGATCTTTCCCTACATTGCCAAGATTGTAACTCCATGCCAGAGTTAGATGAATTCGCGATACTGTACAGGCATAAGAATGAAGATACGCATCTTATGGTAGAGGCATGGCATATCTATAACGGTGGAAGTGCGTGCGTGGAAGCCTTCGATCACCTTACATAATGAAGAGATTAAGTGCCTTAACAGTTATCTCTCAGATAGACCGACACATGTACCCGACTGACACATGGTGATGCCATTCCTGAGCTTGCGCAGCTGAGTTTTGTGTCTTCTTTCTTTTTTCGCCTCAGTGCTCCCTTGAGTTGATAGTCAGCGTTCGTGTTTTCCACTTCTCTACTCTTGTGTCCTGTCTGCACGCGTCACCTCTTTTTTGCATAATGAAAGTGATCAAGTGCATGTTTATAAATACGAGTCCTGAGTTAGGTGCTTAGAATGATAAGCTTCCACTAAACATAGTAGTGTTGACAGTGATGCTGGCAACTCTGTCCCTGTTGTTTCGTTAATAGAAACAACCAAAAGAAAATTGCCACACAACCCATGTTCCCTCTGCTGAAAGGCTGCTACCTGGCATCACATGGACCTCCTTCAAGATTGGAGCAACTTTAATCCAATGTGGTCTGTTAAAATTGGTGAAACTACTGTTTCACATCCCAGAACCTGGAGAGCTGTTTTGATTGCTGAAATTTGGTGAACGTGCTGCTCCTCGAGCTGAGCAGCAACCACACTTAAGCATAGCTTCTCCGCAATTCTTGTATTAGAATAACACTTTCAGGCTACTTAAACATGTCCTCTACGCCACTAGATTTGGAGCGTGCTTCACAGACAACTATTCATTGCAATGAAAGACAAGTAGCACTGCTAATGCACAAATGCAGCTCATTTCATCTGGTGGAGCCGCCAAAAACTTCTGGCAATGAAGGCAACTTTTAAATTTTAGAAGCATTTGAGTATGGTGGCATTAGGCACTTAAGATTATATGAACAGTCGTTCCAAATACTCAGCTATTGTAGCACACAACTGCACACAAGGGCTACTTGAAAGTCATTTGTTATGTCAATGGCAAGTTGCTCATTTTAGAAAAGAATGTGAATGTAAAAATGCAACCGGAAAACATATATTGTACTTGCCTATAACAGCGACGACCCTGGTGGGGTCAAGACCCTCTTTTGCCCCTTGGTGTTATTTCCAAAGCGCAAATGGCCCATGAGCTCATCCTCTGTTAAGATATGGTGAAGCAAGGCCCTTGCAAACTTTCCTGGTCCACCAAGGCAGGCGACGGTAAGCTGTGCCAGGATAACCTTCTCAATGCGCACTCCTCCAACCGATGTGAACCTGCATGTTTAAGTAAAAGTTAGTAAAGCACTTTTAAGCCTTTCAAGCACATTTGCACAACAACCCTACTGCAAATAAATTAAAAAAGTACCTGTTGCAAATCTAGAATGCTAAACTGGACTTCTTACTAGCTTCTTGTGCTGTCTGGATGCCCCGTGTTATCAGAAAAAAAAATCCAGACCGAACAAGAAAAATAAGTAAACCAAAGTATCCAAAACATCTAGTATTTTTAATGTGATTACCATTCTTAGGATACTTCATATTTTCGGCTATTTGTCTCTAATTTCCCACCCATTTGTGTCAACGGGTAGCCCATGGTCTAATGGGAAGAGATTGGGCTGAAAGGTAAGGGAAGTGGGTTCATAATCAACCGTCAGAACATCTTGGGTGACTGGGTATGTGACCCTGGGCATATGCCACTTTTCCATGAATCTCTTTTACGCTATCTTGGGCAACTGCTCCTGCTTGTGTTGGCAAGCAGCATTAGGAGCTCAAAGAGGGACATGAGTGTAGATCGTTACTAAGATTACGACTACACATCAGGTTCGCTTGCTGTGCTCCAGAAGCAGTATGCTAGATTACACTCTGCTGCATGAAATGTACACAAGCTGCGAAGACAGTATGTGCCAACCACCACATCATCAATTAAATTATTCGACTCGCAAAGCACAGGCTGCGAAAGATCACGGAGCGAACTCGGAAGTTTGTGGACCGTCAGTTGATGTCCGTGTCAGGGACCTCTAGGGAGACTCGGTCATTTCCTCGATGTGCATCATCGTGCCGTCAGACATTGTATAACAATTCTGTCTGTCTGGTTGTGTCACCATTCTAATAGTCATCACGTGTCATCACTAATAAAATATAAGCAGACACTTATGTATACTGTTTATTAAATCTTCATGGAGAGTACTTTGAGCATAAGTTGTTGCAGAGATAATGAATGCTACGGCCTAAAAAAGCACTAAAGAAAAATTAGCTCAATTAAGTTCTAGCGTTTCACATGTCAAAACCACAATCTGAACTTGAGGCACGCCATAGTCAGGAACTCCGAAATAATTTTGACCACCTCAGGCTGCACGGTACATGGGTAGTTTTGCACTTCACCCCCATCAAAATGCGGTTGTTTGATCCTGCGACCTCGTGCTCAGCGGTGCTGTGCCAACGCTCCTAAGCCCCAACTACGGCATGACAACACTAGACAGAAAAAATATTTTAGGTGTATCTCTTAATGACCTTCATACAATTCAAGAGATTCACTCGTACCGTGACAAGAAGCTGAGTAAACTGTAAAAGGAGCAAGAGGAAAAATTGAAGTCGCCACACCAGCTTGCTGTGACGTCATTGATTTTGATAATGTCTGTTGAGGTGTAGCAATTTTTTACAAATAAAGATGTTCATCGTATTCCAAAAATCCAAAACCCCAAAATAAAAAGCGTCAGGAACTTTTACTGAACCAATACAACCCAAGTTTGTAAAAATACTTGAAATCCACGATTTGACAATGAGGTGTCGCCACGAAGATTTTGGGGCGATACTTAGGAAATTGAACTTTGAGCTTTATTTTCCCTAATAATCAACCAACTACCAAGAAGTTAACAGAATTAGATATTTAAAACGTATCTTCTTTATTTTAAATTGATTTAGGGTGTCGTTAGTGTCCCCTAAACACAAAGCAGGGAATTCACTTCGCTGCGTAATAAGATAAGATGCATAACTGGTTCACATTAAGGTAGGATTGTCAGTATAGCAGAGCGCATGCACTCGCTGCTCCAGAGGGGAGCTCTGCCGCCTCTCCTCAACCTCCCAATTTCCAATTGTTTTATGAGCAGTGGTGCAATTTCTGTATCTTAAAGAGACATAATGCCAAGGAGATTTATGCCATGCTGGCTACAGTATGTGGTGACCGGCACTGTACACGGTCCAGCTCGGCATCAATCTTTTTGGAATTTGGCCCTTGAAATGAGAAATGTCTCGATCACTGCTCGTTCTTTCTCAATGGGTGTTGCTGTTTTGGTTTGATGCCCCTAGCACTGCACTGCTGTATGACATAGGTCACAATACCTTCATTCTGGTAAAACTAGAAAGATGTGCACTCATTAGACCCCTAATGTGCACAGCAAGTTCCGGAAAGCCCCTCTTAAATCAGGCATATACCCTGAAGAAGGTACATTCTACGTTTAATATGTTCGCAAGTGACACAAATTCACTCCCAATCCCGGTGCAGTTGCAAAGTCTTTCAATTGAGTGCTTAAACGCACCATGTCTGCTACTGAAGGCACCAATTCATCACTGGAGGAAATGCTTGCAGTTGCATCAGCAATGTTGTGTTTCTGCTTCCTGCAATACATTATCACGGCATCACTGTATTTGATCACGGTGACGCTACTGAATGGATGGCAAAAGAATTTACCTTTAGCGTTCCAGCTGGGGTGTCTCCCAGTTCATTTTGAATCTGAAAAAAGATGTCAGTATTAAAACGTGAAGCCACGATGCACCAAAAGCTAGATGGACCATTAAGCTGACACAAGTGGACGGATACAAATGACTGGCGGAAAACAAAACACACGCGGTTGGCAAGGCTCGTAGATTTCGCAGCACTCGCTGGCACCACCCCTATTTTATCTCACGTATCGCATAGAATCGCATGTACGCCCTTGAAATTCTTTATTATCGCGTGATAGCCTCCTCTGTGTTTTATTATCGCGCAAACCTCGGCCGCATGGCGTGTCAGCGGCCTTGCAGCAACTCGGGGTCACTCGATGCTGAAGCCAACAGCGTAATACAATACATTTTCGCCGATCCTACCGCCCCTCATTGCTACAAGCACACTCACACGTCATGTACTATACGGCGTGGCGCAAAGGAATTATCTTCGATTACAGTACACATCGCATGGTTTCACGTCGCTTTGTTTTGCGCTAATTAATAAGGCGAACTCAACTGGCGCTCGAACACCGTATAAGAAATCGTGGCGTACAACATGCCCCATTTTTGCTGGCACCACATAGCTGCCTTACGTCACCACAAGTGGAGGGTGAAGTTAAACCAGGAACAAACTCCATGTTATATACCACAAATCTAGTGCTGTACAAATAATTCACGCAACGGAAGGTAGTATTAGAAATCACAAGTAGAAAACAGGCGCGCGGAACACACGCACACGCTCTGAACACATTTCCGCGCTTTCGTTCAACGCGTCGCAATGGACGAACGAGGGGAATTCAAAACACTCACTCACCTTTGATCTCGCTGAGTCGGAGGCGATCATGGCGATCTTCGAGGCAACAAGCCCTTGAAAAGCGAGCAACACGCAGAAATATTCCAAAGAAGTCACAGTGAAGCACACAAAGAACGCAGGAAGTTTCTAAGCAAACGACGTGCACGCAACTCCCGGAATGCGCTGAAGCATCAAAAGCGCAAACGCGCAATCATACAAGTACACTCATACAAATATACGCTTATATTATCATAAATTGTAGCATTTGATAACAAATTTTGTAATATCATGTTATTGCTGAACAATTGCTGCGATTGACAAGTTTATGAATGCTTTCTGCTTCGCTTCTTTGATGACCTACTTTCTTTATCGCAGTAACGCAGTGCAATGGCCGGAGCTAATGGAGCGCGCGGGAAATGGCGCAAAATTCAAACATCGCAAACGCCGCGCCATGTGTGCGCACATAGTTTTCGTCATTTGCATTATAAAAAATTAATGCGTGCCGCAACTATGTGAGCTGAACTATTGACCAGAAAAGTACACAAATGTCACTCTTCTTATTTCGTGTTTCAGGTAACTTTAGGCCGAGTGTAAACTCTATGCGCTCTATGACGACGCGACCAAATGCATGTTGCTCACTTTTGTATATAGTGTGTCGCGCTATTTTTGTATTTTGCTTAATTAGCTAATTAGTCAAGGACAATTAACCAACTTCTGAAGCAAGGAAGCAAGTGAAAAATTCCAATTAGAAAGTTGCAGAGCAGTTGGCAACACGTCCGAATAAACAGTTTCTGTCTTTCTAACTGTTAAGCATGAGTGTTTTTCAGCTTACTGCGGATGTTCACGAAATACAAAAAACACCACGTGACGTGGCCGCCGGCGAGTCGTGATTGCACTGGGGGTGCAGGTGTGTGTGTGTGCGTGCGCGCAGGGTATTTTATGTAACTTAACATGTCAATGAGAAAATTGTATAGCGACATGAAAAACTTCAGATACAGCTTTCTGTTGTTCAATGCGTGCCACATAAAAGTATTTTTCCGAGCGTGAAAGGAGCTCGCGAATGCAAGCAAAGTGCCTCGAGCGGCCAGTCGCGCGGCAACAGTGCGTGCATTAGCACGTGTTCAGCAACAGACAGCTGTATCGGAAGTTTGTCAGGTTGCTCAACAATTTTCTCATTTAAGCTTTTAATCTAATCATAGTTGAAAAGTCGGACAATTCATTAATATTATTTATTCAATTAGGCTGAATGAAAAAAAAATTTATTTGAGTATCACCAAGCGAGGGCAAACAAGATTACTTTGGTTCTATCCAGTGCATTCCATTCTCATATTTTTAAACTCTCGCTGGAGTTAGCTGGGACACCCGGCAAAGGAAACGCGTGTGAATGAGAGAGTTTTTCAAGAAGTGCATCAACTTTTCAAATAAAACCTTGTGGCAACCATAGATGCCTCCATCATGCAGTCTCACGCTCACACACACACACGCACACACAAACACACACACACACACATATATATATAAATACATATATATCACGCACACACACACACACACACACACACACACATATATATATATATATATATATATATATATATATATATATATATATATATATGTGTGTGTGTGTGTGTATGGGGGGGCGTTTCACGTAACTTAAACCACAGACGTATCGACTGAGTGGACAGGGGCCGCCAATCAGAACCATGAATGGGGCTCATCCCTTCTCCGCTCTCTGAAGTGGGGGAGGGGCCAAGTCACGTAATTTGAACTATAGGCGTATGTACATGGTGGGCAGGGGTCACTGTTCCCCTGCCCACTCGGTAGATAGGTCTATGGTTCAAGCAACGTGAAAGAACCCCCTCTATATATGCAATGGTGATCAAGTGATCGGTAAAACAATATATATAATGCAAAAGACGCAGACATAAACATGTGCGTGTTTTTCACAGATACTTCAATCTCAAGATTGCTCAAGAAGACTCAATGTTATTCAACAATAAGTTAACAGCATTTAGACAACGACTTTATTGTTGTGAACAATCAACAAAAGCTCAAAATACTAAATATAATTCAACCATATATCAACAGAATTTAGTCCACGACTTTATTGTTGGAAACTACTCAACAATGGTTCAATATTACCCAATACTATTCAACAATATATCAAAAGAATTTATCCAATGACTTTATTGTTCAACACTACTCTACAATGGCTCAATAATACTCAACACTATGCAACAATATATCAATAGAATTTAGTCAACGAATTTTGTTGTGAACTACCCATCAAATTTATTGTTGAATTGTTGCTCTGTGGTTTCAATATTTATTCAGGTATTGTTCAAAGGCTCTTGAGTCAATTCATCAACTATATGCCAATAACATTTCAACAGTCATTTTCATAAGGGCGGCCGGCTAGCATAAGATATCACCCGTTCTAGTCCGTCTTTCCTCTGGACTAGGACGGCACCAAGCCCTAGGCTATTGGCGTCAGTGTGGATTTCGGTATCGGCGTCGTCGTCGAAGTGTGCAAGTACCGGCGGCGACTGCATGCGACATTTGAGTTCTTGAAATGAGTCGGCGTGCGGCGTTTCCCACTTGAACCCGACATCACGTTTGGTTAGATGTGTTAGGTTGTGTGTTAGGATGTGTCAGTACTCACCTACGGGGCAGAAACCTGGAGGCTTACGAAAAGGGTTCTACTCAAATTGAGGACGACGCAACGAGCTATGGAAAGAAGAATGATAGGTGTAACGTTAAGGGATAAGAAAAGAGCAGATTGGGTGAGGGAACAAACGCGAGTTAATGACATCTTAGTTGAAATCAAGAAAAAGAAATGGGCATGGGCAGGACATGTAATGAGGAGGGAAGATAACCGATGGTCATTAAGGGTTACGGACTGGATCCCAAGGGAAAGGAAGCGTAGCAGGGGGCGGCAAAAAGTTAGGTGGGCGGATGAGATTAAGAAGTTTGCAGGGACGGCATGGCCGCAATTAGTACATGACCGGGGTTGTTGGAGAAGTATGGGAGAGGCCTTTGCCCTGCAGTGGGCGTAACCAGGCTGATGATGATGATGATGTTAGCGGCTCCGCGATGAGTGAAACGTCCTTGACAACGCGCCTATAGTAGGCACACATGCCAAGGAATCTACGCACTGCCTTTTTGTCGATGGGTTGCGGGAACTTTGCAATGGCAGCTGTCTTCTGCGGGTCGGGGCTGACTCCAGGTTTTCTGATTACGTGGCCTAGGAACAGAAGCTCATCGTAAGCGAAGCGGCACTTTTCGTAGTCTGGCGTGATGAAGGCGGTCTTTTAGCGATCTCTCTCGTCGACTTCTATTTGCCAGTAGCCAGACTAGAAGTCCATCGAGGAGAAGTATTTCGCGTTGCGGAGCCGATCCAATGCGTCGTCTATCCGTGGGAGGGAGTATACGTCCTTATTCGGTGATCTTGTTAAGTCGACGATAATCGACGCAGAAACGTAGGGTTCCGTCCTTTTTCTTCACCAAGACTGCACGAGGTGCCCGCGAGCTTTTTGACGGCTGGATGATGTCGTCGCGCAGCATTTCGTCGACTTTTTGCGTAACGGCGTCACGTTCTCGCGTCGAAAATCGGTAAGGGCTTTGGCGGAGTGGTTGGGCACACTCTTCAGTTATTATGCGATGCTTTGCGACTGGTGTTTGTCGAATCCTCGATGACGTCGAAAAACACTCTTTGTATAGACGTAGAAGACTTCTGATCTGTTGCTGCTTACTCGTGGGGAGACTTGGATTTATGCCGAAGTCTGGTTCGGGAACTATGGTCGTCAGGGTAGATGCGGCAGAATGCGAGAAGGCAAACGTATTGGTGGTTTCCATAATTTCCTCCATGTACACGATTTTCGTGCCTTTGTTGACGTGCTTGAACTCCTGACTGAAGTATGTTAGCAACACCTTCGTTTTTCCTCCGCGCAGTCCAGCCATCCCTCTTGCAACACAAATTTCACGGTGGAGTAGTAGACGTTAGTCACCCTCGATGACGCGTTCTACGTCAGCGGGTTCCAGTCGGCGTGATGAGATGTCCGCCAGTGGTCCATATTTGAGGGCCTTCCCATGCAGTCCTAACTTCCTTCATCTGGGTGGCGATGTGTCCACTGATGGCGGAGTAATCGGCCCCTGTGTCTACTAAGGCGGTGACTACATGGCCGTCGAGAAGCACGTAGAGGTCGGTGGTTCTTTGTCTTGCGTTACAGTTAGGTCTTGGCGTCGCATCAAGGCTGCGTCGCGTTGACCTGTGGCTGGTACATGGCGTCGACAGGTCGTCTTTCGTCGGCGTATTCTTTGCTTCCAGACTTCGTAGGGACGGCGGCATGTCGTTACGTCGTCGAGGTAGTTTATTCGGCGTCTTCGTCGGGGATGGAGGATCTTTGTCAGTTGGACGAACAGCAACCGCACCTGCATCGGTTGCTGCTTTTAGTTTTCTGGATATGGACTCGCAGAGCAGCCCCGGGCTGGGCCGGTGTATGGACGGCGCTGTGGCGACAGGGAGCGGCCTGGTGATGGAGAACGGGACGGTCTTCGAGGGCTCCACTGAGTAGCGGCGAGATAGTCGGCGATATCGCGAGGTCGTTGGCCAAGCTATGCGCGCGGCGCCGTTAGCAGCGAACCCTCGCAGTCCCATCTCCCGGTATGGGCATCGGCGGTAGACGTGATCCGCTTCTCTGTGGTAACAGAGCGGGTGGTGGTCAGGGGCGCGCCAGACGTCTCTCTTCCCTGGGTAGCTTCGCTGGAAAACGGGTGCGTGAGCTGGGGGCGGCAGCGCCGGCGGACGGCGCAACTGCGCCGTCTTAGCGATCTGGCGCGGGCGCGGAATGTTACTTTGACGGCGGGCGACGGTGGCGTAGGTCATCGCATCAGGCTGAGCCTGCGGCGGTTACGGCTGACCTTCGGGAAGTTCCAGTGACCGCTGCATTTCTTCTCTCACGACGCCCGCGATCGATGCAACCTGAGGCTGGGATCTTGCGAACATCCTCTGAAGTTCCTCTCGCACGACCGCTCTAATGGTCTAGCGTAGGTCGTCGGTGGCCAAAGATTGAACTCCGGAGTAGTTTGCTGGGCTTGCCCGGCGGCTGAATTGCCGGCGGTTGAATTGCCCTGCCGAGCCTTCTGCGATAGTCAATCTGATTCGAGCTCCAAGCAAACTCTGTTTAAGGTCGCCGGAACCCCGTCCCCACAACAATAGGCACCCGCTCGTAACACCACTAAACGAAATCTAACCTGACGACTTTATGTTGAGCCACTACTAATCCAGACCCCAGGTACCACGCTGAACCACAATGGCGGCAGCATTCCTTCCGTTTATGCCTGCTGTTTGCGCCATCTATGCTCACGTAAATAATCGACTGCCATTTCGTTCGGTTTCATTGTGAACAAGGCTCCTGCATTGGAGCCCAAACATCGTTTTTTTTCTTCGCTTTCTTGTTTTCGGTAGGCGTCCGTATTGCCTTTGACCATGTGCAATCCCGACCAGACACGCTTTAGGCGAACTCTTGATTTCAATTTACAAATACAGACACAAGGGTCGAGAAAGAATTCGCATATGACCAGGCAAAGAGTGAGAACATAATGGGCTTCTAAGCGTAATAAGGAGAGAAATAAGGAATGAGAAGCAACACGTTTCTTGGAAAGGAAAACGAAAACCTAAAATCTGGTGGATTAGGGAGATACGATGAAAAACGGCAGATTGTGCGAGTAGGTGGTTTTGCATAATGTATAAAAACAGCGCAATGACATACACCGGACAACAGAATAGAGGATTCGAAACACACGGCACTGACTTGCAACTGGGTTTATTGAAAAAATAAACACGATGGCTTTTTGAAGCCTTACATCAAGCGTGTGGGCTTGCAGGATGTGAATAAATGCACTTGTCATTCCCAAAAAATTGCCTAATGGAAGCGGGTGAGTTTAACAGCGTTTTTAGTAAGCACATTTCCTTCAAAGGCTGACTAACACACCCACTACCTTTTCTCACTATGTGGAATGCTTCCGCCACTTCCCTTGTAATGTGCACAAACAGGATTTTCGTATCATCCAAAAACGGTGTACTCTCGCATTCGAAAAGTGCTTTGCCAGGTTTTTAGATTCCTTGTATCTTATGTACCAAAACATTCACTTGTCCGACATCGCTCTTCTGTCCCCGCTCATCGCTGCGTGCATCTGCCAAACGCACTGCATCTTGGCACTGCCATCATGGAACGTGATCGTGCCCTACGGATCTACAAGTCTTCTGTGGATTCCTGCGCCCGTCAGAAGGACACACCAAGAGAATCTGCAAGAGTCTCAACAGCCAATGGTGGCGCCAGGCGAGGCTGTTTAAGGACATCCTTAAGCAATCTGGGGTGTCAGTGACCAACACCAGAACCAGCGTACCACACCACAGAATTCTTTTGGAATATCGCCCGCCTTTCGCTTCCCAAAGCTACCAGGCAACGGCCAGCAGAAGGAAAGCTTTTGTACCTCGGAGACGTCACCGTGGATCCTCAGCAGGAGAAGACCCTTCGCATGGGAATAAAGTTCGGTCTAGAAACCGGTATGAAGACTTGAAAAACATGCTCTTGCTCGCAATGTGTCTTCAAAGGCCCCAGAAGTGGACAGGTCAGCGTGTGTTTCTGAATGTGTAGATGCTGTAGCATGTAGGGGCTGTCTAAGGGACAGGGTAATCAGTTTCGCTCGCTGGTTAACTATTTATGTGATAAACGGTTACGAACGGTGCATTCGGACTCAGAGGAGTTCTTTGCAGTCTTTTCTCAAGAATTTTATGCTCAAAAAGGCCCGCAATACATTTTCCAAGAAATTTCGGCCTGCTAAAAACAACCAGGCTCGTTGCAAACAGAAAGAAATCAGTAGCTCTGCTGGTAAATTTCAATCTAGAGCCGCTAGTAAAGAAAATAAAAAACGCTAAGCTACCTGTTCTTGAAATTTTCTTCGCGGCCAAGACGTACAAACCCGAAGTCCCTTTCAGGGCAATTAAATCTGAGTACCATACCTGGCAGATAGTTGTTTCTACGTGCTTAAACAAGCATCTGTCGACTCTTAGTGTGGCAGACAAGCTCCTGGTTCGTGATTCGGAGGAGATCGTATAGTTCCTAATGAAGAATAACCCAGGAGCACGTTCCGGTATCGGCGTGGATGTAGAAGATTTGTTCTTTTTCCCTTCCACATAACACGTTCCTGAAATACGTTCAGGAATGCATTCAGGAGGAAAATGATGAGCGTGCATATTAAAGTGAATCAGGAATTGCCACTGGATCCTTTCTAGAGCTCCTGTCTTTCTACCTCAACAATACGTACGTTGTTTGGGAAGGCCAAACATACATGCAAAAGTCCGGTGTGTGTGTAGGTGCCAAAGTAGCCCCAGTTCTAAGTAATATTTTTCTTAGCCCTGTTGACAAAAAGTGGAGACACACTTGGCCGGTGATTTTATACACATTTTTAAGTACGGAGATTATTTTCTTCTGCTTGTCGAATGCCTCGAACCTCAAAGTGTGCCACATGCTCTTGACGTTTTTAAAGAAAGCGGTTCCGGACTCAAATTCACGCACGAAGTCCCAAAACATAGCATACTGCAATACTTATCTTTAAAGCTAACCTTCGAACAAGACCACCTGTGTTGGCAGTACTCCCCTAGGAGCAAATTGCCCCTGTTGAACTACAGGTCATGTCAATGAAAACTTATAAAAAGTGGGGTAGTAGCCGGTTGCATGAGTATGGCAGTCGAGAAGTTTTGTCGTCATAAGATTAGTAATATTGAGGCACAAGTACATGCACGGAGGCCGGATTCAATGACTCGGCCCTTCTCTCATGCGCAGGCAAAATCCTCAGGAAGTTAAGGCCCTCCAAACGCGACTTGGAGCAGCGCAGTAGCCCGGTTGACAGGAGTAAAAAAGTTGCGGTAATGCCATACGTTCATTCTCTCTCACACATATTTTAATATGTAGGGGCCAGATGTAGTGTCAAAGTTTTGTTTTCAGCTGATAATAAAGCTGGTAAGGTGGGAGCCGCTGTCCAGAGAAAGAGAGAAGGAATAGGAGACAACACAGGCTGTAAAATAAACCATGAAAAAAAGCCCGTGCCCAGTAAGATTCCTGTTATTTACCAAATCCATTTGTCCTGTGGCCTTTCGTACATAGGGCAGACAGGCCGATGCATTAATGTGAGGCTATCGAAGAGCCATAGTTCCTTAGACAATAAGTCTACAAACCTGGCAAAGCACTGTTTCGAATTCTAGTGTGCACCGTTCTTTGATGACACAAAAATCCTGTTTGTGCAGAGTGATAGCATTGCAAAGGACGTGGCAGAAGCATTCCACATAATGAGAAAAGCTGGTGTGTGTGGTAGCCAGCCTTCCGTGTCCTTTGAAGAAAACTGGCTTGCTGAACAGGGGTGAACAACGGTGTTAGTCTCACCTGCTTGCACGAGGCAATGTTTTGGTAATGACAAGTGGTTTTATTCACATCGAGCATGCACGCACGCTTGATGTAATGCTTTAAAATTCATCATGCTTTTTCCAGTATACGTAGTTGTAAATCAGCGTCGTGTGTGTCCCATCTTGTATTCGGTTGTCCGGTGTACGTCTTTGCGCTGTTTTTAAATATTAGGAAGATACGGGAAGCGATCGACGAACGACATAAGGCGTCACGAAAGCATAGACAGGCCGAAAATTCAGTTCCGCAGGATGAAGTAGACAGGAAATGGGAAACATATGGGGAGTAAAATTGATGGTTGAAATACTGGCTCAACAAAGGTTAAAGGCGAAAGTGAACGTTGGTAGTCAGAAATACGTTAAAAAAAGAACGCCGCACCTAGAATACCCTTACAAAAAAATTGTTGAAAGGTTATTGAAATATCATTGTTCAACGTCAACAAATGACCTTGAAAGATCATTGGGGAATTGTTGAAACATCATTGAGAAAATTGTTGACAAGTGTTGATAATTGGCCCGCGACATTTTGTCGAAACATCATTGTGGCCTCTCAATTTGAAAGATCATTGGCATATCGTTGAAACTATGGTGTATCTCACTGTTGAAAGCCCATTGAAGCATTGTTGAAGATGTGTTGTTTGTTAATGTTGAAAGCCCATTGAAGTACTGTTGAAATGAGTTGTTTGTCAATGTTGAAAGCCCATTGAAGCATTGTTGAAGCTCAAAATTGAAAGCTCATTGAGGTATTGTTGAAACGTGTTGTTTGTCAATGTTGAAAGCCCATTCAAGCATTGTTGCAGATGTGTTGAGTCTCAAAATTGAAAGCCCATTGAGCTATTGTTGAAATGTGTTGTTCGTCAATATTGAAAGCCCATGGAAGAATTGTTGCAGATCTGTTGAACATCAACACAAATTACATTGAAAGCCCTTTATACCCCACTGGGTATTTAGCAGTTTAAACCTGCACTTTCCTTAAAATACTGCTGAGCTATGTTGCATATAATTACCTTTAATGTCACGGTGGTATGTTTGCTGTGAGAGGATGGGGATAAAATTTAAATACAGGCGTTTTGTATCGCAGGTCTCTGTCACCCTGGGCTCCAAAGCATGGTCCTAGATTGCCTGTAATAAGCCATATTGTAACACTGCTAGCAGTACTGTTGTGCCACTTTTTTCAATTGTCAGAGTGAATGGTCCTCCAAAAAATCAAGAGTGCTGAACTGATGCAGACAAAAACCATTTTTCAAGGTGAACTGTTTATTTGTAACCAAACATCTGTGTAAATGTACAACCATTTGTAGTTTGAGAACATCAGAAACTTCTTAAAAAACTATTGCACAGCACAAACTTCCAGCAGCTTGACACCATAACAAAATTGAATGCTGAAGATGTAGTCTGTGTGGCCCACAAGTAAAACACATTAACCCAAAAGAAATAAATTTTAAAAAATAAATACCTAAATAAATAAATGTACAAGCAGATTGACATGACTGTAAATAAGAACACTCAAAAAAGGTACTTGCTTTCTCTATTAGGTAGCCAGTGGTACTATAACCATGGCACGATTTGCTTGAGCCCACAGCACACAACTGAGACCTGATATGCAGGGTGGTCATCCTTAAGTTTCATAAAATTTATTGAAGATTGACTGTTGCAGCTAACATAATTCTAGGTACAGAGTGCCAAACATTACTTGCATGAGAAATCAAGACACCATAGTGAGCTGATTAACAAAAACTCAGTTCCTAATAAAGTTTTTACGAATTGTAGCCGGTAATTTTACAAGGTGTATGCACTTAGAATGAATTTCCAGAATGACACTAGTAACGAGACAAATGCCATCAAACTGGCTCTAGAAATGCACTGCTGTAGCACTTACTTTTTTTTAACAAAATGCACTGTTATGCATTGAAGCACAAAAGTAACCGGAATGCCCATGTATTTCTCTCACATTTATGGAAAAATCTCGAAACTAGTGTCATCCTGGAAATTAATTTCAAGTGAATGTCTTTCAAACTCACTGGCTACAAATTGCAAACTGAAATATGTGCCGTGATGTTATAAGTGAATTCATAAATTTATGACAATCAGTTTAATGTTTCCCTTTCTTGTGCTAGTAATGTCCACCTCTGAATAATCCAGCTCAAGAACAAGAATTATGCTACCTGGTAGACAACTTCAAAAAAATCTGTAGAACTGAAAAATGATCACTGTAAAATTCTTATTTGTTGGTTGAATGGTGTGTGCCAATTTCAGTAAACCTTACATACTTTTGAAACATGGCAATCACAATAAGTGATGCTTATGGGAGCAGTTTATTATGCTGCATTGCTGTTGCATGATCCAGTTGTGTTTTCTGCCATGATAACGTTCCTGCGCAGGTCATTCCATATCAAGCGACTTATTCATATTAACTGCTTCAGATTTTTATATCAAAAAAGACAGCTATTAGTGATGTGCTGGAATACAGCAAAGTTACTCCTTGTGTGAGTTCCATTTCAATTTTATTCACTGCCACAAAAAATAACGCAAGAATTCAGAAGATATGGTTTTATGCAAACATGAAAGGCACATCATTGCCATTACTGGAGATTTTATGTTGCATTTTAAATTTAAGCCAACTTATACCTATTAATTTTTACTCATGTATTTTAGATAGCAATAAACCATTTTTCAAAGTTATGTAAAATGCAGTTTTTACTGAACTCTGAAAATGGCACAGCTGCACTTGCAGGTGTGCGATTCCATGCCGAATCAACAAGCGTTTTTTTGACACCACACATATAGCTGAAACATTGCCATATGTTTACTAGAGTTCAAAACTCGTTACCCACTTTTATTTATTTTTGCCAGATATTTTGTAGCATTTTGGTGACAGTTTAGTTTTCCAGCTCAGCTGAGCTAGAGGACATCAATCAACATTCTTCTTCAAATGCACATTGTATTGATCAAGGCCTTCAAATGGTGTGCGTGGAAATATGGTGAAGTGATGCAACTGCCAAAATAGCCAATTTTTCAAATATTTGAATACTTCAATTGCGTTTGGCACCGGCAAAAATGAGTCAAATTGCAATCTGTTAGTTTCTTTTTTCGTAAGAAAAAGTTCACAGGAGAGAAATTAAATGCAGAATGGTAGCCCAGGTGACATAGTATAGCAGAAAAATATATGAAGCTCTGAAGGTTCAGCTGATCGCCTCTAAAAAAAACAAATTCTAATCTTTTGCAAGAAGCTTCATGTTCAAGGAAAAAACAGCTTTCGTAGTTGGTCGAAAAATATGTGATACATTATTGGATAGCTCTATATGTCTGCTATGCATGTGTGAAGTTAAAAAAGGCATTATTTTTAAATGCGAGAAATTCTTTTTTGAAATTTTGTCAGCACCGACTTTTCTCGGATGTACGCACAGCTTGCCGGTCGGGAATGCAGACGACAAAGCTGGCTTCGTATGCAACACAGATGACAGAGAAGCGGTGTTAGGGTCTGCATTTTATTGCCAAGGGACACATGCTCTAACGCAATGAGGCTTGTGTTTGGTGTGGGCCAGGTAAACCATACAGCCATTGCACATAAAATATCAATACTAGGTCTGTTAGAAAAGTATCCGACCTTTGGCTGAAGAAAAAAAAAGCTGGCATAACTGGAGCATTGGAAACCTAATCACCCTCAAGGTAGTCTCCTTGGGAATCCAGCCACTTCTCCCAGCGGTGCTGCCATTGTTAGAAGCATTCTGAGAAGGCCTCTTTCCGAATGGAGTTTAGCTCAGCTGTCGCTGCAGCCATAATGTCTTCTCTTGTCTGAAATCGTGCTTGTTTCAATGACCTCTTGATTTTGGGAAACAGCCAGAAGTCGCAGGCGGCCGTGTCAGGAGAGTAAGGAGCCTGTCGAACTACAGGAGTCTGGTTTTTCGCCAAAAAAGTCTGAATCAAGTGCAAGAAAAGCATTGTCGTGATGGATGCGGCAATTTCCTGTTGACAACTTCGGTATCTTGCGCCATACAGCATCACATAGGCCATGGAGGACATCCCTATAGTAGTCTTTAGTGATTGTTTGACCCTGTGGTGCGTATCCGTGGTGTACCACACTGCGGGAGTCAAAGAAAGCAGTCAGCAACACTTTGACGTTGCTGCACACTTAGCGGTCTTTGGTTGGTGACATGGAATGCTTCCACTGTAACGACTGGGATTTGGTTTCTGGGTCGTAAACATACACCCAAGACTTGTCACCAGTGATTATGGTGTTCATGAAGTTGGGGTCACTGTTTGCGGAATCCAGCATGTCTGTGAGACTTCAACACGAAGTTGCTTTTGCTCCACCATGAGCAGCTTGGGAAAGAATTTCGGCGCAACTCTCTTCATGGCCAAATCTTCGATGATAATGGAATGTGGATAAAATGTGCTGACGCCCACCTATTCCGCAATTTCTTGGATAGTCACACGACGGTCCCGCATCACCACGGGGTTCACTTCGGCATGTTGATGGCCGACTGGACCGTGGCTCGCTCTCCACCGATGTGTGGCCGTCTTTAAACTGGTTGTACCACTCCTTAATCTGTGTGCTGCTCATAGCATAGTCACCGAAAGCAGTCTGAATCTTCCGAATGGTTTCCACTTGGCTGTCGCCCAGTTTCTGGCAAAATTTGATGCAGTATCACTGCTCCAGTCGCTCCACCATTTTCCTTGCAACAAAAAACCGACGAGAGCACTGTACTACCTCATTCAAACGCTGCGTCCCAGCAATTCACGCTATTGGCAGGCGGGAAAAAAATTCGTGCATGCGCACAAAGGTTCAAGGGCGGCTGATGAAAACGCGCTTGTTTCATATTCATCAGGTGTTCGCAAAATAAGGTCAAATACTTTTCTAACAGACCTCGTACGTATTAAATATGTTAGGGAATCCTGCAGTGCTGAAAGATATGTTTCACGCAGTTTACAAAAAGAAATATCAGCTATTATGTAGACAGTAAATCCAGAAAGAGCGCTGATATTGTTCATACAAAGCATTTTAAAGGGCATGTCGCATTGCAATGCAACATAGAGGGAGCAGGACACTTTGTGCCCTGCTCCCTGAAGCCCAATGATGATGCAAGTAGAAAACACCTTCATAATTAAGACTGAAAACGTACATGAGTATGAACAAATTCTTGTGGTGTTGTTTGCTACCACTGTTTCAGAGCCGCAACATGCTCATCTATAAAAGTCGTATGTGCCATGTTCAGTCTGATGTGGTCAGACACCATCGGCGACCACTTTTTGCGTTCATGTTAAAAAAATACGAGTTGAGACTACAGCTGCAGCGCTTGACGTCACCTGCCTTCGTAATGATAAAAAGGCAGTCAGTTTGTTGAGTAGTTCTTGTGGCTAATTATATTAACAATCTTTCCTTGCTAGATGACATGGCTTCACACATTTATGCTGTTTGTATGATCCAGAAATGAACATTATAAAAAATAATTTATCGCACTTAAAGAATAATATCTTTTTGTTACTTGTCACATGCATAGCAGACATGTAGGGCTCTGTAATGATGGGTGACATATACTTTTGTGCCAACCACCAAAGCTAATTTTTTACCTTCAACACGAAGCTTTTTGCAAAAAATTTCAACTTTACAGTTTTTTTAGGTGATGAACTGAACCTCCAAGGCTTGAAATATTTTGCAGCTATCCCAAGTCAACCAGTCTGATTTTATATTTATTTTGTGCCTTCTTTATTTCCCTACGTTAGAAGAAAATTCAAATTTTGCAAATTTTGGCAGCCACACCACTTCAGTCTCTTGACATGAACACCATCTGAATATCTGGATCATACAATTTCCCTTTCAGAAGCAACGTGTATCAGTGCCTTCTAGCTTAGCTGGGCAAGAACAATAAATTTTTGCCAAAATTCAAAAAAATTTTTGCGAAGGAAAATAAATGGTGAGCAAGAGTACAGAGCTTCAACTATATCTGTGATGGTCAAAAAAACGCTGGTTGGTTGCCCTGGAATGACTCAAGTGTATGTATGAAAGCAAATTTTCTAAAAAAATTTCTCATTGTATCTACTCAAAATCAAGCAAACTTGAAATGGTTTGCCATAATGGAACAGTTCTTGACGAAATTGGGTGGTTTGGCATTAGATGACTTAAGATACTTAAAAAATATATTAATAAGGAAACACTATCCTTACTGGAACCATATCAAAAACTAACATAAAAATGTAGTGAACTATAACAAAGCACAGCACTTGCATTCTGGAATGAGCAATCCAATGTGGGCTTCTCAGGAGACTAGCATAATTAACACAAATAAAATTACCCTAAGAATGTCAAGGCATAGAAAGGCACAACGTTTGTATGCTCATTTGAGAAATCCAAATTGGGCCCTTCTGGAGACTAATATAAAACATAAAAAGGTCGAGAGTTACAAAAGCACAACACTTGTGTTTTAGTTTGAGCTGTCCAACTTGGGCTCTTCAGAGGCTATTGGTCCCATGCGAGAAGCGAGGCCAGAGTTCTTTACATAGGGCATGTTGGTACCAGGAAATATGCGACACGTGACGCCTGCATAAACAAGAAGCCAGAACAAGTTTTAAAAAGCAACTTCCACATGCAAAAGAATGGCATGCAATATGCCCTCTTATAATGAAATTGATTTATGTATTTGTGTTGCTTTATTCCAACTTTCCACGAGTACAGCTTTACAGCATGACCATTTAAATTTATTCAGTGTGGCACAAGACTCCACTAAGTGTCAAATGCAGGAAAGGGCAAAGAGGAAATAAACACTGTAGCAAAATAACTTTATGAATATCCTCAATGTCAAAGATGTGAACTTTGCTTGCTGAGAAACAAAATGGTGAAAAAAATTCATGTCGTTCATAGATAAACCTGAACTGACAACTAAAATTATTTCTTGTAACTTTCATAATTAAAATGTGCACCACTTCACTGTGCTTTTCCATGCTCCAAATACAATACTGTCATGTCACTACAATTGATCGTAGCTTCATTTGATGTTAGGTTTCCCGAGTTCACATGCAATCGGAATGTACTTCTCGCCTTACAATGACTTAGGACTTTCTACATTAAAGAAGACACTGCTTACAGCGAAGTATGTTTTCTGCCTCAACGACTGAAGTACTGTTATAATGAGGATTCTGTGTAGTTGTGCACCAAGCTGCTTAGCATCACACATGCAGAATGTGACAGATACGAAGAAATGCTGTCTTTTAAGAGTCATATGCCATAGGACTGACTTCTTTAACCCTTTTAGGGTTCACTGCCGTACATCTGTGGCTGTCACGGAACGTTCTGAAAAAATGTGCCTTTTCAGAACAAAGTGTTACCTAGCATGCCACTGGAGGTGCTGCCACCTTCTGAGACTTCTAGAAAATATTCTTATAGTGCTGTCGCTCCTTGGGTTTCTCCAAAACTGATTTTTCACTTAGCTCCTTGGTGTCTGTCATCGCAGTAATTTGGGAGTGTTGCCACAAGTTTTTGTAAGTTTCATTACACAAAAAATTATGCTGCTTTATCCTGCATAAAAAAATAAAACATGTAAAACTACAAATACTGAAATGGTATTGCCACTTTATTATTTAAAAATTATTTACCAGTTTATTTTCTCGGTAAGTCACCCTGAAGAACTTAAATTTGCAATAACAATATTAAGGATGCACGAAAAGTGATTTTTGAGACTGAACCGAATAATGCCAGAAGGAAATCAAATATTGGATAGCTTCTGAATAATGAACAGCTGATATCACAATTGATGTAAGATGAGGTTCACATCCTTGTATTCTTAATGTTAGCAAGCTTCTGTCATTGTTATGTTATGAAGAGCTGTTTATTAAAAGCACAAATGGAGCAGCAAAATGTTTCTTCACATCCACAGGACTCTTCAGTAAGCATAAATGATTGCTGTACAGCCTCTAAAGTACAGCTACTTAAGTAACGTAGCCTGGTCTGCTATTCTTACAAGTTCTTACGTTTTATGTCTATACTATGTTATTGGAGGTGAACATTTACCGTACTTTGGCTCAAATTTCATGTTTTATTGGTGTTTTGAAATATTAGAATAATACTCGCATTTATAAATAGTGACCATTCAAAGACTAAATTGAATAGGACAATATTCAATTCGAAAGCTTTGCGTATTTGCACACCACAAAAGATATATAACTCATAAATTAGAGAGGCATATTTCTCCCCAAAATGTGATCCTCAACGGGCTAAAGAAGAGCGACAGAAAAGCCCATTCATTTTTTTGATAAATTTAAGCCCATAATCTACTTGGCAATGGTTCATAACCCTGTTAACAGGTAGGTGAAGTAAGGAAGCAGGAAACAATTCTAACAATTTCAGAATGGGAGTAGTGGACATGTCCGATGGTCTGTAAGAAGCTTTATAGATCAGGCCTCAAGAGCCTATTCTCCATTTATTGAAGTATATGGGGAAAAGCCACATAAATGTTTTTTTCATATCTTAGAATACAAAGTGATAAAGTGCATGTTAATAAATACGAGTGATAGGTGCTTAGAATGAGTAAGCGTCCACTAAACATAGTACTGTTGACAGTGAAGCTGGCAACTCTGTCCCTGTTGTTTCTTTGATTGAAACAACAAAAAGAAAATTGGAACCTGAGTGGTGTGACCTCTGCTGAAAGGCTGCTGTCTGGCATCACATGGACCTCCTTCAAGATAGGAGCGTCTGTTAAAATTGGTGAGACTACTGTTTCACATCTCAGAACCTGGAGAGCTGTTTTAATTTCTGCAATTTGGTCAACGTGCTCCTGCTCGAGCTGAGCAGTAACCACACTTGAGCATAGCTTCTCCGCAATTCGTGTATTAGAATAACACTTTCAGGCTACTTAAACATGTCCTTCATGCCAAAGGATTTGGAGCGTGCTTCACAGACAACTATTCCTTGCAATGACAGACAAGTAGCACTGCTAATGCGCAAATGCAGCTCATTTTATGTGGTGAAGCTGCTAAAAACTTTCGGCAGTGAAGGCAGCTTTTAAATTTTAGCAGCATTTGAGTATGGCGGCATTAGGCACTTAAGATCATATGAACAGTCATTCTAAATGGTAGTCTATTGTAGCACACAACTGTACACACGGGCTACTTGAAAGTCGTTTGTTATGCCAAGGGCAAGTTCATAATTTTAGAAAAAAATGTGAATGTAAAAATGCAACCGAAAAGGATATATGGTACTTGCCTATAACAGCACTGACCCTGGTGGGGTCAAGAGCCTCCTTTGCCCCTTGGTGTTATTTCCGAAGCCCAAATGGCCCATGAGCTCCTCCTCTGTGAACACATGGTGAAGCAAGGCCCTTGCAAACTTTCCTGGTCCACCATGGCAGGCCATGGTAAGCTGTGCCAGGATAACCTTCTCAATATGCACTCTTACAACCTATGTGAACCTGCATGTTTAAGTAAATGTTAGCAAAACAGTTTTAAGCCTTTCAAGCACATTCACACAACAGCCCTACTGCAAATAAATTACAAAAGTACCTGTTGCAAATCTAGAATGCTAAACTTGACTCCTTACAAGCTTCTTATGCTGTCTGGATGCCACATGTTTCAGAAAAACAATCCAGCACAAACAATAATAAACCAAAGTATCCAAACATCTAGCACTTGAAAAAGGGGAGTTCCAGCGAAACACAAATGACATCCACACAAGGAAACGGCATTAGACAGGGACGGACGTTGGGAAGGACCAGCGTCCGTCCCTGTCTAACGCCTTTTCCGTGTGTGCGCATCCTTTGTTTTGCTGGTACCCCCCTTTTCAAGTTCATCATGCACCAACTGGCCCAAGAGCTTGCGCTAATGCACATCTAGTACTATTTATTGTGATTAGCATTCTTAGGATACTTCATATTTTCAGGTGTTTGTCTCGATTGTCCCATCCATTTGTGTCAATAGGTAGCCCATGGTCTAATGGGGAGATTGGGCTGCTATGTTGAGGGAAGAGTTCAAAATCAACCATCGGAACAGCTTGGGTGACTGGGTATGCGACCCTGGGCATATGCCACTTTTCAATGAATCTCTGTCACGCTATCTTGGGCAACTGCTGCTGCTTGTGTTGGCAAGCAGCATTAGGAGCTCGAAGAGGGACATGATTTTCGATCATTACTAAGATTACCACTACACATCACGTTCGCTTGCTGTGCTCCAGAAGTAATATGTGAGATTCCACTCCACTGTATGAAATGTACATAAGCTGCAAGGACAGTATGTGCCAACCACCACCTCAATTAAATTAATCGACTCGCAAAGCACAGGCTGCACAAGATCACGGAGTGAACTCAGAAGTTTGTGGACAGTCAGTTGATGTGCATGTCAGGGACCTCTAGGAAGACTCGGTCATTTCGTCGATGCGCATCATCGTGCCGTCACACATTGCATTACAATTCTGTCTGTCTCGTTGTACCACCGTTCTAATAGTCATCACGTATCACACAATTCAAAATATAAATAGACACTTATATCTACTGTGTATTTAATCTTTATGGAGAATACTTTGAGCAAGAGTTTTTGCAGAGATCATGAATTCTACAGCTTAAAGGAGCACTAAAGTAAAATTTAATTAATTAAATTCTGGCGTTTTAAGTGCCAAAACGACAATCTGATGTTTGGCACGCCATAGTGGGGAACTCTGGATTAATTTTTACCAAATCAGGCTGCAAGGTACATGGGCAGTTTTGTATTTCACCTCCATCAAAATGCGGTTGTTTGATCCTGTGACCTCGTGCTTAGCGGCGCTGTGCCAACACCCCTAAGCAGCTATGGCATGAAAGCACTAAAGAGAAAAATTATTTTAGATGTATCTGTAAATGACCTTCCTACAATTCAAGAGATTCACTCGTACCGTGACAAGAGGCTAAGTAAACTGTAAAAGCAGCAAGAGGAAAGATTGATGGCAGTGTTGCCTTGACGTTACCACACCCGCTTGCTGTGACGTCATGGGTTTTGATGATGTCTGTTCAGGTGCAGCAATTTCTTTTACAAATAAAGATGTTCTTCATCGTATTCCAAAAACTCAAAATAAATACCGTCAGGAACTTTTACTGAACCGATACAACCCAAGTTTGTAAAAATAATTGAAATTGACGATGTGACAGAAATGTTAGCACGAAGATTTTGGGGCGATACTCAGAAAATTGAACTTAGAGCTTTATTTTCTCTAATAACAAGCAACTACCAAAAAATTTACAGAAGTAGATATTTAAAACGATGCTTTATTTTAAATTCATTTAGGGTGTCGTTAGTGTCCCCTTAATACAAAACAAGGAATGCACTTGGCTGCGTAATAGGTTAATATGCATCACTGGTTCTCATTAAGATAGGATTATCAGTATAGCAATGGGCATGCACTGGCTGCTCCAGAGGGTAGCCCTGCAACTTCCCCTCAACCTCCTAATTTCCAATTTCTTGATGAGCAGTGATGCAATTTCTGTATCTTAACGAGACATAATGCCAAGGTGATTCATGCCATGCTGGCTACAGTATGTGGTGACTGGCACTTCACACCGTCCAGCTCGGCATCGATCTTTTTAGAATTTGGCCCTTGAAATGCAGAAAGCCCTGATCACTGCTCTTTCTTCTGCCAACTTTCTCAAAGGGTGCTGCTGTTCTGGTCTGATACCTCTAGCAGTGCACTGCTGTATGACATAGGTCATACTACCTTCGTTCTGGTAAAACTAGAAAGATGTGCACTCATGTAGACCACTAATGTCCACACTAAGTTTCTGAACGACCCTCTCATATCAGGCATATACCCTGAAGAAGGCACATTCTATCTTTAATATGTTCACAAGTGACACTGAAATTCACTCCCAGTCCCGGTGCAGTTGCAGTCTTTCAGCTGAGTGCTTAAAGGCAACGTCTCCTAATGAAGGCACTCTGCACCAATTGATCACTAGAGCAAATGCCTTGCAGTTGCATCAGCAATGTTGTTTTTTCTGCTTCCTGAAATACATTTTTACGGCATCACTGTATTTGATCATGGTGACGCTACAGAATGGATGGCCAAGGAATTCACCTTTAGCATTCCAGCTTGGGTGTCTCTCAGCACATTTTGAATCTGAAAAAAGATGTCAGTATTAAAACGTGAAGCCACGATGCAGCAAATGCGACAATCAAAAGAGCTACATGGACCATTAGGCCGACATAAATGGACGGATACAACTGACTAGTCATTGCATACACTAAAGTGTGGCCGCTCTTGCCAATGGCAGTGTGAGCTTGTCAAATAATTTATTTCACATTCCTCTACTTATTTTAAAAAGTATTTCCACGCATCTACTGAACTGTTATGGCCACATATTAAAGGCAGCTCCTTCATATAAAACCACAGTGTTACATTCTTTTACTCCCCGTCTACCTGATGCTACTGAAGTTTTGCTTACTCTCAAAGAAAGAATTTCACAGAACTGCTCTTTCCACAATGCATTATTTCAAGCTTGTGGCAAAGCGTCGCCATTTAGTTCACAACGATGCGCTCACCTTTCAATCTGTTCACTCTATAGTGCTCGGATTCAAAGCAAAAATAGCTTGTCGACGTAACTAGCTACTTCTATGGTCACAAGAAACAATGCTAATTATTGATGTTTATGTCGCCGATAACGTATACATGCCGCCTCGAAACACAGTGGGACGACAAGGCAGATATGCCAGGCATCTCGTTCCTTTACTGATTTTAAAACTTTGTTAAATCAATCAGTTACTGAAGTGCGAAAAGCTGCAATTTCACGGAATTACATTATTTTGAATGTTGTAGGACCTGGAGTGCCATGAAATCTGCCTTTCCGTGAATGCTAAGAGCGCCTACGCGAAGCCGTTTGGGCGAAGCACTCGGTGGCGTCGAACGAAGATGAAAAAAGAATGCTCAATGCGCGCGAACTGGTGGAAAACAAAACACACGCGGTTGGCAAGGCGTATAACTCGATAATTTCGCAGCACTCTGTGGCATCCCCCCTATTGTATCTCACGTATCGCATAGAATCCCATGTACACCCTTGAAATTCTTTATTATTATTGCGCGACAGCCTCCTCTGTGTTTTCCGATCGCGCGAACATCGGCCGCACGGCGTGTCAGATAGCGGCCTTGAAGCACCGCGGAGTCACTCGTTCCTGAAGGGAACAGCGCAACACAATACACTTTCGCCGATCCCCCCCCCCCCCCCCCCCCCGCTGCTACAAGCTCGCTCCCACGTCTTGTACTAGCGTGGCGCAAACGAAATATCTTCCGATTACAGTACAGATCGGATGGTTTCACGTCGCATTGTTTTGCGCTCATTAATAAGGCTAGCTCAATCGGTGCTCAAACACCGTATCAGAAATCATGGCGTACAATATGCCCTGTTTTAGCTGGCACCACAGGTAGCACTGAGCTTAGTGTCACACATTACTCCCCCCCCCCCCCCCCAATCCTCTGGCTTCTGGATTGGATTGGTGCGGCTCGCTACGTGCTTGCGCGCGCTTTTCCGAGCGCAGATTGCTGTGCGCCTGGTTTCCCCACTAGGCTTTTGTACAGTTGCTTTTTCGAGCGCAGATCGGTGTGCGTCTGGTTTTTGCACTAAGCTTTTATACGATCGCTTGTCGCTGCTTTCCATTCGGCGCTGCTTGGTGCAGGCGCACAGACTTGGTGTGCGCCTGCTTTTTGCACTGGTCTTTGAACACATCGCTCGCTGCTCGCACTTATATATAAATACGAAGTGAGCAAGGTGAGCGTCGCTTATCGCGGAAGTGCTACCGTGTGTGTAAGCGCGCAGCAATGCTGGGAAACATTCATACAAAAGCAAAGGGTCAGGAAACTGCGCTTTGTTTTCCATTACTTTGTCTTGTACCTTCGCACTGGGTAGCGCCAAGCGATCGCTTCTAACAAACGCAGAAATGAGTTTTTGCAGCGCGTGTGGCGATTAATTGACTCCCACCGCAGCCATGTGAGGTGCGACTCCAGCAGCGGTGCAGTTACCCTGCAGCCGGCTGCGAGGAGGTGGCGCTTCAGTTTCTGCATGCCCATTCCATTTTTTGCGTGTCAACGCCCGTGATTGGGTCCACATAGTTCACGCTGTGTTTAGTTTCCCATTGCAGATTGAGGCTCGCTCCGTTAGCATCCACTAAGTTCTGCATGCAGTTGTATGCGGCACATTCATCACAGTCGATGGTGGTCCCCGGTTCAACGTAGGCTGCAATAATGGGGCCTAGCGTCGCCGCGTCTCGTCTGTCGACCTTGAATAGTCGGAGCTGCCCGGTGGTCACGCAGATCATGCCGAATACCCATGGTCCACGATCTGCAATGCCGCCGTGATTTGGCGGCTCGGCGGAACGTTGTCGCCCGTCATCAGGGGGCCTCGATTGTATTTTCGCTTGCCGCGAAGGAGGCATTCATCAATTTGCACAATCCTCCCGGGGCCACCGAGTGGGGGTCGCGCCAGCAGTTCGTCCCGCACAACCTCACGAGCTATCACGGGCGTTCACACGCAAAAAAATATAAACTTATTGGCAGAAAGTGAAGCGCCACCTCCTCGCCGCCGGCTGCAGAGTAACTGCACCGCTGCTGGAGTCGCACCTCGCATGGCTGTGGGGTGGGAGTCAATTAATGGCCACACGCGCTGCAAAGACTCATTTCTGCGTTTGTTAGAAGCGATCGCTCGGCGCTACCCAGTGTGAAGGTACATGACTTCCGCGCTAAGCGACGCTCACTTTGCCCACTTCGTACTTATATATAAGCGCGAGCAGCGAGCGATGTGTTCAAAGACCAGTGCAAAAAGCAGGCGCACACCAAGTCTGTGAGCCTGAACCAAGCCGCGCCGAATGGAAAGCAGCGACAAGCGATCGTATAAAAGCCTAGTGCAAAAACCAGACGCACACCGATCTGCGCTCGAAAAAGCAACTGTACAAAAGCCTAGTGGAGATACCAGGCGCACAGCAATCTGCGCTCGGAAAAGCGCGCGCAAGCACGTAGCGAGCCGCGCCAACCCAATCCAGAAGCTAGAGGATGGCGGGGGGGGGGGGGGGGGAGTGATGTGTGACGCTAAGCTCAGTGCGGCACCACATAGCTGCCTTACGTCACCACAGGCGGAGTGTAAAGTTAAACCAGGACAAAGCTCCATGTTATATGGACGTCAGACTCTGGAGTTTTGCAAGACACGTAGCGCCACCTGCCGTTGCGAAGAGGCAGTAATTGAGTAGTGCGAAGCCCGACTCCCTTGGTAAGTTGCCTATGTAGATAGCAACTGCGAAACAACGATTTAACTAGATTTTGGTCCATATTGCGAGTGTTTTGCGCATTTAACACCCAGACAGAGAGCTATGAATTTCTACGCTAGTCGGACGCGCCGCCGAAGTGCCATAAAGCGCTTGCTGGCTCACTCTTCAAACTGATGGCGGAAGCGACGGCAACCACGATAGCTCCGCGCGCTACGAAGAAACGCCGCAATCAACGCTACTGTTGTGTTGTAAATCGCCATGAACATGAAGGGCAGGATAACAAAGTTCAGTTTTACCGATTTCCATTGCGATCGTACGAAGGGGAAAGGCGAGAGCGCTGGATACGGGCCGTTCAACCTGTTGGTTAATCGGATTACTTGCATTCCCCACAACACAGCGGCTCGCATGAGAAAGTGCGACAATTTTGTTATTCTGTAATTGTGTTGCGTGGCCCTGACGGAGGACCGTGGTAACCATGCGAAAACTCAAGCATCTGCAGCCGCCACTTCGTTAGTAACAGAAAAAACAACGTTGCGAACCATCCTGCTTATGTACCATCGATATCTCCACCTTTTAACAGACGTCCGCGTCCGCTTGACTCAACAAGTGGAACGGGGAGATTTGGCAGGTCAGCGTAACCAAACATTTTGGTTCGTTTATGAATTCAAAATCCTGTTCTAGAGCATCGTCGTATCGCGAGCACATTTCTACTTTCGGTATTTTGCATGTCCTGCGCCGATACAACAAGCACGCTTCGCAATGTACTGAGCCTGCTCGACTGCGTTTTTCAAATGTGAGCAATAAAGTTGCTGTATAGGAGCACTGGATGAGTAATTGCGAGGTAACGCATGTGTGTAAAGAAAAAAAAAATGTCGCGTTTATTTACATTTATTTGTGCGCGCTTGTTGCTCGAAGCGTCTGCGAAAAGTTCAAATTAAGGTACTGAGCGATGCTGTAGCTCCTGCGAGAAAGAAAGATGCAGCGCGTAGGCACTGTAGGAAGCTTACTTTCGTTATGAGAGCTGTTCGCTGCCTTGGAAACCGTTTTCTGTCTGCTGCCCTGGAAAAGGCTATTAAAAGATTTACTCTCTGTAAATAATTGCGAGACAAAACATTACAATAAAATACATAAAAATATAGGAGATACTTAAGTCTTGTGTTCAGGACATATTCAACATGAACCAATTTGAAATGCTTAGATTTTTATGCTGATATGCCTATAGACAAACCTGATGCTCTCCGTACTTGCCAGTTGCAGCACGCCGAAATAACACTTGAGACTTTATTTTATATTGTACACGTGCTTCGCCCTGCTGAGCTTCCTTTCCGAAGCGTGGATAGGCGGAATAAGTTTTCCAGGTCCTTGATTTTTAGGAAACCGTGCCTCAACACAAACGAAAGAGAAGGGTCCATTGTGGTCTATGCACCTTCGCTTGCGGACAGCTTTTCCTGCACTACCCAGTTAGCGCCAAGGCTGCGATGGGGGCGCTGGTGACGGGCTTTTCCGCAGCGCCGCCTGGGCAGAGTCTGAGGTCTATACCACAAATCTAGTGCTGTACAACCAATTCTCGCAACGGAAGGATAGTACTAGGAATGAAAACTAGAAAACAGGCGCGCGGAAGACACGCACAAGCGCTGAAATCATTTCAGCACTTCCGTTCACCGCGTCGCAATGGACGAACAAGGGGAATTCGAAGCACTCACTCACCCTTAATGTCGCTGAGTCGGAGGCCGTCATGGCGATCTTCGAGGCAACAATCCCATAAAAAGCGAGCAACACGCAGAAATATTCCAAAGATGTCACAGCAACGCACACAAAGAACGCAGAAAACGCAGGAAGCTCTCAAACAAACGGCGTGCACGAACCCGCCGGAATGTGCCAAGCATCAACAGCGCAAACGCGCAATTATACACGTACACTCATACAAATACACGCTTATATTATCATAAATTGTACCATTTGATAACAAATTTTGTAATTTCATGTTATTACTGAACAATTGTTGCGATTTTCAAGTGTATGAAAGTTTTTTGCTTCGCTTCTTTGATGAACTACTTTCTTTAGCGCTGTAACGCAGTGCACCGGCCGGAGCTAATGGAATGCGCGGGAAAAGGCGCCAAATTCAAACGTCGCAAACGCCGTGCTAATTTGTGCGCGCACAGTTTTCGTCGTTTGGATTAAAAAAAAAAAAGCAATGCGTGCCGCAACCATGCGAACTGAACTATTGATCAGAAAAGTACAGTAACGTCGCTGTTTGTGCTTCTTATTTCGACGTCATGGCAAACTGCAGGCGGTCTGTCGTCCCATTCTTTAAACATTTGTGCGTGTGCTTCTGCGCTGTGCGAGTTGTCACCGAGAACCTATAGCAGCATAGATTGCGCTTGGTGGCCGAGCAGATTCCCAACACATTCGCCAGCACCCCGTCTAGGTCACAGAAAAGAATTTGGTCTCCATGTGAAATATGAGCACCATGTCGTACATATCCGCCAAGCTTTTCGTTTCGTTCTGTAGCGCGCTAACGGGTAACAGCTAAGCGAAACGCACTCTGTAAAAACGATGTTCACTCCTTTCTCTGCCGCACCCGCCGTGGTGGCATAGTGGCTGAGGTGTTGCGCTACTAACCCGAGTGCTTGCAATCTAATGGCGGCCGCGGCGGCTGCATTTCGATGGGGCTGAAATGCAAAAACGCCCGTGTACTGTGCGTTTGGTGCAGGTTAAAGGACCCCAGATGGTCAAAATAAATATGGAGTTTCTTACTACGGTGCGGCTCATAATCAAAGCATGGTTTTCGCACGTCAAACCCCAAACTTCAATTTTGTTAACGTTCTCCGCCATCTTGACCATATTTAACATGGAGGCATGCAATGCCGTTTCCAAACACACAGCCAGGGCACTGGCCCCTTATAATGGACGCCGATGGAAATGCAGGATGCGTCCAATCATCGGTTGTTTGTCACTGCTTGTAGGGATGTTTGTCTTCTCAAACTGCATATGTATATGCAGGGTGTTTCTGCTAACTTTAGGCCGAGTGTAAACTCTATGCCCTCTATGACGACGCGACTAAATGCATGTTGCTCCCTTTGGTATGTAGCGTGTCGCGCTATCTCTGTATTTTGCTTAATTAGCTAATTAGTCAAGGATAATTAACCAACTGCTGAAGCAAGGAAGTTAGGAAAGAAATTCCAATTAGAAAGTTGCAGAGCAGTTGGCAACACGTCCGAATAAACAGTTTCTGTCTTTCTATCTGTTAAGTATTAGTGTTTTTCAGCTTACTGCGGATGCTCGCGAAATACAAAAAGCACCACGTGACATGCCCGCCTGCGAGTCGTGATTGCACTGCTCCTAAGCCTTCTGCGCACAAACGAAAACATACCATTTAACCGGTGTGAACACCCGTCTGCTTATCGCCATCATGAATCGCAGCGAGGGAAGCACGTGGCGTCAATACCACAGCCAACGCCTTCGTCACTGCCCTGTCGCCTTTTAAGCGGCAACACACCCTCCTCGATGGTATGCTCGTTTGGGAGCGCTGCAAGCACGGCGCGCAAGCGGGTATGTCAGGTGATATTCTTTGTATTTCGCGGGCATCCGTAGTAAGCTGAAAAACACTAACACTTAATAGATAGAAAGTTAGAAATTGCACAATCGGATGTTTTGCAAAGTGCTCTAGAACTTTCTAATTGGAGTTTTTCGCCTAACTTTTTTCCTTCAGAATGGCTAATTTTCTTGACTAATTAACTACTTAGGAAAAATACAAGAATAGCGTGACACGTACAAGAGTGAGCAACATGCATTTGGTCGCATCGTCTTATGGTGCATTGGCATATTTTTAAACTCTGAGTAAAGTTAGCTGAAACACGTGTATATACGTCTATGGTTCAAGTAACGTGAAACAACACCCTGTATATATGCAATGGTGATCAAGTGATCAGTAAAGCAACATATATGTGCAAAAGACGCACACATATATATGTGCGTGTGTTTTTCACATGTACTTCGAAACTCACTATTGCTCGTGACTCAATGTTATTCACCAATAAGTTAACAGCATTTAGTCAACGACTTTATTGTTGGAAACTACTCAACATTGGCTCAATAATACTCAATACTATTCAACAATATATCAACAGAATTTAGTCAACGACTTTATTGTTGGAAAATACTCAACAATTGCTCAATAATACTCAATACTATTCAACAATATATCAAGAGAATTTAGTCAACGACTTTATTGTTGAAAACTACTCAACAATGGCTCAATACTATTCAACAATATACCAACAGAATTTAGTCAACGACTTTTTTGTTGTGAACTGCCCAACAACATCACTGTTGAATTATTGCTCTGTGGTTTCAATAATTGTTGAGGTATTGTTGAAAGGCTATTGAGTCAACAATTCGTCAACAATATGCCAACAACATTTCAACAGTCATTTTCATAAGGGTATATATATATTTTGGAACCTCATTACGTTATAAGACAGGATGTCTGGGACAATGCAGCAACATATCCTAGACTAAGATCGAAAAAAACCGGATGGGGACGCGGCATTACATTACATCCAAAAAAATAACAGCCGAGTCATTTCAAGGCAGTGGCGGGGTCATTTTTGAAAAAAAAAACACCGCATGAACAAGAACCTCATGGAAAAAAGTGCTGATGCTGAAAATTTCAACTCACAGAAACCCTGAGAGAAAATTTCTCAGCGCACAGCCACGGGGCTAGAAGAGGGTCCCGTTGGGCTGATGAACTAGGACCAAAAAGTAAGGAAGCTCTATTGAAAGAAGGAGAACAAAACTAACAAGTAAGGCGAATACCAGGCAGTTGGCGACAAAGTAGAATGAATTTAATTTATCAAGGTAAGAGAGAACAAAATATAATTCACTCATATTCACCGTTGACCATTACATCGGTAATCTTAATTTAATTGGCAATGCAGACCAATAAATTCAAACTACATGCATGGACACAAAATATAGCTTATTGGAAGAACTTCGGAATGGCTTCAGAAACGCTAGGCGTCTGTATAACTTTTTTTTCATCCAAAGATGAAGGGAGACCTGTATATGTGGAGTTGAACGTGAACCGCAACATCTTGTGGGATATTCTGGAAGGGGAAGGCTTAGGCAACGACTGCATTCTGCTTTTGAGGAAGATTTATCGAGAAAAGACCGGTTGCCTTGAACGCAAAGGAATGAGGAGAGAGGACAAGGTTGATAACACCAAGGGACTGAGACAAGGGTGCCCTTTATACACGCTGCAGTTTATGACGTACATGGTAAGAATGGAAAGGGTACTAGAAGGAATCAATATCGGGTTTAATTTCTTGTACAAACAGGCGGCCAAATATTTATTTATTTTTTACTCTCAGGACCCGAGGATATAACAGAGAGGAGTGTTCTAACAATAATTTGTTAATCGCAACATGAAAGGCGGCAATGTCTTCAATTGCAGCGACGGAGGCGGGAAGGTGGTTCTAGTCAGTGCTTGTTTGCGGCAAAAAAGAGGCATGGCAAGTGTTAGTGCGGCATAAAGGAATTTTAACCTTGAGTTAATGGTCTATCCGTGAGGACACAATATCTGGACGGAGGAAAAGGTCGTTTTTAGGTGTTGGTTTCGTGTGAAAAATTTTGCGATAGAGGCTTAAGCGGAAGCCCTTGCAGCGTGACCGAAGTGATGGTAGACCTAAATTAGCTTTCATTGAAGAAACGCTGTCGTAGCGAGAGTAATTAGAGAGCACATATCGGGCACCGTGAACGAATTCAAGGGCCGTGGTCAATGCGCAACTAGATGGGTTACAAATAGAGCAAGCATATTCTAATTTTGATGTATCTATAGTTGCGTACAATTTAATCTTTAAATCGGTAGGAACGAATGAAAAATTCCTGCGTAGAAATCCAAGCATGCGATTAACGTTATTAATTACTGCTCAGCGTGTATATTCCATCAGAGGGGGTGAGTTACATGCACGTCAAGATAGCGATAACTAGTAACAAGGGCTAAAAGCAGAGCTGGTAAGGGTATAAGTAAAGTTGTCGTTCAATTTATTGTGATGCATTACTCTCATGAGCTTACATATTGAAGTATTTAGCTTCATAAGCCACTAGTCCAATCAGTTAAAAATAGCGTGAATGTCGGATTGCGAAATAGAAACGTCCTGTGGGTTACTAATTACACAATAAAGCATACAATCATCATCAAAGAGTTTAATGCTAGAGTTAATACCGACAGGTTAGTCATTAATACAAATAAGAAATAGTAATGGGCCCAAAACCGATCCTTGTGGTACGCCTGAAGTAACAAGAACAGTAGGGGAGTCATAATCATTAGCGTAAGCAGTTAGTTAGGAAGGCTTGTATCCAGTCTAAGATATTAGGATCTGTATTGAGTTTGCTCATTTTTACGAGGAGGAGTTAGTGTGATACAGTGTCGAAGGCTTTACGGTAATCTAGAAATTGCAATCGGTTATCAAACTTTTGTCATAATCTCCAAAAAGTTCGTTCGTAAAAGAGAGTGACTGCTCTTCACAAAGGAAGTGCTCCCTGAAACCGTATTGACAAGAAGAGAAACAAACATACTTGATTCAAGGAAAGACACCAAGTTTGCATAAATGATGTGTTCGAGAAGTTTACAGGGTACACTGGTTAAAGATATCGGCTTGTAGTTTAGAGGAGGATGGGTGTTACCTGATTCGTGAAATGGAACCACCTTACCCACCTTCCAATCATCTGGCAAAATAGAAGTCTGTAAAGACTGCAAATAGAGTTCGGCAAGTAGAATGCAACAGTAAACTTTGTATTTTTTTAAGAATATTGAATTTATCTGGTCATTACCTGCAGAGCTAGACAACTTTAAATTTTCTATCAGATGGCACACCCCAGCTGAATCTACAGAGATGAAATCCATTGGAAAAGAGCCAGAGTCGGCGAGTGTGGCCATAGCAAAGGCTGTTAAGCAAGAAACAAAAACATCGTTTAGCACATTCTAGCAGTCACCATAAACAGCATCATCATTGCTATCGAGCAAGTAAATTGTGTTAGAGTTGCTGCCACGAACTATATTCCAAAACTGCCCAGGGTTATCTTTAAGCAGGAGGGGCCAGGTACAGTTGTGGAACACATGTTTTGCCTGCGCAATGGCATTTTTGTACTCGTGATTAGCGCAGTTGTACCCGTGCCATCGTTCGGGCATCATCGCCACTTTCGCTCGGCTGAATATCCTTTTCGTCTTTTTTAACAAGCGCTTCTGATCGGCATTAAACGAAGGAGCTTTGGAAGAAGAAAGAAGGCATTTTTTAGGAATGTAGCGATCCACCAAGTAGGCAACTTTTTCTTTAAAGAGAGGTCAATTTTCTTGAACGGGCCGACTGTAAAAGCTCAGGATTAAGTCAGTAATGAATGCTGCAAGTTCGTTATTTATGGCAAAGAAATTTGTATTTTTATATTCTTTACTAAATTTGGCCTGCTTCTTCTGAAGTGTACAGGCCTGAATACTGCAGTCAATAAAGCAATGATCGGTTAGGCCAGGCAAAAAAAAAAAGCTAGGGTTGAAACGAGTTCTGCAGTTGTCATCAGCAGCAAATCTAGTAGAATAGCAGTATGAGGTGAGCAACGGGTCTCCTAAAGGACAACTCGCCCAAGGTTGAAATCCAGACACATATTTCAAAATGACGAACACTCCATCGAATTTGCCACGAGGCTGGGCAGGTCAGTAGTCCAATTATTAGCAGGTAAATTAAAGTCGCAGAAAATAAAGGGCAGCTTGGAAATTGCAGTTACCTTATTTAGGACATCGTGCATTTGTGACAAAATATGATACATGACACAGGTGGTCTGTAACATAAACCTTTTACACCCTATAAATATACATGCACTAATAAATTCTAAATTACTGTCAACCATATTAACACTGCAGACAAGGGCATCCCACACCGCTATTCATACACTACCGCCCGGACGACCAGCACGATCAGAATGATTCGTAATGGAGCATTTCACGGTCGCCGATTGCCCAGCAACGTTTCAGTTAGTAGTGCAATATCCGCGGAATATGTGTCGATTATCGATGATAAACAGTCGCGTTTGTTATACAGACTACGTACATTAAAATATAAAAGGGACAGCTGACTGGACGGGTGCAGTCGTGCCAGCTACGTTGATAGTGCGCGTGAGCTGCCGGCATTTGACGCAGGGATGCAGCAAGCATTATCAATTTTACCGGTGTTGTGCGGCTCGCGACTGTAACATGGCAATACACACATGCAATTTTCTTAATATTTAATTTGTTTACGCGTAGCGAGAATGGCTGTCCAGAATTTGTACAATATTCAAGCAGCCTTTCCCGGGAGTTTCGAGTGGCCCTCAAGAGGTATTTGCTAACGAAAACCTTTGAAGGCAAACTGCTTTTTCAGAGAAAAAAACGTTATCTCTTACCTTTGATGATGTAAACTTCACAATAATAGCAGGCACTTATTTGAAACATAGGAGCCGAGCCTGTGGGTGCGTTGTATTTCCTCATATGAAAGGTTAAAGTGGAGCTTCTGGTGCGATCAAGAATGCAACAGGCTCGTATCTTGCCTCGCATTGTAGAGATTGCTTATGCAAACCTTTGTTTGAGCAACCGAAATATTGTATAAAAATATGAGTCAAATCAACCGCGAGATTGTGGAAGCCTACTTCATGCGTTTAAAGTCAGGCGTATGCGTCAGCCAGACTTCTATCGCTCTGCAGATAAAGAAACTGAGTTTTCAATGGGAAGATAGGTTAACACCCTTTCACCTTTGTAAGCGTCACCTTAAACGTGTTATATTTCTTGTATGTTGTTCCTTGTTTGAAAAAATAAACCACTTGTTAGTCTGCGGTCGTATGGTGTACCTACTTATGTCTTTCGTCCTGGTAGCGCTGTCCACCCTCAGGAACATGTTCCATCACCAACTCGCCCAGCTTGCCGTGTTAACCAAGAGCATACCCTGAGACCAATATCGCTCACGTCGCGGGCAGGGAAGCCTTTTTAGAAGGTGATCCAAACCCTGCTGAACAACTACATTGAGCGGCAAAAACTATTTCCCGAATTGATACTCAACTTTCGGCCGCATGTTTTGGCACATGACGCCTTCTTTATGCTCCAAGACGAAGCTCTTAACCACGACAAAGCAAAGAAGATAGAATAGTTTTGGCCCCCAATGTCAAGAAACCATTTGAAACGATTTCTCACAAAATTGTCCTCCAAGGTCTGGAGACCATAGGTTGCATAATAAGGGTATTTCGGCACGTCCTCAGTTTACTACGCGAGCGGAAAGTGACGATTACTTTAGGCTCTACGTGATCTGACATCTTTGCAAAGCCCTTTCGAGGGACTTGATAGGGCTCAATTTTGTCACTACTTCTTTTCAAGTTCGGGATGAGGCGACTGGCCCTCGAACTCGAAACATAACCCGACCTCGGATGTACAATCTATGCAGGCGACAGAACGCCCTGGGCCCACCAGCGTTCCTACGGATAGAAAAATGACCTATTACAGCAGTTCATAGATGAAGTGGTCCCCAAGCATGTGGGTGTGACTGGTGCATCCGATAATTTGGATTTCATCAAAGTACGCAAGCGTCATAAGAAAGCAACCACCCCAAGAATAGACTTACGTCTCCATAATAGACCCATTCGCGAAGTCACCCACATGCGAGTGCTTGGCGTACAAATTCAAGAGAATAGAAACGTCAATGGCGCAATTGGGAACCTAAACCCAACTGTCAAGGACGTGGCACGTGCGATATGCACAGTTGGATGAAGCCGCAACGGGCCCGCGAAGAAAGAAACCCTCAGGCTAGTGCACGCCTTCGCGATTAACCGCATTACTTACGGCCTCCCAGTCCAAAAACTTAATAAAACTGAAATGAAGCAGGCGGACTCACTTATCAGAACTCCGAATAAACCTGCTCTGGGACCCCCTAGCAAAGCCTGCACGGCGCGCCTGGAGCCATTGGGGATCTACAACAGCTATGAACAACATTCCGCTGCCTTTCTCATATCGCAAAGAAAACGACTGAGCTGTACGGGCCAGGGCTGGCCTATTCTCCAACGACTCGGATCGGACACTATATATGCACAGTTGGATGAAGCCGCAACGGGCCCGCGAAGAAAGAAACCCTCAGGCTAGTGCACGCCTTCGCGATTAACCGCATTACTTACGGCCTCCCAGTCCAAAAACTTAATAAAACTGAAATGAAGCAGGCGGACTCACTTATCAGAACTCCGAATAAACCTGCTCTGGGATACCCCTAGCAAAGCCTGCACGGCGCGCCTGGAGCCATTGGGGATCTACAACAGCTATGAACAACATTCCGCTGCCTTTCTCATATCGCAAAGAAAACGACTGAGCTGTACGGGCCAGGGCTGGCCTATTCTCCAACGACTCGGATCGGACACTCGTCCTTTGTTCTGCGGAGACGAAGAACGCTTGTTGATGCGGGAACACACCTACGTTTCCCCCATTCCTGGAAATGTGAGTGCTAAGTACCACGCTGGCCACAGAGAGGCGAGAACGAGGGCCCTGCAGAAGCGTTTTGGCAGGGACCCGGCCACCTACTACATCGAGGCGAGTGCGAATGCCCGTAACAACTTCTACGCAATTGCCGCCACCAAAGTAATCACCACGACAACCGATCTCGATCTCGATCTGCACAACGGAGACCGCGGCAGTAGCGCTGACCCTAGAAGACGCAAACTTGAAGGGTCAGACAGCTCACGTGTTTACAAAATCGCAGGCGGCGTGTCGACTTTTCATGCGAGGCATACTGCCACTCAGCACCAACAACATATTCAGCCCACACCTTGACATGGACCGCGGCATTACGTGGTGCCCGGCGCACAATGGACAGGGCGTGAACGAAATGGCAGACCGCATAGCTCGAGGAAGCAACGACAGAGCGGTGGCCAGAAACCTAGAGAAACCTCCGCCCACGGCGCATGATATACTAGAAAGACAGAGGAGGGAGAGAAGGACCTACGGCCCTCCGCACAACAAACCAAACAGACGACAAGCCAGGCACTAGCATCACTTACAAACCAATTCGTACGCAGACTTAAGTTTCTTATCCAAGAAACACCCGGTACAGTTACACATGGTGTGGCGGAAAGCCCACGCTGGCTCACGACACATGGGAATGTACGGCTAGACCAAATAACGTCAATTCACCCCTTCTAGAGTTCACGGACTTTGCACTCAGTGGGAGGCGCAAGCGAGAACCAGGGGAGCCAAGTGGCCCTCCTGGACCAAGCTCCATGATCCCGTGGAGCCCTGAACTGAGGGCCTCAGCCAGTCACACGAATTAACTATTCAATAAACTTTATTTCTCCTTCTCTAAATAATACATTGCGATGTGTCCAACAACTATTCCCTGTAAATTACCAGACCACGTCATATTTACCAGTCGAATAACATTTCTAGCATGTGAGTCATTTCTCAGTGAATTTCAGCATAGTTTTGGAATCTCTATATTTATACAGGGTGGGTGTTTAAGCTAAATCGGGACGAACTTTAAAAAATCCTCGTGCGACTTAGAAGAATACAACCAACTGAATATTGTTTGATGTCCTCTTGAGCAACTCAAAGCATTGTTTTACTATGGGTTTAGGTAATTAATTAACAACCAACTTTTTAAAGCATTGATGAAAAGCCAATATCTTCAATGCACAAATCACGTGGTGGTTTAGAAAACTCGCGCGCTTTCTTTCTAGCCCAGACATGTTTAAACCGCAGCAGCTACCATCATGAAAAGAAATTATTTGGATATTTTATAGTAGACTCTACAGCTTCTGCATTGAAGATTTTGCGTTTAAACGAATGCTTTAAAGTTTAATAAATAATTCTTGCTAATTAATTACATAAGCTCTTGTAAAACATACTGTGCGTTGCTCAAGAACACAGTGAACAATATTAAGCTGGTTGCATTTTTGTAACTCAAACGAGAATTCTTAAAGAGGGGACCGAGTTTGCTGGTTGGTTTGAATCCATGATAGAATGAATAAGCGCGACTTAACAAGGACGTAGAAAGAACCAGACACGCAATGACATAGCAGTCTCTGTGTTTGTGCTTCTTTCTGCGTCCTCATTTAGCCGCGCTTACATATTCTATCATTGCTAATTTAGTTAGTAAGCGAATGTTTATCAGACTATATGGCCGATAAAACTACTATCCTTACTTCGTACAGCTATCTATTCATTTGCTATCGCAATCGGTGCTTCGCGTTTCGGGCGGAACTGAGAATTTTCATACACGCATACCTTCTCGTCATCTCTCGGGCGAGCTGAGAACCTGCACGAGCAAGACGGAGGAGTGCCTGCTGTCGCGCATTTCGACGACAATCAGTACTAGCGCGGCGGAGGGCTCTTTGTTCTAACGCAAGTGGCGTTTAGCATCGCATCTACGCGCTAACTATGTTAGAGAACATCACGTTAGATTAGAATGTACGTAAAACGAGCAAGAATTAGCCCTCGAAACGCTAAAATCAACAAAAATAATGGAGCAAAGGCCTTGTCAATTCGAGACAGTGAATAATACTCGTATAACAGCTATAAATAAAACTTGGCAAGTTTCCGCCGTGGGCTTGAGGTAACGTTCCTGTTTGCCACGCTACCGTCCGCGTTGGATGCTTCGTCTGAGCTTCTTTTTCCACGTTTTTTTTTTAGAATTTTCAGCAGTGTTTCTGAAGTGGTGAAAACATTTTCGCCACCTAAAGCTGATAAAGGCAAATGACAGGAAGCAACGCGTCCATATGGCCGCTTGATAGTCAGATATAATCCACCGTCGGGCCGTACGTATAAGTTTATTACGCTGTTTCTACGACACCTTTGTTCCGTTGTTTTTACATGTGCTGTGTAGCACATGTAAGAACGACGCAAGACACGGTTGACCCGACGGTCCGATGCATGTGCCAGTCCTGTAGCAGTGATGACGCAGTTTCCTGCAGTCTTTTCAGATGTAAGTCGCAAAACGCTTTTGCTACGTCAGAGAAACCATAGAGACAGACAATGGCAAACTTCCACTGACCAAAGAGTATTTAGTGCATTGGGTAGCCGCCCAAATACCCAGTGTATCGCAGATTTCACCGCAACGCTAACAAAACGGCTGACTTGCGATAGTTTGTGTGCGTGCAATACGAACAGCTGACTGCAAACTGTTGAGCTTTCGGTCACATAATTTCTGTTTACGGGGTTTCTCAAAACCAATTCTTGTACGCTTTACGTACGTTCTGAACAAGTTTTATTCCATAAGCAGCCACTGCGTGCTTCGTTAGAAAAGCGAGCACCGCCGCGGCGGCACTCATTACTCTCGAATTATTGTACGTCTATCCTCGATCACGTTTGCGCAGAGTCTCATCTGCACAGCATTCAGTACTTGATATCGACGAAGCCGCATCAAAGTACAGAAGCACGTGTAATCTTCTCACATGGTCGAAAATGTTTTATTGCGATACCAATTACCTGGACACTCCAGGTGCTTTTCTGCCGTCGCCGTGACGGTCCGCATCATGTCCGAGGGCGTCACCAAAAGCGTGCGACGATCTCGCCTGCGGGGGGCGGTCACCTCTGGCACCCGACGTTGCGAGGCGCCAGCAACTGCGCACTTGGCGGCTGCGCGTGGCCGCATCTTCTGGGGTGGTCGACGATCGCAACTTTGTACGTGCTGTGCATTCTCGGCGATTAGGTTGTGCTGAAGCGGCGTCGAGTTCCCTCACTGCTGCCGCCGCGCTTCCTCACGCCAGCTGGACAGCGAGTGTCCGTTGTCAGCGAGTGTCAATGTGTGCTATGCGCACTGACACCATGATTGTTAGTTCAGTTAGTAAGCGAATGTTTACAAGTTGATACGGCCGATAAAAGCATTATCCTAACTTCGCATGGCTGTTTGCTAATTTGGTATCGCAATTAGTGCCGCGCCTGGCGAAACTACGACTTCTTAAGTAAGTTTTTTACACATGATTAATGCCGCGCCTGGCGAAACTGCGACTTCTTAAGTAAGTTTACACATGATCCGCGCGGGCTGCGCCGACACAGGCAGAGTGCACTAGAACAGAAACAGAAAACATTCAGTGCCCTTCCACTCTCTTAAAAACGATGACCAGCGAGCCTGTGTATGTGGATCCCTTAATCACGAACTGCACCTCCGCTGCGGGTCGGCCCGGCATTGCACTCTCTTTGGGATCGGCGCACGTATGGGGAATGCTTAACGCCTGCTTCATCTCCACCGCGCGTCGGCCCGGCATTTCACTATCTACGGCATTGGCCCACGTACGGCAAGTGCTTAACGCCTGCTTCACCTCCACCGCGGGTCGGCCCGGTAGTGTACTATCTTCGGGATCGGCCCACGTATGGGAAGTGCTTACCGCCTGCTTCACCTCCACCGCAGGTCGGCCCGGCTTTGCATTATCTTTGGGATCGGCCCACGTATGGGGAGCGCCTAACGCATGCTTCACCTCCACCGCAGATCGGCCCGAAATTCCACTATCTGCGGGATCACCCCACCTAAGGGGAGTTTTTTGCTTACCACGCCAACAACGACACGAAAATTTCCTTGCACGGTAGAGGTATACAGCTTCGCTGTTGTAAGCACTGACGCGAAGGAAACATCTACTTAGTGGTTCAGCGTGCTTATGCCCGATATAGCCGAACGTGAAATATGGGAAAACCAATAAGAAACGTTGGACGTACTTCCATAAAATTTCCGTATCCGTCTAACGTCACTGTAAAGAAAGAGGGGGACGTCGGACGTACCTTTCGCCATAGTCTTTCTTTTTTTCTTTTTACAGCGAAAGCTCTATATGACTAACCTCCCGTAGTTTTTTCGACGTCCGGCAACAGAAACAGACTTAGCGATTTCGAATAAATCCATGCGGGTGCAGTGCACGGGCGCAGATTTCAAAATGCGGAAGAGATTAGAACGCTGGACGTGAAAAGTAGCGTGACGTCAAGGTTATGTGGTGTTCTTCCAGGCAGGCAGGAACCAGGCGGTTGCAGGGACAGTACGCAAAGGGAATTGCTTTATTCCATTGACAAGGTGACTGGCGAGCACCAGCACAGCTGGGCCGCCGACTGTGATAAGCTGGGAAGAAGTGCGCCGGCTACGCTCGTCGCCGCGGTATATAAGCTCTTATCAAAGGGGCGTGTCGCAGTAGCGCACGTGTAGGTTATCGGTAGACGTGCGGCCACTACACTCCCCCGTTCTTATTGTAGTTCGGGCGCATGCACTGAAACAAAAGTAGTTCATGGCACATAGCGGTCTGGAGGGCGCCGCTGCCTTGCAGGATAACGCCGCTCTGCCGTGGCTGGAAGAGAAGACGAAGCTGGCTGCACCGGGTCGGGGCTGTCGGGTCGCGGCTGCTCGGGGTAGTCTCGCTGTTCAGGGATGTACGGAAAGTCCATATCCCTGGCTTGAATTATGTGGTTCTGGTGGCGCTTCCAGGCAAACACACCTCGACCGGTTTCCACACGAACTCTGTAGGAAACAGGTTCAGTCCGCCCTAACACAATCCCAGGCAACCACTTTGCACCGCGTCTGAAATTTCGCACAAGAACACTTTCACCCACAGCGAATTCACGCGCGCGCTGCTTGCGACGCACTGTCTGGACGAACTGCCGCGTCGAAACCTTCTGCTGCAGCGAGGGCTTGACGGCATCTAGACGGGTGCGGAGTCTACGCTGTAGCAGGAGAGTGGCCGGCGCCTCGCCCGTGGTGGCATGTGGAGTGTTCCTGTAAGACAATAAAAACTCTCCCAACGTGGTGCTTAAGCTCGCGGCAGTACTTTTCCGCAGTGCCGCTTTCAAAGTTTGGACAAATCGTTCAGCTGGTCCATTACTGCTCGGATGGTAGGCTGACGTCCTTACATGGCGCGTGCCAATGCTCTTAAGGTAGTTTGAAAACACAGCCGAGATGAACTGCGGTCCATTGTCAGATACCACAACTTCAGGGTAACCAAACCTGCAGAAGATTTCGTGGAGACGGTTTACTGTGTTTTCCGCGGACGTGTCTCGCATTTGGCACACCTCCGGCCACTTGGAGTGAGCGTCGACCACAACCAGGAACATGGCGCCCTTGAAAGGTCCTGCAAAATCGATATGCAGACGTCCCCATGGTCTGGTTGGCCATGCCCACGGGTGCAAAGGAGCCGGGCAAGGCATCGCACGTTGAGTTAAACAGGGGTTGCAAGAACGCACTTGGGTCTCAATGTCGCGATCGATGCCTGGCCACCACACGTAACTACGTGCTAGTTCTTTCATCCGAACAATTCCAGGATGTCCCTGGTGCAATCATTCGAGCATCTGCGACTGGTGTTTCCGAGGAATAACGACACGCATTCCAAGAAGAAGACACCCAAGCTGTGCAGAAAGTTCACAGCGTCTGTGAAAAAACGGCTTCATTTCTTCACTCACGATGGTCTCAGGCCAACCGTTCATTACGTGCTGCATGACTATCTTTAGAATCGGATCTCGGGCAGTTTCGCGTGCCACATCACGACAGTTAATTGGCAAGGACTGCATGCGTAGGAGATAAAACTGGTCATCCGAGCATTCTTCACTTTCACTTGGCAGAGGCAATCGAGATAAGCAATCTGCTTCGGCGTTTTGACTCGATGGCTTATACTTCAAAGTAAAATTGTAAGCAGACAGAACTAAAGCCCAGCGTTGCAGTCTAGCTGCGGCGACAGTTGGTATTCCCGTCTTGGGACCGAAAATTGTCTGCAAGGGTTTGTGGTCAGTAACGAGAACAAATGAACGCCCGAAAAGATAGTAGTGGAAACGTTTGACGCCGAAAACTAGAGCGAGCGCCTCTTTTTCCAGTTGACTATAGTTGACCTCCGCTGAGGATAAGGTACGTGATGCGTACGCAACCGGATGGCACTGACCATTTGGCTCCACATGAGAGATGACAGCTCCTATACCGTATGCTGATGCATCACACGACAGTTGCAGGGGCGCACTGGGGTCGTAGTGAGCGAGAACCGGTGGCTGCGACAGCAGCTGCTTGATATGCGAGAAGGCTGCTTCGCACTCGTCACTCCAGGCCCAGGGAACATCGAGTCGCAGCAATCTGTTTAGGGGTAAAACGACGTTTGACAGGTTAGGAACAAACTTGCCATAGTAGTTTATCAAGCCCAACAGTGAATGCAATTGCTGCTTGTCCGTGGGACGCGGAGCCTTTGCGATGGCTTCTAGCTTGTCAGTTGCTGGTTCAATTCCGTGCACGCTAATGACATGTCCCAAGTACTGCAACTTGTCTTTGAAAAACTGGCATTTTTCTTTCTTTACCCGGATGCCTCTGTCTGATAACCGTCTCAATACCGCCTCCAAATTCTTTAGGTGCTCCTGTTCAGTCTTTCCGGTGACCATGATGTCATCGATGTAACAAGTAACTCCGTCAAGGCCCTTCAGAATATTATCCATGATCTTCTCAAAGATCGCCGGCGCTGAGGCGATGCCAAAAGGCAAGCGGTTAACAACATATAAGCCCTTGGACGTGTTCAAGGTCAGGTAGGCTTTGGATTCCTCGTCCATCTCGACTTGCTGATAAGCCCGACTTAAATCAATTTTGGAGAATTTCTGACCGCCAGCTAATGCTGCCAAAAGCTCATCGAGCTTTGGAAGCGGGTACGTTTCTACATCTAGGATTGGGGTCAGCGTGAGTTTGTAATCTCCACAGATTCTAATCGACCCATCGCTCTTTACTACGGGAACAATTGGCGTAGCATACTTGCTACTGGCGACACGAGAAATGATTCTCAACTTCTCGAGCTTTTCCAATTCAGCCTCTACCCTTTTCACAAGAGCGAAAGGCACACTCCGTGCTTTTAGAAAACGAGGCACTTGGTCATCCTTAAACTTGAGGCTTGCCTGCTCTCCTTGTATGGTCCCTAACTCATGCTTAAACAGGTGTTCGTTTTTCCGTAGCAGAGTTTCTAGTGCTGCAGGTGGACTGCCTGACGCAGTGGACACCTTGCAAAGACCTCGAATGCCACCCCAGTCTAGCCTGATATGCTGTAGCCAGTTGCGACCTAAGAGCGGTATGCCGCCTTGCGGAACAACGTTAAGCGGCAGTCGTGCCTCTTGGTTATTGTGGCGGACCAGCACATCCATTACTCCTATAGGCTTTACGGTTTCTCCTGTGTACGTCTTCAGTTGCATCTTTGTTGGTTGCAAACGAACACCAGGAAAGTACACTTTAGCCTGATGGTGCGACATGACCGATACTGCTGCTCCAGTGTCGAGCTCCATGTTTACGGTAGTTCTTTCTACATTTACGCCTACCATTAAGGGTGCCGTTTGTGACACGTCGACACTGTTGAGCTTAGTGAAGTCGTGCTGGGTCTTGCACTCAAGCGTGCGCATACACTGCTTCTGGTTTTTTGGTTCCGCTCTTGCTCTGCACATTCTGCGTATGTGCCCCTGCCGGTTACATTCGAAGCAAGTAGCTCGTACGTGCGGACACGCTTGCGCATCGTGCTTAAAAGAACCACAGCGATAACACTGCTGGGATTTGGCACGTTTACTTGCGTACTTATTCTTCTGCTTTCCGCTCTGCATTCGGTGAACTAGGCCACCGCTATCTGATAAATCATGGGCTGTCACTGCATTGTTCATTGCGGCCTCGGACGCCAGAGCACGGTCAACTGCCTTCTGGAAAGTTAAGTGCTTGTCCTCGACGAACAGCTGTCTCTGGATATCTATTCGCCGCATGCCACACACAAACTTGTCGCGAAGCGCATCGTCGAGAAAAGAACCGAAATCGCAGGTTTGAGCTAGCCTGCGTATCTCTTCTACAAAGTGGGCTATCGTCTGCGTTTCGCCCTGCACGGCACGATAAAACTTGGCTCTCTCGGCAATAACGGATGGCTTTGGCGACAGGTGTTTGCTCAAAACTTCCCTCAACTCGCTTAACGACTTCGATGTAGGCGTATCGGGAGCAGTCAAAGACTTTAACAGTTGGTAGGTTTTCGGACCGATGAGACTCACGAAAACGTCGACTTGAAGGTCGGCTGGAACCTTGTTTGCCCTCAGATACGATGAGAGTCGCTCGTCGTACGACGTCCAGTCACTGGTCGAGTCGTCAAAAGGTTCCATCTGTCCCAGCTGCGAGGCCATTTCGCAGTATTGTCGGTTCCGAAGAAGAGACTGTCAACTTAGCTGCAGGGTCCCGCTGTCGATGCGTTGATCCTCGTCGCCATTATGTGGTGTTCTTCCAGGCAGGCAGGAACCAGGCGGTTGCAGGGACAGTACGCAAAGGGAATTGCTTTATTCCATTGACAAGGTGACTGGCGAGCACCAGCACAGCTGGGCCGCCGACTGTGATAAGCTGGGAAGTGCGCCGGCTACGCTCGGCGCCGCGGTATATAAGCTCTTATCAAAGGGGCGTGTCGCAGTAGCGCACGTGTAGGTTATCGGTAGACGTGCGGCCACTACAGGTTATTGCAGTATATAAGGAGGAGAGGTATCGGCGCTAAAAACAGCTGCGTTACCTATGGGGCGGACAAGTATAGTTCGTACACCCGAAGAACAACATGCGTACGAGGAGCGCTGGAGGGAACAACAACGAGAACGTAAAAGGTGCTGGCGCGACACGACCACCGACGATGAACGTTCCCGCGATGCTGAACGAAAACGACAATCGCGAGCCCTGCCAGACTCGCAACGGCACCAGACTCGCAACTCAAAAAATGACGACCATTCTACTCTGTGAAGATGCAATGGCAGCGAAAGCACATTGCTTTTCGTTTGAGAGCTTTGACTGTCCTCAGCTTTCACTGCCATTCCATCGTCACAGAGTGGAATGGTCATCATTTTTTTCGCTATGATCAATACAAGAAAAAAGTTAACATTAAAAATTTCCACATTTCTTTCTCATTTTTACCCGCCTTACCTTACGCGTGAGCTCTAGACGTGATAGCTGCAAAATATAATTTTACTATATAAAAAAACACAATTCGATCACGGAGAAACTGAAAGACCTGCGCCTCTGTGAGGACAAGTATTCAATGTGGGACGAAATAGGTAAGCATGCAATATGGTTTGGACATTCTTGGTAGGGTATCCGAAATTAGATGTCTACCGTACGTCCTGTTTGTCTCGTACACAATGCATGGATATTAAGACATGATCTAGAAGTCCCCTTGACGAAATGGTTTCACTGCGATTGTATACAAATTAACATCGCAGCAAATGTGAAGATGTGCGAAACCTTTTGTCTCTAATACACATCGGTGTAGTGCATCGAGGTTGCTCTAAAGATAAAACCAAGCTTAACGTGCCGGTCAGCTTTGTCACAAGGTCTGTCCGAAATAGGGTGATCAATGCTGCTAAAAAAACTAAACTGAACATGGGTCTTGTTGGTTTTGAAGAGCAGGAACCGTCCTTTGTTAACGAACATCTGTGCGTTCAGAACAAAATGCTATCATCTAAAGAAAAGAAAGCAGGGCGTGGCCACAACTGGATATATGTTTGGTTAGCACAGGGAAAAAAATTTAATGCCCAGAACTGAGAACTCTGATAACTGATAACGAGAACTCATAACTCCACTGTTCTGCAGATCACCAGTGAAGACGATTTGGCCAACACTGTGGGAAGTTTTGTTGTTGTTTTCATCTAGTTCTTAGCATAGCATATTTCTGTTGCTGTCGACATGGCTTTTACGTTTCATTAAGTTTTACGATTTGCTGCTTAATAAATACTTTTCAATTTTACATTACAGCGCACGCAGCATACGAAGCAACCTAAATCATTTGATTGTACATACGGCCAGGCATGAACTCTGCTTTGATGCGATAGCCGTAAGTGAAACTTGGCTCAAGCGCCACTAAACGGCCTCTCTTCCTGGGACGAAAAGGAAGAATAAACCTTATTTGTGGACAACAGAGTTGAGACCTAGGCCTCTCCACCTAGATGACGGCCTCGAGCCCTTGGGCCCTGACGGCATCTTCGGCCTGCTGGATTGACTTGAGATCTCAGCCACGTGATGCACGTCCAAGGGGAGGTGGAATTGTCTCCCACCAGCTACTGGCAGTGGCGTCTATCAGCTCTGACTGCATTGAAGCCCTATTCATAAAGCTTTCGGATGGTTTAACGGTGGGTGTATTGTACAGGCCACCAAATTCATCAATAATGCTATTTCTTGAAAAGTTTGAAATGATCCTAACAGAATGCTTACATGGGCGTCACTCAAATATTCTAATCGTGGGGGATTTTAATATTGATTTAACACATGGTGCACAAAATGACTAAGCTTTCCTTATTGAATCACTTACCTTGTGCAGCCTTATTACAGAACCAACCCGCGCCACAAGTAACTCAAGTGCTCTAATAGGTCACATGCTGTGTAATAATAGCTCAGGTGCGCAGTCTGCTACTTGCGCTTAGCTGGCTGCAGACCATTCACCTATTTTTGTCTTATTGAAAAACACATGCCTCAACAAGTGCATACGATACAGAGTAAAATACTTAGTAAGATAGACTATGTCCTGCTGCGTGAAATATTAGAACGAACATATTTCACTACGGCATATGATAAAAATGTTAATACCCAGTATATTAACTTTCTAGATATACTTAAAAATTCCATTGAACGGGGCTTTGTGCAGGCTATTAAAATATACAACCTCTCGAAGTGTCCGTGGATTAATGCTGAAATGTTAACTGTGTTAAAAGATTAGAACAAATGGTACCACAAACGGAAACAGTTGAGATCAATCTAATATTACCTAAGCCAATTTAAACGCTATCGAAACCTATCTGTATCTCTTATGAGTAAAAGAAAAAAACAATATTATTCATCACTGGTGAAGCAGGCGCATGGAAATACGAAAAAAAATTGGGACATCGTAAATGACGCAATCGGTCTACTGTCCAGTGTCTCTACTTTCCCTGAAACTGTTGACTAAGGTGCAGCTGAATTTTTTAGTGCCTATTTTGCCTCCATAGGGCCTAAGGTAGCTACACAGGTACATGCTGATGCTCCTTCGGTGAAGATACCAGAGCCTGTCAACAATACATTTACATTGCCTCACATAATACTTGAATTAATTACAGCAGTTCCCAACCTCTCAGCTCGTAAGGCGGCAGGACCATATGCAATACATGTTAGGCTGATAGAAAGCAACATTGATATACTGGGAATCCTTCTACCGCATATTTTTAACTACTCGCTGGAAAATCCAGTGTATCCCGATGAAATAAAGATGGCGAAGGTCACACCTATCTTTGAAAGCGGTGAACGATCCTTCATACAAAACAACAGACCGATATCGGTGCTCAATGCAACAGATACAGTTTCTGAAAAAATATTTTGTAAGCGTATACGGAATTTTTTTTAATAAACAAACATCACCTGTCCTAATCATCATGGGTTCAGGCCCAAAAGATCAACGTCTTTCACATCTGTTGTTCTTACACAACTCATAAATACTTCATTGCATAATAACAAACTGGCCATAGTGGTTTACTTATATACCCAAAACTTTCGACACGGGTGATCACACAATACTGCAAGAGAAATTTGAAACTTTCGGTCTGAGAGGAAGAATTTACGATCTAATAAAATTATTTTTCAAATAGCAAACAATGTGTCGTGGTAAACAATCTAACCACACTACCATAAAGATTATTCTGGGTGTTCCGCAAGGTGCCGTGCTTGGTCTTGTGTTTTTTTTTTCTTTGTGTATTAGCGATCTTCCGTCAGGCCTGAAACATTCTGACGCTATTATATATGCCGACGACACTGCATTACTTTTCACAGGGGATAATTTAGAGGAACTACAATCTAAAATTAATAACGAACTTAGCGAAGTATCACAATGTAATCACGATCACAAGTAATCGGCTAACTCTCCATTTCCAGGAAATGAAGTACACCGTGCTTCATTCGTGAAGAAAGGACATAAATTATGACATGATCTCTTACAACTTTAGCGTTCTTCTCGGTCACCCAATTGACTTGACGGCACACGCTACTTAACTGATTTCTCGCAGTGAAGCGCAACTTAACGCCTGCCCTACTGACAACCTTTTTGAGATTATGCGCAACTTGGAGCACATATGGGATAACAGCAACTCATGTTACCGTACCAACTTGCTCAACTTTCTACGTTTTGCATAAATTATGCCGACGTTGCACTAAATGCTAACAACAGGAATCTGCTCAGGGCGTCGCAATGCAAGTATCTCCATGTTCTGTTTGAGTCTGATATGCACTGAAAACAACAAATTATATGTGTCTGCTTCAAATTAGCCAATGGCTGTCATGTATTACTAAGGGCTAGAGAGTGCTTTGGACTACGAGCAGTAAACAACAGGACAAAGAAACTGACACAGAAAACAGCGCTGACTAACCACCAAGTGTCTTTACCCTTTCAGTCAGCATATATATGCTCCACCACTATCTCAAAGCACAGAATCAACAAAATTCAGCATGCGCAGGGGCGAAAATTGCAAGTAATGCGAGATCAAGGTAATCTCCTTCGGAAAGAGAGAAATTCAGGGAAGGCTTAGGCATGCTTCACCGCTGTTATGAATCTGGAAAGCTTCGGAAATAAGACGTGCGCGGTATTTTTACAGATAGGTCACAACTTTAAAAGACGGCTTGCAGCCGCATTTATTGCAATGCAGTGATATTTGACTGTCTCTAGCTCGTTTTTGAAATTTGAGTGTTCGCGCATATTGTCACTGATGCACCGCCCCGTTTGAACGATATAAAATCGCTTGCATGAAAGAGGAATCTTATAAACCACACAGTCACATCAGTCAACAACAAACCTCTACCTGTGCTGCTTTTTGCAACTTTTTTTGTTGTTCTAGGTCACCCGATTGGCTGGATGGCCCAGATGATGATGAAGCAACATTTACTGGGCCCGAAATAAATCGGTGGTGCACGCAGGCACCAGACGGGGTGGTTCTCTAGTTACGGGACCCATATGTTTCCAGCAGTTCCTGGCCCCTGTCCATCAGTGCGAGCTGAATCGGTAGGGTGGGGCTGGATAACAAGGTCTCCTATCGCTCAAGGGGTTGGGGATTGAGGGTGTTGGTGGGAAGCGGAGGAGGGGGGTCTTGAGTTCTGTGCACTCTGCCAAGACGTGCGGCAGGGTGCCCTTTTCTCTTCTTCAAAAAGGACAGAGCATATCGTATTCCGCAGGGTACATGCGGTTCATCAGTGCGGGATGCGCAAGCGATCCCGCCTGCGCTCGACGCAGGATCGTCTGTTGTTGCCTGGTGAGTTTGGGGCGCGGTTATCTGGCAGTCTGCACCTTTCATCTGGCTACATCCGGGTAATGTCGCGAAAGCTGGTAACCGGGTGCGGTAGCTCTCGGCTCGTGCTCAGCCCGGATTGACATTTCTCAAGCATGGTAGTCGGCGATGGTGTTGCCTGCTACCTGCGAGTGAGCCGGGATCCACACGAGCTCTATGGCTCTTCCCGGAGGCTTGTGCTTGGCTAGAATGGCTCGGGTCGCGGAGGAGATTACCCCCTTGCGGAAGCTTCTGTAGGCTGTCTTTGAGTCGGTGACTACGGTGGCCACGCTCGGCTGTGCGAGTGCGAGGGCCACGGCCGCTTCTTCGGCAACTGCGGGGTCTGTTGTCTTCAGGGACGCGCTGACGATCAGCCTGTCTTTTGATGTAACCACCACCGCTGCACGGTCACTGTGTTTTCGGAGCGAGGCGTCCGCGTAGAGGACCCTGGGATTCTCTTCCAGCTTCCGGGCTAGGCCTATGGCTCGCGCGGTGCGCCTCTCGTCGTCCTTGTCCGGCGTCATGTTCCGGGGAAGGGGTTTTGTCTGAATGATCGTTTTGCAGTCTTCCGGAAGGGCCGTCTTGATGGGTACTGGCTCGATCGGCCATCCTATCTTGCGTAGGACGGCTCGTCCGTGTTCCGTATGACAGAGCCGGATTCTCTGATTAGAGAGGTGGGCTTCGATGAGCTACTCCACCGTGTTGTGGGCACCCATGTCTAGCAGTTTTTGCGTGGACGAGTATATGGGCATGCGCAGCGCTTCTTTTGTTGCCTTACGAAGCATCGTGTTTTGGGTGTCCCTATCCGCCTTCGTCAGCTGGAGATACGGGGCGGAGTAGGTAACCCGGGACACGACGAACGCGCGTACCAGGCGCATGGCATTATCCTCTTTAAGGCCTCGGTTTCTGTTGGACACCCTCCGAATCATACCAACTATCTGTTCGGTTGTAGCAGTGATCTTCGTGCTGGCGGCCTGTGCCTTTCCGTCGCTCTGAGGTAGTAGGCCGAGAATCCTAATATGCTGTGTTGGCTTGATGGTCGTTCCGGCGATCGTGATAATCACGTTCGGCGGCAGCTCCTTCTTGGATTTTCCCGGTTGGATCATGAGCAGCTCTGATTTCTGTGGAACGCAGCTCAGTCCGCACGACTTCGCGTACTCGTGCACGGTCGTTGCCGCCCGCTGCAAGACTTCCTCCATCCAGGCATTGAATCCGGCTCGGGCCGTCCACACCGTAATATCGTCGGCGTATAACGCGTGGTCCACACCTTCGATTTGCTTGAGTAGATCGGGCAGGGGCAGCAGGGCCAGATTGAAGAGCATGGGCGACAAGACCGATCCCTGAGCGGTGCCCCTATCGCCGAGCTCGACAGAGTCCGACTTCTCCTCGCCTATCCTGATGGTCGCCGTTCAGTTTGACAGAAAATATTTTATGTAGCCGAATGTCTTTCGGCCACACAGGGTTTTGTTTAGATTCTGCAACACGCTCGCGTAGGAGACGTTGTCAAACGCTCCCTTCAGGTCGAGGGCGAGTATCCCGCGCGGCGCCCGCCTCGTTGCCGGCTTGACGACCAGTTCGTGGAGTTGGATCATCACGTCTTGGGTGCGGAGATGTTGCCTGAAGCCGTACATCGTCTCTGGCATCTGATCCGTTTCTTCGAGGTGCTTCTGCAACCGGCGAAGGACCATGCGCTCCATCACCTTCCCCACGCAGGATGTGAGGGAGATGGGCCGTATGTTGTCTATCGTAAGGGCCTTGCCGGGCTTTGGAATGAAGCGGACCTCGGCGTCCTTCCATTCCTTCGGCAATTGCGAGCTCTCCCAGGCTTGGTTACTGTGCTCTAGGAGGCCGCGGGCCGCTGTACCGCTCATGTTACCGAGTAATTTGTAAGTTATGGTGTCCCTGCCGGGTGCACTTCTCTTGTTACTGTCATCTATCGCTGTCCACAGTTCCGTCATGGTAAACGGCCGGTCCAGTTCTTCGTTGTCGGGTCCTTCATACCTCTCGGGCACCGGGTACTGGCCCTTCTCTGTCTTTAGGTACTTGGCCTTCAGGTCTTCCAGGAGCCTGCGGCTGTCTCCCTTGTACGTGTTCAATACTTTCGTGAGGTTGCGATTGGTCGCAGTTTTGCTTCTCAGCGGGTCGATCAGATGCCTCAAGAGACACCACGTCTTCCACGTCGAGAGCTTGCCCTGTAGGCCGTCGCAGGTCTTTAGCCAATTTAGCTTACATAGTTTGGCCGCGTACCCGGCGATCTGTTTGTTCAAGACTGCTATGCGCTTGGCCAGCTTTCTGTTGTGTCTTTGACGTTTCCACCGCTGCGTCAACGAATGTCGGGCCGACCACATGTGGGTCAGTCTGGCGTCCACGTACGGTGTCTGCGACGCCGTTGCGATTTCTTCGGTAAATTTATCGAGAGCCTTCTTCTGGTCCTTCGCCCATTCGGTGTAGGTCCTTTGTGTTTCAGCTTGTCCCGTCAGGCTACCTAACTCATTTCTGGCAGTGAACAGCAACCGAATCCCAGCCCTGCTGACAATCTTTTTGAGATTATGCGCAACCTGATACACATATGGGATAACCGCAACTATTTGCCATGAGCGATTCTGAGAAAGGGCAGCTGCCGATTGCTTTCTTTTAAGGCTTAATTGTTGCGAGGCTTTCAGTGATGCTAGTTAAAGACGGTAGCGGGAAACCAGCGAGCTTCAGCCTCGCTGCCTGCAATTCGAAGCATGCATCTACTTCGTGGTCACAAGACTTGATGAGGCCCGCCTTACATATTACTCTACCCGCCGTGGTTGCTCAGTGGCTATGCTGAGCAGGAGGTCGCGGGATCGAATCCCGGCCACGGCGGCCGCATTTCGATGGGGGCGAAATGCGAGAACACGTGTGTACTTACATTTAGGTGCACCTTAAAGAACCACAGGTAATCGAAATTTCCGGAGTCCTTCGCTACGGCGTGCCTCATAATCAGAAAGTGGTTTTGGCACGTAAAACCCTATAATTTCATTTCATATTACTATTTGCCTCAAGAAGATGTATGCATCGAAGTTGACCATTGCATTCACAAACACGGTGTTCTCAAGTTTCCCAATGCATGTGGTATCAATGTCAACAGGTTTTTGGAGCTCTTCAGTTTTTACATGCTTTCCACTTTCGTCTCCATGGAGGACATGCTTGCTATACAAAACAAAGGTGTGTACATCGGTTCATGTATGGCCCCTGTTCTTAGCGCCATATTATTGGCCAGCTATGACCGCAATTTTATAACTAAGCTCAGCCAGACGAGGACTGTAGAAGTGATGTGATACTTTGATGACTTTTTAATTTTTTGCAATACTAGCACTAATGATGCGCAGCCTGCTGCTGCTATAATATTTGTCCTGTTCCGCATAGTTTTACATTCCTTTGAATTGACCACGGAGCATCCTTCAGACAACAAGCTGCGTTTCTTGGACTTGGAGCTGTCGTTCTCAAGCAATTGTGTACGTTGAGGTTATACTCCTCTTTCTCATAAGAGCCTTCTTTCGTTTTCCTCCGCGCACTGAAAGGTACTTAAGCGCGGTATTGCAAGATCTTGCATGAAGACGGCCCTCATCAGGTCTTGCGGCCACCAAGTAGATGCAAGCTTCGAATTGCAAGTAGCCAGGCTGAAGCTCGCAGGTTTCCCGCCAGCGCTTTTAACTAGCATCGCTGAAAGCCTCGCAACAAGCCTTAAAACAAAGCAGTCGGTAGCCACTCAATCGCCGAATCCCTTATGGCAAATGATTGTGGTTATCCCATATGTGCGCCAGGTTGCGCTTAATCTCAAAAACGTTGTCCGCAGGCCAGGCGTTAAGTTGCTGTTCACTGCGAGAAATCAGTTATGTGCCACCAAGTCAATCGTGTGACCGAGAACAACAAAAAAGTTGTAAAAAGCAGCACAGGTTTCTTGTTGAATGTAGCGACTGTGGGGTTTATAAGATTCCTCTTTCATGCAAGCGATCTTATATCGGTCAAACTGGGCGGTGCATCAATGAACGCATGCGCGAACACTCAAACAAAGTTCAAGAACGAGCTAGAGACAGTCAATTATCCCTGCATCGCAATGAATGCGCCTGCAAGCCGTCTTTTAAAGATGTGACCTATCGGTAAAACTACCGCGATGACCACACACGTCTTATTTCCGAAGCTTTCCACATTGATGATAGCGGCGAAGCATGTGTAAGCCTTCCCTCCAAATCTCTCCTTCCGAAGGAGATTGCAATCCTATCGCATTAATTATATATTTATATCGTGTTTCTCGCCTTCAAAAATGCGCTATTCGTATAATAACTTACTCAAAAAGCACACACCCCCGTATGCCATTCTTTCAGCAGCTACGCATACTACCCGTATCAACTGCATATAAATTCACGATAGATGAAGTAGTAAATACAATAGTAAGTAACCTAACCCGCTGCCCCTTACTATATTCAGATTACCAATGAAACATACAAGAGCCCCTACTAACAATCTATTTAACTTACTACCATTTCATAATACATACAGCCAGACTCATAGAATATAAAGGAGCCTACGTGTGTAATGAAGTTCCAAACGAAGTAAAAGAAAAGAATAACTTTTTGGCATCTTGAAAACATCTTTTCCTGATTTCTATGGAACTATTGGAATGAAGAAGCGTGTAACTGAGCTTTAAAACAAAAAGGACTATTTTTAGTGCATGCTTGTGGTATGCTTTGGTCGAGTATACCACACAGTAATATACTGAAGAGGAAGCTTTAGCTCGTGCGCACCTGTCTAAATACGTGCAAAAGGAGAATTTGTTTTTCTCAGCAAACACTGCACCGAATTTGGCGAGGTTTCTTGCATTTAAAAGAAATTTTAAGATCTAGTGACTGTTGGTGTCGAATTTTTTATTTAGGTCGTCAATTCTTTATTAAAAATTGGCTAAAATCAAAAATTTTCAGAGAACAAAACTTTCAAGTTTAGAACTATGTATCTCAGCAATGATAAATGATCACAATTCTGTGAATTGCATATAACAGTACATCGAACGCGGACAAAATCGATATGTTACACATGAATTTCAAAGAAATCTGGTATTATGGAAATACGGCTTTTGCATAACCCTTGTTTACAACGTAACAATTCCACGTAAGATATAAAATGACAAATCGAATTTGTCCGCTTTCAATAATCTAATGACTTCCTCTTACAGAACCGCGACATCTGTTCTTGATGTAGAGCTATTACTTTGTAAGCTTCGTGCTTCTACTTTTTTCAAACTCAAATTTTTGAATTTTTTTAACTAAACCCAGGCACTAAATCGAAATTCCGTTTACAACAATCACTCAAATTTACCTTTCTCTCTCAAATGCAACAAATTTTATTAAAATCGGTCCAGAGGTCATGTCACCAAAACGGTTTTGCGTTTTATACGTATTTCAATTGGCCACGTCAGAGTTGGGCCCGAGCTAAAGCTTCCTCTTAAGGTTGAGAATTTTTTTGCGCGTTTCTGGAGTGCCTTGTGATTGTGCCCTGCAATCAAAAAGTCTGCCCATATTATTGTACTTGTTTAGCATTCGGCCCCATCTCTAGCCCTGAAGGCTTTGGGTCCGACCAACTGCGTGTGTACTGGCTTTGAGAGTAAAGAGTATTTTGTAAAAACGAAAGCGCGTACTCACCCACAGCAGTCAGGAGGGCGCTGTCCAGGAAAAGCGAGACGCACACAGCGGCGAACAGCCAAGCGGCTGGCTTCGACTGCACCACCTCCAGCGGAGACGCTGCGCAGATATTTTTTATGGCATTTTCTTGTCGATGCTTCTGGTATTCTAGTATCCGCGGAAGCTTACACAGAGCGTCATTGCATTTCTCCAAAAAGTATTGAGAATTCTATAGTTTGGGGAAATATGCATAAGTATGAGCTCAACATCTACTCAGGAACACTCCACAATCTTTATTAGAAGAGGGCAAGAAACCAACACAAACCAGGTAATAATTGCGCGAGCGCCACTGCCGACTGTTTTCACAGGCATTCGCCTATATACTGCACACTCCACCGACAAAAGTCAAAATAAAATGACGTCATATGTCAAAATAAGTCTAAATAAAGTCATTTTATTTTTATGTTGAGCTTGGTCAGTGACCTGCTTCATCTTTAACAATGCTTTCACGTGACTAGATGGTATTCCGAGGAACTCTTGACTAAGTTTTTACAAATCACTTTCTGATCCGTAGAAGTATGCAGACATGTCACCGATGCATCTATATCCCCTTTTCCGCATGTCTTAGGATTCAAGAATATATTTCGTGAGGGTGATTTTCCTTTTCCCAATAATCTCTCCACAGAAATGCCCCAACTCTCATCTGCAGAAACCACTATACGCAGGTATACGCGCACTTAGTTTATTTCAGACTGCTAACATATAAACCCGTGGCCTGTCGCTTGCGCATCGTCCCGTTTGTTTTATGTAGCATTCACCACAAGTAAGAGGTATGCCGGTACCACATCTGCGGTACATTCAACGAAACATGTGGTGGAGTCATGCCCCAGCCTTTTCTTTTCTTTCCCGTGTGCAACAGATTCACTGCCATAGCTGGAAGAGCTTGTTCGGCGCTGAAAAGACAGTATGCATAATCTTAGGTTGTGCAAAGCCCTAAGGACCCGGACAGGCCGCCAATGAAAACAGACCCTGGCAACTTTTAACACCCGGACTCTCTCGAGTGAGGCTAGCTGAGCAGGACTCTTTCTGTTGCTATCAGAAATTGTTTGCGATATCATTGGCCTTAGTCAGCTGGCCTTAGTGACCTTAGAAGAACTGGTGTGGCTTATACAGTGCTGACAAGCGGCCATATCCTCTGCTATAGAGGTCTCCTAGATACGAAGCAATATGGGGTAGGATTGATAATACATAAGGAAATAGCTGGCAACATTGACGAATTCTATAGCATTATTGAGAGGGCAGCAGTAGTCGTAATAAAATTTGATAAGAGATATAAAATAAAGGTGGTACAAGCCTACGCTCCAACATCCAGTCATGATGATGAAGTGCATCAGTTTTATGAATATCTTGAATTAGCGATAAGAAAAGTGCCAACTCAGTATATTGTAGTATTGGGCGACTTCAATGCAAATGTGGGGACAAGACAAGCAATTGGCAACTACGGGGTCGATTTTAGGAACGCTAGAGGAGAGATGCCGGTAGAATTCACGGAAAGGAATAAGCTGCGAATAATGAACACCTTCTTGAAAAAGCGTAGCAACAAAAAACGAGCCTGGAAAAGCCCTAATGGTAAAACAAGAAACGAAATTGGTTTCACGCTTTCCGCCGATCCCAGCATAGTCCAGGATGTACAAGTGTTAGGTAGGGTAAATTGCAGTGATCATAGGGTAGGAAAGTCTAGGATTCACCTCAATTTGAAGAAAGAAAGAGTAAAATTGGTCAAGAAGAAACCGGCCAACCTAGATACAATAAGGGTAAAAGTAGACCAATTAAGCTTGGTACGTCCAAGCAATATGCAGACTACATATTAATGCAGGCTGCGTATGCAGCTAATGAATGAAACCGTAAGTAGGCTAGCTTCAGAAGCAGCAATTGAAGTGGGAGGTAAGGCACCAAGGCAACGAGTAGGCAAGCTCTTCCATATAACAATAGATCTAATAAAGAAATGATAAAGAGTGAAAGTCGGCAACTGAAGAGATAAGATAGAATTCGCGGAACTGTCGAAACTAATCAAGAAGCAGAAAATAAGGGATATTGGAAATTATAACATGAGAAAGAATGGGGAAGCAGTAAAAAATGGACGCAGCCTGAAAACAGTGAGAATGAAACTTGGCATAGGAAAAACCAAGTTGTATGCACGGAAAGATAAGCAGGGTATTATCATCAGCGATCTCGAAGATATAGTAAATCCAGCGGAAGAATTCTATACTCACCTGCACTGTACGCAGAGCAGCCACGACACCTCTATTCAATGTAGTAATGAACAGGTTACAAAGAGTCCTTCTATAACTAGCGATGAGGCTAGAAGGATGTTGTAAAACATGAAACAGGGAAAATTGGAAGGAGAAGATGGAATAACACTCGATTTAATCAAAGGTGGAGGAGACATAATGCTTGAAAAACAGGTCGCCCTCTAAACGAACTGTCTATCGACTTCTAAGCTCCCAGAGAACTGGAAGAATGCCAACATCATACAAATCCACAAAAAGCGAGATGTTCAAGAATTCAAAAATTACTTCCAGTTTTATATAAAAACATTCCCCCAGATAATTTCGAATACAATACGGGCAACACAGGATTTTAGTCAAGCAAGAGAACATGCTGGTTTCAGGATGGGATTCTCTACCATGGATCACATCCAGGTCATTAATCAGATAGTCAAGGAAACTACAAAATAAGATCAGCCTTTCTATATGGCTTTCATTTATTACGCAGAAGCATTTGATTCAGTAGAGATACCAGCAGTCACAGAGGCATTATGTAATCAAGGAGTACAGCACGCTTACATAAATATCTTAGAAAATATCTACAGAGGGTCAACAGCTACCTTAATTCTCCACAAGAAAAGTAGGAAGATACCTATAATGAAAGGGGTCAGACAAGGAGACAGAATCTTTTCAATGCTATTCACTTCGTGCACGGGAGAAGTATTCAACCTAATAAACTGGGAAGGCTTGGGAGTGAGGATAAATGGCGAATGTTTAAGCAACCTACGATTTGCAGATTACATTTTCCTGTTCAGCAACACTGGAGACAAGTTACTACGAATTATTGAGGACCTTAACAGAGAGAGTAAGAGTGGGGCTGAAGATTAATATGCAGAAGACAAAGATAATGATGAATAGCCAGGCAGGGATCGCCAGTCAGCCTCTAGGGTCTGTGAAGGAGTACGTTTACCTAGGTCAAATACACACAGGGAACCCTGGTCATGAGAAGTAAATTTACAGAAGAATAAAAATGGATTGGAGCGATAGGGCAGACACTATCAGCTCCTGACTGAACGCTTACCATTATCATTGAAAAGAAAGGTCTACAATCAGTGCATTTTACCGGTGCTGACATATGGGGCAGAAACTTGGAGACTAACAAAGAAGCTTGAAAACAAGTGAAGGACCGCGCAAAGAGCGATGGAACGAAGAATGTTAGGCGTAACGTTAAGAGACAGAAAGAGAGCGGTTTGTATCACAGAGCAAACGGAGATAGCCGATATTCTAATTGACATTAAGAGAAGAAAATGGGGTTGGGCAGATCATATGATGCATAGGTTAGATAAACGGTGGACCATTAGAGTTACAGAATGGGTGCCAAAAGAAGGGAAGCACAGTGGAGGACGGCAAAAGGCTAGGTGAGGCGACGAAATTCGGAAATTCGCGGTCGCTAGTTGCAATCTGTGGGCGCAGGACACGGGCAATTGGAGATTGCAGGGAGAGGCCTTCGTGTTGCAGTGAACAGAAAATAGGCTGATGATGATGGTGGTATCCTTATGCTTATAGCATAACACAGGCTGTTGTTTTTTGTTTGTGAAGCGGCGTGACCAACTCTGAGAGATCAGCCATGAATTGGGCTAATCTTCTTTGCTCAGCCTCAGTTCTCCTTCGTTGTGAACCTTTTAGCTTCTGGAACTCAAACACTGTAACCACAACCGAGGCGGAGAACCTAGCCAACAACAGCCATTCTACGTGTGTTATGTGTTCACATGCTTTAGAAAATTATACTCAGAGAACACAAAGAGTTGCAAAATATATACAGGAAGGAAAAAGAAGAAAACGGAGAGGTGGTGCGAGACTACTGGACTGCGGTTGAGTGACATGCGCAGCTGAGTGCGTGCAGCGTTCTTCGAAGATCCCTGTACGCCCCTGGCAGTTTTGTGAAGACGTCAGCAGTTAACTGCCTTTCCTCGTGTCTTAGTGCACCCTCTAGAGCGTGCGGCTGGATACCTGGCCGTGATAGAATAGGCACCTCTGTTTCTTTTCCCGACCAGGCAAGCACTGCCAGCGGGCTGCTCTTACACCTAATGATTTGTCACGTGGCATTTTGCATGGCAGCGGACCGACCAACGTTCATGTGGCCCTGGTACTGACCAACGCAGAGTCTATTGGAATGAAAAAGCACTAAATTCATTCAGGGAGAGCTTCGGAAGCCGACAACTCACTAGGAATTGATCACCTAAGTACGTCAGTTCGGTGGTAGGGGGCATTCTCTGCTGTTCGCGAGACCAGATCTGTATCACTGACTATTTCAAGTGTGTTTGCTGCATATCCGGTGAGTTCCTTTATTCATGAAGTTAATATAAACAACTATAGAGGAAAAGCTCCCCATAACAACAATGCATTGAAATCGGCAACCACATGGGCCCCGCTATGTTGCTACTCTGGGCAAGCCAGCCGGAGCATAGGACTAGATACGAATGAGACGATAGGCGTAATCAACGCGATCCCGAGGCTCCCTCAATAAGGTGGGGCCATTCAGTTAAGGTAAACGCATCCTTTCTCTCACCGTAGGTTTTAGGACAAAATTTTCTAAATCCCATCTGTATCGTGTGCGCCTGAGCAAGACTACAGATACAGTGGTTGGCCATCAACGGGCTCGTCTCTTTATTTGGTTCTCTTTTATAGCTTCCTGTGAGGGTGCCGCATGCGCATAATCGTATTAGAAAGCGAACAAACAAACGCTGTAGCGTGGGTGGCATTCCTCAAATGCATTTTCTTGCGATGGCGAACAACGGTAGGTGGTCCATCTCTATGAAGATCTAGCAGCCATAAGTAAAGTGGTGGAATGTTTCACATGCGGATACTATGACAAGCGTTTCTTTCTCGATTTGCGAATATCGCGTTTCGCTATCAGCGCTGGCGAGGCGTACATAAATGGGCGCCATTCATACTGGCGTTTTTGCTGTAGCGACGCGCCAATGCCGATGGCTGATGCGTCTGCCGAGAAATGTAGCTGGGCACCTCATGCAATGCACAGATTAGATAACCGGTGAACCATTATGGTTGCAGAATGGATGCGCAATCGAGGTCGGCAAGAGACTAGGTGGGCCGATCAAAGTAAGAAATTCGCAGGCGCTAGTTGGTTGGCGCAGGAGATGGCTAATTGGAGATCGCCGAGAGAGGCCTGCAGTGGACATGAAACAGGATGACTCATCAAAAAAGGCCTGGAGCGGCTGAAATGTTAATGCCTCGCGGACGTTCTGCCCCTCGTGCCCATGGGCTATGGTTCACTCAAAAACCGTATCCTCCTTGACGACGCGCTTCGCAGCATCGCCGTTTTATCCCTTAATCTGGGAGCATACTTTCCAAAATAGTCAACGACACCCATCATTCTTCTCACAGCCTTTTTGTCTTCCGGCATGGCTCGGACTCCTTCAATAAATTCGGAGCTTGGACGCACGCTGCTTTCATTGATTATATCCCCTAGAAATTTTATCTCCTTAATACCAAACAGATTCTTCAGGATTAACGTGAGTCTTGCCCTTTCTAGCCCGGCACGCAAACGTTCGTCATGCTGGGCCTTTGTGTTCTTCGTAATAGGCATATCATCTCCGGTGGAGATGATATGCCTAAAGGTGATATATGCCTAATGATAATATGCCTAAAGATGACATATCAGACCCAGTCGGTCTGATATGCAGACCGACTGGGGGGCTGGAAGCGACTGTCTCTTCTCATAATGGGTCTCCCTTTTAGTCCATTGGCGACCCTCGTCGGCAAGAGCCAGGCGGGGCAGGGTGATGACGTCGCCCGCGTCGAATTCTTCCTTCGTCGTGGAGATGGCTGGGCGCTTCTTGAAATCGCCTTCCATGTCGAATTCTTGTTTCGTCAGGGCGAAGTGCGAGCTCCTGTCGCCTCGCTGATACACACGTGGTGCACGTTGTATGGCAGCTCCCGTCGTCTCCTGGTAGCCACATGGTACACGTAGTATGGCACAACAACAACTAAATGCCATCTTCACGGCGACACTAAAGGACCACTTTTGCAGACAATCACAAGAAAACTTGATGTACTAAAACCAAAAGAGCCCATTGAAACCACAAAGATATCTTGAGGTTGTCTTCCTACAAGCCCACTAAACCTGCAACTGCCATTCTGCACAAATGAATCAACACTGCGGCAATTCACCCAACCCTGACGAGAGTGCCCTGCACCATGTAGCGTGCAAACAGTAAGCTCTTTCTGAGGCAAGACCATGAACTTAACCTCCCAGAACAGGAGCTCTGTTGGCTTGACTGGAGTCATAGTCCATAAATTCATCATTATGAAACAGGATGCATTAACAATTGCAAACTCAAGTTAATGTCTTCACGGGCATCATTTTGTGGAAAACAGATGAAAAAAGGCCCAGCGTGACTAGTGATCCTGCCCAGGAGTCCGTGATGTGAAGAAGTCGGAAAATCATTCGCATAGGTTAACAATCGCAAAGCAAACTTGCGCTGTCGCTTGAAACTATACCATGCACTTTAAGGACTGGTGCCAAATTTTCTAGGTGTAGTGAGCACCTGCACTGCACATATAATTTAGTTAAAAAGAAGGTAAGGCAGAATGGGCCATATAAAACTAATGGCAATAATTTTGACATAAATAGACATTTGCTAAAGTCATTTGACAATTTCTTATTTTAGAAAGTATGAAATTTCGTTAAATGTAGCTGCTGTCAGATGATTCTGTACAAGCATTTGTCCTTATGCATATACTATTTGCTCTAAGTAAATTAAATTCTGGAGTTTTATCTGCCAATACCACAATATGATTATGAAGGATGCTTTAGTGGGGGACTCTGGATTAATTTTGTACACTCGGGGTTCTTTAATGTGCGCCCAATGCACCTTATGTTTTTTGCATTTTGCCAGCATGGAAACGCAGGCATTGTGGCCAGAATTTTATCCTACGCCATTTAGCTTAGCAGGGCAATGTCAAAGCCGCTACGCCACCACGGTTTTTACGTCGCCGGCAGAGGGGCACTTTCAAAGTAATTTAATTTGCCCGACCTGTTTGTGCTGCTTTTTCAAATTACATTTTAGGCTTGTTACTTCTGTTGGTTAATAGTAGTAATTATTATTGATCAAACAATGTTTTTCTTTTTTTACGGTGATAACTTGTTTCGGTGGTCTGCTATAATGCGACAGGTTATTCTATCAGAGTAATGCAGGTTCCTTTAGAAGTCATAAGCGTTGCAGAAAACCACTTATTTTTACTAAACTTGTTCAGTATCCTATATGTTCGGAACGCTGGAGCACTCTTACCTGTGTGAATGTAGGCAAACTGATTTTGCCTATGTGCTATCTTATTGCATAAGTGAAAACAAATTGTTGGCTTTTCTTTACTTTTTCAGGTGCCCTGCAAGCTCTCACACAAGGAACCCATTCCAATGGTAATCAGTCAGCGGACTGGGTGTATCAAAGTACCAATGGAAGGTACAATAAACAACACTTGTGAGATGTATCACATGCTGTTGCTTAAACTAAGAGGACATGAAGAATTATGGGGTTTAACGTGCCAAAACCACTTTCTGATTATGAGGCACGCCGTAGTGGAGGACTCCGGAAATTTCGACCACCTGGGGATCTTTAACGTGCACCTAAATCTAAGTACACAGGTGTTTTCGCATTTCGCCCCCATCTAAATGCGGCCGCCGTGGCCGGGATTCGATCCCGCGACCTCGTGCTCAGCAGCCCAACAAACTAAGAGGACATCACTAATAATGAAAGCTAGAATGGCAGTGCAAAAGAACCTGTGTGAAGTGTACCTTTTTTTTTTTACATATACAAGCCTTTACTTCATCTGGCATTTTCACCTCAAAATTACTGCTTACCGTAGAATTGTGAACTAACCATTACAGCAAAACAGCACTGTAGTAAGGTCAGCACCAGTGACTATGCATGTAGTACCACTTACAAGAATTCTATTTGACTTGCTATAGTAAATACGTAAAGCAAGTGCCAATAATTGTTAGGGTTCATACCCATGCAGGTCGTACAAGGTCGTTCATCTTATATGCACTCAGCTCGTACAAACTCGTTCATGATGTATGAGAATCTCGTTCATTGGCAAGAACGCAATCTCATATATACGTGTAGTACGACAAATCGTTCAGTCGACGAGAAATCGTACAGTCTATGGAGAAATAATAGCGTACAATATTTCTCGTACATTCTTGTTCACATTTTTTTCAATAGGAAACTGAACTGCGAGAGCGCCAGAATTAGAAATGCTGGATATAATTGAGCAAAAGAAATGCTCAACACGTGGAGCCCATGCTATTATTACAGAACGACCTCGCAGCAGTGGCGTAGCCAGAAATATCGTTCGAGGGAGGGGGGGGCTTACGTTCCAGCTCCGCTCCTCTTTATAGAATTTGTCGAGAGATGAAATACACGAATAACTGCATAGCCATTGACAAAGATGCTCCAATCGAATTCTTGAAGGCTACGCACTGTCAAGACAAGCAAAATATGTATTTTTTCATAAATAATATACGCGTATGTCCCAAAAGTTGGGCTCGAAATAACTGATGTCAATGCTTCCATATTTTTTGTCCATTTAATAGGTAAAGAAAATATCACATGAGCTTTAGAACTATATCAGTACGAAACCAGAAAAGCAGTGCACGCCGTGATATGAACAATGTAAAGGCGCTGAAAATAACTAATTGAGGACAAATATTTTAATGAAGCTTTGTCATTAACGAACCTTATATACATTTTTGTACATATGTAACGGCCACGGAAAAATCTCAATGACGCTGACCTTTGTTCCAAGGTATTGCGCAGGAACAGCTGTAACCGGTCGTGTATTGTAATTGCACCGAAATTATAGTCGCAACTGAGAGCACATATAAAATGCTGGAGTCCTGCAAAGTATGCGAGGGCGATCGAGTCAAATGAAAATGAGCCAGTGCGAACATATGACAAACGGGGTACTTTATTTAAAAGTAGTCTCCATGAGCATTTAGATATTTGTCCCAATGACTAACCCGTCGCCTGATTCCCGTCTCATAAAAGTCCTTGGTTTGCTTTTTCAAAAAGTCTGTAACTCATTCTTTCACGTCATCGTCCGACAAAAATGAGATTCCCTTGAGCTGTTTCTTCAACTGCCCCAAAATATGGAAGCTGCAAGGCGACAGCTTTTGGCCATATGGCGTATGTTGCAGCGTTTCCCACTTGAACTTTGCCAGTTTTGTGTTAACCACATCAGCGACGTGAGGACGGGCATTGTCGTGGAGCAATATGACCCCGTTCGTCAAATTTCCCCCGTCGTGTGTTCTTGATTACGACACGCAGCCGATCCGGCGTTTCACAGTATCGGAAACGATTGATAGTCTCTCCAGGTTTAGCAAATTCGGTCAGTAATGGCTCTTGACAAACGAAATAAAAGTCAGCAATACCATTCCGGCGGAAATGACGGCCTTTTCTTTCTATGGGGATGGTGATTTCGAATATTTCTACTCTGAGCTTTGCCGTCGTGTTTTAGGCTCGTAGTAGCGGTACCATGATTCATCGCTGGTCCAAATTGCCGCCAAGAAGTCGTCAGCCTCATTTTAACGCTCTCGCGTTAAATTAACCCTGTCGCGTTAAAATGAGGCTTAAAAATCCGGCGTCCAACGTCGGCGTCAAACGTTGCAGCAGCAAGATTTTCGAACTACATACACCCAGGCCTTACATATGAAGCAAGAAATTGACTGAGCCAATTGAATTTATCAAGCTACAATCAGTAGAAAAATCGTAAATGAAAACTTGCACACAACCTAGAGACATAATAGCTCTCGCACTGTAATTTGACTATACGACACAACAAAATTCTGTTACGCGAAGCCTCAAAGAAACCCCTTGGCATCCCAAACCGGCCGCGGCGGTGACAGACCGGCCGCGGCGCCCGCCATTTTGAGGGCGCCGGCGCGATGGGTGTCTTGGGGGGGACGGAGCGGCGCTCCCGGTTACTTACAATAATTCCATGTGGCCCTCGCCTCCGCCGCATCGCGGCCCGCGCAAGAGGCCGCGGTTCCACCACAAAGCACGCCTTTGTGCATAGCGTTCGCGGCGAGCGTTTCCAGGCAAACATTGCGGTTACATACGCTCCAGTTTCCGGGAAGCGTGAGAAGCAGTCAGGAATCTTTGAATGCTATCGCGTTCCACTCTTAAAGGCGAAGCTTAATAATGAACTGAACCATTATTGCGCGAGATGGGTTGGCTCACTTTCATTTGACCCGCCCTCGTACATTAGAAATGTGAAGCTACAATTAAATATACAAACGCGAAGATACAGCTCGATAAAAGCAATAAACTGTAATTGGAAAGAAAGTTCACAGCACGTATACACAAAACCTCGCAACAAGATATTTAAATATGCGTAAATGTCTCCAATAAATTTACGTAACTAAGAAAAATTCGCACTGTATAATGCATCAAACAAGGCATGTAAACATATTGCGCAATCACACAATCCTAAGGTCGTACTTCCGCTGGCGCATCGCGCGCGACAGAAGGCCGCATACAAGACTGAACCGCCATCACCGGCACACCCGTGGGCTTTTATTGCCCTTGGACAGAACATGGGGGCGACGGCAGGAATGCGCCTGGAGTGCACATATAATTGCTATCTCAATAATATAGTAAGAGTATCCGGCAGCTGAAGCATCCCATGGCCCATTACTTTCCGCAAAAGAACAAGTAGCAAAATCCAACATTCACCATGTGACAATTCGCTTCGTGGCGACAATTTTTTTGTGTGTGTGCCGCGGGGGCATCTACATGAAGAAACGCAAAGAAAGGCATATCGGTCACAACCGAATGCCTACTTTGGGCACCTAATGTGGCTGCCGAAGGAACATCGAAGAAAACGTGAGACGCCTGGTCCACAGAGAACCATACGCATACTGCTCGGTATCCTACGCCCGCGAGGCAAGACTTTCCGGAGAGGTTGCGCTCAAGCGAACGCGTGGCAATCCTTCGAGTCCTGACAGTGACGGCGGCTAGCATTGTTTCTTTTTCTTGTCTGCTGGCCAGAAAGCGTCCAAAACACTGCCAGATGAAAATCCACTCAGACAGAAAAAGGAAGGCGCACTCAAGTGCGCCGCGCGGTGGTCGGGGCAACCGCGAGAAAAAAATTGGAGGATGCTTAAGCTTCGCTTTTAAGAGTGCAGCGCGCTAACATTCAAAGATCCCTGAGACCTTTTCACGCTTGCCGACATCTGGAGCGTATGTATCCGTAATGTTTACCGGGAAACGCTGGACGCGAACGCTATACGCGAAGGAGGGCTTTCTGGTAGAAACGCGGCTTCTTGCATGGGAAGCGATGCGGCGGAGGTGAGCGCCATCTGGAAGTATTTCAAGGAAATGGGCGTGCCACTTGGTGGACTCCCCAAGATATTTATGCGCCGGCGCGTGCAAATCGCGGACGCTGCGACTGGTCTGTGAATTGTAGAAACGCCGAAAAATGGGTTTCTTTGAGTTTTCGTGTAACAGAATTATGTTTTCTCCTATAGTAAAATTGCAATCCGAGAGCTATCATGTCTACAGGTTGTGTGTAAGTCGTAGTATACGATTTTTTGAAGTATTTTAGCTTGAGAATTTCATCATACCATGGTGGTGAAGTAGCCCACTGACAAGGACAAGCCGAAGATACACAAAAATACACGCCACTCGCTGCCCACTTGTCAGTGGTCAGTGCGCTGCTTCACCACCAAGGTATGATGGTTAATCACCAACTCGCCAAACTTTCCACATTATTGGGAAATTCAATTGGTTCAGAATTCTTTGCGTCACATAGAGCGCCCGGGTATGCGTGGTTCGAAAATCTGTTTGCGAAACGACGTGCGACGCCGACGGCGGATTTCCTGCGACACGGGCTCCTTAAGGCCATCGCGCTGGAACGCGTGCGCTCTGACTTGCATTGGCAGCCCTCGGGTGGTGAGAACACTGAAGACGCTTTATGTGTCGTCAACGTAGTTACTTTGCTGGCTTTAGTTAAAGTCTTGACATGGATGCTTTTGCGCAGGGGAAAAAAAGTTGATATTCTTTTCTGTTGCATGACGGCACAAATGAACCATCACAACTCTTTGTCACATCGGACCTCGCTGTGATATTTGTCAACTTGTCTGGTAGTGTGTGGATTTGGCTTGTCTCGTTGTATGGTTCGATGTACGACTTTAGAAAAGTCAATTCAGCTTTGGTGTAAAATGTTTTAACAACATTAAACCCACAAGGTTACGGAATTGAAAATCTAAAGCATGACTTTCGAAATGTCAATGTACCGTTTGCATCAAAAGTTTATGAGAACATTACACCCATAAAGTTTCGGAGTTGAAATCTCTGCTCTCCGTAGATACCGTGGCTTCCGTGAGATGCCGCGACGAGCACGCTCGCCATAAAGACGCCCTTAAAACATTGTGCTCGGACGGGCTCCTAGCGTTCTGTGACTCCAGGTGCATGGGCGTTGCCACGAAATCCAGCCTGAGTTCGCAATGTTAGCGCTGAAATGTCTTTTCGAGCCTGAAAAAGACAGACAAAATCCAGAATGATTTCCGACGCTTAGGGTTGTTTTGGTCGGTAGTGCATGACAGCACGAAAAAATTTCCGGGGGCGCTGAAGCCCCATAACCCCCGCCCCCTGGCTACGCCCCTGCCTCGCAGGTATGTCGTTAGAGCAAATCGTCTCTCTCAGGTGTTGGGCTAATCTCATTCAGATGTCATAGCGTCGACAGTAGAGATGTCAATGAAGAGAGCAATGGAAAATCTGAGCCTGTCGGAGCTGTTGGCACAAATGGTGACTGCACAAATGACTCAACCCCTTCAGGTAGTTTCCCGCCCGACTGCGGCCCGTAGACTTTCATTGCCTTCAGATGGAAATGATGCGAATACATTGAAAACAGGCCCTTCTGACCACGCCCAACTGAATACCGCAAAAGTCAGTTGCCGATGCCCCTCCCGGCAAACGCCCTAAAGTAAGTGTTGTACCTTCCATGCACGGGATCTCCCATAACTTAAAGAAGATGGTCCAAAGGCCAAATGTAAGAGTTGTTTTTTGTTCTCCTAACAAGCTCGGCAAGCTTTGCAAGTTGACGGATCCAAATACCGTCCCGTCCGATAAGTGCAGAAAGCATCACTACAAAAAGTTCGCCGAGTGTGTTCACGGGGTGTTTACAACCTCCCGCTTTCATGTGGGAAGCAATGTATCGGGCAAACTGGGCGTTGCCTCAATGATCGGCTCCGCGAACACCGCAACAACGTAAAAAAATGACACCGGTGGGTTCTTGGCGATTCATTGCTGCGATCTTGGCTGCAAATCTATCGAGGACGAATGTACGATTGTGTCCCGTGACAGGACGCAGCTCATCCGTGAAATAACTGAAGCGCAGATGATTGCAAAATTGGGTGATAAGTGTGCTGGTTTCCCTTCACTGGCTCTCACAGAAAAAGAACTCAATTTCTTCGAGGCGGCATCACATGACTCGTAACTATGTTACGCGAATGCGCAGTTCGATTTCATGTAAGCGCATGCGCAGTCTATGCTGCTTCACATGTATAAACCGATTCAGTGGTACAATACATTTAATTGAAAGTTTGCGCTTGGTGTCTTCTTCCCTTACGTCCATGTCTTTTTTTGCGCAATAATACTTCATTAATGGATTACCAACTTTCCCGGAATGCTGCTCTCATTAAGCCCTTCTAACATTCGGCTTAACGAAACCCCTCCTGTGTATCATGCAGAACAGGAATCAGAAAGAAACTCAGATTGTGGCTCACAAGACGCACACACGGAGCTTGACTCCCGTGCCCAAAAAGAAGGCGCCAGATTGTGATTATTAAAAAAATTTCTTGAAGGTCCATATTTTAGACAAGGCAGTTACTATTGCAGGTCTTACCTCAACATGTAAGTACACTAAAAATATTAGAGTGGAATTGCCGTTCCATTTATCCCGCTGGTACTGACTTACATTACATCTGTACTCAACTCTCCCCTGGTATTACTATATTGCAAGAAACTTAGTTGTCAACAGAAAAAAAAACATTTCCCCTTGGGAATTGTCACACATTTCGTTTAGAACATGCCTTTTGCGGTGCCGCCTTAGCTATTTATTTCTTCAAAAAGTTTATTTTTATTCCAGGCAGCACAACACTGGCATTAGGTAATGTCTATTTCCCCGCAGCTCATCAAAATATTAGCGTTCTTGATTCAGTAATTACGTCCTGTAGAAAAGAAATAATTTTTGCCAGGGTCTTCAACTGCAATCATACTTCGTGGAGATTCAAAACCGATTCAACGGATTGTGGGATTGGGCTGCTAACAATGATAAAGTTATCGTTCTGCAATGCATATGGACGAAGAAATTCATCAGCCCATCCACTCTGCGAAGGAGGACGAGCAGCAAAGCTCGGGTGTTTTACCTCAACCGACGCATCTATGTATATATAGATATTAACATTATTCTATTTAATAATATTAATATTGTTACTCAAGGCTAAAAGAAGAGGAAGGAAGAAGAAGATCGCGAGACGCTAGCTGCTGCGTCTTGTTGCTGGTCAGCCATGTTTAACTACACTGACTCTTCTTGTGTATATATTTGAAATGCACTCTTTCTATACCCCCAAGATCCCCGTAACCTACTGGAGGGAGGTGCTGGGTACCACGGCTGGAAACGGAGCTCCGCAGTGGACGATGCATCACCGTCCCCACCATGAATGACGGTGAGCACGCGGGATCAACGTCATTGCCGCCACCAACGTCACCGTCGCCAGCTACGTCGCTGTCTCCTTAGAATATGGTTGTGCAACCCAATGATCCTGGAACTTTCTGCAGGACCGATGGCGCCGGCGTTGAGGAGTTGGGGGCGATGTACGATCACGTGAGTGGAGTCAACAGATGGGACCCTACGCCTATGCTAGCTAACCTGCTGTTCTACATAACAGGTACGGCAAACGTGTGATACGAAAACCACGAAGAGGAGCTAACCAGCTGGGACCAATACAAAGAGATGTGGACAGAGTTGTTTGGCAAACCAGCCGGCCGTAAAATCGCCGAAAAGCAGGAACTGGCCTCCCGTGCCCAATCCCCCACGGAGTCCTATGTCTCGTACACCCAGGACGTGCTGGCACTTTGTCGTAAAGCTGATCACGACATGGCAGCTGAGGTCGGGCACCTGCTGAAGGGCATTGCTGACGACGTCTTTAATCTGCTCATGTGCAAAAGCTGCTCGACAGTTGATGCTATCATCAAAGAGTGCGGACATTTCGAACAGGCTAAAAGCCGACGCGTCTTGCAACAATTCGCCAGGCTTCCAATACTGCCGCAACGTCGACGTGTAAAGATCAACCCGCACAGCACCATGCGTCGCCATCAGAGGACGTGGTACGAATCCTTCGACGTGAACTGGATGCGATGGCTCCCACAGGTTTCTGTTCGCGTAGCCCTGATGCTACCCTGTTTCAGTTCCCCTCCTACAAGCCATCGTTCGCCAGGAACGTGAAAACATTAGTTTACATTCTTTCTGTGCTGTTCCCAAACCCCGAGTAAACGAACGCCCTTCTACTATTTTCGCTCCACCCTGACGCTTCTCTACGCGTTATTACAACCCGACAGAGTGGCGAACTGTGGACGACTAGCAAATATGTTTCACCTGTCGCCGTATTGGTCATGTCGCCCGATACTGTCGCAGCTCCAGGCCCTCCACACTTCGCACGCCGACCAACCTGAGCCGTTTTGATGGAAATGCCGCAATGTTTCGCCCACCACCGAGTCTAATAGCGTCGACAATTCTGCTAGGAACACGTGGTACAGTCTCTGACCATCGCCGCGCGGACAACAGTCTCGTTCACCGCAAACAAGTCGCCCATCTTCCCGTTCGCCGCAGCCATGTCACCCTTATGAAAATGGGTTTAGGGTTCCTTTAGAACTCCAAATGAGTTCCTATGGGGTCAAAAGAGACACTATAGGAACTCGCGATCTATAGAATCTTCTGTACAGAATCCCTATAAGAAGTCTAAAGAAACCTGTCTATAGAAAGAAGTCATTTCACAGACAATAGATGTGCAATAGAGGGTGTATTGACATCATATGTACTGAATTCTATAAAGCAATTTTTATAGAATGTCTTTAAAACTTCTAACGTGACCTGTCTATAGAATGGCCCTCCCTTCGCCCTCTATAGACGTTCTATAGAGGGTGTATTGATATCATATGTACTATATTCTATAAAATAATGTCTATAGAACATTGTTAACACTTCTAATGCGGCTTGCCTATTGACTGACTCTCCATTAACCCTCTATAAGCGGTCTATAGAGAGTTTATTGTCATCATATGTACAACATTTTATAAAAGAATGTTGATAGAACGTTTTAAGAACTTCTAATGCGGCATGTCTGTAGACTGGCTCCCCATTCCCGTTTTAAAATGTGCCTATAATTATAAAAAATATATAAAGAAACGTTTATAGGAGATATAAAGGAGCTATAAAGTGCGGCCTGTCTAAGAACGGCTCTGTAATTGCACTCTATAAACCTTCAATAGAAAATGTTCAATACTGTTGAATAATATCTCAAGTTGTATTTCTAACTGGGAAAGGCAACAGTGCACCCATGGAAAATTTTGTACATGGAACAAATGATATGAAAAAGTTGTGTACATTAATGCAGAGCGATTTGGACGCCCTTAACATGGTGCGAGGCGTACCGCACTGAGAGCGTACTGATATATTGACAGGCCATAGTAAGATGCACGCGGTGTAGCTTGTTTAGATATTTTGCTTTTTAGGTCGATGTACAGAGCTACAGCATTAAGTACTTGTAAAAGTACAACTCATGCACTTTTCGAGGAATAAAAATCCGATTATTTCATCCCAATTTCAGAGGTTTTTACTATCAAGCAAGAGCGTCTTTAAAAAGACATTCATTGTCGAAGGCGAACAAGACACTAATCGAAATTACAAAAAAACTAAACAATGTAATGGAAGCACGCATTGTGGTTTCCATCGTATATGCAGGTAAATCACGAAGATGACCAAGAAACACTAAGCAAAACTGCGTGTAAGCAGTCGCGTCCTATCTATTTGCTTGAATGCAGTGACTGCAGCACTTGGGGTGGAAACACATCGAACGCGGCTGCACATTTTTGGAACACACCACGTAAATGTGACAAATGCACGCTGCAGAAACGTGCAGTTTTTTTTTTCGAGGAATCTTGGTGGGTCGCTGAATGCACACAGAAGGCATGAACGACATGAGCGCGATCCGCGCACGATAGCACACCGCCACAAAAGCAAGATACGGCACACATAAGCGTAACCTGCGCCTCAGGAGCAAAATAATATACCATGGTATATTTGTTGCTATGTGACGGACACAGTTACAAAGCGCACGGAAACATCATACACTGCACACGTGCACCTCCGAGATCGTGCCAACGGTTTTCGGGCTACATTTAAACGACAGTAGGAAGTTACTTCAAAGAGAAACGAAGTGACGCCGCAGGTAGTGCAGATAACAGCCGCGCATTAGGTCATTTAGGGCTTTAAGGCCAGTGACCGAAGTTGAAATCGTTCAAATCGCAGCCCAGCGATAGCTTTCTCAAGCTAGCTTCTTCAGATTTTGAAGGCTACGCTTTTGCTGACTGCATGCGGCATAACGGTTCAAAAGGAAGAATACGTCATGTAATATATTTGTGTGCAAAGCTATAGCGTACGATATAAGCAAATCAATGCTTCCTTTTGTCGTGCAACACATGTATATGGCACAAGGCCTGCTGTAGTGGTTACTATTGCAGGTATCACGGAGGCCACAACGGCAGCACAAGTATAAAGATGGCACTGTCGGCGCCGGTCCCACGTCGGCTAGCTTACGAGCATAGTGATTTGCAACGTCTGGCTAATATCTGTGGACAGGAAGGCAACAATTTAGGTTTGAAATTTAGTGTTAGAAAAGCAGGTGTTATGGTATTCAATGAAAACAGTGAACAGACAGTGGCGATACAGGGCCAGGAAATACCTCGGGTAACAGAGTATAAATACCTTGGTATATGGATAAATGAAGGCAATAGATATATGTAAACACAGTAAAAAACAATAACAGCGAAGGGGTAGAGAAAGGCAGCCATAATGAAGCACAGAGCGCTATGGGGATACAATAGATACGAGATGCCCTGAGGCATGTGGAAAGGTGTAATGGTTCCAGGACTTACTTTTGGAAATGCGGTTGTTTGCTTTAAATCAGGCGTACAATCAGGACTCGATGTGAACCAAAGGTCAGTGGGTCGCCTCGCATTGGGCGCTCACGGGAAGACTACAAAAGAAGCTGTGCATGGTGATATGGGCAGGACCAGTTTTGAAGTGAGGGAAGCTCGCAGTAAAACGAGTATGAAGAACGAATGAGGTATATGGAAGAAAGTAAATGGGCTGGGAGAGTACAGGAAAAACATTAGTTCACAGTGGAGGAAAAGAACTAGGAAGCTTACCAGCAAGTATGCGGCCTGTAGGGTGGGCAACACAGCAACTTCAGAGCCGACTTCAGAGAAGGCTGGTGGCCGTTCTGCAACGACTACTAACCCATCGCTTTTACGCATCGCAGGCATTCCTCACAAGACATAACTACCGGCAACAGCCCAATACAGTGGCGGGGTAAAAGGCTCACCGACTGCATGCACGCGCACTACCGCTTGCTTCCCAGCACGTGCCATCATCAACTACAGCATATCTACCAACGGGATTGATCACAGGATATCTATGCAACGGGGGGCGTTTCCGACGCCTATAAAACTGCACCGACACCGACGTGACCCACTTCAGAGCAGGCTGGTGGCCGTTCTGCAACGACTACTAACCCATCGCTTTTACGCATCGCAGGCATTCCTCACAAGACATAACTACCGGCAACAGCCCAACACAGTGGCGGGGTAAAAGGCTCACCGACTGCACGCACGCGCACTACCGCTTGCTTCCCAGCACGTGCCATCATCGACTACAGCACATCTACCAACGGGATTGATCACAGGATATCTACGCAACGGGGGGCGTTTCCGACGCCTATAAAACTGCACCGACACCGACGCGACCCACTTCAGAGCAGGCTGGCGGCCGTTCTGCAACGACTACTAACCCATCCCTCTTACGCGTCGCAAGTGGGCCTTTCAGATACCTTGTTATGCTATATCTATTGGCGTAGCTGCCGGCCTACTCTGAACGTGGTTTGAAATTTATGCCATTTGTTACTTGTTTGCATCTTTTTGTCGCTTTTCGAGCCGGATTCCGAGATTCTGCAGACTATGGATGTGTTGAAGGATTTTGCCAGATCCATGCCTGAAAAGGCGCCAAATTATATTAAGGAACTAGCAAAGCTGTTCATTGAATTGACAGCGAAGTTTATCGAGGCCGTAGCCGAACTTGGGACTGACGTAATGACTATGAAACAATCCGTTAGGTTCAACAGCGAGAGCTTCGATGAGTTCTAAAACGAAATCCGGAATTTACGCCAGGAGCTCACATATGTGAAGAAGCGGAGTGAAGACAGTGAAGGAGACTACCAGAGGCTAAGGAAAAGCCGCTTAAAAAAGGATCTTGTTGAATTGAAGCAATACAGTAGGTGCAACAACATTGAACTAAAAGGAGTGCCAGAGAACGAGAACTTAGGCGACACACTCTAGAAGGTAGCCAAGTGCCTAAAATTGGATCTGTCTGCTTGCGATATAGATGTCGCGCATAGAATTCGGGTTAAAGGATCAGGGCTTCCAAATATAATTGTGAAGTTCAACTCAAGGTGTGCGAGGGACAAATTCTTTCAAGCAGCCAAGAAAAACCGATTGAACACAGAGATGCTTGGCTTTGAGGATAACGACCCAATCTTTGTAAATGACCATCTCTGCCCTGAAAACAAAATCTTGCTAGGCAAGACCATCCAATTGAAAAAAGAAAAAGGCTGGAAATTTGCCTCGGTTTCAAATGGTAAAATCCTGGCGAGGAAAGCAGACAATTCGAAACTCGTACATGTGACATGCGAAGATGCTCTTTGAAGAATTGTCTAGTAACTGATTCCTAGCCGTAGCTACCTCATGGTAGAGACATGGCGTTCACGAAGACGGACAACAGTAGCTTGCACATATTCCACAGAAATATATGCAGCATAAGAAGGAACTTGAACTTGCTTCTTGCTTATCTTTTTCAGTACCAAAAACATCATGATGTCATTGCAACATCTGAAACTTGGCTGAAAAAAGGTGAAGATGTTGTTATTCCCGATTATCTCACAATTTCTCACCCACGTGAATCACTTTCGCGCGGTGGTGGTGTAGCCCCTTTTTGTTCATAACAGTCGCACCTACTCAGCATTGCCCAATGTCTCCTGCAGCACATCTGATATCCAAGCCTTATTTATCAGACTGGACAACTCTGTTATCATAGGTGTTGTGTATCGACCACCTAATTCACCTGTAGCTTTATTTCTTTAAAAACTTGAATCTATATTTTTTACTTTAGTGTCACGACACAAAGGTCCGGTTATAATTCGTGGTGACCTTAACATAGACACCAGTCATACTCTCAGGATTGGGGGCTCAACCCAATCGCTCGTGATCCGTTGTCAAGAATCGAGTCGGGCATGAATTAGAATGTAGCTGGCCCATGCCGTCGTCCGACTTATCCACGCTGAGGACGTTGATGAAGGGAAGGACTGCTTCTCATCGAGAACGAGGAATATGGGTTTATTTACAGTATCTACATCAGTCTAGCATGACTGCAAGACAAAGTACATCAGTCCAACATGACTGTTTGAGAGAGTGTCAGTCTAACATGATTGCTTGAGAGAGTGTCCTGAGCAGCCGCACAACCGCGGTTTATAAACACTCGGCCCTTCCCCGCCCCGATTCCAAGAGGACGGAAACGTTCGTCCAGTCATTGTAAACACAACACGCCGCCTCTTGCCGGGACGGCTTACACACACACACACACACACACACACACACACACACACACACACACACACACACACACACACACACACACACACACACACACACACACACACACACACACACACACACACACACACACACACACACACACACACACACACACACACACACACACACACACAGGTTCACGGCCCGGAACCGACGTCACACAGACTTCGTAGAACTCGGGGCTGACCCCCGCAGCGCGGCCGGGTGCCCCTTTGTCTTGCGTCTCGGACGGCGCGTGGGAAGTAGCAGCAGTCGACGGTCCCGCGGCATCGGCAACCGGGTCCCGCGGACCCGGTTGGAGGTGCCGTGTGGCGGCACAAAGCCTGCTTCATCGAACTCCTTCCGTCACAACGGCGACGACGCTAGAGCGTAACGCCAAGGAAAGTTGCCGCCCCTGTCGCAAGTGGCTCGCAAGACTTGCACTTTAGCTGGCCGTTCTTAACAGCGCCTCCATGGCCCGGAAAATCTCGACTGTCCAGCGCTGACAACCGCTGGGCAGGAGGAGAACGGCTGGTGGCCAGGGGGTGATGCCTTGGCTCGCAGCGACCACTTGCGTAATGAAATCACCGCCCCAAAACGTCCAGCAAGGACAGGCAACTGCAAAACGAACCCCACAACACGGCTCTGCGCCGAGATGACGTACCTTGGCTCTCCCTTTAGACCCGCTAGGCTTCAAAGAAAACATAAGTGCAGAAACAAAAAATGCTGCATTTCGCTATATGCCAATTTTTGAAGCAATTTCGTGCTGACAAATTCAGCAATCATGGAGGGAATCCTGCTACATGGGAGGCGATCTTCTCGGTCAAACAAAATTAACAATAATAACCCTAAAATTTAGGCGGGACCCTTAAACGCAGAATTCAAATTAGCCTGCTCAAACCATCCGCATTGCTATGCAACTTTCCCTTTATATATCTAACGGAGAAGTTGTACTCTTGGAGAGTGAGGCTCCATCGGAGCAAGCGGACATTTTCGTGTGACATTTGATTGAGCCACGTCAGAGGACAGTGGTCGGTATCGAAGATGAACTTCGCTCCGTACAAGTAACACGACAACTTCTGGGCGGCCCAAACTAAACAAGCGCATTCCTTCTCTGAAGCGATGTAGGCTCCCTCTCTTACATTTAGTTTACAGCTGGCATAGAGGATAGGATGCTTCTCGTTATCGTCGTGGACCTGACTAAGTACCACGCCCATACCACTGCCGCTTGCGTCGCATTGAACTATGGATTCCTTTGTGTAGTCTAGCGCGCGAAGCACAGGACGAGAAACCAATAGCGTTTTCAAACTTTGGAAAGCGTTCTCTTTGTCCTTATCCCAGTGTACGTTACTCGGTGCTCCCTTTCGGAGGGCGTCCGTTAATGGACTTGCCCTTTGCGATTAATTCGGAATGTACCGTTGATAGTAGCCCACAAGTCCCAAAAATGAACCAAGGTCTGTTCTCGTGCGCCGCTGAGAAAATTCTCCAATCGTAGCTTTTTTGAGCTCGGCCGGCCGTCTCATGCCCTGGCCGACAGCATGGCCCAGATAAGTAACCTGCGAACACCCAAATCTACACTTTTCCGCTTTCATCGTTATGCCGGCTTCCCTCAACCGTGAGAACACCTGTTTGAGGTGCGATACGTGTTTTTCCCAGCTGTCCGAAAGAATTGCTACATCATCAAGATATGGCAAGGCGAACTCCTGCAAGTCTTTTAGGACAATATTCATTAACTTAGAGAAGCTAAATGGCGCGTTCTTCAGCCCGAAGCTGAGTGCGAGAGCGCGAAAATTGCCTACAGGTGAGATGAATGCGGCATATCGGCTGGCACTTTCTGAAAGGGGAATTTGCCAGTACCCCCGCACGAGATCTATAGTTGAAATGTATTTAGCAGCGCTAACTCTTTCAATTCCTTCCTCAATGTTGCCTATCGTGTACAGCTAATCCCTCGTGATGGCATTTAACTTCTGTAAGGAAGAAGCACGCCGATGCCGATGCTCTTTCGCGCTCGCCTGTCCACGCCGACATTGTCAGTGTGTCCGTCCTGGACGACCCACTTCCATTCACTTCTGTCGACATGGCTTTGGAGCAGCGCAAGGACTCCTGGATTTCATCTTTGATAGATTACATCTCCAATTCACCTACACGCCCACCATCCCGAGCGTTACGCCGACAAGCTTCGCACTTCGCCATCCACGACGGAATTGTCTATCGCCGTAACTACAGTTCCGACGGCCGTAAATGGCTGCTTGTAATACCTCGGCACCTCCGCACTGATGTATGCGCCGCTTTCCAGCCGACCCTCAGTGCGCACACGCTGGTCTCTTCAAGACCTACACCAGACTACATCATCGGTTTTATTGGCGTGGTATGTACACATTTGTGCAAAAGTACATTCGCTCTTGCACAGAATGTCAACGCCGGAAGCCTGATCCTTGCCGCTCTTCTGGACCAATGCAACCTTTGCCGTGCCCTTCGCGACCCTTTGACCGGGTTGGGATAGACCTCTACGGGCCTCTGCCATACACAGCTGCTGGCAATCGCTGGGTCATTGTAGCTGTAGACCATCTCACGAGGTATGCAGAAACGGCCGCTGTGCCAGCCGCGACGGCTCGTGACGTTGCCTCCTTCCTCCTTCAACGCTTCGTTCTACGACACGGCGCTCCCCGCGAACTCCTGAGCGACCGTGGCCGCGTCTTTCTCGCCGATGTCATTCAAGAACTTCTCGCTGAATGCCGCATTATTCATCGCTGTACCACCGCATATCACCCGCAAACAAACGGATTGACAGAACGCTTTAACCGAACTCTCGGCGACATGCTTTCGATGTATGTCGCCTCCAACCACACCAACTGGGACCTCATCCCTCCCTATGTCACGTACGCCTACAATACGGCACCCCAGTCAACGACGGGCTTTTCTCCCTTCTTTCTTTTATACGGCCGCGAACCATCATTTCCCATTGAAACTATTCTTCCTTACCGTCCCGACTTATCAGAGGGTACACCTGTTTCCGAAGCCGCCCGGTATGCAGAAGATTGTCGGCAACTAGCTCGCTCCCTTACAACGCAAGAACAAGCCCTACAGAAATTTCGTCATGACGACGGGCGCCCCCACCACCAGTTTTCGCCTGACGCTCTCGTTTGGTTGTGGGTGCCTCCTACTTCGACACCAGGTGTCTCCTCCAAGTTTGTATCCCGATACCATGGGCCCTACCGGATTCTACAGCAAACTTCTCCGGTGAACTACGTCATCGAACCTCTGACGCCCCCTACGGACCTGCGTCGCCGAGGCCGCGAAACTGTGCACGTAGATCGGCTCAAGCCGTATGACGAGCCCTTCGTCCTCACGACGCCTTAGGCCTCCTGTGCGGCTCTGTCTTCAGCGAGGGGGGAAGTTGTAAGGAAGAAGTGCGCCGTGCAGAGCGCCGCAGCCGGATCGCCAATGCTACTGAAGTGGGGCTCGGGCTAGACGCTGTTCCTGGTGTGACTGGCTAAGCCTACGCTGTTGCGTCTTCTTGTCCGCGTCCATCGTGCCGTCCACAGCCGTGTCGTAGTTCTTTGCCATACTTCCTGTAGTCAACACACGGACGAGGGTCCTTGTTAGGGGTTTCTACCAGTATTAACGGTGACGTGTAGTCACTCTCAGCGGGCTCAACAACTCCCAAATCCAGCATGCGCTGTATCACTGCCTCCATAATTTCTCTCTGTCTTGGAGACACCCTGTAAGGCTTTGATCTTACGGGTTCGGTTGATGTCAGCTCTATTTCATGCGTTATTAGTTCGGTTCTACCTGGCCGATCGCTGAACCTGTCGATATACGCCCCTAACAACCCTTTTAGCTTATCTAGCTGCTCGGGTCTTAGAGCGTGCGAGCTGAATGAATGTTTTACTACATCTTCTAGGCCGATTTCAGAGTTGGAGATCGCCCTATACTCCTTAAACTTGGTACTAGTGCCATCCTGCTCTTTGATGGTATAGTTAACGACTCCGCTCCGCTCTACATACGGCTTCATCAAATTGCAGTGATATTTCCTCACCTTCTTCCTGCGACCGGGCATTTTCAGAGCATAGTTAGTATCTGAAAGTTTGTGCAACACTTTAACGGGCCCGTCCCAGTGAACTTCAAGCTTGTTCTTTCTTGAAGGTTTGAGTATCCTTACCTGGTCTCCGGCGTTAAACGTACGAAGCCTCGCGTTCATGTCGTAATAGAATTTGGCGTTCTTTTGAGCTACTCCCATGTTCTTTTCGACTAGTTCTTGGGTTGCGCTTAGCCGTTCCAGCAGATTTAACAGGTATTCAACCACTGTAGGACTCTCTCCTCTTTCCTCCCACATCTCCCTTAACATTCTTAGTGGAGAACGGGGTGACCTACCATACACTAGTTCTGCCGGCGAAAACCCTGTCGCTTCATGTGGAACCGTTCGCAAAGAAAACAAAGTTGCCGGCAGACAGTTCTCCCAGTCCTCGTTGTGCTCGTAAGAGAGCGCACGCAAAACTCGCTTAAGCACTGAATGCCACCTCTCTACACTGTTTGACTGAGGGTGATAGACATAACTGTGTATTAACTTTACCCCGCACTTTTGCAAGAATGTGGAAGTCAGTGCGCTCGTGAATACTGTCCCTTGATCCGCCTGAATTTCGGCTTGAAACCCAACTCGTGCAAACACTGTCAAAAGCGCGTCTACTACTTCGGTAGAGCTGAGCTCTTTCAGAGTGATTGCTTCTGGAAGCTTTGTAGATGGACACAGCATGGTAAACAAGTACCTGTAACCTGATTTTGTTTTTGGTAGAGGCCCTACCGGGTCTATTACAAGTCGTCTGAAAGGCTTTGTTATTAAGGGCACAACCTTTAGTGGAGCTTTCCATGTCTCTCCTGGTTCACCAGAGCGCTGGCAGGCGTCGCATGATCTTACAAAGTTTTCGAAGTCTTTGAAACAGCCAGGCCAGTAGTATTCCATAAGCAATCTTTCCTTTGATTTGTTTATGCCTAGGTGGCCGGACCACCCATTTCCATGACAGAGGCTCAAAAGTTCCTCCCTATACTTAGGTACGACTAACTGATCTAAAATCCTACCCTTCCAATCTCTGTAGTGCCGATAGAACAATCCTCCTCTCTTATGTATCGTTACGTTGCGCCTAACAATGCCTTCTTTAGCTGTGTGATGTAATTTAGCTAAGCTCTCATCACTCTTTTCCTCGGCTGCCAGTGACTCTCTATCCACACGTAAGAGCTCATCAAAGTTCTTTGAGGCCGGTGGTAATAACGACCCTGTCTCGCTTGCGTTTGCGTCAGCTTGCTCTTCCTGCAGGCTTGAACTTTGACACTCTATTGATACGCTCTCATTGACTGGTCAGCTGGCAGGCTCTCCTCGACCGATTTTTCATCCCTCGAGCCTAGCTCGGATTCGGGTATTGCAGTTATCCCCTTTTCTGCTTCCGCTGGAGCAGCTTGGACTTTGTCAGCCGAAAGCGACGAGATTTTACGAGCTTGGCCTCGGGTCAGTGCCTGTACTATGCCCTCTCCCAGTTTAAGCCCTTTGTCAAGCAGTAACTGATTCGAACGATTCGAAAAGATGTAAGGGTACTGCAGTGACAAAAATTTGGAAACTGCAGCCTCAATCTCTAGCTCCCCGAATGGTCCACTGATTTTGACTTTGGCCATGGTCAGACACACGCTGTGTTCTTCTACAACCTGTTTGATCCATGCTACTTCTCTGGTGAAGTCATCTGCCGTCAAGTAAGACGGATGGACAATGTCCATCGTGGCGCCACTGTCTCTTAGCACTCGGCATGGTTTTCCATTAACTTGCAGGTCGTGAAGATAAGGACTTAAAAGTTCCATATTCTCATCTTTTTCCTCCACGTAGGACAAAACTACGCTTGGCTTGCCGCAGTTTATAGCTATATGTCCCAGTTTGTGGCATTTATAACAGCGGATTGGGCTAAAAGATTCGAATTTTCTTTCCTGCCCTTTAAGTTTCTCCTCGCTCTTTTCTGCGGACTTTTCCTCCACGTCTACAGGCTCCGATCGTCTAGTCTGCGAACCCTTTTTGAACGGAAATGGTTTCCGCGGTCCATTTCGACCGTCCCAGTTTCCGTCCTCGGCGTTCAACTTTCTACGCGTTGCGTACTCTTCGGCTAATTCAGCCGCCCTTTCACAGTGTTTACATTCCCTCTGTCTTGCACCCAAAGTTTCAAAGCTTGAGGGATGCTTTTGTAAAACTGCTCTAGACACATGCATTCAATGATCATGTCTCTGCTGTCGTACGCTTCCGCGCTTTTCAGCCACTCGACTAGGTTGGCCTTTAAGCCGTATGCAAACTCCGGATACCCCTCGCTATCTTTCTTGCATGTGCTCCTAAACCTTTGCCGAAAAGCTTCGGCTGAAAGGCGGTGTTTCTTCAGGGGACTAGCCTTAACTGTTGCATAATCATATGAAAATTGTGCACTCAGTCTGGCGATTACTTCCGCCGCCTCACACGGCAACATATACAGCAACCGCTGTGGCCATGTACTCGGACCGAAGTTCATCTTCTCGCCAGTCCTTTCAAAATTGCTTAGGAACAAGCCTATGTCGGTCCCGACCTCAAATGGCTTTAATAGCCTGTCCATGCGGTATGATTCTGCCTCACTTGATCATCCCAGAGCTCCTTCACTTCCTTGAGACAACTCCAAACGTATGCTTTCAACTTCAAGTTGCATTTTTCTTAACTGACGTTCCTCTCTCTCTCTGTCCCGTTGTTCTCTTTTTTTCAGAAGTTCCAAACCCATTTCAATTTCTTCCTCACCGGCCTGCCAGGAAATTAGCTGCAATAATTCGGATTTTAGCATTTCCTTGCCTAGATCTAGGCCAAGTTCCTCACCAACAATCAACAATTCGTCTCTCAGCAGTCTCCTTAAATCCATGATTGCTGCTTACTGCCTTGATCCTGCCCGCTAAATCTAGCTAGGAAAACACAACCTAGCTAACACTGAGCAATCTAGCTTCCCTACTTTTCTAAACAGAACAACCACAATATGAAGCCTAGAGAGCCAAAGCAAGAACCAAGCACTCACCGCAGACACAGCACCACGTCGCAAACTCCATATCACCGCTGTCATCCAGTTGTCAGGATTGGGGGCTCAATCCCATCGCTCGTGATCCGTTGTCAAGATTAGAGTCGGGCATGAATTAGAAGGTAGCTGGCCAATGCCGTCGTCCGACTTATCCACGCTGAGGACTTTGAAGAAGGGAAGGACTGCTTCTCATCGAGAACGAGCAATATGGGTTTATTTACAGTATCTACATCAGTCTAGCATGACTGCAAGAGAAAGTACATCAGTCCAACATGACTGTTGGAGAGTGTCAGTCTAACATGACTGCTTGAGAGAGTGTCCTGAGCAGCCGCACAACAGCGGTTTATAAACACTCGGTCCTCCCCCACCCCGATTCCAAGGGGACGGAATCGTTCGTCCAGTCATTGTAAACACGCCGCCTCTCCCCGGGACAGCTTACACACACACACGCACACACAGGTTCACGGTCCGGAACCGACGTCACACGGACTTCGTAGAACTCGGGGCTGACCCCTGCAATGCGGCCGGGTGCCCCTTTGTCTTGCGTCTCGGACGGCGCGTGGGAAGGAGCCGCAGTCGACGTTCCCGCGGCATCTCCCCCGCTCGCGGCCGACTCGGTTGGCGGTGTCGTGTTGCGGCACAAAGCCTGCTTCGTCGAACTCATTCAGTCACAACGGCGACGACGCTAGAGCGTAACGCCAAGGAAAGTTGCCGCCCCTGTCGCAAGTCGCTGGCAAAACTTGCACTTCAGCTGGCCGTTCTTAACAATACGAACAATAGTGAATATACGTATCTCCTAGAGTCCTTTAACTTTCAAAATCTGATCACTGTCCTCACTACCCGTACAAAAAAATTATTGAGAAGCCATTGAATTATTATTGGTCAATGTTGAGTTTTTCATTGAGGAATTGTGGAAATTTTGTTGGAGAATTGTTGGGCTGATTGTTAAGTGGTCTTGAATATTGGCCACTGAAATTTAATTGGAACACCATTGGGTGTCTCAATGTTGCATAATTGTTAAGTTACCATTGAAATTTCATTGTGCTTAGACGACTCGTGTTCATTTTGTTGAATGGATTTTGGGTTACCGTTGATAATACATTGAACTGACGTTGTGGTAATTCTGTTGACTTGTTGTTGAGTTATTGTTGTCACAGAACTGAAAAGTATGTTGTGGCCCAGTTGAGATGGCATTGAGATTTCAGAAATGGCCATTGAAATATGATTGACATTTCTTTGGGCTAGTGGATTTTTATTCATATATTGAAATTGCTTTGCTATTCACACTTGCGTGCCCCGGTGCCTGCTCATAACTTTCACAAACAAAATCAAAGGAGAGACTGATCAATTTGAAGTACCTTTATTTACACTAAAGGTGCGTGTCCATGAAACATTATTAAAGTACTTAAGGCACCACTACATCGAACCTGGAGACATAGGCTAGTACCTACAGCACTCTTAACAGTGTAAATACATGTGAAAAAACCTATACATATGAATTAAATCAAAACGATCATTGTCGTCTTCCCTTGCAACTTAAGTTTATGACTAGAAGGCAAAGCGACTCAAAAGGCAGGGCTTAAGCATACCCTTTTAACAACCAACTTTGAACACATGAACACTTGAAGCTGCTTGCGTGTTAACACACATTAGATATCTGAATGCGTTAGATCAAAATGTTTCGCACACTAACCCATAACAGGAACAGTTACGGCTGATTGTGGGAAGGCAAATTAACAGCCTTGAAACAAATGACTTCACGTAAATATATACAAGCTTTAGCACACGTCTTTCACCGCGATTAAAATTTAATGAAGTACCAAAGTAGACTTGTCTGAGCTTTTTGTCTTCGAGATGTATATATTTTCAGGTTGCCCAATTATTTTATAAAATAACATCACTCGACTTAGCTATTCATTGATGAGACATCATTTAGAAAGTTGTCTGGCATGGTGAACACCTGAATCATGGTTCTGTCGAGCCAGGTTTGCAAGAACAGTATACCATTTGTATATTTTAAATTGAGGTACAGAAGAGTTTGTTGGTGGTATTTCCTCAATTTAGTGAACGCATTTTCAGTTAATTTTTCTGGACTTGCACAAAGCTAATTAGAGAATTTGTGGGGCCTTTTTCCCTATACCCAGCAACTAAGTGGTACCTCAGTCAATAAAGAGATAAGGCAAGGATAATACCTTGAACGATAAGAGAAAACATAATTATTTAGCACAGAAAATTGGTAGTAAGACACGGCTAACACAATTCCAAAGAGCCAAATAGATGGTCACCTGCACTTGCAATATCAAGTACCTCAGAAATCGTCTTAAAGGATGGGAAAAGGTTTCAATGACTGGACAGCCAGATTGGTGAGACACTGAAAAACGCAAATAAATGCGTATACGAAAAACCAATGACCTCAATTGCGCAGGTAAAATGTTATTAAAATGCTACCAGAATTTTATTGCATAAAATACATAAAAGTTGCAAAAAAATTGGGACAAAGCAGTAACAAAGACGGAGGGAGATACAGCACCCGTGTTGAAAAGAAATTACAAGTGATATACATACATATTTAAGCTCAAGACAATTTTTTCTCCAATATGTACAAAAAGAGCCTATGCACTGACGGCATAAAAGGCTTCTGCGCCTGGAGAATGCAGCACAGTACAAAGCAGCGTCATGAGAACCGAGAACTAGAGCTTAGTATGTTTAAAAAGTACAAATATTTGCATACCTACAGGCCTGTGACATGTCATGCCTTGAATGGATGAAATTCATAAATCTCACAAAAATTAAGTTACCATCCCTCTTATTGGCTACCTCAGGGGACTCCTTGAAGTTGAACTAGAAAAATGTACATCAGTGTTAAAAACAGAGAAGATAAGACCCTATAGCGTTCTTCCTGAAATAAACAGCGCAAATATTTCATGTATCAATTCTATGGACACTTCGCCAATTCGGTGTACATTTATATTTGACAACCACCCAAACAGAGCCGAGAAGGATGAATTAAGGTAGGAACACATATGAACGCGGACTCAACAAGAAGTTTATTCGTGAAGGCAAATATTTTAAGTGTACTGGCCAACTTCACAAAAAAAGCCATGGATGTGCAGCAGAAACATCCCGGCAGAACAAAAAAGGACCGAAAGACATGTCCTGTAGAACAAACATGTGCGTCAAAAACAAAAAAAACACATGAAAACTGAAAGGCTTGTCCTGTAAGTGATATTAACGTGAAATACTGCAGCAACTCTTTCCCACTAAGGGTCACAGAAATCTTGCTTATGAATTTTTCTTCGTGATCAATAAATAATTCTTCCATAAGTCCTCTTGTGTTCTGGTCTTTGTGATGAAACAACCGTTCTTTCTTCTCCATACCTCAACACCAGAGGAGTTCCAGCAGCAATATTTATTGATCACAAACGAAACAAATGCATAACCAAGTTATCTGTTCCCCTTAATGGGAAGGACTTGCAGTTCTCAAGAGTATTTCTCGTTGGGTAGTATCACTCATCGGACAAATATTTCGCTTTTTCGAAAGATTTATCCGATAGTTCTCGTTTTTCAGGCACGTTTATTCTACATGACATGGCTTTTTCATATTTCTTTTCTTGTCGCTCGTGGCTGTTTCTGCCACGCATGCACGGCTCTTTACCTTTGTCAAGTTGACCAGCGTCTTTAATACCCCTGTCTTCAAAAATAAACTTAGGTGAACTTGCGCTTGTGTGTGCTCCTACCTATTTCGTCGTCCGTCGTCCGCCTCTGTTCGCGTTGCTGTTTCCAGTACGCACGTATCACTTGGTTAGGCTGGTAAACATTCTCGCAAGCAAAAGGGAATATCTCCTTCAAAAGGTAGCCCGTCCTTCACTACTAAAAGCCAGAGCAAATCGAAAGTAAGCCTTCACAGCGTCCATGCGGCAGCTTGTACACCACAGAGCAGCACAAAAAATAGTTAAAAATCCCACTTGATGGAGAGTGGCAACAGAGATGCGAGTTTGCTAGTGAATCAGCCACATATCAACGGGTGTTTCTTGCACGACGCCAAGCTGCTCTTGACGTAGAACGCTTTAGCATTTGGGCATTTGCTGCATGTGTAACCTGCGAGAAGGGAATGCGGACAGAAAATGAAATTGCGCGGATTCAGAATCTGCCACACACTGCACATAACTACGCACAAAATAGAAGTACACACTATACTAGCAAGTAAAAATTTGCGACTCTTTACGAGTGCTGTCTAGAAAAGGAAGAAATGGGTCACTACGGTAAATGTTAGCTAAGACACGCACAGTGATGTTTCACAGCGGGGAGAAATATTCCCGGCTCTCTCGCAGAACCAAAGACCACGCTACAGTGCATAGTCAACACCAAGCAGATATCGAATCTTTGGGTAGAAGTCCAGCAGCAGGAACGACCTAAAGGTACGCCGAGAGCGATGCGAGCGTGAGCGCGCCTGTACGAGTGAGAACATGCACTGCTTCTTTGAAGCTAGCCGCTCCGGCGTGTCTCCGATCATCCCACGCGATTTGTGCGCAGAACGTCGCGTACACGCCCTTGCGCGCTTTGCACGGTAGCGTCTGCGCAGTGAGCTAGCTTCATGCACGCGTCATTCTTCACCGCGCAAACGGTGCTGGAGGCGACACCGCGCCGAGTGGCGCTCCTTTCGCTTCTGCAAGCAACGCACATTCGGATCGGCCCAGCTCAAAGAGGCAGCAGAGAACGGTGGCATGTTTCGGTTATCGCCAATTAAAATTGTACAGGGGCGCTATTCTGGACATTCCGCCATTTTCTTCGGTGCGTGACGTAGGCGCGACGCAAGCAAAATGGCGCTGGTGGCCCAGTTTTGCTTACGTAACGTGACGCCAGCTTGACGTTTCGCCTCAGAAACTGAAATGAAGGCACTGAATGTAGCGTTATCAGTAAAAGCAAAACAGTTTTCCTCCGCTGTAAAAATAAAGCAGCTATCTCAAAGCATATGATTATTCCGTCGAAAACGCTTCTCGCTTCCGTCGTCTGCTGCGTACAAGCCGTCGTCTGCTTCAATAGCTAGGTTGCGTGTCCCCGGAAAATGGAATGAGTCATCGCATGTTGGCGCCAACGCGCTTGTTTTCTTTCTTGAGACAACATACGCGACTTACCAGTGGTGATGCGCGCACGTTCTAGGCCACGTTATCGCTATCTCGTGAAACGCAAGTGACTCAGCCCGACTCGGCTGGCTGAGAAACGGCCGAATATCACCGATAGCGTTGCGCGCGCCATAGATATCCACTAGCGCGATGCAAGCGCCGGCGCTGCCATCTCTTGTTCATTTCGCTGGTGCGGGAGGAAACTTCAAGGCGCCGCCTTGCGTACATTTCTTTTTATAAATTAGAAAGAGGCCGTTGTCATAACTTTTGATTGTGCGAAAAGGCATTAATCTTGATTACAATACAAATGTAGCAGGGAAAAGTGGACAACAATGTCGAAAGTTTGCTATGTTTAACCAATATTATTTCGTATAAACGCGTTCTTTTAAAAAATGATGGCCCCAAACACAAATGCCAACACTACCCGAGAGCGATGCAAATACTATGAGCACGCGTTATGAAGAAAAGATTTTCTTGGCGCCAAACGGCGGGGAAAATGTGGCGATACGCATTCCTCTCGGCTGTCATTGCATATGGCTGCTCATTAGCATAATTCGCGCGGCTCGTCGCAGCAAAAATTATGGCGGAAAATCTCAGCAATGGCGGCCCAGCGCAACGTCACGCATCGTCAAAATAACGTTTACGAAACAGCCCTTCCTGTGACGCTCCTCACGAGATATTCCTTCAGCCAATCAGCAAGCTGGCATGGCGCATATCTTGGATCGCCACCACATATTCGCGAAATTGCAGATGCATTGCAATGGCTTCTGCACGCTACCGCTCACATTCTTTTTGAAGCGCTAACATCACAATATATCTGCCAAGGACCAAAAAAATGTATTAGTCCATAAAATTTGCAGCTCCACGTCACATTTCGTCATCTTCATGAAAACGCAAAATGACATTTCGCAAAACTTCCGTTTCCCGGCACAAATTTCAGGGCACGTGAGCTCGCCACAGCCAATCAGAGAGTCAACATGGCGAATAATGGCGGCCGTGCAGCCGCCATGCGTGTCGAGAATAGCACCCCAGTACGCCTTCAACATAGACGCGCCGCGCTAGATAAAGATGCTTACTGCGGTAGTTTTGGCAGTGATAGGCGATAAGGCGAGCCCGTCGGCGGCTGTGTTCTTTGCCGACGTCTTCCCCACACCTCTCTTCATTTGCGCTGTGTATCCGTGAACAGTCACCGCGCGGAAGCTGCGACTTATCGGTTGGCCGTTCTCCGCGAATCCCAAAGAGGCGAAATATACTTTGTGGTGCGCCGCACCATTCGGCGCAACCTAAATCGAGGCGCGCTTAACCGCTACGGCACAAAAGGTGATCACACTAACCGTATGGCATACGATGAGCCACTACGGAATAAAAAAAAATCATTATGATGTCTTACGTGCGAAACCAACGCTCTGATTATGAGGCAGGTCGTAGTTGGGGACTCCGTATTAATTTTGACTTTCTGGAAATTTTTACGTGCATATAATGAACAATGCACGAGCTTTTTGCATTCCGCTCCTTTGGAATGCGGCCGCTGCAGAGATCGTATCCACGACCTCGAGCCACAAATTGCCATGGCGGCCGCCATAGTCACGAAATGCGTAAGCGTGACGTGCAACACCGCCTTCCGGTACGAGTGTGGTACAAACGTAGCACAGCTGCACACCTGCTGCACAATTATTTGTCGCGCGGTTCTCCTAAGCTCGTAGTGTCTGCCTAAATACCTTGAAAGGCAGCGCGCCTCTCACGTATCGGAACGCGATAAGAAGCGCTTAGACGGCCCACATGAGTCCCTATAAAAGATGGCGTGGCCACTGTACAAAATTATCACTGCTCAGAGAAGCTGATCCTTATGTTCCAATTGTTCTCTCATACAAATTAAGGAAAGGTCATTAGGCAGGAACAAATGAACCAATGCAATTTACGCACGTGGGGCGCCGCGGCCTTTTCGCCTACCATTGTTTAAAACGAAGTGACGGCGGCAGCGAGCGTTAGTATCGCGCGCTTTAGCTCCGGGGCATACGGTTTGCTTGAAGAAAGTGAACGGTGTGCTTAACATCTCACGCTTGTCAATGTCAAAATAGAAAAAAGGCTACGTGCCCCAGAAAATGAGATTACTTACCTATCTGCAGAAGCTCGGCTGCGACTCTTTTGGGGTGCCTTCTCTCCAACAGGCATCATGACCTCTGCCGCGCAACTCATCAAAACAGCCAGGCTCGCACATCAGTCGAAGTCTAGTAGCTGAGTCAGCCAACGACTTCAACGGATAAACGTCCCACTTATCGTCGTTAAAGCATTTCACTAAAAAGAAAAAAAAATACTTTCATCAAAACGCACGAAACGTGAACGACCACACAAGGCAACCAATTAACTGAGTCCGAAAGCCGTTCACAGCTTCACTATTGTATGTAGTTATAAAAATATTTCAAACACAAAATAACCGCACGGAAAAACGACTAAATAATTAGTAATAATTTTTCATCCACTAACCCTCATAAAGCTTTAAGAACAACCTAATTTGTAGCGTAAACAACAAATACTACGACCAAAATATACGGCTACGAAACTAGCGGCGACGATGTGTACTGTTGCAAAAGTGTGCTCGAAACGAAGCTACAACGGTTGCAACCGCGTGCGCACACGCACACACCCGAACGCTGCCTTGACGTTGGTAGCGCCACCTAGAAATAAAAATGACTACTAATTTTATTATTTTTTACAAAAGTAACGCTACTGGAATAGTTTATAGCACCTTTGCAGATGACTAGGTGACAAGTAAGGTGTGATAAGAGTCCGTTACCTGTATTTCTTTCATTTCCCTTTGGTTTTCTTCTATTTAACTGAACATACGGAACCTGTCCTGCAGGCTTGGGAGATGACGACAGTTCGGCGAGGCTCAAGTAAAGCGCATGCTTCTAGCAAGGCGAGAGTCGGGAGCAGCCGCAGATACAGCAATTAGCTGCGATACTGTTGCGGCTGTTTCTGAATCGGAAGCTCTTTGAAGTCAGTGGTTATAGCGGCTGCGCGCTGCGATCTCAAAGCGTGTTCGTTGTTTGATCTAGTACCACGGCCGTTGGATAAAAAAAAGCTACATTTACTTTCCGGACAGAGGGTGCGACGCAGGAAATTCGAAGATCTCTCACGTGTATGTTTGCAGCGTGTGCGCCGCTTGCATCCTACGGTTCCCACAGCGCGTCGGATGCTCGAAGGTAGCGTCGTCGCGTGTCGGCGTCTGTCTTATCGCCGGCCACGCTGCCGCCGTGTCTACTTTTGGGGAACTCCACATGCGCGTAGTCACCGTGTCTGCGAGTGAACTTCGCATTCTTCTGCTCCCCGAAACGTGCTCATTTTGGATCGTACCAATTGCTATGTCATCTAGTGTATGTTAAAACGACGATGGCATTTGTACACTGGCGAAGAAATAAATCGTTATGAACTTGGGCGGTCATGAAGCTAGTCTAACGCTGCAGTTTTTACAGAGCGAAAACGGCTACGAAAGTGGGGCGGTCCCGGAGACAGGCGCTTAAAAGCGCCAGCTTTAGCGACAGCACGAGGAAGTGGCACGCTTCGCACGCGCCAAGCATTTCAGAACTTACTGGCTGTCGAACGAGAGGAGCATGCGCGCTTTCGTGGCCTAATGGTTAGAGCACCGGGCTCAACGGCCGACGTTCAATGCCACCCCATCGGTCACACGTTATTTTCTTTTTATGAAAACGAGGCGAAAGAAGAACCTACCTGCCGCAAAGCGACAGCAATGAGGTTGGAACGCTTCGCATTAAATTTTTTGAATGTCTTCATATGCGAGTCCTAATTATTGATACTGGACTCAACTGCTACACAACAAAAAAACAACCACAAAAATCAACACAAATTACCCAATAAATTGTTTATTGAGAACACTCAACGGTAATATTGTTGTGCAAGTGTTGAGCGAACTCAATTGCTTTTGAAAATTTGTTGAAGTCCGTTGTTTCAACAATGCCCCAACAATAAATCAATGGTTAATCAACAGTCATTTTTGTACGGGTAGAATAACAAGTACATCTGCAACTGTCATTGATCATATTTTAACTAATTTAACCTCGAATATTAATGCCGGGGTATGCGACCAACCCATCTGAGACCATCTCCCCACCTATGTAACGGTCAAAAACGTCATAAAACCGAAATTAACGCACGTCACAGTAAGTACGATGAGTGACTACGCTTTACTAAAATCTAATATCCAGTTAATCGACACTAGTACCATATACCACGATGACGTCGACATAGAATTCTCCAATCTAATCGACATCCTGACATGCGTTAAAACTAGCAGCAGTATTAAGACATCAGTTCGCTCATATAAGTTGCCCGTCTCACCCTGGATGACGGAGCAGATTTTAGCAGTATTGCAGCAGAAGGACTTTTGGTATCGTAAATGGAAACAGCATAAGGATAACAGCTATTATTTGGGTCAGTACAAAAAGGTACGCAATAGATCTGTGGCAGTTATGCGTACACGTAAAAAAGAATGCTATAAACGTTTAATCGAACACAGCTCCGGTAACTCTAAAAAACTCTGGGAAGTCGTGAATACTGTTATAGGCAGGCCGCATAAACAGACGTTTCCAGACGTGGTTGATCAGAATGTTGTAAACAGCTTTAATTCATATTTTACTACTGCTCGAATTTCTTCAGTTACCAATGTAAATAATACAGATATAAACTTGGTTACCAAGCCCACTACCAAACTCCTTTCGTATGGATGACATTGAACTTAACGAGATACACTCAACATTAGCAACTATGGATAGTAATAAAGCTGCAGGTATAGATGAAATTACAGTACGTATGTTAAAAGAAAATATTGATAGTCTGTGCACAATATTATGCCACGTCTTCAATCACTCACTTCAGACCGCCACGTACCCAACGTCACTAAAGACAGCCCTAGTTGTCCCAATATACAAGGACGGTGATCGCTCAAGCCCTTCCAGTTACCGACCAATATCCGTGCTCAGCGCCATTAATGTACTTTTCGAGAAAATCCTTGCGAATCGAATCAATAGCTCTACACACAAATACAACATAATTTGCCCACAGCAACATGGTTTTCGGCCACACCATTCAACCTCATCAGCGGTGCAGTCTTTAGCCCACATTATAAACTGTGCTTCAAATGACAACAAACTTGTAGCGGTAGTCTTTGTCGATTTAAAAAAAGGCTTTCGATACGGTAGACCATTCCATCCTTTTGTACAAGCTAAAGCACTACGGTTTTCGGGAACGGATTTTCGATTTGTTTTCTCGTTACTTCAATGAACGTCATCAGATAGGTGTCATAAATAATGCCTCATCGTCACTGCAACGCATTCATACAGGCGTGCCCCAAGGGTCTGCTTTGGGACCCATGCTTCTTTCTATATACGTTTCCGACCTTCCACATGTCTTAAAATTCGGAGAAATGCTGATGTATGCAGACGACACTGCTATAATAATTACGGGCAATAGCATCAAGGAAATACAGTCCAAAGCAAATGTAGATTAGGCAAACGTCTCTAAATGGTTTTCAGCCAACAAACTTACTCTAAATGTCAAGAAAACAAAATATACTATATTTCACTCCCGCAGAACTCTCTACTACTCCCGCACAACTCCCGCACAACTCTCTACTAGAATATACTCTGTGTTTTAAATATCTTGGCGTAATATTTGATAGACACCTGCACTGGCAAAACCCTTTATTAGCAGTTGGGCCGAAGATGGCATCGGGGTGCTATAAACTGCTTCAATACTTTTTTGACACAAGTACATTATGTATTTTATATTTCTCCTTTATCCAGAGTCATCTCTCATACTGTCTGGAATCATGGGGATGGACCTACAATAGTTATCTCCAGCCAATCGCACAATCGCAGAAACGATCATTACGAATCATAACGCAATCTAAGCAGGATCACCCCGGCAACCCATTATTCCATGATCTACGGATATTACCCTTCGATTCACTACGCCTCCTAAAAACAGCAACTGTCGTAAACAGTATCGTAAGAAACAACCACCCCTTCCATATGTCGCTATTCCATACACCATCGCGTACTACCAGAAATGTATTAGTAGGCAATTTTAATCTACCTCCCACGCACAACGTTTATGGAGAACGACAGCTCTCTTTTATTGGTGTTCAGATATGGAACACTCTTCCACAAGAAATAAAATACGCTCAAAATTTTGCACTTACAGCTAAAAAATTCTTTCAGCGCATGCGTTAATGTCGAAAGACATGTATCTGCCGTTTGCATCCCATTTATTATTGTAATATAGAATGCACAACGTTTTTGAATTCCAGCGACTGTTTCTTGTTATGCTTTCTTTTTGTAATTCGTATTATGTATATATCCCCCTCTCCACTCTTCCAAGTTTTTATTGTGCATGTGACGAAGTGTCTGCATTATAGAATTTCATTTCTTGGACCCATAACTAGCCTACGGCTACGGGTCCAAACAGTACTGGACACACTTTTATTGTGTTTTCATGGATAAATAAAGAATTTGAATTTGAACAAAGAACGTTAAGCGGAAAGTCAGAGAGGCCGAAATAATCTCATGGGTGGCGGCAATGGAAAAGAAACGTGCCATGGGCAACTACTTTAAAGGAAAAAACGAAATCATGAAAGAAACAATTTATGATAACTCAAAGGAAAGCTCATTACTTTTCGAAGCGAGATCGGGATGCCTTGGAACACGAACCCATAAAGCGAGATATAAAAAAGAACAAGAAGCCTGTGCTTGCTGCGGTAAAGCTAGGGAAAATATTGTCACGTGGTAGTGACAGTTAAGAAGGCAGCAAAACTGTGATTAACGAAACGAGCATATTATTGGGCGAACTTGTGCCATCAAAAACAGGCTACACTCGAAGAACAACGGTAACGCCGAACACACTCGGCGATCGTCGAAACTCTGATCAGCGGGTCAAGCGCGTCGGCTTTTATACAGCAGTCGCCGAATGTTCCAGACTAACCGTTGGGACCCGCGTCAGGGGGGTGAATCTCCGCATGGCTGCCATTGGCCGTATTGGAGCAGACGCTCTTTCCACGCTAGCGCCAAGGTCAACTTCAGTTACGGCCCTATCCAATGGGCGACGCAGAAGCAAAATGGCGGCGCACACGATTGTTTACGTTGTCATGGCAACAGGAATAGCCGCCGCGCGGCTCCTCTTCTCCCGAACGTTTTTCATTTCTTTTTGTTTTTAGTATGCCGACACGATACATTCATTTTCACCCTTTCCCCCATGCCGCGCGCGCCGCTTACTTTTTTTTGTTGTTATCTGTACACGGCGCGTTTTTTTTTTTTCTTTTATCGCGCGCTTGCTACGACGCACCACGCGCCAGCTCCCAAGCAATGCGCGCGCTACGCAGCGCATTGGCATGGCTTGCGAGCTGGCGTGTGGTGCGCCGTGGGCTATGCGTTGGCACGCACACAGTCTTGCCCGTACTTATATTATACCAGCATGTGCCGGGACATAAAAAAAATCCACTTCCAACACAACAGACGTTTAGTCTCACTTTATTGACTTCATTTCCGAAACCAGATTTTTCTTATAACGTGGTGTCATTCACACTCAAAAAATGAGCAAAAGTTAAAGGTGCATGACATATACAAAAGTACTCAACACAAAAGTTCGCAGACGGTGAAATAACAAAAGAAAGCGCTAGAAAACGCGAAGGCCGTTTCATTCAAAAAAAAAAAAAAAATATGGGGTTTTACGTGCCGAAACCACTTTCTGATTATGAGGCACGCCGTAGTGGAGGACTCCAGAAATTTCGACCACCTGGGGTTCTTTAACGTGCACCTAAATCTAAGTACACGGGTGTTTTCGCATTTCGGCCCCATCGAAATGCGGCCGCCTAGGCCGGGATTCGATCCCGCGACCTCATGCTCAGCAGCCCAACACCATAGCCACTGAGCAACGACGGCGGGTGCGAAGGCCGTTTCATGTGCACACACGCATAAAAAATAACAAGATCTTTATGTACGTCCTCAAGACCGAAATGTAGACAAGCTTCTGATATATGCACTAAGATATTGCAAAAAACTGGACGACATTAATGACATAGTCATGACAACTATAAAAAGGGAAAACTCACTGGTAATGGCAAAAACAATGACATGCAAAATAACTAAAAAATAGAATAAAATGCTAACATTGTTTGATTGAGAGCCATACGAAAACAAAGAGCTTACTTATAAATCTGCACGAAAGTATATAAAATGCGTGACATGTTCATTACTGCAGAACAAATTGAAAAAACATGGCAGAAAAAAAATAACAGTGCACTAAAAACTGAAACGCACATTATCACATTTCGCACTTGGCCACAACTTTAGTAACGGTGGCAAGGGGAACACAAGGTAGTCGGCTTTTGCAGCAGCACATAGAAAACATTCGCAGAAAGGCTTATTCCTCAATCAAAGACCAGGTAAAATAACCCAACAACACGACTTTTCTTTCGACCCGAATGCAATGCTTAGCAATAAAATTACGTCACCTAAGGCACTAAGTCGTACCTCCTTTGTATAAGGGCTCTCATTTGTATAATAAACACGAATTTCAAAAATCTGCATGTAGGACACTTGCAATGCTTATGCTTTCCAGAAGAAAATGAAGCGCATCATGCCTACACATGAAGATTGTTCGCCCGGTTTTCCCATCGGGGTTTTCTGAGATAGTACACAAAAACTAACAGTAATTTTTCAGCTCGTAGTACGTTTGTAGAACGTGATACACAGAAAAAGCACGGAGGGCGGTATGGAAAGCTGGGCAAGTTACTGAAGTTGCAGAATGAGACTCGGCACAGAAAAACACAAGTCCTAGACCACGTGACAATGAGGGGGAACATCTATTTGTCAGCTATCTCTACCGGGAAGTGGCAAGTGTAGCACAATCAATGCGCAACGACGTCCGGAGCCTCATGGAGCACACAAATGGACTGTGTTCGTGTACATGCGCCTTCTGATGTGCTTGGGTCTGAGCGCTCACCTGTTGTCTTTAGGCACCCGGAACAACCTTGCAGGGCTTGTTTTTGAGGTATTTGTGCACCACTGCACGATGCACGAGTGGCACGAGTCGTGAAACGGGTGAAACATCGCGGAGCACAAGCACACAGCTACCGAGGACCACGAAACTGACGAAACTATCCACGCCGGTGAACGCACAGCAGCGCACGCTTCACGATAACAGCAGATAACGGAACATGAAACGTCATGCAGCGGGCTGAGCTGGCTCCGGGCCGGCGGGGCCGCACGGCGTGGGCGCGGAGACAGTCGAAGGTGAGGGAGTTGCGCGGGAGTAAGGAGGGAGGGCGATAGAGAGGAGTTGGAGAGGGGGAAGGGCTCGGCCACCTGGAACGGCGCGCGTGCGCGCGACGATCTACGAGGCCATGCAAGGGAAACGGATTTTTGCGTTCGCCCAATACAGAGATGGCGCCAATTACCTCTGCCACCGAAACAGGGGAGTTTCTCCCCCACTGCCCGCGTGTCTTCCACAAAGTTCGACACCATTCGCGTCAGTCGATGAACTCAGATAACACAAGGTTCGGCGACAACAGTCATCGGATAGAAGCATTGATAACTTTTCAGAAACTTCGGATACATGCAGGCGCGGCCCGCGCTGTGCGATAACATTTGTTAAGCGGCGAAACATGGTCGCCCGAAAAAGATAAGTACACGTGTCAATACCCCCCTCTTAAAAAGCATGGACCCGATGTTGCAAACAAACGAAAGTAATAAAGAAAAGCACTCGTAGCAAAGAAAACAACAAAATAAGGAAATTCGTCAGCGTCCGTAAAAGGGTTTAAGGCGCACCCCGTGGACCACTTCAGATCGTGCGTGGCGCCGCTGTGAATGCAAAATGCCGTCTGGCACGACCTCATAGTCCTGTGCGCCAATACATCGGATGACCTTGTAGGGTCCGAAATAGCGTCGCACTAGTTTCTCGCTGAGTCATCGTCGGCGTATCGGGGTCCATACCCAAACACGGTGGCCGGGCTGGTACTCGACGAAGCGTCGTCGGAGGTTGTAGTGTCGGCTGTCGGTCCTCTGCTGGTTCTTGATCCGCAAGAGGGCGAGCTGTCGGGCTTCTTCGGCGCGCTGGAGATAGGTAGCGACGTCAAGATTTTCCTCGTCATTGACGTGCGGCCGCATGGCGTCGATCGTCGTCGTCGGGTTCCTGCTGTAAACCAGTTTGAACGGCGTGATCTGTGTTGTTTGTTGCACCGCCGTGTTGTAAGCGAATGTTACGTACGGCAGGACGGCATCCCAGGTCTTGTGTTCGACGTCGACGTACAGGCTCGTCCACTCTAGGGTGAACACGGCTCACCGTGGCCGCGCTCCGCAGGGCGCCAGTGCGTCCGGCGCGGCGGCGCATGGAAGCGAAGCGGCGCAGGCGCACACGGACCCAGGGGTGGCGCTTCGCGTCGTCTGCTACAGCGCTGGAGCGCGCCGCTCTGGCTTTGCTGCAAAGTACACTTCGCTAGACCCAGGTGACTGAGCGACCGAGGCGGCGTTGCGGGAAGGCGCACTTCACTAACTAGAGCATATTTCATCTGGTTCGGTCTACAGCTTGTGAACAGCGTGCTTAATCAATATATATAAACAGAAACAAGCTTCTCACCACATAAATAACTTAGCATGTTTTTAATAAGTGATTAGGGTAAAAATACAGTCATTTTTTCGCGCTATTTATTAGGATGGGGCCATTTTATTTTACTCTCACAGCACTTGGTGTAGTGCATACCGAGAAACCTATCAGGCGCGCTCGTCTTCGTTGGAGTCATCATGTGATGAGCCCAGCGCGCCGTTTCGCGCATGTCTTGATGCTAGAACAAATTTGCTTAATTGACCTAAGAAAGAGACCGAAACCCGCTGTAAATTCCACAGAAAGTTACAGAGCGATTGTTCAATCATGCATCATCATGTTTGCCATCGATTTTACCATTAAGGAGGGCAATAATATTACTTCGACAGCAACGAAGAAGAAACATCCGCTACTTCGCGACTCTCTTATTGACGCGTTAAGATCTCTGGTAGGGGTGCATGAAGCGCTTACGCGATGTAGGAAAGCGCTCTCCCCGGCATAGCAACTAATTTGGCGGCAATTTTACTCCCCCTTTTCATCTTTCTACATCCTATAAAAAAACGAAATTCATTTTTGTTGTCACAGTTCGGGTAAAATCACCCAAGCGGTGCCAGTCCTTTGACGGCTACCTGATGCGAGAAGTAACATTCTCATTTAGAGGAATCGTCGGTCGATTATTTGATTACATTGATTAGGTGAAGTAAAACATGTGGCGCCGTCGTTCTTTTGTTTTTTTTTCTCCTTGGAGTCAATGCACGCCGCATGCGAACGCTTTTTCTGTCCGTTGTGAATAGGTAATTGGAGTGGAAAATCTATAATCTACATGTCTGTTTTCTAGCTTAAATTACGTCTTGCCGGGTAATTAGGTCGTTATTCGCTTCTATTTCAATTCAGTACTTCCTCGGAATAGGTCATATGCATACTAGCATATAATAATTTGTTAATTGTGCGGTATACGTCCCGAAGCGACACATGGCCTCTGCGTTGCTCAAATATAGGTGAGCATCGGATAAATTTGGAGAAATGGAAGAATTGATTTCTCTCTTTTTTTTCTTTCTTTAGAGGTTAGGGGTGGGGGCGAGGCTGAGTGGGTAAAACCCAAATATGAGTACGGCACAGGAACCCTTGCCGCGAATAAGCGATGATGTTGCCGTCGTGGGCAAGTGGCCGGTCCGTGTGTTGGACGAACGCGGCCACGGTAATTAAACTGGCGGTCATGAGGCCGGCCGGGTGTCTTCTGCGGACAGCATGCCGGTGGTTGGCCAATGGGCTCGACATTTGTAGAAGCCAAGCCCGGCCCAAGCCAGATTGCTGTGGTCGGGCCAGTCTACTTTTTAACTGACCATGGGCGTTAGCCGGATCTACCGCCGAGCCCCCCCCCCCCCCCCCCCCCATTTTTTTTTTGTTTGCTTAGGTCATGCTACCCCATCATAGCTTAATATGGTGATGCGGTGCAGCCAACGGCTGCTCAAGTGAGTGACTGGCCGCTCACGAGTTAAACATTCTGGGATGACTCGTCCAATCGAAAGACACCAGAGGTGTTTCCATTAGACGCATTTCTGTCGACTTGCATGATGAATTGCATTTTGTTCGGTTGCTGGTTGCCATGGTACTTCGGCGATAAAAACGCTGTAAAAGTGCAGGATAATTTTATTTCCCCGGTGCACTTTCGGAAACTAGCCATGTCGCGGGTACCGGAAAAAGAAAGACGACGCATTGTAGATCTGTGCCTACAAAACTATTCTCAACGCGTTATATCGGAGATGACAAAAACGCCACTGAAAACTGTGAAAAATGCTCCTCGTAAAGAGCGACCACTGAAGCTGAATACATGACCATTGTTGCGGCGGCTGCTGCAAGCCCGACCTCCACCGTTCGGGAAATTAAGAACAGCCTCAGGCTGGGTGACATCTCTGACACGACTATCAAGCGTCGCCTCTATGCCCCAGCCTAATAAAGAGCGCAAGAAAATGACCGTATTTTTACCCTCATCACTTATAAAAACATCCTAAGTGATTTATGGGGTGAAAAGCTTGTTTCTGTTAATGCATATTGATTAAGCAGGCTGTTCACAAGCTGTAGACCGAACCAGCTGGAAAATGCTCAAGTTAGTGAAGGGCGCGTTCCCGCAACGCCGCCTCGGTCGCTCAGTCACCTGGGTCTAGCGAAGTGTACTTTGCAGCAAAGCCAGAGCGGCGCGCTCCAGCGCTGTAGCAGACGACGCGAAGCGCCACCCCTGGGTCCGTGTGCGCCTGCGCCGCTTCGCTTCCATGCGCCGCCGCGCCGGACGCACTGGCGCCCCGCGGAGCGCGGCCACGGTGAGCCGTGTTCACCCTAAGAGTGGACGAGCCTGTACATTGCTAGCTTGTCGGCAATGGTATTATTCAGCCACTCCGTAAGACCATTCGTCTGTGGGTGGTAGGCCGTTGTCCGCCTGTGCCTTGCCTAGCTGTATTGCAGCATGACTTGGGTGAGCTCCGTTGTAAACGCCGTTCCTCTGTCGGTGATGAGGACTTCTGGGGCGCCATGTCGCAGCAGGATGTTTTCGACAAAGAATTTCGCCACTTCGGCTGCGCTACCTTTCGGCAGTGCTTTAGATTCAGCGAAGCGGGTGAGGTAGTCCAGCACCACGACGATCCGCTTATTTCCGGTTGTTGACGTCGGAAAGGGTCCCAACAAGTCCATCCCGATCTGCGGGATTGGTCGGCAAGGAGGCTCGATTGGCTGTAGTAATCCGGCTGGCCTTTTCGGTGGTGTCTTGCGTCGCTGACAGTCTCGGCATGTTCTGACATAACGGGCGGCGTCGGCGGTCAGGCGCGCCTAATTATACCTTTCCTGTATCCTCGATAGTGTCCGGGAAATTCCGAGGTGTTCAGCGTTCGGATCGTCATGTAGGGCGTGCAATAATTCTGGACGCAGTCCTGACGGGACAACAGGAAGGTAGTTGGCGCGCACTGGTGAGTTCGTCTTTACGAGTGGGTTGTTTTGAAGCGAGAACGAAGACAATCCTCGCTTAAATGCCCTAGGGACAACGTCGGTGTGCCCTTCGAAATACTCGACGAGGTTTTTCAACTCCGGGTCTGCTCGCAGCTGTTCAGCGAAGTTTTCCGCGCATAAAATGCCAAGTAAGGCGACGTCCTCTTCGTCATCTTGCGGCGGCGAACCAATCGGAGCGCGTTATATGCAATCGGCACCAAAGTGTTTTCGTCCGGACTTATAGGTTACAGTGATATCATATTCTTGCAGTCTTAGGCTCCCCCGCGCCAGCCGTCCTAAAGGATCCTTTAAATTCTCTAGCCAACACAAGGCGTGATGGTCACTTACGACTTTGAATGGCCTGCCATATAGGTAAGGGTGAAATTTCGCTGTAGCCCAAATGACGGCGAGGCATTCCTTTTCGGTTGTAGAATAATTGCCTTCCGCTTTTGACAACGACTGGCTAGCGTAAGCTATCACGTGTTCATGTCCATCTTTTCTCTGGACTAGGACGGCACCGAGGCCTAGGCTACTGGCGTCAGTGTGTATTTCGGTATCGGCGTCTCGTCGAAGTGCGCAAGTACGGGCGGCGACTGCATGCGGCGTTTGAGTTCTTGAAATGCGTCGGCCTGCGGCGTTTCCCACTTGAACTCGACGTTGCCTTTAGTTAGCTGTGTTAGCGGCTCAGCGATGCGTGAAAAGTTCTTGGCAAATCGCCTGTAGTAGGCACACATGCCAAGGAATCTACGCACTGCCTTCTTGTCGATGGGCTCCGGGAACTTTGCGATGGCAGCTGTCTTCTGCAGGTCGGGTGGGACTACAGACTTGCTGATGACGTGGCCTAGGAACAGAAGTTCATCGTAAGCAAAGCGGCACTTTTCTGGCTTCAGAGTGAGCCCTGATGACTTGATGGCCTCTAGTACTGTCGCTAGCTGCCTAAGGTGATCGTCGAAATTTCCGGCGAAGACGACGACGTCATCCAAGTAAACAAGAGAGGTATGCCACTTCAATCCTGCTATCACCGTGTCCATGACGCGCTGGAACGTTGCGGGCGCCGAGCACTGTCCGAATGGCATGAGCATGAACTCGTAGAGGCCGTCTGGCGTGATGAAGGCGGTCTTTTCGCAATCTCTCTCGTCGACTTCTATTTGCCAGTAGCCAGACTTGAGATCCATCGACGACAAGTATTTTGCGTTGCAGAGCCGATCTATTGCGTCGTCTATCCGTGGTAGAGGGTATACATCCTTCTTTGCGATCCTGTTCAGTTGACGATAGTCGACGCAGAAACGTAAGGCTCTGTCCTTTTTCTTCACCAAGACAACAGGGGATGCCCACGGGCTTTTAGACGGCTGGATGATGTCGTCACGCAGCAATGGAAAAAACAAGATAACATATTCATGTGCTGTGGCGGCGTGTCCGAAATTTCGCTTTGATGAAGTCCCTATTATCATGACATTCGATGATTTCAACCTTTTCCTCTCTCGCCACATTAGTTCAAACATTGTTTTCGGGACTCTTTAGGTGCTGCTTGCATGTGTTCACGATATGACAGCATTGTTGTGCCACTGCTATAAGCTAACAAAGAACTCATTTTGTTGTGTGAGACCATGACCCTCAACATAAACCACAAGATCGAGGAGCCCCGAGAAATGCAGACCCGGTGGATATACGGCTGCAGCAGCATGGCGTGTGATCTGGATGGCCGTGTCAGGTGTGTATGTAATGTAGATGTTCCAAAAAGTGGGCTTGGTATCATTCATGGTGAAGTTTGTCAACACATTACTTAACGCAGCTTACTAAAAAAGATAAATATTTATGCACGTTTATTTAACTTGCTGCTTATTTGTGTGCACAGCAATTATGCCCCATTTATCCCGTTCTGTACAAAACTATACCTAACCTTAACTGATGCTTAGTATTTTTCTTCCATAATTTGCTTGGCTGCAAGGTAAATTTTACTTTTGCTTTGTACATAGTATATCTATCACTTTTTATTATGATTTTATTCTTTGAAAACTATTTCCTATGCTGTATATTTTATTTACGTATTTCTTTTCTGTTCGTTCTGCAAACTCATGATGTTTTTTGTGCTTGTAAGAATTCGAAGTGTAGTGGGTTATTATGTGTCTCAGGTCTAAGCACGTAGTGTGCACACCATTTTTTATCATTGACATGTTTATTTCTTTTATTTTTGTCTTGTTCCCATAATGACAGCCACTGGCAAATGCACATTTGGTGAGCTTGAATTTCTTGAAAATTAATATGAAGGTCAGTATTTCGTACGCTGCACTTACTTCAGTAGTAAATAGGCACAGACTGATTTGGATCCCTTGTGACCTACACAGGATGCCTTTTTTGTTGCATTAAAAATGGGGGCTCGCCCACATGCCTTGTTATATATATGTGGTATGCCTGAATGATTTAACTTGTCAATTTTTACGGTGGATGAAAACAGATGACCGATTGTAATAAAACATGAAGCATCGTTCTGGAAATGTACGGCCAAGTTGAACGACCATACTGGTCTTTTGAATGAAGTATGGTGATCTCTTAGGCACATGATAAGGCACCGGCCAGTTTGCCCTATGTATGTTTGACCACGTGTGAAAGGGATACAGTACACTCGTTATGACACACACTGGACCCATTTGGTGGTATCTTTCACCGAGCATGCCTCCCTTGCCTGCTTGCCTTTCTCAATTCACTTGCACAGTGCCAGGCTTATTCTGAATACTTTCTTTTTCACTGGATATATAGACATCCTGACAAGGAAGGCTTACTTAAAGATACCACTGAACCCGCCGCGGTTGTTTAGGGGCCATGGTGTTAGGTTGCTAAGCACGAAGTCGCAGGATCGAATTCCGGCCACACGGGTGGCATTTTGATGCGGGCGAAATGCGCAAAACACCCATATACCTAGATTTAGGGGCACGTCAAAGAACCCCAGATAGTGCAAATTTCCGGAGTCCCCCACTACGGCGTGCCTCATAATCAGATCATGGTTTTGGCACGTAAAACCACACAATTTAATTTTTTAAGCACACCACTAAATTTGTTTTGTGCCTGTCAGGGGTAGTGTAGTCTATCCCTGTGACCATGTGCATATTTGGTCAAATGCACATGTGGCAAACTGGCCGGTGCCTCAACATCTGCCTCGGAGAGCACCATTTTTAACTCAAGGGACCAGTATGCTCGTCCCACTTGACCATGCACCGATGGGAATGGGGCTGTGCGCCGGATTTTGACTGTTAATATGTTATGTTCACCTACGGCAACCAATTGACGAACAAGAGCACTGAGAAATACCACATTAATAACAGTGGGTCACAATCTACTGAATTCTCCGCAAGCTCCAGTAGTAAAAAATTTGTTCGCTGCAACTAGTTTCAGGCACCTTATTTCTTGCCAAACCTTCGGCTTGACCTATAAGCAATTATGCAAGCAATTTTCAAATTTATGTAATTCTTGAGTATAATTTTTGTTTTCTGTTTTTCAAATGCAATGTCGCAAGAAGCTCCCTTTTTAATTAAAACTGAATTACCTTTTCGATTACAATTGGGAAGTCTTATCATTGCGTTTAGGATACATATCAATGTACATACCCCTACTAGATTAGAAACTGATTGTTTCGATAATTCAAGAAGCACAAATATACTGTGCCCATTGTATCTGACAGTGACACTGCGACTGTGTTCCAAATACCACAAATTGGCAGTTATCCAACATAAGTTGGGAGAACAACCCTGAAACATTATTGGTCCCCATGCAGTGGATACTTACATGCATTATCATGATTGCTCAATTACAAGCTCCACGTCAGACATTTATTACTGGCATATTAAGCATAGTACATAGCAATTATGGCTAACAGTGGATGGAATGGTAATTTTGTCTACCGCTCAACGATAGAAGCCAGTAGGTCATTCCCTTCTTTTCAAAAAATTTGTTTGCTGTGTGTAGTGTGACATCTGCATAGGACTCTTAGCTCATGGGTGTTCTTATTTGCTTATGTTACAAACGGGAATGTGTTTTCATTGCAAGATGAGAATAATGTGTGACTGGGCTGTTGTCGTTTGCAGATACTTTTTTTTCATTGCCAGTGATGGTGATGGTGTACTATTAGATTCGTCGGACGGTCCTACCGCTGTCGACCAGATGTAGGAGTCGTCGGACTATCTCGCCGCTGCCACCATTTGAAGGAGATGAAGGTCGTAGACAGGAACTCGGTGAACAGGATTTATTTACATATTAACAGTTTAAGCAAGATACATTGGCAGACTAGCGCGACTCCCATATGGAGCCCGCAAAACTAACATACAGCAAACAGTTTACGAGCACACAGCTCACTAGTACATTTCTAGTATGACAGAGCACTCAGCTCCCGACAACGATCACGACACGAGCACTCTCTAGCAGCCGGCAAACGCTGCTTATAAGCTCTCCGCTTGACGTCATAGTTCGACGTCATCGTTCGGTCGTGGACGGAGCACGAATGGTCGGGAAGGTTCGTTCAAGCATTGTAAACTTGCCGCCGCCCCGCACTATCGTTTACGCCCACACACACGCAAACACACAGGTGCGAACCCATACACACAAAGGCTCCGGAGTCGACGACCGAGGGCTTCGCAGAACTGTGCTCCGTCTCGGGTGGTGCGGCCAAGTACCAATTTCCGGAGTTGATCGCGCGCCACGTGGCTGCCGGTCATCCGCAGTTCTCGGTACCGCCCAGCTTTCAGTGCCGACGTCAGAGGGCTTCGTAGAACTGCTTTGTCCCGCGTGGCTCGGCCAAGTACCAATTTCCGGAGTTGATCGCGCGCCACGTGGCTGCCTGCCGACCGCAGCTCTCGGAAGGGCGCCCTGACTGGTGGGATTGGAACACGTGCAGCGGGCTGAAAGCTGGCGCGTTGCCACCCCGTATGGCCATTCTTAACAGCTCCTCCATGGCCCGGAAAATCTCGCCTGGCCAGTGCAGGCAACCGCTGGGCAGGAAGAGAATGGCTGGCGAGCAAGACGATGGCTTTGCTCTGCAACCCCTGCGTACTTGGAATGCCTTCAACCATCTTACAACAACTGGCACAGAAGAGTCGACCCGGCAACACAATACCGCTCAGCGTTCAAACGCCCGGAATTAGCTGCTAACCCACCAGGCCTCCTATCACAATTTCCATGCAAGTCACTCAACTGGGAATCCCAAATTTTGCCCCAAAATTTCGTGCCGCCAAAGCGAGCGTTCACGTTCCTCCTGAGTTCGACCAAACCCGACCGTCGCGCTGCACAAGAGTAAAGGTTTACGCAGAATTAAACCGAAGCCTTTCAAACACCAATACTCAAACATAACTTCAGCAGCCTAACTTCGCGAACAGCCTGTCCCTACCCTATCACAGTGGCGTACTTATCTCATGTACTGCTGCCACTGAACCGTCTGGCCAACTCCACAGGTACGTCATCACAGACGCGCTAAGTTTTAGGTCCCTATTCCGAACACGTGCTTGCATCATACAAAGTTTTCATCACGCTGACTTACATTTGTTCCTTTAGTCCACACAGGACACGTTCCTTAAATAAACAACCAAATTTGCGTAACTTACGCAACACAGAGGAACCTTCGAACAAATGTGTCTTCTACTAACTAGCTCTTCGCTCGCGTACTAGAGAAGTCAGAATACGGCTGCCTTCGACACACCCGAGCAACCCAGTCATAAACGTTCTGCTTCCTTCCGTCCACACAGGACACGCGCTAATGGACCTAAGAGCTCTTCTCAGTGCAAATCACGCACTTACTGAAGATCTACGCGCTTAACCTTAGAAAAATCAAAAACACCTAAAAAGAAAGAAGGTTAAATAACACACACGCGCGTTACGATAGGCCTCTCAACGATAACCTTGACCTACAGGTTACTCACACACACACAAAAAAGAAAGCCTATGTACTCAGTAATGAACATCTCGCGAGACTACAGGTTTACATAAAACGCAACTTTCAAATCTCGGAGCTTCTCTAACGAAAACACAAACAAAGCTCAAACCTTACACATTGAAAGAAATCCCAGTCTCAATTCGCGAAAATTCTCCGATGCTCAAAAAATGAAACAAAACAACATGTTTCTACGAAAGGGCTCTTGGCCTCCCTTTCCAAACGCTTTCGTCTGACTCATACTTTGAGTCGGACCCGAGGTGGCCGCGGTTTGAAAGCTACCCTGGCTACGGAGGAACAACAAAAGGGCTGACTCACTATCAGCTCCCCCAAGACGTTACGGTCTCCTGCCAATTTGCGTCCTCGCGCCCCGCTTTCAACGTGACCTCGACTGACCGCGTCGCTACTCCCCACCTGGTCTCGTCTTGCCACCTTGCGCTTCTTTGTACTGCACGCTGAGCTTCGAAGAGAACGACGGAACGACGAGGAATTTGACTGCCCCCTGCCCTTTGTCCGCGTCCGTGCAGAACAAGCTTCTCGGTCCCCCTTTGACTGGTGGCTCGAACGTTTTCGATGCGTCAACATCGTCAGTGACGACCGCACCTTTTTCCTCGCGCCCTGCCCTTTTGGGTTTCTCGCCATCTTTGGCGGCGCTACATTAGTTACCGTCTTTCGGTCTTTACCGCGCTTCTTATTTCGGCGCTTTCTCTTTGCACTCGCTTTCATGTCGCCTTCTCGTGCCTCGTGCTGGCCGGTACACATTTCGTCGGCCCGGATCGGTCTCTTACCCGCACAGTCTGAGTGATTTACATTTAAATCTACTCTCACTTTGCCTCGACTGGCGGACAGCTCAACCGACTCTGGCACAATGCAGCAGGCTTTACGCGAGTTATACAACTCGCACTCTTGCGAACTGCCCTCTACTACATTGCCCAGCTCACGCTGTGCATCTGCACACAGCCCGTCGGTATCGATCGCTGTCTCACGCGCACAGTCCGAATGATTAACAACTGAATCATCCCTATCTAGGCTATCTAGACTGGCGGAGAGCCGCACCGATCCCTGAACAATGCAGTTGTTCTCTCGTGAGCTACGGAGCTCGCCACCCCGAGAACTATTCTCAACTGCATCGTCCAGTTCGCACTTCACTTCTGCATGCAGATCTGACTCGACATGGGTGCTCGCGTCTGTCAAGTCCGTAGTATTCTGTACCTCGCTAACGACCTCGCTACCATGAGATGCGACGCACACGCGCGGTAACTGTGCCAATTTGTTCGCAGCTGGCCTAGCTGTCTCTACAGTCCTCTGTTGGCACAGCACCTCGTCGCTCTCACTCTGGCCTTTAACGGCCTCTGTTGCCACTAAGGCTTCGTTAACTGCTAGCACTTCGAGTACCTATGAACGTGCTGCTACTCTCACAGGTACTACTACTTCTCTCGGCTTTCGACTGAAATCTGCTGTCTATTTCCTGCCACTTTCGCTGCGTCCAGCCTACAGATTTCTCCAGCCGCTGTTGACTTCGTGCGCTTAACTGCTGCAAATCCTCTATCTGTTTCTGTACTGCTGTCATTTCTTTTTGAAGCTTTTGCCGTCTCTGCTCACGCTCTTGGCGTTCTTGCTTAATTGATTCCTGTTCCTGCCTTTTTCTTAGAATTCGTTTACCCATTTGTTCTATGAATTTCGAATCATTGTTACTTTCTAGAATTGTCTTACGAATTTCTGATTCCGTCAAGTCCTCCTCTACGTTTACCTCTATCTCCTCACACAACCACAACAGGTCAGCCCTCGTCAAACACATTAGGACCATGGTCGCTGCTTTAAGCTTTGGCTCTGCTGTCACACAATACTTGTTGCGATACCCACACAAATCAAAATACAAGTAAAAGATCCCAGCGAATCAAATCCAAAAACACAGAGAAATTGAAGCCTGGTAAATCTTACAGCCAAAACCAAACGCTTACCCACTGAAGCAGCACCATATCACCAGTCCTTCCCCGCCGTATCCAGTCAGTTGCAAGAGGAGGTCAATCTCAAGTCGTCTCCAACTTGATCAGGATGCCGGTCGGTCACCATGTGCCAATGTCCGTCAGCTGCCGTTGCTGTCTCCGAGTCGTAGGCCGATTTACGAGCCGCAGGCCGATCCCTCCGCTGCCATTCAGTTATTGGATTTGGAGCGGTCGTAGTCTTAGGGATGGAGCTTGGGAGGAACTAGGATTTACTGGCAGTATTTACATTTTGAACAGGACATACATTGGCAGCCCAGCGCGACTCCCATATGGAGCCCGCAAAACTAACATACAGCAAACAGTTTACGAGCACACAGCTTACTAGTACATTTCTAGTATGACAGAGCACTCAGCTCCCGACAACGATCCCGACACGAGCACTCTCTAGCAGCCGGCAAACGCTGCTTATAAGCTCTCCGCTTGACGTCATAGTTCGACGTCATCGTTCGGTCGTGGACGGAGCACGAATGGTCGGGAAGGTTCGTGCAAGCATTGTAAACTTGCCGCCGCCCCGCACTATCGTTTACGCCCACACACACGCAAACACACAGGTGCGAACCCATACACACAAAGGCTCCGGAGTCGACGACCGAGGGCTTCGTAGAACTGTGCTCCGTCTCGGGTGGTGCGGCCAAGTACCAATTTCCGGAGTTGATCGCGCGCCACGTGGCTGCCGGTCATCCGCAGTTCTCGGTACCGCCCAGCTTTCAGTGCCGACGTCAGAGGGCTTCGTAGAACTGCTTTGTCCCGGGTGGCTCGGCCGAGTATCAATTTCCGGAGTTGATCGCGCGCCACGTGGCTGCCTGCCGACCGCAGCTCTCGGAAGGGCGCCCCGACTGGTGGGCTTGGAACACGTGCAGCGGGCTGAAAGCTGGCACGTTGCCACCCCGTATGGCCATTCTTAACAGTACTTATCTATGAAGGCCACTATTTGCCACATTTATGCAGGGACTGCCAGTGTTATTTTTGCACTTAAACAGACTTAAATGCGGTGTGGTTTCGTCAGCCTGATACAACATTGCAGTGCACATTCATATGAGTCTATTTTCAGGCTTTAGTATCCAACCATTTAATGTGCACTGCTGGAACAGGCAGTCATTTTGCAGTTTTAATGGTAAGGTTACTTGTAATAGTGAAGCCTGTTATTGCCAGGTGTCAAGTGTAATCAAGTCTGCCACTCATTTTTTTACCTGATGTTTCATGCGTTAGCACCACCAGCTTGACCCAAGAAGCATGATGGCAGCTACAGTTCGTGTGCTGCAAGTTCCAGTCTGAAGCGTGTATGTAACATATATGAAGCATCCAGGGAAAACATGGGGAATGCGGGAGATGGAAATTCAATATTGTTTCTTACAGAAGGAACATTCAAGCAAATAAATCGCATCCAATCACATCCTTCTGTAAGAAACGGTAAAACAGGACAATCAATGAACGTCAGATTAAACGGACATCGCGCGGACACAGCTAAAAAGCTTCCCAAAGCCGTCGCCGAGCATTTCAAGCAACCAGGTGATAACTTTGACAATGCCTCCTTTACTAGATGCCTGCCGCGTCGCTAGTCTTCCCATTGGAGCGGAGGTTCCCGTAGTTCAGTATAGTCCTGGAGAGACGGTGCTCGCAGCCGACCCACTTCCTGTTGCGGAGGAAGTGACGATTACTAGGCTGGCACGCGCTCGACCAATGGCTTGACGAGAGACCGCGGGTCCTGCCTCCGAGATCGAAAACAGACGCTGCTAAAATCTCGGAGGCAAGGCTACGTGATTTAGGTTTGCAGCGGCCACCGCAGCTAGCGCTCACAGCCGACCCGGGTTAACCCGGGTCGGGAAGAGTAAAGAGGAGAGTGGCAGGAACCAGCTTCTCGGCTCACGCGGCAGGCATCTAGTAAAGGAGGCGTTGACTTTGATGAACTTAAGCTCTACATCTTACAGTCAAATTTCCCTTCTGAACGAGAAAGAAAATACAGAGAATCATACCTTATCCATAAGTTCAAGACATTGCAACCAATAGACATAAACGTTTCAAAGGGAGCTTTAGAATCTATTCGCTATGCTAAACTTCAATCTATAGGCAACAACACTTAGTTTGATTTCTTGGCGTATCCCCCCTCTTCTTTTTTTTTTCCATTCCTCTTTTTTTTTCAGCCGGCGTGTCAGACGCCCTTGACACGCCGGCTAACACGCGTGCGTTGTCAGACCGGGGTGGAGGGGGGGGGGGGGGAGGGTGGCCCTGGCTTTGGCCTTGTGCACAGCGTTCCTTTACTCTCAATTCGACACGCTAACACACCTTCCCTCGTTTCCGCACCATCCCGCCTCACACCCTCTCCCCTTTAGAAGAACCCCACCTATATATACTGTGGCGAGGAAAGCGTACGGCGCCTTGAAGAAGACAAGTCCACTTGTCAAAACGTTGGTTCCTGCATTCACTTTGTTCACGTTTTGCTCATCGTCATATATGAAGCATGTATCTAGTCTGAAGTGGAATAAACATTTCAAACTGAATACTTTGTGGTTGTAGCACAAATTTTTTTGCCAGGGCATTTACTCTAGTCCTTATTTCCTACAGTACAGTTCTCTAGAGCCTTGGTAACTTGCAAGCACTTTACACACATTGGCCTAACTTCTATAGGCATTTGTGTGTAGGGACTCGAAAGCAACTGCATATAAATATTCTATAGAAATTTGTCTTTAGCATCTCTAAAGGAACTCGATAGAAATGTGCTGTAGAAATTTGCCTTTAGCATCTTCAAAGCAACTCCATAGAAATATTCTATAGAAATTTGTTTAGCATCTCTAAAGCAACTCGATAGAAATGCTCTACAGAAATTGCTCCTTAGCATCTCTAAAGCAACTCGATAGAAATATTCTACAGAAATTTGTCTTGAGCCTCTCTAAAGCAACTCGATAGAAATGTTCTACATAAATTTGTCTTTAGCATCTCTAAAGAAACTCGACAAAAATATTCCATAGAAATTTGTCTTTACCATCACTAGAGCAACTCGACAGAAATGTTCTACAGGAATTTGTCTTTAGGATCTTAAAAGGAAGTCCATTCAGCAATTCTATAGTAATGTCTTTACAGTTCCTATAGGAATGCGGCGGCGAAATAACTATTGGAACTCTATAGGAAAACTCTATAGGCAATCAAAATAAACACAATAGAGTTGTATAGAACAAATTCAAAAGATTTTCTAAAAAAACACAAAAATTTTTTTGTAAAGGCGCTTTCATCCCCTTTGCCTTTTGGCCGCACCCTTTCGAAAAATTAACGAATGCAGCCCTCGCAGGTGGTGCTGCATTGCCTACAACTGCAGCAAATCCTCTGCCTGTGCCCGCAAAGAGCAGTGTAATTGACGTTACAATAGACGGCGTACCTGTCCAAGCACTCGTCGACACTGGATCCCACGTGTCCCAGGTAGTATAAAAGAGACACATAACGTCTTTATATCATTTATGCGAGACCAAAGAAGCGGTTTAATGAAGAGACGAGTAAGACAACTTCGTTGGTAAAACGTCATATATGCTTGCTAATGCCCGGCTTAATTACTTTCTTCGGACGATCTAGAACAGCTCTTTAAAACGTATTCGAAAAGCTGGTCTAGGAATTGAGTTGGGAAAGACACAAATAATCGATTTGCCAGGGCTATTCATATATGATTTCTAACCGCTTTTAAGACGTTATCTAAAAGCTGGTCTAGTAGTAGTCTTGAAACGTTTACGATAATCTGAAGCTCGTTTTCCCGGTTTACAAATGAGTCGAAGCGTTTGTGTCTAGTGCTACTGAGCTCCTGGTGCAGTGCCAAGCACTATTGCCCACAGAGGGCGACGCATCCTCGTCCAAGGCAGCTGAAAACGCACATGTCCGTGAAAATGAACTCTCGATGCCGCTTTTGGTATGCAGCAACGATGTTTATAAACGAAATGGGAATGACATCCCGCTAAGAAATGGGCGCGTCTTGACAATCGGTAAGGCCATGATTCTTGTGCCAAGAGCACATGAAAGTAGAACATCACTAACCAACACTTTATTCTAAAAATAGTACTTATGCAAGGTTTGTGCAAAATATAGAGAAATGCAAGGTAAATCGAATTAAAAGCACACCAAGAGTCACTGAAGCTAACAGAAACAATTCTTAATGAACTAAAAATTGATCAACAATGGCTAGAACATGCATAAACGAAATTCGTAAGTACGCATACAATGACGAACAGCAAGAATGCGAAGTCTGCTTAAGTTTCTTATTTTGCACAGTAAAGAGCACATGCTAGCAGATGAACAGACTAGAGTTATTTAGAGATTGACATCACAGCAACTGCAAGAAGCAGAACGAAAATGCGAGATTTATTCGCATGGTATCTGCCTACAAGCTATGTTACCAATAATCTAGGAGATTGAAAAGAACACAAAAAGGAATAACGGCACATACGATCAAAATCAATGCTGTGATAAAAACGAAACAACGGGAACATGTGAAGCTTGAAAATATTGCCTGCACAGTACATGAATATAGTAATGGTGAGAGAATTAAAATAGCCTTAAAACTAACAAACAATTCTATGAATGATCATAAAGAATACTCAAATAAGGAAATCTGTGTAACAAGTGAGCAGCACTGTAATGCATAGTACGATGAGACTGAGTAACGCTATACATAACTAAAATTATCATAGTACTCTAGTACACGAGAAATGAATGTGCCAGCATTATTATTACAAAATGGTATAAACCTAGAAATTTCCCGGTGGCGGCGGCGCATTGCGATGGTAGCTAAATGCGAAGACACCCACGTACTTAGATTTAGGTGCACATTAAAGAACCCCAGGTGGTACAAATTTCCGGAGCCGCCCACCATCGCGTGTCTCATAATCAGATAGAGGTTTTGGCGCGTAAAACCCCATAATTTAATGTTTAGAGCCTGCAAATTAACTTGAAGGCACAGCAAGCTGGCGCTTCAGTAACCAAGGGAACAATAGTCATAATAAATACGAATGCGTTTATATTGTTACGGAAGGATCACAGAAGAAAGAGAGGAAGACGAAGATCGAGAGACGCTGGCTGCTGCGTGTTGTGGCTGGTCATCCATATTGACCACATTGATTTTGCTTGTATATATACTGTAAATATAGTCAGTCTATACTCCCAACATTCCCGTAACATATTGGTGGAGGTGCGGGGTACCACAGCCGGAAACGGAGCTCCGCAGTGGACGCCGCATCACCGCCCTCACCATGAATGACGCTGAGCACTCGGGATCAACGTCGTTGCCGCCTCCAACGTCACCATCACCCGCTACGACGCTGTCCCCTTCGGTTGTGGATCCCAGAGCTTTCTGCGGGACTGATGGCGCCGACGTTGAAGAGTGGGTGGCTATGTACGAACCAGTGAGGGGAATCAACAGATGGGACCCTACGCTCATGCAAGCTAACCTGTTGTTCTACCTAAGAGGCACGGCAAAAGTGTGGTTCGAAAATCACGAAGAGGAGCTGACCAGCTGTGACCAATGTAAAGAAAAGTTAACAGAGTCGTTTGGCAAACCAGCCGGCCGTAAAATTGCCGCAAAGCAGGAACTGTACTCTCGTGCCCAATCCCCCACAGAGTCTTATGTTTCGTATACCCAGGACGTGCTGGCGCTTTGTCGTAAAGCCGATAACGACAAGACCGAAGCCGAGCAGGCGGGGCACGTGCTCAAGGGAATTGCTGATGACGCCTTTCAACTTCTCATGTGCAAAAGCTGCTCTACAGTTGATACTATCATCAAAGAGTGCCGACAATTCGAGCGGCCAAAAGCCGACCCGTCCTGCACCCATTACCCATTCACCAGACTTCCCAATACTGCCGCAACGTCGACGTGTGAAGATCAGCCTGCACAGCAGCATGCGTCGCCATCAGAGGACATGGTGCGAATCATTCGACGTGAACTGGACGCGATGGCGCCCGCTGCTTTCTGTTTGCATAGCCCTGATACTACCCCTATTTCAGTTCCCCATGTGCAAGCCATCGTTCGACAGGAACTTGAAAACTTTGGCCTACATTCTGTCTGTGCTATCACCAACCCAGCCAACGAACGCCCTTCTACTATTTTCGCTACACCCCGACGCGTCTCTCCGCGTTATCGTAATCCGAGTGAGTGGAGAACCATGGACGACTAGCAAATATGTTTCACCTGTCACCGCATTGGTCATGTCGCCAGATACTGTCGCATCTCGTGGCCCTCAACACCTCGCACGCCGACCAACCTGAGCCGTTTTAATGGAAATGTCCGCAATGTTTCGCCCACCGCCGAGTCTAACAGCGCCAACAACTCTGCTAGGAACACGCGGTACAGTCGCTTACCATCGCCGCGCAGACACCAGTCTCGCTCACCGCAAACACGTCGCCGATCTTCCCGTTCGCCGCAGCCACGTCGCCTTTCGTCCCCTGTGGCTTTTAGCCGCACCCTTTCGGAAAACTAAGAAATGCCGCCCTGGGAGGTGGCGCTGCAATGCCTACTACTGCAGCAAATCCTCTGTCTGTGCCCACAAAGACAAGTGTAATTGAAGTTAAAATAGACTGCTTAGCTGTCCAATTACTCGACAACACTGGAGCCCACGTGTCTGCGATGAGTGCTAGTTTACGTAGAGGTTTAAATAAGGTCCTCACCTCAGCAGCTGCCCGAGTGCCTCGTGTGGCCGACGGCGGCGTGCTGGTTGTAATTGGAATGTGTACTGCGCGCATGAGTATAGCCAGCCGCTCTACTTCTGTTCTCTTTGCTGTGATCGACAACTGCCCTCACGACATTATCCTTGGATTAGACTTTTTATCCCATCATTCCGCTCTCACCGACGGCGCAACCGGCGTTCTTCAGTTGGAACTGCCTCAAGACGCCGATGCTCCGAGCACCGCTCCACCGCACTTGTGTTCGCTCCAAGATGTACGTTTGTCACCTGAGGCAGCCACTTACGTCGCTTTGACCACACAGCCAGATTCCCGACGGTGAAAATGTCCTTCGCCCCACATCGACGTGCTTCTGAATCGGAACGTTGCTCTTCCGCATACGCTGGTGACTATTACTAATAACAACATCTTTGTTCCGCTTCTGAATTTCAGCCTATGCCCTCAAGAGCTTCCAGACGGCATGTTCAAGGCCAGCGTTTCGAATACTTCCGAATTTGAGATTGAAAGTCTGAATGCAGAGAGCGGTTTTTAGCACCAATTGCAGCTCACAGCTCTGGTTCCCTAACAGATGACTTAGCGAAGATGATTGCACCTGACCTCACCTCTGCACAGGCCACGGACATACGTCTCCTCCTCAAATCGTGCCTTGACATCTTTGATTTCAGCGACAAGCCTTCGGAAGAAACATCTGTTGTTCACCACCGCATCAAAACTGGAGACACGAATGCTATTCGTCGGCGTCCCTATCGTGTATCGCATGCTGCACGTGGAGTCATCCAATCAGAAGTGGACAAAATGCTCCGCAAAGGGGTAATCGAGCCATCAGGCAGCACTTTTGCTTCACCTGTCGTCCATGTGAAAAAAAAAAATGGTACCTGGCATTTTTGCGTCGATTATCGCCATTTAAACGAGATCACCCGGAAAGACGTCTACCCACTATCACGCATCGATGACGCCTTGGACTGCTTGCACGGAGCTAAATACTTCTCGTCCATCGATCTTCGGTCCGGCCACTGGCAGATTTCCGTTGATGAAATGGACCCCGAGAAGACGGCCCTCATCACGCGGGATCGCTTATATCAGTTCAAAGTCATGCCCTTTGGCCTAAGCAAAGCTCCTGCGACATTTGAACGTATGATGAACTCTCTTCTGCGTGGCTACAAATTGACCAGCTGTCTCTGTTACCTTGACGACGTTATCGTTTTTTCTCCCACATTCGGCAGCCACCTTACCCGACTCGCTGCCATTCTTGCGGTCTTCCGAAAAAGCCGGCCTCCAACTGAACTCCACCAAGTGTCACTTCAGGCCCTGTCAGATTACTGGGTTGGGACACCTCGCTGACATATCGGGTGTCCAACCAGATCCGGAAAAAGTTCGCGCCGTACGCAGTTTCCTTGTGCCATGTTCTGCTTCTCAATTGCGCTGCTTCGTCGGCCTGTATTCTTACTTTCCCCGTTTCGTCAAAAACTTCTCCGACGTTGCTCGGCCTTTCACATATCTTCTAAAGAAGAACATGCCGTTCTCATGGGGCCCTGAGCAAGCTCACGCATTCGCCGCTCTCAACGGGTTTCTGACCACCCCTCTTATACTTGCCCACTTTGATCCATCTGCACCGACCGAAGTCCACACTGATGAAAGCTGCCACAACATCGGCACTGTTCTCGCCCAACAGCAGAATGGTGCCGAGTGCGTGAAAGCTTACGCCAGCCGCCTGCTGTCACCTGCTGAGAGAAATTACTCCATGACCGAGTGGGAGTGCTTGGCTTTAGTTAGGGCTGTTGCCAAGTTCCGGCCATATTTGTACGGCCGCACTTTTTCGGTCATTAGAGACCACCACGCCCTCTACTGGCTGTCTTCCCTCCGAGACCCCAGAGGACGGTTTGGTCACGGGGCCCTGCGACTCCAGGAATTTTCATTTGGTTTCGACTATAAGTCTGGAAGCCTGCACAAGGACGCTGCCTGCCTCTCGCGTCACACCGTGGATCGTCCCGATTCTGTTGCGCGTGATCCGGGGACCTGCTTGATGGCGACGCATCCTTATATTCCATCATCGCCGGAGGGCAATCTGGCAGCACCGACGGCCCGTGCCGCATGTTCGTGCTGCATGACGGCATCCTCTATCGCCGCAATATCAACCCTGATGGCCCCGAGTTGCTCCTTGTCCTTCCTCGTCATCTGCGACCCATCGTTCTCGAACAACTTCACGATGCACCGATGGCGGGACACCTTAGAGTTTTGCGTACATACGACCGCGTACGACGCCGGTTCTTCTGACTGGGTCTCTACCGCTCTGTGCGTCGTTATGTGGCAACTTCCGAATTGTGTCAGCGCCGGAAGAAACCTCCCCTGGCACCTGTCGGACGGCTCCATCTCATTGAAGTTCCCTCTGGACCGTTCTCTCGCGTAGGCCTTGACCTGCTTGGCCCCTTTTCGACAACGACTAGAGGGAACAAGTGGATTGCCGTCGCTACAGATTATGCGACACACTACGCGATAACAAAAGCGTTGCCGACTAGTTGCGCAACAGACGTCGCCGATTTTCTCCTTCACGACGTCATTCTCCAGCCCGGTGCACCTCGACAGTTGCTTACAGACCGCGGCCGTTCGTTCTTGTATCGAGTTGTGGACGACCTCCTCCGCTCTTGTGCCACTCGGCACACGCTGTACACCGCCTAAAACCGACAAACGAACGGTCTTACGGAACGTCTCAACCGAACACTCACAGAGATGCTGTCCACGTACGTTTCCAACGATCACCGCGACTGGTACCCCACGCTGGCCTACACGACATTCGCGTATAACTCGTCCCGACATGACACCGCAGGGTATTCACCCTTTTATCTTCTGTATGGTCGCAAGCCCACATTGCCCTTTGACACCATCCTACCTTCTGTGCCCCGCGTTGCCACTGAGTACGCTCGCGAAGTCGTCGATTGCGCTCACATGGCGTGCCCAATCACCCGATCTGGCTTATTAGCCTCGCAGCATCTGCAGAAGGAGCGTTACGACCAGTGCCATCGCGATTTCAGTTCGCCCCAGGCGCTTGGGTGCTGCTTCGGTCACCATGTCGTCGGGCCCGCCTCTCCCAGAAGATCCTCCCTCGCTACACAGGGCCTTATGAAGCCCTATGTCAAGTTAAAGACGTCAATTACGAGATCGCGCCGTTACAGTTTCATCCATCCTCAAGGCTGCCGCCGGTTGACGTCATCCACGTTTCGCGGCTGAAGCCATACTTCGCTCGCAGTTCTTCGCCTACCATGCGCCGAGACTGCGTTTCACCACCCGGGGGTCCTGTTACGGAAGGATCACAGAAGAGAGAGAGAGAGGAAGAAGAAGATCGAGAAACACTAGCTGCTGCGTGTTGTGGCTGGTCAGCCACCTTGACCACGTTGACTTTGCTTGTATATATACTGTGAATTTATTCAGTCTATACTCCCAACATCCCCGTAACAATATTGACACGTGTACTTGTCATGATCGGGCGAAACGTTTTACCGCCTAACAAATGTTATCACAAAGCGCAGGACGCGCTTTGTTGTGTGGGAAGTTTCTGGAATGTTATCGATGGTTCCATCCACTGTTTTTGACCGAACCTTGTCTAACCTGATTGCATGCGTGCGCGACGCGAATAATGTAGAACTTTGTGGAAGGCGCACTGGTCCCACCGATTAGTCTGGAACATTCGACGATTGATGTATAAAAGCCGATGCGCTTGACCCGTTGATCAGATTTCCGACGATCGCCGACTGTGTTTGCCGCTGTCGCCGTTGTTTTAGTGTAGCCTGTTTTTGAGGGCACAAGTTCGCCCAATAAAATGCTAGTTTCGTCTTTGTCAGTTTGGCTGCTTTCTTCACAGTCACTACCACGTGACAATATAAACAGCATTGTACAAAAGGCACATATGTACCATTCTCGCAAAAACAGGCATAAGGTCGCAATGGATCATTTGCAAACACATGAATACATTAGTCCACACCTTGCACACATCTTCAGTCTCCTAAAGTACATAAAAGATATTGGCTCGCCAACCCGGCCCTGCGAAAGTGAATGTCCAGCGAAGCTGTTTAATACAACCACTACAACTTCTGTGGGGGTATGCAGTGCTTTACTGCTTTAGAGTGATGGTAATTTTGACAGCACGCCACCGCCCGTAGCGGTGCTGTAACAACACTGAAATCAGGTGCTAGGCTGGTTATTCCATAGGCACAAGGCTAAGGACATCACTTCCCACGTCGCAAGCTGCCATCGCCGCGGCCGCTTGCGCAGCAGTAGTCGCTATCGGGAAACGCATGCGGGGATCGCGACGTGCTTCGCATTGTTACCAGGCGCACCTTATCAATTATGTCGCTCGGATGCTTGTTTTGCACTTGTTCTTTATTGAAAGGTACGCTGTTCTATATGTTGCCTCCATGCTTCCAAAGAATGTATGCACTGTGCGCTTCACTTTGCTGAAGCCTCTGCCTTAATGGGAAGCTGAAGAGTCTGTCGAATTCAATAAGACGCTCATATACGGACGCGGGAACCTTATAAATCATGTAGGTAAAATTATCGGGGGGATTTTTCGCTTAGGAGCGACGCAATCGTCAGTTAAAATTGCGCTGTAGCTCCGCCCTCCGTCGAGCGCCGTGCGCTGCTGCTGACGCTGACGATGCCAGCGGAGACCGGAAACCGCGGCGTAGTGACGTCAGCACTGGTGTTCCGTTCCCTCACAGTCTCCGGGACCGTGCCTGACCGGGCTTATTGCTGCGTGCGTGCCGTCCTAATCTGCTTCGCTCGACCCTACATTCCTTTGTTTGTGTGTATATAGGAGTGGTAGTTAACGTGCGCAGCATCAATTGAACTTGTAGGCCGATGATGCCGGCGTTCTGTGCAGCCTACGCTTGCGCGAACACGAGCGGCCGTGACGACGTTCCGATGTTCGATTAGTTCCTGCAAGACAAGAAGCTTTCAGCTGAGTGGGAGGCTGCTGTGAAGCGAAACAACTTCAAGCGCTCAAGAACGACAGTGTTGTGCTCTAACCACTTCCGTGACGATCACTACCGGAGTTTATCAATAATGCGTGCTTTGGGTTCTCATTCGCGTTAGCACGCTGAACGGAAGGTGCATGTTTATCTCCCACCCTTGACGCAGGTTTCATCGCCAAGCGCCGCGAATTTTCTATTCGCACGTGTGTTGTGAAACAGACTGCATTCAGCTACCATAACGCAGTGCAAGCGTAAAGTTCGCATGTGTTGGAAAGCCTGCTCACGCCAGGACGCTGCGCTCCCCCTTCTGTCGCACACATACAGAAACCGACCATCTCACGTAGCCGACGGAATTCGCCGGTTACGAGTAGCGTGCGGATGGCGCGCTGATGAAGGTTCTATACTACGCGTGCTACGATAGCCGGTAAACTTTTCCCGCGTTTAAACCGTCTGTGTAGATTGCCGACAGCTTTGGGGCAGCGCACAAATGCCGAAGATCGCATCACCGCTTACGTTCTACGAGGAGGCATGCAGGAACATAACACTACAGTTGTTTGCCCGGAAACGTACTCACTGAAACGCTGAATGCAACTTAGAAAAAAACATACTCGCCAAAGAACATTTCCAGCACAAGGAGAAGCTAACACTTCGCCTTCGTTCGCGTGGAAAGCAGTGCTTGCACCAGCATTTTTTTCTTCTTGGAGAGGCCGGCTCTTCGCAATCGGCTCGTACATGTAGGGAGTAAAGTATAAACCCCTTACAAGTGATCTTGCACGCGACAGCGACAGCGCGACAAGCGAGGCGATGGCTGTCGCATTCACTCGTCCCCTTCAAGCCGAACTCCATACGAGCGACTGCTCTGAGCGACGACTTCCCGGTATGAGGGTAGCAATATACGTTCCGAAACTAGCGTGACGCATGCTTTATCAATTTAAGTTGATGTATTTTACTGAAGAAGGAGCATTAAATATTTCAGAAGGTCTTGCACTAGGTTCTTATTCTTGCGCGTGTAAATTCAATAGTTTGCTCGTTCCGTGCGACAAACAGTATTATTTGAGTTATGTGCATCCAGTTCCGGCTTCGCACTATTGGCTAGTCGCTCATAGCACTTTCGGGCGACGAGCGACGAGTTCTAGATTTCTATAATCGAGCGATCTGTTCAAGTGACGGCCCGTTTTGTCGCTCGAAGCCATCGCCCGTCACCGTCGCGCGCAAAATCGCTCTCGTGGAGTTTGGACTTAAAGCCTAAGTCCTCAGAGAAACGCAAGCTCACGAAATTTTACATGACCGTCTCAGCAAAACAGCACCAAACTACCTTGCACCGTCCTTCTTGCATAGCGGCAGCAGTCGGTCCGGACGAACGCCATTGTTGACGTCACGAGGCGCCCGACTAATCACAGGCGTAAGCGAGACGCGCGAGCTGGGCGTGTCTGCTGCTGCAGTTTTCGTCAAAATAAAATATGTTTGCGCTTTCTTTCGCTCAATTTCGATGCGATTTTCGAATTCAAAGGGTTGAAAATCACGACGTACTGCTCTTCACTCATTTTTTCTGGAAAAGCTTTCAGCTTTCAGGATACCAGCCATCGCTTCTGGCCCTGCACTGCCGCTGCGATCGGCCCACATTTTCGGTAACGGACACGGACACAAAAAATGCCGACTAAGTAGGGGCTAACAGCTTCGCTGTAAAAAGCACTCTGAATGACAAAGACCTTTCACACATGTAGCCCCGAGCCAATGCTTTACCAGTTCACCCTCACTTTCACATCCAAAAATATTTGGCACAGAGTCCAAGCAGAGTTCCACTGATGAACAGATTGGGGGAACAACGCTTGGTACGCTACAGCTTCACTGGCCATGGCACTGCCGTACATGCTGGTACTTGAAATGTCTTCAATGTAGACACACTTGTTGCCCTGGACAGGTATGCCCAGATATTTGCACTGGTGCTCCATTTTGTCGAAGTGGACATGACCTTTTGCACTACGCTGGTAGTTGAAATATTTTGAATGCAGATGCAGTGGCTTTACCAAGACGATTTGCCCACATACCATCTCTGACACATGTATGCGCTGATTCTTCACTTGGTAGCACTCAACTTTATGTGTTTCCACTCGGTGTCTTGGCAGATAAGTAGGCAAGCCTCACACTCACATTTTTGCAGCTTCTAATGAAACATATAGCAGCACACTTAAGCTACAATGTGAAAGATATGCTAAATTTATGACTCATGAAAGTGGCATGAGCACAAAATATGCAACTACAGCACTGTATCCAGACCATAAAAATAAACACAACCAATGCTAACTATAAAAATATACTGCGCACATTATTTGGAACAAGCTTTTCAATGAAACTGGCACATAATATGTAGATTCCATATGAAGTATAGTATGTATTTTAACTATGTAACGGCAATGTAAATTGGGGTCACTCGCCTTTCCTGGGCTAGCGGTCTGGTTGCTTCCATTTCTTAAACGATTTGAAGGACGTCCTTAAAAGCAGATGCGGGAATGTTCCCCATTGTATATCCACGTATTCTCCCGCCCTTTTACCAGGGCACACTGTGTTGATGCCAGTGGTTTTTATGTCACCTGTCACCTGCTTCCTACCATTCAAGACACCACGCTAAGTTACCAGGCGTTAGTCCGATATGGCTACACTTATTGGCACACTGTCGCCTTGTAATCACATTTTCACCTAAGACCTCCACGTAGGGACAAATATATGCAATTAATCAAGCACAAATCTATTCCGCAATAGAAGGCTAAAATTGCTGTGCAAATAACCCATATTGCCGCAGACAGCTCTCCACACGCCGGTTACAAGCATTCTCGTGTGGTACCCTTCCAAGCGCCTCATCGCTAAAGACCCTAGGCCTTACTCACCGCATCGTCATTAGGAGATCGCCAGCAACGGCTCGCGGATGGCGAGACAGCGCGTGTCCCTCGTGCACGCACGCAAGGCAGCGCCCGAGTCACCCCGTCCAATGAGAAGTCACGGCGTAGCTCCTGGTCTTCGGGGCGCGTGAAAGTGTGTTCGGTGTGGAGACCGGGTTCCCTGTTGATAGGCTCCTGTTAACTCTGCTTGCAAATTGCGTGAAATTATTTAGTCCGGAGTTTCCGTGCACAAATTCGTTCAAAATAAACCGGTTTGTTTAGTGTACTTCATTGAAGAGTGCTACATTTCTTGTGGAGGTGCGGGGTACGATTTTCAGTCCCCAGTTCGTAAGAGAGCGGAGCACCGACTTTGAGCGATTGGAATCCAGAGAACTGACAACAGTACACCAGCGCACAAGCCGCTGCCTCCGAGGAGACCCGCCCGAGTTCGGACTGCCTGTTGCTGTAGCAGTGCAGGCAACAGTTACGAGTGACGGTGCAACCATGACCTGCCTGGTGGCATCGTCTCAGCTCATCGTGTACCCAACACGCACGTCCGAGTCCATTGCGCTGATTCTTCACCATTACACCAGCGCACAAGCCGCTGCCTCCGAGGAGACCCGCCCGAGTTCGGACTGCCTGTTGCTGCAGCAGTGCAGGCAACAGTTACCAGTGACGGTGCAACCACGACCTGCCTGGTGGCATCGTCTCAGCTCATCGTGTACCCAACACGCACGTCCGAGTCCATTGCGCTGATTCTTCACCATTACACCAGCGCACAAGCCGCAGCCTCCGAGGAGACCCGCCCGAGTTCGGACTGCCTGTTGCTGCAGCAGTGCAGGCAACAGTTACCAGTGACGGTGCAACCATGACCTGCCTGGTGGCATCGTCTCAGCTCATCGTGTACTCAACACGCACGTCCGAGTCCATTGCGCTGATTCTTCACCATTACACCAGCGCACAAGCCGCTGCCTCCGAGGAGACCCGCCCGAGTTCGGACTGCCTGTTGCTGCAGCAGTGCAGGCAACAGTTACCAGTGACGGTGCAACCATGACCTGCCTGGTGGCATCGTCTCAGCTCATCGTGTACCCAACACGCACGTCCGAGTCCATTGCGCTGATTCTTCACCATTACACCAGCGCACAAGCCGCAGCCTCCGAGGAGACCCGCCCGAGTTCGGACTGCCTGTTGCTGCAGCAGTGCAGGCAACAGTTACCAGTGACGGTGCAACCATGACCTGCCTGGTGGCATCGTCTCAGCTCATCGTGTACTCAACACGCACGTCCGAGTCCATTGCGCTGATTCTTCACCATTACACCAGCGCACAAGCCGCTGCCTCCGAGGAGACCCGCCCGAGTTCGGACTGCCTGTTGCTGCAGCAGTGCAGGCAACAGTTACCAGTGACGGTGCAACCATGACCTGCCTGGTGGCATCGTCTCAGCTCATCGTGTACCCAACACGCACGTCCGAGTCCATTGCGCTGATTCTTCACCATTACACCAGCGCACAAGCCGCAGCCTCCGAGGAGACCCGCCCGAGTTCGGACTGCCTGTTGCTGCAGCAGTGCAGGCAACAGTTACCAGTGACGGTGCAACCATGACCTGCCTGGTGGCATCGTCTCAGCTCATCGTGTACTCAACACGCACGTCCGAGTCCATTGCGCTGATTCTTCACCATTACACCAGCGCACAAGCCGCTGCCTCCGAGGAGACCCGCCCGAGTTCGGACTGCCTGTTGCTGCAGCAGTGCAGGCAACAGTTACCAGTGACGGTGCAACCATGACCGGCCTGGTGGCATCGTCTCAGCTCATCGTGTACCCAACACGCACATCCGAGTCCATTGCGCTGATTCTTCACCATTACACCAGCGCACAAGCCGCTGCCTCCGAGGAGACCCGCCCGAGTTCGGACTGCCTGTTGCTGCAGCAGTGCAGGCAACAGTTACCAGTGACGGTGCAACCATGACCTGCCTGGTGGCATCGTCTCAGCTCATCGTGTACCCAACACGCACGTCCGAGTCCATTGCGCTGATTCTTCACCATTACACCAGCGCACAAGCCGCTGCTTCCGAGGAGACCCGCCCGAGTTCGGACTGCCTGTTGCTGCAGCAGTGCAGGCAACAGTTACCAGTGACGGTGCAACCATGACCTGCCTGGTGGCATCGTCTCAGCTCATCGTGTACCCAACACGCACGTCCGAGTCCATTGCGCTGATTCTTCACCATTACACCAGCGCACAAGCCGCTGCCTCCGAGGAGACCCGCCCGAGTTCGGACTGCCTGTTGCTGCAGCAGTGCAGGCAACAGTTACCAGTGACGGTGCAACCATGACCTGCCTGGTGGCATCGTCTCAGCTCATCGTGTACCCAACACGCACGTCCGAGTCCATTGCGCTGATTCTTCACCATTACACCAGCGCACAAGCCGCTGCCTCCGAGGAGACCCGCCCGAGTTCGGACTGCCTGTTGCTGCAGCAGTGCAGGCAACAGTTACCAGTGACGGTGCAACCATGACCTGCCTGGTGGCATCGTCTCAGCTCATCGTGTACCCAACACGCACGTCCGAGTCCATTGCGCTGATTCTTCACCATTACACCAGCGCACAAGCCGCTGCCTCCGAGGAGACCCGCCCGAGTTCGGACTGCCTGTTGCTGCAGCAGTGCAGGCAACAGTTACCAGTGACGGTGCAACCATGACCTGCCTGGTGGCATCGTCTCAGCTCATCGTGTACTCAACACGCACGTCCGAGTCCATTGCGCTGATTCTTCACCATTACACCAGCACACAAGCCGCTGCCTCCGAGGAGACCCGCCCGAGTTCGGACTGCCTGTTGCTGCAGCAGTGCAGGCAACAGTTACCAGCGACGGTGCAACCACGACCAACCCGGTCTCAGCTCATCGTGTACCCACCTTGCAAGCCCGAGTCCTTCCACGGCGATACGTTCGAAGATGTGGAAGACTGGTGAGAACACTTAGAGCGAGTCGCAGATTTCAATGGCTGGGACAAGGCAAGGAAGCTTCGCAAAGTGTACTTCGCGTTAGAAGAGCCAGCGAGGTCATGGTATGTGAATCATGAAGCGGCGCTATCTTCATGGAAGGAATTTTTGAGACAGTTGCTTGCCACCGTATGCCAGCACCGATCGGCGAGAGAAGGCAGAGCACGCTCTCCAAGCCAGAAACCAGCGCACTAACGATAGTGCTGGTAACTGGCATGTGAAGAGCTCTCTGCGGGATTACATGGTAATATTACATAAACTCTATGCAGCAAGTGCTATGTATTTTTACCCATCAACTTTCTTAATGAACCGACATCCTTAAATGCCTAAGAGGTTTCTCCATTTGACGTACGCTTGGAAAATTTGTTGCACAAGGACCAAGAACAGCGGATGCCCTGTTGCACAAAGTGCATGAACAGCGCACAAATAGAAAAAAACCGCGCGAGTGTTTCCGAAACTCCGCGCGTAAACATGACACACGCACGACCTCAGCGTCTGCCGAGTTCGAGGCCGCGCAGCGCGGAGACCACCACCAGCCCAAACAGCAAAAAATAGAGACTACCTGGAGTAACAGGATATTTTACCCCAGGGGATCCACGACTCACGAGCGCAGTATGCACTAGTGAGTTATACATAGTATATGCGGTATCGGATCACGAACTACAGAAACTATTACAAGGACAACGCTTTAGAAGCTGCGACAGATATTGCTAGCATTCCGAGGCGCCGAAAAAAATCGACTTCGGCCGTCTCATATTGGACACAATGTTCCTCTTAAGACCATGAAATGCCAGTCACGTGGGATAAAAGGGGCCAAAATACAATCAAAGCTGAACCGCAAGCGATAACAACACGGTGTGGTTCACACAATAATCTGAGTGCGCTGTAGGCCAGGGCACGGAAGTACGACGGGCACTTCACCTCATGTCTTGCGCTACCGTACTCGTGATGAACATTAACATAGAGCCCGTTTGTCACTTCTCTTGTCTGCAACATTCTTGCTAAACGGAAGGGTGAAATACCACAGTGACTGGTGTCTAGAGGATATTGGCAATGTGCGCAGAATTGGCATTCCCGTCTTTCTTCGCATCCTTCAAAATTTGCTAGTTTCAAGCATGACGGCCCATTTCGATGCCAGGCACCGAAAAGCAACATTTCGTCTCTAACTTTCATCTTAATACTGCTCTTAACGCCTTAATTACAACGTCACTGAAAAGGCCCTCATATAGCCATAGCAACATGACAATGAGCTTGAATAGCAAATTAGTGCCCCCCTCTCGGCGCTCTCGAATAAAAAACTGAGCTGCTCTCCAAATTAATATCATACAAAGAAATCGTTGCACATGCAGTGCCAAGTAAGACGAGAAAGTACAATACTTACTTGACAAAGGACAGCGCGACCAAAAACAGCGAGAAACTCACGACTGCCCAAACGAGCACAATTGCGGAACTATACACAGACCGGTTCCATACGGCCGCCTTCGCCACACGCTTGGTCATGTGACCGGTATGACGACGGTATCCTATCGCCACCTTCTGCAACATTGGATTGTGTTGACGGGCCGTTGCGCCGCCGGGTGCGAGCGCTTGGTGTGCGCGACGCCATGCCGTGCGCGGTGTGCGTTTCTGTGTTTCGGCTGTGAATCATGTCGCGCAGAGCCAGACGCCGCCCTCTCTCCTCCGTTGTTCTTTCGCGCGCTGGCTCGCTTGCTGGATATGCCGCTCCGACTCAAACGGGAGCTGTGAGCTGGCCGTTCCCGTTGTGCATTTCGCAGGCCTTTCATTTGGGACGCTGTCAGTGCCGCATGATTGTGGTTAGACGATCGGCGCGTCTGACCATGCGTGATCACACCAAGCTATGCGCCCAAGAGTGCCGAGACCATACCGTTGAGTCCCATGAATATTAAAGCGAATAGCTTGCTGTCTCCGGCTGTTTTTATGCTTGTTAAGAGGTCAGTGGTCGGTCGTAAGTACTGTTGATGTCCAAGGAACACGATCGTTTGTTCTTTTGCTCTCTCGCTAACTATATTTCGCCTGCTCTCTCTCATACTTTCGTTAGCTCGCTCGTTCGGGCTATTCGCTTGTACTGAGATTCATCGACGGTGGTTTCTGCACATTGTTTTGTGTTCATGGTGCTCACAGTAGAATTCACCGTAACACTTTCTGCAGAGCACAATTACTAGAGTAACAAATGTACCATTCAATACCTTCGGCGCCATCGAAACTGATGTTCGCTTTTTATCTCGATCCCTTTATTCACGCGTAATATAGTATAAGCCTTATAAATACACCGTATAAGAATGCTTACAAAGTGGAACAAGGGAAAGATTGACATGCCATCGGTAAAATGCAACTCTTTGTAAAAAACTGTGAGAAAAAACGCGTAATAACTTAACAAATTAATTAGGTCGGGCACTGCGCTCAGTGTGTAGCAGCTCTTTGAAATTTGCTGCGCATCCTTCAGTGCCTACGTGCGATGGCAAGTTGTTCCATTCCACGATGCTGCGCGGTATGAATACATTTGCAAAACGATGAAAGTGACATATCAATCGTTTCACATTTGCACTAGTGGTCATGACAAAAATATTACTGCAGGGCACTGCAAGAAATCGTCGGAAAGAATTTAATGATGATAAAGTTTATGAAAAAGCTAAAGCTATTGAAGTAGAGGATGCGCTGTCAGAATCAGATCTAACACCCGCATGGTCTACTGACTGGCAGCGCTCCCCCGAAGTCGATGTGGAGCCATTGTCCGCGCCACAAAGAGCGGCTTTAATGTTACTGCACTCGCGCACCATTCCTTCGTGGCCTGTTGCGGCGTCAACTTCGTTTGCAATCGTTCGTCACTTCTGACGTGAGCTCAACACAACAAAAGGCTTCTTTTTCCTAGCCGAACTCATGCTCATGCAGGGCGAATACAGCAGCAATTGACACGAATGCCGCTTGATAAATGCTCAATTCTCCCGCCAAGAACCGCGCCGTCGAAAACCCAGCAGGCTAACTGAACAGATACGGCCAGACTTATAAAAACGTTTTGGCAACGTTTTCAACCCTCCTTTTTAACCTATCCTGCTTGCGACGTTTTTAATGCGTCGAGTTTGGTCAAAAATCTGTTTTAGACGTTGAATCCATTAATACGACGTTTTGAAGACTTTGTGTGCTACCTGGGGTCCATGATGAGTGCTAGCCTACGTAGACGTGTAAAGAAGGCCCTCACCCCATCAGTTGCCCGAGTGCTTCGTGTGGCCGACAGCGGCGTGCAGGTTGTTTTTGGCATGTGTACTCCGCGTTTAATTATAGCCGGCCGCCCTACTTCTGTTCTCTTTGCTGTGATCGACAGCTGCCCTCACAACGTTATCCTTTGATTGGACTTTTTATGCAATCATTCTGCTCTCATTGACTGCGCAACCCGCGTTCTTCAGTTAGAACTGCTCAACTCGCCGAAGCTCCGAGCACCGCCCCACCGCACTTGTGCTCATTTCACGATGTGCATCTGTCGCCGAGGCAGTTACTTACGTCACTTTTACCGCCCAGCTGCAGGTACCTGATGGTGAATATGTGCTTCGCCCCATCGCCTACGTGCTTCTGAACCGGAACGTTGCTGTTTCGCATACGCTGGTCATGGTTACTAATAACGACGTCGTTCCACCACTTCTGAATTTCAGCCTGTGCCCTTAACTGATTCCGACCGGCATGTTCTTGGCCAGCATTTCTGGTAGTTCCGAATTTGACATTGAGAGTCTGGATGCCGAAAGTGGTTTATTACCGCCAATTGCAGCTCACAGGTCTGGTTCCTTAACGGATGTCTTCGTGAAAATGATTGCACCTGGCCTCACCTCTGCACAGGGCACGAATATACGCATCCTGATCGAATCGTACAGTGACATCTGACTTCGGCGACAGGTCTTTAGACCAAACATCTGTTGTTCACCACCGTGTAAAAACAGGAGACACGAATCCTATTCGTCGGTGTCCCTATTGTGTATCGCATGTTGAACGTCGAGTCGCCCAATCATAATTTGACAAAATGCTCCGCAAAGGGGTCATGGAACCATCAAGCTAGCCCTTGGGCCTCGCCTCTCGACCTTGTGAAAAAAAAAAGATGGTACCTGGCGTTTTCCGGTCGATTGTCGCCACCTAAACAAGATCACGCGAAAAGACGTCTACCCGCTATCACGCATCGATGACACCTTGGACTGCTTGCACGGAGCTAAATACTTCTCGTCCATCGATCTTCGGTCCGGCCACTGGCAGATTTCAGTTGATGAAATGGACCCCGAGAAGACGGCCTTCATCACGCCGGATGGTTTCAAAGTTCAAAGTCATGCCATTGGCCTATGCAATGCTCCTGCGACATTAAAACGTATGATGCACTCTCTTCTGTGAGGCTACAAATGGATTACCTGTCTTTATTACCTTGACCACGTTATTGTTTTTTCCCCCACGTTCGGCAGCCACCTTCCCCGACTCACTGCCATTCTTGCGGTCTTCCGAAAAGCCGGCCTCCAACTGAACTCCACAAAATGTCAATTCGGGCGCTGTCAGAATACCGTGTTTCGACACCTCGTTGACGCATCCGGGGTACATCCAGTACCGGAAAAAGTTCGCGCCGTTCGCAGTTTTCCTGTGCCACGTTCTGCCTCTGACGTGCGCTGCTTCGTCGGCCTCTGTTCGTACTTTTGTCATTTGTCAAATTATTGTTATTCAAGGAGGCAGACAACGAATAGATCTTTTGACTGTGGAGTGATTTATTCTTATTCTTTTATGAAGTAGTATCGTGTGCAAGTACCACGGCATGGCCGACAGGAATTCCACAATATTTACAACTTCACTGTGAACTACGTAATTAAGAAAAGTAGTTGAAACTCGGCGTAATGTTAGAGTCATCCTAGCGGCCAATTTCTGTATACTTTTTTTCGGGATAGTTTCGATAAAACAAGAGTTACAGCCGTTTTCTGTAACCATACTCCCTGCGTAGACGGCCATACATATATTGATAGCAGACCGGAATTCTATAACGTGTACAACTTCACCGTGAAATAACTAATTCGGACAAGTAAACGAAACTCGGCGTAACAAAACAGTCGTCTTACCGGCCAATTTGAGTGTGATTTGTTTTGGGATAGTTTTGATAAAAGAAGAGTACAGCCGTTTTCTGTAAGCAGGCTTCCTCCGTAGACGGCCATGTGTTGGCTCCAGACGGCAATTCTGTAACGTTTAAACTTCACTGCGAACTATTCGTGAGAAGTAAATGAAATTAGGGGCAATGATACGAGTTGCCTTAGAAGTCAATCTCAGTATGATTTTTTTCAAGATACCTACATTAGATTGAGAGCTACAGAGCATTCGCAAGAAACTGGAGACTAAAATGTTTTCGTATTGACGCGACGTGTACACGGACGGAAATCGGCCGCCGCCAGAGGGTAGCTGTACACAGCTTCGCTGTAAAAAGCGACGACAGAAGGAGCGTTGGACTTTAAACAAATTTTACTTCAAGCACCGTACCCAAATTTATATGCTCGCCAAAGATGCACACACAACGAAGGTACAGCAGCTGCATACAGACTACCTTAATGCAGTATATAAAAATTCACATTCATTTTTGCACAGACAAATGGACGGAACTGAGCCATCGCCTTTCTTTTTAATGCGATAAGCTTCGAGCACCTCCGTGGCTTGTTCTTAACACACACGTGTCCCCAAACCGCAGTGCGCAGCCGCACAGTGCAAACGCAAGTGTCAACCATTTTTCACTGAAAACAACACATATGCGCGCTCCCTCAAGCAGTCGTTAACAGAGCGGCTGGTTTGGCCTATGTAGCCTTTGCCACAGCTCAACGCAATTTCTTGGGTAATGCCCACGGTGCAGCGCACAATTGGCCTGGAATGCTTCTTTTCGCACAAAAGCTTACAATTTCGGGACAGATCTCCGGCACATAGCTTCGACAGATTATTCGATGCCGACAAGAAAGGAACATCTGTTTAGAACATTTTTCATGTTGTGGGCAATTCTTAGTATGTATGGCACTACATGCGGTCGCTTCTGGTTTTGGCATTTTGCTTTTAGCTTCCGGAGTAACGTCTTGGACAGGCTAATGAGAATCGCAGAAGAGAATCCAGCTGCAATCAGCCTCGACATTTGCAACTGGAAGCTACTTTCCATAGTGTGTTCACATGGCTTCAGTGGAGGAGACTCTTACCTATGTATTAACTAACCAAACATATTACCTTGCTCCTGCTAATAAGATTTAATTATACATTAACGCAAGAACAGCCACGTTTGTTGTAGAAAGTGACAAAGGAAACCCATATGGGGGTTCTTCGAAAGGAAAGTCTCGTACACCAACACCTTTAAACCGGCAACGGATATCTAAAAATCTAATTTGACAGTTTAGTGGGAGTTGGTGCGTTAGGTCAAGCGGGCTCATTGCTTCTTTAAACGTAGCCAACACCTTTCGGCCATGTCAAATTCGCTTCAGACGTCGGTGCTCCACTTGGTGTGCCGATATTGACCTATAAAGTTGAATTCAGCTTGCTCCATGTCACAAAACGTATGCTGCTTTAGTCTTAGTCACCATTGATATCACTCAAGCTTAAGACAGTGTAGAATATGCAAGTATTAATAAACCCACTTCAGAATGTACGTCTGCCAAATTATTTTGTCGCGAGGTTTTATGCATGTTTCAACAGCACCGAATTTTACTGCACTGAATGCAGACTGTCTGCATTAACCTATAAACAGTCAAGAGGTCCCCCAAGGAGCAGTTCTATCGCCATAGGCTGTTTAACATTTTACTAAGTGATGTCCCTTTGCAAAAAGATGCGCAAGTGTATACGCCGACGACATCAATTTTTTTCCCTGCATCGGCAGGTATGCATACATTTTACGCAACGCTACAGTCTGATATGAGCAGCCTTCAACGGTGGCTTCATGCTTTTAGTCTTTATTCTCACTCTTTATCTCACTCTTAATATTACGAAAAGCGACGTCCTAGTTTTTCATCAAGGCATTCATGTGGAAATTCCTATACTTTATTCACCAGAAAGTATCCCGCAGGTGTATTCACGTAAATATTCGGGTGTCATTTGGGTGTCATTTGGGTGTCGCAGAAAAGCTTAATTGGAGTCAGCATATAGAGCACATTACTTCAAAGGGAGCACGCGCACTAGGAAGACTGCACAGACTTAGCAATAGTCGATCATTACTGCGTCATGCATGCTCTCAGTATGATCTAGTGTTCGCCCGATAATACAGGTGGTCTGCGTTTCGCTTTCTGGCGGAACTGCTTGCAAAATTCTGCCTCTGGTTCTGTTAGAAAGAGAGGCATTACATTTATTTGTCGCGCTTCCTAAATTTGTCGCGAACGATACCTTAGATCAAAAAGCACGCCTGCCTTCTCTGCTCACGCGGTTTCATATCCTAAGAGTACAAACTTCCGTAAAGATATATGCATCTCCAAAAAGAAGGTAATAATATGTTTCGATTATCGAGTCATCTTCATTTCTTAACCACCAATGTTCTCGACAATGTTGCCTTCAGGTTGTTTGCGAACAACCACTTCAGTGTTCACGTATGCGAAGTGATCTTACTAAACTCCTCGGTGTTAGTCGCTCAAGTTTAATTTTGATATTTTTCCGAACAATGCTAAACATTTGCCCTATCATGATGAGGGAAAGGAAACAATGCCGACGACGACATAGTTCGCGCTGTTTCATTAGCCATTGGACCATGCGTGCGCGTGACCTCATCCAATCAGCGATGGCACTGTGTTACTCCGAAGAAGCGTCATGCCCCAGTTGAGTCACGTGGTGACATGCTTCGTGGCAAGAGAAGCGCCTAGACAGGGGCAGACGGAAGACGAAGTGCCGGCGAACGAGGCTCCATGGCTCAGGGCTGTGGAGCTGCCGGCTGACGCAGGCGTAGCCAGCCAGCACTGCAGTTCGGAGCAAGCTGTCCAACCCCTTGGCGCGAGCATCGCGGGGTCCCCGATCGGCAAACGGCTGCATATGGGGCCCGCACTGAGGCTCGGATGCAGGCTCGCTGTTGAGTCCCCGGTTTGTCAAGCGCCATCTTTTCCTCACCTTCCAACATTGTGGCAGATTGTACTTCGTCACGTGATTGCACCTCACTTCGGCAACCTCTCGTCTCCTGTCCATCGTACCGTGAGCAGATTTCAACTGTTTGCTTCGCGGACATCTCTCAACCTTAGTTCCTCTAGCCTAATATTCGTGTCATGTAATGTGCCTTAAGTTTCTGGATGGCTGTTTGAGTTTTGTAGCTTTCATAAATGCAGTTTGTTTTTATCATCAGTTCAACTACTTTTCATGCGTCCTTTCCTCATTGCGCGGCACGCACACAAGCGCGACGAAAGTCCCGCGATTTCCTTACGATCTATGAATACCTGAATGATATTTTGGAAGACCACCTTAAACATCTAGACACACTAGGAACACCTAGATACAAAGACCGTATTAGTGACTGATGCTTCCGTCTGTGACGAGAAGGCAGGTGTGGGATTGTTTCACCATACCTAAATTGGTCCTTTTCGACTCGACGACCTGACTTCACGCCTAGCTTTCAGGCTGAATTACGCACAATTCCTTTAGTTTTAAGCAAATTACCATCATCTATCTCATCGGGCGTAATTTCAACCGATTGTCCGTCTGGCTCTCTCTCCTTCAGTAACCACGTCCGATTTGTCAAATTCCTTAGAAGCAGTCTATTCTCTCATCACAATATATTTACACCCCTTTCGTTCGGTGTGGGTGCCAGGCCACAAAGGTTAAGCCTTGTAGCGCCACCTAGCTTGTGGCGCATGAGAAGCCGCATGAGAAGAAAGACGGCGCCTGGCTGTGGCTCGCGGTTATTTTCCGGCGTCGATTTAGGTCAGCCGTCGCTCGCTCATGTGGCACAAACCTACATGTGGTGACGAACACAATGACTGATTCTCCCGCAGGACGTCTCGTAGCTGCAGCTTCGACTCCCACCCTTCTGGCCCCAGAACCCGCAAATTTGGTTTCACCAGATCGAGGCGCAAGTCTGCCTCTATCGCATAGTGGACGATGTTTCGATGTCTTCGAATCGCGAGTGGCTGCTCTCGAAACCTCATGTTCGAAGGCACTGTCTGATCAAGACTCTGATTAGCTTCCTTCTGAGGCGGCTTGCCTGAAATTCACTGTTGCCGAACTAACTGGCAAGTATGACGATCTTGAATACCGTTTTCGAAGAAGTAACATAATCCTTCATAGCATACCAGAACATATTAACGAGAGTCGTGACACACTGCACTCCAAGGTTGCGTACGTTTTCAGTACGCCCTTGACTGACCGCTTGTTGAACGCTTCCATAGGTTAGGCAGAATGCGCCCAGGGCGTTCTCGACCTATCATTTTAAAATTGCTCGATTTCAGCGATAAGCTAGTGATGCGGAAACACGCTTATAAGATGAAAAATTCCAGCATCAAACTTTCCGAAGATTTTCTGTCCAGAGTGCGCGCTCTACGTAAAGATCTATGAGACGCTTCGGTTCAAGAGCGGTATAACGGCTCGGTTATTAGAGACTTTTAGCTCAGCGGGTTTACGTTTCACTCCGCTCGCGTTCTCCACCGTTGCGCCAGCGGAGCGGCTCGCGAAACAATAATTTTAACCCGGCGGATCACTCACCCGCTTGAGCGGGGTAAAAGCGGGGCGCTGTGCTGCCCCACCTAGTGGCCCGAATAGGAGTTACTGGGAAGTGAACTTGAATTACGCTTGCTTTTATAGTGCAAGAAATGTTGAATAAAGATATATTACATATTCTCAGTACATTATTTGCTAATATTGTACTGAGTACTAATGTACGGGTAAGCGCCGCAGTCGCCGTCGTCGATGTAGAACTGGCGGCGTTCGCGGCTGCCGTCTTGCATTTCCCATACACGCCCGCGCGCTGCGTATACCCTCCGCTGGGGAGTGCTTTCCAGCGGGCGTACACGGTGCTCCGTAAAACCGCTGGCCGCCTCAGCGTTGTGCGCATGCGCAGTCGCGTCTCCGCTGGCCGTAAACCCGCTGGGCTAAAACTCTCTATTCAAATGAGGTTCGATCATTTATTCATAGATACCGTTCATTACAACTGGGTAGGTGCCTCACATAGTTTAGTAATAGCTCCTGGTTTCGCTTATAGGGAAAGATTTTCAAATATATCATCATCACTAGGTTGACAATCTCATCACTCTGCCAGAGATCTTGCGCTTTTGAATGTTAATGTCAGAACAATAACTAACACATTTTCAGTTTCTTTCGCTAGTTTTTTCATGTGCTCGTGTTATATGCATCACAGAAACATGGCTTCAGGACGATATTCAGGACACGGAATTCACGCCTGCTGGTTACATTGCAGTCCGGTACGACCGTCAGAATAAGAAAGGCGTGGTGTTGCTTTGCTCTTACCGATCTTAACTTTAAGGTTCTACCAGGTCCTCGCAATGTAGAATCGCTTTGGTGCAAGGTACTAGTGCGTAAGCAGAATTTAACAGTTGGCATTCTTTATCGCCCCCTTGAGAGCCCTAGTGAGTTGTTCGATAATATTTCGCATTTTTTACATGACTATAGCCTCAACAGTTCTAACTTAATCGTTCTTGGTGACTTTAACGCTCCCGGCATTCACTGGCCTTCTCTCACATATTCCGCCACTAGTGCCTCTATTTGTAGAGAATTAATTACGTTCTCTTGGTCCCATAACCATATACAATTAGTTTATAAGAATACGAGGCAGACCTCCATACTTGACTTAGTGTTTATAAGTGAAAGTCTTGCTCACTTAGGTTTTATCTATGATATCCTGGAAGGCATCTCGGATCATAACGTACTTCTCCTACACATTAACTGCCCTGTACCACATGAACGCTTTAGCTATATCCCATTTCACGATGTTAACGAGGCTGACGATAGGTCTATCATTGAAACTCTGGCCTATAACTTTGACCATTTTTTTGTCACTCAGTACCGAATGTCATGTAGACAGTCTTGTTGATTGTTTTGAGTCGTTAGTGAAACCTTGCATCAATAACTAGGTTCCATTAAAAACAAAAAAGATGAATGATAAACTTCCTTCGCTTAACCGGGATATATTGCACCTGTCACGCCGTGTAGATAGACTACGAAAATGAAATAATTCTGATCCTGCGCTTCGCGTTCCTTTTGAAAAAGCCAAGGAGGAATTTCGTACTCGTACTAAAAAAGGTAAACATTGAGAGGGCACGGCACCTGGCTGACGAACAAGATGCCTAAGCCACCACTACTGCTCTTGCAGGTATTGCCGTGGATTTTCACCGCCACAACAACGAACAACGGACTACTGGCTTTCTTCCGAGTACCTCGTGGCAATGACACCGTGGACTGCACTATCTTTGATCAACGTTCCGCAAGTGTGACGTCATCACTCGACATCGTACTTAAGGAGCCTCGATGCGACATTCGCTTCAGAGGGCACGGCACCTGGCTGACGAACAAGATGCCTAAGCCACCACTACTGCTCTTGCAGGTATTGCCGTGGATTTTCACCGCCACAACAACGAACAACGGACTACTGGCTTTCTTCCGAGTACCTCGTGGCAATGACACCGTGGACTGCACTATCTTTGATCAACGTTCCGCAAGTGTGACGTCATCACTCGACATCGTACTTAAGGAGCCTCGATGCGACATTCGCTTCAGAGGGCACGGCACCTGGCTGACGAACAAGATGCCTAAGCCACCACTACTGCTCTTGCAGGCAAGTGCTATGGACAATATAGTTGTTTATCGTAGCGACAACCGCTTTTTGATAGTCTTGCCGTGCCCTCGCAAGTGTTGTGATATTTTGTATGACTGCTGGTCAGTGCTTCTTTTGTTGCTTATGGCGGGAGATGTAGAGAAGAATCCCGGACCCAAGGTAAACGAAATGCTAGAAGAAATTATTCGCAACCAGACTGCGTTCGCTCGTAAGATGGATGACATTAAAAGTGAAATTGTCACACTGAGCGCAAAGACAGACAGGATACAGTGCCTTTTTGATGCAGTTGATACAATGAACAGCAGGATTGGGCATTTAGAAAGTATAGTTCATGAACAGGCTGCAAAGTTAGTCGATTACGAGAACAGGAGCCGGCGTAATAATTTGTTAGTCTTTGGCGTCAGTGAAACGGGGACTGACTATGGTGCAGAAACAGAGTCAAAACTAAAAGAACTTGTTCTGGAGAATATATTTAAAAAAACTATGGGTGTACAGGTTCATACAGTTGAGCGAATTCATCGCCTTGGTAAGCCCCAACCAACAAAATGTAGACCAGTTATTCTTAGGTTTTACGATATCAGAGAAAAGGAAAGCTTGCTGAAGAAAGGTGCTAAATTAAAAGGTACTGTTTGGCGTATTAGCTCTGACTATGCCAAAGAAACATTAGATATACGCAGAAAACTATGGGAAAGCGCAGCCGCAGACAGGGCCAAGAAAGCAAAGGTCCTGCTCGTTCATGATAAACTTCGCATAAACAACGATACATATTTTTGGGATCACAACCGCAATGAACGCTGCCTGCTGTCTAAAAGCTTAGGGCATAGGGCTGTTAACAGACAACAGCACAGGTCAGATCGGCCAAGTGGCACTGATGATCCTGATACCATAGGCAACACCTCGGGCTCGTCATCACAGATATAGCTACGCATGTTAAGTTTGAACGCGCGAAGTATTGTAAATAAGACTACACAATTAGAATATCTGCTCCTTTCACAAAGCCCACACGTTGTGGTAATAACAGAAACGTGGTTACATAAAAATATATCTGATGACTGTATTGTTCCTCCCGGCTATAGAATGTTTAGGAAAGACAGGGACACACGTGGTGGGGGCGTTTGTATCATAGTAAAAAACTCTGTATCTGCTGTATTGATTGATTGCGATGTTCCTGAAACGGTTTGGTGCAAGATTACATTTCATGGTATTACCTACATTGTTGGCGCCGTGTATCGCGCACCTTCTGCCTCGCCTGGGTTGCTGGAAGACCTAAACACTTTCCTACGTGCAAATGTCAAAGCAGACGCGAGATTAATAATGACCGGCGATTTTATTCTTCATAACATAGGTTGGCAAAACCCATGTACTATTGGCTCCGGTTCAACTAGAATAGAGAAGTTATTGGAACTTATGTTCATATATAATCTAAACCAAATTGTTCAAGAAGACACACGAGTAACGGCCACATCGCAGTCATTGTTGGATCTGGTGTTTGTGTCGGATAAAATAGGTGCTTATGCTGTTAACGTTGCGAATGGTATCTCTGACCACAAGATGATTATTGTTACAATCACAGTGGGAGCAAGTGTTTGTTTCAGGCCTTACATCCCTGTACGCATTAACGATTATGGACGCGCGGATGATGTTTCCATCCTTGACTACCTGGATTCTGCATTTGCTGACTTTGAAATTGATTTCCATACTAAAACAGTAGAAGAGTTGTGGCAGAACTTTAAGGTAATTGTACAACACTGCGAAGACACCTATATCCCTAAACGCGTAAAGAAGACAAAGCACCGAAGCCCCTGGATGACCAGGAACATAATTCATATGAAAAGAAAAATAAAAAGGCTACGTAAAAGCAAAAATAAATCTACTCAGGTTTCGCGACTTCGAGCTGAGATGAAGCAAGCCCTGCACGATTCTAAAAAAAAATTCTTCAGTGACACGCTTAGCCGCTTCCTCAGAACATCACCGCAAACGTTTTGGCGATATTTCAGTGATAGAAAGGAAGAGGTACAGGAAATCAGGAAAGAAGATCAAGTTCTGATAAACAAAAAAGATATTGTAGAACAGTTCAATCACTTCTTTCAGTCCGTGTTCACCACGAACGATGATGACGTCGATGTTAGTTCTGAAAGCACAGAGCCAAGCCAAATGGATGACATCATAATTACACAGGAGGGCGTATTTCAGCAGCTCTTGAATTTAGATGCAAAAAAAGCGTATGGACCAGATGACATAGCGACCCAGTTTCTTCAAAGATATGCTGAATGGGCGTCGCGTTACTTGACCCTTATATTTCAGAAATCACTACAAACTCATTCTGTACCCCAAGATTGGCGCAGTGCAATAGTTATTCCGGTGTTTAAAGCGGCAATCGAACAATAGTGAATAATTACAGGCCTATATCTCTTACATCCATTTCTTGTAAACTTCTAGAACACATAATAGCTAAGCATATCATTCGCCATTTAGAAAATAATTGTTTACTTTACCCATACCAGCATGGCTTCAGAACAGGCCTTTCCACTACCACACAACTAGTAGAGACAATTCATGATTTCGCAATGGCGATTGATGCCAGAGAGCAGATTGACGTAATCGCCATAGATTTTGCCAAGGCCTTTGACAAGGTGCCACACAAGAAGCTGATTTACAAACTGGAAATAACCGGCCTTAATGCCACTATAATAAAATGGATTAAAGCTTACTTAACGAATCGCAACCAGCTGGTCAGAATGGATGGTCATGTCTCCGGCTCACTGGCAGTACTCTCGGGAGTCCCGCAGGGATCTGTCCTGGGACCGCTTTTATTTTTGGTGTATATTAATGACATTTCTGCTGTGATGGAACCAGATGTACATCTTAAACTGTTCGCGGATGACTGTTTATTTTATTCTACAGTACGAAACACGGCTGACCAACTTAAGCTTAATAACTGTCTAAAGGCGTTAAGCGGATGGTGCAACAAATGGAGTATGGAAATAAATTACTCTAAATCAACATATACACATATTACCACACGGAAAAGGGGCCGTCTTTTGTTTCCATACACTATTGGTGACAAGTGTCTGATGAATACAAGTCAGTTTAAATACCTGGGAATAACGATAACAGAAAACTTATCGTGGAGTATACACATAAATAATCTTTGTTCCAAAGCATACGGGAGGTTATTTTTCTTGCGAAAAAAATTGGAGGGTGCTACATGCGATGTAAGACTCGCCGCATACAAAACTTTTGTAAGGCCAGTTCTCGAGTACGCGTCAGAGGTATGGAGCCCTCATCAAGCTTATTTGAAGAAACAACTAGAGAAAATACAGAGGTACGCGGTGCGCTTTATATGCTCCCAATATCAAAGGACTGATTCAGTCACAGAAATGCTCCGTGTTTCTAAACTGGACCTGCTAGAAACACGTAGACAAAAACATCGATTGAACTTATTATTTCAAATACTTCAAGGCCAAATAAATATTAGGCAGGAAACATACATACTAGCACCTGGCAAACGGAGCTCCAGAACCAACCATAACCGATCTATCGAAGCTTATATCACTCACACTAATACATTCAGGCACTCCTTCTTCCCCGACGTGCTTGAAACGTGGAACAAGTTACCGATGTGTGTAGTGGAACATACAGATCTGTCCCAATTCAAAAAATCTCTGGATGACTATCTGTGCGAATGCGCCGCTTGATTTCGATGTATTCTGTGTTTGTAATTATTGCAATGTTCTCTTCTTTTATATATTTTTCCATAACCCTCTCTGTAAGGACCCTCGCAAGGGGGTTGACAGTATTGTTAAATAAATAAATAAATAAATTTCTATTTTTTAGTCGAACTCCCTATACTACTTAAATCCTCGCAGGCACTGGACATCAATCTTGCCTATTGCAAAGTGCAGTACCTCTTTTAAGATTAACGACGCTATTACTGACGGCCTCACCGTAGTTTCGAGTAGTTTCCGAATACTTTTAACTCGTACTTCCAATCTGTTTTCACCCTCGATAACCACGTAGTACCAAAGTGAAATTACGACGTGCAAAATAATAAATTAGGTGATATCATAGTATGTTGTGATGGTGTCTTAAACCTAATCTTGAATCATGACGCTAAAAAGTGTACCGGTTCAGATGGTATCCCGAATCCTTTCCTTGTGAGATACTCCCTATGGAAAGCTTAGTACCTTACTGTAATCTTCTAGAAAACCTTATGTTGAATTCCAATGGCGGAGTCGGAGCAGCCGACGGACTCCGCGAGCGAGCACTCGACTCTGGCGCAGAGCAACGCCTCCAGATCCGCGAATGGAACACAACCTGCGCCGCCGGAGCAAAGCGGAATCGGAAGTTCTATCACCGAGTTACCCAGGATACCTTGCGTGTTGTCATTTTCTTCCGCTGTTTGCTCCCAGCACCGCCGCACCGGTCACTTGTCTCTTCAGCGCCGTTCACCTGTTGTTTTTTTAAAAGTGCGGAATGGATATCTCGCCAAGCGTGCAGCAGCTTTTGCTTCCTCGCGAGTCGTGACCGGTGGCGCCTCCCAGCGGACAAATGTGGTAAAGGAAATACGTCACGCAGAGTTCCGGTCGACTCCGCCGATTTTGGCGGAGCAGCTTTTTCTGCTCCACGGAGTGACTCCCGCTCTAAATCCACTCCGACTCTCTCATTGAAACACCTGACTCCCACCCTCACTCTGCCATTGGAACAAACTTGCTCCGAAACGAGCAGAAAAACTTGCTCCGACTCCGCCATTGGAATTCAACATTAGACTCTGGTGAAGTACCAACTAAATGGAAAACAGACAAAGTCCTGACTTTGCATAAATCAGGTGATAAACAACTAACTACAGGTCAATATCTCTCACACCCCAGTCATGTAAGATGTTAGAGCACAAACATATAATCGTTTCATTAACTATAATGATGTTCTAATATCTGCCGAGCATGGTTTCCGTCCTGCTTATAGCACTGTAACGCAATTAGTCGATTTTGTTCATGATATCGCTTCTAGCCTAGACACAGGCAATCAAGTGTATGCCATTTTTATTGACTACTTTAAAGCTTTTCACTCTCTGATTCATTCAAAACTACTGGTAAATTTAAATGCCATATTCAATAATCCCTGTCTTGTTTGCTGGATAGAGTTTTCTTCGTTGTTGCTCACAATTTGTTTCCTTCAAATCAGTGGACTCCTGTCGACGTTCTAGCAGGCTGTCAAATATTGATGGTGAGGTAATCGCACTCTCCGAACCGGAGGGGATGGGGCGACAACAAACCCACCCCGCGTGCGTTTAGTGAGGGTTCGACTGCTGACCGGCGATAAGGTCCACGCCTGATCGACCGTGAACCAGAGGCATAAGACGGGAGGCGACGTACAACACACACACTCAATTTAATACAATAAAATCATGCGCGAGACATGCTCGAAAAAAGAACATACAAATTACCAGCAGGGGGGCCTAGTTCGCGGAAGGCGTGCGGGTCACACAACGCACGCCCTGACGCCACTCGCACGACACTAAGCCCACCACGTGGGAGCTATTAACACTCGCGAAATAACAAACAAAATACGCGACAAAAATGAAAAATACACGCGGCAATAAATAGGGCCAACACTACACTAACAGAACATACAAAAATAAACACGCGATGGATAAATAAATGAAAGATTAAACGTGATTAAAAAAATACAGTCCGGCGGAAAGTTCTGAGAGCGGGCTGGAACACGAGGCTTAACTGTGGCGTGCTTGCCGAGATCCCGGTCTGAAGAGCGTCGGGCTGCTGGTACCTCGCTGCCGAAGATCCTGACGGACTTGCACCGTCTGTCGGTCGAACGCCGAAGACTTCGGCCTGGAGGTTTCAGCCTGCCGACCACATCTTCAGCTGTCTCCCGGTGCACGACCACCCTCCTCCGTCTTCCAAGCCACTCTGCCGCTCACCGAGCCGCCTCGTCCCTCCGTCACGCTCAGGCGACGCACGTGACCAAACGGTCGGGCGTGACGGGAACAATGGGGACCACTCTCCCCCCATCGCCGTGCAAGCGGCGCTGTAGCTGGGGCGGCACTGGCGGCCATCCCGAGAAGGACGCGGGCATGCACTCTGTGACACAGGCGTTCCTCAGGGATCTGTATTAGGGCCTTTATTATTTCTAATATACATCAATAATTTACCTCGTAACACTTCAACTAAAATCCGACTTTATGCAGATGACTGCGTATTATACGAATCTATTAACTCCATTGATGACCACCGCCCAATCCCTTATGTATTCCTGCGCTTGGTGCAGAACGTGGCGAATGAACGTCAACTGTGGTTAAACAGCTGTGCCGTCGTTTGCCGATAGACAGAGCCCCCTCTCGTTCGATTATTCTTTGGATGGCATCCAACTTAAAAGAGCGTATCACTATAAATACTTAGGTGTCATTCTAACATCTTTCATAGTCTAAACATATGGAATATGTAAATGGGAAAGCCCTAAAAATTTGGTTATTTGCGCCGCACTTTAGCTAAGACCCCCGCGATACTAAACTGCTATTATACAAAATGTTAATTCGCCCTTTTCTAGAATATGCATCTGTCGTTCGGTTTCCCTACAAACGATACGAAATAAGCTTGTTCAAAAACGTTCAACGAAAATATATTCGTTTCATTTGCCAAAATTACAGCCAAAATTTTTCACCAACACATGCTCAACAATCTTTCAACATTGAGCCATTGCTTTCCCGTTTTCACACTGAAGCCTTAAAACATTTATATCCAATTAGTAAGTCCACATTTGGTCTTTCTGATTGTAACTATATCACATTTACTAACTCTAGTTGTATCTGTAGCCACTCTTTGAAGATAACACCTATTTCTGCTCGTAGTAACACATTCAAGTATACTTTTTCCCCGTACAGTAGTGCTTTGGAACTCTCTACCCGCTAACATTCGTTCAGTATCACTAAAAGATGTTATAGCTACTACTGGTAAGCACCTCGCTAACAAGTAAAACGCTTCTTTTTGATTATTCATTTTCTTCTGTATTTATGTGTTTTTAATGTGCAATGTATAGTAATGTATAATGTTCCCACTCCTGCTATAGGCCTATATTCGGCTGCAGTATATGTAAATAAATAACATGTCAAGGTGTTTATTCACAGAATACGCAAGGAGAGAGAGATCGAACTCGGTGCGGTAGCCAAAACTCTGCGAGCACTCCGAACCGGCTCCCGTTCGTAAAGCGCTGGTGATGCGCCTGACTGACCGGCACTTCGTTACATTTCACACGCTGGAGACGCGCCGGGCTACCCGGTGCTTTTTCATTGCTACATTTGTCCTCCGGAGAAATAGGCGCCATCCTGGCAATCTAAGCATAAGGTAGCATAAAGGGACCGTAGAAGGGCTTGGGCCGATCTACGTGAACAGTTTCGCGACGGCACTGATCAGAAGACGGCGACACAGGCTCGACGACGTAGTTCACGGGGGAAGTTTGTGCAATAACACGGTAAGGTCCAAGGTATCGGGGGAGCAGCTTGGAAGAAAGGCCGGCAGCTAAAGATGGAACCCACAGCCAAACCAATGAATTGGAAGGGAAGCTTGGGAGGTCAGAGCCACCACGACGAAGCTTCTGGTGTGTCTGATCTGCGGTGGTAAGACAGCGGGCGAGTTGTCCGCATTCTTCAGCATGATGCGCAGCTTGAGAGACAGGAGTACATTCTGATGAATGTGGCTGGTAGGGTAGAATGGTGTCGATGGTGCAGGAAGGTTCGCGGCGGTACACTAAGAAAAACGGATAAAAAACGCTGGTGGCTTGAGTGGCAGTATAATAGGCGAACTTGACGAACGGAAGCACAGTTGGAATGGTGGGACGCGACGTACTTGGTGAGCATGTCACCAAGAGTACGGTTGAAATGCTCCGTCAACCCGTTCGTTTGCGGATGGTATGCGCTAGTGCTCCTGTTGATGATGAATGATGTGACATTCCTTCAGAAGCGACTTCAAGACTTCAGATAGAAAAGCGCGGCCTCGATCACTAAAAAGTTCCTGAGGGGCTCCGTGACGAAGAACAAAATGCCGCAGTGTGAATGATCCAACGTCTCGGGCAGTGGCGGATGGAAGTGCAGCGGTTTCTGCATAGCGTGTGAGATGATCCACTGCAACGATAATCCAGCGGTTGCCAGCCCCGGTACAAGGAAGTGGACCGTAAAGGTCGATTCCGGCGCGATCAAAAGGACGGGGCTCCCAATGAAGCGGCTGCAAAGGTGCGGCAGTGAAAGTAGGGACCGACTTTCGGCGCTGGCAGTCGAGGCAGCAGCGGACGCTCTGGCGAATGAACTTGTACATGCCAGGCCAGTAATACCGGAGCCTAAGGCGGGTGTAGGTCTTTAACACGCCACCGTGTGCACATTGGAAATCCGTGTGAAACGATGCGCATAAATCAGCCCGAAGATGACGTGGTATTACGAGGAGCCATTGCCGATCCTTGGAGAGATATAGTTGCGACGGTAGAGAAGTTGGTCGCGAACAACAAAGTGATGCAACTGCCGCCGTAGCGTCTTAGATGCTGTAACAGTGGCAAGATCAGCGAGAAAATCCAAAAGGGAAGAAATCCACGGGTCTTCGCTCTGCTCAGAGCGCATGTCATCGATGGCAAGTGCTGACAGGACAAACTTGAGTGGGCAAAGGCTGCGCGTCAGGTGAAATGGGCGAGCGGGAGAGAGTGTCGGCATCGCTATGCTTGCGTCCAGAGTGGTACACGACCCGGATGTCGTACTCTTGCAAACGGAGTGCCGAGCGTGCGAGGCGGCCAGAGTGGTCTTTTACTGACGAGAGCCAGCACTGCGCATGATGGTCCGTTACTACATCAAATTGGCGGCCGCATAAGTAAGGTCGAAATTCGGTAAGGGCCCAGACTATGGCTAAACACTCCTTTTCTGTAACAGAGTAGTTTAGCTCCGACTTTGTGAGTGTGCGGCTAGCATAAGCAACGACGTTTTCCTCAAGACCACGTTTGCGTTGGGCAAGTACCGCCCCAAGGCCGACTCCACTAGGATCTGTATGGACCTCAGTTGGGGCAGCAGGGTCAAAATGTCGCAAAATAGGAGGAGAGGTGAGCAGATGGTGAAAGGTTGTGAACGCGTCATCGCATGCTTTCGACCAGGCGGATAGGCCGTTGTCTCCAGCCAACAGTTGATTCGAAGGGGTGATGATCATAGCGAAGTTCTTCACAAAGCGGCGAAAGTAGGAGCAGAGGCCGACGAAACTGCGTAGTGTTTTCAGGGTGGTGGGTTTGGAGAACTCCGCAATTGCACAGGGTTTTGCAGGATCCAGAAGCACCCCTTCTTTGGATACGACGTGGCCTAAGATCGTAAGCTTACGGGCAGCAAAGAAGCATTTTTATTGCGAAAGCAATACTGCTCGAGGTTTCCGCTCTTGGCCGCCGTCCCGGAGAATCCACCATTGACCTTTAGCGTGACCTATGTGTGACGTCATACAAGCCATATCCAGCTTTTCTGGACACCTACCAACTAGCGCCCCAAGCGGCCCCGGCACGAAGCTAGCGCGTTTTCAATGGAACGAGCGGGTTTTTCGCGAATAACAAAAGCTGCAGGTCGATTTTTGAAAAAGGCAGGTGACAGACGTGTTCTGGAAGACAATTCACACACGCCAAATGTAGTGATCACGCTATGGCACGTAAGAATTTTGTTCCCACAGTGGTTAAAGATTAAGAAATGGAAGCCTATGGCAACGACGAAAACTTGTACACGATTTTCGAGGCAATAACGGTGCCTGTAATAAACCTACGGCGTCTATCGTAATACCCAGTGCAGCGTAGGTAGTCCGGAGACTCAGCTTTCGATTGATGCCTATCTCGCCTCTCCACACATGACGTAACACTGTTCCCAAAAGCGTTTTTTGTAACACTGTCGGGAAAATTAACGTCGTATCTATAAAAACATGAGCGTACCGCTTGGCGAACCTTCGGAAGCTGTGGTCGAGTGGTGGAATCGCGTGCACCTTCTGTCCCGCGTCATAATGGCCGCGGTTCGATTCCCGCTTCGCACTTTTTTTTAAGCCGCAGAGGACCTAGTTTTGTAGTCTCTCACTAGATGGCAGAAACACAAAACTCAAGATTTGCTTTCGGTTCTGGTTTTCCAGTGGTGCTCTTCAAATAATATGTTTTCTATTTTCTCTTCCTAAAACGTAGCAGTGTCGTGTTCATTTGTTAAGTCATCGCTTTTACGAAGATTTTATTCATTGGACATCATAACTAGAAGCTTGCGCATGGCTTTCTGTTATGCAAAAAAACTTTCGTGCTTTGTAACGTGGAACATGGGAGAACAAAATGGCTATTCTTATTGCGTTCTTCTGGCAGGTTCGTTTTCTTCGAGTTCGGCTGTCCTTAATGGCACATACTCCGAGCGAATCAGGTACACCTGGGCCACAATGCCACCCGGTTGCCAGTGCCATTCCTATGCAACATTCGTGTGGAACAAAGGGTATGCTAGGCTGAGTCGCTGCCCGAACGTTAATTACTTCTAGAGATTCATCCAAATAAGAAATGCACCAACTAGGAGAAGATGTGCAGCGTCTGGATTTATAGCTACTGTTAATGCGTTCCCTACAGCCAAGTGGTATGAATCCGTAGGTGTGGCCGTAAAAAAACCACTTGAATAAATGTCCCGTGCTGTGTCTACCCCGGTCGCTCTACAGAGAAGGTAGCTTGGCTGGCCGTCAGCCTTTAGAATCAACACATATCACTAAAGAATGCTGCGCATTTTTTAGCGAGTACCCCAGCAATTTGGTAGCAAAATCGTGCAAAATCGTGTCTGTAACGCCAAAAAACTTGACGCATTTCCCACATAAATACATAGGTCTTCATAAAAAGGGTTGGGGTGGCCAACTTGAAATTGGAAGTGGCATCAGCATAAATTTGGGTGTGATACAGGGATGGGCCAAGTTGAATTCGGTAGTGATATGTGTGTGGCCCAACCTAAATTTGGGGTGAAATGGTAGTGAGCCATGCTGAATTTGAGGCTGCTGATATGGGGGTGGTCCAACCTAAATTTGAGGTGATATCGGAGTGGGTAAGCCTAAGTTCGGGGGAATACGGGGGTGGGCCAGCCTGGATTTGGGGATGATATGGGGGTGCGAGAACTTAAATATGGGGGGTGGCCCACCCTAACCATAGGGGTGATATGGGGCTGGGCCAAGCTGAACCGGGGGTGATATGGGGGTGGGCTGACCTAAATTTGGGAGTGATTTGCGGTGGGCCATCCTAAATTTGGGGTGATAGAGGGGTGGGCCAGGCTAAGTTTGGGGCTGATATGGGGGTGAGCCAACCTGGATTTCGGGATGATATGGGGGTGGGCCAACCTAAATTTGGGGGTGACATGGGGACGGGCTAGCCTAACCGTGGGGGTGATGTGCGACTGGGCCAATGCTGAATTGGGGGGTGATATATGGGTGGACTAACCTTAATTGAGGGGGTGATTTGCGGTGGGCCAACCTAAATTTGAGGTGATCGAAGGGTGGGCCAGCGTAAGTTTGGGGCTGATATGGGGGTGGGCCAACCTAGATTTGCAGGTGGTATTGGAGTGGGCCAATCTAAATTTGGTGGTTTTTGGAGGCGGGGCAATCTGTATTTCGGGGTGATATAGGATTGGTCCTACCTAAATGTGGGGGCAATCTCTGGGCCGGCTAATCTGAATTTGGGGGTCATATGGGGGTGGGCCAACCTAAATTGTGGGGTGCGTCGACTCGAAATTTGGGGGCGATTTATTGAAATTCGTGGGTGGAGCAACTTGAAAATTAGGGGTGGACGAACTGAAATTTGGGATTGGGCCAAATTGAAGTTTAAGGCTGGGTGAAATGAAAATCAGGCGTGGCCGACTTTGAACTTGGGGGTGAGCTAATTTAAATTTGAGGATGTGCCAACTTGAAACACCAGTCGTGTTTCTGCATCCTTTTCATCATCGCAAAGTACGTATATTAAAAATTGTTAGTCAATACCCCTCAAGGTGAGCTACCACTCGAGCCTTCCCAGCCCACTGGGCTAATAATGTCACAGGAGTGCGCTCATCGTGACGACTGCGACGTTCAATGTGGAGATCCACAAGAACCTATCGCAGACCGAGCTGACCATTTTCACACCAATGTCATCGCTAACGCTACTCGCTCGTGCTAGACGCAACACAAGCTTACAAAGATCATAATTCAAATTTCAATCGCACGCTAGTCGACACGCTGTCAGTGCACAATTTCGCCAATCATCTGGATAGGAACCTTACTGGATGTTTACTGTTATGTTGCGTCGTTTTTCACGAAGGCCTTCTCCCGCAAAGAGAATACATTTTTGAGATTGACGAGGCAAGATAGTATATAACTCATACGAAGCAAATGTATAAATGGGGATAGTGATTTTTAAAAAAAAATAAGTAAATAAGATTTAAGATGTTATTGTTTCGACCGGGCATGACAACGATTTCTTCCCACCTGTTACAGTGATTTGACCGAAAACCTAATCATTTTGCTCAAACGTGTTGCCCCAATACTAAATGGGCTAAATGTACAAAAGTGCGGTGCGTGGTCACAGCTTCAAAGTCAGTCTATTTTGTGCACTGTTGTTGATATTGTAGTAATGTGGAGTTTTCCTGTTCATAAGAGCACAGAAAGAAAAAAAATATTACAGCTGGTAGCTAAGCGTAAAGTACATCGGAATATCTGAAACCAGCTATTTTTTTCTTTTTTCGCGGCTTGGTCTTCTCGGCTGGTAGATCGCTGTCCGATCACTTCAACGAATTTTGTTTATGTGCAACTGCAGCAAAACCGTCGATACTACCGTTTCATTGCCAGGACATTTATGCCCTCCACACACACAAGAAGGACACCAGATAATTCGCACACGCACTTTTATAAACATATATTGTTTTGCTAATTTCAGTGTAGCGAGGTGTCTGCGAATGGAGCATTTTCTTAGTATCAGTCCAGTGTTAGCAGTGAGAAGCAGTTCGGTCGACCATACCCATGATGGCATACTAGCCATTGTAACGCTTTACTACAGTACAAGTGAACTAATAAAAACTTGGTGTGTCTTGCCCTTTCGGCAGGCCGTCCATCCATTATGTTATGGTGACGGTCAACGTTGTGTCCGTCAGGCCTCCTCCTCATTTATAGCTTCACCATCGCGAGAGCGGACAGAGAAAGGAAGCTTTCTTCACAATCAGCCCCAGCCGGGATTCCACCACTCGTAACTGCTGCAATTTGTATTCAGTGGCTGGGCATGCCAATCACATCCTTAGTTTCACAATCGCTAGAGCGCGCAGGAAAAAATAGAGCTTTGGTTGTTATCCCTACCACGAATCTATGTCAATGCAGATATAATTACGTGCAGGGGCTGGGCCTGCTCACTTCTGCGCTACCACCTGCCGCCACCACCTCAGATTTTCCACGCATACCTGCTTCTTGTTTTCATCGCAGACGCATGCAGGACAAACGCGGATAAGAAAAAAATCTTAGTGCCCTTCCACTCTGTGAAAAATGATGACCAGCAAAGCTGTGTATGTGGGTCCCTTACTGGCGAACTGCACCTCCGCCGCGGGTCAGCCCGCCATTGCACTATCTTCGGGATCGGCCAACGTATGGGGAGTGCTTAACGCCTGCTTCTCCGCCGCCGCGGGTCGGGTCGATTTTGCACTATCTTCCGGATTGGCCAACGCATGGGGAGTGCTTAACGCCTGCTTCACCGCCGCCGCGGGTCGTGTTGGGTCGGTATTTCCCTATCTTCCAGATCGGCCCACGCATGGGGAGTGCTTGACGCCTGCTTCACCGCCGCCGCGGGTCGTGTCGGGTCGGTATTTTACTACCTTCCGAATCGGCCCACGTATAGAGAGCGCTTAACGCCTGCTTCTCCGCCGCCGCGGGTCGGGTCGATTTTGCACTATCTTCCGGATTGGCCAACGCATGGGGAGTGCTTAACGCCTGCTTCACCGCCGCCGCGGGTCGTGTCGGGTCGGTATTTCACTATCTTCCAGATCGGCCCACGTATGGGGAGCGCTTAACGCCTGCGTCACCGCCGCCGCGGGTCGGGTCGATTTTGCACTATCTTCCGAATCGGCCCACGCATGGGGAGTGCTTAACGCCTGCTTCACCACCGCCGCGGATCGGGTCGGGTCGGTATTTCACTATCTTCCAGATCGGCGCACGCATGGGGAGTGCTTTAACGCCTGCTTCACCGCCGCCGCGGGTCGGGTCGGGTCGGTATTTCACTATCTTCCAGATCGGCCCACGCATGGGGAGTGCTTAACGCCTGCTTCACCGCCGCCGCGGGTCGGGTCGGGTCGGTATTTCACTATCTTCCAGATCGGCCCACGCATGGGGAGTGCTTAACGCCTGTTTCACCACCGCCGCGGGTCGGGTCGGGTCGGTATTTCACCGTCTTCCGGATCGGCCCACGCATGGGGAGTGCTTAACGCCTGTTTCACCACCGCCGCGGGTCGGGTCGGGTCGGTATTTCACTATCTTCCGGATCGGCCCACGCATGGGGAGTGCTTAACGCCTGCATCACCGCCGCCGCGGGTCGGGTCGGGTCGGTATTTCACTATCTTCCAGATCGGCCCACGCATGGGGAGTGCTTAACGCCTGCTTCACCGCCGCCGCGGGTCGGGTCGGGTCGGTATTTTACTATCTTCCGAATCGGCCCACGTATGGGGAGCACTTAATGCCTGCTTCTCCGCCGCCGCGGGTCGGGTCGATTTTGCACTAACTTCCGGATTGGCCAACGCATGGGGAGTACTTAACGCCTGCTTCACCGCCGCCGCGGGTCGTGTCGGGTCGGTATTTCACTATCTTCCGGATCGGCCCACGTATGGGGAGCGCTTAACGCCTGCTTGTGCGCCGCCGCAGGTCGTGTCGGATCGGTTTTGCACTGTCTTCGGAATCGGTCCACGTATGGGGAGCGCTTAACGCCTGCTTCACCGTCGCCGCGGGTCAGTCCGGCATTGTACTATCTTCGGGATTTTGTTCTTCACGCGGAGACGATAGTGGAGAAAGTAGCCCTTATGAGGAAGGTTTAGCTCGGATGATTTTATCTGAATATATGTAAAAGGAGAATTCGTTTTTCTCGGCAACTACTGCACCAAATTTGACAAGGTTTGTTGTACTTTAAAGAAAAACGAAAATTATAGTGGCTGTTGGTTTTGAATTTTTGATTTAGGTCATCGTTTGTTTATTGAAAATTGGCAAAAATCTCAAATTTTCGGAAAACGAAACCATCAAGTTTACAACTCTGTCTTTCGGCAATGAAAAATGATATCACAATTCTGTGCATTGCATATTACAGCGCATCTAAAGCGGACAAAATTATTATATTACACATGAATCTCAAAAGAAAATTATTAATATGGAAATACAGCTTTTGCAGAACGCTTGTACGGAACGTAACGAGTTCACGTAAGATATAAACCGACATACTGAATTTGTCCGCTTTGAACGATCTAATGGATGCCGTTTACAGAAACGTGATATCTATCCTTGATGCGGAGCTATTAATTTGTGAACTTCGCGCTTCTATCTTTTTCGCCCGTTCGAATCTCTAAAATTCTTCTAACAACATTCAGGCCCTAAATGGAAAGTCCGCTTCCGAATGTCACTAGAATTTACCTTTCTCTCTAAAATTCAGCAACTTTCAGTAAAATCGCTCCAGGGGTTATCTGAGAAAAGCGTTTCGGCGTTTTACATCTATTTGAATAGGCCGCGCCGGAGTTGGGTCCGAGTTAGAACTTCCTCTTAACGGCTTCGCTATATATATATATATATATATATATATATATATATATATATATATATATATATATATATATATATATATATATTTAAAATAAATAAAGAAAATAAATGCCTCAGCCGTCAATACCGCCACCCCAGATTTCATCACGATGGCAGCGTCACCATCGGCACGGCTCCGTGAGCAGCTACGAAGCTGTTCACTTTTGTTATCTTCCTTTCCTCGGCGGCAGCGCATTGTCTTCACGCCAGCGACGCGCTATATCTGCACGATCATTGCGTCGTGCATCGCTTCTGCGACCAAGCAAGCATTCGGCGGCACACAATTTCTTTATCTATGGACACACGTTCGCTGCTATATTGAAAATAAGAATTTAAACTGCTTGCCTTCGAAACAGCATGAATAAAGATCGAAAGCGGGATGGCCACAAGGAGCATGCTCACGGGGCCATAGTATTGTCAGCATCACAAAAGGCTAGATACAGTCAGGTTGACTTTACAGGTTTGCAAGGGGTGACTGACGGGCTAGTTGCTTCATTATCACAGAAAGAACAGCGCTTCAAGTTGTTAGCGCAGTTCGTGTGTGGATCCTCCTTTGTGTCCCGTCTTGAAGTGCTGTTCCTTCTGTGACTTATGTTCTTTTTCTGCGTCAGTTACGCCTTCCAAGAGCGTTTAGTCGGAAATTTTTTGTTCGCATAGCTCTTACAGAAGCATGCTTCATCAAAATTTCTTCGCTCGGCTAGATAATCTCGACGACGAGCTCCAAACTACTCATTTTCTGTAGCCACCCAAGAACAATCACTAAAAAATTAATTAACGTAAGTTCATTAATTACGCACACAACTTCTCAACTTACTCCGCATTTGGAGATTACGGATCTGAACACTCGAATGATAAAATGATGTCACGTATATTTGTAGTAGTGGTTTAATAGTTTTGTTTGATGCAGTTAAAAGCAGCCGGCACATTGGTGGTGCTGTAGGCTTCTTATAAAGTAAGTGTGAAAGCTTGGACGGGTTTTCTTGGCACAAATCAACTTCATGAGCTTAAGCGCATGTGCACTTCTGCCTTTACAACCGATTCTCCTACATTAGACAAGAAACACCTCAGCGCAACGGTACATCACACAGGGTGTGCGAAAACATTGTGCGCGCTCCCGATTAGATTTCTGAGCGTTGGTGGCATCATGCTAGGTTTCCTGGCATCATAATGAATAAAAGCAGCTGCCTGGGAGAAAGCATTGGGTACATTTTCAGTACTTTGTAACATATGGATCAGCGTGGACATGTACGTTAGAACGAAAAGTACTGACGTATTAGGATGACGGTATCGCTGCATGTATTTTGGCTGTCTAATGTTACGATTTAAAGAGAAAAAACGGTGTTTATGTGACAATAAAGGCTGACATGAAATATGAGCTCCGACACAGTAACCGTGGTGGAAATGGCCCCTGGACTGCAGGGCTACATTGAACCACGAAATGCTGGTTTCATAAATACCAGTAATTGGAAAGTGCTTAGCTCTTGAGTTTTCTGTATGTCGGCGTCGCTGTGCAGTCTTGGGGCCCTTTTAACTACGAGCACTATGTTTCAGCTAATATTGAAAGGAACTGTATTCTTTGTTATTCGGGGGGGGGGGGGGGGGGGGGCTGTCTTTAGCGTCTAACCACTGCTCCAATGTTATCGGTTAGCTCAAGATGCACCTGGATGTTTTTCTAATATCCCGTATGTTGTCACGGATTCAATAGCGGAAGAGCGTCATATTATCAGATTGCGCACGTGAAGCGAATACTGGCCTACATTCTCCATCTCATTTGAGGACCCGAGATTGCGCTGCAATGTACGGGCATTCCAATCTGATGAACCGATGCCTTGATCCGTATACGTCAGATTTAGAGGAAGCACTATTATGCGCGCAGCCATCGTTGTGCTTTGAGTGTTTTCCAGCGCAAGCTCACCTTATAATTATATTTGTGACTCACTCTTTTGGGAGTGTTCTGTTCTTCACATCACTACAACGTGAGAGTATAGACGTGCTCCATCTTCATCGAGTGAATGCTGGGAAACGGACTAGGACTCTTCTTGCGTATGTGTTTACACATTTACCGCAACAATTTATTTTTCATAACTTACTGTTTTAATTTAGGAGGCTGTAAAAGACAGCAACATTATATTAACAGGAGGCCTTAATGACGCAGAAAACTTAAATGCTTATTTGTCGGCTTTCACCTCATGGTAAGAAATTTCAATAAAGATATCCTTATGATAATTCAAAGCCTATCCGCTTGACAAATTTCATCTGAGTTCCCCTTTGCAAGCAGATGCCGACTTGCCGGTGGTTCGGATCGGGGGCCCTTGACATATGTACAACCGTCAAACAAATAATTATTCGGAATGTTTCATTTCAGGAAGGCGTCTTACCCTCCTGCCTTTCATTACCCTCGTCGTTAGCCCAAGCGTCGTTAGCCCAAACGAACGAGCTACCGTAGCTCATCTCGCCTATATCGCTGTCATTTAGGTTTAGATAAGAAATATATATTTTCAATCGACGCTTCACGAATACGAAAAGAGCTGCCCGCTACCAGCCCCAGCTAGGTTTCTTTCATTTCGTACTTTGTCCCAGCGGCTAATAGTAGCTCACGAAGCAGAGCGCTAAGTGTGGAAGTGGCAGAGAAGGTGTTCTATACTGTCTCGTGACCCGCCGAAAATTGCACGCTGCGCTGCTGGCCACTCGCAGAAAATTGTATATGTGACGCCAGCCATTTGCAACACAGCAACATTGTTTTGCGATGGGAGAGTCCAGGTGAGAGACAGGGTGGTTATGGAGATGAAGACACGCTATTTCTTGCAGCAACATAAGAATGAATGAATGAATGAATGAATGAATGAATGAATGAATGAATGCCTTCATTTATTGAGAAAAAAGAGGAGCAAGTATCAGTTGAAGCACGTCTCAGCACATTGGACAAGAAGCTGGTGACAAAGAGAGGAAAAGCTGGAGTCCAGGTGACAGATGAAGCCGCAGTTTAGGGTCGAGAGAATATAAGCGAGAGTTGGTGAAACCGGTTGAGTCCAATGTATACGTGTGATGTGGCGACTAAGTGATTCGAGTCACCGCCCAGCATCCGTCCTCTACGGTAGTATAAGCACCCGCTGTTCTTGGTAATAAACATTTACTGAAAACCAATATTGTCAATTACTTATTCATCAGCCATACCTCGCCACGTATTCCTTAGTTGCAGTTTCGGTGAATTACGACTGCGCTGTCGCGACAAGTTACGACCATACGGTGACGCTTGCGGTTGCGGTTGCCATACTCGTGACTCTTATCATTGCGGGAACGCTATAAACATGGGTTTACTGTACAAGATAGAGAAGAGACATTTTAAAACAGCGTTTCTCGCCTTACAAACGCTCAACGCAAGCAACCTTGCAACATGTTACGGTGCGCGTCTCTTTCAAGACAGAGACGAAAACGTAAACACAAGAACGTGTTAGAAGACAGGGTGCCGTCTTGGGCCTCGTGCCAAACACATCCAAGCCAAGAATATGTTAACAATCATGCTCTTTTTTCTATGCAAAGAGGTTATATATGTAAACTTCTGGAATGACAGTCCAATCCGCCGCCTACGGGAGCGCGTGAAGCCGCCGGCGGCCATATTGTTAGAGGAAAAGGAGCGCGGCTACACTACGTGGCCGCGGTATACGCGTGGCGCTCCCTGTGCTTGCGGTTCTGCGTGGAAAAATAAAGTTAAACCCCTTTAAGAAGTATATCAGTCCCCCTTTGGGTGTCGCTCGACGTTGTGTGTCGTTGACATGCTGTCGTAGATCGACAGCATGTCAACTAGCGTGTAAATGATACTTCATTAAGGTCGGTGCGTGTTTGTGTTGTGTCTAGCAAGAGCGAGTAGTGTAAGAGATGACACTGGAGCGAATTCCGCGAAAAGTACTAGAGTGATAGCATACTGCTGGGCGTATTTGGTAACCACAGCGATAGACACACACTTTGCGGATGTAAACAGAGGAAAGCAACCTAGTGAATTGGCCGGCCTTTTTGACCTCTGGCATAGTTTGCAAAATGAATGCGGCGAAGTTTGACGCACAATATGCCAATCCAAATGAATCAGCGTGGTCACACTTGCGCGATACGCCATGGTGGCCTGTCACCAGGGCATCATGAAATAGCAGCGATGACAATTTTCATTGGGTGCTTGAGAATAAAGACGAGCACATTAGAGACGTACGTTTCTACGGTACAAGAGCACATCGCCGCCCCCCCCCCCTCCCCCCCGCAAAGAAAAAAAAAATACGAAAATAAGCTTGCGAATAGGGGCATCATAAGATCGAGCACTACGGCGCTTGTTGATCTTGTTCAGGATGACGTCAGCGTTTCATTCAGCGTTTATTTCTGAGAAAAAAAGTGGAAGTTACGTCTATTTTTATCAGAATGGCGGGCGTAATCGGGCAAACATTAACAGCATTTCATTAGAGGGTGCCCGACTACTCTGTGGAGACTACGTACAACTATGACAACAAACAACACTGAAAACTTCACTTACATTGATTCGCATATACGTGGGATCCTTATAATCTTTTAGACTATCAATTTATACGTTGAAGAATGGCGCTCATTAATGCAATATTTGCATTCACAGCGAGCAAATGCGGCTGTCGTGTCCACGGTAGAATTGATTAAACGGCTTTAATCCCATGTACATTATATCGTTGCCAACTTCCGTGGGAATGTAGTCGTCAAAATGGGGTAAAAGTGACAGGAAAATCAGGAGGTTGATGAACGGCAACAAGGCGGAAGCTTGCGCAAGACCTCAGGGAAATAAAATGACTTTTTGAGCAGCGTGGCCAGGGGGTCATGCAATGGTTTCAATGTCTATTAAAAATCCTCCAAAATATGAACAGAAGCCGCCAAAAATGAGGACAGTTTGGGAAAGGCGAAACCACTGGAAATCTTAGGAAAGCATTAGCCCAAATACAAAAGATGACCTAAAAATAACAAACCATGCATAACGTTGACAGCGTGGCAAAATTTTGGCAGAAATAAATTCGCTGTTGAAGCAGTTCAGCTGAAACGCGATGGTGTGAAATAAGGCGAGAATGTCGGCAAGTGTTGAAGACAGGTCAATTACGGAGACCCTGTGGCCAACGCCAGCGCCCGGCAGCTCTCAGGCGACTGCACGTTTAAGCGAGATGCCTGGTCATCAATCGTCACAGTGTGATTCGTGTCTGAAATATTGGACTCGGACTCCATCACAATAAATACAGTGCATTCTACCGTGTCATTCTTCGACGGCTGGTACAGATTCTCGCGCAATGAGCATAGGAACGAATTGTCTCACGTGGCCCCTGGCTGTCACCTTCCCCAAACTGCCAACAATCCCTCCCCTCCGAAGTTGCTTAGTTTTTATTGGGTTGGGCTGCTAATCACGAGGTATCGGGATCGAATCCCAGCCACAGCAGCCGTATTTCAATGGGTGTGAAATGCGAAAACACCCGTTGTTAACAACGGCCAGCTGCAGTGCAAGTTTGCCAGCCATTTATGCCAGCGGTGGTAACCGCATCTTGAAACGCCGCCGCCAACCTCTAGCCTCGTCGCCGTTGCGAGCGAAGGAGTTCGAGTAAACAGGCTTTGTGCGCAACACGACAACGCCGCCCTGTTCTGTTATGAATGGGGGAGTTGCCGCGGGAACGCCGACAGGGGCTCCTTCCCACGTTCCGACCAAGACGCAAGACAATGTGCTACCCGGAACGGCTCAGAGTTCTACGAAGCCCCTCTGACGTCGGCTCCGGACCATACACCTGTGTGTATGTGCAACACGTGTATGTGAGCCCGCCTCCTCCAAAAGGGCGGGTCATCTACGGTGACGTCGAACGGTGACGTCGAACGATGACTGGACAAACGTTTCCGTCCGGTTGGAATCAAGGGGGGACCAAGTGCTTATAAGCAGCGATTGCCGGCTGCTAGAGGGTGCTCGTCGTCGTGAGCTGCGTGCTCGTTGTCGTGCTAGAAATGTACTCGTGAGCTGCGTGCTCGTCGTCGTGCTCGAAGTGTACTAGTGAGCTGTGTGCTCGTAAGCTGTTTGCTGTATGCGTCGTCTTGCGTGCGCCATTCGGGAGTCACGCTAGACTGTCGATGTATGTCTTGTCTAAGATATAAATACTGTAAATGAACCCATATTCCTCGTTCTCAATGAGAAGCAGTCCTTCCCTTCATCAACGTCCTCAGCGCGCGTGGATAAGTTGGACGACGGCATGGGCCAGCTACGTTCGAATTCATGCCGGACTCCAACCTTGGCAACGGATCACGAGCGATGGGATTGAGCCCCCAATCCTGACAACTGAATAGCAGCGGTGAGATCGGCTTACGGCTCCTAATTCGGCCTACGACTCGGAGACAGCAACGGCAGCTGACGGACGTTGGCACATGGTGACCGACCGGTATCCTGATCAAGTTGGAGGCGACTTGGGATTGACCACCTCTTGCAACTGACTGGATACGGCGGAGAAGGACTGGCGATATGGTGCTGCTTCAGTGGGTAAGCGTTTGGTTTTGGCTGTAAGATTTACCAGGCTTCAATTTCTCTCTGTTTTTGGATTTGATTCGCTGGGGATCTTTTACTTGTATTTTGATTTGCGTGGGTATCGCAACAAGTATTGTGTGACAGCAGAGCCAAAGCTTAAAGCAGCGACCATGGTCCTAATGTGTTGGAGCTGACCTGTTGTGGTTGTGTGAAGAGCTCATGGTAGACGTAGAGAAGGACTTGACGGAATCAGACATTCGTAAGACCATTTTGCAAAGTCGCAACGATTTGAAAATCATCGAAAAACTAGGTAAACGAATTCTAAACAAAAGACAGGAACAGGAATCAATTAGGCAAGAATGCCAAGAGCGCGAGCGAAAACGCCAAGAGCGTGAGCAAAAACGGCAACAGGTTGAAAAAGAAATGGCAGCAGTGAACAAAGAGATACAAAATTTGCAGCAGTTAAACGCAGGAAGTCAACAGCGGCTTGAAAAATCTGTAGGCTAGACTCAGCGAAAACGGGAGATATATAGCAGATTTTGGTAGAAAGCCGAGAGAAGTAGAAGCACCAGCGAGAGCAGCAGCACGTTCATAAGTGAACTCAAAGTACTAGAAGTTGACGATGCCTTAGTGGCAGCAGAGGCCGTTAAAGGCCAGAGTGAGAGCGACGAGGTGCTGTGCCAACAGCGGACTGTAGAGACAGCTAGGCCAGCTGCGAACAAATTGGCACAGTTACCGCGCGTGTGCGTCGCTGTTAATGTTAGCGAGGTTGCTAACGAGGGAGCGTATCCAGCTTTTCTGGACACAAGGGTTTAGTTCCCGTGAGTGCCACCACGTGGCATACTGACCTTCAACTTTTCAAACTTCCCGCGGTGACGCGTGATGACGTCAACCAAACAAAAATAAAAAAAACAAAAGCTATCCCTGCGCATTGAACTTCGCCTCAATGCTTGTCCCGCCGGCGTTATCAGTGTTCTTGATAAAGTGTATTCGCTCGTCGCCTGGAAATTACTCATCATCCTAAGAGCGTTTAGTCGCGACGAGCAATGGTTGATTCTGGGCTTTTGATGCGGTTCTTTTTTTTTTTCTTTTTTTTTTTATTTTCCTTTTCTTTTTCTTTTTTTTTTTTTCATTCTACGGAGTAAAGAAGCTAGCCTAACCGTCAGAAGCACTTCGGGACAGCCTTTCTTCTGTCGGCACACATTGTTAACGTCCGAACATCGCACAGCATCTACTAGAGACGTCGTCGTGGACGGATTTTGATTTTGCCCTATCGAATTCGTTCAGGCGCACACAATTATTTCACTAACGACTTTTCAATGCGCACTCATGGGCTACCGCCGCAGCTGCAAATCTAGATGTGCTTAAGTATTAAGACATATGCATGGATATGTTGGTTTTTACCTTGACACAAAAGTCACGGCACAAGAGTTGAGCAAACTGTCCCTGTGTCGTGGCAGGGTGTGAGACCGGGCTAGTTGGTATTCCATGCTAAAGTGACTAGCGCAATAGTGGACACAGGACACTAAAGAGGCGACAAGGATAAGCGCAAACTTCCAACTGGGCGCTTGTCCTTGTAGCGTCTTTAGTGTCCCCTGCCTCTTGCGCTAGTCACTTCAGTCTGTGCCGTCGTCCGTTAGCATGCTATGGCCGAAGCTGCTCGCAATATTATGTCACATTTACTGGCCACCAGGCAAGGTACACCTTTGGGTACGACATATACAGTACTTGCAGTTAGTTTCCAAAGTCGTCTCCTATGGCGGTTATCCACGTGAGTGAAGCAAGAACGCTATTTAAAGTTATTGTGCAGTAATATATGCGGGATTTGTATATTCTCCACATTCTCTACCATGTTGCCGTTCCGCCTTTATTATATAGCCGCAATGTAGACTAGCAGCTATCGAACGCCATAAAGGCTATCCACATACTCAAAGACCTCGCGTACAGCTCCTGACACTTAATTATATTCAAGAGTTGTGCGTCTGTCCAGGACATCCTTAACGAATGTGACATAACACATTATGAGGTTTTACTTGCCAAAACCACGATTTCGTTTTCAGGCAGGCACGCCTTAGTGGAGGATTCGGGAATAATTTAGACCACTTGGGATTTTTTAACGTGCGCCTAACCCTATGTACGCGGGTTTTCGCATTTCACACCCATTTAAATACGGCTGCCGTGGTTGGGATTTGATCCCGAGATCTCGTGATTAGCAGCCGAACCCAATAAAAGCTAAGCAACTACGGAGGGGAAGGAATGTTAGCAGTGGGAGGAAGGTGACAGCCGGCACGTGAGGCAATTTGTTCCCACCCTCATTGCGCGAGAATCGGTACCATCTGTCGAAGAATGACACCATAGAATGCACTGTGTTCAATGTGATGGAGTCCGCATCCTATATTTCAGACTCGAATCATACTGTAACTATACTGACGACTAGGCATCTCGCTAATACGTGCAGTCGCTTGACAGCTGCCGAGCGCTGGCGTCGGCCACAGGACCTACTTGACCTTTGTTCAACACTTGCCGACATTCTCGCCTTATTTCGCACCATTGCGTTTCAGCTGAACTGCTTCAACAGCCAATTTATTTGTGCCAAAATTTGGCCACCCTGTCAACGTTATGGTTTCTTATATTTAAGTCATCTTTTATATTTAGGCTAATGCTGTGATGAAATTTGCAGCGGTTTCACCTTTCCCAAAATGCCCGCATTTTTTGAGGATACTTAATAGACGTGGAAACCATTGCGTGGCCCCCTGACCAAGCTGCTCAAAAAGTCATTATATATCCCTGAGGTCTTGTGCAAGCTTCTGCCTTCTTGCCGTTCATCAACCTCCTGATTTCCCTGTCAAGTGTATCCCATTTTCACGACTCCAAGCCCACGGAAGTTGGCAATGATATAATGTGCATGGGATTAAAGCCATTTAAATAAATTCTACTGTGGATACGACAGCCGCTTTTGCTCACTGTGAATGGAAATATTGCGTTAATGAGCGCCATTCTTAAGCATTTAAATTGACAGTCAAAAAATTATGCGGATCCCATGTATGTGCGAATCGATGTAAGGAAAGCTTTCTGTGTTTGTTGTCATTGTAATACGTAATCTCCACAGACTAGACAGGCACTCTCTAATGAAATGCTGTCAATGTTTGCCTGATTACGCCTGCCATTGTGATGCAAATAAACGGAACGTCAACTCATTTTCTCAGAAATAAACGCTGAATGATATGCTGACATCATCCTAAACAAGATCAACAAGCGCCGTAGTGCTCGATCTTATGATGTGCCTATTCGTAAGCTTATATTCGCGATTTATATATATTTTTTTGGGGGGAGGGGGCGATGTGCTCTTGTACCCTAGAAATGTCCCTCGGATGTGTCTGATGAGCTCGGTTTTATTCTCAAGTGCCCAATGAAAACTCTCATCGCTGCAACTTCATGATGTCCTGGTGGGAGGCCACCATGGCGTGTCGCGCAAGTATGACCACGCTGATTCATTTGGGCTGACATAAACTATTTTGTGCGTCACACTTCGCCACATTCATTTTTAAAACTATGGCAGAGATCGAAAAGGGCGGCCAACTCACTACGTCCCTTTCCTCTGTTTACTTCCGCAAAGTGTGTGTTTATCGCTGTGGGTACCAAATACGCCTAGTGGTATGCTACCACTCAAGCCTTTCTGGCGGCTGAGCAAATGAAGTCGCAGGCTTTATTCAACATGGCGTCGACGTTCAATATGGCTATCCTCAATTACTTTTCGCAGACTTCGCTCACCGCCGTCTCTCCCAGTGTCATCTCTTACACTACTCGCTCCTGCTAGACACAACACAAACACGCAGCAACCTTAATGAAGTATCACTTACACGCTAGTTGACACGCTGTCTATGTATATTTCCGCTGAGCACCGGGATTGGAGCGTGGTCCTGTCTGTGGTGACATTATCCGTCTACAGCCTCGCTCATCAACAGCGCTCGTTACTCGTCACGTTTTTTTTTTGTTTTTTTTTTGTCGGCGAGAGCATAGTGTATTTCCTCTGAATGTGGTTTCGGCTTTAGGTGTGACCTTGCACGCACGCTTATTCTGTTGCGTTGACGGCGACCGTTGTCGTCAGGCTGCCGCCTCATTCTGAGCTTCGCAGTCACCAGAGAGCACAGAAAGCTGTCTTAACAAACAAACCACCAGGATTCGAGCCCATCTCCCAAATGCACCATCTTGCATTTGGGAGATGGGCACGCTAACCATTACACTACCACCTGCCTCCACCAATTTCTGTTTATCTGCCTTCCCACTTCACGTTTTTGCCTCAGACGCAGGCAGAACGGATGCAGAACGAAAAAAAAAGTAAAGATTGCTTGATCCGCCACCTGACACATGACCTTAACTTTGACAGGTTATTCTCATTGGAGCGCATGTAGGCTTGCGGATGCGTGCAGATTGTGGGTCGCCTTAGCTTTATTGTAAATTTGCTTTCACCGGCTCTTTTCAGCTAGAACTGAAATGCCGGACAAAAATGAGACCTACCGTTGAATATTTTTTTCTTGTTTTCTAGGTTTAAACCAAAAACTCTCATTTACACAAATAGTGATTTTTTAAAGAAATGGCACAAGGATACTATATTTCGAGGTCATTTCGTTGTGTCAATACGGGCCCGCACCAGGTATCGACGAAAGCGCATTACAGTGCCGATGCACGCGGCAGGTTACTGAATGAAGAAAACAGGAAACGACTGTGTTTCAGTTTTCGCAACATATTGTACACAGAACACAAGGCACCCACCACCATGGCATTTTATTTTTGACAACAGCGACACACAGTGGCGCACTGATATACTTCCTTAAGGGGTTTCATTTTATTTTTCCATCGCAGAACCGCAAGCGCAGGTTGCGTCGCGCGTATACCACAGCCACTTACTGTGGCCGCGCTCCTTTTTCTCTAACAATGTGGCCCCCGGCGGCTTCACGCGCTCCCGTAGGTGGCGGATTGGACTGTCACTCCAGAAGTTTAAGTAGATAACCTCTTTGCATAGAAACGACGGCATGATTGTTAACATATTGTTGGCTTGGATATGTCTGGCACGACGCCCAAGACCCTGTCTTCAAACGCGTTCTTATGTTTGCGTTCGCGTCTCTGTCTTGAAGGGACGTGCATCCTAACTTGCTGCAGTGGTGCTTGCGTTGAGCGTATGTAAGGCGAAAAACGCGGTTCTAAAATGTCTGTTCACTAACTTGTGCAGTAAACCCATGTTTACAGTATTCGCGCAGTATGGTAGTAGCATAGTAAGAGTCACGAGTATGGCATCCGTAACCGCAAGCGTCATGTTATAGTCGTAACTTGTCGGGACAGCGTAGTTGTAATCCACAGGCCCTGCCACTAAGGAATACGTGGCTAGGCATGGCTGATGAATAAGTAATTGCGAAGATTGGTTTTCAGTAAAGGTTTGTTACCAAGAACAGCGGGAGCTTATACTGCCGCAAAGGACGGATGCTGGGCGGTGACTCCAATCATTTACTCGGCACATCACACATCTACACTGGAATTCAACTGGTTTCACCAACTCTTGCTTATATTCTCTCGCCCCTAAGCTGCGACTTCGCCTGCAACCCGGGCGTCAGCTTTTCCCCTTTGTCCCCCGCTTCTTTCCCAATCTGCTAAGACGTGCTTCCACTGATGCTTGCTCCTCCTTTTTCTCAATAAATGAAGGCATTCATTAATGCATTCCTAAGTTACTGCAGAAAATAGTGTGTCTTTATCTCCTTAACCACCCTGTCCCTCACCTTGACTCTCCCATCGCAAATCAGTTTCTGTGTTGCAAATGCCTGGGCGTCACATATACAATTTTCTAGGAATGGCCAGTAGCACGGCGGGCAATTTTAGACGGGTTACGAGACAGTATATAGAACACCTTCTCTGCCATATCCACACTCAGTGCTCTGCTTCGTGAGCTACTATTAGCCGCTACGACGAAGTACGAAATGAAAGCAACCTAGCTGGGCTGGTCGCGGGCAGCTCTTTTTGTGTTCGTGATGCGTCGATTTGAAATATATATATTTCTCATCTAAGCCTAAATGATAGCGATATAGGCGAGGTGAGTTACGGTAGCTCGTTGGCCTGGACTAACGACGCTCTTCACGCAGCACTTTCGTCTTATGTGTGTTTGCGAACGGGAATGAAAGACAGGAGGGTAACACGCCTTCCTGAAATGAAACATTCGGAATAACCCTTTGTTTGGAGGTTGGACATATGTCGAGGGTCCCCGATACGAACCACCTGCAAGTCTGCATGACCTTGCAAAGGGGAACTCAGATGAAACGTTGTCAAACGTATATGCTTTTAATTATCATAAGTATGGCTTTATATAAATTCCTTACCATGAGGTGAAAGCGACTAATAAGCATTTAAATTTTCTGTGTTATTAAAACATCGTGTTAATAAAAGGTAGCTGTGCTTTACAGCCCCCCAAATTAAAAAGTAACTTATGAAAAATAAATTGGTGCGGTAAATGTGCAAACGCAGACGCAAGAAAAGGCTATAGTCCGTTTCCCAGTATTCACTCAATGAAGATGGAGCACCTCTATACTCTCACGTTGTAGTAATGTCAAAAACAAAACACTTCCGAAAGAGTCAGTCACGAATGTTACTCATTATAAGATGAGCTTGCGCTGGAAAAGAAAATAACACTCAAACATAACGATGGCTGCGCGCAAAGTGCTTCCTCTGATTCCGATCTACGGACCAAGGCGTCGGTTCGTCAGATTGGAATGCTCGTACATTGCAGCGCAATTTCGGGTCGTCAAATGTGATGGAGAATGTACGCCAGTATTCGCTTCACGCGCGCAATCTGATAAGATAACGCTCTTTCGCTATTGAATCCGTGACAACATACTGGATATTAGAAACACATGCAGGCGCATCTTGAACTAACTGATAACTTTGGAAGTGTGGTTAGACGCTAAAAAAAGCCCCCCTCCTTAAAAAAAAAAAAAAAAAGAGTACAGTTGCTTTCAATATTAGCTGAAACATAATGCTTGTGGTTTAAAAAGGGCCCCCAACACTGCATAGCGACGCCGACATACAGGAAATTCAAGAGCGAACCACTTTCCAATTACTGGTATTTATCAAACCAGCATATCGTGGTTCAATGTAGCCCTGTAGTCCAGGGGCCAGTTCCACCAGGGTACTGTGTCGGAGCTCATGTTTCATGTCAGCCTTAACTGTCACAAAATCACAGTATTTTTTTCTTTAGATCTTATCATTAGACAGCTAAAATACATCCAGCGAAACCCTCACCTTAATATTTCAGTACTTTTCGTTCTAACGTACATATCCGTGCTTATCCATATGTTACAAAGTACTGAAAATGTACCCAATGCTTTCCTCCAGGAAGCTGTTTTTATTCCTTATGATGCCAGGAAACCGAGCCTGATGCCACCAACGCTCAGAAACCTAATCGGGAGCGCGCACAATGTTCTCACACACCTTGTGGGATGTGCCGTAGCGCTGAGGTGCTTCTTGTATAATGTATGAGAATCGGTTGTAAAGACAGACGTGCAAGGTTGGGCCATGTGCTTAAGCTCATGAAGTTGATTTGTGCCAAGATAACCTGTCCAAGCTTTCACACTTACTTTATGAGAAGTCTACAGCACCATCAATATGCCGGCTCCTTTTAACTGCACGAAACAAAACTATTGAAACGATACAAACAATGTTAACATCATTTTATCATTCGAGTATTCAGATTGGTAATCTCTAGATGGGCGGTGTAAGTTGAGAAGTTGTTTGCGTAATTAACAAAGCTACGTTAAATAAATTTTTAATAATGGTTCTTATGTGGCTAAAGAAAATGAGCAGTTTGGAGCCGTCCTCGAGATTATGCAGCCAAGCGAAAAACTTTCGACTAAACATGCTTCTGTAAGAGCCATGCGAAAAAATTTTTCCAAGTAAACACTCTTGGAAGGCGTAACTGACGCAGGAAAAGAACATCTGTAAAGCCACAGAAAGAACAGCAGTTCACGACGGGACTCAATGGAGGAAACACACACAAACTGCGCTAACTTTAGGCGCTGTTCTTTATGTGATAATGTAGCAACTAGCCCGTCAGTCATTGCTTCCAAACCTGTAAAGTCAACCTGACCACATCTAGCCTTTTGTGATGCTGTCATCAATAGTATGGCCCCGTGAACATGTTCCCCGTGGCCACATAGTCACATTCCATTTTTATTCATGCTGCTTTCTCGAAGGCAAGCATTTTAAAGTCTTGGTGTCAATGCGGCAGTGTACGTGTGCCGCCGAAAGCTTGCTTGGTCGCAGAAGCGATGCATGACGGAATGATGGTGCAGATTTAGCGCGTCGCTGGCATCAAGACAATGCGCGGCCGCAAAGGGATGGAAGATAACGAAAGTGAACAGCTTGGTAGCTGCTCATGGAGCCGTGCCGATGGTGACGGTGCCATCATGACGAAATCTGAGGCAGCGATATTGATGGCTGCAGCGGTTTTTTTTTTTTTGTTCTTTTATTCTTTTTTTTTTACAGCGAAGTCGTTAAGAGGAAGCTTTAACACGGGCCCTACTCCGACTCGGCCTATTCAAATAGATGTAAAACGCCGAAACGCTTTTCTTAGATAACCCCTGGACCGATTTTAATGAAATTTGTTGGATTCGGGACAGAAAGGTAAATTATAGTGACTATTGCAAGCGGAATTTCTATTTAGGGCTAGAATTTTTGTAAAAGATATTCAAAAATTCGGAAGTGCGAAAAGTACACAAGCACGAAGTTTACAAATTATTAACTCCGCATCAAGAACTGATATCGCGGTTCTGTAAACAGCATCCATTAGACAATTCAAAGCGGACAAATCCAATATGCCGATTTATATCTTACGTGAAGTCGTCACGTTGTGAACAAGGGTTGTGGAAAAGCTGTATTTCCATATCATTAAATTTTTTGAGATTCATGCGTAATATATCAATTTTGTCTGCTTTAGATGTGCTGTTAGATACAATGTACATAATTGTGACATCAGTTTTCATTGCCGAAAGAGAGTTCCAAACTTGATGGTTTCGTTATCTTAAAATTTGCGATGTTTGACAATATTGAATAAACAAATGATGACCTAAATCAAGAATTCGAAACCAACAGACACTAGATTTTAAGTTTTTGTTTTAAATGCAACAAACCTTGTCAAATTAAATGCAGTGGCTGTCGAGAAAAACGAATTCAACTTTTACATTTATTTAGATAGGACCACCAGAGCTAAAGCTTCCTCTTAAGGGCTACTTTCCCCACTATCGCGTCCGCGTGTAGAGCCAAATCCCGAAGATAGCGTAATACCGGCCCGACCCGCAGCGGTGGTGAAGCATGCGTTCAGCGCTCCCCATCCGTAGGCTGATCCCGAATGTAACGCCATGCCGGGGAGACCCGTGGCGGAGATGAAGCAGGCGTTAAGCACTCCCCATACGTGGGCCGATCCCGAAGACAGCGCAATGCGGGGCTGACATACGGTGGAGGTGCAATTCGCCATTAAGGGGCCCACATACACAGCTTTGCAGGTCATGTTTCTTCACAGAGTGGAAGGGCACTGAGCTTTTTTAGTTATCCGCGTTTATCCTGCATGCGTCTGCGATCAAAACAAGAAGCAGGTATGCCTGGAAAATCTAAGGTGGTGGAAGCAGGTGGTAGCGGAGAAGTTAGCATACCCAGCCCCTGCACGTAATTATATCTGCATTGACATAGGTTCGTGGTAGTGATAGCGACCAAAGCTCTACTTTTTCTGCGTACTGTAGTCATTGTGAAACTAAGGATGTGGTTAGCATGCCCAGCCACTGAATGCGAATTGCAGCAGTTGCGAGTGGTGGAATCCCGCTGGGGCTGATTGTGAAGAAAGCTTCCTTTCTCTGTCCACTCTCGTGATGGTGAAGCTAAAAATGAGGAGGAGGCCTGACGGACACAACGTTGATCGTCACCATAACAGAATGGATGGACGATCTGTCCACTCTCGTGATGGTGAAGCTAAAAATGAGGAGGAGGCCTGACGGACACAACGTTGATCGTCACCATAACAGAATGGATGGACGATCTGCGGAAAGGACAAGGCACAACAAGTTTTTAGCACTTAACTTGTCCTACAGTAAAGCGCTACAATGGCAAGTATGCCCTCATGGGAATGGTAGACCGAACTGCTTCTCACTGCTAACACTGGACTGATACTAAGAAAATACTCCGTCCGCCGGCACCACGCCACACTGAAATTAGCAAAACGATGTCAGTTTATAAACTGATATTGCCAATTATCTGGTGTCCTCCTTGTGTGTGTGGAGAGCATACAGGTCCTGGCAATGAAATGGCAGTATCTTCGTTTTTGCTGCAGTTGCACACAAACAAAATTCTTTGAAGTGATCGGACAGCGATCTACCGGTGGAGAGGACCAACCCACAAATTAAGATAATTGCTGGTTTCAGATCTTCCAATGTACCTTACGCTTAGCTACCATCTGTTATATTTTTCTTTTTGTGCTCTTATAAAGAAGAAAACTCCACATTACTACAATATCAACAACCCTACACAAAATAGACTGGCTTTGAAGCTGTGACCACGCACCGCACTTTTGTGCATTTAGCACATGTAGTATTGGGGCAACACGTTTGAGCAATATGATTAGGTTTTCGGTCAAATCACTGTGACAGGTGGGAAAAACTCGTTGTCATGCCTGGTCGAAATAATACCATCTGAAATCTTATTTACTTATATTCATTTTTGAAAAATCACTATAACCGTTTATACATTTGCTTCGTATGAGTTATATACTAGCTTGCCTCGTGAATCTCAAAAATGTATTCTCTTTTCGGGAGACGGCCTTCGTGAAAACCGAGGCAACATGATAGTAAAACATCCAGCAAGGTTCTATCCAATGATGGGCGAAATTGTGCACTGAGAGCGTGTCGACTAGCGTGCGAGTGAAAGTTGAATTATGATCGTTGTAAGCTTGTGTTGCCTCTAGCACGAGCGAGTAGTGTTAGCGATGACATTGGTGTGGAAACGGTCAGCTCGGTCTGCGATTTGTTCTTGTGATCTCCACATTGAACGTCGCAGTTGTCACGGTGAGAGTACTTCTGTGACATTATTAGCCCAGTGGGCTGGGAAGGCTCGAGTGGTAGATCACCTTGAGGAGTATTAAGTAACAATTATTAATGCACGTACTCTTGCGATAATGAAAAAGATGCAGAAACACTACTGGTGTTGTCTAACTATTCGTAAACGGGCCCCCAAATTTCAATTGGCCCGCCCCCAAACATTAAATAGGCCCACCCCTAAATTTCAAGTTGGCACACCCTCAAATTTAAATTGGCCCACCCCCAAATTTAAAGTTGGCCACGCCCGATTTTCTTTTCTCCCAGCCTTAAACTTGGAGTTGGCCCAATCCCCAATTTCAATTGGGCAACCCCTAATTTTCAAGTTGGTCCACCCACGAATTTCCATAAATCGTCCCCCAAATTTCCACTCGACGCACCCCAAAACTTAGGTTGGCCCACCCCCATATCGCCCCCAAATACAGATTGGCCCGCCTCGACAACACCACCAAATTTATATTGGCCCACTCCAATACCACCTGCAAATCGAGGTTGACCCACCCCCATATCAGCCCCAAACTAACGCTGGCCCACCCCTCGATCACCTCAAATTTAGGATGGCCCACTGCAAATCATCCCCCAATATAGGTTAGTCCACCCATCACCCCCCCCCCCCCCCCTATTCAGCTTGGCCCAGCCAAACATCACCCCCATGGTTAGGTTAGCCCGTCCCCATGCTACCTCCAAATTTAGGTTGGCCCACCCCATATCATCCCCAAATCCAGGTTGGCCCAACCCCATATCAGCCCCAAACTTAGCCTGGCCCACCCCTCTATCACCTCAAATTTAGGATGGCCCACCGCAAATCACTCCCAAATTTAGGTTAGCCCCCCTACCCCCCCCCCCTTATTCAGCTTTGTCCAGCCCCATATCACGCCCATGGTTAGGGTGGCCCACCCCCCATATCACCCCCAAATTTAGGTCCTCCCACTCCCATATCATCCCCAAATCCAGGCTGGCCCACCCCCAATATTCCCCCAAACTTAGGCTCACCCACACCTATATCACCTCAAATTTAGGTGGGGCCAACTCCATATCAGCCTCAAATTCAGCTTGGCTCACTAACATTTCACCCCAAATTTAGGTAGGGCCACTCCCATATCACTACCAAATTCAGCTTGGCCCATCTCTGTATCACGCCCAAATTTATGCTGATGCCACTTCCAATTTCAAGTTGGCCACCCCAACCCTTTTTTTTATATATTTATATGGGAAATGCGTCAAGCTTTTGGCGTTACAGACACGATTTTGCACGATTTTGCTACCAAATTGCTGGGGTACTCGCCAAAGAATGCTGCGCATTAAAAGCAAATGCACCGAATGAAGGACACCATATGTTGATCCTAAATGCTGACGGCTAGCCAAGCTAGCTTCTTTGTAGAGAGACCGGGGCAGACACAGCACGGGACATGTATTCAAATGGTTTTTTACGGCCACACCTACGGATTGATACCACTTGGCTGTAGGAAACACATTAACAGTAGCTATTAATCCAGACGCTGCACATCTTCTCCTAGTTGGTGCATTTCTTATTTCGATGAATCTTTAGAAATAATTAACGTTCGGGCAGCGACTCAGCCTAGCAGACCCTTTGTTCCACACGAATGTTGCATAGGATTGGCACTGGCCACCGGGTGGCATTGGGGCACAGGTGGACGTGATTCGCTCGGAGTGTGTGCCATTAAGGACAGCCGAAAGTCGAAGAAAACGGACCTTCCAGAAGAACGCAATAAGAATAGCCATTTTGTTCTCCCACGTTCCACGCTCCAAAGCACGAAAGTTTTTTTTTTCATAACACAAAGCCATGCGCAAGCTTCTAGTTAAGATGTCCAATGAATAACATCTTCATAAAACCGGTGACTTAATGAACACGATACTGCTACGTTTTATGAAGGAAAAATAGAAAGCATAATATTTCAACAGCACCACTGGAAAACCGGAACCGAAAGCAAATCTTGAATTTTTTGTTTCTGCCATTTGATAGGAGATTATAAAACTAAGTCCTGTGCGGCTTTTAAAAAGTGTGCTGCGGAAAAACCAAAACCGAAAGCAAATCTTGGGTTTTGCGATTCTGCCATCTAGTGAGAGACTACAAAACTAGGCCCTATGCGGCTTAAAAAAAAGTGCGAAGCGGGAATCGAACCACGGCAACCGCGACGGGATACGAAAGGTGCGCGCGATTCTACCACTCGGCCACGGCTTCCGAGGCTTCGCCCAGTGGTACGCTCATGTTTTTATAGATACCACGTGAATTTTCACGACAGTGTTACAAGAAACGCTTTTGGGAACAGTGTTGCGCCATGTGTGGAGAGTCGAGATAGGCATCAATCGAAAGCTAAGTCTCCGGACTACATACGCTGCACTGCGTATTACGATAGACGTCGTAGGTTAATTACAGGCACCGTTCGTGCCTCGAAAATCGAGTACAAATTTTCGTCGTTTCCATAGGCTTCCATTGCTAAACCTTTAATCGCTGTGGGAACAAAATTCTTACGTGCCATAGCGTGATCACTGCATTTGGATCGTGTGGATTGTCTTCCAGAACACGTCTGTCGCCTGCGTTTTTCGATAATCGACCTGCAGCTTTTGTTATTCGCGAAAAACCCGCTCGTTCCATTGAAAACGCGCTAGCTTCGTGCCGGGGCCGCCTGGGGCGCTAGTTGGTACGTGTCCACTAAAGCTGGATATGGAAAGTACTGCTGACCTGACAGACGCGAGCACCCATGTCAGGTCAGATCTGCGTGCCGAAGTGATGTGCGAGCTGGATGATGCAGTTGAGAGTAGTTCTCGGGATGGCGAGCTCCGTAGCTCACGAGAGAACAACTGCATTGTTCAGGGATCGGTGCGGCTCTCCGCCAGTCTAGGTAGCCAAGAGAGAAATTATTTAGTTAAGGATCATTCAGACTGTGCGGGTAAGAGACCGATCCGGGCCGACGAGATGTGTAACGGCCAGCACGAGGCGCGAGATGACGGCATGAAAGAGAGTTCGAAGAGAAAGCGCCGCAGAAAGAATCGCCGAAAAGATCGGAATGCGGTGGCTAATGTAGCGAAGCCAAAGACGGCGACAGGTGCGAAAAGGCAGGGCGCGGAGAAAGGTGCGGTCGTCACTGAGGACGTGTGCGCATCAAGCACGTTCGAGCCACCGGTCAAAGAGAGACCCAGAAGCATGTTCTGCACGGACGCGGACAAAGGGCACGGGGCAGTTAAATTCCTCGTCGTTCCGTCGTTCTTTTCGAAGCTCAGCGTGTAGGGCGAGGGAGCGCAAGGTGGCAAGACGAGACCAGGTGGGGAGTAGCGACGCGGTCAATCGAGGTCGTGATGAAAGCGGGGCGCCAGGACGCAAAATGGCAGGGGACTGTAACGTCTCGGGGGAGCTGATAGTGAGTCAGCCCTTTTGTTGTTCCTTGGTAGCCAGAGTAGCTTTCGGACCGCGACCACCTCGGCTACGGCTCAAAGTATGAGTCACACGTAAGCATTTGGAACGGGAGGCCAAGAGAGCTTCCGTGGAAGTAAAGCATTTTGTTTTGTTTTATTTTTGAGCACTCGGATAATTTTCGCGATTTAAGTTTCTTTCAATATGTAAGGTATGAGCTCTGTTTATGTTTTGTTTGAGAAGCTCCGAGATTTGAAAGATACATTTTAGTTAAAGGTTTAGTCTCGCGAGGTGTTCATTACTGAGTAGATAGGCTCTTTTTTTGTGTGTGTAAGTAACCTGAGTGTCAGGGTTATCGTTGAGAGGCCTATGGTAACGCGCGTGTGTTTTAGTTAACCCTCTTTTTTTATGTGTTTGTTTTTATTTTCTAAGGTTAAGCGCGTAGGTTTTCAGTGAGTGCCTGATTTGCACTAAGAACTCTTAGTTCCATTAGCGCGTGTCCTGTGCGGACGGAGGGAAGCAGATCGTTTGACTGGGTTGCTCGTGTGTGCTGAGGGCAACCGCATTCTGACTTCGGTAGTTAGCGTGCAGGGAACGAGCTATTAGAAGACACATTTGTTTGAAGGTTCCTTTGTGTTGCGTAAGTTACGCAAGTTTGGTTGTTTGTTTAAGGAACGCGTCCTGTGTGGATTAAAGAAACAAATGTGAGTAAGCGTGATAAAAACTTTGTGTATGACGCAAGCACGTGTTCGGAATAGGGACCACAAAGCTAGCGCGATTGTATTTACGTACCTGTGGAGTTGGCCAGACTGTTCAGTGGCAACAGTACATGAGATAAGTACGCCACTGTGATAGGATAAGAACAGGCTGTTCGCGAAGTTAGGCTGCTTAAGTTATGTTTGGGTATTGGTGTTTGAGAGCCTTCGGTTTAATTCTGCGTAAACCATTACTCTTGTGCAGCGCGACGGTCGGGTTTGGTCGAACTCAAGAGGAACGTGAACGCTCGCTTTGGCGGCAGGAAATTTTGGGGCAAAATTTGGGGATTCCCAGTTGAGTGACTTGCACTGAAATTTTGATAGGAAGCCTGGTGGGTTAACAGCTGATTCCGGGCGTTTGCACGCTGACTGGTATTGTGTTGCCGGGTCGACTCTTCTGTGCCAGTTGTTGTGAGATGGTTGAAGGCATTCCAAGTGCACAGGGGTTGCAGAGAGCAAAGCCATCGTCTTGCTCGCCAGCCATTCTCTTCCTGCCCAGCGGTTGCCAGCACTGGACAGTCGAGATTTTCCGGGCCATGGAGGCGCTGTTAAGAACGGCCAGCTGCAGTGCAAGTTTGCCAGCCATTTACGCCAGCGGTGGTAACCTCATCTTGGAACGCCGCCGCCAACCTCTAGCCTCGTCGCCGTTGCGAGTGAAGGAGTTCGACGAAACAGGCTTTGTGCGCAACATGACAACGCCGCCCTGTTCTGCTATGAATGGGGGAGTTGTCGCGGGCACGCCGACAGGGGCTCCTTCCCGCGTTCCGACCAAGACGCAAGACAATGTGCTACCCGGAACGGCTCAGAGTTCAACGAAGCCCCTCTAACGTCGGCTCCGGACCATTACACCTGTGTGTGTGTGCAACACGTGTATGTGAGCCCGCCTCCTCCAAAAGGGCGGGTCATCTACGGTGACGTCGAACGATGACTGGACGAACGTTTCCGTCCGCTTGGAATCAAGGGGGGACCAAGTGCTTATAAGCAGCGTTTGCCGGCTGCTAGAGGGTGCTCGTCGTCGTGAGCTGCGTGCTCGTCGTCGTACTCGAAATGTACTAGTGAGCTGTGTGCTCGTATGCTGTTTGCTGTGTGCGTCGTCTTGCGTGCTCCATTTGGGAGTCACGCTACACTGTCGATGTATGTCTTGTCTAAGATATAAATACATACTGTAAATGAACCCATATTCCTCGTTCTCGATGAGAAGCAGTCCTTCCCTTCATCAACGTCCTCAGCGTGGATAAGTTGGACGACGGCATGGGCCAGCTACCTTCGAATTCATGCCGGACTCCAATTTTGACAACGGATCACGAGCGATGGGATTGGGCCCCTAATACTGACACCGTGTACTTAGGGTTAGGCGCACGTTAAGGAACCTCAAGTGGTCTAACTTATTCCCGAATCCCCCACTATACGGGCGTGCCTCATAATGAGATCGTGGTTTTGGCATGTAAAACCCTATTATGTGTTATGTATCATACGTTAAGGATGTCCTTGGCAGTCGTACAACTCTTGAATACAAGTGTCGTCAGGAGTTGTGCGCGAGGTCTCTGTATATGTGGGTAGCCTTTATGGCGTCCGGTACCTGATAGTTTACTTTGCGGCTATGTTATAAAGGCGGAACGGCAACATCGTAGATAAGATGGAGAATATACAATCGCTCATATATTACTGCACAATAATTTTAAATAGCAGTCTTCCTCCGCGTACGTGGATAACCGTCACAGGAGATTACTTTGGAAACTAACTGCAACAACTGTATATGTCATATCCAAGGGTGTACTTGACTTGGTGACCAGTAAATGTGACGTAATATTGCGAGCAGCTTCGGCCATAGCATGCTAACAAACTACGACACAGACTGAAGGGACTAGCGCAAGAATGGACACGGGACACTAAAAAGGCGACAAGGACAAGCGCAAACTTCCAACTGGAAGTTGGAAGCTTGCGCTTCCCCTTGTCGCCTTTTTAGTCTCTCGTGTCCACTCTTGCGCTAGTCACTTCAGCACGGAATATCAACTAGCACGGTTTCACACCCTGCGATGACACAGACACAGTTTGCTCAATTCTGGTGTGACTTTTGCGTGAAGGTGCAAAACCAACATATCCATGTATACGTCTCAATACTTAAGCACATCTCGATTTGTAGCTGCGGCGGTAGCCCATGAGTAGGGATAGAAAAGTCGCTAGCGAAATAATTGGGGACACCTTATTGAAAGCGATAGGTCAAAATCAAAAGCCGTCCAAGAAAGCGTCTCGTAGACGCTGTGCGATGTTCGGATGTTAACAATGTGGGCTGACTGAAGAAAGGCTGCCACGGAGTGCTTCTGACGGTTAGCCCATAGAGAAAGAAATTTCAACAAGAGCGGACACTCCCATAGAGCCCAGCGGCCGAATTGACTGTAGCACACCAAGCGGATGTTGTCGACTCCTTCCGGTTTCGGTTTTGGGCGCGCGCGTTTTGAACACCAGTTGGTACACGCCGCGCCGGCTCCGCTGCTCGGCGCGGCATTCTTTTTTTTTTTTTTCGCTTCTGCTGAACCTCGCGTGGCCTTGGCGTGGAATCGTTTCATTATTAAGTAGAAATGATTGCGATTGACCGTTACAACACTGCGCCGAATCTGTCAGGTGCAATTTCATAAAGAAAACGAAAAACGTCTTCTGAAATGATGAAATGTTTATTTTGCTCTATATAAATGCTCGTTCCGGGCTTCTCCTGCATTCATCCAAAGTTGTGGCACCAGGTAAGCAGCAGTCGTTGCCGTACCATGCTCCACCGGATGTCATCAGCTGAAAGAAAGTAAATTACAAGCATGTATCATTTCGGTATATTGACCTAACAGGAGTATTGCGTGTAGAGGCGAAACGTGCGTAAGTGGTGAATGAGCGGAATTACAGATAAATTCACTTTTACGTACATTTCGCAGCAAAGACTCCTTCCAAACAATGCCATAAAATCTGAACATCCGATTTTCAAGCACCCCTCCTTTCCCAGGCATTATTTCCTGCACTTTAAGTGCACAAATACAAGGGTGACTGCGCGTTTCCAAAAGAACTTGGCCTCAGTCGACACGATGGTACGCCAAGTATACACACAGGCTCAGCCAGACCATGTAACACGCTCGCAGAATGCCTTCTAATGGCACTCAAGTCAGACTCGTGGGTGCAAAGCCTGTTTTCGGTCGCTCAGAATAGATAAATGTCAAGTTCTTGAGCTCCTCCGTGTTATCTTTCACGCGTCCTGCCGGCGCATGCAACACTCCCGTGTTATCACTCGGCAATCGCTCGTCGCGTTTTCTTGAAGTGTGAGTACCGAAATAAGGTATATGTTGTTGCAGGGCTATAAAATGCGTCACAAACTTGTCCCACTAAAATTCAGTACACGCAAAACTAACTCACTATGGCCGGCTTGCTTTTTTGCTAACAGCTTCACAACCCCAGTCGCGGCGAGCAAGCCTCAAGATATCCCAAAAAGTTACCAAATAAATTACAATACTTTTTCGGGTCAGAGAATGCGTCACGAACTTCTACCAGTAAGATTCAGTACAGGCGAAACTAACTGCGGCACAGCCGAGCTGCTTTTCGCTAACTGCGTGAATAAGCCGGGCGCGGCAACCGTGCTTCTAAACTACCCCAAATATAACGACGTTATTTACAATAATGTTGGGGGCCACAGAATGCGCGAACACTTGTCTGTCTTAGGCGCTACGACGTAGTACACGCATGCACACGCGCAAATGCGTCACACGGCCGAGCCGGTTTTCGCTTACTGCGTCAATAAGCCGGGCGCGGCAAGCGTGCCGAAAAACTACCGAAGTAAGTTACAGTAATGTTGGGGCTCATAGAAAGCGTCGCAAACATCTCCCAGGACGAGGCATTAACTCAAGTTAACTGCGCCAGGACGGCGGAGCTGTTTTTCGCTAACTGCGCCACTCGAACTAAGCCTAAATGTGCTTAACATGCGCCGCACACTGTCAAACACAATTTCTCACCTTGCCGTAGTCCAGTAGTGCAGTGGTGCCGTGTCGAAATGCAGACGATACGCAAGAGAAGCATAGAGAAGGCCGGGAGCCCAAAAAATGGGCTATATCCAAAACAGACGGGTCGCCGAGCACACGAGCTTCGCACGTACGACCGGCCTCGCTCACTCCTGCGGCTTGTCTGGCGCATGACGTATGCACGCACGTCTGGTGTGCCGCTAGCTTGTTGCTAGGCCACGCAACAAAAAGTTGCAAAGTATAAGTTCATTTACACGCAAAACTTTTTCACTTTTAGTAGGAAGGAATAAAAAAAATAAAACGTTGTCTGGAAGTTTATTTCACATTCTTTTTTTCTAATGCTCGCGTCAACTAACGGATGTTGTTGAAACTAGGCGTGACGTGTTTCCTGTTGCCAGTTTCTGAAGAGTGTCCCCTCTTGTTGAATTTCTTCCTCTATGGTTAGCCTAGCTTGTTTACTCCGTAGCATCAAAAAGAACAAAGGAAAAGAAAGAAAAAGAAAAAATAGAACCGTATCACAAGCCCAGAATCAATCATCGCTCGTCGCGACTAAACGCTCTTAGGATGATAAGTCATTTCCAGGCGACGAGCGGCTACGCTTTATCAAGAACACTGATAACGCCGGCGGGACAAGCATTGTGACGAAGTTCAATGCGCAGGGATAGCTTTTGGTTATTTTCTTTTTGTTGTTGTTGACGTCATCACGCAACACCGCGGGAAGTTTGAAAAGCTTAAGGTTAGTACGCCACGTGGTGGCACTCACGTGAACTAAACCCCCGTGTCCGGAAAAGCTGAATACGTGTAGAAAAGCGGGGCCCCAACTCGGCTCGTCGCGATCGTCCCAGCGAATCCTCCATGCTGCAGTTGCGCGCCGCTGCCGCGAGGGGCGCTCGTTGTACGTGACGTCATGCCAGTTGTGGAAAAGCGGCCCCCCCAACTCGGCTCGTCGCGATCGTCCCAGCGAATCCTTCACGCGCCACTGCCGTGGGGGAGGCGCTCGCTCTACGTGACGTCATGCCAGCTGTGGAAAAGCGGTCCCCCAACTCGGCTCGTCGCAGTCGTCCCAGCGAATCCTCCACAGTATGTCGGATGATGTGTATAAGGTGAAGCTGCAACGATGTGCTGCAGCTAAGAAGCGGCGGCGTGCGGAAGAAACGGATGAAGAGCGGGAACAACGTTTAGCTAAACGGCGTGCATATTATGCAGGAGGCGAATGCGTTCAACATCTCTTGATTTGGGTACATCTACAAGTATTATGCATGCTCTCAATGCTGACACGACTTTGGGGACACCTGATCGTTCGACAGCAAGCCATATGGATGCTTTAAATGGCGACGAGGCTGCATCTACACGTTCGATGAGCAGTATGGAACTCTACAACCTCAACAGAAGATTGCTTTCGCAATCCACTAGGCTTAGCCAAGCTAAGCCTATGCCAATTTTTTATGTTAAGCTGCAAGCCAGCCTTAGTAAGGCAGCTTAATACCTCTCTTAGTCGTTGGAGGTGAGTCGGGAAATCAGGTGAGAAGACGACATCTTCTAGGTAGCACAAACATGTGTGCCACTTGAGACCGCGCAAGATGCTGTCTATGGGCCCTATAACGTGAAACTATTCCAATATTTTTTTATTGCAATCTCCTGACGTCAAATTTGCGTTACCGCCGACACAAGCATCGGGCGGTCACCCGCAGGGTTGTCTGAACAACCCTGCGGTTGTTCAATCAAACAATCAAACGCTCTCCTCGTTCATAGGAAGTAACTTTTGTTTACTTGAAAAACGAATACCATTGCCTACGCCGAGCGGCTTGTCTTATATAATTGGCTGACAAGAGGCGAGGAGCACGCTCAAGTGGAAAGGGATTCGATGAGGCCGAGCCACCGCTCTGAAAATTGATAACCGGATGAAGAGCGCGGTGCCGTGTCTGCGACTGGTCCACTTTCCCTTATTTAGCTTGCGGTGGCTGGTCGAAAATCATGGCGGCATCCAATGGAAGCCTAAGAATGACGCTGAAAAGGATCCTCAGCAAAGAAGACTTGGCAGAACGAGGTCGTGAACGTGCTGAAATTGCTCGAAAATGTTACACGGCGACGCAAAAAGTTTTATTATACGCAAATGCTCTCCGGCAGCCATGCTCCCATGCTCTCCGGCAGCTCCGAGTGGCCAGTGCCTCAACGATCGGCGGCAGCCATCTTTTATTCCTTTCGGAACGAGGCAGCCTGCGTCTATTCAGAAGAAAATTCAGTTTTGTTCGGCATAGTAACGCATCTTTAACGCTTACGCTTCACTTTGACGTGGGGAGCTTTCGCGGTTTTTGACATCACGTGGCAGGCAGGTGAAGCGGGTGCAGCCCGAAAGCTTTCGACCAATAGCCGAAGGGTAATGAGGAAAATGTGTCGAATCGCAAATAACATTTTTTTTCTTTTATTCCGTCAAGTCCGGCATAATCAATGTGTACACGTCATATCAGATGGTGAGCTATCGCGGTGTTCGTGTCGTCGCGTGACAGACAGGTGGAGTAGGGGTGGTCCAAAAATGTTTTTGACCAATCGCGGAGGGCTGATTGCAGAATTGGAATAGAAAAGTTTGGAATAGTTTTACGTTACAGCGACCCATCATACGCTCGAAATTAGCGGGCGCATTACGTAGGCCGAATGGCATGGCAATAAATTCGTATAATCCGTCCGGCGTGACGAAGACGGTTTTCGAGCTGTCAGCCTCTGCCATGGGGACTTGCCAATATTCAGACCGCAAATCCAAAGAGGAAAAAACTCGGCACCTTGCAAACAGTCAAGAGCATCTTCTATGCGCGGTAGGGGATATACGTCTTTGCGCGTAATCTTGTTAAGGCGTCTGTAATCTGCGCAGAAGCGAATAGAACGATCTTTCTCTTTTACGAGAATGATTGGAGACGCCCACGGGCTATGGGACGGCTGAATCACGCCACGCCGAAGCATATCGCTCACTTGTTCGTCGACGACGCGGCGTTCAGAAGCTGAGACACGTTAAGGATGCTGCTAGAGTGGGGCGTGTTAACCGGTGTCGATGCTGCGCGATACTGTGGTGGTGCGGCCGATTTGATGGCAGTCGAAGGAGGTGGTAAATTCGCGTAGCAAGCTCATAAGTAGAGCGCGTTGTGTGGTTGTCAGATCACCGGAGATTGACGGATGGAAGCACTCCAACGGCAGTCGATTGACACTGTTGAGGGTAGCGAGGGACGTAGAATGTGCGTCGTCGGGAGCATCGAAGAGCATTGAAGAATCCACAGTTGACACGTAACCAAGGCACTCTCCGCGATGCAAATTATTCGACAGAAAAGACACATTGCACACACACATGATACCACGGCCAACAGTGAAAGCGATGACGACAAAGGGCAACGGAAGGTAACGGCAGCGGACGAAGAAGTCACACGGCGGGAATAGCACGGTTGCGTCATATGCTGATGCACAAGATACGGAGACGACGGCGGCTGACTGAGGAGCGATATCACTAACTTCGGTCACAAGCATTTTTGTAGACATCACAGGATCTCGGTCCATGGCTGCATCGGCAAGAAAGGACAACTCCACCTCGGCGTGCGCAGTCAATGATGGCATTGTTTGACTAAAGGAAATCCCAGCCTTGGATAACATCGTGGGAGCAGGACGGTAGCACAACGAATTCAATGACGTGAAGCGACTTCTCGATGACAACACGTGCAGTGCACGCTCCCAATGGTTCGACAGGCTCTGCTCTCGGACTACTCAGATACAGTCCGGAAAGTGACTTCGTTACTTTTTCTATTCCTCGGCAAAGTCCTGCGCGTAACACCGAAATTGCTGCGCCCGTATCTCCCAGTGCAAATGTTCGAATCCCGTCGACGTATACCTCAATGACATTTCAGGGGTTAGTCGAGGCCTTTGGAAAATCGAAGGGGACGCAGTTCTCGCCTCGGGAACTGCGACACTTAGTTTCCCTGAGGTAGAGGGCTTGGCCGGCGTCTCATCGCTGAGCTGGAACGGCGGCGTGGGGATAGGGAACGACAAGCATGGTTGAGGACAGGGGTTTCATACGGCGGCACAGGAGATTGTAGTTGTGGACGGGAGTAAGTGCTCATGGGACGGCGGTTATCATAAATATGCAGCATATGGCGTCGATAAAAGCGGGCAATGTGTCCAGGAATACCACAATGGTAACAAATTGGGCGGTTGTCCGCGGTGCGCCAAGGATTTCCCTGACGTGGTAGCTGTGGTGCAGGCCGTGAGAAGCGAATCGGGGGCGGTCGCGCAACAGCTTCGACAGGTGAAGCGAGGGGCGGCCTTGCAGCGACGTCAGCGTACGTCAGGGGCGCCGCGACGGTACGCGGTTGAGTAACCGCTGGCAGGCACTCGGCGACTTGATCCTTGATGACGTAACCCCGGTGTCAATGGAGAGTATGGTTGCGCGTTCGTAAAGGGCACCAGGGAAAGCTGCCGAGCAACTTCCTTTACCTGGTGCATTAGAGGCGACTCGTCAACATCAACCAAGACAGCGGCGAATTCTGAGGACGGATGTCGTGTGACTACTCGCTGCCTTCGAAGTTCTCTGACACAGCGCAATGACGACGATCTTGTCGGCTTCCGGCATCGTCGACTCTGTTGCGCAGACAAACGGCGTCTTCGGTGTAGCTAGTTGCTGGGCGCGTTCGTGCAGGCGTTGTTCGGTCTGAAGTTTGCGAACAGCAGGACGACTAAAGACTTCCGTGAAGTTGGTCTTGAACGCCGACCATATCGGGATGTCGGATTCGTGGTTACGATACCACAACTGTGCAACGTTGCTCAAGTACAAAATTACGTTGTTGAGCGTTGGCGTATCGTCCCAGTTGTAGTGCACGCTGACTCTGTCGTACGAGGCCAGCCAGTCATCGACGTCCTGATCCCGCTGACGCTGCACGCCAGGGCAGATGATAGTTGGTGCCGTGACTGCAGCTTGTGGAGCTGGATCGTCAGGCATGGTTCAAGAAGGCTGCGCGGGATCGCCCGGCATGGGCCGAGATGGTTGAAGGCTTTGGCTTCGAAGTTCCAGCGTTGATGGAGTCGTACCCAGCACTCTCCACCAAATGTCAAGGTGTTTATTGACAGGGTACGCAAGAAGAGAGAGATCGAACTCAGTATGGTAGTCAAAAGCCCACGAGCAGTCCGAACCGGTCCCCGTGGGTAAAGCGCTGGTAATGCGCCTGACTGACCGGCACTTCTTCATTACATTTCATATGCTGGAGATGCGCCGGGCAAACCGGCGCTTCTTCTTTGTTACAAAATAAATAAAGTCACCTCGGCAACGACACGCTAATACCACGTTGTCTCAGTCCTTCCTCTTAATGTTACCACTGAGCTCTCGGGCTTTCCGCCCCCACAAGCCCTGCACCATATCAGCACCTCAAGACCAAGGTGCTGGAGATATTCATGCCATCGGAACGCACTTGCCTTGAGCAGTTCCTTGCGGAGGAGGACTTTGGTGACCGGCACCCCTCCCAACTGCTGCGCCGGATGCGTCAGCTTCTCGGGGAGCGCGAGGTCCCCACCCATTCAGCGTTGTTTCGAGACATTTTCCTCCAACGCCTTTCCCATTCGCCTCCTCCTCGTGGCGATGTCACCCTCAACCACTTGGCGGAGCTCGCCAATCAGGTTCATGAGGCGACCTACCCGTCCATCACTGCTGTCTTACCGCCTACAGACCCGGCGATTTCGCGCCTTGAGGCCCGCCTTCTCTTCCGCACAGGAGAATGACAGAGAGCTTGCCGCTTTTCGGGAGAACCCCCGTTCCCTCCGACTACGGCTTGTGCCCCATCCATGCTCGCCCGAGCCCTTGTGGTGCGATGTCTCAGCAGGCCTCCCCGGCCCTTTTGTTCCGGCCCCACTACGTCGCACCATTTTCCACTCTCTACACGTCATCTGTCACCCAGGTATTCGGGCCACTCAGCGCCTTCTCACCCAGTGCTACGTCTGGCCCGGAATAAACGGTGATCTGCGCGCTTTCACGTGCACGTGTCTACCGTGCCAGACGACAAAGGTCTGCCGTCATACCAAGACTCCTCCCCATGCCTTCCTTCCACCCCGCCGTCGTTTCGACCACGTTCATCTCGACATCGTGGGCCCCCTTCCTGTGTCTCAAGGTTATCGTTGTATACTGACCATGGTCGACTGCTTCATACGCTGGACAGAGGTTGTTCCCATTCAAGACACCCCCGCTAAGACTGTTTCGCGCGCTTTCATTTCTGCGTGGGTATCTCGCTATGGTTGTTCTGGCACCATGACAACAGACCATGGACGCCAATTTAAGTTCTCCCTGTTAACTTGCATGAATCACATTTTTTAAATAATAATATCCTTTGTTTCATTAAAATAGTACAATTTCAAAAACCGGTCAGCCCAAGCCATAAAGGCTTGTCGGGCTATAATCGGCAGTCAGGGACAAGTACTAAAGAAAAGCAAGTTTAGCAAGCTTTATACTGAAAATAGAAACAAAGCGAAAGCAGACTACAACACAAGAGGAGGCTACAATACCAAAGCAAACTACCAAAAACAAACCCGAGCTACGAGCAAAAGCAAGCTACAAAAGATATAAAGTGAAACAAACAAGGATATACTCCAATCTAGACCAAACGAAACGAATCGAAACTATGGCACGAGCTGTAATGACAACTAAACAGGAGAATAATTGGTTTTGAGGTACAGTGTGAGTGCCCGTTTTGATTAGATCGAGTACAGTTCAGTGGGTAAAGAATTAAAAACGTTAGGAACATAATATTTTCTGCTATAACGACCAAAACGGGTATAACACCACGGGGTAGTGAACGTATTATGGTGTCTCAGTGGTCTGACAGGAACCAAAGGAAAAAGAAAATCACTGTTAAGAAAATGTTTCATCACCACAGTTTGAAAGAATAATGCGTGAAATGAGGGCAACTGAAGGAAGCAAAATAGATTTTAAAATTAGGGGGAATGGTCTCATTGCATGGAACATTTCGAAGAACAGATTTCAGGATAGAATTCAATTTTACGTGTCATGTAAATGAACAGTGATAAAATATGTTAATTCCGTATCTAAGATAGCAGTACACAAGTGCGTGAACAATGACTTTCTAGATAGAAAAGGGGAACAATTATCTAGAATTATACAGAAGGCAAGATATTGTACGAAGCTTTTTGCTAATACCTGTAAAATGAATGTTCCATGTAACATCAGAATCAAACATGATGCCTCAATATTTTACATTAGTTGAGAACTCTAATGGTATGCATTTGCAGTTTGTACAATCAGAGTCGTGAACAAAAAATGACGCAAGACGCTCAATTTTTTTATGGGTATTATGAAAGCAGACAAGCTTATTCTTTTGTCTATTAATTCGCATTCTTATTCGCATTAACATTCACGCATTCTCGGCGCCACACATTGCCGTACCACTAGGTATCATGTGGAACGCCTTCACCGACAACTGAAGGCCACCCTGGCTGCCTGCCTGAATTCGTCCACCTGGGTTGACGCCTTGCCATTTTTGCTCCTGGGTATACGGGACTTCCTACGGGCAAACCTACAGTGCTCAGCACCAGAGCTGGTGTATGGTAGTTCTCTGCATCTCCCCGGAGACTTCTTTACATCAACGCAGCTACCAGCCTAGCCATACGAATTCCTACAACGCCTCCTGGCCTGTGTTAAAGACCTCCATCCCGTCCTTCGTACCACAATACATTCTTCGTGCTCCCCCGACCTGGCCATTTCAACACAAATTTTCGTGCGCCCCGACGCTGTCCCACCACCGCTAACCCCGGCCTACAACGGACCATTCCGCGTCCTCCAACGCACCCCGAAAACCGCCACCCTCCTGCAGAACGGCCGGGAAGAGACAGTCAGCTTTGCCCGTTTTAAGCCGGCTTACGAGGAGACGGCGATGCAAAGCCACGCATCGCCGCCTGACCTCGTGCTAGCGTTTGATTCAGTCGAAACCTCAGCAGTCATGGAGGCATTGCGGAATCAGGGTGTAGGAGCCGTATGTAAAAATACTGAAAGATGTCTGTAGCGGCTACACAGCCACCGTTGTCCTCCATAAAGAAAGCGACAAAATTCCAATAAAGAAAGGCGTCAGGCAGGCAGATACGATCTCTCCGATGCTATTCACAGCGTGTTTACTGGAAGTATTCAGAGACCTGGATTGGGAAGAATTCGGGATAAGAGTTAATGGAGAATACCTTAGTTACTTGCGATTCGCTGATGATATTGCCTTCCTTAGTAACTCAGGGGACCAACTGCAATGCACGCTCACTGACCTGGAGAGGCAAAGCCGAAGGGTGGGTCTAAAAATTAATCTGCAGAAAACTAAAGTAATGTTTAACAGTCTCGGAAGAGAACAGCAGTTTACGATAGGCAGTGAGGCACTGGAAGTGGTGAGGGAATACATCTACTTAGGACAGGTAGTGACTGCGGATCCGGATCATGAGACTGAAATAATCAGAAGAATAAGAATGGGCTGGAGTGCGTTTGGCAGGCATTCTCAGATCATGAACAGCAGGTTGCCATTATCCCTCAAGACAAATGTGTATAACTGCTGTGTCTTACCAGTACTCACGTACGGGGCAGAAACCTGGAGGCTTACGAAAAGGGTTCTACTTAAATTGAGGACGACGCAACGAGCTATGGAAAGAAGAATGATAGGTGTAACGTTAAGGGATAAGAAAAGAGCAGATTGGGTGAGGGAACAAACGCGAGTTAATGATATCTTAGTTGAAATCAAGAAAAATAAATGGGCATGGGCAGGACACGTAATGAGGAGGGAAGATAACCGATGGTCATGAAGAGTTACAGAATGGATTCCAAGGGAAGGGAAGCGTAGCAGAGGGCGGCAGAAAGTTCGGTGGGCGGATGAGATTAAGAAGTTTGCAGGGACAACATGGCCACAATTAGTGCATTACCGGGGTAGTTGGAGAAGTATGGGAGAGGCCTTTGCCCTGCAGTGGGCGTAACCAGACTGATGATGATGATGACACGCTGAAATGCGAACGGCTGGCACGTGTGCAATGTCTGGTGTATATGTGCAGTGGGACGCAGACACGGTACAAAGAAAGGACGACACGTCTGTGTGCTGCTGCACATATAAGCCAAGAATGCTAACCTACCAACTCGCCCAATTCGCTGTGTTGCTTGTATAATTGTTCTGACTATGCGGCTCCAGAACAGTGTGTTCAAAACAGAGTAAATACTAGCGGGTACAATTCGCCCGCTGCTCCCTAGATTTTCTCTACTCTGTTTTTTTTAAGTATTTGGCGGTGTGCTGATTTTTCATCTAAGGTCGATTGATGTACTGGTGTTCATTGTGTTGTGGCAAGCGAAACCATCGTGCGATCCTGCTGACGAGGTAGCTGTAATAGCTTCAGCACTTACCCCCCCGCCATATGTTGCTGGTTCGATCAGCCTTAGTCGACGTAACGAATGTAAAACTATTTTTGTACGCCCAATAAGCGTTGTGTTATAGTTAATTAACCTTAGTAGTATGAGGAGATAAAGAAAAATGTAGTCATATTAGAGTGTGCAATGTGTGAATAATTACCTTGCCCGTTTGCCATCTTACGTGATTAGTGCAATAAAAATAACCAGTTGTTACTCCTAATGCCCTTGCCCTTCCAGTGGCTTTGAATTCTGCCTCCCAAGGCTCCAAGAACAAGCACTGATCCCCTGCTGCCATCAGCCATTGCTCATCCATTCCCTTGTACTAAATAATATTGATTTAGAAGCTCGTGCATCATGAACCTTTTTTCACTTGCAGATTTGCTGCTACGAAGCAGCTGTTACGCTTGCGGTATGAATCATAAAAGCAAGCATTGCATAAAATGCGCGCATGTGAACGTTTTAAATGCGTTTAAATCTACGGATCTGTACTGCATATTGGGGGCGAAGACTCACGGAGTCGCCATCTGTCGGAAGCGCCTCCCTTGCGTATGCTATAGTATGAAGAATCACCGCGGCGCGCTCCTCATCGGTTTCGCTTACGGCGCTCAATAAAAACTCCATGCGGGAGCCCTCTTGGACATTTATGTAAGTACTCTCACAACGAGGGAAGTTTTTGGCTGTCGATATCATAAACTTGGGCAAACTGAAAGCACAGAATCGTTTACAAACGCTATCTCTTTGCCGAATATGTACATTGAGCGCCACTGCGCGCGGTCGCCGCGGTGGAGTCTCCCGAACGGGCTTCTTGCGTGAAAGGTAGGAAAACGCTGCGAGTAAACTATGTGAAATATGTTCTTATAGCGGGCTGCCAGTATAATCAAATGGAGCATAACAGAAGAAAGCGTCATGCAGCGATCGCACGGGTTCGCAGCGACCGACTGCGTGTCTCCATGCATGTCCGCGCACAATGTTTTGCTTTCGCTGTGAGCGCGTTCTCGCACCATGGCGTGAGCTTTAGGCCACAGGATATCAGCATTTGACACTGACAATCATTGTTGCCTAGAGGCTATCAGACCTTTTCAAAAATAATTTTGTTATAGAGATTTCGACGCCTACGGAACTGTGATTTGCTGTCGTCACGATTCAATCTTTTTTTCTCTTCTAAGTTCTTGGACATTTCTATATTATTTGTCAAGTTGCGTCGCACTGTATGTTTATTGGTCTTCTCAGCATGCAATTTCCCTCTGCTTCTTTTTCGTAATCCAGTGCGTTAATTCATAACACAAACATGCCCATATGCCATGACTTTTTTTAATGTGCGTCTTACCGCTCCCTTTCCGTTCCAGTGAACTTGCAGGTGTCTAGCATCAACAATTTCATAGACCAAAACCGTCAGGACATTAACTGGGCAGCGAGCGCGGGCGAGCGTCTCAGTGCGCGTTTTCTGTTACTCACCGAACGTCGCAGTCCCGGCGCCGTAGCAGCAATCTTCCACGCGTCTTTGCTTGCTGCATACCGGAGGCAATGGCTCTCTGCCGTTCTAAGATTCGCTAGCCAAGCTTCACGCAGCTCCTTGCCCTGCGGCTACGTGTCAATAAGGCTGACACCAGGCTCCGTTGCGTACGTCCGGCACTGCGGCACCGAGCAGTAGCCCACCATGCTGCACGCCCCCAAAGGCAGCCACTACCTATTAGAGTAATTTCATATGTTGTCAAGCGGTGAGGCCTCACCACTTAATCAGAACCGCAGCGCAGGTGGGACTTGAAACTTTCGTTTTCAGCTCGCTTCGGCGCTTCTGAAGCAGCGGACGCTGTGTCCACCTGATCGCTGATGCTACGGCACGCCGACGGTGACGCCAGCTTTTCCAGTGGTGGAGCTCGCCCCCAATATCGAAAACGTGCAGCAGCTTAACGGGTACTGACACAACTGCGGGCCCGATAGTTCACTTGGCGACGTTCATTATACGTCTGGTTTCGGCAGCCAAAATGTGCTCACATAATTGTCCACCACACGAGCGTAAGTTTTCTTTAAACACCCTTTAATACATTGCTTGACTTCCGGTCTCCGCGATAAAACTTCATATGCATGCTGAAAAACATTGCGTCGCTTTTTCTTGCAAAGGTTATGCGCGTTTGCACGCGAACTTTTCAGCTGTTTGAGCCATAGGCGTAGTCAGGATATTATTTCGAGGGATCGAGGGCGGCCGTACTCCTATATTTGCGTTCATGCGTGTGTTTGTATATGTGCGTGTATATATGTACGTACTAACTAAAAATTTAGGGACGTTGGGACCCCTCCGGCTACGCCATTTATTCGAGCGTAGCCTGCATTGAAAAGTGTCATCTTGCTCAGCGTTGCGAACAATTGCCGCATATAGCTCGCGACCAGCAGACAAAAAAGCCCGTCATTTTAGACCGTATGATGGTGCTGACTGTCACTGTGTGTGCTTCCAAAGGGATCTGGCATATTGGACGCAGCTGTTTTCATTCAGGCGCGTCAGCAGAAGATGACTATGAAGGACAATGAGATCGTGCAGAGGCAGGCGCACATTGGCAGGTACGACGAAGGGTAGCATTTGACAGACTAGGTTTATTAAACTCGATATTGATTGAAAATTACACTGTACACTTGTCTAACATCCAACCTTCAAAACATTGTCGTATTTAAAGATAAAAAAAAAAAAAAAAAACGTTCACGGGGCGGGGAAATTTCAGGACAAATAAATTGGCTGGAGAAGGAGTTGAGCTGAAACGCGATGGTGCAAAATAAGGTGGGAATGTCGCCAAGTGTTTTGACAGCTAGTGTCCGTGATCCTTCAGTGTGATATGTTCATGTGTGCCTGTGGGCGCGAATGTGTAAAACTATAGACGGCTGATAATACTACTATCCTTACTTCGTATACCATCGATCGAACGCAATCGATGCTACGTTTCTCGGGCGAAACTGCGACATTATTTGTAACTCTTATCACGCTCACGCATCAGTTCACCCTCTTCTTCCGTGTGCGAACCTCGAAACTCTAGAGGCGGTATCGAGATAGCTTCAAAATGTTATTTATGCGTAATGAATCGCGACCACCTAAAATAGACAAATACTATTACGCGAAACCATGTAACCGGCGCCCCACGCGTCCATTCATTGAGGATAAACGAGTATTCATGCGGAGCTAACTTATTAAAACAATCTTTTTTCCCCCGCCTATTCATGAACATGGGACACCCTGCCTGAAGCTGTGCACTTGAAAGCCCAACCACATTCTTCGTGCACGCACTCGCAAAGACCCGATGACCTAAGTTTTTTCCCAGTGTATCTGCGATAAATATACGACGTCTCGTGAACACTGTTGCAGGATAATGAAAGTGGCAGGGTAAGTCCGGTCATGAATGGTAATTCTTGCCGTGCAGATTCCAGTCCGCGTGATGAGGTGTCCTACAGCGGGCCGAATTTGCGGGCCTTCCCATGCAGTCTTAACTTTCTTCAAGAAGCACGTCGGGGTCGGTGGTTTTTTGTATCGCGTTACAGTTAGGCCTTGGCGTGGGATCACTGCTCCGTCGCGTTGACCTGTGGCTGGTACGTGGCGTCGTCAGGTGCATTCTTAGCTTCCAGTCTTCGTCGGGACGGCGGCGTGTCGTTGTTATCTCGTCGAGATAGTCTCTTCGTAGTATTCGTAGGCGGCGGAGGATCTTCCTCAGTTTGACGAACAGCAACCGCACCTCCATCGGTTGCTGCTTTTAGTTTTCCGGATATGGGCTCACGGTACGGCTCCGGGCTGGGCCAGTGTATGGACGGCGCTGCGGCGACAGGTAGCGGCCTGGTCGTCGAGGGCTCCACTGAGTAGCGGCGAGGTAGCCGGCGATGTCACGAGGGCGTCCACCTTCCCTCGGGCGCAGTGCGTTGACGGCGAAGCCTCGCAATCCCAGGTCGCGGTATGGGCATCGGTGGTACACGTGGCCGGCTTCGCCGCACTGGTAGCACCTGGCGTCAGTGGTCGGGGGCGCGCCAAATGTCCGTCTTCCTCGCGTAGGTGCGCTAGGCGACGGGTGGTCGTGCTGGCGGCGGTGGCGGCGGACGACGGAATTGCGGCGTTACAGGGCCCTGGCGCGGTCGCGGAGGGGTACCTTGACGGCGTGCGACGGCCGCGTAGGTCATCGCTTCTGGCTGGGGCTGCGGTAATTGAGGTTGCACCTCAGGAACTACAAGCGATCGCTGAACCTCATCTTTCACGATGTGAGCGATCGAGGCTACTTGAGGCTGCGACGAAGGCAAGACCTTAAGCAGTTCTTCGCGCACAATGGCCCTGATGGTCTCTTGGAGATCATCGGAGCCCATTACTTGGATGGCGCACTGACGCGTGAGCACTTGGCGGTTATATTGCCTAGTGCGCATTTGTAAAGTTTTCTTAATCGTTGTTGCCTCTGTCAGGAACTCAGTTACGGTCTTCGTTGGGTTTCGCATTAGTCCGGCGAAAAGTTCTTGCTTTACGTCTCGCATCAAGAAAAGCACTTTTTCTCTTCGGACATTTCCGCGTAGGCGTGCGGGAAAAGACGGGTCATCTCATCTCTGAAAACGGAAATGGTCTCATTGGGTTCTTGGCCTCGGGTTTCCAGCAGAACTTCGGCCCTTTCCTGTTGGACAACGCTCGTGAACGTCCTCAGGAAGTTACTGCGGAACAGGTCCCATGTTGCAAAGGTGGACTTCCGGTTCTCGACCCAGGTCCTCGCGGCATCTTCAAATGAGAAGTACACATGTCGTAGCTTATCCTCAGAGGTCGAGTTGTTGAAGGTCGAGATCCTTTCGAAGGTTTCGAGCCAGGTTTCCGGATCCTCCGACGTAGCTCCATGGAAGGTAGAGGGCTCTCTGGGTTGTTGAAGTACGATGGATGGCACGGGGCTGCCATTGTGGTTGACTTGGCCACAATCTTCTTGGTTTTCTCAGGTAGAACTCCGTGCTCCGGGGCAGCTGTTGTAGACGGCGACTTGCTCGATGGTCCGGGACTACGTTGGTGCTCTCTTTGCGGTCCGGGCTTGGATCACGGCTTGTTGGGGGCGGCCGGTACATGGACAAAAATCACCTCCACCAGATGTCACATGGTAGTGACTTAAAGAACACAGTAGCGATACTGTGAAAGACAAAACAAATTTTTATTGGGCATTCCTGTGCCCACAAAACAGGCTACACTTAAAGCACAACAGTGGCGAACGCAGTCGGTGATCGTCGAAAATCTGATCAGTGGGTCAAGAGCGTCGGCTTTTATACATCAGTCGTGGAATGTTCGAGACTAATCGTTGGGACCCGCGTGCCTTCCACAAAGTTCTAGATTATTCGCGTCGCGCACACATGCGATCAGGTTACACCAGGTTCGGTCACAGACAGTAGATGGAAGCATCGATAACATTCCAGAAACTTCCGATACACGCAGGCGCGTCCTACGCTGTGCGATAACATTTGTTAGGCGGTGAAACGTGTCGCCCGATATAGACAAATAAGTACACTTGTAAACACATATATATATATATATATATATATATATATATATATATATATATATATATATATATATATATATATGTAAACACAGACATGCATGTGTACGCCACCTGAAATAATCTTTGTTTTGTCGTTGTCTTGCTACTTGCCCTGCTGCTTTCTACCATGCCCTTGTTTCTGTTTGGGCTTTTGAATTTTCTGTTCTTTCTACTTGCGAAATGCTATCTTCTTTATTGTCGCATGCTATTCTTTTTTCCTACACATTTCGGTCTACTTCTGTACCTTTCTACTACCCAGTATACACATCTCTGTACTACCCACTGCCGGCTAGGGCCTCGTAATCAGGATGCCAGTGCGAAATGAAATAAATAAACAAATACATTGCCCTCGTTTATCCATACAACGGTGTATTTGTATTCTGTCACAAAAATTATTCCTAGCTCTGTATTGACACTTTCTGTTCATTGTTTTTATTCACCACCGTCAAACCTGATTTGTTGAAGTATTACTGGGTTTTACGTGCCAAAATCATGATTTGATTATGAGGCGCGCCGTCGTGGGACTCCAGATTAATTTTGACTAGACAAGTGAGTCGGGTCTGAAATTTGGGACGCGGATTTCATCACATTATATACAATGCACTCTATGGTCTCCTTATTCGAGGGTTGGTACCGATTCTCGCGCAATGAGGATGCGAAAAAATTCTCTGACATGCCGGCTGTCACTTTCTTCGAACTGCCAGCATTCCTTAATGGTGGCCTTGACATTCAGACAGCTCTCGAATTCAAGTAAGTAGAAGGACTTGTGCGCGAGGCTTTTCAGTATATGGCGTTCTCTTTGGTAGATATCGAACGCCTCTTTGGCTTTCTATATCTGCTACTCAACATTGCGGCTATATTATGAAGCTGGTATAGAAGAACTTCTTGTTGAACTAGTTCGCGCGTTGCTTTGAAGAACCAAGTTGCGCATTAAAAGAAAGACAACAAGAGGAAAACGCGATGGAAAGAGTGTTCTTTCCGTCTCCGCCGCCTTTTCAGGGCGTCTTTCATGGAAAGCGCCACTTGGTTCTTCAAAAAAATTATGAAGGTGTACTGACAACATGGTAGACACTACGGAAAACAGACAAATTGCAGATGTATTACTGCACAGTAATCTTAAATAGCGGTTTACTTTCACTCACGTGGATAACCGTGACAGAAAAGTACTTTGACAGCTAAATGCAAGTACTGCACATGTCATCCCTAATCATGTACCTGGCCCGGTGGCCGATAAATGTGACGTAATACTGTGAGCAGCTTAGGCCATAGCATGCTAACGGACGGCAACACAGGAGAGGTTGCACAATTTTTGTGTCGTTCCTTTTGCCTCAAGATGCAAAACGAACTTGTTTATGCGTCCATCTTACTAGTTAAGCACATCTTTTCTCGATTTGCAGCTGCCGTGGTAACCCATAAAGGCTGACAGAAAAGTTGTTAGGGAAATAAATGTGGGCCCCTTAACGGAACCCACAGGTGAAAATGAAAAGCCGTCGACGACGGCGTCTCTCGTAGACGCTGTGCGACGTTCGGAGGCTAAGAATGTGTTCGGAATGAAGTTACCGCTGAGTGCCTCCGAAGATTATCCGAGCCCGTTGTTCCGTAGCATAAAAAAAAAAGTCGTAGTTTCGCCCGCAAGGCGGAGCATCAATTGCGATAGCAACTTTGTGCACAGCTATATGAACTAAGGATTTCTCAAGCTGACAGGCTGCCGTGGCAACCTCCTCACATTTTTTGGCATCTTTTGGGCCCACCAAAGTGCTGCCGCGGCAGTGCTCGCACATCGCCTGCCACACGGGACCCGTCTGCAGTTATAGCAGTGCCATTCTTTAACGCCGACAGCCGCGGCAAGGTCAATCCAAATAGGTAGCGAAGCTTCGGGCGAAAAGCGGTTCAGTACAGATTGTCACCGACATCAGCAAGGGGGGTATGGGAGCGGCGATTGAAGCGTGACCATGTTTGGAGGGAACAAGCATTGGGAAAGAAAAAAAGCGTTTTTTTAATTCAAGTGGGACACAGTTAGATTCATGCAACGAAAATAAAATTCCTGGTCAATTTTATATATTCGCGACGAGTTAGGAAATTCAAGTTTATTCCATTTTATTATTATTAATAAATTCATTTATTTTCAGCGCCCATCGTTAGAGGGGGCGTTGACGCCATTATCACTCGCAATGCAATGCACGTCTTGAAATGGGCAGAAAGGCGCACTCGTAAAGTTCACCTGTTGAAATACGCCCCCCTCACAGTTAGTGCTTTCTTGCTTGTCGAAGTTTGTCTGAATTTGGTGGCGCGGGTAGCTTCATCGCTTCTTAATCTGTTCAGTCAAAAGTAGTGAGTTACGACCGCCAGATAATTGTGTGGTTGTTCTCGAGCGACTGCGCCGGCCGACGGGCTTGGCGTCCGACGACAGGATGAGCACTCTGCACCGAAAGCTTTCGTCGGCCTCCAAAGAAAGTATGTTCTTTGTAGGGATGCTATTTCGACAACCGTACGGCTGGCTTTTCCTGCATCGCTTTCCGCGCTGAAAGCTCGAAACGCCCATCAAGTCGAATGGCGGAGCATTTGAATATATAGCTCCAACAGCAGGCCAGCAAAACAAATTTCGCGCGTTCGAAAACAAAATGAGGTCACTTCTGCTTTTAACGGACATGGCGTCACATAATTTTTTTCTTCACCTGGAAGTGTTCCCACCACATACAGATGCCGCTAAGCCCCATGAACCGCCGATGGACCGCCATGTTCTGAACGTATGGGCTCCTATGGAAGCTTCGCTACCAGGTATATTTACTTTGGCCGCGGTTTCTTACACGCGATCGGAGTGCCCGGGAAGCAGTTAAACGAGGGAGCACAATCAGCAGCGGGATGGGGGAAGGTGGTTGGCCCATAGTGGGCAAGGGTAGTGGCCTCCCCACCTATATAGTTTTTTCACATCAGCTCTGCCATCCCCCTATTTTTTTTTTTTTCATGCAACCCGGTTTTAACAATTATCAGTTATAACAATTGCATACCGGTCAAGCCTCCCGATTCGCCCGGGAGACTACCGATTTTTGACTGAACTGTCCGATTGTACGGTCACCGGGGATTGGCGATTTTTGACTGAACTTTCCGATTGTACGATCACTGTCTTATATCTCCCGAAAAGTGGCCTCTGTTCGCGCAATAATGGTTTTTGTGAAACCGGCATCGCGGAATCTACAGCCACATCGTAATCGTCAGCATCACTAACAACGGCTGCACTAGTACCATCGGTATCATCGACTAAGCAGCTGACTACGGTGCCTAGTAAGCCGACCAAAGCCAGAAGCTATGTAACTCTTGCATTTTATGTATGGATTCCTCGATGGTGCATTGTTGCTGCTGACTGTGTGTATGATTAGTGTTGGCTAGGCCGTGTATATGCGGTGCACCGTGTAAAGTTATAATCCTCGTGTGCTTGATGCCATGGCGCTATCAAAGCCCAAGAAAAGGCATTTGCAGAAGTTGTTGCGATCTTATACTTCTGAATTTCCGTGATTTTTAACATCAAGAAAAGAACATTTTGCATTTTGTACAACGTGTGGATGCGACGTCAGCGTGTCTCACGGGGGCAAAGGCGACTTGAAACTGCACATTTACACGGCGAAGCATCAAAGCTATGTTCGCACCGCTGAGCAGCAAGACAACATAGTGAACTTTCTCCGAAACAACTGTGACGACAGTGGCATATGTGTGGGATGCCTGTTTACGGGATTCCTCGTCGAACACAACCTACTCCTTAGTTTCCGCGACTACGTTGGGCCTCTTCTACAGAAAATGTTTCCGAAATGCGACGAGGCGAAGCGTTATGGATGTGGAAGCAACTCTGAAACGCAACTCTGAAGAATGCGGAGGGGGCCAACCTGAAATTTATTTCACACGCATCGCTCTCGAGTCTTCGTTTCTTGCTCTCGAAGCTGAGTTTGCCATACTACAGGCGTACAGTTTTCCAGAGGGCATTCTGAATGAAGAAAGGTGGGATTTGCAGTGGTCTATGGTTGGAAAAATCTAAAACACTGATGGAAAACATGTTTCACCGAGTTGCTAAGGTGATGCTGGATTTACTCGTGATACCGCATAGCTACGCAGAGTGTGAGAGTATGTTTAGCACGGCGCGAGAAACTAGGACTGAATTCCGCTCATTGATGTGCAACACAACCCTCCAACACCTGCTGCTAGTGAAGGGCCTTCAGTCTGGACCATGTTTTCAGCAAATCCACTCCGAAAAATTTTGGAAGTCAGTAAAGTCTGCTACTGCAAGGTCCCTGCAAAAGGAGAACACTGCCTGAAAGTTCGAACGAACCCCCCCCCCCCCCCCAGGTCCCACCAGAAGTTGAAACAGTAAATGCATCTCCCCGCCCCCCCCCCCCCCCCCTCCAATTGGCGCGAATAAAAAGTCTCCCGATTTTTGAGCTCGCCAGGTTGGCAGGTATGCAATGGAACTTTTGTGGCATTTGAATATTGTTATAAGTGTGTTCGACTGTACAAATTTCTCTCATGTGGATAAAAAACAGTGGTTTCCTCCCAATTCACAAAATTGCAATAAATAAAATAAGTTGCGCTTTCGCGTGAAAGGTGAAGCATCGATCGCGATAGCAAATTAGTAGACAGCTATACGAAAAGTAAGCATAGTAGATTTATCGATTGTATAAACTTTAAAATATTCACTTACTAACTAAGTTAAAAAGCATGGTGTCGCTCACACAAGCATGAACACGTCTCACTCAACGACCGCGGACTCTTCAAACGCTAGAGCAAGGGCGTGCGGTAGCAGGAGTGAGGGAATTTGTACAGCCTCTCGTTTCGACACGGACTCCTGCGCAGATCGTTTCGAGACAGGGGCTGCGCAGTCGCGCCGTACGCAGGAGCTGCCGGTGTAGAGCGGCTCGCCTGTTTGCGCCCGTCCCACACGCAAGTTTTGGGAACTCCGAACGGCCGTGGTGCGGCCCGATTTCCGTCCGCACACGTGATCGCTTTCCTTTTAATTGTGGCATCGGGATGAACTCGGCATGTCTTTGCAGTCGGCAATTCCGTGCTGACAGAGCAAACGCAGAGACCCGGAAGACGGTGTGCACTAACTTAAGTCAAATGAAGCATTGTCGAATACACGTAATACAGCATACGGAGAAAACTACGGCAGCTAGGTTCCAAGTGCGTACGAGGCGGCCATCTTGAAGTGCCAATGGTGATATGGTAGCGCAGATTTAGGGCCGTACGTGATTCTAATGCGCACAAAATTTTCGCACCCACCTTATCTGAAAAAGAAAAGTGCAGCTTAGATTGGAGTAAATACTGTATATTCGATGTAAAGGCCTGCACAGCGCTACTTAGCACCTCGTGCTCGTTGAGCACTCAGTGCCACCCAAACGAGCACCTCACAGTCGCAAACTTTGTCTCTGAGAGTGCTTCTGCTGTCTCTGATAGCGCTCTGTCCGCGTCTTGCCTCTGTCTCTCGTCCCTTTTCGTGCGCTAAAAAACTCGTTTATGGAATACCAACACGCCCTAACATACGCTCTTTCATGCTTCTGCTGCCTTACTGCATGGGCTTCTTGAAGTCGGCCCAATGCACTGGGTAAACCGGGACGGCCTCGGTTAGTGAACAGGACCGCCTCTGTCAGTTGAACAGGAACGATCAAAACCATAACGCGATGCGGACAGACGAAATGGCAATAAAAGCGGCGCTTATTTTGGGATCAAATTGCGAAAACCTCGCTGATTAACCACTGCCGAAGGCACACAGATCGTGTTGGGTACGCGTCAGCAAATTAAATGCCACTTTAGAAGCCATCAATATAAACGGTACGTGGAATCTTGGGTATTTGGGGCAAGCTTTCTATTGTATTTCCAAGTTGCAGTGTTGCCTCAATGGGGTGGCCAGAAAGTAGGGCCTAAGCAGTAAGGCCAACGGCTTGGGGCACGGAGTGCCGCAGAAAAATGTGCGCTTCCTTGTGCGGGGACCAAAGGGATCGGCTTTATTTCAAAAGATGGGAAAGTGAACACGGAGCAGTACTCTTACAAAATTTGGCGCGGTGTGGCCCTAGCGGTCAAAACAATCCGAAACTGAAACTGAAGATATAGCACTTTCTGCAACAGCTTGCGGCTCGTTACCACGTCGACCAGTAGCGGCCTTACTCCTTAGGCCATTATTCCTAATCAGCGTGGCTTTTTCAGTACCCTTACAAGGTTGGGCACTGTGGCGCAAGTGGTCAAAACAATCCAGAGCTAAAACTGAGGTTATAGCACTTTCTGCAACGGCTTGCTTCTCGTTACCACATCGGCCAGCGGCGGCCTTACGCCTGAGAACATTTGACCTAATAACGGAGCTCTGTAAGTACTCTTACAAGGATGGGCGCAGTATGATACGCGTTCATTAAACGCAAGATACTGAACTACTTCAGTGAAAGCTCACCGTTTTTAAAGCTGTAAACCGGAAAAATGACGAGAACAAAAGCCAAATCCAACACAATTCATTGAATCAACGCAATAAACATCAATTGGGAACCACTTTTTAAGAACCAGAGTTATAAGAGACGCGCTTTTTTGTTTGGTATAGCCACCTTTTCCTTCCTTTCTAACCGATGGTTAAAATCTCAGGAGAAAATGCGCATTCTTGTCACAACGACAAAGTTCAATATTTGGCATGTGAATATCTGGCCTTACCAGCTTGTGCACCACAATTGTAGTACAAACAACCTCAAGTGACCAACCCTGCAACCGTTGGCCTGCTGCTGTTATGCCACACAACTAATTGAAAAGCTGTATATTGTTCTCCAGCACAACATTGCTGACAATGTCACCACTGCTTTCCTTAGAAACGCAGAAGTTTGACGTCGCTCTTATTGGTCGTTCTCTTTTTGCTCTTTGCGAAGCTTAGGCCCAGGCGGTGCACGCACGCTTGGAACCTTGAGTTTTCGCGCTGGCTTTGACAAGTACTTAGGGCAATTAGGAAAAATTCGCCGCACAGAATCTCCCTCAAGAGCCCACTTGTAACGCGGTATGACAACTACGTCACCATGAACTTTGCGAACGAAGTCTTTCACAAAAATTGGCAGTGGCTTGGCTCGGCTATGGCAGGATATACGTAGCGAAAGCTAAGGCATAGCATGGCTAGCCTTGGTTAATCTTGATTGCAAGTCCATGTTAGTGTGGTTGTCTAGCTATGTTGCGGCGTTTATCCAGTCGTTCAGCGCGCTGTTCGTCTGTTTACTGGGCGATTCGTTTCCTCTTCATCCCGTTCTGATGGAAATTCCAGGCCTCCTCCTGCTAATCAGAATTGTCGCCGTCAATACTGCCGCCTCGACGTTGGTTACGGCGCACGCGAGCTCTCCTTTTCAATCCTCCGACATATTATCAGGCGTGCGACGCAGCTAGCAAAGCGAGTGGAGGCTAGCGCAACGACGAGGAACGTGGTGTGACGTCATACCGAACGGTGGCGGCGGAACACCTGTGGATCGGTTATACTAGTGTGACATGCGCAGTAGTTACTAGGGAGCTAGAGAGAGAGAAATATCCGCGGCGCGGCGCGCATTGTGAAGTCATGTGTCTCCTCGGAGCACCGCCGCGGCGAAATCGCAAGTTCGCGGCCAGTAAAGCTTTCGCTGTATTATCTTCCTCGTGAAAGTGGAGGTCGCAGACAGCGCATGAGCGGAACAGCTCCTTATCCAATCTGGGTATAGCCAGTGGCCACTATTGAAGGCGGACCTCGTCAGCGGGTGGCTTGAAAAATGTATTTTTTCAGCCGTGGATTTCGTCGAATCGTAGCCAGTTCGACAACTAGTCACAGAGCAACCAGGCATGTTTTCTCACATTCAGGACAGGTCACACCCAGACACGATATCTATGCACTTGCTATAATCAACGGCGATGAACCGTAGTCCCCCATTACGTTGAAAAACTGCGCTCGCCTAGATTTTAAGCGAGCAAATCTAGCTCCGTCGCACGATCCGCAAGACGCACAGCTCGGGCGCAAGGACGCCGCACGTTGTCGCGAATGTGCACACGCCCCACGAGCTGCGTCGATAGGTCTCGCTGGCACTCACAGTGATACACAACATCATTGAAGGCAACGAATAAGCACTCCACACGCCACCAAGCCGGCGTGGGCTTCGCCAGAGCAGTTGAAAAAAGACCGACGCACCGCCGACACCCACCGAAACTGCCGTCGCCACCGTCAAACCCAGCGCTGGCTTAAGCGGAAAGAGCGGGGTGGGGGGGGGGGGGGGGGGGCTAAGGAGGCTGCAGCCCAGGGCCTCACCTCGGACATTAGGAGAAGGGGGCCCATTTATTCTAACCTGCTTAGTATATGAAACCATGGACAACGGAACTTCGAGCGACATACATGAAGCGAGAAAACCAGAACGAGCCGACGGGGCCCCCCGCCAAATGTAACAGCATGCCTTTAGCCTTATGATTTGGGGAGAGCTTGTCAAACTGCGAAAACAGGAATCCCCCGCCCCCCCAGCGGGGCCCTCTTTCTTACGAAGCGAGGTGTGTTTGCTTGGAAGAGTTTTCGTAGTTTCCTGTCAGTCCGTCTGTCCGGTGCTGTCTGGAGAGGAGGGGCAAGAGGTAAACACCTAAAACATGTAAGATGGGATGAGGACCCTAAATCTCCGTTGCCCCTCATCACCCACCCTCCACCTCACAAATAGTTCCGCCGCTGTCCTCGTATAGAAAGGATGTGCTGCAGTACCCAACAGTGCCTCCCATTCGACTTTTCTTTACCGTGATGGTAATTTCGGCTGGGGAGGATGAGTCCGACAGCAGATGATGATGAGTCTCATGGCAGAATCTAGGCAGGAAAGGAAAGAAGACATCACACGTGCTTTTGTCCGCGTGCCGTGGGGCATGGAATGTTCACTGTTCGGGCTAGGGTTGTGGAAGAGTGAAGGGGGATGTTGGAGAGCTGGTCACAAAGGCCTATCTCCAGGACCCATTGCTGCCTAGTGGCTGTGCACCCTCGCCCGCTCTCGACGGGAAAAGTAGGTCAGACTGGCCGCCGAACTTTCCAGAAAGAAGTAGAAAAAGATGACTGAGAGGCGACGGAGGGCGCGTAACTTTGCCCGCGCGAGCTCGGTGTCGTTCGTTCTTGCTCTCGGTGTCGACGGAACAAAAGAAAAATCGAGAACCTACCAGAACAGACGATTGCTCCTAGTCAATAGGAAGGCGAGACCGGAACGGGAGGAGTGATTTTGTACGGAGAAGGAGGGGATTTGTACAAGGAACTCTATGCGCATGTGAACGCCTGCTTTGGCACTAGTAACAGAGAGATGCGACTCGCGTCTATAAAAGAAAGTTGATCGCCGGCTACGATTCAGCCCCGAACCGCCGGTTAAGCTTGCATAAGCCCGCCCGCTGATGAGCTCCCGGAGGACGCACCACTCTCGGCAAGCCACGGACCATCAAGGCAGCATGCGCGAGTCATCGGGGCGGCCACCGTTGGACACCTGCGGTCGCGTCAGACAGACGAAGTGCCCGGTGAACAATTACCATCCATTCATGCGAAGATGCTCGGTCGGAAGCATCAAAGTGGTGCATCTAAACGAAAGTCGAAATTAGAAAGACAAGAGCGTGAAAAGAAGCTACCAAAGATGACAAAGTACCTACTGAATGTAGCTTCCGCGGAGCAGTATGATCGCTCTACCCGGAGTACGTGTCAAACTCCCACTAGTACCGACTGTGTTTCTGTGGAGGACTTGCCAATTCCATCACCACGGTTTTCTGGCAAGAAGCAAGGTTTGACTCAACTTAGTTGTCTGGATCCTGTGAAAACGGTGCCAACCTTGGTCGTCCATATTTCTGAGCAACCGACGCTAACCGAGCCCTGTCCTGTTCCTGAGTCAGCAACGTCTATGCTACTCGACCGGGCTCCTGCCACAGAGCTCCAGGCGTCCGGTCCGCCACGCCCGATTTTACTACTGCGGATCAACAGGTGCTAAACCTCCCCGATGAGCCTCCTTCTATTGACGAGCGCCAAGAAACAACACTCCAAGAACCGGCTCACTTGTTTCCTGTTAGTTTGGCTTCAAATAATCATGTTACCACCCGCAAAGTGTGCCTCGAAAGGACGAATGAGACGGCTTCTCGTTGCGGCAACAGAGAAGTACAGACAACCCCGCAGCAAGCGGTACGTTGCGAGATTCTCCGAAGTGACCCTGCTAAGTGGCCGGGCTTTATTACTGACAGCTTTCGGAGTGTATGCCTTGAGAAAGGGCCATTGTATATTCAAAAATGGGCGGAAAATTATCCGTCTTCCGAGAGGCAATAGAAAACTCAGAAACGCTATATGTCGCCTCATCTTTTCGTGCGAAAGGCTGTAAATGAAGAGGCGTACGAGCGACACTGGTTAATGTACCGGAGTCCAAAGGTTCCCTTTACTGTTTCATGTGCAAACTATTTTCTATTTCAAGCAACCCCAGTGCTTTCACCACGCACGGCTTTTCTGATTGGAAAGGAGGAGAAGAAAAGGTTTGCGCACAATAAAATTGCGGCGGGCACCGGGACTACGTGGCAGCATGGCACGCCCACTCTAACTCGAGCAGCACAAATGACCAGGAGCTGGTTAAGCATCTTGTCACTGAGACCGCTTACTGGAGAGAGGTGTTGAAGCGCGTAGTCGTTGTAGTTAATCTTCCAGCTGAGCGGAACCTATCATTTAGGGGCAGTGAGGAGATTTTTGGTTCACCGAGAAATGGCAATTATACGGGAGTGCTTGAGGCCATTGCCAAGTTTGATCAATTTCTAGAGGGGCACATCAAACGCTACGGGAACAAAGGAAAAGGTCACCCATCGTATCTGTCAAAAACCATTTGTGATGAATTTATCCAGCATATGGCAAAGGCTGTCAAGGAACGTCTCGTTGGCGAAGTGAAACGCGCAAAATACTTCTTTTTAATTGTTGATTCGACTCCAGACCTTACTCACGTTGATCAGCTGTCAATTTGACCATACTATTTAAATGGTACGAACGCTTTCTTGAATTTGTTCCAAATGAATCGCATACCGGCTTGTATCTTTTCGATACCATGATGTCCCACATGACGACCAATGGCATCTCAATTGATGATTGTAGGGGCGAAGCTTATGATCATGCGAGTAATATGTCAGGAAAATACAAAGGACTGCAAGCTCAAATCAAGCACCTGAACGAATTGGCAGTCTACGTCCCGTGTGCTGGTCATTCACTGAACTTAGTTGGCGCGTGTAGCGTTGACAGTTGCCTTGAGGCAGTCAAATTGCTGTCTCACCTAAGCGATGGAGGTATCTTTTGGACAGCATGGGCGGAACTGGCCAGGAGCTTGTTTTGAAAAGTCTCTCTGAGACCAGGTGGTCAAGACACGCTGAATCATGTATGGTTATTCTGAGAAATTTCAATGCAATCCTGTGTTGCCTTGAAGCTATATCAAAGAACGAGGAAGAAAACGGTGACACTAGGAACGAAGCGCACTCTCTCTTCAAGAAAATGACAAAACTAGAGACTGCATTCATAGCGATTTCCTGGAGTGAAATCTTGGAGCGCTTTGACAAAACGAGCGTAGCACTTCAGAAACCAGGCCTAGGCATTTCAACTGCTGCAGACCTGCTGAGCTGTCCAGAAGACTTTGTTAATTATTGGCCATCTCTCTTTGATACCTTCGAAGAGAGAGCACGCACGTTAAGCACCAATCAATGTTATCAGGATTAGGGCAAACGCATCGTTTTGAGTAAGCGCTCGGACGAAAAAAGCGATAGTGCGCTACAAGGTAGAAAAAAGTGTGTCGTAGAGACCTACAATGTTGTACTTGACAGTATAGGCTCTGCGTTGCGAGTGCGAAAGCCTGCCTACACTGAACTCTGCGAAAGGATCGGAATCCTAAAATTGCTGACAGAAGTTCGGAGCGAGGCCTCTCTGGCATAGCAGGCTGAGAAGTTGGTGAAAACCTACAAAAATAATTTGGAGCCAGCATTTTCCGGTGAAATCGTTGAGTTTGCGAACTTTCTGCACATCTCTGTGTGCCAGAACATGAGTCCCCTGGGAATAATGAAGTTGCTGCTCGTAAGAAAGCTTATTGATGTGTTTTCGAACGTTTCTATTGCTTTGCGAATGTACTTAAGCATATCCGCGGTAAACTGAGACCGAACGATCGTTTTCCAAGTTGTCGCTGATAAAAAATCGCCTTCGTTCGAGCCTCCTTGACGACAAGGTGAACTCGCTTGCTATCATGTCCATTGAAAGTGACCTACTCCGCGATCTATCCTTCGAACAGACTATATCTGATTTCGCCAAAGCAAAGGCACGAAATATGCCATTTTAAAAGAGGACTGTTTGCGCTATACATGAATAGTTCCAATAAGTTCGTTGTGTCGCCTCCCAGCCTCCACGTTGCCAATGAAACGCTGAGCAGTGTAATTCAAGATATGCAAATCTTCGTTGTTCGTGTCTTGTTTGTTCTTTTTGTGATATTTAGCTTGCTTATAAAGAACTGTATTTTTGTTGTTTTTGATAGTTGCCCGTTTATTTGGTATCGTCCTTGCTTGTCTTACCTTTAACGAAAATATTTTCAATAATGTTTTGTAATTACTGTTGGTAATTTTCATCTGTATTCTAGTGCATCTTTATTGTGTTTGTATTGCCTTAAGTATTGTGTATATCTAATGCATATTTATAGAGTAATATGTATAACGTTTACTGATGTCTGATGCTTGAATTTTAATAAAGAATGTTTTGGATACAACCATGCGTCTCCTCACGGGATTAAACTTAGTGATGCAAACAAAGCCTAGCTTCAGAAGGATCGACATCTGAGCTGTGTTGTCTTTTCTACGTTCTTGTTCGTATTGAGTGCACTAAACAGTTCCTTAAAGCCCATCTTTTGCTGAAAACAGAATGCAGAATAATCGCAAAGTGAACATATGAGTTGGTGTTTACAAAAGCACGCGTTTCAAGCAAGTTTTGTTGTTTTCCTTATAATAATAACAATAATAATAATCCCGTTGATCGCACTTCGTTCTTTTTAATTTGGTGGAATTAAAATAAATGAAACATGGCATACTTCCAGTTGCGTAGCAGGCGACAGGGTGGGGTGGGGGGGGGGGGGGTTCAGTATAGGGAAAGGGGGCTCTGGGCTAACGCATGCGCGTTAGCCAGGAGACCCCATTTTTCTTAATCTGGCCCTGGTCAAACCCAACGACACCGGTCAATCGGAGACGAGCGCGCCCTCGCTTGGCGGAACATGCAAGAAGATGCAAACTTCCGCGGCGCGGGAGTTTGCAAACTGAAAGAGGTAATCTAGTAGCGTTGCTTGGAGAGTCCATATAATAGATATCGCAATAAAAAGAACCATTGATGCCTTTTGGGAAGCCTCTGAAAAGCGCGGAATAAATCGTGGCTTTGCCCGGCATCGGAAACTCCACCGCTTCCGAGACAGTAAAACCCCTCAATCTCCAAAAGTAGCGCCAACCACTTCCCTCCTCCTCCACTCGGCGCGGCCGCGACGGCGGCGCCGCCCGTGTTGGCCCTGCCGTAGCAGACGACGGCTAACACGCTACGGGAGGAAATCCGCGGAAGAGGTCGTTCACCGCCCTGCGGAGCAGTTTTTCCAATCGCGATCTTGATTCGTCAGTCGGCAACTGGCCTTAAGAATGTCGTGTTGGAATTGCGGAAAAAATAGAGAAAAGGACCATTATTTAAGACGTAAAACACGCCCACGTAGAGAGTTCATGTTGCTGAAACACGACTGATGCACGTGGTGTGCTCAAACGCGTGCGTAATTACCAGAGCTTCAGGTTTTGACAGCGTGTATGCGTACGTAAGTATGCGTACGTTGTTTCGTAGGTTCACATAGAGTGGATGTGGCGCATGCGATACCCATTTATTTAATCGGACGCATAAAATGTTAACGTTAATCAGTAAAAATGTTAATCCGTATCAGCGGGCCTCCGGTCCTTTGCGACGTTTCTCGGCCGTTATAATCCTGCACACAAAACGTGCGGCTAGCCGCTGCTCATGCCTCCAATATTGAGGACGCGCCCGGCAGCAGCCGGGATAGAGGCGAAATGCAAGAAGCCTGTAGAGAGATACCTCGTTGGTGTTCCTTAATTCTCCTCGCACGGGCGCGGTATGTTGCAGCAGTCGCTGGGCGTGTTTTTGTTTGCGGGATGCTTTGGTAATTGCGACGATAGATTGTTTTTTTATACAAGTACTGCTCCAGGAGGGCACATGTAACGGCTAACAGAGGCCTCTGGAGAGAACTTGACATTGCAAATACTGCCGTTGCCGCTTTGGTGCCCTGGAGGCACCGTCAGTAATACGAAATAATGACACGTTGTTACAACTAGTAAAGAAAATCTAATAAACAAGTACAGTCACGCCGAGGCGCCAACGTCTGGCGTAGTGCTTCCGCTCCCGCGCGAGAATAACAAGACGCCAACGAGGAATTTACCGGCACATATACAACTGCGATCAAAGTGCACTTTAGACATCCCCAGGCGACCTAAAGAAAGTTATCCGGAGCCATCCACTACGACGTCCCTCATAGGTTTATTCGCTTCGGGATATTAAGACGTTAATCACCACAAACGAAATGAATACATGCGGGCGTACATTCAAGCTAAACGACTGCAGCCGTAAGTCATAGCGAGCCTTGCGAAAGCGTCGAGAATGTGCTAACTTCAGGTGGAGTTCAAAACATAACATGAATAAAGTTGCTTTTATGTCACAGGCCGGCTGCAGGTGCGTACACGTTCGCCGCAAGACGAAACTACATGGAACAAAGAAAGCACATTGGAAATAAAATAAACTTAAACGCGCTAAAAGCACGCACAGCATGAACATATACACTTTTTTTGAAGCGGCAGGCGTGAACAAGGCTCAGAAGAGCTTGTGAGGAACCGTGGTATTTCACAAAGCCGTGCGTTTTTTGCCACTTCCTCAAAGTCAGCCCGCCCGATCCCATGTATCCACACTTTTATTTTTGCGTTGCGCTCCCCGGATGGTAAAGAAAGAGGCCTTTTGCAGTCGCTGTGTTCGTTGCGGCAACCGAAGGCGCACCAGCACGGCATCACAATGCATCACATCACGGCATCACAAGTTCTCGTCCCTAACACATTCGATTTGTTCCGCTAACGCACTCGATCAGTCCGTTTGCGCGTACTTTCGTCGCGCAGGGCAACAATGGCAGTCGGAGCGTGCTGGAAAGAAAAACTACAGAAAAGCGCGGCGCCTGCTTCCGCGCTGGAAAGAAAAAAATATACAAAAGTGCGTCACCTGCTTCCACGTGCCAAAGATTGACCAATGGGGAAGCGGAGGAGGCTTGGGCGACAGGAGGCGTGGAGGAGGAAACGTCAGGGAGAGCGGCGTGGCGGAAATATCTAAGAATGGCGCTACTTTTAAAAACTTTAGGGGTTTTACGATGCAGAGGTAATTGGCGCCATCTATCGGTAGAGCTGAAAAGCAACTCCGCTTCCGTTTACGACCTCTTAGATCCGCGCGCACGACGCGCGCCAATCCAGGAGGTCGTGCCCTTTCGCCCCTCCTCTCAACTCCTCTCCCCTTGCCCTCCTAGGTAACTCCCTCACTTTCGACTGCCTTCGCGCGCGCCTGCCGGCCCGACGGCACCTAAGCCTGCTGCGTGAAGTTTTATGTTTCGTTATCTGCTGTTATCGGGAAGCGTGCGCTGCTGTGCGTTGACCGGCGTGGGTTACGTCAGTTTCTTGGTCCTCAATAGCTGTGTGCTTCTATGAAGTCGAAAGCTTCTATGAAGACGTGGAATCGGCGATGGGTAAAGTCAAAACAAAATACAGTATACTGATGGGCGACTTCAATGCCAAGGTAGGCAAGAAGCAGGCTGCAGAGAAGGCAGTGGGGGAATATGGCATAGGCACTAGGAATAGCAGGGGAGAGTTATTAGTAGAGTTTGCGGAACAGAATAATATGCGGATAATGAATACCTTCTTCCGCAAGCGAGATAGCCGAAAGTGGACGTGGAGGAGCCCGAATGGTTCGACTAGAAATGAAATCGACTTCATACTCTGCGCGAACCCTGGCATCATTCAAGATGTAGACGTGCTCGGCAAGGTACGCTGCAGTGACCACAGGATGGTAAGAACTCGAATTAGCCTAGACTTGAGGAGGGAACGAAAGAAACTGGTACACAAGAAGCCAATCAATGAGTTAGCGGTAAGAGGGAAACTAGAGGAATTCCGGATCAAACTACAGAACAGGTATTCGGCTTTAACTCAGGAAGAGGACCTTAGTGTTGAAGCAATGAACGACAATCTCATGGGCATCATTAAGGAGTGCGCAATAGAAGTCGGTGGTAACGCCGTTAGACAGGAAACCAGTAACCTATCGCAGGAGACGAAAGATCTAATCAAGAAACGCCTATGTATGAAAGCCTCTAACCCTACACCTAGAATAGAACTGGCGGAACTTTCGAAGTTAATCGACAAGCGTAAGACAGCTGACATAAGGAAGTATAATATGGATAGAATTTAACATGCTCTCAGGAACGGAGGAAGCCTAAAAGCTGTGAAGAAACTGGGAATTCGCAAGAATCAGATGTATGCGTTAAGAGACAACGCCGGCAATATCATTACTAATATGGATGAGATAGTTCAAGTGGCTGAGGAGTTCCATAGAGATTTATACAGTACCAGTGGCACCCACGACGATAATGGAAGAGAGAATAGTCTAGAGGAATTCGAAATCCCACAGGTAACACCGGAAGAAGTAAAGAAAGCCCTGGGATCTGTGCAAAGGGGGAAGGCAGCTGGGGGAATCAGGTAACAGCAGATTTGTTGAAGGATGGTGGGCAGATTGTTCTAGAGAAACTGGCCACCCTGTATACGCAATGCCTCATGACTTCGAGCGTACCGGAATCTTGGAAAAACGCTAACGCAATCCTAATCCATAAGAAAGGGGACGAGAAAGAGTTGAAAAATTATAGACCGATCAGTTTACTGTCCGTTGCCTACAAAGTGTTTACTAAGGTAATTGCAAATAGAATCGGGAACACCTTAGACTTCCGTCAGCCAAAGGACCAGGCAGGATTCCGTAAAGGCTACTCAACAATAGACCGTATTCACACTATCAATCAGGTGATAGAAAAATGTGCGGAATATAAGCAACCTTTATATATAGCTTTCGTTGATTACGAGAAAGCGTTTGATTCAGTCGAAACCTCAGCAGTCATGGAGGCACTACGGAATCAGGGTGTAGATGAGCCATATGTAAAGATACTGGAAGCTATCTATAGCGGTTCCACAGCCACCGTAATCCTCCACAAAGAAAGCAACAAAATCCCAATAAAGAAAGGCGTCAGACAGGGAGATACGATATCTCCAATGCTATTCACAGCGTGTTTACAGGAGGTATTCAGATACCTGGAGTGGGAAGAATTGGGGATAAAAGTTGATGGAGAATACCTTAGCAACCTGCGATTCGCTGATGATATTGCCTTGCTTAGTAACTCAGGAGACCAATTGCAATGCATGCTCACTGACCTGGAGAGGCAAAACAGAAGGGTGGGTCTAAAAATTAATCTGCAGAAAACTAAAGTAATGTTTAACAGTCTCGGAAGGGAACAGCAGTTTACGATAGGTAGCGAGGCACAGGAAGTGGCAAGGGAATACATCTACTTAGGACCGGTAGTGACTGCGGATCCGGGTCATGAGACTGAAATAATCAGAAGAATAAGAATGGGCTGGGGTGCGTTTGGCAGGCATTCTCAGATCATGAACAGCAGGTTGCCATTATCCCTCAAGAGAAAAGTTTATAAGAGCTGTGTCTTACCAGTACTCACGTACGGGGCAGAAACCTGGAGGCTTGCAAAAAGGGTTGTACTTAAATTGAGGACGACGCAACGAGCTATGGAAAGAAGAATGATAGGTGTAACGTTAAGGGATAAGAAAAGAGCAGATTGGGTGAGGGAACAAACGCGAGTTAATGATAGCTTAGTTGAAATCAAGAAAAAGATATGGGCATGGGCAAGACACAGGACACGTAATAAGGAGGGAAGATAACAAATGGTCATTAAGAGTTACGGAATGGATTCCAAGGGAAGGAAAGCGTAGCAGGGGGCGGCAGAAAGTTAGGTGGGCGCATGAGATTAAGAAGTTTGCAGGGACAATATGGCCACAATTAGTACATGACCGGGGTAGTTAGAGAAGTATGGGAGAGGCCTTTGCCCTGCAGTGGGCATAACCAGGCTGATGATGATGATGATGACGACTCCGCGATGTTTCACCCGTTTCACGACTCGCACCGCTCGTGCATCGTGTAGGGTGCACGAATACCTCGAAAGCAAGCTCTGCAAGGTTGTTCCGGGTGCCTAAAGACAACAGGTGAGCGCGCAGACCCAAGGGCATGAGAAGACGCATGTACACGAACACGGCGCTCTGCATGTGTGTGCTGCAGGAGTATCCGTCCCTCTTGCAGGTAGAGGAAGCTGACAAAAACATGTTCCTCCTCATTGACACCTGGTATATGACTTGTTTTCCTGTGCCGAGTCTCATTCTGCAACTACACTAACTCGCCCAGCTTTCCATTCCGCCCTCCATGCTTTTTCTGTGTGTCACCGTTCTACAAACGTACTAACAGCTGAAAAATTACCGCTCGTACGTGTTTATGTATTATCTCAGTAATTGCCGATGGGAAAACCACGCGAACAACCTTCATATGTAGGCTTGATGCGCTTTTTTTCTGTAAAGCATGAGCATTTGCAAATGTTCTGTATGGAGATTTTTGGGTTCGTCTTTATTACACAAAGGAGTGCCCAGTAGGTATGACTTAGTGCCTATGTGACGTAATTTTATTGCTTAGCAATGCGTTCGTGGTGAAAGAAAAGTCGTGTTGTTGGCTTATTTTACCTGGTCTTTAATTGTGGAATAGGCCTTTCTGCGAATCTTTTCTATGTTCTGCTGCAAAAGCTGACTACCTTCTGTTCCCCCTAGGCACCGGTACTCAAGTTGCGGCGAAGTGCAAAATATTAGGATATTGTGTATTTCCGTTTTTAGTATAATGTTATTTTTTCAGCCATGTCTTTTTCATTTTGTTCAGTAGTACTGAACATGTCACGCCTTTCATATACATTTGTGCAGGTTTAAAAGTAAGCTCTTGTTTTTTGTATGGCTGTCGATCAAACAAATTTAGCATTTTGTTCCATTTTTATGTATTTTGCGTGTTATTGTTTTTGCCATTACGAGTGAATTTTCCCTTGCTTTAGTTGTCATGGCTATGTCATGACAACTAAAGCAAATCTGGAAATCTGGAGTCCGCCCCGACCCGCAGAAGACAGCTGCCATCGCAAATTTCCAGCAGCCTATCGACAAGAAGGTAGTGCGTAAATTCCTTGGCATGTGTGCCTACTACAGGCGCTTTGTCAAGGAACTATTGCACATCGCTGAGGCGCTGTGGACATATAACTAAATGTGATGTCGAGTTCAAGTGGGAAACGCCGCAGGCCAACGCATTTCAAGAACTACATGTACGATGGACAAGGCGCTTGTGAAGACAGGAAAGAGCCCAATGTAGAAGAAATCTGAAGCAGCAGAAGTTTGATGTGGGCGAGTTGGTTTTGCATACTTGACGAAAAGAGCGCTACGAAGACGCGGACTAAAAGAACAACATGTACGACGGACAAGGAGTCCGCGTCTTCATAGCGCTCTTTTCATCAAGTCTGCAAAACCAACTCGCCCACATCAAGCTTCTGCTGGTTCAAGAACTCAAACGGCGCATGCAGTCGCCACCGATACTTGCGCACTTCGACGAGGACGTCAATACCGTAATCCACGGTGACGACAGTAGCCTAGGCCTCGGTGCCGTCCTAGTCCAGCGGAAAGGCGGACTTGAGTGGGTGATAGCTGATTCTAGCCGGTCGCTGTCAAACGCGGAAGACAATTATTCTACGACCGAAAAGGAATGCCTCGCCATCATTTGGGCCACAGCAAAATTGCGCCCTTACCTATATGGCAGACCATTCAAAGTCGTCAGCGACCATCACGCGTTGTGTTGGCAAGCGAATTTAAAGGACCCTTCAGGATGCCTGGCATGGTGGAGCCTCAGACTGCAAGAATATGACATCACTGTAATCTACAAGCCCGGACGAAAACACTGCGATGTCGCGGAAAGACGACGAGGATGACGAAGGCTTCCTTGGAATAATAAGCGCGGAAGACTTCGCTGTACAGCAGCAAGCAGACATGGAGCTAAAAGGCCTCGTCAAGTATTTGTAACGGAACACCGGCGTTGTCCCTAGGGCATTTAAGTGCGGATTGTCTTCGTTTTTGCTTCAAAGCAAACTGCTCGTAAAGGAGTACTAGCACCTGCTACTTCCTCGTTCCCTCAGCACTGCGTCCAGAAGGAATGGACGCCCTACATGACGATCCGACAGCTGGGTACATCGGATTCTCCTGGATGCTATTGAAGATACAGAAAAGGTATTTCTGGCCGCGCCTGACTGCCGACGTAGACCGTTACGCCAAGGCATGCCGAGACTGCCGGCGGCGCAAGAGACCACCTACATGGCAAGCGGGATTACTACAGCCGATCGAGCCTCCTTGCCGACCATTTCAGCAGATCGGGATGGATCTGCTGGGACCCTTGCCGACGTCAACATGCGAAATAAGTGGATCGTCGTGGCGGCAGACAACCTCACCCTCTTTGCTGAAACGAAAGCTCTGCCGAAAGGTAGCGCAGCCGAAGTGACGAAATTCTTCGTTGAAAACATCGTGTTGCGAGATGGTGACTAAGAACTCCTCATCAACGACAGAGGAACGGCCTTTACAGCTGACGACACACAAGCCATCCTGCAATACCGCCAGACAAGCCACAGGAGGACAACTGTCTAGCACCAACAGACGAATGGTCTTACGGAGCGCCTAAATAAGACCCTTGCCGACATGCTGGTAGTGTACGTCGACGTCGAACGCAAGACCTGGGATGCCGTCCTGCCGTTCCTAACCTTCGCTTATAACACGGCGGTGCAAGAAACAACACAAATCATGCCGCTCAAGCTGGTTTACAGCACGATTCCGACGACGAGTCTCGACGCAATGCTGCCGCAAGTCACTGACGAAGTTAATCTTGTCGCCGCCTCCTACCTCCAGCTCGCCGAAAAAGTGCTACAGCTCGCCCGCCTGCGGATCAAGAAGCAGCAGAGGACCGACAGCCGACACTACAACCTTCGACGACGTTGCGTCGAGTACCAGCCCGGCGACCGTGTTTGCGTTTGGACCACAATATGCCGACGAGGACTTAGCGAGAAGCTTTTACGCCGCTATTTCGGACCCTACAAGATCATTCGAAGCATTGGCGCACTCGACTATGAGGTCGTGCCAGACGGCATTTCGCTATCACAGCAGCGCTGCTCACGACCTGAATATTCCACGTTGTGTGACTGCAGCCGTTCGAGCATAGCTGAACTTCCGGCTTTCTTTTTTGGACTGTATTACTTTGGGCTTGGGAGTGTGAGGCTCGGAGCAGGAGCTGTGGCGCTTGAAAGTAGCCTGGGCCCTGACGAACTAACCGACTGAGCTATCTTTCCGGGCAACATCGAAGGGTCACGAGTTCAAATCACCTGTTATGTTCCTTTTTTTTTCGCCCCTTTTTCTTTTTTTTCTTTCTTTTAATGTCTTTTCCTTTATTTTATCACTGTACGGGAACCCTCCTAAAATAAAAAAAAAGAAAGATATATATCTTCAAATATGTATGGCCTCACATGTGCAGGTCAAAAATACCAGGTTCTCTAGCCGAGTGCCATCCGTGCGGTATAACCGAGCTCAGATTGGTCCACCTTGACTGATCAAATAGGGCACCACTGTATATTAAATGAGGCGTACAACTCCTGCGGGACCCGCCGTGGTTACTCAGTGGCTATGGTGTTAGACTGCTGAGCACGAGGTCGCGGGATCGGATCCCGGCCACGGCGGCCGCATTTCGATGGGGGCGAAATGCGAAAACACCCGTGTACTTAGATTTAGGTGCACGTTAAAGAACCCCAGGTGGTCGAAATTTCCGGAGTCCTCCACTACGGCGTGCCTCATAATCAGAAAGTGGTTTTGTTACGTAAAATCCCACAATTTATTTTTAAATTTAACTCCTGCGGGGACGGTACAGTATCCGCCTCCCGTGCAAGAGGACCGTGATTCAAATCCCGGGCCGCACAATTCTCCACCGGAAAATACCAGAAAAAAAAAACAACCGTGTGTTGAGAAAATTGCACGAACAGGCCTGGAGTGCGGCCTGATCCCGGTGACCAGAAACGGTAACGCACTCTCTCACCAGAGCAGGATTGGCCACCCTGGTGCAGTACTTGGCCACAACCTCCTATATGAACACAACAATCAAACCCCGGCCCTCAGTCCCCAGCAGCTGCGAAGCAACTGACCACGGCGGCGGTCAGACCTGCGACGCTGCAGAGGGTGCTAAGAATGCCTGGCTCCGGACAGGCCACCATTGGAATATGAACCTGGCAACGTTTAACGCTAGAACGTTATCTAGTGAGGCGAGTCTAGCAGTGCTATTGGAGGAATTAGAGGGCAGTAAATGGGATATAATAGGGCTCAGTGAAGTTGGGAGGCCAAAAGAAGCATATACAGTGCTAAAAAGCGGGCACGTCTTGTGCTACCGGGGCTTAGCAGAGAGACGAGAACTAGGAGTCGGATTCCTGATTAATAATAACATAGCTGGTAACATACAGGAATTCTATAGCATTAACGAGAGGGTGGCATGTCTTGTTATGAAACTTAATAAGAGGTACAAAATGAAGGTTGTACAGGTCTACGCCCCTACATCTAGTCATGATGACCAGGAAGTCGAAAGCTTCTATGAAGACGTGGAATCGGCGATGGGTAAAGTCAAAACAAAATACAGTATACTGATGGGCGATTTCAATGCCAGGGTAGGCAAGAAGCAGGCCGGAGACAAGTCAGTGGGGGAATATGGCATAGGCTCTTGGAATAGCAGAGGAGAGTTATTAGTAGAGTTTGCAGAACAGAATAATATGCGGATAATGAATACCTTTTTCCGCAAGCGGGTTAGCCGAAAGTGGACGTGGAGGAGCCCGAATGGTGAGACTAGAAATGAAATCGACTTTATACTCTGCGCGAACCCTGGCATCATACAAGATGTAGACGTGCTCGGCAAGGTGCGCTGCAGTGACCATAGGATGGTAAGAACTCGAATTAACCTTGACTTGAGGAGGGAACGGAAGAAACTGGTACATAAGAAACCAATCAATGAGTTAGCGGTAAGAGGGAAACTAGAGGAATTCCGGATCAAGCTACAGAACAGGTATTCGGCTTTAACCCAGGAAGAGGACCATAGTGTTGAAGCAATGAACGACAATCTTATGGGCATCATTAAGGAGTGCGCAATAGAAGTCGGTGGTAACGCCGTTAAACAGGAAACCAGTAAGCTATCGCAGGAGACGAAAGATCTGATCAAGAAACGCCAATGTATGAAAGCCTCTAACCCTACAGCTAGAATAGAACTGGCAGAACTTTCTAAGTTAATCAACAAGCGTAAGACAGCGGACATAAGGAACTATAATATGGATAGAATTGAACAGGCTCTCAGGAACGGAGGAAGCCTAAAAGCAGTAAAGAAGAAACTAGGAATAGGCAAGAATCAGATGTGTGCGTTAAGAGACAAAGCCGGCAATATCGTTACTAATATGGATGAGATAGTTCAAGTGGCTGAAGAGTTTTATGGAGATTTATACAGTACCAGTAACACCCACGACGATAAGGTGAGAGAGAATAGTCTAGAGGAACTTGAAATCCCACAAATAACACCGGAAGAGGTAAAGAACGCCTTGGGAGCTATGCAAAGGGGGAAGGCAGCTGGGGAGGATAAGGTAACAGCAGATTTGTTGAAGGATGGTGGGAACACTGTCCTAGAAAGGTTGGCCGCCCTATATACACAATGCCTCATGACCTCGAACGTGCCGGAATCTTGGAAGAACGCTAACATAATCCTAATCCATAAGAAAGGGGACGCCAAAGACTTGAAGAATTATAGACCGATCAGCTTACTGTCCGTTGCCTACAAAGTATTTACTAAGGTAATCGCAAATAGAATCAGGAATACCTGAGACTTCTGTCAACCAAAGGACCAGGCAGGATTCCGTAAAGGCTACTCAACAATAGACCATATTCACACTATCAATCAGGTGATAGAGAAATGTGCGGAATATAACCAACCCTTATATATATCCTTCATTGATTACGAAAAAGCATTTGATTCAGTCGAAACCTCAGCAGTCATGGAGGCACTACGGAATCAGGGTGTAGATGAGCCATATGTAAAGATACTGGAAGCTATCTATAGCGGTTCCACAGCCACCGTAATCCTCCACAAAGAAAGCAACAAAATCCCAATAAAGAAAGGCGTCAGACAGGGAGATACGATATCTCCAATGCTATTCACAGCGTGTTTACAGGAGGTATTCAGATACCTGGAGTGGGAAGAATTGGGGATAAAAGTTGATGGAGAATACCTTAGCAACCTGCGATTCGCTGATGATATTGCCTTGCTTAGTAACTCAGGAGACCAATTGCAATGCATGCTCACTGACCTGGAGAGGCAAAACAGAAGGGTGGGTCTGAAAATTAATCTACAGAAAACTAAAGTAATGTTTAACAGTCTCGGAAGAGAACAGCAGTTTACGATAGGCAGCGAGGCACTGGAAGTGGTAAGGGAATACATCTACTTAGGGCAGGTAGTGACCACGGATCCGGATCATGAGACTGAAATAACCAGAAGAATAAGAATGGGCTGGGGTGCGTTTGGCAGGCATTCTGAAATCATGAACAGCAGGTTGCCACTATCCCTCAAGAGGAAAGTGTATAACAGCTGTGTCTTACCATTACTCACCTACGGGGCAGAAACCTGGAGGCTTATGAAAAGGGTTCTGCTGAAATTGAGGACGACGCAACGAGCCATGGAAAGAAGAATGATAGGAGTAACGTTAAGGGATAAGAAAAGAGCAGATTGGGTGAGGGAACAAACGCGGGTAAATGACATCTTAGTTGAAATCAAGAAAAAGAAATGGGCATGGGCCGGACATGTAATGAGGAGGGAAGATAACCGATGGTCATTAAGCGTTACGGACTGGATTCCAAGGGAAGGAAAGCCTAGTAGGGGGCGGCCGAAAGTTAGGTGGGCGGATGACATTAAGACGTTTGCAGGGACAACATGGCCACAATTAGTACATGACCTGGGGGTAGTTGGAGAAGTATGGGAGAGGTAACTAGGCTGATGATGATGAAGATGATGATACTTTGGGCTTTGTTTCTTTGTTATTTTGTTACTCTTTAATAAGTGCCCTCTGGTTTTTTTTAGCTCTCTTGTTATGTTTGTAGCGTCGGGACGATGCATTTTGACAGGGGGCATTGACACGTGTACTTGTTTATCTTTTTCGGGTGACCACTTTTCACAGTATAACAAATGTGATCGCTCAGCGTGGGACGCGCTCACATGTATCGCAAGTTCCTCGAATGGTATTGGTGGTGCTTTCTGCTGTCTGTTGTCCCCGAAACTTCTGTAATCTGATTGGATGTGCGACGCGAATTGTGTAGGACTTTCCGGGAGAGACGCGGGCACCAGCGATTACTTGGAACCTTCGATGGCTCATGTATAAAAGCCAGCGCGCTTAACCGATAGAGCAGGTTCCGGACCGTGTTCGTCGTTATTGCTGTAAGTTTACCCAATAAATGTTTGTTGCGTCATTCAACGGTTTTCCGCTGTATTATTCAAATCACTACTACATGACAATATTATTTACGCCCATAGAAACATCAGTGGTTCGAGACTGTGATACAATTGATATGAAAATATAGTAAAATGGTGGTTATTATCAGCGACTCCCTCCAGATATCCATCGCTGTCTTCGTCAGACAACACCCATATGCACACTTGTGTACAACATTAAAAGTTTATATGTAGGTTAGGCAGGCACCCCCGAACAAGCCTAGTCTTCAGTACAGTGTATGCCCACCTTTCGTTTATTTTTCTTCAAGTGAATCCGCGAGGCAAGTCATGTTGTCAATGAGCCTTGCACATGTCTATGGGTTGTCGTTATTTTCACACCAAAGTACCGGTAAAAATAGAAGGCCATCTTAGCAAGCTGCGCCGTTGCACTTGACCCACAGTAACGACTTATTGAGATATTATGTCACCCTTTCGTCCACTCCTCTTAAGATTTGCCGCAAAATGTACACGTTAATTGTTGTTTGTTTGTTGGTAGGCTCAGCAGATAGTTCCTCGCTGCCATTTCGTATGCTGCGCCACGGCTGCCACTATCTGCTGGCGAATCGTTCATGTTCATACCTTCCGGTAGGAGTCTTACCAAGCATCGGCTTCGTTGGATAACGTGTAAGTTTCTTCATAGGCACCGCGCCACACCTCGGTGAATGTTGTCGCACATGAGATGGGTTTATTGCAGTGAAGGAATGGGAGAGGAGAAACATTAAAGAATAGGTGCCAGTTCTTGTTCGGCTTTGCGGCACAAGTACTAATATGTATAACAATATATTGCGGCGCTGCAGCGCTTAGCGTAGCCTTGAACACCGTGCCGAATTAAACTATTCAAGAGGCTCTGACTGATTGAAAAGGAATTTCTTGTTCAAAATATATTTGCTGTATTATGATTTAAGCTTTTGCCCTGTGCCTCGGGATAAAGTTTTCAACACAACTGGACCGCTATAATGCAAGTGTTCCTATAAGTCAGTTATATTTTCTATTTCGAGGTCATGAGTAAGTCGCGGAGACTGGGGAGAAGTGCAAACACACACGTATGCCTAGATTTATGTACATGTTAAAGAATTTCACGTGGTGAAAATAATTCCGGTGTAAGTATCAGGCACTATGCTCGCACCTGGTAATCAGATCATGACTTTAGCACGTAAAGCCCTAGAAGTTAATCTTTCTATTCCGTTCTTATCAACTCCCGTTCACGGCCTGTCGAACGTAGGCGGAGTGTCTCGAGAACCAGTGAAAAGAAATAGCATATGCGCGAACAGAAATAACATATGGAATAGAACCATTACAATACCATGGCCCCAATTTTTTGACGTCTGACGTGGGCTGCTAATATGTCCTTTGGATAGCGCCCAGCGATCTTCATTGCGACTGTACCACAAGAAATCTTAGTGAACATCACAAAGTGTCATTTATCTAGCTGTCATCGTAAACAAATCGGAAAAAAAAGTGACAGAAAACTTCACGGAACTGTGATATGCCGACGGAGCAGAAAATAAGCAACGCATGCTCACGCACACTTACCCATCGGAGGTCTGATCCCGACTGCCCACTCACCCATGAGCGGTCGGCTCCTGAGTGTGCGCATAGGGCAACGCCCGCTCCCCCTTTATTGGCTCCATGCTTCGCCGGTCCCCGCCCATTGTGTTGCAGCAGATCGATGACAGGCGCTTCTCGCAGTCAGTGCCGGTTTGAAACTGATTTTTGCACAGGCTACGCTGATGAGCTTGACTAGCGCCCAGTTAGGAAATACGTTACTTCAAAAACACAGATGTTGAGTGGCATTGACGACTATAAATTGACAGACACACTTCCAGCTGATTTATTTGCAGAAAAAAGCATTCAACACGTGCACAAAAAAAAAACACGGAAGAAGAACATCCACCAAAGTACTTAATGAAAAACATCCACCTACGCAGGACGATAAATTAATTGCCATGGACACAATACACAAATTCCTTTACGCATGCATTACCTTCATTCTTGGCAAAATAGGACTCGGCCAGCTCACGGGCAAGTGTGTCAGAACTTGTTTGTATAATTCGACTATCCGATAGCACAGGGTTTTACGGGCGCCACTTATAATGATGAATGAGCTTGTGTCATTTTTGTTGACAGTGCGTGTTCTCGTATCAGCTTTCTTATGCATTGGCCGGTATTTTCGATGTACGCCTTCGGGCAGCTGAACGTAATCTCATAAGTGACACCGACAGAGTGCTCTACGAAAAAGCACCGCATATGTTCTACCTTTTTTTTTTTTTTGACGACCGGGTTTTCTTTTCCTTTGTTCATTGCAGGGTGTGACGTCTCAACACCACGAAGGCGTTAATTAGACGCTTGTCACAAGTCAAACCACCACAAATTTATCAGTGCCTATCCAGACTTCAACGCAGTGTAGACACCGCCCTTACAAAAATATTTTGTGTTTTTTTAGAAAGCCTTTTGAATTTTTTATATACAACTCTACTGTGTTTATTTTCATTGCCTATAGAATATTCCTATCGAGTTCCAAAAGGTATTTGGCCACCGTATTCTTATAGGAACTCTGAAGACACATTTCCATAGAACATTTCTATCGAGGTGTTTAGAGATGCTAAAGACAAGTTTCTATAGCATATTTGTATCGAATTGCTTTATAGACGCTAAAGACCAATTTCTATGGAATATTTCTATGGAGTTGTTCTACAGATGCTAGAGACAAATTTCTATAGAATATTTCTGTCGAGTTGCTTCGGAGATGCTAAAGAAGGAAAAGGCCATTGTGTCCTCCTTGGACAGGCTTCAATCTTCAGCTATCGCCGTCGAGGGCAAAGGAGGCGAGTCGCATGACGGCGATCCAGGTGCACTCGTGCCATCACGAGAGCCCATCGCTTCAAATTTTATCTTCAATTCTAGAATTTCTTTTTCACTTTTTTGCTCTTCGCGCGCTCATACGTGTTGATATTGTTAATTTTCCAAGAACGCCATCGTCTCGTCCTTCGACAGGTTTCAGTGTTTAGCTATCGCCGCCTAGGGCAAAGAAGGTGAGTCGGATGACCCCAATCAGGGTGTGCTCGTGCCATCACGAGAGCCCGCGCCCATTTCTGCTAGTTTTTCCTCCAATTCTAGAATTTCTCTTTCTCATTTGTGCCCTTCGCACGTTCGTTTCATTTCATTTCATTTTATTACCTTAAAGACCCCATTCGGGGTATTACATAAGGGGTGGTTAACATGTGAACATAGGAAAAGGCAGGTGTTACATTGAAATACAAGTTTCAACAGTTTCTAGAAATTGTGAATGACATGTGATGGCAGCGACATTAATGGGTAGGTCGTTCCAGTCCTTGGCAGCTCGAGGAAAAAATGATGATTGAAAAGTGACAGTTCGTGTTCGAGGACGAGAAACTTGGAGTTGATGGCTGGTGCGCTGTGACATGCGTGAAGATGATGGCGTGACGTAAGGCGGGCGGCTTAGTGAGCTGTAAAAAAATTTGTGATAAAGAGAGAGCGTGGCGATGCGACGACGAAAAGCAAGAGATGCCAAGCTAGATTGTGCCTTTAAGTGTGAAACGCTGATGTTATATGAATATGAAGAATGGATGAATCTAGTCGCACGATTCTGAACCGACTCGAGTGCATTGATGATATATGTTTGATGAGGGTTCCAGATGGCGGCGGCATATTCCAGTTGTGGCCTGACGAATGATTTGTATGCGAGTAGTTTGACGTGCTGTGGAGCATGACGAAGATGACGCCTCATGAACCCAAGGGACTTGTTTGCTGACGAGATTACGTTAGTAGCATGCGCATTCCAGGAAAGGTCGTGGGACAGGGTTACGCCTAAGTACTTATAGGTTAGAACTGATTCTAGTGGGACGTTTGCAATTGTGTAAGTAGACAGATAAGGATTACGACGGCGGGAAATTGAAATAAATTTGCACTTGTTAGGGTTCAAGGCCATTTGCCAACGGTTGCACCAGTCCTGCACGTTATTAAGGTCATTATGGAGAGATGCTTGGTCAGAGATGTTAGTCACAGTACGATAAATCACACAGTCGTCACCGAACATACGAATAGGACAAGATACATGCAGCGGAAGATCGTTAATGTATATTAGGAAAAGAAGCGGTCCTAAGACTGAGCCTTGAGGGACACCTGAAGTGACAGGGAGGGGTTCGGAGGAGGCGTTATTGACAAAGACGAACTGGGAACGATTAGTAAGGAATTCTTTTATCCATTGTACTACAAGAGGATCCAAGTTCAATCTAGATAATTTTATTAGCAAGCGGTTATGAGGCACTGTGTCAAAAGCTTTAGAGTAGTCTAGAAAGATTGCATCGGTTTGAACGTTGTTATCAAGATTAACGTGGAGATCATTAAGGAAGATAGCTAGTTGTGTTTCACATGAAAGCCCTTTACGAAAACCATGTTGTGAAGGATGAAAGAAGTTTTCCGAGTCTAAAAAGTTCATGATATGCGAGTATATGACATGTTCCATGATTTTGCAAGGAACACTAGTTAATGAAATGGGGCGGTAGTTTAAGGGGGAGTCTGTGTTACCTGCTTTGAATACTGGAACGACCTTTCCCACTTTCCAATCATCCGGTAAAGTACCTGTAGACAATGATTGCGTGAACAACAGAGTGAAACATGCCGCGGATATATGCTTAGTATTCATTAGGATCTTTGAGTTAATTTCGTCTACACCAGAAGAAGTACATAATTTGTTTTTTTTCTATGATTGATAGTATACCATCTACCGAAAATACAATGGGTGGCATATCTGATGTTATGTTAGTGGGTAGTGGAGAGTCTGGAGTGGTAGTTTCTTTTGTAAACACGGAAAAAAATGCTGTGTTGAATATATCGGCGCACTCGGCGTCCGTGGCGGTGTCGCCTGCTGCATTCGTCACGCTGATGGTACGAGCTTCTTTGGGATTTAAAATGCGCCAGAACTGCCGAGGATTTTGAGTAAGTAGCTTGGGCAGGTCGACGTTATAAAAAGATTTTTTAGCAGTGCGAAGGGCACTCAGGTAGGCGTTCTCTGCCGTGTAGTATCTTGACCAAGCCTCGGTGCTTCCAAGACGCGTGGCTAGCCGGAAGCGACGTTTCTTTTGGTTTTCAAGCTTCTTTAAATCTCTGGTGAACCATGGCTTATTTTGATTAGTGTGCATAGTTATTCTTGGTATATGTTTGTTTACGAGTTCATTAATTTTATTTTTAAATAGTGTCCAGTTTTCTTGAGGCGAGCGCATATGGAATAATGTCTCAAAAGTAGAAAAGAAGTCACGTAACTCGTAATTAATAGCTTCGTAGTTCCCTTTATCATACAGGCATATAGTTTTGTTAGATTTTGGTTGTCGCATGGGTTGAAAGTTGAAGGTGGCATGGATTACTTTATGATCACTTACCTCACGGAGGTAAGTTATGGATGATAGACTGTCAGGATGGCTGCTTAGTATAAGGTCGAGTACATTAGATGTGTCTTTTGTAACCCGCGTAGGCTCTAGCACAAGTTGAGTTAGACTGAAATTAAGACACACATTAACAAATTCTTTAGCAGCTTCATTGCCTGTGATTAAAGCACTATTGTTAGTCCAGTTGATTCGCGGAAAATTAAAGTCACCGAAAAGCAGGATTTCTGCGTTAGGGTGTTTTTTCCTAAGTTTGCTCAAGATGTTATTAAGTTTATGCGAAAAATCAGGAGTGTTATGTGGTGGTCTGTAACAAACGCCCAAGAGAACAGTCTGTGGTGAAGCGCGGCAGATTAGCCATATTATTTCCAAGTCAGTCTCAATGGTTGCAAGCGTGCACGATAAATGGTGATGCGCGGCGATTAGCACACCACCACCTCGTGAGATTTCGCGGTCTTTCCGGAAAAGGCAGAAATTCGGCAAGTCAGCAAGAACCTCAGTATCGGTAAAATCGTCAGTGAGCCAGGTTTCAGTTATTATCAGCAAATTGCTGTTAGACGACAACACGGGGTTAGACAGAATATCGCGTTTTGGAAGGAAGCTGCGTGCGTTGGCAAAGATTACGGAAAGGTAGAGGTTAGCTCGTGTCGATACCGTAGGGCGTTTCCCGCGTCGAGTTGGCTGCTATTGCAATTCTTTGACACTCTGTGTGCGTTCATCGAAAACATAGCGCTTATTACCCATAAACAGAGTTTTAAAGCGCAGGGAGTAAGGTGCTGATTTGCTTTTTGCGAATGATAGAAGGTGTCTGCGGGCCAATTGAACAGGACGCGTAAAATCCTCGCCAACGCTGAAGTTTGTTCCTTTAAATTTAGGGCCGTTAGAGAGAACAAGATCTTTTGTTTTATGAAAGGTGAACTTCACTATTATGGGGCGGTTACGATTAGCTGCACGATTGCCCAAGCGGTGCGCGCGCTCGATTTCTTTTGGGTCAAGAGTGATGCTCATATGTTTGCGACAGTGGTCAATGATTATGTGCTCCGATTGCGCGAACGACTCTGACCCTGAAGATTCATCAATACCATAAAAAATTAGATTGTTGCGCCGAGAATGATTCTCGGCATCATCAAGACGCGCTTCCAGCCTCTGAATTGTGTGTGCTGCACAGGCAGCATCACTCTTCACGCTTTCTATATCAGAACGCAAGGGGATTAGGTTTTGGTAGTGGGTCTCCAGGTTCGTCATGCGCACGCTCAGATCAGATATTGCTTTGTCAGTTGTTAGTAACTGAGACTTGAGGCCTTGAATCTCGGTGATCAGTTGCGATTGACCTGCGGATAGGCTCTTAAGTTCCTTTAGTACGGCTTGACTATCAGGTCCAGAGTTAGTGTCGATGTCACCCGCCAGCAACAATAAAGAGCGAATAACATCACAACACTGAACAACAATGGAAAGGCAGCAATGTGGGCCCGGCAGCTGCAGTAGAAAGTAATTACTTGAACGCTTCGTGAAAAGACTATGATTTACTAACCTGCATGTAGAACATCAGCGGATTAGCGTGCTGTGTTGAAGCACAGCAGCCGGGCCCACAAAACGCCTCCGTGCGCGCCTGCTCTTTTATCTCTGATGGGCGAATTGATGTTGGTGGCGATAGGTATTCCGGCCGCAAGTCGAGTGACGCTGCCGGGAACAGTGGCGCTGCCGGACACACGGACGGTGTCAACGGTCTGGAAGTGATGCTGGCATTCATTGGGTGGTAGAAAGCAGTTGCGTCGTAGTCGACATGCCAGGCAGGATGCGGTTGGGGTGCGTCTAGAAAAGCCATAGCCAAGGCAGGGAACAGAACGTAGATCATCGTGGGAAGTGACACCTGCATGTAGAACATCAGCGGATTAGCGTGCTGTGTTGAAGCACAGCAGCCGGGCCCACAAAACGCCTCCGTGCGCGCCTGCTCTTTTATATCTGATGGGCGAATTGATGTTGGTGGCGATAGGTATTCCGGCCGCAAGTCGAGTGACGCTGCCGGGAACAGTGGCGCTGCCGGACACACGGACGGTGTCAACGGTCTGGAAGTGATGCTGGCATTCATTGGGTGGTAGAAAGCAGTTGCGTCGTAGTCGACATGCCAGGCAGGATGCGGTTGGGGTGCGTCTAGAAAAGCCATAGCCAAGGCAGGGAACAGAACGTAGATCATCGTGGGAAGTGACACCTGCATGTAGAACATCAGCGGATTAGCGTGCTGTGTTGAAGCACAGCAGCCGGGCCCACCTTTTGTGTCGCTTTTCGAAGAACGCCATCGTATCGTCTTTCGACAGGTTTAAATCTTTAGCTATCGCCACCTAGGGCAAGAAAGGTGAGTTGGATGACGTCGATCCAGGTGCACTCGTACCATCACGAGAGCGCTAGCGCATCGCTTCTAGTTTAATCTTCAATTATAGAATTCTTTTGTCTTTTACGCTCTTCGTACGTTCCTTCTTGTTAATTTTCGAAGAACGCCATCGTCTCATCCTTCGACGTGTTTTAATCGTTAGCTAACGCTGCCTAGGGGTAAATAAGGTGAGCCGGATGACGCCAATCCGGGTGTACTCCAGCCATCACGAGAGCCCTCGGCCATCTCTGCTAGTTTTATCTTCAATTCTAGAATTTCTTTTTCTCTTTTGTACTCTTCGCATGTACGTTCGTGTTGCTTTTCGAAGGCGAACTCGTCTCGTCCTTCGACAGTTTTCAATTTTTATCTATCGCCGTCTGGGGCAAAGAAGGTGAGTCGGATGACGACGATCCACGTGTTCTCGTGCCATCACGAAAGCCCGCACCCATCTCTGCTAGTTTTTCCTCCAATTCTAGAATTTCTGTTTTTCGTTTCTGCTCTTCGCACGTTCGGTGGTGTTGCTTTTCGAAGAAAGCCATCGTCTCGTCCTTCGACAGGCGCAAATCTTTACTTATTGCCGCCTAGAGCAAAGAAGGTGAGTGGGATGACGCCGATCGGGGTGTGCTCGTGCCATCACGAGAGCCCGCGCCCATCTCTGCTAGTGTTATCTTCATGTCTAGAATTTCCTTTTCTCTTTTTTGCTCTTCGCACGTTCGTATATGTTGCTTTTCGCACAACGGCATCGTATCGTCCTTCGACAGGTTTAGGTCTAGCCATCGCATCCTAGGGAAAAGAAGGTGATTCGGACGACGCCAATCCGGGTGCAGTCGTGCTATCACGAGAGCCCGCACCCATCTCTGCTTGTTTTATCTTCAATTCTACCATTTCTTTTTCTCTTTTGTACTCTTCGCACGTTCGTTCATGTTGCTTTTCGGAGAACGCCATCGTCTCCTCCTTCGACAGGTTTAAGTCGAGCTATCGCCGCCCAGGGCAAAGAAGGTGAGTTGGATGACACCGGTCCAGGTGCCATCGCGAGAGCCCGCGCGCATTTCGGCTAGTTTTTATTACACTTCTACAATTTCTTTTTTCTCTTTCGTGCTCTTCGCACGTTCGTTCGGGTTGCATTTCCGAGAACGTCATCGTGTCGTCCTTCGACAGGTTTAAATCTTTAGCGTTTGCCGCCTAGGGCAACGAAGGTGAGTCGGATGACGCCGATCCGGGTGTGCTCGTGCCATCACGAGAGCCCGCACCAATTTCTGCTAGTTTTTTCTCCAATTCTAGAATTTCTATTTTCTTTTGTGCTCTTCGCACGTTCCTTCGTGTTGCTTTTCGAAGAACGCCATCGTCTCGTCCTTCAACAGGTTTGAATTTTAAGCTATTGCCATGTAGAGCAGTGAAGGTGAGTCGGATGACACTGATCCGGGTGTGCTCGAGCCATCAGGAGAGCCCACGGCCATCTCTGGTAGTTTTATCTTCAATTACAGAATTTGTTTTTCTCTTTTGTGCTCTTCGCACGTTCGTTCGGGTTGCTTTTCGAAGAACGCAATTGTCTCGTCCTTCGACTGGTTTAAATCTAGCTATCGCATCTGAGGGCAAAGAAGGTGAGTCGGATGACGCCGATCCGGCTGCAGTCGTGCCATCACGATAGCACGCGCCGATCTGTCCTAGCTTTATCTTGAGTTCTTGAATTTCTTTTTCTCTTTTGTGCTGTTCGCACGTTCATTCGTGTTGCTTTTCGGAGAACGCCATCGTCTCGTCCTTCGACAGGTGTAAATCTTTAGCTATCGCCACCTAGGGCGAATGCGGTGAGTCGGATGACGTCGATCCAGGGGCACTTATGCCATCGCGAGAGCCCGTGCCCTTTTGTGCTAGTTTTTATTTCAATTCTACAATTCTTTTTTCTCTTTTGTGCTCTTCGCATGTGCGTTCGTGTTGCTTTTTGAAGAACGCCATCGTCTCGTCCTTCGACAGGTTTAAATCTTTAGCTATTGCCGCCTAGGGCAAAGAAGGTGAATCGGATGACGCCGATCCAGTTTTGCTCGTGCCATCATGAGAGCCCGCACCCATCTCTGCTAGTTTTTTCTCCAATTCTAGAATTTCCGTTTCTCTGTCTTGCTCTTCGCACGTTCTTTCATGTTTATTTTCGATGAACGGCATCGTGTCGTCCTTCGACAGGTTTAAATTTTAGCTATCGCCGCCTAGGGCAAGGAAGGTGAGTCGGATGATGCCGATCCGGGTGTGCTCGGGCCATCAGGAGAGCCCGCGCCCATCTCTGCTAGTTTTCTCTTCGATTCTAGAATTTCTTTTTCTCTTGTGTGCAGTTCGTACGTTCGTTCGTGTTGCTTTTCGAAGAATGCAATCGTCTCGTCATTCGGCAGGCTTCAATCTTTTGCTATCGCCGCCTAGGCCAAAAGAAGTGAGTCGGATGACGCCGATCCGGGTGCACTCGTGCTATCAAGGGATACCGAGCCCATCGCTTCTAGTTTAATCTTCAATTCTCGAATTTCTTTTCCTCTTTTGCTCTTCGCACGCTCGTACGTGTTGATTTTGTTAATTTTCGAAGAACGCTATCGTCTCGTCTCACTTTTTTCATCGCTAATTCAACATCTTCCTTAAACTAATCTACTTTATCATCATCGTGACTGAATGTTGAAGCGTAGGCTTACTACCTTTTATCTATATCTCTTACTAACTTTGATTACAACTACTGCTACACTCTCATTAATGCTGTAGAATTCATCAATGTTGTCCGCTTTGTCCTTATGGATTACGAATCATACCCCGTATTCCTTCTTACCTGGGATACCTCTATAGCAGAGGATATGGCCGTTAGTCAGCGCTGTATACACATCACCAGTTCTAATCTCGCTAAGGTGAATGACATCCCAAACGATATGTGATAGTTCCTCGAAGGATTCTGCAAAGCTAGCCTCACTCAACAGAGTTCGGCTGTTAAAGGTGTCCAGGGTGAGTTTCCATTGGCGGCCTGTCTTGGTGCAAAGATTATTAACACCCTCTGCTGCGTTACAGGTCTGACCGCCGCCTTGATCATGGGCTCCGCAGCTGCTGGGGCCTTAGGGCCATGAGTGAATTGTAGGAATCATGAGGGAAGGGTTGGCTGAACACTGCTCCAGGGAGGCCAATTCCTGTGGTGCTGAGGGAGTCTCTTTGTTGAAGCTTAGTGGGCCTTCCTAATTTGGTTGTACCTGGATTAGTATAGCCCCACTCGCTCTCGCCATTTTTGCCGATGTCAGGCGTAACTCTAAGCCTGCAGATGTAGTGCACTGGAGGACGTCGAAGTGCCACAATGTAATTAGCCAGAAACTTAATTAGGGAATTCTTGGTAATTATTCGAATATGCATTTCAATTTTCTGTGCGAATAATGTCCGCCTTTTCGAGTAGACCAGCTCATGGACTAGAATTGTGCTATCTGCCACTGGCAATTTTTTTAATTGAAAGTGTTCAGTGAAACACCCGATATGTAAAACCATGTCCAGTACCTATGTAGAACGTATTCATCGGCACGGCGTAAGCTTGCGTCCAACGGTTGCCGTGGTAGCAATCCATGACGTCACCACCGTCATCTTGCTACTGTCGTCGCGTACATGTTCGTGTCAGACACACGGCTGTTCGTTTATGCACAAACACGTTAGTACGCTTTGCAACGCCTTGCGTAATCTCAAACAATTCTGGGTAGCCAGCTACCAGCAAAAGACTTCGCACAGGCCGTAGGATCTGCTTCATTTTTTTAGATAAGTAACTGGATAAGCTGTGCAAAAGAGTATACAGACCAACTAGCGAGGAATCATCAGTTTTGACCTACGGAATGGGTTGAATGCATCCGTTAGTTGGGAACGGATTCGCGTAAAACAAACAGTTCCTCCATCATGCGAGAAATCAAACCAGCGTGTTTGTCTTCAAGACTCAACACTCGAACCACTACTTTACGTTCGCCGTTTGTTGAAAATAACCGTTATAGGCCAAGAAAAGGACTGAACGTATGCGTATCTGGCTTAGCAGGGGCGATATTATGCAGACAATACGTTGGCTAGACTTTTTGCCACCCATAAATAACACTCGTAAGAGTCGGTTGCTCTTCAGCCGGACCTTTTGTTGTCTAGTTGTGAAATCAAGTTGCGCCTATATCCGTCGTGCACTCTCATTATTCACCGTAGTGTACTTTTTCTCTGGCAGCAGCATTGTCAGTCCTAAGATGCTCATCTCATTTCTGTTTCACAAAGTGCTTGTCTTATATAAAATCAAGTAGTTCGTTCTGTTGACCTCGTGCGTTTAATTCCCTGACTCTCATAAAAACAACGTAAATTGATTTAAGCTGTAATCAGCTGGAATTGCAGATAATATTTATGTCGCCAACAAATTGGATTAGATCTCACTAAATCTCACTCATTGCGCAAAGCGCAGTACAAGCATGCTCGCGCAGGTTGCCCATTCTCTCACACTGAACCAGCAGGAATGGGAAAAAAGGAGCTAATGGGACGTGACCTTTCTTGAAAGCTGACAGCGCATCTCATAAAGTTGCCGCTTAAGCCGCGGCGTCATTGCTGGAGTCCTCGTGCGCCGAAGCGATACGGCGGTCGTGCCTCGGCGGCACTGCGCGGGATCAGGATGGCCGCCGCCTGCGGGGGCCTTGTGGGGATGGTACATTTTCTTGCTCATTTCTTGCTCTCAAGCATACGTCTGCCTCAACTAAAAATGCTCATTCACAATATATCCCGCCAATCAAGTTAGCGAGATGCGAACTATAGTGCAGCTACGCGACTCTCCGTTAGGCCGTCTTACTCTTTCTGCTTGGCTGCAACACTCGTTCGCCTCATTTCGCTTCACTGCAAAAGCAGCAAAATATAACGGCAACACAAGCCAGAGAAGTACACAGGAAAAAAATAAATTCTGGGTTTTTAAGTGCCAAAGCCGCTATTTGATTATGAGGCACGCCGTTGTGGGAGACTCCGGATTAATTTTGACCACTTGGGTGTCTTTAACATGCCCCCAATGCACTGGTGATTTGGGACTTTGCACCTGTCGAAATGCGGCTTCTTATATTTATCTTAAGCATTACATGATCTGCGCAGCTCGATTTTCTTCTCTTAATGTCAATTACACTATCGGCTATCCCTGTTTGCTCTATGATCTATAGCGATCTATTCCTGTCTCTTAACGTAACGCCTAAAATTCTTCGTTCCATCGTTCTTTGCGCGATCCTCAAATTATTCTAGAGCTTCTTTGTCAATCTCTAAGTTTCTGCTCTATACGTTAGCACCGGTAGAATACATTGATTGTACACCTTTCTTTTCAATGATAGCAATGAGGTTCCAGTCAGGATCTGGAAATGTCTGCCGTATGCACTCACACCCATTTTTATTCTTCTGCAAACTTCCATCTCATGGTCAGGGTTCCCTGCGAGTAATTGACCTAAGTAAACGTGCTCCTTCACAGAATCTAGAGGCTGACTGGCTATCTTGAACTCTTGTTCCCTTGCCCGGCTATTGATCATCATCTTTGTCTTCTGCATATTAATCTTCAACCCTACTCTTTCCCTGTTAAGGTCCTCAATCATTTGTGTAACTATTCCCCAGTGTTGCTAAACAGGACAACGTCATCTGCGAACCGAAGGTTGCTGATATATTCGCCGTGGATCCTCATTCTTATGTCGTCCCAGTTTAATAGTGTGAATACTACTTCCAAGCATGCAGTGAATTGCATTGGAGAGATTGTGCCTCCTGGCCCTGACCCCTTTCTTTATAGGTATCTTTCTACTCTTCTTGTGACCCGCCGTGGTTGCTTAGTGGTTGTGGTGTTGGGCTGCTGAACACGAGATCAAGGGATTGAATTCCGGCCACAGCCGCCGCATTTCGATGGGGGCGAAATGCGAAAACACCGGTGTACTTAGATTTAGGTTCACAGTTAAAGAACCCCAGGTGGTCGAAATTTCCGGAGTCCCCCACTACGGCGTGCCTCATAATGACAAAGTGGTTTTGGCGCGTAAAACCCGATAATTTAATTAATTTACTTTTCTTGCGGCGAATCAAGGTAGCTGTGAAATCTGTAGATGTTTTCCAAGACATTCACGTATACCTCCTGTATTCCTTGATTACGTAATGCCCTCTATGACTCCTGTTATCTCTACTGAATCAAATGCCTTTACATAATCTATGAAATCCTTATAGAGAGGTTGATTGCAGTCTGCAGATTTCTCGATTACGTGATTAATGACAGGGATGTGATCCATGTAAAATATCCCTTCCTGAAGCCAGCCTGTTCTCTTGGTTGACTGAAGTCAAGTGGTGCCCTTATTCTACTGGAAATTATCTTGGTTACTATTTTATGCAATGCTGAAAGTCAGCTAATTGGCCTATAATTTTTTAATTCTTTAACGTCTCTCTTTTTGTAGAATAGTATAATCGTGGTATCCTTGCAGTTCTCTGGAACCCTTGAAGTCGTGATATATTTCGTATAATGGGCCGCAAGTTTTCTCATGGTGTCTCCTCCATCTTTGATTAAATCGACTATTAAAGTTACAGAATGGGTGGCAAGAGAATGGAAGCCCAGTCGAGGACGACAGAAATCTAGGTGGGGTGATGAAATTTACGAAATTCGCAGGCGTAAGCTGGAATCAGTTGGAAAGGGGTAATTGGAGATCGCCTTCGTCCTGCAGTGGACATAAAATAGGCTTCTACTGATGATGATAGTGAGGATGAAATGCGGCCGCCGCGGCGCTATTTGATCCCGCGGCCTTCAGCAAAGCAGCGCAACCCTATAGCCGCTAAATCGCCGTGGCCGGTCAAGTACAGAACACAAGCGCTAATCTGTGTCTTCTCCGTCTTGTGTTTCCGCTAGTTTTGCTGGTCTTTTACTATGAAGATCAACCGAATCGCCAAGTTTTCCACTCAACTGCAGCTCATTTCGCTGTTCTTGAGTATTGCACAAGCTCTTTTGCCGCTGTTGCGTAATCATCCATATCTTCTCCTTCGAAAAAAGTAACATTCCTAAAAGCCTCAAGGGCGTCCTCAACAGCAACCTTCAATGGAAGCGGGATCTTGGCTCAGATATCGGTTTATTCGCACATAATGAACACTCGCTTAGATGTATAAGGGACGTAGAACGCCAGTATTGATGCTTTTCTGGCTACTGCAGGGTGCAGCAGAGGTGGTGTGGCACTTACTAAAGTGTCCTGCTTTCCGGTTTGACTTGCAGTTTCCCTTTGTGGGCGCATTAACGCTTTGTCTATACCTTTCACTGACGAATGATGACAGACTATTAGGTGTCAAACTTACGTATTATGACTCTATTGTGGTATAGACGCATACATTGAAATAAAGTCAAGGTGGTAAAGTTGACCTTTTGTGTACTTAATAGTGAATCGTCATAGTTACGCAGTAACAAAATGTTTGATTTAGTTTACAGCCAGCCATGTGGCGTATTTTTAGAACAAGAACTAGACCACTTGCTTGTGAACGTGCGCAGAAAACGAATTATTGTGCTTTAAGTTCTAAAACCACGATTTTATTATGAGGCCCGCTGGTGTGGGGGTACTCCAGATTAATTTTGACCACCAGCGGATCTTTAACCTGCCACCAAATGCCACGGGCGTTTTTACATTGCGCCCCCACCTAAATGCGGCTGCCGCTTCCGGGATTTGATCCCGCGACCGCATGCTAAGCAGCGCAACACCATAACCGCTAAGCCACCGCGGCGGGTGCACAAATATTGTCTGCATCTATTACGTCGAAGGAAAACTATACCTTGATTACAGCTGACGGCACATCGAGCACCCCGTTATGCATAGTCGCTTAAGTGGTCGTATGAAGCGATACTTAGCACGCTGGGCAAGATGGAGCGAACTTACGACACCGGAATGACAACGAAGAGGAATGTGTGAAGACGATGAATTGACAATCGCATGATAACAATGGAACGTCGACGTTTGAACTATCACTAACATACTTGAACAATGTAATGACCATGCTGGTATGCGAGTTTGACAACGACGCAATCACCCGCCGTGGTGGGTTAGCGGCGATGGTGTTTGGCTGCTAAGCACAAGGTTGCGAGATCCAGGCCACGTCAAAGATCCCCTGGTGGTCAAAATTAATTCGGGGTCCCTCACTATGGCGTGCCTCATAATCATATAGTGGTTTGCCACGTCAGACCCCGGACTTTAATTTTGTTAACCACGCAATAAACGCGATGGCATAACGACAATGCAACGACAAAAAAGGAATGACGAGGACGCTTTGGCGCCAACAGCATGGTGACTATGGGATTAGAATTCTGCAATGATGCCGACAGTATAACGACAACGCTGTGATGAGAAAATGCAGACAATGGTATCAGGGCTACGGCAAGTCGGTTATCATATTTCGGAACTGGAACAATGACGAAGGAACGATTGTCCTGGCGACGACGGTTCAACGAATACGTGACGATGACTGTATCACGACGACGCAATGACGAGATGTCATCGCGTTGGTGGCCCGATGGAGATGGAATGGCATGATTACGCCGACTTGGTTACGATGCAATGACCCTACAGTTATGAGGACCGAGTGAAGTCGGCCAAATGACGATGGTAGCATGACGATGACGTACATCACCTGTGACCCAGGCCCGCCTCGCACTATATCGCGTGTTTATCTCGTGAGAGCATTTCATCGGTTAACAAATGCTTATCGCTCAGGGTAAGCCGAGCCTGTATCGAATCTTCAATCTGGTGTATTCGCCGAGCCTTGCGCCATCAGACTGCGTGCGCGACGCGAACAGTGGCGTGCATTTCTGGCGCGCGCCGGCGGCTGGAAGCACAGGGAAAGGCCAACACTGGCAACGGGAAATACGCCGCGCTAGTATTAACGCTGTCCATATTAAGCTGCCGCGAGCATTGAAAAATAAAAATGTGATATGAACAGACATTGTTTTATATATTTCTTTAGTTCTGTCTGTAAATATCCCATCTCTCTTTCTTTTCGTGTTTTTTTTTTTTTCGTTTTTGACGCAGCCTAGTTTGTTGGGCTCCCGGTATATTCCTGCGTTCCTTGTGCACTTCGACATGGCACCCTGCACTGTTGGACTACGACAAGGCGAGAAAATTTGACAGACTGCGACACGTTTCAAGCACAATTTAGGCTTACGGCATGCAACCTAGACTTGTGACGGAGTTAGTGAAAAACTCAGCCGTCCTGGCGCAATGAATTCGAGTTAATGACTCTTACTGTGAGATGTTTGCCACGCTTCCTATGGGTCCCAGGTTATTGTAACTGATGTCGGTATCTTTTAGGCGCGCTCGCCGCGCCTGTCGTTAGACGCAGTTAGAGAAAAGCAGCATGGCCGTGTGACGCATTTAGTTTTGCGCGTACATAATCTTACTGGGACAAGTTCGTGACGCTTTCTCTGACCCGATCACTATTGTAATTAATTTCACTACCTTTTGGTTTAGTTTTGACGCACACTCGCCGTGCCTGACGCAGTAAGCGAAAAGCAGTTCGACCGTGTGGCAGTTAGTTACGAGTGTACAGAATGCTACTGGGACAAGTTCGTGTGACGCTTTCTCTGACCCCCAACATGATTGCATTCAATTTCGTTACATTTTGGGATAATTTTGAGGAATGCTCTGCGCATCTGTAGTGACCAGCTAGGGAAAAGCAGTTTGGTCTACATAGTTTGGTGTGTACTGAATCTTACTGGCACAAGGGTGTGACGCTTTTTAAAGTCCCGCAAGAACCTTCTTTCGGTAATCCCGCTTGTCCAAATAGCGACGAGTGATTCAAAGCGACGAGTGAAAGTCAAAACAAAATACACTATACTCATGGGCCACTTCAATGCCAAGGTAGGCAAGAAGCAGGCTGGAGACAAGTCAGTGGAGGAATATGGCATAGGCACTAGGAACAGTACGGGAGAGCTATTAGTAGACTTTACGAAAGAGAATAATATGCGGATAATTAATACCTTCTTCCGCAAGCGAGATAGTTGAAAGTAGACGTGGAGGAGCCCGAACGGCGAGACTAGAAATGAAATCGACTTCATACTCTGCGCGAACCCTGGCATCATACAAGATGTAGACGTGCTCGGCAAGGTGCGCTGCAGTGACCATAGGATGGTAAGAACTCGAATTAGCCTAGACCTGAGGAGGGAAAGGAAGAAACTGGTACACAAGAAGCCGATCAATGAGTTAGTGGTAAGAGGCAAAATAGAGGAATTCCAGATCAAGCTACAGAACTGGTATTCGGCTTTAACTCAGGAAGAGGACCTTAGTGTTGAAGCAATGAACGACAATGTTGTGGGCATCATTAAGGAGTGTGTAATAGAAGTCGGTGGTAACTCCATTAGACAGGATACCAGTAAGCTATCGCAGGAGACGAAAGATCTAATCAAGAAACGCCAATGTATGAAAGCCTCAAACCCTGCAGCTGGGATAGAACTGGCAGAACTTTCGAAGTTAATCAGCAAGCGTAAGACAGCTGACACAAGGAAGTATAATATGGATAGAGTTGAACATGCTCTCAGGAACGGAGGAAGCCTAAAAGCAGTGATGAAGAAACTAGGAATTGGCAAGAATCAGATGCATGCGTTAAGAGACAAAGCCGGCAATATCATTACTAATATGGATGAGATAGTTCAAGTGGCTGAGGAGTTCTATAGAGATTTATACAGTACTAGTGGCACCCACAACAATAATGGAAGACAGAATAGTCTAGAGGAATTTGAAATCCCACAAGTAACGCCGGAAGAAGTAAAGAAAGCCTTGGGAGCTATGCAAAGGGGGAAGGCAGCTGGGAAGGACCAGGTAACAGCAGATTTGTTGAAGGATGGTGGGCAGATTGTTCTAGAGAAACTGGCCATCCTGTATACGCAATGCCTCATGACCTCGAGTGTACCGGAATCTTGGAAGAACGCTAACATAATCCTAATCGATAAGAAAGGGGACGCCAAAGATTTGAAAAATTATAGACCCATCAGCTTACTGTCCGTAGCCTACAAAGTATTTACTAAGGTAATCGCAAATAGAATCAGGAACACCTTAGACTTCTGTCAAGCAAAGGAAAAGGCAGGATTCCGTAAAGGCTACTCAACAATAGACCATATGCACACTCTCAATCAGGTGATAGAGAAATGTGCGGAATATAACCAACCCCTATATATAGCTTACATTGATTACGAGAAAGCGTTTGATTCTGTTGAAAGCTCAGCAGTCATGGAGGCATTATGGAAGGAGGGTTTAGACGAGCAGTATGTAAAAATACTGAAAGATATCTATAGCGGCTCCAGAACCACCGTAGTCCTCCAAAAAGAAAGTAACAACATCCCAATAAAGGGAGGCGTCAGGCAGGGAGATACGATCTCTCCAATGCTATTCACAGCTTGTTTACAGCAGGTATTCAGTGACATGGATTGGGAAGAATTGGGGATAAGAGTTAAGGGCGAATACCTTAGTAACTTGCGATTCGCTGATTATATTGCCTTACTTAGTAATCAGGGGATCAATTGCAATGCATGCTCACAGACCTGGAGAGGCAAAGCAGAAGAATGGGTCTAAAAATTCATCTCCAGAAAACTAAAGTAATGTTGAACAGTCTCGGAAGAGAACAGCAGTTTACAATAGGTAGCGAGGCACTGGAAGTAGTAAGTGAATACATCTACTTAGGGCAGGTGGTGACCGCGGATCCGGATCATGAGACTGAAATAATTAGAAGAAGAAGAATGGCCTGGGGTGCGTTTGGCAGGCATTCTCAGATCATGAACTGCAGGTTGCCATTATCCCTGAAGAGAAAAGTATATAATAGATGTGTCTTACCAGTACTCACCTACGACGCAGAAACCTGGAGACTTACGAAAAGGGTTCTACTTAAATTGAGGACGACGCAACGAGCTATGAAAAGAAGAATGATGGGTGTAACGTTAAGGGATAAGAAAAGAGCGGATTGGGTGAGGGAACAAACGCGAGTTAATGACATCTTAGTTGAAATCAAGAAAGAGAAATGGGCATGGGCAGGACATGTAATGAGGAGAGAAGATAACCGATGGTCATTAAGGGTTACGGACAGGATTGCAAGGGAAGGGAATCGTAGCAGGGGGCGGCAGAAAGCTAAGTGGGCGGATGAGATTAAGAAGTTCACAGGGACGACATGGCCACAATTAGTACATGACTGAGGTAGTTGGAGAAGTATGGGAGAGGCCTTTGTCCTGCAGTGGGCGTAACAAGGCAGATGATAATGATGATTGCCAAGAGTGATAACACGGAAAGGTGTTGCTGGCGCCGGCAGAACGCGCAAAAGATAACACTAAGGAGCTCAAACACCAGGAACTTGTAGTTCGAGAATGCTGTCTTCTAAACAACTGAAGACAGGCTTTGCACTCACGCTGTGGTGCGCCCATCGTGTCGGCTGAGGACAAGTTATTTTGAAAACGCGCAGGCACCCGTGTATTTGGGCTCGTTATCTGCAGGAAATAAGGCCCGGGGACGGGCGTTGAAGATCGGGTGTTTTCGTCATGTTTGTATGTATGCCACAACTTTCTCACGTTTCGCCTCTACACCCAGTATTCCTATAAGGTGTTAGTACCAAAATGACACATGCTTGCAATTTACTTTTCTCTGCTGATCCGCCGTCCGGTGGAGCTTCTTACGGGAATCACTGCTACTTACCTGGTGCCACAACGTTGGACGAATGGGAAAAAAGCCCGGAACGAGCCTTTATATAGAGCAAAATAAACATTTCCTCATTTCACAAGGCTACTTTATAAAATCGCACGTTGCGCAGGTTTGATGGAGGCTTGTAAACATAGCTGGTAATCATTTTTACTTAATAATAAACCAATTGCGCACGAAGACCGAGCGCAGTTGAGCAGTATAGGGAAAGAAGCAAGAAAGCAAATGCGGCTCCGATCAGTGCAGCCGGCGTTTGAAATCATCATCATCATCAGCCTAGTTACGCCCACTGCAGGGCAAAGGCCTCTCCCATACTTCTCCAACTACCCCGGTCATGTACTAATTGTGGCCATGTTGTCCCTGCAAACGTCTTAATGTCATCTGCCCACCTAACTTTCTGCCGCCCCCTGCTACGCTTCCCTTCTCTTGGAATCCAGTCCGTAGCTCTTAGTGACCATCGGTTATCTTCCCTCCTCATTACATGTCCGGCCCATGCCCATTTCTTTTTCTTGATTTCAACTAAGATGTCGTTTACCCGCGTTTGTTGCCTCACCCAATCTGCTCTTTTCTTATCCCTTAACGTTACACCCATCATTCTTCTTTCCATAGCTCGTTGCGTCGTTCTCAATTTCAGCAGAACCCTTTTCGTAAGCCTCCAGGTTTCTGCCCCATATGTGAGTACTGGTAACACACAGCTGTTGTACACTTTCCTTTTCAAGGATAGTGGCAACCTACTGTTCATGATGTGAGAATGCCTGCCAAACGCACCCCAACCCATTCTTATTCTTCTGGTTATTTCAGTCTCATGATCCGGATCCGTGGTCACTACCTGCCCTAAGTAGATGTATTCCCTTACCACTTCCAGTGTTTCGCTACCTATCGTAAACTGCTGTTCTCTTCCGAGACTGTTAAACAGTACTTTAGTTTTCTGCAGATTAATTTTCAGACCCACCCTCCTGCTTTGCCTCTCCAGGTCAGTGAGCATGCATTGCAATTGGTCTCCTGAGTTACTAAGCAAGGCAATATCATCAGCGAATCGCAAGTTGCTAAGGTATTCTCCATCAACTTTTATCCCCAATTCTTCCCACTCCAGGCCTCTGAATACCTCCTGTAAACATGCTGTGAATAGCATTGGAGATATCGTATCTCCCTGTCTGACGCCTTTCTTTATAGGGATTTTGTTGCTTTCTTTGTGGAGGACTACGGTGGCTGTGGAGCCGCTATAGATATCTTCCAGTATTTTTACATATGGCTCATCTACACCCTGATTCCGTAATGCCTCCATGACTGCTGAGGTTTCGACTGAATCAAACGCTTTCTCGTAATCAATGACAGCTATATATAAGGGTTGGTTATATTCTGCACATTTCTCTATCACTTGATTGATAGTGTGAATATGGTCTATTGTTGAGTAGCCTTTACGGAATCCTGCCTGGTCCTTTGGTTGACAGAAGTCTAAGGTGTTCCTGATTCTATTTGCGATTACCTTAGTAAATACTTTGTAGGCAACGGACAGTAAGCTGATCGGTCTATAATTTTTCAAGTCTTTGGCGTCCCCTTTCTTATGGATTAGGATTATGTTAGCGTTCTTCCAAGATTCCGGTACGCTCGAGGTTATGAGGCATTGCGTATACACGGTGGCCAGTTTCTCTAGAACAATCTGACCACCATCCTTCAACAAATCTGCTGTTACCTGATCCTCCCCAGCTGCCTTCCCCCTTTGCATAGCTCCTAAGGCTTTCTTTACTTCTTCTGGCGTTACCTGTGGGATTTCGAATTCCTCTAGGCTATTCTCTCTTCCACTATCGTCGTGGGTGCCACTGGTACTGTATAAATCTCTATAGAACTCCTCAGTCACTTGAACTATCTCGTCCATATTAGTAACGATATTGCCGGCTTTGTCTCTTAACGCACACATCTGATTCTTGCCTATTCCTAGTTTCTTCTTCACTGTTTTTAGGCTCCCTCCGTTCCTGAGAGCCTGTTCAATTCTATTCATATTATAGTTCCTGATGTCCGCTGTCTTACGCTTGTTGATTAACTTAGAAAGTTCTGCCAGTTCTATTCTAGCTGTAGGATTAGAGGCTTTCATACATTGGCGTTTCTTGATCAGATCTTTCGTCTCCTGCGATAGCTTACTGGTTTCCTGTCTAACGGCGTTACCACCGACTTCTATTGCGCACTCCTTAATGATGCCCATGAGATTGTCGTTCATTGCTTCAACACTAAGGTCCTCTTCCTGAGTTAAAGCCGAATACCTGTTCTGTAGTTTGATCCGGAATTCCTCTAGTTTCCCTCTTACCGCTAACTCATTGATTGGCTTCTTGTGTACCAGTTTCTTTCGTTCCCTCCTCCAGTCTAGGCTAATTCGAGTTCTTACCATCCTGTGGTCACTGCAGCGTACCTTGCCGAGCACGTCTACATCTTGAATGATGCCAGGGTTCGCGCAGAGTATGAAGTCGATTTCATTTCTAGTCGAACCATTCGGGCTCCTCCACGTCCACTTTCGGCTAACCCGCTTGCGGAAAAAGGTATTCATTATCCGCATATTATTCTGTTCTGCAAACTCTACTAATAATTCTCCTCTGCTATTCCTAGAGCCTATGCCATATTGCCCCACTGACTTGTCTCCAGCCTCCTTCTTGCCTACCCTGGCATTGAAGTCGCCCATCAGTATAGTGTATTTTGTTTTGACTTTACCCATCGCCGATTCTACGTCTTCATAAATGCTTTCGACTTCCTGGTCATCATGACTACATGTAGGAGCGTAGACCTGTACAACCTTCATTTTGTATCTCTTATTAAGTTTCACAACAAGACATGCCACCCTCTCGTTAATGCTATAGAATTCCTGTATGTTACCAGCTATTTCCTTATTAATCAGGAATCCGACTCCTAGTTCTCGTCTCTCCGCTAAGCCCCGGTAACACAGTACATGCCCGCTTTTTAGCACTGTATATGCTTCTTTTGTCCTCCTAACCTCACTGAGCCCTATTATATCCCATTTACTACCCTCTAATTCCTCCAATAACACTGCTAGACTCGCCTCACTAGATAGCGTTCTAACGTTAAACGTTGCCAGGTTCAGATTCCAATGGCGGCCTGTCCGGAGCCAGGTATTCTTAGCACCCTCTGCAGCGTCACAGATCTGACCGCCGCCGTGGTCAGTTGCTTCGCGGCTGCTGGGGACTGAGGGCCGGGGTTCGATTGTTGTATTCATATAGGAGGTTGTGGCCAAGTACTGCACCAGGGTGGCCAATCCTGCTCTGGTGAGAGAGTGCGTTACCGGTTCTGGTCACCGGGATCAGGCCGCACTCCAGGCCTGTTTGTGCAATTTTCTCAACACACGGTTTTTTTTTTTTGTATTTTCCGGTGGAGAATAGCGCGGCACCGGGATTTGAATCACGGTCCTCTTGCACTGGAGACGGATACTCTACCGTCCCCGTAGGAGTTAAATTAAAAATTAATTTATGGGGTTTTACGTGACAAAACCACTTTCTGATTATGCACGCCGTAGTGGAGGACTCCGAAAATTTCGACCACCTGGGGTTCTTTAACGTGCACCTAATTCTAAGTACACGGGTGTTTTCGCATTTCGCCCCCATCGAAATGCGGCCGCCGTGGTCGGGGTCCGATCCCGCGACCTCGTGCTCAGCAGTCTAACACCATAACCACTGAGCAACCACGGCGGGTCCCGCAGGAGTTGTACGCCTCATTTAACCTACAGTGGTGCCCTACTTGGTCAGTCAAGGTGGACCAATCTGAGCTCGGTTATACCGCATGGATGGCACTCGGCTAGAGAACCTGGTATTTATGACCTGCACATGTGAGTGTGAGGCCATACATATTTGAACATATATATCTTTCTTTTTTTTTTTTTTAAGGAGGGTTCCCGTACAGTGATAAAATAAAGGAAAAGACATTAAAAGAAAGAAAAAAAAAGAAAGAAAAAGGGGCGGAAAAAAAAAAAAGGAACATAACATGTGATTTGAACTCGTGACCCTTCGATGTTGCCCGGAAAGATAGCCCAGTCGGTTGGTTCGTCAGGCCCCAGGCTACTTTCAAGCGCCACAGCTCCTGCTCCGAGCCTCACACTTACGTGGAAGGAGACTCATGTTGTCCGCGATAGTCGGTTTTTGCAGTAGTTGGAAGGCATACTTTCTAGGAAAAATGGCCGCTTGAGGAGAAGAGCGAACTCGAGCGGCTTTAGAGGCTAGGAAAACTGCCTTAAAATATTTAGACTTGAGGGAAAGCTTCGTTAACAAACTATAACACGGCAATCAGCACTCGAATACGACGAGAGAAATTACTGAGACGTGGAAAATTCCCTTGAAAAAAATCTGCTTTGCTAGACAAATGCTTGTATGTATTGAACCTCTTAAAAGATGAGGGGTGAAATATGCGCTCACCGAGGGGGCATCGTCAGCACGAGACATCCACAAGGCACCTTACAGAGATGTGGAGAGCTTCGCGGCCGGAACGAAGCCTCCCTTCTCCGCCGGCCAAGAGGGGGAAACGCGCTTTCCGATCGCTCAAGGTTGCGCGGACAAAGCACAACTCTAGCGTCTAGGAAAAGCTTAACCAGGTGCGATGGCGGCACGCATAGCGTGGGAAGCTAGCCGCCAGAATAACTATACCAAGGACTGCTGCTGATGAGGGCGAAATACCTTCGTGTAATTATAATAACCCTAATAGGACTACTTTCGAAAAAAAAAGGAAACGGCCCAGAGGGCTATACTACGAGAGCTATGACTGATAGTTTTCTATATATATATATATATATATATATATATATATTCATCTCATCTATGGGATCGCATGCCCGCGCTGTTTCTTTGTCTCTGCGTGTAGTACAGTTAAGAGAGCCAGTTTAAGGGCGGAGAAGAAGAAAGAAAAGAAAAGCAAAAACTGCAGCGCCGTGGTTTTAAAGCGCACCCGTGGTAGAGAAACGGAATGCGATATAAGCGTGCGTAGCCATGATACGCACACGACAAACTGCCTTAAAATATTTAGACTTGAGGGAAAGCTTCGTTAGCAAACGATGGCACGGCAATCAGCACTCGAATATAATTATAACTCTAATAATAATTGTAAATATTCATCTCATCTGTGGGATCTAATGCGCGCGCTGTTGCTTTGTCTCTGCGTGTAGTAGTTGAGAGAGCCAGTTTAAGGGCGGAGTAGTTGGAAGGCATACTTTCTAGGAAAAATGGCCGCTCGAGGAGAAGAGCGAACTCGAGCGGCTTTAGAGGCTAGGAAAACTGCCTTAAAATATTTAGACTTGAGGGAAAGCTTCGTTAACAAACTATAACACGGCAATCAGCACTCGAATACGACGAGAGAAATTACTGAGACGTGGAAAATTCCCTTGAAAAAAATCTGCTTTGCTAGACAAATGCTTGTATGTATTGAACCTCTTAAAAGATGAGGGGTGAAATATGCGCTCACCGAGGGGGCATCGTCAGCACGAGACATCCACAAGGCACCTTACAGAGATGTCGCGTTTGAAATGCGTGCGCCCAAAACCAGAAGTGTGTTTCAGCTATTCATTCCGGCGGCTTGCCGTCGATTCGGCCGCTGCGCTTTTGTGCGCTCCTGTTGAATGTCTTTCTCTATGCTGGAGGTTCAATAAATCATGTACGAATAGCCCACGCCTCTTATTCGCAGACGAGAGTTTCGACGATCGCCGACTGTTTTCGCCGCTGTAATTGTGTTTTAGGTGTCTCTCATTTGTCTTCGCACGGGTTCGCGCAACAAAAGGTTTCGTGATTCGCAGTTTTGCTGCTGGGTTAATCACCGTCACTACAATATGATAATATGTATATTCGCAAATATGTAGGCTGAGATAGCGACAGACCCAGTAGTAGACAGCAGCCAGCCATTCTAAATTAGAAAGGTTAGGAAAAAATTGGTTAATGACGCTTTCAAAGGATTTCATTATATCACAAAAAATAAAGCTTGTGTTCTAAGAAACAGTGGTAGCTTCATTGCACAGTCACATCCATTAATGTGCACAGCTTTACAGCGACGCTGTTGGCCTCTCCAGTTGGTGGACAATTTTCGTGTCCGCGTGCGCGGTGCGCGCACGAAGGCACGCGGCCGCTCGAGTTTCCGCGCGAAAGGATGTTTTCTTGCGTATTCAAATGGCAATCCGACGCCATCGTGTCTACAGGTTGTGGGTAAGTCGTACTTTACGCATTTTCTGACGATTTACTTTGAGAAATTCAATTAGTTCAATCACGTGGTTGCGTTAGGCGGATAGCCTGCCAGAATTAGGTTGTATGCTATGCTGACGATTGGCGTAGACAAGAGAGGAAGGGGTTGCAACACCCCTCCCTTTCCCACCGAACAGAAAGTTTCAGGAGGTGGTCTCCGAAAGAGCTGCATGGATGAATGCGAAAGCTCGAGTGTGAAGGCAAGGCGAGGGCTAGTGGGGTAAGGACCTTGAACTTAAGTTTATCCAGTTTTCTCGGAGCCACTGTCGTGTCTATAGCAGTAGAGTTTCTTGCCTCCTCAAGTCGTCTTTTTCCAACCCTCCCCCCCCCTTTGTATGGGAACTGCAAGCAATGCTCCATCAACCTTGCCACGTGCAGTCATCTATTGGAATGGTCTTCCGGACATTGTTCACATCTTTGACCCCGCTATTTTCAAAGACAAAATATTCAGCATTTTGCTTTGAATTATTTCTTTTTCGTTCCACTTTCCAGTTGATTTCTTTATTTACTATTGTATAATGGTGTTCAAAAAACAATGCTAAACTGTTTCTGTTCGCGCCCAAATTTGTACACGCCCTCACATAATACTCCAGTTGGAGTCCGTGGAGTACCGGAATAAATAAAAAAGGCTGTTATTGATTCGTTTCACGACTGTGTCGGTTCTACCCGTTCTCTGCTTCTTCCCCCCTCCTCTCTAGCATTCTATCTAGCTTCCCTCTGGACTTGGGTATAGTAGAAAGGGAAGCGCTGCAAGTTCTGCATTGGTTTTATGGCGAGTCACGAATAACTGCAGCTGTCAAGAGGATAACGTGGCCAGTAACGCCTAGGGAGCTCCATAGGGAATTGTGATTGTGCACATTCGAAGTGGTGCAACGGCCCAAATGAGTTTCTCGCGTCTCCTTTCCTCTCTGCCATGCTCCTTCCGTGTATATACACGCTCTGAATCACCCCCGACGCGGCGTGCAAGAAAGCCACAGCAGCACCAGCGGCAGTGCGAAAGTCGAAGGAAGAGCCAAAGAAAACTTGCTTTAAAACAGGACAAGAAAGAAAGACCTACAGAATGCTGATTTGCGCACTGCAAAATATATCAAGGGCGGGAGTGCTGAACCAGCGAAGCTAAGAAACCACCGCAACAAACAGGTGGGAGGGCAGGAAGATGATTGGCCTTGACGCAGAAAGCTAGGGATGTCAGCGGCCACCGTGCCTTTGAATACACCGCTAAATGTTCAAGAGTGCGATTAACGGAATGTTAAGAAGGGGAGTTGTGGATGCGAGGAGGCGCATAAAAGGCGAAAGAAGTTGGCGGATTATTATGGACATTGGGAGAGCGTCTCGTGTTGGTGTGGAGCGCGATTGCTCAACACCAGACAGCCGTGGCCAGTCGCCTACCTGAGGCTCACCAACGCGGTCGTAACATGTGCTTCTTGCTGTGGAGAGCCCATCCTAACTAAACATCCTGGCAAATTTCAGAATAAATTTGGAGAACGCTTAAGTCTTGCCCTTAAAATTGGAACGCGATAGCGTTCAATGACCCTCACTGTTTTTCACGCTTCCCGTCAACTGCCGCTTATGGAACCGTAACATTTACCGGGAAACGCAGGCTGCGAACGCTGTGCACGAAGGCAAGCTTTCTAGTTTAAACGCAGCCTCTTGCGTGGGTCGATGTCGTATTATTTTTTCGCACTTTTATTATTTGAGTCTGAGAAGAGCTAACATAAAGGACATGCGCTGTCGGTGTTCTTTTTCCATTACATTTGTTTGTGGGCTGCCATTCTCAAAATCCCCAAAAATACCTTCGTAAAGAATGAAAAAGAAGGTATGAGCAACTTTGCTGCAACACGAATTGCAATAGGGCGAAGCTACGCGAGCCGCGCGAACCGTATAGCTTACTTGGAGGGTAGGTACTACGTCGTTTGCAATAGCGCGAAGCTAAGCGAGCCATGCGAATCGGGCATCAAAGTATTGCGCAAAGGAGAGCAGGCCGCGCGAACCAAAGAGCTTACTTGGACGCTAGGTACTACGCGATTTGCCATAGCGCGAAGCTAAGCGAGCCGTGCGAACCGTGCATGAAACTGTTGCGCAAAGGAGAGCAGGCCGCACGAACCAAAGAGCTCACTTGGAAGGTAGGCGCTACGCGATTTGCAATATCGCGAAGCTACGCGAGCCGCGCGAACCGGACATGAAACAATTGCGCAAAGCAGAGCGGGCCGCGTGGGCCGAAGATCTCGGGTGGAAGGTAGCTAATACGCGATTTGCAATAGCTCTAAGCTACACGAGCAGGGCGAACCGGAAATAAAGCAATTGCGCAGAGCAGAGCGGGCCGCGCGAACCTAAGAGCTGACTTGGAAGGTACGCGCTGCGCGATTTGCAACATCGCGAAGCTACGCGAGCCGCGCGAACCGGACATGAAACAATTGCGCAAAGCAGAGCGGGCCGCGGGAACCAGAGTGCAAACTTCGATGGTAGGTACTACGTGATCTGCAATAGCGCGAAGCTAGGCGAGCCGGGCGAACCGGACATGAAACAATTGCACAAAGAAGAGCGAGCCGCGCGAACCGAAGATCCTACGTGGAATGTAGGTACTACGTGATTTGCAATAGCGCGAAACTTCGCGAGCCGTGCCAACCGGACATGAAACAATTGCGCAAAGCAGAGCAGGCCACGGGAACCGGAGTGCTAACTTCGAAGGTAGGTACTACGTGATCTGCAATAGCGCGAAGCTAGGCGAGCCGGGCGAACCGGACATGAAACAATTGCACAAAGAGCGAGCCGCGCGAACCGAAGATCCTACGTGGAATGTAGGTACTACGTGATTTGCAATAGCGCGAAACTTCGCGAGCCGTGCCAACCGGACATGAAACAATTGCGCAAAGCAGAGCAGGCCACGGGAACCGGAGTGCTAACTTCGAAGGTAGGTACTACGTGATCTGCAATAGCGCGAAGCTAGGCGAGCCGGGCGAACCGGACATGAAACAATTGCACAAAGACGAGCGAGCCGCGCGAACCGAAGATCCTACGTGGAATGTAGGTACTACGTGATTTGCAATAGCGCGAAACTTCGCGAGCCGTGCCAACCGGACATGAAACAATTGCGCAAAGCAGAGCAGGCCACGGGAACCGGAGTGCTAACTTCGATGGTAGGTACTACGTGATCTGCAATAGCGCGAAGCTAGGCGAGCCGGGCGAACCGGACATGAAACAATTGCACAAAGACGAGCGAGCCGCGCGAACCGAAGATCCTACGTGGAATGTAGGTACTACGTGATTTGCAATAGCGCGAAACTTCGCGAGCCGTGCCAACCGGACATGAAACAATTGCGCAAAGCAGAGCAGGCCACGGGAACCGGAGTGCTAACTTCGAAGGTAGGTACTACGTGATCTGCAATAGCGCGAAGCTAGGAGAGCCGGGCGAACCGGACATGAAACAATTGCACAAAGAAGAGCGAGCCGCGCGAACCGAAGATCCTACGTGGAATGTAGGTACTACGTGATTTGCAATAGCGCGAAACTTCGCGAGCCGTGCCAACCGGACATGAAACAATTGCGCAAAGCAGAGCAGGCCACGGGAACCGGAGTGCTAACTTCGAAGGTAGGTACTACGTGATCTGCAATAGCGCGAAGCTAGGCGAGCCGGGCGAACCGGACATGAAACAATTGCACAAAGAAGAGCGAGCCGCGCGAACCGAAGATCCTACGTGGAAGGTAGGTGCTACGTGATTTGCAATAGCGAGAAACTTCGCGAGCCGCGCGAACCGGACATGCAACAATTGTGCAAAGCAGAGCGGGCCACGGGAACTATAGTGCTAACTTCGAAGGTAGGTACTATATGATTTGCAATAGCGTGAAGCTAGCCGAACCGTCCGAACCGGACATGAAACAATTGCGCAAAGGAGAGCGGGCCGCGGGAACCAGAGGGCTAACTTCGAAGGTAGGTACTACGTGATTTGCAATAGCGCAAAGCTTGAAAGAATTGCACAAAGAAGAGCGGGCCGCGGGAACCAGAGTGCTAACTTCGAAGGTTGGTACTACATGATTTGCAATAGCGCGAAACTAGACGAACCATGCGAACCGCACATGAAACAACTGCGCAAAGGAAAGCGGACCTTGGGAACCAGAGTGCCAACTTCGAAGGTAGGTACTACGTGATTTGCAATAATGCTAAGCTAGGCGAGCCGGGGGAACCGGACATGAAGCAATTGCACAAAGAGCGGGCCGCGCGAACCGAAGATCTTACGTGGAAGGTAGGTACTACGCGATTTGCAATAGCGGGAAGGTTCGCGAACCGCGCGAACCGGATGTAGAACAACTGCGCAAAGCTGAGCGGGCCGCGCGAACCAGCTAACTTCGAAGGTAGGTACTACGTGATTTGCAGTTGGATTCCAGCAGTTTGGGCACAGACGTACCGGGTTCGCCTGGCCATCGAGCGGAGCAGCAACGCAAGCGCCGGAGGCCGAGTAAAGCCAAGTAGCGACACTCTCCTCCTCGATTCTCCTCGCCCGCTGGATGCGCACCGCACGCTTTTTGTCCGGGGCTCCCACGGACGTGCCGCTGCATTCTGCGGAGGCGTGTTATTTTGGCCTAGTTGCGCGCCCCAGTGGTGTTGAACATTTTGAGAAATGCTGATAACAGCATCGATAACGCTGAAGGCAACGTTTATGAGGAGGTTGGTATTTTCTTAAAGCCGTATGAACAAGCTATACTGATGTAAAAGTAGCTTTGAGGCAATTTCTATATTCCAGACAATTTTTCTGCCACATGACGACGTGCTTTACTTTGTGCGTCTGATCTAATAATGCTTCTGACACATCGCTGGTGTGTGGCTTATTAAGCGAAAGCCTCTCTGTTTCAAGGTCGCGTTGTGAGCTACAGAAAATATCACGTGACCGAAGGAAGGCCGGAAGCGAACCAGAACATGTGCAGCCGTGTATAAGAGATGATTACTGATTAACAAAGTAATGATTGATTAGTGATTGGATTAAGATGAATTAAGGAGGATTAAGGGGTATTACGAATAATTACGGTGGATTAAAGTCGATGAAGGTGTATTAGAGTGAATTAAGATGGATAAAGGTGCATTGTGGAGGATTATGGTGGATTAGGGAGATTAAATTGAATGAACAAGGTTTAGGGTGAGTTAAGGAGGAATTGAGTGGATTAAAGTCGATGAAGGTGGATTAAAGTGAATGAAGGAGTATTAGGGTGGATTAAGGTGCATTATGGAGGATGAGGGTGGATTAAAGTGGATGAAGGTGGATTAGGCTGCATTAAGAATTATCGTGGATTAAGGTGCACGAAGGAGTATTATGGTAGATTAAGGTGGATGAAAGAGGATGAAGGTGAATTATGGTGAATTAAGATGGATTAAGGTATATTAAGGAGGATGAAGGCCGATTAAGGTGGATGAAGAATTAGCATGGTGTGTTTTATCACAGTTGACTTTAAAACCTTAATCATCCTTCATCAACCATACGCCACCCTAATTTTCCTTAATCCTTGTCCATGCACCTTAATCTTTCCTAATATACTGACGCGTGTACTTATCTTTATCGGGCGACCACGTTTCGCCGCCTAGCAAATGTTATCGCACAGCGGGGGACGCGCCTGCATGTATCCGAAGTTTCTGGAAAGTTATCGATGCTTCTATCCGCTTTCTGTTGCCGCCGAACCCTATGTTATCTGATTTCATGGCCTGACGCGAATGGTGTAGAACTTTGTGGAAGGCATGCGGGTCCCAACGATTAGTCTCGAACATTCGATGACTGTTGTATAAAAGCCGACGCGTTTGACCCGCTGATCAGATTTTCGACGATCGCCGACCGTGTTCGCCGCTATCGTTGTCCTATAAGTGTAGCCTGTTTTGTGGGCACAGGTTCGCCCAATAAAAGTTAGTTTTGTGTTTCACAGTATTTGCTACTGTGTTCTTCAACGTCACCACCACGTGACAACTGGTGGAGGTGCTTTTCGTTCATGTACCGGACGCCCCCGACAAGCCGTGATCCAAGCCCGGACCGCAAAGAGAACACCAACGTAATCCCGGAGCTTCGAGCAAGCCGCCGTCTTCAACAGCTGCCCCCGGAGCACGGACTTCTACCTGAGTAGACCAAGAAGATTGTGGCCAAGGCAACCCCAGTGGCAGCCCCAGCGTCCCCAATCGTGCTGCAGCAGCACAGGGAACCTCCGACGTTCCGCGGATCAACATTCGAGGACCCGGAAACCTGGCTCGAGACGTATGAGAGGGTCGCTACGTTTAACAGTTGGAAACAGTTGGGACAGCGACGACAAGCTGCGGCATCTCTATTTCGCACTGGATGACGCCGCCAGGACCTGGTTCGAGAATCGAGAAGCCACCTTAACGACGTGGGACCTATTCCGAAGCGGCTTCTTGCAAACGTTTACAAGCGTCGTGCGAAAAGAGCGAGCCCAAGCACTACTAGAAACCAGAGTGCAGCTGCCAAACGAGACGATCGCGATCTTCACGGAGGAGATGGCCCGTCTTTTCCGGCACGCCGACCTGGAAATGTCAGAGGAGAAAAAAGTCAGCTTCCTGATGCGGGGCGTCAAGCAAGAACTTTTCGCCGGACTTATTCGTAACCCGTCGAAGACCGTAGCTGAGTTTTCTGCAGAGGCATCGACGATCGAGAAAACTCTGGAGATGCGCACCCGGCAATATAACCGCCAGGGGCTCACGCCGCAGTACGCCATCCAAGGACTGGATTCCGGCGACCTTCCGGAGACCATCAGGGCCATTGTGCGTGAAGAACTGCGCGAGGTCCTGCCTTCGTCGCAGCCCCAAGTGGCTTCGATCGCCGACATCGTGAAAGAAGAAGTGCACCGATCGCTTGGAGTTCCCGAGCTGCATCCACAATTACCGCAGCCCCAGCCAGAAGCGATGACATACGCCGCCGTCGCACGCCGTCAAGGTCCCCCTCCGCGACCACGCCAGGGCCCTGCAACGACGCAATTCCGTCGTCCGCCGCCGCCGCCGCCGGCGTCGGCACGCCCACCCGTCGCCCAGCGCACCTACGCGAGGAAGACTGACATTTGGCGAGCCCCCGATCACCGCCCGCTCTGCTATCACTGCGGAGAAGCCGGCCATGTGTATCGCCGATGGCCATACCGGGAGATGGGACTGCGAGGTTTCGCCGTCAACGCTCCGCGCCTGCAGCAAGGTGAACGCCCTCGCGATATCGCCGACTACCTCGCCGCTACTCAGTGGAGCTCTCGACGACCGTCGCGTTCGCCATCACCAGGCCGCTACCTCTAGCCGCAGCACCGACCATACACTGGCCCAGCCCGGGGCCGGTCAGCGAGCCCATATCCGGAAAACTAAAAGCAGCAACCGATGGAGGTGCGGTTGCTGTTCGTCGAACTGACGAAGATCTTCGGCCGCCGACGAAGACGACAAAGAAACTATCTCGACGACCTAATGTCGACAAGCCGCCGTCCCGACGAAGTCAGGAAGCCAAGACTACACCGACGAAAGACGGCTTGACGACGCCACGTTCCAGCTTCAGTTCAACACGACGCAGCCGTGATCCGACGCCAAGACCCAACTGCAATGCCAGACAAAGAACCACCGACCTCGACGTACTTCTCGACGGCCACGCAGTCAATGCCTTAGTAGACACAGGGGCTGATTACTACGTAATGAGTGGACACATCGCCGCCCAGTTGAAGAAGGTTAAGACTGCATGGGAGGGCCCCCAAATTCGGACCGCTTGAGGACACCTCATTACGCCGGCCGGAATCTGCACGGCAATAATAACCGTTCATGACCTGAGTTACCCTGCCACCTTCGTTATCCTCCAACAGTGTTCACGAGACGTCATTCTCGGCATGAACTTCCTCAACCAACACGGCGCAATCATAGACCTGAAGTCAAAATCGATAACGCTGTCGGAAGATCAAGCGATACCGCCGGAGAGCTTTCGTAGTCACCACGCCTTGAGTGTTCTTGAAGATCAAGTGAGCATCCCGCCTCGCTCGAGCATTGTTATTTCGGTCGGCACCGAAACACCCGCTGACGTAGAAGGCGTCATTGAAGGCGACCAACGTCTACTGCTAGACCGTGAAATTTGCGTCGCAAGAGGGATCGCTCGACTGCATGGAGGGAAAACTCAAGTGTTGCTTACAAACTTCAGCCAAGAGATCAAGCACATCAACAAGGGCACGACGATCGCGTATATCGAGGAAATTCTGGAAACCAGTAATGCGTTTGTCCTCTCCGATTCCGCCGCATCTACCCCGACGACCATGGTTCCCGAACCAGACTACGACATTAATCCAAGTGTCCCCGTGATAAAGCAACAGCAGCTGAGAAGTCTGCTCCGACGATACAAAAGCGGCTTTTCGACGTCATCGAGGATTCGACAAACACCAGTCGCCAAGCATCGCATAATCACCGAGGAGTGCGCTCGACCACTCCGCCAGAGCCCTTACCGAGTTTCGCCGCGAGAACGTAAAGCTATAAGTGAACAAGTCGACGAAATGCTGCGCAACGACATCATCCAGCCATCGAAAAGCCCGTGGGCATCCCCTGTTGTCCTGGCGAACAAAAAGGACGGAACCCTACGTTTCTGCGTCGATTATCGTCGTCTCAACAAGATCACGAAGAAGGACGTATACCCGCTCCCACGAATAGACGACGCATTGGATCGGCTCTGCAACGCTAAATACTTCTCGTCGATGGACCTCAAGTCTGGCTATTGGCAAATAGAAGTCGACGAAAGAGATCGCGAAAAGACGGCCTTCATCACCCCAGACGGCCTCTACGAGTTCAAGGTTATGCCATTCGGAGTGTGGTCGGCGCCTGCAACGTTCCAGCGCGTCATGGACACGGTGTTAGCAGGACTGAAGTGGCAGACCTGTCTCGTTTATTTGGATGACGTCGTCGTCTTCGCCGGAAATTTCGACGATCACCTTAGGCGGCTTGCAACAGTACTAGAGGCCATCAAGTCGTCAGGGCTTACTCTGAAGCCGGAAAAATGCCGCTTCGCTTACGATGAGCTTCTGTTCCTAGGCCACGTAATCAGCAAATCTGGTGTCCGTCCAGACCCGCAAAAGACAGCTGCCATCGCACAGTTCCCGCAACCCGTCAACAAGAACGCAGTGCGTAGATTCCTTGGCATGTGTGCCTACTACAGGCGCTTTGTCAAGGACTTTTCACGCATCACCGAGCGTTTGACACGTCTAACTAAATGTGATGTTGAGTTCAAGTGAGAAACGCCGCAGGCCGACGCATTTGAAGAACTCAAACGACGCATGCAGTCGCCGCCGGTTCTGGCGCACTTCGACGAGTACGCCGATACAGAAATCCATACTGACGCCAGTAGCCTAGGCCTCGGTGCCGTTCTAGACCAGAGAAGAAACGGAGTCGAACAGGTGATAGCTTACGCTAGCCGGTCGCTGTCAAAAGCGGAAGGCAACTATTCTACGACCGAAAAGGAATGCCTAGCCATCGATTGGGCTACAGCTAAATTTCGCCCTTATCTTTATGGCAGGCCATTCAAAGTCGTCAGTGACCATCACGCGTTGTGTTGGCTAGCGAATATAAAGGATCCTTCAGGACGACTGGCGCGGTCGAGCCTCAGACTACAAGAATACGACATCACTGTAACCTACAAGTTACTTCATTTTGCTACTTCATTTTTTTAATTTTTTTAGTGCATTGTTCAATCGCACTAATGCACTTCTGTTTATGTATGTTACATCCACTCCTGTAATAGCCCGTCATGGGCTGACAGTATCAATAAATAAATAAATAAATAAATAAGTCCCGACGAAAACACTCCGATGCCGATTGCCTATCACGCGAACCCATTGACCCGCCGCCGCAAAAATGACGAGAATGACGACGCCTTCCTTGGAATGATAAGCGCGGAAGACTTCGCTGAACAGCAACGGGCAGACCCGGAGCTAGAAGACCTCGTCGAATATTTGGAAGGGCACACCGACGTTGTCCCCAGGGCATTTAAGCGCGGATTATCTTCCTTCACGCTTCAAAGCAATCTACTCGTGAAGAAGAACTTCTCACCAGTCCGTGCCAATTACCTTCTTGTTGTCCCGTCAGGACTTCGTCCAGAAGTATTGCACGCCCTACATGACGATCCGACCGCTGGACACCTCGGATTTTCCCGGACACTATCGAGGATACAAGAAAAGTATTATTGGCCACGCCTGACCGCCGACGTCGCCCGTTATGTCAGAACATGCCGAGACTGTCAGCGACGCAAGACACCGCCGACACGGCCAGCCGAATTACTACAGACGATCGAGCCTCCTTGCCGACCATTCCAGCAGATCGGGATGGACTTGCTGGGACCCTTTCCGACGTCAATAACCGGAAATAAGTGGATCGTCGTGGCGACGGACTACCTCACCCGCTTCGCTGAAACAAAAGCACTGCCGAAAGGTAGCGCAGCCGAAGTGGCGAAATTCTTTGTCGAAAACATCCTGCTGCGACATGGCGCCCCAGAAGTCCTCATCACCGACCGAGGAACGGCCTTTACAACGGAGCTCACCCAAGCCATTCTGAAATACAGACAGACAAGGCACAGGAGGACAACGGCCTACCACCCGCAGACGAATGGTCTTACGGAGCGGCTGAATAAGACCCTCGCCGACATGCTAGCGATGTACGTCGACGTCGAACACAAGACCTGGGATGCCGTCCTGCCGTACGTAACATTCGCTTACAACACGGCGGTACAAGAAACAACACAGATCACGCCGTTCAAGCTGGTCTACGGCAGGAACCCGACGACGACGCTCGACGCCATGCTGCCGCACGTCACTGACGAGGAGAACCTTGACGTCGCTGTCTATCTCCAGCGCGCCGAAGAAGCCCGACAGCTCGCCCGCCTGCGGATCAAGAACCACCAGCGTACCGACAGCCGACGCTACAACCTGCGACGACGCATTGTCGAGTACCAGCCCGGCGACCGTGTTTGGGTATGTACCCCGATACGCCGACGAGGACTCAGTGAGAAACTACTGCGACGCTATTTCGGACCCTACAAGGTCATCCGACGTATTGGCGCAATGGACTATGAGGTCGTGCCAGATGGCATTTCGCATTCACAGAGGCGCCGCGCACGGTCTGAAGTGGTCCACGTGGTGCGCCTTAAACCATTTTACGGGCGCTGACGAACTTCCTTATTTTGTTGTTTTCTTTCCTACGAGTGCTTTTCTTCATTACTTTCGTTTGTTTGCAGCATCGGGTCGATGCTTTTTAAGAGGGGGGTAATGACACGTGTACTTATCTTTATCGGGCGACCACATTTCGCCGCCTAGCAAATGCCATCGCACAGCGCGGGACGCGCCTGCATGTATCCGAAGTTTCTGGAAAGTTATCGATGCATCTATCCGCTTTCTGTTGCCGCCGAACCTTATGTTATCTGATTTCATGGCCTGACGCGAATGGTGTAGAACTTTGTGGAAGGCATGCGGGTCCCAACGATTAGTCTCGAACATTCGATGACTGCTGTATAAAAGCCGACGCGTTTGACCCGCTGATCAGATTTTCGACGATCGCCGACCGTGTTCGCCGCTATCGTTGTGCTATAAGTGTAGCCTGCTTTGTGGGCACAGATTCGCCCAATAAAAGTTAGTTTTGTCTTTCACAGTATTTGCTACTGTGTTCTTCAACGTCACCACCACGTGACAATACCCTGATCGGTCTTAACACGCCGTCATCATGCCTAATTCAGCCTAAAGGGACCCTGAAACGCTTTTGACGATTTTCTACAAACGTACTGAGTCGTTAGAGTACGTCCTTCTGATCATTAATTGACACATCTAAGTGCTCCGCGTAAAGCGTGTAATTTATTATGAGGTTTTAAAAATGCACATCGCTGCCGATCGCAGCACACTGCTCGGCGGAATTTTAAGCCGCCCCTACCGATATGACCGAAATCACCCATATGACGTCAGTGGGGTGAGCAATCCGATTGGCTGACCAGGGCGCGTGATCGATAATTTTTCCAACTTTATGGTAAACAAATGAACTTCGTAATAGTTGGAATGTTAGTTAATTTGTTTTTATAAAAAGAAAGTATTATAAAGTGAATGCACAAGGACAATTTTTCTGTACACTCAAGCACTTCCGGCACACAGCAAGTGTCGTCTGCTTGTGTTACAACGTACTCCATTTTGACGAGAGCTCTGCGGTCAGAGTCGGTCTCAGTCTTTTCGCGAGCACTATATTTCGACTTTGTTGCCTTGTGGACTGCAAACGTAGCGACTGGCAATATGTCAATCTGCGACATCGTGTCCCTCTGCAAGCCAGCGTACGAGCGAACTGGCTGCTGCGCATCGGACTGCCGCTATCCGATCGGCGCCAGGATTTGCGCGTTTGTGGCCGTCACTTTACACCGGAAGATTACTAACGCAATAGCGTTTCGCGAGTCCGGTGTTAGGGCAAACGCAAGCGCAAGGGGACAGGGTCTGGCCGCTTGACTGTGCCGTAACGGGATGAGCCATGAGATGAGCAGAAGGGCAAATGTGAATGGTCTGCACGGTGCAGCCACCTGGTGGCACAGAGCTCAACCATACACAGTAGCAGCAACGAAGTGTATGAGCAATGGGGTATCGCTGCAAGCAACCCATGCTGTGAGGTCCACTTGTTGACAGTGCGGCTTCCCACGGCATCTACGTTCGACCTGACCAACCCAAACGCGGTCACCGTCACCTCATGCGCACTTCGACAGTAAGTTCCAAGTTCTACGCCCTTTTCACATTGTGATTTCAACGCCGCCTTCACTATAAACTTGATCGTTAGAGTTGGGCCTAGCGTTAGGTCTAACGCTAGGCCTAATCTTGGCCTTGGCCGCTCGACGTGACACCGTCCTCATGGGGCCACCATCGCAAGTCGACGCAGCCTTAGAACGCATGGAAATCGACGTTCTGAAAAGCAAGGCCGCGCAAAGAGAAGATGACCCCAGCGTCTGTTGTGTTGACCAGCCGCAAGCTAAGCAAGCGAAACTCGCCCCAGGCGCGGACGCAGCCGAGACGCAGGCAGCCACCGCCGGAGCAGCGTTGGCCGGAGGCACCCGAGACGCAAGTAGCAAATGACAGCGAGACCCCAGACGCAGCCGAGACGCAGGCAGTCAATGCGACCCAATGGCAAACTGTACCAGGAAAGCGGCAGGCTATTAAGGAGCGGAAGGCAGAAAACTTCAAGTACCTTAAAGAATTACCATACCATGTAGTAGTCATTAGGCCCACGGAGAGGCGCAACATTTCGTCATTTCCCCGCGCCACACTAGCCACTGCACTGAACAAACTTGCGGTTGACGCACATTTAGTTAGGCTAGCGGTCTACAAACCTGACAGCAGAAGCAACACGATCGCGGCTATTGTGAAAGAACAACAGCTTGCTGTGAACATTTCGAGGCAAGTCAAGACGCTATCCGGTCCGAAGTGGGGTACTGTCAATGTCACTAGCTACGTGGCACCTCCAAAGAACACCGTGTGGTTTGTTATACACCAGGTTGAGCCTGGTAGCACCAACCGGGATCTCATGGAAAACATTTTCTCCCCGCATGGCACAGTTCTTGCAGCAAGGATGTTAGGCAAAACCAGCACAGCCCTCGTCACGTTAGAGGCACCTAGCATTTCGCAAAGGGTCTATTATTATAACTGCCCGCTCAAGACCCACCCATTCAAGAACAGGCCAGCTTTATGCCTTTCTTGTCACAAAAGTGGCCACATGCAAACATTTTGTCTAAACCAACCGGTGTGTTCCCAGTGTGGAGTCGACCATGACCAAGACACCCAGTGCGGAGTGCCTTTTTGTGTCAGATGCCAAGAAGAAGGCCATATGGCAACAAGCCCCACGTGTCCGTACAGAGCATCCCAGGCGCCTTCGCCTCGATCAGTACGGTCAAGAAGTCCAACGCGACGATATGAGGCCACTAGACGTAAGAACAAAAGGTCAGTCACCCCAGCAATGCACAGACAGGAATCGAAGTCACCAGCAGCACAACAGGAAGCAAGCGGTCAATCCAAGCACCATCCACACGAAACACCGAGTAGGCACCGCAGTCCGTCAAGTCAACCGAAGCAACCTCGCCAGTCACTATCTAAGCTTGACCAAGCTATAGCCAAAGTGCAAGCCGATCTAGAGAAGGCACGGTCCTTGATGATTACGACACAACGTGCTTTCAACGAGTTACTAGAAGAAAAGAAAAAAGTTGAAAGCGCAGAGAAGTTTCAGAAGGCATCAGCTAGATTCTGGGCCGAAAACCCCTTGACCAGCCCTTCTACTCCTCCAATGCCGGATAAGACCTCTGCTCCTCCAAACCCATCCCCACAAAAGGTATGCCCGCCGCCCACATCGCAGTCGGCATACGAAAAACCGATATGCTTGCGAACGAAAGGATTACGGCAGCATTGGCGGATATCGGGAAAAGACTTGACGCCCAAGAGGAGAAGCAAGCCGAACAGACCAACGTAACTACCCAACTGGCCACAATCATGACGAAACTGTGCACTAGACACGATTAGCAACCAGCTTAGCCAAGTTCACGCAGAACAGCAGAGGCTCCGCCTTGAGCAAGATTGCATTTTACAGCGACTGGACGCCCTAGAAAACAAGCAGCCACCCCCAACCAAGCACATCTCCGCTGGAAAGCAAAGGTCGGCCCCTATACTAACAGCATACATATGGCGCCTGTTTCCCCCGAAGATACACCGGACATCCTACAGTGGAATTGTCGAGGTCTTCAAGCCTGTGCATCAGAATTGAATCTTCTATTCGAGCGTATAGGTTATCCAAGCATTCTTCTGCTGCAGGAGACCAAGGGAACATCTCCGGGTCTTCATCACTACAAAGCTCTGTTTTCTTCCAGCATCACGCATGCTCATTGTGGACAGGAGAAAATACAAGCACAAGCCGCCATTTTTGTACATAAAGACACACCGTATGCGCAGCTGGACACCGCCACCTTCTGCACACCACATCAAGAAATTGTGGCAGCGAGAATACGCTACAACAACAAGCATATAGTCATCGCTAGCGCATACTACAGACGATCGGCAAAATCGCAGGATACAAGTTATGATTGGTTATGGCAGCTGAAATACGCCTACCTAAGGGATGCCATTCTGGTAGGTGGGGACTTCAATGCGCCACATGAAACATGGGGCTACTGAAGCTTAAGCTCAAAAGGAACAAGACTTAATTCAGCCATGGAAAAGGCAGGGCTTTTGTTGGCCCATGATATAGACTATCCCACGCGACGCGGTATGCAACCTGGGAAACGTGACACGATTCCGGACCCGACCTGGCACTCTGGAAACATCATTAAGGATTGGCGGTGCGGCCATGAGACAATGGGTAGTGATCATTACCCAATTTGGATTGAGCTGAACTCGACCCTCAGAAAACGAAGACGCACTACTCAGTCAATTGGCAAAAGTTCAGAGAGGCACTCGATGAACATCTAGAGGAACTTCCTGTTGAGGACCTCCTGCGCAGGGCCAAAGAACAAGCCACCAGTACCACACTGGTGACAACAGATGTCCCCACACCAGATACCCACCTCCTCAATCTCTGGGAGAGCAGGAAGCAGGCAGAGCAAGAATACCTATTATCAAGAAATGATTATAAAAAATGCTGACTTTGCGCAAAAGAACAGCTGAGGCGAGACGATACGCTAAGCAGCTCACCCGGGAGAGATGGCTAGACTTCTGTAGCACTCTGTCACATCGTTCCGGTACAGGGCGCTTGTGGCGCACCTTCCGAGCTATGAATGGTCAAAAGAAGACTAGGAATAACATAGAGAACATCCTGATCCGCATTAGTCAGACCATCGATGAACTAGAGCATGACGCAGCATACACCTTTCTCCCGCAGCCCATTCATTTGCCACCATACGATATCTACACCCCTCTGCCGTCTGAGAACTCCGATGGCATCAATGCTCCATTCAGCCTGTTTGAGTTGGAGCTAGCCCTTTCGCAAGTGAAGCGGTACAGTGCCCCAGGAAAAGACGGGATCTCCTGGAGCATGCTCCGCAACGCAGACACAAATACTAAGCACAAGCTCCTAGAGTTGATAAACAAGCATTGGCAAGACGGCTCCCTTCCTAAGCACTGGAAGCATTCCGTTGTCATACCTATACCGAAACCTGGCAAGCAACCGACGCAACTCGACAATATGCGACCAGTCTCTTACTCCGACCATTTGTAAGTTAATGGAAAAGATGGTTACTACACGCTTCTCCTACCACCTCGAAGAGTGTGGGTACTTCCACCCCTTCAAGACCGGATTCCGGCTGCAGTTGGGCACACAGGATAGCCTCTATCTTCTGCATACCACCATCAACCGCGAGAAGAAATTTTGCAGAGGACGACCAGACATTCTAGTAGCAGTTTACTTGAAGAAAGCTTTTGATATCGTTGGCCACCCTGCTATTATAAAAGCAGTCGAAAGCACTCGAGCAGGCACCAGAATTGTAAATTTCGTGAAAGCATTCTTAAAAGACAGGACATATGAATTTCAGCTATCTCCTGGTCATTTAGCCAGGCACTTCACCAACTCCGTAGGAGTCCCACAGGGGTCAGTCATCTCCCCTACACTCTTTAATGTTGTCATGGCCAAGATCGCGTGGAAGTTAAACGCAGTTGAAAACCTTTGGTTTACAATGTACGCCGATGATATAACCCTGTGGACGACCTATAGGCTCAGTTCAGCTGAACAAGTAACAACGCTGCAAAATGCACTGGACATAATTGATCAGGAGCTGAAACCAACAAGCATGAGGCCCTCGCCGGGGAAGACGCACTACATCACGATACATGACAAACATGGAAGTTCCGACGTAACCCTTTACTTCGATGGCCACCAAATTTGCCAACCGGATAAGAGATACCTCAGAATATTGGGCATCCCAATCAACAAGGACGGCACGGCATGCACATGGCTGCAACATTTGAAGCAGCAATGGAAACCAATGGTGCACCTACCTTATCAGGAGGCTAACCTACCACAGCGGAGGGGCAGGAACAGAGGTTGCACGGCGGCTTACGGTAGCTGTTCTCATCGCCAAGATAAGGTACGGAGCCCCACATTACGACCTGACGGCCGCAAACTACAAGCAACTTGACAAGCTACACAACATGGCTATGAGGACAATCACCGGCCTACCAATACACGCAAAAATAGAAGACCTGCACAGATACTCCGGCCTCCCGACGGTGGAAGCATTGGTTAAACCCACAAGGATAACCATGAAACGAGGCTGAAGAACACGTGGAATGGTCAGCGACTGCTATCTGCACTGCATGGCACCAACCTGCACCTGCCAGAGCTGGATCACCTCCTTCCACCCTGGGATGAAATAGTGGTTACGGAACCCAGACCACTACCTACGAACACCAAAGGTGAAGGCAGGGCACGCCGACAACAAAGTGTACTAGACGCGCAACAAAAGCATGAAGGAACAAAACTATATACTGATGCTGCGTTACAATACGATGAACATTCAGGAAAAATGTATGCTGCTACCGCTTTTTACAGAGAAAACGGGCAAGCACACGCCGTGAGCCATAGAGGCTATGCTTTCTGGACAGTCACCGATCTTGAACTACTGGCCATCAAAGAAGCCATTCAACTATGTGAGGCGCGCACCGAAGACACGGTTCACATCTACACCGACAGTCAAGAGGCCGTCAAGCAACTGAACTCCCGATCCTACACGACTACCATAGCGCACCGCATAAACAAGCCTGCCGCCACTTGCGGGACAATAGACATGCACGCATTTTCGTACACTGGACACCTGGTCACAACATGAGGGAAGCGGGGAACAGGGCGGCCCATGAAGCTGCAGGCGAGAAAATTAGAGAAGACCGCCATCGCAGCTGTGAAGTGAGCCCGTCCCTGCTGGACCATACCTATAGCTCCCCGTCATCCGTCGTTGTACCAGATCAACAGATTGCCCGGTTGAAACACGAGAGGAAGGCTCTACTACAGGAGTCCATTCCTAGCATCCTTCCTCCCATTCCCACTCGCCTTCCTAGAACAGCCCAGGTTCTCATCCACAAAGCAAGAGCTAAGGCATCTATTACAGCGGATGTCCTGAGCAAGTGGAGAAGAACACAAGTGGAATGCCCTAACTGCCCTGCGATCAACGTCGATCTTAAACATATGATCTGGTCCTGTCCTGCCACAGCCACCCTCAGGGACAAGCACACCCGACCTCTAAAGGTGGCATCGTACGAAGACTGGGTCGCACTTCAAGCAGATGCCACCAGAAGAATCAACGCTTTGCTCTCCTTTGCGAAGGAGGCAGGCATCCTTCCTTTCACCTGACAGCGGCGTCCCAGTGCCACGGGCCATCCCTTCTAATAAAAGTTTCAATCAATCAATCAATCAATCAATCAATCAATCAATCAATCAATCAATCAATCAATCAACGAAGTGTATTCTTCTTTGCTGCTGGTGTGTATTTTTCGCAGGAGTGTAATCATCAAGGCGTTGTTTTATAAATGTTTAAAATGTTTTACACTTGGTTAGAGCAATATTAGCGCTTTGTTTGGCTGGTTAAGCGCTGCGCCAACAAGTGTCTGGACCGAGCAGACCGATCAGCCCGCTCACGTATACGTCTACGCTAAAGTTCCTTCATTAGCTTGAGTTTATGCCTCCAGTCATTTGCCGAAATGACCAGCTTGCCTGTGGTTACCGGAATACCAGACATGTTAGGCGCTAAGACAGAATGCTCGCAACGCACGCTGCTTCGATAGCTCTCGCTTGGGGTCGACGGCCAAGCGGCTAGCGGAGAGGTCTCGCGCGGGCGGGCTCCAAAACAACCGGAAGTGGAAGATGTGACGTCGCATCGTGACGCTGAACCAGTAAGGCGGAGCTTAGCCCCGCTCGCTCGGCGAACGAGTTGAGGAGGAAAAGCATGGCTAGGGAGGAGGGTAACTTCTAATCGCTTGTAGCTCCATTAATACGTAACGCTTCACTTAAATTGTGGTGCGAATGTTCTACTTAACCTGTACCCTACGCGTCTACAAAATTTGTCCGAACCGTTTCAGGGGCCCTTTAATCATCTTTCATACACCTTAATCCTTATCGACGCACATTAATCCACCTTAATCCTTTTTAATATACCCTAATCCACCTTAATACACCCTAATCCACCTCCATCAACCCTAATATATCCTAATCAATCTTATTCCCCTTTTATGAACCCTAATTTGCCTTAGTCTACCCTAATCGACCTTAATCCCGATGCACCCACCTTAATCCTCCGTAATCCTTGTTCATGTACTCTAATTGGTCTTAATACTCCTTCATAAACCCTAATTCACGTTAACCCACCATAATCCGCCTTCATCCACCTTAATCCTCTTTCATACACCTATATCCTTATTCATACACCATAATCCTCCTTAATACACTCTAATCCACCTTAATTCAATCACTAATGAATCATTTGTTAACTTGGATAATCATTCTCTAATACAGGGGTGGACATACTTTGGGTCGCCTCTGGCCTTCCTTAGGTCACGTGATATTTTCTGTTCGCAACACCACCTTGAAGCATAAAGATCTAAAGGCTTTGGCCTTAAAACTTAAAAAAAAGCGCAATGTGGACTAGCTAGCGCTCATCACCTGCGATACCACAGGTATACTTGCCACTAACTTTTTCAGGTCTGGTGTTATTTGTGTCTGCTTGACGCACAGATCGACGTAAGCTATAAATAATAGCTCCTCTATAAGCCGCTATATCAATTTTCAGTAAAAGGCATCGGATCCTAAAAATCGCAGAAAAGTGCGAATTGTTCACAGCGGAAAGCAGAATGCGTTTCCGACTGAATAACAACATTTGGCGACGTGCGAGGTGCTGGAGCCGCCGCAGCATTTAAGCATATTGACACGTGTACTTATCTTTATCGGGCGACCACGTTTCGCCGCTTAACAACTGTAATCGCACAGCGACGGACGCGCCTGCATGTATCCGACGTTTCTGGAAAGTTATCGATGCTTCTACCCGGCTGTCTGTTGTCGCCGAACCTTGTGTTATCTGATGTCATCGCGTAACGCGAATGGTGCAGAACTTTGTGGAAGGCACGCGGGTCCAAACGATTAGTCTGGAACATTCGACGACTGCTCTATAAAAGCCGACGCGCTTGACCCACTGATCAGATTTTCGACGATCGCCGACAGTGTTCGCCGCTATCGTTGTGCTATAAGTGTAGCCTGTTTTGTGGGCACAGGTTCGCCCAATAAAAGTTAGTTTTGTTCTTCACAGTATTGCTACTGTGTTCTTGAACGTCACCACCACGTGACATCTGGTGGAGGTGCTTTTCGTTCATGTACCGGACGCCCCCGACAAGCCGTGATCCAAGCCCGGACCGCAAAGAGAACACCAACGTAGTCCCGGAGCATCGAGCAAGCTGCCGTCTTCAACAGCTGCCCCCGGAGCACGGACTTCTACCTGAGAAGACCAAGAAGATTGTGGACAAGGCAACCCCAATGGCAGCCCCAGCGTCCCCCATCGTGCTGCAGCAGCCCAGGGAACCTCCGACGTTCCGCGGATCAACATTTGAGGACCCGGAAACCTGGCTCGAGACGTATGAGAGGGTCGCTACGTTTAACAGTTGGGACAGCGACGACAAGCTGCGGCATGTCTATTTCGCACTGGAAGACGCCGCCAGGACCTGGTTCGAGAATCGAGAAGCCACCTTAACGACGTGGGACCTGTTCCGAAGCGGCTTCTTGCAAACGTTTACAAGCGTCGTGCGAAAAGAGCGAGCCCAAGCACTACTAGAAAGCAGAGTGCAGCTGCCAAACGAGACGATCGCGATCTTCACGGAAGAGATGGCCCGTCTTTTCCGGCACGCCGACCCGGAAATGTCTGAAGAGAAAAAAGTCCGCTTCCTGATGCGGGGCGTCAAGCAAGAACTTTTCGCAGGACTTATTCGTAACCCGCCGAAGACCGTAGCTGAGTTTTCGGCAGAGGCATCGACGATCGAGAAAACTCTGGAGATGCGCACCCGGCAATATAACCGCCAGGGGCTCACGCCGCAGTACGCCATCCAAGGACTGGATTCCGGCGACCTTCAGGAGACCATCAGGGCCATTGTGCGCGAAGAACTGCGCAAGGTCCTGCCTTCGTCGCAGCCCCAAGTGGCTTCGATCGCCGACCTCGTCAAAGAAGAGGTGCACCGATCGCTTGGAGTTCCCGAGCTGCAACCACAATTACCGCAGCCCCAGCCAGAAGCGATGACATACGCCGCCGTCGCACGCCGTCAAGGTCCCCCTCCGCGACCACGCCAGGGCCCTGCAACGACGCAATTCCGTCGTCCGCCGCCACCGCCGCCAGCACGCCCACCCGTCGCCCAGCCTACCTACGCGAGGAAGACGGACATTTGGCGAGCCCCCGACCACCGCCCGCTCTGCTATCACTGCGGAGAAGCCGGCCATGTGTATCGCCGATGCCCATACCGGGAGATGGGACTGCGAGGTTTCGCCGTCAACGCTCCGCGCCCGCAGCAAGGTGAACGCCCTCGCGATATCGCCGACTACCTCGCCGCTACTAAGTGGAGCCCTCGACGACCGTCCCGTTCGCCGTCACCAGGCCGCTACCTGTCGCCGCAGCGCCGACCATTCACTGGCCCAGCCCGGGGCCGGTCAGCGAGCCCATATCCGGAAAACTAAAAGCAGCAACCGATGGAGGTGCGGTTGCTGTCCGTCGAACTGACGAAGACCCTCCGCCACCGACGAAGACGCCGAAGAAACTACCTCGACAACATAACGACACGCCGCCGTCCCGACGAAGTCTGGAAAGAAAGAATGCGACGATGAAAGACGACCTGACGACGTCACATACCAGCCACAGGTCAACGCGACGCAGCCGTGATCCGACGCCAAGAACTAACTGCAACGCCAGACAAAGAACCACCGACCTCGAGGTGCTTCTGGACGGCCACGCAGTTACCGCCTTAGTGGACACAGGGGCTGATTACTCCGTAATGAGTGGACACATCGCCGCCCAGTCGAAGAAAGTTAAGACCGCATGGGAAGGCCCTCAAATTCGGACCGCTGGAGGACACCTCATCACGCCGACTTGAATCTGCACGGCAAGAATAACCATTCATGACCGGACTTATCCTGCCACCTTCGTTATCCTCCAACAGTGTTCACGAGACGTCATTCTCGGTATGGACTTCCTGGACCAACACGGCGCAATCATCGACCTGAAGTCGAAGTCAATAACGCTGTCGGAGGATAAAGCGATGCCGCCGGAGAGCCCTCGTAGTCAGCATGCCTTGAGTGTGCTCGAAGATCAAGTGAGCATCCCGCCGCGCTCCAGCATTATTATTTCCGTCGGCACTGAAACACCCGCTGACGTAGAAGGCGTCATCGAGGGCGACCAACATCTACTGCTCGACCGTGAAATTTGCGTCGCAAGAGGGATCACTCGACTCCACGGAGGGCAAGTGGAAGTTATGCTAACCAACTTCAGCCAAGAGTTCAAGCACATCAACAAGGGCACGACAATCGCATACATCGAGGAAATTGTGGAAACCAGCAATGCCTTTGTCCTCTCGGATTCAGCCGCATCTACCCCGATGAGCATTGTCCCCGAACCAGACTTCGACGTGAGTCCAAGTCTTCCTTTGAGTAAGCAGCAACAGATCAGAAGTCTTCTCCGACGATACAAAGACTGCTTTTCGACGTCATCGAGGATTCGACAAACACCAGTCGCAAAGCATCGCATAATAACCGAAGAGAGCGCTCGACCACTCCGCCAGAGCCCTTACCGAGTATCGACGCGAGAACGTGAAGCTATTAGGCAACAAGTCGACGAAATGCTGCGCGACGACATCGTCGAGCCGTCGAAAAGCCCGTGGGCCTCTCCTGTAGTCATGGTAAAGAAAAAGGACGGAACCCTACGCTTCTGCGTCGATTATCGTCGACTGAACAAGATCACGAAGAAGGATGTGTACCCCCTTCCACGGATAGACGACGCATTGGATCGGCTCTGCAACGCTAAATACTTCTCGTCGATGGACCTCAAGTCTGGCTACTGGCAAATAGAAGTCGACGAGAGAGATCGCGAAAAGACTGCCTTCATCACACCAGACGGCCTCTACGAGTTCAAGGTCATGCCATTCGGACTGTGCTCGGCGCCTGCAACGTTTCAGCGCGTCATGGACACGGTGTTAGCCGGACTGAAGTGGCAGACGTGCCTTGTTTACCTGGATGACGTCGTTGTCTTCGCCGGAAATTTCGACGATCACCTTAGGCGGCTTGCGACAGTGTTAGAAGCCATCAGGTCATCAGGGCTCACTCTGAAGCCGGAAAAGTGCCGTTTCGCTTACGATGAGCTTTTGTTCCTAGGCCACGTGATCAGCAAATCAGGAGTACGCCCCGACCCACAGAAGACAGCTGCCATCGCAAAGTTCCCGCAGCCAACCGACAAGAAGGCAGTGCGCAGATTCCTTGGCATGTGTGCCTACTATAGGCGCTTTGTCAAGGACTTTTCACGCATCGCTGTGCCGCTGACAAAGCTAACTAAATGTGACGTCGAGTTCAAGTGGGAAACGCCGCAGGCCGACGCATTTCAAGAACTCAAACGACGCATGCAGTCGCCGCCCGTACTTGCGCACTTCGACGAGCACGCCGATACCGAAATACACACTGACGCCAGTAGCCTAGGCCTCGGTGCCGTCCTAGTCCAGAGAAAAGATGGACATGAACACGTGATAGCTTACGCTAGCCGGTCGTTGTCAAAAGCGGAAGGCAATTATTCTACAACCGAAAAGGAATGCCTCGCCATCATTTGGGCTACAGCGAAATTTCGCCCTTACCTCTATGGCAGGCCATTCAAAGTGGTCAGCGACCATCACGCGTTGTGTTGGCTAGCTAACTTAAAGGACCCTTCAGGACGGCTGGCGCGGTGGAGCCTCAGACTACAAGAATACGACATCACTGTAACATACAAGTCCGGAAGAAAACACTCAGATGCCGATTGCCTATCACGCGCCCCCATTGACCCACCGCCGCAAGATGACGACGATGACGACGCCTTCCTTGGCATAATAAGCGTGGAAGACTTCGCCGAACAACAACGAGGGGACCCGGAGCTAAAAGCCCTAGTCGAGTATTTGGAAGGGCACACCGACGTTGTCCCTAGGGCATTTAAGCGTGGATTATCTTCGTTCACGCTTCAAAACAACCTACTCGTGAAGAAGAACTTCTCACCAGTCCGCGCCAGCTACCTTCTTGTTGTACCGTCAGCGCTGCGTCCAGAGATACTGCACGCCCTACACGACGATCCAACCGCTGGGCACCTCGGATTCTCCCGGACGCTGTCGAGAATACAGGAAAGGTATTACTGGCCGCGTCTGACCGCCGACGTCGCCCGTTACGTCAAGACATGCCGAGATTGTCAACGACGCAAGACACCACCAAAAAGGCCAGCAGGATTACTACAGCCGATCGAACCTCCTCGCCGACAATTCCAGCAGATTGGGATGGATTTGTTGGGGCCGTTTCCGATGTCAACATCCGGGAATAAGTGGATCGTCGTGGCGACGGACTATCTCACCCGCTTTGCTGAAACTAAAGCTCTACCAAAAGGCAGCGCAGCCGAAGTGGCAAAATTTTTCGTCGAAAACATCCTGCTGCGACATGGTGCCCCAGAAGTCCTCATCACCGACAGAGGAACGGCTTTTACAGCAGAGCTCACCCAAGCCATTCTGCAGTACAGCCAGACAAGCCACAGGAGGACAGCTGCCTACCATCCGCAGACGAATGGTCTCACGGAGCGCCTGAACAAGACCCTCGCCGACACGCTAGCAATGTACGTCGACGTCGAACACAAGACGTGGGACGCGGTCCTGCCGTACGTAACCTTTGCGTACAACACGGCGGTGCAAGAAACAACACAGATCACGCCGTTCAAGCTGGTCTACGGCAGGAACCCGACGACGACGCTTGACGCCATGCTGCCGCACGTAACTGACGAAGAGAATGTTGACGTCGCTAGCTATCTCCAGCGCGCCGAAGAAGCCCGACAGCTCGCCCGCCTGCGAATCAAGAGCCAGCAGAGGACCGACAGCCGACACTACAACCTCCGACGACGCTTCGTCGAGTACCAGCCTGGCGACCGTGTTTGGGTCTGGACCCCGATACGCCGACGAGGACTCAGTGAGAAACTACTCCGACGCTATTTCGGACCCTACAAGGTCATCCGACGTATTGGCGCTCTGGACTATGAGGTCGTGCCAGACGGCATTTCGCATTCACAGCGGCGCCGCGCACGATCTGAAGTGGTCCACGTGGTGCGCCTTAAACCCTTTTACGGACGCTGACGAACTCCGTCATTTTTGTTCTTTTCTTTGCTACGAGTGCTTTTGTTTATTAACTTCGTTTGTTTGCAGCATCGGGTCGATGCTTTTTAAGAGGGGGGTATTGACACGTGTACTTATCTTTATCGGGCGACCACGTTTCGCCGCTTAACAACTGTAATCGCACAGCGACGGACGCGCCTGCATGTATCCGACGTTTCTGGAAAGTTATCGATGCTTCTACCCGGCTGTCTGTTGTCGCCGAACCTTGTGTTATCTGATGTCATCGCGTAACGCGAATGGTGCAGAACTTTGTGGAAGGCACGCGGGTCCAAACGATTAGTCTGGAACATTCGACGACTGCTCTATAAAAGCCGACGCGCTTGACCCGCTGATCAGATTTTCGACGATCGCCGACAGTGTTCGCCGCTATCGTTGTGCTATAAGTGTAGCCTGTTTTGTGGGCACAGGTTCGCCCAATAAAAGTTAGTTTTGTTCTTCACAGTATTGCTACTGTGTTCTTGAACGTCACCACCACGTGACAATATTGAGGACAACCGCATGCTTAATGCAACGTACAAATTACCGCAACAAAAACGCTGGTGCGCAGGCCGGAAGAATGGAAAAAATGCAGCATTACGGGATGCTTTGCTGCGAGCAATACGAAAGACGCCTCAGCTCGCAAACAGCGCTGTTCTTTGTCGGAACAAAGTTTTTTTTTTTTTTTTTCAGTCAATGTTATGTAGGCGCTGCTTCCTGCGCAAACCGTCATGCTTTCCTTGTAGTATCATAAAAAGGGCATAACCATCTTCAGGCTTTTTGCTGCAGTTATATGTGCAACAGCACGTCATAGCGCTACCACATAGAAAAGGAAACACAGCGGGCAACGTTCGCTACGCCCACCTAAAGCGCTGAGCCAGCCGAGCCATAGAGAAAGAAATTCAACAAAAGGGTACATTCTTCAAAAACTGGCAACAGGAAACACGTCACGCCTAGTTTCAACTTCATCCGTTAGCTGACGCGAGCATCCGAAAAAAAGAATGTGAAATAAACTTCCAGACAACGATTTATTTTTTTTTATTCTTTCCCACTAAAAGTGAAAAGGCTTTGCGTGTAAATGAACTCATACTTTGCAACATATTTTTGTTGCGTTGCCTAGCAACAAGCTAGCGGCACGCCAGACGCGCGTGCATACGTCATGCGCCAGACAAGCCGCAGGAGTGCACGAGCGAGGCGCATGTGAAGCTCGCGTGCTCGGCGACCCGTCTCTTTTGGATGTAGCCCGTTTTTTGGGCTCCCGGCGTTCTCTTGAGTTCCGTCTGCATTTGGAACGGCACCGCTGCACTACTGGACTACAGCAAGGTGAGGAATTTTGTTTGTCAGTCTGCGACGCACTTCAAGCACATTTAGGCTTACTGCACAAAACTGCATCTATATAGTGACGCAGTTAATCGAAAAACAGCTCCGCAGTCCAAGCCTAGTTAATTTGAGTTAATTACTCGTACTGGGAGAGGTTTGCAACGCTTTCTATGGGCCCAAGCATAAATATAACTTATTTCAGTAGTTTTTGGGTACGCTCGCCACACCTGGCTTTCTGACGAAAAGCACCTTGGCCGTGTAACGCAGTTTCGCGTGTACTGAATCTTACCGGGACAAGTTATGGCGCTTTCTCTGACCCCAGACATGTTTGTAACTAATTTCACTACTTTTTGGGGTGCTTTTCTAGCACAGAGGCCGCGCTCGGCCTAGTGGCGTAGTTAGCGAAAAGCAGCTCTGCTGTGTGCCGCAGTTAGTTTCGCGTGTACTGAATCTTACTGGTAGAAGTTCGTGACGCATTCTCTCACACGAAAAATTATTTTAATTTATTTGGTTGCTTGTGCGTTATTATACCCAACGCCCCCGCAAAGCCGCGATCCAAGCCCGAGGACAAAACCTACATCGCCCAAGACCAGCGTGCTAGCCGCCGACTACAAGGACTGCCCCCAGAGCACGGACTTCTACCTGAGACGACCAGTAAGATCGCCACCAAGTCCACCCCAATGGCAGCCCCAGCGTCCCCCATCGTGCTGCAGCAGCGCAGGGAGCCTCCGACGTTCCGCGGTTCAACATTCGAGGACCCGGAAACCTGGCTCGAGACGTATGAGAGGGTCGCTGCATTTAACAGCTGGAACAGCGACGACAAACTGCGACATGTCTTCTTCGCATTGGAAGAGGCTGCCAGGACGTGGTTCGAGAACAGAGAAGCCACCTTAACTACCTGGGACCTGTTCCGAAGCGGCTTCCTGCAGACATTCACAAGCGTCGTACGCCGAGAACGAGCCCAAGCACTATTAGAAACCCGAGTGCAGCCGCCTAATGAGACCACCGCGATTTTTACAGAAGAAATGAGCCGCCTATTCCGCCACGCCGACCCGGAAATGTCCGAGGAAAAGAAAGTCCGGCTACTGATGCGTGGTGTAAAGGAGGAACATTTCGCCGGTATGGTACGAAGCCCACCGAAGACTGTGGACGACTTTCTTCGCGAGGCCACTAGCATCGAGAAGACACTGGAAATGCGGAACTGTAAATTCAACCGCCGCACGATTTCGACAAGCTACGCCGGTGTTCAGTCACTGGCCACCGACGACCTGCGCGAGACTATCCGAGCGGTCGTGCGGGAGGAGCTACAGAAGGAAGCTGTTCCTGTCATCACGGCCTGAAGTGGCTTCGATTGCCGACGTCGTACTTGGGGAGCTCCAGCAACTCGGAGTAGCCGCTGAATCACCGCAGCCTCAGCCGCAAGCGCTGACATACGCCGCTGTAGCCCGCCGATCTCAGATTGGTGAACAACCTCGCGATATCGCCGACTACTTCGCCACCACTCAGTGGAGCCCTCGACGACCGTCCCGTTCGCCATCACCAGGCCGCTACCTGTCGCCGCAGCGCCAACCATACACTGGCCTAGCCCGGGGCCGCTCTACGAGCTCATATCCGGAAAGCTAAAAGCAGCAACCGATGGAGGTGCGGTTGCTGTTCGTCGAACTGTCGAAGATCCTCCGCTGCCAACGAAGACGACGAAGAGACCATCTCGACGACATAATAACGACACGCCGCCGTCCTGACGAAGTCAGGAAGCCAAGACTACACCGACGAAAGACGACTTGACGACGCGACGTTCCAGCTTCAGTTCAACACGTCGATGCCGTGATCCGACGCCAAGACCTAACTGCCACGCCAGACAATGAACGACCGACCTCGACGTGCTTCACGACGGCCGCGCAGTCACCGCCTTAGTGGACACAGGGGCTGATTACTCCGTCATGAGTGGACACATCGCCGCCCAGTTGAAGAAAGTTAAGACTACATGGGAAGGCCCTCAAATTCGTACCGCTGGAGGACACCTCATAACGCCGATTGGAATATGCACGGCAAGAATTACCATTCACGACCGGACTTACCCTGCCACCTTCGTTATTCTCCAACAGTGTTCACGAGACGTCATTCCCGGCATGGACTTCCTGAATTAACACGGCGCAATCATCGACCTGAAGATGAAGTCAATAACGCTGTCAGAAGGTCAAGCGATACCACCGCATAGCCTTCCTAGTCAGCGCGCCTTGAGTGGGCTCGAATATCAAGTGAGCATTCCGCCTCGCTCCAGCATTCTCATTTCTGTCGGCACCAAAACACCTGCCGACGTGGAAGGCGTCATCGAGGGTGACCAACGTCTACTGCTCGATCGCAAAATTTGCGTCGCAAGAGGAATCGCTCGACTGCGTGGAGGAAAAACTGAAGTGTTGCTGACAAACTTCAGCCAGGAGTTTGAGCACATCAACAAGGACGACGATCGCGTACATCGAGGATGCTCAGGAAACCAGTAATGCGTTTGTCCTCTCGGATACCGCCGCGTCTACCCCGACGACCATGGTTCTCGAGCCAGACTACGACATTAGTACGTTGTTCGGCGCCTACGATACTACAACCTTCGGATGGTTTTCGTGAAGTACCATCGTCAACTCCTAGCAGCAGCAACAGTGCAGTCTACCAGTCGTGTGAAGCGGCGCTGCGGGCCACCTGGACTATAAGAGCTGTCAACGAGACACCGCAACCCAAAGGGCACGGCAGCTGGGCTTGCGCACACATGAATAATCCGCTTGTCTTCCTCGTGCAGTTCATCGCCAGCCTGCTGGTGATACCGGCGGGAAACCAACAACCGCGCCAAACTTCCAAGCCACCGATTTGCTTCTGCGCCAGAATGACAGTTGTTCGGCGCCTACGATACTACAGCCTTCGGATGGTTTCCGTGAAGTACCATCGTCAACTCCTAGCAGCAGCAACAGTGCAGCCTACCAGTCGTGTGAAGCGGCGCTACGGGCCACCTCGACTATAAAAGCTGTCAACGAGACACCGCAACCCAAAGGGCACGGCAGCTGGGCTTGCGCACAGATGAATAATCCGCTTGTCTTCCTCGTGCAGTTCATCGCCAGCTTGCTGGTGATACCGGCGGGACACCAACAACCGCGTCAACACTTCCAAGCCGCCGATTTGCTTCTGCGCCAGAATGACAGTTGTTCGGCGCCTACGATACTACAACCTTCGGATGGTTTTCGTGAAGTACCATCGTCAACTCCTAGCAGCAGCAACAGTGCAGCCTACCAGTCGTGTGAAGCGGCGCTGCGGGCCACCTGGACTATAAAAGCTGTCAACGAGACACCGCAACCCAAAGGGCACGGCAGCTGGGCTTGCGCACAGATGAATAATCCGCTTGTCTTCCTCGTGCAGTTCATCGCCAGCTTGCTGGTGATACCGGCGGGACACCAACAACCGCGTCAACACTTCCAAGCCGCCGATTTGCTTCTGCGCCACAATGACAGTTGTTCGGCGCCTACGATATTACAACCTCCTTCGAATGGTTTCCGTGAAGTACCATCGTCAACTCCTAGCGGCAGCAACAGTGCAGTCTACCAGTCGTGTGAAGCGGCGCTGCGGGCCACCTGGACTATAAAAGCTGTCAACGAGACACCGCAAACCAAAGGGCACGGCAGCTGGGCTTGCGCACAGATGAATAATCCGCTTGTCTTCCTCGTGCAGTTCATCGCCAGCTTGCTGGTGATACCGGCGGGACACCAACAACCGCGTCAACACTTCCAAGCCGCCGATTTGCTTCTGCGCCAGAATGACAGTTGTTCGGCGCCTACGATACTACAACCTTCGGATGGTTTCCGTGAAGTACCATCGTCAACTCCTAGCGGCAGCAACAGTGCAGTCTACCAGTCGTGTGAAGCGGCGCTCCGGGCCACCTGGACTATAAAAGCTGTCAACGAGACACCGCAACCCAAAGGGCACGGCAGCTGGGCTTGCGCACAGATGAATAATCCGCTTGTCTTCCTCGTGCAGTTCATCGCCAGCCTGCTGGTGATACCGGCGGGAAACCAACAACCGCGCCAAACTTCCAAGCCACCGATTTGCTTCTGCGCCAGAATGACAGTTGTTCGGCGCCTACGATACTACAACCTTCGGATGGTTTCCGTGAAGTACCATCGTCAACTCCTAGCGGCAGCAACAGTGCAGTCTACCAGTCGTGTGAAGCGGCGCTGCGGGCCACCTGGACTATAAAAGCTGTCAACGAGACACCGCAACCCAAAGAGCACGGCAGCTGGGCTTGCGCACAGATGAATAATCCGCTTGTCTTCCTCGTGCAGTTCATCGCCAGCCTGCTGGTGATACCGGCGGGAAACCAACAACCGCGCCAAACTTCCAAGCCACCGATTTGCTTCTGCGCCAGAATGACAGTTGTTCGGCGCCTACGATACTACAACCTTCGGATGGTTTCCGTGAAGTACCATCGTCAACTCCTAGCGGCAGCAACAGTGCAGTCTACCAGTCGTGTGAAGCGGCGCTGCGGGCCACCTGGACTATAAAAGCTGTCAACGAGACACCGCAACCCAAAGGGCACGGCAGCTGGGCTTGCGCACAGATGAATAATCCGCTTGTCTTCCTCGTGCAGTTCATCGCCAGCCTGCTGGTGATACCGGCGGGAAACCAACAACCGCGCCAAACTTCCAAGCCACCGATTTGCTTCTGCGCCAGAATGACAGTTGTTCGGCGCCTACGATACTACAACCTTCGGATGGTTTCCGTGAAGTACCATCGTCAACTCCTAGCGGCAGCAACAGTGCAGTCTACCAGTCGTGTGAAGCGGCGCTGCGGGCCACCTGGACTATAAAAGCTGTCAACGAGACACCGCAACCCAAAGGGCACGGCAGCTGGGCTTGCGCGCAGATGAATAATCCGCTTGTCTTCCTCGTGCAGTTCATCGCCAGCCTGCTGGTGATACCGGCGGGAAACCAACAACCGCGTCAACACTTCCAAGCCGCCGATTTGCTTCTGCGCCAGAATGACAGTTGTTCGGCGCCTACGATACTACAACCTTCGGATGGTTTCCGTGAAGTACCATCGTCAACTCCTAGCGGCAGCAACAGTGCAGTCTACCAGTCGTGTGAAGCGGCGCTGCGGGCCACCTGGACTATAAAAGCTGTCAACGAGACACCGCAACCCAAAGGGCACGGCAGCTGGGCTTGCGCACAGATGAATAATCCGCTTGTCTTCCTCGTGCAGTTCATCGCCAGCTTGCTGGTGATACCGGCGGGACACCAACAACCGCGTCAACACTTCCAAGCCGCCGATTTGCTTCTGCGCCAGAATGACAGTTGTTCGGCGCCTACGATACTACAACCTTCGGATGGTTTCCGTGAAGTACCATCGTCAACTCCTAGCGGCAGCAACAGTGCAGTCTACCAGTCGTGTGAAGCGGCGCTCCGGGCCACCTGGACTATAAAAGCTGTCAACGAGACACCGCAACCCAAAGGGCACGGCAGCTGGGCTTGCGCACAGATGAATAATCCGCTTGTCTTCCTCGTGCAGTTCATCGCCAGCCTGCTGGTGATACCGGCGGGAAACCAACAACCGCGCCAAACTTCCAAGCCACCGATTTGCTTCTGCGCCAGAATGACAGTTGTTCGGCGCCTACGATACTACAGCCTTCGGATGGTTTCCGTGAAGTACCATCGTCAACTCCTAGCGGAAGCAACAAGTGCAGTCTACCAGTCGTGTGAAGCGGCGCTGCGGGCCACCTGGACTATAAAAGCTGTCAACGAGACACCGCAACCCAAAGGGCACGGCAGCTGGGCTTGCGCACAGATGAATAATCCGCTTGGCTTCCTCGTGCAGTTCATCGCCAGCTTGCTGGTGATACCGGCGGGACACCAACAACCGCGTCAACACTTCCAAGCCGCCGATTTGCTTCTGCGCCAGAATGACAGTTGTTCGGCGCCTACGATACAACAACCTTCGGATGGTTTCCGTGAAGTACCATCGTCAACTCCTAGCGGCAGCAACAGTGCAGTCTACCAGTCGTGTGAAGCGGCGCTGCGGGCCACCTGGACTATAAAAGCTGTCAACGAGACACCGCAACCCAAAGGGCACGGCAGCTGGGCTTGCGCACAGATGAATAATCCGCTTGGCTTCCTCGTGCAGTTCATCGCCAGCTTGCTGGTGATACCGGCGGGACACCAACAACCGCGTCAACACTTCCAAGCCGCCGATTTGCTTCTGCGCCAGAATGACAGTTGTTCGGCGCCTACGATACAACAACCTTCGGATGGTTTCCGTGAAGTACCATCGTCAACTCCTAGCGGCAGCAACAGTGCAGTCTACCAGTCGTGTGAAGCGGCGCTGCGGGCCACCTGGACTATAAAAGCTGTCAACGAGACACCGCAACCCAAAGGGCACGGCAGCTGGGCTTGCGCACAGATGAATAATCCGCTTGGCTTCCTCGTGCAGTTCATCGCCAGCTTGCTGGTGATACCGGCGGGACACCAACAACCGCGTCAACACTTCCAAGCCGCCGATTTGCTTCTGCGCCAGAATGACAGTTGTTCGGCGCCTACGATACAACAACCTTCGGATGGTTTCCGTGAAGTACCATCGTCAACTCCTAGCGGCAGCAACAAGTGCAGTCTACCAGTCGTGTGAAGCGGCGCTGCGGGCCACCTGGACTATAAAAGCTGTCAACGAGACACCGCAACCCAAAGGGCACGGCAGCTGGGCTTGCGCACAGATGAATAATCCGCTTGGCTTCCTCGTGCAGTTCATCGCCAGCTTGCTGGTGATACCGGCGGGACACCAACAACCGCGTCAACACTTCCAAGCCGCCGATTTGCTTCTGCGCCAGAATGACAGTTGTTCGGCGCCTACGATACAACAACCTTCGGATGGTTTCCGTGAAGTACCATCGTCAACTCCTAGCGGCAGCAACAGTGCAGTCTACCAGTCGTGTGAAGCGGCGCTGCGGGCCACCTGGACTATAAAAGCTGTCAACGAGACACCGCAACCCAAAGAGCACGGCAGCTGGGCTTGCGCACAGATGAATAATCCGCTTGTCTTCCTCGTGCAGGTAAGAAAGCGTTTTGGAAAATGCTTTCGTTCTAGGGAGCGTTGTCTTGTCGTGCTGCCGTGCCCTGCGGTACTTCTCGATGCAATGTCTGACGTAGTGTACATAACAAAGTTACTATTGCTTGCCGGCGATGTTGAAACTAACCCTGGACCTGATATGGCGGAACTTTCACGACAGCTGCAACAGATTGCAGAGGACATAAAAGTAATAAAAGAAGAACGACTAACAGCAATCGACAACAAATTAGAGCACTTAAGTTTCCTAGAAGACAAGCTTTCCTCGTGCACGGAACAGGTAACCAATTTACAGCAGGTGGTGTCATCCTTGGAACTAAGGCTAGACGACCTCGAGAATCACTCCAGAAGGTCGAATCTCATAGTCTATGGTATGTCAGAAGAAGATGAAAATAACGAGTGCCTGGAGCGCTCTGTGAATAAAAAGGTTGTCAAAGGTTCCTTGAAATTGGATGAAGTCGCGATCGAACGTATTCACAGGTTAGGTAGACCGGAAGAAAACAAAACAAGGCCAATAATACTAAAGCTTCTAGATTTCAGGGACAAAGCTAAAATTTTGCGAAATTGTCACAAACTAAAGGGGACTGCGTTTGCCATCAGTGAAGATTTTTCACCCCGTGTTCGCGACATTAGAAGAAACTTGTGAAAATACGGCAAACAAAAAAAAATTCCGGTGATAAAGACTCTCTGGTTTACGACAAACTAAAGATAAACGGAGAGCTATATTTTTGGGACGATGTAAAAAAAGACGTGTGCCTTGTTACACGTGCTTCAAACCAAACAAAAAACCAGGACACAGAAGCACGAACCCTTCGCCCACGCCGCCAGCAACGTCCCAAATAACTTTCATGAACATAAATGCGCGTAGTATTGTCAACAAGCTCGGTCACCTTGAATCATTACTAGTGGGTTTCGAGCCGGACTTCCTAGCCGTTACGGAAACCGGGCTAACAAAAGACATTAACAATTATGAAATAATTCCCCCAAACTACGCTATAATTCGTAAGGACCGACCGACACGTGGTGGAGGTGCGTGTTTGTTAATAAAAGATGAAGTCCCTTTCCTTACAATGCCTGAAGTTGAAGGGGTGGAAGCGATTTTTTGCAAACTCTGTTTTTCTAGTAGCGATATCATAGTTGGATGCGTTTTTCTCAGCCCTTGTTCTTGTTCAGACATATTTCAATTATTATGTACTTATATAACATTCGACGACTGCTGTATAAAAGCCGACGTGCTTGACCCGCTGATCAGATTTTCGACGATCGCCGACCGTGTTCGCCGCTATCGTTGTGCTATAAGTATAGCCTGTTTTTGTGGGCACAGGTTCGCCCAATAAAAGTTAGTTTTGTCTTTCACAGTATTGCTACTGTGTTTTTCAACGTCACCAGCACGTGACAATATCTTGAGGCATGCTCGCCGCGCTGTTAGGAAAAAAGCAAGCCGGCCATAGTGAGTTAGTTTTGCGTGTACAGAATTTTAGTGGAACAAGTTTGTGACGCATTTGATAGCCCTGCAACAACATATACCTTATTTCGGTACTCACGCTTGTCGAAAACGCGACGAGCGATTGCCGAGAGTGATAACACGGGAGTGTGGCATGAGCCGGCAGGACGCGTAAGAGATAACACGGAGGACCTCAAGAACGTGACATTTATGTATTCTGAGCGACTGAAAACAGGCTTTGCACCCACGAGTCTGACTTGAGTGCGATTAGAAGGCATTCTGCGAGCGTGTAACATGGTCTGTCTGAGCCTGTGTTGTAGCCACCTCTGTGTACATGGCGTCCCATTGCGTCGACTGAGGCTAAGTTGTTTTGAAAACGCGCAGTCACCCGTGTATTTGTGCACTTAATGTGAAGGAAATAATGCCCGGGAAAGGAGGGGTGCTTGAAAATCGAATGTTTTGTTCAGACTTTATGGCATTGTTTGGGAGGAGTCTTTGCTGCGAAATGTACGTAAGTGAATTTATCTGTAATGCCGCTCATTCACCAGTTACGGACGTTTCGCCTCTACACGCAATACTCCTGTTGGGTCAATATACCAAAAATGATACATGCTTGTAATTCACTTTCAGCTGATGGCATTCGGTGGAGCATCGTACGGTAACGACTGCTGCTTACCTGGTGCCCCAACTTTGGATGAATGTAGAAGAAGCCCGGAACTAGCATTTATATAGAGCAAAATAAACATTTCCTCATTTCAGAAGACTTCTTGCGTTTTCTTTATGAAATTGCACCTGACGGATTCGGTGGAGTCTTGTAAAAGTCGTTCGCAATCATTTTTACTAAATAACGAAACGATTCCACGCAAAGGCCACGCGGGGTTCAGCAGAAGCGAAAAAAAAATGCCGCACCGATCAGCGGAGCCGGCGCGGCGTGTACCAACTGGTGTTCAAAACGCGCGCGCCCAAAACCGAAACCGGGAAAAGTTACTACCATCCGCTTGGTGTGCTACAGTCAATTCGGACGCTGGGCTCTATGGGAGTGTCCGCTCTCGTTGAAATTTCTTTCTCTATGGCTGAGGATAAAAATGGCGAGAACGAAAAACACCAGCCAAACGCAAGGTCCACGAGTTCCAAGGGCAACCGCAGGGATACTAATCATCATGGAGAAAAACGGGGGCAGAACTGGGAGGACGCGCAAGGGGCGAGGAGGTCGGGCGGTGGCGGCAGAGTTGCTTTGAAATTCCCAAGATGTTTTAAGCGCGAGTTGACCGAGTCGTCGGCAAACGCCGGGCAACCGGCACAAGTTGGGCGTGCGCGTGAGAAGGACGTGCGGTTTGCAGCAATGCATCAGGCAAGGCGGCAAAGCTTAGAAACTCTGGAACAGCAACCATAAGCTTGCGCCTAACGCGTGTTCACCAAGCGTCACTATAATTTCATACAGGGTGCCCCAACTATCACGCACCAAGATTTAAAAATATGCAAGTGGCATGTAACTGGACACAACCAACGTAATGCTCTTTGCCGTCGCTTGCAGATACTCAGATGTTGTTTTGCATTCCGTCTAATTACATATTCAGTCTAAATTAGTTAATGAACTTCTCAAATATTACAATTAGATGAAAGTGTCAATAACAAAATTGTAGAGCAACATAAACAACTACCGATACAGCTTTCTGTTGCTGAATACGTGCTGCATAAACGTGTTTTTCGCATGTACGCGAATCCATGCAGAATTGTTGCGCCACTGCCCACTCTAGGCATTTTGCGTGCATTCGCGGACCTCTTTCACGCTCGGAGAAACACTTTTATGCAGCACGTATTGAGCAACAGAAAGCTGTAGCGGGAATTTCTCATGTTGCTCTACAATTTTCTCATTGACATTCTTCATTTAATTATAATATTTGACAAGTTCATTAATTTTATTTATTTATTTCACATGCTGTCAATCCCTCATGGGATTATAACAGGAAGGGCAAGTACATATAGTAGTATTTGCGAACAAAGACTATAAATATATTATATAATCATAAGTGTGTCATATAATCATAAGGCTTTGGCTTCGCTAAACAAAAGAATTAAGTACTTCATCACAAATGCAATATTTGGGTACAATGTACTATAACGAAGAAGAATCTGAGAAAAGAAGAAACCAAACAAGAGAAAGAAAAAAATACACCTGAACATACATGTGATATAAAATACCCAATGAACATGAGAAACAGAATGCAGTCATGCGTATAATGCATCATACAAAAAGAACTCTCATAGATTAAAGTGTTAGGCTATGAAGATCGGTAACAGACCTGAGTATGTAAATCAGAGCTGTAAGGCAACATGTTTTTCCACTGAATTAGCAAATGTATCTAATGAGGAGCTGTTACTAATGGATTCACTCAGTTTAGTCTACTCTCTTATCGCTAAAGGAAAGAATGAATTTTAAAGCAATCGTTATGAAAAGAATGCTCATTGAGTGTTTGTGTGTTATTATGTCGCGGTGGCCGTGTTTCATTTGTAGACATGTAACTAGAGGTATCAATATTAAGCTTGTTGTGTAAGAGCTGGTACATAAGTTTAGAACGGGCTAGTACAGCTCGGTTTTGTACTGTTAGGATTCCGGCTTGGTTAAGTAGTTCGGTGGGCGAGTCTGTTAATTTATGTTTATTGTATACATACCGTAGAGCTTTACTTTGTACATCTGCTAGTTTTTTAATTATTTGTTTAGTGTATGGGAACCAGATAATATTTGCGTACGTACTCAAGGACTGACCTGACGAAAATTTTGTAAGCCAAAAGTTTTATATCGGGTGGTGCTAGTCGGAGGTGTCTTCTAAGAAAGAAAAGGCGTTTCATTGCAGTCGCTGTAACGTTATTTATATGAGAGTTTCATTTGAAGTCGTGCTGTTAACGTTAATCCGAGGTGCTTGTGTTCATGAACTCGTATTAGTGGCACGTCGTTAATGGTATACATAATGTTCGAGTTACTTTTTTTCCTGGTGATTGAAAGAAGAGCAGATTTCTTAGTATTGATGGTCATCTACCAGTGGGTACACCAGTTAGACACAGATTTCAAGTCGTCATTTATTGTTATGTGGTCATCATGCGAGTTAATATTTCGATAAAGAATGCAGTCGCCTGCAAATAGCCTAATGTTTCCTGTGATTTTTGCGAGTAGGTCATTAATAAAAATTAGAAATAAAAGGGGAGCCAGAACGCTTCCTTGGGGGACTCCCGATGTTGCCCGGGCTGTCTGGGAAATCGATCCGTTCACTTCCACAAACTGGGTACGGTTAGTAAGATAGTCGCAAATCCAGTCAATTATGGGGCCTGTACCTAATGTAATCTCCAGTTTTCTTATGAGCTTTTTGTGTGATACCCGATCAAATGCCTTCGAGAAATCGAGTAGGATGAGATCCCTTTGTCTGTGTTGGTCGATATTAAATGATATGTCGTGGGTTAGTTCCAGTAGTTGAGTGATTGTAGAAAGGCCTCTGCGAAAGCCATGTTGATATGGCGATATGATACTCTCGTTTTCTAAGAAAACGGTTATATGTTTTAGTATGATGTGTTGTAGAAGTTCGCGCACGGTACTCGTAAACGAAATCGGCCGAAAGTTGGACGGGTCGTCTTTGCAGCCTGATTTCTGTATTGGGACAACTTTTGCAGATTTCCAATCCTGAGGAAGAACAGATGATAATGATTTGTTAAATATTATACAAAGGTACTTGGTCATCCATTCTGCGTTTCAAGAAAGCGTTGGGTATTTTGTCCGGGCCTGGCCCTCTTATTGTGTCCAGGTTTAGGAGAAGGTTCAATACTCCGGCCTCCGTGAGGGGGCTTAGTGTGCTGTTAACGGTGATGTCAATTTGACGTAGTTTCCCATGGTCAGTTGTGAAGATAGAAGAAAAATAGTTATTTAGTGAATTAGCGCTTTGTTTGCTAGTTTCGGGCGACACTTAGGGATCGCTTGATGCCTTAGGTTTAAGGTAGTTCTAGAATTCGCTCGGTTCATTTCTTAGGAATCCTTGAAGTGTGTTTGAGTAAAAGTGATGCACACGTCGCCCCACGCTCATTCCGCCTACACCGTAGCTTCACTGTCGCCGCAGAAAAGGACCGGAAGGCCGCGGTGATTCCGTAGAAACATCAAGTCACCCATCAACTTAAAAAGAAAGATCGCTGAGCGGGTTGGCGTAGTTTCTTCTACACCACACAAGCTTTGTTCACCATCAAGGAGAAGCTATCAAGAAACAAAATGCCCCGTGTGAAGCTGCTACAGGCGGAATGGGGGGTCGTGTACAGAATCCCCTTGAGCTGTGCCGCATGATAGCCAGACGAGCAGACATTCAAAGGATCGCCTGCGAGAGCGTGTTGACAATGTTAGGAAGGTTTTCCAGCCCTGTGTTGCAGCGCCCCTGCGTTCAAGTAATTTTTCACGCACATGCACGACCGCAGGCGCATGAATTTCGAAGCAGCTAGCATGGCACGTGAAGGAAGTGAGCCACCCTTGTCGCAAAGGGGTGTTTCCAGACAACGTCGGCGCGAACAGTGGGCGGTATCTCTGGTTTATGTCACATTTCGCATATTTCATTCCCTCTGCTATATATGAACTGCTGTATCAAACAATAGAATTTCAGTAGGCAGCAAGCGCTCGTCTTTTCTGTTTCCCTTTCTCCTGCTCCGTGCACATCATGGAAAACCAACTAGCCCAAACCACCACCCTTCCTAGGGTGGCATTACTGGAGTAAGCGTGAAGCCGAGGCGAAATGAGCAAGCCAGGCTTTGCCCACGACCGGGGCCTGACATTGCTCCTGTAACGTTCACCATCCCATGCTTTTACGGACACCTAATTCGGTTGAGAAATCAAATAGCCCTAAACTTTCAAAGCAGATAGCTTCATTTGCCTCTTTCGCCCGTTGGACGTCGGAGGTCGAACTTGACCGCAGTTAACAAAAGCGCCGGCTTAATTACAAGGCGCGTTCGCCGTCGAGTTCGAGAAGCTCGTGCAGCCGCAGGTGAGCTTTGTTCCCTGTGAACGTTTAGATGCTTTAGTGCAGTGCAAAAAATAAAAAAGGCCGCGCTGTTTTGTTGCGGAATGCGCGGTTACCATATTAGGAAGCCATACTGCTGAGAACGTGGACTCCTAGCAATGCGGCTAAGCCTACGATGGCAGTGCACGTAAAAATGAAGACATTCGAAAAGAGGAGCGCTTGTCTGCATGCGCGTCTCTTTCACGAACTGCCTAACCTCCCTGTGCGGGTCATGCAGCAACACAGGTTTGCAGCAACACATGAAAGTAGCCATTGTTTCACGTATTGAATGTCTGCACTGACACCGCTTGACTTGCACTCGTCCACCGGCTTTATTCAGAGCTTGACGGCGTCGCCGCTGCACACGTAGCGCACGGCGGGCGCTTCGGCTCGACGGCTCGCGAAGCACGGCAGCACGGCCTTGAACTCCTTGCGGAAGCTGTCGTTGAGCCAGGTGTAGAGGAAAGGGTTGTAGCAGGTCGAGCTCATGGCGATCGCATGCGCCAGGAAGAAGAAGGCGTTCGCAAACTGCCAGCTGGCTGCGCGCACCGAAAAGTCGACGGCCAGGTTGTACAGGTTGAGCGGCAGCCAGCAGGCGCCGAATATGGCCACCATCGAGACCAGCATGCGGTTGGTGCGCCGCGTGCGCCGCCGCTCCAGCTGCTCCCGCTGCGCCGACTTGGCGCCGGGCTTGGCCCGCGCGCGCGCGCCCAGCTTGCAGCAGACGCGCATGTAGCAGAAGCTGATGACGGCGAACGGCAGGCCGAACTGCAGCGCGCTGGTGCACAGGCTGAAGGCGCGCCGGCTGCGCTCGGAGGGCCAGCGCTCCTCGCAGAAGCCGCCGCCCAGGCCGATGAAGAGGCCGTACGGCAGCGTGAGCAAGCCGCCGGCGAGCCACACGAGGCCAACCAGGGCGCCGCACACGGGCAGCCGCAGCCGGCCGCGGAACGGGTGCATGATGACGACGAAGCGGTCCACCGCGATCGCCGTGAGCGTGAACGAGGACACGTACACGCTGACGCCCTGTGCGTACGGCACCAGGCGGCAGAGCGCGGCGCCCAGCGGCCAGGCGCCCACGAACTGGTGCAGCGGCGTGAAGGGCACCGCGAGCGCGCACAGCAGGATGTCGGAGAGCGCCAGGTTGGCGATGAACAGGTTGGTCACCGTGTGCATGGCCCGCTGCCGCGCCACCACGAAGCACACGAGCGCGTTGCCCGAGATGCCCACGGCGAACACGAGCGCGTACACGCAGTAGAAGAAGGCCCGCACCGCCGGCACGCCCGACACGTAGTCCACGGGCTGGCTCGCGTTACCCATGGCACTGCACGAGAGGTCGCCGCGATGTCAACATTCGTGGTCGACAAGGCCTCGCCGCATTTGACAGAAAGACCATCGAGCGAGCCCATTACTTGCACGTTGCGCTGTAAACACAACTCGATTCTGCAGTCTTCGGTCTGCTCTTTTGTTAATTACACATCAATGATATCGTTATCAATATTTCCGTTAAAATCAGGTTCTACGCTGATGACGGCGCGTTGTGCCGAGACATAAATTCAAGAGCAAGTTATTTATAGGGGTTCAACAGGACGGTTGAATGCTCACCCACCGTGGTGGCATTGCGCTTAGCACGAGGTCGCGGGAGCAAATCCCGGCCACGGTAGCCGCATTTCGACGTCCGCGAAATGCAACACCCGTGTACTGTGCAATTTATTTGTTTATTACATAAACCCACATTCGCTCCAAGAGCATTATAGTGCACAAGGGGGGGGGGGGGGGGCGGGGGGTGATATACACATATTCCACAAATTTTACACATTTGAACATGCAAATACAAAACACTGTGTCGTAAATAGCAAACAAAGCTTTATACGACATAACCAAAAGATCGCTAGTATCGAGGTATCGTAGCCATATAGAAAAAAAAGATGCACAGGATGAAGCAGTGCTATACAGCTTGAACACGTATAAAACAATGGGTGTACATTAAAAAGCATACAGGCGGTGAAAATTAATCCGGAGCCCCTCACTACAGCGTGCCTCATAATCAGGTAGCTTTGCGGGCACGTAAACCTCCAGAAATTAACTAATTAATTAAATATTGCAGCCAATGGAAAATTTGTCTTAATTTAATTTGTGAACACAGTATACATGTCCAGGAATTCTGGACATTCACCTTCCGAACTTCACAGTAATGCGCAAGTGTACCTGAATGGGCAAAATTCTTTTAAGAATTAGATTTCAAAATATGGGCCTGAGGATCAAAACGTTTCAACTGACTACAACGAGAGGGTAGTCCCTTCTAACAACATACGAGGGTCGTTTGATAAGTATGGTAAAATAAAAGAGATGGCGCTACAAGTCTGTTTTCTGAAACTGAAAAAGGAACTGCGCACTAAACGACCTGGGTTAGCACAAAAAAAACTCGTCTTTCACAAAGACAATGCTCCGCCCCACAGATCGCTTGTTGCAATGGCCAAATTGCACAAGTTAGGGTTCGAGGTTGTGCCTCATCTGCCCTGTTCTCCGAATTCGGCCCCATGCGCCTATTTCCTCTTTCCAAACCTGAAGAATTGGCTGGGTGGAAAGAAATTGTCTTGAGACGAAGAAGTTACCTCAGTGATAAATGACTACTTCCAGGGCCTCGGTCTATCCTTCTTTTTCTGAGGCGATAAAAAATTGGAGCAACGCTGGAACAATAATTAATTAATTTATGGGGTTTTACGTGCCAAAACCACTTTCTGATTATGAGGCACGCCGTAGTGGAGGACTCCGGAAATTTCGACCACCTGGGGTTCTTTACCGTGCACTTAAATCTAAGTACGCCGGTGTTTTCGCATTTCGCCCCCATCGAAATGCGGCCGCCGTGGCCGGGATTCGATCCCGCGACCTCGTGCTCAGCAGCCTAACACCATAGCCACTGAGCAACCACGGTGGGTACGCTGGAACAAGCGTGTGGAGCTGGAAGGGAACTGTGTTGCAAAATATTGTTTTCTGCAAACATGTTATCTTTAATTGCTTTTTGCGATAGTTATCAAACTACCCTCGTATGCATTTATGGCACTTAGTCGGAACATTGGCGGTGTGTTAAAGAAAGCAGTGTTTTGGTCAGGGATAGGCGGTGAAGTCACACGACAGGAGCAAATCGTTTTGCACCCTCCCGGCAGAGGGTACATTCACTTGAAGAAGCTCCAAATTGAAACAGTAAAGTGATTTATTGCAGCTGGCGTTGGAACGGTAATGGTAAAGAGAGTGTTAGGCAGTCTGTTTGCACGCGCAGGTTTTTTAGAGGCAGCCGGGACGGAGTTATTATGCGTATGCAGGTCTTGAGCGCGCGTGCCTCCGTATTTGCGTTTGCATGCGCGGCGTGTGCGCATGCGCGCATTTTCGTGTACGCGCCTGTTAGTGCATGTGTGCGTGCTTGCCGCACATGCGTGGGTGCGTGTGAATGTGTACGTGAGCGTACCTGTGTTCGTTTTTCAGCAAGCACGCGTGCGAAGAAATCTGTGTGCGTATCGATGTCTGTGCGTGCGTATCATGTATGTGTGCGTGTGAGGGAGAGAGAAAGAACGTGTGTGCGTGTGTGTGCGTGTGCGTGCGTACTTGTGCATGCGTACTGTATGTGTGAGCTGCGTTTCTCTTGACGTTCGCAGCTTCGCCGAGCAGGGGGAAAGAGAGCTGAGAGAGAGTTAAAGCAGAGTATAAAAATAGCATAGCGCAGCATATCAACGCGGCCAGGGTGGGTGGTGCCTAGCGGGGGAGAAGGAGCGGCGGGAAAACAGGTGGTGTGACGTCACTGCTCTCCGATAAAAACTGGCGCGCTCGCTTCGGCGGTCCTCTTTCTCGCAGTGGAAAAAAAATTATGCGTGACTCTGCTAACGCAAACACCAGACACCAGCGGAGCTGGGGAAAGCCCAGCAAAAGTTAGATAAGTGTGCGGTTTGACACTACTGTACTGGCCTTTCCCAGCTCCACTAGTCTCTGGTCTTTGCGATAGCAAGCCACGCATATTTTTTTTAATCCATCAGACAACAAATGACACTGCTTCTGAAGCATTAAGTCTTGCCGAGAGCGAAACCCACGCAAAAAAATTTGGAGGACGCTTAAGCTTCGCCTTCAAGACTGGAACGCGGTAGCGTTATCGCACCCCGTTCGCACCGCCTACTCAAACGCGCTACGCCAGCCAAACGTCGCGATCGGCACAGATAGCCGGGCCCCGACGCGCCATGGAGGCGGACGCGATCATGGGGCGAGTGGCGCGCCACGTGTCTGGGCAGCGCCGTACATTGCGAGGATGGGGTCTTCTGTGTTTGCCGCAAGATGGCTCTGCGTGTGCGCAGAGCGCAGAAGAAATGTAGCGGAAACGTACTTCACTACTCGTGAAACTGCGCCTTCTGTAAGTTACATGGTCATAATTACCGATATATACCGCAGTATAACTTTCTACGGCACGTTTCTAAGGCAACACCGCATTCACTAGAGGTGATTTTGCCCCGTTTTGAAGGAGCGAACTTGTGGCTGAGTGGTAGCGTCTCGGTTTCACACTCCGGAGACCCTGGTTCGATTCCCACCAGCCCATCTTGCATGATGTTTTTTATTTATGAAGTGCCTTCTAGTATTTATCGCTCACGGCCAACGCCGCTGACGCCGACGCCGACTTTTCTGCTACACGAGCTCCTAACGCTGTCGCGTTAGAAGAAGAAGAAGTGCTGGAGGCGTGAAGATCGCGGCCTAAGATTTCGTCACATTGACACCATCGGCACTGTCTAGCTGTTATCTTCCTTCCCCCTCGGCGGCAGTGAATTGATGCCAGCGCTAAATCTGCACCATGATTGCGTCGTACATCGCTACTGCGACCAAGCAACCTTTCGGCGGCGCATGTTCGCTGCTATATTGACACTAAAGTTTTAGTCTGCTTGCCTTCGAAACAACAACGTGAACAAAAATGGAAAGTGAACTGGTCGCAAGGAACGTGCTCACGGAGCCGTATTATTCATTAGAGGTTAGATAAAGGCGTTCGATACTGTACGTACCTCATTGCCGTCTGATTGCCAAATTGTCTGGCCTTTGTATTGATTCATTACCACGGTGTTGGCTACGTCTTATCTTCGTGCCAGCAATTGACAGTGGTCAACATAGTTACGTCTAACATTTGCGACGTCACGTCCAGTGTCACCCAAGGCAGTGTGCTAGGTCCATTACTCTTTTTAATATACATCAACGACTTGCCCGCAAATCTTTCATCCTCAGTTAGGTTGTTCGCTGACGATTGCGTTATTTATCACAATATTAAATGTTTCGATGACCCTTATACTCCCCAAAATGACCTTGGACTAACCTATATATGGTGCGTAACTGGGCAGATGTCCCTCAACGCCTCCCAATGCAAGTTAATCTCGTTTAGTCGAAAGCGCACCAACTCTGTGTTTCACTATTCGATTAATAAAAGCGTAGTTTCGATTGCCCCATCGTACAAATATCTCGGCATTTACCTTTCATCGGGCTTATCGTGGATAACGCATCGAGCAGCTGCCTCATGCAGAACTTAGTCTCTCGGCTACCTGCGCAGACACGTGCGCAACGCGCCTTCTAATGCACAAAAATCGGCACATATATCTTACCTATGTTTGCCCACAAACAGACAACGCTTCACTCACACGGTCACCATATCAAGATTATCTAATCCGTATGTTGAAAGCCGTTCAGAACAGGGCAGCCAGATTCATCTCCGGCAACTACGACTTTCATTCGAGCATTACCCGAATAAATCAAGACCATGCGTTTCAGTCATTGGAAGATCGCCGCGTCATTGCTCTTTTATGTCTGTTTCACAGGTATATTTACAGTAATAACTTTCACTGTTTGCCGGTTCATACTCCTGTGCGCACATCTCGACGCGTTCACAACGCAATTAGTTTCATCCGCATTCATGGTCAAACCCAGGCATTTCACTCATCACCACTACCTGGAGCTATTGCACATTGAAACGGTCTCCCGGATGCATCCATCTCTAATCGTGAAACATTCCGTGATAACCTAATTTCGTTGCGTGTTAATATTGCATAACGATGTTGCACTTTGTTATTTTTCTATCATGTAATCACTGTTGCCCCCCTTACTCAATACCCTTCAATGGGCCTGTAAGGTATTGCGAATAAATAAATAAATAAGAACATAACAAAATGCTGGACGCGGTCAGGTCGACCTTATGCAGACGTTATTTTTCTCCGTCAGTTGTGTTTCCAAAGAGTTTATTTGCAAAATATTTCTTCGTGTGGACTCTTACAGAAGCATGTTTAATAAAAATTCTTCGCGCAGCTAGATAATCACCAGGACTGGATCCAAACCACTCTTGCTTTAGTTACCTAAGATCGATTAATGAAAAGTTAATGACCGAAGCTTCGTGTATTACGCAAGCAACTGCTCGACTTGCTCCCTATATAGAGGTTACCAATTTGAACACTCGAATAATAGAATGATGTCACCAAGATTTACATGGGTTTATTATATGTATTTGGTGCACTTAATAGCAGCCGTCCTATTGATGGTGCAGTAGGCTTCTTATAAAGCAAGTGTAACGGCTTGGACAGGTTTTCTTAGCGCAAATCAAGTTGATGAACTTAAACGCCGCCGCTCAACGGTGCACTTTACAACCGATGCTCCTACCGAATGCACGAAGCACCTCAGCGGTACATGACGCAAGGTGTGCGAGAACACTGTGCGCGCTCCCGATTACACTTGTGAGCGTTGGTGGCATCAGGCTCAGTTTCCTGGCATCATCAGGAATAAAAACAGCTGCCTGGGGGAAAGCATGGGATACATTTTCAGTACTTTGTAACAGATGGAGCAGCGCAGACATGTGCGTTAGAACGAAAAGTACGAAAGTATTATGATGGTTGGTTCTTTGCGGCATACATTACTGTCTAATATTAATGTTTTTTTATTTTTTTACATAATACTGCAGACCTCATGTGGTCCAAGCAGGAAGGGCAGATAACAAGGCATATTTACAAACGCCATCAAGTTATTGCATAGACAAAAGGTTGGATACATGATACAAATGAGCGAAACAAGTCAAAGGAAATACATTGCAGATCAATCAGCACATCAAAATTCATTTCTAAGATTTCTTTCAAAACTGTCACTTGAGACAATCTGTTCAGGCAGTGCATTCCAATCGTTTATTGTGCGCGGAAAGTACGAGTACTTAAACAAGTTTGTTTTCGCAAAATATGGTGTTAGGGCATGGGTATGTTGGTGACGGGTTTTTCGTGTACTTGAAGGTGTAACATAAGGTGAAGAAGAAATTCCAAACTTTCCCTGGATGAGTGAATGAAGAAACGTTAATCGAGCAATTTTCCGTCTTATATGAAGAGGTTTAATTTCGTTGGAGGCCATTAAAGCAGATGGGGAATCAGTTCTCTTGAATTTATTGTAAATGAAGCGCACAGCCCGTCTTTGCACGTTTTCCATTTTTGCTATATCTTTTTTGGTGTACGGGTCCCACACTATAGCCGCATACTCAAGTTTGGGCCGAATAAGAGAGTTATAGGCTAATAGCTTAACGTGACTGGGTGCTCCTTTGAGCTTGTCTTTCAAAAATCCAAGTTATTTTTTTTTTACGCAAATGAAAGGTGTAATCAACATGGTCGCTCCAGATAAGCTGTGAATTTATTAAAACGCCTAAATATTTGTATTTTTCGACTTCCGAGATAGTAGTGCCGTAAGCAGAGTAACTAAAGGGGATAGGACGTTTCTTTCTTGTCATGCGCAAAAGCACAGTCTTATCAGAATTGAAGACCATTCCTGATCTGTCACATCAGGCCACAATTTCGCAGAAAGCATCATTCAGTAATATTTGGTCAGCCACAGAACTTATTGGGGTGTACAGCATGCAGTCATCGGCAAATAAACCAATTTTAACATTTCTATCAATGGAACACACAATGTTGTTTATATGAACCACAAACAACAGTGGGCCTAGTACACTTCCTTGGGGCACGCCAGATGTCACTCGGAGTAACGTGGAAGAGGTGCCACCAATATCCACAAACTGTGTTCGGTTTTGTAGGTAGGAAGCAATCCAGTTTACTAAAGTCAAGGGCACGCCTATTAATTTCAGTTTTTCAAGAAGTTTATTATGGGGAACTTTATCAAACGCTTTGCTGAAGTCTAAAAAAATTATGTCCAGTTGTCCAGATTTATCTAATACGGAACTAAAGTTATGGATAGCAGTAAACAACTGCGTGACAGTTGAAAAACCTTTTCTGAAGCCGTGTTGAAATGGAGACAAGAATCCTTTAGAGTTTAATATTTCAAGTATGTGGTTAGCGATAATGTGTTCGATTAGTTTGCAGCAGGTACTCGTCAAAGAAATCGGACGGTAATTGCTTAAACACGCGCGGTGCCCATTTTTATGCACAGGCACAACTCTGACTGTTAGCCAGTCGGGGGGCAATGAAAAAGACGATAAGGATAAACAGAAAATTTTTGTTAAGGAATGAGCTAATGATTCAGCATAACGGCGTAAGAAGGCGTTTGGTATGTCATCTGGACCATGCGAACTTTTGGTATCTAACCAGAGTAGGGATTCAACAACGCCTTCGTAGGATACAGTCATTGATTCTTCAGGTGAAAGGTCAAACACATGTTCATTGGCACTTTCTTCAGAAAATACAGAATGAAAGTAGGCATTGAAATGCGTAGCAATTGATTGAGGACACGTAATCACGTTGTTATGCACAGTGATTTGATTTATTTGCTTGTGGGAAGTTCGAAGGTGGTCCCAAAATTTATGGGGATCATTTCGTATAAATTGTGGAAGACTCTCTGTAAAGTAATGTTTTTTTGCTGAATTAATGTTAACAGAAAGCTCTTCTGCTAAAATAGCTAGCTGACTAGAACTGGCGTTCTTAGCTTTTTTCAGCCGTTTAAGCCTTCGTTTTAGGTGAATAATGTGCCGATTTATCCATGGATTTGCTTCCTTTAAGCGCTTCTTCTTATCGGGTATGAAGCTATTGATACAATATTTACAGTGTTCCTTGAACGTGTTCTATAACTGTGTGACACTGGTTCCCTCAAAGCTTTCATAAGCCAATTCCAAGTAATCAAGGATGGATTCATCCAGTGCTTTTGAATAATCTTTTACGTTCTTATGCTTTGCTTTTTCTATACGTCCGTGGACTACAGGTAAAGATACTACTACTAACTTGTGATCAGATATCCCATCATGAACAGATACTGTGTAATCACAAAAAGAGCGTTTTATGAATACTGAATCTAAGATTGACTCAGTAGAACCATGTATTCTAGTTGGTTCGGTGACTATTTGCTGAAGGTTGTGGGACAAAGATCTACAGAAGAAAATATAGGAATATCGGGAATATACTGGCATACGTACAGTCGTGTTGAATACGGGCTTTGACCTGGCGCCCATGGTGGAAGCAGCCCCAAATCTGCACGGCTACATTGGCACACGGAATATGTTTTTTATTATATACCATTAATCGGAACAGTGTTCAGCTCTGCAATTTTTGGTATGTCGGTGCCGCTGTGCATTCTTGGGGGCCCCTTCAACCATGTTTCAGCTAATATTTAAGGTGACTGTGCTACATTTTTTAAAATCTTTTCCCGGTGACGTTTCTTAAGTTATTGTTTGGGGCTAGACACGCATGCAGGTACATGAAATTTCCATAATGGTGTCGCAGATTTTATTGCGAAACAGTGTGGGTATGCGAATGGTGATTTTCGGGACCGAATCGAATACGAATCGAACCGTGCCAGGATCAAATACTTTTGGAATACTTTTGCAATAATGACCAGCCGTTATCACAATTAATATAAGACGATGTTCAGTATTCTTAAAGTTAGCAAGTTTCTGCAATTTGATCGCACGTTATTAGGCTATGTTTACGAAAAGCACGTCTGGAGCATCAGGAGAAGCTTCTTGGCATGCACGTGACTGCCATTCGAGAGCGCGGACGATCGATGCCTGCAAAGTGAGTGGCTCCCGTATGCAAGCTCTCGTGTAGCATGTCTACACCATGACCATACTTTCGCATTCACAATTATTCGATGGGTGTCAGAAAAATATTGGCATTTACGAATAGTGAATGAACCAATTTTGGGGTCTTACGTGCCAAAACAACGATTTGAATACCAGGCATGCCATAGTGGGGGTCTCCAGATTAATTTGGCCCACCGGGGGATGTTTAATGTGCTCTTATGGTACGCGGGACACGGGCGTTTCTGCATTTCGCCCGTAGTGAAAAGCGGCCTCCGCGGCCAGGTTTTCATCCAGCGACCTCGTGCTTAGCAAAATGATAAATTATTTCCCTAAAAGTGTAAATACCCGCCGTGGTTGCTCAGTGGCTATGGTGTTGGGCTGCTGAGCACGAGGGATCGAATCCCGGCCACGGCGACCGCATTTCGATGGGGGCGAAATGCGAAAACACCCGTGTGCTTTGATTTAGACGCACGTTAAAGAGCCCCAGGTGGTCGAAATCTCCGGAGTCCCCCACTACACGGCGTGCCCCATAATCAGAAAATGGTTTCGGCACGTAAAACCCCATAATTTAATTTTTAAAAGTGTAAACGCACACAGAACAAAAGTCCTAGTCCATTTCCAAGTTTTCACTCAATGAAAATGTAGCACGTCTATACTGCCACGTTGTAGTAGTGTGAAGAACAAGGCAGTTTAAAAAAACGACTCACGAATCTAACTCATTACACAGTTTTAGAATAGCGTTTGCTGCCAAACGTAAAAGCATTACCTACGCAAGGAAATACCGTTCGGCCTCACTGCGCATGCTCCGAACGTTATTGAGTTTCTGCGGCTTACGTGCGCTATGATAACGCACCTTATTTGGAGAATTCAACGCTCCTAATGTTCACGTAAGCTAGGAAATGTCGAACATGGCGACACCCATCGCTTCAGCGTGTTTTCTCGCCATGGCTGTGCTCTCGTCGAACAATGAGCTTCTTTTCAATTCTCCTTGGGAGCACAGCGTGTCCAGTTTCTTCGATCATTGGGCGATCCTCAACGAGACGCGTCCACGCAGCAGTACGTGATGGCGTTGGCTCGAGTACGTCTCACACAAGGCGCCAGGCGGCGCCCCGTCTTTAAAGATTTTTCAAACTTCCTGAGCTGACGCAGTGATGACGTCATCAAGAATAATATAATTAAAAGGTATCCCTGCGCATTGAACTTGTCCCGCCGGCGTTATCAGTGTTCTTGATAAAGCCTAGCCAGTGGGAGGACACTCCCCGGTTTCGGTGGCAGAGGTAATTGGTGCCATCTCTGTAATGGGCAAACGCAAAAATCCGTTTCCCTTGCATGGCCTCATAGATCGTCGCGCGCACGCGCGCCGATCCAGGTGGCCTAGCCCTTTCCCCATCCAATTCCTCTCCAATCGCCCTCCCTCGTTACTCCCTCGAAACTCCCTCACCTTCGACTGTCCCCGCGCGCACGCCGAGCGGCCCCGCCGGCCCGGAGTCAGCTCATCCCGCTGCATGACGTTTCATGTTTGGTTATCTGCTGTTATCGCGAAGCGTGCGCTACTGTGCTTTGACCAGCGTGGCTAGTTTCGTCAGTTTCGTGGTCCTCGGTAGCTGTGTGCTTGTGCTCCGCGATGTTTCACCCGTTTCACGACTCTTACCGCTCGTGCATCGTGCAGTGGTGCACAAATACCTCAAAAACAAGCCCTGCAAGGTTGTTCCGGGTGCCTGCAGACAACAGGTGAGCGCTCAGACCCAAGGTGATCAGAAGGTGCATGTACACGAACACAGCCCTGTCCATTTGTGTGCTCCATGAGGCTCCGTACGTCGCTGCGCCTTGATTGTGCTACACTTGCCTCTTCCCGGTAGAGAAAGCTGACAAATAGATGTTCCTCCTCATTGTCACCTGGTCTGTGACTTGTGTTTTTCTGTGCCAAGTCTCATTCTGCAGCTTCAGTAACTTGCCCAGCTTTCCATACCGCCCTCAGTGCTTTTTCTGTGTATCACGTTCTACAAACGTACTAACAGCTGAAAAATTATTGTTAGTGTTTGTGTACTATCTCAGTAACCAACGATGGGAAAACCGCGCGAAAAACCTTCATGTGTAGGCATGATACGCTTTTTTTTTCTTCTGGAAAGCATGAGCATTGCAAGTGTCCTACATGCAGATTTTTGCAGTTCGTGTTTATTATACACAGGAAAGCCCAGTAGGTGCGACTTGGTGCCTTAAGTGAGGTAATTTTATTGCTAAGCATTGCATTCGGGTCGAAAGAAAAGTCGTGTTGTTGGCTTATTTTACCTGGTCTTTGATTGAGGAGTAAGGCCCAAACAATGAAACCTTCCTTTTGTTCGAGCGCTTCCTAACCTTACGTGAGGCCTCCTTACAGCGAAGGACCGATGGAGGAAGCAAGCGTACTCTGAAAGCTCCCTTCACCCGTCCTCACGTAAGGAGCGGTTGCAGCATGCCTGGGTTCGAGATTATCTCTTGAAAGCTTTACGCGAACACCATTATTCAATAAAAATGTTGTATCGTCACACAATCTTTAAATTGAAGAGCTAATATAGAGAAGCGTGGACGCTTTCTTCTAGTTTTGTTTACTAAACTTTTAAAAAAGTAGCGCATTACAGTGCAATACTTGATGTGCTCCAGCAACGCTGACACGCCGGCGTCGTGCAACGCCTAGCAACGCCAAGCAACGCTTCCATGCCGCACACGTGACTGAAATGAACATGCCGGGCAAGAGTACCGTACACTGTAGCAAGACGTACCGTGCTCGCGCTTCTGCGCAGGTGGGCGACAGCGCGCATGCGCAAGCAAACATCACGTGGTTAAGCAGTAAGGTGAAGCGCTCGTTCAGGGCCAGGAGCGGCGTAAGGACGCATGAAGGTAGCTTTGGAGATACCTTACGCTAAGGAAGCACCAAGGAAGTCTTCGCTGAGGGCCCCTCAGTAAGGAAGCTTTCAGAGTGACATAAGGTAGCCTTCCTTACTGAGGTAAGGAAGATTGCATTGTTTGGGGGGGGGGGGGGGGGGGGCTTTCTGGGAATGTTTTCTATGCGCTGCTGCAAAAGCCGACTACCTTCTGTTCCCCTTGCCACCGTTACTCTAGTTGTGGCCAAGTGCAAAGTAATGTGATAATGTGTGTTTCAGTTTTTAGTACAATGTTATTTTTTTTCTGCCATCTTTTTTCAATTTGTTCAGCAGTAATCAACATTTCACGCATTTCTTATAATTTCGTGCAGATTTATAAGTAATCTCTTTCTTTTGGTATGGCTCTCAATCAAACAACGTTAGCATTTTATTCTATTTTTAGGTATTTTGAGTGTCATTGTTTTTGCCATTACCAGTGAGTTTTCCCTTTTTATAGTTGTCATGACTATGTCATACATGTCGTCCAGTTTTGTGCAATATCTTAGTGCATATATCAGAAGCTCGTCTACATTTCGGTATTGAGGACGTTATATAAAAATCTTGTTTTTTTATGTGTGTGTACATGAAACGGCCTTCGCGTTCTCTAGCGCTTTCTTTTGTTATTTCACCGTCTGTGAACTTTTGTGTTTAGTACTCTTGTATATGTCATGCACCTTTCACCATTGCTCATTTTTTGAGCGTGAATCACACGACATTATAAGAAAAATCTGGTTTCGGAAACGAAGTCAATAAATCGAGACCAAAAGATCTGTTGTGTTGGAAGTGGAATGTTTTTTTATGCCCCGGCACATGCTGGTATAATATAAGTATGGGCAAGACTGCGTGCCTGCCAACGCATAGCCCACGGCGCGCCAGCTCGCAAGCCATGCCAATGCGCTGCGTAGCGCGCGCATTGCTTGCGAGCTGGCGCGTGGCGCGCTGTCACAAGCGCGCTATAAAAAAAAAAAACGCGCCATTTACGGGTAAAAACAAAAAAAAAGTGAACGGCGCGCGCGGAAAGGGCGAAAGGGAGTGGAGCGGGTGGGCATAATAAAAACAAAAAGGAAAGAACATCGTTTGGGAGAGGAGGTGCGGCGTGTTGCCCTGACAACGTAAAAAATCATGTGCGCCGCCATTTTGCTTCTGCATCGCCCATTGCTGAAGGCCGTAACTGAAGGGGTCCTTGGCGCTAGCGTCGAAAGAGCGTCTGCTCAAAAACGGCCAATGGGAGCCATACGGAGTGTCCCCCCCCCCCCCTGGCCTAGCCACTCGTCGGCTGGAAATGACTTATCATCCTGAGAGCGTTTAGTCCCGACGAGGCATGGTTGATTGTGGGCTTTTGATACGGTTCTTTTTCTTCTTCTTTCTCTTTTTCTTTCTTTTTGATGCTACGGAGTAAACAAGCTAGGGTAATTAAAATGAAATTATGGGCTTTAACGTGCCAAAACCACTTTCTGATTATGAGGCACGCCGTAGTGGAGGACTCCGGAAATTTCGACCATCTGGGGATCTTTAACGCGCACCTAAATCTAAGTACACGGGTGTTTTTGCATTTCGCCCCCATCGAAACGCGGCCGCCGTGGCCGGGATTCGATCCCGCGACCTCGTGCTCAGCAGCCCAACACCATAGCCACTGAGCAACCACGGCGGGTTAGGCTAATCGTTAGAAGCACTCTGTGGCAGCCTTCCTTCACTCGACACACATTCTTAACGTCCGAACATCGCACAGCGTCTACGAGAGACGTTGTCGTGGACGGCTTTTGATTTTGACCTGTCGATTTCGTTCAGGTGCCCCCAATTATTTCCCTAACGACTTTGCAATCCGCACTCACGGGTTACCGCAGCAGCTGCAAATCGAGATGTGCTTAAGTATTAAGATATATACATGGATATGTTTGTTTTGCACCTTGAGGCAAAAGGCCCGACACAAGAATTCTGTAAACTGCCTGTGTTGTCGTCCATTAGCATGCAATGGCCGAAGCTGCTCGCAATATTACGTCACATTTACTGGCCACAGGGCCAGGTATACCTTTGGGTATAACATGTATACTACTTGCAGTTCGTTGCCAAAGTAGTCTCCTGTCACGGTTATCCACGTGCGTGAAGGAAGACCGCTATTTAAAATTATTGTGCACTAATATATGCGGCATTTGTCTGTTCTACATATTTTCTACCATGTTGCCGTTCCGCTTTTATAATATAGCTGCAAAGTAGACTAGCAGATAGCGAACGCCATAAAGGCTACCCACAAACTCAAAGACCTGCAGGACGGTTTTTGCATTTCGCTCCCGTCGAAATCCGGCTCCCGAGGCGGGGATCGAACCTGCGGCCTCGAGCAATGCCATAGACGTCAAGCTACCGCGGCAGGCGCAGAGTACTTGATTGGACATGCGACCACTTCAATAGTGTCGCCTACACCCTACGGTGATTAAATGCGGTTTTGCGTCTGCGCGCGCTGCGTCAGTTGTCCACAAATTTGCATAGTGTTTATTTATGAGTGTTAATTTATTATGGCTGCAGCGGTGGAGCGCATCGCGCACGAAAGCTTGCACGGTCCTCTGTCTTACAGGGAAACCTGATGTTTGATCTGCGCGCCTCGACACTACCTGGCTGCCTGTGCTGCCACCTCTCCTGAAAATCCGCTAAACACGAACAAATAACACGGCCAGCTCAGCGGGGGGCGTCTCACGTTATTTCGGCTGCAGCGGTGAAGCGAATCGCGCACGAAAGCTTGAACGGTCCTCTGTCTTACAGGGAAACCTGATGTTTGATCTGCGCGCCTCGAGACTACCTGGCTGCCTGTGCTGCCACCTCTCCTGAAAATCCGCTAAACACGAACAAATAACACGGCCAGCTCAGCGGGGGGCGTCTCACGTTATTTCGGCTGCAGCGGTGAAGCGAATCGCGCACGAAAGCTTGCACGGTCCTCTGTCTTACAGGGAAACCTGATGTTTGATCTGCGCGCCTCGAGACTACCTGGCTGCCTGTGCTGCCACCTCTCCTGAAAATCCGCTAAACACGAACAAATAACACGGCCAGCTCAGCGGGGGGCGTCTCACGTTATTTCGGCTGCAGCGGTGAAGCGAATCGCGCACGAAAGCTTGCACGGTCCTCTGTCTTACAGGGAAACCTGATGTTTGATCTGCGCGCCTCGAGACTACCTGGCTGCCTGTGCTGCCACCTCTCCTGAAAATCCGCTAAACACGAACAAATAACACGGCCAGCTCAGCGGGGGGCGTCTCACGTTATTTCGGCTGCAGCGGTGAAGCGAATCGCGCACGAAAGCTTGAACGGTCCTCTGTCTTACAGGGAAACCTGATGTTTGATCTGCGCGCCTCGAGACTACCTGGCTGCCTGTGCTGCCACCTCTCCTGAAAATCCGCTAAACACGAACAAATAACACGGCCAGCTCAGCGGGGGGCGTGTCACGTTATTTCGGCTGCAGCGGTGAAGCGAATCGCGCACGAAAGCTTGAACGGTCCTCTGTCTTACAGGGAAACCTGATGTTTGATCTGCGCGCCTCGAGACTACCTGGCTGCCTGTGCTGCCACCTCTCCTGAAAATCCGCTAAACACGAACAAATAACACGGCCAGCTCAGCGGGGGGCGTCTCACGTTATTTCGGCTGCAGCGGTGAAGCGAATCGCGCACGAAAGCTTGAATGGTCCTCTGTCTTACAGGGAAACCTGATGTTTGATCTGCGCGCCTCGAGACTACCTGGCTGCCTGTGCTGCCACCTCTCCTGAAAATCCGCTAAACACGAACAAATAACACGGCCAGCTCAGCGGGGGGCGTCTCACGTTATTTCGGCTGCAGCGGTGAAGCGAATCGCGCACGAAAGCTTGCACGGTCCTCTGTCTTACAGGGAAACCTGATGTTTGATCTGCGCGCCTCGAGACTACCTGGCTGCCTGTGCTGCCACCTCTCCTGAAAATCCGCTAAACACGAACAAATAACACGGCCAGCTCAGCGGGGGGCGTCTCACGTTATTTCGGCTGCAGCGGTGAAGCGAATCGCGCACGAAAGCTTGCACGGTCCTCTGTCTTACAGGGAAACCTGATGTTTGATCTGCGCGCCTCGAGACTACCTGGCTGCCTGTGCTGCCACCTCTCCTGAAAATCCGCTAAACACGAACAAATAACACGGCCAGCTCAGCGGGGGGCGTCTCACGTTATTTCGGCTGCAGCGGTGAAGCGAATCGCGCACGAAAGCTTGAACGGTCCTCTGTCTTACAGGGAAACCTGATGTTTGATCTGCGCGCCTCGAGACTACCTGGCTGCCTGTGCTGCCACCTCTCCTGAAAATCCGCTAAACACGAACAAATAACACGGCCAGCTCAGCGGGGGGCGTCTCACGTTATTTCGGCTGCAGCGGTGAAGCGAATCGCGCACGAAAGCTTGCACGGTCCTCTGTCTTACAGGGAAACCTGATGTTTGATCTGCGCGCCTCGAGACTACCTGGCTGCCTGTGCTGCCACCTCTCCTGAAAATCCGCTAAACACGAACAAATAACACGGCCAGCTCAGCGGGGGGCGTCTCACGTTATTTCGGCTGCAGCGGTGAAGCGAATCGCGCACGAAAGCTTGCACGGTCCTCTGTCTTACAGGGAAACCTGATGTTTGATCTGCGCGCCTCGAGACTACCTGGCTGCCTGTGCTGCCACCTCTCCTGAAAATCCGCTAAACACGAACAAATAACACGGCCAGCTCAGCGGGGGGCGTCTCACGTTATTTCGGCTGCAGTGGTGAAGCGAATCGCGCACGAAAGCTTGAACGGTCCTCTGTCTTACAGGGAAACCTGATGTTTGATCTGCGCGCCTCGAGACTACCTGGCTGCCTGTGCTGCCACCTCTCCTGAAAATCCGCTAAACACGAACAAATAACACGGCCAGCTCAGCGGGGGGCGTCTCACGTTATTTCGGCTGCAGCGGTGAAGCGAATCGCGCACGAAAGCTTGAACGGTCCTTAGTTTTACAGGTTGGTCTATCTCTGTAATTTGAACCTTCCTATTTTTGCGCTCCGCTGCTGCCGCTGCCAAACTGCTTGTCTGTGTCTGCTGCCAAACTGATTGTCTGAGTTGATCCTTAATGCGTTTTAGCCACTGTAGCTCTACCATTTCTTACATGTGCTGGTGATTGTGGTTGTAGGTAAAAGCTGCCTACAATGTCCCGATGTTGAACGTGCCATTTAGATATCGGCGAGCAGTTCTGACGTGCTCCGACTGCGGATTTCTTTTTCATATTGGACAGGGTTCGGGCGTGAATGAGGCCGTGAACAAGTGTGAGAAATGTCAGGGGAAAGGAAGCAAAACTGTTGCACATGTACAGGATCAGGTAAAAGATCCGGAAATAATGGTGAAGCTGGTAGAATTGGATAAGAAGCTTAATTTGCTTTTGGACTTGCCAAGTAAAGTAAGTGGCATTGAGCAATCTATCCAAGTGCTGTCTGATCAATTTGATGGAATTTAGAGACATCCGGACTGTCACGAAAAAGACATCAACAATGTAAAGCGTAGAGTGGAAAAGATGGAAGGGGCTCGAACCCTGAGGACCTTAGTAAGCATCGGGATGGCATTGACGCCCTTGAATGGCACAGCAGGCGCCTGAACCTAGAAATTCATGAAGTTCATGAGACTGAGGGCGAGAACTTGTCATCTCAGGTGAACAAAATGGCACAACAACTTAACATCGAATGTTTATCGGTGGAGCACGTTGTGGCTATACACAGGCTGCCAGCTAGGTCGGGCAGGACCCGTGGCATTATTGTGCGCTTCGCGCGTCAGGAACTGCGAAATGCCTGGCTTCCTAAGAAACGATCACTCAGAGATAGTTCGATGAAAGTTTTCATTGCCGAGAACATGACAACTCGATCCAGAAAGCTTCTGGCTACCGCTAAGGAATGGGCAAAACATTCCGGGTATAAGTATGCATGGCACGCGAATGGGCATTTGCTTGTACGCAAAGAAAACGGTGCCCAGGCTGTAGTCATTAAGCACGAGGATGAGCTCTCGACTCTTATTTAGTATGCCTTGCTGATGTTCCTTGCTGTTGATTTTATTCTTTTTCAGCACCATGAATCACTTAGGGTCGCTTTCTAAATAAGAATGGTTTGCCCACATAGAAGCTGAACAAAAGGGAATTAGTTGTGTTGATATTACCGCTGAATCTGTTTCTAGCAAAACAGAAGAACTGGAAAGCTTTTTTGTGGGGATAGATAAGCTGTGTGACGTTGTTATGATAAGGGAAACCTGGTATACGAATGACAGTCACATTTTTCAGCTTCCGCACATGAAAATATTTTACCTTAATAGGTTAACAAGATGCGGGGGAGGTGTGTCGCTATTAATGTCTGGCCATATACCTTGTGAAGTACTTCCTAATTTTAGGCGTACAACGAGTGATTACGAAGTTCTATGTGTTCATTCAGAGAAAGACCTCTTTGCTGTACCGCCCTCCTGGTGGTGTTCGTGCCCATTTTCTTGAAGTTTTTGATGATCTGTAATAATTTGCTAATGAAAAACGCCTAAATGTAATTATTGGACACTTTAATGTAAACATTGGCGCGGATACAGTACGCCGGTCCGATTTTGAAAGGGTATTCATTTGAAATGGTTCTATAAATACAATTCATTCCAGCACTAGAATAACAGAAAATACGGAAACTACGCTTGATTTGTTTATAACGAATTACTCTCCTCAGTGTATCATAAGTGCTGTTTTGAGTAGTGCTATAAGTGACCATATGCCTAGTTGCATGTTTGTCCAAACTAGAATAGCTAGCACCTCGCACAGAACCACAAGCGGAACCTTCCAGAAAGTAACCGAGGATACCCTAACATCTTTTCAAACAGAGCTGAAGAAAATTAACTAGGATGACGTTTTCCAGGAACATGATGCTGAATCAGCGTACAATATATTTCTTAGCAGGTTTGTTGCCGTGTATAAAAAACATTTTGTCTAGAAAGTTAACAGGAGAAAGAAATGCCTCAGAAAGCCATGATTAACGAATGCACGTTGTAAAAAAATGAAGAAGTGTGACAAACTATGTGCCAAATTTATCAAAACTCGAGAACCTCTGGACTTAAAAACATTTAAAATGTTTCGTAACAAATTATGCAAAGAGCTACGGAAAGCACGTGATGCTTATTTTCTACAGATGTTTTCGTCTTGTATGAATGACTAAAAGAAACTATGGAATAGACTAAATGCTCTTATGAATAGAAATCAGAGGAGCGATCCAATTGAACAAATTAGTTAAACGGTAGAGTGTTGGTAAAGGAGGATTCAGCGAACGCCATTAATGATTATTTTGTACACAGAGACGTTGACCTGAATCATCCCATGCCGCACTATGTGTTCATTACTCCAAACGCAAACACAATATTTTTTCAGCCACTCATATGCCTTCGGATGTATGTTCTGTATGCCTAAGACTCAAAACATCTCGCAGCTGCGATGCCGATGGTCTCCAGATTCAACTTATAAAATAGGTTATATATGATATAGCCCCTATTTTGACACATATTTATAATTTGTGCATTTCCACAGGCGTATTTCCAGAAAATATGACGGTTGCTACGGTAGTAGTATTATTTAAAAAGGGTAATAAATTAGATATAAAAAATTATCGCCCAATCTCGATCCTCTCTGTTTTTTTTTTTTTCAAAAGGTCTTGAAAAAATTATTCGAAGTCAGTTGTATTCATTCTGTGAAAAATACAAGATAATTTCAAATGCTCAATATGGTTTCCGTAAGAACAGGTCGACTGAATTAGCTCTTCTGGATCAAAAAGAACTTATATTGCAGAACTTCGAACATAAGCTATTAACAATAGGTATATTTGTTGACTTTACACAGGCGTTTGATCATATTATTCACAACATTTTTTTCAATTCAATTCAATTTTATTTTTCCAGAAATGATGGGTCCTGGAAAGGGTCAAGAGCTAAAAGCTGTCTCGACAGCTTGAGTAGGCCCATGACCTCCTCTACAAGGCAGTATTGGTGCACAGAAACAGGTAGTGTCCATGACGTCAAGAAATGCGAAGAACAATAATTATACAGTAGCATAAGGGCAATTCATTAATAAATCTACAGCATATGATTTCAAAATGTGTGTAATAACTTTATCTATAGTTGTGAACACAAGACAATACAAACAAAAGAAGTTAAGACACCAAAAGGCAAACATACATAGCCATTCATTCTTTGGATAAAAAATACATTCTCAGTACTTTTACGCCGTAATTGATCACACATTTATGCTCATTTCGAATAAATGGCAGATTATGCTGTAATGACTGAACTTTATAATTATTTCGAAATTTAGGGCGAAGCCAAATTTTTAGTTTGTATTCTACAAACTAGAGAAATATGGGATTAGAAGCATTCCACTTCAATTATTAAAATGTTATCTTAATAACATGCGCCACTTTGTTTCTGTAGGCCACAATACATCACTCTTATTTGTTCTTAGTCACACTTTAGATCCTTTACATATCTTAGCAAGCACCATATTTGTTTAAGGCACAAGATATTTGCCACAGCAGTACCTTGTGGTAAAGGACGACGCCAATCCTTCGGCAATTTGCTGCCTATCCTAACCGCTAGATTTTTTACGCAAATAAGTCGTCGCCGACGGATTTTGCTTACCTGGAAAGGGCCTTAAAATTTTCAGAATTATCAGGGAATCGTAAAAAAATTAATTCGAAATACAATCGTGTTCAATTAGAAGGTCGGTAACCAAGTATACACTGTAATCTCATGTCGACCTAACCTAAAATGATTTTGTATCACGATTATGTCAGGTAGTCCACCCGTGAATTGTTCAGAAAACAGTGCGCGCACAGTTCCTAGCCTAACTAACAAGAAAATGGAGCTACGTACGCTAGCCAGATGGGGGGGGGGGGGGGGGGGGCAGAGGACGCTTAGCCTTCATCTAGACCAGTACTAGTCAACTAAATACTGCCAAATTAACGACGATAGTATTTCGAAAGAATACCAGTGTAAAGTCATTAAGTGTTCAGCGGCGCGTCCAAGTTGCATTCGACACAGCGCGGTGCATGACGATCTAATCTGCTTAGCCAAAATAAAGTCGTACGCTTAAATATTTCCGTGTTTCACTTGAGTTGTTTCACGTGTGACAGTAGCCTTCTGCATTTATTATTAATTATCATTATGCAGTTACACCTTTGCTTTGCCTATGTACAGCAATACAAGGGATTTGTCCCTGCAAAGCGTACCCTTGCGTACTGTGCACACTGCAGGGAAAGAAAGTTTCACGCAGAAACTGCTCCGTGCCTGAGTAGGCGGAAGCATGGTGCCACTTGCTCATCTACACGGCGTCATTATCAATGTTATAGAACTTGATCCGACCAACTCTCATCGGTCGATCGCTTATCATGTTCGACACCGAACATAAGGCGAGTTTAATTAAGAGAGAGTTCATTACGGTACTGGAAGCCACTACCATTGGTGTTATGTCCAAATTAATTAAGCAAGTTTAATTAAGATATAGGTAATTAAGGCACTCGAACCCTCGACCTTTGTTAGGAATTGAACAGACGACTTTGGTGTTAAGCTGAATTAGGGTTAATTTAGCAAAGCTCCCACTATATTTGCTGAGGGGTGTATATATGCAGTGCTTTAGTGATGGTTCGAATGCTTGTTTTGAGCTTGTTCTTTCTTGAAACGTATGGCTGTTGTGTGTGTTGTATGAGTGATTTCAATGAATGTATGGGCTGTTCGCTTCACTTTGCTGAGCGCTTTAGCCTCTTCCTTACGTGGGTACGAGCCATTGCAATTTTTGTGCTTGCTTACGGAGGTATGAGCCATTCATTGTCTTACGTGACGGGCAAGTTGAGGAAAGTATCCCCAACGCCGCAACCATAAAAACAGCGTCCATCGTGGAAGCGGAAGAGACTGCCATTGCTTTGGCCATCATGAATCCCTCCGTGCAAACTATCATTCGCGATTCCAAAAGTGCAATCATCAACTTTTCTAGAGGCAGCATAGGCGTCTGTGCAGCGCGAGTCCTACTCAACCTTACAAATGAAAATACTGTTGAACTCGCATAGGTCCCGGCTCATTCGGGGAATCAAGGGAATGAGGAGGCACACTGGGTAGCCCAAGGTCTAATCAACCGGGAGGTGTGCCCCTTAGACTCGGATCCCATGGATGAGGCACCGACGACATACCACGGGATAAGAAACTACTACAAGCAAAAAAAGGCGAATCTACCCGCCTCCAAACCAACGGGCAATGGAACCCAATATGCCAAACTGCACAAATCAAACATTGGTTACCCAAAATCACATTCTTTAGGGGTGCGAGGGCTTACCCCCTCCAAGGTCGCTCCTGCCCCTCACAGCAGACGTGGAAGAAGCTGCTCAGAACGCCGGATCGAAAACTACAAAAAGCCCTCGTTGCCTGGGCCGAAAGGGTCGCTCCTCGTGAGGGGCCATCCTAGGACTCGGGCCTGCCACATCATAACTGAGCAGAATCTCAATAAAGTTTTTGCCCCCACCAACCTTGTTGGGTAGGCATAGAAATGCTTACCCATTTGCCTATTAGCCTTTAATCTCTGTATAAGTAGGCTTCTTTTCATTGAGTTATGTATTTTTTCTATTGCTATCTGCTGTATGAACACTTGTATGAGAACGTTTATTGTTTCTGTTTTGTTCTTTCTCTTTTACCCTCCCTTTTTTTGCCATGTGTTTGTTTTCAGCTGCTGCTCTCACGAGAAGGATTAAGGACTAGTCAAGTTGCTCTTTTGTAACTTTTTTCCTTATATCCTCCATGAACTTGTATATTTATGGAAATAAATTCATTCAATTCATTCATTCAATTTAAACTTCCACCGCAGCTCATGTGCGCGGGTGTAGCACGGGCCGCCAGCGCTCTCGAGCGTGCGCATCGCTGTCCGCGCGCAGCAACGCGTGACCCCCACCGGCTGGATTCTCGGCTGCACGCTGGCGCCATCTTGTTTGACCGGTGCTGTGCACGCACTGCCGCTGCTTTTCGGAGTGGTCACGTTGGCGCTCGTTGCGCGGCCTTACGCAACTTTTCAGCCACCGAAGAAACCAAGTACGCTGGATAACTGGCCGATTCTAATTTACTCAAGTTTGAATTACCCGATTCCAACAAGATTTTTTTATTTCCAAGTTTTTACTCACAGCTACACAAGCTTGCTGGATGTATGAACCAAGCAGTGATAAACCACATTTGCCCTTCAGTTGGGCCCATTCAGAGTTCAAACACCCGTGTACTTAGACCCCAGGTGGTGGAAACTTCCGTGGTCCTCCACTACGGCGTGCCTCATAATCGGAAAGCGGGCAAGTAGACCCGCATAATTTCTTTTGATGAACTTGAAACCTGCTGCGAGTGGCTATGCGGGCGCGATGACGGGTGCTTCGTGGAGGGTCGGAGTGCAAAGGCGGAAGCGATGCGCCGACGTAACACGAGGTCTGGAAGACGGCGATTCCAGCGACGTGACGCTGACGTCACACGACGTTTTGTGCCACTTCATCAGCGTCGATGCACCTGACATACCTCGCTGTCTGCAGTGCAGCGCACGGCAAATGAAAATCGATGCGAAAGAACTGTAGCGATGACCGTGACGCCCGAGCGACACCCTTTAAACAATCAGTATTCGATCGATGGGCAAATTTTAGACCACGTGACAAGCTATAAATATTTGGGCGTACTTATCAGCGCGGACTTAAAGTGGAGCAGGCACGGGTCACACATGGAAAAGAAAGTCATACAGAAGCTTGGTTACTTGAGGTGTTGCTTAAGAAATTCACCCCGTGAGATAAAGCTACTAGCTTACAGAACTTTCGTCTGCCCAATTCCTGTCGTCTGGGGCCCACAGAGCGATATTAACATAAAAAAAGGTGAAATCAGAGAAAGGCGATTCATTTAGCCGGTATGCATCACCAAGTGCTCGAAACAGCAGAGCTAGCTGCCCTACAAAAACGTCAACGTGCACCACAGAAAATTCGGCATCGACACGCACACCGAGCCTCTCGCCCGCCGATCGACTACCCGCTAAGCAGCTTACAGACTGCAAAATAGAAGCGTTTAGAAATTCATATTTTCCCCGAACCATTAGGCATTGGAATGTACAGTCGCGGACAGAATAAAATGGACCACGGAATCTCCGAAAACGTTCAATTCCCGAGCAGCCTGTAGCCGTAACCAGTAAAACTGCCCACGACAATGTTGTTAGCATATTCTAGTCGAGGTCCAAAATGCAAATACCAGATTGCGTTGTGAGGTTGCGGAGATATTCAGCTTTTTCTTAGATTTCATGGTCCATAATATTCTGTCCGCGACTGCACTTGCTGTTGCGGTGGTTGCCTGCGACACCATTGAATCATTCTTAAAACTCCTTAAAGAAATTGTATAAATGAGCGGGGTATATTATTTTTGTCTGGTATCATGTATGTTCTGAAAGCGTTTGCCCCGCGTTGTATGCATATATTCTTCTAGTTTCGTGTTCTTCTGTCTCTTAAATGTTCGCCAATTTAGTGCTAAGAGCACTTTGCATTTTCTTCTGTTGGAATGGTTTCACATTGTTAGCGCTAAATGCTACGTTTTTGCAAATTACAAGCTGTTCATATTTTCGATTTCAGTGCTACTTCATTTTGCTCACGCTTCGCGCCTTGTACTCAATGTATTGCTCGTCATGTATGTAACCACTCCTGCTTAAGGCCTCTACAGAGACTCTGGCAGTACTCTTGAAATAAATCAATAAACAAACAAACAAACAAATAAATAAATAAATGGGCTTGATGCGAATTCCAGACTGCGGAGGCGTATTCTAGTTTCGGTCGAACAAGTGATGTGTAGGCAAGTAATTTTACGTGATGTGGGGCTTTCCGCAAATGACGTCTTAAGAAGTTTTGTTAGAAGCTGAAATGATGGTATGCACATGCGTACGCCAGCTGAGGTCGATTGACACAGTGACACCGAGGTATTTATAAATGCCAGTTGATTCTATACCCTAATTATTAACTGTGTACGCAAACGTCCGAAGATTATGGCTGGGGGTGAACGACATCCTTTTGCATTTGTTAACGTTTAATATCATTAACCAACTGGCACAACATTCTGAAATATTAGCACGGTAACTTTGTAGGGTTATCTGATCAGAAGTGTTACGTACGGCGCGGTAGATGAATGAATGAATGAATTAATGAATTAATTAATTAATGTTTATTTTGACAGAAAAAAAATACAAAGAATCTCTGTCAAAGAGGCTGAGAAAAAGGCACAAATGCCTGACTCAGCGTCAGTCCCCTTCCCCGACCCGTTCCCAGTGCACAAAACACTCAAGCACACAGGGCAAGCATGGTACACAAAGTGGATACATACACAAAAAAATGAGAAGTACATGAAATACGTAACAGAATATTGAATGCGATTTGTGTAAAAAAGAATAAACAGTCATACCTGAAGCGACAGCAAATACATGTTCACTTTTTTTTAAATCCTTAGGGACGGCGATACATTTATTATAGTGAGTAAGCCAGGGCGATGATTCAGAAAATCTGCAACTATGAATGCCTGCTTTTGCACGCCGTAATTTGTACGGATCTTGCCCTTGTAAGTTAATTGCCTTGTGTCGTATTTATGTTCATTCGGCACGTATGCTTTAAAAAAGGCGCTTTCATTGAGTCCTACCTCTTTAAATATTGCAATGGCTGTTTTTTGTTAATGAAGTTTTCTATTGTTAAAGTACAATTCTTCGTGAAAAGCGGAGCGGAGTGGCTTCTATAGGGCGCATTTCAATTATCCTAATCATGCGTTTCTGCAAGGTTAGTAAACTATGGATGTTGGTTTTCGTCGTGGTACACCAGACAGATAAACAATATTGGAGGCGCGAAATCACTTGGCTATAGTGTAATTGTTCTTTTAATCTAGAAGGTAATAGAAGATTTAATTTATTAATAACACCGATGAATTTTGCAATGCTGGTTTTAATGTTGCCGACATGACTGGACCAGTTTAAGTTTTCTTCCAACGCAACACCAAGGAACCTCTGGGAGGTAGAACGGGTAATGACTTCATCACGGAATTGTAATACAAAGCTATCATCAATACACTTGTTACGAGGCCGAAAAATAATGTATTTTGTCTTTTTAGTGTTTAATTCCAACTTATTTGCTCTAAGCCAGTCTGAAAGAATAATGAGCCAGATATTTGCTTCTTGCGCGAGAGTAAGGAAGTCTCCACCAGAAAAGGAGATATTAGTGTCATCAGCATACATGATTATGCCAGGTGTTAGAGGCACGTTTGTGATGTCATTAATGTATAAGAAAAAAGTGTCCCTAGGATGGACCCCTGCGCAACACCATATTTGATTTCACCCATTGCTGATTTTTTTTTCTTTCGAAAGTAGTCCTATTAGGGTTATTATAATTACACGAAGGTATTTCGCCCTCGTCAGCAGCAGTCCTTGAGATAGTTATTCTGGCGGCTAGCTTCCCACGCTATGCGTGCCGCCATCGCACCTGGTTAAGCTTCTCCTAGACTCTAGAGTTATACTATGTCCGCGCAACCTTGAGCGATCGGAAAGCGCGTTTTCCCCTCTTGGCCGGCGGGGACGGGAGGATTTGTTCCGGCCGCAAAGCCCTCCACGTCTCAGTAAGGTGCCTGGTGGTGGTCTCGTACGGACGATGCCCTCTCGGTGAGCGCAAATTTCCCCTCATCTTTTAAGAGGTTCAATACTTACAAGCATTTCTCTCGCAAACCATATTTATTTCAAGGAAATTTTCCACGTCTCAACAATTTCTCTCGTCGTATTCGAGTGCTGATTGCCGTGTTATAGTTTGTTAACGAAGCTTTCCCTCAAGTCTAAATATTTTAAGGCAGTTTGCCGGGTGCGTACCATGGCCACGTACGCTTATATCGCCTTCCGTTTCTCTACCACGGGTGCGCTTTAAAACCACGGCACTGCAATTTTGCTTCAGAGACTTTCCTTTCCTTCCTTCTTCGCCTCCCTTAAACTGGCTCTCTCAACTACTACACGCAGAGATAAAGCAACAGCGCGCGCATTAGATCCCATAGATGAGATGAATATTTACAATTATTGTTAGGGTTATAATTATATTCGAGTGCTGATTGCCGTGCTATCGTTTGTTAACGAAGCTTTCCCTCAAGTCTAAATATTTTAAGGCGGTTTGTCGTGTGCGTATCATGGCCACGCACTCTTATATCGCCTTCTGTTTCTCTACCACGGTTGCGCTTTAAAACCACGGCGCTGCAATTTTGCTTCAGAGACTTTCCTTTCCTTCCTTTTTCTCCGCCCTTAAACTGGCTCTCTTAACTACTACACGCAGAGACAAAGCAACAGCGCGCGCATGCGATCCCATAGATGAGATGAATATATATATATATATATATATATATATATATATATATAGAAAACTATCAGTCATAGCTCTCGTAGTATAGCCCTCTGGGCCGTTTCCTTTTTTTTCTTTCGAAAGTAGTCCTATTAGGGTTATTATAATTACACGAAGGTATTTCGCCCTCGTCAGCAGCAGTCCTTGAGATAGTTATTCTGGCGGCTAGCTTCCCACGCTATGCGTGCCGCCATCGCACCTGGTTAAGCTTCTCCTCGACGCTAGAGTTATACTATGTCCGCGCAACCTTGAGCGATCGGAAAGCGCGTTTTCCCCTCTTGACCGGCGCGGACGGGAGGCTTTGTTCCGGCCGCAAAGCCCTCCACGTCTCAGTAAGGTGCCTGGTGGTGGTCTCGTACGGACGATGCCCTCTCGGTGAGCGCAAATTTCCCCTCATCTTTTAAGAGGTTCCATACTTACAAGCATTTCTCTCGCAAATTATATTTATTGCAAGGAAATTTTCCACGTCTCAACAATTTCTCTCGTCGTATTCGAGTGCTGATTGCCGTGTTATAGTTTGTTAACGAAGCTTTCCCTCAAGTCTAAATATTTTAAGGCAGTTTTCCTAGTCTCTAAAGCCGCTCGAGTTCGCACTTCTCCTCGGGCAGCCATTTTTCCAAGAAAGTATGCCATGTTGACCGACTATCGGGGACAACTAGAGTCCCTTTCCACGTAAGTGTGAGGCTCGGAACAGGAGCTGTGGCGCTTGAAAATAGCCTGGGGCCTGACGAACCAACCGACTGAGCTATCTTTCCGGGCAGCATCGAAGGGTCACGAGTTCAAATCACCTGCTATGTTCCTTTTTCCCCCCCTTTTTCTTTCCTTTTTTTCTTTCTTTTTAATGTCTTTTCCTTTATTTTATCACTGTACGGGAACCCTCCTAAAATAAAAAAAAGAAAGATATATATCTTCAATTATGTATGGCCTCACATGTGCAGGTCATAAATACCAGGTTCTCTAGCCGAGTGCCATCCGTGCGGTATAACCGAGCTCAGATTGGTCCACCTTGACTGATCAAATAGTGCACCACTGTATATTAAATGAGGCGTACAACTCCTGCGGGACCCGCCGTGGTTACTCAGTGGCTATGGTGTTAGACTGCTCAGCGCGAGGTTGCGGGATCGGATCCCGGCCACGGCGGCCGCATTTCGATGGGGACGAAATGAGAAAACACCGTGTACTTAGATTTAGGTGCACGTTAAAGAACCCCAGGTGGTCGAAATTTCCGGAGTCCTCCACTACGGCGTGCCTCATAATCAGAAAGTGGTTTTGTCACGTAAAATCCCACAATTTAATTTTTAAATTTAACTCCTGCGGGGACGGTAGAGTATCCGCCTCCCGTGCAAGAGGATCGTGATTCGAATCCCGGGCCGCACAATTCTCCACCGGAAAATACCAGAAAAAAACAACAACCGTGTGTTGAGAAAATTGCACAAACAGGCCTGGAGTGCGGCCTGATCCCGGTGACCAGAACCGGTAACGCACTCTCTCACCAGAGCAGGATTGGCCACCCTGGTGCAGTACTTGGCCGCAACCTCCTATATGAACACAACAATCAAGCCCCGGCCCTCAGTCCACAGCAGCTGCGAAGCAACTGACCACGGCGGCGGTCAGACCTGCGACGCTGCAGAGGGTGCTAAGAATCCCTGGCTCCGGACAGGCCGCCATTGGAATATGAACCTGGCAACGTTTAACGCTAGAACGTTATCTAGTGAGGCGAGTCTAGCAGTGCTATTGGAGGAATTAGAGGGCAGTAAATGGGATATAATAGGGCTCAGTGAAGTTAGGAGGCCAAAAGAAGCATATACAGTACTAAAAAGCGGGCACGTCCTGTGCTACCGGGGCTTAGCAGACAGACGAGAACTAGGAGTCGGATTTCTGATTAATAAGAACATAGCTGGTAAAAAACAGGAATTCTATAGCATTAACGAGAGGGTGGCATGTCTTGTTGTGAAACTTAGTAAGAGGTACAAAATGAAGGTTGTACAGGTCTACGCCCCTACATCTAGTCATGATGACCAGGAAGTCGAAAGCTTCTATGAAGACGTGGAATCGGCGATGGGTAAAGTCAAAACAAAATACAGTATACTGATGGGCGATTTCAATGCCAGGGTAGGCAAGAAGCAGGCCGGAGACAAGTCAGTGGGGGAATATGGCATAGGCTCTAGGAATAGCAGAGGAGAGTTATTAGTAGAGTTTGCAGAACAGAATAATATGCGGATAATGAATACCTTTTTCCGCAAGCGGGTTAGCCGAAAGTGAACGTGGAGGAGCCCGAATGGTGAGACTAGAAATGAAATCGACTTTATACTCTGCGTGAACCCTGGCATCATACAAGATGTAGACGTGCTCGGCAAGGTGCGCTGCAGTGACCATAGGATGGTAAGAACTCGAATTAGCCTTGACTTGAGCAGGGAACGGAAGAAACTGGTACATAAGAAACCAATCAATGAGTTAGCGGTAAGAGGGAAACTAGAGGAATTCCGGATCAAGCTACAGAACAGGTATTCGGCTTTAACCCAGGAAGAGGACCATAGTGTTGAAGCAATGAACGACAATCTTATGGGCATCATTAAGGAGTGCGCAATAGAAGTCAGTGGTAACGCCGTTAAACAGGAAACCAGTAAGCTATCGCAGGAGACGAAAGATCTGATCAAGAAACGCCAATGTATGAAAGCCTCTAACCCTACAGCTAGAATAGAACTGGCAGAACTTTCTAAGTTAATCAACAAGCGTAAGACAGCGGACATAAGGAACTATAATATGGATAGAATTGAACAGGCTCTCAGGAACGGAGGAAGCCTAAAAGCAGTAAAGAAGAAACTAGGAATAGGCAAGAATCAGATGTGTGCGTTAAGAGACAAAGCCGGCAATATCGTTACTAATATGGATGAGATAGTTCAAGTGGCTGAAGAGTTTTATAGAGATTTATACAGTACCAGTAACACCCACGACGATAAGGTGAGAGAGAATAGTCTAGAGGAACTTGAAATCCCACAAGTAACACCGGAAGAGGTAAAGAACGCCGTGGGAGCTATGCAAAGGGGGAAGGCAGCTGGGGAGGATAAGGTAACAGCAGATTTGTTGAAGGATGGTGGGAACACTGTCCTAGAAAGGTTGGCCGCCCTATATACACAATGCCTCATGACCTCGAACGTACCGGAATCTTGGAAGAACGCTAACATAATCCTAATCCATAAGAAAGGGGACGCCAAAGACTTGAAAAATTATAGACCGATCAGCTTACTGTCCGTTGCCTACTAAGTATTTACTAAGGTAATCGCAAATAGAATCAGGAATACCTTAGACTTCTGTAAACCAAAGGACCAGGCAGGATTCCGTGAAGGCTACTCAACAATAGACCATATTCACACTATCAATCAGGTGATAGAGAAATGTGCGGAATATAACCAACCCTTATATATAGCCTTCATTGATTACGAAAAAGCATTTGATTCAGTCGAAACCTCAGCAGTCATGAAGGCACTACGGAATCAGGGTGTAGATGAGCCATATGTAAAGATACTGGAAGCTATCTATAGCGGTTCCACAGCCACCGTAATCCTCCACAAAGAAAGCAACAAAATCCCAATAAGGAAAGCCGTCAGACAGGGAGATACAATATCGCCAATGCTATTCACAGCATGTTTACAGGAGGTATTCAGAGACCTGGAGTGGGAAGAATTGGGGATAAAAGTTGATGGAGAATACCTTAGCAACTTGCGATTCGCTGATGATATTGCCTTGCTTAGTAACTCAGGAGACCAATTGCAATGCATGCTCACTGACCTGGAGAGGCAAAGCAGAAGGGTGGGTCTGAAAATAGTCTACAGAAAACTAAAGTAATGTTTAACAGTCTCGGAAGAGAACAGCAGTTTACGATAGGCAGCGAGGCACTGGAAGTGGTAAGGGAATACATCTACTTAGGGCAGGTAGTTACCACGGATCCGGATCATGAGACTGAAATAACCAGAAGAATAAGAATGGGCTGGGGTGCGTTTGGCAGGCATTCTCAAATCATGAACAGCAGGTTGCCACTATCCCTCAAGAGGAAAGTGTATAACAGCTGTGTCTTACCAGTACTCACCTACGGGGCAGAAACCTGGAGGCTTACGAAAAGGGTTCTACTTAAATTGAGGACGACGCAACGAGCTATGGAAAGAAGAATGATAGGTGTAACGTTAAGGGATAAGAAAAGAGCAGATTGGGTGAGGGAACAAACGCGGGTAAATGACATCTTAGTTGAAATCAAGAAAAAGAAATGGGCATGGGCCGGACATGTAATGAGGAGGGAAGATAAGCGATGGTCATTAAGGGTTACGGACTATATTTCAAGGGAAGGGAAGCGTAGTAGGGGGCGGCAGAAAGTTAGGTGGGCGGATGACATTAAGACGTTTGCAGGGAGAACATGGCCACAATTAGTATATGACCGGGGTAGTTGGAGAAGTATGGGAGAGGCCTTTGCCCTGCAGTGGGCGTAACTAGGCTGATGATGATGATGATGATGATGATGATGATTGCTGATTTAGAATTACAAATGTATGTGTACTGTAATCGGTTGGTTAAATAATTTTAATTAGGTTAAGAGCAGTTCCCCTAATGCCGTACTTATTTAACTTTTGTGACAAGATATCGTGTTTAATGAAATCGAATGCCTTTTTAAAGTGAAGAAATAATCCTATTGTGTACAGCTTGTCCTCAATGCTGCTGATTATTTTTTCTTTCATCTTTAGCAACGCCATTTCAGTACATTGGTGTTTTCAGAAACCGTATTGCTTTTGTGTTAAAATATTATTTTGAGTACAGAAATTTCAAATTCTTTCGTTATTGACCTGCTCTATAATTTTGGAAAAGATTGGGAGAACTGAAATCGGTCTGTAATTGTTCACGTCATTCCTGTCTCCCCCTTTAAAAACTACCGACACCCGTGCAATCTTTAATTCATCGGGGAATGCGCCAGTGCACAAAATTCTATTGCATATGTGTGACATTGCAAATATGCAGCGCCACAGCTTGTATTGGTTCTGCCTTTATGCCATCCACACCACATGCTTTGGAATTCTTTAACTTTAGAAATAAGTCACTTATTTCTGCCTGAACTGTTGGTGCAAGAAATAGCGATCTGCTCATACGACGTGGAATATAAGACCTGTAAATTGGGCTATCAGCATCAGACCCGCCACATTGTAAGAAATGCTGATTACACCTATCGGCCAGTGCAGTCCCTGTGAATTTATCCATAACCTCAAAAACAGGATTACCGCTCGGAAGCAGATAACTAAATATTTTCCAAACTTTTTTTGGATCATTAAGACTAACATCTTATGGTTTGCCTGATGCCAAGGAAACATGGCAAGAAACGGAAACAAAATTAATTGAAGTACTAAGCGAAATCGTAGATTCATTTCCAGCTGGTTCAACTGAACGTGCGCATGGTCCGGGCACCGAACAAATGCCGTCCCGTTATTGTGAAATTTGTGAACTTTGAAACCGAGGAGCAGCTACTTTCCGCACGCAAGCTGTTAAAATAAAAAAAATTAACAGTATCTGAAGATTTCTAGTCCTCCACTCGTGTCACACGAAGAAAACTAACCGAATTCGCCAAAGACCTTCCCGGTTCCCCATCCTTTCTACTCAGCTACAACAAGCCCATTGTTAATAAGAAACGCTACAACACAATCACGGATAGCATCGAAGAAGTTAAAACCAATGAACGCACTGAGCAGCATGAGCCCGTCACTGCAAATGCAGGCGAGATGGGCGGTGGACGGCCATTCGCACAACTGTCTATCATGTACACCAATGCACGCAGCGTCGTCAACAAACATGATTCATTGTCATCGGCGATAGATTCCTGCTCTGCGCACATTGTTGCTCTTGCGGAAACTTGGCTCTCTCCTAACCTACAAGATCGCCAAGTCTTTCACGAAGCTTCACATTTTAACATATACCGATGCGACCGCACTGCGTCTCGGGGTGAGGGCGCACTACTTGCGGTTTCAAAAGATATTCCTTCATCGATCATATCAGTGAGCAGATACCTCGAAATCATCTGGCCATTAGTAAAAATTGACCATCGCAAACTCATTTTAGGCGTGTGCTGTACACCCCCTTCTTCCTGTTTTTAAATGAAGTGCATGACGTCCTTAATACGATTTACACTCGGTTTCTCACGGCACCCGTCATACTTTTAGGGGATTTCTACTTCCCTAATATAATATGGAATACGAACCCTCCTACTTTAACTCCGTACTCAACCAAATCACAAGAATTTTTGGATATGTGTTCGGCCTTTTCGTTAACCCAAACTGTTTCCGAGCCAACCAGATTATCCGCTACTGCACCCCACACACTTGACTTAATTCTAACAACTACCACTGATCTTCTCTCTGATGTTACTTGCTATCCTGGAATTAGTGACCACATACTGCTAAACTTTCACATCGAAACAACCGCGCCAAAACGCTCAAAACAACGCAAAAATATGTTTGACTACTACAGAGCAAATTTTGACACAATCAATACTGAACTTCATGCATTCATAGACCTGTTCTTGCATAACTTCGACAATAACTAAGTACACTCTAATTGGGATGTATTCGAAACTAAAGCGAACGAACTAGTGAAAAAATACATTCCAAAGCGAGTCATCACCACCCATTCGCAGGCACCATGGTATAACGTTTATTTAAAACGGCTATCCAACAAGAAAAAACGTCTTTATCGCGCAGCCAGGCTCTCGCCTTCTCATTTATGTTCGGATGCTCACAAGACTGCATCTGACGCTTATCTTGCAGCCATCAGAAACACCAGAGAAAACTATTTATCTACTGTGCTTCCGTCGATGCTAGCCTCTAACGTAAAGAAATTTTGGCGCACCATTAACCCTCCACCGCCACGACACTATTACCTTACGTGATTCTTCTGACGAACCCGTATCCAACAAACTTTGTGCGACCCTTCTTAATCAAACAATTGTACAGAATTTTTCCTCTGCAAATGAATTACCCCTGACACAAGCGCTCAATTGCGTAGCTATGCCTTCAGTGCGAATCGACGTATCTGGTGTCGCTAAGCTTATCGACGGGTTAAATAACTCCTCATCTCCTGCCTTCGACGCCATTAACACCAAATTTTTGAGAAACACTAGTGCCTACTGCTCTATTATAATAACAAAAATATTCCAACAATCTTTGGACACGGGTACGCTCCTCGAAAAATGGAAAATAGGGAAGGTGATTCCAATCTTCAAATCAGGCAATAAAAACTTTCCTTGTAATTATCGCCCTATTTCTCTCACCAGTATCTGTTGTAAAATACTAGAACATGTAATCTACGGTAACTTGGTTAACTTTCTGGAATAAAACTCATTATCTAGCGCGGCTCAACACGGCTTTCGCAAAACATCTTCATGTGAAACGCAGCTTATATGTTAGTCACGCGTTGCACCAAATATTAGATCGATCATCTCATTCCATTTGCTTATTCTTAGATTTTTCAAAAGTGTTTGACAAGGTCTCACATAGATTACTGCTTCATAAACTAAATCAACTAAATTTAGACACTAGTGTGTTAAAATGGATTGAATTTTTTCTTACACATCGTTCACAGTTTGTGGTCGCGAATCAGTGCTGCTCTGCTTTTAGCTACGTTTCTTCAGGCGTTCCGCAGGGATCGGTTCTTGGACCGCCTTTGTTTCTTATTTATATCAATGACTTGCCGCCTCTCCTAAAATCTAACGTTCATTTATTTGCTGACGACTGTGTTATTTTTCGCGAAATAAGAACTGTTAATGACACTACCCACTTACAGTCCGATCTAGATGCGGTTGCTACCTGGTCCAAAACGTGGTTCATTGAACTGAACGGTAGCAAATGTAAAACAATGCATATTTCCCGCACTAGGACCTTCATATCTTCTTTTTACCTTAACAATGTTCAATTAGAATCAGTCACCTCGTACAAATACCTCGGCATTCACATTACCACTAACTTAACCTGGAACATTCACATTGAACATATAGTCAGCAACGCAAACCGCATGTTAGTTTCCCTACGTCGTAACTTCCTTAGAACGCCATCGTCACTTAAGCTATTGCTGTATAAAACACTAATACGTACCAAGCTGGAATACGCATGCTCGATATGGGATCCAAGTCAGGACAAACTTGTAACGGCACTAGAACTTGTTCAATATAACTCCGTTAGGTTTATTCTGTGCAACTACAATAGAACCGCTAGTATTACTGCCATGAAGTCTAATTTTGCTCTCCCTTCCCTGTCTGCACGCCGCCAAATTTCCCGACTAACTCTTTTTCATAAGTTGCACTATCATCCTGCTCTGCGCGACCAATTGATCTCTAGGACCCATTACGGATCCCATCGCATCGACCACAGCCACAAAGTTGGTATTGACATTTGCAACACTAAGCATTTCTTTCACTCCTTTTTGCCCCGGACTAGTCGCGATTGGAATCACCTTCCTTCTGTTGCTGTAGCTATCAGTGATAACCAACACTTCCGAAATTTTCCAGCCAACAACGTAAAAACAGGGTCTTTGTAATGTTGCTTTTTCATGTTATTGTGCTAATATCTTATGTATCTTTCTTCAATGATATAGCTAACATTGTAAAATGAGCGAATATTGTATTTTTCTTGTACGTTTTGCTTGTATATTAACACCACTTCCCTCTGTAATGCCTTTGGCCCTGAGGGTATCATAAATAAATAAATAAATAACTTAATATGAGTGAACTTATTCTCATAATACCTCTCCCTTGCCAGCTTTATATCACGGCCTAATTTATTCCTGAACCCCCCCCCTTATTGTATTTCATTAAGTACTCTAGTTGCCTTGTCTTTATAAAAGTAGCGAAAAGTCTATCGCGTTCCTTTATTCGTTTCAGAAGCACGGTGTCAACCCACGGTTTCCTGCATTTCTTGCTTCTTCTAGCTTCTCTTAGAGGGAAAGCTTCGTGATAAAGGAATTTGATTATGGCCGAAAAAGCGATTCAATGCCTTGACAGGATCCGTCAATGCGTATATTTCGGACCATTCCGCTTTGCTGACTGACGCTTCAAAATCAGCAATCGTGTTCTTGGTTATCTATCTGTACTGTCAGCGTGTGTCACTTTTGCGCTGTTGGCACACTTTCGTCTCACGTGTAAAAAACTGGAAGATAGGCATGTGATCACTTACATCAGAGATGAGGACATCCGAATCTAATCCAGTTGATCGCATAGTAAAACACAAGTCAAGTAGGCTTTCAGAATTGTTCGTCACCCTGGTTGGAACAATAACATTTTCGTAGCCAAACGAAAACATCCAGAAACGCTTGTTTGGATCGGTCCATTGAGAGGAGGTTAATATTAAAGTCGCCCGTTACAATGAGGGGAGTGCCAAGCTGTGCAAAAAAATCCAACGTACATTCAATGAAATCTAATATCATGGATACAACACCGGATGGAGGCCTGTAAATAACCACAAATATAGTATTTGCACACTTGATAATGAAGGATTTATAGTGCTAGTTCATGACAGAAAACTCACAAATTACATCAAAAGATAGATTGTGTTTTACATAAAAAGCTACACCACCTCCTTTCTTGTATTTACGGGACAGTGAACAACACTTATAGCCTGAGAAGTGTACAGCATCCTACTCGTCGCGGAACCAAGTCTCAGAGAACGCTAAAATATCATATTCATGGTGCAATTCACGTAGAAGCATGCAGACAGATTCGTGTTTGCTTTTTAAACTTTATGCATTCAAATGAAACAAAGACATCTGATTTCTATTACGTAACTCTCTGCTCTGTCTGAAGGAAAGCTTGTCGTAGTACTTGCATTCCTGAAAAGGCATTGCCATCTTGAAGAACGCGCATACAAAACCATACTGCCTGATTATCCTATTCTGTCAAGGTGTTCCATTGTGATAACCCTGATGAGTCGGTCACGAGGACCGCGACGCACGAAGAATTTTCCATTCTTATACCAGGCGAACTTGTACTCTTTTTCAGCCGCCCGCGTCTTCATATGCCAGAAAAGCTTTTTGTTCTGTGGTGTGAGCTTCTTATTCAGGTCAATTTCTGACTGATTTTTTCAGTTGCGTTTTTCTCCCGAGCTAAGCATCTCTGGTCGCGCGAAAAGTGAAGCGAACCAGGATAGCTGGGACATTTTCTGATTTTTCTGTGCCGATCGTTTCATTTTCAACGTCAACCGAGTCAGCCTTGACCTTCAACGGAATGCGGTGGACGGCTTCAATGTCCTGTTTCGAAACTTGTGGAAGCTCGAGATCATCCGCTAAACAGTTCAACTTTTTTAGCAAGTTTTCATCGACATGATGCGACAGACCACGCACTTCCGAATTCAGGCGTCTGCCGTACTGATCGATATCCTTCGATCCTTTCCAAGTTTGTCGATTTCTTGCTCTTTTACCTTGATTTCAAGTTTTTCCACACGCTTTTGAAGATAACACAGTCATCCACGAATTATGTGTATATTACAGCATTCATGCAAAGGTAAGTCGTCGATATAGATTCAGAATAGGAGCGGGCCAAGAACCGATTCCTGGGGGACGCCTGACGTTACTGAAACCGGAGTGAATAGGTGGTTACTTATTACAACATATTGACACGTGTACTTATCTTTATCGGGCGACCACGTTTTACCGCCTAACAAATGTTATCGCACAGCGCGGGACGCGCCTGCATGTATCCGAAGTTTCTGGAATGTGATCGATGCTTCTATCTGCTGTCTGTTGTCGCCGAACCTTATGTTATCTGATTTCATCTCCTGACGCGAATGGTGTAGAACTTTGTGGAAGGCACGCCGGTCCCAACGATTAGTCTGGAACGTTCGACGATTGATGTATAAAAGCCGACGCGCTTGACCCGTTGATGAAATTTTCGACGATCGCCGACCGTGTGCGCCGCTATCGTTGTGCTATAAGTGTAGCCTGTCTTCGACGAGCACGCCTATGCCGAAATACACACTGACGCCAGTAGCCTAGGCCTCGGTACCGTCCTCGTCCAGAGAAAAGATGGACATGAACACGTGATAGCTTACTCTAGCCGGTCGTTGTCAAAAGCGGAAGGCAATTGTTCTACAACCGAAAAGGAATGCCTCGCCATCGTTTGGGCTACAACGAAATTTCGCCCTTACCTATATGGCAGGCCATTCAAAGTGGTCAGCGACCACCACGAGTTGTGTTGGCTAGCTAACTAAAAGGATCCTTCAAGACGGCTGGCACGGTGGAGCGTCAGACTACAAGAATACGACATCACTGTAACATACAAGTCCGGACGAAAACACTCAGATGCCGATTGCCTATCACGCGCCCCATTGACCCGTCACCGCAAGATGACGAGGATTACGACGCCTTCCTTGGAATAATAAGCGCGGAAGATTTCGCCGAACAGCAACGAGAAGACCCGGAGCTAAAAGCCCTAGTCGAGTATTTGGAAGAGCACACCGACGTTGTCCCTAGGGCATTTAAGCGTTGATTGTCTTCGTTCACGCTTCAAAACAACCTACTCGTGAAGAAGAACTTCTCACGAGTCCGCGCCAACTACCTTTTTCTTGTTCCGTCGGCGCTGCGTGCAGAAGTACTGCACGCCCTACATGCCGGTTTCTTCCGGACGCTATCGAGGATACAAGAAAGGTATTACTGGCCGCACCTAACTGCCAATGTCGCCTGTTACGTCAAGACATGCCGAGAGTGTCCGCAAGACACCACCGATAAGGCCAGCGGGATTACTACAGCCGATCAAGCCTCCTTACCGACCTTTTCAGCAGATCGGGATGGACTTGTTGGGACCGTCTCCGACATCAACTTCCGGAAATAAGTGGATCGTCGTGGCGACGGACTATCTCACCCGCTTCGCTGAAACTAAAGCTCTACCGAAAGGCAGCGCAGCCGAAGTGGCGAAATTTTTCGTCGAGAACATCCTGCTGCGACATGGTGCTCCACAAGTCCTCATCAGCGACAGAGGAACGGCTTTTACAGCAGAGCTCACGAGAGCCAATCTGAAATACAGCCAGATAAGTCACATGAGGACAACTGCCTACCATCCGCAGGCGAATGGTCTCACGGAGCGACTGAACAAGACCCTCGCCGACATGCTAGCAATGTACGTCGACGTCGAGCACAAGACCTGGCATGCCGTCCTGCCGTACGTAACATTCGCTTACAACACGGCGGTGCAAGAAAAAACACAGATCACGCCATTTAAGCTGGTTTACGGCAGGAACCCGACGACGACGCTCGACGCCATGCTGCCGCACGTCGCTGACGAGGAAAATCTTGACGTCGCGACCTATCTCCAGCGCGCCCGCCTGGGGATCAAGAACCAGCAGAAGACCGACAGCCGACACTACAACCTCCGACGACGCTTCGTCGAGTACCAGCCCGGCGACCGTGTTTGGGTTTGGACCCAGATACGCCGACAAGGACTGAGTGAGAAACTATTGCGGCGCTATTTCGGACCCTGCAAGGTCATCCGACCTATTGGTGCACTGGACTATGAGGTCGTGCCAGAGGGCATTTCGCATTCACAGCGGCGCCGCGCACGATCTGAAGTGGTCCACGTGGTGCGCCTTAAACCCTTTTACGGACGCTGACGAACTTCCTTATTTTGTTGTTCTCATTGCTATGAGTGCTTTTCTTTATTACTTTCGTTTGTTTGCAGCATCGGGTCGATGCTTTTTAAGAGGGGGGTAATGACACGTGTACTAATCTTTATCGGGCGACCATGTTTCGCCGCCTAACAAATGTTATCGCACAGCGCGGGACGCGCCTGCACGTATCCGAAGTTTCTGGAATGTTATCGATGCTTCTATCCGCTGTCTGTTGTCGCCGAACCTTATGTTATCTGATTCCATCGCCTGACCCGAATGGTGTAGAACTTTGTGGAAGGCATGCGGGTCCCAACGATTAGTCTGGAACATTCGACGATTGATGTATAAAAGCCGACGCGCTTGACCCGTTGATCAGATTTTCGACGATCGCCGACCGTGTTCGCCGCCATCGTTTTGCTTTAAGTGTAGCCTGTCTTGTGGGCACAGGTTCGCCCAATAAAAGTTACTTTTGTCGTTCACAGTATTGCTACTGTGTTCTTCAACGTGCCCACCACGTGACAATATTGCGATCTATTAGTAAAATTCTGTAATCAATGTTGGGACAGTAGGATGTAAATTTAGCTAGGAGAGTTTCGCAAGCAATCGTTGGTGAGACACTTTATCGAATGTTTTAGCATAATCAGGAAGGATCGCGTTAGTTTGTACGTTACCATCCAGGTTAGTGTAGATGTCATATAGAAAAACTGCAAGCTGTGTTTCACATGACAACCCCTTGTGGAAGTCATGTTGTGAAGGGTGAAAAAGTTATTGCTGTCAAGAAAATTTGTTAAGTGGGAGTGATCACATGCTCCATGATTTTACAGTGGACGCTTGTTAGGGCGGTAATTAAGTGGGGAATTTCTGCTACCTGACTTGAAGACCGGAACGACCTTCCCTGTCTTCCAGTCGTCTGGAATAACTCCTGAAAAAAGTGACTGTGAAAAAATTAGGGTGAGATAAACTGAGGCATTATCTTTGGTGTTTTTCAAGATGTTGGTATTAATTTCGTCCATTCCAGCTGAAGATGACAATTTGATATTTCCTATTACGGATGAAATCCAATTTTCACAGAAATTGATCACTGACATGTGACAATCAAAGTCAAGCAAAGGTAAACGGGAGGGTGCGGTCAGTTCATCGGAAAACACTGTAGTAAACAGCGTAAAGACCTTGAATAAGTTCGCACAATCCACGTCAGCAGTCGTTTCATTGAGATCACTGGTGAGTACGATTTATCGCGGTTCGTCATCTTTCAGTGTATTACAAAACTGTTTGGGATTAGTATTTAGTAGCTTGGGGAATTCTAAGTGGTAAAAAGACTGCTTTGCTTGATGTAGAGCAGAAAGGTAGTTTTTATTTGCTTCGTAATACTTCTCCCATGCATTTGGTTGATCTGTAAGCTTTGCAACCCGGAATAGGCGTTCCTTTCTATTTGCAAGCCTTATTAATGTTTGCGTAAACCATGGTTTGGGACGACTGGCGCTGAAACTTACTTTAGGTAGAAATTTAGCTGTTAATTTCTTCAGCTTTTTCTTAAAGCGTGTCCAAGTGGTATCAACATTATGGTTGTGAAAAGTTGTCCGAAATGTGAGGTAAAATGTGCTAAGGCCCCCATTTATCGCTTCATAATCACCTTTGTGGTAGAGATGTATCGTTTTCTTGTACATTTCGTGCTTTGTTGGTCCAAAAGAAAAATCGGCATGAATTACTTTATGGTCGCCGATTTCGTTGAGATAATGAACGTATGATAGGCTTTCGGGGTTGTTGGTTAATATTGGATCTAAGATATTGGATGTATTCTGTGAAACACGTGCTGCTTCAGAAACTAGCTGGGTCATATTAAAATTGAGGCAGATATCGAGAAAGTTCCTGGCTTCGGTTAGTCCTGTCAATGAACACAAATTGTCAGTGCGCCAGTCTATTTGCGGGAAGTTGAAATTGCCGAATAGAAGTAAATGCATTTGGGTGAGCAGCAATAAGTTGACACATAGTTTGGTTAAGCTGGCTGCAAAATTCGGAAGTACTGTGGGACGATCGGCAACAAACGCCTAGTTGTACGGTCTGTGGCCGTGATTGAATAATCACCCATAATATTTCCAGCTGCGGCTGAATATTGATGACTGCACAAGACAATCGCTCGTGGAATGCAATCAGTACACCGCCACCGCGCGTAGATGCACGGTCGTTGCGGTACTCACGAAAGTTCGGTGAAGCCCGATAGCACTTCAGTATCACTCACGCCGTCAGTGAGCCACGTCTCGGTAAGTATTAGTGTATTACTCCTAGAGGACAATGCAATGCTAAATATACGTTCACGCTTTTGAAGAAAGCCGCGGACGTTAGTGTAAATTGCAGAAAGTGAAAGAGCATCGCTAGAGACAGCATATGCTCGGTTCTTTTTTTTCATTTTCTTGGCGCTTCGGTTGCTACGATAACTCTTTGATGCAGTTTGTAGCGTCGTCAAAGATGTACCGCTTTTGGTTCATGCACAGCGTTTTGAAACGCACGGCAAATGGCTTTTTCTTGCTTTTTCGCAAAAGCAAGGAGTTGTTTACGGACATTATGGACTGGGCGCGAGAAATCCTCACCGATGCCATAACTTGTCCCTTTAAGCATACGGCCATTTGACAGTGTTGCAGTGTGGGTCTTATGTAAAGCAAGCTTCACTATTACGGGCCGACAGCGACCAGTTGAGGGACGGCCGAGGCGATGCGCGCGCTCTATATCCCTTGGTTCCAAGGTTAACTGAAAGTTATCGCGGCAAAGGTTTGCTCTGTCTCTGCGAGTGTTTCCGAGGAGGAGCGGTCGGGGATGGCGAAGAATATTAGGGTATTTCGCCTCGAACGGTTTTCGGCGTCATCCATACGGGCTTCCAGCTCCGAAATTCGAGAGGCAGTGCGCTCTGTGCTAGTGCGCATGATTTCAATTTCTTTCCGCAGTGGTACCAATGCCTGATAATGATTTTCGAGATCTGTTAGTCTTTTGTTCAACTCCCCCGATTGTTTTGTCAGTATTGCCGAGCTGAGCTTTCAGGCCTTGTATTTTTGCAATCAAGTGCGCTTGGCCGTTTGTCAGGCTACGCAATTCAGCGAGAAGGGCTTCAGTAGAAGGGTCGGGATTATACTCAATATCGCCACCTAGGAGTAGTAGCAAGCGTATTACACAGACACATTCCGTAACAATAGTAACACAGTACCATGGGCTCGGCAGCCGTACCAGGCAATAATTGCTCGTTGTTTTCGCAAACATGATGTAAGGTTCACCAACCTGCATAGCGAGAGTGAACTGATTAGTGATCTGTGCAGTTGCAGTCACCAAGCCCACAGGGTTGCGCCGAGGGTGCTTGTTCTTTTATGGCTGGTGGACTCGTTATCGACGATGGTGCGGCCGCCCATGCTTGGTAGAGTTCCGCTGTCCGGCGTGCCCCATGCGGCTTGGGCAGGAACTGCAGCTTGCGACAGGTAGGAGCCGGGCAGTGGCCCCGTAGCTTCCAGGTTAGGTGAGGCCGCATTCCGATGATGTTGGCGATGCTGCATGCGAAAGCGCAGGTAGCAGCAGACGCACAACGACGCAGTAGACCATCTGCATAGCGAGTGTGAACTGATTAGTGAGCCGTGCAGTTGCAGTCACCAAGCCCACAGCGTTGCGCCGAGGGGGCTTGTTCTTTTATGGCTGGTGGACTCGTATGTAATCGACGATGGTGCGGCCGCCCATGCTTGGGAGAGTTCCGCTGTCCGGCGTGCCCCATGCGGCTTAGGCAGGAACTGCAGCTTGCGACAGGTAGGAGCCGGTCAGTGGCCCCGTAGCTTCCAGGTTAGGTGAGGCCGCATTCCGATGATGTTGGCGATGCTGCATGCGAAAGCGCAGGTAGCAGCAGACGCACAACGACGCAGTAGACCATCTGCATAGCGAGAGTGAACTGATTAGTGAGCCGTGCAGTTGCAGTCACCAAGCCCACAGCGTTGCGCCGAGGGGGCTTGTTCTTTTATGGCTGGTGGACTCGTATGTAATCGACGATGGTGCGGCCGCCCATGCTTGGGAGAGTTCCGCTGTCCGGCGTGCCCCATGCGGCTTAGGCAGGAACTGCAGCTTGCGACAGGTAGGAGCCGGTCAGTGGCCCCGTAGCTTCCAGGTTAGGTGAGGCCGCATTCCGATGATGTTGGCGATGCTGCATGCGAAAGCGCAGGTAGCAGCAGACGCACAACGACGCAGTAGACCATCTGCATAGCGAGTGTGAACTGATTAGTGAGCCGTGCAGTTGCAGTCACCAAGCCCACAGCGTTGCGCCGAGGGGGCTTGTTCTTTTATGGCTGGTGGACTCGTATGTAATCGACGATGGTGCGGCCGCCCATGCTTGGGAGAGTTCCGCTGTCCGGCGTGCCCCATGCGGCTTAGGCAGGAACTGCAGCTTGCGACAGGTAGGAGCCGGTCAGTGGCCCCGTAGCTTCCAGGTTAGGTGAGGCCGCATTCCGATGATGTTGGCGATGCTGCATGCGAAAGCGCAGGTAGCAGCAGACGCACAACGACGCAGTAGACCATCTGCATAGCGAGAGTGAACTGATTAGTGAGCCGTGCAGTGGCACAGTCACCAAGCCCTTTTAAAGGCTGAGGTCTTTTGTGCGGAGGCTTTTAGAGGCCTTTTGTGCAAAAATCACTACTAGTAATAACATTTAGCGCTTCCCTTTGGAAGACACCGCAGTTAAAATACTGGCTTGCGCGGACGATGTTGTCACTTTTTGCTCTGACAAAGAGCGTGTTACGAACGCAATCGTTAAAGGGCTCTGATATCACTGGCTGAGCATAGGCAGCTCTGGAAGTGCCAGGGCATTTGGCATGGCGAATGGTCATCGTCCGAAAACGTCCACTGGTGGACAACACCAACATGATAGTACACACCAAACAAAGACACAAGGCAAAGGTAACACATAAGCACTGTTATCATAATAATTACAGCGCATCATAATGAATGGCATAACGAATGGAACGCCCAACTTTTACAGCCCTCGATGACAAATATCCGGACACGGCCGCCCGAACACAGGAATTTAACACACAGGGCCAAACAATGAAACCTTCGTTACCTTCGTAAGGAAGCCTTCATTGCGGTGAGTCTACCTCATGTCACTCTGAAAGCTTCCTTACTGAGGGGCCCTCAGTGAAGGCTTCCTTGGTGCTTCCTCAGCATAAGGTAGCTCCAAAGCTACCTTCATGCGTCCTTACGTCCCTCCTGGCCCTGAACGAGCGCTTCACCTCACTGCTTAACTACGTGACGTTTGCTTGCGCATGCGCGCTGTCGCCCACCTGCGCAGAAGCGCGAGCACGGTACGTTTTGCAAGGCATGCTCGTTTCAGTCCCGGTGCGGCATGGAAGCGTTGCTAGGCGTTGCACGACGCCGGCGTGCCAGCGTTGCTGGAGCACATCAAGTTTTGCACTGTAATGCGCAACTTTTTTTAAGTTTAGCAAACAAAACTAGAAGAAAGCGTCCTCGCTTCTCTATATTAGCTCTTCAATTTAAAGATTGTGCGACGATACAACATTTTTTTATTGAATAATCGTGTTCGCCTAAAGCTTTTAAGAGATAATCTCGAACCCAGGCATGCTGCAACCGCTCCTTACGTGAGGACGGGTGAAGGGAGCTTTCAGAGTATGCTCGTTTCCTCCATCGGTCCTTCGCTGTAAGGAGGCCTCACATAAGGTTAGGAAGCGCTCGAAGGAAAGGAACTTTTCATTGTTTGGGCCACAGACTCTACGATGGTCAATATCAACTCGAAATTTCTCAAACAACTTCTCGTCTTTGTTTTTTGGCTAAACTTTTCCAACAGTCGCTTGGTCATGGCATCCTTCCTCTAGATTGTAAAGGTGGTTCCCGTTCATAAAACAGGTAACAAACATTCTCTCCTAAACTGTTTGCACTAACAAGCATTCCCTGCAAATTAATGGAGCACATCTTGTACACTCATAGCCTTAATATGGTAAAATACAATTCCATCTCAACACGGTGTTAGGCGTTCCTTTTCTTGCGACGCTCACCGCTGTTCACTGATCGTTTACATTCAATATTTGACAGTAATTCCAGAATCGATGGTGCCTTTCTAGATTTCTCGAGGGCTTTCGATAAAGTTAACTACGTCCTACTTATGCTCAAACTCTCTTACTTAAACGCTGTCCGCAGTCTTGGGTCGAATACTTTCCAATCAATCGTAGACAGTACGTTTCTGTAAACGACCACGATTCGCCCTTAACTAACGTAGCATCAGGGGTACCGCGGAAGGCTCCGTTTTAGGCCCACTGCTATTCTTAACCCTCTCAACTGAATTTTTTCAGCTTACAGAATTTTTTCTTCATTTTCTATATCTTTACTACCGCTTAGAAGCACATAAATATATTTCCCGTACCCTATCACTGTAGGATATGGCGGCACGGCCTCTAAACAGGTCACCAGGCTTAGTGGTCGTAAAAAGCAATACGAAGTATTTCCGCGTTTCAAATTATGCGCAGCTGGTTCACACATTTACCTTTCTTGGAAAACTTGCTCGATTGTAACGAGACCGGGGTTATTGCACGGGGCATAAAACATTACTTATGCACAGGTGTTTATTGTACTTGAATAGCCGCCACCTACATCTTGGTCGCTTCGTCAAATTTATTTCCGTCATAGGTGCCTGACTTCTCGTCTACTGCCTAGCGGTTCATCCCGCCGGCATTTGCAAGCTATATGTCCTGCACGTGATCGTCGTCTACTTCCGACACGTATTGTTCCTGCAATGCAGCAAACATACGTTAGTCCTCCATGCACGGCAGTTTAGACAAAAAACTGAGAAACGGGACATCAACGAGGGGGCTCTGCATGCATGGCAGAAACGACCGGCCTGGTGAAACATGATCGAAACACATGTTTTTTTCGCCATCTTGTTTTGATGGAAGACGAAGAAACTGCTGCCTAGGCTGGTAGAATATCCAGGATATCTCAAGGTCTTTGTGCTTCTTAACCGTTTTTGTCACAACCTAGAACCATTTGTCTTCATGTATTTTTTTATAGACACCAGGATACATTAACGACTGACCCGATTGTGTCTCGTTGCCTGTTCCCTTATAAGCCGATGACTGCGTACTGCATCGCGAGGATCGTAATGATAATGACAAGGAAATTCTGCAGACTGACTTGAATAAAATTGCCGCTTGGTGTGAAAATTGCCTCATGCAATGAAACCATAAAAATGCAAGCTGATGACTGTAGGGCTGTTCCACGTCAACTGTCCCAACCGTGGCGCTCGCGAAATATCCATTTCTCTCAAAAATTTCAAAAACATTAGACGTATACAACAATTACTTGCACATATTATGAGGAGACACAAAGGACAACATAGGGGAAGTTACTTGTACTTACTAATTGAATTAAAGAAATTATAATGGAAATGAAAGTGGATGAAAAAAAGTATGCATATCCCACGAACTGTGAGAATCGATGTAAGCGAAGCATTCCGTGCTGGATGCTTTGATTGACGATAATTACAGCTGATGTTGACAAATAAAGCTTAATTTATTCAACATTTAGTCTAACACGCGAGCGGTGAGTTGATGTTAAACGTTACTTTGCGGTCACCACTGCTGTTCGTCTCCGTAGTACACACAACACACAGGGAGAGGTGTTTGCTTGAGACATTGTTGTGCGCCATATTTCATAACCTCTCAGAGGGTTGAGCATTGCCATTGCATCATATGGCACATCGCACCGTAGCAGAAGTATTAAACTTGGATTATGGGGCTGTAGGTGCCAAAACCACAATCGGATTATGAGGCACGCGTAGTGGGGGACTGCGGATTCATTTTGACACCGTGATGCTCTTTAACATGTCCCAAAATCTAAGCGCACGGGCGTTTTCTATTTCGCCCCCCGTGGAAATGCGGCGGTGGGGATCAAATGCGCGACCTCTGTCGATGCCGCAAAGGCGGCACACAAGTGGTCGAGCGCCTGTGCCCTGCGGTGCGCTTGAATTCGTGGCGCCTCTGCACGACCTGCGGAGTTTGTCATATACTTGCATGGTGTTCAGAAATAGCAGCAACGTACTCTACCGTACCTTCAACTTAAGCTTATTCCCCGCCGTCGTATAGCGTTTGCTTGCCTCTTCACCCCCTCCCTTGTATGGGAACTGCGTCAGCTCCTCCCTACAGTTCTATCTGCGTTAGAAGTTTATTTCTTTACAGAAAGAGGAAAGAAGAGCTAGAGGCCATATGACCTTTATCTCTAACACCCCTGTAAAGCGGGAAATTGCACCTACGGAGAGTGCACTCGGTTTTAAGTGCACTTTCCCAAATCTAAACGTCGCAAGCTGAGTGCACTCGCAGAATAGTGTGTCGGAGTGCGTTCAGGAAACGCACTTTGCTGGTCGAGTACGTAGCCTCGCCGCCAGCGGTTTCAAAGGTACAAAATGTAATGCGTAGAAAAATTACACAGAAGTTAATTCTAGCTGTTGAACAGCTTTCAACAAAGTAATTAGAGCATAACTCGCTGACATTCTGTTCTAGCAGGATCAAATGCCGCCTCGTCGCACGCCACCATCTTGTTCTGGATTGGCTAGGCATTCGTCTTGGCCGTCCTTGACTTGCAACGCTCTCATGATAAAAATACTTTCGTTTTTGTTGAGTAAATATAGATTACGATTGTTTTTTTTTTTAATTTGTAATACAACTAATGCAGTCGCTTTTTAGAAACTCTTATTTTATTTTAATCTACATCTTCAAAAAATAAGGTTTTAGTCTTCCGCCATTTTTTTTAATGCGAGTGCACTGTTTTCCCGTTTAGCACCGCGTAGCCTATAGTGTCACTCAAGCTTACCGTAAGTGCACTTAACTTGCCCGCTTGACAGGGGTATTAGTCCCCTCTGGACCCGCACTTTAGTAGAAAGGGAAGCGTTGCAGTTTCTGCAATGCTTCTGAGGAGAGTCACGAGTAATTACAGCTGTCAAGAGGCTAATGTGGCGACGGCCAGACACCTCCAGAGGTAATAGTGCAAATTCGACGCAGTGGGATGAAAACGAGTTTCTAGCATCGCCTTTCCTCGCTGACTCACTCCTGTCGTGTATGCACATGCACCCCCCCCCCCCTCCCCCACGCTGTGTGCCTGACAGCAGCAGCAGCAGACAAGTCGAAGGAAGAGGCAAAGAAAGCTTCGCTTTAAAAAAACTTGCCGCAGGTGGGGAACGAACCCACGTCTTCGCATTACGCGTGCGAGTAATGCTGCGGATACAACACCTTTTTTTACGCAGCAAATTTAGTTGGTTTGCGTGTCCCACCAACATGCTATGAGGTGAAGTAAAATATATTGAAGGGTAGGCAAACCAAAAGATTGTAATGGTGGGACTCAAATCCAATTTTTTTTATTTCTCGGTGAGAACGCAAATTAATACAATTAAAATTAGTGTCGTGAAAGTCGTTACGCTCGTCAATTGTATCCCCTTCTCTGCGTGTTTTTCCATGGACCACCTTAGTGTGTTACCAATGTCTAAACATAGGCTAAGCTGGCATTTTTGGTAAAGTCAGGCGTTTATTTTTGAGCCTGGGCGCAGTACATCGGGGAAAATAAAATGTTTGAAGATAGCACGTTTTAATGGGCCCCTCGCCAGGTCAGGCCATATTGAGCTGACAAGCGCAGAGATTACATTGAGCGATAGCGATCGTGTCTGCAAAGTATTGCATTGCTACGCGCCACGGAAAGACCTGAAATTTCAAACCGAACACTGTTTTTCCTTCTCGCGGACGCCGCGCTTCAAGTCGGACGGTGACGTAGTCGTGCCCTTGCGCCTATGTAGTCGTGTCCGCAGTGTGACGTCGCTCGTGGTGACATGTGACTTCGAGAATTATTCAAGACAACCTCTGTTATCTGTGCGATCTATTGCTTGAATTGACAAATTGAAGTTTAGAGAAATAATAAAACACACAAACAAAATATGTGCGTGTTTTTTGTTTTACTTCGCACCGAAGGAAGAGAGATGGTACTTCCGCTCGTCTGCTTGGTCCCACGGTCGTGCGGTCACGTGCGCAGGTGCCGAAACTATGCCATTTTCTACCGTGCTCCTGCGCGTGATCATGCTCTGTAATCCGCTTGTTCTGTCTCAGTATTCGTGTAGCACTGAATTATACCGCTAGTCATGTGTCCTTGTTCAGCGCGCGCAAAATCGCGCGCTGCGCGAACGAGGCAACAGCTCGCGCGACGCCGTCAGCGGAAATGCGGAGCGCCGGAAAAAAAAAAAAGCGAGGAGAAAAAAATGAAGGCGGGACCTGTGACGTCTGCGTCACGTGACCCTCGAAGTGTGGGAGAAAGCAGGGAAGGAATTTCGCTTGCGAAGGCTAGACGGGGCGAGTGGAGAGAGCGTCTTGCTTGGCAGTGGAGCCCGCATGCTCGTGGCACTGAAATATTTATATCTCGGCTATTAATGGGCCGATTTGAAAACTTCTTGCGGCTGAACGCTCCCTAGAGGACACGTAACGACTTCCGGCGTATAACCAACATTTTCTATGGGGCCTGGTGAGGGGCCCCTTAAGGATAGTTCCATAAAAATAATTCCAAGTTTCCTTCCGTGACCTTTTCCTGATAGAAAATTCCCCAGAACGCTACAATTTATGCATCTTTACTTCTTTGCTGAAGATTGAAAAACAAAAACACTTTGCGAAACTCTTTCCAAGGGCTGTTCACCAGGCCCCATAGCAAACGTACTGCAGCGATGCAGCCGTTCTGCCGCAGCGGCTCAAGGGGGTGAGCTCCGGCCGGGCCAAGTACAGATCCGCAGCTACGAAGACGACGAGAGGTGTCATTTGAATAACTAGGTTTGTTAATTTGGGATTGAAGTTTACACTGTACACATGTATTTACACAAAAAACGATGTCATACCCAACGTGCCTGACCGGCCTCCCGTGGTGAAGTGGCGCCGTGTGCGCTTGTCTCCTTGCTCTCCTCAAAACTACTCCCGTCTTCAATAAGTAGATTTTTGGCAAATTTTTGTTTCGTACCTGGTTTTCCATCGTTTCGTGAAATCAAAATGGCCCTCACGGGCAGAAAAAAATTCTGCTCATAATATTTTTGGGTAAGAACTGTGGTTGTGTATGCGCAATGTTTTTGTAATTTCGCGAGAGAAATGGATACTGCTTGAGTGCCACGGTTGGGACAGTTGGCGTGAGGCCAAGTGTGCGCTCCTGCATATAAGCTGTCCATCTAGAAGATCGATTTACTCTTATGTAACTCTTATGTAACTCCCACAACCAAACTTTCTGATGCCCTATTGCGAACTGTGCTTTTGTACGTCTCCGTTTTTTGTCGTTTCCCTACTTTTATTCCATCAATCCTCCAATCGCCTCTTACTAATCCCTACTGCGGACATCTTTACTTTTTCACTGCTGTTACTGAACCCAAGGGCTTGAAGGAGGCCAGTGGAGCCTAAATCGACCGCTGGGTAGACATCACATTCTAATAAAACATGCCCCATAGTTTCCCTAGCTTTACCGCAGCGAGTACATGATTCTTCTTCCTTCTTATATCTCGCTTTAAAGGTGCGTGTTCTAAGGCATCCCGATCTCGTTTCAAAAAGTAAGGAGCTTCCCTTTGAGTTATCGTAAACTGTTTCTTTACTGATTTCGTTTTTTCCTCATAAGTAGTTACTCATACCAGCTTTCTTTTCCATTGCCGCCACCCATGAGATTATCCCAGCCTCTCCGACTTCCCGCTTGACGTTCGTTGTTGCTGTGTTGCCCACCCTACAGGCCGCATACTTGCCTGTAAGCTTCCTAGTTCTTTTCCTCCACTGTGAATCAATGTTTTTCCTGTACAGATACCTCAATACTCTCCAAGCCCATTTACTTTCTTCCATATTCCTCAGTCGCTCTTCATACTCAATTTTACTGCGAGCTTCCCTCACTTCAAAACTAGCCCAGCCCATATCACCCTGCACAGCTTCATTTGTAGTCTTCCGGTGAACGCCCAATGCGAGGCATCCCACTGACCTTTGGTTGGCATCGAGTCCTAATTGTACTCCCAATTTCAAGCAAACAACGGCATTTCCAAAAGTAAGTCACGGAGCCATTATACCTTTCCACATGACCTCGAGCACCTCATACTTACAGTATCTCCATAGCGCTCTGTGTTTCATTATGGCCGCGTTTCACTTCCCCCTTGCCCTTATTGTTTCTTCTTGTGCTTCCATATATCTATTGCCTTCGTTTATTCATATAACCAGCTATTTATATTCTTTAACCCGAAGTATTTTCTGGCCATGTATTGACACTGTCTGTTCACTGTTTTCATTCAATACCATAACACCTGATTTTTTACGCTGTATTTCAGCCCTAAATTCTCACCTTCCTGTCCGCAGATATTAGCCAGACGTTGCATATCACTTTGCTCGTTAGCTGGCAACACAATGTTGCCTGCATAAAACAAACCTCGAAGCTGCTGCTCTACTACTGTACCCTCCTGTTTGTATGAGAGATCAGACGCGATATTTCTCCCTTCTATCGCCCTTTCCATCCTCACCATGTACATCATAAACATCAGTAGGGATGAAGAGCAACCCTGCCTCAGTCCCTTGTTGATATAAACTTTCTCCTCGCTCCTCATCCATTCCCATTCAACACAAACGGTATCTATTAGGTAAATCGCTCTCAAAATTTGTATAAAGTCGTTGTCTATGTCTTCCTCTTCCATAATATCCCACAATATGTTGCGGCTTACATTGTGAGACGCTCCGGTTATGTCTAAAAATGCCAGATATAGCGGTCTCCTCTTTTCTCTGGATATTGCAATACACTGAGCAAGGACAAATAAGTTATCTTCCAAAGGGCTACCGATTCTGAAGCCATTCTGAAGTTCTCCCAATGTGTCATCACTCTCTGCCTATGCTCGCAGCTTTAATTTAATCGCCTGAACTTAATCACCAACCTAACCTGTATATTACGGATGTAATGGTCCGCGGTCTATACGAGTGAACTTTATGCTTCTCCCCTTTACCTTTATAAATTAAATTCATCCTAATTTGTCGCCAAGTGTTTGCCATTCGTCTATCTTTTAAGGTTTTTTTCTGCAGCTTTCAACAGAGATCCCTTACTTTTTGGTCCTACTTCATTATTCAGCCTCACGGGAACCTCGTCTAGCCCTGTGACTGTGCGCTTAGGAATTTTCTCTTCGGCTTCTTCTTTTCTCATCGACTTTACAGCAAGAAATGAGTGACAGATGTCAAAATGTAAAACGTGTGTAGCAAGAGACCGCGACTCTTCGCGGGTGGGTCGACGACGCGGAAGACAGATCGCGACGAGGAAATCTCATATTCTTCGGGATATGGAATTACGACGCAAGCAGCGGAAGAACTATTGAACGCGAGAGCATCTGGATTACGAGGGGCAGAAAAGGCAAGAAGGACGCAGAGCATCAAACGACACAAGAAAGCAACCCAGCCAAGCAACAAACGAATGGAAAGCCAACACCACCGCAGCAGCGAAATCCCCGAATGCCGCCTCTACCAGTCGACGACTACGAGGTCGTATTCCGCCCACAAGCAGGCCTCGAGCTTGCAAAGTGGAACAATGTCGCCATTATGCACGCCATCGGAAGAGCCAGCGGTTTCTCGCAGCAAGACTTCGGCGAAAAAGTGTGTGTTCAAGTGCAAAGAATTGAGAACCTGGGGCCCTATAACGTAAAACTATTCCAATATGTTTCTATTCCAATCTCCTGACGTCAAATTTGCGTAACCACCGACGCAACCAACGGGCGGTCACCCGCAGGTTTGTCTGAACACACCAATAAAACGCTCTCCTCGTTCATAGGAGGTCACTTTTGTTTGCTTGAAAAACGAATAACATTGCCTAGACTGAGCGGCTTGTCGTATCTAATTGGCTGACAAGAGGCGAGGAGAACGCTCAAGTGGAGAGGTATTCGATGGGGCAGAGCCAGTGCGCTGAAAATCGGTAACCGGATGAAGAGGGTGGTGCCGGCGTCTGCGATTGGTCGGCTTTCCCTTGCTTAGCTTGCGGTGGCTGGTCGAAAATCGCGGCGGCATGCAACGGAAGCTTAAGAATGACGCTAAAACAGACCCTCAGCAGAGCAGAGTTGGCAGAATGAGGTGGTAAACGTGCCGAAAGTGCTCGAAAACGTTACACGGCCACGCAAGAAGCTTTATTATGCGCAAATACACCCATGCTCTCCGGCAGACGCGAGTAGCCAGCGCCTGAGTGATCGGCGGCAGACATATTTTATTCCTTTCGGAACGGGGCAGCCTGCGGCTATTCAGAAGAAAATTCAGTTTTGTTCGGCATATTAATGCATCTTTAATGCGTACACGTCACTTTGACGCGGTGAGCTTTCGCGGTTTTGTGACGTCGTGTGACAGGCAGATGAAGTGGGTGCTGCCCGAAAACTGGCGAAACGGCGTCGAATCAGAAATAACTGTTTTTCTTTTTCCTGTCAAATCATGCATAATCAGTGTGTACACATCATATCAGATGGGGAGGTATCGCCGTTTTCGTGACGACGCGTGACTGACAGGTGAAGTGGGGGTGGTCGAAAAAAGTTTTTGACCAATCGTGGAGGGCTGATAGCAGAATTGGAATAGAAAAGTTTGGAATGGTTTTACGTTATAGCGCCCCTGATTATTGCAAGCACGGCCGAGTGGGAAGACGCGATGAAACTCGAAAATATCAGCACAATACAACTTGGCGGCACTTTCTTCACTGTAAAAGGCAACACGAGAACCCCAGACGACGTATCCAGAGGCGTAATAAGCGGGCTCTTAGCTGGCACGAGTGAAGAAGAACTCAAGGCAAGTCTTCGCGCACCAGCGAGGTACACCGTCCTCAACGCTCGTATGCCGGAGCAAACGTGCGCGGCCGTGATCTTTTTCCAAGGACCGCACGTTCCTTATTACGTCCGCTTCCAGAGCCTCGATTTTCGATGCCGACCCTACCGCAAGTCAGTGCAATACTGCAGAACTTGTGGCAACACGGGACACCGCCAGGATGTCTGCCCGAGACCATTGCCAGCTTTTTGCTCTAAATATGACAAAACCGATCAACTACCCGACCACGAGTGCAAACCCGTATGCAAGTTATGTGGAGAAGGGAACGAAACCGCAAGCAAAGATTGCAAGAAAAGACTGAAACCCAACCCGCCGCCATTCAACCTACGACAGTAACGCATCGACAGGCTCAAAGTGTGAGACAGTCGCTGGAGCTCAGGCGGCGAACAATTTCCACAATTAGGAAGCTCAACCACCAGCTTGAGGGACAGTGATGGCAGCCTCCCCAAACGAAGTAGATCTAGATCTATACTCCGATCGCCTTCCCGATCACGCTCACGCTCGCACTCGCCCAAACGCGTGCGCTACGCGGATGTGGTAAGCGGATCGAGTGGATCGACAACCACGAGCAGCTCCAAATTCTTATCGGCCGAAACTGCGGCCCTTCAGGCTCTCAAAAATAAGGTGCAAATTCAACAAAACACGTTGCACAATCAAAACAGTCAACTACAAAGCCAACAGGCCCTCATCGATAAACTGCAACAGAGATGAACGAAAGTCCAAGAGAACATTGCGCAGCCGCGACCCTTACTTCCCGACGCAGATGTTCAATCCGTAGTTGACGCAAGATTCCGAATCCTCCAAGAAACTCTCATGAAATGTACCCATGACACAATTGAGAATATCGTCCAGGTAGCAATAACGAATTTTGCCGCAAGTATAGCCAAGAAGGACACCACGCTAGACGCCAAGGTGGATGGACTCGCAGCGCAACAAAACAACTTCATAGCCCACATCAAGAAGACGTACGTAACAAAACAGCACCTCAACACGTCACTAAATGACATTCAGCCTGACAGAAAGCGGCCGCGAGCGAACGGCCGAAGTGCCTCTCGTTCAGATTCACCTAGCCGCGAGCGCCGGCAGGGAACAGAAACAACCGAAGATGGTGGTCCCTAATCACAGGCCTACAAATGCGCACTCAACTCTCCGCATTTGGCAGTGGAACTGTCGTTCCTATCGACCACGGCATGCTACCTTAGAAGAATTTGTCAAACAAGACCCACCCGACCTCATAGCGCTGCAAGAAACAGATACACAAAACGTCCGGTTACAAGGGTAGAACGCCCACGTACAAACACAACGCACGGCAATTCTCACCAAGAAGGATCTCACTGTACAGGAATTGGAACCCGTCAATACACCGATCGAACACACCTTAATCGAAATCATACCGGAAAGGAACTCGCTCAAGAGCGTATTCGTAGTCGGTGTGTACAGCCCTCCCAGAGACGCCCTTTCAGACTTAGACCACCTTGTCCGAGAAATTAAGACGCGCACCGATGGTCATCAAGTCGTTATAGTAGTGGACTTCAACGCCCCACACACGGCCTGGGGATACCAGACCACCACGAAGAAAGGAGCCAGGGTGCGCGACACTGCACAACAGCACAGACTCACCATGTGGAATGACCCACTCCAAACAATGAGGATAGGTAATAGTGTCTCCAGGGACACAAACCTGGATCTCACCTTCACGCTAAACGTGCCCTCGGCAGAATGGAGCTCGACTCCCAGAAACCCTGGGCAGCGATCACCACATCCTCTAGCTAACCGTGGCTCACACTCGCAAGCCCGCTAGGCTGGGAATGGTCCGGGTAACGGAGTGTAAGTCATTCAGAGACGTGCTAAATGTCGAGACCATGATCGAGAACATAGATGACTGGCTGGAGAAAGTCCTCGACATGGCAGAACGCCACACGAAAACAATACAGCTGAATGAAGTAGTGCCAGCCATCGACACGCACCTCCTTGTGGAAGAAACAGAAGCTAAACAAGAAATTAAAGAAGCGAATTGCCCTCCTCACCGAGCAAGCACAGGCATACGCGGAGAGATTAGGAAGACAGAACTGGCACGCATTTTGCGACAAACTCCAGGGAACGCTGAGCACAAACACGACGTGGCATCTCCTGCGCGCCCTTCTCGACAACGGCCCTACGAAGACGGTGCAGCGACAGAACCTCTGTAGGCTCGTGCACAACCACGCCGGATCGGAAGAGAACCTCCTCCGAGAAATTCAGAAGAAGCTGTGCGGCGACCCACCCGTTAATACGACGGCACATGACAAAGTTTACGGTGGGAAACCAAACCCCGACCTTGACCAACCCTTCACGCATGCTGAACTCTCTGCAGCACTATCGACGCTCACCAGAAACACCAGCCCGGGCAAAGATCGCATCATGAACAAGCATCTTCGGAACCTTCCGCAGCAGGCTACCGCAGCCCTGCTCCAGTACTTCAATGCATGCTGGGAGAGAGGAAAGCTACCGGCTGCATGGAAGCACTCGCAGATTACCATGATCCCCAAACCAAACAAACAGCTCAGCATCGAGAACTTGCGCCCAATTTCCCTTACCTCGTGCGCAGGGAAACTTTTCGAGCATATGATTCACAACTGGCTAACCTCGTACCTCGAAGACAACGGATATTTTCCAAACACTATGTTCGGTTTCAGGCAGAACCTGTCAACGCAAGATGTCTTCCTTCTACTCAAGGAAGACCTCATCGACCACCTCGGTACCAGAAGCAAATCATCGATTTCAGCCGTCGACGTAAAGGGAGCTTTTGACAACGTCAGTCACGAAGCTACCCTCTGCAACCTCGAAGACCTGGGCTGCGGTTCTCGGACATACGACTATGTCAGGAATTTCCTCACGGGCCGCACGGCCACAGTTGGAATATACAACCTGCGTAGCGACAGCTTCCGACTACCGAGCAAAGGCACCCCGCAGGGTTCGGTCATATCGCCGTTGCTCTTCAAAGTCACAATGATCAAAATACCCAGCCTCCTTGACGCGATACCAGACGTAAGACACGCTTTCTATGCAGATGATATCACGTTATGGACAAAGGCCTCAAACACTGGAACACAAGAAACACGCCTACAGGAAGCAGTAGATACCATCGAGAGCTACTTGCACAAATGCGGCCTCCACTGTGCTCCCGAGAAGTCCGAACACCTCGTCCTCAAGTCAAGAACGAGAGGCAGACCACCCGGCTACGATGAACCTGATCCTAACATCACCCTCAATGAAACGCACATTCCAAAAGTGGAAACCCTACGAGTTCTAGGGCTACACATACACAAAGACGGGTCCGGGGCGGCCACCCTCCCGTGACTACAGCGAGCGCTATCACAGCTCACACATCTCGTCAGAAGAGTTGCAAGCCATAGAAGCGGACTTAAAGAACAAGACACGCTAAGCGTGATGCAAGCACTCCTCACCAGTCCAATAACATACGGCACGCCCTACGTCACGCTGAAGAATGTAGAGGTAGAAAAAATTTACATTCAAATACGAAAAGCCATCAAAATCGCCCGGGGCCTACCATCTACGGCTTCGACTACGATACTTCTCAAGATGGGCGTACACAACACCTGGCAAGAGCTAGCTGAAGCTCACAAAGCCAGTCAATTAGAACGACTGAAGCTCACGCCCACCGGAGGATCAGTGCTGCAACGGCTGAGCTACGGTGAAACCTTTATAGCCACCACGAATTCCTTCAAACCTCCGCGAATCCCCCTGCATAGCCCCAATACAACGCAACATGCACCCCTCGTACCACAAGGAAAGAAGACAAGCCCGAGTGGATGCTCTACGGTGAAGACACAGGCAAGATCCGGACGCCAGATACACCGACGCAGCCAAAATACCCGCAAAGAAACGCTTACGCCCTGAGCGTCGTAGATTCTCAGGGCAGAGAGCTAGCGTGATTGATTGAAAACCCCGAGATTGCAGAAGAGACGGCGATCGCCCTAGCAACTACCACGTGCATGGACGCAGCTGTCATCTCCGATTCTCAAGCAGCCGTCAGGAACTACGCAAAGGGTCGCGTGCCGACAGAAGCACTGAAGCTATTGAAGCACCGCAGTACTCCGATCCCCTACACCTGCGGGACATGGGTTCCTGGGCACGAGGGGCTGGAGGGGAACGAAGCGGCACACGCCGCGGCCCCCGGCCACACCTGCCGGGCCAACCCTTCCTACTCTCGAGACGCCCGGTCTGCGCCAGCGGAGGCAGAGACCGTACCCATCACGTACTCAGGGATCCTTCAACATCACAGGCTGGAACGCAGGGTGTACCCACCACCTCACCCAAAGCTCAACAAAGAAGAAAGCACTACACTCAGAAGACTGCAAAGTAATACTTATATCCACGGAATCATCATGCATAGACTGTACCCAACGCTACACGAATACCACTGCCCAATGTGCGGCGTACCGGACACCTTAGCGCACCTGATCCTTGATTGTCCATGGCATCTAGACAAAGACGCATTGCCTTCAACGAGAGACTGTTGCAACGCCAGACAAAGCGAAGACCTCATAGAAACGTGGGAGGCCAAGCTCGTCTCCGAGGACCTGGAACAACAACGACGTCTCGTCGACAGGGCCAAGGAAGCAGCGAAGGCCAGAGGGTTCCTGGAATGAGGAGACCTCCCACCGAAAGTAGAACCGGGGCTTACCCCGGAATACTGTTTCCAAAATAAAAGTTTATTCCTCCTCCTCGGGATATCCCGTATGAGAATGCGCGTCAGTGTGAAGAAACAGTTATCTCCATCGCCTCAGACAAACTAGATGTACGTCTACCACAAGATAGCACAGAGCGTGCACATAGAATCGGTAAATTTGCCAGCGGGAAAAACCAGGCCTCCAGTAGTGAAGCTTGCCACCTTCGAGACAAAAGAGCTGGCGTTTCCCAAACGGTCCCGGAAAACTGGTCTCGGTGTAAGCGAACACTCTTGCTCTGCAGCACGTGCGGAAGAGACTTCTGGAATTCGGCAGCGGCTTAAACACTAACTTCAAATTAAGAGACTATTTTCGATGGGCTACGTGTTGAATACTGACGAAAATTCTGTTATCGAAGTGAGCACTGACCCATGAGTAACCCGTTCCGGGCGTGTCTATGCGGCACACGCGATGGGTGGAGGCTCATCACCAACAGCATCCGTAATTTTTACTAACATTCAGAGCGTTTTTCCTAAAAGTTTCAACAGTCTAATTAGCGATACTGGAGCTGGTGACTGGCAGCAGCGTTGGAGACACACGGCTTACGCTTGTGTATCGTATTCGGTCCTTCCAGGTTAGAAATCGCATGAGTGTCTACTTTTTATGGCTTGCGTAAATATTTTTGTTGCAGCTGCCATGTGTTGACTAGTCGTTCTTGTTTCTGTCGCCCTATTCTCTTATTCCAAGTATGACACCTGATCCTGAAATGTTAAAAATGTTGAAAGAAATCAAGCAGGAAATTCGTGACATGCGCGCTTCTCTGAAACGAGAATTTAGAAAGGAAAACAGAGAAGTAAGAGCTAACATGGAAATGATTCACCAATGTTTCGAAGAAATGAAAGCTAGCATTCAAAAGGAAAACGCAGATATTAAGGTTCACAATGCTTGCCTTTTGTCTGAGTGTGCACTCCTTAAAGAACAGGTGCAAGCGAATGAACTGAGAATGGTAGAACTGGAACAGTACTCAAGAAACGAAGACCTAGAAATAAGGTATTCTAGTTTCGCCGGATGAAAGTCTCCAGAACATTTCGTAACACATTGGCTATGCGGTCGGTAAATCAATTGTACAGGGCGATGTTGAAGTATGCCGCAGAATTCTAACAAAAGGCTCAGCGCAGTCAAACATTCTTGTACAGTTTTACAGCAGATCGAAACGCGATGCAATTTTAGAAAAGGCTAGAAAGAAAAGATTTTCAACGGCTCATATTGGTTTCGCAGTCTGCCCAAGTATATATGAACGAGCATTTATGTTTCGAATTAAAGAAGCTGCTGGGCATGACACTCGCGAAAAAGAAAGAAAAAAATTGGCGTTTTGCACGGATATAGCACGGCAAAGCTTTCGCAAGGAAAACTGAGTTTCCCGAGCAATGCGTATAGCTTGCATCTCTGATCGTGATAATATCAACTAGGATGTTTTCTTTCGACGACGTAATACCTACAAACACCTCTTGTCCTACTTATCTCTCGCCTTGCGAAGTAGGTAACTTATATGCAAAAACAAGAATTCATTATCTTTCGTCCACATTAACGCACAATCAGCCAGAAATAAGGAAGACCAAATTGTAGCGCTTACTGCATCATTTGGTTTCACCCCAGATGTGCTAATGATAAGTGAAACCTGGTATACAAATGAAATAGATGTGCTTTGGTTGCCCGGTTATAAATCATTCTTCGTAAATCGACCCTATCGAAGAGGAGGAGGCGTTATGTTGATCTTAAAAAACACGCTGCATTGCCCATGATTGAGTCGTTTTCCTCTGTTACTCTTGATTATGAAGTGCTTTGAATTAAATGCAATGATAATGCATATTGTGTTGTATATAGACCTCCAGGTGCAAACATACCAAGATTTCGGTCCTTTATAGGTGAGTACCTAAGCTGGACTAACAATAATGGTTTCAAGCTCATTATGGCAGGTGATATAAACATTGACTTGAAGACTTCTAAACCACGTGATGAATTGTATAGGACACATGAATCTAATGGTTTTGCAAATTTAGTCAACTCTCCCACTCATATTTCAGATTACTCAACTACGCTAATAGACGTCTTCAAAACAAACATTGAAGATACAAATCTCTCATCCGGTGTTGTAGGCACTCACATCAGCGATCACCTCCCAATTCTTTTATTTTTTAAACATAACACATCTATTGGAACCACGAACGACATTCCTTTGACTGCACGGGATACTAATGCACATAGTTTAAACAATTTTTGCAATGAAATATTCCTCATTGACTGGTCACCTCTACTGCTTATTACAGACCCCGAGACCACTTACGAATATTTTCACGAAGAGTTGAAATCTGCTTACGAGAAATTTTTCAGGCACAAGGTTTTGAAACCTGTGCGTAAATGTAGAAATCCATGGGTCGCGAAACACTGTTTAGAAGAAATACGAACAAAAAAATCGTTGTTGACGTCATTTCAACGTGGCCTGAAGAAATGTTGGGGCAGTTTAGGATTCAAGGGAATAAAGTAAATAGTTTTCTGCGTCGCGAGAAATGGATGTACTTACAAAATTTATTTAATGTTGACGTTATGAAACAGACAGATATTGTTTGGAAGCGTATAAACACAGTTCTTGGACGAAGCGGTTGTAATGAGACTGTTAGGGAATTTACAATTAATGGTAATGCAATATCACCAAAATAACTAGCCGAATGTTTCAACAAGTATTTTACTAATTTAGCAAAGAGTTATCAGGATCCAAATTGTTCGCACTAACTACAAGGACCAGCCACTCTGCATTTTTGACTCCTACGACAGATAGGGTAATAATCGACACTTTCTTATCTATCAGAAATAGTAAATGTTGCGATGCCGATGGTTTTGAAATTCAGCCTGCCAAATACGCACTAGATGCCATCACTCCGGCGTTGACACACATTTATAACCTTGTTTTATCTGATGGTACTTTTCCAAAAAGCCTCCAGGTTGCTAAAGTTATAGTGTTACACAAGGGCGGCGATAAAAACGAATTACCTAACTATAGACCAATATCCGTCTTGCCAATTTTTTCAAAACCTCTGGAAAAACTAATTAACAGCCGCATTACATCCTTTACAACTAAGCATAAATTAATAACAAACACGCAATTTGGATTTACGAGAGGTCCAATCTACTGAAACTGCCCTTCTAACACAAAAGGAAATTATATTAGATTCTTTCGAACGTCAGCTATGTACATTGGGTATTTTGTCGACTACTCAAAGGCGTTCGACTGCATTAATCATGCTACCCTACTAAAAAATGTAACTGTTATGGCTTCCGAGGCGTTTTTTTGAAGTTAATAAAAACACATCTCCAACACCGCATGCAACACGTAGTTATAAACAGTTACGCGTCCGATTTGAAACCACATATCGCAGGAGTACCACAGGGCAGCATTTTGGGCCCCTTATTTTTTTTGTATCTATATTAATGATCTAGTGACTATCTACAAAGACGTAAAATTTATTGCATATGCAGACGACATTACAATTCTTGTAACCGAAAAAAATGCTGAAGATCTCATAATTAAAGCCAACGAGGTGCTGTCCAAATTATCATCGTGGAGTATCGCGAACTCGTTAACAATAAATGTTAATGAAACAAAGGCTGTACTTTTTAGGCCAGAAAATCGAAATATTGATACTTGTACCCTTTTACAGCTTAACAACTCCATTCTGCCTATTGTTCCTTCCATTAAGTGTCTTGTAGTTATATTTGAGCAACATTTGTCGTGGAATGCTCACGTGGAAATGGTAATTGGTAAGCTCTCTCGAGTGACTGCAATACTATGCAAATTGCGTTTTTTTTCTTCCAGAAAATATTAAACTCATTTTGTACAAATCACTGTCATTACCACATATAAACTATTGCCATCTTGTCTGAGGCACTACAAGGCTGTCTAATATCAATGTACTGCATAGAATAGAGAAAAAGGCCGTACGTTGTATACTAGATGTCCCTTAATTAACGCATTCTAGTCCTCTATTTGAAAAGCTCAATTTGCTGTCAATACTTAACATTTATGAAAATGTGTTACTACGAAATTGTATGACCAGTATTAAAAAAAGAACTACACCCTTAAACGTATTTCCAACTTAATAGCAAAACATAAGGCGGTCAGTACAGGGAGTTCTGAAATATGGGAACTACCGAGGCCTAGAACAAATTATACTTATCAAATGTTACGTTTTCGACTACCCTACCATTTAAACAAGGTAAACATAAAGTAATGCTTATTTCTGTGCTAGGATAAACATATATCTAGATGGAAATATGTATATAGACGGTTGAAGGTTCTTTGAAAAGGTTCAATTCTTCTACAATGCTTTTTGTACTGCGCGTATCAAATCTTTCTGTACATGTTACTGTAAAATATTTTCATATATTGTGTCTTATAATAGAGATGTACATAGTGCTGCACTTTTTATTAATTCTTCTGTATTTTGTGATGTATTCATGACTAGCTGTATTTATGAGAATTACTCATCATGTATGCTTTACTTTTTTCTAATACTTGCTCATAGTTATAATTATTATGAAAGGGGGTTTATTGCAGCTCGTATGCGGGATCGCAAGTGGCTCTTGATCGCGAGTCCTAGCTGTTCGCATCAGCAGCCCGAGCTCGGGTCTCGCGCCGCAGCGGTGGCAGTCCGCACAGCGCCACATGCATGTTACCCACTACAATTGCCCCCGCGGGGAAGAGGAGCCATCCTGGCGACCTAAGGTGATGACACGATAAGGGGGTCGTGGTACGGCTTCAGGCGGCTGACGTGAACCGTCTCGCGGCCACGGCGGCGTTTGTCCGAAGATGGCGTCACCGGTTCGGCCACATAATTCACCGGCGATGTACACGCGACGATCCGGTACGGACCCTGATATTTCGGAGCAAGCTTTGGGCTAAGGCCTGGAGATTGGAAGGGCAGCTGAAGCCAGACGTGAGAGTCCACGGCGAAGGACTGTGTGGGCTGCCCGTTGTCGTGGCGATCTTTGTGGATTCCTTGGGTATCCGACGTGAACGAGCGAGCCAGTTGGCGGCACTCTTCAGCATGGCGAGCAACTTCGGAAAGAGGGGTGAATTCAGAGGCATCCGGATGATATGGTAGCATGGTGTCGAGGGTAGTGGATGGTTCACGTCCATAAAGAAGGAAAAATGGGGAGAAGCCGGTGGTAGCCTGAACGGCGGTATTATACGCGCACGTCACAAAAGAGAGGACATCGTCCCAATGGGAATGATCAGACGCAACATACATGGTGGGCATGTCACCAAGAGTGCCGTTGAACCGTTCCGTTAGACCGTTAGTCTGTGGGTGATAGGCCGTAGTGGTGCGGTGAATAGTGCGGCAAGCGGCGAGTAGCTCATTAATAACTTCGGACAAGAAGACATGGCCTCGGTCGCTGAGCAGTTCTCGCGGTGCGCCATGCCGTAAGATGAAATGCCGTAACATGAATGCGGCGACGTCGCGAGCAGCAGCCGAAGCAAGTGCAGCAGTTTCGGCATATCTTCTGAGGTGGTCTACTGCGACAATAATCCAACGATTTCCTTTAGCAGTGCATGGAAGAGGCCCATAAAGGTCGATGCCAACCCGATCAAAAGGACGTGCAGGACACGGTAAAGGTTGCAGAGGGCCTGTCGTATGAGGAGATGTCTTGCGTCGCTGACAGGCTGCACATGACCGAATGTATTTGCGGACATAAGAATACATGCCGCGCCAGTAGTAGCGCTGGCGGAGCCGCTCGTAGGTTTCCAGGACGCCAGCATGAGCTTGTTGTGGGTCGGCGTGGAAATACGTGCATATGTCGGAGCGCAAATGGCGAGGGATGACTAGCAGCCATTTGCGACCGTCCGGCTGATAGTTTCGGCGGTACAAGCTGGCGTCCCGTAGCATGAAATGGGTGGCTTGGCGACGAAGGGCTCGAGGGCATTTAGCCGTCGAAGAACTGTGAAGAATGTCAATGAGAGACACAATCCACGGATCTTTCCTCTGTTCAGACGGCATGCCAGTAACAGTAAGCGTAGCAACCGGGCACTCTATGGGTGAGGGTGGCGTTTCGTCGGATCGCATGGGCGATCGGGAGAGTGCATCGGCATCAGAATGTTGGCGCCCGGATCGATAGGTGACGCGAATGTCAAATTCTTGGAGCCGAAGAGCCCAACGTCCAAGACGGCCTGATGGGTCTTTCAGTGACGCAAGCCAACAGAGCGCGTGGTGGTCTGTCAAAACATCGAACGGATGGCCATAAAGTAAGGGCGAAATTTGTTTAACGCCCAAACTATAGCCAAACATTCTTTTTCTGTGACGGAATAATTGGTTTCTGCCTTCGTGAGGGCTTGCGTTGCGCAAGGGCGGCTCCAAGACCAACGCCACTGGCGTCCGTATGAACTTCAGTCGGTGCAGTCGGGTCATAGTGGCGTAGAACAGGCGGTGAGGTAAGCAGATGACGCAAAGTGGTGAAGGCTTAATCACATGCCGGAGTCCAATCGCGAAGGTCACCTGGGCCAGCCAGGAGCTTCGTCAGGGGAGCGATGATGCAGGCAAAATTGCGCACAAAGCGTCGAAAATAAGAGCAAAGGCCGATAAAACTTCGGAGCTCTTTCAGGGTAGTCGGCCGCGGAAATTCTGTGACAGCACGAAGTTTGTCAGGGTCGGGAAGGACGCCGTCTTTGGAAACGACATGGCCAAGTATGGTCAGCTGGCGGGCGCCGAAGCGGCACATTTTCAAGTTAAGTTGAAGGCCGGCGGTGGCAAGGCAAGTAAGGACTTCGCGTAGGCGAGAGAGGTGAGTGGCTAAATCAGGGGAGAAAACTACCACGTCGTCTAAATAACATAGGCACGTCTTCCATTTGAGGCCTCGCAGAATATTGTCCATCATTCTTTCGAATGTCGCGGGCGCATTGCAGAGGCCGAATGGCATTACTGTAAACTCATACAAGCCATCAGGCGTAATGAAAGCTGTTTTCGAGCGGTCGGATTCATCCAGTGGCACTTGCCAATAGCCCGATCGCAAGTCCAAAGAAGAAAAGAATTCAGCACCATGAAGACAATCCAGGGCGTCATCTATGCGCGGTAGTGGATAGACATATTTTCGTGTAATCTTGTTGAGGCGACGATAGTCCACACAGAAACGAATCGAGCCATCTATTTTTCTTAACGAGTACTACGGGCGATGACCAAGGGCTGCAGGATGGCTTGATAACACCACGGTCAAGCATGTCTTCAACTTGCTCGGTGATGACACGACGCTCGATGGATGACACGCGGTACGGACGCTGGCATAATGGTGCGTGATGTCCCGTATCAATGTGGTGAGAGACGGTACTTGTGCGGCCTAATGATGCTTGGTTCCAGTCAAAAGAGGCGTGAAAATCATTTAAAAGAGTAATTAGTCGCTCACGTTGTGTCGGCTCGAGGTCATCGGCAATAGAGCGACAAAAAACATCCGGTGGTACTCGGTTAGATGGCACATGGGGTGTCAGTGCTGTTACGTTGGCAGTATCTACGTCGTCGGCCATAGGGAAATGCACAATAGCGTCAGCGTCCACAGACTCGACGGTACCAATAGTCTCGCCACAGTGCAAAGCCAAAGTGTATGAATTTGGGTTTGAAATCAGTATTTACCCGCCGTGGTTGCTCAGTGGCTATGGTGTTGGGCTGCTGAGCACGAGGTCGCGGGATCGCATCCCGGCCACGGCGGCCGCATTTCGATGGGGGCGAAATGCGAAAACACCCGTGTACTTAGATTTAGGTGCACGTTAAAGAACCCCAGGTGGTCGAAATTTCCGGAGTCCTCCACTACGGCGTGCCTCATAATCAGAAAGTGGTTTTGCACGTAAAACCCCATAATTAAAAAAAAATCAGTATTTCTGCAGCACCATGGTGAACCGTGAGGAGGGCGAAAGGCAACAATATAGGCTGGCGGCGAATGAAGACGGCAGCGGGTGTAAACATGACCGTCGCTTCGGCAAGCGATGCGCATGAAAGAGGGACAAATACAGCACTGCGAGGAGGAAGGTCAATATCTGAAGCTACACAGATCCTGCTAAGATCCTGAACTTGAAAGTCGTGACATTGCAAATCGCACAGAACGGAGAACTGAACCTCAGCACGTGCACAGTCAATGACGGCATGATGGCGCGACAGAAAATCCCAACCGAGAATGACATCGTGGGAGCAACAAGTTAACACAAAGAAATCAATCGAATACAAAATGTCTCGAATCAGCACCCTGGCAGTGCACATAGCGACTGGCTGTACTTGTTGCGCACTGGCTGTTCTAAGCAATGGAACCGAAGGCTTCATGGTCACTTTCCGCAATGCACGACAAAGCTTCTCACTAATCACGGATACAGCAGCACCTGTATCGACGAGCGCAAGGGATTTAATGCCATCAACAGACACTTCAATAACATTAGCGGGGGAAAAACGAGGACTTTGATGTTCCGACGATGACGCAGTTCGTGCCTCAGGAACTGCGGAAATCAGTTTTCCGCCTCAGTAGTACTGGCACTGGGTCTACGACGCATAGGTGAGAGTGAGCGCCGACGAGGGGAAGGCGAGCGACGAGTGCCGTAGAGCTGTGACTGCGGTGCCGGTATGTCATCAGCAGCGTAGACTTCCGGTGGTGGTCGTGAAGGCATACGGAAAGGTTGGAAGTCGGAGCTGGGTCGTCGCGGGGTGCCCACGAAGGCCGGCAAGCGCCGGCGGCAGAAGCGCACTACATGACCCGGGGTACCGCAGGCATAGCATATTGGGCGGTTGTCAGCAGTGCGCCAAGGATTTGGACCCCGCTGCTGTGCACTGAAAAAGGGATCCGCCGGCTGGCGAGGCGAAGGCGGAGGAGAGAACACCGGCGGGCGAGGCGCTGAAGGCGGAGGAGAGAATCCCTGTAGACGAGGCGCCCGTGCAACGGCTTCAGCTTACGTCAGAGGCGCGGCCACGGGAGCCGGCTGACACGGAGGTGGAAGAGCTTCGGTCACTTGCTCTTGAATTATCTGTCGGAGCGCTGGAGCCAAACATTGAGAAGGCTTCTCCGTGGTCGGCAAAATCGGGAGCTGTCGTGCGACCTCCTCGCGCACAAATTCTTTTATTTGCGTCAGCAAAGTTGTGTGGTTGTCGCCAATAATTAATGCGGCTAACCAATCTTCCGTAGGCGGTGGGCGCCGAGCTAAGATGCGTTGTTTCCGTAGCTCGTCAAAACTTTGGCACAAATTGATAACTTCGGCCACGGTACGCGGATCATTCGCTAACAACATCTTAAAGGCGTCCTCATCAATGCCTTTCATAATGTGTTTTATCTTGCCCTGTTCTGACATTGACGGATATTCACGCGCTTACACAGTTCACGCGCAAGATATTCACGCGCTTACACAGTTCAATGACATCTTCGATGTAACTTCTGAAAGTTTCACCGTGATGTTGCGCACGCCCCCGTAAGCGTTGTTCTGCGCGAAGCTTGCGCACAGCGGGGCGCCCGAACACTTCTGCGAAACTTGTTTTGAATGTGCTCCATGTTGCGAAATCGTGTTCGTGGTTTCGGAACCAGAGGTTCGCGACGCCGGTTAAGTAAAACAGCACGTTGTGCAACTTGGTGACGTCGTCCCACTTGTTATGCTGGCTCATCCGTTCGTAAGATGACAACCAATCCTCCACGTCATGATCGTCGGTGCCGCTAAAGATGGCAGGATCACGCTGGCGCAACACACCGGAAACGATGACCGCCGGAGGCTGTGGTGCATCTTCCTGGGTGGCTTCGTCAGGCATGGTCGTAGCAGTCGGTAGCGTCCGGCTTCGGAGTTCCAGTTTCCGAGGGCTACCCCGCAGCTCCACCAAATGAAAGGGTGTTTATTGCAGCTCGTATCGCAAGTGGCTCTTGATCGCCAGTCCTAGCTGTTGGCATCAGCAGCCCGAGCTCGGGTCTCGCGCCGCAGCGGTGGCAGTCCGCACAGCGCCACATGCGTGTTACGCACTACAATTAATGTTTTAGCAGTTATTAGTGTGGAAATCCTATTTTTCCAATTTCTCGTGTATTTAACTTTGGTCATCCTTTGCTGTATTTGTTGCTGCCTGTAAAACAGGGCCATGGACCACGTCAAGCCTTGCTGGCTTTTTGTCCACAGTCCTCAGTATCAGTAGTATGTTGAAATAAATTTGATTTGATTTGATTTGACATTGTTGTATTAACAGAAACCTGGCTCAATGGCAAAATCGAGGCAGGCGAGCTGTTTCACTGCAACAAAAAATTTACTGTATACCGGCTAGACCATGCCGATAGGATAGGCGGTGGTGTTTTAATTGCTATTAATTCTAGTTTTCAACCGTTCCTTTTGAGTATGACTACTAATATTGAATTACTCTGGTGCTACCTACCTATAGGTTTCAAAAAAATAATCATAGGTGTCTGTTATCGTCCACCTAATTCATTGTGTTTTGCGGAAAAAATTCATGACACCTTAAACGAAATATCTGTTCGATTCGCTGGTTCACCCGTGTTTCTCTAAGGAGACTTTAATTTCCCTACTGTCGACTGGTCACGTTCCTGCCCCTTTTCTAATCCAGTATCTGCGGAGGCTACAGATTTTCTTAAAGTTTCCTCAGATTTTAACCTTTCGCAGTTAGTTATCAAACCAACACGTGTGACATGTTCCTTGCTTGACCGTATTCTAACCTATCATCCTGATAATGCTTCACCAGTAACCCACGTGCCTGGCCTAAGCGACCACGGCACCATACACTTTACTATTTCTATCCCTTCTACAAAATTAAAGAAACGCACTAAATATATCAGAGACTACAAAAAGGCTAACTTTAACGCTATCAACTCTACGGTATCTGCCTTCCTTGACTGCTTCCTTGACTGCTTCCTTCATTTTGGCAGCAGGGGCAGTAGCAGGAGTCGACACTTACGTTTCATCTGTTCTGCAGATTTCTGCAGACGCTCAACGACCTTCAAGAAGACGGTGGGCGGTTGCATCGTAACCTTGAGTGCAACTGCACCCAGCGGCTGCATCGCTGCCTGCCTGGACTGCCTGGATCGCCTACGACTGATTGTGGGAGCCACGTGGATCTACGTCACGTCGATTGCTCTGCAAGCCCTCTATAAGGAGCACTGCTGGCCCTTCGCCGTCATTTGGCAGCAGGGCCAGTAGCAGGAGCCGACACTTACATTTCATCTATTCTGCAGGTTGGAAATCATTTTTTTGTATTGCTTATAGTCTGCTTTTCTGCTCTGCTGCCCTGCTGCCAACTTTTGTCTGAGGTGCTCGCACTTTTTGCTTGTTTGCCGTGTGTTTCTGCTGTTGCCCAAAATGGGAAATGACGAACTTAAACGGGAAATTGCGGATCTCAAACGCGAGTTCCGTGAGGAACTTCGAGAGCTCAGGCAAAGTGTAGAATTTACTAGTGGGCAGTATGAGTCTCTAAAACTAGAATGTGAAGCACTTAGAAAGGAAAATGCCAACCTAAAAGCAGCACAAGAGCCTCTTCTGCAAGAAGTTGAGAAGCTGAGAAAGCAAGTGTGTCAGAACTCACTAAAGATAGTGACACCGGATCAATATCTGGGAAATAGGAACATTGAGGTGAAAGGTGTTCCTTGCTTGCAGAATGAGAACCTTGGGAACGTTCTGCAGAAGGTCGGGGAAGTGCTTGGCGTGCCGATAACTGAGCAAGATATTGATGCTTGCCATCGCGTTCCTGTGCGGAATTCTGATACTGATAAGAACATACTAGTGTCTTTCAATCGTCGGTCGAAACGTGATGCTGTGATCAAAAAAGCGCGGAAAGCAAGGATCACCGCAGAAGACATCGGTTTTCCTTCCAAGCAGTCTGTCTTCGTGAACGAGCATTTGTGTTCTCAACTAAAGCAACTGCTTGGCATGACTATGGCAAGGAAAAAGGAAATGAAATGGCGCTTTGTATGGGTGAGGGACGGAAAAGTATTCGCGCGAAAAACGGAAGAGTCTAGTGTTGTTAAAGTTACATGCGAGGCAGACCTAGCTAAAATCTGCTAGTGGCGATTGGCAACGAACACTTTTTGTATCTTATTTTGCTATGATCGTGCCACGCAACCCTGTTCGTCCTGGTTACGCCGACTCTCTTACCTTTTTGCATTTTAATGTTCAGTCTGCCCGTAATAAACACGATCAGACAGAAGCATTTCTTAGCGAATTCACGTTCAAGTTTGACATAATAATGATAAGTGAGACATGGTACAACTCGGAAGATGATGTCATTTCCTTGCCCGGATACCAAAGCTTCTTTCTAAATAGACCAAACCGCCGAGGCGGAGGTGTGATGCAGATGGTGTCAGGAAGGCTTTCATGCGACTTGATTGCAGATCTCTCAAAAACCACACCAGACTACGAAGCGCTTACGGTACAATGTGGATCCTATGTCTTCGCTGTTTTGTATCGACCACCTGATGGTAATAGTGAAAGATTTCTTGTCTTTTTAGAACAATTACTGTGTTATGCTTACCAGAATAGACCGTGCATAAATACAGGCGGTGACTGTAACATAAACTTACTGCAATCGAATACAGTTTCCCGCAATCTGATCTTACTCCTTGATTCTTTTGGTTGTGCAAACGTGATAAAAACACCCACTCGAGTCACGTGCCTGTCTGAATCCCTTATCGACTTATTTATTACGAACAGCCCAATGCTAGATATCAATGCTGGTATCATTGCCGCCGATCTAGGTGATCACTTGCCGATATACATGTTTTCTACACGAAATAACACACTTAAAGCGAGCCGAAACCAATGTAAATATTTCGTCATGCAGGAAATAAATCCAAAAACAATGACTGACTTTCGAAACCAACTTCGACATGTAAACTGGGCACCAGTATTCGAGTGTAACGATGCTGATACGGCCTATGATACGCTCATGCATATAATTAAAAATGCGTACGCTAGTTGTTTTCTATTAAAAAAGGTAAAAACATCTAGAAAGATACGGAAACCTTGGTTAACAAATGAGTGTTTAAAGCTAATTCGTAAAAAAAACCAATTGTACTCTCACTTTGTGCAGTCTAGAAGCCCGGATGATCTTTTTGCATTTAAGAAATACAGAAACTTCGTAACTAAGTTTCTTCGAGATACAAAAAAAGAGTATCTGGAAAAGCTATTTAGTGATGCTGATACCAAAGGCGACCTAGTTTGGCGTGCGCTTAATAAGCTCCTAAATCGCGACAGAAGTCGTTATGAAGAGCTCGAGATTACAGAGAATGGGAAGCAGCTAAAGGGTATAGAATTAGCAAATCGTCTCAATGAACACTTTACAAATTTAGTTATTAGCGCTGACAATATAGCTGCTCTCAATTACTTGGGTGCGCCTAGTGTAAATACAGTGTTTTTTGAGCCTACGACACCGGACGAGGTTTACTGTTTTTATATCCTTAAAGAACAGTAAGGCACGTGACATCGATGGTCTCCAGATTAAACCAATTAAATTTGCAATAGACTTGTTAGTGCCCGCTTTCACCCACGTATTCAATGTTTGCTTGTCTACTGGTGTTTTCCCTAAAAAAAATGCAACAGGCAAAGGTTACTGCTCTCTTCAAATCAGGAGACAGAAATGACATGTCAAATTATCGGCCGGTGTCAGTGCTCCCTGTCATATCAAAAGGCTTAGAGAAGGTTATCTGTGAAAGGGTTATGTCGTTTTGTGAAAAAGATCAGTTATTATCTCCGCATAAATTTGGGTTTCGTAAGGGCCGATCGACTGAATTAGCTCTGTTAACACAGAAGGATTTAATCTTGAACGGCTATGAAGACAAACAATTAACATTAGGCGTATTTATCGATTTTTCCAAAGCCTTTGACAGGATCAATCATATTACTCTACTAAAAAAACTCGAACATTACGGATTCCGTGGATTACCCCTAGACATTCTAAAATCATACTTAACCCATAGGAAACAATGCGTGTACATCTCAGGAGAATACTCAGACCCCTTGAATTTAGAAGCTGGTGTTCCCCAAGGGAGCATATTAGGACCTATATTGTTTAACATCTATATAAATGATTTAACAAACATCAGTAACCAACCACACTATATAATATACGCAGATGACACCAGTCTTTTCTTCCAATCATGCAATGCTGATAACTTATCACAACTAGCAAACACCGTCCTTGATAAACTATATTCTATATTGGTGGAGCAAGGCAAATTCTTTACAGATTAACTCTAAATAAACTAAAGCTGTTCTTTTTGCACCCGCCCAAAAAAATGTAAATCGTAATCTAAACATATTCTATCGATGAGAACGAAATGACGTCACAGCGGACGTGAAAACACTGGGAGTGATTATTGATCAGCATTTAAGTTGGGACAAACACGTAGAACGCGTGGCAACAAGTGTGGCAAAAGCATGCGGTGCGCTTTGTAGGCTTCGAGATGTTCTTCCGTTAAAACTACGGCTATTGCTGTATAACACCATATTTATTTCTCATGCAAATTATTGTAGTCTTGTATTGGGGACAACGTCACAAAGAAATATTCAGACATTATCTCTACTACAAAAAAAAGCATTGCGCCATGTTGCTTGTATTTCTTACAGCAGTCATACAAGTGCATTCTTTTCTAAGTTTCATGTTCTTCCATTTCATTACAATTATCAGTTTAATCTTGCTATCAAATATAAAGAAAGCGTAAAACGAGGCCACACGGGATTTACTGGTCTTTGCAATCTAAGCAAACCTCATCACCTCAACTACGACATTCGGGAGCGAGAAACTCGGGCCGTGCCTTTTTCACGAACTAATCATGGAAAGGACAGACTACCGTGCCGCATATCGGTATTACTGAACAGTCTTGAAAAAGAAAACATGGATCTTAGGACTCTTTCACGTCGAATTTTGAAGGAATATTTCATTAGCCGTGCGACTGCATGTGATTAGTGTATGTTGTATTTGCATTTCCTTTTCTTGGTTGTAACTTAAGTATGGAATTATTTTTGTATTTGTCTTGTATGTGAAAGTGCTTTTATATATCGTTATGTAATTGGGAAAATGTATTGTTTCACCACGTTACATAAATCTGTATTTTTCTGTTAAGAGAAGGCATGTATTGCTGGTAAAAAAAAAATGTTGGTTGTAGTGTGTTTTCAAAAACGCATGTTATCATTCCCTTAGACATGTTTTTCAATATATATTTTATGTACCGGTGTATTGTTGCGTGAAAAGTGTTCACAAACTGTCTGCTGCCAAATATTGTAGGGGCAGGGGCCTTTGTCAAGCCGCTTAAAATAGCGGCTTTTTGCTCCTGTCCTAGCATTTGTACATTTAAAGTTAAAAACTGAAATAAAGCAATAAATAAAGGAAACATGGTGACTTATCCGTTCAAGAAATGTTGTCTTTCAAAACTACAGTAATGCATCCCATGAGCAAATATATTCCACTTTGAGCAATTAATCAATTTTCTAACACCTCTGCGTACAACAGCCATCTGAAACGATTATCCAACCAAAAAAGCAGACTTTTCCGTTCCGCCAAAAGATCATTAAACGATGATAGATGGTTACCATACACATCCGCTTCCAAAGCCAAAGCACGTCCAAATGTAATTTCATTAACTCGACCCTACCTTCTCTGATAAAAACTAACCCAAAACACTTCTGGAATATTATTAAATGTACCAAATTTAACAGTATAAGCCAGTGGCGTAACCAGAAATTGCGTGCGGGGGGGGGGGGGGGGGGGGGCTCATTTTGCAGCTGGGCCTCCTTCTTGTAGAAGTACTCGAGGGATCAAATACATTAAAGAATAATAATAACTGCGTTCCCATTGCCAAAGATGCTGCAAACGAATTCAAGACAAGTATGTATTTTTTCATAAAAGAATATACTCGTATGTCTCAAAATTGTGCCCGAAATAACTGATATCAATTCTTCCACGTTTTCTGTATATTTAATAAGTGAAGCAAATGTCACACGAACTTTAGAACTATATCAGTTTGAAACCAGCAAAGCAGTGCATGCCGCTGATATGAAAAGTGTAAAGGCCATGAAATGTACAAGTTGAGGACAATTTTTTTTAATGAAAATTTGTTAGCCTCCCGGCCTTCCTCTCATTTGCATCTCTCTCTCCCTCTCTGTCATTTAAGAACCTTGTTTACATTTGTGTACATATGTAAAGACCAAGAAAGAATCTCAATGACGTTGTCCTTTGCTACAATGTATTGCGCAGGAGCAGCTGTCACCGGTCGTGTATTGCGAGTAATTGATCTGAAATTATAGTCGCAAGAGAGAGCACATATAAAAAGCAGGAGTTCTGCAAAATATACGAGGGCGATTCAAATGAAAGTGAGCCAATGTGAATATATGACAAACGGAGTACCTTATTTAAAAGTAGTCTCCATGAGCATTTATACATTTGTCCCACTGACTAAGGAGTCGCGTAACATGATCTTGGATAACGAGTCGCGTAATTCCCGTCTAATAAAACTCCTTAGGGCGCTGCTTCAAAAATCTGCAACTGACTCTACGTCATCGTCCGACGCAAATTTGTTTCGCTTGAGCAGTTTTTTTCAGATGCTCCCAAATGTGGGAGTAACAAGGCGACAGGTCTGGGCTGTATGGCGGATGTTGCAGTGATTTCCTCTTGAACTTTGCCAGTTTTGTGTTAACCACATCAGCGACGTGGGGACGGGCAACGTCGTGGAGCAAGATGATCCCATTGCTCAACTTTCCACGTCGTTTGTTCTTGATTGCGACACGCAGCCGATCCGACGTTTCACAATATCGGAAACGATTGATAGTCTCTCCAGGTTTAGCAAATTCGATCAATAATGGCCCCTGACGATCAAAAAAAAAAGTCAACAACACCTTTCCGGCAGAAATGACGCCTTTGCTTTCCTTGGGGTTGGTGAATTCGAATGTTCCCACTGTAAGCTTTGCTGTCGTGTTTCAGTCTCGTAGTAGTGGCACCATCATTTGTCCCCGGTCACAAGTGCAGACAAGAAGTCGTCACCCTCATTGTGGTACCGAATCAGATGAGTCCAGGCAGCGCCGAACCTTTCCGTCTTCTGGCGGTGGTTCAAAATCTCGGGCATCCATTGCGCACACAAGAGGTGATAACCGAGATGTTCATGAATTATGGTGTGACCCGAACCGTGGCTGATGTTCGCACGCTCTGCCAGTTCATCGATGCTTATCCTCCGTTCTTGTCTAATCACCTCATCAACCTTTGCATTTGTGTTGGGGTTGATTGCACGGTGGCTTTGGCCCGGTCTTGGATCGTCCTTGCAACATTCACGTCCTTCTTTGAACCGTTTGCTACAATGCTTCACAGTGGCCAATGAAATGCAATGTTCAACGTACACGGCAGCCGTACGGCGACCAATTTCTTTTTGGGAAACACCTTCAGCTGTCAAAAACTTCACCACACCACGCTGTTCAACTTTTGGAGTGTCCATTATGCCACGCAACCATGTTCAACCCAGTGTATGAGAGCATTAAATAATATTTATCCTCATCCCTGCATGTCACTTTTGTCAATGAGATGCCTATGTGCTATGCGCATGCCTTGCAAATAATGAACTGAACCATTATTGCGCGGGGCGGGTTGGCTCACTTTCATTTGACTCGCCTTCGTACATTAGAAATGCGAACATACAATGGAATATACAAATGCGAAGTTACAGATTGATAAAGGGCAAAAAAGTGTCAGTGGAAACAAAGTTCCCTGCGCATATACACAAAACCTCGCAAAAAATATTTAAATATACGTATAAGTCTCCAATAAATCTACGTATCTAAGAAATGTCGCTATATGTGATGCGTTAACCAAGGCAAATAAACATGTTGGGCAACCGCAGATTCACAGATAACAGCCCCCCCTCTCTCCACTCCCCCGATGTATCGCGCGCGACGGAAGGCGGCGCGCTTCCTCCCCGCTTTTCTCCCTTGCGAACTCATGAGGGAGCCAACATCATCGGCTCACCCATGCCCCCCCCCCCCCCCCTTACGCTTTCACTCGCACATACAACATGCGGCGCGCGGTCACGATGTTATCGCCCTTGGACTTTATGTATACGGAACACGAGGGCGACGGCGACGGCAAGAATGCGCCTAGAGTGTCCATAAAGTTGCTATCGCAACAATATAATAAGAGTATCCGGCAACTGAAGCGTCCCGTGGCCCATTACTTTCCGCAAAGGAAGTAAGAAAATCGAACTTTCACTATGCGACAATTTGCCGCGCCGCAACAATGTCTTTTTTTGGGGGGGAGGGGGGGGGGGGTGTCGCCGGAGTGAAATAATGCAAATGAAAGCATGTAGGCTACAATCGAATGCGTACTTTGAGCACCTAATGTGGCTACTGAAGGAATATCGAAGAAAACGTGCGACGCTTGGTCCACAGAGAACTATACGCATACGGCTCGGTATCCTACACCGGCGAGACAAAATTTCCGGAGAGGTTGTGCTCAAGCGAACGCGTTGCAATCCGTCGAGTCTCTGCAGTGCTGGCGGCGAGCGACTTTGCATTGTTTCGCTTTCTCGTATGCTAGCCAGAAAGCGTCTAAAACTCTGCCAGGGAAAATCCAGTCGGCCAGAGAAAAACGAACGCGAATCAAAGTGCGCTGCGCGGTGGTCGATGCAGCACGAGAAAAACGCATGCGCTCTGGCTGGATCGGCAGCCCGCGGGTAGCGAGAACAAAAACAAAAAAAAGTAAAGAAAAAGAGGCTCAATGAGTCCCCGAGAATAAAAGTCCAAGTAGAAAAATAAATAAGAACTTACCTACCTTTGCTCACTTTAATGTCTTGACATGGATGCTTTGGCGCAGGTGAAAAAAAATATGTTGATATTCTTTTCTTTGACATGATGGCAAAAATGAACCACCACAGCGCTTCGTCTCATCGGACCTCGCTGCGTGCTCTATCAACTTGTCCGATAGTGTGTTGAATAGTGTCTTCTCGATGCTGGTGGCCTCGCGAAGGAACTCTTCTACGGTCTTCGGTGGGCTTCTGATCATTGCGCCGAAAAGTTCTTCCTTCACACCATGCATGAGTAGGCGGACTTTCTTCTCCTGGGGCATATCCGGGTCGGCGTGGCGGAACAGACAGCTCATTTCTTCCGTAAATATTGCAACGTTCTCGTTAGGTAGCTGCACTCGGGCGTCCAGCGTAGCTTCGGCCCTTTCCTTGCGCACGATACTCGTAAAGGTGCGCAGGAAGCCGCTACGGAACAGGTCGTGTGTTGTCATGGTCGGCTCCCGGTTGTCAAACCACGTTCTGGCGGCGTCTTCTAAGGCAAAGTGTACATACCGCAGCTTGTCGTTGGAGTCCCAGTTGTCGAAAGTCGCGATTCGTTCGTAGGTCTCTAGCCAGGATTCCGGGTATTCAGTCGCTACTTCATGGAAGGTCGGTGGGTCCCGAGGATGTTGTAGGATAACGGGCGACGCTGGGGCAGCCATTGAGGTTGTCTTGACCATGATTTTCTTTGTCGTCTCAGTCCGTGCTCTGGGGGCAGTCCTTGCAGTCTGCGGCTAGCACACTGGTCTTGGGCGATGTTGGTTTTGTCCTCGGGATTCGGGCTTGGATCGCGGCTTTGCGGTCAACTGACTCACTGGTCAACTGGTCCGGCGCTTTCCCTGTGGCAGAGCAGGCGTCCCACCGTCGAAAGATGCGTGTCTACCCAAGCCATGACAATCAACCGCGGACCTAGGCAGAGCCGTCATCCTTGGCTTAACCATGATTGTATACCCAAGTATAATAAAACAGCTAAATCAAAGGTTAGCAAAGTGAAAGGAAAACTTAACCAGGGTAAACAATGCTTTCGCTTTGCATATCTAGGGTTAGTCGAGTTACGCCGCAGCCAATTTTTTCGGGGGGCCCACGGGCGCTCAGGAGGCCAGTGTAGGTAGTAATGAAGAAGGTCCCCTAGGGGAAGCTCAGATTAGCATCGCCGTCAATAACAGAGAAAGAAGGAAAACAAGAATCTCTTGTTTTCCTTCTTTATGCAGCCATGCAATAGTCTGCACAAACACAAAGGGCGACAGAAGAAAAGTGGGTAGAGATTGAGGAGCAGTTAAATAGAGAACAAATAGGGGTGTATGCGGTTACAGAAACGCACCTAAGAGTCTCGGAATAGGAGCCAGTGATTGATAATTATGTTTGGGAAGGGTGCAACAGAACTAAATTGGAAAGAAAGGGTGGGGGAGTCGGAATGCTCATCCATGAAGGAGCCAAATGGAAAAGAGTAAATTTAAAATGTCAGGAGCATATTTGGTTATTATACACAATGAGCGGAAAGAAAACTTGGCTGGACGTAACGTATTTGTGGACCGCAAATAATTGCAGAGAGAAGAGTCAAGAGTTAGTGGAATGCCTAAGTGCTGTTGCCGAAATTATCCTATTGGGTGACTTGAATGCCCACATACAGGATCAAGATGGCTATACCGAAAACATCGGAAAGTCAATGCTAGATCTTTGTGAGCAACATGGCCTTCCTATTGTGAATACAGGGCTTAAGCGTAATGGGCAGACCCCGTGGGAAGTGGGAAACGGGCAATCGACCATTGATGACTGTATGATGACAGAAGGAATTTATGATAAGTTCAAAGAAATGGTCGTTGACAAGGAAGGGTATACCAGCATAGAAGCGACGAATAGCCAGTCCAAATTTGAGCGCCGAACAAATAACAAGTATAGGCACAAGAGTCGAGGAAGAACTTGGCAAATGGCCAAGCAAATAGAGGGAATATAGTGAGCTTCCAAGTGTAATTGCTACAGAAATACTGAAAAAGAAGCAACATGCTCGTTGGAAAGGAAAAAATAAACCGAGAACCTGGTGGAACAGGGAGGTACAAGAAGCGATAGTCGAACGACAGAAAGCATCCCGAGAGCACAGCCACGCAAAAAAAGCGCAGTTACCGCAGGATGAAGTAGCCAGAAAATGGGAAATATACCGGGAGAAATAGTCTATGGTTTAAATATTGGTTCAAGCTAAGAAAAAAAGACGAAAGTGAACATTGGTCGTCAGATATGCGTGAGAAAAAAATGACAACCATTCCAATCTGTGATGATGGAGTGGCTGCGAAAGCTGTCGACAGTCAAAGCCCTCAAACGTAAAGCAATGTGCTTTATTTATTTATATTTTATTTATTTATAGTATCCTCAGGGCTTCAATGAAGAATTACAGAGGGGAAGGGCTAATAGATACAGATAATTATACAAAAAAGAAAACACAATAATCAGATAACAGTACGTAATCCAATGTGAAAATAAGCAGTGAACAAGAAACTAGGAATAAGCAAGAATCAGATGTATGCGTTAAGAGACAAAGCCGGCAAGATCACTACTAATATGGATGAGATAGTCAAGCGGCTGAGGAGTTCTGTAGAGATTTATACATTATCAGTGGCATTCACGACGATAATGGAAGAAATAATAGCCTAGACGGATTTGAAATCCCACAAGTAACGCCAGAAGAAATAAAGAAAGCCTTGGGAGCTATGCAAAGGGGGAAGGCACCTGGGGAGGATCAAGTAGCAACAGATTTGTTGAAGGATGGTGGGCAGATTGTTCTAGAAAAACGGGCCACCCTATATAGGCAATGCCTAATGACCTCGAACGTACCGGAATCTTGGAAGAAGGCTAACATAATCCTAATCCATAAGAAAGGGGACGCCAAAGACTTGAAAAATTATAGACCGATCAGCTTACTGTCCGTTGCCTACAAAGTATTTACTAAGGTAATTGCAAATAGAATCAGGAACACCTTATACTTCCGTCACCCAAAGGACCGGGCAGGATTCCGTAAAGGCTACTCAACAATAGATCATATTCACATTATCAATCAGGTGATAGAGAAATGTGCGGAATATAACCAACCTTTATATATAACTTTCATTGATTACGAGAAAGCGTTTGATTCAGTCGAAACCTCAGCAGTCATGGAGGCATTGCGGAATCAGGGTGTAGACGAGCCGTATGTAAAAATACTGAAATATATCTATAGCGGCTCCACAGCCTATTGTAGTCCTCCATAAAGAAATCAACAAAATCCCAATAAAGAAAGGCGTCAGGCAGGGAGATACGATCTCTCCAATGCTATTCACAGCGTGTTTACAGAGGTATTCAGAGACCTGGATTGGGAAGAATTGGGGATAAGAGTAAATGGAGAATACCTTAGTAACTTGCGCTTTGCTGATGATATTGCCTTGCTTAGTAACTCAGGGGACCAACTGCAATGCATGCTCACTGACCTGGAGAGGCAGAGCAGAAGGGTGGGACTAAAAATTAATCTGCAGAAAACTAAAGTAATGTTTAACAGTCTCGGAAGGGAACAGCAGTTTACGATAGGTAGCGAGGCACTGGAAGTGGTAAGGGAATACATCTACTTAGGAGAGGTAGTGACTGCTGATCCGGATCATGAGAGTGAAATAATCAGAAGAATAATCCAATAGCCCAATCTTATTCTTCTCATTGTTTCAGTCTCGCATGTCGCTGGGGCGCTCTTCAGTTTAAGACCGCTGCCACGCAAGGTCAAACTTATTTTGTACAACGCTCTCTTCCTGAGTCACGTACACTACTGCTGTCTCGTGTGGAGTACGACGTCTGCTACAAACATAAACGGGTTATTCTTGCTTCAAAAAAAAAAAGGTAATACGTAGCATCTGTAATGCTCCAGTAGACGCTCACACAGCACCTCTATTCAAACAGTTGAAATTACTCACACTGCATTCTGTTAGAGTTCAGGCTGGTACTAGCCTATCGTAAAGAAGTAAAACAAAGCCAGTCATACATCACGTGGTTAGCGAGATTAATTAGAAACACAACAGAATACAGTACACAGTCACCTGAACATTGGTATGCGCCGCATCCTCGCACTAACTATGCTCTTCAAATGTTGCACCATCGCTTACCATGCCTGTTAAACACGCTTAAATATAATAACATAGATGTCACTTCTTGTCCTATATCGCATGTATATGAGCATTTCAGTGATTTTTGAACACGAGTTAGTATGTTGTTTGTGACTGTTTCTGAGGTAGACTGTCGTTACACATCTCCGTTTGATATTAAACTCTGTCAACAGCTCAATCATGTCTTATTCTTTCCTTACAATGATTACTTGGTCAATGCTTCTATCTCTGCTTTTGTTGCTGTAGTGTACACTGTAGATTGCGTAGTTTTTTATGGTTTGTAATGGTGTCTTACATTGGATTTCTGTTTGCTCGCATAATGTCTAAGTCAACTAGTCATTTTTTTGCTTATGTATTATTTTTGTCGGTCCTGAATCAGTGCCTGTGTCTTCTGCTGCTGCCGTCAGACCGGGTTTAAGGCCCGTCAAGTTGCTGCGAGCAACTTTATCCTTAAATCCCCCATAAATTGTATGTTTATGGAAATAAAAGCATATTGTATATTGTATTGTATAATTCGACCGCACTCCGCAATGCCGGCATGTCTAGGGCACAAACGCATACAACACGCGCTAAGAAGCCTCCTCCGTAGTGCCTAGGTAGAGTCACATATTCAAGGAGCAAAGGCCCCCAGATTTTCTGTCTCGCACGCGCTCTTACTCACGCCTGCGCAGAAACGTCACGAGAAACGCCCTGCTGTGCCTACCGGCAGTTGGAGCATGACGGGCGGCCCTCCGTGCCCGCTTTCCGCCACTGCGCGAGATTGCGTCCGCAGTCGCCGGCTCAACAGCGCGTCACAAGCAGCATACGGCCACGATTTTATCGGCCGTGGACATTATGTGGAACGGCGTCGGCAGAAATGCGCCTGCAGTGTTCATATAATTGCTATCACAATAAAATGATCTACCGAAATATAATCTCTACAACAAATACACTCCTTCAAGACACATCATTCTTTTGAACCGAATTTATTTTATTTGGCTCATTCTTCCGTTATAACGGCCAATAGATTTCTCATAATCAGCGTGCACGTACCAACTAGCGCCCCAAGCGGCCGCGGCGCGAGGCTTGCGCGTTTTGAATCGAACGAGCGCGTTTTTCGCGAATTATTATAAGTACAGTTTGATTATTCAAGAAGGCAGGGGACAGAGAGATACTAGAAGAGAAACCACATGAGACAAATGCAGTGATTATGCTGTGGGAAGCTAAAAGTTTGTTTACGTAGCGCTTAAAAATTCAGCACTGGAAACCTAAGGCGACGAATATTTGCACTTGATTTTCGAGACGAAAATGGTCAATGTGACAAAACTAAGGCGGCTGTCGTAATAGCGGGTACGCTGTGAGTAGTCCAGAGACTCAGCTTTCGATTTATGGCTGCCTAGACTCTCCAAACTTAGCATAACACTGTTCCCAAAAGCCATTTTTGAAACACAGTGGTGCAAACTCACATGGCATCTTGATCGTGCTGGCAGTGTTTCAATTCGATGGCATATTCCTTATAGCCACATAGGACTTAGTACCACAGTTTGCCTCGAGAGCGTGCAAATAGAAAACGTAAGATGCCCCTTGTCAAATCCATCATCATCATCATCATCATCATCAGCCTGGTTACGCCCGCTGCAGGGCAAAGGCCTCTCCCATACTTCTCTAACTACCCCGGTCATGTACTAACTGTGGCCATGTTGACCCTCCAAACTTCCTAATATCATCTGCCCACCTAACTTTCTGTCGCCCCCTGCTACGCTTCCCTTCCCTCGGAATCCAGTCCGTAACCCTTAATGAATGAGGGAAAAAACGCCAGTTAATGGCATCTTAGTTGAAATCAAGAAAACGAAATGGACATGGGCAGCACATGTAATGAGGAGGGAAGATAACCGATGGTCATTAAGGGTTACGGACTGGATTCCAAGGGAAGGGAAGCGTAGCAGGGGCGGCAGAAAGTAGTGGGCGGATGAGATTAAGAAGTTTGCAGGGACGACATGGCCACAATTAGTACATTACCGGGGTTGATGGAGAAGTATGGAAGAGGCCTTTGCCCTGCAGTGGGCGTAACCAGGCTGATGATGATGATGATGATCATCTGCATAGATGATGTATCTGATCATGATGTATCAGCAGCATCATAGATGATGCCGCTCTATCTTGAAAGCCATCTGCTACTGGTATGCAGAGTCCGCGCTGCGCTGTGTTTTCAAGGCGTAGTTCACGTTGATGCGAAGGTCCCTCGCTACTGCTGCCGCGTTTCCTCACTGCACAGTATGGATAGCGAGTTTCCGCGGTCATCGAGTGAGATGTGTTTATGTTGGCTTGTGTGGCCGTGGCACCATGCTTGTTCATTTAGCTATATTCGCGGACAACTTTCTGTGGCTATGAAGGGAAAGCTGCGGAGGTAAAGTGCGCACAAGTGAAAGCGCGTCTAAAGAGAGTCTAAAGAAACATAAACACCTTATTAGCAACAGTTAAATAAGACAGAACACACCACTGAGTGTAAAGGTTTACTTATTTTGCGGCTTTTCCCTTCCCTGTCAGGGGAAACGCGAAACCATTGCACGTGGAAGCTGCGTCCATTCAGCGTCTGTTTCGAGCAACCAAGAGCACTGTCACTACAGTGACGGACTACTTAGGGCGGTAACACACATGCAGCTGCCACGCGCCCGTAGCTTCATAGCCACAGATAGTGGCCAGCGTGTATAGCATGCCTATGGTTTATAAGTTAATACGGCCGATAAAACTACTATCCATACTTAGTTTAGCTGCACCCCTAATTTGCTACTGCAATCGATGTATCGCCTTTCGGGCGAAACTTTTTTGCGTAATTCTGCCGGGAACCAATGCCGGGAACCGGCACAACTGAAGGGTTATGTGCGGATTGTTATACATATGTGCCGATTCGTTGTGCATGTGCTATCCTATGTTGAGCCACGCCGGGCAGTTACGTAGTTTTCGTAAAACACAACTCTGCGGGAGACATCAAAAAACACCGCTTCTGCGGTAATAAGCAAGTAGAGTAATTGGTTTGTGGCAATAAAGAAACTAAAAGCAAATGAAAATGCACAAGCGGGTCTTATGTGTAAGAAACAGTTTGGCAAATGCATGCTCCTTTTTACGCCGGCAGAAATGGCACAGTATATGTTTGCTGCTTGCTTCGAAGACTTAACGCATCGTGTGCCATCCGGGAAGTAACGAACACGAATTTAGAGAGGACTTGAGGAGGACTGAGTGTTTGGCTAGTTGGTCGTGCATTATAATTATTGTAGTTTAACGCAAATTGATGCACGGACACACAAGAACAATGTTGACAAGGACTGATGCTTTGTAACCAAGTACAGTGGCCCTTGCCCACTTTGTTCGTTTGTATTAATTTGTGCTAAACTACCATAAATATAATTAGAGAGCATTGATGCACGCAGGTCGCGAGCACGGTGCGTTGCCGAAACACTTCTCGGGAGTGAACGGGAGACGCCTCGCAAGCAGCACACGGGTTCTTTCCAGTGCGGTTTCTTAAAAATGCATGGCTCGAACACATTATAATTTTGGAAAGCTTGACTTAAGGTACGTTTCAGATACCTGCTTCCAGAAATAAGGACCACGTTGGTTCAGTTGCGCCGCAGCGGGCTTTGAGAAAACGGCGCCGGGGATGCGTGCGCCGTGAGTCAGCACGCCGGGTCGATCTGAAAGCGAACGCTAGGCACATTTCTCACCGGGCAGCCGTCTCTCTCGGCACGTAACAGAAGGACACGGTGGACCCATGCGGCAGCAGCAACGCGCGAGCTGCACATTTGCTGCAGAGCAACGCTTGGCGGAATGAATACTCACACGACGGAGGTGCGGCCGGTCGATACGAGCCTCCATGTTGGCTCTCCACGATTTGAGCGCCCCTAGTGGATTGCGAGGCGCGCCGTTTCCAAAAGGCGGCAGCGAATCTGAAAATGCCGAAACCGCTCACTGATTATGAGGCACGCCGGGGGACTCCGGAAATTTGGACCACCTCTTTAACGTGCACCTAAATCAAAGTACGCGTGTGTTTTCGCATTTTGCCCACAGCGAAATGCGGCCGCCGTGGCCGGGATTCGATCCCGCGACCTCGTGCAGCCCATGCCACTGAGCAATCAGGGTGGTGGGGCGCGTGATCGTGCTTGTCCAAATCTGCAGTGCTGCAAGCGCTTTCTTCATTATTCCATAGCAGAATAGCTGCGCCAAAAGGGTGGGACACTAGGCTAGTCAGTGCCGCACCGGTAGTGGAAAAGAGTGCGGAGAACGAGGACAAGCACAGTCCTCGTTCATTTCTCCCGCTTTTCTGGCACCGCAAGACCTGCGCGTCACTTGTACGCGTAAAATGTACGCTTCAGGGAGTTTCTATTTTCCAGATAAAGTGGCAAACGATTTTACATTAGTAAGATTGTACAAACTTCACACGTAACTTACCCCTGCTTTTTGTAAATGTTCTTACTACGTGCAGGCGTTCGTGAAATTTATCTTGTTTTCCTCCAACAGTTTTAGCCCACCATGAAGGTACAACTAGAACAAGCGAGGGCCAAAGCAGTGGTGCATCCAACCACTAATTTTAGGGCTGCTGGGGTGGTTGCTCCAAGTGAGACCGAGGAGGTGCTTCGTTTATTTTCTGCTTGGTGGAGTTACTGCTATCGCAATACCGCCACCATACAATGAATGCTGTTAATTTTTCGTGACGGTTATCCCACCCCTTTCTTCTTATCGGTCTTCCCCCTCCTAAAGAATTGTGGACATTAAATCTTTACGGGCGACCACGTTTCAGGTATCTCCATAGTTTGCAACGCTATTTCTCTAGATCACCTAGATTGGTTCTCGACGTATTATAGGGGAAACAAACACAATTACATTATTAGAATGAGTGAGCACTCATCTTGGTGCATTAACAGATGCGATTTTACACTAGTAATGGCGATGGGTGGAGTGCGAAATTATTATATACCAGACATATAACGTTGCAGTTATGAAGATAATTTTATTTTTGCACAATAAATTAAACTGATGCAATTTCATTCAGGTAATACATATACTACATTTACTGTAAGAGATAATAAAACTCGAAACGTTGCTCCTACATGCACTGTAAAAAAGAGCTGTAAATTCAAACATTTACACAAGTTCTCTGTGAATGGTGTATGACAGAAACCTGTTACAAGTTAAAAACAAATTGACTTGCCATCCGCCCTGCGGAAGTGGATGTCCAGCCAAGCTGTTGAGAGACGTGCTGATTTCGTAATCGGTGGCCCCGCCGCTCACCGTTGGCGTCGGCGGGCGTCGGGTGTGGCACGCCGACATTTGCATTCGCGCTGTTGCGCTGCGTGCGGTGCTGCAGCCAGCGTAGGAACTGTGGGCAGCGCACTACCTAAAGTTCGTCCTTCTGGCCGGTTTCGTGACTTTTCAACAAGCTAGTGCGTAATAAATAAGTAAACATTATTAAAGCTGTCCGACGGGAGGATTCCAACACATGACCTGTACAGTGCACAAGTCCGATATCGGAAGCATTACGCCAATGACGCATAGGAGCGCCATAGAAGGCCCTTGTGAGTTTCTCGTGGGCAAGTTTTCAAATATGCGGTTGGGATGCCTGTTTTGTGCTTCTTATCTATTGCAACGAATGCTGTTGCATATGTTGTATGCGTGATTCCGAAAAATGCCTCTCGCTTTGCTGAGTGCTGCCAGCCTGCCGCGGGCCGGACTGCCGCCGGGATGGGCCCACATTTCTGCCCGCGAAAAATGCCCACCAACTACGGAGGCTAACAGATTCGCTGTAAAAACAGAAATGTCCTGTTCTATAAGGCCAGCCTATATATCGAGCCAGAGCTTGAATATAACCGTTCTAAATTATTGTATATGCATAAGAAACTATAAAGTAACAATTTAGAATATTTCTATTTAGGCTTCTTGCGACAATATAGGGGTGCAGCGCAGATGCACAGAAGAAACGAGATTCACAGACGAGCGCTGCAATTTAGAGGGATTTTTTTTCCCTTTCATAAACGACGCACTTTGCATGTGCCATGCACAGCCTGGGGTACTACTTTGGTGCCCCGCGCCATATTCAAGATGGCTGTCCTTCGAGTCCACGCGTGGCTGCTCCATTTCTTCTTTCGCCAATCTCAAGAGCTGAGCGGTTTCCTTTGCAAGTACATTACCCAGAGTGCACGACATATTCTTTTACGCGAAACTTTTCGCATGGTCACGACGCACGAGAAGACTGCAATGCCCGCAAAGAAACAGTGACGAAATCTTGCGACTACGTGTTCCGACATTTCAGCGCACGTTGCGCTTGACGAGGCCGCGCGTGGGTCTTGAATTGAAGTTTTGTTGCCAATCACAGGGACGCTCCGCCTCTACCGCCGCGCGCGAGGAAGGGCCGGCGGCTGCTTGCGGTGCTGGCCGACTGCGCGCAGCGTGCACGGTGCTTCGGTCGTGGAAGCGAGAGACGGTCAATTCGCTCGCAGCCGCGATTCCTCAATCCAGCCTTTTGACAGCGAGTTTCCGCGCTCATCGAGCGACATGTGTTCATATTTGCCTGTGCGCGCGATGTTATTTAGTTAAAACACGTTGGAAGACTAGTTGGTTTGAATCCATGATAGAATGTGTAACTAACGGCGGCTGAACAAGGACGTAGAAAGAAACAGACACACAGCGCTGTCTCTCTGTGTTTCTTTCTACGTCCTCGTTCAGTCGCGCTTACACATTATATCCTTGTTAATTTAGTTATAAGCGAATGTTTACAAGTTTATACAGCCGACAAAAGTACTATCCTTACTGAAATCAAGAGTTTGACGAAATCTCGTCTGGCCGGGAAGTAACGGCATCAAAGGAAGAAAAACAGAACGCCGAACAAAATGGTTTTGTTTAAAAATTTACCCCTTTACTATTCCTACTTCGTGTAGCTATCTACTAATTTGCTATCGCAATCGGTGCTTCCTCTTTCGGGCGAAACTGCGACTTTTTTTTCTTATCGCACACGTAAGGGCTAGCCAGTGTGCTTGAAAGATGTCTTGTCTATTCTCGCCTTGTCAGAATAATTTGTTTTTGCTGTGGCTGCGAGAAAGAAAAAAAGTGTGCCTGAGTTCTCAAGACAGCTCACTCATCGGCGTTAGCTCTTAGCGACGATCAAGTGTTTAGTTTTTTAAGGAGACCGGAAAGTACTACTTTTATTCTGTTGCGTAATATTTGATTTTACCCTTTTTTTTTCTTTGAAGTTATGCTGGCATATGAACCCGCCGGATGTGAAGGCACATTGTACGCAGTAGTGACTTCGTTGCTTCGTTTACCGCGGTTCGGGTTTTTTTTTTTTTTTTTTGCTAACGACGCGTAAATATTTCGCCCGGCGGCTCACTACGTCGTTTAATTTTGAAAATAGTTAGCGGGAACACTGGAGCTGCTTGCCTTGGTGTACTATCTGCGCGTTTAGAAAACACTGCCGAAGATGCTAGTTCCCGAGCCACGAAGATATGCTGCCATCACGCTCGTGGGCACAAAGAATTGCTCGCCTGTCGTCTGCTAGCCTCACTTCCTGACTGACGAAGAATAACTAAATGTGTAAATGACGAACCGCAGAAATACGACATAAATGGGGAAAATTTTACAGCGAAGCTGTGTATAGATAGCCGATTCGTCCGTCCGTCCGTCGCCTGTACACCGAAAATCCTAACTCCATGCGCATGCGCGAAAAAGAAAAGGGAAGAGAGGCGCGCGATTGGCGGCGCCAGCAGTGCCATCGTTCGCCTGCGTCGGAGCCGAGCGCAGCAGTTTCTCTCCGGCTCCGAAATGGGTGAGCCACGCGTCATTCGCACTACTTAGGAGAAGGCAGATTTCGATAAACAACGCCGCGAGCAGAACCGGGAACGAGCTCGTCCACGCCGTGCCGATACTGCAGCCCGGGCACATTCACACGCTCGCGCAGCCGAGCGCAGGCAGCCACTGCGTACCAAGGATCCGGCAGCCTACCAAGCCGTCGTTTAGTTAACCGTCGGGTTTCACCCAGTGATAAACACCGGGGCCGCACGTTTCAGCTTCGCTGGTTGACCACTCTGTACGGAGTGCTTGGGCGGTGATTTGTTTTTTCACAAACAGGACTCCAGCAATACGTTCAGTAAAAGAATGTAATAAGGCAGCATGTGTCATTGTTTCACGTAACTCGCAATTATTATTCTTGCATGTTCGAGTGTGTTGCAGGAGTTAAGGAGATCCCAGTTGAAAAACACAACAGGAAATTTCAGTCTGTCGTATTTTGGGACGTTGTTTCTGTAGTTCTGTTGTCTGTAGTTCTGTTGTCTGTAGGGTGACGTCCTGTAGTAGAGAGTTCTGTAGTTCTTGATCAATATTTAATTAAAAATTGACAGAGACATCCTTAAGGCTATGTAAATTTGTTAGTACAAAAAAGAAAAATATAAAAGAAAGAAAAACGTCCCTGCCGAGGATTTGAACTTGCGACCTCACGATTCTGAACCCGGCATCTTACCACTGCACTGCTCCTAACTTTTTTTCTTTACTGCATGGGATTATCCGTACTGTCAAACCAATGCAGTTACATTACACATGAACATACAAGAGAAACAAATTCACAGATAGTATACAGTCCAATGACAGTTCAAAATTCTGGCAAACAAACACAAGCGTCCAGACGCGAAATCCATTCAGGGACGGGATCATATGTAGCCACCACACTACGGACTTGAGCAGTCTCTTCTCGGAAGATAGACCTTGTCGAGCGAGGTGGCTCGGAATGTCTGTCGATCATTCGACTTCTACATAATGAATAAAGTCCTAATAACATAAACAAATCATACGGTGTATTACTGGCTGTCTTTTTGAACGGAAGGAACCGGATACCATAACATGTGAGAGGAAAGTCTTTTTTGATAGTTCTTTGTAAAATGTCCCAAAAAAGAAATGGGTCACAACAAAGTATAAAGCAATGTTCTATTGTCTCGGGTTGATTGCAAAGCCTACAATTTGTATTCCAAGGTATATACAGTCCTTTTTCCTGAAGCCACGTTTTAACTGGCAGTGTGGAGGTGTGCAGCTTAAAGAAAAACGTTTTCGCTGCTGGCGCTATGCACATTCTACGGACACGGCAAAGAACATCTTGACCAAATAGAGACAGATATGGCTTTCGGTACAGAGGTTCAGGGAAAAGGTTATCTATAAGTGCTACATTTAGTGACGTGCGATTAACGGTAAACAAATATTCAAGGTTGAATCTGGCTTTTAAGAATGAAATAGTGTCGACAAGTTCCTTAAAGAAGCCCCATAACGGTAGTTCCTGAGCAAAGTTTGTCGTGACAAAAAGAAAAGGGAGGTGTGACGCAAGACGTGCTCGATTAACTGCGAGAAGGAATGGATGACGGACATTTTTAAGGTAAAATAAGCGCATGACCAATGGACCTTTTCACAAATTCCGCCGCGCCCCCAAGCGGCCGCGCAAAGCACTCTGGGAAAACGGAGCGCCGCCGCGCCGCGCTCGCGTCTTTCCGTCCGCCTCTCCGACTGCGCCCGGCCACCGGAAAGGCTTTCTGATTAATTCAGACAAACTATGGTTTCTTTAACACGCGCTCATATCGCACAGCAGACTTTTTAACACATGGAAGTCACACTGCTTCCCTAATGCATGTGCACTATGACTGTTTGCTATGGAGGTGAGCAGTTTTTGTTAAAAGGCCTCTAGATCTCAATGCTTCTGATTAAACCATGTAAACAGCCAAGAGGCAGTATTTTTGCAGTTGGAATAAGACAAACAAGAGTTGTGTGTGCATTTTGTTTTTAATTTTTCCACAGAGGTAATACAGTAGTGTTTACACTTCTGAACGTATCATTCATTTGCAGTCTGCTTTTGGCAATTTTTTCATTGCATTGTTCTCCACTTGTGCCATATTGTTTTTATTGTATGTTTTTTTCAGTGCAGTACAGAAATGCGTTGTGTAACAATGTACAAAACTAAGTGACGGACAAAAACTGCAATTTCTTTATGCTAATCATTACAGAACTGTGATAAGCTTACAACTTTCATCAAATTGCGTGCTCAATGTAGTTATGTTCAGTGCTCAGATTCCTTATTTCTTTGCAATACATAGTGTAAACAATTATTTCATTGCAATGTTCTTCCCTTCTACCCGCATATGCTCCATTTTAAATATTTTGTGCATGTTGTTTCATTACAGCACAAAAGCACTTCCACAATAAAAGTGGGCAGATTGAGATGGTTGTGGGGCAGTTTGGTTGTTTAGTCATTTTAGAGCTGTAAAAGGAGTGAAACTTTACAAAACATCAGCAGTATTCATGCAATGCGTCAGGCATACTAAGTGTTCACATTCCTTACTCTTTTCAATGTTGTGTTGAGAAGTAAAGCTTGTTTTTGACGAATACTGCACTGCAGTACCTGTTCCTTTCCCATGTAGTAGAACATGCAAACTGACACACATTTTCTGTAACATATCATGCCTTTATTTGAATACTTTTAATTTTTAAAAATGTAGTATTGAAGTATAATAAGCTGATATGGACAGCTTTGGGATCACAGGCCTTTCAGAGCCTATTTTTTTATTTGCTGCTGTCAGAGACAAAGGAGATAAACCCATTAGGTGTTATCCCCAGCAGGCCTTTTGCTGTATTGTGACTTTTGTAGGCACTGAATGTGTCACTCTGCACAGTGTAATCAGATGGGGTCTCAATAAAAAGTTCTGTACAGTCCAGTATCACACGAGTTGAAGGATAGAGAGCCCTGAAAGACTGCAGCATGTACGAAGACACAGTTTCACGTGATGGCCACACTGGGATCTGAACTAGCACATCACTCAGGAAATCTACCCAGTAAGAGAATATGCCGCTTACCAATGATGTGCTTATGGCAAAACGGAATGCTATATCCTGCTCTAGGAGGCCGACTCTTAACCTGCACAAGCAGATAATCAGCAGTTCCTCACACTAAGCATAGGTCGTCGGCCAGCTGGCGAGTTCGTTGTTCTGTGCTTGGAACAGATAAATGCAACGAAGCATTCAAAGCGCTTCAGTGAGGAGAAGCCAGTGTAAAACCTAAGCTGCTTGTCATCCTTGACTAAGTCTTCAATATGAGAACTTTGCTTAGTTGTCTGCTTATCTCTAGCCCTCCCAGTCTTTTCCTTGTGCAGCAAAGAACGCAGTTTAGCTACTTCTTCTTCAAGGAAACTGGTATTCTGTCTCAGCTTTTCATTCTCTTGCTGTAGTTGTTGACACCTAGTTACAAGCTCTGCAGCCCTTGCTTGGTAACGATGTGCTGCCTCTGATGCTGGTCCCATGGAATACATATGGTCGTAGTCTGGAATGAAGCAATTTAAAACAAATATGGTAGGCTGCATTTAGCAAACAGTTTTTATATGATAGCAAGGTCAGGTGGGAAAAGTGAAGCCAGATTTATATGAAGTTGTTTATAGTAAAAATAAGCATGCAAAATAAAATAAAATGACAGAAACAAGCCATAGGCAAGAGCTTAACAGCAGGTGCAAAACACAATGCCAGGATTATATCTTCGTGCTCTCATTTCCAATTCCTCAATCTATTCCATTCTAGTTGCATTTTTCAATAGGTCTTGCTGTACATATACACAACATTTCACAGCGAGGTTACCTGCTGGTAGCTGGGGATGCATGCTTGATGGAGAAGCAGCTGGAAGAAGCACAGGTGAAGTAGCTGAGAGGTTGTCTGCAAAGATAATTTCAAAATACTTTAACAGCGCGGCTGTAGCTGCAAGACAGTACCTGAATTTAAATAACCTGAATGAGCGGAATAACGTTCTCTGGAAAACGAACTTTTTAGTAACAGCTGTAGCAGAGCCAGCTCATAAAGAGAGGTATAAATGTACAATCACTAATAGCGAGAAAGCCTACTGCCCCCCTCCCCTGAAAAAAAAAAGTCATTGCGTCTGCTGGTCACGGCGACACGAATCCAAACAGACAATGATAAGACAGCGCTCCGTTTGCAATGCCGACCAAATCCCATCTGTCTCCCTTTTCACTTGCGCATGTTATGCAGTGCCAAAATTCAACAAGTCCGTTTACTTACCGACCATTAAACCCGCTCCCTTCTTTCTAGCGAAAGAAAGTAAAGCACTATAGCAGCGACTGGTTCGCTTTCCACATTCGAAGCACATAAAGCTTAAATGCAAAAGAAAAAAGGCTGTTACGTACGTTGCTGAGATTCCACTTCAACCGTGCCACAAATGCAGAGTTCGTCCTGGATATAGGCTTCCTGCGACATCGCCACGACGCGCTTTATACGGCGTCGTTTCCCAGCGCCTGGCAAACATAAGGAAGCATTAGCAGCAGGCAACTATCTCCTCTTAAAGTGGCAGTCTTACCCGTAACCACAGCAGGTGTCCGTTCTGCATACACTCGGTGTGGAAAGATCGTGGGGAGACGATCCATGTATCCCTTGCGCCCGCTTGTGTTGAAATGCGCACCACATATTTTGTGGTGCTTTGAAGGCTTCCACAAGGTAAATCGTCCTTCCGAGCCTTGCCGATTTATCCTGCGCACCCATTCTTGCTTCAGCTTGTTGTCCTTGGGGAATCCGTGGAATGATATGTTTTTGTCCTTTCTTGTGTTGTTGCTACAGCCGGGCACGCAACATGTTTGACCGCCACCGCGATTCTCCTTTGCGGACATGTCGAACGTCTAAAAAGCACCACAAAACTGCAGAAAGATTAACAGCTAACCACCACTACAGTCCACTGCTAGATATTACTAAGAAACACCAACAACACGCACGAGAAGACGCACAAGGCCAGAAAACTGCGGCAGAACAACGCAACACCTGACAGCAGCCGGCAGGCGAGCATAGAAAAAGGGGGAGACGATCACTCCGTTCTCCCATCATGCTTTGCGCGGATCCGCTAGGGGATGGCGCGGCGCTGCAATTTGTGGAAAGGTCTATTGTCGAACAAACAAATGCACAAGACCCAGGCCTCCCTTTTCAAGCGGGAGAAAAAGGTTGTCCCTTCTCATGGCTTCCCATGATGAATGCCAAATAAAACATGCAAATATTCTATGAAATGCCTGAACATGGACACGTGAGCAGTGCAAGACCTGCAGAACATAAAGAAGCTTAGAAGCGAGAAATGTATTGCATGCCTTAGCTCTCGCAAAAATGGAGAGATCACGTCCTTGCCAGGTGGTCACCTTTCGACGGATGGTGGTTATCGTGGACGTCCAATGAGGTCCACTATTACGGAAGTTATCGAGAGGTACTCCAAGATATCGCAACGGAGACTGATTCCAATTAATATTCGCGAATACAGAGGGAGTGAGCGCCCACATGCCTAGCCAAAAGCCTCTACTTTTGTCAAAATTTACAGTAGCTCCTGCAGTCTCACAGAAACGCAGGGTAGCGTTTATTGCCTTCGTAATGCTTGGCTTATCGACGCAAAAGAAGGCAATGTCATCTGCATAAGCTAGCACTTTAATTTCCTCATCGGCATACATGTATCCTTTAATGCTCGAGTCGCAAAGCACGCTTAAGCAAAGCGGTTCTAAGTATATGGCGAAGAGTAAAGGCGAGAGCGGACAACCTTGACGAACGGATGACTGTACTTGTATTATATCTGAGAGTGTACGGTTCACAATTAACTTTGTGGTGCAATGTTTGTAACAAAGTGTTATACCATTGTATAATACATCTCCTAACTGAAGATGTCGCAGTAGTTGGAACAAAAATTCGTGTTGAACCTTATCAAAGGCTTTGGCGAGGTCAACCTGGAGAAGAGCTACTTGATCCGTACTACCATCTATGCACTCAAGGACTGAACGTGCGATATGAACATTTGTCTGTATAGAGCGGCCTCGAATTCCGCATGTTTGATGATCACCTACTAATTTAGTAATGACTGTCTGCAATCTATTTGTCAGTATTTTTGCAAATATTTTGTAATCCACGTTACATAACGATATCGGCCTATATCCGTTTACTCTCTTTATTGTTTCAGCATCAGTGCTTTTTGGTATTAAGGTTGTGTGGCCCTGATAGAAAGATGGAGGAAGCTCACCATATTGATAGGCTTCCTCGAAAAGCTGCTCCAGAAAAGGACACAGGAATTCCTGAAATTTTATATAAAATTCAGCACTAAGGCCATCAGGACCAGGCGTCTTGTTCTTCTGCAGAGTTTCGACGGCAAAATTAATTTCTTCTCGAGTTATTGGCCCTTCAACGCTGAGTCGATCATCTTCTTCTAAGTGTGGCATAAGCGAAATAAACTGATCAGCGTTTTCTTCGTATCCATTCTGAGGCTTAACTGCAGCGAAAAGATCTTTATAGTGAGCTTCAAATAGGCTTATTATTTGGGACGTGTCTGTGTATATAGACCCACCAGACTCAATTTCTAATATTTGCTTGGAAAGCGCGTATCGCTTCTCATCACCGAGAGCCCTTTTTGTGGGCTGTTCCTCTGTGAAGCGAGTTGTGCGTGAACGCACCATTGCTCCTTTGTACACTTCCGTCTCATATTTCTGTATTTGTGCGCGAACTGTGTTTATTTCATCGCTATACAACCCTGGTTCCTGGCTTTCGAAAGCGTGCAGCTTGTGAAGTAGATCATGAAGGTAATGCTTTTCAGCTTTTTTTCTTTGAGACAGCTCACATGAAATGGCAATCTCCTCATTTTTACTCTATTTTTGAACATTTCCATTGAGCAAACAAAGGAAGCTGTTGACATTGTGTTATTTCTAGCCATAATTCTTTCACTTTGTTTACAAAACTTTCCTCTCGCAAAAGTTGTGTATTAAGTTTCCACAGTTCCCAGTTTGGAGCAAACCTGCGAAATTTTCGGGGACCCCATGAAACAGCTACTAAACAGTGGTCTGTGAAAAATACAGGCTTCACGGCGTAGCTGTGAATGTTAGACCAGAGATTCGTCGAAACATACACACGATCAAGTCGAGCATGGGAGACGCCTTGAAAGTGCGTGAACCGCACCGAAGATGGTGCGTAGGCGCCAACGTCTGTTAGATTGTGATCTTCGGTTAACTGATGCAGGAAAGTAGCACTTGCATCATAACGATTAGTTAGGTATGAGTGGTCTCTGGAATGACAAACACAGTTGAAGTCTCCCAACAGTACCAAATCTCTGTCAGTATCTGGGAGCGGGGCAAGTGAGAGGAAGAAAGCCTTCCTGTCACTCACTTTTGAGGGAGCATAAACGCAAATAAATCGCCAATTACGGGAATGAAACGAGAGGTCACAGCATATAAGGCGGCCTTCCCCATCAACATGCAGCGACAATGAAGAATGATTTAACTGCTTTCTGACTAACAAAAAGCACCCAGCGGAAGCACCACATGCTTGGCTAATACACACCTCGTAATCAGGTTGAAAAGTTTGCAGCGCAAGGTTGACATCCCAGGAGACGATATCTTTGCTTCTTGCACTGCACCAACATGAACTTCATGCTGCCTAAGCACGTGTAGTAACTGCTGCTGACGCCTTATATTCCTCAGCCCACGTACGTTGAGTGTCGCTACACATAAGGGGAGGGTGAAGGCGGTAGCCACTTTGCTCACCTAAAGCTTTTGTGTTTCATCGCCCTTGGCCACAGGTATATCTGTGGTCTTGCTCCCTTTGGACTTCTTTGTGGCACTCTCCTGACTACGCTGATAAAACCGGCGCGGCACATTATCACCAGGAGAGGGAGTTCGCTGAGCACTAGGAGACACTTTCTCGCGCGCCTGTAGTGCACTTTCTGTTGCTTCGTCGTTGCATGGTGCCGGACGTTTCCTTGCCTGACTTATGCCCATCGCCTCTTCCTCTTCTTCCTTGTCATCAGGGGGCTTTTCTTTAAGGCTTGCTAGGCCAGGTGGGCAAACTGAGTCATCCTGGCCGGTAGCTTCGCTAGTATTACTTGAGCTGTTGTGACTGGTTGGCATTGGCTTCAAGGACTCCTGGTCCTCGTCCTTAATGCCACCTGTAGTCTCTCCGGTGGCATCTACTACCTCTGTAGAATCCATGAGATGGTCCAGTTGTGGCTCGTCTGCGCTATATTGCCCAGAACGAAGCTTATTGGCGTAGGTGGACACGCAGGCGTCCGCTGAGTGACCAAATCGGCGGCACTGTAAGCATCTCGGTGTTCTGCATTGTCGTCGAACGTGTCCCACGCGCTTGCAACGAAGGCACAGCGGAGGCCTACCGGGGATAAGTACAAGGCACTGGTGTCCATAAATGGACATAATGTGCGGTATTGAGGTTACGGTGATGGTGTCCTTGAGCACCAAGGAAACCTCCCGGTTTGTTGTCACCCACTGTTCCATGCCAGTGCATCTCCATACTTCTCTCTCCACCGACTTCACCTGACCATAGGCCTGGAACGCCTCTTCAACGCGTCGTGGTTCAAGGTGAGGTGGAAGCCATAGTAATTTAAGCTTGATGTTTTTAGTCTCCGGATCTATCACCATACACTTCAGCCCTTTGACGCGGAGCTCACCACAGGCGACGAGAGTCTGTTTTGCCGCACTACTAGCGCAAGTAACCATCCATACATGGCTCATTTGATACTGTCCGACACCTACAATATCTGAAGTATTCACTATCTCAAGCAGAGCGTCTCGGAAGTCGGGAGCACGGTATGGTCTGCCACTCAAGTCCGCATGAAGGAAAATAGAATTCAAAACATCGTTACCGGTTGGTACACGCGGGAGGACAACTTTGTAGCTTGCATCTTCGTTCAAAAACGGGGTCGACGATCCTCGGCCTGGGGCCGATACGCTGTTTCCAGCAGAGAGCATTTTGGAGCACAGCCGTTCCACACGGCTTCTAACATTTCTCCTAACATTTCTAACTCCTAACATTTCTTTCGAGCGTACATTTTGGCCGTGTCAATAGTGCGATGCGCTGATGTTTACATTTGCATTTTAAGAGCCAAGTTCCGCTATCACTACACCGCGTCAACTGCCGCATCTCTAGAAGAGAAAAAGAGTTGTTGCCATCGACAGGTACATCGTGGAGTGCTAGAACATCAACCTTGATGTACTATATCCATATTAAATAAGAAATTCAGAAATAGACAACGGTGACTGTTACGGTTGTTACTGCTAATTTCGAAAGTTGTCTCTCGTTCTTTACACTTTCGAGCGCGCATATAATTCGTGTGTTCAATGCAAAACAGCTACATGAACATTCGTCGATGAGTGTTCTTTCTGACAGCATACTGGCTTCTCACGGCAGCGCTGTACCAGAATAATGAGACCAGAGCGAGACAGCTTTTCACGCCACTTTAAGGAGCAACCCAATACTTCCTTTTCGCTTCGCAAAAGCTTATGCGATATTTCTGGGAAATTTACTAATGTGTCAGTGTAACGGCACATGTAAGTCTACAGGCCTGTGTGCCACATCTTACCAAATAAAGTAAAGCGGATACGCAGCCATTCCCGCAGATGGTATGATTTTGATGAGGCCGGTATAGCGTTTCTAGTGCCTCGTCGTAAGGCACAATTATAACAATTGGCGACGTCGACTTTAATACCGGTGTCGGTGCTATCAGCATTGCCGTCTTCAGAGAAGCACGATTGAATACAGTGCAAGAGAAAAGTACAGTGTACACCACCTATGCGAAACTGACATACAATTTTAAAGCGTCGCGACGGAAAGCGCTTCTGTCGAGGCGTGAGAACTTATGTCGCTGCGACAGAAAGTAGCACATTTTTGTGTAGTCCCGACAGAGAGTTCCTGTTGCGACGTTAGAATCGCTGTTGCGATAAAAAGTTGTTGTTGCGACTTCATACACTCTTGTGGTCGCGACAGAACGTTTCTGTTGCGACTACAGAACTCTTGGCCGTCGCGACCGAGTGTTTCTGTTGCGACGTCGGAATTGCTGTCGTAACGTCAAAGTCGCTGTCACGATAGAAAGCTGTTGTGACTACAGAATTCTTGTCACAACAGAACGTTACTGTTGCGACTTCAGAACTCTTCGTCGTCGGGACAGAATCTTTCTGTTGCGACGACAGAATTGCTGTCGTAACGTCAGAATCGCTGTCACGATAGAAAGCTGTTGTGACTACAGAACTCTTGTTGTCGTGACCGAAAGTTTCTGTTGCGACTTCAGAACTCTTCGTTGTCGCGACAGAATCTTTCTATTGCGACGACAGAATTTCTGTCGTAACGTCAGAATCGCTGTCATGATAGAAAGCTGTTGTAACGACTTCAGAACTCTTGTTGACGCGACAGAACGTTTCTGTTGCGACTTCAGAACTCTTGGTCTTCGCGACAGAATCTTTCTGTTGCGACATCCGAATTTCTGTCATAACGTCAGAAATGTCTGTCGCAACTACAGAAACATCAGGAACTTCTGTCATACAACAGAAATTTCTGTAGTCGCGACAGAAATTTCTGTAGTTGCGACAATAATTCCTGTTGTCTTTTTCAACTGGGATGTGGAGCAAATTAAATTCAATTACCACATTACATAAAGCTAATTTTATTGTACAAGAGATAACTGAAGGGGATCGAACATACAGGGGCAAAGCATTGGCTGAGAAATTTAATAATCACCTTACTTCGTCGGTAGACAGCGTCAGTGACACCACTGCACTACATTACATGTCCGCCCCACAAGTAGCTTCGTCGGTTTATCTTTCCCCAACAGATGAATATGAGGTTATGTGCGTTTTCAAAAAACTCAAGAAAAGTAAATCAGAAGATATTGACGGTTTGAAGAACGCTCCAATCTGTTTTGTTATAGATATATTAGTCGTCCCTTTAACATACATTTATAACCTCATTTTAGGCATAGGTATTTTCCCACAACGTATGAAGCATGCAAAAGTTACAGTACTGTTTAAGGGGGGAGACATAAATGATTTAAAAAACTATAGGCCCATATCTGTTCTACCATTGTTTTCAAAGCCGATAGAAAAACTAATATGCATGAGATTATCGAATTTCTTTACAAAACACTCGGTAATTACGCCGGCTCAGTACGGTTTTAGGTCAGGGCTGTCGACAGAGGTTGCACGACAAAAGGAAATTATATTAGGCACTATAGAGGACAGGAAACTTACACTAGGTATATTTGTTGACTTCTCTAAAGCCTTTGACCGGATCAATCGCAATACCCTTTTACAAAAATTACCCTATTACGGCATCCGAGGCACTGCACTGAACTTATTTGCCAGTTATTTGAGCAATAGGCTACAGTGTGTAAGTATAAACACAGAACAATCGTCCTTGCAAAAAGTTGCTCAAGGTGTACCTCAAGGTAGTATATTGGGGCCACTACTTTTCATTACTTATATCAACGACATTACAAACATAGACCAGAAAATCCAATATGTCATATATGCGGATGACACTTCCTTGTTTTTCACAGGTGTAGACGTAAATGACATCATTTCAGCAGCAAACGCGACACTAGGTGACTTGTATGCATGGTCGACCGTAACCTCCCCACAAATCAACTGCTTAAAAACCAACGCTGTTCTGTTTCGATCGAAGGGAACAACGTACACAGCTACTTCAAACCTGAACGGTTCCGCGATTGATTTTTCTTCGACAGCTAAAGCATTGGGAATAATTTTTCACGAACATATGTTATGGGATTCCCATAGTGAAATTGTAAGAAAAAAGCTAAGTAAGGCACTAGGCATGCTTAGGAGATGTCAATCATTTCTGCCGACTACTCAGATGTTAACTATCTATAACACGCTTTTTTGTTCACAGCTACGCTATGGTCTTTTGGTGTGGGGCACTGGCACCCTGCAATCTAAGCAAAAATTACTCGCGCTTCAAAAAAATGCATTACGTTGTATAGCAAATGCCGAATATAATGCACATACCTCGTCTTTATTCAACGAATTCAAAGTATTAAGATTTGATAACATGTATGAATATTGTTAATTAGTGTCCTTGAAAACTGAATTTAACAAAGGAAACAATAATCTTACCTCCATAGCATGCTTAGAGCGCAGCACCTCGTCTCGACCTACTAGACAGAGCGATTATTGGAAGTTTCCTCGATGCCGAACAAACTATGGTCTCCAAATGCTGAAATATTCACTCCCCCACATACTAAACAAGTTCAATTTTTCATTAGAGCGATTACGCCTTCTTTCGCGACAGGATATGTCCAATCTTTTTTACTGACATGATGTACTTCTTGATGTCTTTTCTTGGTCCAAAAAATGCGGCATGAGATGCTGCATTTTTACGATTTTTTTTTGTCTTCTCGAGGAGTACAAATTTTTATGCGTTTTTCGTTTTTGTATAACTATATTTCCTTATTGTACCAATTTCACTATGTAGTTATGTGCCTATTTACTTGTTTTCATGACTACGAATGCTGTCACTTTTCTGCCTTGTATTGCTGGGATGTGGGGCCAGTCAAGCTGCGTTTATGTCGCAGCTTTTTTTCCAGCATTCCACACCACACATTGTATCTTTGCCTCGTGTATGAATATGTAAACATTGAATCACTGTGGTGAAATAAACTCCAACTCCAACTCATACTAAGAGGTTGATGTAATGTGTCCACCACTTTACATTATCAGGATTGTTTTCTACCTTGAACCATTTCGCTTGATATTGTTGGAGAAATAGCTCAAGGGTGATTTCCTTGCGACGTATGGCGCACTTGAAGGCTCGCATAAGTGTTGCTTATGGTGAATGGTAAATCATAGGTTAGTGAGGGCTAGGATTCACCTCAATTTGAACAGAGAAAAAGTAAAATTGGCCAAGAAAAAACAGGTCAAGTTAGAGGCAATGAGGGTAAAAAGTAGACAAATTTAGCCTGGTACTTGCAAACAAATATGCAGCCTTAGAACAGATAGATGAAGATGACATAGAGGCAATTAATGAAACCGTAATTAGGCTCGCTTCAGAAGCACTAATTGAGGTGGGACGTAAGGCACCAAGGTGACTAGTAGGTGATCTCTGCCAAGTACAAAGGACCTAATAAAGAAACGAGAAAGAATGAAAGTGTCCAACTCAAGAGATCATGTAGAATTCGCCGAACTGTCAAAACTAATCAACAAGGAGAAAATAAGGGATATTCGAAATTATAACGTGAGAAAGACTGAGGAAGCAGCAAAAAAATGGACGCAGCTTGAAAACAGTGAGAAGGAGACTAGGTATCGGAAAAACGAAAATGTATGCACTGAAATATAGGAAGGGAAATATCATCAGCAATCTCGAAGATATAGTAAAAACAGCGGAAGAATTCTATACTGACCTGTACAGTACCCAAAGCAGCCACAATACCTCCATTCGAAGTAGTAATCAACAGGTTACAGAGGCTTCTTCTATAGCGATGAAGTTCAAACGGTCTTGCAAGACGGGGAAACAAGAAACGGCGAAAAACGGCAGGGGGAAGATGGACTACCAGTCGATTTAAACAAATATGGTGGAGACATAATGCTTCAAAAACTAGCGGCCCTTTATACGAACTGTCTGTCGACATCAAGGGTCCCATAGAACTGGAAGAATGCCAATATTATATTCCACAAAAAAAGAGACGTTAAAGAATTGAAAAATTATAGGCCCATTAGCTTACTTACAATATTGTACAAAATATTCACCAAGATAATATCCACTAGAATAAGGGCAACACTGCACTCAGTCCACCAAGGGAGCAGGCAGGTTTCAGGAAGGGGTACTCTATAATGGATCACATCCATATCATCAATCAGGTAATCAAGAAATCCGCAGAGTACAATCAACCTCTCTATATGGCTTTCATAGATTACGAAAAGGCATTTGATTCAGTCGAGATACCAGCAGTCATAGAGGCATTACGTAATCAAGGAGTACATGACGCTTACATAACTATATTGGAAAGTATCTACACAGATTCCACATCTACCTTAATTCTCCACAAGAAAATTAGGAAGATACCTATAAAGAAAGGGGTCGGACAAGGGGACACAATCTCTCCAATGCTATTCACTGCGTGCTTGGAAGAAATGTTCAAGCTATTAAACTGGGAAGGCTTAGGAGTAAGGGTCAATGGCGAATTTCTCAGCAACCTTCGATTTGTAGATGACATTGTCCTGTTCAGCAACACTGTGGACGAGTTACAACAAATGATTCAGGGCCTTAACAAAGAGAGTGTAAGATTGGGGTTGAAGATTAATATGTAGAATACAAAGAGAATCGTCAATAGCCGGGCAAGGCAACAAGAGTTTAGGATCGCCAGTTAACCGATAGAGTCTGTGGAGGAGTACGTTTACCTAGGTCAACTAATCACAGGGAACCCTTGCCATGAGAAAGAAATTCACAGAAGAATAATAAGAATTGGTTGGAGCGCATTCAGCAGACGTTGTCCAATCCTGACTGGAAGCTTACCATTATCATTAAAAAGAAACGTGTACAATCAATGCATTCTACCGGTGCTGACATAGGGGGCAGAAACTTGAACTGGCAAAGAAGCTCAAAAACAAGTTAAGGAGCGCGCAAAGAGTGAATGAAGAATGTTAGGCATAACGTTAAGACACAGGAAGAGAGCGGTGTGGATCAAAGAGCAAACAGGGATATTCTATTTGCCATTAAGAGAAAGAAATGGAGCTGGGTAGACCATGTAATGCGTAGGTTAGATAACCGATGGACTATTAGGGTTACGGAATGCGTGCCAAGAGAAGGAAAGCCCAGTCGAGGACGGCAGACGGTTATAGGTGGGATGATGAAATTAAGAAATTCGCAGGCGCTAGCTGGAATCGGTTGGCGCAGGACCGGGGTAATAGGAGATCGCAGGGAGAGGCCTTCGTCCTGAAGTGGACATAAAATATGATGACGATGATATGATGATGCTGATGATTATGATGATGGCGGCGGCGGTGGTGGTGGTGGTGGTGGTGGTGGTGGTGCTGCTGCTGCTGCTGCTGCTGCTGCTGCTGCTGCTGCTGCTGCTGCTGCTGCTGCTGCTGGTAAATGCTGTAAATTTCTGGTAGTGAAGTATAAATGTCGATATTTTTTTCGTTTCTGCTGTTCAACGTTACAGTGGATGAGACGTAGGGCATACGACACATGATAGCTTCGACTACACAGTGCTCACGATGAATATAGTTTTACATTTGGCGCCCTGTCCGCCTGCTTGGCATCTTGAGCTGTAATAGTAGAAGTGGTCCAGAAAACACGCTGATTGCACAGGCGTCCATAGAGTAAGAAATTTTGTGGTATACTCTCTGGATTCCTCCATCCAAAGGGTGAGCTTGCTGCCACCCTCCCCAGCGTGGCCGCGCGTCGCACAAGCGCTGTGACGCCTGTCGTGCCTGCCATCTTGTGGACTGCTATACATGCGCTTTGGGCGCACCTAGCCTGCATTGTGGGAAAGCAAACTTCGCTTTCAATTTGATATTTCGGTTGCAGGAAAGCCAGCTTCGCGTGTGTGCAGTGGATTTAGCTGTGTTCTATGTCCTTTCTTCTTTCTAGTTCGAAAAATAAAAATGCGCATGGAGCGCAATTTGGCCTCTTGTCGTGGATTATCCGGAAAAGTGCACTTCATTTGAGCGACAAATCTCACAGGTGGCTCACTAAAGCGATTCACTGGATAACTTTCTACTTATTCCCTTTAGGGCATATAGGTTTCAATTCCTAAATTGAGGCCAGGAAGTAACTGCCGTCGCTCTGTAGTAGAAATGCGAAAGCTAGCTCCACTGGCCAACACATCCAAAATCTGCTAAAGAAATGAACTGGCGTCACAGTAAAACTCATCCTGAACCATATCATGAACGCATTCGGGAAGCTATAAGCTGGAACGCCCATTAATTTCATTGCAGACTTGAAGGCCATATATCTCAAAAGACTCGAAATCCATAAGAAGACAGGGGTAATGTGAGATCGCTGGGAGGAGCAATCGTCCTGCTGTAGACATAGATAGGTTGATAACGATGATGCTATTAATAATCGGTCATCACCATCATCTAAACTGGTGCTATATTTACTATTTTCGTTAAACAAGAATCACTTCTCCGCACATCGGCTTCAATTCCACAATGTCAACATGTGCCATAATGTGAAAAGTAAGATAGTCGACAAGAGTTATAAGAAAGTAAAACACGAGAGGATGCGGATATTCGTTCTTAGTGTCACGTTCTAACTGGTTGCATTCTTTAAAAAAATTTTCAGCCATACTTGCACACATGGTTTGTTAATATTGTCATGAATAGGTGACATGCATAAAAACAAAAACGACAATACAACCAAGACAGTCCGAGGGGGTAGTTATACTTGAAGCTGAATCAATGGAGCAAAATATGGGATCTTTTGCTTTTTTTGTCGTCATCGACTGTTGACTCCTTTAAATGAAGCAATAGCCATTCTCAATGTGGCTTTTTTGTATGCTTAAGAGTATTTCAAGTGGACATGAAGAAAACCACAGACGCCTCTGTTAACCTGAGGTTGACACATCATCTAGCTTAGTGCAAATTGACAACAATAAAATGAAGCTTGTAACCAGTGCAATGTTCTGTACAGGCTTCTATATTTCTTAAACCAACAGTGACCACTAACATAGTGTACTGTCTGTGTTCTGTGAGTTGTGTACATGTGTGTTGTGTTTGTTGTGCGGGTGCGTGCACACGTTGTACCATGGCGAGCGCTCTTTGTTTCAATGTGTCTACTGTGCCACTGACTGGCCAGGCACTCATCTTCTGCAGTTACCTCAAAATGAATAGTCGTCTGGTTTATATAAGGAAATACAGCGAACACTTGCAAATTTTGTAAAGGTTGCCTGGGGCAGATAGTTCTAGTTTATGAGCCTGTCTACTCGAAGCGGCGGACACTACTTGCACAGAAAAATGAAATTGAAAAGATTAAAAGACAACTGCCTGGTGAGACCTTTCAAGCATTTACAAACAGTCTTCGGGGCGTCTACTTGCGATTTTGGCAGTGCTAACGATAACATCATCCGAGACTAATTACTGGAAGGCTCTTAGTCCCGAACAACGCGTGAACGCATGGTCTTCGCTGACGCTGCAGCGTGCTGTTGACATCGGGAAGCAAACTGAGCAAACGCAACAAGAGCTCGGGGAATTCGCGCATAGCTCTGCGGAAAAGGTCAGACTCTGAGCAAGGAAGCTGCTACAGGTGCGGCTCGTCATCGCATATCGACTGCATGTCCGGCGAGGAACAAGCGTTGCCACTCTTGTGGAAAAATTGGTCACTTTTCAAGCATGTGCAAATCGAAGAAAAAGAAATATGCCGTTCGAAAGCCCGAGCAGGCCAACGCCGTCACGCTCCTTCAAATCGGTGACCGTAATGCCTCGGCGAAAGATATTCGAGCCAACATTTCTATCGGGAAGATAAGATTGTCGTTGATTGTCGACACAGGCGCTACGGTTTTTTTGCTCAGTGAAGAGCACTACCACAAATACCTAGCCAACAGATACCAGTTGCGACCGCCGACTGCCAATTTGTGTAACTATTCCGGAGAGCAAATCAAGTTAAGCGGTTGCTTTCTTGCTGACGTATCTTACAAGGGAAACAGAGCCAGTGTGCTATTTCATGTCACAACCAAGGGCACATCGCTGCTGGGGCTTGATGCCGTTTGGAGCCCGGGAATCACTATCAACGGCTCAACCTTGAATGGCTGCCAGGTGACATGCCCTAACTCACTGCCTTCAGAATTCACGCACCAGTTTGCGCACTTGTTCACGGAACAGTTAGGGCATCTGAAAGGCTTTGTTCACCGTGTTAAATGCCGTTTATCTGTGAAACCAGTCGTTGCGAAGCTCCGACGCCTGCTGCTCACGCTACGGCAACATGTATCGGTGGAGATATAACGTCTGCTGGCCGAGGATATAATTGAACCCGTCGACGCATCGGAGTGGATTTCACCGATCGTCGTCGCGAGGAAGAAGGAGAGATTACGAGATCTTTACTTGTGGCCGTGTTTGAATAGAGAGAGAGAGAGAGAATCAACTTTTGAACTGAGCCCTTAGTGACGGTTGGTGCGCGCTGGCACCAGATGGGGTGGAACCTTATTCTCAGGTCCCATATGCGTCCAGCAGTTCCTGGCCCCTAGTCGCCAGCGCGAGCTGGGTCGGTAGGTCGGGGCTGGACAACAAGGTCTCCCATCGCTCGGGGGGGTTGGGGCTGGGGAGGGTGGGGGGTAGGGATGGTGGGGGGTTCTTGAGCTTAGTGCACTCTGCAAGGATGTGTGCTAGAGTGCCTTTTGACCGTCTGCAAAAAGGGCATAAAGTGTCATGCTCTGTTGGGAACATCTTGTGCAAGAGCACGGGATGCGCTAGCGACCCCGCTTGCGTGCGTCGCAAGATCGTTTGCTGCTGTCGGCTGAGTTGCGGATGCGGACGGGGAAGCCTACATGTGCCGCTTCTGTACATTTGCGTGATTTCTTTGTAGCTTGTCACGGGGTGCGGTAGCTCTGGCTCGTCCTCGGCCCGGATTGACAGTTCTCGGGCATAGTGGTCGGCGAGTGCGTTGCCTTCCACTTGCGAGTGAGCCGGGACCCACACGAGCTCAACGGCCCGTCCCGGTGATTTGCATTTGGTGAGGATCGCTAGTGCCGCGGGAGAGATGTTCCCCTTGCGGTAGCTTGCTTAGGCGGTCTGGGAGTCTGTGACCATGGTCCTCACTCCCGGTTGTGCGAGTGCGAGGGCCACGGCCACTTCTTCTGCTTCGGCTGTATTCGTCGTCCGTATCGACGCGCCTGTGACCAATTTATCGATGGTGGTGACGACCGCCGTTGCTTTGGTTCCGTGCTTGGGAAGCGAGGCGTCCGCGTAGAGAACCTCTGGGTCCTTTTCCAGCTGTCGAGCCATTGCCTTGGCCCGCGCAGAGCGTCTCTCGTCGTTCCTCCCCGCCTGCATGTTCCGGGGGATGGGCTTGGTCTTAATAATGTCTCTCCACGTTGTAGGGAGCGGCTCCGTTGTCGGTTGCTGTTCAATTTGCCATCCTACCTTGCGTAGGACGGCCCGACCGTGCTCTGTCCGGCTCACCCTTACTCTCTGGTGGGATAGGTGGGCTTCCACCAGCTCTTCCACCGTGTTGTGGGCACCCATTTCCAGCAGCTTCTGCGTTGACGAGTAGACTGGGATGCCCATCGCGAGTTTCACTGCTTTCCTTATCGTCGTGTTCAGCGTCTCGCGGTTCACCTTCGCAAGCTGGAGGTACGGGGCGGAGTACGTTACGCGTGACACGACGAATGCCTGCACCAGGCGCAGTGCGTCTTCTTCTTTGATTCCTCTGTTCCGGTTGGTGACTCTCCGGATCATGCTCAGGACTTGCTCTGATGTGGCCTTGATTTTGTTGACGGCTGCGTGCGCCTTGCCGTCGCTGCGCAACAGAAGGCCCAGTATCCGGATCTGCTGCGTTGGTTTGATCACTGTGCCGTCGATGGTGATGATTATGTTTGGCGGCGGCTCTTTCTTCGGTCTTCCGGGCTGTACCATGAGCAGCTCCGATTTCTGTGGAGCGCAGCTCAGGCCGCAGGCCGTGGCATACTCGTGGACGGTCGTTGCCGCTCTCTGCAGGGCTTCCTCCGCCCAGGCGTAGGACACCGCGCGGTTCGTCCACACCGTTATATCGTCGGCATAGAACGCTGGGTCCACGCCGTCAATCTGATTGAGTAGTTCGGGCAGGGGCAGGTAAACAATAAACAAGGTAGAAGAAGCAATCCATTTTTGTCATAACTGCCAGACCGCAGGACAAGTCCGCTACACCGTCGTTTGCACCGCTGCAGTCGGTGACGTTTACGGCGCTACCATGGCAGAAGTTAGCACTGGATATAGTGGGACCGATTGACTGGGCGCCTTCAAACTGTAGGTACATGATATCGCTGATCGATTATCATTCCAAGTGGCCTGAGGTTGCCTTTTCATCTACAGTGACGTCACAGAGTGTGGTCGATTTTTTGCAGACTGTGTTCAGCCGAGAAGGCTATCCGGTGGAAGGTTTCACAGATAATGGGCCTAAGTTTAGATCACAAATGTTTCAAACATTCTTGAGAGAGAGGGGTATTGCGCATCGCTGTTCTTCTCTGTACTATCCACAAAGAAACGGCGCGATTGAACGCTTTAATCGCGTGCTGAAAGATTTCATGCACGTTGCCAGACTGGAACAACGGCCCCTCCAGGCCGCTGTGGTTGACTATCTCGGCTATCTCGTTGTCACGCCGCACGCGACAACGGGTGTGTCGACAGCCAAGTTGCTTCACGGGCGCCAGCCAAGTACAAGACTCAATACAGTGGGTTTGCCGACAAGAGAGGGTGTCCATGCCGGTTCTAATTAAAATGTTCCTGCTAGAGTTAAGGCGAAGCAGACGTATGCAAAAGAGTATACGGACAGGAGGCGAGGTGCGAAAAGGACAGCCTTTTGTGTGGGGGACTTCGTTCGTGTACGCAAGCCAGCAGGCGGTGGCAAAGCGTCGGTAAACTACATGGGACCTTTCAAGATTGTCGGCAGAAAAGGCAAAAGTAGCTTTTTGATGAGCGACGGTCGTTGCTGGAATGCGTCTAAACTAGTCCGGGTTCCGTGCAACCAATCGCAGACAACAGATCAATGGGCATGGGAATTGCCTCGTCCTGACCACTCGGGTACCGCTGGGGCTGGAAGCCGCACAGAGTGCGCAGACGCTGAACAGCGCGAAATGTTGCGATCGCCGGAAAGAAGGGCTCAAGTTAACGAAGAACGGGTCGCTCCTTTAGAGGATTCGGTGGAGCAACCTTTGCGTCGCAGCACTAGGGTACGCCGACCTGTCGAAAGATTTGGGTTTTCTTTGCCTGAACAATAAGTGTTCGAGTTATTTTGGTTGTTACAAATTACTATTGTATTTTCAAGCGCGAGGCGATGTTGTATACTTCTTTATTGTTTCCGTTTAGTTTCTTTCAGTGTACATATCGTCATCGCCATTCAATGTTTTGCTATATAAGTGGCTTTACTGTGACGAATCAAGGGAATGTACATACTGTGCTTGCGTGGTCCAGTGTCATGCGTCTGGTCTGAGTCAGACACCACAGTTTCCTCTGACGGCTTGACAATGCGCCCTCGATTCGAGTGAAGTGCACCGACCCAGAAAAGCGTCTGATATCCAGATTATTCTAAGTATGCTTAGCAAAATCCCCATTATTTAAGATATGTGTTTCCATTGTCTTCCTTATCAAACGCAGGATGGCGAAATGCATGGCTTTAGCTCCGCAGCGCTGCCACTGCGAGCACCCGAGGCCCAGTGAACGCGCGCAACCTTCTTAAGCCCAGACCACCCGTAGGCTTTCGGACGCCCACGCATGCGCAGACGGTGCGGCATGGCTCGTACTCGTCGAAATGCGGCGCGATTTCGGGGAACAGCTCCTCTCTGTTATCGCGCGCTTCAGCTGCCTCATAGAAGAAAGTAAAACTTTAGAGAAGGGAAACTGTACCTTCCGCAGTGGTTCGAAAATAAGCAGTGGCAGCGCATGGAACTTAACTAGGTGGACGCCAGATGGCGATGCTAAAACAGGAAGTGGAAATGCGCATTTTTTTAGAGCATTATCCAATATGGCCGCTTTTCGCCAGTCGTGTACGCTTGTATCCGCTCGTACGCGCCGTACTCGCCCCGCCGGCTATGCACCATGCCTCGATGCCTCGGCTGCCGCGTAACCGGTGCGTTCTAATTGCCAGGAGACCAAAGAGCCTCTACTGACGCCCATACAAACAAGCCACAAGTGAGTGAACAGAACGTGCGACTTTATTGGCAGAAGACAAGCAGTGTACATTCTCGTGCAATAGCAGAAATAAAATTTGTATGTCGAGATAGGCTGGAATCTTTGACGCGAGCTCGTAAATGGCTCACCGTCGTCGTCGCACATGGCGGTCTAGTAACTAGCGACAACCAGCGGCGCAAGCAGATTAGACAGAGTGTCCCGCCTGTTTGCAGCGGCAGTCGCCGTTAAAGATGAGCAACTTGCATTGCGAAGCAGTCGGGTGAACCAGGCATCTGCTACCGCAGTCAACATAGCGACATGGACTACCCGGCATTTAAGAGTTAACTCCTTTCCAACCTGCACGTTACTTTTCTTTCGGGGGCCGCTAATGTCCGCGCTCGCCCTTGGTGTCCCACATTGTCTAAATATGGACAAGTCGCTTTCGTGGGCATCACCTTCATCAGCCACTTTTGCGGGCCTTTGCACCCAACTTCACACACGTCGGACCATGTAAGCACGTATGCCGGTCTCCGTTCGTGCTCAATCGCGGCCGAGAAATGCAACAGGCACAATTTGCTCATGGCTGCAGCAGGAAAGGCTGAACGGGGAGCACGAATCACGGTGTGTAAATTGGGAGTCTATGTCGGTGTGAAGATTGCAGGAGCAAATGCTTACTTCGAGAGACTGCATTCCAATGCAACTGACCAGGCCGCCACATCCGATAAGCATAAGACGGCGACCGTAACCAAGTGAGATAACAGCAAAAATAAACGGCAATCATTCATCACATAGTGCTCAGACAATACATTATACATTGGCTCCGAACCATATGGCAACAGTGAGCATTCACATACACGGGTCTCTTAGGATACATTCAGCCGCCTACTTATAGGCATAATGCTTGCCCTCGTCGCATGGGGTGGTCTGGTAGCTAGCGACAACCAGTAGCAGGAACAGATTGGACAGAGCGTCGCACCTGTTTGAACCGACAGTCGCCATTAAAGATGAGCAACTTGCATTGCGAAGCAATCGGGTGACGCAGGCATCTGCTACTGCAGCCTACACCGCGACATGGACTTCCCGGCTTTTTAGCGTTGACTCCTTTCCAACCTGCACATTTCTTTTCTTTAGGGGGACGCTAATGTGTGGCTCACACTTGGTGTCCCACATTGTCTCACTATGGACAAGTCGCTTTCACGGGCATCACCTTCATCAGCCACTTCTGCGGGCCTTTCCATCCCTGTTGCTATCAACTTCATACACGTCGGACCATGTAAGCACGTATGCTGGTCTCCGTTCGTGCTTAATCACAGCCGAGAAAGGCCACAGGCGCAATTTTCTCATGGCTGCAGCAGGGGAGGGTGAACGGGGAGCACGAATCACGGTGTGTGTAAATTGGGAGCCACTGTCGCTGTGTGGACTGGAGGAGCAAATGCTTACTTCGAGAGACTGCTTCCCAATGCAACTGACCTGTCCACCATATTCGAAAAACATAACGCGGCGACCCTAAACAAGTAAGATAACATCAAAATTAAACAGCAATCAATCAATGCATGAGGTTCAGAGAATACATTATACATTGGCTATGAACCATATGGCAACAGTGAGCATTCACATGCACGGATCTCGTAGGATACATTCAGCCGCCTACTTACAGGCATAATGCTTGCCTTCGTCACATGTAGTGGTCTGGTTACGAGCGACAACCATCAGTACAAACAGATTGGACAGAGCTTCGCACCTGTTTGAACCGACAGTTGCCGTTGAAGATGAGCAACTTCCATTGCGAAGCAATCAGGTTACGCAGGCATCTGCTGCCGCAACCGACACAGCGAAATGGACTATCCGGCATTTTAGCATTAACTCCTTTCCAACCTGCACGTTTCTTTTATGTTGAAGGCCGCTAATATGTGGCTCACATTTGGTGTCCCACTTTGTCTCAATATGGACAAGTCGCTTTCGTGGGCATCACCTTCGGCAGCCATTTTTGTGGGCATTTCCACACATAGGGCTATCAACTTCATACACTTCGAACCATGTAAGCACATATGCTGATCTCCGTTCTGAGCAAATCATGGCCGAGGTAGGCCGCAAGTACAATTTGCCTATGGCTGCAGCAGGAAAGAACGAACAGCAGCACCAGTTACGGTGCGTGTATACTGGGAGTCTATGTCGCTGTGCGGACTGCAGGAGCACATGCTTACCTCGAGAGACTGCTTACCAATGCAACTGACCAGGCTCCCACATCCGAGAAATGTAACACGGTGATGACAACCAAGTGAGGCAGAAACTACATTCTGCAATCAATCATTCAGTGTAGCTTGCGCAAAGACCCAGGCTATCCAGGAAGAAGAGCAATCATCAACGAGACTCGGAATATGGAAAATGAGAAAGCTTGCATTCAAGAGAGAAGCCACTCTGCTCTGCAAGTATTGAAGGCCAAAAACATCAAGAAAAGTAAAATGGTGCATAGCAAACGGTGCGTAGGTTAATGCAAGACACATGTCGATGTTGCATCAGCTATTTCAGGAGACGAATTGTGCATGACAACATACCCTAAAAGGTACTGCTACAGATATGTTATGCTACTAGACAGTGACTGGTATTAAGTATCAGCGAAGAATCGGTTGACCTTTATGTGTGGATGAGGATGAATGATCTCTAACGAGAATGGGCAATGAAAAAGCTTGCATTTATAGAAGAAAAATTACACTTGGCACAAATGGAATTGACATGGCCAGGAAGCTGATTAAGGGCAAACTGACGGAACTATTTTGGCCAGCGTCGTCCGTGCTTGATCAGAAGTTGCAGGTGCATCTGAAGACGAAGAATTTCTATAAAGTCCTTTTTGAGTTACCTGGATGACTCAGCCAATTTGTCCGTGCTGGTGGAATGGTGGCTGAAGCTCTTTTCAGTCTTGACACAGTGCTCTGCAGACTTGATATCTCATGCAAATTCTTCTGCATGCGCTTCTTTGTTCGTGGTGTAAAAGCCTTGCAATTTCAGCTCCAGCCCCTTTCTGTTGGTGTGGATAGAAGCTCCTGTGATGACCAAGATATGCTTGGCATGGACTCTGTTGGGGCAGAACGGTGACACATGAGATACAGCACAGATTAGCCAAACTCATGTGTGTTTTCTTTTATGTTCGAACCAATTATACTGAACCATAAACATGAACAAACATTCATTTCTGCTGCAAACAAATGACATGTATCTCAATACTAGCAAGCCAATACAGCATATATCAGGGATATTTATTTCTGAACCATGTGTTGTTTACCTTGTAGTAGCAGCCAACGTCCACACAATGGCCTTGTTGTAGCAGGCAGCAGCTTCTGTGTAGTGTGTGGAGTGTGTTGCTCTATACTGGTGCCGTCCTCATTACTGCATATCTGGGACAGAAATTTTGACTAAATCAGAAATTGAAAAAGCACAATTTTGCAATATGAAATGCAAAAAGCTGTGACATATATATTGTAATGGTTTGCGACTACAGAACACATGCAAATGTACACTGTTCTAGGGTGCTTAAGCAGCACGTTAAATAAATATTGCTATTGTCCATAACATTTATGTCTGCCTAACTATACAATGCATGTAAACAGCTTAAGTATTATTAAGATCACAAATGAAAACATTTGTGCGTTCATTTATACACTGGAAGAGATCACACTGCTGGTTCCACAAGCAAATGCATGAAAGTCATGAAGCTATTAGAACTGATGCATTATTTTTCTGCACGAGCGTGATGCACTGCTTCACTTCCGCAAAAATAAATTCCCTACGGTAAACCAAACTGAACAGCAAGAACATTAGGAACCAATGAATACAAAATACGAGTGAATTATCACGCTTGCAACTGTTTAAGACATTAAATTCTGTACCTTCACATCATTTTACCAAAGGATTATTCGGTTTTGTCGACGACAGAAGTTGCCGACGGACTCGAAAAAAGTTTTCTATGTATATAGTTAAGGCTACCCAGTCACCTATGGCCACGGCTACAATAAGATGAAAAATGAGACGCGCGTTCCGATATCGCTCTTTCTTTCCCGATTGTGTGTGTATAACGACAGCCTCGCAAGTAACGGTTTATTTAGGAAACAGCAACGGAGGAGGCCGACTGCCATAGCTTGTGCAGGATCTAGTTCGTTAACTTGTCTCCGCCTGTAAGTTAACGAGACGAATGTTACATAACGATTCAAGCAGCGGTGTTAAACGACTCACCGTTATTGCCGTTGTCAGCCGCAGCAGAATCCAGCTGCCGTTTCGATGCAGACGTGTTCCGAATGGCTCACGACCGAAACCCAACTTCCGGGCTTACATGCCCGCTTGCAAACACGTCACTTCACCCCACGTTAAATAACGCGAGACATCGAAGCGCAATAAACAAGTTTTAGCAAAAGAGAAGCAACCAGTCTGAGTGCACGAACGAATGAATCCGTGCCGCCATGCACTCGAAAATACCGGTAAAAATTTTAAATCCAGGCCAGAGGTCACGTGAAAGATCGATGATGCTGAACGCTATTTGCGTTTAGAGTGACAAAGAAACAATGAACTTACTTACAAAGAGTACAATATCTAATTATCAATGATAATTTCGCTCTCTTTTTTATGTAATAAAAATGCTTCGGTAATTGTAAGAGAAAGTTTCTAAGATAAAATTGCGCTTATTACGGCGCCTGTAGCGGAAAATGTTGAAACTAACGTAAGCATCCCGAAGTGATTCTACTATGCTGGCTTTGTTAGCAGCAGCGCGGTCGATTTTTTCGCCCTCTGTGGCCATTTGTTGAACTTGAGAGCGTGCGAGGCCTGGCTGCCTCGCGTCGGCGCGCCTGGCTACGCAGCTACGGCGCGGAACACTCTCAGTGAAGCAGATTTATATCATGCAAGGAAGTGCTTCTTCTTTCCTTTTTGTGCTTATCTAGCAGCTATAAAGATATAACAATTACGTTTATAGATCTCGAAGCATTTTGAAACACTGTCAATAACGAAGTACAAAGCGGCGCCTGTTAAGGCCGCCGTTCCTGCGACCCGGTCGACGGAGTGGAAAGGGGGGGTAAGCGTTATAGTGCCCTGGTCGTTCGAACGCTTAGGGCCCGAAAGCGTTAGGTTCACCCAAATAGACGCTAAATAATGGTTTGGCTTGGCTCCGTATATTATTTTTAAATAGGTGGCGCTAAAGCGATGAACGCGACGAGAGCCTTGAATCGGTGCTTCCGTTCTGCCCGTGCGGTATGGTGCGGTCTTCGCTTGTGTCCGTGGCTGTGGAGAAGTGATTGTAGCTGTTTGATGTCGTTAAATGTGAGAGCTTGTGGCGAAGTCATTGAGTATGGCCGTAGTAGTTCTGCCCATGTAGTGTTTTGCGGACTTCACCTGTGCCTGTGACTGATCGTGTTGCCCAATAGCTTTGTGGAAAGCGACGTGGTTTGTGTGGATGTCATCGCAGCTTGCCAGCTCCTGGGTGGCCCCTGTGCCAGTTGTTGATGGCGTTGCGCAGTAGCTTTGTGGAAGTTGATGTACCTTGTGTGGATTTCGTTGGCGCTTATGACTGCCTTAATTATAGGTGGTCACGCTGCCTTTTGAAGCGCGTACGTCCGAGCGCGAGAAACTTCACCGAATTTTTTGTAAACAACGTGGACGCCTCGAAATGTTAGCTAGAAATCAACCAGCAGCAACCAAGTCTGTATTTTGTGGTTTTTCGAGCTTATGCTCATGCGAGCAGCAGAAGGACAAAAGATCCGTTACATAATGTCAGTTCCATAAAATCCGCTTTGCCGCAATACAGTCAAGTTATGCGGTGAAGCATACGTAATGTATTGCGGTAAAGTGTATGAAAAAGTAGGCAGGGACCACTGCGTTACTGGGGCGATTTTCTTGTATTATGATCATGGCCGTGCGCAAACAAGGAAGAATCACAGTCGAAGCGCATGGCACAAACCTTGCCAATGCTTCAATTGGAAAAAAAAAAAAAGAAAACGAATTGGAGTGGGTGATGCCAAAAACAAAGCCTTGACTTTTGTATTATCAAAGCAGTTCCGAGAATAGTCAATCATATTCCAAGTTCCTGCATTATTTATGATTGTTTAAAGTATATGCATATATTGTGCACCAGCCTTAGCACCAATTCTAATGTACTTTAATGATGTAAGTTTAATAACATGTGGCAAATATATAATTTGTGCTGTATGGTGTTGTGTTGTTTATAAGCTGCTGCTTTCATGTGGTAATGTGTACATCGGCTGGAAGAGTTGATGCATCCTCCTTATAGAACTCATTGAAAGGTGAACCACCTGTCAAGCCATCATTGTTCTTGCGGTTGTACACCAGATTTCACAAACATGGGGATAGTTATATAGAAAGAGTAGCTGAGGCTTAACATATCCACATGCATGCACAGGAGTGCGGGAGTCGACCATCTATCTCTCTAACTAAGGTTGAATGTGCATACTTGAGTAACATGTAACACTTCTTGGGTGTCAGGTTTCTTTTATTGTTAGCCTAGTTTGTGTTTTTTCTCCCATTTGTAGGTTTTAGTGTGTGTTGCTGTGTATGTATATAATTGCTTCCAGAGTGGCTTTCTTGTTGCTAATAAATTTAGAGAAGGCAGCGTTCTTCATTTTGTGCATCAGACAGCAAGTGAGCATGTTTCAAAGGATGTTGCATTTTGTTGCCATAAGCAACAAAAAGGCATAAGCATATAGACTGCTTGCTAGAGGTACTCTTTATAGCATTAAGGATATTATCATGCTGATAACTCTGTGCACAATAACTAGAAAGATCACATCATGTCTGACATGTCTTCTTGCCACCATGAAATCTTGTCAGATGCATAACACGGGACATACACCACAGATCTTGGCCAGCCATTCTCATTTGTGGTCTCGACCTCCTACCACTGAGCAGACTGGTCCAAGAGACAAAACATGCAACTTTTATCTGATTAAATGTAGTGCATGTTGCACAAAATTAGATGTCAGGTGTTATTGTTGACACAGATACATATCTGTGAGCCTCATAAACTAATGTCAAAAGAAAGAGAGTAATACCCATGAAATGCACTCTTGGTAGGATGGCAGGACCATTCTCTTGCAGAGGTAAATAACAACCATGCAGCAGTATCATGATATCAAGCTGAACAATAATTCACTCCAAGAATAGGTTTCTTCATGCATGAATGGCTATGTATGTTTGCCTTGTGTTTTGCAAGTACTGTTTTCACATGAACATGTATGTATTCTATTTTCTTTATATTCTTGTGTTTTAAACTTCTTTTGTTTGTATTGTCATATGTTCACAACTATAGATAAAGTTATTACACACATTTTGAAATCATATGCTGTAGATTAATTAATTAATTACCCATATGCTACTGTATAATTCATTGTTCTTCGCATTTCTTGATGTCATGGACACTACCTGTTGCTGTACATCAATACTGCCTTGTAGAGGGGGTCATGGGCCTAGTCAAGCTGTCGAGACAGCTTTTAGCTCTTGACCCTTTCCAGGACCTATCATTTCTGGAAAAATAAAAATTGAATTGAATTGAATTGAACATTGCACTGATAGTCTTGGAATACAATACCCATTGCTAACAGAAGGCCTTCTAAATTATGCATGACAGGAGGGCATATTTTAGGAAGCAAGAATGAAAACGGAGCCGGTTAACTATGAAAGTTGTGAATGCAACTCTGCAGAAGTTAGAAAAATGAACCAAATGGAATAGTTTAAAAGTAAGTGGTTTAGAAACAAAAGGCCGTTTTATTCCATGCCAGAAAAGCAAGCATAGGTTGAAATGCTTTTTACATACATACCTTCAAGGTGCATGTACAGGGTCTGTCCTGAGAGTAGTGTCAGTAAGGCGATTAAAAACCATTTATTGAATTTGTTGTTACAAAAAGTTAAAAAATCTTCAAAATACTCTCCTTTTGCATCAATACATCGGCTCCAGCGAGACTTGCAGCTCTCGAATGCGTTGCGGTAGTCCTCCTCCAGAATGGCCTTTAATGCTGTGGTGCTAGCTGCTTTGATCACGTCCGCTGTCCCAAAATGATTGCCTTTCAGGGGTGTTTTGAGGCATGGAAACAGAAAAAAGTCGGGGGGGAGCCAAGCCCGGGCTGTAAGGGGGCTGGAGGATCGTTGGCACCCCTGCTTTAACCAGGTAGTCAGTGACGATGAAGGCACTGTGGGCCAGCATATTATCGTGGTGCAACTTCCAGTTGTGTGCAATGTCCGGCCGGATGTGTTGAACCCTGCGTTTCAGTCTTTCGAGGACATCCACATAAAATTTGGAGTTCACAGTGGTTCCAGGTTCTTCAAACTCATGATGAACCAGTCCGTGGATGTAAAAAAAAAAATGATGAGCATGATCTTGATCTTTGATTTGCTCATCCTGGCTTTCTTCTGGGGAGGGGACGAGTGTGTGTGCCACTCAGATGATTGCCTTTTGGTCTCCAGGTCATATTCAAATACCCAAGTCTCGTCTTCTGTAATGACGTCCAAAAATTTTCGCTCACGTTTGCACATGTTGAGATTTTCTTGGCACGTTTCAATACGGCGTGACTTTTCGTTTTCAGTTAGCACTTTTGGAACCATTTTTGTGCACGCCTTCTGCATGCCAATATCGTTTGTAATAATTTCATGAACTTGAGTTTTCGGAACGTTTGACATGTCGGCCATTAGACGAACACTTAATCGTTGGTCTGAGTTCAATTCTCTCGCTCGTGTCACATTGTCAGTCGTAGTGGTCGTGGATGGCCATCCAGCGCAGTCCTTGTCGTCGCCCTCTTACCGGCCTTCCAAAAGGCCTTGTGCCACCGAAACACTTGCCGATCTGACAGGGCATGTTCTTTATAAGCAGTCTTGAGCATAGTAACAGTTTCCGCAGCGGTATTGCCAAGTTTCACACAAAACGTGATCGCAAATCTTTGTTCTAATGAGCGCTGCATTTTCACTTGCACAAGAATAAAAAACAGCTCTCACGGACAGGCCCGTCCAACACTCTCCGATGTTCGGAGCACAGTGAGTGACGGACCGCTGTGTGATGTGTGGTGCGCGACATGGTGCTTAGATGGATTCTGTCACTACTAGTTTCAACCAGTTAGACCACTCTGACATACAGTCACATCACAATAAATTTACTGACATTACTTTCAGGACAGACCCTGTATGTGGTGATAGACAAGCTTTTTAGATATAAATGTTGGGAACCTGGATGGAGGTGAGGGACATGTACAGTAAAAACAAGATGTACTATAAGGTCAAAAATTAATTCTTTTAGTCAGAAATCGGTCAGTGGTGTCTGGCTTCTCTTGTTCCCTGGCCCTGGATGGTGAATACAAAGTATATATATATATATATATATATATACATAATTGTGTACAATCAAGCATAGAATCATTGCCTTCTACCTGTGCTAACGTATGGGGTAGAAACTTGGAGGTTTCTTGGAGACAAAAAAGGGCATTGTGTTGTCATGTTGGAAAGCACTTTTCCGGAGGAGGGTGTGTCAGCCACTGACATAAATTTTAATGAAATTTATACCAATATAGCTGACAAAATGTTGAGCTGTCACAAAGTTGAATCAGTTTAGTTTGACAACAGTCTCAAATGATGTTAAGGTAGAAAAAGGTCTTCTTTTATGCGCCTTCTTCAGTGCAAAACACACAAGCTTAGGGAATCCGTTTCAGAACCATTTTGTCGGAATATAAATCATGGCTTCATGTTTCAGAATTTCTGCAGGCACACCTTGACAGGCTGGGAATCAACGACCAATTTCTTGCTGCCAGCTCTCAGTTTGTTGTACACTTCCTGCAGGAGCATAATCTGGGAAAATGGACAGGCTTTAGTATAGATGCAGAAGATCTATACAATTCTTTGCCGCAGGTGCGTCTCTTGCAGTTTGTTAAGGACTGCATACACAATCAAACAGGTTAACCGAAATTTGCTGGAAGGTGTAAAATTCTTGTTTCAAACTTTCTGGAGCTTCTTGATTTCTATTTAAGGTCAATTTTGGTCTGGTGGGAAGGTAAAATATGTGTCCAGAATGCTGGCATCTGCATAGGTTCCGGTGTTGCACCAGTGCTTAGTAATATTTTAAGTTATGTTGACCAGAAAATAATCAAAACCTGAGTGGGCTTACTCTTAAAATTTTCCAATACGTGGATGATTATTTGTTTTTCATAAGCAAATGATAACTTTCGCAGAGCTGTCATCGAAGTACTGAAGCTATCTAGAGAACAATAGCAAAGTTTCAACTTCACTTTAGAAGTTCCAGAAAAAAAATGTGCTGCAACTTCTTATATCAGGCTTACTTTTATGTGGGATCATGTATGCTGGGGATATCAGTCGAGAACTTCTAAGCCCCTTCTTGATTATAGGTCTAGCCATTCAAAACTTATTAAGTACAGTATTGCCACTCACACAATTAGAGATGCCCCAACCAAGAGCTATCCTCACCTTATCCTTGAAAGTGTAAGGAATCTGGTGACAAGGCTTAATGAGGCAGGTTATTCAGTTTCAGTGGTTTTTTTATCTTGAAACACGTTAATTAAGGAACTTAAGGTGCAACCAGGGTGGAAGAAGCTTAAGGAGCAAGAGTGGATCAAAGTTGCCATTATCCCCTCTATTAATTGTCGCACACGCAGAAAAAGGTGGCTTCCAAGTTCCAGGAGAGGATTGGGTTTTCATTTAAAGATAAGCTGAAGGGAATATGTGAAGCAATAAACAAGCACATTCTTCACAACGGGTGTCTGAGCAGGGAGGACTGCAAATTGAAATATAGCATACAGTTTGTCTCTTGCACACGAAATGTTGTTTATTCGATTCCTTTTTCTTGAAGCCTACAAAATATATATCAGTCAGACTGGAAGGTGCTTAAACATTCAACTAAGGAAGTACCATAGTTTTTTTAAAGGTTCTTGCGCATCCACACCTTTCTGTGCATTGTTGCAGCATTGGGCATCATGCAGTTTTTGAAAGTACTATTCTGCTGTTCACACACTGTGAAAAGCTCTCACATGATATAATGGAGGCTTATCACATTAGAAAGAAAGGCTCACTATGTGTTAGCCAGCCATCCATCTCGCTGCAAGATAGCGAGGTTGCCGTGTTAGATCTTAAGTAAAGCCACTGAGTTGCATTGTGCCTTAGTAATTGTTTTTTTACGTTGATTAATCAGCCGTGACATGTGTGTTGCCGTCAAAACATGTGCATTCGGTGATGTGAAGGTTGTTTTGGTATGTTTCTGCATATGCTAGGGGGCCGGGTGTTGGTCACGTGATGTGTGTTATATATTGGTTGTTTTCTTTCAATAAACTTCATTTGATAGTGCTGTGTCCTGTCCCGTTTTATTACTTTTGTCGGCATCTGTCATGCAGTAGCTGCCATGAAGCTTCAACAACTTGCCCAATTTTCTATCGTATGGAGCATTAGAGTTACGGAATGGATGCCATGGTGTGTGTGTGTGTGTGTGTGTGTGTGTGTGTGTGTGTGTGTGTGTGTGTGTGTGTGTGTGTGTGTGTGTGTGTGTGTGTGTGTGTGTGTGTGTGTGTGTGTGTGTGTGTGTGTGTGTGTGTGTGTGTGTGTGTGTGTGTGTGTGTGTGTGTGTGTGTGTGTGTGTGTGTGTGTGTGTGTGTGTGTGTGTGTGTGTGTGTGTGTGTGTGTGTGTGTGTGTGTGTGTGTGTGTAAAGGTAAAATGGTGGTAAGGTGGGGTGGTAAAAGTAAAATGAAGAGATTTTCACATCATGACTAGTCCTTTTAACACATTTACCTACAAAATCAAACACCCTGCTCTTATTAAGCACCTTGTACATAGGTATTCATATTACTAATAATCTTTCAATGCAAATGCATATCAACTTTTTGAGTAATGCTAATAACTGAACACATGGCTTTTTGTGCTGCAAGTTTTCTTGGACTCCTGCTTCCCTTAAACTTATACTGTATAATATGCTTGTAAGATCAAAACTGGAGTATGCTTCATCAATCCGGGATATACCTACAAAAAATACAACTCTCATATTTAGTTGAAGCCATACAAAACCAACCTGTACATTTTATTGTAGCTGCTTATTCCCATACCGCAAGCATATCAACAATTAAAAGTTGCCTTGATTGGCTAGGCAACAAGAAAACTTACCTGTTTATTTCACAAATTCTAAATTGAAACATGTTTTTATTACCTCCTTGTAGCTCATTGATATATACGTGTGTGCGTGTGTGTGTTCTGAGGCTGCCTTTTACAGGAATAGTAAAGATTGGTTCGGCAAGTTGGCACCTGTACCTTGAGGTTGTAGTTCATTCTCAATGAGATACAAGGAGGTAATAACATATGTTTCAATTGAGAATTTGTGAAATAAATGGGTAAGCTTTTTGTTCACAAGTCTGGCCAATCAAGGCAAGTTTTAATTGTTGATATGCTTGCAGTATGGAAATAAGCAGCTACAATAAAATTTACAGGTTGGTTTTGTATGGCTTCAACTAAATATGAGAGTTGTATTTTTTGTAGGTATATCCCGGATTGATGAAGCATACTCCAGTTTTGATCTTGCAAGCATATTATACAGTATAAGTTTAAGGGAAGCAGGAGTCCAAGAAAACTTGCAGCACAAAAAGCCATGTGTTCAGTTATTAGCATTAGTCAAAAAGTTGATATGCATTTACACTGAAAGATCACTAGCAAAATATCTGATAGGGCAACCTAATAAAAATTATATCAGTTCTTTTCTATTGCATTATGAAACAATACAACTGATACACTGATAAAATTACTTTTAGTTCTATTCTGGACGTATTTGTGCTATTCTGCTGGTACCAGTCTACTAGTGTATTCTTTTTATTAGTGTAATAATGTATTCATATAGTCTATCAGTATCTATATGTGTTGTATAGGTGTAATGTGCTTCAAGGAGAAGCAAGCTTCCTCATTTGCCCAAAAAATGAGTCAGAAATAATGCATTTATATTATCACAAAAGACAATACATACAAATCAAATATGAAGCCCAGGATTCAGAAAGGAAAGATTGTTGGAACAACTATACACCATACAACAGCTTAAAAAGAATAAAAATGTGATCACATTTAAAAGAGAAAAGGTGTTTACATTGGTTCACAACAAAGTTTAGCCTCTTTAAACAGGAGGTTATTGGCAGTCAAGCCACCGAATTGATTCACACGTACACCACGAAGATTATCAGACTTCACAATCTGGAAAGCTAGTGAATGGAAGTGGTGGGTTCTTCATTATTCATTACCATGCCTTCATGGCTTTTTGCCGGATAAGTATGTCAGACATTCCAGTTTGCTTGTGGAGGGTGTCTATATACTTCTACTGGACACCGTCACTTCAGATGACCATAATGAGATCATCTGATCTTCTCTCGGAGTTTGTTGTGAGAGCACAGTCTTTGTATGGATTGGGTGCAATGACATACAATGTACACCAAATCCTGCATCTTCTTAAAAGTGCGGCTAAACTAGGACCTCATTGGTCGCATTCTTCATTTGTATTTGAAGGCGGAAATGAACTTCTTGTGAAATTGGTATGCGGAGCTAATGATGTTCCTTTACAAATATTGCAATGTTATGTACTTGCTCGAAAGTTACAGGCAGCTAAAGCTAGTTTAAATCTTTCACCAGAAGCAGTGAGTTTTTTTGGTGTACAGGAGAGGAGAGCAGGTCAGCATACAGTTTTGTTAGGCACTGGAAAGCTGTTCTTGAACATGGATGAAAGTGAAAAACAGGCTGTAGTCCACAACCGTGGCGGTGACTCAACAAGTGTCACTGAATATTACCGAATGGTCATCAACCAACAAACAATCCACTCTCTCCAGTACACTTGAACTATAAAGACTAAAAACAGTGCATTTGTCAGCTTCTCAGGTGCGTTTTCTCTCATTTGTAGAATTCTTACTGGAGCGAATTCTTGTATAATTCTGAAATGCAAGAAACTATTTCCTGTTGAAATTCTCCATGCAAAGCACCTTTCAGTCTGCGTCAGAAGAGAGGAGTCACTAGTTTACGTAACACCCAGCGAAGTTATGCGCCTTTATGTGTTTATAGAAATAGACAACAATATTTTTGAATGAAAAATATGAAACCATTATGAAAGAGACTAATTCCCGTGCTCAAGACATGGCAACGATGAACAGTATGTCTTCAGCCATGGTACATGAATGTCTGGTAATAACAGGTTATAGCTTTAAAAAACAACAGTTGGTAACAGTGCACCACGCTTTATGGCGTTCTGTAATAATCAGCTTTTTGATGTTTGAATATATTACACAAGCCAGAGCCATCAAAATTCTAGATCGTTTATTTTTTCTTGCGATAGCTTTTTGTTTTCCTAATGAACCAGCTAGCCCAATTTGCCACTCTTCATTATTGTACTCTTGTTGATTAAGTGCTTGGGGAATTGCATGGTCTGCATGTTGGCAGTAGTGATGCAGCTGCTGATGAACAGTTGCAGTAGCCAAAACATGACAATATTTTACAGGACTTATGCACAGTTTCGGGTCGGTGTCCTTACATGTAGCGAAGGGCCCTACTTAACCACGTGACTGCCTTGAGTGGGTGATCACAGTGAACAAACAGTGCTTCACTAGCAGATGGTGAAGAGGTAAAGCTTCTCAGTCTGTATGCAGAGGCATAGAAAGCAGCTGAATGTTAAGTGAGCAGTTATGCTACTTGATACAACAGCAACATTTTCACACCATGCGTCTGTCTTCCTCACTTTTTTTCTCCTTTGACTCAATGTAGCTGGTGCAAGTTAATCCGTTAACTGTGGCGGCATGACTAAGACACTATCTTTTTTCTGAATGAAACAAGCAAACTCTGAAATTTTATTTTAACAGTGTATTACGGTTTGAATCAAGGACTCCAAACACTATATATGAAGCCTGTTCTGATAGTCTTCTTTGCTGTCGCGTGCTGAAAGCTACACAGGTTAAACTACTTTTACACATTTCGACGTGCGGTGGTTGAACTAGCACCCAGTGAAGAATTGTGTCTTCTGATTTTGCAATATGTGCACTGATGTTTAGCTGTTTTTGTTCATGAATATGTGGTTTTAATAATGGTAAATCCATGTTCTTACTTGAATAAATTCTCAGATCTGTACTCACTTTTGCTTAAATAATATTGCTGTATTGTCATGTTCTGATATATTGCTGTAGATCTTGTACCAATAGCGATGCTTGTCCTGTTTCCTTGCTTCCTGTCAGTGTGCCATGCCAGTTTGTTCTTTTTGCACAAGCTCACTTGTGTTCTGTCACATATCACAACACTTTTGGGATGAATGCAAAAGTGCATAGTCTAAAGAAAATAGCTTCATATGAAGTTGTAATATGATAAAAGCATGTGCCAATTAGACCTGGTGTTCTATCCAGCATCTGTGAGCACAAATGGGCATGGTGAAGTTGGTACTTCAGTCTGCATTCTTCCTCTTATGTGCTTGTTTAAATGTGGCTAAAGTTGCTTGCTTATTCTTTAGATAATGGAGTGTAAAATACACCCTAGTCATGTTTGTAGTCATGTTGCTTGTGTCTTGTCCTTGTTCCTTTGTGGATGGATGCATTAGCGTTGTCATAATTTTCAAATCAAGTATGCACCAACTAGCCCAGACAGTAGCTTTAATGAAATCACGTTGGTAGTGTCTAATTTATGGCATTCACAAACTCAGCCTGACATGTTAGAGCTACAGTTAGTATTCACAGTCTTGAAAGTGCTTTGTTTTGCTTTTGTAAATAAACTTTATTACAACAGTAGGAAGATACCTATGAAGAAAGGAGTCAGACAAGTAGACACAATCTCTGCAATGCTATTCACTGCGTGCTTGGAAGAAGTATTCAAGCTATTAAACTGGGAAGGTTTAGGAGTAGGGATCGACGGCGAACACCTCAGCAACATTCGGTTTGCCGATGACATTGTTCTATTCAGCAACACTGCGAACGAGTTACAACAAATGATTCAGGACCTTAACAGGGAGAGTGTAAGAGTGGGGCTGAAGACTAATATGCAGAAGACAAAGATAAGGATAAATAACCGGGCAAAGGAACAAGAGTTCCAGATCGCTAGTCAGCCTCTAGAGTCTGCGAAGGTGTACATCTACCCAGGTCAACTAATCACAGGAAACCCTGACCATGAGAAGGAAATTCACAGAAGAATAAAAATGGGCTGGATCGCATACGGCAGACATTGTGAGCTCCTGACTGGGAGCTTACCATTATCATTGAAAAGGAAAGTATACAATCAGTGCATTTTACGGGTGCTGACATATGGCGCAGAGATTTGGAGACTGACAAAGAAGCTTGAGAACAAGTTAAGGACCATGCAAAGAGTGATGGAACGAAGAATGCTAAGTATAACTTTAAGAGACAGAAAGAGAGCAGTTTGGACAAGAGAGCAAACGGGTATAGATGATATTCTAATAGACATTAAGAGAAAAAAATGGCGCTGGGCAGGTCATGTAATGCGCAGATTAGATAACAGTTGGACCATTAGGGTGACAGAATGGGTACCAAGAGAAGGGAAGTGCAGTAGAGGATGGCAGAAGTCTAGATGGTGCGCCAAAATTAGGAAATTTGCGGGTGCTAGTTGGAATCGGTTGGCGCAGGACAGAGGTAATTAGAGATCGAAGGGAGAGGCTTTCGTCCTGCAGTGGACATAAATATGATGATGATGATGATGATGACAGTAATCCTGGTTTGGATATGCATTAAATGTTGCACATCCGTCTCGCAAAATTTGTAAATGTAATTTTGTATAAAAGAACTGGAGCACACCTGCTACAAAGATGGAGTGATACTTTTCTCATGCAACTTCCCCAATGTAGTTTCACAGGCTAAGTAACGCTGCTGTGCTTTGAAAACGTGTGCTTTAATTTATGTTGAAACATGTTTAGGATAATATATGTGCATACAAGCTGTAAAAAGTTTTGATAATTGCACAGTTTACACGCTTCATTTTTATTTGATACTCTAATATCCCAACTGTGTTTGTTAATCTGTTCACGTGGCAGGCAATGCATTCAGGGTTGTATATTCAGTTCATTTTAAAAACGTCTCTTCAGGCGTGTGGGCACCGGCATGTGTGCTATTTCTAACATGCTTTATCAGTGCCTCAATCAGATTCCTGTATGTCACATGATGATCTCTACCTGGGTTTAAAAGACTGATACATCATGCTATTTGGTCTTGTAGGCAGCACAGTGAGATCTATCTGCTGCCTGCCAGTCTGGTAAAGAGTTCTATGGGTCAGGTAGGAATATATATCACTCTTAGAAGGACCCATACAACCTATACATATTCCTAAGAGACTTGTAGAAATTTCTATCAGTTTTTTTTGCTAGGGTACTGATATTAGGTTTTAAACTAGTGATGGCACTCCGAAGAGACATTAGTGGAGGCATGCCCCACTGGGCAGGTGCAGCAGCTAAGCCCAGTGGCCAGTGGGTGGGGGGGGGGGATATGGACTGGGCGCCGGCTTGCGAGAGCAAGGATGACGTGGCATTGCGGCGGCGCCCTCTCCCCTCACGCAACACCTGGCGCACTAGAGTGATGGCAGATGTACCCTTTCACCCGCTCTGCTCCGTAGAGGCACGCTCGCAATGTGGTCACAACCAATGGGATTTGAGGTTCCATTTCACTGAGACGACAGACGCTAGCTTTTTTACTCAGTGGGCCATTTGTTTAGTCTGTTTGAACAGAAACGGACCTGCCAGAGTTTGGTTGTTTCACGACAAAACACACAGTCATCAACAGAAAGTTTAGTTTTCTACGTTAAGTTCTTTGCGAGATCTAAAATGAGAAAAATCAAGGGCCTAAGCACTCAGCATTGTGGCATGCCAGAAGTGACAAAAGACAGATTTGTGAATTGGAGTTGTTAACATACAAATTGTGTTTAGTCATGAAGAAAGCATTCAGTGAATTTTAGTAATTGCATGTGGATCAATATTAAGTTAGCTTATTCAGGAGAAGGAGGCAGTGGCACAAAGTAGCAGAACTTAAAACGCTAGAAGCATCCATTCAACGCAAGAACTAAGTTCAATGGAGGAGATCAAGTTAGTGAACATGACAATATAGTTATGTTTTTCATGCGAGACAAGGTCTTATGGCAACCATGTTGACATTTGTTGTAGAAGTTTTGTGACACAATTTAGGATTATTATGGAGATTGAAATAAATGATGCTAGGGAGGCTTGGCGATTGAGGCCAGCAATTGTTCCGCCCAAGTGTCTCTCATAATATTACTGCGGCAGATCACCACGTGCATTCTGTTCTAGAAGCTGAAAAGGTAATGCTAATCTGTGTAATGCATCTGTCGAATGCCGACAACAGTATGATGCTGATGCGGTGACAACGATGGCATGATCGACGATGGGATGACAATTCTAGAGTCATCACGATTGAGGCATAACGACTTTGGGATGATGAGTGCATGCATGGCAATGACTGCGTATCTACTACACAGCGTGAAGGCGGCAGCATCCAACGGCGTGATATTACAACTAATTTGAAATGACAATGCAATGATGACGACAGATTGAAGACTGTGAATGGTGAACAATGATGCGTCCACTTGGCAACTAAAGAAAAACATATGAGGACAGCTAAGCATGTCTTATCTGAGTTGTGATTGCGAAAGCATTAATGCCCAATTGAACGCCACTGAGCAGTCCGAGTTTTACGCTGCAAGTGATGCACCCTAGAGCTACATTGGGCCCGAGATAGCAAGCAGCAGCAGCCTGCGGTGCCAACACCGCATGCCACCGACGTGCTGCATGACCAGAGACCAGGAAACAGCAGTGGCCACCAAGGCCGGCAGGCACACACAGCAGCTAAGCCCAGTGGAGGGGGGAGATACGGACCGGGCGGCGGCTTGCGAGAGCAAGGATGACGTGGCATCGCGGCGATGCCCTTTCCCCTCACGCAACACCTGGTGCACTATAGCGACAGCAGGTGTACCCTTTCACCCGCTCTGTTTCGTCGAGGCGTGCTCGTGACGTGGTCGCAGCCAATGGGATTTGAGGCGCTGTTTCGCTGAGATGACAGACGCTGGCTTTTTTGCTCAATGGGCCATTTGACGCTTTCGCATAAATAATCGCTACAGAATAATGACGACGTGGTTATGTTGAGCTCGCGTTCACGCTTCATCTGCACGGACCGCCCTACCTGTGTACTTTTGGTACTGGGGCCAATTCTGTACCATGCAATACACTCAGCCATGGAGCACCCGCAACGATGATGCGATAGGCAAAAAGCACTGTGCTTTAAACATGCACCCATAGAGTGCCCCAATATTGCAACCAGCCGATCCGCGCATAGTGAAGCGTCCGCATGGCCGCGTTTGCCACATGGCCGTGCTATGCGAGTGTGTGGCTGATATATTAATTGAGTAATCGAAAGACTGGTTCCGAATGCATTTACTAACCAATTTGAGTCCACGGCACCTTTATGAGCTGCTTTGAATAACTGCGTGTGGTACCGCGGTTCCCGCAGTTGCCCAATGCATGTGGCACATACTTTAGCAGCAGCGCTCGGCGTGTTTCAACTAAAGCAATTTCATTTCAATTCTGCTCGCCACTCATGGCGGCTGTAGCTGCTTATGGTTATACAGTACTTTGGTTATAAAGTACAGTAAGTCTAGTTAATAAATGTTATTGGGATGTGAGGTTTTATTATGTTAAATCGAGAACTTCGTCAAATTGAAACCACTTGATTAGATCACGCAACATGCCATAAAATTGATGCAAGGGCCAAAAATGTCGTTTTTGCCTACGTTCACACTTATTGTAGCAGTTGAGCATGTACTCTGCCTTAACGGAAGAAACGATTAAACATTCTTAAAAGCTATATGTCAGTGATACTAAAATCTCCAGAACTCAATTAGACCTACTATACCCACATTTTTCTTTTTAATTATGACAAATCAGGCAAGATATTAGTTGATTCTAGGTTTTCAGAGCTCATGAATGTGACAGTGAAAGTATTGAATGTCATGTAGTGTAATGCAACGAAAACAAGGACACAAGAAAAAGGAAAACACAGACATAATTAGGCGCTTGTGTCTGTGTTTCATTTCTTCTTGTGTTCTTGTTTTTGTTGCGCTACACTACATGCCGTTCCATGATGATCAACGAACAAGCCCACATTGCCACCCCCGTGTAGAGAACAGGAAATTTCTTTATACACTTAAACCTTGATATAACAAAGTAGGTAAAATCGGCAATTCGCTTCGTTATATAGAAATTTCCTTGCATTGAAATTCGATCTGTTATGCAAATGTCAGTACAGTCGCCGATCGTTTTTGTTGCACGGAAAGGGGCCATGCAATTTTCAGAATTATTGGGCAATAAAAAAAAGTAAGTTTGAATGAGAAAACATTTTATTTTGACGAATATAGGAGTCAGCGATGAATGATACGGTTTCATGCCACGTTGATATCTTTACATCAGCGGTACGAATTGAGTGACGCCATGCTTTCGCGTGCACTCCGCCCCCAAAGCGTCGCCCGGTCGCACTGCGACGACGCTATCATGAAAAGCGCCGGCAGCTGGGAGCGAATGCTTCGTCTGCTTCTCGTTCCAACGGGTCATCAAAACTCGAGATTGCGCAACCTTCAATATTAAACGTGCGGGAAAACAGCTTACATGGTGCCACGCCGTCTTGACATGCCCGCTCTTTCCACACGCAGCAGATTACCTCTAAAGCAGGGTGCGCGGCTGCGTATGCGCTCAGCCGCGCTTACAGCCGCGCTCAGCCGCGTCTCGGCCAGTCATCCCCACTCCGCCCCCTCGCGCGCGCTCGATCGCGTTACCGCGAGCTCGCTTTCCTTCCCCACTTTGCCATTGCTCGCGTGGGAAGGCCGCACTTATGAAGCCACCATCTTTCTTGTCTCACCCTCGCACACTTTCACTCACACCTAAAGCACAAGTGCGGGGGCGCGATAGGATCTGATCGCACTTGGACTTAACTTATACGGAACATGATGCGGCTCCAAGCTGTTGTTCTTGTCGCGCTGCACGCAGTTTGAGAGGTGCGTTTGCAAGGAGCCGCTTGTAATTCAGTCATTTGACTATCTGCGTCCGCGGAAGTTACCATTGATTGTCTCAATTGGCACTCCTCTGCGGCAGAAGCGAAATTTCGTTATATTGAAATTGCACACAAACACACTTCTTTATATTGAGGCTCTAAATGCATGGTGTTCTATGGAGAACAGGTTATGAAAAGTTAAATTCTTCGTTATATCGAGAATTTCGTTATACTGAGGTTTAACTGTATAGAGATTTGAATTTATATACCTTGTTGTGCAGCTCCTTGGGTCATGGTTTCTATGACTATGACTCATATGACTGTATCTGTTGCGTAGGAAACCTCTCTCACCCCGTTTCCCTACGGTTCTCCTTTTGGAGGAGGCCCCCTTTTGATGTTATCCTTGTTCCACTCTTGGCCCACATCATTTCATAATCGAGGCATCTAAGGCCACAGTTACTTATGCTATGCAGCTCTGACATCATGCATACCATACAGAATTGTACATGAGCCTAAGCCCATGCATAACCATTCTTCTGATCAAATGTTAATTTTTAGACTGACGTCCTTTCCTCTTGCATGACAGTTATCTCTGCTGTATTGTTGCTGCTCTCTCATGTACGTATACCAATAAATTATCTTAGTCAATTTCTTCTTGAACATTGAGTCCAATCTTTGCCAACTTAAGTGTGTGTTGAATGTTAATTTTTTAAGACCTGTCTTCACAATCTGCCTCCACCTCATCCATTTTAGCATCCTCAATTCAGTCACTTCTCCATCCTGACTTCTAGGTGACTTTATTAAACTTGTTTAGGTTCCATACAGTATTGCTGGTCATGTATTGTCTTGTAAGTTTATTAGACAGTGAAAATCTTCAACTTGACTGGAACCTGTGTAACATAAATATCATAATGCATCTTTTCAGTTTTTCCAAACTATGCCAATTCTGCTGATTCTGTGGGCTGTCCAAATTTTCCATGTTGGTGTTTTCAGTTATCATTGAACCAAGGTATCCGTCTTCTCTATGGTTTACCCTCAAGGCTTCCCTTTCATCTACTCTGAGAAATTGGCATGCGGCTACCAGATGTGGGCAGCTTGCCTCACAACACATGCACATGCTTAGCTACTTTCGCCAACCTTTGTGCTAGATGTCAATCAGCATGAGCGAAGCAGTGAGAATGGGGAATTATGAAATTAAGGCAGAGGTTCGAGCATTAAGGGAAGTCATACTTAGAGGAGAGTACATGTGAAGAAAAGTATTCAGAAATGTTGGGAATTTGCAGTTTCCTGTTTATTGGTCTATTAAACTCTCCCTAGCTATTTCAGTTATTTCATCATGTGTTGCAATTTTTAGTTGCAATATGTTTTTCTTCAGTGCTGCCACACTTACTACTAGAAGTTTGAGAACCTATATTTCTTATTCACTTGGTTCATTCATACCTACAAGCAGCAGTCTTTTCACTTTACATCAGCTATTGAATGCAATGCCCAGATATGTTCTCAGTCTACTTCAGTGGGAGTCACTAACACAGTGAATGATCATGAAGCATGTGTGTTCTTAGAAAGTGCCTTCGCATGATGCAGCTGTAAGTTAAGGTAGGGGATGCTTTGGAAAGCATGTTATGTGGCTTACATGATAATTATTTTATGCCAGAAAGCACACAAACATTCGTGTTTATTTCTGGTGTTGTTCTTCCTTAATTACCTTCTTGATTCAGCGCATATATATGAAGCAAGAGATCCTGGCTTGTTCTTTCTTTACATTAGCAAATTACATTAATCATATAATAGCACACTTTACATAATTGAGCACACTAAAAGTCACTTGGCGAGCAAAACATGTACTTGTCTTTTTGAATATCCCAGCTTAATGTTTTAGTGTGTGCAGTTTGGACGTGATTCTTCGGAAGCACTACATCTGCTTCAAGTATATGAGGTAAAATTACTTTTGCTTAAAAATAATCCTAATCTTCCTTGATAGTTGTCCTTCTTTTACTAGACAACATAAGCATGGTGCTTAATTCCAAGGTAAATATGCCTGCTGTAACTGTATGCATCAGTGTTTGACTATTCGTTACCTACTATTCCTATTAGAAAAATGTATTTGCCAACCTGCAATTATTTGCATTGAAGTAGTGAAGAGTTTGATGGCAGCCTGTCTGGTTTGGTCAAAAGAGGCACGGTAAGTAGTTTAAAATTAGATGCCAACCATAAAAATGAAAAATAATAACTGGTTCAACTGGAGCTTTGTTCACAATCTTTGTGAACAAGGCTTTCAAGTGGGAGCCGAAACATCTATCTTGTATGCCCAATCTTCATTTGCTTATTATTATTATTTGAATTCATCTAGCCCTAAAGAGGTGGCAATTTATTTCGAATACTACTCTTTGCATTTTGTTTCCATTGCCGAGTTGTTGTTTTTTAAAGTAACTTCATGCACCACACAAGTACAACTCAAACATTTTCATTCTTTCAAGGACGTCACAACTAGTGGAAGGTATTCTGCACTAACATAATTATTTTGAGATTTCCAGTAAATATGTAGTCCTCATAAAAAGTAACTAAATAATTTTGGCCTAAGCGGTTATACATTAACTATGTAGGCTTCATCAACTTCTGATATCACTTGGTCTTGGCAAACTTGTGAGCTGACAAGTTTGAGCATGCAGTCACTTCCCTCCATATTTGTTTCGATGAAGGCTTGCCCTTTGGTGCTACTCTGGATCCACCCCCGTTTCCTGTGATTACCACTACGGGCTTCAAGGCACACACCCTCAGGAAAACTTTTCATGCACAAACCTGGCTCTTTCACACTTTTACTAAGACAGACATTGAAAGCAAGGATGGCATAGCAGGCATGTTGGTTACAGAAGTACTTTATTAAATAGCTTTGTAAGTATTCATCTAGTGGACATGTCCATATCCTCTTCTGCTGAAGTGCAAAGTAGCTGGGGGAGCATGTCTCCTTCTCATGCATACCCCAGCCCAGCCAATCAGAACTTCAGGAGCGGATGAAATGGACATTTCCACTAGGTGGACACAGAATACATCCCCTGTTCTCTGTCCTATCTTTCCACCCTTCTCCATGTATTTTACTCAGTAAACTACTGGTTCAGCATGTTGGTCACCTTAATCAATCTTCCAGTAGCTCAGCACTTAAAAGGTATACTATACAAATAAGGCACTGTAAACCCACGCATTTAGGCTGGCGATTGCTGCTGTTATGCATCATACAGGCTGAAGCAATGGCTTCACCGTAGCTTTCTAAGTTAACCTTACTGAACTTTGAATTCAGAGAAAACAGAATATAAAAACAGACTAGCATTTTTTTTATGTGCTTCACCACTCTGCTCTTTTGTGTTACTAAAATAAGTAAATTGAACCTAAATGAAGTAAAAAGACAAGGAAATTGTGTCACTAATTTCATTGCACTGTCTTTTTAAAAGTATAGCAAGATTTTTTAATTGCATTACGAGTTGTTACTTATGTTTCGATCTTAATGTTCATTTCTCATGCTCCAAATAGGGCTACAACTGTTCCCTCATCCACAGCTATCAAGGCCTTATGGCAACTTTGGAAGCTCTGTGAACTGAGTAAATGCTATGCATTGCATAATTTCTTAATACATTTCCATGGCTGCCTTTAACCTCTATAGTTCCTCATTAAAGCCAGCATCTCTCTTGTGGCCACCTTTAAAGACCTTGTAGTAATGTATGCCTAACAAGAAAGATGGGTGCTTTGTAGTGCTAGTATGCTCTAAGTAAATCGTTTTATGCAAAAATTGCCGACATAATTGTCTGACAAATACTGCATCATGTTTGCTATCTTGCCTTCTGTTTCAATTTCACTGCATCTATACATTTTACCAGTGCATGAGTAGGGTTCATGAGTAGAGCTGTTCTTTAAAATGCTCATGAGCACTTATCATGATCAGTTCCCCATATAAGTGGTTTTGCTGAAGAGAATACAGGAATATGAGGAAAATTGATGTGGAACCAACATATAGATAACGTCTGCATAACTGCCTATCAAAAGTTATATTTTCTTAGAAAAAAAAACTGGAACGTGCATCGCGTAATGTAAAACTTATTGCATACACCGCCTTCATTAGGATGATACTAGAATATTCAGCGTTGTTTGGAGTCCCCATCAAGTGACGCTTAAGAGGAAGTTGGAAAGAGTCTGGCGGCGCGTTTTATTTGTTCGACATACCGAAGGAAAGAATCGGTCACGCTTATGTTACAGCGTTGCAACTTCGATCTTCTTAAGGTACGTAGGAAAAAATATAGGCTGAAGGTGCTTTATCAAATAATGCAGGATCAACTTAAGATTGATAAGCTCAAATATCTACATGCTCCAGGCAAAAGATACCCGCGAACTAACCACGACTACGTCATAAAGCCGGACCATACCAACAGTGATACATATCGATACTCATTTTTCCTGGATGCGATAGAAATGTGGAACCAATTGCCAAACGCTATTGTTAGCCTAAAAGATGTCACCGACTTTGAAAATGCTGCTGAGGCATATTTATGGGAGTTTTCGATTTAGTTTTGAAGTGCCAAGTGATATGTGCGACTTGATATTCATTGTACGCATTTTGATAAATGTCAGAAGTGTGCTGAACAGCATTCAAGTGAACATCTTATTAACTGTGAATTGACAAGTGTTAAGCAACTTTACGTACATTGACATTGTCCATATTTGATTTATGTAATTGTATTGTCCTCTCTGTTATGACCCTCTATGAGAGTTGACAGTATTAATAAATAAATAAATGGACGAGGAATGTGGGTAAGAACACTTTATTTTCAGCACACATGTTTTTTTAATGAACTGCTGTTATACTGCTAAAATCTGCACATTTAATAAAAGTACACTGCTCTGCTTCATCACTCCATGCTAAGTGCAAGCATCCTGTACCAGGAAGTCAAACCAAGACGTGGGATGTTCATTCTGTGAAAATAAAAACGAGTTTGAAACATTAACGTGCAAAAACTAAAGCACACTCAAGAAAATAAACACAGCACAGGAACATATCCAATGAATCAGAATTACCTTTGAGAGCAAACATATAGTTTCTATGGCACAGTGAAGAAACCTTATTCCTCCGGCTTTTTTTGTGCGCGAGAAAATATGAAAGTGCATGCGTTCTCCCCATATTGTGTATCTGTCACCTTTTCACACACAACAAAGATGTTGTCTCAATGTGCCCAACTGTCTTTGCATATCCATTTCTCTGCTCTCATACCATGATACCTACAGTTAAAGGCTGTAGCAATGCTTAGCTTGAATGAACCAACACAAGCTACATGCACTGTGCTGTTGAACATGGCATTGTAAGTTAGATTCATGCACAGTGCATAAACATTTGATTGTGATTGTAGGCGAGATAAATAAAAAGAAGGTATGTAAATAAGAATATTCCCTAATAAGCTGTGCAGAAGTGCTCTCCCGTTTGGACAGAAGCCGAGCACAGCTGCAGTGAACAAGAAGCCAACTTATACAGCATTTAAAATCTAGGTTCTAAATGTGCTACAGATTTTTCTAAATTCACGGTCGAAAATCTAGGTGGTAAAGGTGACAAACATTTAAACAGGTCTCTATTTGGACTGGTAATGCTATGTGTCCCCTAGTTTGATAAAATATGCCATATCACTGGTCTCCCAAGCTACAGCTGCTGTCCAGTTGCAAGTGCAAATCACTCAATTATGTCTAGGGCACGTTAGAGCAAAAGGCAGCCAAGATTACTGTGCCATTGAGGTCTATTTCCTGACATCTGATTTCTTCTCAGAAAGCTACCTGTCAAAAAAAACCTTCACGACAACATAACCCAAACCTTTCTTGAGTAAAGCCATCACACTGGTCCTTGAACACTAATTACACAGTGGCTCTTTGTGATGTAATGTTATGTACGTCAGCACCTAACGAAGTACAGGAAAATTTAATAATGGCAGCGTGACAGGTACACAAAAAAGTAAAGGGATAAAACATCACACAGGCTGCCATCAGTGTTCATATCTCCATTTCAATGTGGATGTTTTTAGCAGTGAATACATGTTCTCATTAAAGTGAGTGATATTATTACAAAAGCGAAGGGCAAGGGTCTTTACATTATAAACTGAAAAATGTGCTTTATTACGATTCACCGCAATACAGGAGGTGTTTTGCAGTGAACCATCACATAAGGTTTTGGCTAACTACGGCGGGCGTGTCCTGCAGCGGGGCCTCTTGTGTATTGCGGTAAAGCGTATTATTGTGACAAGAGCTAACCTGGCACGTATGGCTTTAGCCAACAAAAGTTCTCAAGACATGCATCCTGCCATGAGAGTAGAACAATAGGTTAGTCGCTGACAGAAACCATACATTCCAGATTCACGTACATCTTTCCCAATATCGACATGCTTCACCGCAACACACAAATATGTTGCGGTGATAACGGTGGTCGAACAGGCTGGTGCAAATGTTTCGACAGGGGAGCGTGCCTTCATCAGGGCAACTGCTTTCCTTGGCAGTTTTCATATACGTGAGTCCCCTCAACTCCCAACAGGGGAGATTTACCTGGACCTTTGCCAAGAGACATACCGACAAGCGTTTGGTAGTGGCTGGTAGAGATGCAGGAGTCTAAAAAGCGTTGCGAAATTCGGTTCCGTAAGGTTAGCTTCACCGCAATACAAATATGTTAAGCGGTTAGACATACAAAATATGTTGCGGTGAATCATAGCAAGGGTACCTGGCCTTTGATGCAAAGCAACTTCCCAAGAGGCACGGTAATCCCGTGGCTAGTTATGCAGTTCCCCGCATGCGAGTGAGTTCCCTGCGTTCGGCGGTTTCCCAGTGACATACAAAATTACATTGATTGACTGTGTTGTAAATGGGCGACGGCACTATATGCTGATGCAAAAGCGTCGTTTCGCTTTCGAAAACTGCGCTCGGCTAAAGAGAACAACCTTGACTTGCAAAGCAGTTGAACAGGAAACTACGAAATTACGTAGCTATTATGGAAGAAATCAACAGCTCAGAAAAAAATGGCCGTGTAAACATTAACTGGCTTACGAGGTCGACAAACCAACGGTTCAAAGCATCACAGCCACGTCCGAAATAGCGCTGAAGGCCGGCCAGTACACTTAGGCGCCTCGGCGCGCGTAATGTAACAGGAGACGGCAGGTGCACGCGTACATCATTAAGGAACACATATTATTTATGTCGGTGAAAGCGGTCACTCTTCAGTGCTGACATGCTTCAGCGCGTAACACTAGTATACTGCGGCGAAGCTGACTTCAGGACGCCGACTTCTTCAACTCATCTAGCGAGGCAGGTCCGTTTATCACGCTTGGCAACGTTTGACATTTTCTGCCTTAATTTCGTTTGTTCTTTTTAATTTTCTTATCACAGTGACCCTGTATCACGCAGTAGCAGAGCTAGTGCCGCGTCTTAACTGCGTTAGGAAAGGCAAGCGTGTATGCAGCAGGCACGGCAGCATTGGCTCTTGTTTGGAAACTTCAAGAGACGCTCTTCCACGCAGCGATGTCATTTGTATTATTACAAGAATGCAGGTGATGATTAAATGAGCCGCTGCAAAGCTGTAAAAAAACAGTAGTAATGCTGTTCTACGATCCTCTCGCTCGAGCGAGATGGTCTTAAAAGAAAGCGCGATGTAACGCGATCTGACGGAACAGCTCGTCATGCCAGTGTTTTCTTACGTCCTCGTTCTTTCGCGCATCCTCCCCTGAACCAGACTACTGAATGGTTCTGTGCACGCACTGACGATCCTGACGGAGGCAATACCACTCACATGAGCAGCTCCATATAAGATGCCACGGCCCATTCCACATGCCGGCTGCAATTTGACGCGGCCAGGAGGCAAAATATGCGCACAAGGTACCTAATGGAAACGCATCAAACTGCTCACAGCCCCAATCCTTTATTACACGCATATAGCGTGGAAAGATGAATTACTCACGCTCGAAGTGGGCACGGAATACGGACCGTTTCGCAGCGCAGCGGCTTCGTAACGCCGCCATGGAAATGAGCGGATGTGACATCATGGGTTATAGCGGACGTGACGTCATGGGTGAACGTAGACATTTCGGGCACCTTTCGTCTGCTGTGCCCCGGGCACAGCAGACACGGCCGCCTGTTAATGCGTCTATGAGTGAGCCCATAGATTTTCTCACTATTACACCTAGAGGGAAATCCGGCGCCACCGTCTATGGGAGTTTCTTAAGGGGGCACCATGCCGTCATGGGAATGACGGTATATGTGTCTGCGAGACTCGTGTTGGCTGGTGTTGTAAGAGGCTTCGTCTAAAACGTGGATAGGGCTACACAAATAACGCGTTCTCAAAGTAAAATCTTCATAAAATGTTTCCATTCACGCATATTACATCATTACTCACCTACAGTGCATGACCAAGCGAAGAAAAGCAAGAACAGACGACCAACTGTTTCAAAGCGAGCGCGAACCTTGTCGTCTGTCCTCCAACTTTAGCGGCCCGCTGATAGTTTTTACGCAAGATATAGTCGTACACGCAATAACAAGCTCTCATAGTTAAACAAAACATGTTTTCGCGTAATAATAAAGCTAAAACTGCTTTTCACATGCTGTTTTAGTAGAAAATGAATCATTGTGACAGACGGAACGGTACTTGCCAAGCGCGTCTTCAGAGTGTCCTGTCTCTCCGAGAACGATGCCAATCCGAAGTCACAATATACCGGCATTCCCATGCATACCACAGCGCAGCAGCGCCAGATTTCCCTCTAGGTAATGTAGTGACAAACTCTATGAATGAGCCCATAGAGTTTCCTACAAAAATTACTAGAGGGAATTCTGGCGCTGCAGTCGTTGTCCTACCATGGGAATGATGGGAAGTACATGGATATGTCTGATCTTCGTGGTTGTGGATTCAGACGTTCTTGTGGCTTTGTATATTATGCTATATAGATCTTATTGTCGTATATTTCGGCGCAATCTATATTCTTCGAAGTGCAGAAGACGCCGGGAACGCGTACAGTTTCTATTAGTTGCAACGATTGAGCTTGTCCAGGTGGCCAAATCGAAACGCGCCAAGCGTCTCAAGGCACTGGCACGCCCGCGATAAATTCATAAGGGCGTTTCATTCGCTTGTCGATACATGCGTCCGTGGCTTAATGGTTTCAATATCAGGCTTCTGTGCTAGAGTCCCTGTGTTCGAATCCTGCCGTCGGGCAATTTTAAGGATGTTTATTTAATTATTTATTGCCCAATATACTGTTGAAAATGACGAGGTTACAAAGTCACAAAGCCGTTTGAAGCCAAAAAGGATGCAGTTTAGGCAAATCCCATGTACTTCTCATAATTCCCGTGCTGGGACAACCGCTCTCATTGCAGCTCCCGTAGACACTAACGCCAGAGTTCCGTCTAGTATTTCTTGTCGGAAACTCTGTGAGTGAGCCTAGTCATAGAGTTTCTAAATAAATACCCTAGAGGGAAATGTGGCGCTAGTGTCTACGGGGCTTCTCCTTAGCGTTGCCTCAACCTACATGGGAATGATGGGAAGTACAGGCTTCGGATTGACTTCGACCTTTAGACTAACGGCGTTTCTTTGCGGCGCAGTAAACGAAGTTATACTAAAATATTATCGCGTAAAGTCTAATTTTATTTCTGCAGTTTGTTATATAATGCACAACATGTTACATAAACTTTGTATGACTTTGAGCTTGAAGCACGGTTTACTATGGTGTGCACGCAGACACACCAGGGTGTGCATTCTTGTGCAATTCTGTTCCCGATTTAACGTCAGAGAATAATAATTTATTTATTTTTACAACAGCAATAACAACCCTTCATGTACTTATCTAAAAATACTCATGAAGTATTTATGGAAATCAAAATTTTGTATTGTGAGAAAGTGTTGCGCCCTTGAGAGGAATGCTACAAGTGTCGTCTGCTACGACGCCTGCTCGCTACGAACGCGAGACTTTTCTCACAAACGACAGGCAGTTGCGAACTCTCTCACTCTTTCGAAAGGCTGCGTCGGCAGTCACGATTGCTGAACGTCTTGAATTACTTTTAACACATCTGCTGCACTGCTAGAACGGATTCTTGAAGCCTCCTACGAGTATGCTTCATTTTACTTTAAGTTTACGTACCGCTTTCAAAACATTAACGTGACTTTGAACTTACCCAGTTTGCGGCACTAGACTACAGCCAGTAACCACAAGTAAGTTTGTGTATTCGAAGTCCTAAAACACGCATTTCAATGAGCACATAAACGAGCAACAGTGTATAATGAAGCCCTCAATAAAATTTGATTGTCAAGCCACTAGAAGTACAACTGTCTATGTCTTGTATCAGTAGTGCCTTCTTTTTCCTATTCTGAAGTTTCATAAAGCACGTAACGCTACAGCGCCAACCTAACACAATGAGCAAACCAAATTCCAAATGGTTAACAGACGTTATTTTAACGTTTTCGACGCCGTCACCTTCTCGTCAGGGCTTCGACACCACACCACGACACAAACATCGGCCCAGCCGCTGGCCCAGCGCGCTATCGCCACTTCGAGCAGCAGAACAAAGGCAGAGAGCTTTGCGTCGCACCGTCCCACTGCAGGTTTGAGCAACTGCGCTTGGAGTGAAACCAAAGCTGCTAAAAGATGCATGTAGACTAGTTCGCCAGTCAACAGAATGCCCATCCGTAGCCTGTATTTCCCATCGTTCCCATGATGGTTGAACGATGACAGCGCCAGATTTCCCTCTAGTTATACTAATATGAAACTCTACGGAGCATAGTGAACTGTCGTGCGTCTTTTTGGATGCCATGAATACCATGAATTATAGTGCCTAGAATAAACTTGCTAGTGTGCCGTGCACCAGCTCTTTTCTATGGACGAGCGTGGCGCCGCCTGCAATGAATGCCCACGATGGCCGGCCGAAGTCACTGCCATACGGGTGGGTCCGGAAAGAAACAATTTATGATAACTCAAAGGGAAGCTCATTACTTTTCGAAGCGAGATCGGGATGCCTTAGAACACGCACCTATAACGCGAGATATAAGAAGCATGTGCTTGCTGTGCATGTGCTTGTAAATAGCATATAAGAAGCATGTGCTTGCTGTGCATGTGCTTGTAAATAGCATATAAGAAGCATGTGCTTGCTGCGGTAAAGCTAGGGAAACTATGGAGCATGTTTTATTAGAATGTGAAGACGTCTACACTGCGGTCGATTTAGGCACCACTGGCCTCCTTGAAGCCCTTGGGTTCAGCGAGAGCAGTGGAAAAGTAAACACGTACGCAATAGGAATTAGTAAGAGGCGATTGGAGTATTGGTGGAATAAAAGTAGGGAAACGACAAAAAACGGAGACGTACAAAAGCAAAGCTCGCTATAGGGGGGCAGAAAATTTGGTTGCGGGAGTTCATAGTGTTTTTTTTATTATTTAACCTAGGTTGGACATTACGCAGTATAATAGCAAGAACTTCGTGGCGCAACCCACCGCCCCGTTCCAAAGGGAACGCTCATAACCTACATACATACATACATACATACATACATACATACATACATACATACATACATACATACATACATACATACATACATACATACATACATACATACATACATACATACATACATACATACATACATACATACATACAGACTGCGCGTGTCGTCTGCTTCGCATATCAGTTTCACAGCGGTTGCGTCGGTTTCTATGTTTGCGTTTTCAGTGTTATTACAGAGTTGCGTATTTGTTCTTGGTGTTGTCAAAGAGTGAGTGCGTGGCTGCTGTGTTCGTGTGCCTGTCATTACGGGAACTATGCGGCGGCAGCGAAAAAATGCCGAAGCTATAGAGACGGCACAAGGAGAGGACCTTGTTTGTGCCGTTGTGTAGAAACGGTTACCACTCGAACAAAGGGCGTGTATCTTTGTTCACTCCACCATCTGATACGAAGCGGCTGGCACGAACTGCCGTGGTTTGTGAAAAACATTTCGAAAACAGCTTAGTCGAGTGCGCGTTATCTATCACCGTGAACGGCGTTGTCCTCGAGATTGCCCGCGATAAACGACGCTTGAAACCCTACGCTATACCTACGATATTTCCTGAGTATCCTAAGCATGCACCATATCTTTTGTGAGTGCCAGGAAAAAAACAAGAAAAAAGGAGCAGTAGTGCATTGATCTACTATAATGCAGGTTATGTTGCACGAAAGATCATTGCCCAAAATTCTTGACCACAGTGTGCAGGCTTCCTTTGCGTAAGTTAAGCTAGTGCCGACGCTGCTTCATTATTGCACTACCCATTTTGACAATGGAGGCCTTGTCTACATAGTCAAACCTTGTCAACCGATGTGAAGGTCATGGTAGATGCGTTTAGTGTGTTCTATAGCAAAAAACAAGTTACCTGTAGCGAGTCTAGCTGAATTTTCAGGTCAGCTGCAGACACTGGCCTTTCCACAACTAGGGTGCCCTGAGCATGAAAAACCAGCTTTGACAGCACTTGTAAAGTTCTATATTTTCTTGAGGTTTGAAGAGAGGGGAGCGCAAAGGCAACGGCAGAAGCTCCTTAAGAGGAAGCTTTTGCTCGGACCAAACTCCGATGCGGCCTATTCAAATACACGTAAAACGCAAAAACGTTTTCTGAGATGACCCCTGGACGGATATTGATGAAATTTGCTGTATTTGAGAGGGAAGTTAAGTTCTAGTGACTGTTGGAAGCGGAATTTCGATTTATGACTTTAATTTTGTTAAAAAGATTTTCAAATAATCGAGAGTTTGAAAAATATAGAAGCCCCAAGTTTACAAATTGATAGCTCATCGTCAAGAACAGATACCGCGGTTCTGTAAACGGCATCCATTAGATCATTCAAAGCGGACAAATTCGATATGTCATTTTACATCTTACGTGAATTTGTTACGTTGTTTACAAGGGTTCTGCAATAGCTGTATTTCCATATTAGTAAATTTTTGTATATTCATGTGTAACATTTCAATTTTGTCCGCTTTGCATTGCATCTATTAGATGCAACTCACGGAATTGTATTATCATGTTTTGTTGTTGAGTTACAGAGTTGTAAACTTGATAGTTTCGTTTTCTGAACATTTTTGAACTTTGCTAATTTTTAATAAAAAATTTACGACCTAACTCAAAAATTTGAAACCAACAGTCACTCGATTTTAAATGTTTCTTTTAAATACAACAAACCTCGTCAAATTTGGTGCAGTGGTTGCCGCGAAAAAAGAATTCTGCTTTTACATGTGTTTAGATAGGAGCACCCGAGGTAAAGCTACTTCTTAAACTGCGTCACTGCCACTAGATCTATCTACTTCATGTATGTATGCATTATCTCATCTAGTGCTGTCTTATGCCTGCGTTTGACTGTTGTTAAGCTCGCATAAAATCTTTATTACGCTTAAATGAAAAATCTGTTTCCTATTCTTGTTCACGTATATGAGACATAAAAAGAAATCTGCACGTGTATCCGTCGGTAAATTTAGTTTGCATGCGCACTCTGAGTTTTGTGACAAACCTGTCGAGCTTAAGTAACAGTCTCTACTCTGTCGATGTATCTGTTTCAATGTGCCTTACAGTCGCGTTTCTCTTCCCGTACGGTGCTTCGTCTATTATGATTGGTGCGACGCGTCATTTGCCCAACATGACTTGTACCCCTTGCTCATTAGTGAATGTCGTTTAGCTGCCACTCAAATTTTTATGCCGAGGTTAATGCAAAAAACGAAATTTCCCTGTACCGACCTCGAAATGCACGTCGGGTTGGCGCATCGAGGCTGTGCGGGGAAAACGAGCGGCCTGGCACGGCGATTCGGTTTCGCGACCCACACGGAACTCCATGCTCCAACCAACGTGTCCTATAGTCAGAAGCGCCACACTGGCCTGCTCAGTGCATTTTTGCAGCAACGTATTCATGCCACAAGTAAGTTCCGGCAAGTATTCATGCCGGAACCACCAGCACCCCGCAGGTACAGCAGGCGTTAAGCACTCCCCATACGTGGGCCGATCACGGAGATGGTGAATGCCGGGGCGACCAGCTGCAGAGGTGCAGAAGCGTTAAGCATTCCGCATACATGTGCCAATCATGAGGATAGTGCGATGTCGGGGCGACCAGCAGCGACGTGAAGCAGGCGTTAAGCAATCCCCCTACGTGAGCCGATCCCGTATATAGTGCAATGCCGGGGCGACCCGCGGCGGAGGTGAAGCAGGCGTTATGCTCACCCCATACTTGGGCCGATCCCGGAGTTGGTGAGTGCCGGAACCACCAGCACCGCAGGTGCAGCAGGCGTTAAGCACTCCTCATACGTGGGCCGATCACGGAGATGGTGAATGCCGGGGCGACCAGCTGCGGAGATGCAGCAGGCGTTAAGCCCTCCCCATACGTGGGCCGATCCCGGAGATGGTGAATGCCGGGGCGACCAGCTGCGGAGGTGCAGCAGGCGTTAAGCACTCCCCATACGTGGGCCGATCCCGGAGATGGTGAATGCCGGGGCGACCAGCTGCGGAGGTGCAGCAGGCGTTAAGCACTCCCCATACGTGGGCCGATCACGGAGATGGTGAATGCCGGGGCGACCAGCTGCGGAGGTGCAGCAGGCGTTAAGCACTCCCCATACGTGGGCCGATCACGGAGATGGTGAATGCCGGGGCGACCAGCTGCGGAGGTGCAGCAGGCGTTAAGCACTCCCCATACGTGGGCCGATCACGGAGATGGTGAATGCCGGGGCGACCAGCTGCGGAGGTGCAGCAGGCGTTAAGCACTCCCCATACGTGGGCCGATCACGGAGAGGGTGAATGCCGGGGCGACCAGCTGCGGAGGTGCAGCAGGCGTTAAGCACTCCCCATACGTGGGCCGATCACGGAGATGGTGAATGCCGGGGCGACCAGCTGCGGAGGTGCAGCAGGCGTTAAGCACTCCCCATACGTGGGCCGATCCCGGAGATGGTGAATGCCGGGGCGACCAGCTGCGGAGGTGCAGCAGGCGTTAAGCACTCCCCATACGTGGGCCGACCACGGAGATGGTGAATGCCGGGGCGACCAGCTGCGGAGGTGCAGCAGGCGTTAAGCACTCCCCATACGTGGGCCGATCCCGGAGATGGTGAATGCCGGGCTGACCAGCTGCGGAGGTGCAGCAGGCGTTAAGCACTCCCCATACGTGGGCCGACCACGGAGATGGTTAATGCCGGGGCGACCAGCTGCGGAGGTGCAGCAGGCGTTAAGCACTCCCCATACGTGGGCCGATCACGGAGATGGTGAATGCCGGGGCGACCAGCTACGGAGGTGCAGCAGGCGTTAAGCACTCCCCATACGTGGGCCGATCACGGAGATGGTGAATGCCGGGGCGACCAGCTGCGGAGGTGCAGCAGGCGCTAAGCACTCCCCATACGTGGGCCGATCCCGGAGATGGTGAATGCCGGGGCGACCAGCTGCGGAGGTACAGCAGGCGTTAAGCACTCCCCATACGTGGGCCGATCCCGGAGATGGTGAATGCCGGGGCGACCAGCTGCGGAGGTGCAGCAGGCGTTAAGCACTCCCCATACGTGGGCCGATCACGGAGATGGTGAATGCCGGGGCGACCAGCTGCGGAGGTGCAGCAGGCGTTAAGCACTCCCCATACGTGGGCCGATCACGGAGATGGTGAATGCCGGGGCGACCAGCTGCGGAGGTGCAGCAGGCGTTAAGCACTCCCCATACGTGGGCCGATCCCGGAGATGGTGAATGCCGGGGCGACCAGCTGCGGAGGTGCAGCAGGCGTTAAGCACTCCCCATACGTGGGCCGATCCCGGAGATGGTGAATGCCGGGGCGACCAGCTGCGGAGGTGCAGCAGGCGTTAAGCACTCCCCATACGTGGGCCGATCCCGGAGATGGTGAATGCCGGGGCGACCAGCTGCGGAGGTGCAGCAGGCGTTAAGCACTCCCCATACGTGGGCCGATCACGGAGATGGTGAATGCCGGGGCGACCAGCTGCGGAGGTGCAGCAGGCGTTAAGCACTCCCCATACGTGGGCCGATCACGGAGATGGTGAATGCCGGGGCGACCAGCTGCGGAGGTGCAGCAGGCGTTAAGCAGTCCCCATACGTGGGCCGATCCCGGAGATGGTGAATGCCGGGGCGACCAGCTGCGGAGGTGCAGCAGGCGTTAAGCACTCCCCATACGTGGGCCGATCACGGAGATGGTGAATGCCGGGGCGACCAGCTGCGGAGGTGCAGCAGGCGTTAAGCACTCCCCATACGTGGGCCGATCCCGGAGATGGTGAATGCCGGGGCGACCAGCTGCGGAGGTGCAGCAGGCGTTAAGCACTCCCCATACGTGGGCCGATCACGGAGATGGTGAATGCCGGGGCGACCAGCTGCGGAGGTGCAGCAGGCGTTAAGCACTCCCCATACGTGGGCCGATCCCGGAGATGGTGAATGCCGGGGCGACCAGCTGCGGAGGTGCAGCAGGCGTTAAGCACTCCCCATACGTGGGCCGATCCCGGAGATGGTGAATGCCGGGGCGACCAGCTGCGGAGGTGCAGCAGGCGTTAAGCACTCCCCATACGTGGGCCGATCCCGGAGATGGTGAATGCCGGGGCGACCAGCTGCGGAGGTGCAGCAGGCGTTAAGCACTCCCCATACGTGGGCCGATCCCGGAGATGGTGAATGCCGGGGCGACCAGCTGCGGAGGTGCAGCAGGCGTTAAGCACTCCCCATACGTGGGCCGATCCTGGAGATGGTGAATGCCGGGGCGACCAGCTGCGGAGGTGCAGCAGGCGTTAAGCACTCCCCATACGTGGGCCGATCACGGAGATGGTGAATGCCGGGGCGACCAGCTGCGGAGGTGCAGCAGGCGTTAAGCACTCCCCATACGTGGGCAGATCACGGAGATGGTGAATGCCGGGGCGACCAGCTGCGGAGGTGCAGCAGGCGTTAAGCACTCCCCATACGTGGGCCGATCCCGGAGATGGTGAATGCCGGGGCGACCAGCTGCGGAGGTGCAGCAGGCGTTAAGCACTCCCCATACGTGGGCCGATCACGGAGATGGTGAATGCCGGGGCGACCAGCTGCGGAGGTGCAGCAGGCGTTAAGCACTCCCCATACGTGGGCCGATCACGGAGATGGTGAATGCCGGGGCGACCAGCTGCGGAGGTGCAGATGGCGTTAAGCACTCCCCATACGTGGGCCGATCACGGAGATGGTGAATGCCGGGGCGACCAGCTGCGGAGGTGCAGCAGGCGTTAAGCACTCCCCATACGTGGGCCGATCACGGAGATGGTGAATGCCGGGGCGACCAGCTGCGGAGGTGCAGCAGGCGTTAAGCACTCCCCATACGTGGGCCGATCACGGAGATGGGGAATGCCGGGGCGACCAGCTGCGGAGGTGCAGCAGGCGTTAAGCACTCCCCATACGTGGGCCGATCACGGAGATGGTGAATGCCGGGCTGACCAGCTGCGGAGGTGCAGCAGGCGTTAAGCACTCCCCATACGTGGGCCGATCACGGAGATGGTGAATGCCGGGGCGACCAGCTGCGGAGGTGCAGCAGGCGTTAAGCACTCCCCATACGTGGGCCGATCACGGAGATGGTGAATGCCGGGGCGACCAGCTGCGGAGGTGCAGCAGGCGTTAAGCACTCCCCATACGTGGGCCGATCACGGAGATGGTGAATGCCGGGGCGACCAGCTGCGGAGGTGCAGCAGGCGTTAAGCACTCCCCATACGTGGGCCGATCCCGGAGATGGTGAATGCCGGGGCGACCAGCTGCGGAGGTGCAGCAGGCGTTAAGCACTCCCCATACGTGGGCCGATCCCGGAGATGGTGAATGCCGGGGCGACCAGCTGCGGAGGTGCAGCAGGCGTTAAGCACTCCCCATACGTGGGCCGATCACGGAGATGGTGAATGCCGGGGCGACCAGCTGCGGAGGTGCAGCAGGCGTTAAGCACTCCCCATACGTGGGCCGATCACGGAGATGGTGAATGCCGGGGCGACCAGCTGCGGAGGTACAGCAGGCGTTAAGCACTCCCCATACGTGGGCCGATCACGGAGATGGTGAATGCCGGGGCGACCAGCTGCGGAGGTGCAGCAGGCGTTAAGCACTCCCCATACGTGGGCCGATCACGGAGATGGTGAATGCCGGGGCGACCAGCTGCGGAGGTGCAGCAGGCGTTAAGCACTCCCCATACGTGGGCCGATCACGGAGATTGTGAATGCCGGGGCGACCAGCTGCGGAGGTGCAGCAGGCGTTAAGCACTCCCCATACGTGGGCCGATCACGGAGATGGTGAATGCCGGGGCGACCAGCTGCGGAGGTGCAGCAGGCGTTAAGCACTCCTCATACGTGGGCCGATCCCGGAGATGGTGAATGCCGGGGCGACCAGCTGCGGAGGTGCAGCAGGCGTTAAGCACTCCCCATACGTGGGCCGATCCCGGAGATGGTGAATGCCGGGGCGACCAGCTGCGGAGGTGCAGCAGGCGTTAAGCACTCCCCATACGTGGGCCGATCACGGAGATGGTGAATGCCGGGGCGACCAGCTGCGGAGGTGCAGCAGGCGTTAAGCACTCCTCATACGTGGGCCGATCCCGGAGATGGTGAATGCCGGGGCGACCAGCTGCGGAGGTGCAGCAGGCGTTAAGCACTCCCCATACGTGGGCAGATCACGGAGATGGTGAATGCCGGGGCGACCAGCTGCGGAGGTGCAGCAGGCGTTAAGCACTCCCCATACGTGGGCCGATCCCGGAGATGGTGAATGCCGGGGCGACCAGCTGCGGAGGTGCAGCAGGCGTTAAGCACTCCCCATACGTGGGCCGATCACGGAGATGGTGAATGCCGGGGCGACCAGCTGCGGAGGTGCAGCAGGCGTTAAGCACTCCCCATACGTGGGCCGATCACGGAGATGGTGAATGCCGGGGCGACCAGCTGCGGAGGTGCAGCAGGCGTTAAGCACTCCCCATACGTGGGCCGATCACGGAGATGGTGAATGCCGGGGCGACCAGCTGCGGAGGTGCAGCAGGCGTTAAGCACTCCCCATACGTGGGCCGATCACGGAGATGGTGAATGCCGGGGCGACCAGCTGCGGAGGTGCAGCAGGCGTTAAGCACTCCCCATACGTGGGCCGATCACGGAGATGGTGAATGCCGGGGCGACCAGCTGCGGAGGTGCAGCAGGCGTTAAGCACTCCCCATACGTGGGCCGATCACGGAGATGGTGAATGCCGGGCTGACCAGCTGCGGAGGTGCAGCAGGCGTTAAGCACTCCCCATACGTGGGCCGATCACGGAGATGGTGAATGCCGGGGCGACCAGCTGCGGAGGTGCAGCAGGCGTTAAGCACTCCCCATACGTGGGCCGATCACGGAGATGGTGAATGCCGGGGCGACCAGCTGCGGAGGTGCAGCAGGCGTTAAGCACTCCCCATACGTGGGCCGATCACGGAGATGGTGAATGCCGGGGCGACCAGCTGCGGAGGTGCAGCAGGCGTTAAGCACTCCCCATACGTGGGCCGATCACGGAGATGGTGAATGCCGGGGCGACCAGCTGCGGAGGTGCAGCAGGCGTTAAGCACTCCCCATACGTGGGCCGATCACGGAGATGGTGAATGCCGGGGCGACCAGCTGCGGAGGTGCAGCAGGCGTTAAGCACTCCCCATACGTGGGCCGATCACGGAGATGGTGAATGCCGGGGCGACCAGCTGCGGAGGTGCAGCAGGCGTTAAGCACTCCCCATACGTGGGCCGATCACGGAGATGGTGAATGCCGGGGCGACCAGCTGCGGAGGTGCAGCAGGCGTTAAGCACTCCCCATACGTGGGCCGATCACGGAGATGGTGAATGCCGGGCTGACCAGCTGCGGAGGTGCAGCAGGCGTTAAGCACTCCCCATACGTGGGCCGATCACGGAGATGGTGAATGCCGGGGCGACCAGCTGCGGAGGTGCAGCAGGCGTTAAGCACTCCCCATACGTGGGCCGATCACGGAGATGGTGAATGCCGGGGCGACCAGCTGCGGAGGTGCAGCAGGCGTTAAGCACTCCCCATACGTGGGCCGATCACGGAGATGGTGAATGCCGGGGCGACCAGCTGCGGAGGTGCAGCAGGCGTTAAGCACTCCCCATACGTGGGCCGATCACGGAGATGGTGAATGCCGGGGCGACCAGCTGCGGAGGTGCCGCAGGCGTTAAGCACTCCCCATACGTGGGCCGATCACGGAGATTGTGAATGCCGGGGCGACCAGCTGCGGAGGTGCAGCAGGCGTTAAGCACTCCCCATACGTGGGCCGATCACGGAGATGGTGAATGCCGGGGCGACCAGCTGCGGAGGTGCAGCAGGCGTTAAGCACTCCTCATACGTGGGCCGATCCCGGAGATGGTGAATGCCGGGGCGACCAGCTGCGGAGGTGCAGCAGGCGTTAAGCACTCCCCATACGTGGGCCGATCCCGGAGATGGTGAATGCCGGGGCGACCAGCTGCGGAGGTGCAGCAGGCGTTAAGCACTCCCCATACGTGGGCCGATCACGGAGATGGTGAATGCCGGGGCGACCAGCTGCGGAGGTGCAGCAGGCGTTAAGCACTCCTCATACGTGGGCCGATCCCGGAGATGGTGAATGCCGGGGCGACCAGCTGCGGAGGTGCAGCAGGCGTTAAGCACTCCCCATACGTGGGCCGATCACGGAGATGGTGAATGCCGGGGCGACCAGCTGCGGAGGTGCAGCAGGCGTTAAGCACTCCCCATACGTGGGCCGATCACGGAGATGGTGAATGCCGGGGCGACCAGCTGCGGAGGTGCAGCAGGCGTTAAGCACTCCCCATACGTGGGCCGATCACGGAGATGGTGAATGCCGGGGCGACCAGCTGCGGAGGTGCAGCAGGCGTTAAGCACTCCCCATACGTGGGCCGATCCCGGAGATGGTGAATGCCGGGGCGACCAGCTGCGGAGGTGCAGCAGGCGTTAAGCACTCCCCATACGTGGGCCGATCCCGGAGATGGTGAATGCCGGGGCGACCAGCTGCGGAGGTGCAGCAGGCGTTAAGCACTCCCCATACGTGGGCCGATCCCGGAGATGGTGAATGCCGGGGCGACCAGCTGCGGAGGTGCAGCAGGCGTTAAGCACTCCCCATACGTGGGCCGATCCCGGAGATGGTGAATGCCGGGGCGACCAGCTGCGGAGGTGCAGCAGGCGTTAAGCACTCCCCATACGTGGGCCGATCCCGGAGATGGTGAATGCCGGGGCGACCAGCTGCGGAGGTGCAGCAGGCGTTAAGCACTCCCCATACGTGGGCCGATCCTGGAGATGGTGAATGCCGGGGCGACCAGCTGCGGAGGTGCAGCAGGCGTTAAGCACTCGCCATACGTGGGCCGATCACGGAGATGGTGAATGCCGGGGCGACCAGCTGCGGAGGTGCAGCAGGCGTTAAGCACTCCCCATACGTGGGCAGATCACGGAGATGGTGAATGCCGGGGCGACCAGCTGCGGAGGTGCAGCAGGCGTTAAGCACTCCCCATACGTGGGCCGATCCCGGAGATGGTGAATGCCGGGGCGACCAGCTGCGGAGGTGCAGCAGGCGTTAAGCACTCCCCATACGTGGGCCGATCACGGAGATGGTGAATGCCGGGGCGACCAGCTGCGGAGGTGCAGCAGGCGTTAAGCACTCCCCATACGTGGGCCGATCACGGAGATGGTGAATGCCGGGGCGACCAGCTGCGGAGGTGCAGCAGGCGTTAAGCACTCCCCATACGTGGGCCGATCACGGAGATGGTGAATGCCGGGGCGACCAGCTGCGGAGGTGCAGCAGGCGTTAAGCACTCCCCATACGTGGGCCGATCACGGAGATGGTGAATGCCGGGGCGACCAGCTGCGGAGGTGCAGCAGGCGTTAAGCACTCCGCATACGTGGGCCGATCACGGAGATGGTGAATGCCGGGGCGACCAGCTGCGGAGGTGCAGCAGGCGTTAAGCACTCCCCATACGTGGGCCGATCACGGAGATGGTGAATGCCGGGCTGACCAGCTGCGGAGGTGCAGCAGGCGTTAAGCACTCCCCATACGTGGGCCGATCACGGAGATGGTGAATGCCGGGGCGACCAGCTGCGGAGGTGCAGCAGGCGTTAAGCACTCCCCATACGTGGGCCGATCACGGAGATGGTGAATGCCGGGGCGACCAGCTGCGGAGGTGCAGCAGGCGTTAAGCACTCCCCATACGTGGGCCGATCACGGAGATGGTGAATGCCGGGGCGACCAGCTGCGGAGGTGCAGCAGGCGTTAAGCACTCCCCATACGTGGGCCGATCCCGGAGATGGTGAATGCCGGGGCGACCAGCTGCGGAGGTGCAGCAGGCGTTAAGCACTCCCCATACGTGGGCCGATCCCGGAGATGGTGAATGCCGGGGCGACCAGCTGCGGAGGTGCAGCAGGCGTTAAGCACTCCCCATACGTGGGCCGATCACGGAGATGGTGAATGCCGGGGCGACCAGCTGCGGAGGTGCAGCAGGCGTTAAGCACTCCCCATACGTGGGCCGATCACGGAGATGGTGAATGCCGGGGCGACCAGCTGCGGAGGTGCAGCAGGCGTTAAGCACTCCCCATACGTGGGCCGATCACGGAGATGGTGAATGCCGGGGCGACCAGCTGCGGAGGTGCAGCAGGCGTTAAGCACTCCCCATACGTGGGCCGATCACGGAGATGGTGAATGCCGGGGCGACCAGCTGCGGAGGTGCAGCAGGCGTTAAGCACTCCCCATACGTGGGCCGATCACGGAGATTGTGAATGCCGGGGCGACCAGCTGCGGAGGTGCAGCAGGCGTTAAGCACTCCCCATACGTGGGCCGATCACGGAGATGGTGAATGCCGGGGCGACCAGCTGCGGAGGTGCAGCAGGCGTTAAGCACTCCTCATACGTGGGCCGATCCCGGAGATGGTGAATGCCGGGGCGACCAGCTGCGGAGGTGCAGCAGGCGTTAAGCACTCCCCATACGTGGGCCGATCCCGGAGATGGTGAATGCCGGGGCGACCAGCTGCGGAGGTGCAGCAGGCGTTAAGCACTCCCCATACGTGGGCCGATCACGGAGATGGTGAATGCCGGGGCGACCAGCTGCGGAGGTGCAGCAGGCGTTAAGCACTCCTCATACGTGGGCCGATCCCGGAGATGGTGAATGCCGGGGCGACCAGCTGCGGAGGTGCAGCAGGCGTTAAGCACTCCCCATACGTGGGCCGATCACGGAGATGGTGAATGCCGGGGCGACCAGCTGCGGAGGTGCAGCAGGCGTTAAGCACTCCCCATACGTGGGCCGATCACGGAGATGGTGAATGCCGGGGCGACCAGCTGCGGAGGTGCAGCAGGCGTTAAGCACTCCCCATACGTGGGCCGATCACGGAGATGGTGAATGCCGGGGCGACCAGCTGCGGAGGTGCAGCAGGCGTTAAGCACTCCCCATACGTGGGCCGATCCCGGAGATGGTGAATGCCGGGGCGACCAGCTGCGGAGGTGCAGCAGGCGTTAAGCACTCCCCATACGTGGGCCGATCCCGGAGATGGTGAATGCCGGGGCGACCAGCACCGAAGGTGCAGCAGGCGTTAAGCACTCCTCATACGTGGGCCGATCACGGAGAGGGTGAATGCCGGGGCGACCAGCTGCGGAGGTGCAGCAGGCGTTAAGCACTCCCCATACGTGGGCCGATCCCGGAGATGGTGAATGCCGGGGCGACCAGCACCGAAGGTGCAGCAGGCGTTAAGCACTCCCCATACGTGGGCCGATCACGGAGATGGTGAATGCCGGGGCGACCAGCTGCGGAGGTGCAGCAGGCGTTAAGCACTCCCCATACGTGGGCCGATCACGGAGATGGTGAATGCCGGGGCGACCAGCTGCGGAGGTGCAGCAGGCGTTAAGCACTCCCCATACGTGGGCCGATCCCGGAGATGGTGAATGCCGGGGCGACCAGCTGCGGAGGTGCAGCAGGCGTTAAGCACTCCTCATACGTGGGCCGATCCCGGAGATGGTGAATGCCGGGGCGACCAGCACCGAAGGTGCAGCAGGCGTTAAGCACTCTCCATACGTGGGCCGATGCCGAAGACAGTGCAATGCCGGGGTGACCCGCGGCGGAGGTGAAGCAGGCGTTAAGCACTCCCCTTACGTAAGCCGACCCCGTAGATAGTAAAATGCCGGGCGACCCACGGTGGAGGTGAAGCAGGCGTTAAGCACTCCCCATACGTGGGCCGATCCCGGAGATGGTGAATGCCGGGGCGACCAGCAGCGAAGGTGCAGCAGGCGTTAAGCACTCTCCATACGTGGGCCGATGCCGAAGACAGTGCAATGCCGGGGTGACCCGCGGCGGAGGTGAAGCAGGCGTTAAGCACTCCCCGTACGTAAGCCGACCCCGTAGATAGTAAAATGCCGGGCGACCCACGGTGGAGGTGAAGCAGGCGTTAAGCACTCCCCATACGTGGGCCGAGCCCGGGGATAGTGCCATGACGGGACGACCCACGGCGGAGGTGAAGCAGGCGTTAAGCACTCCCCATACGTGGGCCGAACCCGAGGCTAGTGCAATGACGGGGCGACCCACGGCGGAGGTGAAGCAGGCGTTAAGCACTCCCCGTACGTAAGCCGACCCCTTAGATAGTGGGCACGGGATAGCGGCAACCATGCAGTCGCCGCTAAACCCTTTTTGCTTCTTCATGCAGTTCATCGTGCTCCTTGGAGTATGGCTGTATCCCTCGACCTGCGCATGTGCGGTTTCACCAGTGCTCATCTATAATGACTCACCGACACCGTTGCCAGTCCTGCTATCTGACGCAAGTCAAGATCTTTGGTGCCAGCAAGTAATCCAGGGCGCCATCTTCATACCTTTGCACACGGATTCACAGCCGCCAGGAGCGACATCTCCCTTCTGGCTCTACTTAAGCAGCTGCCTTCGTCCGGCCACTTTCAGTGGGCACGGGATAGCGGCAACCATGCATCATCATCATCATCATCATCATCAGCCTGATTACGCCCACTGCAGGGCAAAGGCCTCTCCCATACTTCTCCAACTACCCCGGTACTTGGCCACAACCTCCTATATGAACGCAACCATGCAGTCGCCGCTAAACCCTTTTTGCTTCTTCATGCAGGTCTGTGAAGCTCCGTCTCTTTACTCTAAACGTACGAGTAACGTCTGTCTGCTGCTTTTCCCGTGCCCAAGTGTATTTTTTGCCTCACTGTGTGAATGTGCGTTTGTTGCAAGGCTACTCATCCTATCTGGTGACGTTAAACTTAATCCGGGACCCGCAACTGACGCCCAGTACAAAGAACTTCTTGCAGCCATTTCTGCCCTTTCAGCAAAAATAGATTCACGACACACAGAGGTAATGAGTGGTCTCGCCGAATTAAAGGAAAAGCAGGCTCAATTAACTAATCAAGTGTCCGATTTAACCACTAGATTAACGACAGTTGAATCGCTTGTTGAATCACTTGAGCTTAACCCATCGTCAGCTGACATACCTGCAGTTGTAGCTCACGCCATTAAAACTGAAAATGCCTCCCTCCTGACACGTCTCGATGATCTAGAAGATCGCTCCCGCCAGGATAACTTAATATTTTATGGTATTTCTGACACTCCGTCAGAAACATGGGCGCAGTCCGAAAAATTGGTGTGCGAATTTTTATCTCATCATTTTAAGTTTGAGGTACCCGAGAATATGGTATGTAGAGCCCACCGACTTGGCTCGTATACTGCTAATAAGACTCGCCCGATTATAATGAAATTTTCTTGCTCAAAACTAAAGGATAAAATTCTCGCACTAAAATCTAATCTGAAATCCACCGGGGTATCTGTGGGCGAAGATTTCTGCCGAGCAACGCGCCAGTCTAGGAAAAAGCTGCTTGATTTTGCTAAGGCATCAGGACAGACATACTCAATACGGCTAAATAAGTTATTTTTGAACAAGAAGTGCTACGTTTACTGTTCTACCACTGACAATGTATGCGAAGTCAACATGCCACGTGCAGCACGCTCTTCTGTTTGGTCGCGTCAAGCTATCGAAGGAAATGGTTCGACATAGCTAGCACATGCGCAATCTAATAACACCATATCTGTTTTTTTCACTAACGTGCGAAGTCTACTAAATAAACGTGCTGCGGTGTCCTCACTGATTGATTCATGCGCTGCTGACATAGTATGTCTCACTGAAACATGGCTCTCTGCTCGGATAAAAAATAGCGAAATTTTTGATTGTGAAAAACTATTCATGTTATCGCTGCGATCGTGGTGTGCGATCAGGTGGAGGTGTCTTGATCGCAGTATCTGAAACGCTCACTTCAAGCTCAGTTTCCATAGAAACACCACTTGAACTTGTTTGCGTGCGCGTTGTACTCGACAACAGAGATGTTATATTTTGCACATGCTATCGCCCTCCTACTGCTTCGATATCATTTTGCGATGACCTTCACGACGCATTGAACAAATTAGTTGTCAGATACCCTAACGCTCCCCTTTTTCTTCTTGGTGACTTCAACTTTCCCGATATCATTTGGCGTAACGACACGGCAACGTCCCAGTCTTCTCAGAGTACCCAGTTCATAAACACTTGTTTGGATTTCCACTTCACCCAGCTTGTACTGAAACCAACGCGCGTGTCTGCCTCTTCATCTAACATACTAGATCTGATTCTCACTACGAACCCTGACACAGTTTCCCCAATTATTTACATAAAAGGCTTAAGTGATCACCTTGCACTCACTTTTCATATCAACACACGGGCTCCTGTTAAGAAAACTACGAAGGTGATCCGCGATTACAGCAAAGCCGACTTCGCTTCCATTACCGCTGAAATGGAAAATTTCGCAGCTTCTTACATCGCTAATTGCGATCAGCGCTGTGTTGAAGAAAACTGGTGCATTTTCAAAAATAAATTGTCATTAATCGAACGTTTCGTACCGCAAAGAACAGTCGCTTGCAAGCCACGGTCCCCTTGGTTCAACCCCTTTTTGAAGCGACTACGTAACAAAAAAAAGCGGTTGTTTCGTCGCGCAAAAGCTTCATGCAGTGACGTTGCTTGGTCCGCTTACTACCTTACTGAAAGTGACTACAACACAGCCTCCGCTAGTGCGAAACAGCATTTTTATTCTGTTACCCTTCCGTCCATCTTGCAAACTAATCCTCGTAAATTCTGGACCATAGTTAACGGTACTCCAAACAAAATAATCCAATTAACATACCCAAATGATCAACCTGTTGCTCCTGAAGAATGCTGTAATGTATTTAATGATGTGTTCTCTTCACATGTTACCACAATGCCACGTGGATTACCGCTTGTATCCAATTCTGGTTTTTCGCCCATGGATCCAATCTCTATTGACTGGGTTGGTGTTAGCTGCCTAATTAGGAATCAAAAAACGTCCTCCTCTGCCGGCCCAGACTGCCTGAACTCAAAAATTTTGAAGTGTACTAATGTATTTTCTGCTGTTATTTTGTCGCACATTTTCACTCAGTCATTACAGCAGTCTGTTCTTCCACACGACTGGTGCGTGGGAAAGGTGATTCCAGTTCATAAATCAGGTAACACACACTTACCCAGCAATTACAGGCCTATCTCACTAACAAGCATTTCATGTAAAATTCTTGAGCATGTAATATATTCACATTTGGCTGAGTTTTTAGAATCAAACTCCTTTTTCAACCCCTGTCAACATGGTTTCCGTAAGTTCTTTTCCTGTGAAACACAGCTCTTAACATTTACTAACGATCTCTTTGCAATTTCTGATCTAGGTACCGACATTGACTGCGTATTTCTTGATTTTGCCAAAGCCTTTGACTCTGTGACCCATGATTTACTTCTGCTTAAGCTGTCTCAACTTAACTTGGACGCTAATGTACTCGAATGGATAAAAAACTTTCTTTCTAACAGGACGCAGTTTGTAAACACTAATAACTGTAATTCTCGGTTTTCTAACGTACCAGCAGGTGTTCCTCAAGGGTCAGTCCTGGGTCCACTTCTCTTTCTAATCTATATTAACGATCTTCCGAACTGCGTTCTTTACTCTTCCATAAAGCTTTTCGCGGATGACTGTGTTCTTTACCGTAAAATTACTAATCCTTCAGATTCCCAAGAGCTGCAGGACGACCTTAACCGCGTAATTGAGTGGTGTTCTAATTGGTGCATGCAACTAAATCCAAATAAATGCAAGGCCATGCGTATATCTCGTAACACTGCCACACACACCTACTTTATTAATGGTGCACCTGTGACGTCAGTTAGCTCTTACAAGTATCTCGGCCTTCACATATCAAATAACCTTTCTTGGCACTCGCATATTCACTATGTTACTAAAAACGCTAATAGCATGCTTGGTTACTTACGCCGTAATTTTAGCTCTGCCCCTTCTTCCCTGAAGCTAACTCTTTATAAAACTTTAGTTCGCTCCAAATTGGAGTATGCTTCAGCCATTTGGGATCCGACTCAGTCTTCATTAGTTTCTACTCTTGAAAGTATTCAAAATCGCAGTGCACGCTTTGTATTATCTAATTATTCTCGCTATGCAAGTATTTCTTCAATGAAACGAACTCTTAACTTACCTGATCTTTCGTCACGCCGCAAATCTTCCCGTCTCTCCCTTTTTCATAAAGTTTTTCACTTGAACCCCCTTTTAAAAGAGACCCTTCTTGCCCCTCCGTCTTATATTTCTGCCCGCACTGACCACAGCCTTAAAATCGGGGTGCCATTGTGCCGTACTAACCGGTACAATGACTCATTCATCCCCAGGACGAGCACGGACTGGAATCGCCTTCCCGCCTCAATCGCACTCATCACCGACCCTACTAACTTCAAGACCGCCGTTCAGAATGCCTTTTGTTAGTATTTTTGTTAATACTTTTTTGTTTGTATTTTTTACTGCATTACTTCTTGTTTTGACTCCACTCCTTTCTGTAACGCCTTCGGGCCTTGAAAGTACGTGAAATAAATAAATAAATAAATAAATAGTAAAATGCCGGGCGACCCACGGCGGAGGTGAAGCAGGCGTTAAGCACTCCCCATACGCGGGCCGAGCCCGGGGATAGTGCAATGACGGGACGACCAACGGCGGAGGTGAAGCAGGCGTTAAGCACTCCCCATACGTGAGCCAATCACGGAAATAGCGCAATGCCGGGGCAACCCACGCCGGAAGTGAAGCTGGCGTTGAGCACTCCCCATAAGTGGGTCGATCCCGGGGATGTTGAATGCCCGGGCGACCAGTGGCGGAGATGCAGCTGGCGTTAAGCCCTCCCCATGCGTAGGCCGGTCCCTAGGATAGTGCAATCTCGGGGCGACCAGCGGCGGAGGTGAAAAAGGGGTTAAGCACTCCCCATACGTGGACCGATCCCGGTGATAGTGTAATTCCGGCGCGACCCGCGGCAGAGGTGAAGCAGGCGTTTAGCACTCCCCATACGTGGGCGATGCCGGTGATATTGCAATGCCGGGGCCACCCGCGCTGGACTTGAAGCAGGCGTTAAGCACTCCCCATACGTGAGCCGACCCCGTAGATAATGCAATGCCGGGCGACCCACGGCGAAGGTGAAGCAGGCGTTAAGCACTGCCCAGACGTGGGCCGATACCGAGGATTGTGCAAAGCCGGGGTAATCCGCGGCGGTGGAGTTGCAGCAGGCGTTAAGCACTCCCCATACGTGGACCTATCCCTAGGATGGTGCAATGACGGCGCTACCCGCGGCGGAGGTGAAGCAGGCGTTTAGCACTTCCCATACTTGGGCCGATCACGGAAATAGTGCAATGCCGGGGCAACCCGCGCCGGAGATGAAGCAGGCGTTGAGCACTCCCCATACGTGGGCCGATCGCGGGGATGTTGAGTGCCCGGGACCCAGCGGCGGAGGTGCAGCTGGCGTTAAGCACTCCCCATACGTGGGCTGATACCGAGGATAGGGCGATGCCGGGGCGACCCGCGGCGGAGGTGTAGCAGGCGTTAGGCACTCCACATCATCATTCTCACCATAAGCCTGGTTACGCCCACTGCAGGGCAAAGGCCTCTCCCATACTTCTCCAACTATCCCGGTCATGTGCTAATTGTGGCCACGTTGTCCCTGCAAACTTCTTAATCTCATCCGCCTACCTAACTTTCTGCCGCCCTCTGCTACGCTTCCCTTCCCTTGGAATCCATTCCTTAACTCTTAATGACCATAGGTTATCTTCCCTCCTCATTACGTGCCCTGCCCATGCCCATTTCCTTTTCTTGATTTCAACTAAGATATCATTACCTCGCGTTTGTTCCCTCACGCAATCTGCTCTTTTCTTATCCCTTAACGTTACACCTATCATTCTTCTTTCCATAGCTCGTTGCGTCGTCCTCAATTTAAGTAGAACCTTTTTCGTAAGCCTCCCGGTTTCTGCCCCGTACGTGAGTACTGGTAAGACACAGCTGTTATAAACTTTTCGCTTGAGGGATAATGGCAACCTGCTGTTCATGATCTCAGAATGCCTGCCAAACGCACCCCAGCCCATTCTTATTCTTCTGATTATTTCAGTCTCATGATCCGGATCCGCCGTCACTTCCTGTCCTAAGTAGATGTATTCCCTTACCAATTCCAGTGCCTCACCACCTATCGTAAACAGCTGTTCTCTTCCGAGACTGTTAAACATAACTTTAGTTTTCTGCAGAATAATTTTTAGACCCACCCTTCGGCTTTGCCTCTCCAGGTCAGTGAGCATGCATTGGAGTTGATCCCCTGAGTTACTAAGCAAGGCAATATTATCAGCGAAGCGCAAGTTACTAAGGCATTCTCCATTTACTCTTATTATCCTATTCTTCCCAATGTAGGTCTCTGAATACCTCCTGTAAACAAGCTGTGAATAGCGTTGGAGAGATCGTATCGCCCTGCCTCACGCCTTTCTTTATTGGGATTTTACTGCTTTATTTATGGAGGACTACAGTGGCTGTGGAGCCGCTATATATATCTTTCAGTATTTTTACATACGGCTCGTCTATACCGTGATTTCGCAATGCCTCCATAACTGCTGAAATTTCGACTGAATCAAACGCTGTCTCGTAATCAACGAAAGCTATATATAATGGTTGGTTATATTCCGCACATTTCTCTATCACCTGATTGATAGTGTGAATATGATCTATTGTTGAGTAGCCTTTACGGAATCCTGCCTGGTTCTTTGGTTGACAGAAGTCTAAGGTGTTCCTGACTCTATTTGCAATTACCTTAGTAAATACTTTGTAGGCAACGGACAGTAAACTGATCGGTCTATAATGTTTCAAGTCTTTGGCATCCCCTTTCTTATGGATTAGGATTATGTTAGCGTTTTTCCAAGATTCCGGTACGCTCGAAGTCATGAGGTATTGCGTATACAGGGTGGCCAGTTTCTCTAGAACAATCTGCCCACCATCCTTCAACAAATCTGCTGTTACCTGATCCTCCCCAGCTGCCTTCCCCCTTTGCATAGCTCCCAAGGCTTTCTTTACTTCTTCCGGCGTTACCTGTGGGATTTCAAATTCCTCTTGACTATTCTCTCTTCCAATATCGACGTGGGTGCCACTGGTACTGTACAAATATCTATAGAACTCCTCAGCCACTTGAACTATCTCATCCATATTAGTAATGATATTGCCGGCTTTGTCTCTTAACGAATACATCTGATCCTTGCTAATTCCAGGTTTCTTCTTCACTGCTTTTAGACTTCCTCCGTTCCTGAGAGCTTGTTCAATTCTATCCATATTATACTTCCTTATGTATAAGGAAGTATAATATAAGTAAGGCCACATTTCCGCTCTATCTGTTGCGCCGTCTTCGACCAATGTTCTTTCTGCACCTTCTGCATCAGCCCCGACCGACGACTTTACAAAGATGATTGCACCAGACCTCTCAACCCAACAAACCGCAGAGCTCCGTGGCCTCCTCGAGTCCTACTCCGACATTTTCGACCGGAACGATCGCCCTTTGTGTCAAACTACGGTCGTGAAGCATCGTATAAATACCGGCGATGCAGCCCCTGTTCGCCAACGCCCATACCGGGTGTCGCCTTCTTAGCGACAAGTTGTCCAGAGCGAGGTTGACAAGATGCTTGCCAAAAGGATTATTGAACACTCTTCCAGCCCGTGGGCGTCCCCTGTTGTTCTCGTCAAAAAGAAGGATAACAGCTGGCGATGCTGCGTTGACTATCGTCATCTAAACGCGATCACCAAGAAAGATGTATATCCACTTCCCCGCATTGACGATGCTCTGGATTGTCTCCACGGTGCCACTTATTTTTCATCTATAGACCTTCGCTCTGGATATTGGCAAATTGCCGTGGATGAAATGGACCGTGAAAAGACCGCATTCGTCACACCAGAAGGCCTATATCAGTTCCGGGTAATGCCTTTTGGCTTGTGCAATGCCCCGGCGACCATTGAACGGATGATGGACATACTCTTACGTGGTTTGAAATGGTCCATCTGTTTGTGCTACTTGGATGACGTCATCGTATTCTCTTCAACTTTTGCGACGCATCTTGAAAGACTTTCATCTGTTCTTTCTGTTTTTCGCACCGCTGGCTTACAGCTCAACTCATCCAAGTGCCACTTCGGTCACCACCAAATGACCATGCTCGGACACCTCGTCGATTCGTCAGGCATTCGCCCCGACCCCGCTAAAGTTCATGCTGTGCAGAATTTCCCCGTACCAACTTGTGCCAAAGATGTTCGCAGCTTTATTGGCCTTTGCTCATACTTCCGCAGGTTTGTGCAAAATTTCGCCCATGTTGCCCGTCCCCTGACTGACCTCCTGAAGAAAGACGCTCCTTTCTGTTGGGGCTCTGAACAGGCGTCTGCTTTCTCGCAGCTCATCACGCTGCTCACCACACCTCCTGTTCTCGCCCATTTTGACGCCTCCGCTCCGACAGAAATCCGCACTATCGCCAGTGGCTACAGCATCGGCGCAGTTTTAGCTCAACGCCAATGTGGGCATGACCGCGTCATCGCCTACGCCAGCCGCCTCCTCTCTACCGCAGAGCGCAATTACTCGATTACTGAGCGCGAGTGTCTCGCCCTCATTTGGGCGGTGGGCAAGTTCCGACCCTACATATATGGTCGACCATTTACAGTTACAACCGACCACCACGCCCTTTGTTGGCTTTCCTCCCTCAAGGATCCCACCGGACGCCTCGGTCGCTGGGCCCTACGGCTACAGGAATACACATACACTGTAGTCTACAAGTCGGGTCGTCTACATCAGGACGCTGACTGCCTGTCCCGTCATCCCGTCGATGTACCGGACGGTTTAGTGGATGTCGCACCGATCTGCGTTCTTTCGCTCTCTGCCTTGCAAGACATTGGCGCTGAACAACGACTCGATGAGTCGTTACGCCCCATTATCGAACGCCTGCTCTCCGATCAGTCTGACCCATCCCTTCACATGTTCGTACTACAAAATGGCATCCTGTATCGCCGCAACATGCACCCCCGACGGGCCCGAGCTACTAACCGTCATTCCGTCTCATCTGCGACAGTTTGTACTGCAGCAACTGCACGACGTTCCCACCGCTGGCCACCTCGGCGTCACGCGGACCTATGACCGAATTCGGCGACGGTTCTTCTGGCTCCGTCTCAACCGCTCCGTCCGGCGTTATGTTGCCGCGTGTGAGTCATGTCAACGCCGGAAAAGACCACCTGTGCCTCCCGCCGGACTGCTGCAGCCTTTGGACATACCGGCGGACCCTTTTTTTTCGCGTTGGCGTTGACCTTGTCGGACCATTGCCTATATCAAATGACGGGAATAGGTGGATTGCCGTCGCTACGGACTATACAACTCGCTATGCCATTACTAGAGCCCTACCGACCAGCTGTGCCGCAGACGTCGCTGATTTCTTGCTTCACGCCGTTATCTTGCACCACGGTGCACCTCGTCAACTTCTCACCGATCGCGGCAGATACTTTCTTTCCAAAGTCATAGACGACCTACTTCGATCATGTGCTACTAAACACAAACTTACTACCGCTTACCATCCACAAACAAACGGTCTTACCGAACGCCTCAACCGCACATTAACTGACATGTTAGCAATGTATGTTTCCTCCGATCATCGCGACTGGGACATTGCTCTACCATTTGTCACGTTTGTCTACGATTCCTCGCGCCACGACACAGCTGGATATTCACCTTTCTATCTCCTCTTCGGCCGTGAGCCGACTTTGCCTTTCGAGACTCTCCTTTCGACCACACTCGACTCGCCGACAGAGTACACTCGGGATGTGATAGCCACAGCGACCCAAGCACGCCAGATTGCCCGCATTCGTCTTTCGGCCTCACAGACACGCCAGAAGTGCCGTTACGACCAGCGCCATCACGACGTCCACTACGAACCAGGTGCTCCTGTGCTAGTCTGGTATCCAACTCGGCGTGTTGGTCTTTCGGAGAAATTCCTCTCGCGGTACTATGGCCCTTACAGGATCCTTCGCCAGGTGACCCCTGTCACATATGAAGTGTCTCCGCTGGATGCTAAGGTGCCTTCACCTCTCTCTAACATCATCCACGTCAGCGGCCTCAAACCCTACCTTTCTCAGCCTGATGAGCCCCACCAATAAGGTGCTTTTTTCCGACGGGGTTGATGTCACAGTCGGTAATGTGGGAAAAGGAGGACGATGATGGTGGCCTTAGAGACGACGAAGAAGAGTGTACCATTATCGCTGCTCTACGCTTGCTGGCTCAGCCATTAAAAGCCATCTGTAAATAGACGCACGCCTCTACCTTCCCGTAACAATATTATACTTCCTTATATCAGCTGTCTTACGTTTGTTGATTAACTTCGAAAGTTCTGCCAGTTCTATTCTAGCTGGAAGGTTAGAGGCTTTCATACATTGGCGATTCTTGATCAGATCTTTCGTCTCCTGCGATAGCTTACTGGTATCCTGTCTAACGGAGTTACCACCGACTTCTATTGCACACTCCTTAATGATGCCCACAAGATTGTCGTTCATTGCTTCAGCACTAAGGTATTCTTCCTGAGTTAAAGCCGTATACCTGTTCTGTAGCTTGATCTGGAATTCATCTATTTGCCCTCTTACCGCCAACTCGTTGATCTGCTTCTTATGTACCAGTTTCTTCCGTTCCCTCCTCATGTCTAGGCTAATTCGAGTTCTTACCATCATATGGTCACTGCAGCGCACCTTGCTGAGCACATCCACATCTTGTATGATGCCAGGGTTAGCGAAGAGTATCAGGTCTATTTCATTTCTGGTCTCGCCGTTCGGGCTCCTCCACGTCCACTTTCGGCTATCCCGCTTGCGCAAGAAGGTATTCATTATCCGCATGTTATGCTGTTCCGTAAACTCTACTAATAGAGACTTTTAGCGTGTCCGGTATTCGGACAAGCGCGGGCGGTTTTCCGGTTTAGCGGGGGCGCCAACCTGATCGGCCAGATTGGTGGCGCCAGCTGGTGGCGCAAAGCTCAACCACACAAACAGAGCTAATTACTATATTCTGCTTAGCTGCTGGCGTAAATTTTCGACAGTGGCGTAATCGTGTTCACAATTACGCCGCTGCCAAAAATTTGCACGGGTGGCGAAGCAGGATATGGTGAGTTACTGCAGTTTTAGCTATGCGTTTGTCTGGTTGAGCTCCACAACACCAGGCGGCTTTACCGCTCACGTTTACGCCCCGACCATCCGGTAATCCGCCCAAACCGCTCCCGTTTACCGGAATAGCGTACAAGCTAAAGGTCTCTAATAACTCTCCCCAGCTATTCTTAGTGCCTATGCAATATTGCCCACTGCCTTGTCTCCAGCCTGCTTTTTGCCTACCTTGTTATTGAAGTCGCCCATAAGTATAGTGTATTTTGTTTTCACTCTACCCATCGCCAATTCCACGTCTTCATAGAAGCTTTCGACTTCCTGGTCATGACTGGATGTAGGGGCGTAGACCTGTACAACCTTCATTTTGTACCTCTTATTAAGTTTCACAAGACCTGCCACCCTCTCGTTAATGCTATAAAATTCCTGTATGTTACCAGCTATGTTCTTATTAATCAGGAATCCCACTCATAGTTCTCGTCTCTCCGCTAAGCCCCGGTAGCACAGGACGTGCCCGCTTTTTAGCACTGTATCTGCTTCTTTTGGCCTCCTAAGTTCACTGAGCGCTGTTATGTCCCATTTACTGCCCTTTAAATCCTCCAATAGCACTGCTACACTCGCGTCACTAGATTGTTCTAGCGTTAAACGTTGCCAGGTTCATATTCCAATGGCGGCCTCTCCGGCACTCCACATACGTGGGCCGAACCCGGAGATGGTACAATGCAGGGGCGACCCACGGCATAGGTGAAGCAGGCGTTAAGCCCTCTATACGCGGGGAGCTCCCGTAGGTTGTGCAATGCCGGGGCGACTCACGGCTTAGGTGAAGCAGGCGTTAACCACTAGCCATACGAGGGCCAATCCCGGAGATAGTGCAATGCCGACGCGACCCCCAGCGGAGTTGAAGCAGCCGTTAAGCACTCCCCATACGTGGGCGGATCCCGGACACACTGCAATGCCGGTGCGAACCGCGATGGAGGTGAAGTAGGCGTTAAGCGTTCCCCATACGTGGCACGATCCCGCAGACTGTGCAATGCCGGGGTGACCCGCGGCGGAGGTGCAGCAGGCGTTAAACACTCCCCATACGTGGGCCGAACCCGAGGACTGTGCATCGCAGGGGCGACACGCGGCGGAGGTGAAGTAGGCGTTGAGCACTCCGCCTTAAATGGGCCGATCCCGAAGATGGTGCAATGCCGGGGCGACCCACGGCTGAGGTGAAGCAGGCGTTAAGCACTCCCCATACGTGGGCCAATCCCGCTGACAGTGCAAGGCCGGGGCGACCCGCGGTGGAGGTGAAGCAGGCGTTAAGCGCTCCCCATACGTGGGCCGATCTCGGTGATGGTGCAATGACGCGGCGACCCACGGCGGAGGTGAAGCAGGCGTTAAGCACTCCCCATACGTGGGGAGATCCCGTAAATAGGGCAATGCCGGGTTGACTCACGGTGGAGGTGGAGCACGCTTTAAGCACTCCCCATACGTGGACCGATCTCGAGGATTGTGCATTGCCTGGGCGACCCGCGGCGGAGGTGAAGCAGGCGTTAAGCAGTCCACATAGGTGGGCCGATCCCGAGGATAGTGCAATGACGAGGCGACGCACAGCGGAGGTGAAGCCGGTGTTAAGCGCTCCCTATACTTGGGCCGATCCCGTAGACAGTGCAATACCGGGGCGACCCGCGGTGGAGGTTAAGCAGGCGTTAAGCACCCCTATCAAATCAAATCAAATCAAATCAGTTTATTTTTCATCTCAAGGATGAGGGCAGGCTCGGGATAAAAGTGACATCAGTCACTTGAGGGGAACCCGAGCCTCCCTGATACATGGAATGCATTGAGGACAGACGAACAAAATTCGTTCATAGCAAGAAGGGGTTAATATTTACAAGTCGTAAAACACATAGATTCATCATGAACTGAAAATATAGATATACAGATTCCTTTACGGTTAAATTATGCAGTATAATACATGAAGACAAATTCCAATATACACTGAAAGTTTAGTTAGTGATAAACATTGCGTTGATTTCATGATAAAAGGGCTTCCCTAATAACACGTATGCCACATTCTTCAATTATTATATTTTTTTAATTAATTTGTTTAATAAAACAGGAACATTGAAGCGAAGCATTTGTCGGCCAAAGTGTGTTCTGCACAATGGAATGATCCAGTGCTGTTGGTGACGAGTAGGGTATGGGATAGTGTATGGCTCAAGTTGAAAAATATCCAAAAAAGCTCGATTGCTATTGAGCACGGATTTTTTATATCTTATTGCTAGGTAATACTCGTAAAGCTGATGAATTGGGATAATGTTAAACCGCTTAAATAATTCACCCGTATGTGCATAGTAGTCAACATTTGCAATGTGCCTAATCGCTTTTTTCTGTAGTTTGTATAGTCTATTAATGTTCGGTGCTGTTGTACTTCCCCATACCAAAAAACAATAACTGACATGCGATAAAAACAAGCTGTTATAAAGTGTTATCTTAACGGAAACTGGAAGCAAGGAACGCAGTCGTGCAAGTATACCTACACATTTGGAAATATCAGTTATTAGTTTATTAATTTGTGGTTCCCATGACATTATACAATTAAAAAACACTCCTAAAGTTTTAACCGCCTCTACAATTTCAATCGTCACGCTACCTAAGCGTAAGGCATCGCGTGGAGAAGTAAGCTGCATCCGCGAGTGAAAAATAACAGCTTTTGTTTTTGATGCGTTAATGACTAATGAATTTTGCTCACTTCATGCATATAGGTTCTCTAATGTAGTGTTGATAAGTGTAGTCAATGCGCTCATATCATTACCGGTGAAGAAAATGCTAGTGTCATCGGCATAGATTATATATTTAAGTTTATCATTAATTTTTACAATGTCGTTGATGTATAGGTTAAAAAGCAGCGGCCCTAAAATGCTACCTTGTGGTACCCCAGTGATTATCGGCTGAAGAGAAGAGCAGTAATTGTTAATTTTTACACATTGCGATCGGCACTTAAGATATGATTTCAAGAGTGAAAGTGGGATGCCACGAATACCATACATTTCTAGTTTTTCAATTAAAGTGTAGTGACAGAGACGATCAAAGGCCTTGAAAAAATCTATAAAGATTCCAATGCAGAGTTGCCTATCTTCAAAAGATTTTAGAATTATTTCTTTTTGGGCTAGTAAAGCAGTCTCAGTCGACCTGCCCTTCATGAAACCGTATTGCGATTTTGTTATTATGTGAAATTTGGTGCAAAAGTTTATAACTCTCTTAAAAATAATTTTTTCAAAGCCTTTCGAAAATATCGGTAATATGGAGATGGGTCGGTAGTTCCCAAGGTCATTTTTGTCTCTTTTTTTATGTAGCACAGTGACAACAGACGTTTGCATTTGTTTTGGAAAACAGCCTGTCGATAAAGACAGGTTATAAATGTGAGTGAGCACAGGAGCTATAATATGGATTACATGCTTGATCGGAGATATCTGAAAACCTTCTATGTCACGTGCGCTGGTGTTCTTTAGTGTAGAGAACGTTAAGACTATTTCTTGATCATCGGTTGGTGCGAAAAAGATGCTGTTCGTTTCTGTAGTCTGTGCACGAGTTACCGTTGGCTGTAATTGTTGCGTTGGCTGTACAACGTTAGACGTGGAATCGGCGATGGGTAGAGTGAAAACAAAATACACTATACTGATGGGCGATTTCAATGCCAAAGTAGGCAAAAAGAAGGCTGGAGACAAGGTAGTGGGGGAATATGGCATAGGCACTAGGAATAGCAGGGGAGAGTTATTAGTTGAGTTTGCGGAACAGAATTATATGCTGATAATGAATACCTTCTTCCGCAAGCGGGATAGCCGAAAGTGGACGTGGAGGAGCCCGAACGGCGAGACTAGAAATGAAATAGACTTCATACTCTGCGCTAACCATGTCATCATACAAGATGTGGACGTGCTCGGTAAGGTGTGCTGCAGTGACCGCAGGATGGTAAGAACTCGAATTAGCCTAGACCTGAGGAGGGAACGAAACAAACTGGTACATAAGAAGCCGATCAACGAGTTAGCGGAAAGAGGGAAAATAGAGGAATTCCAGATCAAGCTACAGAACAGGTATTCGGGTTTAACTCAGGAAGAGGACCTTAGTGTTGAAGCAATGAACGACAATCTGGTGGGCATCATTAAGGAGTGTGCAATAGAAGTCGGCGGTAACTCCGTTAGACAGGATACCAGTAAGCTATCGCAGGAGACGAAAGATCTTATCCAGAAACGCCAATGTATGAAAGCCTCTAACCCTACAGCTAGAATAGAACTGGCAGAACTTTCGAAGTTAATCAACAAGCGTAAGACAGCTGACATAAGGAAGTATGATATGGATAGAATTGAACAAGCTCTCAGGAACGGAGGAAGCCTAAAACCTGGTGCAATCATCTGGTGCAAGTCTGGTGCAATCATCTTTGTAAAGTCGTCGGTCGGGGCTGATGCAGAAGGTGCAGAAAGAACATTGGTCGAAGACGGCGCAACAGATAGAGCGGAAATGTGGCCTTACTTATATTATACTTCCTTATACATAAGGAAGTATAATATGGATAGAATTGAACAAGCTCTCAGGAACGGAGGAAGTCTAAAAGCACTGAAGAAGAAACTAGCAATTGGCAAGAATCAGATGTATGCGTTAAGAGACAAAGCTGGCAATATCATTACTAATATGGATGAGCTCGTTCAAGTGGCTGAGGAGTTCTATAGAGATTTATACCGTACGAGTTGCACCCACGATGAAAATGGAAGAGAGAATAGTCTAGAGGAATTCGAAATCCCACAAGTAACGCCGGAAGAAGCAAGGAAAGCCTTGGGAGCTATGCAAAGGGGGAAGGCAGCTGGGGAGGATCAGGTAACAGCAGATTTGTTGAAGGACGGTAGACAGATTGTTCTAGAAAAACTGGCCACCCTGTATACACTATGCCTCATGACCTCGAGCGTACTGGAATCTTGGAAAAACGCTAACATAATCCTAATTCATAAGAAACGGGACGCCAAAGACTTGAAAAATTATAGACCAATCAGCTTACTGTCCGTTGCCTACAAAGTATTTACTAAGGTAATTGCAAATAGAGTCAGGAACACCTTAGACTTCTGTCAACCAAAGAACCAGGCAGGATTCCGTAAAGGCTACTCAACAATAGATCATATTCACACTATCAATCAGGTGATAGAGAAATGTGCGGAATATAACCAACCATTATATATAGCTTTCGTTGATTACGAGACAGCGTTTGATTCAGTCGAAATTTCAGCAGTTATGGAGGCATTGCGAAATCACGGTATAGACGAGCCGTATGTAAAAATACTGAAAGATATATATAGCGGCTCCACAGCCACTGTAGTCCTCCATAAATAAAGCAGTAAAATCCCAATAAAGAAAGGCGTGAGGCAGGGAGATACGATCTCTCCAACGCTATTCACAGCTTGTTTACAGGAGGTATTCAGAGACCTACATTGGGAAGAATAGGATAATAAGAGTAAATGGAGAATGCCTTAGTAACTTGCGCTTCGCTGATAATATTGCCTTGCTTAGTAACTCAGGGGGCAAACTGCAATGCATGCTCACTGACCTGGAGAGGCAAAGCCGAAGGGTGGGTCTAAAAATTATTCTGCAGAAAAGTAAAGTTATGTTTAACAGTCTCGGAAGAGAACAGCTGTTTACGATAGGTAGGTAGTGAGGCACTGGAATTGGTAAGGGAATACATCTACTTAGGACAGGTAGTGACGGCGGATCCGGATCATGAGACTGAAATAATCAGAAGAATAAGAATGGGCTGGGGTGCGTTTGACAGGCATTCTCAGATCATGAACAGCAGGTTGCCATTATCCCTCAAAAGAAAAGTGTATAACAGCTGTGTCTTACCAGTACTCACGTACGGGGCAGAAACCTGGAGGCTTACGAAAAGCGTTCTACTTAAATTTAGGACGACGGAACGAGTTATTGAAAGAAGAATGATAGGTGTAACGTTAAGGGATAAGAAAAGCGCAGATTTGGTAAGGGAACAAACGCGCATTAATGACATCTTAGTTGAAATCACGAAAAAGAAATGGGCATGGGCAGGACATGTACTGAGGAGGGAAGATAACCGATGCTCATTAACGGTTACGGACTGGATTCCGAGGGAAGGGAAGCTTAGCAAGGGGCGACAGAAAGTTAGGTTTGGAGGGTCAACATGGCCACAATTAGTACATGACCGGGGCAGTTGGAGAAGTATGGGAGAGGCCTTTGCCCTGCAGTGGGCGTAACCAGGCTGCAGCTGCTGCTGCTGCTGCTGATGATGATGATGATGATGATGATGATGATGAAGAAGAAGAAGAAGAAGAAGAAGAAGAAGAAGAAGAAGAAGAAGAAGAAGAAGAAGAAGAAGAAGAAGAAGGAGAAGAAGAAGAAGCACTCCTCATACGTGTGCCAATCCCGCAGACAGTGCAATGACGGGGCGACCCGTGCCGGAGGTGAAGCACGCGTTCAGCACTCCCGATACATGGGACGATTCAGGAGATAGTGCAATGCCGCGGCGACCCGCAGCAGAGGTGCAGCTGGCGTTAAGCACTCCCCATACGTAGGCCGATCCCGAAGATATTGCACTGCCAGGCTAACCCGTGGCGGAGGTGACGCAGGCGTTAAGTAGTCCCCATAAGTGGGCCGATCACTTCCATAGTGCTATGCAAGGCGACGCGCGGCGGAGGTGAAGCAGGCGTTAAGCACTCCCAGTACGTGAGCCGACCCCTCAGATAGTAAAATGCCGGGCGACCCACGGCGGAAGTGAAGCAGGCGTTAAGCATTACCCAGACATGGGCCGGTGCCGAGGATAGTGCAATGCCGACCCGACCCACAGTGGAGATGAAGCAGGCGTTAAGCACTCCCCATACGTGGGCCGATACCGAGGATATGGCAATGCCGGGGCGACACGCGGTGGAGGTGCAGCAGGCGTTAAGCACTCACCATACTTGGGCCGATCCCTCAGACAGTGCACTGCCTGGGCGACCCGCGGTGGAGGCGAAGCAGTCGGTAAGCACTGCCCATACGTGGACCGATCCCGGAGACAGTACAATGCTTGGGCGAACCGCGGCCGAGGTGAAGCCGGCGTCAGGCGCTCCCCATACGTGGGCCGATACCGAAGATGGTGCAATGCCGGGGCGACCCACAGCTGAGATGAAGCAGGCGTTAAGCACTCCCCATACATGGGCCAATTCCGCAGACAGTGCAACGCCGGGGCGACTCGCGGTGGAGGTGAATAAGGCGTTAGGCGCTCCCAATACGTGGGCCGATCTCGGTGATGGTGCAATGCCGGGGCGACCCGCGGCGGAGGTGAAGCACGCGTTCAGCACTCCCCATACATGGGCCGATCCAGGAGATAGTGCAAAGCCGGGGCGACCCGCGGCGGAAGTGAAGCAGGCGTTAAGCATTCCCCATACGTGGGCAGATCCCGTAGATAGTGCAATGCCAAGGCGACCCGCGGCAGAGGTACAGCAGGCGTTAAGCACTCCCCATACGAGGGCTGATCCCGATGATTGTGCATCGCCGGGGCGACCCGCGGCGGTGGTGAAGCAGGCGTTAAGCACTCGCCATACGTGGGCCGATCCCGGAGAGGGTGAATTCGGGGGCGACCCGCTGTGGAGGTGCAGCAGGCGTTCGGTACTACACATACGTGGGCTTTTCCCGAGGATAGTGCAATGCCGGCGCGACCCACGGCGGAGGTGAAGCAGGCGTTATGCACTCCCCATACGTGGGCCGATCCCGAAGATGGTGCAATGCCGCGGCGACCCACGGCTGAGATGAAGCAAGCGTTAAGCACTCCCCGTACGTGGGCCAATCCCGCAGACAGCGAAACGCCGGGGCGACCTGCGGTGGAGGTGAATAAGGCGTTAGGCGCTCCCAATACGTGGGCCGATCTCGGTGATGGTGCAATGCCGGGGCGACCCGCGGCGGAGGTGAAGCACGCGTTCAGCACTCCCCATACATGGGCCGATCCCTTAGATAGTGCTATGCCGGGGCGAACCTGGGCGAAGGCGAAGCAGGAGTTAAGCACTCCCCATACGCGGGCCGGTCCCGTAGATAGTGCAATGACGGGGCAACCAGCGGCGGAGGTGAAGCAGTCGTTAAGCACTCCCCATACGTGGGCCGATCCCGGAGATGGTGAATGCCAAGGAAACCCGCGGAGGTGTAGCAGGCGTTAAGCACTCACCATACGTGCACCGATCCCGAGGATAGTGCAATGACGGGGCGACCCGCGGCGGAGGTGAAGCAGGCGTTAAGCACTCCACATGCGTGAGCAGATCCCGGAGATAGTGCAATGCCGGGGTGACCCGCGGCGTAGCTGTAGCAGGCGTAAAGCATTCACCATACGCGCACCGATCCCGAAGATAGTGCAATGACGGGGCGACCCGCGGCAGAGGTGAAGCAGGCGTTAAGCACTCCACATGCGTGAGGAGATCGCGGAGATAGTGCAATGCCAGGGCAACCCGCGGCGTAGGTGAAGCAGGCGTTAAGCACTCCCCCTACGTGGGCCAATTCCGAGGATAGTGCAATGCCGGGGCGACCCGCGGCGGAGCTGAAGTAGGCGTTAAGAACTCCCCATACGTGGGCCGATCCCTTAGATAGTGCTATGGCGGGGCGAACCTCGGCGGAGACGAAGCAGGAGTTAAGCACTCCCCATAGGTGGGCCGATCCCATAGATAGTGCAATGCCGGAGCGACCTGCGGCCGAGGTGAAGCTGGCGTTAAGCACTCCCAATACATGGGCCGATCCCAGAGATAGTGCAATGCCGGGATGACCCGTGGCGGAGGTGAAACAGGCATTAAGCACTTCCCATACGTGGGCCGATCCCGTAGGTAGTGCAATGCCGAGGTGGCCCCCAGCGGAGTTCAAGCTGGCGTTAAGCACTCCCCATACTGGTCCGGTCCCGAAGATGGTATTTGCCAGAGTGACCCGTGGCGGAGGTGAAGCAGGCGTTAAGCACTCCGCATACGTGGGCCGATCCCTTCCATATTGCTATGCAGAGGCGACCCGCGGCGGAGGTGAAGCAGGCGTTAAGCACTCCTGGTACGTGAGCCCACCACGTAGATAGTGCAATGGCTGGCGACCCACGGCGGAGGTGAAGCAGGTGTTAAGCACTGCCCAGACGTGGGCCGATCCCGTAGGTAGTGCAATGCCGAGGTGGCCCCCAGCGGAGTTCAAGCTGGCGTTAAGCACTCCCCATACTGGTCCGGTCCCGAAGATGGTATTTGCCAGAGTGACCCGCGGTGGAGGTGAAGCAGGCGTTAAGCACTCCTCATACGCTGGCTGATCCCAGAGATGGTTAATGCGGGGGTACCCGCGGTGGAGATGAAGCAGGCGTTAAGCACGCCCCATACGTGGGCCGCTCCCGTAGATAGTGCAATGCTGGGACGACCCGCCGCGGAGGTGAAGCAGGAGTTAAACACTCCCCATACGTTGGCCAATCCAGAGGATAGTGCAATGCAGGGGCGACCCGCGGCGGAGGTGAAATAGGCGTTAAGCACTCTCCATACATGGGCCGATCCCGTAGATAGTGCAATGCCGGGGCGACCCGCGGCGGAGGTGAAATAGGCGTTAAGCACTCCCCATACGTTGGCCGATCGCGGAGATGGTGAATGCCGGGGCGACCTGCGGTATAGCTGCAGCACGCGTTAAGCACTCCCCATACGTGGGCCGATACCGAGGATAGGGAAATTCCGGGGCGACCCGCGGCGGAGGTGCAGCAGGCGCTAAGCACTCCCCACACGTGGGCCGATCCCGTCGATAGTACAATGCCGGGGCGACCCGCGGCTGAGGTGAAGCTGGCGCTAAGCACTCCCCATACATGGGGCGATCCCAGAGATAGTGAAATCACCGGGCTCCCCACGGCGGAAGTGAAGCAAGCGATAAGCACTCCCCATACTTGGGCCGATCATGCAGACAGTGCATTGCCGGGGCTACCCGCGGCTGCGGTGAAGCAGGCGTTAAGCCCTCCCCATACGGGGGCCGATCTCGGCGATGGTGCAATACCTGGGCGGCCCGCGGCGGAGCTGAAGCCGGCGTTAAGCACTCCCGATACCTGGGCCGATCTCGTAGATAGTGCAACTCCGGGGCGATTCGCGGTGGAGGTGAAGCAGGCGTGAGCACTCCGCCATACGTGGGCCGAGATCGAACATGGTGCAATGCCGGGGCGACCCACGGCTGAGATGACGCCGGCCTTAAGCACTCCCCATACGCGGGCCAATCCGGGAGACAGTGCAATGCCGTGGCGACCCGCGGTGCAGGTTAAGCAGGCGTTAAGCGCTCCCCATACGTGGGCCGATCTCTGCGATGGTGCAAAGCCGGGGTGACCCACGGCGGAGGTGATGCACGCGTTCAGCACTAGCCATACGTGGACCGAACCAGGAGATAGTGCAATACCGGGCGACCCGCGGCGAAGGTAAAACAGGCGTTAAGCACTCCCCGTTGGCGGGCCAATCCCGAAGATAGTGCAACGCTTAGGCGACCCCAGGCGGAGTTGAAGCTGGTGTTAAGCACTCCTCATACGTGGGCCCATCCCGAAGATAGTGCAACACCGGTGAGACCCGCGGCGGAGGTGAAGCAGGTGTTAAGCACTGCCCATACGTAGGCCTACCGAAGATAGCGCAATTCCCGGCCGACCCACGGCGGACGTACATTTCGCCATTAAGGGGCCCACATACACAGATTCGCTGGTCATCCCTCTTCACAGAGTGGAAGGGCACTGAGATTTTTTTGGTGTTTTTTCAAGTGAATGCGCATGATCACATAAAACTTGAATATTCATGTGGACGATTACAAATCTTAACATCTAAATGTAGGCACTCGGGGAAGATTTTTCCAGCCTGACTCGGGTGTTCCAGAATATATTGCCGGAAGGAGGGTTTACTAACTAGTGATAAATTAATGTTTAATTTATTGCGTGCGGTGATAAATAGTTTAATTACTTTATTTTATATTTATTCTTTTTTACTTTATCTAACTTTAGTAATTAACGTGCAGCTAACTGCACGTTAATTTTACGTGCAGTTTTAGTTGAAAACGAATCATTGTGACAGACGAAACGGTGTTTGGCTGGTTATCCGAGAACGATGCCAATCCGAAGTCACAATATACCAGCATTACCATGAATACCACAGCCCAGAAGCGCCATATTTCACTCTAGGTAATATAATGAGAAACGTTATCTGTTGCCCGCTCCTGGAACCTTGAAGGAGCGAATTTTCGTTCCTCCCGTCATAGAGTTAACATAACCAACTCTATAGGAAAAGCTGGTCCGCAAAACTGGGAACCGCTAGGACGCCGCCCTGTTGCTACTGGTCAATGTGGCCAGCGCAGTTACTCTTGAAAGAGTTGAAAACAAGTACAAGTCACCTTATCCTTCGCCATTTAAAAACGCATACCTGACGCCCTTAGGAAGGTGATGCGGTAATATTAAGTTTACAGAAAGCACTCGCTACATGCGTGACTTATATAAATCACGACGTACTTCATAATCATCATCATCAGCCTGGTTACACCCACTGCAGGGCAAAGGCCTCTCCCATACTTGTCCAACTAACCCGGTCATGTACTAATTGTGTCCATGTTGTCCCTTCAAACTTCTTAATCTCATCCGCCCACCCTAACTTTCTGCTACGCTTCCCTTCGTTTGGACTCCAGTCCGTAACCCTTAATGACCATCGGTTATCTGCCCTCCTCATTACATGTCCTGCCCATGTCCATTTCTTTCTCTTGATTTAAACTAAAATCTCATTAACTCGCGTTTGTTCCTCACGCAATCTGCTCGTTTGTTATCCCTTAACGTTACACCCATCATTTCTTTCCATAGCCCGTGGCGTCGTCCTCAATTTAAGTAGACCCCTTTTCGTAAGCCTACAGGTTTCTGCGCCGTAGGTGAGTACTGGTAAGACACATCTATTATACACTTTCCTCTTGAGAGATAATGGCAACCTGCAGTTCATGATCTGAAAATGCCTGCCAAACGCACCCCAGCGCATTCTTCTTCTTCCAATTATTTGTCTGATGATCCGGATCCGCGGTCACCACCTACTTTAAGTATATGTATGCACTCTATGTATATGTATATGTATATGTATATGTATATGTATGCAGTATATAGTGCCTCGCTACCTATCGTAAACTGCTGTTCTCTTCCGAGACTGTTAAAGATTACTTTAGTTTTCTGCAGAATAACTTTTAGACCCACCCTCCTGCATTGCCTCTCCAGGTCTGTGAGCATGCATTGCAATCGGTCCCCTGATTTACTAAGCAAGGCAATATCATCAGCGAATCGCAAGTTAGTAAGGTATTCTCCATTAACTCTCATCCCCATTTCTTTCAAATCCAGGTCTCTGAATACCTCCTGTAAACACGCTGTGAATAGCATTGGAGAGATCGTATCTCCCTGCCTGACGCCTTTCTTCATTGGGTTTTTGTTGCTTTCTTTATGGAGGACTACGGTGGCTCTGGACCCGCTATAAATATAGTTCAGTATTTTTACATACGGCTCGTCTACACCCTGATTTCGTAATGCATCCATGACTGCTGAGGTTTCGACTCAATCAAACGCTTTCTCGTAATCAATGAAAGCTATATACAAGGGTTGGTTATATTCCGCACATTTCTCTATCACCTGATTGGGTTGTCCCCTTTCTTATGGATTAGGATTTTGTTAGCCTTCTTCCAAGATTCCCGTACGCTCGAGGTCGTGAGGCATTGCGTATACAGGGTGGCCCGTTTTTTTAGCAAAACGTGGCCACCATCCATCAAGAAATCTGCTGCTACCTGATCCTCCCCAACTGCCTTCCCCCTTTGCATAGCTCCCAAGGCTTACTTCATTTCTTCCGGCGTTGCTTGTGGGATTTCAAATCCGTCTAGACTATCATTTCTTCCATTATCTTCCTGGGGCTCACTGATACTCTATATATCTCTATAGAACTCCTCAGCCACTTGACCATCTCATCCATATTAGTAACGATATTGCCGGCTTTGTCTCTTAACGCATACATCTGATTCTTGCCTATTCCTAGTTTCTTCTTCACTGCTTTTAGGCTTGCTCCGTTCCTGAGAGCATGTTCAATTCTATCCATATTATAATGCCCTATGTCAGCTGTCTTACGCTTGTTGATTAACTTGGAAAGTTCTGCCAGTTCTATTCCAGCTGTAGGGTGGGAGGCTTTCCTACATTGGCGTTTCTTGATCAGATCTTTCGTCTCCTGCGATAGCTTACTGGTTTCCTGTTTAACGGCGTTACCACCGACTTCTATAGCGCACTCCTTAATGATGCCCATAATATTGTCGTTCATTGCTTCAACACTATAGTCCTCTTCCTGGGTTAAAGCCGAATACCTGTTCTGTAGCTTGATCCGGAATTCCTCTAGTTTCCCTCTTACCGCTAACTCATTGATTGGTTTCTTATGTACCAGTTTCTTCCGTTCCCTCCTCAAGTCTAGGCTAATTCGAGTTCTTACCATCCTATGGTCACTGCAGCGCACCTTGCCGAGCCCGTACACATATTGTATGATGCCAGAGTTAGAGCAGCGTATAAAGTCTATTTCATTTCTAGTCTCACCATTCGGGCTCCTGCAAGCCCACTTTCGGCTATCGCACTTGCGGAAGAAGGTATTCATTCTCCGCATATTATCCTGTTCTGCCAACTCTACTAATAACTCTCCGCTGCTATTCCTAGAGCCTATTCCATATTCCCCCACTTACTTGTCTCCAGCCTGCTTCTTGCCTACCCTGGCATTGATGTCGCCCATCAGTATAGTGTATTTTGTTTGACTTTACCCATTGCCGATGCCACGTCTTCATAGAAGCTTTCGACGTTCTGGTCATCATGACTGGATGTAGGGGCGTAAACCTGCACGACCTTCAATTTGTACCTCTTATTAAGTTTCACAACAAGACCTGCCACCCTCTCGTTCATGCTATAGAATTCATGTATGTTACCAGCTATATCCTTATTAATCAGGAATGCGACTCCTAGTTCTCGTCTCTCCGCTAAGCCCCGATAGCACAGGACGTACTCACTTTTTATCACTGGATATGCTTCTTTCGTCCTCCTAACTTTACTGAGCCCTATTATATCCCATTTACTGCCCTCTAATTCCTCCTATAGCACTGCTAGACTCTCCTCGCAAGATATGGTTCTAGCGTTAAACGTTACCAGGTTCAGATTCCAATGGCGGCCTGTTCGGACCCAGGTATTCCTAGCACCCTCTGCAGCGTCGTAGGTCTGACCACCACCGTGGTCAGTTTCTTCACAGCTGCTGGGGACTGAGGGCCGGGGTACGTATTCATGCAATAAAGGATAACGGGAATTTCGGTTTCGGTCTGTTCTTTGGATGCGTAGTAGTTTCGCACAGTTTAGGTTTGACATGCGATCGCGCAACAACATCGTAAGCTATGGCACCTTCGTGCCTTTTGTGCCACACCTAGGCCCCGAAGGGCTCTGGCATTTACGTTCACATGTAAGTAAGCGAATGTATCTGGTTGTTCAGAACATCACTCCAGTAGACAGCTCTCGTGATGCATTGCAATCGTTTGAGAAGCGTCACATTGGAGCATTTTTTTTACCTATCGCTCTGTCTGTAAAGCGATAAGGAAAGAAGACAGTGAACGAGCGGAGCGTTGTTGTTTGCAGGTTTCCCTTCAGAAATAGGGAACTCCTGGACAGGTGGATCAGCGCAACCGGTATTGTACTGGCGAATCTACAACTCACTGAATTTTATTAATTATTGCACCTTGAACAATCATGATTCTACAAAAGCCACAGCTCAGATACATTGAAACCTGATGTTGTGCCGAGTATTTCTGTGCCAGGAAGCAATCAGCAGGTGAGTGCCAAATACAGACGAAACCAAGTGCACGAAGTGCACGAACCTACATATTGTTACGAAGAGTTGCGAAGAAATGGTTTTATTTACAAGAGATGGACGATGTAGCGTGATCGTAGCGCAGCCCGGCCTCCCAAACTCCTCGTTTTCTTCGTCTTCTCTCTTCTTGTCCGCGCCTTTCGTATCCGTTACATTTCCCCGCAAGCAGACGAAACCCGTGGGGTGAGTCAGGATGGACAAGCAGGGTAGAAAGGCTTCAGGCGAGCAATATGAGTCAGCTGAATTCTGCTTGATCGCCGACCATTGCACAGGAGGTGAGCTATGACGTGAGTGAGTTCGCTCAGGTGGTCCACGACTACAAATGGGCCTGAATATTGTGACAAGAGCTTTTGGCACAATGCACGCTTGCGTTGCGGTATCCAAAGAAGGACCAAGTCACCTTTTTCCAACGATACTTGTACATGACGGTCGTCGTATTGCTCTTTCGAACGAATTTGCGAGGCCAGAGTACGAAGACGAGCTATTCCACGGGCTTCTTCGGCGAGATGCAAAGTCTTCGATACAGAATCGTCACTGTGCAGTACGAAGGGTAAGAAAGTGTCCAGAGGGCTTCGCGGTAACCTTGCATACAGGAGATGACATGGGCTAAAGTTCGTGGTTTCGTGTTTTGCCGTGTTGTATGCGTAAGTGATGAATGGAAGCACGTCGTCCCAGTTCTTATGATTGGAGGAGACGTACATGGCAAGCATGTTGGTCAGCGTTCTGTTCGTCCTTTCAACGATTCCATTGGTCTGTGGATGATCGGCATGGAATGACGGTACTGTGAAGCGCACAAACGAAGTAACTCTTCAATGGCATCAGCAGTGAACTGATGACCATGGTCGCTGATGATGACACCTGGTGGGCCATGACGAAGGACCACGGAACGCAGCACGAAGACCGCCACGCAAGCAGCGGTGGAAGACGGTATGGCTGCAGTTTCTGCATACCGTGTAAGAGGGTCTACGCAGCCAATTATCCAATGGTTCTTGTTGTTAGCTAACGGGAATGGACCCAAAAGGTCAATGCCTACTTGCTCGAACAGCGTACTGGGCGGTGTCAATGGCCGAAGGGGACCCGGGGCTGCGGTGGTCGGTCGCTTGTTACGTTGGCACGTTTCACAACTAGCGACATAGCGCTTGGTCGTTTCGTACATCTTGGGCCAGTAAAAGCGCTCATTCGTGCGGGGCAGCGTTCGTACGAAGCCGAAATGGCCGGATGTCACATCGTCATGCATGTCGCGTAGAACGTCGGAGCGGAGACTCTCGGGGACAAGCAGAAGACGCGCTCCATGTCCGGAGTAATTAGTTTTGTAGAGCAATTTAAAGGCAGAGACCGCTGCCTTTAGAAGTACGGGTGGCGATAAAAAGCGGGTCGAGGGCAACATCATTCCGTTGTTCTCGCTGAAAGACTTCCGCGTCAGAGAACGTAGGAGTAACAGCAGCGAGACAGTCGTCAAAATTCTCAGCATCGCAGTCGGTAGTCGCAAGAGGAATCCAAGAGAGGCAGTCTGCGTCAGCGTGACGATGGCCACTCTTGTACAATACCACAAAGTCGTATTCCTGGAGGCGCAGCACCCAACGTGCGAGGTGACCAGAGGGATCACGCAAACCGCCCAGCCAGCATAAAGAATAGTGGTCGGCGATAATCTTAAATGGTCTACCGTAAAGATAGCACCGAAACTTTTGTATGGCGAAAACGGCTGCCAGGCATTTCCGCTCCGTAACCGTATAATTGCGTTCAGATTTGCTCAGGCAACGGCTGGCATATGCGACATGTTCTGCGCCACTGTGACGTTGTACAATCACCGCTCCTATCCCGATTCCAATAGCATCCGTGTGAACTTCAGTCGGGCGAGATGGATCGAAGTGACGCAAGAGGGGTGCTGACGTTAGTACAAACTTCAGTTGAGAGAATGATGCGTCACACTCTGGTGTCCAATTGAAGGATGCATTTTGTGGCAAAATACTTGTCAACGGGTAAACGATGTCGGCAAACCGGGGACCAAAACGACGAAAATACGAACATAGACCAATGAATGAGCGGAGTTCTCGTGATGACTGCGGTGGCTTGCAGGAGTTTACCGCTTCAATCTTACGAGGATCGGGTCTGACACCATCCTTGTCGACTAAGTGTCCCAGGACCAGTGTTTGACGTTTGCCACCCCGACACTTTTCGTAGTATAGAACTAGTCCAGATTTCTCAATGCAGTCGAGAACGAGGCTGAGGCGTTCGTTATGTTCTTCAAACGTGCGGCCAACGATTGCAGCATCATCGAGGTAACACATGCATATCTCCCTCTTTAGACCACGCAGTACTGTGTCCATGAATCTTTCAAAGGTGGCAGGAGCATTGCAAAGGCCAAGAGTCATGCATAACATTAAATTCGAATAGGCCATCTGGAGTCACGAAAGCGGTCTTTTCCTTGTCGGCAGGGTCCATAGGTATTTGCCAATACCCCGATCACAAATCAAGTATTGAGGAGTAAGAAGCAGCGTGTAAGCAATCAATGACGTCATCGATTCGCGGTAGTGGGTAGACATCCTTCTTCGTCACTGCGTTTAGATGTCTGTAATCCACGCAGAATCTGCAAGAGCAATCTTTTATTCCGACCAGGATTACTGGGGCTGCCCATGGACTAGCCGACTCTTGAACAACGCCTTTGTTCATCATCTCCTTGACTTGCTCTGCAATAACTTTGCACTCGGACGATGACACTCGGTAGGGCTTCTGGCGGATGGGGTGTGCTGAGCCGGAATCTATTCTGTGACAAGCGTGCGACGACGGTAAATGAAGGGGTGTATCTCCATGCGTGAAGTCGAATGCAGCCTTATGCCTGGAAACGACCTGTACCAGTGCTTGCCGTTCCGATGTACCGAGAGCCTTGCTGATCATGCCAAGCATTAGTTCTTCAGAATGGCGATTATCGCAAGGAGAGCAATCTGTGGAGACGTCCGTAGTTAGTGCCGCTATTGAGCTACATGCGGCTTTATCGAAGAGAGCGATTTTCATACCGCGAGGAAGGACAACCGGCGTGGGGGAACAGTTCAGCGCCCACAATGTGGCGACTCCTTTCGTCATGCATACGACAGAGGAGGGCGCAAGTATATCTTTTTAGCACAGTTTACGGAGAGAGGCCTAACTACAAGGTCAACACAATCAGCATCAACAGTAGTTGCAGAAACACGAACGGGCGTCAGGCACCACGATGGTGCAATCACTTCATCAAGAACACTGAGTGTGTCTGTGTCTTTGTCTTCCCCACCCGAGCTTTGTTCGGAATGTGCTGATATAAATAACTTGTTCAATGATATTTCGCCGCAACCACAGTCCACGGAAGCGCCGCACTGTTCAAGAAAATCGATACCAAAAATAACATCGTACGAACAACGAGAAAGAACACGGAATTCCGACACAAACACTTTTCCCAGCCAACAAAACACTCACAGCACACTCTAAGAAAAAAGAGAGTAAAAAGTGAGTCACGGAAACTTGACTCTCTTTTTTCTTACGAAGACCCATTTTCGCGCGGGTAGAGTCACAAAACAAGAGTCAACATTTGTGTATGGGTCGTTTGACTCTTAATAGCACGCGAAGAGTCATCGTGGAAGATCGAGACTCCTCTGATATTCGAGATGAGTCTGGCGAGAGAAAGATTAAAATGCTGGAGAAGAAATACCAGATAATGTCTTCTGTTTTAGGCAGTCCCTCGGGTTCCTGTCCTGGTTGTAATGCGGTGTATCATTCTTTCGTCCTTGTCATGTTCTGCAATTACATCGAACTCTAAATATCGATTTTCCTTGAACATGTTTGTTAATATCTCACACGCTTAAGCGATAGCTGGCTTCCTATGCTGAGGAAGACCCGGATTTGTCACACTGGATTCCGACCATAAGTAAATCTTAAAGAAAGCAATTTGCTACTGAAGAGACTCAACAGTGTCGATTGTAAATGTAATTGCGCTACGTAAAATTAAATGTTGAGGATTTAGGTTCCAAAATCAAGATGTTGTTATGAGGCGAACGGTAATGGAAAACTGAAGATTTATTTTCAGCAGTTCGAGGTATTTAACGTGCACGGAATGCACAGTATACGCGCGTTTTCGCATTCTGCCCCCATTAGAATGCGACTGCTGCGGTTGTGATTGGACCCGTGACCTCGAGCTCAGCAGCGCAACACCAAAGCCGCTGGGCTACCGCAGTGCGCTGCGTTCCGCGACCAGAAACAAATATTAGCGTACGCAGCACTGCTTTTGAACCCCCTAGAAATGTAAAAACAAAAATGTAGCAGTTTCCCCCCAATGCTGCATGAACCACTGCTCCAACAACTGCACGAACCAAGGTTCGTAGTTTCATCGCCTGAATAAACTGTAGTAAACAATCGCTTACTCCGTAAATTAGCAAGCACGGGGTCGCGCCCGCACGTGCAAACATGAACAGATCTAACTTAATGACCGCGGAAACTCGCTGTCACAGCGTCGGCGTGATGAAGGGCGCGAACAGAGCGGACAGAACGCTTCTGCTGCCTCGTCCTTCAAAGCGTCTCCGAAACTTGAAATGGCGCTATAAGAGCGCCCTCCCTCTACCCCCCCCCCCCCCCTTGCTTTGCCCCATCGGAAATTATCTCCAAGACAGAGCGAGAGTGGCGCCAGACCGGGCTGTCGCAACGGCCAGAGGAGAAGCGTGCTAAACCAACGCCTCCTTTCCCGGGCTTGCGCGCGTTTTATCACGTGACCACCTATAGATACTAGGGGGCACCCATCCAGGCACTATACATCTCGGCTCACTCTCGTACACTTCCTTTAACGCGCACAGCCAACGGCGCAGGATAGGATCTTATCGCACGCAGGATAGGACCTTATCGCATACGTAAGCTCACGGCAACACCGACAGATATATTTCGGCGGTTGTGTCCATATAATTGCTATCGCAAAATTCGCAATAAGTAGAAAATTTTACTGAGGATCAACCACGCTGCTTCTCTATGTCTTGAGAGAGCGGTGAACGATACCTCTAGAAAATGCGTTGCTAAATCTCCGCCAAATGACTACGCTCGCATTCGGTGACAGCGGCACACAGTCGCAAGAACTTGTGGAGGAAATACCGGAGTTCTGGCAGCTTCAGGTACACTAGATCATTCACTAACATGGGCGGCTTTGTAGTTCTACCTCACATCAGAGCAAACTGCATTCGACAAATCAAAGGCAGCCGCACCGTTATAGCTAAGCAAATTAAGGACACTTACGCCGCGTCTTCACACTGCGAGCATGCTCCGACAGCCCACTGATAGATATTTCAAACGCAACCACGCTCGGACGAGCAAATTTTGCTTCTGACAAGTGAACGTAGCGGGTATTTCAACACGCGTGTTAAATTCATGGCTGTTTCATTCGTGAACATTACTTAAGTGACGTAAAATTATCAGTGAGCAAAAGAGTTTTTATTTCAACGCGAGGAAACAAAACCGAAACTAGCGCAACTGTTTTGCTCAGTTGTACAGATACAAAATGATCCAAAGCCGATGCCGTCAATAGCATGACGCCATTTTGAAGTTGCGCTGCATCACGCGCGAGTACGTTGTCGTTGAGTGGTTCTGAAATCGCTGCGTTAGGGGCGACTGCAACCACGCGTTGCGGCAAGTTACGGTGGGATCTTCTGTCCGTGCTGTGTGATTGCGACGAGGGGACCGCCGCCAGCAGCAGCGTATCGCCGATTTCGTCTTTGCCGACATCGAGCAAGTGCAGCTCGCCGGACCGCCACAAGCGCCCGAAGCTGCGGTTTGCACTGCATCTTTCATTGTGATATGGGAGATCGCAACGGACAGAGACGACCAGATGCATACGAACCACTACCAGCGGGGACCTGTGACTTGTACCATATTTCTGTTAACGTCTCAGGTAAGCATGTCAGCTTTTGTTCCGAGTTTACAAACGGCGCGTACTCGGCCCTTCCGGTATGGCTAAATTTTGCGCCACGTTTCTCGTGGCAGTTCACTGACGTTTCTTAGGCATGCGTGCGCGTATGTATGCGAAAATACTACTGGCAGACGGAAGCCTCAGGAGAGCATCTGAAATTATTGCAAAGTTGTACTGCCAGGAGAAACACCGTTCTTAACGACTCTAGTGGCGAGTGGCCTGTCGCATCGAAAAATACGTAGAATATCAAGTACTGCGTAACTTGAACTGTAGATACAATACTAGCACCAGTGTGACTTTGGCTGGCGAAGACAGGTAGTCGAAAAGACAGCTTGTGTATTCTGAAGATTTACTAGCGCTTTAGGTATATTACCGCGAATAATAAAAGCGCTACAACGCTGTATAGCAGTGTCAGGCGATGTGGCAGCACATATATTTTAAGAGCGGTAAAGCGGCTGCATGCACAAGCGAACAGACACAGCGCTTTAAAAACGCTGAAACAGAACAAATTTTATGTGCATTTGGCTGTAAGTAGAAAACACAAAACGCATTAGCTGACAATCAAAGCCTATATATAATGTATTATTTTTACGTAATCTTTATTTTCACGGTTGTATATATTTAAAAGCATGAATATGCTGCAACATTTATATAGTAAATCCTACTAGGCTTACATAACGTGGCTGTGTTATGTGGTGAAATTGTAATATTGCTACTGGATTTTTTATATTGAGTCCGGTGTGTTATGAAAAAAAGGGTACTTTTATTTGTAGTTTTATGTTAGTGCGTATAGTTGCCAAGCAGAAATAGTTCATTGCAAGGTTTTACCTTCCAGTGAGCTGCATATGAACCGAAGTTTATCCTGTCTTGGCTATTGTAATGTGCATACAACAATTTTAAGTATATACAGCTGTAGCTGGCTTAGTCGCTGCAGCATATTTTGTGAAAGTAGAAGGCCATTTATTATTTTGCTGCTTCCATACAGAAATACCTTTTTTCTTGTACCAAGAAATGCTGACAGTATTGAATGAAATGAAGTGTGTATTTTTCTACTAATTTAATAAAGGAAACTTCGTTTGCCGTGTATCAGAGATTAATTAGTTTACCTTCTTGTACTAAACAATGCGTTATGTCTTCGGCTACTGCTGTTGTCCTGTGTATTTTTAAATTTTGAAATGTATTTTATTTTAGGTATTCAAGAAATGGCAGCAGCCAGAAGTCGCCATCTTATCCAGCACGTTATGGGTGAGACAAATCGTAGCAGGCACTTTTGCATATCTCGTTAGCATATGATGCTATTTGTTGTAATTTTTGTGTCCACTTTCCTGTCTTTATGCATATTACTATTATTGTGCAAAGGGTAACAGTTTTACATTGAGACAGAGTAATCGCCCAAAGGGGAGACATGGCTGGAGGAGACAACACACACAAGCCTCCCTTGTCCGTATCTCTATGTTGCGCAGTTACTCTGTCATTATCTACCAACAAGCCCAAATTCCTCATCAGCTACATTTACTAATGATCCGTTATTACAATTTCATTGACATAACATTGAAAGTACAGAGATACACAGGAAGACAGACTTGAACTGATGAAGAGCCATAGAACAAGGATCGCTGGAGTCAATATTTCGACAAAGAGAAGGAGATTTTTCTTCTCAAAACATTGGCTCCAATGAATTTTCTTGTTCTATCACTATTTATGATTAAAAGAAAGCATTATTGCTCTTGCTGAAGTATTATGCATTATGGCATAAAAATTAGCAGGGTAAAATATCAGGAATGTCAAAATTCTTGTATATTCCAGTGCTAGAGCGAAAGCCAGGAAAACAAGATGTAGAGAACCACATTTTTATTTTTCACTGGCCAGTTTGGCCAGCTTCATTCCGACCTTGCACTTTGTTGCATTAACGACCACTGGAATTCGTTAATTGAATTAGCTTAGCTTGGTGATTTACTTATATTAAGAAATATTGAACTTGTATTAATGCAGCTTAAATAATGCATGTAAAAAATTTGCAATGACATTTTAAGGTGGCAGGCTTGCAGTTGACTAGCAGATCACTTGATGGTATGAGCTCAGGTTTCAACCGAGCTTCCACGCACAAATCAGTTGCACATTTTTCTTTCATTGTTTAGATTTTCATAAACATAAGTACTGTTTCTTTGTTGTCGGGCTTCTAGTTGTGTCGTAGGACCTAACTGTTTACCTTTATTTGTATTGGTAGCCGTGTTACACAGACAGCTCAATTTTTATTGTAAATCGTGACATGGTAGGACTAAGAACAATTGTGCAAATTTGTTGCAGGTACACTCTGGCAGCTCCTACTCCTGCGTCCTACCACCACCCTGTCCTGACTACGTCCACTAGGGAGTTGGGAGCCTTTTGCGGCTTCTGCCACTGCGTCCTGCCGCCACCATGTCCCAACTACGTCCACTAGGGAGTTGGCAGGCTTAGTGATGATGCCAGCAGGCTGACAGCCGACAGAAAGATTCAGGTAAATACCTGTAATTAAGTGGCGTCTTTTTGAGTGAAATGGCTTGTAGTCACTCAGCAATGAAAGAAATAACTTCAAAGCAGTTCAGACTCCCTGCTATCTGTGCTGGAATGCTTAAGTCCATGCATTTTGTCTTAGCCGCCAAGAGGCTATGTGTATTAGGCGAAATGCTTTGCAAATTTTGAATCTACAAGAGACCACTTGTACAATTTTTTTCTTGTTTAACACAAAAACTACTTTGATAAAGCTTTACCAATTTAAAAACAATACAATGTACTCTCATACATGGTATTTGGCATAAATTTACTAGGGCTGCCTCAATGGTAAGTAGGCCGATAAACGTACATCAAAACTGACTTCTTTTCCAAGTTCATCCTCCTCTCTCTGCACTGCTGCATAATGCATCTTTCTGATACCATTCTTGCACGCAGCACAAGTCCTAAACACATGGATTGCATAAATTTGCAGCTTTTGCTGTAGGTCACTTCTGTGAAAATTTTTTCCATTTTTAATCAGCCATAATAAACTGAGCAGTGGCTAATAAGCAGTTCAGTTTTTGGTATAAGGCCTCTCTTCGTTGTTGTTAAAAATTGGGCCCTCTTAATGAAGGAGCCAAATTGTTGGCCATGCCATTTTATGATGCATACTTTTGTGCGTTACACAAAATTTGACATAATGTTTATGCCAGTGAAAATTTTTTGCTTGAAGTATTGCGTGAAATTGAGATTTGTTCTATATTGAAGGGCCCTCAGTTTTCAAACAAATTCCAAGTGGTCGTGTGCCAGGTTGGAACAGCTGGCATGGAATAGCCTACTTACACAAATAGGGAGGGTCATGTACACTTGACGTTATGTTAAGATGCTATTATTGATCCACAAAAGACAAAATGAAGGATTCCATCCTATAAGCAGCTCTTCACATTCATTTACACTTTTGCACATTTATATACCTTGAGTCTGGTGACTTGTGTCTGTTTTCATCATCTGCTATGTGCAGATGGTAAACTTCAGATTTGCCCTATGGTACAGAATATTTTGGTGCTTAAATATATTGATCTGTGTTTTTCAGGTTGCCTCGAAATTTTACCCAAGCCATGCCGCACACTTGGGCCAAGCCTCTTGCGAACGACGTATAACCAGGCTCAACACATGAGTGTCGAGTGAGTGCGGAGGTCAAGGCGACCTGCTGTGCAACCAGCATGCAACCTTTGGTGACCCCTCTAATGTTCTACCTATTTCACAGCTGTGCCTCACCTACCATCTATTGAAAACAGCATCACCATCTGTGATCACTTATCGAACCATGGATGAATGTTGGGGTGGAGTGATTTAAACATTCTATTTTTCTCTTCAAATTCTTTGCAAATATTTCTGCTATTATAATTCATATGTGTCTTTAGCACCTAGTTTTTAATAGTTCCTTTCTCTTAGAATTCTCACCATCTACTCCTGCTATTATAATGTATACCTGCCTTTAAGCCCTGTTTCTCGTAGTTCTTTTGTACTTGTGGATGTAATTGATAGGTTCTTAATTCTTGTTATACAGAAGGCCAAAATGCCAACTGACGGCATTTTTTCTTCCTTTGATAATCTACAGCACTGCAACGTGTTCAAGAAATGTAACATAACACGGGCTCTGGTGCAGGATAAATTTAAGAGCAATGTAGAGTACTTATTTCAAGCACCCGTTATTTTTGAAAAACTCAAGGATATAGGAGCACAAGAAAGAAAATATTGAACTATAGAAACATGGCTTCCCCTCATAAGTCTGGTAATAATGTGACTTCCTTTCACTGCAAAGATACTGGTACTCGCATACAAGGTTTTAGACATAGAAGCTATGATACCCTTGGCATTTCTCAGTGCTTATTTGCCACACAGACGAATGTCAAAGGCAGCATAGGTTTAATGCACACATTGGTTGTATTACACCTTTTCAGTATTGCATTTCTCAAACACTCAGGTTTGCAGCAGTGCTTTAAATAGCAGATGTATTTGTAGTGCAAGATTAACGCTACAGATCATGTAAAAATAATTTTACAGACTATATGTCCATGGATGCATGCTTCTTCTGATCACGTAGCAGTGCCATGTGGTTGGGAGATGAATGTCTACTTCAGATTTAAATATTGGCTTCCAGGCCTGGTTTAGTCTCCTACACTGAGTATTCTAGGTCAGAGCCTAGTTACTGGAGGAAAGTGAATTAAACTAGGAATTATAAACATCAAAGGTCTTGTTCGGGACACTAATGTAACAATCAGCAAGGTTCTTTGTGCATTAATTTCCAGATTTGCGAGATTATATTTTGACTGGTTTCATTAATGCGAGAACAAATATTTGTTTATTCTCATGCTAGAGTTGGCTGCCCCCATTCGCATACAACCCCTTTACAGGCTAAAAATTCAGTGTATTAATAGGCTGTTTTTTGGTTTTGCGCCGTCAGTGTTAAGGGATGCAAACGGTGACATACAACAGAATGCAAAAAAATGTAAGGAATGCAAGCAGGGCATAGGGCTTTTTAGGCAGATGCGTGCATGTGCTATTTATAAAACTCCCTATGGTATGCCTCAAGGCATTTTTAACCCTTTAGTAGAAACACTGACGCCCACTTATTAAGGGGAAATGCTCCTCGAAACAACTTTTTTTATTTATTTGTACTAGAGATTTGAATGTGCCGCCATTAATAGGGAGTTTTATGTAGATTTGAATTGCCATTGGTTTTTGTGTAGCTGGTGTTCTTTAGTTATGTCCTACATAGTGGCAATATATTTTTATGGGCACTTTCGTGTGTAAAAAGTTTCGCAAATAGTTTCATGCTGTATCTTATTTAGCTAGTTGTATACTGCAAAGTGGCGATACCTATCCAAACAGCTTGTACAATTACTGGAACTATGCAAAAATATATTAGGCCACTTTAAATAATTTTTACAGATTGCAATTTCAATTAGATATCGGTATTCTGCATATTTCGAAGAGTATGTATGCCAAATTTCATTTCTATAGAACAATTATAAGTGCACAAGGTCATTCTCATGCTATTATGAGAAAAAAATTATTGAAGTATTCCAATTATTTTTTTTCACAGAGTATGAGAGGTATGCAAGATTAGTAGGCAGGCCTTCCTGCCTGCCTACTATCTTGCATACTTCTAGTAACTTTACATGCTGTTTGAATAGATATCGGCACCTTGCAGTCTACAGGGAGCTGAGTTAGCTGCAGCACACTGCTTTTTGTGAAAATTTAATACACAAGAAAATGCCCGCAAATATCACTATGTACTTTGCCGTTGTGTACTGCCTGCCTACTATCTTGCATACTTCTAGTAACTTTACATGCTGTTTGAATAGATATCGGCACCTTGCAGTCTACAGGGAGCTGAGTTAGCTGCAGCACACTACTTTTTGTGAAAATTTAATACACAAGAAAATACCCGCAAATATCACTATGTATTTTGCCGTTGTGTAGGGCATAACTCAAGGAGCAGCTAAACAAAAATTAATGGAATATATGAGATCTGCATGAAGAACTCTACTATTGGCTCTCTTTTCAAACCTCTAGTACAAATAATAAAAATATTTCGAGTAATATTCAATCAGCAAAATGTTCCCCTTGCTACAGTGACCTACAACGTAGCGACGGAAAGTTTAAGGCAAGTCCTTTTGTCGAAGCGAATCTGGGCTGTCTTCCCAAGAGCTTCTGTTAAAGACGGTGAATTTTCCTGCATTTGCCAGAAGTGCAATACTAAAATGTTTGTGAATGTGCAATTGGTATTGGCACGCTAACAGAAAAAGACAGTTCTGTGAAATGTAGACTTGATTATAACTTTGTTGGACATTTAAATTTTGACTCCATATATTTATTTTGTGTTTTGTACTGAGTGTTTCAGCGATGATTGCCACTAATTATTGAACATAACTGCTTCATGACAGTGCGACAATTTTCACTAACAGAAATTTATAGCAGTGGCAGGCATTAGAATTACAGTACTCAATAACGTCTACTTTGTAAGAACTCAGACTAGCACCACTTCTGAGATACAGATACCCAAAAAGTAATGATCAAATAGATTTCTCTTCCACGCAGAATTGTCCCACAAGGCTTACAGGAGGCTTTTTGGCGAAGTAATATCTGAAAGAGCAAAGCCTGTTCCACCAAGTATGGTGACAAATATTTCAGAGCTGTCAGTCTGAGGACTCCTACAAACTAACAATACCTTCAGCGCTGACTAGCTTCAATAATGGGATGTCAGCATTTTGCTGAAATTAATGAAACTTCAATTATCGTGATCTTGTTTAAGAAGACATTTGAAATTAACATGCAGTTCTAATCTCTGTCACTTTTGTAAATATTTCCCAATTATTTTTTCAGGCTACAGTTTTTGGTAAAAATGGTATTCATTGCAGAAAGAGCTAGTACATGGCATTTAATAAAAAAAAGGTACTGGTCATTGTAGATTTTGTGTCTTGAGCATTTGTTCTGTTCCACCGCTCTTTCTTGAAATCTGAAATTATGTACCCATGTCTTTGTTAGCGATAAACAGGGAAATCTGTCAGTATGTTTTGTTTAAAATGGAGCTGATCAACCCAATAGTTAGGCTATTTGCTAATTATAAATTACAACGATAGTAGTACAGGACCATAAAAACAGATTGATTCTGAATAACAGCTGTGCCCAGCTACATCCACGCAGCTGTGCCACACAATGTGCATGTGTTCAGAAGAGAGAAAGCAACAGTAACTTATTGTTCGTCATCTTGTACAAGCAGATTATGCACCAGATGTAATTTATACTCAGTAAATACATAAATCAGTCATGTGAGGTGTCTCGCTTTAGGTTGCAAATTCGAACTTCTTGTAATCTTGCTTGTTTTTATTTTGTTTTCTTTGAGAGCATGAGTGACTTGATTGCCTTGGCACATATTGTCAAAACTGTTTCATCACTGGGAATCACGAAAGTTCATTTAGACATAAAATTCCCAGTAACTGATATGGTAGGCTTCGACCTTAATTCTCTTATCTTTCATATGTTTATCTACCAAGCAGTTGTATCGTTCATTGAGATGTATCCACTCAATGCACAGTGGGAACCCAAATTATAAATATCTGTTCTTGCTTTCTACCCTGCTCTACAACATAATGAAGATACAAAGCAAAACTATAAGTTTGCAATTGTCCCCCATAACCAGAGTTTCGCTTAGAATTTGAAAAACAAAATTGACATCCTGCTATGGTGTGAGAGTTGCTTTGGGCACCAAGTGAACTGCGTAGCACCTGTGCTAGAGTACACAACAAAGCAGAAAATCGCACCAGATTGGAATGGCAGTGGTAAGTTAAGAACAGATGTTTTATTTCACGCACCATTAATGTGGCATATCATCTGCTCCTGTTTTGTGGGAACGCATACATTGGGAAGACAATTTTTTGCACCAATCTTACCTTAGCGGGACACCAGAGAAAGGTAGAAATCAAGAACAGGTATTCACACTTTGTTGCCCACAGTCTATTATCTAAATGTGTTTCACTCTACAAAAGACTGCTGTGATAGATAATCATAAAGACAAAGACAAAAGAATTAAAAGAGGTATGTGTCAGTCATCCTTCCATGACATCCAGTGTTTAGAGAAACACTTCTTTCTGTATACATATGTGCCAAGCCGTAGGAAGGCTTTACGTAAATCAATCATGCTTTCCAAGTTAAAAATCGGAATAAGGACAATCACAAGAACATTGTATGAGTGATTTGTAAATGTCGCACCTAATGTAACTTATTTACGTATGCGCTGAGGGCAGATTACAGCCAGTGCGTAATCTGCTCTTGCAGGATAACTTGTGATGAGTAAAAGAAACTTTCCTCACATCTTCCTCTTTGTTTATTTTGGATGTTGGTGCACCATGTATATTGTTACAGCTGCATGCATGCAGCTGGGTATAGTTTATGTGTTCTGCTCCCTCTCTTGTCCTCATTATTCATGTGCTATCTTTGCTGTAACAAAATACAGCTACCTGTGCTACATATTTTGTCAGCGTGTTTGCGTTACGGCAAGTTTTGTATTAGTGGTTATTGCAATCTGTGAAATTGTCTGTGTCAGCTACTATACTTTGTCTTGGAAGAGTACATTTGTCAACATAAATAAACAATTAGTATAAATGTTGCTGTATTTATTTTTGTAATATTATCTGTTGTGAAGCTTTTATACACTGTTGCATGTTGTTTGACAGAATAAAATTGATGCACAACTTTTTAATGTGGTATTTTTCAGATCAATTTTCAACTGACGCTAACATGCACAAGTTGTGGGGGAAAAGTGCCAACAAGAGTACCATAAGGTAAGACAGCTATTTTTACTGTTAGATTGGATTATCAATTGCCAACCAGTTGTTTTTAGCAAGCATAGTATAACGCATAGATTATGTAATTATAAGTTGGAATATTGTTTTTATTGCACTTGATTATCTGGGTCTCCTCTGTACATAAGTGCAGCCTTTTTTATTTGTTATGTGTAGCTTACTTGCTTAAAATGTTAAATCGTAAGTTCTAAATAAAAACGTCTCGAAGAACAGTGAAGTAGGTTTACCTTAGAGATGTTTTGACGTTAGAGACTTGTGCAGCGCAGAATTGAACTTCTACATGAGTTACATAATATTTTGGGGTCTCGTTATGGTTCCGAGTTGCATTGCAGTGTCATGCATATGCACCTGCAGGCTACATATATTTAAGACTGTTTTGCTTGGTTGGCTATTGATTCCAGTTTAATAGTAATGAGAACTGTCTTGCTTTAATGGTGATTCTGTGCTGACTAATACATTTGAATTCTGTGCTGACTAATACATTTGAATTTTCCAGAAGACAACAAAGGGTGATGAAATGTTAACTTTTTGTTGCTAACCTGCTATGTCCTTTTTGGCAAGCTTGCTATGGGTTCTTTCGTATATGTTGTCTTTTCACAGTAGTCATCTTGAGAACTAGCCGTAGTCGTGCGTACTTACAGCAAAAGTTGGTGACACATTTTGAAAATCGGCTCGACACTGCCATCCGAGAGTCAAACGACTTACATGGATTAGTTATTTTACTCTATTTACAAGAGTCCTGCACCACGCACTAAGGGTAACTTGACACACACTGCTGGAGTCATCAGACTCATCAAGAATAGTTACCGGAATCCTTCTGCAGTGGCCATGTGGCCCTTTATGTTGAGTCGTCTGACTCATGCAGAATAGTTAACGGGCTCCCTCAGCACTAGTCGTGTAACTCTTTTGAGAGGGTTAGCAGACTACTACAAGAGAGTTGCATGACTATTGTGTGTGGAGTCACGTAACCACCTTGTATCGAGCACAGATAGTCTCGGGACTCTCTGCCGAAAGAGAGTTCGGGTGTCTCCCACAAAGTGTGTCGTATACGTGGCGAGTCCAGACTCTTCGAAAAGAGTAAGAGGTACTCTTTTTTTTCTTAGTGTGCACATACACCAAGGGGATGAAGCAACTCGCCGCCTACTCCACGAAAGGTAATATCGTCGTTCTAAGAAAACATAACTTTGTGGCCTAGACGGTTTTTGAAAGCGAGGCGCATCACAGACACAGTCGCCCCAGTATCAACTAACGCCATGGTCGGTATTCCGTCAATCGAGACATTCACTTTGTTTTTGAACATCACAACAGGCAGAGGTATTTCTTGCAAAGACCGTCCGGCGACCACACCTTCATTGGCCGCGGATGCTAGTTTCCCGGCGGCGGTGAGGAAGAACAGCGCCGAGGGGACGGAGAGCAACGGGGACGGTTATTTGGTGGCGTCAAACTCCGCTCAGATGCTGGCGAATCGCTGCGTCTGGTCTCGTGTGAGAAGTGGTCCATTGGAAGCAAATCAGTCCGCAAGTCATATGAAGTACGGGTTCTGGGTGGCGAGAACATCGGTGGTGTCCTACGTGATTGACGGCCTTGGCGACAATACCGAGCTATATGGCCTGTGGAACCGTAGTTGTAGCACACGGGAGGGTCGCGGTTCACAGCGTCTTCCTCAAAACGAATGGTAGGCGGCTGGGGGCGGCAAGAAAGTTCGTTGTCATGTGGATAATGTGTCTGTGCGGCTTGCTGGAATCCGTTATATCGTTCATAAGTCACGTCATGGTAGTAGGGTCGGTGCTGTTCTTGTCGCGGCCTGACAGAAGTCACAGGGCCTCGGGGGTAAAAACTCGGCTGCTCTAGTAGTGGCCGAGCATCATAAGTAGGGCCTCTGTCGTAGAGACGTGGCTGCTGTCGGTGCGCGAGTTCATAATCCTCAGTGCCCCTTGCCGCAGGATACGGGGAGAAAGATGCCACGTTGGGCTCGAAATCTGGTGGTAGGCGGAAGCTATGAGTGCCTGGATGTGTCACTTGCGCTTGCAGGCTGAGCTCTTCCCGAACTATTTGCCGGATCATTGATGCAAGATCAAGGGGCTGGTTGCTGTCCACGCTTGCAACTGTCGTCACATTGGCTAGCCTCCCAAACTTCGGCGTGATGCGTCTCGTCTTTAGTTGCTCGAAAGAGCGTCAGTGCCGAATGATGTCAGCGACGGAAGCCAGCTTGTCTTTTGCGATGAGGAAATGGTATACATTCTCGGTAATTCATTTTAGGATGTGCCCGAGTTTGTCTTCCTCAGACATTCCAGAGTCCTCCATCCTGCACAGTTTTATTACTGCCTCAATGTAGGTCGTGCAAGTTTCGCCTGGTACTTGCGCACGTTGCAGTAGCGTCTGTTCTGCCCTTTTCTTTTTTCGTCGCGGAGTCGCCGAATCGCTCTGTGATTTCCGAAACAAATCTTCCCCATGTTGTGAACGTTTCCTCGTGATTGTCGAACCACAACAACGCAGTATCCGTTAGAAAGAACACGACGTTCGAAAGCTGAGAAGCGATGTTCCACTTGTTGGCGGCACTCACCCGATGATAATGGATGAACCATTCCTCGACGTCTTTGTCCGATCTCCCGGCGAAGGGACGTGCATCTCCCAGTTGCAGAACAGAACTTGTCAGCGAAGCAGTTGAAATGGGCCGTTGTTCGTCTGCGTCGTGGAACATATTCAACTCCGGTGGATTCGGTGGGAGTCCAGCAAGGCGACGGCTCCGTCGAAGAACTTGTGGTTCAGCCTCGGTCTTCGTGTGTCGATTACCCCGCACCTTCCACCACAACTGTTACGATGAGTTGCGAAGAAATGGTTTTATTTACGGGAGAAGGACGATGATCGTAGCGTGATCGTAGCGCAGCCCGACTTATCCAACTCCTCGTTCTCTTCGTCTTCTCCCTCCTTGTCCGCGCCTTTCGTATCCGTTTCAATATTAATAGCGTAAGCGTCTTATTAACTGTCCAATATTTTCGACGCTCTCTGGCATGCCATATTATGTGACATATCTTTTATGGTCGCAAATGTATGCAGTGAAGCAATTTGCATGATCGACTCCGGACCTGTGGGATCGTTAACTTGCACTTGATGCCGAGTCTTTTACATGTATCCCTAAACTGCAGATATGCACATCAGAGTCCGAAGAACATTTTCAAAATTCAGTTATTTTAGACAACACGCACATATGCAATACTGACATTTCCTCATATACGGCTAAGCAGCTGGGACACAAATTTTTGTTGAGTATACTCGCAGGTAAAATAACTAGATCATGTGAAAAGCTCCAGCTCCTTTTCCTTAAATCAGTGTCCTCAAGGGGTATGTAAAACTTTTTTCTCACACACATATTAGCTTGCTGTATAAGCAAGAGAACCCCCCACATTAGTGTAACATATGGTGTGCATCATACTATTATATGCTTTAATTTACCAAGTGAGGTGAATTATTTTTGTGGCTCATTCAGTCAAATCACACTGCAAGCTGCAGTCATCAATGTTGTGTTGGAGTTTGCAAATTTTCAATGAAACATGTTTCCCTGTTATGCAGATGCAGTGGCAAGCCCTTCTGCGTGTTCCAAACGTAAAATTTAAGCTATAAATTAAAGAAGATAATTCTAGTCAGAAACAAAAAGCAAAAATTATCAATGCATAGTATCAGAAGCGCAAGGTGCAGAAATTATGAGAAGTGTAGAATGTTATATTTAAAGAAGGAATGGTATTTGAAAATGCAAGCCTGTTTAGTGGAAGTCAAGCAAGTCAATGTAGGTAGAATACTTTGCAAAATTATGCGAGTAATGGGATAGCAAACAATGGGTGTGGAAATGCGTTGATTTTCTGCAAAACAAAAGCTGTATTGTATTTACATGAGTCACTTTAGCATCATGAGACTGCTGCTTGATAAATTGAAAATCAAACCAAATAACAAGCCATGCAAAAATTTAAAAAACTATTTAATGATGATCTTTCCACACAGAAACGGATCACATCTAATGTGGACATATCAGACATCTTGTGAAACACTAAAGGAAAAATTCTATTTCGAGCTATGGCACTTGCCGCATAGATGTGGGGAGCCTTGCACCAATAGTGATAGTTACCGCTGAATATAGAAATTGAAAGCATTCGTGCAGACAAGAATAATTTTTAATATTCTTGGCTATAGATGCCACTTCAAATGCATCCACTTTGTGTTACAATGGGGTACGCAGCCATACTAAGGATCTCACAGCAACACCTGCAGATAAAAAGCAAAAGCAGTCAAAGTGCTGGTGCATTCTGGACACTATCTTTGAAAACTTTTATGCAAGAACAGTGCAAGAAGCAGACATAAAAACTGCATTTATTTCCATAATTCCCCATTTGAATGGCTTTTTATTTTTTCTTAGACAATGCCTACGCCTAGACAGAGCAGCTCCCTCATGCAGACTCCGCAAGCCAAGACGCCGTGGAGGCAAATGCAGGTAAGAGGCTAGACGCAATAGCACCGGTATTGACATTCATCCAATTTCTTTCTTTTTCTTACATTTAGGCAGCCAGCACACCTCAAACAGCAACCTTGACTGCAGGTGTGTCACCCTAGTTGCCAAAGAAGCATTTGAGGGAAAGCGACAGGCAATGTAAACAGCCACTTCTCCATGTAAACGATACTCTTTCTCTCAGATGACTCCCACGCTTCGCCACGCCAGCTCACCTGTTGTTAGGATCGGCCTGCAGGGGTACTGCTCTGGAAAGCTATTTCAGCTAGCTGCACGTGTTTCGATCGACCCGCAGTGGGGGCGCCCTTCAGAGAACCAGCGAGGACATCGCTAACCAACCACGAACTTACTTCAGAGAACTGCGGACTACGGCAGCAAGAAGAGTCCCCCCCCCCCAAAAAAAAACAAGGGTGCTTGTCTGCGCGGCAGTATACGGGTCCATGCGCTCAGGAGGGAAGTGGAACCTCCTCGAGCACCTCCTGGGTGACGGGCAGACAAAGCATAATCAAAGGCGAACGCTTAGTGAAGTCATACACCGGCACAAACAGGAGGGAGGTACTGAAGAGTCACTTTTGAATGCGATCGCGGATAGATACCTTCCTATAGGGCCGACGCAGGAAGATGATTATCCGCAGATCAAGTGCGCGAGGGTAGAGGAACTGGACGCGCCTTTCACAGAATCAGAGATCAGGGCGGTGATCTACAATTTAAACAGCAGATCGGCTCCGGGTCGGGATAAGGTTTCTAACAGGCTATTACGAAACCTGGACGATAAAGCAGTGGAACCACTTACTAAGGAGGTCAACAGGGTATGGGAGACAGGACAGGTGCCTGACGGATGGAGGTCGGCTATAGTGACACTCATCCCTAAACCAGGAAAACCCCTTCTTTGGACAACATGAGGCCAATATCACTAACCTCGTGCATAGGCAAGGTAGCGGAGCACGCGATCTTGAACAGGGTTTCCGGGTACATAGAGCGCAGAAACCTCTTCCCACATAATATGGTTGGTTTTCGGCCCGGCCTATCGACGCAGGAGGTTATGCTAATGCTAAGGAAGCAAATCTTTGATAGCGGCACCCTAGACGTGAGAGGGATTCTCACCCTGGATCTCACTAAGGCGTTCGACACAGTGTTTCATAGATGCATTCTGCAAGCCACGGCCGGGATAGGCCTGGGAGTCAAATTCCAGGCCTTTGTCAGGTCGTTTCTCATGAATAGAACTGCTACTATTCAGGTGGGGCAGATTCGGTCGAGCGTGTATGGATTGGGAGCTCGGGGTACGCCTCAGGGATCAGTCATCTCGCCACTGCTCTTCAATATAGTCATGAAGGGTCTATCAGATAGGCTCGGCGGCCTCCAGGGCATAAGTCACGCACTTTACGCAGATGACATCACGATCTGGTGCCCATGGGGCTCCCTAGCTGAAATGGAGCAAGCTCTACAAGTGGCCTTGGACGAGACAGAGGCTTACCTCGCGGACACGGGTCTCAAGCTGTCTACGAGTAAATCGGAGCTGTTGCTTTACAGACCCGCTAGGCAAGGGGTTCGGGGTCTGACACCCCTCAACCAGCTACCCGTGGCATTATACGCCAATAATGGGCAGAAAATTCCTAGAGTCGACTCAGTTAAGATCCTAGGCCTGCTTATAGACGCGAGGGACTGTAATGCCAGAATAATTACCCACGTTACAGCCAAAACGGAGAATATGTTGCGGCTAATTGCTAGGGTGTCCAACCGAAAGAAGAGGTTAGGTGAAGACAACCTCCTTCGGATGTACAACGCGTTCCTCATGAGCCATATTAACTATGTGGCGTCAGCTCTAGTGTGGACAAAAACGGAAAAGACCAAATTAAATACACTCATGCGCAAGAGCATCAAGAAAGTGCTAGGCTTGCCTATTGCCACGAGCTCCGACAGGCTAGATCAACTCGGTATGCACAATAGCATAGACGAGATCATAGAGGCACAGGTCACTGCCCAGGTGGTTAGGCTATCGTCGACCCAAGCTGGCAGGCGAATTCTCGACGAGGTTGGCATGGCTCCTAGGATATTTGAGGACCGGCGTATAACATTGACACGAGAAACGAGGGCGACCTACCTAATGAGGCCCTTCCCGCGGAACGTACATCCGCAGCATAACGAGGGTAGACGTAAAGCCCGTGCACGAGCCATATTGAAGGAAGTTAGAGATGACAGAGACTCCGCGGTCTTTGTCGATGCGGCGCAGTACGGGAACAGGAGAGTGTTCGCGTTATCGGTTGTAGACGGGCGGGGGGTGCTTCGGTCCTCGGCCTCGGTCAGAGCGGCCACCGCGAGTATAGCAGAGCAAATTGCGGTTGCGCTGGCCTTGTGTGACCCAGAGCGTTCCTACATTTACACCGACTCGAGAGACGCAGTCAGAGCTTTCGAGCCGGGTAACCTCGCACGAGAAGCGGCCTCTATCTTAGAAAAAAGGGCTTGCCCCGGTTTTCATTATATCACGTGGTTCCCCGCACATATGGGGACGAACGTTCTCGAGGGATTCCCAAACCTCAACGAGCTTGCCCACGACCGTGCGCGAGAACTCACGCGTCGCGACGGTCTGGAGGCTCCGGAGGGGCAGGAAGGGACTCAGCAGAACGATCCACTCCTAACATTTAATGAAATTACTAAACATTACCAACTTGGTCGGAGAATTTATCCTCTGCCTCACCCGAAGCTCAGTAGAGGTCAGTCAGCTACACTTAGAATGCTGCAGACGGGATCTTTCCCGTCGCGGGGATTCCTCAGTAGGATGTACTCGGATGTGGACCCTAGTTGTCCCGACTGCACTGAAACCTTTTGCTCAATGGCTCACATGCTCTGGCGATGTTCCGCGTTGCCTAACGACTTCCTCTCCAGCGAGGCCGAATGGGAGGAGGCCATCAGAAGCACGGTGCTCCGAAAGCAAGCCCAGGCTATCCAGAGGGCCCAGGAAAGAGTGGAGCGTCACGGCGTTCTGTCCTTTACGTATGCGCGGCCAGCGGCTACAATGGCCTCCCGTTAGGAGGTCCTGACAGTAGCTCCTCAGGACTAAATAAAGTTCGTTGTCTGTCTGTCTGTCTGCGGTGTGGGGGCCCCAGGATTCGTCACAGTCTGCTGACACACGTGACGACTACAGGAGAAAGGCAGCTCTGGAATTTAAGGGCGCCGGCTGGGGTCGGGCGTGACCACCTGGCTACGGGGACGCAAGACAATGGACACCACGACGGCCGCGTTGCGAAGGTCAGCTCCGAGTGCTGCGAAAGTCGTCTGCCCTCGGAGGGGGGCAGTGAAATTGCGTACGTGTGTGTCTGAGCACTCCTCCTAGAAAAAGGCGTGTAGTCTACGATGACGTCGAACGATGACGTCGAAGGGAGTGTTTATAAGCAGCTGTTTGTCGCTGCTACAGTGTGCTCGTGCTCGTCGTCGTGCTCGTGAGCTGCGTGCTCGTCAGTGTGTTTGGAGCTTGGTGATCGCATGCTGCATGCTTCATTTTACGGGCTCCATTTGGGAGTCACGCTGGACTGTGTAAATGTATCACTTGTTGAAAATGTAAATACTGTAAGTAAACCCTGTTCACCTAGTTCCTCCCAAGTTCCTCTCTACGACCTTCAACCCTTACAAATGGTGGCAGCGGCGAGATCGTCCGACAACTCCTAAAACTGTATGCCAGCGGTGGGATCGTCCGACAAATCTTACACTGTGCAGACTCCACCAACAAAGATGCCGCGGAGGCACGTGCAGGTCCGAGGCAAAAAGCAGTGGCACTGGTGTTGACGTTCACCCAATTTCCTTATTTTTCTTACACTGAGGCAGCCAGCACACCTCGAACAGCCACCTTGACTGCGGGCGTGTCTGCAGATTCCTGTTGTACATATGATCATAATAAACTTCAGTAAACTTGATAATAAACTTGAACGCAAATGGGACATTGATGCATTGCTTTTTTCAACATTTAGTGTACACATACGTTATACTTTGCAGTGCTACAGAGCGTATTTTGAAGCTTCCCTCTATGTTTTGCACCTTTAGTTACGTATGTGTTGGGTGGCCCTCAATGCAGTTTATGTTGTAGCAGCTACTTTGTCTGTGTACTGCACATTGGATTAAGCTTTTGATATCCACTTGTGCAAAAGACCTATACATCTCTCACATATACAAAATAAGGTTCTATGTAGTTCTAAGTGTTACAATAAAATAAAAGTAAACAATCCAATCGTGGAATTGTGTTTATTACAGTAATTCAAATGACAGTTATTGACAAGTTGACAACTTGAATTGGTCAATCTGTAATGGGAAGGAATTGTATGTATACATATTGCTCCGCATGAAGAAAACGAAGACCGGTAAACGTGCTTGCGGTCCCGAGTAGAGGAAGGAAGAAGAGAACGACGCTGTGTTGATTAACCAGCTGGCCGCTCTTGCGCTCACCTTCGCGACCTAAAGTAAACGGTCCCCTTCATCCGTAAGGGTTAAAAACGGTCTCGTTCGCGCGTAACAAAGTGGTGGAGGAGCGGGGTACCGCTCACAACAACGGAACCGTCACTGCCGCAGCTTCGTCGAAGCCGTCGACTTGCCGGCCTCCCGCCATCAGCCGTGACCGTCTTCGAGATGCAAGACGAAGGAGCCGCCCCGAGGGCAGCGCCTAGTAGTCCACTGCCATACTACCAAGTTCCACGCACCTTCGGAGGCAAAGCGGGGGAAGATGCCGACGAGTGGCTCGTCCACTACAAACGAGTGAGCAAGTCCAACAGGTGGGATGCAACCGCTCAACTCACCAATGTGGTGTTCTCCCTGACCGATACCGCCCTCGTGTGGTACGAGAACCACGAGGACGCGCTTACGACGTGGGAACATTTTGTTGACGAGCTAAAGGCGTGTTTTGGGGACTCAGTCGCCAAAAAGAAGCCTGCAGAGCAAACACTGTCGCAACGGGTGCAGCTACCAGGTGAGACATGCACAACATATATCGAAGAAGTGTTAAAGCTGTGCAAGGTGGTCAGTGCTCGCAGGTCGGAAGAAGATAAAGTTGAACATTTGCTGAAAGGAGTGGCTGAGGATGTGTACAATTTTCTAATTGGAAAGGAGAGCCTCAGTTCTGTGTCTGACGTCATTCGGCACTGCAGAACTTTTGAAACGCTCAAGATCTGTCGGATTGCGCCAAAGTTTGGTCGGTTGGCAAACGTTACGACGGTTGCCAGTGTGGACACGAGTCCTTGCCTCGACCTCCCTTCCACCATCCGACAGATTGTCCGCGAGGAACTTTCCAGCCGCGAGGAGTTGTTGCATTCAACTGCTGACCAATGGCGTGTACACGTCACGTGAGGCTATGACGACGCCACATTCGGCCCCTTGGCAACCGATGGTTACCGCAGCGGCCGTAGAGTACAGCGCAGCCCCACAGTCGAGGATAACAACACGCCCGCCGACTCCGCGCTATGACCAACGCGCTCAGCGCACGCCTCCTCGACGCCCGATGTATCGTTGTGACACACGCCACGAAACAACCCACTACACGCGGGAAAATGATAATATCCGCTTCATCGACGAACAACCAAGGTTTCGACCTCTCCCGGTGTGTTATTCCTGCGGTGTCCCGGGTCATATATCGCGGTTTTGCAACCAGCGTATGACCACGTGGTATGGCCAGCCGTCAGAGTTTTCTCGGCCCTCCGAACGGCCACACGGTGCCCCGTGGCCAGCACACGTATCATCTGGCGACGAGTATTGGCCGAGCAGCTCCCGGAATCACTCCCCGGCATCTGACAGAAGTTTGACACCCCCACCGCAACGTCGTGCTCCCCGTTCTCCCTCCCCGCGGCGTCGCACCACGTCCCCTTCGTCACCGGAAAACTAGCTAGCGCGGCCGATGGAGGTGAGGTCGCTGGAGACGTGCTACTGACAGAAATACCTCCTGTGTTGATGCTGAAAAACAAAGTGCGCGTTTCTTGTAGATAATGTCCCTGTGATGGCTCTGGTGGACACAGGCGCAACAATTTCGGTTATGAGTGTCTCTTTTAAACACGTGTTAGGGCGAAAGGTTTTGTTTAAATGGGACGAAGATTCAAAGTTCTGTGGAGTGAGTGGCGAGCCGTTGCGACCTATTGGCGTGTCTAGTGCTGACGTGTTTTTGGGAGGCCATGTTATTACGACAGAGTTTGTAATTATTCCTCAATCGACCCATGATGTTATTCTCGGCATGGACTTCTTGCGGGAGTGTGGTGCTACTGTCGACACCGCACAGGGGAGGTATTCATAAGTGGTAGGATTCCATCAGGACTCCTGGAGAACCCTGTAGATCGCGAAACTACACTGTGTGTTTGTGGTAATACGGTCATACCTGCATCATCTACCGTTTGCGTTCCCGTTGTCCGTTGCGGCGCCTATTCCGACAGCTTCAAAGCTACCGTAGAACCGATGCACTTTAACTGTGTGAAGAAGAATGTGTTGGTGCCACATTGTGTGGTGTCGATCAAAGGCGGACGCGCTGGCTTATGGACAGTAAACTGTTCAAAGGAGCCTGTTATACTACCAGACGGCATGAAATTAGCCTTCGCCAGGGAACACGCGTCCCTATCAGTGGCTGAACTTACAGATGTGCCGGAAGAACCTGATGGCCACAGTTCGGAAACAGCCCTTTTGTCGATGGTAAATAAATCGCTCAGCACGAGTGAACGCCGAACGTTAGTGCGTGTGCTTTCGAAGCACGTTTCAGTATTCGACTTTGCGCAGAAGGACAAAATACCTGCAATCCCTGCGTCTCGAACGCGCCATACCATCAACACGGGTTCGGCAAATCCGATTAGACAAAAGCTATATCGTGTTTCACCATCAGAACGCCACATTATCAACGAACAAGTGCACGAAATGATGAAAAAGGGAGTCGTACAAGAGTCAGCGAGTCCGTGGGCAGCTCCAGTGATTCTTGTTTAAAAAAAGATGGATCTTGGAGATTTTGCGTCGACTATCGCCGTTTGAATGCTGTAACAAAAAAGGACGTGTACCCACTCCCGAGTATTGATGACGCAATAGACTGCCTTCATTCCGCCTCTTACTTTTCCCTCAGTAGATTTACGATCTGGCTATTGGCAAATTCCGATGCATCCTGACGACAAGGAGAAGACTGCCTTTGTAACCCCTGACGGGCTCTTCGAATTTAATGTGATGCCATTTGGATTGTGCAACGCTCCGGCTACTTTCGAGAGATTTATGGACACTGTTCTGCGCGGCTTGAATTGGAACATCTGCATGTGCTACCTCGACGACGTCGTCATCTTTGGCCGCACCTTCAGCGAACACAACTCGCGGCTGGATATTGTCCTGAACTGCATCAGAAACCCTGGTCTAGTTTTAAACTCTAAGAAATGTCACTTTGGTGAACGCCAAACCCTTGTGCTTCGGCACCTTGTCGACAAGGATGGCATCCGCCCTGATCCCCAGAAAACAGCAGCCGTTGAAGCGTTCAGTGCACCGCACTCTGTCAAAGAGCTCCGTAGTTTTCTGGGGCTTTGTTCCTATTTCCGCCCATTTATTCCTAAATTCCCCGATGTCGCGTATCCGCTGACATGCCTGCTACGAAAGGACACCCCCTTTGAGTGGACTCCGGAGTGCGACTCTTCTTTCCGTCAGTTGAAGTTTCTGCTGACGTCACGACCAGTTCTTCAACACTTCAGTCCTTCAGCTCCGACGGAACTCCATACGGATGCCAGTGGCATAGGTATTGGTGCCGTCCTAGTTCAACGCTACGGTGATCGCGAACACGTGATCGCATATGCAAGCCGCTCATTAAGTAGGCCCGAGCATAATTACACTGTCACGCAACAAGAACAACAAGAACAAGAATATTGTTACGTAGGAAGACACCGACGAAAAGCTATTTACAAGTATATTTACAAGGCAATACGCCACAGTTGGCCAAGAGGCAACAGCCCGCGCTAGCTTCCAATCGTCGTCGTCGTCTTCTTATTGCTCGGCTCTTCGTCATTGGAAATACTATCCCGTAGCACTACCCCCGGCGGCAAAAGTGCCGTCCCGGAGCGACTAAAGGCCGGACTCTGAAGCAGTGTAGTAGGTCTTGAGCCTACTGACGTGCACGACATCACTAGATGCCAGAGTAGATGACGAGGTTGAGCTCACAGGAGCAATTTCGTGCGTCACAGGCGTCACCTGGCGCAGCACGCGGTAGGACCATGTGTATCGCGAAAGGAGCTTTTCTGAAAGTCCGACGTGACGAGAGGGCGACCACATGAGCACGAGTGCACCAGGCGAAAACTGTACATCACGGTGGCGGGCCTTGTACTGACGCTGCTGCGTGGTTTGCGAGTCCGTCAGTCGAGCACGGGCAAGCTGGCGTGCATGGTCGGCGAGGGCGATGGCGTCGCGCGCATACTCGGTTGTTGAGATCGCAGCAGAAGGAAGTACCGTGTCAAGGGGCAAGGTCGGTTCGCGACCGTAGAGTAGATAAGATGGAGAAAATCCGGCGGTGTCGTGCCGGGAAGAATTATAAGCAAATGTGACGTAAGGAAGGGCAACGTCCCAGTCGTGGTGGTCCTTCGAAACGTACTTGGACAGCATGTCGGTAAGAGTACGGTTTAACCGCTCTGTCAGGCAATTGGTTTGAGGATGGTATGAGGTAGTCAGCTTGTGTTGAATAGAGCAGGAACGCACAATGTCGGCGATAACTTTCGAGAGGAAGTTACGACCACGGTCAGTAAGCAGCTGTCGTGGGGCGCCATACACTAAGATAATGTCACGCAAGAGAAAGTCCGCGACGTCAGTGGCTGAACTGGTAGGGAGAGCCCGCGTGATAGCGTATCGGGTGGCGTAATCAGTTGCGACGGCTACCCATTTGTTCCCAGAGGATGACGTGGGAAAGGGACCGAGGAGGTCTAATCCACCACGAAAGAACGGTTCCACAGGGACAGTGATCGGCTGGAGCTGACCAGAAGGTAGCACCTGAGGTGTTTTCCGACGCTGGCAGGGATCACAGGCAGCAACGTAGCGTCGGATGGAGCGAGCGAGACCAGGCCAATAGAAGCGGCGGCGAACGCGGTCGTACGTGCGGGTTACCCCAAGATGTCCTGCAGGGGGTCCGTCATGCATCTCAAAGAGCACAGTCTGTCGTAGATGTTTTGGCACGACAAGAAGAAGATCAGGGCCATCAGGGAGGAAGTTCCTTCGGTACAGAATGCCGCCCTGGAGGACATATCGGCGAACGGATGCGTCGGTAGGTGTAGAGCGCAGACGCTCGATTAGTGCTCGCAGCGATAGGTCTCGGTACTACTCATCGGCGATGTTAGCGAAGGCAGACAAAGAGAAAATGCCGTCGGCGGTACTACTGTCGGCGTCGTCAGGCTCGTCTACCGGGTAGCGAGACAGGCAGTCAGCGTCCTTGTGTAGTCGGCGAGATTTGTAGGTGACAGAGAACGAATATTCTTGGAGGCGTAAGGCCCAGCGACCAAGTCTTCCTGTAGGGTCTTTCAATGAGCATAACCAGCGAAGCGCGTGATGGTCTGTGACAAGGGAAAAGGGTCGGCCATATAAGTATGGGCGGAACTTCGCAACCGCCCAAATTAGGGCCAGACACTCACGCTCAGTGATGGAATAGTTGCGCTCCGCGGGCGAGAGGAGCCTGCTGGCGTAAGCGATAACACGGTCGTGGCCACGCTGGCGTTGTGCCAGTACTGCGCCAATTCCGTGACCGCTGGCATCAGTACGGACTTCGGTAGGCGCAGAAGGATCGAAATGGGCCAGAACGGGAGGCGTTGTGAGAAGGTCGATTAGAAGCGGGAATGCAGAGGCCTCGTTATCAAAGGGGCGTCTTTTTTCAAAAGCTCGGTTAGTGGTCGTGCTATGGCCGCGAAATTTTTCACGAAACGGCGGAAGTACGAGCAAAGGCCGATGAAGCTGCGCACATCCTTGACACACTTTGGAACAGGGAAGTGCGTAACAGCATGGATCTTGCCTGGGTCTGGTTGCACTCCGTTCGCGTCAACGAGATGTCCAATGACGGTAATCTGGCGACAGCCGAATGGGCACTTCGATGCGTTGAGTTGCAGACCGGCTCGCCGAAAAACGTCCAGGACTGCTGAGGGGCGCTCAAGGTGCGTAGCGAATGTTGAGGAGAATACTATAACGTTATCCAAGTAGCACAGGCACGTGGACCATTTGAAACCGTGAAGAAGGGAGTCCATCATGCGTTCAAAAGTGGCAGGAGCGTTACATAGACCGAACGGCACCACTTGGAATTGATAAAGACCGTCGGGTCTTACAAAGGCAGTCTTCTCGCGGTCGAGATCGTCCACGGCAATCTGCCAATAGCCGCAGCGAAGGTCAATAGAGGAGAAATAGCGAGCACCGTGGAGGCAGTCAAGGGCCTCATCAGCCCGAGGTAGGGGATACACGTCCTTTTTGGTAACCCTGTTAAGTTGCCGACAATCCACGCAAAAGCGCCATGAGCCATCCTTCTTTTTTATCAGCACAACAGGTGACGGCCATGGACTACATGATGGTTCAATAATGTTCTTGGCAAGCATTTTGCGAACTTCGGTGTGAATAACTTGACGCTCAGCCGGTGATACTCGATACGGGCGGCGATGAATTGGAGGGGCATCGCCGGTATTAATGCGATGTTTAACAGCTGTTGTTTGGGCCAAAGGACGATCGTTAAAGTAAAAAATATCTTGGTAGGAAATCAGAACGCGATAGAGCGCACGAGCGTGCTCGGACGGCTTGTCGGGTGCAATCATTTTCTATAAGTTGGCGATGGTACAAGTTGCCGACTGCGATGGTAGAGGAGGATCGGCTGAATTGTCTACTGAAAACGATGCTACAGAGTGATCCTCGAATGAGCAAAGTTGGGCCAGAGACATCCCGCGTGGCAGCACTTGTGTCGTCAAGCCAAAATTGACCACTGGCAGGCAGACGCAATTCGCCGTAATAGATAAAACTGTATGAGGTACTGTGATCCCGTGTGTAAGGAGGACGTCTTGCATAGGAGCCGCGATGAAGTGACCATCGGGGACTGGTGGGGATGGCACGAAGTCAACGTAAGTCAGTGCCGAAGGTGGCAAGCGAACGAAGTCGACGGAACTGAGGCGAGTAGGGTGTTGTTCAGCGGGATCCAGAACAGGCAGGTCGAGGCGGAGAGTACTGGCGGAGCAATAGATGAGAGCAGAATGTGCGGAGAGGAAGTCTAAGCCGAGGATGATGTCGTGGGGACAGTGAGCGATGACTGAATAGCACGGTAGTGGAGCGATCGGCGAAGGAGACGCGCGCGGCACACATACCAATTACAGGGGCTGTTCCGCCATCGGCGACACGGACAACAGGCGTCGTGGCGGGCGTGATTATTTTCCTCAGCCGGTTACGAAGATCAGCGCTCATTACCGACAAATGCGCCCCAGTGTCTATGAGAGCAGATACAGGAACACCGTCGACTTGCACGTCAAGAAGGTTCAGATGAGTGGGCAACGTCAGGAGAGGATTTGGTGGCGTAGGGAGCAATGCAGTCACCTCGAGGCGCTGCATCGTCTAGTTTTCCGTCTGGGAGCGGCGTCCGAAGGGAGTCGGCGAATAGGAGCGACGGGGCTGGGGGGAGCGAGATTGCGTCGTTGGGGCGAAGGCGAACGAGAATAGGGGCGGTTCGGCGCAGGAGAATCGGTGGCGGCATTATCTGAGCGGGCAGCATACCACGAGAAAGGCCACCTGGGGGGCGAGAGTAGGCAGTATATGTAGACTGGTTCGGGGAACTCCAGTGCCGGGAAATGTGCCCAATTCGATGACAGTGAAAACAAATTGGCTTGTCGTCTGCAGTGCGCCATTCAGAGGGGTTGCGGAAACGTGGTGGGTAAGAAGGTGCGGGACGGGGCGGAATCGAAGAAGCCGGGTGGGTATCAGGGCGATGGGCCGAGTAGATGGTGTGAATACCCATGTTGGCCAACTCCTGGCGGACAACTGCCTGGATCAGGGAAACAGTGACTGCAGGCGCATTGGAGGGGCTGGAGTAGAAGGCAGCCGGATAGGCTGCCTCGATCTCACGCGGGACAATGCTGGTAACATCGCCAGTGTTGTTGGGACGAGGAGCGTCGGCACAGGAAGATGTCGCTGGGGTAGACGGGCAAACTGTTGGTCGATACGTCGGCTTTTAGCGAGTTCCAAGCGGCGGCCCTCTTTTATAACTGCATCCACCGTCGCCACGTTGTTAAATACGAGCAAGTTTAAGGCGTCATCGGCAATGCCTTTGAGGATGTAGGAGACCTTGTAGGGCTCAGTCATGTGTGCGTCAACTTCGCGGCACAGAGCCAAGACGTCCTGAATGTACTGTACGTGACGTAGGGCTCCGTTGACGTCTGCACACGACCGGAAAGCGCCTTCTGCGTGGCAAGTTGGTGACCGTAGGGGTTGCCGAACAAGTCTCGGAGCTTTTGCTTAAGCGAATCCCAACTGGTGAGCTCATCTTCGTGCGTCCGATACCAAACTCGAGGTGTGCCACCAAGGTAAAAGACTACGTTGGCGAGCATAATAGTAGGGTCCCACCGGTTATTGCGGCTGACGTGTTCGTACAGGCTGATTCAGTCGTCGACGTCTTCCCCATCTTTTCTCGAGAATACGGCAGAATCACGGGGAGCGAGGAGAGTGATGTAGGTCGTCGAAGTGGCAGCAGGTGTCGGAGCCGGCGGAGTCGAGTTGTCGCCGGGAGCCATGAAGGAAGGCTCGACGTACCGTCCACTGCGAAGCTCCGTGACGAGGTACAGGGAACGTCCACCTCCACCAGATATGTTACGTAGGAAGACACCGACGAAAAGCTATTTGCAAGTATATTTACAAGGCAATACGCCGCAGTTGGCCAAGAGGCAACAGCCCGCGCTAGCTTCCAATCGTCGTCGTCGTCTTCTTGCTGCTCGGCTCTTCGTTATTGGAAATACTATCCCGTAGCAATATTTGCGGTTCAGCGGTTTCGTTCTTACCTGTATGGACGCCCCTTTACAGTGGTCACCGACCACCACTCATTGTGTTGGCTTGTGAATATTCGTGACCCTTGTGGCCGCCTTGCGCGCTGGGCGCTCCGACTGCAAGAATACAGCTTCACCGTATCTTATAAGAGCGGTCGACGACACGCTGATGCGGACTGCTTCTCGCGTATGCCACTTAGCACTACGGACTGTGACGCCGACGACTTCGATCACCTCGTGGCTTCTGTGTCGCCGCGTTTTCCAGACTTCGACTGCTTCAAAGCTGAACAGCGAAAAGACGATAAATTAACACCGCTCTTCACGGCTGCGACCGCCTCGATGACAGCAAACCATTTCTGTGTCCGTGATGGACTCCTGTATGAGAAGAACTTTTCCAGCACTGGCGCACGTTTCCTCCTAGTGGTACCGGAGAGCCTTCGCACAGCGATTCTGAGTGCTATGCACGATCACCCTACGTCTGGCCATTTAGGTTCGGCGAGGACGCTCTACCGGATTTGGAAACGCTTTTATTGGCCTGGAATGCGACAGTCTGTTGAGACGTATGTGGCCAGCGGCATGCAGTGCCAGCGCCACAAACGGCCATCTACTGCTCCAGCTGGTCTCCTGCAGCCGATCCCGCCTCCAAGCACGCCTTTCCAACAAGTGGGCATTGACTTCGTAGGTCCATTTCCAAAATCAGCCAAGGGAAACCGTTGGATAGTTGTTTGCGTCGACTACCTCACGCGCTACTGCGAGACGGCGGCCGTGCCCTCCGCAACTGCCACTGACGTTTCAACATTCCTGCTGCAATATGTGGCCCTGCGACATGGTCCGCCTCGCGTGATCATCAGCGACCGTGGACGACAATTCACAGCGGACGTCGTAGAGGAGCTGCTTCGTTTGTGTGAATCCCACTTGAGTCACTCGACACCATACCATCCACAAACGAATGGGCTTACGGAGCGCACCAACCGAACAATAGTAAACATGCTATCTATGTATGTTTCATCCGACCACAAGAACTGGGATGACGTACTGCCTTTTATCACGTAAGCGTTCAACACCGCCAAGCACGAGACTACCGGCTATAGCCCTTTCTTCCTGCTGTACGCACGGCCACCCCGGTACACAATCGACACTGTTTTCCCTTTCTGTAGTCATGAAAATCCCACTGTCGCCGAGAATCTCTGCCTTGCCAAAGAAGCTCGTCGTATTGCTCGTTTGCGCACTTTGGCATCGCAGGACAGATCAAAAGAACGCTACCACATTCGCCACCGTCCGGTAACCTATCGCCCTGGTGATTTAGTCTGGCTGTGGACTCCAGTACGGAAACGCGGGTTATGCCGAAAGCTTTTGGCCACCTACGATGGACCGTTTGCTATTATTAACAGACTCACGCAAGTCACGTGTAACATAGCTCGCCTCACGGCGAGTGGTAGAAGAGCTGCCAAGACACAAGTGGTCCATGTCACCCGCTTGAAATTGTTCACGCCAAGGCCAATGGATTGACTCGCCCGGCGGGCTTCGTCTGCGACGAAGGGAAAACGAAGACCGGTAAACGTGCTTGTGGTCCCGAGTAGAGGAAGGAAGAAGAGAACGACGCTGAGTTGATTAACCAGCTGGCCGCTCTTGCGCTCACCTTCGCGACCTAAAGCAAACGGGGCCCTTCACCCGTAAGGGTTAAAAATGGTCTCGTTCGCGCGTAACAAAATAGAAAAAAAGGGGGGTTGTAGGGGGGATGGGGCTATATATAGGATTAGGGCGGTACGCAAAAACCTACCAACACCCCTCTCTCGACCCATTCCTTTAAGGTGCCGTAACAAAGCGTATTATGCATATAGTTCATGCAGGTAGCTCTGACATTACTACATACGCCCGGCGATGCAAGCTACATATGCCATGACTCACATTCGCGACTGCACCGGATGCCCTCCATATTATTCTGGTTAATCGTGCTTACTGCACCAAGGCAAAAGAAAGATCATGGGCGCAGGTGCCCTTAATGTATCTCGACCTTGCGAGGCACCGCTACGCGCGCCAGCGGAGCTGTCCGTGCGAACACTCCCTGGCACACACCTGCCTGGGCGGCCCCGTCCTGGATACCGTTGTGCTTCGAGCTTCCATCCCCCCCCCCCCCCCCCCCACTGCCCCTTGGTTTCCCTGAAGATCTTGCGACGTCTAATTTATTATAATCTCAGGTTCTCTACTGAGACTTCTGTTTGTCGGTTACATGTGCCCTACAGCTGGACCAGTACTCATAAAAAAAAAACGATCTATCTCGGGACGAGAAAAGCACCCCGCAACGAAAAAAGCGCCCAGCGGCTTCAGCAACATACCGCGCCGGTAGAAAGAGAATTACTGAACGCCAACGAGGAACCAGACCACAGCTTCAAGCTCCTAACTCGTAACCTCGTCGAGTGACACTCCTACAACAGGCGTGACCGCTGAAAACCGCATACCGCCTGAAACTTCAAGAGGATCATCCTTTGGTTGCATAACTGTCACCTGCACGGCCAACATCGATCACACCCACACCATCCCGCAACATAAAAAAAGAACCAACTTATAAAGTCCAAGCACATAGCTGTACGCACGCCACATCAACACACTACAAGCGAGACGCTACCACAGAACGTGGGCTACGTTGCTAACTGCTAGAAGCTATCGGTTGCCAGATTATAAGTGACTACTGTCACCAAGTCTAGCAAGCATCTCAGGAGCTGGAAACCTCAACGCATAGAAACATGGCGGCGCTTTTGCGGTTCCCGATTTCACATAGTTTCTCACTATATTACCTAGAAGGAAATCTGGCGCTGCTGCGCTGTGGTATGCATGGGAATGCCGGTATATTGTGACTTCGGATTGGCATCGTTCTCGGAGAGCCAGGAAAGCACCGTTCCGTCTGTCACAATGTTTAATTTTCTACTAAAACAGCACCTAAAAAGAAGTTTTAGCTTTATTATTGCACAAAAACATGTTTTGTTTAACTATGACGACTTGTTATTGCATGTACAATTATACGATACCTAAAAAGTATTAGCGGGCCGCTAAAGTTAGAAGACAGACGACAAGATTCGCGCTCCCTTTGAAACAGTTTGTCGTCTGCTCTTGCTTTTCTTCGCTTGGTCATGCATTGTAGGTGAGTAAAGATGTAATATGCGTGAATGGAAACATTTTATGAAGATTTTACTTTAATAATGCGTTATTCGTGTTGCCATATCTACGCTGTAGACGAAGCCTCTTACAACGTCAGCCAACACAAGCCTCGCAGACACATACCGTCATTCCCATGGCGGCACGGCGCCCCTTAAGAAACTCCCATAAACGGTGGCGCCAGATTTTCCTCTTGGTGTTAGAGTGAGAAATTCTATGCGATTTCAATGCATGTGTAGGGTGTATGACGTATGGTGTCGTCTGTACAGAAAAACAATGGGAGAACCGCGGACGCTTCTGCGACGACGCCATCAGTAGGGCACTGCGATCAACCGGCCTGCCTAGCGCGCGAAATTTAAACATGTTGCGCAAAACTTTCTGCGTTTATAAACTAACACACTCTCAAAACACAACTGAAATTCTTATAATTTGCAAAATAATAATAATACAAACTGTTAAGACACATCAATAACGCCGTCTATGCTTGCACGTTTCCGACCACATATTATGCAGTGTTTTTGATCGTCTGCTCAGCCAATGGCTCAGCGCTTCGGTTGCAGAAGACAAACGAACACTCGTCTACTCGTTCCGTGTGGTGAGAACGCATATGTGTTTAGTATTTCGAAAGACACGAGGATGAAAAGCCCGGAAAGAGCACCTCCTCTGTCCCTAGTCGGTTGCACGAGATCCTTTTCATTTTGTATCAGTCAGAAAAGCGGTCGCCAGGTTTCACTGAAGAAAAAAATACTGCTCTGTGACGAATGCAGCCGCTAACGTTTAGATACTTCGCTCCGTAAAAGGGCGCTGAAGGGCAAGAATACAGCCAATGTTCTCAATATGTCCGATCTGCAGCAACCCGGAGTTATTGTGATCGTTATGCAAGAACCCTAATGCGCGCGCGCACACACACACACACACACACACACACACACACACACACACACACACACGCACACACGCACACACGCACACACGCACACACGCACGCACACACGCACACACGCACACACGCACACACGCACGCACGCACGCACAGACGCACGCACGCACACACACGCACACACACACACACACAGTACATTTGCAAACCCAGCGCTTGCCGTGCACATAAAGGATGTGCGAACGTAGCAGGAAAAACCACAGCAAGCAATCGGCATGCTCCAAACGTACATGCATGAGCTCCGCGACTGCCAATCCCGGAGGCCCTGTGTTGCACCATTATTTTTTCTTTGGCCAGCAATGACTCCAGGCTGCAGCGACAGATGGCGCTGCAGTATACCGGCATCCAGTTGGCAGTTGTGCGGTGCGGACGCTTGTTTCTGTGCTTTTCGGATTACGCGTGGTGACCGGGACCAGATGAACGGACGACTGCGAGAGCGCCGTGACTACGACAAATAGATGAGTTCTTTCCTCTAATATTTTGAGAATTCATATTTAGGCTACTTTTTAGATCGAGGCTAGTCAGGGGAAGTGCTCGCGAAAGAGCCGGTCAGTGACCTAACGGCCAGGTCTTTTCCGGCCGGCAGCTACAGATTTGCAGGGCCCATTTGTGAGTTAACTAGTTTAGACAGGTGGTTAGTATTTCTTTTCTAGGTGATCGGCTTTCTGCGGTAGGCCGAATTTTATTTGAGCACGGGGTTACAAGTGGTCTTTTTCTAGCTTTTGTGGCAGCGATAATAGAGTGCTGCTAAGATGGTCAAGCAACTGAAGGTCAAATGCAAGGAGTGTGAGGCGTCGGTGAATTGGAAAGAAACATGGTTCGAATCTGTAGAGGAGGCCGAAGGCGCGGATTTTATGCGCAAATGCTGCGTATTAAGTGCACGTCTGGACAGGGCTGACGAAGCGAACACCAGCCTACCATAACGTATGGATGCTCTAGAAAAGGAGCCACAGGCAGAGAGGGCACAGAAGCGCAAACTCCAAGAGCAGCTTAGTGAATTGTTGGACGAAAAAAATGTCTGACACCGCCATGCGAAGTCACATTGGCGGACTTTCCAGCGCCAGCCACGTGGATGGGGCCTGCACTGGCATCGACAGCGATAGGAAAGAAGGTCAGGCAGGTTCAGACAGGAATAGCTACGCACATGTGGCAACTAGGAAGTCAGGAGGCGATGGAGAGGAGGGGAACAAGCTAACCCCAAAGAATGAGGTCACAGACAATGATAAGAGGCAGCATAGTCTGGAAGTTAGGAGGGAGGAAGGGAATACCCTAGCGCTTATCGGTGGTGGCTCAAATATGGGTAGGTGCAAAAGAACTATAATGGAGCGTGTAAAGGGTGATAAGCGGGTAGGAGTCAGGGCAATCCCAGGCAGCACAATGGACGAAGTACTGAGAGAGACAAAAAGCGAACTTTCTAAGAATGTTGCAGAGCGCAATTTGGTAGTGGTAGCGGCGCGGCTAAATGATGTCCTGTATGCTGAAGCCGCAAAAGTAGTGGAAAGATTAGCAAAGGGAGATTTAAGGGCGATAGCACAGCAAGTCCAGATCGTGGTATGCACACTGCTGGAGGTGCAAGGACGGAACGGAGAAATTACCAAGGACGTTGTGGCTGTTCATCGTGAGATAAGAAAGCTAAGCCAGGAGAATGAAGTGGCAGACATAAACAGAGAAGTGCATAGAGCAGGCTTTGGCGGAGGCTCTACACGAAATGGCATCAACTTTAATGGAAGGATAGAAGCCGAGATCGGCTGGCGCCTGGCAGGCCGGGCAGTAGCTTTTTAGGGGGCCCACTGCGGCTCAGGGCGCAGGGGTAGGTAGAAACAATGTAGAAAGTGCAACAATAGAGGCTGACGGCAATAAAACTGCCACTAGGAGGTCCAGGAAGAAAACTACAAAAAAGAAATTTAACATCAGGATCAGATACATAAACATGCAAGGCGGTAGAAAGAGACCGAAGTGGTTAGAAATAAACCAGCAATTAAAGGACGAAGAAGTAGGTGAATACGCGCTATGCGAAACACATCTCAGGGATCTAGAAGACCCGCCGTTAATTGAGGGCTACGTCTGGGAAGGGAGCAACAGAACAACAACGGAGAGGAAGGGACGAGGAGTAGGTGTGCTGATACTTCAAGGAACAAATTGGCAAAGAATCAAGTCAACTTGCAAAGAACATGTCTGGGTATCAGGTACAATTGCCGGTAAAGAGACATGGCTAGGAGTAGTTTATTTAGTGACAGGGGCCAAATGCAGGCAAGAGAACAAGGATCTAGTGCAGTGTCTCGATGACGATATAAAGCAGTTTGGAGAAGGTGCCGATATTTGTCTGCTGGGTGACATGAATGACCACATCGAGGATCTGGATGGATACACAGATTGTAATGGGAGGTTGACGCCAGACTTCTGTGAGCGACACAACCTAGTTATCGTAAATAGCGAAACTAACTGTGAGGGACAAATCACGTGGGAATCCCGTAACAGGCAGACGACCATTGACTACTGCTTAATGTCGCAGGGGATGTATAGCAAGCTCGCAATAATGGAAATACACGAAGAGGGGAAGTACAGCCTTGGAAGTGATCATAAGCGTATGAGTCTACAGCTGGGAGCCCCGCTCAAAAGAGAAATGCCGGGAAGTCAAAAAGAGTACGCAAAATTAAATGACAAAAAAATAGGTCAAATAGCGGCCAGCATAGAGGAAGCAATATAGAAACATCCCATGGGAAAGTGGGATTATAATCAGTTAGAGCTACTCATTAGTGCAAAAATAAAAGAAGTAAAAGGAGTAAACCGCTGGAGAGGAAAGAGGAAGCCACGAAGTTGGTGGAATAAGGAAATCAGGGAGGCCATTGAACAACGACGATTGGCATCACGGGAACACAGAGAAGCAAAGAGGGTTTAGTTATTTTAAGAGGAAATAGGCCAAAAATGGGAATCTTATTGACAAAAGAAACAACAAGTGCAGGTCCTCGTCCCGGCTAAAATAAAGAAGTCCTCTGATCGCTGGCTGGCTGAAGTTCGCGATGCAACTAAAGGGGGGGTCAAGAAAATTCTGGAACCATATAAGCTGGCTAGGTAAAGCGAATCACAGAAAGCAGGAACAGATTCACGATGCCGAGGGAAAACGTTTAGAGGGAGATGACGCTCTGAACTACATTGGTTCAGTTATAGCTGAGTCATTTAGGAAAGGCGATAGGATAATCGCCCCAAATGAGGGAGCAACACATGATAGCACAATAGAAAACAGCTTAGAACTGACCAATCTTAACTGGAAAAAGGTGGAAGCAAATGTTACAAAATGCACGTCCGCAGGGATAGACGAAATTCCAATCAACTTAATTAATGAACTTGGCCCAAGAAGCAAGGAAACGCTAATAAAAGCATTGAAGGCAGTCATAACAAATAAGCAAATTCCGCACAGCTGGAAACAGTGAAACGAATTTGATCTATAAGGGTAAGGCGATAAGACAAACATAAAATCCTTCCGACCAATTACGATATGGGCTGATGATGCAGGCGGTGAAATTAAAAATGCAGTCATGGGTAGAAAGTAATAGAATACTCAGAGAACTTCAGAACGGGTTCCGAAGTGGTAGGCGCTTAGATGATAGCCTGTTCGTGTTTACCCAGTGCATAGACATAGCTAAGGCGGAAAATAGATCAACGTATTTAGCCTTCCTGGACATAAGTGGTGCATACGACAACGTGAACAGGGAACTCCTGTGGAACATATTAAAACATGAAGTTATCGGTCATGAGGTAATTGATTTCCTACAGGAAATATATCGAGAAAATAATGTTGAAATAACATGGGATGGTGATAAACATTATTGAAAGGGGGAAGGGTAAAGGGGGACGTGGCTGAGGGTTTGGGCTCAAGTAAGGCCCTGGGCCTGCTTGGCCTTTTCCGCCCAGTGCACCAGTTCAAGCGGTCGGTCAACGTCCCCGGAACTGAGCCAGGCTGTCCAGTCAGTCTCGCTACTGACGGGGGGATGAGAGAACGGGAGCGAGGCGCATTCCCTCATTATGTGTGTGAGTGTTCCTGTTTCTGAACACAGCCTACATTGGTCGCTTTCCTTGCCCCCTGTGATATTGTTAATGTATTTTGGGTGTGGGTATGTGTTTGTCTGAAGTCGCCGAAACGCGACCGCTAGCATTTTGTCTAGTTGCTTGGCCGGTGGTGGGAACGCGCGACGCCTCAAGCGATACCGATGGGCTGTTTCGTAATAAGTCTCGCAGGGTTCCTCGTCTCTCTCCTCCTCATTCACGCCGTCCGCCTCCGCGGACGAGGCTCGGCGCGCGAGATCTCGAGCCAAACTGTGAGCCGACGCGTTGCCGGGCACAGCCGCGTGAGCGGGGGTCCACACGAGGGTTTTCAAGCCGCTTAGCGGGCGTCGTGTGAGGACATGGTACGCCTGTTTGGAAATTCTACCTCGGACGAAATTTCCGATGGCCTGCTTGCTGTCGCTGATGACGGTATTCGCTTCCGCATGCATGGCCATGGCAATCGCGCTTTCCTCCGCTTCCACCACTCGGCCAGCTGTGATTGTTGTATGTTCTATCAATCCTCCGTTGTGATCCGCTACCACCGCGGTCATGAGGTCACCGCGAGAGTGTCTGGCAGCGTCTGTGTAGACCACTCCATCTTGCGAGCCGTAGCGTCGCCAAATGGCTTCACTACGCGCCTGCCGACGGCCCTGATGGAACTCGGGGTCCATGTTGCGGGGTAGAGGTGGGCCATAAATATGCCCCCTGACTTTTCGCGGAATCGTCATGTACTCTGTAACCTCGGGCATGGCCTCGAGACTGAGCTTCCGGAGGACTGTGCGGCCAACCGGCGTTAGCGAGAGAGGACGGACTTGGGCTGTGTGGTGAGCGTCTAAGAGCTCCTCCATCGTGTTATGCATGCCTAAGGCCTCTAGCCTTGCGGTGGCCGCGTGGTCCGGGAGGCCCAAGGCTGCCTTTGTGCTTCGTCTGATCATTGTGTTTAATTTGGCTAAGTCCATGGCTGCGAGTTTGACATATGGTGTCGAGTACATGGTTCTGCTGGTTATGTATGCCTGCACAAGTCGAAGCAGATCCCCCTCGCCCATGCCGTGGTGCCGATTATCCACCCGGCGAATGAGCTGTAGCGTGTAGTTGGTCGCCCTCTGGAGTTTCTTTAACATGAGCCTGCTGCCCAGCGTGTTCTGAAAGTCTAGCCCCAATATTTTGATACTGGGGCGCCCCGGGATGGTACATTCTCCGACCTTAAGTTCAAGGAAGCGCCTTCTCCCTGGTAGTCCCCTGGGACAGCTACTTCTGCCGGGCTTGATAAGGAGGTATTCGGACTTTTCCGGTGAGCACGTCAGGCCCCTCGACAACGTATAAGCTTGTACGACGTCGATGCCGCGTTGCATGATCTCTTGAAGAGCTTGTGGATCATCCGCCGCTGCCCATAACGTCACGTCGTCAACGTAGAGGCTATGGTGAAGCCCAGGGATAGAGCACAGCAGTTCCGGGAGTCCGCGCATCGCCGCGTTAAAGAGAAAAGGGGAGATGACTGATCCCTGCGGCGTGCCTCGGCTCCCCAGCTCTATAATGACCGTTTCATGTTAGCCGACTTTGATCCGGTACTTCCGGTCGGTGAGAAAGTTTCGGACGTATTGGTATGCTCGGTTTCCGACACCCAGTTGGGTCAGGCTCTCGAGCACCGCTGCATGGGCGACATTGTCGAAGGCCTTCTTCAGGTCGAGGCCCAGGAGGCACCGGAATCGGCGAGCGTCCGCCGGACTTTCGGGTTGCATCACCTGCCTTTTTAACTGAAGGAGTACATCTTGGGAGGACAGGTGTGGCCTGAAACCAAACATAGAGGGGGGGAACTCGTTCCCATCTTCTACGTGTTCATTGAGACGGTCTAGGACCAAGTGCTCCATCAGTTTGCCGACGCATGATGTGAGTGAAATTGGCCTGAGGTTGTCCGCATTGAGTGGTTTGCCTGGTTTTCGTATAAAGACGATCGTTGACGTCTTCCACTCTTGCGGGATGGCGCCCGTCTTCCAGCATTTGTTCATGAACTCGGTGAGCTGCTCCATTGCGGCCTCGTCCAGGTTGCGTAGGGATCTTGTTGGTAACGCGGTCCGAACCCGGCACCGAGTTCGTCCGCAGCTTGTAGGCGGCGGCCGACACCTCAGCGAACGTAAAGTCTGCGTCTATGTGCGCGTTCAGCCGGCCCTGGTAGGCCGCAGGTAACGGTGTCTTGAGTTGCGGGCCGATGTACTTGTCTCGCATATCGGCCAGGAACGCACCCGGTTCCTGAGCATGCCTGTGGATTAACTTGGCCATGTTTCTTCTGCCTTCGGCCCTGGGGGTGTCCGGGTCCAGGAAGTGGCGTAGGCGGTCCCACGTCCGGGCTGCGCTGAGGCGTCCCCTCATGTGATCACATATTTGGTACCATTGCTGCCGGGTGACCTCGGTCGCGTGATCGGAGATCTCTGCGTCGAGTGATTCTTTCTTTTAGGGCTTGGTTATCTTTCCCCTGCTGTTGCCAACGCCGTAGCATGCTCGATCTTACCTGCCACATGTGGAGCAGCCTGCTGTCGACGTTGGAGTCTTCCGGGGCATCTTCCGGGTCAAGATGTTCCGTATGCTCTTCCACGTCGCCCAGGAGTTGGCTCGTCCAGGATGACATATTGGCGATGGATCCCTCACTGGCTCGCATTCTTCTGGACTCGCGGAATTTGTCCCAGTTTTTAACCGAGAAGCGATGCTTCCGCCGACGCTTGCCGCGTGCATAGATTTCCGTGTGAAAGATGCAGTGGTCGCTTCCCAGAGTTTCACCGGTGTTCGTCCAGGCGTAGTCTTGCGAGTGGACGACGAACGTCAGGTCTGGGTCAGTGTCTACCTGACCTCGGCTGCCGATTCTGGTGCGGGCGGTAGTATCGTTGATCAGCGTGAAGCCCAACTCTTGCGCGGCTTCTGCTAGATGTCTACCCTTGCGGGTGTCGGCCAGGTATCCCCACAGAGTATGACCGGCGGTAAAGTCCCCAACAATGAGCAGGGGGCAGTCGCGGCTGATTTTGAGGGCCGAGATAGGTAACATGGGAAGGAATTAAGAGTACGACAACTGTCGAGGTACACAAAGGATTAAGGCAAGGTTGTCCTGTATCACCGCTGCTGTTCATGCTTTATATGATAAGTATGGAAAGAAGGCTACAAGGAAGCAATCTAGGGTATAATTTGTCGTACACATTAGGCGGAAAGGTTGTTGAGCAACGACTACCGGGTTTAATGTATGCGGACGATATTGTACTGTTAGCAGATAGCCAGGAAGATTTGCAAACTCTCGTTAATTATTGTGCAGACGAAGGAGACAGTCTAAATTTTAGTTTTAGCGCGGCTAAGTCCGGTGGGATGTTTTTCAACGATACAACTGATCAGGAGCTTACAATACAAGGCCATGAAATGCCCCGAGTGGCCGAATACGAATATCTCGGCGTATGGATAAACAAAGGGCAGATGTACACGGAAAAGCACGAACAGTCTCTCATAGCAAAAGGGCGAATAGATGCCTGGATAATGAAACATAGGGCGTTGTGGGGGTACAACAGGTATGAAGTACTGAGAGGTATTTGGAAAGGAATAATGGTGCCGGGGCTTACTTTCGGGAATGCTGTCCTGTGCTTAAGGGCCGAAGTTCAGTCGAGACTAGAAGTAAATCAGAGAGCTGTTGGAAGATTAGCGCTAGGTGCCCACAGGAAAACCACAAACGAGGCAGTACAGGGTGATATGGGCTGGGCATTGTTCGAAGCACGGAAAGCTCAGAGTAAAATCCTATACGAAAATCGCCTGAGGAAATTGGACGATAACAGGTGGGCAGCTAAGGTATTGAAATACTTATACAGAAATAGCATTGACTCACTATGGCGGAAAAGAACCAGGAAGCTAACCAGTAAGTATGCCAGACACGAGGACGGAGAAAGAGCATTAAACGACGGGTTAAATACGCAGAAGGTAAAAATTGGATAAATTCAATGCAAAAGAAGTATAGTGTTGAACTATATCGATACTGGAAACAGCAGATCAGGAAGGAAACGTTTCATGATAACTGAAGAGGCAGTGCCCTACTCTGAAGCTAGGTCAGGATGTCTTAGAATGCGCAGCTATAAAAAGAAATTTAACGAAGAAGAAAACACATGTACTGTGTGTGGTAAATCTGTAGAAACAATAGAACATCTCATACTAAAATGTGATGGTATCCATCTCAATGTCGATGCGGGCACAGTCACGCTTCCTGAGGCCCTAGGGTTTAGAGATAACAATAGTCATGTAAATAAATATGCGGTGGAAATTCGAAAAAAGCAATTGGAAGATCAGTGGCTCAAAAGCAGAGAGGTGACCTAAGGTTAAAAGTGTAGGAAGAAGTATTGAAAGAAAATGGAGAACTTTAATAACACACAACACAGGTAAACGAAAACAAAAAGCTGAGCATGGTGGCCATCAGCCCGTTTCAAAGGGGACGCTCCATCCATCCATCCATGCTCCAGCACCCTCGGCCGTCATCGCAAAAAGAGGCATGTTTTCGCCGCTGGACGGCACACTACCCTATTCCAGTAAACCATAGCATGGGCTTGTCCTCTGTAGTAGTAACTCTATGCCTACCGTTCCCCCATGCCTCGAACTATAAGTATAGAGTATGATAGACCATAGTAGAATGGGTGGCGCTTTCGGGCTGTGGAAAACTTGTGCGAGCGCGCTGTGAGCGATGTAGATTGGGGCGGATTCAACGTAATCTTGCTGCGGGTGCTGAGACCGACTGCGCACCTACGCTCTTTTAATGGTGCTTTATTTCAACTGCAAATTTATATTGACACCTTTTTCCTACGTATACATATTTGAGGTTTGGGTTATGCGACATGCCGTCTTCAATTTTGCTGTCGTTGTAAAGTGCGTCGTCTGCTAGTGAGCGCACGTTCATTGCGCAGGCGCCCAGTTTTCCTCGCAGAAATTCTGTGCACTAAACGTTTGCATTGTTTCACTCGCTTTGGTGCACCCGCGACTCTTGCCGGCCGGTAGCAATTCTAGCTTTAGCCAGCATTGTTTTCTAACAGTAACACGTAATTTTTGCCACAGAAGCCTCTTACCTGCAACATGAAGCTACGTAAGGAAATTTTATTTATGTCATGTCATTTTACGCGCGCTTCTTGGTTCAATATTGATCATGCACAATGATCAAAGAAAACAATATTATAGTGAAATAAACCAGATTTCTTATCTGCGTAGCGCGATGACATGCAGATGACCAATCCACTTCTCGGCAAATCGAACGATACATACCCACGACATATATGCAAGAGAAAAATTATCAAATATTCTAAATGCACTGATTGAAAAAGTGAAAGCTCCCGACCGGAATAAGCTTGTTTCTTTTAAAAACTGCACCAGTCCCAGGTGAACCAATCGACTTTTCAAGAAAAGGAATGAACGTAAATATTGGAGGTTAATATGAACAACAGTGTTAGGGAAAAAATATTGCCTATGTACTCAGACTGAATCCGGGGCACCGGGAAGCCTTTACCAATGTAATCTCCGTGGCTTGTCTGGCGATCTCCTTCAACGTGTCAACCGGCGAAATGAAGTAGAAGGATATAAACAATCGAATAGTAGTTTCTATTCAGATCGTATTCGACTTCATAATTCACTATTAAAAAGTACCGAATAGCCGTTTGCGTTCCAATGTAACGAATAACAGCCCTTTTGAAGTCTCGAAGGTGAGGGGCCAATGCAACCTACGAAACACGCAAGCAGTTATTTGATGTCTAAAAGATGTCTTGAACGGCTAAGTCAAAAGGCTAGTAGCTGTCTTGGTCAAGACATTTTGTAGCCACGGACGTATAGAAGTACTTCAGTAAGCCCTGCTAACTTTACGCTAAACGTTGGCTAATTGACAGCTTGACAAGAACTGAAGGCTTCTTTTAGACATACCCTCAAATTTTTGCGGCAGCTGTTACAGTAACACGAGGTTTGCCCAGTTACAATTTATTTGAAATGAGGCATGGGCATCAGAAAATAGTTTACATTGTCGTAGTGTGATGCACAGGTTGTTTTTCCAGATGTGAACCATGGAAATAGCGTGGTACAGCCTCATTGGTCAATTAGTGCTTTTTACTTAGACTAATCAATTGAATGCCACCTGTCAGAATTATTTTGCGAATAAAACAAGATCTGTATTGTATGCTATCATGCCATTGACCTAAACAAGAACATCTTTGCATGAAACACGTCATTATTGAAAAAACTTCGCTTTGCTGGGTCTCCACCAAATTTAAATAGTTTCTAGCAGGGAAACATTTAGCCATCGATGCGGCAGTTCAGGCAAAAATTACATCCTGGTTTCAGCTACAGGGGGCACAATAGCCTGACACCAGTATACGAAACAGAAATAATTGTTAAGAAATAAAGGATAGTACACATCTGGGGGGGGGGGGGGGGGGGGCTATTCTGCAAGACTACACCTAGTGGACAAGTCGCCTTCTACCTGACGTCATCGGAGCGCGTTCTGTTCTTCTGAACATCGGCGACTGCTGACGTAATCAGAAGGGTATGCGAACTTGCACGAAAATGAACTAGAAGACGTCGTACACGAAGAACACAGTGCCTGGTGCGCCCTGGGAGTAACCCGTGGCATCGTAAACAGGGCCGGATCAAGAAAAGTGGGGGCCCTGGGCTAATGCATATGCAGGCCCCCTTTCCCTACACTGACCCCTCCCCCCTGTCGCCTGCTACGCTACTGTAAATATGTCATGTTTCATTTTAATTTCACGAAATCAAAAAGAATCAAGTGCAATCAATGGGAGTATTATTATTGTTATTATTATAAGGAAAACAACAAACATTGCTTGAAACGCGTGCTGCTGTAAACATCAACACATATGTTCACTTTGTGATTAATCTGCATTCTATTTTCAGCAAAAGCTAGGCTTTAAAAAAAGTTTAGTGCGCTCAAGACGAATAAGAACGTAAAAAAGACAACACAGCTCAGATGTCGATCCTTCTGAAGCTAGGCTTTGTTTGCATCACTAAGTTTAATCCCGTGAGGAGACGCATGGTTGTATCCAAAACATTCTTTATTAAAATTCAAGCATCAGACTGCAGTAATTGTTATACACGTTACTCTACAAATATGCAATAGATATATACAATACTTAAGGGAATCCAAACACCATAAAAATGCACTAAAATACAGATGAAAATTACCAACTGTAATTACAAAAGATTATTTGAAAATACTTTTGTTAAAGGTAAGACATGCAAGGACGACACCAAATAAACGTGGCACTATCAAAAACAACAAAAATACAGTTCTTTATAAGCACGCTAAATATCACAAGAACAAACAAGAGACGAACAACGAAGATTTGCATATCTTGAATTACACTGCTCAGCGTTTCATTGGCAAGGTGGAGGGTGGGAGGCGACACAACGAACTTATTGAAACTATTCATGTATAGCGCAAACAGTCCTCTTTTAAAATGGCATATTTCGTGCCTTTGCTTTGGCGAAATCTGATATAGTCTGTTCGAAGGATAGATGGCGGAGGAGGTCACTTTCAATGGACACGATAGCAAGTGAGTTCACCTTGTCGTCAAGGAGGCTCGAACGAAGGTGATTTTTTATCAGCGACAACTTGGAAAACGATCGTTTGGTCTCACAGTTTGCCACGGGTATGCTTAAGTACATTCGCAAAGCAATAGAAAGTTACGGAAACACATCAATAAGCTTTCTTTCGTGCAGCAACTTCATTATTCCCAGGGGACTCGTGTCCTGGCACACAGAGTTCTGCAGAAAGTTCGCAAACTGAACGATTTCAGCGGAAAACGCTGGCTCCAAATCATTTTTGTAGGTTCTCACCAACTTCTCAGCCTGCTATGCCAAAGAGGCCTCGATCCGAACTTCTGTCAGCAATTTTAGGATTCCGATCCTTTCGCAGAGTTCAGTGTAGGCAGGCTTTCGCACTCGCAACGCAGAGCCTATACTGTCAAGTACAACATTGTAGGTCTCTACGACACACTTTTTTCTACCTTGTAGCGCACTATCGCTTTTTCCGTCCGAGTGCATACCCAAAACGATGCGTTTGCCCTAATCCTGATAACATTGATTGGTGCTTAGCGTGCGTGCTCTCTCTCCGAAGGTATCAAAGAGAGATGGCAAATAATTAACAGTCTTCTGGAGAGCTCAGCAGGTCTACAGCAGTTGAAATGCCTAGGCCTGGTTTCTGAAGTGCTACGCTCGTTTTGTCAAAGCGCTCCAAGATTTCACTCCAGGAAATCGCCATGAATGCAGTCTCCAGTTTTGTCATTTTCTTGAAGAGAGAGTGTGCTTCGTTCCTAGTGTCACCGTTTTCTTCCTCGTTCTTTGATATAGCTTCAAGGCAACACAAGACTGCATTGAACTTTTTCAGAATGGCCTTACATGATTCAGCGTGTCTTGACCACGTGGTCTCACAGACTTTTCAAAACAAGCTACTGGCCAGTTCCACCCATGCTGTCCAAAAGATACCTCCATCGCTTAGGTGAGGCAGCAAAGAACACATACAGTCTCTGAATTACAGTGAAAATTTTGACTGCCTCAAGGTAACTGTCAACGCTACACGCGCCAACTAAGTTCAGTGAATGACCAGCACACGGGACGTAGACTGCCAATTCGTTCAGGTGCTTGATTTGAGCTTGCAGTCCTTTGTATTTTCCTGACATATTACTCGCATTATCATTAGCATGGTCCCTACAATCATCAATTGAGATGCCATTGGTCGTCAAGAGGGACATCACGGTATCGAAAAGACATAAGCCGGTATGCGATTCAATTAGAACAAATCCAAGAAAGCGTTCATACACTTTCCCATTTAAATGGTATCGTAAAACAACTGACAGCTGATCTATGTGAGTAAGGTCTGGAGTCGAATTAACAATTAAAGAGAAGTATTTTGCGCGTTTCACTTCGTCAACGAGACGTCCCTTGACAGCCTTTGTCATATGCTCGATAAATTCATCACAAATGTTTTTTGACAGATACGATGGGTGACCTTTTCCTTTGTTCCCGTACCGTTTGATGTGCTGCTCTAGAAAGAGATCAAATTTGGCAATGGCCTCAAGCACTCCCATATAATTACCATTTCTCGGTGAACCAAAAATCTCCTCACTGCCCCTAACCGCTAGGTTGCGCTCAGCTAGAAGCTTACCTTCTTGTTAGGATTTTGTGGCGAATGGACGTGCTTTTCGGGGCTCCGTGGCGGCGACGAAATCATAAGTTTTTGTGCATGCTTTGGGTAGCTTCTGTTTATTATTTGCTGATTTTTTGCCTTTAAATAGTAACTGGGTGGTTTTCTTTTCCTTTCCTTTTTCTGTCTCTCGTATTTCGGGTGCGCGGGTGTGCTTCGTGCACATTTGTTTTGCAGGATGGTTACAGCGTCCTTTCCTGCCACGTGCTCCAACACGTGCAGCCGGGCGGGACGTTGAGTGTTTGTAGTCTTTAACTGGTAGCTTGGAAGTGGCACGAGAAATAGCTATTAGTGGTTTTACTGTACGTGTTTTGGTAGGAAAGTGAGAGTGTGGCCGCGTGGTTGAGCGCGTGCGAGAGCGTGTCATACCTGCGGTCTCCGCGGCATTGTTTTTGAAACAGTGGGGAGAGTTGCTTTGCGACATTTTGAGGATTTGGATCCTGTGCGTATGGGTCTTTGCTAAAAGGCACGCGCTCACCTCTGATATAGTATTAAAGTATTACAGTATTTGCATCAGTAGTAGCATTATTATAGTATTGTAGTATTTACAAAAAGCCATGCAATACATGCCAAGAAAGACGGGAAACCAAGCAATGCGCGAGGGGTCCCTCAAGGCAGATGAGGAGACGGATCAGAATGGAGAGGGCATCGAATCAACCGGCACACAATGTGATGTCGATACTAGGCTGCAGAAAATGGAGGCTTTCCAGGAAGAGCTTCTCAAACAGGTTCAAGAGCTCAAAAATGAGCTAAACAGGGAGCGTGATGCACGGAAGGTAGTTGAAACGAGACTTGAAGCAGCCGAGGAAAAGCTGAACAGCACCGCCATTCTGAACGAGAATGTGTGGGACAATGGAACGCAGACCCCCTACGCGACAGGTGAGGGAGGGTCAGCGAAATACGTAGAATGCATACAGGGTGATGAAGGGTTAGCTGGAAAGAGCGGCACCTACCTTGAGGCCGCCACGCGAAAAAGCAGGAGCCCAGAAGACAATGCCCCTTGTCGAGTCCGAATCACGCGGAAAAGGACAAAGCGAAGCAGGGCGAGGTGGGAGAGAGTGAAAGGGTGATTATCGCCGGCGACTCAAACCTGGCTGGGTGCTAAAAAGTAATTGTGGAGAGGGTGAAAGGCGACAACAGAGTGGCGGTAAGGAAATTTCCAGGGCGGACACTGGGTTCTGTCATGGAGCGAGCAAAAGAAAAGCCCGCGGAAAATGTCCACGAACGCAACCTTGTCATAGTAGCAGGTGGGCTAAATGACGTCCTAAACAGGAAAGGGACTGGACTAGCCCAGCGTTTCGCGAAGGGGGTGGACGACTTGCCCGAGCTATCCCCTCAGGCGCAGATCGTGGTGTGCACGGTGCCGGAGGTGCCTATACGTGACAATCACGTACAAAGAGCCGTAGTGGCTACTAATGAGGCAATATGGAAAATGAGCCGAGAGAAAGGCTTCGAGGTTGTCGAAGTAAACAAGAAAGTGATAAGTTGTGGTGGTTTTAAACGATACGGGATCCACTTCAATCACAAGCTGGCACGAGAAGTGGGCTGGCGACTTCGTGGTCACGCTGTTGGTGTTTTAGAGGGCCCGCGGGCGCTCACGAGGTCAGAGTAGATAGTGATGAAGAAGGTCGCCTAGGGGAACATCAGCTGAGCATCGCCATCGATAACAGAAAAAGGAGGAAGGTAAGAAAAAGAGCTCGCCATGCAATAGGCTACATAAACATGCAGGGCGGCAGAAGAAAGAAAAAGTGGGCAGGGATTAAGGAGCAGTTACATAGAGAACAAATAGGGGTGTATGCGGTTACAGAAACGCACCTTAGAGACTCAGAAGAGCCGCCAGTTATTGAGAATTATGTTTGGGAAGGGTGCAACAGAACTAAGCCGGAAAGAAATGGAGGTTGAGTCGGAATGCTCATCCATCAGGGAGCCAATTGGAAAAGAGTAAATTCACAATGCCAAGAGCATCTTTGGTTATCAGGTACAGTGAGTGGGAAAGAAACTTGGCTGGGCGTTACGTATTTGTGGAGCGGAAAAAATTGCACAGAGAAGAATAAAGAGTTAGTGGAATGCATAAGCGCTGAGGTTAAGGGTTTCGGAAATGGTCCTGAAATTGTCCTATTAGGTGACATGAATGCCCACATACAGGATTTAGATGGCTATACCGACAATAACGGGAAGTCAATGCTAGACCTTTGTGAGTAACATAACCTCGTTATCATGAATACAGGGCCCAAGTGTGAAGGACAGATCACGTGGGAAGTGGGAAACCGGCAATCGACCATTGAGTACTGTCTGATGACAGAAGGAATCCATGATAAGTTGAGAGAAATCGTCATCGATGAGGAAGGGTTTAGCAGCATAGGGAGTGACCATAAACGCATCATTTTGAAAATGGGATATGTAGTAGGAAAAGAGAGCAAGGAGAGCAAAATGGCCAGTCCAAATTTGAACGCTTAACAAATAGAAATATTGTCACTAGAGTTGAGGAAGAACTTGGCAAATGGCCAAGTAAAGAGTGGGAATATGGTGAGCTTCTAAGTGTAATAACGACAGAAATACGGAAAGAGAAACAACATGTTCGTTGGAAAGGAAAAAAGAAACCGAAAAGCTGGTGGAACAAGGAGATACGAGAAGCGATCGCCGAACGACAGAAAGCATCTCGAGAGCACAGGCAGGCAAAAAAGGCGCAGTTGCCGCAGGATGAAGTAACCAGTAAATGGGAAATATACCGGGAGAAAAATACTATGGTTCAAATACTGCTGCAAGCAAAATTAAAAAGTGAAACTCAACGTTTGTTGTCCCAAATACGTGAGAAAAGAAGGTCGCACCTAAAATATTTTGGAACCACATAAAATTATTAGGCAGGAAGTCAACAACAATACAACAACATATCCTAGACGAAGATGAAAACAGACTGGAAGGAGAAGCGGCAATAAATTACATCCGAAAAGTAACAGCCGAATCTTTCCAAGGCAATGACGACGTTGTATTTGAAGAAAAAAGAGCATGAAAGAGACCCGAGTGGAAAAGGAGCTGGTGCTGACAAATTTAAACTGGAAGAAAGCGGAAGAGAAAATTCCTAAGCGCACAGCCACAGGGCTTGACGAGGTTCCCGTTAGGCTGATAAATTAACTAGGGCCAAAAAGTAAGGAAGCTCTGGTGAAAGCAGTGAAAAAAACTTTAAAAGATAGATGAATACCAGACAGTTGGCGACAAAGTAGGATGAATTTAATTTATACAGGTAAGGGGGAGCAATATACAATTCGCTCGTATAGACCGTTGACCATTACATATATACAGACTAGCCATGCAGGCAACCAAATTAAAGCTGCAAGCATGGGCAGAGAACAATGACATTTTTGGAGAACTTCAGAATGGCTTCAGAATAAGTAGGCGTTTAGATGATAGCTTATTTGTTCTTACTCAGTGCATTGACATCTCAAAAGTAGAAAGCAGATGGTTATATGTGGCCTTTTTAGACATTACAGGAGCCTATGACAAAGTAGACCGCAATATTTTGTGAAATATTCTGCAAGGGGAAGGTTTAGGTGACGATTGTCTACAGCTTTTCAGAGAGATTTACCTAGAAAATACCGTTTGCGTTAAATGGGAAGGGATGAGGAGCGAAAAGGAAGTTGATATCAACAAGGGACTGAGGCAGGGGTGGCCTTTATCTCCACTGCTGTTTATGATGTACATGGTGAGGATGGAGAGGGCGCTAGAAGGAAGTAAAATCGGGTTTAATCTCTCATACAAACAGGCAGGTACAGTAGTAGAGCAGCAGCTTCCAGGTTTATTTTATGTCGACGACATTGTGTTGCTAGCTAACAAGCAAAGTAATTTGCAACATCTGGCTAATATCTGTGGATAGGAAGGCAACAATTTAGGTTTGAAATTCAGTGTTGGAAAATCAAGTGCTATGGTATTCAATGAAAACAGTGAACAGACAGTGGAGTTACAGGGCCAAGAAATACCTCGGTAACAGAATATAAATACCTTGGTGTATGGATACACGAAGGCAATAGATATATGGAAACACAGAAAAAAACAATAACAGTAAAGGGGAAGAGAACTGCAGCCATAATGAAGCACAGAGCGCTATGGGGATACAATAGGTACTAGGTCCTCCGAGGTATGTGGAGAGGTGTAATGGTTCCAGGACTTACTTTTGGAAATGCGGTTGTTTGCCTTAAATCAGGGGTACAATCAGGACACGACGGGAACCGAAAGTCAGCGGGTCGCCTCGCATTGGGCGCTCACGGGAATACTACAAATGAAGCTGTGCAGAGTGATATGGGCTGGACTAGTTTTGAAGTGAGGGAAGCTCGCAGTAAAATTGAATATGAAGAACGGCTGAGGAATATGGAAAAAAGTAATGGGCTGGGAGAGTGTTCAGGTATCTTTACAGGAAAAGCATTGGTTCGCAGTGGAGAAAAAGAACTAGGAAGCTTACCAGCAAGTATGTGGCCTGTAGGGTGGGCAACACAGCAACAAAGAAAGTCCAGCGGAAAGTCAGAGAGGCTCAATTAATCTCATGGGTGGCGGCAATAGAAAAGAAACCTGCCATGAGTAACAACTTAAGAGGAAAAAACGAAATCAGGAAACTATTTATGATAACTCAAAGGGAAGCTCATTACTTTTCGAAGCGAGATCGGGATGCCTTACAACACGCACCTATAAAGCAAAATATAAGAAGGAAGAAGAAGCATGTGCTTGCTGCGGTAAAGCCAGGGAAACGACGGAGCATGTTTTATTAGAGTGTGAAGACGTCTACTCAACGGTCGATTTAGGCACCACTGGCCTCCTTGAAGCCCTTCGGTTCATCGAGAGCAATGGTAAAGCAAACATGTCCGCAATAGGCATTAGTAAGAGGCGATTGGAGGAAAGGTGGAAGAAAAGGGGGGAAATGACAATAGACGGACACGTACAAAAACACAGTTCGCAGTAGGGGATCAGAAAACCTGGGCGTGGCAGTTCATAGTGTTTCTTTTTCATTGTTTAGTCTAGGTAGGATATTAGGCAGTATAATAGCAAGAGCTTGGTTGCGCAACCCACCGCCCTGTTCCAAAGGGGACGCTCATAACATTCATCCATCCATCCAGCCATCTACAACGACTACGCGCTTCAACACCTCTGTCCAGTAAGCGGTCTTAGTGACAGGATGCTTAACCAGCTCCTTGTCAATTGTGCTGTTCGAGTTGGAGCGGGCGAGCCATGCTGCCACGTAGTTCCGGTGCTCGACGCTATTTTCTTGTGCGCAAACCTTTTCTTCTTCGCTTTTCCAATCAGAAAAGCCGTGCGTGGTGAAAGCACTGGGGTTGCTTGAAATCGAAAATAGTTTTCACATGAAACAGTAAACGGAACCTTTGGACTCCGAGTACATTAACCAGTGTCGCTCGTACGCCTCCCCATTTACAGCCTTTCGCACGAAAAGATGAGGTGACATATAGCGTTTCTGAGTTTTGTATTGCCTCTCGGAAGACGGATAATTTTCCGCCCATTTTTGAAAATACAATGGCCCTTTCTCAAGGCATACACTCCGAAAGCTGTCAGTAATAAAGCCCGGCCACTTAGCAGGGTCACTTCGGAGAATCTCGCAACGTACCGCTTGCTGCGGGGTTGTCTGTACTTCTCTGTTGCCGCAACGAGAAGCCGTCTCATTCGTCATTTCGAGGCACACTTTGCGGGTGGTAACATGATTATTTGAAGCCAAACTAACAGGAAACAAGTGAGTCGGTTCTTGGAGTGTTGTTTCTTGGCGCTCGTCAATAGAAGGAGGCTCATCGGGGAGGTTTGGCACCTGTTGATCCGCAGTAGTAAAATCGGGCGTGGCGGACCGGACGCCTGGAGCTCTGTGGCAGGGGCCCGGCCAAGTAGCATAGACGTTGCTGACTCAGGAACAGGACATGGCTCGGTTAGCGTCGGTTACTCCGAAATATGGACGACCAAGGTTGGCACCGTTTTCACAGGATCCAGACAACTAAGTTGAGTCAAACCTCGCTTCTTGCCAGGAAACCGTGGTGATGGAGTAGGCAAGTCCTCCACAGAAGCACAGTCGGTACTAGTGGGAGTTTGACACGGACTCCGGGTAGAGCGATCATACTGCTCCGCGGAAGCTACATTCAGTAGGTACTTTGTCATCTTTGGTAGCTTCTTTTCACGCTCTTCTCTTTCTAACTTTGCCTTTCGTTTAGACGCACCACTTTGATGCTTCCGACCGAGCATTTTCGCATGAATGGATGCTAACTGTTCGCCGGGCACTTAGTCAGTCCGACGCGACCGCAGGTGTCCAACGGTGGCCGTCCCGATGACTGGCGCACGCTGCCTGGATGGTCTGTGGCTGGCCGAGAGCGGTGCGTCCCCCGGGAGCTCCTCAGCGGGCGGGCTTATGCAAGCTTAACCGGCGGCTCGGGGCTGAATCGCAGTCCGCGATCAACTTCTTTTATAGACGCCCGCCGCGTCTGTCTGTTACTAGCGTCAAAGCAGGCGTTCACATACGCATAGAGTTCCTTGTACAAATTCCCTCCTTCTCCGTACAAACTCACTCCTCCCTTTCCGGTCTCGTCTTCCTATTGGCTAGAAGCAATCGTCTGTTCTGGGAGGTTCTCCATTTTTCTTTCATCCCGTCGACGCCGAGCGCGAGAACGAAGGGGAGAGGGCGACTCCTAGCGCGTGCGAAGTTCCGCGCCATCCGTCGCCTCTGAGTCATCTTTTTCCACTTCTTTCAGGAAAGTTCGGCGGCCAGTCTGACCTACTTCTTCCGTAGAGCGCGCGCAGCCACTAGGCAGGAATGGGCCCTGAAGATAGGCCTGTGTGTCCAGCTCTCCAACTTCCCCCTTCACTCTTGCACAACCCTAACCCGAACAGTGAACATTCCATGCCGCACGGCACGCGGACAAAAACACGTGTGACGTCTTCTTTCCTTTCCTGCCTAGATTCTGCCATCAGACTCATCATCATGTGCTATCGGACTCATCCTCCCCCGCACAAATTACCATCACGGTAAACAAAAGTCGAATGGGAGGCACTGTTGAATGGAGCACATTCTTTCTATGGGAAGGACAGTGGCGGAACTATTAGAGAGGTGGAGGGTGGCGTGGTGGTGACGAGGGGCAACGGAGATTAGGTCCTCATCCCACATTACGTGTTTTAGGTGTTACCCCCTTGCCCCTCCTCTCCAGACAGCACTGGACATACGGACTGACAGGAAACCACGAAAACTCTTCCAAGCAAACGCACCTCGCTTCGTAAGAAAGAGGGCCCCACCGGGGTGGCGGGGGATTCCTGTTTTGGCAGTTCGACAAGCTCTCCCCAAATTATCAGGCTAAACGCATGCTATTACATTAGGCGGGGGGCCCCGTCTGCTCGTTCTGGTTTTCTCGCTTCATACATGTCGCTCGAAGTTCCGTCGCCCATGATTCCATATACTAAGGAGGTTAGAATAAATCAGCCCCCTTCTCCTCCTGTTCGAGGTGAGGTCCTGGACTGCAGCCCCCTTAGCCCCCCACCCTTAATACAGCACTGACTGTAAATCGACGAATTAAATGCCGTTGAGCCGTTTGTTATTAGTTTCGGTTGTGGTTTATCGAGTGAAGATGCGAAACAAGCTTGGCAGGGGGACTTGGAACAATATAATGTGCCTAAAAACTTAATTTGCATAATCTTTGTATGCGGTAGAGCAGCGTTTCACTTTTTTTCATTATTGTAACGGCTGCAATTGTTTGTCACCAGAGGGCCACTTTAGCGAAAGGAACCGCAAAATGGCAGCTGTTTCAAATGAATGAAATAGCTGACCGCAAATCGTCGGCTGCCGAGCATCCCCTTACACTGACGGCAAGAGTATGTCGTGTTGATAGTTGCTGTTTTGGTGCATTTTCTGACACTAGTGCTGGAACTGAAACGCAAAATAAAAGCCTCTATGCTTGCAATGAATATCTGACGCAGGATCACCGGCTATTGAGCATGGGTAATCCCTGTAAGCTGGTGGTGGCAGTATGTCATGTTGATGATTGCTGTCTCGGCGCATTCTCCGATAGTACTGCTGAAATCTTTGTCAATGATCGTGCACCAGACGATGTATGACTGGTCTTCACGACTGCGATGCTTCGAGAGAACATGCAACTCGAATCGCCTTTAGTACCACACCGACAACTGCATCGTCTGCTGCGTCAACGAAATATGACATGCAACGGTAAATCGCGGCGTTGAACCGACGGCAGTGATGTTGACTGCGCATAATAACCTTTATGCAGGCACACAAGTTGAAGAAGAGTATACTGCGAATAAGAGAGTCCAGTGGCGGTCTGTACGTTTTCCTGAATATCTTCTACTCGTCTGCGGTCAAGCTTCCAGACGACCATGTTTGTCCATCAAAACGCCATGGCACCGCGGGACATTGGCCCTCATATAAACCATCGGCAACAGGAAATTATAATCAACTTTATGGAAAGGAATCCACGCTTAGTTAAATCATCGGGATCAGGACCCAGAATTCACCGCTAAAAGGAAAAAGGAAATGTGGGAAGAGCTTGCAAATTTGCTTAATGATGCCGGGCCTCGCACAAAGCCCGTGGTGCAGTGGCGTTGTTGGTAGCACAAATTCGTCAGTCGTACCAGGGCTGACGCAGGCAACCTCTCCGCTGAGATGAAGAGGCGTGCGTGCTTTACGGTAACGTCTGTTTCGAGTGTTTACACAAACCACGTTGCAGGCCCACTGCCGGTGGACTTTTCGGGGGCCGAGTGCTCGCCTTGCTTGGCCCAGCGAGCACCATACCGGCGCGACCTTTCACGAGCAGCAACTGTGAAGTGAGAATCTGCTTTGCCTATTTGTATTCCTCTTGAAAGGCCTGGATTGTTAGTCGGAAAATTTCGCCTGCTCTGTTGTCTTGTGTAACAAAGAAGTAAGGAAGGGCGTAATCAGATTTTGTAAATAAAACTTGTAGCCAATAAACAATTTCGCTAGAATAGCAGCTTGGGCTTGTTGGTTTTCCATCCTGCTAGTAACAGCGCAAACTGTAGACAAGGGACGAGACAAGAAGACACCACAAGCGCTGACTTTCAACAACGTTTATTCCGAAAGAAACACGGCTTCTTATAAACATTGCCCTCACGTGTCGCAGTCACGTGATCGCACATCATGTGAAACAAGCACTTTTTTTTCTTTTATACACTCAAGATAGGGGTTGCACGTGCAAAAGCTCAAGTTATTTTTTTGTCAGTAACAAAGACGGCGTGCTAACGCATTGGTCACGAAGTCTGGTAATCTCGGCCGCCTCAATTATCTCCCGGACCAGCTGGTCATTGTGTTTCTTCAGCACTTTACAGCGTCTAAATTCTGCGGCGCAATCTTTTGAGGGGCAATCCCTGATATGTATGCCTAGATTCCTGTTAGCCTGCTCGACGCTAAGTTTGTGTTCCTTCAGTCTCTCATTTGTGCATCTAGAAGTTTGCCCTACATACATTTTTCCACATTTCAAAGGTATTGAATACACAACGGCTTCCGTGCACTCCACAAAACGATTCTGGTGATTAGTCGTGTACCCTTCCTGGTTTGTCGGCTCTTCAGCATTGACGCGTCTTCAGTATTGAGCAATTGAATGAGCAATGGAACAAAGTTTTCGTCGGCAGGTTGACCGGCTTACTAGGGCTGGTTACCCGTCGCACCTTCTTGCGTCCGTTGCGGAAAAAATGAGCAAGAACCTAAAACTCAAGCGTGCCCATGGCGAGCCAGGTAGCGAGAAGCCCAAAGAAAAACGACGGACCGTGGCCCTGCCATACGTGCACAACGTATCTCACCGCCTGAAAAAGATTGGGCGCAAAGCTGGTGTTAATGTAGTGCTTACTGCCCCGAAAAAACTAAAAAGCCTCTGCCGACGCGTCAATGCTGACGAGCCGACAAACCAGGAAGGGTGCACGACTAATCACCAGAATCGTTTTGTGGAGTGCACGGAAGCCGTTGTGTATTCAATACCTCTGAAATGTGGAAAAAGGTATGTAGGGCAAACTTCTAGATGCACAAATGAGAGACTGAAGGAACACAAACTTAGCGTCGAGCAGGCTAACAGGAATCTAGGCATACATATCAGGGATTGCCCCTCAAAAGATTGCGCCGCAGAATTTAGACGCTGTAAAGTGCTGAAGAAACACAATGACCAGCTGGTCCGGGAGATAATTGAGGCGGCCGAGATTACCAGACTTCGTGACCAATGCGTTAGCACGCCGTCCTTGTTACTGACAAAAAAATAACTTGAGCTTTTGCACGTGCAACCGCTATCTTGAGTGTATAAAAGAAAAAAAGTGCTTGTTTCACATGATGTGCGATCACGTGACTGCGACACGTGAGGGCAATGTTTATAAGAAGCCGTGTTTCTTTCGGAATAAACGTTGTTGAAAGTCAGCGCTTGTGGTGTCTTCTTGTCTCGTCCCTTGTCTACATTTTGCGCTGTTACTAGCAGGAGGGCAATAAACAATGCTGGAGCACCAATTGCCATTACAAATGAAGGCCTTGGAGGCAATGCTGTACCTAAAAGGGCAAGGCCTACTGCATTGCAAAATATGCTTCACCTTTTGTAACTATTGTGACCAGTGTCTGCCTCTGTTAAACTTCACAATTTGTTTTTCATCAATGCAGAGTGACTCACAGTAACCTGGCACCTCAGCTTTGGCTGAGGTGTCACAATCATACAACAGGAATGGCACCTCATGCCTGTCCAGGGGCACTGCAGGAAGCAGGAGTGCTGTCAGCCGTAAGTGTATGGTGTATGAACGTAATTGTGACCTCACGCACAAAATGTGTGCATTCAATCTCAACACAGCTGTAATAGTGACATAGAAGTTCCTTGCACTGGTCACAATGGATGAAAGGCACCTTGCAGTACTTTATACATGTGGGACATAAACATGTCAAGTGAAGAAAGGAAACCAGACAGAGAAGATATACTCAAGAGAGGTACTACTACCAACTGATTTTATTGCTGCTTGGTCAGTACCAGTGCACACACAGAGGCACAGCAAGGCAAAAAAAGTAAGCACGAAAACCCTTTAGATCACCAAAAAGTTAACGTGTCATTTCTTGTTTCGTGCACATGTTGACATTTGTTTTTCTAGCTAGGAACCTATATCTCGTGACACATTTCAATTACGCAAGGGTTCTATGTATACATGTGCACAGTCAATGTGTACTGGTTAATTGTATCATAAAAAAAGCAGTGGCCTTCATAACGGTGTTGTGATGAAGAGACTACAAAACCTGTTTTTTTTTTAACTCGGAACACATTTATTGAATGTAATGCCCTGAAATAAAAGATTTAATCATTACAATAATGAAAAAGCTGAAAAATGTAATGCAACAAATGCAAACTCCAGATTACTCTACAATGTGCGGTGACACTGATATGAACGTGTTACACAATTTAGTTTACTTTGTTATTTATTTGGCTCAGTGTTATGTTAGTATCCAAAAAAGGATGCCTGGGAGCGAAAGAGGATTGGCGACAGGTGGCACAAAATGTATGAACCTCAACATCCTATTTCGTAAGAATATATATTGTAGGGATGTCCAAACACAACGCAGTTTTTGCATGGGAGTGGAGTATCATTATGAATGCTTCTGAAATGGCTAGCGTAAATTGGCTCTCACCTTAGCTTTTATGCCACTGATGTTCACCAAATAGCCCGCCGCCGAAACATGTATAAGAGAACATACTACTAAGTAACGTAGTAGTAATGTAGGAAGGCGCCCTGTCGCGTTGTTCTCTCTTCTGTGCTGTGTGTAGTTTTTTCTTTTTTGCGCCTTAAAAATTTAGTATAATGTAGTAGTAGATGTTGCAAGGAACTTGTTGCGTGCAGTGAATTACTGGGTTACATGTTCATGGCAGCATAATATGGTGGTAGCGTACACTTTTCTCCTATGCTCTAAAAGGTTTTATAGTGCCTCTTTTACTTGGCATGTTTTGCACGACGTGCATTCATTGTGAAGGCAGTGATTGTTTAAAAGTGATTATTTTAAAATAAGAACAGTAGAAGAGACAGGGACAAACGAAGAAAGACCCGCACTTTTCACATGTGTATAATGTCGCTTGTCCCCGTCTCCCACGGTGTTTGTGTTACATTACATGCCAATGTGGCCGATTATACACGCTTCATCGCAAGCGAATAAATGTGAAAGGCATATAAAGTTCATTTGTCCAAACGTGGCGTATTGGTTAATAGGAAAACTGAAGGCATACAAGGGGCACTTGTTCGGACAGCACTGCAACCTAGTGGAACTTTTCATGAACGCTACACACAGACACAGAAACAGTACTGAGGAAAAGGTGCGTCAGCAAGGCATGCCATACATATTCAGTACGTATATTTGCTATCACTTTCACCAAGCCGTAAGATGTGCACCTACTTGTTAATGATGCATATGTGGCACGTTCTTATGCTGTAATATCAGAATTTCGCACCACAGCAGTTATTTGTTAACCCATTTTTTTCTTTTTGGGGATCAACTTTATGCGACAGGATATCTGTAACGTAGAATTGTAGCCTCATTGATCACTAGACGCTTGGTAAAAGTCCAAGCATTCACATTGACAAGGCAGTTAAGTTTGTAAATTTCACCTGCAGCCGCACGTTTTTTTTTTTCATTTCATTTCCTTTCCTTACAGACCGCAGAGTAGGGGTATTACATAAAGAGTAATAGCATTTGAACAAATCAAGCCTGCTCATATATGAATATGTGGTGTAAGGAGCCTAAGTAGATGTAAAATGCATTTGGGTGAGGAATCTGAGTAATGCATGTAACAGTCTTGGTCATTAGTGGGTATTTGTTATGTGTACGCTTGAGGTAACTTCATCTTTCATCTACTCTCACTTGAGGAGCACAACATTTAGCTTTCAGTTTTAGTTGAAGTGGTGAAAAGTCAAACAAACTCAATGCATACTTCATGGATACTCTGTTATTGAATGGTAACGCTACGTATGTTGTACATAATAACTGCAACTGGATCTTGTATAGTTCAGGTAGTTTGGATATTTAGTAACGTGGCAATACATGATTAAACAATTCGTCCAGAACTGTTTTTAAATGATCTGAAGCGAAGGCGCTAAAACGATGGAGGACAAAGAAGAAACACACACACACAGGGCGCCTGTGTTTAAATGTTTTTAAAAAAATACGTCTTTAAATGTTGAGCAGAACAAAGGTCACTGTGAAAACCACTTCGAAGGTATGTGGTGTCACTAGTGGGTAGACAAATGTAAGGCGCATGGGAGATGCCCACAAAAAGGTGACAAAAATTGAATGAAGGCCACAACTACAACACACTGTTAACGTACGCCTGCATGGTATGTATTCATAACACGTTTGAAAAAATATTGCAGACTTTCAGTGATGCATGTGCGATTACCAAGTGACTTGATAACAGAGCTTGCCTGTGCATGAACCTCAACACCCTATTTAGTAAGAATATTGTAGTGATGTGCAAACACAATGCAGTTTTTGCATGGGAGTGGAGTATCATTATGAACGCTTCTGAAATGGCTAGCGCGAATTGGCTCTGACCTTAGCTTTTATGTCATTGATGTTCACCAAATAGCCCGCCGCCGAAACATGTATAAGAGAACATAGTACTAAGTAACGTAGTAGTAATGTAGGAAGGCACTCCTAGCATGAATACACTCCTAGCATGAAGCTAGGAGTGTATTCTAGGGGGCCAATGTCACCTCTTTTAACTGGCAGAGCTTCATATGAAAAAGTCATTTCGGACAACTTGCACAAATTCAAAGTGAAATTTTCATGACTGTAATGCGACGAATGTAATTGTGCAAATCCCGCGTCACACAACGCATACATAAATATAGTCTAGCCAAATGAATACTTGCATGACTTCATGTAATGTGGTTGTTGGTTGAGCACTCGTCAATGCCTGTTTGTCTCTATGAGTTGTTCGGAAAATAAAGATTAAAATAGACCGAGAAACTTCCTATGTACCTGAACTTTACATGCTGTGATGGACTGTTGGAGACTGGGATTTTGTGGGTTCTGTAGGAAGTCGATATATTTCAAGAAAGGTTAAATGTACAACGCAAACACTGGACTTCACATAAATTAAACGATGAGCTGCATTAGTAGTGCGGTTGTAAAAGGAACTGCAATTTCCAATTTCGCACGTTTCTATAACGATTCCTAGGTCTATGCTCCTCAAGTGAGAACATGAAGTGTTCCTATTTCACTGATAAAAAAGAATACTTTCCGGTATAAAATGTATGTACAGTCAAGTACATCAAACCTGGTGCAAATAAATACTTGTATTACCTTTTGTTATTGCTGCCGCAATTGTGCTGCTCTTCCTTAAACAGCATAGTTACATTTTGTTAGTCGTGCAGCTTACAAGCTAGTGTGCTTCCCAAATTATGCAGGGCCTCCGAGAGCAACATCAACATGAGGCCACCTCTTGCAGCAGGCTGTGGGGGACACAGCTAGAAGGGTCACCCTTGCAGCTGCAAGGAACAGAGTTCGCCGAAAAATTATTGGAAGAGTCCCGCAAGGTGAAATGGCAGTGCTGAGAAAGTGCGTAGATGTAATTAAACCTGACCGATTGAATTTTTGGCACGGCCGAGTACAGGTGTGTAGTTGGTGACTAGAAAAGAAATCAGGGAAAAAGTTGTTAGAATTTAGCGTGTTAAACACAATAGTAATTCTCACAATTCACAATAGTAACTCAAATGCAGAGACACAAGGAATATGCAGTGCTCTTTGCTAAGTAAGTAACGTGTGACATGAGAAGCGTCAATTCACCCTCGTCGAGGGGATTCTGGAAGGCGTGGCACTTTTCCCGACGGTATGAACATAACTTAATGAACAAAACAAAGTTGCATATTGTCACATGGTGGTGACGTTGAAGAACACAGTAGCAATACTGTGAAAGACAAAACTAACTTTTATTGGGCGAACCTGTGCCCACAAAACAGGCTACACCTATAGCACAACGATAGCGGCGAACACGGTCGGCGATCGTCGAAAATCTGATCAGCGCGTCAAGCGCGTCCGCTTTTATACATCAGTCGTCGAATGTTCCAGAGTAATCGCTGGGACACGCGTGCCTTCTACAGAGTTCTACATTATTCGCGTCGCGCACACATGCGATCAGATTACACAAGGTCCGGCGACAACAGACAGCGGATAGAAGCATCGATAACATTCCAGAAACTTCCGATACATGCAAGCGCGTCCTGCGCTGTACGATAACATTTGTTAGGCGGTGAAACGTGTCGCCCGATAAAGACGAACAAGTACACGTGTCATACCCCCTTCTTAAAAAAGCATCGAGCCGATGCTGCAAACAGACGAAAGTAATAAAGAAAAGCACTCGTAGCGAAGAAAACAACAAAATAAGGAAAGTTCGTCAGCGTTCGTAAAATGGTTTAAGACGCACCACGTGGACCACTTCAGATCGTGCGCGGCGCCGCTGTGAATGCGAAATGCCGTCTGGCACGACCTCATAGTCTAGTGCGCCAATACGTCGGATGACCTTGTAGGGTTCGAAATAGCGTCGCAGTAGTTTCTCACTGAGTCCTCGTCGGCGTATCGGGGACCATACCCAAACACGGTCGCCAGGCTGGTACTGGACGTAGCGTCGTTGGAGGCTGTAGTGTCGGCTGTCGTTACGCTGCTGGTTCTTGATCCGTAAGCGGGCGAGCTGTCGGTCTTCTTCGGCGCGCTGGAGATAGGTAGCGACGTCAAGATTCTCTTCGTCAGTGACGTGCAGCAGCATAGCGTCGAGCGTCGTCGTCGGGTTCCTGCCGTAGACCAGCTTAAACGGCGTGATCTGTGTTGTTTCTTGCACCGCCGTGTTGTAAGCGAATGTTACGTACGGCAGGACGGCATCCCAGGTCTTGTGTTCGACGTCGACGTACATTGCTAGCATGTCGGCGAGGGTCTTGTTCAGGCGCTCCATGAGACCATTCGTCTGCGGGTGGTAGGCAGTTGTCCTCCAGTGGCTTGTCTGGCTGTATTGCAGAATGGCTTGGGTGAGCTCTGCTGTAAAAGCCGTTCCTCTGTCGGTGATGAGGACTTCTGGAGCACCATGTCGCAGCAGGACGTTCTCGACGAAAAATTTCGCCACTTCGGCTGCGCTGCCTTTCGGTAGAGCTTTAGTTTCAGCGAAGTGGGTGAAATAGTCCGTCGCCACGACGATCCACTTGTTTCCGCAAGTTGATGTCGGAAACGGTCCCAGCATGTCCATCCCGATCTGCTGAAATGGTCGGCAAGGAGGCTTGATCGGCTGCACTAATCCAGGTGGCCTTGTCGGTGGTGTCTTGCGTCGTTGACAGTCTCGACATGTCTTGACGTAACGGGCGACATCGGCAGTTAGGCGCGGCCAGTATTACCTTTCTTGTATCCTCGATAGCGTCCGGGAGAAACCGGCATGTAGGGCGTGCAGTACTTCTGGCCGCAGTGCCGACGGAACAACAAGAAGGTAGTTGGCGCAGACTAGTGAGAAGTTCTTCACGAGTAGGCTTTTCAAGCGTGAACGAAGACAATCCGCGCTTAAATGCCCTAGGGACGGCGTCGGTGTGCCCTTTCAAATAATCGACGAGGCCTTTTAGCTCCGGGGCCGCTCGTTGCTGCTCAGCGAAGACTTCCGTGCTTACTATTCCAAGGAAGGCGTCGTCATCCTCGTCATCTTGCGACGGCGGGTCAATGGGCGCGCGTGATAGGCAATCGGCATCTGAGGGTTTTCGTCCGGATTTGTAGGTTACAGTGATGTCGTATTCTTGTAGTCTGAGGCTCCGCCGCGCCAGTCGTCCTGGAGGATCGTTTATATTCGCTCGCCAACACAACGCGTGATGGTCGCTGACGACTTTGAATGGCCTGCCATATAGATAAGGGCGAAATTTAGCTGTAGCCCAAACGATGGCGAGGCATTCCTTTTCGGTCGTAGAATAGTTGACTTCTGCTTTCGACAGTGACCGGCTAGCGTAAGCTATCACCTGTTCGACTCCGTTTCTCCTCTGGACTAGAACGGCACCGAGGCCTAGGCTACTGGCGTCAGTATGGATTTCTGTATCGGCGTACTCGTCGAAGTGCGCAAGTAGCTGTGGCGACTGCATGCGTCGTTTGAGTTCTTCAAATGCGTCGGCCTGCGGCGCTTCCCACTTGAACTCAACATCACATTTAGTTAGACGTGTCAACGGCTCAGCGATGCGTGAAAAGCCCTTGACAAAGCGTCCGTAGTAGGCACACATGCCAAGGAATCTACGCACTGCCTTCTTGTCGATGGGTTGCGGGAGCTGTGCGATGGCAGCTGTCTTTTGGGGGTCTGGATGGACACCAGATTTGCTGATTACGTGGTCTAGGAACAAAAAAAATTATGGGGTTTTACGTGCCAAAACCACTTTCTGATTATGAGGCACGCCGCAGTGGAGGACTCCGGAAATTTCGACCACCTGGGGTTCTTTAACGTGCACCTAAATCTAAGTACACGGGTGTTTTCCCATTTCGCCCCCATCAAAATGCGGCCGCCGTGTGGCCTATGAACAGAAGCTCATCGTAAGCGAAGCGGCATTTTTCCGACTTCAGAGTAAGCCCTGATGACTTGGTGGCCTCTAGTACTGTCGCAAGCCGCATGAGGTGATCGTCGAAATTTCCGGCGAAGACGACGACGTCATCCAAGTAAACTAGACAGGTCTGCCACTTCAATCCAGCTAAAACCGTGTCCATCACACGCTGGAACGTTGCAGGCGCCGAGCACAGTCCGAATGGCATAACCTTGAACTCGTATAGGCCGTCTGGGGTGATGAAGGCGGTCTTTTCGCGATCTCTTTCTTCGACTTCTGTTTGCCAATAGCCAGACTCCAGGTCCATCGACGAGAAGTATTTAGCGTTGCAGAGCCGATCCAATGCGTCGTCTATCCGTGGGAGGGGGTATACGTCCTTTTTCGTGATCTTGTTCAGACGACGATAATCGACGCAGACACGTAGGGTTCCGTCCTTTTTGTTCACCAGGACAACAGGGGATGCCCACGGGCTTTTTGACGGCTGGATGATGTTGTCGCGCAGCATTTCGTCGACTTGTTCTCTTATAGCTTCACGTTCTCGCGGCGAAACTCGGTAAGGGCTCTGGCGGAGTGGTCGAGCGCACACCTCGGTGATTATGCGATGCTTGGCGACTGGTGTTTGTCGAGTGTTTGTCGAATCCTCGATGACGTCGAAAAGCAGCCTTTTATCGTCGGAGCAGACTTCTGAACTGATGTTGCTTAATCACGGGGAGACTTGGATTAATGTTGTAGTCTGGTTCGGGAACCATGGTTGTCGGGGTAGATGCGGCGGAATCCGAGAGGACAAACGCATTACTGGTTTCTAGAATTTCCCCGATGTACGCGATCGTCGTGCCCTTGTTGATGTGCTTGAACTCCTGGCTGAAGCTTGTCAGCAACACTTTCGTGTTTCCTCCGTGCAGTCGAGCGATTCCTCTAGCGACGCAAATTTCACAGTCGAGCAGTAGACGTTGGTCGCCTTCGATGACGCCTTCTACGTCAGCGGGTATTTCGGTGCCGACCGCAATAGCTATGCTCGAGCGAGGCGCGATGGTCACTTGATCTTCGAGCACGCTCAAGGCGTGGTGACTACGAGAGCTCTCCAGCGGTATCGCTTGATCTTCCGACAGCGTTATCGATTTTGGCTTCACGTCTATGATTGCGCCGTGTTGGTTCAGGAAGTCCATGCCGAGAATGACGTCTCGTGAACACTGTTGGAGGATAACGAAGGTGGCAGGGTAAGTCCGGTCATGAACGGTAATTCTTGCCGTGCAGATTCTAGTTGGCATAATGAGGTGTCCTCCAGCGATTCGAATTTGAGGGCCTTCCCATGCAGTTTTAACTTTCTTCAACTGGGCGGCGATGTGTCCACTCATTACGGAGTAATCGGCCCCTGTGTCCACTAAGGCGGTAACTGCGTGGCCGTCGAGAAGCACGTCGAGGTCGGTGGTTCTTTGTCTGGCGTTGCAGTTAGGTCTTCGCGTCGGATCACGCCTGCGTCGTGTTGAACTGAAGCTGGAATGTCTCCTCGCCTTTCGTCGTCGTATTCTGTGTTTCCAGACTTCGTCGGGACGGCGGCGTGTCGTTATGTCGTCGAGGTAGTTTCTTCGGTGTCTTCGTCGGCGGCGGAGGATCTTCGTCAGTTCGACGAACAGCAACCTTACCTCCGTCGGTTGCTTCTTTTACTTTTCCGGATATGGGCTCGATGACCGGCACCGAGCTGGGCCAGTGTATGGTCGGCGCTGCGGCGACAGGTAGCGGCCTGGTGATTGCGAACGCGACGGCCCTCGAGAGCTCCACTGAGTAGCGGCGAGGTAGTCGGCGATATCGCGAGGGCGTTCACCTTGCTGTGGGCGCGGAGCGTTGACGGCGAAACCTCGCAGTCCCATCTCCCGGTATGGGCATCGTCGGTAGACGTGACCCGCTTCTCCGCAGTGGTAGCAGAGCAGGCGGTGGTCAGGAGCGCGCCAAACGTCTGTCTTGCTCGGGTAGCTGCGCTGGGCGACGGGTGGGCGTGCTGGTGGCGGTGGTGGTGGTCGACGGAATTGCGGCGTTACAGGGCCCTGGCGCGGTCGTGGAAGGGGACCTTGACGGCGGGCGACGGCGGCGTAGGTCATCGCTTGCGGCTGAGGCTGCGGCGATTCAGGGGCTACTCCGAGTTGTTTTTGGAGCTGATCACGTATGGCGTCGGCAATCGAAGCCACTTGAGGCTGTGATGATGGAAACAGCTTCTGTAGCTCCTCCCGCACGACCGCTCGGATAGACTCGCGTAGGTCGTTGGTGGCCAGTGACTGAACTCCGGCGTAGTTTGTCGAGTTCGTGCGGCAGTCGAATTGTCGGTTTCGCATGTCGACTGTCTTCTCGATGCTGCGGGCCTCGCGAAGAAACTCATCAATTTTCTTCGGTGGGCTTCGTACCATTCCGGCAAAAAGTTCCTCCTTCACACCCCGCACGAGTAGGCGTACTTTCTTCTCCTCGGGCATTTCAGGGTCGGCGTGGCGGAATATACGGCTCATATCCTCCGTGAAGACCATGGTTGTCTCATTAGGTAGCTGCACCCGGGTTTCTAATAGCGCTTGGGCTCGTTCTCGGCGTGCGACGCTTGCGAATGTCTGCAGGAAGCCGCTTCGGAACAGCTTCCCGGTCGTTAAGGTGGCCTCTCTGTTCTCGAACCACGTCCTGGCAGCGTGTTCCAATGCGAAGAAGAAATGTCGCAGTTTGTCGTCGCTGTTCCAGTTGTTAAAAGCAGCGACCCTCTCCTATGTCTCAAGCCAGCTTTCCGGGTCCTCGAACGTTGAACCGCGGAACGTCGGAGGCTCCCTGGGCTGCTGCAGCACGATGGGGGACGCCGGGGCTGCCATTGGGGTGGACTTGGTGGCGATCTTACTGGTCGTCTCAGGCAAAAGTCCGTACTCCGGGGACAGTTGTTTAAGACGGCGGCTTGCTCGATGGTCCGGGACTACGCTGGTGTTCTCTTTGCGGTCCGGGCTTGGATCACGGCTTGTCGGGGGCGTCCGGTACACAAACGAAAAGCACCTCCACCAGATGTCACGTGGTGGTGACGTTGAAGAACACAGTAGCAATACTGTGAAAGACAAAACTAACTTTTATTGGGCGAACCTGTGCCCACAAAACAAGCTACACTTATAGGACAACGATAGCGGCGAACACGGTCGGCGATCGTCGAAAATCTGATCAGCGGGTCAAACGCGTCGGCTTTTATACAGCAGTCATCGAATGTTCGAGACTAATCGTTGGGACACGCGTGCCTTCTACAGAGTTCTACATTATTCGCGTCGCGCACACATGCGACCAGATTACACAAGGTTCGGCGACAACAGACAGCGGATAGAAGCATCGATAACATTCCAGAAACTTCCGATACATGCAAGCGCGTCCTGCGCTGTACGATAACATTTGTTAGGCGGTGAAACGTGTCGCCCGATAAAGACAAACATGTACACGTGTCAATGTCATACGCGAGCTTATGCCCTAAAAAAAGTGGGATTGAAGTCTTGCAATAAACAGCTTGTAGTGCTTAGGCAGCAGCAATACCTCTTGTCACGTGTAGTGCTGTTCAATGCATTGTTATTCACGTGCGCATAGCTAGCATAATATGTACTGATTTGCAATACAAAGTGATTAGCCCTTTCATTGTTATTTTCCTTTCGGGCGTGAAACGGTTTTTCTTTCTCGGATATTGCAAACAAAACGCCACAGCTTTTTTTGGTTGTGCAGAAAGGAAAAAAATATGATTTCACTTATAATCGCAAATGCTCCCTTTGTGTGGTGTTCAAATTCCTGTCAAACAAAAGCAATGTCAAAGCAACTCTTGTGGGAAAGAAACGCAGAAACGCACCAGTACGTCGATGGCACTGAAAGGGTTCCGGTGATAGTGTCTCAGGACTTCACAGGCTCCAGTACGAGTTTTATACACGCTTCTGTAATCAGTTCGAACATACTTCCTGATGCACCTACATGACATTCGCCATACATAAGGATAGGCTTAGTGTTTCGAAACAGGTAATGTTTATGTGAATTTGAGACACCTCATAATGTTCAGCAGCTCCCCCATGACCCCCTTTGGCATGGCTGAGAACCTTTCGTTATGAATAGCAATCTTGCACTTGCAACGTCCGAAATGCGAGATACTTTCTCATGATGTCAGGTGCCACATTATGCCTGTGACAACAGCAGTCTTTCTAGTGGTTGTGTTTCCCAACATTGAAGCATTACTATTGGTGCATTCGTTTAGAAAACATACACACATTTAACAAAAAGTGAAAGATGTGCAAGTACAACAATGCAACACTGTTTTAACTAGCTGTTAGTTGCATAGCAATGTTTGCACAGGCAACCCTACACATCACAATGTGACTTTGAAATTGAATGTATTTGTTGCTTACCTATTGTCACAAGCTAAGTACACTCTTAAGTGTGTGGTAACATTGCATTGTTTTACAGTGCACATCTGTTGTTCAGTGGAAGTGACGTAACATGTGTTGAACATGTAACGTCATTGATGTGTGCCTGTTTGCTGCGCTTTTCTGGGTCTTGCACTCCGAGAATTCAGTCCTGCTTGTACATGCACTCTGCGAACTTTTCACTGGTCAAGCATTTTGTTGTCAGTGTCCTCTAAGAAATGTACCAATGCAGTTATACTGTGTCTAGTTTCAAACGTTCTCTGAAAATTTACCCTGTTCGCAAAATACGTCAAGAAGCCATGCATATTATTACGTGAAGCTGAAGCCGAATACTATTTACAATTTATTTACAGGTAAGCTCATGGAGGCCAAAATGGCGACGCTATATCAAAACCGGCACACACGTCGTCTTCGTCCTCCTCAGTGCAGCCACACTGTGGCGGCTGTTCCGTAGCAATATTGCTGAACATCTGTACCCAAGCATGAATTTCATCCATCTGTAATGGCTGTTATAACTGTACTGTAACCGCACATCTGGCATTATCCGAATCTCATATGTGAGCCCGTAAGGTAAAGTAGGCATTGTTGATTGCTTTGTAGCAGTTTAACTTTTTATTATTCTATTTATGACTGCACATGTGTCCGTAGCGGCGCGCAGCATAGTTAAAAGATTGATGCCAATTATGTTGACAGAAATCAGAACGGAGTGACATATGATTGCACCACCAAGTTTTACAAACATGGTGTTCACACGAACGGGAAAAAAACTGCAATTCTGCTTAACAATAGAGACGGACGGCCAGCACATTACATATGACAATGTGAGGTACAGCCGCAGTTTTTATGAAACGAGACACACGAGCACGTAACGGATAGCCTCGAAGCGCACTTGTGGCAGGGCGGGGCGACGCAGCAAGATGTCAAACGAAAATGAGATAGCGGTGCCATTCTTTATACTGCCTGTACCCCTCCTTGCAATTTGCCTTCTTTTCTATCACTTTACGTACTTGTAATGCTATGCTATTCAACACACAGCTTACGTTGCTAGTAAGGCAAATGAATAGCACAAACAATATGAATACATATAAACATTTCAGTTGCAAAGCAGTGACGGGGCAATCAGTAAAATATGTGAATCAACACAAACCGCACACTGTTAATGAATAAGTCCATTACAACGGATCAAAGTTACTTGTATAAATGGAAGTAAATTACACGACATCTGACTATAAATGCAATACATGCTCGCAGTTTTCGCAGAAACGAACTTGGCTTGCACAGGAACATGCATTCTATTTTAATTATGGATCCTGAGCTATAGTGCAGTAGCAGAAATAGTTGAGCGAATGGGTATGCAATCATATGTAGGAAAGCTCCAAGTAGCACAAAAAACAACAGCTAAAAGGTTGATAGTACAGAGCAGCCAAACGAAGCTCCAGAAGCTGTTTCGCGAAACAGGCTCGCATATGTCCTGTGCAGTCAGGTTGACATTACATAGAGTGCATTGTTCACTTGTCTATGTACCTAACATTCAAACACATGCTGCAGTGCCTACCCAACATTTCCCCCTCGCAAGACAATATGTTGATACGTCCTTGCAGTGATGCAAGCGGTACCGAGATTGAGATTGCACGCGTGCAAGTAGGAGTCACATTAGGCAAGCACTAGCAAGTACTAGAAAATTGGCGTGATGTGGTGCCATTGCGACACTTCAACCAAATGCGGGTGCAATCACGGGGCAACGTCACCATGGCGAAACAGCACTGTATGAAATCTATACAAGAGCAAGGTTGCGCCTAAGCTACCGCTAGGCATGCAGTCCATTTCAGCAGTATGTGAAACCAGCTGTCATTCTGCTGGCCCAGAGGCACAGGCCAGATATGCATGCCTCTGTCGAGCCACACCTGCATGACGCCGCATGATCAGTCGCCGAGACACAATGTAAACGCTGTATTAGCATGTCCAGGGTGGGCCGTAGATGACACAAAATAATCGCACACGAATTGACGTATGTGCAAAAAACACAGTTTTGTGAGCGAAGGCTAGCCATGTTCACTTACAATACATGGTTCGGCTGACAGCCACACTAATGGTTCATTAGATCATCTACATGTATCGCATGTCTGGCTTTGACCCAACCACACTCTTGTGCTCCCACTGCAATTGCATCCAGTGCTGCTTCACAACAGTACCAGTTATCCTCACATATTTTTGTCGTGATGGCGGCAGTACATTGTATTAGAAGCGAGGCTGAATGAGTGCAGCTGCATGCTATTAGAGTGGAAGTGGTAGCCTGGCTATGTCCATTACATTTTCGCATGTTTTAACGACAGCGAGTGCAAACGTGACAGCACGATTTGTTAGGTGGATGTGTACGAAAGCGTCCAAGTTTGTATGAAATTATCGGTGCTAGTGGCCATAAATGGTAATGTGTTTTGCCGTTTAATGCGACTACATGCTCAGCAAAACTGTGCATTTCACAGTGACCTGTGCAGAAGCATTGCTGATGAGAGATTTTTATTGCAGCAAACTGCTCAGCTGCAGTGCCTCAACAACCAGGTCTCCACACTTGCTGATGCAATGGAACGGCAAGCGGACACACTGGAGCGGCAGCTGAGGCCCATTGCGGAGTTGGCCACACTCATGGCCTCCTTTATACCAAATAATGGAGCCCAATTTAGTGTTGTTTTTTAAATACTATGTTGTCCTTCCATATATCACGATTAAAACTTCTTAAATATACCACCATATGTTTGAAGGTTTATTAATATTGTAGTGTGGCAATGTCAATGGTGCAACTGCCCAAAATCATTTTTCAGTGATTCTTAAAGCAAGTGACATTGCGTGTTGGAGCAGTTTGGAGCAGACAAAATTGTATTTTGGAGCACCTTGGTGCAGTCTACATTTATTTTTTGAACAATTCGGGGTAGAAAAGATTTCATTTTGAAGCAGTTTGGAGCAGGCCAATGTCAACTTTGGTGGAATAATGGAATTTACAGGGCACTTCGAAACCACAATGAAATATAACAGACCAACGGAACATTAAAGTGTGTCAAGAGACAACAGGGCGCATGTTTTTCTGTATAAAGGCGAGAGCATTGGTGGCACTATGACCGAAGTATATATTGCCATGCCAACGCTCATGACAACTGCACTGTTATTAAATCGTGTGGTCCAATCAACGCGGTATCATTTCTGGTTCACCATATTGACGCGAAATAGGTTTGCACGTGTTGACACGGGACCCTTAAGGCGAGAACGATGAAGTTCGTGGTTGCGCGCGTGCTCTCCGAGGACCAGCTATCGCTAAAGGCAGACGTTTTTTCTCAATCTGTCGGTGCTAAACTGTTTTAGTTGTCATAGCTGGGTGACATTTCTGGTGGACGTGCTGGGTACGGTCGATGTTAAGATCTCCGGAGCATACCCCAGACCTAAGTCCGGCGAGTAGTTCAACCGAGCTTACCCCTGTGCACGTACGTGCCAGCCGACGCCTCCAGGGACTCCAGCCACAGCATGGTCTGCTACCTGAACGAACTAGAATGACGACCCAACCACCTCCTGCCACTCCTGCAGCATCGCACGTTGTCGTCAATCACATCCGGACGCCGAATCTCTTCCACGGAAGTGCTTCAGAGGACGCCGATGACTGGCTTGACCATTTTGACCGGGTTGCCAACCTCAACGACTGGAACCACGAGCGTAAGCTACGTTACGTGTACTTCGCTCTTGAAGATTCCGCGAAAACATGGTTTGAGAACCACGAGGCGACACTGACGTCATGGGAAGAATTTCGTAGGCAGTTCCTCAATGCCTTCGCCAGGGCGGACAGGAAGGGGAGGGCGGAGTTAGCGTTGGAGGCAAGAATTCAAGGCCCGAATGAGCGAGTGACTGCGTACGTAGAAGACATGAATCGGCTTTTCAGACGTGCGGACCCTTTGATGACTGAAACAAAGAAGGTGCGCCATCTCATGCGCGGCGTCAAAGAGGAAATCTTTGCTGGCCTAATTCGAAATCCGCCGACGACACTTGCAGAGTTCCATGACGAAGCCAGTACTATGGAAAAGGCCCTTCAACAGCGGGACAGGCAAAACAACCGCGACGCCGTGATTTCAAGGGAGCTCTCTGCCGTTACCCTCGGTAACGACGTTGGCGCCCTGCGAGAACTCATCAAGGCTGTCGTCAAGGAGGAACTGCAGAAGATGCAGACGACCACTGCCCCTGTGGGACAACTTTCCATTGCGGAAATGGTGCGCGCCGAGGTCCGACAGGCCGTCCATGTTCCTGGACAGTACGAGGCACCACAGCAGGTACCGCACGCCGAAATGAGTTACGCTGAAGCAGTACGCCGTCCGCCACCCTCAAGTGCGTGCAGCATGGTACACCCCACTCAACAAATGGACGTAAGCTTCAGGCCGCCTCGCAGCCCACCGCACATCGCCGAAGCAAGGACTAGGAAGAGCGACGTCTGGCGCACCACAGACTACAAACCCCTTTGTTTTCATTGTGGCGAAGCCGGGCACATCTATAGAATGTGCCCTTATCGTCATCTGGGGCTTCGTGGATTCTCGCCGAATGCACCTTGTCCACGACCTGGTGAGCGGCCGCCGGAAATAGAGAGTTTCGTCACAAATCGTCGCAATCATGATCAGCGATGGCCGGAGCCCCGTTCGTCGTCTCCTGCTCGTTACAGGTCACCATCACCAAGCCAAGCTTTTACTCGCGGCGCTCTGAGACGCCGCTCGCCTAGCCCGGCGGGTCGGGAAAACTGAGTTCAGCGACCTCCGGAGGTGAGGCCGCTGACGACGACCGTACGCAATATCCTCCACTACGACGACAACGACGAAAACAGAACGACGCAGACGTACAGACGGAGTCGAACACCTTACGAGAGGTAGTAACGTCGAACATTCCCGTCACCATAGACGACGAAGAAATAACGGCGTTAATCGACAGTGGAGCGGACACCTCAGTTATGAGCATGGACCTTGCCTGCGAGCTGAAGAAAGTTTCTACCGAGTGGACAGGGTCGCAGATTCGAACTGCAGGAGGCCATCTGCTAACCCCGGTAGGGAGATGCACAGCGCGAGTGAGCATTCGTGGGTTTACGTACCTCGGAGATTTTGTTATCCTCCCAAGCTGCTCGAGGGACCTAATTCTGGGAATGGACTTTCTGCAGGCTAATGGAGCTGTGATCAACTTACAAAAGTCGCGGGTAACGTTTTCGACGGCGCAGGCCTTAGCAGGGAGCAGCACTGACGACACGTATGTCAACGCCTTGAGGATTGTTGACGAGAACATCACGGTGCCGCCAAGGAGCAGCGTATTGACCCTCGTCACCTGCGACGCATTCGACGGCTATGAGGGTATTGCCGAGGCAAATATCCCGCTGCTGCTTGAAAAACACATCTGCATCGCCCGGGGCCTTGTTCGAATACAGCATAAGTGCTCGCAAGTTTTGTTGACAAACTTCAGTCATGAGTATCAGCACGTCCCTCAAGGTACAGCTGTAATAAACGAGAAGAGAGGGGGTTGACCGAGGGACCCGATTTTTATTAGTCATATCATATTATCATATCATGTCATATTAGTCATATGTTTGTTGGCTTCTTATGAAGGTACAGCTGTGGCATTCCTGAACGAAATTGCTGACTTCTCCGATATCGGCACGTTACAAGTGACTTCACCGGACGCAACAACTCACGCCAGCCTGAATACCCGCGTCCACATTAATGCTGACTTAGCAGATGTCCAGAAGGATCAGCTGCTGGGCCTACTGACAGAATTCTCCGGCTGTTTTTCCACGGAATCCAAAGTCCAGCGCACTTCCGTTACGCAACACCGGATCGTTACAGAGGAGTCGGCGCGGCCTGTTCGTCAGCATCCGTATCGCGTGTCACCTATGGAGCGGGAGGCGATTAAGCTTCAAGTTCAAGAAATGCCGAAGGATGACGTCATCCAGCCGTCGACAAGTCTGTGGGCATCGCCTGTCGTACTAGTAAAAAAGAAAGACAACACACTCCGCTTCTGCGTTGACTACAGACGGCTTAACCGAGTCACCAAACGCGACGTTTATCCCCTGCCACGGATCGATGACGCTTTCGACCGTCTGCGTCATGCTCAGTTCTTTACTTCGTTAGACCTAAAGTCATGCTACTCGCAAATCTAAGTGGATGAGCGTGACCGTGAAAAAACCGCCTTCGTGACTCCCGATGGGCTGTACGAATTTAAAGTGCTGCCTTTCGGTCTCTGTTACGCTCCTGCTGCGTTCCAACGAATGATGGACACTGTACTCGTTGGACTAAAGTGGCAGACGTGTCTAGTGTACCTAGACGACGTTGTTGTGTTTTCCAGCACGTTCGATGAACATATCACCCGGCTACGAAGTGTTCTTACCGCAATACGCAAGGCCAACCTCACCATCAAGCCTGAAAAATGTCACTTTGGCTTCCAGGAACTCAAGTTTCTAGGCCACGTGGTCAGCTCCCAAGGAGTACTACCAGACCCAGAAAAACTCGCTGCCGTTGCAGAGTTTCCTCGTCCTAAAGACAAAAAGTCTGTTCAGCGGTTCCTGGGCCTCTGCGCTTACTACCGTCGTTTCGTTGAAGGCTTCTCAAGGATTGCTGAACCGCTCAAGAGACTGACGCGACAAGATGTGCCCTTTGCGTGGACGAAAGAACAAGAGCTTCACCGAATTGAGTAAACGCCTTCAATCCGCTCCAGTGCTGGCGCATTTTAATGACACCGCGGCAACTGAAATACACACCGACGCCAGCAACGTAGGACTCGGGGCCATTCTGGTTCAATGGCAAGATGGCGCAGAACGTGTAATTGCGTATGCCAGTCGTAGTCTGACAAAAGGAGAAGCTAATTATTCAACGACCGAAAAAGAATGCTTAGCAGTCGTGTGGGCCATCAGCAAGTTCCGACTCTTCTTATACGGCCGGCCATTTCGAGCGATCAGTGATCACCACTCGCTCTGCTGGCTTGCCAATCTACGAGACCCGTCAGGTCGCCTCGCTCGTTGGAGCCTCCGCCTCCAGGAATACGACATAACTGTTGTCTACAGATCCGGCCATAAGCATAGCGACGCTGACTGCTTGTCACGTTCTCCTATTCCTTTGACATCCTCCGACTTGGAGCTAGATTTGCCGTTTCTTGGTGTCGTCGACGTGGTGCGCATGGCTGACTATCAACGTGCAGACTCTGAGCTGCTTCCAGTCATCCGATATCTTGAGGAAGCTGACGTTGCTGTCCCACGCCCACTTTCACGAGGATTGACGTCGTACTGCCTGCGAAACGATGTCCTGTACAAGAAAAATTTCGAGAACAGCCAGGAAACGTTCCTTCTCGTCGTTCCGGCGGCAGTGCGCGAGGAAGTTTTACAGGCGTGTCACGACGATCCCTGTGCCGGCCACTTAGGCTTCGCGAGGACATTAGCGCGCATACGGCAAAAATACTATTGGCCACACCTATTTTCGTCGGTTCAGCGCTATGTGCGAACATGCCGTGACTGTCAGAGGCGTAAAGTTCCACCTGTCAAGCCTGCCGGCCTCCTTCAGCCTTTGGATCCGCCTCCGGCGCCGTTCCAGCAAGTGGGAATGGACCTTCTTGGGCCGTTCCCCACGTCCTCCTTGCAAAATAAGTGGATAGTCGTGGCAACTGACTATTTAACTCGCTATGCGGAGACGAAAGCTGTGCCGCGGGGAACTGCTGCTGAAGTCGCCAGCTTCTTCGTCCACAACATCGTGCTTCGCCACGGTTCACCCGCTGTACTCATTACTGACCGCGGTGCGGCGTTTACAGCGGAGTTATTGCAACAAGTCGTCACACTGACGCACACCGACCACCGAAAGACCACAGCCTATCATCCCCAAACTAACGGCTTAACAGAGCGCCTAAACAGAACATTAGCCGACATGCTCTCCATGTACATTGATGTGGAACACAAAACATGGGATGAAATTTTGCCATACGTCACGTTTGCTTACAATACCCCTGTGCAGGAGACCACCGAGTTTACACCATTCGAGCTTGTTTACGGACGTCGCGTTACCACCCCCTTAGACGCCATGCTCCCGGTAGACCACGGAACCACAAGGAATGACAACACTGAAGATTTCGTCGAGAAAGCCGAGGAAGCTCGCCAGCTTGCTCGGAATCGCATCCGCACCCAGCAGAATACCGACGCCTACCGTTACAACCGGACCCGACGGAATGTCCAGTACTTACCAGGCGACCGCGTGTGGGTGTGGAAACCTATCCGACACCGCGGGCTCTCAGAGAAATTGTTGCGGCGCTACTTCGGCCCCTACGAAGTTGTACGCCGCCTCAGTGATGTGAACTACGAGGTGGTGCCTCAAACCTCTGATCCTGGCTCGAACCGACGCCGTCCCCGTGCTGAAGTCGTCCACGTAGTACGGATGAAGCCGTACTACGCACGCCAGGGCTAAGCAACCCTCACAAACCGCTTCAGCATTGTGTACATTCCTGTATGTTTTTTTTTTTTTTTTGTCTTTTCATGTTGGCACTCTTGCCCATAGTGCGCGCCCGCTGCCCTTGAAGCGACCGGGCCGGTCGCTTTTGAGAGGGGAGCAATGACGCGAAATAGGTTTGCACGTGTTGACACGGGACCCTTAAGGCGAGAACGATGAAGTTCGTGGTTGCGCGCGTGCTCTCCGAGGACCAGCCATCGCTAAAGGCAGACGTTTTTTCTCAATCTGTCTGTGCTAAACTGTTTTAGTTGCCATAGCTGGGTGACAATATGTCACTGCAGAGCCAGAGAGCCGCGAGCCACTTGCAGGAAGCGCTGAAAAGTCCAGTGTTATGAGCGCAAAAATTCATGCGGGAGGCACGCTGGCTTGGTGTGCAGCATGTGAATGGCTGTACTCTTATTTTTTTCAGAAAGAATTCGCTTGCTGTTCATGGCCACTGCCGGAGCACACATGTCGCGAAGTCATTGTCGTGCAGCATGGCACAATATCCTTCAATTTTTTGTGTGTGGCGCAGTTTGGTACACGAATTTGCATCTCTGTCAAGATGGTGCAATTGACAAGGGAGTCCCACCCTTGCAATATCCTTGTGAACTACCATGCACTTCCAGTGCTTTTCAAGTTTAAAGAGGTAATGCGCAACTTTGTTGTGCCATTGGTGTATAGAAAAAAGCCAATGCTTAAACTAATTCTTGCACCCTCATTGCCAACACAATATCACGTATACTTCATGTAGATTACACAAATACATACCAGCGCTATAAATTGCATGGATCGGAAGTTTATGTTCGAGCAGCGAAATGCTGTCATCATTGCTTTCCACACTCGCGCTAATAAGGAAATACTGATGAGCTGTTGCGCACTCACGCTTGTTTGCAGTGCATACTACGAGCATAACACGTCGAAAAAGTAAACCACACCTCGATGGAAGGACGCAAATGCGTGGTCGCCTCAGACAGAGGCGAAATCTCATGTCATATAAACGACTTCCAACACAAATAATTCACGATCTGTGGCGCAATGTAACGCATGAAGGAAACACTATGGAAGTATTCGACAACAAACTAAAGGAAACATGATGAATATGGGCAATCGTGCAAAGAGGACAGTCTATTAAAAGAATTGTCGCATGAAGCTGAGTGAGCAAACACAGTAACAGCACAGGCCACAGAACATGTCTTCCAGTGCATACAGAGCAGCAAACTGTTTCCACAAACGTTGGAGTGCGTTCATTTACAACTTATGCTATTGAAACCTAAACTGTGTGTATTAAATAATTCACATGAACATAAATGAGGTGCAAACTACGGAATGGCATATGAAGTGCATGCATTTTTGGTTTTGGTCATGAGTGACCATGACCTTGCAGGAGCACATGGAAATACAAGGTAATAAGAAGCTTTTCTTTGTCAGCCATTCCACAAAAATCAGACTTTTTCAGTCACAGCAATGCAGGTGACACTTTCAGGTGCACTTGATATTGCAACATTGCTCGTTACATTCCATTTCAGCCAATCTGGTGACCAACGTGTTGCAAAACGCACCTAAAAACAAAAAGATTCGTATGATCAGCCCTACACTGCTTTTTTACACAATGCTTAGTTTCCGTTTTAAATTTATTTTCACAGTTGCTCAATACAAAAAAGGAAATGAAATTTAAGAAGTTTTATCCGCCACTCAAACAAGGAACAATTGCGTAAGCTGTACTTTTAACACACATAAACCTAATAGTTCGAGTCCGCACAGGTGTTGGAAATATGCTGCCAATTCAATATTACACACAATAAAGCTTAGTGAATGTGCAGCAATGCTACGTATGCTGTACCACATGTATGAAGATCATTCTTATGTGTTACTCACGCTCATGTACATATATGCGTTTTATGTTACGCATTTCACGTCCTGGTGAACTTCTTTCAGTGAAGCTTCCCGAAATGACATGTTAGCGGATTTCTAGTAAAATTAGTCCCTACATTAAATATAATTGCCATTTTTCTTACAAAACCACCATTTTAATTTCTCTGTTAAGCTCAACACCCTTCAATGCGATCGCTCTGACGGTTATCTCAGGCAAGGCACTTGTACAGTTTGCATGTACTTTAAATGGAACCTCTGGTATTGAAGTAAATTAGGATGTTAACATATCCAAATGCCATAGACAGTGCTCTTACCAGTAGGATGGTGCAATTGACTTAGAAGCTGATCGCTAATTTTAAATTGCGAATAAACAAGACACCAAAACCGAAATGGTTGGCTGCTTCATGAGACGTCACGATGACTCGGCGATGTCACATCCTACACTAACTCAATGTAAATACCTACAACGATTGCTAAACATGCCACATATGGCGCATACGCTGAAAAAATTCACGCTGATCATGTGTCCTGATGACACGGGGAACTTTTGCAGGTAATTCGAATTAGCCCTCATCAATTGCGCTGACAGAGTTAGCACTGCAGGATCGTCGTTTTTTCTTTGGCCACTGTGCAAGGCAGCTGACATGTCCAAGCTCAACGCAGTGTGCTGCAGGTAGACGAAAAGAAGGACCGGTTGTGACGTCGCTTAAGATGATGTTTGCTGGCCATCAACTCGTGCAAAATGGATCTAACTTCATAGTTTGTGGCCAATGTGGTGGTGTAGTGTATGACGTCACAAACACGGGGCGGCTAGTATAAAGTCATACATCCGTGGGCAAGATTTGGGAGCATGCAACCAATATTTGAAGTTCGTGTTAAGGAAAACTAATTGTCATTTAGTGACATTTAGCAAAACTTGTTCTTTGTCTCATGCATTGTTAAAACTGCTTCACGCAAACCTTTCATCTATGTTTTTGAAGAAAGCTGTTGCTCCTCGAAAATTAGCAATTGCACACTAAATGACTCATACGAACACTTGCAATGAAGACCACCTTGCTCTACAGTGGTGCAACAAAGTTGATGCGAAGTTGAGAAGACGTTGTCAAAGGAAGTGCGACACTGGAACCACTACGACAACATCACTGCTATGATACTACCGGAATGTCACAATGCCAACAGCACAGCAACCATTGAATGACAGTTCTGGATGGAGCATTAATAACAACAAAGAAACCACGCGATGTACACGATGGTGTGGTGATGACGGCATTATGACCACTGCACGCCAACCATGAGATGACGATGATATGTAGAAAATAATATGATGACAATGGCCTGACACACACACACAGATGACATGATGATGGAATCATGAACTTGGTATGCTGAGATGACAATGGTGTAATCATGACATTAAAGCCAATGATGGAGATGGTATTGTGCAATTCTGACTCCAAGATGCTGGCACGATGAGTACAACGGTGTGACATGAAATAATGACAGGTGATTTCAGGGTACGACGACAACGGCACGGACAACAGCACGATATGTAATAGCAATGCAATGAGAGTGATAATGAAAATGACACAAAGAGGATGAAATGACAAGAAAGAAATCACAATGGCACTAGGGGGATGAAGTGATGACATCATCGCAACGGCATGCTATAATGTCATGATGCTATGATGCTGGAATGTTGTAATGATGTGGAACCATTCTTACTGCTCTTCTTTTCTCACTATTCATGCAAGATTTGCGCGGTTCATTACATTCATCTAGTGCCAACAGAAAGCGAGAACACTACAGCTACACATACCCGCACTGTACAACACAGCCACACAGGTGTCGCTTCTGAGATGCAGTAAACTGCTAGCTGCAGCCCCCAAACACAGCAAACAGCAAAACTGGGAGTAACCGTAATCCATTGGCCGTTTTCGAGCAGACGTTCTTTCGACGCTAGCGCCAAGGTCCCCTTCAGTTACGGCCCTAACCAATGGGCGACGCAGAAGCAAAATGGCGGCGCACACGATCGTTTACGTTGTCATGGCAACAGGAATAGCAGCCGCGCGGCGCCCCCTCTCCCAAACGTTTTTCTTTCCTTTTTATTTTGCTGACCCGCTCCACTCACTTTCACTCTTGTCCCCATGCCGCGCGCGCCACCTACTTTTTTTTTTTGTTTTTACCTGTATGCCGCGCGCTTTTCTTTTTTTTTTATCGTGCGCGTGCTACGGCGCACCACGCGCCAGTTCGCAAGCAATGCGCGCGCTACGGACCGCATTGGCATTGCTTGCAAGCTGGCGCGTGCGGCATGGACTTTTCTTTCGACCCAAAATGCAATGCTTAGCAATAAAACTACTTCACTTAAGGCACTAAGTCGTACCTACTAGGCTCTTTTTTGTATAATAAACACGAACTGCAAAAATCTGCATGTAGGACACTTGCAATGCTCATGCTTTCCAGAAGAAAAAAAAGCGTATCATACCTACCCATGAAGGGTGTTCGCGCGGTTTTCCCATTAGGGGTTACTGAGATAGTACACAAACACTAACAGTAATTTTTCAGCTGTTAGTACGTTTGTAGAACGCGATACACAGAAAAAGCACTGAGGGTGGTATGGAAAGCTGGGCAAGTTACTGAAGTTGGAGAATGAGACTTGGCACGGAAAAACGCAAGTCACAGACCAGGTGACAATGAGAAGGAACATCTATTTGTCAGCTTTCTCTACCGGGAAGAGGCAAGTGTAGCACAATCAAGGCGCAGCGACGTACGGAGCCTCATGGAGCACACAAATGGACAGGGCTGTGTTCGTGTACATGCACCTTCTGATGTCCTTGGGTCTGAGCGCTCACCTGTTGTCTTTAGGCACCCGGAACAACCTTGCAGGGCTTGTTTTTGAGGTATTTGTGCACCACTGCACGATGCACGAGCGGTAAGAGTCGTGAAACGGCTGAAACATCGCGGAGCACAAGCACACAGCTACCGAGGACCACGAAACTGACGAAACTAGCCACGCTGGTCAAAGCACAGTAGCGCACGCTTCGCGATAACAGCAGATAACGAAACATGAAACGTCATTCAGCGGGCTGTGTTGGCTCCGGGCCGGCGGGGCCGCACAGCGTGCGCGCGGAGACAGTCGAAGGTGAGGGAGTTGCGAGGGAGTAACGAGGGAGGGCAATTGGAGAGGAGTTGGCATAGAATTACCATAGAGTTTCTCACTATAACACCTAAAGGGTAATCTGGTGCCACCGTCTATGGGAGTTTCTTAAGGGGGCACCGTGCCGTCATGGGAATGACGGTATATGTGTCTGCGAGGCTCGTGTTGGTTGGTGTTGTAAGAGGCTTCGTCTAAAACGTGGATATGGCTACACAAATAGCGCGTTCTCAAAGTAAAATCTTCATAAAATGTTTCCATTCACGCATATTACATCTTTACTGACCCACGATGCATGACCAAGGGAAGAAAAGCAAGAACAGACGACCAACTGTTTCAAAGCGAGCGCGAACCTTGTCGTCTGTCCTCCAACTTTAGCGGCCCGCTGATACTTTTTACGTAACATGTAGTCGTACACACAATAACAAGTTCTCATAGTTAAACAAAACATGTTTTCGCGTAATAATAAAGCTAAAACAGCTTTTCACGTGCTGTTCTAGTAGAAAATGAATCATTGTGACAGACGGAACGGTACTTGCCAAGCGCGTCTTCAAGGTGTCCTGTCTATACGAGAACGATGCCAATCCGAATCCACAATATACCGGCCTTCCCATGCATACCACAGCGCAGCAGCGCCAGATTTCCTTCTAGGTAATGTAGTGAGAAACTCTATGAGAATTACTATACTGACTCTAGAGGACAAGCTACCCATAGGGCCCATGCATTGAAATCGGGAACCGCAAGAGCGCCGCCATGTTGCTACGCGCTGAGGTTGCCAGCTCCTGAGACGCTTGCTAGACTTGGTGACAGTAGTCAGTTTTAATCCGGCAACCGTAGCAGCATGGCGTCTCGCTTGTAGTGTGGGGAAGTGGTGTGCGCGCAGCCCTGTGTCTGGGCTTTATAAGTTGGTTCTTTATTCTATGTTGCGGCATGGTGTGGGTGTGGTCCATGTCGGCCGTGCAGGTGGCAATTATGCAACCGAAAGATGATCCTGTTAAAGTTTCCGGCGGTGTGCGGTTTTCAGCGGTCACGCCTGTTGCAGTAGTGTCACTCGACGAGGTTACGAGCTCCAAGCTGCGGTCAAATTCCTCGCTGGCGTTCCGTAATTGTCTTCGCACGGGCGCGGTATGTTGCAAAAGCCGCTTTCGCGATCTATCGTCGCGACTATAGATCAGGTTTTTTTTATTATTATTATAAGTAATGATCCAGCTGTAGGGCACATGTAACCGACAAACGGGAGTCTCAGGAGAGCACCTGAGATTACAATAAAGCAGGCGCCGCAGGAACTCCAGGGCACGCAAGGGACAGTGCACCTCGAAGCAGAACGGTACGTACGTTGGGGCCGCCGAGGCAGGTGTGTGCCAGGGAGTGTTCGCACGGACAGCTCCCCTGGCACGCGCAGCGGTGCCTCGCAAGGTCGAGATACTTTAAAGGCACCTGCGCCCATGACCTTTCTTTTACCTTGGTACAGTGAGCACAATTAACCAGAATAATATGGGGGGGCATCCGGTGCAGTCGCGAATGAGAGTCATGGCATATGTAGCTCGCGTCGTCGGGCGTATATAGTAATATCATAGTTACTTGTATGAACTTTCTGCATAATACGCTTTGTTGCGGTACCTTAACGGAATGGGTGTAGAGGACAGTGTTCGTATGTTTTTTCGTACCGCCCTAATCCTATACCCCCCCACTACAAACACACATACATACCCCCTTTATTTCTATATGTATACATACAATTCCTTGCCATGACGGATTGACCAGTTCAAGATGTCAACTTGTCAGTAACTGTCATAGGAATTACTGCAACAAACAAAATTACACGATCGGATTGTTTACTTTCCGCTTTTATTGTAACACTGAGGACTACATAGAGCATTATTTTGTATATGTGAGAGAAGTATGTGCATATCACAAGCTTAAGCCAATGTGCGACACACTGACAAAGCAGCTGGTACAACATGAACTGCATTGAGGGCCACACAACACATGCGTAATTAAAGGTGCAAAATATAAGGCGAAGCTTCAAAATACGCTATGTAGCACTGCAAAGTATAACATATATTGTATGTGTACAATAAATGTTAAAAAGAACAATGCAGCAACGTCCCATTTGCCTTCAAGTTTATTATGAAGTTCAAGCTTACTGAAGTTTATTATGAGCATATGTACAGCAGGAATCTACTGACACACCCGCAGTTAAGGTGGCTGTTCGAGATGTGCTGGCTGCCTCAGTGTTAGAAAAAGAAAGAAATTGGGGGAATGTCGACACCAGTACCACTGCTTCTTGCCTCTGACCTGCACGTGCCTCGGCGGCATCTTTGTGCACAAGTGAGCTGGCGTGGCGGGACGTAGGAGTCATCCGAGAGAAAGAGTATCGTTTACATGGAGAAGTGGCTGTTCACATTGCCTGTCTCTTTCCCTCAAATGTTCCCTTTGCGACTAGGGTGACACACGCAGTCAAGGTGGCTGTTCGAGGTATGCTGGCTGCCTAAACGAAAGAAAAAGAAATTAGATGAATGTCGATACCAGTGCTATTGCTTCTTACCTCTTACGTGCATTTGCCTCCACGGCCTCTTGGCTTGCGGAGTCTGTATGAGGGAGCTGCTGTAGCTAGGCATAGGCATTGTCTAAGCAAAAAGAAAAGGCCATTAAAATAGGTACTTATGGATATAATGCAGTTGTTATGTTTGCTTCTTGCACTCTTCTTGCCTAAAAGTTTTCAAACATAGTGTCCAGAACACACCAGCACTTTGACTGCTTCTGCTTTTTACCTGCAGGTGTTGCTACGAGATCCTTAGTATGGCTGCGTGCAGCATTGTAACACTTGGTGGAGGCATTTGAAGTGGTAGCCAAAAATATGAAGAACCATTCTTGCCTGCATGAATGTTGTCAATTTCTAAATGCAGTGGTAACTATCACTATTAGTGCAAGGCCCCCACATCTATGCGGCAAGTGCCATAGCTCGAAGCTGAATTTTTGCTTTAGTGTTTCACAAGGCGTCTGATATGTCCACATTAGATGTGATGTGCTTTTTATTTATCCCAGTGTGGAGAGAGCATGACTAGTTTTTTATTTTTGCGTGTCTTGTTTTTTGGTTTATTTCTGAATTGATCAAGCAGCAGTCTCATGATGCTAAAGTGACTTCTGTAATGACAATCATCAGCTTTTGTTTCGCAGAAAAACAACGCATTTCCCAACCCATTGTTTGACATCCCCTCACTCGCATAATTTTGCAAAGTATTCTACCTATATTGACTTGCTTGACTACCGCTAAAGAGTCTTGCATTTTGAAATAGCATTCTTTCCTTAAAATCATTCGACACTTCTCATAATTTCTGTACCGTAGGCTTCTGATACTATGCATTCACCATTTTTGCTTGTTGTTTCTGACTAGAAATGCCTTCTTTATTTTAGAGCTTAAAGTTTACCTTTGGAACACACGGAAGGGCTTGCCATTGCATATCTGCATAACAGGGAAACATGTTTCATGAAACAATTGCGAAATCCAGTTGAAGATTGATGAATGCAGCTTGCAGTGTGATTTGGCTGAATGAGCCATAATGTAACTCATCTCACTTGGTAAATTAAAGCACATATTAGTGTGATGTACAAGACACGTTACACTAACGTGGTGGGTTCTCTAGCTTATAGAGCAAAATAATCGGTGCACGAGAAAAAACAATTTTGCATACGCCTTGTACACACTGATTTAAGGAAAATGAGCTGGAGCTGTCCACATGATCTACTTATTTACCTGCGAATATGGTCAACAAAAATGTGTCCCAGCTGCTTAGTGGTATTGTGTCAGTATTGCATACGTGCCTGTTGTCTAACTAAAATAATTGAATTTTGAAAATGCTCGTAGGGATCTGATGTGCATATCTGCAGTTTATGGATACATGTAAAAGACTCAGCATCAAGTGCAAGTGAACGGTCCCACAGGCCCGGAGACGATCATGCAAATAGATTCGCTGCACAAATTTGTGACCAGAACAGATATGCCACATGAAATGGCATGCAAGGAAGTGTTGAAAACATTACACAGTTAATAAAACGCCTACGCTATTAATATGTGGGTTCATGCACTCGATTTCCTCTTGATTGCTTCGTGGAACAGAAATACTCGGCATCGGGCTGTTTTTCTACTGTGGCGCGTTTGTAGAAGCATGATTGTTCAAAGTGTAACAGTTACACAGATTCTATGACTTGCTTGTAGATTCGCTAGTACAATTCCGGTGCGCTGGTCCGCCTGTACAGCAATTTCCTACTGAAGGGAAACCTGCAAATAAAAACACCGCTCCGCATGTAGAAAAATGCTCTACTGTGACGCTTCTCAAACGATTGTGATGCATCACAAGAGCTGTCTGCTCGCGTGATGTTCTGAGCAAGAAGATGCATTCGTTTACTGACATGTGAAGGTATATGCCAAAGCACTTCGGGGCTTCGGTGGCACATAAGGCACGAATGTGCCATAGCGTCCGATGTCGACGCGCGATCGCATGTCAAACCTAAACTGTACGAAACTACTACGTATCCAAAAAGCAGATTCGAAACCGACATTCGCGTCATCCTTTATTGCATGAATGCGTACATCGTGATTTGCATAAGTCATGGACTTAGCGATCGCTTTCTGTAAACTTAATATAACGCATCACCTTCATAAAACCATCAGGTATGCGTTTTTAAATGACAAAGCATAAGGTGGCCTGTACTTCTTTTCAGCCCTTTCAATAATAACTGCGCTGGCAACATTGACCAGTAGCAACAGGGCGGCGCCCTAGAGGTTCCCACTTTTCCGGCCCAGCTTTTCCTCTAGAGTTGTTCTAACTATGGGAGTTGGGGAGGGTCAAGGGCTCGGCCACCTGGATCGGCGCGCCTGCGCGCGACGATCTACGAGGCCATGCAAGGGAAACGGATTTTTGCGTTCGCCCAATACAGAGATGGCGCCAATTACCTCTGATACCGAAACCGGGGAGTTTGCCCCCACTGGCGAAATTGCCTCCGCAGAGGCTCGTCTGACATGGCGAACGGGTCCCGTTGTTCTCAATGTCGCCTTTCCGTTTTCGAAAAGCAAGAAAACCAGGCTCGAATCCATCGTAGTGCTGTGGTCTACTCAAAACAAAGGAATCGCAGAAAGATCCGTTGATGCGCTGTGGCTGTTTGAATCACGTGTACGCGCCGAAGCATATTCAGCTATCACACGAAACGTGAAGAGTAACTGCAACAGGACTGACGTCTAACTGACGGTTCACAAAGGAACCGGAAGCAAGGTGCGCCCGTTGTCACCGTCATTCATAGGCCTACAGCCAATCAGCGGCGGCCGAAATGGACAGCCCACTAGGTGGACTCTTGCAGAATAGCCCTCCTGGAAAAACACTCTCCGAACCACTCTAACTGGCAATATAAATATTTTTTTTTCTGATGTCCATGCTTCATTTAAAAGCAAATTGCAATATACTTTGTGGGTGCCCCTTGTAAGGTGACGCTACATGCTTGCACAGCTTCACGCAGAAATAATGGCCAGTTCTTCAGCATACCATCCATTATTGAATTCCTTGCACGTTGCATGTTACCGGAACTGAAAGATAAATCATAATATGCTTTTATTTTTTATTTTCATACACTCTAAGATGAGTTTTTCGTGCATAAAAGATGATTGCAAGCGAAAATGCAGCAAGACATCTACTTCACACCATGTCACATAGTCATGCTTTATTACCTAATAAATTAGAAAAGATGCAGAAAGTGTATTTAAGAAGAGTGACAAACAGCAGCAAAGGGGATCATGGATAAATCTTGAAGATGATTGCCGCTGCTGCCAGAGCAGGCCAGCCTTCGTAGGAGAGCCCTGGCTGCCCACGAAAGCTTGCTGTCACAGGCCACGAATGAAAGTTCCTGTGTCTCGACACAAAAGTTCTTGTAAACATAAGCAAGCATTACCTGCACAGAAAAGGGGGAAAAGGCGATGGAAGAAATGGGAATGTTGAAATTGGAACTTCAATTAGCAGTATGTGCTAAGTTAGAAGTCTGGCTCACATTAAAAATAAATTTAAGCACTCCTTTCTCCTAAATTACGGGTATCTTAAGGTATGCACGTGATGATGTTTAAAATTACTAGTATATTTCCTGGCATATAGTTAAATTGCAGAACAGAGTCAGACAAAGTCAGCCTTGAAATTAATATAATGTGTTTTGTGGATAAAAAGGCACTTATCAACTTGTCAAACAAGTCTGAGAAGCTTCCTGCAAAATATAAGCAGTTTAAAACAGTAATCCACTCTGCAAGTAAATGATGTACTAACTTAAATAAAAAGGTAAATAGCGTTTTATATTGTTAATCTAAAAGAAAGTTTGGCATTTTACACTGCTAGCTGTTGCCATTTTTTTTTTTTCAAGCTTAAACATGACACAGAACAGAGTAAGCAGGTAGCATGCAAAGCAGGACTGGTGATAAAGTAGGGTTCCAAAGCAACACTCCTAGCTGGATCAATCCCTTTTGTTGATATATTTTCATGTGACCCTAATTGGCTTAGGGCAATACCTCACACCAATGATGCATTACCTTGGATGATGCGTCATACAAAAATAAAAGTATCTGATGATGTCATTAATTGACAAGATTGCCCACTGTCTTGGAAGTGTTAACACGCTGTTTGCGCGAGAAAGTTGTGGGGATCGCACGCGCATCCCGATATCTCCGGAGCGGCCACGCGGTTATCACGCGATAATCACGTGCTCGCTCGCGGAGGGTAGCGGGGAGAGGGCACCTTCGCCGCTCCCGCTGCTCTTCGCGCCTGGCCGCGACGCCGCAGCCCAAGGCACCCCGTTCCCTCCTTTCCCTTTCTTGGAACCGGGGAGACTCCCTCTCCGCCGCTCGGGGAGAAGCGCTATTCCCTCGATGCACCGTTGTCTTTCGGCTGAGGAGCTTGCGACAGGCCGCATCTCAATTCAGCCACTGAGACCGCCGCACGCCGTCCCCCTGCTGCTCTCGGCCTTTGTGAGCGACTGACCGCCCCAGGGCCCGAGCGCGGATCCACTCTGGGTGAGCTGAACTCTTATCAGCCTCTTTTGTGGTTCCCACATTGTGCGGTTATTTTGCCCCAGACGCGCGGAATGCTCCGCCGCTGTGGTTTTGTTTTTGTGTTGTATTTGTATGTGTTGTTGCTGTTGTTGTCAGTTGGTATCCTTGTACTCTAAGGTGAATAAACACCTTAGGTCGAGACTCACCCTGTCCCCCCTGGCCTGAACCCGCCGTGGTCGCAACTCACTGCGAACCGCGGGTTAGGGGTCACAGCTCTGACTGCTAGGGCTGCCGCGAAAGTGCTAGCGAGCGACTGCCGCTCCATCGGCGCTGTGCGATCCAGAGAAGGGTCAGGTGCGCACGCGCGAGCCTGAGTAATACCCCTATAAAGTGCAAAGTGATTCGTATAGGTAGCAAATTAATCAGTGCATCTGTAGGCTCAGGTAATTCTGACCATCTACATTGACTCGCAATTGAGAAGCCATTGCACACAAAGAGGTGTATTCAAGTAATGGTCCATGTTGAATAATTGCCCACCTAGTGAAAAGTGAAATGTGGCAGTCTAATCGACTAGGGCAAATAAATCGCTAAATTCTGATAACACCTCCGTGGTGTCTGGCTCATACCAGGTTCCCACCTGCGGCAAGCTGTTTTTTCATCCACTTTAATTTCCATTAATTTATCGTTTCCTTATTTCATTTATTAAACACAAGTAATTTTCCCTATGTTGTCCTTGGTGTCAGTGTTTGTTGGCTTCTTATGATATGACTAATAAAAATCGGGACCCTCGGTTAACCCCCTCTCTTCTCGTTTAGGACCTGTACCCGGTTTCATAACAATCTTTGCTTCAAATTTTTCTATTGTCCCCAGCTTTTTAGAAAACACGGAAGGGTACTTCTGTTTTAGCACCGCGACTCTGTCTTCAACTGCAATCTGGCCAATTTCTAGCCAGTCAAGCTTCAAACGTTCTAACCAATTTCGCCCCATTAGTACAGGCGACTTCCTCCCATTGTTTTTTTACAACAATGACTGGTAGAGTCATGCACTGATTGTTGTACTTAACCACCACGTCACACTGCCCTTTTAGCTGCATTTGCTCCCCAGTATACGTGCGAAGCGACATTTTGCAAGGTTCACATTTTACATGTGGAAATTCGGACAGGTACACTTGCTCCGGGACAATTGTGACAGCCGCTCCCGTGTCAATTTGCATATTCAGTTTACGCCCTTCTATTTCCACACTCACTTCATAAGATGATTGGTTGGCGTTAATGACATGGTACAGTTCCTGCTCCGAGTCATCGTCAGAACACTCGAGCGCATGCATGTTTTTTGGCTTCGCTCTAGCAACTGGGCACATGCTTTTCAAATGACCTACAGCCGAACACTTGCGACAAATAAAGTTTTTGTACCAACATTCTTCCGACGAGTGTCCCCTGCCGCATCTTGCGCATTTTTCGTTCTTGCGGGCTTCGACATGCTTAGGATTAGCTGGTCTCTGATACTGGTGTGGTCGGCTTTTCACGACTAGCACGGGTGCCTCTCGTTCTCTTGACCGTAGTTGTTCAGTGTCTAGCGCCGCTAGTTCTCTATCCAGGGCGATTTTGCAAGCGCCATCAAATGTCAGCTCTCGTTCAGCAAACAGAGCACGCTGGGTCTCTTCGTTCCGTATGCCAGCAACCAGCCTATCTCGGAGGGCGTCTTGCAAAAAGTCACCGTAGTCACACTTCCTGACTAAATGTTTCAGTTCCACGATGAACCCCTCCACGCTTTCGCCCTCCTGTTGTACGCGCCGGTTGAACTTGCATCGTTCTGCTATTACGGAACTCCTGGGGCTGTAGTGCTCCTTCAGGAGGCGTTTAACTTCTGCGTACGACTTTTCTCCCGGGGCTGCCGGCACAACAAGACTTTTCCGTACTTCGTAAGCCTCTGGTCCTATGACTGTCAAAAAGACGGGAAGGCGCTTTGCGTCGACGATATCATTAGCCGTTAAGAAATGTTCAAAACGCTCTAAGTACGACTCGAAGTTTTGCGTTTTCGGGTCGAACTCGGACATCTTTCCCAGTGGCGGCATTTTGACAGCAGTACATATATCCGTTACTCATCAGTTTGGCGTTTCCTTGCTTGGACGTGCTGCCAGCTCCAAGCCCCGTTGTCGTTCCTTGTGGCCGAGTACTTCCTCCGCAGGGGTGTTCGGTGGGCGGTGCCGTGCTCCGGGAGCACGTGCAGCGCCTTGAAGCTGGACGACAACTCCGCTCGCTTGTTTCCGTTCGTGCCTGTCCACCCGTGCAAGACCAAGGCCGTCGCTTACGTGGGTACGCAAGACCCTCGTCGCCAGTTGTTATAACGTCATCACGCAGCCAAACCGGGAATGGAATCAGTTTATTCAGTGCCGGCGTGCATATATATATATATATCGCTATGTGACGTCACATGGATTATGGCAGTAGCCCGCCCAGTACACATGCGGCATGACGTGCTGCGCTATCACAATTTAGAACAAAACACAAGTGAAATTTGTACATCAGCAGACGATTGTATTTGGAAATGTATATATTAAGTAAACATTGCAGTTATATTTTTGTTTGGCTATAAAGTGGGAAGGCTGCAAGCTGCATAGTCACTGAGACATGCGCGCGCGTACGCAATGCTGTAACCCATGCAAGAACAAAAAGACACAAAATAGGGCGAGTTCAGTCTGGTTCAGGATTACAGCCAGCGCGTCGTCTTCGAATGCACTCCCTTCGGTTGATTCGTGCTACGTTAACCACAAAGACTAACAAGCAGGGCAATGTTCTGACAAGCGTTGCGGAAGTTGTGCAGCGCGGTAGTGCTGAACTGCTGAACACAAGCAGAACCCTCGTATAAAGGTAAACATGGCGAAAACCCACAGGGCAGAAGAGCTCATCCATCAAGAGTTGTCGCGGGTAACACCTAAAGATATTCACATTGTTGACGAAAAACGAAGTGCAACGTATTTCACTTACCGGAAAAAGTGTTATCCGAACGTGCGACGTACAAAGACGCACCGAGACACGAAGGCGGTGAACGCAGATCCCGCCATTGTGGTAGTAAGCCGTCGGCGAACACACGCAATGCAGCCGATGTCACAAAGCACTGATGCAAAACACACGGCAAACAGCATCAGCACAGTTAAATTAATCCAGTTAATGTCCAGTATAAATGTACAGAATGGCTTAGAATGACGCACAACTGGCATAACGAACCCACGACCGAGACATTGCGGGCGGCAGTGGCCGTTTTTTCAAACTTCCTGCCTCCCAGTGTTTCCACCATGTAATGAGGTGTCTGACAAATTTGGAGCGTGTCTACTTGACTGCCGCCGAAGTGATCGCAGCGCGGTGGCTCTGTGACACCGCAGTGGTCACTGCAACATCGGCGTTTCGCTCCTGCTGCTGTCAGTACCTGCATAGAAGAATGGTTTCCAGGCGTTGTGTGCGCGCCCCGTACGGAAACCAATAGCACGCCCTTGATTGTTGAAATTCTGGTGTGAGAGTATTTAACATTAAAGCCAACTTATTATGTTGCTTCCAACGAGTTCGATTTGTCTGTGTAACCGCACCTTTAACACGTCGTTTGCCATTTTATGCACTTTCAGACAAAAAGATCTAAAAAAGTTCTTCAGTTAGACGTTCTTAATCTGTTTACCAAAATCGACTCTAGTGACACCAGTAGTGGGTTTTACCGCAGATAGAATATATACTAGCATATCCCAAGTGTAATAAAGAAAGGCGTCAGACAGGGAGATACGATATCTCCAATGCTGTTCACAGCATGTTTACAGGAGGTATTCAGAGACCTGGAGTGGGAAGAGTTGGGGATAAAAGTTGATGGAGAATACCTTAGCAACTTGCGATTCGCTGATGATATTGCCTTGCTTAGTAACTCAGGAGACCAATTGCAATGCATGCTGACTGACCTGGAGAGGCAAAGCAGAAGGGTGGGTCTGAAAATTAATCTACAGAAAACTAAAGTAATGTTTAACAGTCTCGGAAGAGAACAGCAGTTTACGATAGGTAGCGAGGCACTGGAAGTGGTAAGGGAATACATCTACTTAGGGCAGGTAGTGACCACGGATCCGGATCATGAGACTGAAATAACCAGAAGAATAAGAATGGGCTGGGGTGCGTTTGGCAGGCATTCTCAAATCATGAACAGCAGGTTGCCACTATCCCTCAAGAGGAAAGTGTATAACAGCTGTGTCTTACCAGTACTCACCTACGGGGCAGAAACCTGGAGGCTTACGAAAAGGGTTCTGCTGAAATTGAGGACGACGCAACGAGCTATGGAAAGAAGAATGATAGGTGTAACGTTAAGGGATAAGAAAAGAGCAGATTGGGTGAGGGAACAAACGCGGGTAAATGACATCTTAGTTGAAATCAAGAAAAAGAAATGGGCATGGGCCGGACATGTAATGAGGAGAGAAGATAACCGATGGTCATTAAGGGTTACGGACTGGATTCCAAGGGAAGGGAAGCGTAGTAGGGGGCGGCAGAAAGTTAGGTGGGCGGATGACATTAAGACGTTTGCAGGGACAACATGGCCACAATTAGTACATGACCGGGGTAGTTGGAGAAGTATGGGAGAGGCCTTTGCCCTGCAGTGGGCGTAACTAGGATGATGATGATGATGATGATGATGATGATGATGGTGGTGATGATGATGATGATGATGATCCCAAGTGTGACGTTATGTTTAGAAGAAATTCTATTTTCAGTCTTATCATAAACCAAAATGTCTATAGCCGTTTGTAGCCATTTCAAGAGGCTTTTAAGAGGTTCTTTGTTTCGTGGTAAGTGAGGACTCTGATTCCGAATGATTGTGCTGCTGGGGAGTCGTGGCTATTTCGCAGAGGCACACCAGTTCCCGAGAGAATAAACGCAGGGGTGCTAATCGGTTCTTCTGAACATGTTCCTAGCTGTCATTCCATATAAATGCCCCGTTTTGGCGCAGCCTGTAAATCTGCTAACTTGATTCACGCAAGGAAAGCATTTTTTTTTTTCACAGTCTCACCATGTCTGCAACCCAACAAAACTGGGTGCCCAATGTGGTACCACACTTATCTTCTTTAACGAAGACAGCAGATCTACATATACCTCTGCCTTTATGTGAGGCATGCCGTTGCTTTAATTGCTTCATTACTGTCGTTATAGTGGTGCGCCGGATAACTGAAAGCAGCCCTTTATAATACAGAAACTGCTTAGTTGAGCGGACGTACAGGTGGGAATGGCTGGTATGAAACATGAGATAAGCGTAACATGGTTTTTCTCAGAAATCGGACTCGAGAATTATTTCTTTTATTTACACCCCTAGAAAAAAAGCGAAGAACGCAGCTACCTTCCTTTATTTTTTAATTAAACAAATTCTGGCGTTTTACGTCTGGCGGTATGATTATGAGGCAGCCTGTTCAGTTCTCGTCACATGGTGTTCTTTAACATGCACCTAAACAGAAGTAGACGAGTGTTTTTCCATTTCGTTCGCATCGACTTCCGCGACCTGGTTTGAACCCGTGAGTTCGAGTATAGCAACGCAACACCATATCCACTATGTACCCACTAATTAGGCGACCGCGCCGCTTTTTTTTTTAAGGAGATAAAAATTTCACACAGCTCGCGGGCCAAAGATTAGCATATATAATGGGTACCTAAAACTGTTTTCGGCGCTCGAGGTGCGACCCTAATAAAAGAACCCGTACCAATAATTCCGCATTCTGTTACGCGGGGAAGACGTAAACATGAATGGAATGTTGTACTGCAGTTTTTTACAGCGAAGCTGTATATAGCTAGGGTTCCGTGCATTTTTTTTCTCCGTAAACAAAAACTATCATCATCAATAGCTCATACCCCCGTAAACATTCATGCTCCCGTAAGCAAGTAAAAAATTCAATGGCTCGATCATAGCCCCGTAAGGCAGAGGCTACAAGCACTCAGCAAAATGAAGCGAATAGTGCTTAAATTCTTTCTAATCACGCATATAACATACAGAACAGCATGTCGAAAACTGTCATCCTCAATGGCCCCGTAAGCAAGCAAAAACTGCAATTACTCATAATCCCGTAAGGTTCATGGCTACTCGCCGCGAATTAGCTGCGATGACACTACCCCTGTTGTTGTTGTCGGTGATTTCAATGTGGATGTGTCGGTACCGAAAAGGGAGCCGGTTTACGCGTTCCGTGTTTCAGACACCCTTGCAATGCTACACCAATCCGGCCCAACCGACCACCCAGCGGCGTACGTGCATGGATTTGACATTATAAAACAATGCGATTGCAGTTGCGAGTGAAATAATAGCCACCGATTAAGACAATAAATGAGTTCGTACCTTTGTTCAAGATTATTTGTCACCTCTGTGTCGTGTGCTAAACAGCTTCGCTGGTCAACCACCTTCACAGAGTGGCTCAGTATTTTTCTCATGTTTCTATAAGAATACTTCGCGTAAATCTGAGTACAGGGCGCCGCATGGGGCAAAATGTGTTCGTTCTTTGAAGTGGCACCCATTGGACCACGAATATCCACTGGACATACCGATTAGATCCGCACGTCCTAGTCCCAGTCATGACGTCCAGGGGATAACATGTGGACATTAATTTCGGGATGTCCTATTTAAGACATCCTTCAGACATCCACACGATTGAACATCTGGGATCTAAACAAAATCCCAAAACTTTAATTCTGTGGATGTCCGAAGGGTGTTTTCAAGGGGATTTCCCATACCGGCCATATGTGCGACCAACACACACAGTCCAACACGTATTACGTGATCATATCGCGGAATATGAAGTCTCCACCACGGCTGCTTTCAGCGCACGCTCTTCCGAAAAGACATGTCAGCCAGCAATGTGAAGTTGCTGCACTCGGGATCAAACTTCCGGTGCAGACGATAAATGGAGAAGTTGAAATGAACGACCGAAAGTTGACAAGCATATCGGGAGGAAACGTCACAAAGGGGCAGAACAGCTGCGCATTGTCGGCTACCGCAAGGCCGAATCAATCGTGTCCTACGCATAGAGTTAGTATACCAACTCTAGAGCGAAAGCTGGCCCGAAAAAGTGGGAATCCCTAGGGCGCCACCCTGTTGCTACTGGTCAATGTGGCCAGCGCAGTTACTATGGAAAGGGCTGAAAGCAAATACAGGTCACCTTATGCTTTGCCTTTTAAAATTGCATACCTTATGGCTTTATGAAGGTGATGCGTTATATTAAGTTTACAGAAAGCGCTTGCTAAGTGCGTGACTTATATAAACCACGGTGTACGCATTCAGGCTACAAAGGATGACATGAATTTCGATTTCGAATCTTTGTTTTTTGGAAGCGTAGTAGTTTCGTACAGTTTAGGTGTGACATACGATCACGCGTCAACATCGGACGCTATGGCACATTCGTGCCTTTTGTGCCACCAAAGACCCAAAGTACCTTCACATGTAAGTAAACGAATGTATCTTCTTGCTCAGAACATCACGCGAGTAGACAGCTCTTGCAATGCGTCACAATCGTTTGAGAAGCGTAACAGTAGAGCATTTTTTTGCATGCGGAGCGGTGTTTTTATTTGCAGGTTTCCCTTGAGTAGGAAATTGCGGGACAGGCGGACCAGCGCACCGGAATTGTACTGGCGAATCCACAAGCAAGTCATAGAACCTGGTTAATTGTTGCACGTTGAACTATCATGCTTCTACAAAGGCCACAGCACAAGAACAGCCTGATGACGAGTATTTATGTGCCACGAAGCAATCAAGAGGCGAGTGCTTAATACGGATGAAATCGAGTGCGTGAACCCACATATTAATAGCGTAGGCGTTTTATTACCTGTGCAATATTTTCAACACTTACTTGCATGCCATTTCATGTGGCATATCTTTTCTGGTCACAAATGTGTGCAGAGAATTTATTTGCATGATCGACTCCGGGCCTGTGGGACCGTTCACTTGCAATTGATGCTCAGTCTTTTACATATATCCATAAACTCATCAGATCCCTACGAGCATTTTGAAAATTCAATTATTTTAGGCAACACGCACATATGCAACACGGATATAATCTTAAATACCACTAATCAGCTGGGACACATTTTTGTTGAGTATACTCGCAGGTAAAATAAGTAGATCATGTGGACAGCTCCAGCTCATGTTCCCTAAATCAGTGTGTACAACGGGAAGCAAAAATAATTTTTTTCTTGCGCACCGATTATTTTGCTGTATAAGCAAGAGATCCGACCCCGTTAGGGTAACATATGTTGTACATCACACTAATATGTGTTTTAATTTAGCAAGCGAGATGAGTTACTTTTATGCCTCATTAGGTCAAATCACGCTGCAAGCTGCATTCATCAATCTTCTATTGGATTTTGCGAATGTTTAATGAAACATGTGTCCCTGTTGTGCAGATTTGCAGTGGCAAGCCCTTCTGCGTGTTCCAATGGTAAAATTTAAGCTCTGAATTAAAGACATTTCCAGTCAGAAGCAAAAAGAAAAAATGGTGAATGCATAGTATCAGAAGCCCAAGGTACAAAAAATATGACAAGTGTCGAATGATTTTAAGGAAAGAATGGTATTTGAAAATGCAAGACTTTAGTGGAGGTCAAGCAAGTCAATATAACTAGAATACTCTGGAAAATTATCTGAGTGATGCGATGGCAAACAATGGGTCAGGAAATGCGATGTTTCCTACAAGAAGAAAAGCTGATGATTGTCATTACATAAGTCACTTAAGCATCATGAGACTGTTACTTGATAAATTCAGAAACGAACCAAACAACAAGACAAGCAAAAATTAAAAAAAAAAACAATTTAATGATGCTCCCTCCACACTGGGATAAATAAAAAGAAACGAATCACATCTAATGTGGGCATATCAGACGCCTTGTGAAACACTAAAGGAAAAGTTCAGTTTCGAGCTATGGCACTTGCCGCATAAATGTGGAAGGCCTTGCCCCAATAGCGATAGTTACCACTGCATTTAGAAATTGAAAGCATTCGTGCATACACGGAAGATTTTTTTATATTTTTGGTACCACTTCAAATACCTCCATCAAGTGTTAAAATGCTGCATCGAGCCATACTAAGGATCTCACAGCAACACCTGCAGGTAAAAAGCAAAAGCAGTCAAAGTGCTGGTGTATTCTGGACACTATGTTTGAAAACTTTTAGGCAAGAAGAGTGCAAGAAGCAGATATAAGAACTGCATTTATTTCCATAATTCCCCATTTGAATGGCCTTTTCTTTTTGCTTAGACAATGCCTACGCCTAGCCACAGTAGCTCCCTCATGCAGACTCCGCAAGCCAAGAGGCCGAAGAGGCAAGAAGCAATAGCACTGGTATTCACATTCATCTAATTTCTTTCTTTCTCTTACGTTTAGGCAGCCAGCACACCTCGAACAGCCACCTTGACTGCGGGTGTGTCACCCTAGTCGCCAAGGAAGCATTTGAGGGAAAGCGACAGGCAATGTGAACAGCCACTTCTCCATGTAAATGATACTCTTTCTCTCGGATGACTCCTACGCCTCGCCGCGCCAGCTCACCTCTGCAGACTCCACCAACAAAGATGCCGTGGAGGCACGTGCAGGGCAGAGGCAAGAAGCAGGGCCACTGGTGTCGACATTCACCCAATTTCTTTTTCTTACATTGAGGCAGCCAGCACACCTCGAACAGCCACCTTGACTGCGGGTGTGTCAGCAGATTCCTCTTGTACATATGCTCATAATAAACTTCAGTAAACTTGAACTTAATAATAAACTTGAAGGCAAATGGGACATTGATGCATTGCTTTTTTGAATATTTAGTGTACACGTACAATATGTTATACTTTGCAGTTCTACAGAGCGTATTTTGAAGCTTCCCACTATATTTTGCACCTTTCATTACGTATGTGTTGTGTGGCCCTCAATGCAGTTCGTGTTGTAGCAGCAGCTTTGTCTGTGTATTGCACATTGGATTAGGCTTGTGATATCCAAATGTGCAAAAGGCCTATATTCTCTCACATATACAAAATAAGGTTCTATGTAGTTCTCAGTGTTACAATAAAAAATAAAAGTAAGCATTTCGATCGTGGAATTGTGTTTATTACAGTAATTCCTATGACAGTTATTGACAAGTTGACAACTTGAACTCGTCAATCCGTCATGGGAAGGAAATGTATGTATACATATAGAAAAAAGGGGGTAGCTGCGCGTGTTCGTAGGGGGAGGGGGTATAGGATTAAGGCGGTACGAAAAAACGTACCTACACCGTCCTTTAGACCCATTCCTTTAAGGTACAGTAACGAGGCGTATTATGCATAAAGTTCATACAACTAACTCTATTGCTACATACGCCTGGCGACGCGAACTACATATACAATGACTCGCATTCGCGACTGCACCGGATGCCCTCCATATTATTCTCGTTAATCGTGCTCACTGCATCGAGGCAAAAGAAATATCATGGGCGCAGATGCCTTTAATGTATCTCGACCTTGCGAGGCACCGCTGCGCGTCCCATGGAAGCTGTCCGTGCCAACACTCCCTTGCACACACCTGCCTCGGCAGCCCCAACCTACGCACCGTTCTGCTTCAAGCTTTGATCCCCCCACTGTCCCTTGGGTGCCCGGGCGTTCCTGCGCCGCCTGCTTTATTATAATCTCAGGTGCTCTCCTGAGACTTCCGTTTGTCGGTTACATGTGCCCTACAGCTGGATCACTACTTGTAATAAAAAAACGATCAATCGTCGCGACGATAGATCGTGACAGCAGCTTCTGCAACATAACCCGCCCGTGCGAAGAGAATTACGGAACGCCAACGAGGAATCTGACCACAGCTTCGAGCTCCTAACTCGTAACCTCGTCTAGTCAGACTCCTGCAACAGTTGTGAGCACTGAAAACCACATACCGCCGGAAACTTCAACAGGATCATCCTTCGCTTGCATAACTGCCACCTGCACGGCTAACATGGACCACACCCACACCATCCCGCAACATAGACTTAAGAACCAACTTATAGAGCCCCACAAACACGGCTGCACGCACACCACATCACAACACCACAAGCGCGACGCCATGCTGCTACGCTGCTACGATTGCCAGATTAAAAGGCACTACTGTCACCAAGTCTAGCAAGCGTCTCAGGAACTGGCAACCTCGGCGCGTAGCAATATGGCGGCGCTCTTGTGGTTCCCGATTTCAATACATGGGCCCTATGGGTAGCTTGTCCTCTAGAGTCAGCATAGTAATTCCATGCCCCTACGCTCTCCGCACATGTCGAGAAAGAAGATTACGGCAACCTCTGCGACACCTGCCGTTGTACAGAACAGTGACTGCCTTTACGCAATCGAATCACCACTGTCTGTTGGGTGCACATGCACGTTTTGCGCTGATTTGGCCGTAGTCGGTCACATGACTTAATGCTGCCGTCTTATTGGATCTCTTTGGCCTTTTGCGTAAGCTTGGAATGCCTGAAGGCCTGATGGTTGCTGGGTGGGTGTGCTACGCGCTCTCACCAGGCCCCAAACACTTTGAAGTTCTAGCGAGCGCCTCAGAGGGCGAAAAATCAACCGCGGCGCGTTCCAGCATAAGCGCGTAAGTGGAGCTGCTGTAATTTGATTGAATACTATAATTTGTATTTTTCTGTAGGGGCGCTGAACGCGCGGCTCAATATTTGATCTATATATGTACACATAATAATCATCAAACATAGTTCACGCGTAACTTTTTCCAAAAGAAACAGACAATTGTTTTTATTAAACTTGCCTTATTAAAGCCTGTGCCTTATTACTTGAATAAGTCCGTGCGGTTGATCGATTCAAATTTTACGGCGGTTATATTTGCGAACGGGGTGGTCGTTTCCTTCGTGCAGGATCACGCACGTTCGTCTTAATTAGCCAACAATAATATCTCAGCCAGTTTATGCACCCGACATTCTATACCCGCTACCAGGCGATCGTGTTTAAAGACGGCGAATTTTATGAGCTGCGGCGTTTCACTGGCGCAATGGCTACATGCACGGCTTCCGTCGTCAGTGATCTGCCGCGTCTCGCCGCGTAATGATGGGTTGCTTGAAAAAAATGCGCTAGCTAGCGTGAAAACTCGTCGCTGGAACCGAGCACAGTCTGTCTGGAAACTACCCAAGAAACAGCACTAACCTTGCAGCCTCTGGGTGTGTGCACCGGTGGGTCGAGAAACACTGCTTCGCATTGTCAACATTCAAATTCTTTGGGTGCAAACGGGTAAAACAGATTCCTGCAGTCAATATTTTTTCCAATGTGGAAAATCATAATAAACTTATTGCTCTTCAAAGGCAATTCAAACAAGGCTCTTATTATTTTGCCACGTTGCTAAAATTCCTAACACGGAGTACAGTATAAAAAATAAATAGTTTTGGCTGTGTCTGCATGAACGATGCACTGCGATAAATTCGCAGTAGATTAGTGCAAGTGTACTTGCGGTGATACAGTTGGAATGCTATCATTTGATACATAATAGCATTACTGTGTTTATTACCTAGTAGGTGGCAAAAAATTGAATCGAGGCTTGACTAAGCACAGCCCGCACAAGGACACCATTGAAAGAAATGCACAATAAAAACAGTGTTATGTGTGTGTGTGTGCTTTTCTGTCATGGAGCGTTTTGTGCACTGTTATTAGTCATACATGAATCACAAACTCACCCATGCTTCCACCATAGTAACTGAGGTTTTCTTCTTTTGCTTCCAGCCTCCAAGATGCTACTCATATTTGATCACCACTTTGGACTCTATTGTCTCTGGACGTACAAGTCAACAGTGAATGTGTCGCCACAGAGGCAGAATCCTTGCAAGGTATGTTTCTGAACACTTCAACTAGAACTGTGATTTGTTCATTTATTGGACGAGCTTTTGTTTCACCATTCTTGGCTTGCATGTTTGTCATGGCTCCATGATTGCTCTTTTCAGGAAGAAGGACAAAAGAGAGATTATTGGTGTACAAGCTGCCTATGTCAAGCCATAAGAGGATCAACAGACACCGTAATGACAACAGGTCCTCTTGAACTACGTGCCTCACCATGAAATATTTGCAAGTTTACCAGATAGAGGGCTGTGAGCCCTATCAGGAAAGCAACAGTCTACAGTTTTGTATCGTACCGAGCGGGAATGCTAAAATTTGACATACAAGCTTGCTTGATTCTAAGGGCATTTTATGAAAATCGGAGAAGCAACAAGTTGAGTCCCAACTTCTTTCTTTTCTCGTCATGTAGCAAGCTCCTGCTTGGTAATGCACAAATTCTGTCATCTGCTATTTGAAAATCAGATTGACGGGCATTACCAACAAGTATCACATGCTCCTTCATAGCTTTAATTTGTTACATGAAACTGCAAAGAATTTTAAAGCCTTCAAAACCGCTCAGTGCAATTTTCATGAAATGATGCTTCATGTTCACTGAAACTCTGGCAGTCACCCTTCACTTTATTATTCTCTTTTTTATTTAAAGTACGCTTAGGGCGATAAGCCATTGAAGAGGGGAGTGGTTACAAAGCAGTAGAATAATACAAACAACAACAGTGAGTTTTGTTAATACAATGATTCTCCTGATTATACAATGTTGGCTGCTTTGCAAAAAAGTTTATTATCGGTGATGGCTACGATACTTGAGGGAAAGTGGTTCCTTTCCTGAGATGTACAGGGGATGAAAGATTGAAAGAAAGACTTTGTGCAGCAAGAAACAATCCCTCCGTTACTGCGATGATCGATGCAGTTTGAAATGTACTTGAGGCCACGGTATGAAGTCCTCGTGAAGTGTGGTATGACGGAAAATTATATGAAACAGCGAAACATGGCGACTAGCTAGGGGATCCAATAAGTGCTGGTTAGCGTAATTAAGGTTATACTCGCGGTACAGTTATAATGAGAAAGAATGAAACGAGCAGAGTTATTTTGCACTAGTTCAAGTGAAGTAGTGAGACTAACGCGACTGCGATCCCATATTGCAGATGCATATTCAAGTTGTGAGCATATTAGCGTGTTGTAAAGGTGCAGTTTTAAAGTAGACAGCGCTTTGAAAAAGTTGCACTGTAACTACCCGAGCAGGTGAATAGCATTGTTAATGACATATTCTATATTGGTCCAAGTTATATTATTTGTAATATGTACACCAATATATTTATAGGACATGATGAAATCTAAGGGAACATTGTTACGATGGTAAGTGATAGGGTAAGAATTAGAACTGGATATTGCATTCTTCATTAGCATAAAATCAGTAACTAGGCTTGCCCTGCACCGTAAGAGATGGCTAGAACAGGCAACTTCACACAACTGGCCTACTCCACACTTCTGAAACATGACAAACCAATAAAATCAATTTTTCTTTCTCTTCAAACAACAGATGACATACCTGAGGACAGTGTGTTCACAAAAAGTTTTTGAAATATACTCAAAGTTTGGCTTAACATTCAGCCAATCAACAGCGGACGAGCAAGGGAAGCCTCAGCGTGGGAACTTATCTTCGTCATAGCCCTCACAAATATGTTTGATATTTGAAATGTTGGCTACAGGCTGAGGCTTCCCTTGCTCACCTCTGTTACTCAACTGACGTGTTCATCTCCTTGTAACATTTTTGCATTGTTTGAACACGCAAACCGAGATGTTTTTTCAACATGAAACCGTAAATTGCATCTTACAAGGATCCGTGAGCATTAATTGGGCATACTTATATGTTTGTTTAAGGTTTGTTCGATTCAGAAAAAGGTGCATGGCACCGCAAACGAAAAGGTGCAGGGGGTGCATGGTGCCGGGCTGCACCCACTCACTGCAAGGTGCAAGGGTGCACTGCACCGCGGCGACACCTTGCCTTGCACCCTGTTCAATCGAAACTGGGGGTGCAGGGTGCGCTGCTGCACCTCGGGGAATCGAGGTTCTAGGTGCAGTGCACCGCGAATAGGTGCAGGGAAACTTGGCTTAATCGAATAGGCCTTTAGTGTCCTTGTTTACAAACAATATTGGCAGAGGTCCTTGTAAGCACTGTCGTCTCCATAAGGTTCCTTGCCTTCCTACGAGTACTCCACTTGTGTCAAAGCCTTTACAGCTGCAGCTGAACACTAAATGTGCAGTAGAAATAACAAGAACACACAATGTGTGATCATAAATATAGCATAACGTTTTCTTTTTCCTCTAGACTTCGCGCTTATCGCCAATGTGTTATGAAAACAATGCGACATTGCAGCTCGAGCTTACCTTACTGACAGTACATGTTTGCTGAGAACTTCTTGTGTTTCTTTTTTTAAGCTAGCTGAAATCATCGAAGGCAGACAGCATACATGTGGTATGGAACACGTCAAACAGCACTGTATGCAAGACAAGTACTAGCGTAGGCGAGCACAATATCGTTGGCCTTGCTTTAGCGGGACGCCAAACACGATGAGACAACTTCGCTCGATTTCAGCTTTTAATTCCGTTAAATAGATTACTACCTGTGTTTCTGTATGTTGTAAACTCAGTAAATGACAGCATCAGCTCCACCTGACCTGTACGAAAATTATGGGCATGTAATGCTTCATTCACGATTGACAGTAAACAATGTAAGCTTACTTGTATGACGCGTTTTTTTTTTGCCAGTTGAGGCCTGTCGATCACCTGGCGATAAAATAAAGATATCGATAGATATTTTAGAGTATCCTACACACGAACACCGCTCCGAAAGCGGTAGCAAAACACCCAAAAACCAGGGAGCGAGCAGCACACGGACGGACGGATGGACGGACGGACGGATGGATGGATGGATGGATGGATGGATGGATGGATGGATGGATGGATGGATGGATGGATGGATGGATGGATGGATGGATGGATGGATGGATGGATGGATGGATGGATGGATGGATGGATGGATGGATGGATGGATGGATGGATGGATGGATGGATGGATGGATGGATGGATGGATGGATGGATGGATGGATGGATGGATGGATGGATGGATGGATGGATGGATGGATGGATGGATGGATGGATGGATGGATGGATGGATGGATGGATGGATGGATGGATGGATGGATGGATGGATGGATGGATGGATGGATGGATGGATGGATGGATGGATGGATGGATGGATGGATGGATGGATGGATGGATGGATGGATGGATGGATGGATGGATGGATGGATGGATGGATGGATGGATGGATGGATGGATGGATGGATGGATGGATGGATGGATGGATGGATGGATGGATGGATGGATGGATGGATGGATGGATGGATGGGCCATCTGTGCGAGATACATGCTTCAGAATAACTTAACTGTGGCCTAGTTGGTATTTACTGCATCTCATATTGACCGCAAATAAACACGGGGAGAAGAGGGAGAGAACACATAAACAGCACGGGCGGTAACGATGTAACTGATGAGGGCTTCTTCGTTTGGGGACACAACGGACGATGGAACACAGAAAGAGGGGCCATCTGTACGAGATACATGCTTCAGAATAACTTAACTTTGGCCTAGTTGGTATTTACTGCATATCATATTGACCGCAAATAAAGACGGGGAGAAGAGGGAGAGAACACATAAACAGCATGGGCGGTAACGTAACTGATGAGGGATTCTTCGTTTGGGGACACAACGGACGATGGAACACAGAAAGAGGGGCCATCTGTACGAGATACATGCTTCACAATAACTTAACTTTGGCCTAGTTGGTATTAACTGCATATCATATTGACCGCAAATAAAGACGGGGAGAAGAGGGAGAGAACACATAAACAGCACGGGCGGTAACGATGTAACTGATGAGGGATTCTTCGTTTGGGGACACAACGGACGATGGAACACAGAAAGAGGGGCCATCTGTACGAGATATATGCTTCAGAATAACTTAACTTTGGCCTAGTTGGTATTTACTGCATATCATATTGACCGCAAATAAAGACGGGGAGAAGAGGGAGAGAACACATAAACAGCACGGGCGGTAACGATGTAACTGATGAGGGCTTCTTCGTTTGGGGACACAACGGACGATGGAACACAGAAAGAGGGGCCATCTGTACGAGATACATGCTTCAGAATAACTTAACTTTGGCCTAGTTGGTATTTACTGCATATCATATTGACCGCAAATAAAGACGGGGAGAAGAGGGAGAGAACACATAAACAGCACGGGCGGTAACGATGTAACTGATGAGGGATTCTTCGTTTGGGGACACAACGGACGATGGAACACAGAAAGAGGGGCCATCTGTACGAGATACATGCTTCAGAATAACTTAACTTTGGCCTAGTTGGTATTTACTGCATATCATATTGACCGCAAATAAAGACGGGGAGAAGAGGGAGAGAACACATAAACAGCACGGGCGGTAACGATGTAACTGATGAGGGATTCTTCGTTTGGGGACACAACGGACGATGGAACACAGAAAGAGGGGCCATCTGTACGAAATATATGCTTCAGAATAACTTAACTTTGGCCTAGTTGGTATTTACTGCATATCATATTGACCGCAAATAAAGACGGGGAGAAGAGGGAGAGAACACATAAACAGCACGGGCGGTAACGATGTAACTGATGAGGGCTTCTTCGTTTGGGGACACAACGGACGATGGAACACAGAAAGAGGGGCCATCTGTACGAGATATATGCTTCAGAATAACTTCACTTTGGCCTAGTTGGTATTTACTGCATATCATATTGACCGCAAATAAAGACGGGGAGAAGAGGGAGAGAACACATAAACAGCACGGGCGGTAACGATGTAACTGATGAGGGATTCTTCGTTTGGGGACACAACGGACGATGGAACACAGAAAGAGGGGCCATCTGTACGAGATACATGCTTCAGAATAACTTAACTTTGGCCTAGTTGGCATTTACTGCATATCATATTGACCGCAAATAAAGACGGGGAGAAGAGGGAGAGAACACATAAACAGCACGGGCGGTAACGATGTAACTGATGAGGGATTCTTCGTTTGGGGACACAACGGACGATGGAACACAGAAAGAGGGGCCATCTGTACGAGATACATGCTTCAGAATAACTTAACTTTGGCCTAGTTGGTATTTACTGCATATCATATTGACCGCAAATAAAGACGGCGAGAAGAGGGAGAGAACACATAAGCAGCACGGGCGGTAACGATGTAACTGATGAGGGATTCTTCGTTTGGGGACACAACGGACGATGGAACACAGAAAGAGGGGCCATCTGTACGAGATACATGCTTCAGAATAACTTAACTTTGGCCTAGTTGGTATTTACTGCATATCATATTGACCGCAAATAAAGACGGCGAGAAGAGGGAGAGAACACATAAGCAGCACGGGCGGTAACGATGTAACTGATGAGGGATTCTTCGTTTGGGGACACAACGGACGATGGAACACAGAAAGAGGGGCCATCTGTACGAGATACATGCTTCAGAATAACTTAACTTTGGCCTAGTTGGTATTTACTGCATATCATATTGACCGCAAATAAAGACGGGGAGAAGAGGGAGAGAACACATAAACAGCACGGGCGGTAACGATGTAACTGATGAGGGCTTCTTGGTTTGGGGACACAACGGACGATGGAACACAGAAAGAGGGGCCATCTGTACGAGATACATGCTTCAGGATAACTTCACTTTGGCCTAGTTGGCATTTACTGCATATCATATTGACCGCAAATAAAGACGGGGAGAAGAGGGAGAGAACACATAAACAGCACGGGCGGTAATGATGTAACTGATGAGGGCTTCTTCGTTTGGGGACACAACGGACGATGGAACACAGAAAGAGGGGCCATCTGTACGAGATATATGCTTCAGAATAACTTCACTTTGGCCTAGTTGGTATTTACTGCATATCATATTGACCGCAAATAAAGACGGGGAGAAGAGGGAGAGAACACATAAACAGCACGGGCGGTAACGATGTAACTGATGAGGGATTCTTCGTTTGGGGACACAACGGACGATGGAACACAGAAAGAGGGGCCATCTGTACGAGATACATGCTTCAGAATAACTTAACTTTGGCCTAGTTGGTATTTACTGCATATCATATTGACCGCAAATAAAGACGGCGAGAAGAGGGAGAGAACACATAAGCAGCACGGGCGGTAACGATGTAACTGATGAGGGATTCTTCGTTTGGGGACACAACGGACGATGGAACACAGAAAGAGGGGCCATCTGTACGAGATACATGCTTCAGAATAACTTAACTTTGGCCTAGTTGGTATTTACTGCATATCATATTGACCGCAAATAAAGACGGGGAGAAGAGGGAGAGAACACATAAACAGCACGGGCGGTAACGATGTAACTGATGAGGGATTCTTCGTTTGGGGACACAACGGACGATGGAACACAGAAAGAGGGGCCATCTGTACGAAATATATGCTTCAGAATAACTTAACTTTGGCCTAGTTGGTATTTACTGCATATCATATTGACCGCAAATAAAGACGGGGAGAAGAGGGAGAGAACACATAAACAGCACGGGCGGTAACGATGTAACTGATGAGGGCTTCTTCGTTTGGGGACACAACGGACGATGGAACACAGAAAGAGGGGCCATCTGTACGAGATATATGCTTCAGAATAACTTCACTTTGGCCTAGTTGGTATTTACTGCATATCATATTGACCGCAAATAAAGACGGGGAGAAGAGGGAGAGAACACATAAACAGCACGGGCGGTAACGATGTAACTGATGAGGGATTCTTCGTTTGGGGACACAACGGACGATGGAACACAGAAAGAGGGGCCATCTGTACGAGATACATGCTTCAGAATAACTTAACTTTGGCCTAGTTGGCATTTACTGCATATCATATTGACCGCAAATAAAGACGGGGAGAAGAGGGAGAGAACACATAAACAGCACGGGCGGTAATGATGTAACTGATGAGGGCTTCTTCGTTTGGGGACACAACGGACGATGGAACACAGAAAGAGGGGCCATCTGTACGAGATATATGCTTCAGAATAACTTCACTTTGGCCTAGTTGGTATTTACTGCATATCATATTGACCGCAAATAAAGACGGCGAGAAGAGGGAGAGAACACATAAGCAGCACGGGCGGTAACGATGTAACTGATGAGGGATTCTTCGTTTGGGGACACAACGGACGATGGAACACAGAAAGAGGGGCCATCTGTACGAGATACATGCTTCAGAATAACTTAACTTTGGCCTAGTTGGTATTTACTGCATATCATATTGACCGCAAATAAAGACGGCGAGAAGAGGGAGAGAACACATAAGCAGCACGGGCGGTAACGATGTAACTGATGAGGGATTCTTCGTTTGGGGACACAACGGACGATGGAACACAGAAAGAGGGGCCATCTGTACGAGATACATGCTTCAGAATAACTTAACTTTGGCCTAGTTGGTATTTACTGCATATCATATTGACCGCAAATAAAGACGGGGAGAAGAGGGAGAGAACACATAAACAGCACGGGCGGTAACGATGTAACTGATGAGGGCTTCTTGGTTTGGGGACACAACGGACGATGGAACACAGAAAGAGGGGCCATCTGTACGAGATACATGCTTCAGGATAACTTCACTTTGGCCTAGTTGGCATTTACTGCATATCATATTGACCGCAAATAAAGACGGGGAGAAGAGGGAGAGAACACATAAACAGCACGGGCGGTAATGATGTAACTGATGAGGGCTTCTTCGTTTGGGGACACAACGGACGATGGAACACAGAAAGAGGGGCCATCTGTACGAGATATATGCTTCAGAATAACTTCACTTTGGCCTAGTTGGTATTTACTGCATATCATATTGACCGCAAATAAAGACGGGGAGAAGAGGGAGAGAACACATAAACAGCACGGGCGGTAACGATGTAACTGATGAGGGATTCTTCGTTTGGGGACACAACGGACGATGGAACACAGAAAGAGGGGCCATCTGTACGAGATACATGCTTCAGAATAACTTAACTTTGGCCTAGTTGGTATTTACTGCATATCATATTGACCGCAAATAAAGACGGCGAGAAGAGGGAGAGAACACATAAGCAGCACGGGCGGTAACGATGTAACTGATGAGGGATTCTTCGTTTGGGGACACAACGGACGATGGAACACAGAAAGAGGGGCCATCTGTACGAGATACATGCTTCAGAATAACTTAACTTTGGCCTAGTTGGTATTTACTGCATATCATATTGACCGCAAATAAAGACGGGGAGAAGAGGGAGAGAACACATAAACAGCACGGGCGGTAACGATGTAACTGATGAGGGCTTCTTGGTTTGGGGACACAACGGAAGATGGAACACAGAAAGAGGGGCCATCTGTACGAGATACATGCTTCAGGATAACTTCACTTTGGCCTAGTTGGTATTTACTGCATATCATATTGACCGCAAATAAAGACGGGGAGAAGAGGGAGAGAACACATAAACAGCACGGGCGGTAACGATGTAACTGATGAGGGATTCTTCGTTTGGGGACACAACAGACGATGGAACACAGAAAGAGGGGCCATCTGTACGAGATACATGCTTCAGAATAACTTAACTTTGGCCTAGTTGGTATTTACTGCATATCATATTGACCGCAAATAAATACGGGGAGAAGAGGGAGAGAACACATAAACAGCACGGGCGGTAACGATGTAACTGATGAGGGCTTCTTCGTTTGGGGACACAACGGACGATGGAACACAGAATGAGGGGCCATCTGTACGAGATACATGCTTCAGAATAACTTCACTTTGGCCTAGTTGGTATTTACTGCATATCATATTGACCGCAAATAAAGACGGGGACAGAGGGAGAGAACACATAAACAGCACGGGCGGTAACGATGTAACTGATGACGAATTCTTCGTTTGGGGACACAACGGACGATGGAACACAGAAAGAGGGGCCATCTGTACGAGATATATGCTTCAGAAGAACTTCACTTCGGCCTAAATGTATTTACTGGGCGGTAACAATGTGACTGATCAGTTACATCGTTACCGCCCGTGCTGTTTATGTGTTCTCTCCCGCTTCTCCCCGTCTTTATTTGCGGTCAATATGATATGCAGTAAATACCAACTAGGCCAAAGTGAAGTTATCCTGAAGCCTTGCTTGAGCTTCGTTTGCGTTTTCTTTGCGTAGCCGTGATTGCGAGAGAAATCAATCGTACAACTGCGTAAGGTTGAAATAGCTGGAATTTTGTACGCATTTTTATTTCGGTCGGGACACTTGCTGCACGTTATGGCCGGCAACGCTGCTGAATTTTAATACGCCTGTCTTTAGGGCTGCTATATTGTTCTTACTAACCGTGCATAAGCCTGTTTCACATGATGCGATTTTCGTCGCACCGGAAGTGACATTTCTGTCGTTTGCGATGAAAATCGCAGTCGCAGTGTCGACCCCCCCCCCCCCGATTTTTAGCTGCGACAAACCGCTTGGTCGCACAGTCGCACCGCCGCAGCGATCACTGCGATTTTCCGTCGAAATTGCGCGGAGAGCTATCACGGAGCTATTTCGCACGTTTGTTTTGGAAAATGGCGTCTCGCACAACAAGTGCAATGCGCGGAGACGTCAATGCCCGAATTCGGTACGTACGGGAAGGGAGAATAATAAGCTTGTACTGCAGATTCCATTCTCCCGTTTCTATGCGTTTGTTGACACGCTACACAGCAAATGAAATGCATTTTCACGTTTGCTTCGTACGCCTTTGCGAGTTGTCAGTACTAGGAGGTGTTCGAGCCCCACTAGACGACGAGGTCGTCAAAGCTTTCTTTTGTTCAGTAGCATGCAAAAATCGCGCTTACGGAGCAGTTTGAATTATTTCAACCTCGGTAAGGGCAAATGACAAGACAGCAAAGCACACGAAGTTTCAACGTTGTGCTGAACGCATTACCGTTCAGTTGCATTTTTTTGTCGGTTTTCAAGCGTGATTTTCCCGATGCATCTTGAAAGCTTATCTTACCTCACTTATTAAATTTGACAGAGCAAAAGTGTAGGCTATCATAATGAATTTGCTACGATAGCATTAAATCTGTGGCTTGAGTAAACAGCGTCGTTAATTTGTTTTCGAATATTACATGCACGTTAAGTTGCACCTCTTCTTTGGAGAATTCTTTTTTCTTCCACAGAAACCAATAAACATTGAGTATGTTGCGGACTTTGTATCCTTACTGCATCTGTATTAACACTTGCTTTGAAAGGTAATTAACTCTACAGCTAGTAGATTAAGTAAATTATTTGCTTGCTATAGTGGCACAGTGACAACGTACCCTCCTTCACCTTCATGTAAAACTCGTGCAACAATGCGAAGAGCAAGCAAAAGACCTGTTCTTGTGGGGATAAAACAGTATAAAACGTCACGCTGAAGAAAAGTAAATCAAAACTGTGCAGTGAAGTCAGCCAGTAGAAGCAGTTCTTGCACGTTCACAGCTGATCAAGTGTGCAGAAACATTCATGCCTCACATGTTTCTAGTAAGTTTCTAATAAGTTTGTGATCACATATATTAGTGTGTAAACCCATGTAACGATATCCGCTGCGATTACTATCTTTATAAGTAATGAAATACCATGCTACTTGCAAGAACATATATCACCCGAGGATTTTAGAACAAATTTCTGCATTTCAACTATACACAACATGTGGTTTATTCAATAAAAGACCACAAACTGGGCTTGTTTGCAGTGACAAACTTATTCCAAACTTTACTTACATACAGGCAAGAAAAAAAATTATAGACAGACATATCGTTCTTCAATTTGTTCACCTGCCACTGTGGCTATAGCATTCGGCTGCTAGCACAAGGCGAGGGGTTGATTTGCCAGCCATGGAAGTCGCATTTCGTCGGGAGTCATAGGTAAAAAAAAGCTCTTGCACTTATATTTAGTTCATCACCTTTTATTGAACCCTTAAACTTCAAAATACTATTGCATAGGGGGGCATGCTTATGCAAAATCTAACACCGATAGAAAGCAAAGGGCAGAATTGTAAAACAACCATCCTTCGTGATAATTTGAGTGCGTAAATGTTCATTGCATCAATATGTATTGTTCAACAGCACTGCACAAATAAGCATGATCAGGTATAGCAAGTAGGAAGCTGGTTCTACAGATGTATAACTGTCAAGACATGAATGCTCATACTGCATCGCACACATAGCACAAAGAAAACCTTTTTCAAGAGTTGTCCCCTCTGGCAGATATGAGTGGGCCATAAGCAGCAGAAACTTTATTGCAGGACATTGTGTAATACCGCTTATGAAGGAATGAAGAGAGTGAAGAGGCTTTTAACAGCAGTACCTCATGCTACTCTAATAAGAGGAACGATGAGCAAAACATTTCTGATAGAGCACTTAAGTTTAACAGTAACTTTCTGAAAGACAGAAAATTCCAGGTGAGAGTTGGAGGTACATTTGGCCCACCCACACCAACAACGCAAGCATACTACAAGAAATACTACAGCCTGTGGTTTATTACAGTCTTTGGGAAAGCTATGTTATACAGAAATCAAGAATAATGCAACAAGCCCTCGACAACACTGCAGACTTTCTTGGCCAGTCTGGCCTCTCGCTTTCTGATAAGTCAGCTTACATCGACGTCGGAAAAAAGACTAGAATCAAGGAATACTCCAGATTGCACATTCTGCTCCCAATAGCTGGGGAAACATACCCGCAAGTCAACATCCACAAATCCTCAGCTAATGTAAGACCATGATGGCAGAGCCAGCATGTGGGTGAAACAATTATGCCACGCCTGGACGCAATTTCTACACCTGGTGAAAAGAATAATCTTGAAATCATGAGGGGTGGACTCGTGGATACTATGGAAAATCGCAGATGCTGTGCTTGTGTCCAAGGTATGGTACAGTATGAATTACCAGCAGCCCATAAAAAAGACATCTCATCGAATGCAGGCATCGGGTAACAACACGTATTTCCGACTTTACCATGCCTGAAGACCTCTGTGAGAAAGGGCAAACGAATAAGCACCTAGACAAAGTAGAGTTGCAGCCTGCAGCACAAGTTCTTTGCCTCAAGAGCTCAGAGCCTGGTCCCAAGATACTATGCCAGCTAGCATATGAGATGCAAGGACGTCTACCCCTCCCTTCAGAAACGACCTCGGGAGCACCTGAACTTGAAGCACAACAGGCCAATACCGTGCAATATCATCATTATCATCATCAGCCTAGTTACGCCCACTGCAGGGCAAAGGCCTCTCCCATACTTCTCCAACTACCCCGGTCATGTACTAATTGTGTTCATGTTGTCCCTGCAAACTTCTTAATCTCATCAGCCCACCCTAACTTTCTGCCGCCCCCTGCTACGCTTCCCTTCGTTTGGACTCCAGTCCGTAACCCTTAATGACCATCGGTTATCTGCCCTCCTCATTACATGTCCTGACCATGTCCATTTCTTTCTCTTGATTTCAACTAAGATCTCATTAACTCGCGTTTGTTCCTCACGCAATCTGCTCGTTTGTTATCCCTTAACGTTACACCCATCATTTCTTTCCATAGCCCGTTGCGTCGTCCTCAATTTCAGCAGAACCCTTTTCGTAAACCTCCAGGTTTCTGCCCCATACGTGAGTACTGGTAACACACAGCTTTTATACACTTTCCTCTTGAGGGATAGTGCCAACCTGCTGTTCATGATTTGAGAATGCCTGCCAAACGCACCCCAGCCGATTCTTATTCTTCTGGTTATTTCAGTCTCATGATCCGGATCCGTGGTCACTACCTGCCCTAAGTAGATGTATTCCCTTACCACTTCCAGTGCCTCGCTGCCTATCGTAAACTGCTGTTCTCTTCCGAGACTGTTAAACATTACTTTAGTTTTCTGTAGATTAATTTTCAGACCCACCCTTCTGTTTTGCCTCTCCAGGTCAGTGAGCATGCATTGCAATTGGTCTCCTGAGTTACTAAGCAAGGCAATATCATCAGCGAATCGCAGGTTGCTAAGGTATTCTCCATCAACTTTTATCCCCAATTCTTCCCACTCCAGGTATCTGAATACCTCCTGTAAACACGCTGTGACTAGCATTGGAGATATCGTATCTCCCTGTCTGACGCCTTTCTTTATTGGGATTTTGTTGCTTTCTTTGTGGAGGACTACGGTGGCTGTGGAACCGCTGTAGATATCTTCCAGTATCTTTACATATGGCTCATCTACACCCTGATTCCATAGTGCCTTCATGACTGCTGAGGTTTCGACTGAATCAAATGCTTTTTCGTAATCAATGAAAGCTATATATAAGAGTTGGTTATATTCCGCACATTTCTCTATCACCTGATTGATAGTGTGAATATGGTCTATTGTTGAGTAGCCTTTACGGAATCCTGCCTGCTCCTTTGGTTGACAGAAGTCTAAGGTATTCCTGATTCTATTTGCGATTACCTTAGTAAATACTTTGTAGGCAACGGACAGTAAGGTGATCGGTCTATAATTTTTCAAGTCTTTGGCGTCCCCTTTCTTATGGATTAGGATTATGTTAGCGTTCTTCCAAGATTCCGGTACGTTCGAGGTCATGAGGCATAGTGTATATAGGGCGGCCAATCTTTCTAGGACAGTGTTCCCACCATCCTTCAACAAAACGGCTGTTACCTGATCCTCCCCAGCCGCCTTCCCCCTTTGCATAGCTCCCAAGGCGTTCTTTACCTCTTCCGGCGTTACTTGTGGGATTTCAAGTTCCTCTAGACTATTCTCTCTCACCTTATCGTCGTGGGTGTTACTGGTACTGTATAAATCTCTATAAAACTCTTCAGCCACTTGAACTATCTCATCCATATTGCTACGGAATAGTATTACCAATGACGAAGAAGCGAGCAGTAAGACGACGACGACGACGATTGGAGGCTAGCGCGGGCTGTTGCCTCTTGGCCATGTGCGGCGTATTACGTTGTAAATATACTTGTATATAATTTTTCATCTGCGTCTTCTTACGTAACATATCTAGTGGAGGTGGACGTTCCCTGTATCTCGTCACGGAGCTTCGCAGTGGACGGTACGTCGAGCCTATAGCTTCATGGCTCCCGGCGATGACAACTCGACTCAGCCACCTCCGACACCTGCTGCCACTTCGACGACCTACATCACTCTCCCTGCTCCTCGTGATCCTGGCGTATTCTCGGGCAAAGATGGGGAAGACGTCGACGACTAGATCAGCCTGTACGAACACGTCAGCCACAATAACCGGTGGGACCCTACTATCATGCTCGCCAACGTAGTCTTTTACCTTGGTGGCACACCTCGAGTTTGGTATCGGACGCACGAAGATGAGCTCACCAGTTGTGATTCGCTCAAGCAAAAGCTCCGAGACTTGTTCGGCAACCCCTACGGTCACCAACTTGCCGCACACAAGGCGCTTTCCGGCCGTGTGCAGACGTCAACAGAGCCCTATGTCACGTACTTTTCAGGACGTCTTGGCTCCGTGCCGCAAAGTTGACGCACACATGACCGAGTCAGACAAGGTTTCCTAAATCATCAAAGGCATTGCCGATGACGCCTTCAACTTGCTCGTATTCAACAACGTCGCGACGGTGGATGCTGTTATAAAAGAGTGCCGCCGCCTGGAACTCGCTAAAAGCCGACGTATCGACCAGCAGTTTGCCCGTTTGCCCAACACGCCAGCGACATCTTCCTGTGCCGACGCTCCTCGTCCCAACAACACTGGCGATATTACCAAGATCGTCCGGCGTGAGATTGAGGCCGCCTATCCGGCTGCCTTCGACTCCATCCCCACCATCGCACCTGCAGTCACGGTTTCCCTGAACCAGGCAGTTGTCCGCCAGGAGTTCGAAAACATGGGCCTTCACACCATCTGCTCGGCCCATCGCCCTGATACCCATCCGGCTTCATCGATTCCGCCCCGTCCCGCATCTTCTTACCCACCACGTTTCCGCAACCCAGCTGAATGACGCACTGCTGACGACAAGCCCATTTGTTTTCACTGCCGTCGCATCGGGCACATTTCTCGGCACTGTTGAAGTCGCTGGACTTCCCCGACCCGGTCTGGTTATACTGCCTACTCTCGCCCCTCAGGTGGCCCTTCTCGTCCCTATGCCGCACGCTCCGATAATGCCGCCACTGACTCTCCTGCGCCGAACCGCACCTATTCTCGTTCACCTTCGCCCCAACGACGAGAATCTCGCTCTCCCCAGCCCCGTCGCTCCTTTTCGCCGACTCCCTTCGGGCGCCGCTCCCAGCCGGAAAACTAGACGATGCAGCGCCTCGAGGGGACGCTGCATTGCTGCCCTACGCCGCCAAATCCTCTACTGACGTTGCCCACTCATCTGAACCTTCTTGACGTGCAAGTCGACGGTGTTCCTGTATCTGCTCTTATAGACACTGGGGCGCATTTGTCGGTAATGAGCGCGGACTTTCGTACCCGCCTGAAAAAAATAATCACGCCCGCCACGACGCATGTTGTCCGTGTCGCCGATGGCGGAACAGCCCCCGTAATTGGTATGTGTGCCGCCCGTGTCTCCTTCGCCGATCGCTCCACAATCGTGCTATTCACAGTCATCGCCCACTGTCCCCACGACATCATCCTCGGCTTAGACTTCCTCTCCGCACATTCTGCTCTCATTGATTGTTCCGCCAGTACTCTCCGCCTTGACCTGCCTGTTCTGGATCCCGCTGAACCACACCCCAGCCGCCTCAGTTCCGTCGACTTCGCTCGCTTGCCACCTACGGCACTGACTTACGTTGACCTAGTGTCAGCCCTACCAGTGCCCGACGGTCACTATATCGCGGCTCCTATGCAAGACGTCCTCCTTCAACACGGGATCACGGTACCTCATACCGTTTTATCTATTACGACGAATTGCGTCTGCCTGCCAGTGGTCAATTTTGGCTTGACGACACAAGTGCTGCCACGCGGGATGTCTTTGGCCCAGCTTTGCTCATTCAAGGATCACTCAATAGCATCTATTCACGTAGACGACAATTCAGCCGATCCTCCTCTACCATCTCAGTCGACAACTTGTACCATCGCCGACTTACAGAAAATGATTGCGCCCGACATACCCTTTTCCGTTGTCACAGACCATCACGCGCTTTGTTGGTTATGCTCACTGAAAGATCCTACAGGAAGACTTGGTCGCTGGGCACTACGCCTCCAAGAATATTCATATACTGTCACCTACAAATCTGGCCGACTGCACCAGGACGCGACTGCCTGTCTCGTTACCCGGTAGACGAGCCTGACGACGCCGACAGTAGTACCGTCAACGGCATTTTCTCTGTGTCTGCCTTCGCTAACATCGCCGATGAGCAGTACCGAGACCTACCGCTGCGAGCACTCATCGAGCGTTTGCGCTCTACACCTACCGACGCGTCCGTTCGCTGCTATGTTCTCCAGGGCGGCATTCTGTACCGAAGGAACTTCCTCCCTGACGGACCTGATCTTCTTGTCGTGCCAAAACATCTACGACAGACTGTGCTCTTTGAGATGCATGACGCACCTACTGCAGGACATCTTGGCGTAACCCGCACGTACGACCGCGTCCGCCGCCGCTTCTATTGGCCTGGTCTCGCTCGCTCCGTCCGACGCTATGTTGCTGCCTGTGATACCTGCCAGCGTCGGAAAAACACCTCAGGTGCTACCTGCCGGTCATCTCCAGCCGATCACTGTCCCTGTGGAACCGTTCTGTTGCGTTGGATTAGACCTCTTCGGTGCCTTTCCCACGTCATCCTCTGGGAACAAATGGGTAGCCGTCGCAACTGATTACGCCACCCGATACGCTATCACGCGGGCTCTCCCTACAAGTTGCGCCACTGACGTCGCGGACTTTCTCTTGCGTGACATTACCTTACTTCATGGCGCCCCGCGACAGCTGCTCACTGACCGTGGTCGTAACTTCCTCTCGAAAGTTATCGCCGACATTGTACGTTCCTGCTCCACTCAACACAAGCTGACTACCTCATACCATCCTCAAACCAATGGCCTGACAGAGCAGTTAAACCGCACTCTTACCGATATGCTGTCCAAGTACGTTTCCAAGGACCACCACGACTGGGACATTACCCTTCCTTACGTCACATTTGTTTATAATTCTTCCCGGCACGACACCGCCGGATTGTCTCCTTTTTATCTACTCCACGGTCGCGAACCGACCTTGCCCCTTGACACGGCACTTCCTCCTGCTTCGATCTCAACAAGCGAGTATGCGCGCGACGCCATCGCCCTCGCCGACCATGCACGCCAGCTTGCCCGTGCTCTACTGACGGACTCGCAAACCACTCAGCAGCGTCAGTACAACGCCCGCCACCGCGACGTACAGTTTTCGCCTGGTGCGCTCGTGCTCATGTGGTCGCCCTCTCGTCACGTCGGACTTTCACAAAAGCTCCTTTCGCGATACACCGGGCCCTACCGCGTGCTGCGCCAGGTGACGCCTGTGACGTACGAAATTGCTCCTGTGAGCTCAACCTCGTCATCTACTCTGGCATCTAGTGGTGTCGTGCACGTCAGTAGGCTCAAGGCCTACTACACTGCTTCCGAGTCCGGCCTTTAGTCGCTCCGGGACGGCGCTTTTGCCGCCGGGGGTAGTGCTACGGAATAGTATTACCAATGACGAAGAGGCGAGCAGTAAGAAGACGACGACGACGATTGGAGGCTAGCGCGGGCTGTTGCCTCTTGGCCAAGTGCGGCGTATTACGTTGTAAATATACTTGTATATAGTTTTTCATCTGCGTCTTCTTACGTAACAATATTAGTAACGATATTGCCGGCTTTGTCTCTTAACGCACACATCTGATTCTTGTCTATTCCTAGTTTCTTCTTCTCTGCTTTTAGGCTTCCTCCGTTCCCGAGAGCCTGTTCAATTCTATCCATATTATAGTTCCTTATGTCCGCTGTCTTGCGCTTGTTGATTAACTTAGCAAGTTCTGCCAGTTCTATTCTAGCTGTAGGGTTAGAGGCTTTCATACATTGGCGTTTCTTGATGAGATCTTTCGTCTCCTGCGATAGCTTACTGGTTTCCTGTTTAACGGCGTTACCTCCGACTTCTATTGCGCACTCCTTAATGATGCCCATAAGATTGTCCTTCATTGCTTCAACACTATGGTCCTCTTCCTGGGTTAAAGCCGAATACCTGTTCTGTAGCTTGATCCGGAATTCCTCTAGTTTCCCTCTTACCGCTAACTCATTGATTGGCTTCTTATGTACCAGTTTCTTCCGTTCCCTCCTCAAGTCAAGGCTAATTCGAGTTCTTACCATCCTATGGTCACTACAGCGCACCTTGCCGAGCACGTCTACATCTTGTATGATTCCAGGGTTAGCGCAGAGTATGAAGTCGATTTCATTTCTAGTCTCACCATTCGGGCTCCTCCACGTCCACTTTCGGCTAACCCGCTTCCGGAAAAAGGTATTCATTATCCGCATATTATTCTGTTCTGCAAACTCTACTAATAACTCTCCTCTGCTATTCCTAGAGCCTATGCCATATTCCCCCACTGACTTGTCTCCAGCCTGCCTCTTGCCTACCCTGGCATTGAAGTCGCCCATCAGTATAGTGTATTTTGTTTTGACTTTACCCATCGCCGATTCCACGTCTTCATAAAAGCTTTCGACTTCCTGGTCATCATGACTGGATGTAGGGGCGTAGACTTGTACTACGTTCAATTTGTACCTCTTATTAAGTTTCACAACAAGACCTGCCACCCTCTCGTTAATGCTATAGAATTCCTGTATGTTACCAGCTATTTCCTTATTAATCAGGAATCCGACTCCTAGTTCTCGTCTCTACGCTAAGCCCCGGTAGCACCGTACGTGCCCGCTTTTTAGCGCTGTATATGCTTCTTTTGTCCTCCTAACCTCACTGAGCCCTATTATATCCCATTTACTACCCTCTAATTCCTCCAATAACACTGCTAGACTCGCCTCACTAGATAACGTTCTAACGTTAAACGTTGCCAGGTTCAGATTCCAATGGCGGCCTGTCCGGAGCCAGGTATTCTTAGCACCCTCTGCTGCGTCACAGATCTGACCGCCGCCGTAGTCAGTTGCTTCGCGGCTGCTGGAGACTGAGGGCCGGCGTTTGATTGTTGTATTCATATAGGAGGTTGTGGCCAAGTACTGCACCAGAGTGGCCAATCCTGCTCTGGTGAGAGAGTGCGTTACCGGTTCTGGTCATCGGGATCAGGCCGCACTCCAGGCCTGTTTGTACAATTTTCTCAACACTCGGATTTTTTTGTATTTTCCGGTGGAGAATTGTGTGGCACCGAGATTTGAATCACGGTCCTCTTGCACGGGAGGCGGATACTCTACCGTCCCCGCAGGAGTTAAATTAAAAATTAAATTATGGGGTTTTACGTGACAAAACCACTTTCTGATTATGAGGCACGCCGTAGTGGAGGACTCCGGAAATTTCGACCACCTGGGGTTCTTTAACGTGCACCTAAATCTAAGTACACGGGTGTTTTCGCATTTCGTCCCCATCGAAATGCGGCCGCCGTGGCCGGGATCCGATCCCGCGACCTCGTGCTCAGCAGTCTAACACCATAGTCACTGAGTAACCACGGCGGGTCCCGCAGGAGTTGTACGCCTCATTTAACCTACAGTGGTGCCTTATTCGATCAGTCAAGGTGGACCAATCTGAGCTCGGTTATGGGGGCAAACAATTAGGCCAGGAGACTATATGCAACTGCCAAACACACAGAGGAGGTTCTAATCATGAATGTGCAAGCAAACATCAGGCACACATAGTGCACTGATGTGGCAATAGCAGTGTAACAGTAGTATGACACTACATAAAACTAAACCCCATATAAGTGAGTACCATTCCAGGTCATCCTACACCTAAAAAAGCTGAACTGAAAGCAATCAAAGCAGCACTTGTAGTGCAGATTACACCCTGCACAACACCCTGCATGGATTCACCAGGAACTGTCTGGGCCTGCACATCACACGAGATTGTCAGGAAAATCAGAAGATTGAGACGTGACTTGCAAGCACATGGCCAGATAGTAAATTACAGTATACATAGCCATACAGATATTCCAGGACACAAGGGGGCTGCCCGACATAATAATTGAAAACTGGATGAGTTGGTGTGTATTCATTATTAACTAAAGTGCAACAGATAGACAACAGACAAGAACGAAGCGCTCTGTGTGTTCACTTCGTTCTTGTCCATCGTATTTCTGTTGCACTATAGTTAATGAATTCATAAGGCTGCACAGGAGAATTGTGATACCTCTGCCCAAGGGCCCGATTTCACATCCAAATCCACGATTGTACACGCACGCACATACACACACACACAAATGTTGAAAGAGTGCATAGCATGAAGCAGTATCAACAGGATGACACTAGAGATGGATGAGGACTAACTTTCAACTGAGGTTCATTCGTAAAAATGTGGCGAGTTATACAAATTACGAGAAAAAAAACGATGAGCAAAACGAGAACAAGGTGAAAGCAGGAGCCAACGTTTCGACAAGTGGACTTGTCTTCTTCAAGTTCCACTGGTGGAAACGTTAACTCCTACTTTCACCTTGTTCTCGTGTTGCTCATCGTCTTGAATTTCCATCTCCCGCCTTCACCGTGTTTTCCCCAGAAAAAGAAAGGCATCTTTCAAGGCTAGATAAAAATTGGTGCTTGATGCAGCCAAACATAAATAAATATGCTAGAGAAAGAAAATACAGAAAAATTCCAAGTGCAGGAAAAAAAACGTTGCAATTGCCAATCCTGCATGCCAGCACTTTTCAAGAAATACTGTTGTTATTTCAATACACATGCTGACAGCTTGCTTATGCAAGCACATTCTTCCAGTTCCATGGCATTGGAAAAAAAATGAATTTCTTGGAAGGTAGCCACATGCGCACTTGGTGATCACAATATTTTTTCCCTGAACTTGGATATGTATATGTATTTTCTCCCTTTCCCGCTTTTATGTTTGGTATCATGAAGCACTAGTCTTTATCAGGTTTTATTGCTGTACTACTTTCTGATAACCTTTATAGATCACTGCATTTTCACAATAAGCCTTTTAATTAGAAGTTAGCGTACCCTGTTCTGACGGCTTCACACTGTACATTCTTGCTACATTGGCCAAATAAAAGATTTTATAAGGTACACAAAAGCATCATAAGGGCCATTAAAGTGACTTGTTGCAGTCTAAAAAATAATAATTAATAGCCTGGCTGCAAATGGCACCAGAGAACACATCAGACGAACAAGAAAACCGAGATTATCTAACAACCAAAACTTTAATGTACACACCGAGTAAATACTCGCTGACAAGCAGTAGACCGAACATACACAAAAAGGAGAAGCAAGAATTCATATGTGTTTTCTGACAGGAAATGCATCGATTTCTAACGGAGGCCGTGCTGACAAGATTCTCCCAGCATTTTTAGATCTACAGCTTCCGTAATTTCTCTAGGCAGCCGATCTGCACAGAATGCTAGCTTCTTCCTCTACAATGCACGCTCAGATGTGGAGAGTGCATTGTAGAGGAGGTAGCTAGCATTCTGCGGGGATCGGCTGCCTAGAGAAATTATGGATGTTGTAGATGCAAAGACACTGGGAGAATCTTGTCAGCATGGCCTCTGTTACACTTTCAGAGATGGATGTGTTTTCAGTTGGGATCTGTATGGACACACATCAGTTTTTGCTTCCGCTTTTTGTGTAAATTCGTTTTATTGCTTGTCAGCCAGTATTTCCTCGGCATGTTCAATAAACTTTCATTTGTTAGTACGCCTCATGATCTTCTTGCTCTCTAGCAGAAAGGTGTTCATTCTTTTTACAGTGAAGTGGTGTATGCCTAGGCAAAACACTCATGGTCCGATACCAAAAACCCTAGTGTAGGGGTATGAGCCATTGTTTAGGGGGGTGTGAGCCATTGCATTCGTCTTGCATGATGGACGGAGAAATTTCTTGTTGGGTAGACATAGAAATGCTTATGCATTTCAAACATACATTTATCTACATATTATTGCAGGGAATGGACACAGAGGGGGACGGGGTTAAGACAAGATCATGATGTCATAATTATCTCGCAAAAAAGGTGTGGTGGGCCATTGGCTAGACCGATAGTGACGTCGTTTCTCTCTAGCAGCAGAGTGCGCGTGCAGCAGTCTCTCTCCGACTTCCCAATTGGTTCAAAAATGTGTCCCTGCATTTAATTAAATGTGCGGCCGCGGTGTGTCACTTGGTAACCACAGTGCATAACCGAGTCATATAAATATTATAATTAACGCATTACAAACCACAAATGCGTAACATAATTCAGAAAGATTTTGATAGACGCGCTGGATTAACACAATGAACAACTCATTGCACTTTCCATGATGGTGATCTTGCAAAGCGCGATGTGTGGCATTCCAAATAAACAATGTGATAAACCCAACCCAAAGGTGTGCATAACCTCATTAAGAAACACAGACATAACCAATAATATAGAAAGACGTGAATAAACCATTCTAATTAACCCAGTGATAAACACCGGGGTTTAAGGGAGGAGACAAAAAAAGAAAAGGAAAATTACTGAATCATAATTGAAGCGCCGTGGTTCTAATATATGTATATATACATATATGTATATATACATATATGTATATATACATATATGTATATACATATATATATATATATAGAGAGAGAGAGAGAGAGAAAGAGAGAAAATTATCAGTCATAGCACTCGTAGTACAGCCCTCTGGGCCGTTCTCTTTTCGAAAGTAGTCATATTAGGGTTATTATAATTAGACAACGGTATTTCGCTCTCGTGAGCAGCAGTCCTTGGGATAGTTACTCGGTCTCGCTTCCCGCGCTAAGCATGCCGCGCTCGCCTCACACCTGCTCAAGCTTTTCCTAGTCTCTAGAGCCGCTCGAGTTCCCTCTCATCGACGGGCGGACATTTCTCCCAGAAAGTATGCCTTCCAACCACCAAAAATCGACTATCGCGGACAACATCAGTCTCTTTCCACGTAAGTACGAGACTCTGGACAGGAGCTATGGCGCTTCAATGTAACCTGGGGCCTGACGGACCAACCCACTGAGCTATCTCTCCGGGCAACATCCATCCAAAAATCACGAGTTCAAATTCCCTCTTCTCTTCCTTTCTTTGTTTTCTTCTCCCCCCCCCTTTTTTTAATCTATTTTCTTATAGTTTATCACTATACGAGGGGACTGCACATCTTCGCCACGACCGTCCACACGGGGACCCTCTGAAAAAAAAATTATCCTGTATTATGTATGGCCACTTATGCGCAGGTCATAAACTACCAGGTTTCGCCAATTGAGCGCCATCTGTGCGGTTTACCCGGCCTCAGATTGGTCCACCTTGACTGATCGAAGAAGGCACCACTGTAGGTTAAATGGGGCGTACAATTCTTGTGGGGGCGAAGAGGTAGAGTATCCGCATCGCGTGCAAGAGCACCGTGGTTCGAAGCCCGGTGCCGCGCAATTTTCCACCGGAAAAAAAATCCGCGTGTTGAGAAAATTGCATAAACAGGCCTGGAGTGCGACCTGATCCCGGTGAGCAGAACCGGTAACGCACACTCTCACCAGAGCAGGATTTGCCACCCTGGTGCAGTACTTGGCCACAATCTCCTATATGAATACAACGATCAAAGCCCTGCCGTCCGTCCCCAGCAGCCGCGAAGCAACTGACCACGGCGGCGGTCAGACCTACGACGCTACAGAGGGTGCTAAGAATCCCTGGCTCCGGACCGGCCGCCATTGGAATATGAACCTGACAACGTTTAACGTTAGAACATTATCTAGTCAGGCGAGTCTAGCAGTGTTATTGGAGGAATTAGAGGGCAGTAAATGGGATATAATAGGGCTCAGTGAGTTTAGGAACACAAAAGAAGCATATACAGTGCTAAAAAGCGGGCACGTCCTGTGCCACCGGGGCTTAGCGGAGAGACGAGAACTAGGAGTCTGATTCGTGATTAATAAGGATATAGCTGGTAACATACAGGAATTCGATAGCATTAACGGGAGGGTGGCAGGTCTTGTTGTGAAACGTAATAAGAGCTACAAATTGAAGGTCGTACAGGTCTATCCCCCTACATCCAGTCATGATGACCAGGAAGTCGAAAGCGCTTATAAAGACGTGGAATCGGCGATGGGTAAAGTCGAAACAAAATACACTATACAGATGGGCGACTTCAATGCCGGGGTAGGAAGAAGTAGGCTGGAGACAAGTCAGTGGGGGAATATGGCATAGGCTCTAGGAATAGCAGGGGAGAGTTATTAGTAGAGTTTGCAGAACAGAATAATATGCGGATAATGAATACCTTCTTCCGAAAGCGGGTTAGCCGCAAGTGGACGTGGAGGAGCCCAAATGGCGAGACTAGAAATGAAATCGACTTCATACTCTGCGCGGGCCCTGGCATTATACAAGATGTAGACGTGCTCGGCAAGGTGCGCTGTAGTGACCATAGGATGGTAAGAACTCGAATTAGCCTTGAGTTGAGGAGGGAACGGAAGAAACTGGTACATAAGAAGCCAATGAATGACTTAGCGGTAAGAGGGAAACTAGAGGAATTCCGGATCAAGCTACAGAACAGGTATTCGACTTTAACCCAGGAAGAGGACCATAGTGTTGAAGCAATGAACGACAATCTTATGGGCATCATTAAGGAGTGCGCAATAAAAGTCGGTGGTAACGCCGTTAAACAGGAAACCAGTAAGCTATCGCAGGAGACGAAAGATCTGATCAAGAAACGCCAATGTATGAAAGCCTCTAACGCTACAGCTAGAATAGAACTGGCAGAACTTTCTAAGTTAATCAACAAGCGTAAGACAGCGGACATAAGGAACTATAATATGGATAGAATTGAACATGCTCTCAGGAACGGAGGAAGGCTAAAAGCAGTGAAGAAGAAACTAGGAATAGGCAAGAATCAGATGTATGCGTTAAGAGACAAAGCCGGCAATATCGTTACTAATATGGATAAGATAGTTCAAGTGGCTGAGGAGTTCTATAGAGATTTATACTGTACCAGTAGCACCCACGACGATAATGTGAGAGAGAATAGTCTAGAGGAATTTGAAATCCCACAAGTAACGCCGAAAGAAGTAAAGAATGCCTTGGGAGCTATGCAAAGGGGGAAGGCAACTGGGGAGGATCAGGTAACAGCAGATTTGTTGAAGGATAGTGGGAACATTGTTCTAGAAAGGCTGGCCACCCTGTATACGCAATGCCTCAGGACATCGAGCGTACCGGAATCTTGGAAAAACGCTAACATAATCCTAATCCATAAGAAAGGGGACGCCAAAGACTTGAAAAATTATAGACCGATCAGTTTACTGTCCGTTGCCTACAAAGTATTTACTAAGGTAATTGCAAATAGAATCAGGAATACCTTAGACTTCCGTCAACCAAAGGACCAGGCAGGATTCCGTAAAGGCTACTCAACAATAAACAATATTCACACTATCAATCAGGTGATAGAAAAATGTGCGGAATATAACCAACCTTTATATATAGCTTTCATTGATTACGAGAAAGCATTTGATTCAGTCGAAACCTCAGCAATCATGGAGGCATTGCGGAATCAGGGTGTAGATGAGCCATATGTAAAGATACTGGAAGATATCTACAGCGGTTCCACAGCCACCGTAGTCCTCCACAAAGAAAGCAACAAAATCCCAATAAAGAAAGGCGTCAGACAGGGAGATACGATATCTCCAATGCTAGTCACAGCGTGTTTACAGGAGGTATTCAGATACCTGGAGTGGGAAGAATTGGGGATAAAAGTTGATGGAGAATACCTTAGCAACCTGCGATTCGCTGATGATATTGCCTTGCTTAGTAACTCAGGAGACCAACTGCAATGCATGCTCACTGACCTGGAGAGGCAAAGCCGAAGGGTGGGTCTAAAAATAATCTGCAGAAAACTAAAGTAATGTTTAGCAGTCTCGGAAGGGAACAGCAGTTTACAATAGGTAGTGAGGCACTGGAAGTGGTAAGGGAATACATCTACTTAGGACAGGTAGTGACTGCGGATCCGGATCATGAGACTGAAATAATCAGAAGAATAAGAATGGGCTGGGGTGCGTTTGGCAGGCATTCTCAGATCATGAACAGCAATTGCCATTATCCCTCAAGAGAAAAGTTTATAACAGCTGTGTGTTACCAGTACTCACGTATGGGGCACAAACCTGGAGGCTTACGAAAAGCGTTCTGCTGAAATTGAGGACGACGCAACGGGCTATGGAAAGAAATGATGGGTATAACGTTAAGGGATAACAAACGAGCAGATTGCGTGAGGAACAAACGCGGGTTAATGAGATCTTAGTTGAAATCAAGAGAAAGAAATGGACATGGGCAGGACATGTAATGAGGAGGGCAGATAACCGATGGTCATTAAGGGTTACGGACTGGATACCAAGGGAAGGGAAGCGTAGCAGGGGAGGCAGAAAGTTAGGTGGGCGGATGACATTAAGAAGTTTGCAAGGACAACATGGCCACAATTAGTACTTGACCGGGGTAGTTGGAGAAGTATGGGAGAGGCCTTTTCCCTGCAGTGGGCGCAACCAGGCTGATGATGATGATGAAACAGCGGGGCCGCACATTTCAGCTTCGCTGGTTTACCATCTGTACAGGGTGCATGGGCAGTAAATTTTTCTGTTATTGTTTGTTAAGTATTGTATAATGTTGTGCCAGTAAAACACGTTGGGGTAGTTGGTGCAGTGTATTGGTACTGCTTTCTTGCTGGTTTTTTCTTAATGTTGTGCCCTTCTTCCTTTTGTAACAACTTTTTTATTCCCCCTCGCATAATGCTCCAACCTTGCAGCCTGCGAGGTATATAAATAAATACATAAGCACGTGATTCATTCATCTGCATACACCTCGCACCATTCCTTGCTCAACAAACGTCACTGTGTTGATGTCTCACAGCGTGCATCTACATTAACTACCGTTTGCATTTCGGTATAGTTTGTGAACAGTGTAATGCATAAAGATTACATGACATTAAGGTTGTGACCTATGCGCTGCATAAGCAAGCCTTGCAAAAGCGACATGTTGGATTGTTGAAAATAAGGAAAATTGTATATATCGCAGTTACTTTAACAGCATTTAATTGACCACTTGACAAACACTTCACTTCGCGTAGATTCCAACACATTCACTGAATCTGCAGTTCTTTATTTTTTGCTTATTAATGTGGTCGTTACTTCATAGCCACATTGTAGATTTGAAAACAAAGTTCCATAAATTCGTTTGTTGCAGTATAAAAAATATGCATAAATCACCGCGATTGCAACACCAGAACTCGATACAAACATGCACACTATAGGATGCAAACAAATGCTCGGGACAAACTCCAGAATGTTTGCATCCTAATACTTATGAAAGTAAACAGTTTCATTACATGGCTGTCAATGAGAAGGAGAAAGAAAACTTAATTGTGTTCGTGGAACAAAAACGCATTGATAAGCTTAGAGATACGGTCATTGCTTAACACTTTTAAAATGAATAATTATAGCTTGCTATCGACATTGAAGCAACCTTTCGACAGCAAGAAAAGGAATCAGTTTTTCCAGCTCTGAACATTGAATTGCAGGAAATGCAAGGAGGCATAAAATTCTGCCAATATTATCTGTTGAGGAATACCAAATTGGAATAAACATTGGGACTTGCATCTGTACTTTCTCGGGCTGAGCAATCCAGTTTGAAATGACTCCCATAAGCATGTCGTAACAATGTTGATCTAATACAGGTTAAATGCATGACTAGCTTAAGAAATCTGTGTGATTGCTATAAATTACCGTGAAGAAACTATAGTATTTAATAACATTAATAATGTAATAATAATATTTATTTCCACAAAACAGGCTAACCGTGAGCGGCGTGCGAGGCTGAGCAGAAAGCTGAAAAATTCTACGGCAAGTGCGCCTGCCGTGGGCCTACGATCCTGCATTATGAGTAGCGCGTATTGATATGGTCTTCTTGTTATAAGTTCCGAGTATACTTCCAGCGCGAAACACCGGACAACAAAGTGGACGAGAAGCGTGTCTTTTAGAATGCTATGTTACAACGTACAGGTTTCTACAAAAGTGACGGTAACTGCTCGAAACTTTCGATGCGTCGGCTTTTGCGCTTTTAGAAATATTTAGAGAGGGCTCCCATATATATATATATTGGCAGCGCAAGCACGGTGATGGACGAACCAGGCTAGCGCTAAGGTTGAATTTCACAACACAATTTTCATTCCACGTCCAGTAATCACACAGATCATTTCAGGCTTCGTTCAGGGGCACACGCGGGCTTTCGGGTTGGTGCTTCTTGTTGCGTTTGGCGCAAGAATATGGCTAGGGGCAGGCATTGAATATGCGCAATCACGAGCAATGTGCACACATCATTTCTCCAGAAGCTGACGCCGAGCACGGGTAGCGCGAGGATCTTGTTGGGCTGACACGACGACTTCGTGGAAGCCGAATTCCGAATACTGCATATACGGTGAGGGTAGCTATATGAACTTGTCGATAGGTCATTTAGTAGGTTGTTGTAGCGCAGGCAGAACGAAACGGTTATAGAAGGCAGATGAGACAACAAGACAACACACAGCGCTGAACCACCTGCGAACAGCTGTTTACGTGCCCCATGTCGCACTGAACTTCAGAAACCGCCGTTGCGCACTCCAAGACAAATCTTAACTAACGTTTTTAAATTAGTAAACGTGCATATTATTTGCTTCTAATCAAAAAAAGTCAATAATATTATAATGCAAACGTTTTATTCATTACAATAAAAGAATTATGCCGCGTGTGCCACGAAACCTGGCAGTAAGCAACCGTGGACGTCGCACCAGTCGCATTGTTGAAATCGCAATCATGTGAAGTGGGCCGTCTAAAAATCGCATTGCGACGCATGCGACTGCATCGATTTTCGTCGCTCCAGTCGTAGCATGTGAAATAGCCTATACACTTTTCTTGGAATAACGAAACTTTAGGGCGACTTGTTAGACTTCTGCTTATTTACACGTGTTCGGATGGTGGTGACATCAAGACAAGTTTACTCCTTGGCTGTCTGTGATGAAGGAAACCTTCGCGCCTATTTAATTGCTCGTTCACACGTGGTCGTATTCTTTAGTACGTAACAGTGAAACTTTTTCTCACTTGACTGATTCTTTCGCGTGCTCGTAGTGATAACCGTGTCGCTTAAACTTCGGTGCGTGTGCTGTTGGCGTTTTGTTTGCGTAACAGCGATTGCCAAAGTAATCGTAAAACTGCGTGCGTTCGGAATATTAGAACTTTGTTGGCGTTTGTATCGCGTTCTCAGAATTTGCTGCCCTGATGGCCGGTCGCACTGCTGGATTTAACAACGCGTGTATTTACGGTTGGTATTGTTTTTGGCTAGCAATGTCGTGCACGTTGTCGTAATAACGAAACATCTGGGCGACTTGTCAGGTTTGTGCTTATTTACACGTGAACCGGATGCATGCTAGTGCGGTGTTAAGCTCAACTTCACGTCTCAGCTCTGTAACGAGGAAACGTGCGCGATGATGAGCTCTTTCGCACGTACGCGCATTTTTTTTTATTATAAGAGTTTGTGAGAGTTGATTCTATCACACGCTCGTAGTGAGTAACCGTGTCGCTTAAGCTTCGTCTGCCATTGCTGCTTATTTGCTTAATGATCGCGGTAGCAATGGTAAAAACTGTGTAAGGATGGTTTAACTGAATTTTCGTTACTTATTTCAATACTCTAAATGTCACGCAGGGGGTTACAAAGAGGGGTGGGATTGTATACAATAAGTAGAAATTGTGGTTTTGAAGGTTGATGGGACAGCTTGTCGTTGACCTTAGAATCTTTGTACAGAGTTGAAATCATTACTCCTCTGATAACTGTTAGCTGAACGAGTTTGTATTAAGCCACAAGGAAGCAAAGTTGCTGTCAGAAGCTGCAGATTTCTGCTAAACGCGCAGGTTGTTAACATGCACATGGTGGATAGCAATTTTCGTACACATTTCTAACACGTTTTCATTGCATACTTTACAGCCATGCTGCGCTCCTGCCATCAGCCTGGTGTCACTTTTGGTCGACATCATTCTTCGTTGATGATCAGCACAGAAACAAGCCCACGGAAATCTGCTAACTTTCTCAGTACCTCTGATCGCAACAGTGTATTTTCGTGTCTGCGATCACTGGAACCGATCCTTCAGGATGACTAGTAAATTGTGTAGCGTACCCGTGATTTGTTCTGCATCTGAAACTATGGACAAAAAGCTTCACCCAGCGTGTGGCGACTTCCTATGGGCCGATGTACCTGTGAACTCTGGGTTAATTTTTGTCTCTGTGACTGTTCAAGCAAGTCCACAGAAATGCCCCACTAAATTTCTTAGTCCACGTGAACTGCAATGTAGTTGTCTTCGACCGCTGAGCCAGCCTGCAGTGAGCCTTAGTAAAATGTTTAGTCGCCAAGATACCTGGGATCTTTTCAGAAGTATTTGTATCTGCTGCCATGGAAGAACGGCCACGCTCTGCCTCTGGTTACTTTCATCGAGGCTGTCTGATACCCGTGAATTTTTAGGAGAAACGTGTGTGTGTGTGTGTGTGTGTGTGTGTGTGTGTGTGTGTGGCCGTTGAAGCAAGCCTGCACATATCCTCTGTTAGCTTTTGGTACGGGTGAACTCATATAATGCATTTTTCTGTCTGTGACTGCTGAAGCAAGCATGCTGCAAGCTTTTAATTAATTGTGTAGTCACCAAGATACCAGTGACGGCTTCAACAATATTTGGCTGCGACCACGAAAAGGCCGCATTCAGCTTCTGTTTACTTGCTTAGAGGCCTTTAAGCCTATGAACACTTATGGTGAATTTGTGTTTGTGACCACTCAAGTACAGCAAGTGTCTTGTAACTTCTAGTACCTGTGAAATCAGTTTGGTTTTGTGTTGAAGCAAGTGGGCACAGGAGAGCGGCAAAAATGATGTCGCTCACGAATCCCTTTTTCTTTCATGTGCAGCTTGTTGCCCTAACTGGCGTGTGGCTTTCCCTGCTTCCCGGTGGACCAAGTGTTCCTTTATCGTCACCTGTTCTGAACTCAAGACCACCCCTGACAGTCACGGCTGCAATCAGCGAAGATGACTGGTTCGTCCTACGTGACCTGCGCAGTGCTTTTGCATTGCACTCAAGCGGCACATCGGCAACACCAGCGCCATCACTCCACAGCGAGCCCTTAAAGGACTGGCGTCGGCTGTCCGCCTTCAGTGGGCACGGGAGAGCGGCAAAAGTGATGTCGCTCACGAATCCCTTTTTCTTTCATGTGCAGGTTGGTGGTACTTCATCTCTTAATTCTAAACGATCGAACAATTTTTGCCTGCTGCTGTTCCCGTGCCCCAGTGTGCTTTACGATACTCTGTGCGAATGCATTTTTGTTGTGAAACTTTTACTGCTTTGCGGGGATATAGAAGAAAATCCCGGTCCGCTAAACGCTGACTCTACCAAATCGCACAAAGAATTGCTTGACGCCATAGGAGCGCTTTCAACGAAATTCGACGGTCGCCACTCAGAGGTGATGCATGCATTTGCTGAGCTAAAAGAAAACCAAGAGGAACTTTCACATACAGTCGCAGATCTTGCATGCAGATTGGCAAATCTTGAATCTACTGTCGAATGTCTTGAAACGGCGCTACCTACAGCAGATTTCAGCAGTTCTGTTGCCCAGGCCATTAAGTCTGAAAGTATTGCGTTGGCCTCGCGTCTTGATGATCTAGAGGATAGGTCACGGCGACATAATTTACTGTTTTTTGGCATCCCGGACGGCGTTTCCGAGACTTGGACACAATCGGAAGAGCATATCTGTGAGCTTCTCTCACGTCATTTAAATTTGCGTATTACAGATGGCACGGTGGAGAGAGCACATAGGTTGGGTGCTTATGTTGCAAATAAGACACGCCCAATCATCGTGAAGTTTTCTTCCTTCAAAACCAAAGAAAGTATTCTCTCACAGAAACCTAAATTGAAAAGTACAGGTGTTTCCATTGGCGAAGATTTCTGCAGGGCAACGCGTTTGACACGAAAAAAACTTCTCGAATTTGGCAAGTCTAGCGGCCAGCCTTTTTCACTTCGTTTTAATAAAGTAGTCATCAGCAATAAAGCCTACATATACAGCGCAGTCACTGACACTGTTTGTGGACTGGTATCCCCTAGAGAGGCGCGTGCAGGTCCTACTCGCAAAGCACCTGCTAACCCAGCGCATGACAGATCGGCGTAGCTATCTCCCCTATCTGCAGATGGTGCTTCAATCTTTTTCACCAATGCACGCAGTATTCTCAATAAACGAACAACTTGATCATCTCGCATTGACGCATGCTCAGCTGACACAGTTGTCCTTTCAGAAACCTGGCTTTCGGCAAAAATAAGAAACGGTGAGATTTTCGAATGTGAAAAAAGCTACAAGATCTACCGGTACGACCGTGATGTTCGTGCTGGCGGGGTGTTTTAATTGCTGTGAATGATCAACTTTCTTCACCTAATGTTCCAGTAGTGTCTGCTTTAGAACTTGTGTGCGTACGTGTTGTTATTGATAATCGCGACTGCATTTTTTGCGCTTGCTATAGACCCCCAACAGCACCAAAATCTTTCTGCGATGATTTACATGATGTTCTCAACAATCTAACTGTTCGGTACCCTACGTCACCTTTGTTTATTCTGGGGGACTTTAATTTTCCTAATATTTTGTGGGGAAGTGATTTCGGGTTCCATACCCTGGCAAAAAGCTCATCCGAGGATGCACAATTTCTGAATATCTGTTCAGACTTTAACTTGTTACAATTAGTACATGAACCCACCCGTACAACTTCTACGTCATCTAACATCCTGGACCTTATTTTCACCACTGTGCCTGACCTTGTTTCTAAACTAGCTTACCTCCAAGGCGTAAGTGATCACTCGATTATTAATTTCACCTTGAAAATGCATGTATATACCAAGAGACGATCTAAAATTATCGTTGACTATAACTGCGCTGACATACCCTCAATGACCGGTGAACTGCAAACGTTTACCAGCAACTACCTTATCAAATTCGATGAACGATCTGTCGAAGAAAACTGGCAGCTCTACAAAAATAAATTGCTCGACTTAATTAACCAAAATGTACCTCGAAGGCAGATTCCTGATGACTCACGCTCACCTTGGTTTAATAATTCCCTTAAGCGACTACGCAACAAAAAGAAACGTATTTTCCGTCGTGTCAAAGAAACCAATCTTGCCGATCGCTGGGATGCTTACCATCGTGCAGAAGCCGAGTACATTTATGCGGCTAGCAATGCCAAAAAAACCTATTTTAATGTCACATTGCCATCCCTCTTACTAACTAACCCACGTAAATTCTGGAGTATTGCTGGCGACAAGAAAGCTGACTCCATTCATGTAGATGGCAGCGATGTTGACGAAAACCAGTGTTGCGCTGTGTTAAATGAAGTGTTTACGTCGTTCCTTTGTGCTGATAACTTTGCCGATTTACCAAATATTCCTGATTCCTTGTTCTGTGCTCCCATATCATTTGATTGGGTTGGTATTAACCGTTTGATTGATAATCAAAAGATCTCAGCTTCTGCAGGTCCTGATCTTATAAATTCAAAAATGTTAAAATGTACTGCATTATTTTCATCTATTATTCTATCTAAACTGTATACTGAGTCAGTACAGTGCTCATCGCTTCCTTCAGACTGGAAAACGGCGAGGGTGGTTCCAGTCCATAAATCAGGTAACGCAAATTGCCATGAGAACTACCGACCCATCTCATTAACCAGCATTCCATGCAAACTCTTAGAACACGTAATCTATTCTCACCTCATCGATTTCCTGGAAAGCAACTCGTTCTTCCATCCATCTCAACACGGTTTTAGAAAAACTTTTTCATGCGATACTCAACTTCTTTGTTTCACTAATGATTTGTTTGCCGCCTTAGATCAAGGATTCGATATTGACTGTATTTTTTTAGATTTTGCCAAAGCTTTCGATACCGTATGTCATAACCTACTTATCCATAAACTTAATCAGCTTAATATTGACCCAAATGTGTTGTCTTGGATTAAACAGTTTCTTTCTAATCGAACTCAGTATGTCACAACCAATAACTCTTCATCTGCATTGTCAACAGTTACATCCGGAGTGCCACAAGGCTCCGTCTTGGGGCCTCCACTCTTCTTGATTTATATTAATGATCTCCCTAACTGTGTAAAGTCATCATCAATTAATCTGTTCGCAGACGATTGCGTAATATACCGAAAGATCACTAACCCTGATGATTCAGATAAACTGCATGGAGATCTTCACAATGTATCACTCTCGTCTAAAAAATGACTCATGAAACTTAACGCTAACAAGTGTAAATCGATGCGCATATCACTTAAAACCAGCAATAGCAATCAGTGTCGATATGTACTGAATGACACTTCATTAGCATCCGTTAACGCTCACAAATATTTTGGCCTTCACATAACTAATGATCTTTCATGGAATTTGCATACTAATTATATTACTGCTAATGCTAATCGTATGTTAGGATATCTTCGTCGTAACTTTTCTACCGTTCCTACTTCGGTAAAATTGACACTCTACAAAACCCTAGTTCGCTCAAACTTGAATACGCATCTGCCATTTGGGATAACAATGAAGCATCACTAACCGTAAAGCTTGAAGCAATTCAAAATCGAGCAGCTCCCTTTATTTCATCTAACTATTCCCGCCATTCCAGTGTTCTATGTATGAAAAAAACCCTGAATCTGCCAGATCTTTCATTGCGCCGCAAATGTGCTCGTGTTTGCCTATTTCACAAGGCTTATCACTCAAACCAGGTGCTCAAGAATCAACTTATCACCCCACCTTCCTACACTTCATCCCGTTCTGACCAGATATAAAGTTGCCGTCCCATCCTCCCGAACAAGCAAGTATCATAATTTTTTTTTACCCCGCACAAGTGTCGACTGGAACCACCTTCCTGCTTCCATCATGCAGATCACAGATGTAACTTCATTCAAAACAGCAGTCTACCACGCTATCGCTTAACGTTGCCTGCATACCATTGTCTGCATATTACATTGCTTGTCATGTGCCACTCCTTTCTGCAGTGCCTTAGGGCCTTGAAAGTATGTATAATAAATAAATAAATAACGTGTCTTGTAACTGCTTTTGTATCTGTGAGCTCTCCAGTAACGTTCGTGTTTGCAACTGCTTAAGTGTTCCTTTGGTAATTTTATTAATGCTCAGTGTATATATCCAATTTTTAGTACTTTTACTATGTGCGACCACTGAAGTAGGCCCGTAGAAAGTTTGGAGTATCTTCCTTCATGGCTAAGACACCTGTGAACATTCCAGCAAATATTTCATTTATGTTCCTGCGACCATTGAAGTAAGCCAGCCCGCAGTAGCCCTCCTACCAACTTCCTTTGTACCCCCCATCCTTGCAGAGGGCTTTTAAAATTATTTCACTGGCCGAGGTGCATCTGCAAATTATTAGCTAAACTGAAATGGTCTCGTCACAACACGGAAGTATCGATGTTTGCTCTGGTGACCTTTACCAGAACTTGTTATAGATGCACAGCGCATTTGCTCTATAAATGGATGATCATACAGCAGCTGTTTGTGTCTATATATGACCACTGAACTGTTAATGGCCACTATTAATGCCAAATGTAGTTGTGACATCTTTAGCATAACTCGTGTTGGTGTATGTAACTACTGAAGAAGGCCTATGGAAAGGCTCTGGCAACTTAAAGTGGCTAACATATCTGAACTGTTCAGCAAATTTTGCATTTATGTACCTGCGACCATGGAAGTGAGCCCACAGCAAGCCTCGTGATAAGTTCCGTAGTGGCCCCACTGCGAATTCTCAGATTTTCTTTCTATCCGTAAACAGTTTGATTCATGTGCACTTTTACTAACCATGGTGCGGTATAAATAACTCCTAATGGCTGAGCTTGTATGATGACATTATTGAGTTTTATTTGTTTACATTGATGGGCTTTACTGAAAACTGCTGAGTGCATTCTAGAGTTGAACTAGTGATCTTCCTGCAACTGTTTTATTGAAATAAATGCTATATATTTAATGAGATTGTCAAATTATTCAGCAGCCTGCAGAACTTAGTTCTGTAGCTTCCTTCCCGTTAGCACAAAATATTATTGCTTACATCTCTATGCGTCTTGAATTACAGCATTTTTATCAAGTTGTATGTAATGTATTTGCATAGCGTAGCAGGGAACCATGTGCACAATGCTTAGCTGCACTGCAGCCTTCATTTAACGTGCTTTGAGATGCGGTGGGCTGTATTCCTGGATTGTCTCCTGGTACTTCAGCTTTTGAATGACAAAAATATTTGGCTGCCTTATTGGACCGCTGGGATGGATCTTTAAGAGCCATGCATTTCATTTTAATCATTACCCACAAGCCATCACAAAACCAGGCCAAGCTTACTTTGTTAATGGTATGCAAATTGCAGCAGGCTTGCTGCACTGCTAGGGCCCATTCTGAGGAACGTCCCAATTATGGTAATTTATAATCAATATGGACGCCCTGTGGGTATCCTAAATCCACAACCATATGTCCTTAGGATGTACTCGGGATTATGCAATAAGAAAAATCCGTATTTAAACATATCTTGGACGTCCGAATAACCCATTATGACGTTCGTGGGACGCTTCTATGAACGTCAATCCGAGGGACGTTCGAGTGTCCCGTTTTGGATATCTGCTGGACATCTCTAGCACGTTGGTGCTCTAATGGGTTATCTTCAGAGGTCTTGTGGACGTCCGAATATTTGATTTTGATGCACGATGGACGTTCGTTGGATGTGCAATTCTCTTGCGTCGGATGATCCTATGGACATCCGCAGTACATCATCGGGACTTCTAGGAATGTTCGACAGACGTCAAAATATCCTTTGTAGGACGTCCGTTGGATATTCAGTGGATATCTGTGGTCCAATGGGAAGCATGAAGTTTACATATGTATTTCCGTCTGCGTTTCGCAAGACCTACTGGTGGAAAACTATATGTGCAAAAATACGCACAAGAGATACATGCTCCTTGAACAACAAGAAAAATATTTGTTCTCCAAAGTGAACCGTGGAATAACAGCAGAATGAAAGCCTACACTGCGGCCGCAATGCACTCGCAATCATCGAACTGCATGAAAATAGAATTAAATGAAATAAAGAAAACAAAGAAAGGCGTCTATCCCTAAGGCATAAATACATGTCATACCCAATTATAAACACCGTTTTAGAGGTCTGAACACATATACCAGCGCGTGAAGTAGTACGCATGACCTTCCCGAGAAGTATAGCCACAGGACACCTATACAAATTTAGAGAAGGGAAACTGTACCTTTCACAGTGCAACGGAAATAAGAGTAGCGGTGGCGTTTTGAACTAAAGTATGCGACCGAGAGATAGCGCTGGCAAAATTATCGTTATCATTAAGTAGTGAGCAATATCGCCGCTGCGGTAGCGGCTGGTGGGGTTCGCTGTGCTGCTCGCTCCCTGGTTTTAGGTGTTTTGCTACAGCTTTCAGAGCGGTGTTCGTGTGTACGATACTCTAAAATAACTGTCGATACCTTTATTATATCGCCAGGTGACCGAGAGGCCTCAACTGGCAAAAAAACACGTCATACAAGTAAGCTTACATTGTTTATTTTCAATCGTGAATGAAGCAGTACATGCTCACAATTTTCGTAAAGGTCAGGTGGAGATAATGTTGGCAGTTACTGAGTTTACAACATACAGAAGCACAGGTAGCAATCTATTTAACGGAATTGGAAGCTGAAATCGAGCGAAGTTTTCTCATCGCGTTTGGCGCGCCGCTATAGCAAGGACAACGATATTGTGCTCGCCTACGCTAGTACTTGTCTTGCATACAGTGCTGTTTGACGTGTTCCATACCACATGTATGTTGTCGGCCTTCGATGATTTCAGCTAGCTTAAAAAAAGAAACACAAGAAGTTCTCAGCAAAAACGTACTGTCAGTAAGGTAAGCTCGAGCTGCAATGTCGCATTGTTTTCATAACACATTGGCGATAAGCGCGAAGTCTAGAGGAAAAAAAACGTTATGCTATATTTTAGATCACACATTGTGTGTTCTTGATATTTCTACTGCACGTTTAGTGTTCAGCTGCAGCTGTAAAGGCTTTGACACAAGTGGAGTACTCGTAGGAAGGCAAGGAACGCTATGGAGACGACAGTGCTTACAAGGACCTCTGCCAATATTGTTTGTAAACAAGGACACTAAAGGCCTATTTGATTAAGCCAAGTTTCCCTGCACCTATTCGCGGTGCACTGCACCTAGACCCTCGATTCCCCGAGGTGCAGCAGTGCACCCTGCACCCCCAGTTTCGATTGAACAGGGTGCAAGGCAAGGTGTCGCCGCGGTGCAGTGCACCCTTGCACCTTGCAGTGAGTGGGTGCAGCCCGGCACACCATGCACCCCCTGCACCTTTTCGTTTGCGGTGCCATGCACCTTTTTCTGAATCGAACAAACCTTAAACAAACATATAAGTATGCCCAATTAATGCTCACGGATCCTTGTAAGATGCAATTTACGGTTTCATGTTGAAAAAACATCTCGGTTTGCGTGTTCAAACAATGCAAAAAAGTTACAAGGAGATGAACACGTCAGTTGAGTAACCGAGGTGAGCAAGGGAAGCCTCAACCTGTAGCCAACATTTCAAAAATCAAACATATTTGTGAGTTCGATGACGAAGATAAGTTCCCACGCTGAGGCTTCCCTTGCTCGTCCACTGTTGATTGGCTGAATGTAAAGCCAAACTTTGAGTATATTTCAAATACTTTTTGTGAACACACTGTCCTCAGGTATGCAATCTGTTGTTTGAAGAGAAAGAAAAATTGATTTTATTCGTTTGTCATGTTTCAGAAGTGTGGCGTAGGCCAGTTGTGTGAAGTTGCCTGTTCTAGCCATCTCTTACGGTGCAGGGCTAGCCTAGTTACTGATTTTATGCAAATGAAAAATGCAATATCCAGATCTAATTCTAACCCTATCTCTTACCATCTTAACAATGTTCCCTTAGATTTCATCATGTGTTATAAATGTATTGGTGTACACATTACAAATAATTTAAATTGAACCAATATATAGTATGTCATTAACAATGCTATTCACCTGCTCGGGTACTTACAGTGCAACTTTTCAAAGTGCTGTCTGCTTTAAAACTACACCTTTACAATACGCTAATATGCTCACAACTTGAATATGCATCTGCAATGTGGGATCCCAGTCGCATTAGTCTTACTACTTCACTTGAACTAGTACAATATAACTCTGCTCGTTTCATTCTTTCTCATTATAACTGTACCGCGAGTATAACCTTAATTACGCTAACCAGCACTTATTGGATCCCCTAGCTAGTCGCCATGTTTCGCTATTTCATATAATTTTCCGTCATACCACACTTCACGAGGACTTCATACCGTGGCCTCAAGTACATTTCAAACTGCATCGATCATCGCAGTAACGGAGGGATTGTTTCTTGCTGCACAAAGTCTTTCTTTCAATCTTTCATCCCCTGTACATCTCAGGAAAGGAACCACTTTCCCTCAAGTATCGTAGCCATCACCGATAACAAACTTTTTTGCAAAGCAGCCAACATTGTATAATCAGGAGAATCATTGTATTACCAAAACTCACTGTTCTTGTTTGTTTTATTCTACTGCTTTGTAACCACTCCCCTCTTCAATGGCATATGGCCCTAAGCGTACTTTAAATAAAAAAGAGAATAATAAAGTGAAGGGTGACTGCCAGAGTTTCAGTGAACATGAAGTATCATTTCATCAAAATTGTACTGAGCGGTTCTGAAGGCTTTAAAATTCTTGGCAGTTTCATGTAACAAATTAAAGCTATGAAGGAGCATGTGATACTTGTTGGTAATGCCCGTCAATCTGATTTTCTAACAGCAGATGACAGAATTTGTGCATTACCAAGTAGGAGCTTGCTACATGACGAGAAAAGAAACAAGTTGGGACTGAACTTGTTACTTTTCCGATTCTGATAAAATGCCCTTAAAATCAAGCAAGCTTGTATGTCAAATTTTAGCATTCCCGCTCGGTACGATACAAAACTGTAGACTGTTGCTTTCCTGATAGGGCTCACAGCCCTCTATCTGGTAAACTTGCAAATATTTCATGGTGAGGCACGTAGTTCAAGAGGACCTGTTGTCATTACGGTGTCTGTTGATCCTCTTATGGCTTGACATAGGCAGCTTGTACACCAATAATCTCTCTTTTGTCCTTCTTCCTGAAAAGAGCAATCATGGAGCCATGACAAACATGCAAGCCAAGAATGGTAAAACAAAAGCTCGTCCAATAAATGAACAAATCACAGTTCTAGTTGAAGTGTTCAGAAACATACCTTGCAAGGATTCTGCCTCTGTGGCGACACATTCACTGTTGACTTGTACGTCCAGAGACAATAGAGTCCAAAGTGGTGATCAAATATGAGTAGCATCTTGGAGGCTGGAAGCAAAAGAAGAAAACCTCAGTTACTATGGTGGAAGCATGGGTGAGTTTGTGATTCATGTATGACTAATAGCAGTGCACAAAACGCTCCATGACAGAAAAGCACACACACACACATAACACTGTTTTTATTGTGCATTTCTTTCAATGGTGTCCTTGTGCGGGCTGTGCTTAGTCAAGCCTCGATTCAATTTTTTGCCACCTACTAGGTAATAAACACAGTAATGCTATTATGTATCAAATGATAGCATTCCAACTGTATCACCGCAAGTACACTTGCACTAATCTACTGCGAATTTATCGCAGTGCATCGTTCATGCAGACACAGCCAAAACTATTTATTTTTTATACTGTACTCCGTGTTAGGAATTTTAGCAACGTGGCAAAATAATAAGAGCCTTGTTTGAATTGCCTTTGAAGAGCAATAACTTTATTATGATTTTCCACATTGGAAAAAATATTGACTGCAGGAATCTGTTTTACCCGTTTGCACCCAAAGAATTTGAATGTTGACAATGCGAAGCAGTGTTTCTCGACCCACCGGTGCACACACCCAGAGGCTGCAAGGTCAGTGCTGTTTTTTGGGTAGTTTCCAGACAGACTGTGCTCGGTTCCAGCGACGAGTTTTCACGCTAGCTAGCGCATTTTTTTCAAGCAACCCATCATTACGCGGCGAGACGCGGCAGATCACTGACGACGGAAGCCGTGCATGTAGCCATTGCGCCAGTGAAACGCCGCAGCTCATAAAATTTGCCGTCTTTAAACACGATCGCCTGGTAGCGGGTATAGAATGTCGGGTGCATAAACTGGCTGAGATATTATTGTTGGCTAATTAAGACGAACGTGCGTGATCCTGCACGAAGGAAACGACCACCCCGTTCGCAAATATAACCGCCGTAAAATTTGAATCGATCAACCGCACGGATTGCAATCGATACCAGTGGGCTGCTGCTTATCACACGTCTGTGAGGTCTCAAAACCTTTATTCAAGTAATAAGGCACAGGCTTTAATAACGTAAGTTTAATAAAAAAAAATTGTCTGTTTCTCTTGCAAAAAGTTACACGTGAACTATGTTTGATGGTTATTATGTGTACATTTATAGATCAAATATTGAGCCGCGCGTTGAGCGCCCCTAGCAGAAAAAATACAAATTAAAATATTCAATCAAAGAACAGTAGCTCCACTTACGCGCTTATGCTGGAACGCGCCGCGGTTTATTTTTCGCCCTCTGTGGTGATCGCTACAACTTGAGAGTGTGCGGGGCCTGGTATGGCACGAGCACATCATAAATGGATTTCTCCGCTCTTTCTGCGCATGCGCGAGGACCAGTGGTCGCGAGAGAGAAATGTGGGGACTTTCGGTCCTTGAGATTTCTCTTCGACTAGGCACTACGCAGAAGAAAGTTGTAAGCTCCGTTCGTCCCTCACCGAGCTGGCAACACAATCGACAGAATGCGTGGCCGGCAAGGCGAAGAAGCCGTGTCCAAGGTAAGTTTGTTGCTATTTTGTTGCGACGGTAGCATATTAAATTTTTATAGTCGCAGGGGGATACGTTTGGAAGTGAGGTGTCTTGTCGGATGACTTTAGTGGCAAAGAATTACATCGTGCCGATGCATTGTTCATTAGTGTCGTTGAGCAAGGTCAGCATACCGCACACTTCAGGAGATTCGCGGGAACGGAAACAGTTTATGAATTCGACTGCCGTGCTGATGCGAGTTTGTTGCTTGTTTTTGTTTTTTGCGGCGGTTTCATATTATATTCTGATAGTCGCAGGGGGCTACGTTTGGACGTGAGGCATTTTCTCGGATGACTTTAATGGCAAAGGATTACGTCGCGCCGATACATTGTTTATTAGTCTCGTTGAGCATACCACACACTTCAGGGGAATCGCGGGAACGGAAACAGTTTCTCAGTTCAACTGCCGTGCCGATGAATTAGTTCGTAATGTAACTGAGCATACAACACACTTGGAGATTCGTGGGAATGGAACAATTTGTACTCTGTATGTGAAAGTACTAAAGCTTGCGTCGCCATGCAATCTGAGCCGTACATCGTTGTGAGAGCTGTACAGCCACACTGGCAAAACACTATGCCCTGCGGATGAATACGGAACAAATGTATGCTAAAGAAAAATGTTCGACATTCAATTTCATAGCAGTAGACCTTTGTGAAAGCTGTACAGTAACACTGATATGGGCTACGTGGTTTTTGCAATCAGCCAGCTCTTCTAGATTCAGAAAAGACTTAAGACCGGAAGAAAATTTCTCAAACTACAAGACGACATTCTGATTTGTTAATCATAGTTTGGATGTTTCCAATAGAAGCACCTGCACGGATGGAAACTAAGTTGCAGTAAAGGTTGGACTTCAGAAAGTAAGTGCGTCAACATTACACCAACGATAAACGCAATTCCACTACATGGATGACTTGCCTTGTATGAAAACATTGTTTTCAGTTTTTGTTCTCCTGTTCGCCACATAAGCATTGCGGATTAAGGCGAAGTCTCACTGTTTAGTGCAATGCGTTTGTCACTGGCTGACCACAAATGAATCGCTATCAATGTCGTATGATTAGCATTAAAAAGTTATTCAGCTCCTACTTCGGAACTGATGAGCCGGCTGTGCTTACATAGGTGCGGATCCACCTCCAGAGGGTCATCACTGAATTGCATTTTCTTTTCTTTTTTTACAGGCGCGTGGACACCTGCATAAATAGTGTTTTTTGACTGACTGCACATAGGCTACCAGGCTTTCTATCAATCTTTTAAATCCCCCACACAGGCGTACGTTATCCTCTTCATTTAGTAAAGAGGGATAAACATCGACAAAATTATGCAGCACAAACAGCTTGAACGTGTGTGCGTTTTCTATCCGCAGTGACGGACAAGATGGCTCGAGCGTTGCACAATGCCGTTTGCCTAAAGTCAGGTTTGCCGTAAGGCAACAATGTCACGCAATCAAGCATGCGCAGTGTATTGCGGCGAAGTATACCAAGAGTGGAAAGCGGCCACTGTCAGAGGATATAGTGTGACATACGTGCGCACCTGCCATCACGTCTCCTGTCGTAGTACAAGCACGGAGACGCCGAACAAGTGTACTGGCAGGCCTTCAGAGGTATTTCGCACGCGGTTGTAGCGATCTGAGCCCTTGTTTCGCCCACATAGAGCGCCTCGTATATGAGCTAGACATCCTAACAGCCGGGATTAGTAATACGCGCTACTTCATTAATTACCCTTGCGCACAAGCACCTCAGAATCGCTACGAATCTGCACCACGTAGCCAATATCAGTGTTACTGTACAGCTTTCCAAGGGTCTACTGCTATGAAATTGCATGACGGCCATTTTTCTTTAGCATACATTTGTTCCGTATTCATCCGCAGGGCGTAATGTTTTGCCAGTGTAACTGTACAGCTTTCACAGCGATCTACGGCTCAGATTGCATGGCGACGCAAGTTTTAGTACTTTCACATACAGAGTACAAAATATTCCATTCCCACGAATCTCCAAATGTGTTGTATGCTCAGTTACATTAAGAACTAATGCATCGGCACGGCAGTTGAATTCACAACTGTTTCCGCTCCCGCGATTCCCCTGAAGTGTGGGGTATGCTCAGCGACACTAATGAACAGTGCATCAGCAAGACGTAATGTTTTGCCATTAAAGTCATCCGAGAAAACGCCTCACGACCAAACGTATCCCCCTGCGACTATCAGAATTTAATATGAAACCACCGCAAAAAAACAAAAAAGCAACAAACTCGCATCGGCACGGCAGTCGAATTCATAAACTGTTTCCGTTCCCGCGAATCTCCTGAAGTGTGCGGTATGCTGACCTTGCACAACGACACTAATGAACAATGCATCGGCACGATCTAATGCTTTGCCACTAAAGTCATCCGACAAGACACCTCACTTCCAAACGTATCCCCCTGCGACTATAAAAATTTAATATGCTACCGTCGCAACAAAAATTGGAGGACGCTTAAGCTTCGCCTGCAAGAGTGGAACGCGACAGCGTTCCCGTCGACCCGCCAAGGGGTGTAAGACAAGGCGCTACGGCGCAGCGATCACTTACGAGGCGCCCCGCATCGGACTTTGCACCCACCAATCGCGCAGTGAGCGTCGAGCAAAGCAGCGTTCGGCGCGGCAATGAAACGTGCGCCTGAGCAAGCGGAACGAACCAAAGAACTCGGCGTCTCGGAGGGGGAAACGGTCTACGCGAGCCAAACGTCGTGATCGGCACGGGCAGCGAGATAGATAGATAGTGATCTAAAGGAAGGAAGGACGCTTGATTCTGCAATCCGTGATGGAGCACGGTGAAGCGTCGTCAGGGGAGAGGGAGTCCGGGCCGCGACGCGCCTCGCACCGTTCCCCACACAGCCCCAATGCTTTACCCAATGCTAAAGCCCCTCAATTTTTCAAAGGTAGCGCCATTCTTAGATCTTTCCGCCACCCCGCTCAGCCTGACGCTTCCTCCTCCGCGCCTCCTATCTCCCCAGCCTCCTCCGCTCCCCCATTGGCCAATTTGTGTCACGTGGAAGCAGGCGCCGCGCTTTTCTATATCTTTTTCTTTCCAGAGCGGAGCAGGCGCCGCGCTTTTGTATATTTTTTCGTTCCAGCGCGCTCCGACCTCCATTGTTGGGCCTGCGCGACGAAAGTACGGCAGGCGAACTGACGGAATGTGTTAGCGTAATAGAATGTGTTGGGGCCGAAAACTTAATTGCGATGCCGTGCTGCTTCGCCTTCGGTTGCCGCAACAGATACAGCGAGGGCAAAAAGCTTTTTGCTTTACCATCCGGCGGATGCAACGCAAAAAGAAAAGCGGATTCACGGGATCGGGCGGGTTGACTTCGAGGGAGTGACAAAGAACGCACGGCATCGTGAAGTGAGTGCCACGGCTCCTCACAACCTCTTCTTTTAAGCCTAGTTGACACCTTCCGCTTCGAAAAAGTGTATGTGTTCATGCTCTGCGTGGTTTTTAGCGCGTTGAGGATGACTTTTTTTTTTTCGAATGTGCTCTCTTTGTTTCATGTAGTTTCGTCTTGCGGCGAAAGTGCACGCATCTGCAGCTGGCCTGTGACATAGAAGCGACGTTATACTGGGTGTGTTTTGAGCTCCACCAGAAGTTAGCACATTCTCGACGCTTTTGCAAGGCTCACTATGACTCATGGATGCAGTCTTTTAGCTTCGAATGTACGCCCGCATGCATTAATTTGGTTTGTGGTGATTAACGTTTTTAACGTCCCGAAGCGACTGAAGCTATGATGGAGGTCGTAGTGGATGGCTCCGGATAACTTTATCTAGGTCGCCAGGGGATGTTTAACGTGCACTTTGATCGTAGAGTCGTACGTGGGCCGGTAAATTCCTCGTTGGCGTTTCATAACTCTCGCGCGCCGGGGCGCGCTAGCGCTGCTTTAGAAGTTGGCGCCTCAGCGCGATTGTATTTCTTCAAAATATTTTATTTACTATTTGTAACAACGTGTCATTATTTCGGACTATTGACGGCGCCTCCAGGGCACCAAAGCGGCAATGGGAACACCAAAGCTAGAACCAGGGCTGGATGGGGCTCGCCGAAGCCTGTGCATGCCAAGGTAGTATGGACGACCGCACGCCAAGTTTCATCCTAGACGCCAGCGCTCGTTTCTCCCCTGGCGGAACGATTTCACCTCCAACGGGGGTAGGTTTCCGCCGCCGCTTCCCTTCACGATCGCGCCCGCGTTCAGTTCGCGCTGCGGGCGAGACGTCTCTTGTTTGCGACGGCGCCTCTTCGGATGATCGGAAATTATTATTGTGTTGTTAACTGTCACGACAGCAATGTAAACATGAAAGGGTTGATGCCACCAGTGAAATTCTGCCGATTCACAAGAAAATGGTACGAAAAAAGCAGACGACAGACATGGATTACTGCGGTGCGCCGAGCGAAGTAAACAACTGGCAAACGAAGCGTGCTCGTTCATTGATCACTCCTAAGTGTATGACGGTTTTTATATGTAACCCACATGAATTTAAGAATTACTCGGTACATAATCCTTTTATTCATATAAAAATTTTCAGTTGTTCGACGAGCGCTGTATCCTGTCTTCTTTCTCGTGTTTCGTTTGTGTGTGCGCTGCCCAAGAATGGAAACCACTTTTGTTGTGTGCGCTAGCAGTGGCCGAAGTTCACGCGTGCCGAGGAATTGAATATGTGCACGATGCATTGAACATGACCGGAGTTCATTCCCGCTTCACCACTGCACCGATCGATCGAGTTACTGGACGATACACGCCCGCGTCTTGGTCGCGCCGGCATTGCTGAAGCGGGAATGATTACTAATACTTTCAACTTCTGCCTCTTGAGCACTGTTAAAAAATGGCCAAGCTGTCTACATTGCTGCCTCTATTCCATATTGTAGGGGACGTAGTAGTTGAAGTTGTGTGCGCATGTCGTACTTGTGCTATGCAGCGATATATTTTATTTCCGCACAGTGTCGATGGAAATCCGTTGTCGCCATCAGAGACAACACGGATTTGTAGCAAACATATTGTGAGAAACTGCAAAAATGACTTTAGCTCGTATGTGCCGTATGCATGTGCCGCATCGTATGTGCTGACGATTTTTCCGGCGGCACATACGATGTCGTTTCCAATTACCTGCTCAGCGTCACTTACATGGTTAAGCAGACGCTGCCCTTTCGCCGCATTGCAGCCATAAAAATAATCGTCAAGCGTACCGATCTTCTTAAAGGCAAATAGAAGCGTGTACAGTCTGTTTCACACTTAGGGGAAAACTCGGAACGTATTGCATTGCGATGCGGCAAGCAATGGAGTCGTGCGGCGGCAGCAGCTCGAGCAGGCGCAGACGCTCGAGGGGCGGAGTCGTGATCTGCGTCGTCTGCAACGGCGGCGCGCGCTGGCCGCATTGTCGGGAAGCGTGCTCTGTCAGGGGCAGAGTACCGATTTCATCGGCACTGCGGGAGCTGAGCTGATATTCTTTACTAAACGTTGTGCGGCGCCAAACTCTGAGCCTTCATTAGCGATAATGGAGTTCCACAAACTTCTTTTAACAGCATGCTTCGTTTGTTCTTTCGAAAGGGTGGGGTACTGAGCGCGTGCACGTATATTTGTTCACTGTGTGTGCTACCGTAATAAGCAGCGACAAGACGCACCAAGATGTGCGTGCAAAGTGCTCAGTCTTTGTTTGACTCGAAAGGAAAACAAAGCACTCAACAATGATTACTATGGGGGTCGAACACGATGAAACAAACGGGTACGATTAAAGGAATGTTTTAGGTTAAGACAATGAGCTGGAAGTGATTTTTCTAGACAATCAATCACTACACCAGAGAGACCCTGCCCGCCGGCGGGGAATTGGACACGTCACGCTCGGAACTTCGGTTAGTATCTCGTCATGTCCCCAGCGGCAGCGATGACAGCGCTCATCCTGAAGGCAGTGAAGTGTAGAATGACTTGATCAGGGATGTGTTCATTCGCAGCACGTCTCAGTCGCTGACGATGGTGGATCGAAGCCTATCTTCGGGCGACTGATAGAGGGGATGGTGCGGCAGCGATACATTCAACGGGCCCCAGACATTTTAAATGATGTTGGCGCCCGGGGATTGAGGCGACCACTCCAAGAGAGTGACTGCGCGCTCTTCCAGCAGTTGTTGCACAACGCGAGCAGTGTGGATCGGCGACCTATCGCGTTAGAATATATAGTCGCCTTCCAGAAACGGGCCGTCAAGAATGTATGGAAACAGTACGTCGTCTATGACTGCCCTGCAGCGATGAACTTACCTTCCAGGCGTATCAGTGGGCGTCGCACAACGCTTAGTAAAGAATACCGGCTCATTTCACGCAGTAACGATGAGATGGGCGCCCTGCAACTGACAGTAGACGGTTTCCCGACAGTGCGGCCAGCGCGCGCCGCCGTAGCAGACGACGCCGTTCAATATCCCGCCCCTCGAGCACCTGCGCGAGCTGCTGCCTCCGCCTGACTCAAGCGCTCGCCGCACCGCGATGCAATGTGCTCCGAGTTTCCCCCTAAATGTGAAACAGACTGTACATCGCCCTTCGAATGAAATGTCCACGCGCACACCCGTAGGCACACACCGCGCGCGGCACGAAACGTGCCCAAACACGCGCAGTGCAGGAGGCAATCAAGGCGGTGCGAACGAGAGATGGGAGAGGGGTACCACCCGCTAAAAGAATTTTGCTTCGCATGCGGCGCTCTCAACGCCGGCGCAGCAGCGCCGCTCTCGGTGCCGTTCTTGTCCATAAGATAGGCTGTCCGCTATAGCGGACAGCCAATTTTGTATGCGAGCACTCCCTGCGCCGCCTGCTTTCTTGTAATGTCACGTGCTCTTCAGAGGCCTCCGTTAGCCGTTACATGTGCCCTCCTGGAGCAGTACTTGTAAAAAAAAAATCTATCGTCACGATTACCAAAGCACCCCGAAATGAAAAAGCGGCCCTGTTGCGAGGCATTGCTGACCGCAGACAGTCGGAATCTCTCAAGCGCCGGCCGAACAAAAGTATCCTGCAGGTACGTAAATGAACCTACGAAACCACGTACGCATACTTTCACGCTGTGAAAACCTGAAACTTTGGTAATTACGCGCGCGTTTGAGCACACCGCGTGCTTGCGTCGTGTTTCAGCAACACCAACTCTCACCGTGCGCGCACTTTACGCCTTAAATACGCCTTGCATAATTGTCCTTTTCTCTATTTCTTCCACAATTCCAACACGACATTTTTAAGGCCAGTTACCGACTGACGAAGCAACATCTCTATTGAAAAAACTGCTCCGCTGGGCTCGAACAAGTTTTTCCGCGGATTTCTTCCCGTAGCGTGTTAGCCGTCGTCTGCTACGGCAGGCCCAGCACCGGAGGCGCCACCGTCGAGGCCGCGCCGAGCGGAGGAGGAGGGAAGTGAATGGCGCTACTTAGGGAGATTGAGGGGCTTTACCCAATGCTAAAGCCCCTTCCTCCTCACGGCGCTTTCCTCCTCGATTCTCCTCGCCCGCCGGCTGCGCACGGCACGCTGTTCCTCCTAGGCTCCCGCGGACGGGCCGTAGGATTCTATGGAGGCGTGTTATCTTGGGCCAGTTGTGCGCCCCAGTGGGGTTGAAAATTTTGAGAAATGCTAATAACAGCATCGATAATGCTGGAGGCAACGTTTATGAGGAGGTTGTTTTTTTCTTAAAGCCGTATGAACGGGGTATGCCGATGTAAAGGGAGCTTTGATGCGAGTTCTATACTCCAGACGCTTTTTCTGCCACATGATCAGATGCTTTACTTCGTGCGTCTGATCTAGTGTTGCTTGTGACACATCCCTTTGTGTGTGGCTTATTAAGCGAAAGCCTTAGACCTCTGTTTCAAGGTCCCGTTGTGAGCTACAGAAAATATCACGTGACCGAAGGAAGGCATGTGTAGCCGCATATAAGAGATGATTAATGATTAGCAAATTAATGATTGATTAGTGATCGGATTAAGATGAATTAGGGTTATTAAGGAGGATTAAATTCGATGAAGGTGGATTAGGGTGAATGAAGGTGCATAAAGGAAGACTAGGCTGGATTAAGGTAGATGAAGGTGCGTTGAGGTGCATTAAGGACGATTGTAGTGGATTACGGTGGATTAATGTGCATGAAGAAGGATAAGGGTGGATTAAGAAGGATTAAGGTGCATTAAGGAGGATTATGGTGTGCTAGGGTGAATTAAAGTGAATCAAGGAGGATTACGGTGGATTAAGGAGGACTAGGACGGACTAAGGTAGATGACTAGATTCGGGTGGATTAAGGTGAATTAAGGATGATTATAGTGGATTAGGGTGGATTAACGTGAATGAGGAAGCATTAGGGCTGCTTAAGAAGGATTAGAGTAGATTAAGGTCGGCGATGGTAGATTAGGATGCATTAAGGACTTTCGTGAATTACGGTGGATTAAAGTGAATGAAGGAGGATTAAGGTCAATGAATGTGGATTCGGTGGATTAATGTGCATTAGGAGGATCATAGTAGACTAATCAGTCTTAATACTCAATGAACCCTAATTCACCTTAATCCAGCTTAATACTCCCAATCCACCTTAATACAACCTAATCAACCTACATCGCCCCTAATGCACCTTAGCCTACCCTATACGGTCTTAATCCTCCTTTATCAACCCTAATACATCATAATCCGCCTTAATCCTCATTCATCTGCCTTAATCCTTATTTACGCACCTTAATCCAACTTAATCCTGCTTAAAAATCTTAATCTACTTTAATATACCCTAATCCACATCTATCAGACCTAATCCAGCTCCATGGTCCCTAATCCGCCTTATACTACCCTAATACATCCTAATCTGTCTTAATCTCCCTTTGTCAACTCTAATTCACCTTAATCCACAATAATCGACCTTAATCATTGTTTTTCAACCTTAATCCTCCCTAATCCTTGTTCATGCACCCTAATCCACCCTAATCGGTCTTAATACCCTTTCATTAACCCTTCACCTTAATCCACCATAATCCGCTTTAATCCTCCTCCACCCACTGTAATCTTTATTTATGCATCTTAATTCTTATTAATGCAATCCACCTTATGTCAATCACTAATGATACATGAATTAACTTGGGTAATCATTTTCTTATACAGGGGTGGACATGCTTTGTGTCACCTCTGGTCTTCCTTGGGTCACGTGATATTTCCAGTGTACAACGCGCCCTTGAAACAGAGATCTAAAGGCCTTCGCATTAAAACTTAAAAAAAAACTCCATGTTGACTAGCTAATGCTCATCACCTGCAATACCACGGGTATACTTTCGACAGCTTTTTTCAGAGCGCAAAGCAAAATCTATAATGCTGCGTTTCCGCCTGAATAGCAACAGTTAGCGACGTGCGAGGTGATGGAGCTGTTCCGGAATATTGAGCACACTGAGGACAACCGCAACAAAAACGCTGGTGAGCAGGCCGGCAGAATGAAAAAAAGAATGCAGCATTACGGAATTCTTTGCTACGAGCTATAAGAAGACGCCTCATCTCGCAAACAACGCTGTTCTTTGTCGGAACAAAGTTCTTTCAGCCAATGTCATGCAGCCAATGCTTCCTGCGCAAGCCGTCACGCTTTCCTTGTGGTATCATAAAAAAAGGCATAACCATCTTCAGGCTTCTTGCTGCAGTTATATGCGCAACAGCCCGGCATAGCGCTAGCACATAGAGCAGGAAACACAGCGTACAACGTTCGCTACGCCGAGCTAAAGCGCCGAGCCAGCCGTGCTCAGGAGGAAAATGGCGCGAACGAAAAAGAAAAACACAAGCAAAACTCAAGATCCGCGCGTTTCCAGGGGCAACGGCAGGGAGACCAATCGTCGTGCAGAAAAACGGGGGGCAAAACTGGTTGTCGCGGGGGAACGCGCAAGGGGCGAGGAGGAGGAGGAGAGGAGGTCGCGCGGCGGCGGCAGAGTTCAAAGAGTGTCGCTACTTTCAAATTATCAAGGGACTTTACCCAATGCGCGCGTGGCGCGCCACCTGTCCGGGCAACGCCGTACATTGAGAGGAGGGGGTCTTCTGTGTTTGCCGCAAGATGGCTCTGCGTGTGCGGCAAGCGCAGAAAGCTATACACAGCAGTATAGCTTTCTACGGCACGTTTGTAAGGCAACACCGCATTCACTAGAGGCGTTTTTGTCCCACTTTGAACGATCGACCTAATGGCTGAGTGGTAGCGTCTCCGCTTCACATTCCGGAGACCCTGGTTCGATTCGCACGCAGCCCATCTTGCAAGTTGTTTTTATTTACGAATTGCCTTCCGGGATTTTTCTCTCACTGCCAACGCCACCGACTACACCGGCTTTTCTGCGAGGCGAGCTCCTTAACGCTGTCGTGTTACAATAGTAACAAACAATTCACCTTGGACACGGCTTCTTCGCCTCGCCGGCCACGCATTCTGTCGATTGTGTTGCCAGCTCGGCTAGGGACGAACGGAGCTAACAACTTTCTTCCCCGTAGTACCTAGGCGAAGAGAAATCTCAAGGACCGAAAGTCCCCATATTTCTCTCTCGCGACCACTGCTCCTCGCGCATGCGCGGAAATAGTGGAGAAATCCATTTATGATGTGCTCGTCTGGTATGGCCAGCAGTTTTCGCGTGCGTCTAATTGTCGTACAGAAATCCCCCACGTGACCCGATCTAGGTGCCTAGGGACAGGATCGTTTAGGGATTTTTGAGAAGGCATGATGGTGGTCCCGAGCGACGCCGTGGCGTGTTCGTTCTCGGCGTGATAGTTCTCCGGCTCGCGCCGACCGCGCGTTGTTCAACGTTATGTGATCGTGCTTGCGTTGCTTGTGTGTTGGCTGTAGGTTCCGTGTTACTTGGCGGAAAGCCGCGAGTAGTGGCGGTGCGGCAGTGCGGCTTTCGCTTCGGTGAGCTCTGGCAGTACAAAATCTGCGCTGTGTGACCGGTGCTTCCTTGTCAATTGAAATATCGAAGTGGCCTAGCGCCTCGGCAGCGAAGTTCTGCGAACCGCGATTCCGTGGCGCGCGTTGAATCTCCCGCCCACGTCGACCGCTGGTCGTGTGTCTCCGCAGTGGGTTCAGTATTTGTTGGCTAAAAGTCGTGCAGTAGTAGTGGTGTGGCATGTTGGCTTTAAGTCTCGGTGAACTCTGGTGGTGTGAGATCCGTATTTCTGAAGAATTCAGTGGTGCTGACGATTGAAATATTCAAGTGGCGTAGCGCCTCGGCAATGCAATTTGCGAACCGGCGCTGTGCAGCAGCGTCGTCGTGTTCGCCCCTTTGCGGCAGCGTCATCACATCGCACATGCACCTTTACTTGACGGGACTCGTAGGCGGAGGCATTGCACGTGTTTTTCGCCACGACTTACGTAAGTAATATAATGCTTAGAGTGGTGTTTGCTCACAACTGTTCACACGTCCTTGAAATGAGGCAGCGCATGTTTTCAATCGTGTTCAGCGCTAGTGCGCTATCCGCGACTTCATGTGATTTACTTTTATCGTGGGCTTTACGACAATTATCGCGTAGCGCTGTGAACATAACGGAGCTTTAGTGACATCACATGATCTGCCAGAATTCCACGAAATGCAGAGTAGATGTTTAATATTATTGGTACTATGGGGGCGATAAGCACAGTGAGGTGGAGCTTAATACTGTGCCCTGTGATGTTCAGCTGCATCTCTGCCCGTTTTTCGCGCTCTTAGTTTTAGCAACGGGACGCAGGGTTCGGTGCAAAGTTGGGACGAATGAATGTGTATATACGTCTGCAATAACTTCACCGCAACACATTTGTTACCCTGAAGATACTGCCCCTCCCGCTTTACTATAATCTCAGGTGCTCTCGAACTCCCTGTTGGCCGGTATTTTTATTTTCACATGCTTAATGGTCCTACCGCAATACATATATATAGTGAGGTGAAGCTTATTAATGTTGCCAAATGCTTTGCCAGTGTCACATCTAACAGTTTTAGAATGACATGGTCAATACAACAGCCCACACCTTCACTTTAACAATTCTATTAGGACTGTCAAACTAATCTTACAGTACAGAAAAACAACGTAAACACCTCAAGAGTTGATTAGCAACTAATACTGGAAAGTACAAGTCTGGTGGCCAAGGGTGTGGTGCAGTGCTTTAAACATTCAACCAACACACCTTAAGTGCTTAAAAATTTCTAGCATATTGATGCAGGTTGATCAGACTTACTGCGATATGGGTTGCTTTACAATGAAATTAATAGTACTGCATAAGAGGACGCAAGCGACTCGCGTGCTGCTTGGTTATGCAAACCACATGGGTGCCAGAAAAACCCTAACATGGTGCTTGTTTACGCATGCTGCTTGTGTCCACTAGTCTAAAGCTCTCTAATGTCAGCAGTATAAAGAGAGGCTGTAAAAATATGCCTTTAAATTTCAGAACTCCAATTTTGTTTTTTCTGTACTCGTACAACCTACGGTTTCGTGACAGCATCTGCCTTGCCCATTGCCACATTTTGCGACAAAAGCAGTGATGACTCAGTCAGAGTTGCCTGTCCTAATATTACTCCAATAATTCTTTAAACAGTTCATTTTTTAAGCACGAAACGTCCCCACCCCCATGCCCAACTAGAAAAAACCAAGCAATAATCTACTAGAATTGGCTAAAAAATACAGCAGTCGTAGAATGTTCCAGACTAATCGCTTGGACACGCGTGTCTTCGCGTCACGCGATGAAATCAGATAACATAAGGTTCGGCGACAACAGACAGCGTATAGAAGCACCGATAACTTTCCAGAAACTTCGGATACATGTAGGCGCATCACGCGCTGTGCGATAACATTTTTAGGCGGTGAAACGTGTCGCCCGATAAAGTACACGTGTTAATATAATACTTGATGTAGGGGTGAAAATGTGCCACATTCACAAAATCAGGGTTTCAGGCTGGGACCATTTCCGTGATGCACTTGAGTCTGCAGAATGTGAAGGTGTTGAAGAATCGCTAGTAACACGCATCCCTTACACACTGCAAAGAGCGACATGCGAACTAGAGCATACTGGGGCAACATCCAGCCCTGGCAAGCACCTGCTGCAACTTTGGGGTGAGCAAGCCAAGCTGCATAATTAAATTGTGGCTGCACGCAACAAACCCTATCAATGTTCTGCACAAGACTGAGCAGGCAAGATGTCATGCTAAGAAACTTGCCAGGGACCAGTGGATGGACCACTGCGCGTCATTTAAACGTATAGGTCTCAGTAAGCTGTGACACATTCTCGGGTATAACAGGATGAACCAAATATTGTAATACTATTGAAAACACGCTGCTTGATCTTCAGTGCACATCTTAGAAACTTGAGGAACAAGCGGCAGGTGCTTTCCCCGACCACCTCACAGTGACTGACCGTCACCTGAGTTGTACGCACTTTAATGACCACATGCCAAGGAAGGAATGGAAAGCCTCTATATATGATGGCAGAACCTGTTGTTGCTCTCGAGCATGTCAACACTTAAAGCGCACATGGCAAAGACGGAGTCATCTTGCAGATGTTGAGGAATCTTACCGAAACGAGGAAGCAAGCACTATTGCTTATAATCAATGAAATCTGGAAAATTGGAATTCCCCACAGGGTGGAAACCCTTGCTCATGATGCCACTACCGAAGCCAGGCAAGAAATCTGACACCATAGACAACCTTTGATCAGTCTCACTCACATTGACAGTGAGCAAATTGACTGAAGGAATGTGCCTCGCGAGGCTGAACCAGTATCTGGGAAAGACAAGACAATTTACAGCTGTGCCAGATTGGTTTCTGGCCTAAGGTTGACATGTGCCACAATAGCCTCTTTCTGCATCAAACCATCGCCAATGCCAGCCGCTTCGGAGGAAAGATATATGGGTTCTTAGTCACAGTCCAACCAACAAGGATGTTGAGCACAGTCTGCAACGAGGAGGCACTGGTGGCCTTTCGTGAAGCTTGCCCAGGCATTAGTGTTGCCAAAGCCTCTTATGCAACCAAGTGTTTGAATATGAAGTTACAGTAAACAGCCAAAGACTTTTACTAACTGCACAAGTGGAAATGCAGGTAAAACCCAGACCACGGTTGCAGACCTTGGTTGCAAGAGTGATTTGCTGATGAGGTAAGAAGGTGACTTAACAGTTGGTGATAAGGTATACCGAATGCAGGTATGCGCAGTATGTATACATACTGTTAGGACGAAACAGATGAATTTTCTCCAAAGCAATATCAAAAGCTCAATTTTTTTTTCAGGATGCCACTTATGTGCTTTAGGTAAGTGTGGACATCATCATCATCAGCTTGGTTACGCCCACTGCAGGGCAAAGGCCTCTCCCATACTTCTCCAACTACCCCGGTCATATACTAATTGTGGCCATGCTGTCCCTGCAAATTTCTTAATCTCATCCGCCCACCTAACTTTCTGCCGCCCTCTGCTACGCTTCCTAGCAGTGTGAACAGGGTTATATAAAGCGGCATAGGCAAAATGATACAACTAGATACAGCTGTTAAGCGTAATATTTTTTCTGGGCTAAATCCTTGCTCCTTGAACTCATTCGAGATCATTAACTGTAGCACCAAAGTAGTGGACCACTACTAGAATAAAGGCATGTAGCGTGCACATCTCAATTCTTCTTATGCCAGTCTTCTTTTTTACACCAATAGCTGCTATGGGCCAACTCCCCTGGTTGTGATGTCTACTGGTGTTGTCACTCTAATTCCCAAGTTATTGCTAGAATATTGCAGATAAAGTTCTCATTGTGATGCGTGGATTCAAACATATGATCAAAAGATTGGCAGTCCACAATTCTACACTTCAGCCACTCTGCTGAAGGTACAGTCGTGGCAAATACTGATCCTCGAGAGTGCGATCTAGCCAACAGGTGCCATGATTGGCTAACACCTGTTCAATGTCCGCGCACTGTATATAGAGCTGGCGTCTACGCCTTCAAGTTCTTACTCATCACTTTCCCCCCTTGTGAAGGCAGTCCTATGTTAAATTTTCTCACTACGTGTAATGACAGTGATTGGGTGCATCTGCTTCATTAATCTTCCAGTGCTTGGCTTCTCAGACTTACTGGATGGGGCTGGTTGATGGGGCAGAGCGCGAGACCTAGCAATGGGTAGCTCAAATATAGATTCGAGAAAACCAAATGAATTCAGCAGTAAGATGCTAAAGGGTTGTTTTGGTGGAGACCAGTGACAAAGTCTGGATGTGAAAGAGGAGGAAGAAAACTAGTCTTTCCACTTCAACACTGGGAGGCACAACTCCCACAAATAAATACGACTCATACTTATTTTCCTTCTTTAAAGGAGATTACTGACTTGCACTGGCAAGTGTTCACTTCAACAAACACCGAATGAAGCAAGCTTCCTGCGCATATTTCACCATCTATTGCATCACTTTCGCAGTACGAGTGAAACTCTAATTTTCTTTATGCCACGACTTACCCAATTTTGTGTTTTGCAGTAGGATCTTAGTAGTGCTATTAAGGCACTTAAATATTCGTGAATAGTAGTAGAGAAAAGAAGTAAGAAAACAGTGGCTTTTTCTGCATCGCCTATGCATACACCTGGTGCTCTCATGGCCATTTTTTCCACTATCTGCTAAACCATTCTAAACAAGAAAAGCTCATACACAATTATTGTGCAGAGTCGGACAACTAAACCAGAGGTATCCTTGGTAAGCAAGGTTTATTTATTTGGTGACATTTTCTGTGGCCCTGCTATTGGGCTTTCTTTCCTCCCTTTTCACCTGTGCAGATCCATTAAGAAGTGACAAGAGAGTTTGACAATTTTAATCATTGAAAGACTTAGCGAAACCTTTTTTGGGTTGTTTTTTCTTGCTTTCAGACTCTGATTATTGCCTTTTAAGGCATGTTTTCAGTGTTTCTTTTTTTACGGGGAGGGCGTGTTAACATCTTTTACATCATGCCAATTATGTGATGCCATAATGTGTTCTTGGATGGAGTCTTGCCCTTTCATTCAGTACAATATAATGTCGTTTTTTGTGTCATAGGCCGTTTTACATTTGAGTATGAGCGTAGCATTTTGCTAAGTTTCGCCTCTGTCACCCAAGCTTGCAAGTTTGCTACCCACTGCTGGTGACATGTGACACATGTGACTTTTGTTCAATAAAAGGAAGTCTGTCACTTATCCTGTGCACGGGTTGTCTTTTCGAATTACAATTTGTTGCCTATATTAGTTCTTTTGTTGCATCTCAGATTAGGAATGGCTATCATAGTTGACATCACTTAACCATATTGCACACAATGTGGATATGTACTTGCAATATATGGCCACCATAAATATAAATAGAAGTTGATAATTCAAGAATAGTGCCTTTGCATGGTGGGGCAGCCATGAATTGTAGCTATAAGGTACCAGCGCTGCAAGTAGCACTGTTTGTGCAGAATATAGTTCAACTCTACTACTTTCAAACATCATTGTTTTTATCTGCATTTGTATAGCTCCAATTCCTGTGAACAACACACATCTGGTAGAAGAGTGGCTTGCACCTACAGTTGGGCCCAATGAATAGCCGAATTTCTGCCCATTTTCATCTCATTAGCATATTACTAGAGGTAGTCGTTGTTATAGTAGCCTGTTTACCCAGTGTAGAAGCTACCGCGGGTGTCAGGATCTTGTACACATCTTCAGCTTTGCAGGGGACACAGCATCTGGCACATAGTTTGTCACAGGCCATGTCTTTGGGGCAAGTTGGGTTTACTCACTTGCAAAGGGAGAACCAAGCTTGTTGGATAAGAATTAAACTGCCTGTACACTCAGTGGCCTTCTTCATTTTGTGTGACATATATGGTTATAGCTACCCTTGCTTTATGCACTTCTTGTCCGGCAGCAGTCCTGCTTTTGAAACACTCGGGATAGCTTTCAGCAAGCTGGACAGGAATAGCACTCACAAACCAGCAGATGTAAATTGTCGCACTTGTCATGCGAAGCTTCATACAGTATGATGAGGGCGGAAATTAATGAGGGTGTTCCTCAAGGCCTTGTAGCGCATGTCATGAGTTTGGAGCAACGTGATGTATAGCACTTTTCTGATCGCATACTATAGGTTCAGCAGGTGTGGCCATGGTTTAAGTGCAGTGCAAGTTCAAGAAAACAGATATCTATGAGCAGCACTTTGGTAAAGGAGATGCTGGGAAAACTAGTGGGAAGCCTGTTGAACATCTAATTGACCAAGTTGCTGGCTTCATCAAGCAAAGTGTGATAAAGAGAAGGAAGTCATCAACACATCAGAATGTTTTTGCATATAGACACTGCTAAGGTTCTCAGGCACGCCAACAAGTCTTAGTGCGTAGGCTATGCATGACCAACTACATATGCCTTCTGTTTGGACAAAGAACTGCTCATTGTAACTGATGAAGATGTAGTGGATAAAAATAAACCGCAGCTCCATTAATCTGGTTTCACTGGTATCAACACTGATTTGTAAGTCTGCATCACCATACTCCCCAATGCCTTCTTGGGTGACATCAACAAGGACCAGCTTCAGGCAAGGGGTAATAGACATCTTTCAAAGCTAAAAATGCATGCATGCAGGAGAGCACTCTGTGTCCAAAAAGTAGGCACTTCCACAGGGGCACTGGAAAAGGAACATATTATTGACAGTGGGCAAAGACAAGCTTCTCTGCTACTATACACCCAGCATTGTTGCCCTGTAACGACATCTGAAACAATCCCTCTCAAAGAGGAAATCATCTTTGTGTATCCATAAAGAGCGCAGACAGGCAAAGCCCCTTCAGCAATGATGCCAGCTTCAAAAGGCCCACTTCGCACATCCTGAATGCTTCCTTCTTAGACTTTGCTGGGTGCAAGCATTCTACTGTCCAAAAGTTGTCACTGAGAGCACTGTTCGTTTGGTGGCAATACATTTCACAAGTGATTGCAACAAACCTCCCTTCCTAGTTGGTCTGAAGGCTCACAGTGCTCATGAAGCAACACCATGAGATAAGCAAGGTGACTGGATGCCTCCAAGCCCTTGTTCGTTTATCACACTGTTCTGTTAGTAACAACCATGAGATCTGAAACCAACAAGCTCAAGTTCGGCACTCTAATGGTTACTGTGGAGGATCCATAATAAAAAGCACAAAACAGAAAACTCAAGGGAAAAGATAAGGCACCATTTTACACTTAGTATTGCTGCAGCCTACCCCCTTTTATTTTGTCTGGTCATGCTACATTTTTTTCTGTAGATAGGCATGAACTTATCCTGTGCACAGCTTACTGCAGAGAGCATAGGTGACGTTCCCAATCGGTGTCCGATTTTTATATACACTATGTGCTGGCTCAAAAAGGCTCAGAACACTGCAATGGAAGCTTCTAGTAGAAAAGGTGCCTGGAAAAAAAAAAAGCTGTGCTGCAACCATCTTGGCAACATCTTGTCCCCTTCGTAAAAATTGTGCTTCCGTATCAACTTCAGCCCTCCAGTTTAGAGTAAGTACCACTGCACTTATGAACAACAAATCAATTCTCAAAGAACACGTACAGTCCAGCCAGAAGCATAGGCATGAATCCGCATTGTGCTCCTGCATTGAAGGTGAATAATGCATTACAAAATGGCGAATGTGCCTTAGTAAGCTTCCCGGCAATATGAATTTGTAATGTACAAAGAATTGTCAATACAGCTTACCCAGAGCACAGATGCACTTGCAAATTATATCACAATTGAAAGTAATGAGTAAACCTATGTGCCCTTTCCGCTCTTAGTATGCTTTACTGCACGATGCTTATTTCCACCCCTGTATTGCGGTGTAGCAAGCTACAAAAGAAACGTTGCATAATTGAGCTTTTTAAGATTACCATTTTCGCAATACACCTATGTTCTGCGGTGAATCTTAAGCAATGTACTGCGGTGAAGCATACTAAAAGTGGAAAGGGGCCAGTGTCACTGGACAAAAAAAGAGCTCTTTAATTATACACTCGCGCAACCGCCGCCTCTCAGGTCGCCTCAGTGGACATACTATGCTGGGCGATGGCGGTCCCCTCCCACTTTTAGTATCCTTCAGCGCGTAACTAAAATGTACTGCAGCGAAGAAGCAGTACATTTGTATTGGGTGAATAAACAAATGGTTTTTACAACAATACAGAAATAAACGCGGACCATGCATCAGTCTACCACATGGAAGAGCGTCGCAACAAAAAGTAGGTGATTCACACAGGCTGTGTAGCCCGCTTATCAGTCGTAAAGGCTATTATGATTAATTCAAAATTTCAGACACACAGAAATATGTTTATATGTTTACGTCCGTACTCCTTGCGTAATAAGTCTGCCAGAACTTCCACAATAGCAAGTAATTTACAATACACAAATGCAAACAACACAGACATATGCCTTGTTTTCAACTCGGTCGTCATGCAAATGACATATAGTACGGAAAAACGTGAATTAACATGCTGTGTGTTAGCATCGTAAACTTCATACTAGGCAAGGAGCACGCCACAATCCCGCGACAGCCGTTAATGAGACAAAAACGGGAGCACATATCTGTGAACGTGCAAATGGAGACCCCTAAGCCACTCTGCTCCTCCACCACCGCCCGCTGCACGGCTGCACCACTCGTTTCAAGCACAGCACACCAAACACACATTCAGCGCTGAACAGTGGGCGGTCGACGCAGTCGCATTTACATGACTTGTAGCGAGCAGCACATCCCTCGATGTCCGTTAAGCAAAGTCGGACACGGCGACGCCACATCGCGGTTCGCAGAACTTCGCTGTCGAGGCGCTAGGCCACTTCGACATTTCAGTTGTCAAGGAAGCACGGGTCACACAACGCAGATTCTGTACTGCCAGAGCTCACCGAGGCGAAAGTCGCACTGCCGCACCACCACTACTCGCGGCTTTCCGCCAAGTAACACGGAACCTACAACCAACACACAAGCAACGCAAGCACGATCACATAAGCAACGTTGAACAACGCGCGGTCCGTGCGAGCCGGAGAACGATCACGCCGAGAACGAACACGCCACGGCGTCGGTCGGCGCCAACATCATGCCTTCTCAAAAATCCTAAGCGATCCTGTCCCTAGGCACCTAGGATCAGGTCACGTGAGGGATTTTTGTACGGCAATTAGACGCACGCGCAGTTTTCAACGGCGCGACCTTGATGCGGCAAATTCATTTCGATCGCAGCGCCGCCACAGTATTTTGCGTCGTCGCGCGCCTTGCTGCTGCAAAGCATGCTCCGCCCCAGCCAGAGTTAGCATAACCTAAGGTGCTTCGATGCGCGCGCTCCCCTCCGCCGCCTTGCAGGGTGAAGACAACCGCGTCGTCTGCTATGGCGTCCGCCATTATGATGCCCGCTCCGTAGGCAGTCAACAGGCGTCGCGCAGCTGCATGTACAGTTCGCTTTGATAGCGTGTACTGCTTTAATGATATGTCGAGAACACGAAATTTTCGCATCAGCAGTGAGAAGGTATCAATGTAATATTCTGTCATTTTTATTTTTAAAGCGGAATTTCCAACTGGGCTTGCTGGCAGCAGAAAACTTCCGTCCACGCCAGCCGCGCAGACCTTAAAAGAACATCTTGTTGGGCTAGCTGGTGACTGTTCACCTTGGTTAAAGGCACGAAACATACGCAGGCACGAGTCCCGCCGTCTTTCGCTGTGTCTGTGTGTGAGTTTCGTGCCTTTAACCAAAGCGTAAAGACCGTTTGGCTGCCAGCTGAAACCCGAATTTGTTTAACAAACCACGTGCTGCCATGGGACAAAAGAATATTTGTCATTGCACACCCTACTTTCAAACTTTGTTTTCGAATCAGTCATCAGTTAGCCCATTTACGGACTGAATGCTGCAACGCTGAGTAGAAAGCGTGACGAAGAAGATGGGCAGGCTGAAAAGGCCCGTTGCCATCGCGTGGCTCGTACCCAGTTCGTTCGCTGCGCCCTTCCTCCTGTTGCCGCGTTGGTCGCTGCTTCTCTACGACCCGAATCATCATCATCAGCCTGGTTATGCCCACTGCAGGGCAAAGGCCTCTCCCATACTTCTCCAACTCCCACGGTCATGTACTAATTGTGGCCATGTTGTCCCTGCAAACTTCTTAATCTCATCCGCCCACCTAACTTTCTGCCGCCCTCTGTTACGCTTTCCTTCCCTTGGAATCCATTCCGTAACTCTTAATGACCATCGGTTATCTTCCCTCCTCATTACGTGTCCTGCCCATGCCCATTTCTTTTTCTTGATTTCAACTAAGATATCATTAACTCGCGTTTGTTCCCTCACCCAATCTGCTCTTTTCTTTTCCCTTAACGTTACACCTATCATTCTTCTTTCCATAGCTCGTTGCGTCGTCCTCAATTTAAGTAGAACCCTTTTCGTAAGCCTCCAGGTTTCTGCCCCGTACGTGAGTACTGGTAAGACACAGCTGTTATAAACTTTTCTCTTGAGGGATAATGGCAATTGCTGTTCATGATCTGAGAATGCCTGCCAAACGCACCCCAGCCCATTCTTATTCTTCTGATTATTTCAGTCTCATGATCCGGATCCGCAGTCACTACCTGTCCTAAGTAGATGTATTCCCTTACCACTTCCAGTGCCTCACTACCTATTGTAAACTGCTGTTCCCTTCCGAGACTGTTAAACATTACTTTAGTTTTCTGCAGATTATTTTTAGACCCACCCTTCGGCTTTGCCTCTCCAGGTCAGTGAGCATGCATTGCAGTTGATCCCCTGAGTTACTAAGCAAGGCAGTATCATCAGCGAATCGCAAGTTACTAAGGTATTCTCCATTAACTCTTATCCCCTATTCTTCCCAATCCAGGTCTCTGAATACCTCCTGTAAACACGCTGTGAATCGCATCGGAGAAATCGTACCTCCCTGCCTGACGCCTTTCTTTATTCGGATTTTATTCCTTTCTTTATGGATGACTACGGTGGCTGTGGAGCCGCTATAGATATCTTTCAGTATTTTTACATACGGCTCGTTTACACCCTGATTCCGCAATGCCTCCATGACTGCTGAGGTTTCGACTGAATCAAACGCTTTCTCGTAATCAATGAAAGCTATATATAAAGGTTGGTTATATTCCGCACATTTTTCTATCACCTGATTGATAGTGTGAACATGGTCTATTGTTGAGTAGCCTTTACGGAATCCTGCCTGGTCCTTTGGTTGACGGAAGTCTAAGGTGTTCCTGATTCTATTTGCAATTACCTTAGTAAATACTTTGTAGGCAACGGACAGTAAACTGATCGGTCTATAATGTTTCAAGTCTTTGGCATCCCCTTTCTTATGGATTAGGATTATGTTAGCGTTTTTCCAAGATTCCGATACGCTCGAAGTCATGAGGCATTGCGTATACAGGGTGGCCAGTTTCTCTAGAACAATCTGCCCACCATCCTTCAACAAATCTGCTGTTACCTGATCCTCCCCAGCTGCCTTCCCCCTTTGCATAGCTCCCAAGGCTTTCTTTACTTCTTCCGGTGTTACCTGGGGGATTTCGAATTCCTCTAGACTATTCTTTCTTCCATTATCGTCGTGGGTGCCACTGGTACTGTATAAATCTCTATAGAACTCCTCAGCCACTTGAACTATCTCATCCATATTAGTAATGATATTGCCGGCTTTGTCTCTTAACGCATACATCTGATTCTTGCCAATTCCTAGTTTCTTCTTCACTGCTTTTAGGCTTCCTCCGTTCCTGAGAGCATGTTCAATTCTATCCATATTATACTTCCTTATGTCAGCTGTCTTACGCTTGTTGATTAACTTCGAAAGTTCTGCCAGTTCTATTCTAGCTGTAGGGTTAGAGGCTTTCATACATTGGCGTTTCTTGATCAGATCTTTCGTCTCCTGCGATAGCTTACTGGTATCCTGTCTAACGGAGTTATCACCGAATTCTATTGCACACTCCTTAATGATGCCCACAAGATTGTCGTTCATTGCTTCAACACTAAGGTCCTCTTCCTGAGTCAAAGCCGAATACCTGTTCTGTAGCTTGATCTGGAATTCCTCTATTTTCCCTTTTACCGCTAACTCATTGATCGACTTCTTATGTACCAGTTGCTTCCGTTCCCTCCTCAGGTTTAGGCTAATTCGAGTTCTTACCATCCTATGGTCACTGCAGCGCACCTTGCTGAGCACGTCCACATCTTGTATGATGTGACGACCCGAATAAACCCCCTTTACAATTGGTGGAGGTGCAGGGTAAAACCGGAATTCTGGAACTTCGCAACCGGACACTGCAGCCTGTCTTCATTATGCCGGAAGAAGGACCACCGCAACCACAACCCACTGCCCCGCTGACTACCGTGGTCTGCCCCGTCCCGTTGCGTCAACGCGATCCACCCATCTTCAGCGGTACCGAAGACCATGACGTAGAAGACTGGCTCGCTGATTACGACCGGGTGAGCATCCACAACCACTGGGACGACACCAAAAAAACTGAATTACGTATCGTTTTATTTGAGCGGTGTCGCCAGCGTGTGGCACCGCAACCATGAACGTGATCTCACGACGTGGACAGCCTTCAAAACTAACCTGACGGAGGTATTCGGGCGCCCCGCCGTTCGCAAGCTTCGCGCCGAGCAACGTTTGCGCAGTCGTGCGCAACAGTGCGGGGAGACATTTACAAGTTATATAGATGTTGTCGACCTCTGCAACCGCGTTGACGTCACAATGGCTGATGCTGAGAAGATCCGCCATATCCTAAAAGGCATTGAAGACGACGCCTTCCAGATGCTGTTGGCGAAAAATCCGGCGACAGTCTCTGAACTCGTCAGTCTCTGTCAAAGCTTCGACGAACTCCGCAAACAACGCATAGCCACCCGCCAATCTCCTCCTCAGGCGACTTCAATGTCGAGCTTGGCTGTTCCCCGGATAACACGTCGCAACTGCTACAGCTCAAGGAGTTCGTCCGTGAAGAGGTGGCTTGCCAGGTTTCTCTGATTCCCCTTACACACGACCAGTCGAATTCTCCGTTGGCGCCCGCTCTCCAATCTGTCATCAAGGAGCAGGTAGCCACCACATTCCACCTTCTCTCCAGCAGACTCCGGTTGCCGCTCCCCTGACGTACGCCGAAGTCGCTTCGAGGCCTGCACAACAGACCTACGGTCCCCTTCGCCCGCCTTTGCGCCCGCCCGTATCCGCTCCAGTCCGGCCACTGGTGCAGTATGCACGACCTCAAGATCATTGGCGCACGGGAGACGATCGCCCGATTTGTTTTTATTGTGGCCGTGCTGGACACGTAGCACGTCACTGTCGCCTCCTTACATCGAACGTCCCCAACAATGTGCGTCCATATGCGCCACGTTTCCAACAACGCCGCAACTATTCGGACACCTTTGAATCTCCTCCTGTCGTCGACACCGCATTCTCAGCCACTCGCCATTCACCTTCTCCTCGCCGCCGCTCGCTTTCCCCCATGCACCGGCGTCGGAGCCCTTTGCGCCAGGAAAACCAAATATCGCAGTTCAGGAGGCGAGAACTGCGGTACCAGCGAAATGTATAAGGCCTCACACTTCCCCGAAGAACGTTATTGAAGTCACAATAGAAGGAACATTGACGCTAGCACTTGTCGACACCGGCGCTGCACTTTCAGAGATAGATGCCCGTATTTGCCGCAAGATAGGAAAAGTGACGACGCCGCTTTCTGGGCTGTCTCTTCGAACTGCCAATGCGCAGCACGTCGAGCCATCCGGCGCCTGCACTGCTCGTGTCGTAATTCAGGAGGTCCTCTATATCATAGAATCCACCGTGTTGCCATCATGTTCACACGACGTCATATTAGGTTGGGACTTTCTCTCCACATATCATGCGATCATTGACTGCGCCCGCGCCGAAATCGAGCTGTTTCAGTTTTCGACCGATATTATCACTGACCATAAGGACCATTGTCGCACAATCTCTGTTTCAGAAGACACCGTTATACCTGCCTGGTCTTCCACTCTTGTCAGTATCTCTTGTGACTATGTAGATGACGGCACAGTACTCTTCGCTCCGTCTGAACTCTTAGTTCGCCGCCGTTCACTACCACTGCTGTTCGCCGTCCTCGAGTTCAAAGCTGGCGCCTCTCTCATGTGCGTCTCAAACCCATCGGCTGAACCGATTACTTTACGCCGCCGTGAAAGCCTTGGCAGAGCAGAGCCACTGACCTCATCTTCAATATTTGACACGATGGACGACTCCACTTACATTGCTGCTCTCGAGGCATCGCGTGCTCAGTCACTGCCCCGTGCTTTTACGCCAGCTATTGCCAGTGACCTTACGACGAAGCAGCGCGACGAACTTCTTCGCTTGCTCCAAGGCTTCTCTTCTTCTTTTGATTGCCAAGCAACATCACTCGGCCTCACCACGACTGTTTCGCACACTATCGACACTGGGAGCCATGCACCAATTCGACAGCGTCCCTACCGAGTATCGGCGACTGAAAGACGCGTTATCAATGACCAGATGAACTATATGCTCAATCGCGGAGTCATCCAGCCTTCTAGTAGTCCTTGGGCATCACCAGTCGTCCTAGTTAAAAAAACAGACAGCACCATACGATTTTGCGTCGATTATCGAAGGCTTAACAAGGTTACCCGAAAGGATGTATACCCGTTGCCACGTATTGACGATGCACTTGACTGTTTGCAAGGAGCGGAGTTTTTTTCCTCCTTAGATCTCCGCTCTGGCTACTGGCAGGTGCCCATGGCTGACGCTGACTGTTCTAAAACCGCGTTTGTAACACCAGATGGCTTGTATGAATTCACTGTAATGCCATTCCGTCTGTGCAATGCGCCCGCCACCTTCGAACGCATGATGGACGGCATCCTACACTGCCTGAAGTGGCATACTTGCCTCTGCTACCTCGACGACGTTCTCGTCTTTTCCCCTCATTTTCCGACCCATCTTCGGCGTTTACATCAAGTTTTCACCTGTCTCCGGAATGCTGGTCTCCAGCTTAACTTAAGAAAGTGCCGATTTGCAACTCGAAAACTGACCATATTAGGCCACGTTGTCTCCAAAGAAGGCATTCTTCCTGATCCTGAAAAGCTTCGCGCCGTATCCGAATTTCCGAAGCCCACTAACTTGAAAGCACTACGCAGCTTCATTGGCCTATGCTCCTATTTTCGACGTTTCGTTCGCAATTTCGCTACTGTGATCGCACCCCTTAACCAACTTCTCCAAGGCGACAATGAACTTTCTGCTTGGTCGGAAGCCTCTGATGATGCCTTTACGACTCTTCGTCACCTACTCACGTCTCAGCCAGTCTTGCGCCATTTTGATCCAAGCGCACCTACAGAACTTCACACTGACGCCAGTGATATCGGCCTTGGTGCCGTGCTCGCACAACGCAAGAACACTAATGCCGAATACGCAGTCGCTTACGCCAGTCGTGCCCTCACGAAACCTGAGGCCAATTACTCAGTCACAGAAAAAGAGTGCCTGGCTATCGTATGGGCTCTTCAAAAATTCCGTCCATATCTCTACGGTCGACGCTTTGACGTGGTGACGGATCATCACGCTCTTTGCTGGTTGTCCAACCTAAAAGACCCGTCGGGCCGCCTCGCTCGGTGGGCCCTCCGAATCCAGGAATATGATATCCGTGTCGTCTAAAGTTCTGGACGCAACCACTCTGACGCCGATGCCCTCTCGCGCTCCCCAGTTACTTCAGGCAGCAGCACTTCTACCTACAGACATGACATCTCACCACTTGGACACCACATCCTGGACATGGCATCGGAGCAACGAAAAGACCCATATATCGTCATGATATTCGACTTTTTGTCAAATCTTCCGGCAACTTCGGCACCTCGAGCGTTACGCCGACAGATGCAGCATTTTACAATCCGCGAAGGACTTTTATACCGCCGCAACTACCACAATGACGGCTGCAAATGGCTCTTAGTAGTGCCTCGCCACCTACGACAAGATTTATGCTCCGCTTTTCATTCTGACCCGCAGTGTGGTCACGGCGGAGCGTCAAAAACCTACACATGGCTTCGCCTACGATATTATTGGCGAGGGATGTACACCTTCGTCCACAAATACGTACGCTCCTGCATTGCCTGCCAGCGACGCAAATGTGTGCCGCATCTCTCCACCGCACCTCTCCAACCACTTCCTTGCCCAGCTCAGCCATTCGACCGTGTCGGCATTGATATATACGGGCCTCTTCCATCTACTGGCGCTGGCAACCGATGGATTGTTGTCGCCATAGATCATTTGACACGGTATGCTGAAACCACCGCCTTGCCTGCCGCATCGGCAAAAGACATCGCCTCGTTCATTCTAAACAACTTCGTTCTTCGCCATGGCGCCCCTCGTGAACTGTTGAGCGATCGGGGCCGCGTATTCCTCTCGGACGTCCTGCAGTCACTCCCATCTGAATACCAAATTATTCACCGCACTACTACTGCTTAGCATCCACAGACCAATGGCTTAACAGAACGATTCAACAGAACTCTTGGTGACATGCTATCAATGTATGTTGCATCTGACCACTCCAACTGGTATCTTGTACTTCCGTTCGTCACTTACGCATATAACACTGCCTCTCAAATCACTACCGGATTCTCACCATTCTTTCTGCTTTACGGCCGCCATCCCTCCAGCACCATTGATACTGTTCTCCCGTACCGGCCGGACCCTGCTGAATGCTTACCTGTTTCTGCGATTGCTCAGCACGCTGAGAAATGCCGACAACTGGCCCGTTCTTTGACGTCTGCTCAACAGTGCCGCCAAAAAGAGCGTCATGACCTCAATCATCCCCCTCACCCCTTCCCCGTCGACTCAGTCGTGTGGCTTTGGGTCCCGCCTGTTGCTGCTCCTGGCCTTTCCTCTAAGCTCCTCCCGAAGTACCACGGGCCCTACCGCGTGGTTGCACAAACATCACCAGTGAACTACTTTGTCGGACCCGTATCGCCATCTCCCGATCTGCGTCGCCGGGGGCGAGAGACCGTGCACATTGACCGGCTGAAGCAGTATTACGATCCACCCACCTCTTCCTAGGTCGCCAGGATGACTACTCTTCAATTCCGGGGGTGATTGTGACCAAGAAGATCGGCAGGCTGAAAAGCCCCGTTGCCATCGCGTGGCTCGTATCCAGTTCGCTCGCTGGCTGCGCCCTTCCTGCTGTTGCCGCCTTGGTCGCTGCTTCTCTGCGACCCGAATAAACCCCCTTTACAAAAGCAATGATCGTAACAGTCAAATAACCACTCTGTGGTTGAAACGAGGCCGCGTTTAAGTGATATTCTACCAATGTTGAATGGTTGTTTCGGGGTCACAGAAACTGCAGTGAATGTGGAAGCTTTTCATTTGTGTCTGTGTTACCTATCTGGCTGACCTGTTTGTGTCTGTGCTGACATTTGCGAATTTTTTAATGTCGCATATTTCAACCAATATCACATCCACGGCCTTTCTTTGTGATTTCGTAGCATCGGGTGTGATGAATCCGTGGTAGAAGCTAGCATCGGAAATTTCGACCACCTGAGGTTTTATGAACATGCAACGATAGCGAGCTAGTACACAGCACCATGCGTTTAACCTCTATAGAAATTCGGCCGCCGCGGCTGGGTGGCCGCGGCGGTCGCGTTTTAATTAAAATATTAAAGCTTCTTGCCTATACTGACAGGCGGAACAAGGGTAGTGAGCTAAGAAATCATTTTAATTATAAAAAGTGGCACCCTGTTATATTATATGTATGCTCAAAAAGGCAATGTTGTAGGTCAACACTGGCGTCATGCTGTGCACATAGTTCGCAGAGCCCGAACACAACAGCTCCCTTTTTCGTCTAATTGTGTCGCCGCCCAAAATAAATTTCTGTCGTTAAACGGACACGTAGCCTTGAAATCCTCATCAATCATCTCTTATCCGATATTCAAATAATTCGCCGATCGTCGGGTGGGGAAAAAATAGCGAACCCACAGAGAATGCCCAATGCACAACTACGTGGCTTCTATACATAGAAGTAACCACCAATTAATTGTCACTAAATCAGTCATGATGAGTCGTCACATGACATGCTTGTCATGACCATACATGCGTCATGCGTGGTCATAGGTTTCATCCCCCCGACACACAAACACACGCATTAACACACACACGCACGGACACCAAGTACCACCCGAGTTGGACAGCGGCACAAGAATAACGCCGGGAAAACACGTCAACACTATCCGTATGTCATTACATGAAAGGCAAGCTTAAAGCTCACCTGACCTTCTACTGCGCCTGCGTATGCTCTTCCAGCTAAGTACAAAATCAAATTGTACGAGGCGCCGGTCACAAAGAGCGCACAACTTGCGCGTACTGTACATCTTGACGCTCTTGCAGCCGGTGTGCAACAAGCGATTAAAAACAAAGCATTTTGTCTTATCCAGAAATAAGAGTTACACACGCATTCATATGTGCCAGATATCAAGAATACAAGACGAACACGCTACGGGAAAAAAGCACACAAATGAACGAATAACTACGAATGCAGAAATGACATAAATTACGCTGCACACAAACGACCGGTCCGTGGGTTGCCACTTGTCGCGCTTGACCTTAACCAGCCAGAGGAGTCGTCTTTTCGATTCTTTAGGAAATCGGAACATCTTCCAGGCATTCCGTGAGTGGTTCGTGCACTGGGGCACGCAACACCCGGGCATTCCGGACCAGAAAACGCCATGCACGTGTCTCTCTCGACCGACCGTAACGAAATGTGGGGAGCGCAATGGCGGCCCGCGGTCGGAAGGCGGCGCTGACCCCTTCACAGAATGACTCCACCCTCCGAGAGGGCGCGCGCATCGAGGCACCCTAGTATAACCAACTCTAGAGGAAAAGCTGGCCCCATAGAGTATCTCATTATAACATCTAGAGGAAGATCTGGCGCCACCGCCTATGGGAGTTTCTTAAGGTACAGTGTACTAGAATAGGGGCAGTGTGTTCAGACGGCGGAGAGCGCCACGCACTGCTTTGAAGCCGGGAGTGTACACAGGTCCCGGATGTATACGGCGGCGCTGCAGTCGCACGGGCTGTACGGACGCGTTCTCCGTGTGTTGCGGCCGGTTGCAGCGCGCTTGCTCTGAAGGACTCTGAAGGAATTCCTCAAGTTTCTGTCTCGTTGGGAGTCACATGCAAAATGATTGCCATTTGTTGCGCGTGTTGGTAAACTGACTTGGAAAGCATATTTAGCGCCAGCGAACAAGCACAGAAGGGAGACGACACCACAATGCGCTAATTTCAACAACTTATTTTCGGGAAACACCCGCCTATTTAACTGGGCGTGGGTTAAATAGGTGGGTGTTTCCTGAAAATCAAGTTGTTGAAGTTAGCGCATTGTGGTGTTGTCTCCCTTCTGTGCTTGTTCGCTGGCGCTAAATATGCTTTCCAATCCAAAAGGACTTTGCGGCTTCTTGAGCCAGTCGACGGCAGATGGGCTCCGTGTGACATTGTGCAGCACTTTGGCTCTGTTAGAATACTTGGAAGGAGAGGGTTTTAAATACCTATTGACATCTAGACTAAGCCAATATAAGTTGTAGAAATTCTTGTGAAGTAGTCGTGCGGATCCAACGATCACCCAACGCCGCCTCAATTTTTGATTGTCGTAGATTACCTGTCTTTTTATAACTTGGTGAAGGCAATGCAAACAGGGAACGCAGTGGTCAGTAACGATTTGGTATCGCTGCTTCACTCACCTGATAATTCTGACAAGGAAGGGGACGTTGCGTGACTTGATGAGTTGGTTGAAGCTGGGAATCGAACGCTGGTAGAGCAGGGCTAAACAGTACTCCGGCAGAGCACCGGGCTTATGGGGAGAAAAGGAGCGATGACCGCCTCATTCATTATATATGGCAGGGTATGCCGCGCAGAAATTTTTTTACTCGCAACAAATGTGAGGACTGCCGCGCTCTTCTTTTGCAGAACTCTAGTGTCAGTAGCACAGTCTCAAAATTCACAAATTAGTGACAGGGGAGAATTGCTGTATCCCTCCAAGTTGCTTTTTGAAGCACTTAAGTAACTTGAGGGAATGTATTTGCAACCTTCTTCAGCAAAGAGGAGCTTTGCTGCGACATCATAGTTGATGTCATGATTCTAGTGAAAGCTTTAAATTTAATTGGCTATGCCATAGACTGCAAATTACATGCTGATGATTTCACATCAGCAGTTGTGCGTTTTTATGTCATAACAAGGCTGCGCTTTTATGTTAAAGGTCTCAATCAGTGAAGAGAAGCACGATGAAAAAAGAAATTGCACTTTAAATTTGGCTGGTGCAACAAAAAGCTCAACTCAACAAACAAAAACTCACCAAAAATGCACAACTTTTTCTGGTGCATTCAAAAAGCTAATTTTGTGAATATAATAAGGAAATGAATTAAGGAATTCATTTGCGCATATTAATTCCGCTGTAGGTCTCGATTGTTTGGGATGGAATGTACTCGCACTGTTTTTCTGTGTTTTGGCATACTGTGTGTAGTTTTGCAGAGATCCCTTTAACTTGGCGTCTTTTCTACCTGTTTTATCCTTTCATAGAAATGTAGGATGTCGTTGTGTCTCATACTCGCACATGAGCCTGACGTTCGGGAGCTCTTCATGATGTAAATAAATATATTCATGAATAAACTGTGCAAATGTAGTTGCGGGGGGTTGGCGAAACAGAATGAACGAACGAGGGACAAACGTTTATCGCGAAAGAAGGTAAATGCCAAGCAGGTAAGCTCTTTGGCTTTGGGCTATGTAGATACCTATTGTTTTGCCGCGGCCGCTTGTTTATGAATGCGAAACGCAAAAGAAGATGTGTGCACCTGGAATGGGAGTTGGTTATAATCAATTCGATCTCCTTTACTACGGCGTTATTTCCAGCCGCGTTTTCCACCCGAATAATTTCTGGTCACGTGGCAGCGTGGCTCAAAACAAATTTAATGGCTTTACGCCACTACTTCGGTGTCCGCAAAACCTTGCTGTCAGGTTAATAAATCCGTCTAATGGGCGTTGAGATGCGCTAGGAGTGCACATATAATTAATCTATTATATGAAGTGAGTTTCGGGGATGCATCTTAACATCCGCCAAGCATTTGCACGTCTATTTGACTGCGACAGAAAATGATTATCACAATATCAACATGCAGCGCTGGCGCTGCGCCGTACGTTCCGTACAGCCCATGTTCCTTAAGCGCCATCTCATGCCATCTACATGAAGCGAGGCTTGTGTTGGCTGGTGTTGCAAGAGGCTTCGTCTAAAACGTAGATATGGCTATACAAATAACGCGTTCTTGAAGTAAAATTTTCATAAAATGTTTCCATTCACGCGAATTGCATCTTTACTCACCTACAATGCATGACAAAGGGAAGAAAAGCAAGAATAGACGACAAACTGTTTCAAAGCAAGCGCGGATCTTGTCGTCTGTCCTCCAACTTTAGGGGCCCGCTGATACTTTTTACGTTTCATATAATTGTACATGAAACAAGTTCTCATAGTTAACCAAAACATGTTTTTGTATAATACTAAAGCTAAAACAGCCTGTTACGTGCTGCGTTAGCAAAAAAATTAGTCATTGTGACCGACGGAATGGTGCTTGCCTGGCTCTTCGAGTACGATGCCAATCCGAAGTCACCACATACCGGCATGTTCCCATGCATACCACAGCTAGCCACCATACCACAACGCAGCAGCGCCAGATTTCCCTCTAGGTAATATAGTGAGAAACTCAATGGCTGACTCCATAGAGTTTCATATTAGTATAACTAGAGGGAAATCTGGAGCTGCGATCGTTCAACCATCATGGGAATAATGGGAAGTAGAGGCTTCGGATTGGCATTCTATTGACTGGCGAACTAGTCTACAAGTATTTTTTGGCAGTTTTGGTTTCGCTCCAAGCGCAATTGCTATTACCTGCAGTGGGACAGTACAACGCAAAGCTATCTGCCTTTGTTATGTTGCTCTAAGTGGCGATAGCGCGCTGGGCCAGTGGGTGGGACGATGTTTGTGTCGCGGAGTGGTGTCGAAGCCCTGACGAGGAAGCGACGGCATCGCAAACGTTGAAAGAACATGTTTTGAGCGTTTGGACCTTGGTTTGTTAAGTGTGTTAGGTTGGCACTGTAGCGTAATACTTGGCGTAACATGCTTTATGAAACTTCAGAATATTAAAAAGAAGGCACTACTGATACAAGACATAGACAGTTGTACTTCTAGTGGCTTGACAATCTAATTTTATTGAGGGCTTTATTATGCATTGCTCGTTTATGTGCTCGATGAAATGCGTGTTTTAGGATTTCGAGAAAACAAACTTACTTAATTGTGGTAGGAAAGGTTGCTGCTTCCTGGCTGTAGTCTAGTGTCGCAAAATGTGCAAGTGCACAGCCACGCCCTAACGCTTCGGAAGCGGTACGTCAATATAAAATATGATGAAGCATACTCGTAGGAGGCCACTAGCGTCCTAGCTAGCACTGCAGCAGATGTGCTTAAATGTACTTGAAGCCGTTCAGCAATCGTGACAGTCGACGCAGCCTTTCGAAAGAGCGAGAAAGTTCGCAAGTGCCTGTCGTCTGCGAGAAAAGTCTCGCGTTTGCAGCGAGCAAGCGTCGTAGCAGACGACACTTGTAGCATTCCGCTCAAGGGCGCAACACTTTCTCACAATACATTTTAATTTCCAGAAATACTTGATGAGTATTTTTACATAAGTACATGCACGGTTCTTATTGCTGTTGCAAAAATAAATAAATAATTATTCTTTGGCGTTAAATCGGGAACAGAATCGCACGAGTCTGCATACCCTGGTGTGTCCTGGTGACAGACTATAGTAAACCATGGGCCGAATCTTATAACTGTTCGGTTGGGGAACCGTTCGTTTGGCCTCACCTGATTGGCCAAAATTTTCATTACGTCACAGGTCGTCAGAGGCAGCGGGGCGGTATCGCAATTTATGAATACGTCATGCATCTGTCAATCATCTTCAAAGCGAAACGGTCGTAGGAACCGGCGAAGGGGTAGTCCGCTTTGGGTTCCGTTGCTGTGGCTTGGCTGTTGGCTTGCGACCCTGGCCGCGCGCGCCGGTCGCGCGACCCCGGAGACACGCGGGCGTCGCGCGCGCGTTGGTTGCTTCGGAGGCTATTCGTCGTCTGCTTGGCGTTGCTCTTTCGGTGTCGATCACGGCTGGGAGTGCGATATGCGTTCGAATAAAGTGACGGATAATGAGTTGCACCGCCCTTGCCGGCTTTCTATGTATACTTTTTGCAGGCTACGCTATCAAATGGAGGAGGCGAACATTGTTTAACTACGTGAACAAACGAACCGCAAAGACAGCAAGGGACATGGACGTCCATGTCCCTTGCTGTCTTTGTGGTTTGTTTGTTGGCGCAGTTAAGTAATGTTCGCTAATATCTACCAACTCGCCCAACAACAAGTTCTTCTAAACTACAAATGGAGGATACAGGAGGCTCTGGTCCAAGCGTACCAGTGGTCATTCCACGCAGAGGAGGGAATATTGCGAGCTCCGGTTCATCGCCACTGGCCTGCAGCTCCCAAAGGTCGGTCGGACGTGAAGAATTCATCGCAATGGCCTAGATCTCTGCTGCCAGCACTGTCCACAAAGTGGCTCTCGCAATTACCGTGTTGGCCGGTAGAAGGGCTGGGTCAGCTTTCCCGTGACCTCCGCTTCAAAGCCAATGCCAAGGAGATATTTGCATGGTGAGATCAAATTCCCAGTGCTATCGCCAGCGTGAATAGCTCGCAGACCGCCGCTCAGCAATCATAAGGGTTCAACCTAGGCCGGTCCAGCGCTTCCTTCGTTAGGCTGGTAAAATTATATAGTCAGGGCGCGAAGATATTGTGGAGATCTCTTATTCGGCTGCCCTTTTTTCTCTAGTTCCGGAGTGCCGCACTTTGTTCCTCAATTTCACGGCACAGCGCGCACCGCCAGCACCACACTCTTCGATTTTACTTCGAGCAGGCAATGCAGGGCCCGTATATTGTAATGTTCGATTTCAAGTTCCACTACTTCTATCACGCGACGCGCCGTGGGGCAGATCGCAGGGATAGCGGCAGCGCGGCGGCGAGCGAGTCATGTCCGAGCCGATGACGAAGGGCGAAAAAAGAAGGAGAATTGATATAGTCGGCTAGTAAAGAACCAGTTCTCGGTTTTGTCGCGCTCGCTACTTAAGAAGTGCGGGCAGTGCGTTCCTGTTGCGTGCATCGTGCGAGCTCCTGGTAGCAGACGACATAGCGCTGCGCTCTGCCAACTCATTTACGCTTGGGATACCGCCTGTCGGCTGAGAATGAAAAATAATGACATTAATAAATTACTTCTGCATTGCGTAAACGCCCGGCACCACACGTTTATACTTCAGAGCATGGCCTATAATATTTAATTTATATTTCACATTTATTTAGCAAGCAGACACATTCTGCAATTCCTCGATTAGCTCGTCATATAATGACGTGCACTTCAGAGGTGGCACCCTCTCATCTATTGGTCGCGTCCTCCCCTTCCACCACCGGCTTGGGAGTGGCACATCTAGTGACGTAAGCGGCGAAGCGAGCGGTTCGTATTCCGAACCGCTATAAGATTCGGCCCCATGCTTCCATCTCAAAGTCATACAAAGGTTATACAGCGTGCTGTACATTATATAACATACTGCAGAAATAAAATTAGATTTTACACGATAATATTTTAGTATAGCGTTGTTTACTGCGCCGCAAGCAAACGCCACTAGTCTAAAGATCTAAGTCAATCCGAAGCCTGTACTTCCCATCATTCCCATGTAGGTTGAGGCAACGCTCATGAGAACCCCCGTAGACACTAGCGCCACATTTCCCTCTAGGGTATTTATTTAGAAACTCTATGGCTGTCCCCATTAGAGTGTATTGGCATACTGGTAAAGGGACATTCTTGCCTGTGTTCTTGCTTCTGATGTGTTACTGTTCTGGCCCAACAGAGCTTGTCCCAAGCACTTCTCGTGGGGTCCTTCAGCAGCAAGCAGACGCTGTAGGTGCGTTCAGAGTTGGTGTACGGCAACGGCTGACATTCTTGCATGTGTTCTTGCGTCTGATGTGTTACTGTTCTGCCCCAACAGAGCCTGTCCCAAGCATGACTGAACCCAGTCAGTTGATTCAGCTTCACGACCCAGTCAGCACGACTCCGCCAGTCGTCGTTCAAGGTGCGTTCACAGCTAGTGTGCGGCTAATTGCTGACCTTCTTGCCTGTGCTGTTATCTTATGTATTACTGTTCTGCCCCAACAGAGCCTGCGGCAAGCACATCTTGGTCCTCATCGCAGGAGCTGCCATCTACACCACCAGGAAGGGACCGGAGCCGAATTCGCAAGGCTTTTACACCACGCACGAAGAAGCGGGTGCAAAAATATTTGGAGGAGATAGCAAGCCTACGGAGGACTGTGTTGAGACTGAGAAGAGCCTCGGCCATCATTCCACCAGCACGGATATTGGCCGAGACATCCAGGTACCTCAACAAAGACTTTTTAGAAATTCTTCGTGTTCAGATGCATCTGCAACCCCTGAAAAAGCATGAACGAGGCTGGCCAAAAGAGCTCCGGCAGTTTGCACTAAGTCTCTATTTCAGTAGCCCAAAAGCGTACAGGTACCTGGCAAAACCCCTTAGCCTTCCAACAGGAAAAACGTTAAGAACCTGGCTATCGGCCGTATCGCTTAAACCTGGATTTATGCCGGAGATTCTGGATTTTGTAAAAGAAAAAACAAAAAAATTGGGATTTGATGGACAGGGCATGCGTCCTCATCTTTGATGAAATTTCTCTCAAACGAAACCTGCAGAATGACTCAGCATGATGGTGTTGGTTATGCTGACACCGGCACTGAAAGGTCTGGTCGTGTACGGCACTCTTGTTTCCGGTGTCTGGGATAGCGAAGCGGTGGCTCCAGCCTGTAGCTTCTATGATAGGTGACGGCACAGTTCCTTCTGGACCCATTCTGATTTTGCTGAGACAACTAATAAGCAAGCTGAAGGACTGTGATCTCCATGTAAAGGCACTCATCTGTGACCAAGCTGCAAACAATTGTGCACTTGGGACAGCACTCAGAATAACCCCACAAGATCCTTTTTGTTAAATGAATGGGACAAAAATATACTTTATTTTTGATCCGCCGCACTTATTGAAGTGCACTAGAAACAACTTGCGGAAGTATGACCTCAAGATTGGCAAGGATGTTGTTTCATGGAAACACATAGTCAAAATATATGAGTCAACCCATCATCTAAAGCTGAAATACCTGCCAAAAATCACCGACTGGTATTTGTACAAGACTCCTTTCGGCAACATGAAAGTAAAGTTTGCCTCGCAGGTCTTGAGCAACAGTGTGTATTTGGCAATTGAAGCCTTCATTGCTTTTAATGTTCTACCTCCTACTGCCACACACACAGCCAGCTTTGTAGAAAGGATGAACAAGCTATTCGATCTTTTGAACAGCTCTGCAGTGCGTATAAGAGAGCGGAAAATGAGGCATGCCATGACCTCGTCCACAGAGCACATTGAATTTTTAAAGGCTTGCGTGCTTTGGATCAAGTCCTGGAAATTTGATTCCCCTCGCCAACCTAGGACTATATATGGATGGCAGGTGACAATCAAAGCAACCTTGTTGCTGTGGCAAGACCTCCACGAATCCTTTAATTTTCAATTCTTGCTGACGCGGCAGCCAAATCAGGATCCACTTGAGAATATGTTCGGGCTCATTCGGCAGCAGCATGGTTGCAATGAAACTCCAAATACCTTCCAGTCTAAGGCACATTGTTGTGTCAAAGCTTTTCGAGCTTTCTGACAACAGTAACTGCGAGGAGGACAAGGGCTTTCTTTTAACTCAACTTAAGTCTCTGCAACTGACCAACCTCACCAGACAGATTGAAGGGGCCCCTAGCTCCACAAGTGCTACTTTTACAGAAGGGCTCACGGAAATTAGTGCAGAAGGAAGTGCTGACGTGCTTGAGTCAAGCATAGTGTACTATGAGTGTGGATATTTTATACAGACATTCCTAAAGAAAAGTCAGTGCAACTCGTGCCACAACCTCCTGAAGGGAAGTAACCAGGACCTTGAAAAACCTAGTTAGTTATTTACAATGTTTCAAGCTGTTTAAATAAAGGGCAATGCCCTCGGCCATTTAACTGTGCCAGCTGATGCAGCATACGAGAGGCTATTGTGCACCATCATGGTGTTACAATGAACTGTTCTCCTTTGTGGCCAAGGAGACCGGTCATCCACTGTTTTGTAGTTCAGACGGCAAATGGCAATTTCTACAGCTGTATGTCCACCTTAGATTTTCTGGCATTTGCGGTTTAAAAACCGGACGTTAAGCTTGCCAAAAGCACCTAAATCTGCTGCTAAAAGAAAACTGGAGAAGCTACAGTAGGCAACTGTCGGGGTGTCTTGCAAATCTATGAGCAACATTTCCTTTCTTTTTCGCTTCAGTGACTCGTGGTTTCAGCTTCATTTTCTTTATTAGCTTCCCGGCCTTGTCAAGTTATTCCATTGGTGCCAAGTATCACATTTCTTTTTCTAAAAATGTAAACTTTTTCATTGCCCATTCTTGTTCGAGACGATTCTTCCTCCTCATCCAAACGTACAGATCAAGCAATTCTTGCTACATAGCATTTGACTTGTTTGTGGCCTTTAGTACTTGCAGAGTGGAGTGGCTTCCTACTTGAGTGCAAGATTTCTCATCCCCATATTGAGTTGCTAGTCTCATTCAGAATTTCTCTCCTTGTTTGAAAGACTGGGTTTTTGCCAGGTACACCGAGGCGATTGCGAGTTTTGTTGCGATGCTCTCCCTTTTGGTCATGGTTGCCGTGTTACGTTTCTCGGGTGTGGCGGCCTGGTCAGTTGCATTGGGCAGCAGTATCTCGAGGTAAGCTCCTGCAGTCCGCACAGCGACATGGACTCCCAATTTACATGCACCGTGGGCTAATTGGGCTTGTGGCCTTCCTCGACGGCCGCGACCTGGCATGAACGGACCATACGTGCTTACATGGTCTGAAGTGAATGAAGTTGATAGCCACGTGGAAGGCCCGCGAACGTGGCTGCCAAAGGTGATGCCCACGAAACGGACGATGCACATATTTAGACAAAGTGGGGCACGAAGTGCGAGCGCCACTTTAGCGGCCCCCGAAATAACAAAAAGAAAGGTGCATGTTGGAAAGGAGTTAAACGCTAAAGTGGCGGGTAGTCCACGTTGCTCTGTTGGCTGCGGCAGCAGATGCTTGGTTCACCCGATTGCTTTGCAATGCAAGTTGCTCATCTTCAACGGCAACTGTTGGTTCAAACAGGTGGGACGCTCGTCCAATCTGTTTGCACTGCTGGTTGTCGCTCGTTACCAGACCGCCAGGTGCGACGAAGGCAAGCATTATGCCTGTAGTCAGACGGCTGAATGTGCCGCAAGTGAACCGTGTGCGCGAATTCTCGCTGATGCCATGTTGATCTTAGCCAATGTATAAAGTAGATTCTGTACCTTGTGTGAGTGGTGTGGTGAAGTGACTGATTGCAGAGTTTCGTTGCGATGCTCTCCCTCTTGGTCATTGTTGCTGTGTTACGTTTCTCGGATGCTGTTTTACGTTTCTCATGTTGATCTTAGCCAACGTATAGAGTAGATTCTGTACCTTATGTGAGTGGTGTGGTGAAGTGATTGATTGCAGAGTTTCGTTGCGATGCTGTCCCCCTTGGTCATTGTTGCTGTGTTACGTTTCTCATGTTGATCTTAGCCAATGTATAAAGTAGATTCTGTACCTTATGTGAGTAGTGTGGTGAAGTGATTGATTGCAGAGTTTCGTTGCGATGCTGTCCCTCTTGGCCATTGTTGCTGTGTTACGTTTCTCGGATGCTGTGTTACGTTTCTCATGTTGATCTTAGCCAACGTATAGAGTAGATTCTGTACCTTATGTGAGTGGTGTGCTGAAGTGATTGATTGCAGAGTTTCGTTGCGATGCTGTCCCCCTTGGTCATTGTTGCTGTGTTACGTTTCTCATGTTGATCTTAGCCAATGTATAGAGTAGATTCTGTACCTTATGTGAGTAGTGTGGTGAAGTGATTGATTGCAGAGTTTCGTTGCGATGCTGTCCCTCTTGGTCATTGTTGCTGTGTTACGTTTCTCGGATGCTGTGTTACGTTTCTCATGTTGACCTTAGCCAATGTATAGAGTAGATTCTGTACCTTATGTGAGTGGTGTGGTGAAGTGATTGATTGCAGAGTTTCGTTGCGATGCTGTCCCCCTTGGTCATTGTTGCTGTGTTACGTCTCTCATGTTGATCTTAGCCAATGTATAGAGTAGATTCTGTACCTTATGTGAGTAGTGTGGTGAAGTGATTGATTGCAGAGTTTCGTTGCGATGCTGTCCCTCTTGGTCATTGTTGCTGTGTTACGTTTCTCGGATGCTGTGTTACGTTTCTCATGTTGATCTTAGCCAATGTATAGAGTAGATTCTGTACCTTATGTGAGTGGTGTGGTGAAGTGATTGATTGCAGAGTTTCGTTGTGATGCTGTCCCCCTTGGTCATTGTTGCTGTGTTACGTCTCTCATGTTGATCTTAGCCAATGTATAGAGTAGATTCTGTACCTTATGTGAGTAGTGTGGTGAAGTGATTGATTGCAGAGTTTCGTTGCGATGCTGTCCCTCTTGGTCATTGTTGCTGTGTTACGTTTCTCGGATGCTGTGTTACGTTTCTCATGTTGATCTTAGCCAATGTATAGAGTAGATTCTGTACCTTATGTGAGTGGTGTGGTGAAGTGATTGATTGCAGAGTTTCGTTGCGATGCTGTCCCCCTTGGTCATTGTTGCTGTGTTACGTCTCTCATGTTGATCTTAGCCAATGTATAGAGTAGATTCTGTACCTTATGTGAGTGGTGTGGTGAAGTGATTGATTGCAGAGTTTCGGTGCGATGCTGTCCCTCTTGGCCATTGTTGCTGTGTTACGTTTCTCGGATGTGGCGGCCTGGTCATGTGCATTGGGCAGCAGTCTCTCGAGGTAAGCACCTGCTCCTGCAGTCCGCACAGCGACATGGACTCCCAATTTACATGCACCGTGGGCGAATTGTGCTTGCGGCCTTCCTCGGCGGCCGCGACCTGGCATGAGCGGAGCATACGTGCTTACATGGTCTGAAGTGAATGAAGTTGACAGCCACGTGGGTGGAAACGCCCGCAAAAGTGGCTGCGAAAGGCGATGCCCACGGAACAGACGATGCACATATTGAGGCAAAGCGGGACACGAAGTGCGAGCGCCACTTTAGCGGCCCCAGAAAGAACAAAAAGAAACGTGCATGTTGGCAAGGAGTTGAACGTTAAATGGCGGGTAGTCCATGTTGTTATGTTGGCTGCAGCGGCCGATGCCTGCGTCACCCGATTGCTTCGCAATGCAAGTTGCTCATCTTCAACGGCAACCGCCGGTTCCAACAGGTGGGACGCTCTGTCCAATCTGTTTGCACAGCTGGTTGTCGCTCTTCACCAGACCGCCATGCGCGACTACGAAGTCCCGTTTAGGAGCTCGCGTTAATGATTCCAGCGGATCTCGACATGCAAATTTTATTTCCGTTGCATGAGAATGTACTACATGAACACTGCTCGTCTTCTGCCAATAAACTAGCACGTTCTGTTCACTCACTTGTGGTTTGTTTGTATGGGCGTCAGTAGAGGCTCTTTGGTCTCCTGGCAATTAGAATGCACCGGCTACGCGGCAGCCGAGGCATCGAGGCATGCCGCATAGCCGGCAGGGCGAGCATGGCGCGTACTAGCGGATACAAGCGTACACGACCGGCGAAAAGCAGCCATATTGGATATTGCTCTAAAAAAACTATTTCCGTTTCTTGTTTTAGCAGCGCCATCTGGCGTCCACCTAGGTAAGTTCCATGCGCTGCCGCTGCTTATTTTCGAACCACTGCGGAAGGTACAGTTACCCTTCTCTAAAGTTGGTTCTTTATTCTATGGCCACGCTGCGCGCAACCGGCAGCTCGGATACGAGCGCTCCGCAGCAGTACTAAACAATCGCGATGTCTCAATGCATTACCGTTGCCGAAGTCATGTTTAAAGAAGTTCATAATTAACTTCGCAAATTGGGCCGTGAGGTCGAATCGGCTGCTTTTACCGGCTTTTGTGAAAATAAACATGCCTAATAAGGCCTGCCAACTCAACTGTTCTCATCAGCCGCTGGTACGTACGGCCGCTGCCCATGCAGTTCTTGCGTGTTTTTGAAGAAAGGTCACCTTTATCGCTGCCTTCCACTTGATTTTCTCTGCTTGGGCTTCCTGGGGCTCTCAGACGGTCTTGCGAGCTACACGTCTGGCGATACGAAAAAAATGTACATATTCTCACTGCACTGCAAGAACGCAATGGAGACACGTACGACACAATGACCCATTTGCGATCCATTCGGAGTTTATGAGTCCAAACACATTCTCGCTTGAGGAATCGTCGTAGTTTATTGAACAAACTTCGAGTGGCCGCGCATCACTACGACAGCGTGCCGGCGAGGAGGCGGAATGTCATTTCTGACTCTGTGTTTATATCCATTGACTGCGACGTGAGGTGCCTTCTTCCCACGGTAAGTGATGCTTCACGGAACCGAAGTTTCGCGATAGCCGGCGCATGGTGCAGAACAGTATACGCGCGGAGAACCGGCCTACGTGCGACCATATGGAACAACCGTTCCATGTGTTCGCGGGCGTACGTTCTGTGGAGCCTTGCCCACTCTTGCAGCGCATCCGCTAACCTTCACTTCCCTGCGCTTCTCGGGCGCACGGATAAGATGCGCCTGCGGTGGGAGGATTCGTTCCTTAAGTCAAAGCAGCCGCTTCTTTCCCATCTTGAAGGATGAATTAAGCGTCGGCTGGCCGCCGCACGTTGCCGAGGGCAGCAAAATGCACATATTTTGCGTAACGCTCCATCAGCACGTGTATTGATGTACACCTGTGCAGGTGTGCATGAACCTCGAACGCGCTCTGCTTAAAAGACTTGTTGCTGTCGCGAGTACTGCCAGGAACAAGCAACAGTTAAGCAACATGTGTTTTAATATGCACAAAAGCAAGTTGTTACTGAACACGAACTATGCATTCATAACGTACGTTCTACGGGCCGCGAATGCACCATATGTGCTGTCAAATGTAGGAATCATTGGCCTGCAAGGCGTTCATTGCACAGATTCTGAAACGCATCGGTTTCGGCCTGCGATGGCACGTTCACATGATTCCGCCAAAGAGGGCAAAATTTCCCGCGGATATTCCTTCGTCCGTTGCCGGGGCGCAGTACATTGCGTACAGCGCTGCATGCACGTTCATTTCACGAAGGCTAGTTCCTCCTGTCCGCAGCAACATCCGGGAGAGCAGATAACACAGCGCAACAAACGACGGAGACCAACGCAAACCTGCCCGCACGGCGCCTTTAATTGCCACGGTACGAATGCCACGGAGCAACACGTGTCAGCGCACAGAATCATAACAAGGCCGCCATTGTGGCCCGAAAGGCGTGGCCGGTACAGCAAAGTAATAAAGGAACAGGAAAAAAAAGGAGAACCTACTACGTAATTTCCTCCACACTTTTCTCCTAGCGCGCGAAGGGGGAAGGGCCGCTCCTCAGTTTCCTTCCTCCATGGATGTTGTGGTGTGCGTGCAGCCGTGTGTTTGGGCTTTATAAGTTGGTTCTTTATACTGTGTTGCGGGATAGTGTGGGTGTGGTCAATGTTGGCCGTGCAGGTGGCAGTTATGCAACCTAAGGATGATCCTGTTGAAGCGTCCGGCGGTACGCGGTTTTCCGCGGTCACGCCTGTTGCAGCAGTGTCACACGACGAGGTTACGAGCTCGAAGCTGTGGTCAGATTGCTCATTGGCGTTGCGTAATTCTCTTCGCATGGCTGCGGTATGTTGCAGAAGCCGCTGGGCGCTTTTTTCGTTGCGGGGTGCTTTTCTCGTCGCGACGATAGATCTTTTTTTTTTACAAGTACTGCTCCAGCTATAGGGCACATGTAACCGACAAACGGAAGTCTCAGGAGAGCGCCCGTGATTATAATAAAGTAGGCGGTGCAGGTACACCAGGGCACCAATGGGACAGTGGGGGGATCAAAGCTCGAATCCTAGGTTGTAGGTTCCTAGTTCGTAGGTTGGGGCTGACTAGGCAGGTGTGTGCCAGGGAGTGTTCGCACGGACAGCTCCCCTAGCACGAGCAGCGGTGCCTCACAAGGTCGAGATACTTTAAAGGCACCTGCGCCCATGATATTTCTTTTGCCTCGGTGCAGTGAGCACGATTAACCAGAATAATATGGAGGGCATCCGGTGCAGTTGCGAATGCGAGTCATTGCATATGTAGTTCGCGTCGCCAGGCGTATGTAGCAATAGAGTTAGTTGTATGAACTTTACGCCTCGTTACTGTACCTTAAAGGAATGGGTCTAAAGGACGGTGTAGGTACGTTTTTTTTCGTACCGCCCTAATCCTATACCCCCCTGCAAACACACACATACCCCTTTTTTTCTATATTTATATATACAATTCCTTCCCATGACGGATTGACCAGTTCAAGTTGTCAACTTGTCAATAACTGTCATATGAATTACTGTAATAAACACAATTCCACGATTGAATTGTTTACTTTTATTTTATTGTAAGACTGAGACCTACATAGAACCTTATTTTGTATATTCGAGAGAAGTATAGGCCTTTTGCACATGTGGATATCAAAAGCTTAATCCAATGTGCAGTACACAGACAAAGCAGCTGCTACAACATGAACTGCATAGAGGGCCACCCAACACATACGTAACTAAAGGTGCAAAACACAGAGGGAAGCTTCCAAATACGCTCTGTAGCACTGCAAAGTATAACGTATGTGTATACTAAATGTTCAAAAAAGCAATGCATCAATGTCCCATTTGCCTTCAAGTTTATTATTAAGTTCAAGTTTACTGAAGTTTATTATGAGCATATGTACAAGAGGAATCTGCTGACACACCCGCAGTCAAGGTGGCTGTTCGAGGTGTGCTGGCTGCCTCAATGTAAGAAAAAGAAATTGGGTGAATGTCGACACCAGTGGCCCTGCTTCTTGCCTCTGCCCTGCACGTGCCTCCACGGCATCTTTGTGCACAAGTTTGCTGGCGTGGCGACGCGTAGGAGTCATCCGAGAGAAAGAGTATCATTTACATGGAGAAGTGGCTGTCCACATTGCCTGTCGCTTTCCCTCAAATGCTTCCTTGACGACTAGGGTTGCACACCCGCAGTCAAGGTGGCTGCTCGGGGTATGCTGGCTGCCTAAACGTAAGAAAAAGAAAGAAATTAGATGAATGTCAATACCAGTGCTATTGCTTCTTGCCTCTTACCTGCATTTGCCTCCATGGCCTCTTGGCTTGCGGGGTCTGCATGAGGGAGCTACTGTGGCTAGGCGTAGGCATTGTCTAAGCAAAAAGAAAATGCCATTCAAATGGGGAGTTATGGAAATAAATGCAGTTTTTATGTCTGCTTCTTGCACTCTTCTTGCCTAAATGTTTTCCAACATAGTGTCCAGAATACACCAGAACTTTGACTGCTTTTGCTTTTTACCTGCAGGTGTTGATGTGAGATCCTTAGTATGGCTGCGTGCAGCATTGTAACACATGGTGGAGGCATTTGAAGTGGTAGCCAAAAATATAAAGAATCATCCGGGTCTGCACGAATGCTTTCAATTTCTAAATGCAGTGGTAACTATCACTATTGGTGCAAGGCCCCCGACATCTATGCGGCAAGTGCCACAGCTGGAAACTGAATTTTTTCTTTAGTGTTTCACAAGGCGTCTGATATGTCCACATTAGATGTGATCCTTTTATTTTTATTTATCTCACTGTGGAGAGAGCATCATTAAATTGTTTAATGTACAGATTTCTCAGTACTGGCAGGGTAGCCCGCTGTCCGGCGGATATGCAGTCAATAATCCGTGATTTCACGGAAGCATTCTCGGCAGCTTGCATGGCGGCCGTTTGCAGGTGAAAAGAGGGAAGACATCAGGGGCCGATACTCGCAGCCCAACGTAGGGGAGAGGGAGGTGGCACGTGTCTGAGAAATCCTATCCCCTGGCGTGTTCTAAAGAGTGCCACTGTTTCCACCAATGCCGTGTGCGGCACGAAGGTGGTTGTGCTATTGGTTACAATGATGTGAACTCGCATGTGTGATTGGCTGGTTTGCGAATCCGTTGTACAGCTGAGGGCTTAAAAAGTCATGTTTGGTTGTGTGAAGGAGAGCGGAGCTTCGGGCTTGGACTCGGACAGACGCTTCGGCGTTTGAATGAAGCGTCACTTCGTCGGACAGCGGCCCTTCGCGCTGCCACCGTGCACTCGAATCACCGAGGGGCGCCGACTTCGGACCTTCAACACCTTCCCTCCGTGACTAGCGTTGAAGCTACCAGAGGACAAAGGGAAAGGAAATTAACTAAGGGGATCAAGTAGACGGTTGCTTCCCAGGAAATAGATTAGACGCCGATTTATCATTTTTGCATATAACTTACACATGAAGCTTGTTCGTGCTATTGGCCTATAACTACTGGCTAATGCGGGGTCTTTGCCTTGCTTATGAATTGGGATGACAATCGCTTCTTTCCATGAGGATGGAATATGCCCAGATACCCACATGGTGTTGTAAAGAGACAGAAGTGTGTTCAATGTTTCTGGATGTATATTCTTGATCATTGCATATATTATGCGGTCGCCACCTGGTGCTGAGTTCCTGCAGGAAATGAGAGCAGCCTTCAGTTCAGCGAGACTAAAGGGACGGTTGTAAGGTTCATCTGCTGCGCATTTTCGTACAAGGCGCTCTCGCTCTATGCGTTCTTTGAACTTTAGGAAAGTTGGCGTATAGTGTTATGCACTAGAAATATTTTGAAAATGCTCGCTCAGGAAATTTGGCTGATATCTTTCGTGGTGTTGCCTTGAGCGTTTACTAAAGGTAGCGGTTGTGTTTGCCTGCCCTTTAATCTCTTCACCCTGTTCCATACCTTACCCTCATCCTTGTAAGAATTGATACTACACATGTACCTTTCCCAGTTTTCTCGCTTAGCACGTCGTCGTGTTCTCCTGCCCTGTGATTTTGCCTTCTTGAAATTAATGAGATTCTCCGCAGTTGGAGAGTCACGAAGCAGGCTCCAAGCTTTATTTTGTTTTTTCCGTGCCTCTTTGCATTCGTCATTCCACCAAGGCAAACGACGCTTGTTAGCAAGTCCGTTAGTTTGTTTTATGCATTTTATCAGCGGCGTCAATAATAAGACCTGTTAAATATGCCACAGCATCATCTATGTTTAAAGAGCTCAAACCATCGTACTGTAAATATGTAATCTCCTGAAACAGTTCCCAATTCGACGAGTCGATTTTCCATCGGGGAATCTGGAGGGCATTCAGCATGTTTTGTTAATTTTAGGAGAATAGGAAAGTGGTCACTTCCGTAAGGGTTTTTCAGGACGTTCCAATCAAGGTACGGCATTAGAGATGGAGATGCTATGGTTAGGTCTATTGAAGAATATGATTTATGTTTAGTGCTATAAAAGGTGGGTTCTTTTTTATTCAGAAGAGCTGCACGGGTACATAAAAGAAAGTCTTCTATAGTACGCCCTCTTGCATCACAGCGTCAGTCGCCCCATAGCGTATTATGGGCGTTCACATCATCTGTTAAAATAAATGGATTGACTAGCATTTCAATATCCCTTAGTTGCAAGCGATGTTCGGTTGGTATGTAGAGGGAACAGACCATGACCAACCTGTCGAATAGAATCGCCCTAACCGCTACTGCCTCAAAATTAGTTTGAAGGTGGAGGTGTTGGCAAGGAACTGACGTCTGAGCTATAATAGCCACGCCACCAGACGCGGCATGGCCATCATCGCGATCTTTGCGGACTAATGTGTGTTGTGTTAAGAAGTTTGTATTTGATGTTTTTAAATGTGTTTCCTGAACCCAGAACAGCCTAGGATTAAACTCTTGTATTATTTATTTGATGTCATCTAAGTTGTTTAGAATGCCACGGGCATTCCAATCAATAATTTGTACAGCCATTTTATTAGGATGAGAAATGTTCTGTGTTCAGGTGTGTAGTGGTGTACCTTAGGTAACAGGATCCCGTCGTCTGGCCCTGTTATAGGTTTTCTGCTTGTTTTGGCGAGCTCGAGAGAGCCACGCCGGTTTTTTGGCACCAAACGTGCCGGTGTTGTGTCCATTCCCTCCTGGGAAGCACTGGACGCCCGCGCGTGCGGGCTCCTAGTTTGTCAGACCTCGCCTGGCGAGGCGTGGTCTTGAGGCCCGACGTACCCGGGGTAGCCGGCCTCTGTGTCTTGGTGGGTGGCGCAGGTTTGACTGCTTCCACCTCGGGGGCGGGGGATGCCACAGCCAACGACTCGCTGTGTGCGGGCCGGGCAAGTGGTGCAGGCCGGGCAAGTGGTGCAGGCCGCTGCGGCGCTGCCCCCTGACGCGTCGCATCGGCGTACATTGTGGTGTGGAATGGCGAGCACCTTTTTCGTGCTTCCTTGAAAGAGATGTTTTCGTGTACTTTTAGGGTGATTATTTCCTTTTCTTTTTTCCAGTTGGGACAAAATCGGGAGTGTGCTGGATGTTCCCCATCACAGTTTACAGAGTGAGGTTTTGCTTCACATTTATCTGAGGCGTGGCCTTGGACTCCACATTTCGCACATGTGAGTTTACCACGGCAGCTCTGCGATCCGTGGCCAAATCTTTGACATTGGAAGCATCTTCTTGGATTAGGGATGTATGGTCTGACAGCTATCTTTGTGCATCCAGTTTCTATTGTTTGTGGCAGATCGCAAGTGGCAAAGGTGAGGATCAGATGCTTTGTAGGAATTTCTTCATTTTCTCTTCGGATAATGATTCTTTGTACTTTAGTTACATTTTGCTCTTTCCAGCCCTCTAACAACTCCGTTTCGGACAAGTCAATGAGATCTGCATCAGATACTACACCGCGTGCTGTGTTCATAGACCGATGGGGTGAAACGGTAACAGGTATATCTCCAAATGCCACAAGTTTGTTTAGTTTGCTGTGCTGTTCTTTATCATGGATTTCAAGAAGGAGGTCCCCGGCCGACATTTTGGTGACCTTATAGCCTGGGCCAAGTGCATCAGTCAAGCCTTTTACTACAAGGAATGGGGATACGGTTCTAGCTGGTTTTTCCGTTTTTTCGCTGTGAACACCTTGGAATCGGGGGAAAATTTCTTTTGGTTTGAATAGGCTTAGAATTTCATCGGTGCGTCCCCTCTTTTGAGGGTGACGATCAAGTAGACGTGGAAAAGCAGGTGTTCCCATAATATTTCGGTCATTTTCGGCGGCAATGGCGGCCACCCACCATGGAGCCCAACAGGAGGACGCTGTAGCACTTAACGTGTAAGGCTACAGACGCCAGCCGTGCATTGCTGCTATAACCCAATATAACACACCCAAGGGAGGGCACATACACAAGGTTAACCCTAGCCGCCTAGAAAAATTAGGAAGTGACGCGAGAGATGATAGGACAGTAAAAGAAAGAAGATAGGAAAGAAAAAGATTGAAGAGGGGGACAGGAAAAGGCGTCTGCCGATTTTCCCCGGGTGGGTCAGTCCGGGGGTGCCGTATACGTGAAGCAGAGGCCAAAGAGGTGTGTTGCCTCCGCCGGGGGGCCTTAAAGGTCCGAACACCCGGCATCGGCTCAACCCCCAGGATCTCTCTTTTCCCGGACACGGCTACACGCGGGAGGGTCCAACCCTCGTGTGCTCGGGTACGTGGCGTCGCAACGCACCAAACGCCTGCTGACGCAGACGCCCCTGCGGGTAATCGTGATCACTGCACCGTGGCAAGAAAAATCATGGGCGCAGGTGCCTTTAAAGTATCTCGACCTTGTGAGGCACCGCTGCTCGTGCTAGGGAAGCTGTCCGTGCGAACACTCCCTGGCACACACCTGCCTCGGCAGCCCCAACCTACGAACTGTTCTGATTCGAGCTTTGATCCCCCCCCCCCCCACTGTCCCATTGGTGCCCTGGTGTACCTGCGCCGCCTACTTTATTATAATCACGGGCGCTCTCCCGAGACTTCCGTTTGTCGGTTACATGTGCCCTATAGCTGGATCAGTACTTGTAAAAAAAAAGATCTATCGTCGCGACGAGAAAAGCACCCCGCAACAAAAAAAGCGCCCAGCGGCTTCTGCAACATACCGCAGCCGTGCGAAGAGAATTACGGAACGCCAATGAGCAATCTGACCACAGCTTCGAGCTGCTAACTCGTAACCTCGTCGTGTGACACTGCTGCAACAGGCGTGACCGCGGAAAACCGCATACCGCCGGAAGCTTCAACAGGATCATCCTTAGGTTGCATAACTGCCACCTGCACGGCCAACATTGACCACACCCACACCATCCCGCAACACAGAATAAAGAACCAACTTATAAAGCCCAAACACACGGCTGCACGCACACCACAATATCACACTACAAGCGAGACGCCATGCTGCTACGCTGCTGCGGTTGTCAGATTAAAACTGACTACTGTCACCAAGTCTAGCAAGCATCTAAGGAGCTGGCCACCTCGGCGCGTAGCAACATGGCGGCGCTCTTGCGGTTCCCGATTTCCATGGAGTTTCCTTCCTCCATGCCGATTTCAATGCATGACCTGAACCATAGAGTTTCTCACTATAACACGGTAATTTAGTGAGAAACTCTATGGCCTGAACATCGCCCCCGAGGGCTCTGTGGTCACTGCGCATGCGTTAGCTGAGAGAAGGTGAGAAAGGAGGACAAGTTGGTTTTACCGGATGTGACGTCACATTGTTTGTTTTTGCTTTTATGAAATAAATACTCTCGAACTCAGACGGCATGGCTCGCGTCTCATTCGCGCGCTTACCGTATGCATGATATGGCCCCCTTCTTGTTTTTGGCGAATGTTTAGAAGCTTCAAGTTGCGGACACTGCGGTAGGACAGGGCTTGATGACATTAGTTGCCCAGCTGCTGGTGCTACCGCGACGTACTTGGAGCAACGGTAAGTCAAAAGCGTGGCAGTTTGGGCGAGTTGGTATGTCATGACTGTTTTAGGCTTGTAGCGCAGCTCAGGACGAGCAAAAAAGCAAGGAGGTAGGGGTAATCAAAGGGAACGGAAACCAGGGTAAGCGCTAACTTCCAACTGATGGTTTATTTCCTGACACAAGACTACTTATACACTCGGCAAACCATGTGACATCAAGAGAAAACAAAGAAAACCAAGCAACAAAATCGATAGTAACCAAGTGGCAACATATTCAGACAGCCTGTGGCTGCAGTCGGAGATACGCCAATTCATTGCTTGATAATGATAATGAGGGTGAGCTTACACATGCATGGCCCAGACCAATGATAGCCTTTGCTTCGATGATTTCTCTTGTGAGCTGATTACGACTGCGACCAAGAATGACGCATTCCTCTAAGACAGATTCGCAACCACACGTTTTGCAGTGCTGCGCAAGAAACCCCCCAGCTGTAATACAATTCTTGGCATTGTAATCATGTTCGCGCAGCCTGTCATTCAGACATCGGCCAGTTTGACCAACGTAACGTTTTCCGCACTTGAGTGGAAAACAATAAACAACACAATGTGCGCAATTAACAAACTTATTTTTTAAGGGATATAAGGGATGACTAGCGTCATCCCATATATTCACACCGTCTCACATAATCTTAAGAAAATCGCCCAGCGAGCGAATGTTCGTGTAGTGTTTTCTCCCCCAACAAGCTCATGAGGATTTGCGAACTCACTAATCCGAATAAGGTAGCTCTTTCCTGCGACAAGAACCACAAAAATAAGTGTTAATTGCGCACATTGTGTTGTTTATTGTTTTCCACTCAAGTGCGGAAAACGTTACGTTGGTCAAACTGGCCGATGTCTGAATGACAGGCTGCGCGAACATGATTACAATGCCAAGAATTGTATTACAGCTGGGGGGTTTCTTGCGCAGCACTGCAAAACGTGTGGTTGCGAATCTGTCTTAGAGGAATGCGTCATTCTTGGTCGCAGTCGTAATCAGCTCACAAGAGAAATCATCGAAGCAAAGGCTATCATTGGTCTGGGTCATGCATGTGTAAGCTCACCCTCATTATCATTATCAAGCAATGAATTGGCGTATCTCTGACTGCAGCCACAGGCTGTCTGAATATGTTGCCACTTGGTTACTATCGGTTTTGTTGCTTGGTTTTCTTTGTTTTCTCTTGATGTCACATGGTTTGCCGAGTGTATAAGTAGTCTTGAGTCACGAAATAAACCATCAGTTGGAAGTTGGCGCTTACCCTGTTTTCCGTTCCCTTTGATTACACCTACCTCCTTCCTTTTTTGCTCGTCCTGATCTGCGCTACAAGCCTAAAACAACGGTAAGTGTCGTGCAATTACCCGTTCTCTTGCTGACACGTAAAAAACCGGTTGCGCATTCGAGCTGTGGTCGATGTGATCTCGGAATTCGAAGGCACACGAAACGCTTGTCGCAGGTCCCGCAGTGATCGCAGGAGAATTTATTCGCTCGTGGCTTTAACAATTACTACTGCAGTTCCTACGCGTTGCACCGATGTAAAAAAAAAAAAAACAGCGACAGTTTCCACGCGCCAGCAATGCATGCACTCAACTAGTGTGGATGTCGTCCTGTGATATTTATCGCCTTCTTAAGTCTATTTTTCTCCATCTCTATATGATGACTACGCTATGCCCCTCTTATTTACCCATGCAGCGCATGGCTGCATTGAATTACCTTTCTCACTGCTCGCTCTGACCGCGGTAGGGGCGTCAGAGGCTTTCATTCGTTGCAGTGAGATAACGAAAGCGTATTTGCTTCACTTGAAGCTTCTTAGTAGCTCCTTTGCGAGCCGTGGAGTTAAATCATACAATGCGTACGTTGTGAGCGAGCTCGTCAACGAACCCACTTTACTGCTGCTGCTACTATCGCTTTTACGGGAACTTTCAAAATTAAACATATATGAGTATGCATCGGCTCACCAAGCTTTATATGCACGTTCGTTGCTTTCGTTCATAGATCATGTGCGTAGCTTTGCAACCGTGACCGATATTGTAAAAACAGCAAGAAGGCAGATGACAGAAGTAGTGTGTCTGCTTTAATTGTTGTCTGTGCTGTTTTTAGAATATGAACTAACTCCACGCACTCGTGCTGTTTACAGCTAAAACGTGTTTTTTCTTGTTGCATGAGGAGCATTTGCTTCAAATTGTGGCAGTAACGTTGTGAATTTGTCCTCGGCCCAGACCGCTGACTGTGTGCAAATTTGTCTAATTTGTTTCACTTTGGTGCTGTCTTTACAGCTTCTGCTTATTTCCTCTGCCCACACCTTATATTTGTTGTGTTTATCGAGACCTGGCCTGTCTCTGCCTCGTTGAAGACAAATGGACACAAGTACTGGTCGCTGTTGGTTTGTTTGGTTTGCTCAGTCTGAGCGTGGTATGTATATCCATTTGCTAAAAGGATATGCTGCTGCGTCTAATGCAGGTACTGCTTATCTAAAGGTAGATTCAATTAGTAGTGGTTTGAGTGATGTATGACGCCAGAGAGTTATTGTTCTAGAAAGGTGACAAAGCTGGTCGACAAATTTAAGGTATGGAGATGCTTAACACTTAAGTGTTCTAAGTTGCCATGAAGTATTACACACATTTAAAATTGCAGTTGCAAAAGACACAGTAGAAGAAGAATCCAGAAGATTTGCTGCCAGATGTCTTGAGACTATGAATTGTAGAGAAAGCATTATAGTGTGAGCTGCCTATGATTGTCATCAGCTCTAACCCATTTTTCTATATAGTCACTGTTACTTCATTGTGTGTTGCCATCACATGCTTGTTATAAACGAAACATTGAGCTCCGTGATCCCCCTGATTTTCTCGCTCATAAGATACAAATGTTTTGATTTCGGCTGCCTTGGTGCCTCATGGTAGAAAACGAGTGTTTATTAGCCAGTTGCCAGCTTCTAAGATCATGTTCTTTGTAATGTGGGTGTTTTAAAGGATACTTAACATCTGTCATCATGATTGTGAATGCTGCTGCCTAGCACTCCCAGGGCTATGCTTAGTACACATGCGCAGCTATCCAAGAAAATTGACATTTGGACAACTGCCGTTGAAGCTCACTTGGTAGAGCATTGCAAGCACAAGGCAGAAAATGTGGATTCAGCTTCGTTGTCTCTTCTGCAAAGCATTATCGTGATCTGTCTCCTGGCTTCTTCGTACATCCAGTCAAATAGGCTCGATAATAGTAACGTGCCTGATGGTGGATCGTTAATCTGGGTCCTTGGTGCAGCAGCCCAATTCTTTACCCATTAGGCTACACATTCATGCATAGCATGCCAGATTATTCTCACTGGTTCTCTCGTAGCAGCTAATTCTTTCAGATGTTATGTGACACAGAGTTTGGGATTCACCCATTTCAGCTTATCGTTGCGACATTCACAACCACTTTAGCTGCCCATAAAATCATTGAAGTGCATGTAAAGAGCCTCTATGTCGTGTCTGTTAAAAACATGCTCCATCATGCTGCAGCATTATGCACATTAGCTTTGTGTGAAAGCCACAGCCGTTGCAATGTGCTGCACGACAATGCACCTTGGTTATGTGGGAAAGCTACCAGTGTTGCTATGCTCTTTACTGTTATACATGTAAACCTTGTGGCAAAGCCACTGCACTTGCAATGTGCTGCACCTCAAAACATTTCAGGTATGTGGGAATGCACACTTGCATGTGCTAGATTTGGGCATTTTTAATGCAAAGAATTATTTCTTCATACCAAGCACTTTGCAGTAGGCAATTTTACGTCCCGACTGGTTTCAGTCTTCTGTATTGAAAACAAAAATATGTTACTGTGAGCCCGAACCTGTCTCCCAGCATAACAACCTGACGCTCTAACCATTTGACCACTGTCGTGCACATACTTCTTGTTCGCCAATGCATAGCTGTGTGTATGGGATAGCGGCACGTGTATTACAGTGCATAATACGTGTCAGAGCGTGTGTGCATATACAAGTTGCTTATCAAACCGAGAGCATGTCAGTCTCTCCCATTCTTCCTTTGTGGCTGGACTTCGAGGTGCTTTGCACCACCTTTGGGATTCGCTCACACTCTTTTTACAAATTTTATTACCATTCCTCCCTTCACAGTAACTTCATTTCTCAGCCTCATTACCTATCGAGCCGCATTGATCATCACCATAAGGTCGGACTTCAAACAGGCAACACTAACACTTTCAGTCAATCTTTCTTTCCCAGATCATCACGGCAGTGGAACCACCTTCCCTGTGAAATTGTATCTATTTCGACAACAAACTGTTTCGTAAGGCTTTAGCTAACATTGTATAATTAGGAATTATTAACATGTTATTTCATTTACTTGCCGTACTTACAAGCGACTAAGGACGACACTGGTTAACATTGTAATAACAGGAATTATCAAGATGCTACTTTGTTTACATTGTCTGTCGTACTTACAAATTTTGGGCAAGATATTACATAGTATTGTATAATTAGTAATTACTAACACACTGCATTGTTTATTTTCCGTACTTTATTGCTATACTTCCCGTTTTCCCACTCCCCTCTGTAATGCCTTCGGGCGTTGAGGGTACCATAAATAAAATAAAAAGATAAAAATAAATAAATCCCCCTCACTGTAGCAGCTAGCACAACATGGACACTGTGCAACATAGTACTTCCTTTATGCTGTAATGTTTCTTCCCTGGAGAACAAAAAGGAATCATGTAGATCCAACGTACATGTTAAAATCTATGTAAAGTGGTTAATCAGAATCTATGAAACATTCATATTTAATGCATTGTTGTAATCCAACTTTTAGATGTACTATTAGATGCAATTCACAGAATTGTATTATCCTTTTTCGTTGTTGAGTTGGAGTTGTAAACGTGATAGTCTCGTTTTTTGAAAATTTTCGATATTTGCTAATATTTAATAAAAAATTGACAACCTAAATCGAAAATTCGAAACAAACACTCACTAGATTTTAATCTTTTCTTTTAAATGCAACAAACCTCGTCAAATTCGATGCAGAGGTTGCCGAGAAAAATCAATTCTCCTTTTACATATATTTAGATAGGAGCACCCGAGCTGGCTGTTAACGAAGCTTTCCCTCAAGTTTAAATATTTTAAGGCAGTTTTCCTAGCCTCTAAAGCCGCTCGAGTTCGCTCTTCTCCTTGAGCGGCCATTTTTCCTAGAAAGTATGCCTTCCAACTACTCCGCCCTTAAACTGGCTCTCTCAACTACTACACGCAGAGACAAAGCAACAGCGCGCGCATTAGATCCCATAGATGAGATGAATATTTACAGTTAGTATTAGGGTTATAATTATATCCGAGTGCTGATTGCCGTGCTATCGTTTGCTAACGAAGCTTTCCCTCAAGTCTAAATATTTTAAGGCAGTTTGTCGTGTGCGTATCATGGCCACGCACGCTTATGGTATGGTATGGTATGAAAAACTTTATTTTGGTCCTGAGGGATCAGTCTGGGACTGATGCGGGCCGCTCCCACGTCGGTACAGAGAGGCACGCTTATATCGCCTTCCGTTTCTCTACCACGGGATGTGCTTTAAAACCACGGCGCTGTAATTTTGCTTCAGAGGCTTTCCTTCCCTCCCTTCTTCTCCGCCCTTAAACTGGCTCTCTTAACTACTACACACAGAACAAAGCAACAGCGCGCGCATTAGATCCCATAGATGAGATGAATATTTACAATTAGTATTAGGGTTATAATTATATTCGAGTGCTGATTGCTGTGCTATCGTTTGTTACCGAAGCTTTCCCTCAAGTCTAAATATTTTAAGGCAGTTTGTCGTGTGCGTATCATGGCTACGCACGCTTATATCGCATTCCGTTTCTCTACCACGGGTGCGCTTTAAAACCACGGCGCTGCAGTTTTTGCTTTTCTCTTCTTTCTTCTTCTCCGCCCTTAAACTGGCTCTCTTAACTGTACTACACGCAGAGACAAAGAAACAGCGCGCGCATGCGATCCCATAGATGAGATGAATAAATATATACATATATAGAAAACTATCAGTCATAGCTCTCGTAGTATAGCCCTCTGGGCCGTTTCCTTTTTTTTTTTTCGAAAGTAGTCCTATTAGGGTTATTATAATTACACGAAGGTATTTCGCCCTCATCAGCAGCAGTCCTTGGTATAGTTATTCTGGCGGCTAGCTTCCCACGCTATGCGTGCCGCCATCGCACCTGGTTAAGCTTTTCCTAGACGCTAGAGTTATGCTTTGTCCGCGCAACCTTGAGCGATCGGAAAGCGCGTTTCCCCCTCTTGGCCGGCGGAGAAGGGAGGCTTTGTGTCCGGCCCGCAGAGCCCTCCCCATCTCAGTAAGGTGCCTGGTGGTGGTCCCGTGCAGACGATGACCTCTCGGTGAGCGCATATTTCCCCCTCATCTTTTAAGAGGTTCAATACTTACAAGCATTTGTCTCGCAAACCATATTTATTTCAAGGGAATTCTCCACGTCTCCATAATTGCTCTCGTCGTATTCGAGTGCTGATTGCCGTGTTATAGTTTGTACACGAAGCTTTCCCTCAAGTCTAAATATTTTAAGGCGGTTTTCCTAGTCTCTAAAGCCGCTCGAGCTCGCTCTTCTCCTCGGGCGGCCATTTTTCCAAGAAAGTATGCCTTCCAACCACTCGGAGTATGCCTTCCAACATCAGTCCGTTTCCACGTAAATATGAGGCTCGGAGCAGGAGCTATGGCGCTTCAAAGTAACCTGGGGCCTGACGAACCAACCGATTGAGCTATCTTTCCGGGCAACATCCAATGGTCACGAGTTCAAATCGCCTGTCATGTTCCTTTTTCTTTCCGCTTTTTCTTTCTTTTTTCTTTCTTTTTAATGCCTTTTTCCTCTATTTTACCACTGTACGGGTACCCTCCTAAAAAAGGAAAAAAAACATATACCTTCAATTATGTATGGCCACACATGTGCAGGTCATAAATACCAGGTTCTCTAGCCGAGTGCCATCCGTGCGGTATAACCGAGCTCAGATTGGTCCACCTTGACTGATCAAATAGGGCACCACTGTAGGTTAAATGAGGCGTACAACTCCTGCGGGACCCGCCGTGGTTACTCAGCGGCTATGGTGTTAGACTGCTGAGCACGAGGTCGCGGGATCGTATCCCGGCCACGGCGGCCGAATTTCGATGGGAGCGAAATGCGAAAACATCCGTGTACTTAGATTTACGTGCACGTTAAAGAACCCCAGGTGGTCGAAATTTCCGGAGTCTTCCACTACGGCGTGCCTCATAATCAGAAAGTGGTTTTGTCACGTAAAACCCCATAATTTAATTTTTAATTTAACTCCTGCGGGGACGGTAGAGTATCCGCCTCCCGTGCAAGAGGACCGTGATTCAAATCCCGATGCCGCACAATTCCCCACCAGAAAATAGCAAAAAAAAAACCGTGTGTTGAGAAAATTGCACAAACAGGCCTGGAGTGCGGCCTGATCCCGGTGACCAGAACCGGTAACGCACTCTCTCACCAGAGCAGGATTGGTCACCCTGGTGCAGTACTTGGCCACAACCTCCTATATGAACCCAACAATCAAACCCCGGCCCTCAGTCCCCAGCAGCTGCGAAGCAACTGACCACGGCGGCGGTCAGACCTGCGAAGCTGCAGAGGGTGCTAAGAATCCCTGGCTCCGGACAGGCCGCCATTGGAATATGAACCTGGCAACGTTTAACGCTAGAACGTTATCTAGTGAGGCGAGTCTAGCAGTCCTATTGGAGGAATTAGAGGGCAGTAAATGGGATATGATAGGGCTCAGTGAAGTTAGGAGGCCAAAAGAAGCATATACAGTGCTAAAAAGCGGGCACGTCCTGTGCTACCGGGGCTTAGCAGAGAGACGAGAACTAGGAGTCGGATTCCTGATTAATAAGAACATAGCTGGTAACATACAGGAATTCTATAGCATTAACGAGAGGGTGGCATGTCTTGTTGTGAAACTTAATAAGAGGTACAAAATGAAGGTTGTACAGGTCTACGCTCCTACATCTAGTCATGATGACCAGGAAGTCGAAAGCTTCTATGAAGACGTGGAATCGGCGATGGGTAAAGTCAAAACAAAATACAGTATACTTACGGGCGATTTCAATGCCAGGGTAGGCAAGAAGCAGGCCGGAGACAAGTCAGTGGGGGAATATGGCATAGGCTCTAGGAATAGCAGAGGAGAGTTATTAGTAGAGTTTGCAGAACAGAATAATATGCGGATAATGAATACCTTTTTCCGCAAGCGGGTTAGCCGAAAGTGGACGTGGAGGAGCCCGAATGGTGAGACTAGAAATGAAATCGACTTCATACTCTGCGCGAACCCTGGCATCATACAAGATGTAGACGTGCTCGGCAAGGTGCGCTGCAGTGACCATAGGATGGTAAGAACTCGAATTAGCCTTGACTTGAGGAGGGAACGGAAGAAACTGGTACATAAGAAGCCAATCAATGAGTTAGCGGTAAGAGGGAAACTAGAGGAATTCCGGATCAAGCTACAGAACAGGTATTCGGCTTTAACCCAGGAAGAGGACCATAGTGTTGAAGCAATGAACGACAATCTCATGGGCATCATTAAGGAGTGCGCAATAGAAGTCGGTGGTAACGCCGTTAAACAGGAAACCAGTAAGCTATCGCAGGAGACGAAAGATCTGATGAAAAAACGCCAATGTATGAAAGCCTCTAACCCTACAGCTAGAATAGAGCTGGCAGAACTTTCTAAGGTAATCAACAAGCGTAAGACAGCGGACATAAGGACCTATAATATGGATAGAATTGAACAGGCTCTCAGGAACGGAGGAAACCTAAAAGCAGTGAAAAAGAAACTAGGAATAGGCAAGAATCAGATGTGTGCGTTAAGAGACAAAGCCGGCAATATCGTTACTAATATGGATGAGATAGTTCAAGTGGCTGAAGAGTTTTATAGAGATTTATACAGTACCAGTAACACCCATGACGATAAGGTGAGAGAGAATAAGCTAGAGGAACTTGAAATCCCACAAGTAACACCGGAAGAGGTAAAGAACGCCTTGGGAGCTATGCAAAGGGGGAAGGCAGCTGGGGAGGATCAGGTAACAGCAGATTTGTTGAAGTATGGTGGGAACACTGTCCTAGAAAGATTGGCCGCCCTATATACACAATGCCTCATGACCTCAAACGTACCGGAATCTTGGAAGAACGCTAACATAATCCTAATCCATAAGAAAGGGGACGCCAAAGACTTGAAAAATTATAGACCGATGAGCTTACTGTCCGTTACCTACAAAGTATTTACTAAGGTAATCGCAAATAGAATCAGGAATACCTTAGACTTCTTTCAACCAAAGGACCAGGCAGGATTCCGTAAAGGCTACTCAACAATAGACCATATTCACACTATCAATCAGGTGATAGAGAAATGTGCGGAATATAACCAACCCTTATATATAGCCTTCATTGATTACGAAAAAGCATTTGATTCAGTCGAAACCTCAGCAGTCATGAAGGCACTACGGAATCAGGGTATAGATGAGCCATATGTAAAGATACTGGAAGATATCTATAGCGGTTCCACAGCCACCGTAATCCTCCACAAAGAAAGCAACAAAATCCCATTAAAGAAAGGCGTCAGACAGGGAGATACGATATCTCCAATGCTATTCACAGCATGTTTACAGGAGGTATTCAGAGACCTGGAGTGGGAAGAATTGGGGATAAAAGTTGATGGAGAATACCTTAGCAACTTGCGTTTCGCTGATGATATTGCCTTGCTTAGTAACTCAGGAGACCAATTGCAATGCATGCTCACTGACCTGGAGAGGCAAAGCAGAAGGGTGGGTCTGAAAATTAATCTACAGAAAACTAAAGTAACGTTTAACAGTCTCGGAAGAAAACAGCAGTTTACGATAGGTAGCGAGGCACTGGAAGTGGTAAGGGAATACATCTACTTAGGGCAGGTAGTGACCACGGACCCGGATCATGAGACTGAAATAACCAGAAGAATAAGAATGGGCTGGGGTGCGTTTGGCAGGCATTCTCAAATCATGAACAGCAGGTTGCCGCTATCCCTCAAGAGGAAAGTGTATAACAGCTGTGTCTTACCAGTACTCACGTACGGGGCAGAAACCTGGATGCTTACGAAAAGGGTTCTGCTGAAATTGAGGACGACGCAACGAGCTATGAAATAAGAATGATAGGTGTAACGTTAAGGGATAAGAAAAGAGCAGATTGGGTGAGGGAACAGACGCGGGTAAATGACATCTTAGTTGAAATCAAGAAAAAGAAATGGGCATGGGCCGGACATGTAATGAGGAGGGAAGATAACCGATGGTCATTAAGGGTTACGGACTGGATTCCAAGGGAAGGGAAGCGTAGTAGGGGGCGGCAGAAAGTTAGGTGGGCGGATGACATTAAGACGTTTGCAGGGACAACATGGACACAATTAGTACATGACCGGGGTAGCTGGAGAAGTATGGGAGAGGCCTTTGCCCCTAGTTGGCGTAACTAGGCTGATGATGATGATGATGATGATGATGATGATGATGACAACAGGAAGCCACAAGATTTTTGTTGTGCACTCTTCCTATAGAGACAATATAGGGCAGCAACAAAATAGTTGGGCCTAGTGAAGAATTCATTCAAGGCCCTTGCCAATTTGGCAAGTTCACTATTACTGGAGATAATGAAGGCCAAGCACCTTGAAATGCATGCCCAAACCTCATCAGCATTGCATCACTTATTTCAAATAACTTTCATTTTGTCATTTTGCCAGATTAAATGTTCTCGAAAACCTGCTTGGCTGGTTTCAAGAACTTTTCAAAAACGGTTTGGTTCCATTCGAATGCAGCATTGTCAGTCTTTAGTGAGCTAGACCCATCTTTACTGATATGCAATTAAGTAGATCAAAGCAGATGCTGTCAAAGTGTATGTGACAGAGTGTTTGGAGTGGGCATTCCTGGGTGATGTTGCCAAGAAGGGAGTTGTGAGCTTAATGCACACAGCAGCTATAGCATATGAAAACCAACACTTTACTAATTTTTTTAGATACCGCAGGGCTTGCACTAATGCTGGTCATAGTTTACTCTAATTTCCACCATATATGGCCCTTGTCATCACAAGTTATTTTTATTGTCCTACAGTATATTCCCTCTGTGTACAATCAAAATCTCTGCCAAGGACAACAGAAACAGTACGATTAGAAACTCCAGAATTCTCCATCTGCGGAGGTGGCTGCCTGATTGCCGTATAAGATGCTTTGTGAGCTGGCATTGATGTCTAAATCTTAACTGCTCTGCAAGCATACAAAATAAGCTTTGGGATACTTTTACCACAAGAGAGACTAGAATGACTTGCCTGTGACATATGGCTTGATATTCCCACTAACTTGATAGTACATAATACTTATATGTAACAAAAATAAACAACAAAGTAACTGAAAAACGAACAGGTCTACTATGATTGAGCCACAAGGGGAAAGATGGAAACATTTGTGTTAATTGTATGAAAAAAATGTGCTTAAGATATCATCTTCCCAGCAGCAACAAAATGATAATGCGCAAACTAGCAGTACTCTTCACGCACACCCCAGCCTGCTCACACCATTTTCTACAAGGTTTGAAGGCCAATAGGCAAAAGGGGTAGCTGTCAAAATTTTTTTCGGCTGAATACCTTCAGCATAAAAGAAGAAAGTTATTCTATTCCATATCCTCACATGAAACAGCAATATTGTTACAAGCCATTTTGATACATTGAAGAAGGCATCAGCAATGTGATGAAGACAATTGAAGAAGCACTCATGTTCTTATTTCCATTGCAATACAAACCTACACTTGGTCATATGAAGGTGCATGTGCCAAATTCAACCGTGTACTGTTATGAGGCACATGGAACAGACATTCCAAGGAAGTAAAATATTTGTAATGCAGTTACTGTTGGTGTCGAAAGAATGCGGCCAGTCAGAAGGGCAATGCGCTAAATACAAAAAAGAAGCTACAAGCCTACTATGCAATGCTTTTGTCAAACTATCCAAAACTTCAACGTGTACAAGTCCACAATGACCAGGAGAAGAAGTAAACAAATTTCTTGAAGCTGGAATTAAAAAGAAATGTTGCGACAATTCAGAAATGAATTCTTTATAATTTCTAGTGGCATACGGATAGAGACAGTTGGTGGGCACAATTGCATGCCACTAATACTTCTGGATCTTGAACTCATGGCAGTGCTGCAGGGGCAAATACCGCGCTCTTACTTCCGAGAAGTGTCGGTTACAATGCTGAGTTGGAAGGGAAACTTTGCAAATACCTCAGAAGTTCTAGCATCTGACCAGTAAGTAGTTGAGCATAACTAATATATAATCAATTATATAATCAAATCAAAAATATAATCAATTTCACAAATAGCACCATTCCAAGAGAACTGGCCCACTGCATTGATTTCTCAGGTGACAACTATTTTTCTAAAAGCCTCTGTGCACGTTAATACAGCCTGAGACAGCTTAAATCTAGGTCACATGGAATCGAAAAATACAGCGGCGAGTGTAACACTTAAATTTGCTATCTCGCGAACATGAGTGAAAATTTCAATTTGGAAAGGTTTGCTCGAAAGGAAAACTCGCGGCCGTAACCCTGCTGCCCATCGCCAGTTGTGTGAATAAAAAAAAAAACATCTGCACGATGAATAGACACTTCGTCGATATTTGAAGCAGATCGTTAGTGGATATCAAGAAATGTGCACTGGATAAGAGCGAAACATTGTAACCGACTGACTGACGGAAGTAATGCTCACAGGATAAGTTTTCTCTATCTACACCGATAATGCAGCACGTATTGTGCAATTAAATCGCCCGTAATGCGCAGCAATTACCGCACTCGATTGAAGTTGCCATCGCAGCGACGCGCCATTTATTTCAGGACCACGAAAAACAAGGTATTCACCTAAGTACAGCGGCGGTTTACCTGTCGGCAAGCCCCTAACTCGCATATGACGAAAGCAAATGTCACGGAGTCCAAGCCCACGATTGCTCAAGTCAAACTGCGCTCGCACGAATATCGCGCACGTTATACGCTTTCGACACGCACAAAAGCGCGCGCAGAACGTCTTGCAGCCGACACGACGGCAATGGCTAATCTACGTTCGAGAGCAGCTCTTTCAAAAAAGAACAAGCAACAATGTGACGTCACATCCTGCGAAAAAGTTGTTCTCCTTTCTTACCTTCTCTCAGCTCACGCATGCGCAGCGACCACGGAGCACTCGGGGGCTATGTTCAGGTCCCTAAAATGGGCCCTATTATAGAGGCTAGAAGGTTATATAGCCCTATGGGCAGCTTATCCTTTAGAGTCAGTTTTAGCGGCGAGAATTAGGAGTGGCGCCCTCTTGCGGGTGACGTCACGGCCAGGACGCCGCTCGCTCCTGCTCGCTCGGCTGCCGCGCGCGCTCGTTCCCTTCGTGTATTCTTGGGGTATGGGTGGCTCGAGCCGTACGTATTGAAGGGTACGTCGGCTTCTTTCTGCTGCCATGACTGAACCACAGTTCCTTCTAAAGCGCATGAGTCAATAAAATTTGCGGCCTGGATATCGCAAGCTACGTAGCGTTGAAGGAGTCTACTGGCATTGCAATGGATATATGAGCCGTGTCTGTCCATAAACTTTGCGTAAAAGGAATGTCTGCAAATACAACACGCGAAGTTGTGTATGATGCCTCGCTAAACACTTAACATTCCCTTAATATTTAGCTATGAGAGACATTGCATTTTACATAGAAGAAAAATCGTGGTAATTGGCGTCAGCATGTTATCCGTGTTAGAAAGACACTGCCCAGCGAAGCTGTCATCATGATTCTTATTACTTTGGTGTGTTGTTCTATTCAAATATGGCCATTCATTAATGCGTAAAAAATAGTTAGGCGCGCATTAATTATGAAAAAGTTTGCTACTACATTCATCCCCCTCTGAAACAGGCCTCCAAAAAACTAATTGCTCATGGCAGCTGACAGGACGGCGCGTCATGTAGAGTATTTACATAGTTAATTCACAAACACCATAGTAGCAATCACCTGAGAGAAAACTTTCGTTGTTAAGATCGAGAGCCAATCAATTGCAAGTGATGAAATGTTTCATAGTGGCCCTCAGTAGCCTTTATCGACAATATGGCACACCCCTGATCACGTAACGGTAGCAACCGACTGTCGGTATGGCGAGGCACGCTATGTTCGCCAAACCCATCAGTTCACTACAACTTCGAATTGAAACCATAAAACATTCTTTTACAGCGCCAACAGGAATGGCTAAAGTATTGTCGAGCTACTACAGCGCAGCTTAGACTGCATAGAAAGGGAAAATTCAAGCACCTTACTGTCTCACCATATCTCGATCTAGCGTTTAATTATACAAACGGATAACTATTCGCTTCATCGGTACATAAAAGAGAACCTTGCCCAACTGCAGGCTAAATAAAGTTTGCTCCAATCCAATCGCAAACATTCATAGAGAAAGCACCACTGCATATATTTTCACTTGATTTCTGACCCTCCACCGGGGAATTTTGATATCTTCGATATGTCCCATACTGCTAACGATTGACGCTTCGACTTCTTTCTAGCTGCAGCCATGCGGTCAGACAGGCATATTTCACTAAAACATTTGGGCCGAGCAGCCTGTGTCAGTTCGCCAAAAAGATTCGTCATGTATATTCCTCAAGCAACAAGCACCAGTAAATTTCTCAAGTGAGTTGAACGTGTAGCACGGAAAAGGGAATATATATTGGTACATTCCTATTTGCAGTCTGTAAATAGCTGTAAGCTTTCATTAACTTTACTTCAAATTTCCGCCGCTTAAAATAAACACGTGAAGAACCGCCTAATGTTGACCAACAGTTAAAGAAGCAAGTGGTGCTTGTAGAATCTAAACTGTAGTATTAGTTAAGTCCCCGTGTTACTGCCGAGCGTTTCTGTGAAGAAATGCAAAAAATTCGATATTATACCATGAACTACTCGTCGTGAGCAATTTAGCGGATTAAAATCAACGTAACTGTTGTAGAAGTCATATATAGCCAACGTTTGTGACATACTTGTTGCACCGCGGCAGGTATGGTATCATAACTGGATTCTTATATGCTATGTTTTTGCGATTGTCCATCCGCGCATAAAAAATCCGCAATGGGCTGGTCTGCGCTCCTTCGGCTGGCACTGTAGCGTTGCCTTTGAGAGCTGCATTGTTGTCTAAGAAATTAGCTCTTTGAATAAATGTTCGCAAAGGAAGACGTCGTAAAAATATATTTGAGACGACCACCATAAGTATACAAGCAGAGAGAACGAGGGCGAAAAAACGAAAACGCCGCAGAAAGCGCCCGGACAACGCCCGAACTGTAGCAGACGACAGGCGCGAGTCCGTGCCCTGACGTCACGCGAGCGGCGCTCGCAGTGCCCCTGTAGTTCGTTCTCGGGGCTAATATTAACTCTATGGCCCCAGCCGCTCGTCCCCCACTCAAGTACACTCCACCTGGAACACGAAACTGCCCTAACCTACTTGAACTGCCTCACCCTGAAACACTGATTTCAGCAGCTGCCGGCAGGAGGCGATAAAAGTTGATGCTTGCTAGAGTTACTGTATATGGTAGCATATACAGTAACTAATAGCGTCCTCGATCACCCGCACCGGTGCGCACCGGGGCGCCTTGGTGCGCGCTTTCATCCTCGATCAATCGCACCGGTGCGCACTGAGCATCCTCGATCACCGGAAGCGCACCCTGTTGGAGCGGTTTTCCGTTGCCCCGTCTCGCACCGAGAAAATTGGCGGTGCGCGGAGTGCAATCCCAGCAAGCACTGCGGGACGCGCGACGTGCGCGCGTACTGCCGACTGCAGAACCGCGGACGCTCTGGCCCGATAGCTGCGGTACGTTGCAACGGAGTTGACGGAGTTAGCTAGTGGATTTGTCGGCGATGAGAAAGGAAGCGCTGCTAGTTGCCGCAATCGATGAGCATTCTTCAAGTTCGTCTGACAGCGAAGACGACATTCTGCTCGACCTCGTCCAAAAACAGTGTGGTGAAGAGCGGCCGAAAGTGGACAGGTTCATTGAACGGGTCGTCAGGATTAATTATAAAATTCATTGGTGTTTGCTTGCAACCAGGTATGTCGGAGCACGCAGTTTGACAAGGTTCGAGCGCTTGCCGCAGATGCTCAGCATCTGCAAACAATAAAATATGCGCGTGCGCGTGTTCGCGCACGTTTTGCGCGCCAGGGGCAAAGTAGCGCTGCATGCAAGCACTCTGCGCAGGGTGCAGTTTTGTCCTCGATGTTGACCCTCCGCAGTGCGGCACCACGGCGGGGCAAAGCGCACCATTCTCGTTTCGGGGCAACCCCGGGGCAAGGTGATCGAGGACGCTACAATGCTTGCTAAAACCCCTCAATTTTTCAAAAGTAGCGCCATTCTTAGATCTTTCCGACACCCCGCTCACCCTGGCGCGACCTCCTCCACGCTTCCTGTCGCCCCAGCCTCCTCCGCTCCCCCATTGGGCAATCTGTGTCACGTGGAAGCGGGCGCCGCGCTTTTGTATATTTTTTTCTTTCCAGCGCGGAGCAGGCGCCGCGCTTTTGTATATTTTTTCTTTCCAGCGCGCGCCGACCTCCATTGTTGGGCCTGCGCGACGAAAGTACGGCAGGCGGACTGACGGAGTGCGTTAGCTTAATAGGATGTGCAGGGCCGAGAACTTAATTGCGATGCCATGCTGCTGCGCCTTCGGTTGCCGCAACAGACACAGCGAGGGCAAAAAGCTTTTTGCTTTGTCGTCCGGCGGGCGCAACGCAAAAAGAAGTGTGGATTCGCAGGATCAGGCGGGCTGACTTCGAGGAAGTGGCAAAGAACGCACGGCTTAGTGAAGTAAGGGCCACGGCTACTCACAACCTCTTATTTTGAGCCTAGTTCACGCCTTCCGCTTCGAAAAAGTGGGTGTTCATGCTCTGCGTGGTTTTCAGCGCGTTGTTTTGACTTTCTTTTTTCGAATGTGCTCTCTGTTTCATATACTATCGTCTTGCGGTGAAATGCACGCATCTGCAGCTGGCCTGTGACATAAAAGCGACTTTATTCAGGGTGTGTTTTGAGCTCCACCAGAAGTTAGCACATTCTCGACGCTATTGCAAGGCTCACGATGACTTACGATGCAGTCTTTTGGCTTCGAATGTACGCCCGCATGTATTGATTTGGTTTGTGGTGATTAATGTTTTTAACGTTCCGAAGCGACTAAAGCTAGGATGGATAACTTTATCTAGCTCGCCTGGGGATGTTTAACGTGCACTTTGATCGTAGAGTCGTACGTGGGCCGGTAAATTCCTCGTCGGCGTTTCATAATACTCGCGCGCTAGCGCTGCTTTAGAAGTTGGCGCCTCGGCGCGATTGTATTTCTTAAATAAATTTTATTTACTAGCGTAACAACTTGTCATTATTTCGTATTATTGACGGCGCTTCCAGGGCACCAAAGCGGCAACGGGAACACCAAAGCTAGAACCAGCGCTGGATGGGGCTCGCCGAAGCCTGTGCATGCCAAGGGGGTATAAGATCGCGGACAGCCAATTTTGTATGCGAACACTCCCTGCGACGCCTGCATTAGTGTAATGTTACGTGCTCTTCAGAGGCCTCCGTTAGCCATTACATGTGCCCTCCTGGAGCAGTACTTTTAAAAAATATATATATCCTCACGATTACCAAAGCACCCCACAATGAAAAAACGGCCCTGTTGCCAGGCCTTGCTGGCCGCACACAGCCGGAATCTCTCACGCGCCGACCGAACAAAAGTGTCCTGCAGGTACGTGAATGAACCTACGAAACCACGTACACATACTTTCACGCTGTCAACACCTGAAACTTTGGTAATTACGCGCGTGTTTGAGTACACCGCGTGCTTGCGTCGCGTTTCAGCAACACGAACTCTCAACGTCGCGCGCTTTACGCCTTAAATACGCCTTGAATAATGGTCATTTTCTCTATTTCCTCCGCAATTCTAACACTAAATTCTAAAGGCCAGTTACCGACTGACGAAGAAAGATCTCGATTGAAAAAACTGCTCCGCAGGGCTCGAACGAACTTTTCTGTGGATTTCCTCCCGTAGCGTGTTAGCCATCGTCTGCTACGGCAGGCCCACCACCGGCGGCGCCACCGTCGAGGCCGCGCCGAGCGGAGGGAAGCGAATGGCGCTACTTTGGGAGATTGAGGGGCTTTAATGCTTGCGTCAAGGTGGAAGCGGTCCAGGCCGCGTAATTCGTAAGAACCGTGGCCGAGCTTGGAGAAGAGAGGGAAAGGAGAGCAGAACTGCATAGGGGGCTCGATGCGCTTGAGACGCGGGCAGCGGAGAATGATGGGTCGGGACACCAAGCCGGAGGCAAAAGCACAGAAAGTAGGGTAGACCCTACAGGCGAAGTGGGAGGCAGGGAGCCAGAGCAAGCGGGAATCGGCTCGCCGCCGGTGAATCGGCATAGTTATAGTGAAGCAGCGCAACACGCCCCGAGTGAGGCGACGCTGCAGCCACAGGGGCACCAGCGAGCGCGAGGAGAGGAGGGGAACAAGATAACCCCAAGGAATGAGCTCGTAGCCAATGATAAGCATAACCTGGAAGTTAAGAGGGAGGGAAAGAATGCCCTAGTACTTATCGGTGGTGATTCACATATGACGAGTTGCAAAAGAGCTATAATGGAGCGTGCAAAGGGTGATAAGCGGGTAGCAGTCGGGACGTTCCCAGGGGGGACAATGGACGCAGTACTGAGAGAAACAAAAAGCGAGCTTTCTGAGATTGTTGCAGAGCGCAATTTGGTAGTGGTAGCGGCGGGGCTAAATGATGTCTTGAATGGGGAAGCCGCAAAAGTAGTGGAAAGATTAGCGGAGAGAGTTTACGATTTAAGGGCGATAGCACAGCAAGTCCAAATCGTGGTATGCACAGTGACGGAGGTGCAAGGAAGGAACGGAGCAATCAGCCTCTTTCACGGCGTGACAGCGCATGCGCCTTGCCCTAGCGGATCAGTCGCGAAACGTTTTGGAAGGGTCGCGCGTGTGGCCCCGCGCCGGAAAGTCCCCCGAAAAAAAAAACGCGCTCGGACGCGCGCTGCTGCAAGCACTTGTGCCGTGTACAGCGTTGAAACTACTATATATCTCGACGTCGGTGCGGTGCCGAAAACGTGCGTAACGTAAGACCGCAACTCCACTTTAAAAGAGAAAGCGGCCAGGGCATCGTCCGAGTTGTCCGGACTGCACCGTAAGCCAGGTAGTTGCCGCCTTTCATGAATGGCTCGCTAATTTAAGGAAACACCCCTGCGTTACACTTGGGCGACACTTAAGTACATCACGTTGCTGACGAAGTCTTTTTGCAGCGTCGGTCCTCACTTGCTGGTGGTGGCAGCGCCTTCCTGACTGCACGTACTCGTAAGGCGCGACAACACTGGGTTGATACGAGACCGACAAGACGCTCACTCCAATGATTGACCGGCTATTGTGCGTCACTGAAACCTTTTTATCATACCAGGTCGACAACGACGCAACCGACGAGCGCGAGTTGTACTGCGACAGGCTTTCTTGTCGAAGGAACCAGCAAAATCAGCGTGCCGACCATCATTCGACTGAACACCGCGCGATCGGCCGTCGAACCGACAACACAACAGAGACAGCGTCTTCGTTTGTATGTATACTTCGTCGTGCTCACAATGAGTCAAGCACGCCTACCAAGTTGAATGCACAAGCTTTAACCCTCTCAAGCCGTGCCCACGAAGTTTGAGCCAATGTCGATCTTGTTCAGCGAAGATTAACCTGGCACCGTCGAGTTCGTGCACTCGCTACCGGCGGACCTGAAGTCAAATGTAAGCAGTTAGGTCGAACTAAACTGTTTTTATAGTTCAATTCTGGCCTTTGCGATTTGAAACCAGCTACAATTCACTTCGCGCGGCGCGTCGGCTGTCGGCCGCATTCACTACGTATATGGGTGGGCCTGTACGTGTTACTTTGCCGAATCATTTCTCAATTTCAGAGATGCACTGTTTGCCTCTGCGTCAAGCGGCAAAGAAGAGACGGTGTATTCGGTATACAGCAGCATAAACAGCCACCTCGCTCATTTATACCAACGCCGTGTGAGCGATGGCATCCGCGCGTTTTCGTGAGAGAACAACATGGCCTACAAATGAGCACTTATGCGAGCACAGTTTTCTCTAATAATGCTCTATGGCACGCTAAAGCTGTAAGTATGATGGAGTTAAAGAAAAGCGGCAATGAGTTAACAGCCCGTAATATATGTATCTGGATCACATTTGCCGTTGTTTAAGTGGTTCGGCCGCTCATATTGACTCGTCTCAGGGTGTAACAACATGGCACATATGCGCAGATATGCATGTTTTGCATTTCATATCAGCGATGGACCTTTTCCACAATGTTTGACGATAACAACGACCAGCGGCTGTAGATGTAAACAAGTGCACCGCTTTAATAAATCCGACGAGAAGGCTGCGCTAGAAGACTTTTTGAATATTAAAAAAATTTAATTATGGAGGGGTTTAACGTGCCAAAACCACTTTCTGATTATGATGCACGCCGTAGTGGAGGACTCCGGAGATTTCGACCACCTGGGGTTCTTTAACGTGCACCTAAAAACACGGGCGTTTTCGCCCCCATCGAAATGCAGCCGCCGTGGCCGGGATTTGATCCCGCGACCTCCTGCTTAGCAGCCCAACACCATAGCCACTGAGCGACCACGGCGGGTACAAAGAAGCACGATAAACGATGCAGAAAGCTACGGCGCACGGCTGCCTCCTTTCCTGAACGCACTTCGCCAGTGGCGCGTCCATCGGCGAGCACTACGGGGCATTACGGCGCGCACCACGGTACTCTCGGGGTATGGATAAACAAAGGCCAGATGTACACGGAAAAGCACGAACAGTCTCTCATAGCAAAAGGGCGAAGAGATGCCGGGATAATGAAACATTGTGGAGGCATTGTGGAGGTACAACAGGTATGAGGTACTGAGAGGTATTTGGAAGGGAGTAATGATGCTGGGGCTTACTTTCGGGAATGCGGTCCTGTGCTTAAAGGGCCCCTGAAACGATTCGGGCAAATTTTGTAGACGCGTAGGGTGCAGCTTAAGTAGAACATGCGCAGCACAATTTAAGTGAAGCGTTACGTATTAATGGAGCTACACGCGATTAGAAGTTACACTCCTCCCTAGCCATGCTTTTCCTCCTCAACTCGTTCGCCGAGCGGTCGGGGCTAAGCTCCGCCTTCACTGGTTTTGCGTCACGATGCGACGTCACATCGTCCACTTCCGGTTGTTTTGGAGCCCCACCCCGCCCGCGCGAAACCTCTCCGCTGGCCGCTTGGCCGTCGACCTCAAGCGAGAGCTATCGAAGCAGCGTGCGTTGCGAGCATTCTGCCGTACCGCTGAATGTGTCTGGTATTCCGGTAACCACAGGCAAGCTGGTCATTTCGGCAAATGGCTGGAGGCATAAACTCAAGCTGATGAAGGAACTTAGCGTAAACGTACGTGAGTGGCCTGATCGGTCTGCACGGTCCAGCCACTTGTTGGCGCAGCGCTTAATCAGCCACACAAAGCGGTAATATTGCTCTAAGCAAGTATAAAACATTTTAAACATTTATAAAAAACAACGTGTTGATGATTACACTCCTGCGAAAAATACACACCAGCAGTAAAGAAGAATAAATTAAAATTATGGGGTTTTACGTGCCAAAACCACTTTCTGATTATGAGGCACGCCGTAGTGGAGGACTCCGGAAATTTCGACCACCTGGGGTTCTTTAACGTGCACCTAAATCTAAGTACACGGGTGTTTTTCGCATTTCGCCTCCATCGAAATGCGGCCGCCATGGCCGGGATTCGATCCCGCGACCTAGTAAAGGAGAATACACTTCGTTACTGCTGCTGTGTATGGTTGAGCTCTGAGCCACCAGGTGGCTGCACCGTGCAGACCATTCACATTTGCGCTTCTGCTCATCCCGTTACGGCACAGTCAAGCGGCCAGACCCTGTCCCCTTGCGCTTGCGTTTGCCCCAATACCGGACTCGCGAAACGCTGTTGCGTTAGTAATCTTCCGGTGTAAAGTGACGGCCACAAACGCGCAAACCCTGGCGCCGGTCGGATAGCGGCAGTCCGATGCGCAGCAGCCAGTTCGCTCGTATGCTGCCTTGCAGAGGCACACGATGTCGCAGCTTGACATATTACCAGTCGCTACGTTTGCAGTCCACAAGGTAAGTCGAATCATAGTGCTCGCGAAAAAACTGAGACCGACTCTGACCGCGGAGCTCTCGTCAAAATGGAGTACGTTGTAACACAAGCAGACGACACTTGTGTGCCGGAAGTGCTTAAGTGTACTGAAAATTTGTTCTTGTGCATTCTCTTTATGTTACTTTCTTTTTATAAAAACAAATGAACTAACATTCCAACTGTTACGAACATCATTTGTTTACCATAAAGTTGGAAAAATTATCGATTACGCGCCCTGGTCAGCCAATCGGATAGCTCGCCCCACTGACGTCATATGGGCGATTTCGGTCATATGGGTAGGGGCGGCTTAAAATTCCGCCGAGCAGTGTGCTGCGATCGGTAGCGATGTGCATTTTTAAAACCTTATAATTAATTACACGCTTTACGCGGAGTACTCAGATGTGTCAATTAATGATCAGAATGAGCTACTCTAACGACTGAGTACGTTTGTAGAAAATCGTCAAAATCGTTTCAGGGTCCCTTTAAGGGCAGAAGTTCAGTCAAGACTAGAAGTAAATCAGAGAGCTGTTGGAAGATTGGCACTAGGTGCCCACGGGAAAACCACAAACGAAGCAGTACCGGGGGATATGGGCTGGCCATCGTTCGAAGCACGGGAAGCTCAGAGTAAAATCCTATACGAAAAACGCCTGAGGAAGGCATGAACCAACTAGCCCAAGCAAGAGTTTTGCCTGAGGAAATTGGACAATAACAGGTGGGCAGCTAAGGTATTTAAATACCTATACAGAAAAAGCGTTGACTCACAATTCGACTCACATTGGCCGGGTTGCACTTTTCCAATATGCGAAACGTCTAAATAATGTGTAAAAAGAATACAAAAAGTGATGTCCAAGTGCAGAAATCAGTGACAAATTCCAAGGCAGCCGCGCCGCCAAACGGAACTCACTGTGCCTTTATCGGCTGCACTGTTTGCAGAATAGCGCCTCAGGCCTGCTCACCCAGTAGTCATTGAGTGCGACATGGCTTCCAGGAACGACATGCTGTCCCGAAGAAGCCATTAATAATGATTCGCGATCCACGAACCGCACAACCGACGCGTACTCAACGTGGGCGCAGGCACACAAATCAACCGGCGAAAGCCCCGGTACCCTTCCAAAACGTTTTCAGTGGCGTGCGGCAGAGGGCAGCACAGGAAAATGAAAGAGGCGGATTGCCAAGGACGTTGTGGCTGTTAATCGTGAGATAAGAAAGCTAAGCCAGGAGAAAGGATTTGAAGTGGCAGACATAAACAGAGAAGTGCATAGAGCAGGCTTTGGCGGAGGCTCTACACGAGATGGCATCCACTTTAATTGAAGGCTAGGAGCCGAGATCGGCTGGCGCCTGGCAGGTTGGGCAGTAGCTTTTTTAGGGGGTCCACTGCGCCTCAGGGCGTAGGGGTAGGTAGAAACAGTGTAGAAAGTGCAACAATAGAGTCTGACGCCAATAAAATGGCCACTAGGAGGTCCAGGAAGAAAACTACAAAGAAATTTAACACCAGGATCAGATACATAAACATGCAAGGCGGTAGAAAGAGAGCGAGGTGGTCAGAAATAGAACAGCAGTTAAAGGACGAAGAAGTAGGTGTATACGCGCTATGCGAAACACATCTCAGGGATCTAGAAGACCCACCGTTTATTGAAGCTACGTCTGGGGGGGAGCAATAAAACAACAACGGAGAGGAAGGGAGGAGGAGTAGGTATGCTCATACACCAAGGAACAAATTAGCAAAGAATAAAGTTAACTTGCAAAGAACATGTCTGGGTGTCAGGTACAATTGTCGGTAAAAAGGCATGGCTAGGAATACTTTATTTAGGGACAGGGGACAAATGCAGGCAAGAGAACAAAGATCTAGTGAAGTGTCTCGATGACGATATAAAGCAGTTTGGAGAAGGTGCCGATATTAATCTGCCGGGTGACATGAATGGCCACATCGAGGATCTGGATGGATACACAGATTGTAATGGGAAGTTGATGCTAGACTTCTGTGAGCGACACAACCTAGTTATAGCAAATAGAGAAACTAAGTGTGAGGGACAAATCACGTGGGAGTCCCGTAACAGACAAACGACCATTGACTACTGCTTAATTTCGCAGGGGATGTATAGCAAGCTCGCAATAATGGAAATATACGAAGAGGGGAAGTACAGCCTCGGAAGCGATCATAAGCGTATGAGTCTACAGCTGGGAGCCCTGCTCAAAAGAGAAATGCCGGGAAGTCAAAAAGAGTACGCAAAATTAAATGACGAAAAAATAGCTCAAATAGCGGCCAGCATAGAGGAAGCAATAGAGAAACATCCCATGGGAAAATGGGATTATAATCAGTTAGAGCTACTCATTAGTGCAAAAATAAAAGAAGTAAAAGGAGTAAACCGCTGGAGAGGAAAGAGGAAGACACGAAGTTGGAATAAGGAAATTAGACAGGCCATCTTTTTTTTTTATTTTACCCTCAGGGCAAAGCATTACAGAGGGGAGTGGGTAATACATAACACTGAAAATACACGCAACAGCAGAGAACAATTACCAAGACATAGATAAGTTAGAATAAGTGATCAACACAATATATCATTCAATAGAAGCGGTAACAGCAGTCCGAAACAATACAGGGTCAGGAATTGTGGCAATTGAGGAAGGAAGGTGGTTCCAGTCATATGACGTGCGAGGAATAAAAGAATCCAAGAATGTTTTAGTTTTGCATGTAGAAATGCCTACCTTATGTATGTGATCTGTGCGGCGTGAAACATATGAAGGGCGAAGAAGTAACTCGTAGCCAATGGACTCATGATGAAATATTTTGTGAAAAAGGCACAGGCGTGCAATTTTGCGTCGTGATGCAAGTGAAGTTAGGCCCAGGGTAGTCTTCATAGTGGTTACGCTTGATGTACGCCGATAGTCAGAAAGAATAAACCGCGCCGACTTGTGTTGTAACATCTCCAGTAGGTCGATCAAACTCTTAACACCAGGGTCCCAGATTGATGAAGCATATTCCAGTTGTGAACGTACGAGTGTGGTATAGAGTAGAAGTTTGATGCTAGTTGGGGCTGCGTGAAAGTTGCGTTTCAGATATCCGAGCATGCGATTAGCCTTGTTAGTGATGTGCTCAATGTGCGCATGCCAGCTAAGGTTAGACGTAATATGAATTCCGAGGTACTTGTACCTTGTAACAGGGTCAAGTACCACACCATTAAGAGTATATACTGGCAATTCACTATTAACACGAGAGATGCGCATAAGTTTGCACTTTTCAGCATTTAAAGTCATATTCCAAGTTTTGCACCATGTTGAGATAGCGTTAAGGTCAGACTGAATCATGTGCTTATCACTATCATTTGTTATTTGCCGAAAAAGGACGCAGTCATCGGCGAAAAGATGTACAGAAGAAGAAAGGTTACTGGGTAAGTCGTTGATAAATATAAGAAAAAGCAGGGGCCCCAAGACGGTGCCTTGGGGCACACCGGAAAGAACAGGGTGAACGGTGGAGTTAACGTTGTTGACGGAAACAAATTGCTGACGATGGGTAAGGAACACTTCAAGCCATTTAGAATGTTAGTGTCTAATCCTACCATGCGCAGCTTTAGTAACAAAAGATGATGGGAAACCTTATCAAATGCCTTCGCGAAATCTAGAAAGATGCAGTCGGCGATAGAGCGGCAGTCTAAAATTGCGTGAAGTTTGTGCGTGAATAATAGTAGCTGTGTTTCGCATGAATAGGACTTCCTAAAACCGTGCTGAGAAGGATGAAAAAACGAGTTTGATTCAAGGAAAGTGACAATATGTGAAAAGAGTATGTGCTCTAAGATTTTGCATGGGATGCTGGTAATAGATATGGGCCGGTAGTTAAAAGGCGAGTGTTTATTACCAGATTTATGTACAGGAACCACCTTACCTATCTTCCAATCGGCCGGTAGTTCACCGTTTTCCAATGATTGCTGAAATATTTTAGTTAAGGCAAGTGATGAATACATTTTAGTACTTTTCAGGAACTTTGCAGTAATGCAATCGACACCAGCACTGGAAGATATCTTAAGATTGTCAATTATTTTAGCTATACCATCAGGATGGATGACAACAGGGTACATTGGGAGGAAGTTGCTATGATCCAGTTGAGGGAAATCCGTAGTTTCACCATTTGAAAAAAAGCTCGAAAAAACATCGTTCAGTACATTTGCACAGGCAGTATCGGATATAGGTTCGTCACTTGAATTCATTAGTATTATTCTAGACGTTTCAGAGGGGTTAATGACGCTCCAAAATTTTCTTGGGTTATTGAGCAACATACCCGGTAGAGCGTTATTCTGGTAATTTGCTTTAGCGTTCATGACCGCAAAATTGTAAGTGTAAGCTGCAGACCGATAACGGGACCAATGATGTTCAGTGCGTGATTCTTTAGCTGAACGGAAGAAGCGTTTTTTACGGTTAGACAAGCGCTTAAGATGCGCGTTATACCATGGCGCATGCAGGTGATAAGATATTACGCGAGTGGGTATGAAACGGCTGGTGAGATCTAAGATTTTGTTCTTGAATAAGAGCCAGTTTGCGTTCACCGATCGCCAGTCAAATTTGTCGAAAAAGGTGGCCAGGAAAGAGCCTAGCTCAATATTAACTTTGTTAAAGTCGGCGCGATGATACATGCGTATTATTTTAGTGTGACTAGCAGAGTTTTGTATGGGAATGTTTACAGAAAAATTTAGCAAAGAATGGTCGCTTAACTGGGGCATGTAGGTTATTTCTGAACACAGTTCTGGGCATGTTGTTAGTACGAGGTCTAATGTACTTCTTGTAACATCAGTAATTCTTGTAGGCTGAGTAACAATTTGGGTAAGATTGAACAGTGAACATAAATTAGTGAATTCCTTGCATAGCGCCGAAGAGGAGGATGGTTGCACCGAGGACCAATTGATGCCCGGAAAGTTAAAATCACCCAATAGAACGATAGATGACGAGGGGTAACGCGTTACTATGACATTAATGGTATCGTGAAGCTCTGCAACAAATGTAGGAGAGGCATTAGGCGGTCGGTAGCATGCGCCTAGGATTATTCTGCGGTAGCCTAGTTGAAGAGATACCCATATAATTTCGATGCTTGACGTTATGTGAAGAGAATATGACTATTTTTTTGCTGACTGCTATTAGTACGCCGCCACCTTGCCGATCTTTCCTGTCACAACGATAGAAGTGGAACTGATTTGATGAATCGAATATCTCAGAATCACGTATGTATTCGTGCAGCCAAGTTTCAGTTAGGACGACGATGTCAGCGGAACACGCACTTATGGCAGAGGAGAGTTCAGTGAGTCTTTTGATGGCACTTCGGATATTAGTAAATAAAACTGATGTTTGAGCTGCGCTTACACAACGGCCACTGCCCCTCGGTAACTGTTAGGCAGATTTACAAGAGCTAGATGCAGCGGGGAGGGGTGAAGGCGTGCGCTGGGTCACCGGCTTGGTGCGTTCTGCGGTAATCTCAAATGTTTTATCGTTTACAGGGTCATACATGTAGGATCTGGCGTTTACGACCAACTTATTGTATTTTAGCTTAAAAGATGGGGAGCCGGGCAGTGATTTGGCGAAGCCAATAAGTTTTTTGCGTGCTTGGCGTGTGGCAAGCGAGTAATCTTCTGCCACTTGAATGTCTTCTTTTATGTCTTTTTTACACTTCAGAATTCTTTCTCTGGTTTTGAAGTTGTTGAACTTCACAATCACCGGACGGCATCCAGAATCAGAATACCGCCCTAATCGATGAGCCCTATCTATGTCATTCGGCGAGAGTTCGGGTACAACGTATTTTGACAGGACATTTAGAAGTTTTTGTTCCGCTTCATCCCATGTTTCATGGGCATTCTTATCGGCGATACCATGAAAAATTAAATTATTTCTACGACTCTGGTCTTCTAATTCATGAATTCGTGCCTGCAGCAGATGATTTTGTTTGCGAATATCAAGAGCAGTGCATTCGAGGTCCTGCTTTACTCCGTCAATTGCTTCAAGTGAGTGTTCAACTGTCGTAAGCCTGGAATTCATATTTGCGAGAGCTGAATTAATACTCTGCTGTCCGCTCCGTAGTTCTTCCATGGTTTTTTTGATATCCCCGTTACTTGCTGAAAGCGCGACTGACTGTGCCTGCAATTCCTTCAAGATACGAAGTATTTCCATGTTTTGCTCTGATTGCGTTAATATAACGTTAGCGGCACTGCTGCTTTCCTCGCTCGAGGTGTCTGTGCTCGAAGCACCGCCGATAATTTTGGTACGCGTGTGAGAAGGACCTGGATTAACTTCCACATCTCCCGACAATAGCAAAAGAAGACAGCTGTTGAAACATTCAGTCAACACGCTCAAAAACACCCGTGGGCACGGGAACAGCAGTAAGCATCGATTGTCACTTTTCTTAGCATTCAAAGGAATGTGGTTACGCACCTGGATGGCAAACAAAGGCGGTCTCTTAGTCATTGTCGCTGCTCACGTGCCCACTGAAGCGGTCCCACGGATACCGGCGCTTAAATACTGGCGTTGAACTTGTTGTCGATGACCATGCCGCAGCTCTGGAGTGGAAAGGACTGTTCACAAATCTTGAGGGCGCCGCCTGATGAACGAACGGAGGCAATTGACAGGAGGAAAACTGCGTCACTTGGTGCAAAGGAGCCCTGTCACGGGCAGGATTGCAGATACTGTAGATGCCGTGCGCCACAAGTAGAAGCAGCACCTGGATGGCAAACAAAGGCGGTCTCTTAGTCATTGTCGCTGCGACGCTGCTCACGTGCCCACGAACAACGACGGTGGGCATCTCGGAAACACAGAGAAGCAAAGAGGGCGCAGTTATCTGAAGAGGAAATAGGCCAAAAATGGGAATATTATCGACAAAAGAAACAAGTGCAGGTCCTCGTCCAGGCTAAAATAAAGCAGTCCTCTGACCGCTGGCTGGCTGAAGTTCGCGATGCAACTACAGGGGGGTCAAGAAAATGCTGGAACCATATAAGCTGGCTGGGTAAAGCTAATCACAGAAAACAGGAACAGATTCACGATGCCGAAGGAAATTGTTTAGTGGGAGATGACGCTGTGAACTACATTGGTTCAGTTATAGCAGAGTCATTTAGGAAAGACGATAGGGTAATCGCCCCAAATGAGGGAGCAACACAGTATAGCATAATAGAAAACAGCTTAGAACTGACCAATCTTAACTGGAAAAAGGCGGAAGCAAATGTTCCAAAATGCACGTCCGCGGGTATAGACGAAATTCCAATCAAGTTAATTAATGAACTTAGCCCAAGAAGCAAGGAAACGCTGATAAAAGCATTGGAGGCAGTCATAAGAAATAAGCAAATTCCGCACAGCTGGAAACAGAGTAAAATGAATTTGATTTATGAAGGGAAAGGTGA